>NC_057851.1:96291182-98791182 GCF_015237465.2 Chelonia mydas | reverse complement strand
CATTTGCACCTACATGTATAAAATGCCAAGAGAAAGAACAGGTCACACAGGTCAAGCTAAGAACATTTTAAAGTTTACATACACAAAGGCAAACCATTTAAAAAGCTGTAGTCAAACCACAGTAACTCAACAACATGCACGCATTGAGGTTAAACACACAACCTGAACTCTGCCCTCATCACTGTCCACACAGCAATCAAAATCAGAAAAAAACTTTGTCTCAAAATTGGTCAGTCAATGACCCTACACTATATAGTCATACATATGTACATACTGAGATATTAATATCTTTACAGACTATTAAAAAGATGAAGGAAGTATCCAATGGCATCCAGTCTAGGCTTGATTCTGACAAAGAGTTATTTTTTGTGGTTATTAATCTGAAGGTAGAAAGATAGGTAGAAGGTAATCTGGGCAAAAGTGATCATGAAATGATAGATTTCATGATTCTAAGGAAAAAAGAGGTAAAAGCACCACAATAAGGACAATGGACTTCAAAAAAGCAGACTTTAATAAACTCGGAGCACTGGTAGGTAAGGTCCCATGAAAAGAAAATCTAATGGAAAAAGGAGTTCAGGAGAATTGGCAGATTCTCAAAGAGACAAAATTAAAGGCACAAGAGCAAACTCTCCCAATGATAAGGAAAGATAGGAAGACCAGTAAGAGGCCAATATGCCTTGATCAGGAGTTCTTTAATGATGTGAAAATCAAAAAGGAATCCTACAAAGAGTGGAAGCATGAATATAATTGCTAAGGATGAATATAAAAGAATAGTAAAGGCATGTAGGGAAAAAATTAGAAAGGCTAAAGCACAAAATGAGTTACACCTAACAAGGAACATAACAGGCATTAAGAAGGGGTTCTATAAGTACATTAAGGACAAGAGAAAGATAAAGGAAAATTTAAGTACATTATTGAGCAGCAGGGAAGGAGAGCTATAGGATGACATCAAGAAGGCTGAGGCGTGAAAAACCTATTTTGTTTCAGTCTTCACTAAAAAGGTAGGTTGTGACCAAATGCTTAAGACAATATTAACAACAAGGGGGAAGAAACGCAGACCAGAATAGGGAAAGAACAGATTAAAAATATGTAGATAATAGGACTGTCAAGCGATTAAAAAATTAATTGTGATTAAAAAATTAATCATGATTAATTGCACTGTTAAACAATAGAATATAATGTATATACATATTTTTGGATGTTTTCCACATTTTCAAATACATTTATTTCAATTACAACACAGAATACAAAGTGTACAGTGCTCACTTTATGTTTATTTTTTGTTATAAATATTTGCACTGTAAAAATAAAAAATAGTATTTTTCAATTCACTTAATACAAGTACTGTAGTAAAATCTCTTTATCATGAAAGTTTAACTTACAAATGTAGAGTTATGTACAAAAAATAACTGCATTCAAAAATAAAACAATGTAAAACTTTAGAGCCTACAAACCCACTTCTTGTTCAGCCAATCACTCAAACAAGTCTGTTTACATTTGCAGGAGATAATCCTGCCCGCTTCTTGTTTACAATGTCACCTGAAAGTGAGAACAGGAATTCTCATGGCACTGTTGTAGCCAGTGTTGCAAGACATTTACATGCCAGATGCGCTAAAGATTCATATATCCCTTCATGTTTCAACCACCATTCCATAGGACATGCGTCCATGCTAATGAAGGCTTCTGCTCGATAATGATTTAAAGCAGTGCAGACCAACCTATGTTCATTTTCATCATCTGAGTAAGATGTCACCAGCAGAAGGTGGATTTTCTTTTTTGGTGGTTTGGGTTCTGTAGTTTCTGCATCGGAGTTTTGCTCTTTTAAAACTTCTGAAAGCATTCTCCACGCCTCATCCCTCTCAGATTTTGGAAGGCACTTCAGATTCTTAAATCTTGGGTCGGGTGCTGTAGCTATCTTTAGAAATCTCACACTGGTACCTTCTTTGCGTTTTGTCAAATCTGCAGTGAAAGTGTTCTTAAAATGAACGACATGCTGGGTCATCATCTGAGACTGCTATAACATGAAATATATGGCAGAATGTGGGTAAAACACAGAGCAGAAGACATACAATTGTCCCCCAAGGAGTTCAGTCACAAATTTAATTAACGCATACTTTTTTTAACGAGCATCATCAGCATGGAAGCATGTCCTCTGGAAGGGTGGCCAAAGCATGAATGTTTAGCATATCTAGCATGTAAATACCTTGCAATGCCGGCTACAAAAGTATCATGTGAATGTCTGTTCTCACTTTCACATGACATTGTAAATAAGAAGCGAGCAGCATTATTTCCCGTAAATGTAAACAAACTTGTTTCTCTTAGTGATTGGTTGCACAAGAAATAGGACTCAGTGGACTTGTAGGCTCTAAAGTTTTACACTGTTTTGTTGTTGAGTGCAGTTATGTAACAAAAAAATTCTACATTTGTAAGTTGTGCTTTATGATAAAAAGATTGCACTACACTACTTGTGTGAGGTGAACTGAAAAATACTATTTCTTTAATCATTTTTACAGTGCAAATATTTGTAATAAAAGTAATATAAAGTGAACACTGTACACTTTGTATTTGTGCTGTAACTGAAATCAATATATTTGAAAATGTAGAAAAACATCCAAAAATATTTAATTTTAATTTTAAATATTTAATTTAACATTTCAATTGGTATTCTATTGTTTAACAGTGTGATTAAAACTGCGATTAATCACAATGAATTTTTTTGAGTTAACTGTGTGAGTAACTGCAATTAATCGACAGCCCTAGTAGATAAATTAGATGTATTCAAGTTAGCAGGGCCTGCCACAATTCACCCTAAGTTACTTAAGGAGCTAGCTGAAGCAATTTCTGAACCATTAGTCATTATCTTTGAGAACTCATGGAGGATAGATGAGGTCCCAAAGGTCTAGAGAAGGGAAAACATAGTACCTATCTTTAAAAAGGGGGAACAGAGAGGACCCAGGGAATTACAGACACTTGGTTGAGTGAATTTACACATTTCTAGTAAAAAATAATTATTTTTATTGCCATTAAGTAAATCATTTAGTTCATTTTTCCTCTTAGTGAACAATGTGCCAAAGGTTGTTAAATAAGTAAAATGGAACAATGAGGAGTGCCTTCAAAGTTTTTATTATGTCCTGATTAGAATAAAATACTGTTTGTCATGTGCGGGAATTAAAAGAATTCCAAACTTTCTTAAAAATCTATGAAACTACTTAAAGCCCACACAAGTGATAATGGCACAATTATGATCTGATACAGATCTTCAATTATACACAACTGAAGAGATGGAAATCTATCTGTATATATATGGCATGAGTTTCTAGTGAAAAGTAATTATGTATTTACCTATTTTCCAATAATTTGCTGTAGTGGCTGCACAATCATTTCATGCAAAGCAGAACTATTCCAGCATAATGCACATTCACATTTTCTTTCTTTGCCCCACATAAGATAAAAACAAAATTATATCCAAGTCTAGCTTTTTTGTTTTATTGCTTCCCCAGCAAAATAGCCCAACAGGTGAACTAAGCAGCAAGGAGTTTGTAAACACTGATTCTTACCAAAAACATCAAACAAAAATTAAAGTACAATACTGATAACTTTTGAAAGCCCTAGAAAGTAAGTTTTATTCAAAGTGTTTCTTTATACCATTCAGTAATCCATGTCTCTGTATTTAGTTTAATATTTTATTCTACATGCATACATACTACCTATGATAATGTCTTCAGAGAAAATTTCTATATAGATGTAACCAGCAGAGGTCTATAGAAATTAAATAGGGCTATACAGCATTTATTCTAAATACCTAATTAATAGAAAAATACTTTCTATAAGCTTTAAAACCATCCTATGAAACTGTATAGAAAAGTCACATCTACTACATTCACTAGGAGGGCTTCATTACACACAAATGACAAAGCTGCATATGTACCCTCAGGAAGATTGGGGGGTGGGGGGCAACAGGGACAGACTGATAGAGGCAAGAAAACAAAGCTAAAATTTGACCTAGTATAAACTTTCAAAAGTGCCTAAATGAGTTAGGAGTCTAATATCCATTTTCAAACATGACTTAGGAGTCTAAATCCAACTGACTTTCAATGAGGCTTATGTTTCCAAATGCATAAATCACTTTTGAAAACGGGTCTTAGATACCCCTAAATTACTGAGGGCCAGATTTTAAAGACATTTAGGCACCTATCTGCATCTCTATAAATACCAGCACCTAAATTAATACCTTTAAAAATCTGGTCCTTAGGCACTTTTAAAAATTTTACCCCGAATCTAAAATTGTTATAATTTGCTGAGGAATGATAGGGAAATTAAACAGAAATAAATCACTTCTGCTTAATCATGACTCTGTAGTATTCTTGCTTTGCTGTTGCAGAATTAGTCAGGAGAGGGAGTTCTGATTAATTAACCAACTCTATTCCCTGAGTGATGAAGTGAGCTGTAGCTCACGAAAGCTTATGCTCAAATAAATTTGTTAGTCTCTAAGGTGCCATAAGTCCTCCTTTTCTTTTTGCGAATATCAGTAAAGGCACTAAAGGTAATGGGGAAGTAAATAAGGTCAAGGAGTATTGGCTTGTCCTCCATAAGAGAGAGAAGAAAATATGTTTGGTTAAATGAAGAAGTACAAAATGACAACTCGAAACTGGATTCCTTACACAACCAGAACTTCCACTGATTTCAACAAGAGTTCTGAATGTGTGTCTTATAGAAGGGGACCCTTTTAAAGGGAAATGTTATTTACTAGCTCTTCCACGACTACATAAAAAACAGACTAAAAGAAAAGAAAAGGAGTACTTGTGGCACCTTAGAGACTAACCAATTTATTTGAGCCACAAGTACTCCTTTTCTTTTGGCGAATACAGACTAACACGGCTGTTACTCTGAAACCAGACTAAAAGAAAAAAAACCCAAATTTCTGGACTGAACCTTTTAATTATTTCCAACACATGAGAAAATTTAATATATGTGAAAAATGTAATGTTTTATAAAATCAAGATTAAATGACAAAGTAACATATTAAAGCATTTGTTCCCAATTATTCAATTTACTTAATTCTTCCAAAAATTAAAAAAATCTTTCTAAATCTTCTATGAAAGTTCCTAAAAGCTGAAGTAAACAACTGAATGCTATTTACAATTTCCATTTAACATTAATTATTACCAGTTGCCCCAGGCTTCTCTTTGGACCAACACTGTACATGATTGCATAATTATCCATAAATCAGTACTGTAACTAATCACTGTACCTTGTAAGTTCTGGGTATTTAGAGCCAACTTTATTTCATTAAACTAATCTCTAAATCAGAATGACCAGCTGTCTCTTACTTGAATGCAAGGCATGCTTCTATTTTAGAACTGCAGAAGTCAGTAGTGCATGGGTTTTTGAACAACTGTACGCTTAATTTGCTGGATTTGCTTTTTACAAACAGCAGGCTCAGCCATATTAAAGGGGGAACTTATTTTTTTTTATCCTTAAATGGCTTCAGAAAACTTAAACTTAAAAAAACCTGACCAAAATACAGATCTCTGGTGTAGTAAGAATGTGTCTCAAATCTGACAGAAATTAAATGCAAACTGTTCATACACAGAAGGACCCAAAAATGTGTGTACTTATTTAGAGATTGGGAAGTCCTAGTGCAGTTCACTGAAGTCAGAAATATTAATTGCAATGCGTGAAATTCTTTCCTTTTTTCCTATATTCAACACATAGCTAAGGATCCTGTTTGGGAAACTTCATTCACTGGCAAGTGAGAGTATGGCTACAATAAAGTGTCAGGAAAGCGTTAAGCATGAACATGGTATGGCCTGTAATTGCAGACATAGTGATACTCAGGTACTGGTGTATCCCTGCCACTGAACCTGCCACAACTGAACTGAGTAAGAGCACAGTTGTTGCAAAGGGCCCTCTGGGAGGGAAGACCCAGGCATACACACAAACCCAGTGAAAATTCCAATGTGTGCTGCTTCTGAATAGGCTCGTGTGCACAAGGAAAGTCAACGCAGAAAGATTCGTGCACATGCTTATTCCTTCCTGTGCAGAGGCAGGCCCTAGCACCATTATCCCAGTATATCAGCAGCAGGTTCACTATGCCCTTTCCCCATGCACCAGGTGAAGCAGTAACCAGAAGCTCTTTTCAATTGCTGCCTCTGAGCCACGATGTCCCTAGTGCAGGGATCAGCAACCTTTGGCATGTGGCCCGTCAGGGAAAGCCGCGGGAGGGCGGAGACAGTTTGTTTACCTGCAGCATCCGCGGGTTCGGTTGATCGCAGCTCCCACTGGCCGTGGTTCGCCGTTCCAGGCCAATGGGGCTGCAGGAAACGGCGGCCAGCACATCCCTTGGCCCGTGCCATTTCTTGCAGCCCCCATTGGCCTGGAACAGCAAACCGTGGCCAGTGGGAGCTGCGATCGGCTGAACCTGCGGACACTGCAGGTAAACAAACCATCCCAGCCTGCCAAACCCCCTTTCCCTGACAGGCTGCATGCCAAAGGTTGCTGATCCCTGGACTAAGCATTCAAAATGCTGCACTCCATTTATGCAAGTGTATTTTTAAAGTAACACACAAGAACACAGGCATGCAATGTATTTTCAAAATGGGTGTTGCACTGTGCACATAGTGTCGCATGACTCATTCAGCACTTCACAGAAATGGGAAGTGCATGGGCAGAGGTACAAGTTCAGATGCATAAACTATTTAAAAGGGAGATTTCAGAGTAACAGCCGTGTTAGTCTGTATTCGCAAAAAGAAAAGGAGTACTTGTGGCACCTTGGAGACTAACCAATTTATTTGAGCATAAGCTTTCGTGAGCTACAGCTCACTTCATCGGATGCATACTGTGGAAAATACAGAAGATGTTTGTTTTTATACACACAAATCATGAAAAAATGTGTGTTAATCACTACAAAAGATTTTCTTTCCCCCCACACCACTCTCCTGCTGGTAATAGCTTATCTATTAGGTATTACCAGCAGGAGAGTGGGGTGGGGGGAGAGAAAACCTTTTGTAGTGATAAACACCCATTTTTTTCATGGTCTGTGTGTATAAAAACATCTTCTGTATTTTCCACGGTATGCATCCGATGAAGTGAGCTATAGCTCACGAAAGCTTATGTTCAAATAAATTGGTTAGTCCCTAAGGTGCCACAAGTACTCCTTTTCTTTTTAAAAGGGAGACATGCTCATGTGTTTAAACATAAAAACCTTTCTTACTATTTCACTATACTTACACACTCATGGTTTTCCATTATTTAGCTTGTATAAAGTTCCCTTCTATAGTACATTGAATACAGATTATAATACACTATCATAAGAGATTCTGTACATACAGTATGCCAACAGATCACTTCTAAGAAGCACAGCTACAAGATGAGATAATGTGCAAACCTACTCACTACAAAATATTGTTAAGTATGCAGGAAATACGAAGTGTCCTGAAGCATGCAGAGTTCTCAAAACATAATTTTATGAGTATTCATTACATTCTTTCAGCATACAACAGAATCTTTTAAATGATATGTGGAGCAACATCTACAGTGAATGTTCATTCCTAAAGTGTTCTAATTTCAGTTGATTATAACATAATTTTACCTTTCTGTCTTCAATTTGGCAGGTTTGTTCTGAGTCCAGGAGTTAATATTTTTTTAAGCTTGTGCCAAAATGGTTCTGCTACTTTCAAGAACCAAGGGAGTGAACAAAATATACTTTCCTATTTTATATAAACACACACTTTCCAAAAAAATTCAGCCTGAGGCAGACACCTGGCATGGGAAATTTCAGCCCATACAATGAAAGTTATAAGTAACTGAAAACAGGGTCTTGTAATGGGAAATGTCAGGCAATCTCAACTGTAGGTAATGCTGCCAGATCTGTGTATAATTTTTTGCACAACCTTAACTCCTCCCCTTTTGCTTATTCATTTTATTAATATAATACTGCATATTTTTGAAGGACCCCTGTGTCATTCAGTTCACTCACTAGAAAGAGAATGAAACAGCTTTGTGTAGTGAATTGGTCTGGGTTCCAGTGCACCCCTTCTGTATTCAGGGACTACAAAGTCTACAAAGAAGGAAACACAATCATTATGGGCAGCAGTGTTTGGATGGTGTGCAGTGTAGGAAGCAGGCGTGGAGCTATAAGATGAATGATGCGGATAACAAGAAAAACTGAACAGCTGCCTCATTCACAGAGCAATGTTCACCTCATGCATTGAATGAGATGGGGTCCTGTAAAAAAGTTTAGCATGATTATATAATAAAATACTGTAATGCTTTATGCCCAAGGGCACATAATTGGTCAGGCAAACTTAATTTTGTCTTGTCCTGGCTTCTGAGTGCTTTACTTTGCAACTGTAACTCTCTTAATATAATTTAACTAGATCGATACGAATACCTGAAAACTCTATTGTGACTTGCTGAATTTTGTGAATTAGCAATATGGCATGCACATTAATAAGTGCTTGTCTAAATAAAGAAACAACTGTAGTTTGGTTTTAGTTATTTATGATAATACTTCACAATATACTGTACTAGTAAATATGCTGTAATAAGGGAGGCAGTGTGACTTAGTGGATAGAGCACTGGACTGGCTCTGGAGATGTAGATTCTATTCCTGGCTCTGCCACTGGCCTCCTGGGTGACCTTTGACCAGTCACTTCACTTCTCTGTGCCTCGGGCCTGGTCTACACTACAGTGTTAGGTCAATACCAGCTGCCTTAATTATGTCAGTGTACACACTACAGCCTTGTTCCTGCCTATGTAAGTGCTCTGCAACACCAACATCATAACTCCACCTCCACCAGAGGCATAGGGCTTATGTTGGTGTATTTAGGGCAACGCGGTGTCCCTGCAGACACTGCATTATCTACATCTATTGGCTATCATTCTCGTCAATTTCATGGAGCTGTGAAATTGACAAGAAAGCCAGCTCCTGGCTCAGGCTGCCACTCAGGCTCCCTGCTCCCCGCAGTGAGCCCTGTTGCTCCCCAAGATCCTGGCTTTCCACTCCAGCCCGGCTGCCACCCAGGGTCCCCGGGCTCTTGGCTCCCTGCTGGGAGCATAGCAGCTGACTGGACTCCAGGTGCAGATCTCCCCACCAGGAGCCTGGCTGCCCCCTGGGGTCTCGGCTCCCCACTGGGAGCACAGCTGTGCCCAGCAGGGAGCTCTGCACCCAGACTCCAGTTGGCTGCGGTACTGCTGATGGAGGGAAGCAGGACTCCCAGTGGGGAGATCTGTGCCCAGTGTCTAGTCAGCTGCCCCATTCCCGGTGGGGAACAGGGAGCCAAGAGGGGAGGGGCAGCCCAGTGGGATGCCAGGCTACTAGCAAGGAGCTGTGCAGAGCTGACAGCCCTGGCTCTCTGCCCCCTGCATTGCCCCTTTTAAGTTGGTGGAAGCACATGCATCACCAACAGAAGAAGGGCAGTGTGGATAAGAATCACCACAGTAATTACTGCGGTGGCTGTAAGTCGACCTAACCTAGGTCAACTTAAATGTATAGTGTAGACATGCCCTAAGTTTCCCCATCTGTAAAATAGGGATTCTGATACTAGCCTCCTTTGTAAAACACTTTGAGATCTATGGACGAAGACTTAGGTACTATTATTATTAGGTGTCAGTAACACAAGATCTCAGACCCATTCTGTTATTAAATCTTTGCTGAGAGCTGAAGTGGGATTGCCTTTCTGAGTGTGAATTAGAGAGGTCCTGCTACAGCGCAGCAGTTTCGGACACTCAAAGATGCAAACTTGATTGTTGTGTCTTTTCTCATTCCCACAATGATACATATATCAGTTTGCCAAAATTACCTGGCTGCGGTTTAATATATAACCTGAATATACATTTTTTTTTTAATATCTCATGATTGTTTCCATAATCATTTTTTTTCTTTTAGAGACACTGAGCTGAGTAAAAAAGTTCATGCTTGTCCCAACTTGGTTCAAAATTACCTATGTTGAAAAATTACCCATGTTGAAAAATTACCCAATTCTGCTAAACTGATGGGATCAAATACACAAAAGTTTTTCACCTGGATGAAGATCTGTACCTGGTTGACTATTCAGGCCAGGGAGAGATTCCTGTAGCTGATAGGTTGATGATGAGGAAGACGTGCCATCAGTTGTGTTGTTTGAGGTCATATATGCTCCATATGTTGATGCTGAATAATACTGTGCATATTGGTTTTGGCCAAAAGCTGTGTAGGATGGATAATCCTGGAAAAAGTAAAGGCAATTTATTAAGTGAACCCATTTCTTTATCGTGTATTTTAAATGAAAAGGTTGATCAAATTTTCTCATGAAGATTGCAGTATTTGGTTAGATATTAAAGTACCCTGCTGTCCTATTAAAGATTCAATCACAATAGTCCTGTTTTAACCTAAATTGGTCAAATTATGCAATTGCCTGATCACTTAAAATATTTTCTTATTCTGTTGCACATATAAAAGTGTTGATATTCATACCTGTTGTGAACTACTGAAGTTTGTAGAATTTGAGACTGAATTATTTGCATAAATAGTAGATGAGGGTGTAAAACTAGAACCTAAAGATAAAGGAAATAATTTGTTACAATTTGTGTATTCAAAAGAAAATTTTTCATATTACAACACAGACAAATCAGAAGCACAAAAAACTGAGATTCTGACTTTAAAATATAAAAATTTCTAATGAATGCTCAACAGAAATGAAAAACTGCTTCCAGATTTATTTTTCCCTTTTAATATTGTTCACGGAAACTTGGAGAATATGTGGTTGTGTTCAAGAAAACCTTTTCACGCTTACTACAGTGCCTCAACCACTCCTTTGTTTCTTTTCTCTTGTCCTTTCTCTCATTATGTATATTCATTGCTTAGTTCACCTTCACTTGCAACCATCCAGTCTCAGCATAAAACAGTTCAAGTCCCTTCTCCCACGCAGGTAAAAGGGAGGCTTGAACCAAGGATTTTTCACATCCTAGATGAATACCCTATCCTCTGGGTTAAGAACTGAAGGAAGCAGGCCTCCTTTTCCCACTGTTTTGTGTAAACTCATCTATAGGCAGGCAAGCTAGTTAGGAGGAAGAACGCCTACCTTCTCTGGTTTCTGCATCACTCTGGGGCTTAGGCAGCTGCATGTTTGGAATGGGGCTGTAGTGCACATGCTGAAAGGCAGAAACCTAGATGCCAAGGGAACTTTTAATGCAACAAAAATGTAAAGTGCCAAGTGAGTTTAGGCATCTACAGGGTGTAGTGGCAGCTGAGCGGGGATTTTGTGAAGCCTAGTGGGACCTGATTCTGGGATTTAGGCACCTCAAGTGGCAGTCAGGGGCCTAAGTCCTTTTGTGAATGTAGCCCCTAGTTCCTATTGATTTCAATGGGAATTAAGTGACTAACCTGCTTGGGCTCTTTTGAAAATCTCACTAGGTGCCTATCTGCATCTTTAAGCCTTTAAATACTGGCCCTGTGTCTTTTGATAACTGTTTCTTATGAAGAAATGCACATCATAATGCTACATTAAAAGATAATACCTTGCATGAAGTCAAATGATATCAGCCTGCATATACATTTCACTTATTTTAATGCGACATAGGCACCTAAATACCTTTGAACATCTGAACCTAAAGGCCTACTTCAGATATTCCTACTCACACTGAGCAACATCTAACTCATGAGTAGTGCCTCTGAAATGAAAGATGGAAAATGACGATGGTGGTTACTGACCTGGCATTTGATAAGAATATGGTGTTTGGCCTGGCTGTGGTGTGGAAAACCCCGGACTGTAACTGAGGCACCCACTCTGCAGTGGTGACTGTGTTTGCGAAAGCCCGCTTTCCGTCTTGATGCCTGGCAACATTACACCCAAGTCTGTGTGAGAAATTAATTTTCAACCGATTCTTTAAAATACTTTCTTGCAGATGGGGAGAAAAGTAAAGAATGTTCATATTGACAATCAATCTTACTTCTAGCTAAGAAGGAATAACAATGAGAAGCAAAATACCATAAGCAGGTAAACTGTAAGGCTGTCCAGTCTGCGAGTAGGCTGTATAGACTGCAGGCTGTTGCATTCCTGAATACTGGGTCTGTCCGGAATATGCAGACATTGTTTGAGCTGCTGGTGTAGAAAGAATGTGTGGATAGGGCCTAAATATTAGGAAAAATAGCATTACTGTGGCAACAGATGCTTTGCATGTTGATTCAAGCAATAAAAGAAAAAGGTTTCAAGAAGTCAATAAACAGTTTTGTCAACAATTACTCTTCTAGAATCCAGTCTAACCTTACTGAAGTAAATGGAGACTCTCTGGGTCACATTCACTGGTGCAACATGGATGTTTTGTACCATACCACCAGCATGATATAACCTTAAAGCTGCTGTATCCAACCCCAGGTGGATCATCCCACTGTCAACATAGCTTTATAGGGTTTTGCACCCCGCCCCCCTTTGAAGCAATGAGCATCTGGCATAAGTCAATCAGAGATGCCCTCAGGCTGCTCAAACCCAGTGAAGGAGAACTGCCCTAGACACAGTGGCAGCAGGATCAGGGAAGTACAAACATGAGCACCAAGATACACAAACTTGTACTGTGTGCAGTTCAGTTGTAGCTGAGGATCTGGCCCTCTGACTTCAGTGGGAGATGGATCGAGCCCATATAGAGTGGCATTGAAAATGCCTACAGTAATACTTTAACAACAAGATGGGCTTCCAACATTTGGAAAATTTGGGTTACAGAAAAAGAATGGAAATAAAAGTGATCTTTTGTTCGTGAATAAAATCAGGTTTAAAAATTTTACCCTCCAGAGTTGCAAAAATGTATTCAGAAATATTTGTCTTGGAATGTTTAATAAGTCAAATAAGATTTTATGGACCAAGAGTGATCAAACACACTCTGAAGAATTATTGTAACTGAAACCTAGCCATTAAAAGCCGTGACTAAATAGCAAATACTAATTTGTTTTGCTTTTTTTTCCTAATTACTTCAGCATAGTTGGAAGCAGTTGCTATCAGAAAAAGATTACACTTTAATTTAGATGCCAAAAATTATTACAGTAAATCAAAAATTCAATAAGACCTTGTAATAATATATTTGGCCAAGAATATCTGATGCACTGTTAGCCAAATCCCCTCGTAAGTGCAATAAGAAAGACTACGCTTAGTTCATTGTTGTTTGCAGTGTTGTTGAAGTTGCCTGAAGAAGAGCTCTGTGTAAGCTCAAAAGCGTGTGTCTTTCACCAACAGAAGCTCGTCCAATAAAAGATATTACCTCATTCACCTTGTCTCGCTAATATGCAGTGTTGTTGTAGCCGTGTTGGTCACAGGATATTAAAGAGTCTCTCTAATATGCAGAGTTCAGACATTTACTTGTCATCTTATTACATATTTGTTACATCATAATGTGAATACAAATTTACCAAAACAAAGTAGCTTAAGAAAGCATAACCTGCTAATGTTTCAGTGTTTTCATTTTAGAAACATAATGCCAAATTTTCAAACATAGCCTCCTACCCGGCCTTGTCAAGTATGCAGAAGCAAACAAACTTCACACTGCAATCAGGACGATGTGTGCACAAAACTGGTAGTGCCACATGCAAATGAGTACTTCCATGCACTACAGTGCTGCCAACTCTAGTGATTTTATCTCAAATCTCACAATATTTGGTGTTTTGTTAAAGTCCCAGCTCTTTGAAGGGGAGGGATAGCTCAGTGGTTTGAGCATTGGCCTGCTAAAACCAGGGTTGTGAATTCAATCCTTGAGGGGGCCATTTAGGGATTTGGGGCAAACATTGGGGATTGGTCCTGCTTTGAGCAGGGGGTTGGACAAGATGACCTCCTGAGGTCCCTTCCAACCCTGATATTCTATGATTCTATGAAGTCATGTGACTACACGAGAATCTCAATTTTAAGTGGGGGAAGGGAGTAAGTATCTAACCCTTATAGTTGCAGAGAAAAGCTTGAAACATGACTCCTACTGGTTTAAGGACCAGAATGTAAATAAAAAGAATCCAACATACTTCTGCAGTGCCTCATTCATGATTTTTTGAATGCTTGGCAATACTGACTACAGAACATGTACGTATAGAGAGTTCTCCTTGTTTAATGCACTGGTACTTATGCATTCAAGTACCCATTTTGCACATACAACTGTGTTTTTTTCCCTATCAAGTGCCTGTTTCCATGTGTTTGAGCATATTATGTCAGCACAACTTAGGTGCCTACATTTGAAAACTTGACCACTGGGGTTCAATCTTGCCCTTACATGTGTGCGCAGAATCAATTATATATGTTGTGCAACAATAAATAACTGCACATCTAAGAGCCAGATCAAGGTCTTCACCAACTGTGAGAGAGAAAAAAAATAGAGAAATGATGCTAATGGGGATCAATATCAAGTCTTAAATTCTTAACTATGTAGCCATTTGTTACTACTTTTATTTATTTACTGTGTATTAACACTTGTTGGAAACTTTGAACAACAGAATCGCCTGAAGTCTTGGTCATTCACTATGATAGGCTAGAAAAGATGTGGTCACTAACTTGGAGGGATATATCTGCGGCGAATACTGATGTGCTGATCTTGGACTGTAGCCACTACTTGTTATTACTGCAAAACAGAAAACAAGAGTGCAACACTTAACAAAAACAAAAATGGATTTAATTCAGATACCAAAACCTTTGCAGAGATAATGAATGCTGAAATATTTAAGCGAGTAAATATTTGAAGAGTATTTAACTAAAATGGGACAACCTTTCATCAAGGCTAAACTACCATATTTTTAATATGCAAACTGAAAACATACAGTAAACTCCCAAGTAACACAAGTTGTAAAAATCATTGTCTCCCAATATCCACATGCAGCACCTTTTAAATTTGATTTATATATTTCTGCATACATTTTAGAGGTATACAATTCACACATAATATTTGATCCACAAGCCATGAAGCTGTCACTAATGGAAACTTCCTATAATGTATTACAAAATTGCCATTTAAAAAAGCTTGCGATCTAATGTATAGTATTACATAGGATAGAAAAAAATTATAAAATCTCCTTTAAAAACCTGACACTTGCAAGTTTAAATACAATTTGGAATTTGCAAAATATTTTTTCTTTCAAGTTTGAATTTTTTAGTGAATTTCGCAATAATGAAAGATATCAAATGGATAGCCCGGGAAAACAAAGTCACCTATTTGTCCTCAGATCAGTTAGAACAAGACACTGGCAATATTTTTATTTGAAATATAAGTAAAACAAATCCCAGTTCAGTCGCCTTTTATATGCTTATACTATTAGCAGCTGTATTCTTCCGAAAAAGCTTACAGAATGATAGTCATATCCTATTAAAATTTTCAATCAAAAGCAGCACCCAAATTGGACTAATTCCAAGAATCTGGACGTTTCACTTTCCTTTAACCATCTGTCTTGACTAAGACAGATGTATTCCAAATATATGTACTCTAAAGTGTTGAACCAATCCCTTCAGAGCAAATCCATATTGAGCAAATATACAGAGTGTCTTTATTAGGCCATCTGCTGTTCATTCACTGTTCAAAAGATTAAAGTAGTACACAACGAAGCACTGGAATTTCTGTAGTCTAATCAATCATAGTTGTACTTCAAAGTATACACTTCCTGAGTTGTTCATAATGGTACTGCAAACCAACTTTTAGAATTGTATAAGTGACAAATAGGTTTGGGTTCCTATATATTTTATGAAATACGATATATTTCTATATCCAAGTCTAATGAATGCCTTTAAGATCTACTGCTTTGAACACATGCAGAACTTCATAGTTCTTAAGCTATTTTAAACATATTTAGAACATTTAGGAAAATGTAGTAGAAGAATTAATTCCTCTTAAATATGCATTAGGTTAGCTTGAAAATTAGGAAATATTGGACAATAATTTCTAGACCCTGTGCTACCAGTTTCAATTGGAAAGTTGCACAGCATATATCAAAGCAAACTACTTATAAAATTATAAAGGGTTCTCTCTTATTTGCTGAACTCCTGGAGGATAATTCTCTTCCCTAGAACACCTCAATACTCTTTTCTTTATGAAGACAAAACAGTTACACAAGGTGATTTTGCAGATTCTCAGGTCAATGAACTTCAATGATCCACTAATGGCATCTCTGCTGTTTTTTGACCAGTAATGTAATTAGATTAAATATCAGGCCATTTCTTTTTCTCTTATTTACTGAACTGTATTTTGAGAAGTGGGAGATCCAGCTAATTGACCAACTTTGAAAAACAAAACACGTTATCATACTACTGTAACTGGTACAAAGTAAACTTTAAAACAGCTACAGTGGATGAATTGTTTTTCTTATCAAATCACTCAGTGAAATTAGCATTTTTACAGCAAAAGGCATAATGTAATTAAACAACTCTGCACACCCATCTCTCTATTTTGTGCATTCAGAAAGACTTAAGAAAATATTCTTGAATGTGTCTTGTTTTCAGATTTTCATTTTCTTTACATTTCACCTTAATGACTGTACAAATAGTATTGTACTCGTAGTTTTCCTTCTTTCATGGACCTAAATTGATTTATATTGGGATAAAAAAATATAGATGCCTAGAAAGTATTACGTATCTCTCTTTTATTTGCATATAGTTAATAATATTAGAAACCTCCACACATCTCTGAATGTTCTGAAGACACTGAATCATGCACATGGCTAGGCTATGTAACCCAAGTTCTTTTCATTATTAGGGTATGTCTACACTAGGAAATTAGGTCGTATTTATAGAAGTCGATTTTTAGGAAGCTATTTTATACAGTCGATTGTGTGTGTCCCCACTAAGCGCATTAAGTCAGCGGAGTGCGTCCACAGTACCGCAGCTAGCATCGACTTTCGGAGCGTTGCACTGTGGGTAACTATCCCACAGTTCCCGCAGTCTCTGCTGTCCATTGGAATTCTGGGTTGAGCTCCCAATGCCTGATGGGGCAATGTTGTCAGTCGCCCTTCCCTCTGTAAAAGCAACGGCAGACAATCGTTTCGCGCCTTTTTTCCATGCAGCCGCCATACTGCTGTCAGCAGACGGTGTAGTAGGACTGCTAACCATCATCATCCACTGCTTCTGCTGCAACTCTGCTCTCCTGGTGCCATGAATCCACCTCGCAGGTCCTCTCGTCGTTCTGTATAAATATCTATTCTCGTGGCATCCGTCGTCATCCACCGGTTCCGCTGCAACTCTGCTCTCCTACAGACGACATACCACAGCAAGCATGGAGCCCACGCTGCTGTTGTGAGCATTGTAAACACCTCACACATTATCCTGTAGTATGTGCAGAATCTGCAAAAGCAGGTGTGGAGGTGGCGACAGCGTGATCACGATAGCGATGAGGACAGGGACACAGACTTCTCTCAAAGCACGGCCCTGGCAATTCGGACATTATGGTGGTAATGGGGCAGGTTCCTGCCATGGAACGCCAATTCTGGGCCCGGGAAACAAGCACAGACTGGTGGGACTGCATAGTGTTGCAGGTCTGGGATGATTCCCAATGGCTGCAAAATTTTCACATCTGTAAGGGCACTTTCATGGAACTTTGTGACTTGCTTTCCCATGCCCTAAAGTGCAAGAATACCAAGATGAGAGCCGCCCTCACAGTTGAGAAGCGAGTGGGTGATAGCCCTGTGGAAGCTTGCAACGCCAGACAGCTACCGGTCAGTCAGGAATCAATTTGGAGTGGGTAAATCTACTGTGGGAGCTGCTGTGATCCAAGTAGCCAACACAATCACTGAGCTGCTGCTATCAAGGGTAGTGACTCTGGGAAATGTGCAGGTCATAGTGGATTGCTTTGCTGCAATGGGGTTCTCTAACTGTGGTGGGGCAATAGACGGAATGCATATCTCTATCTTGGGACTGGACCACCTTGGCAGCCAGTACATAAACCGCAAGGGGTACTTTTCAATGGTGCTGCAAGCACTGGTGGATCACAAGGGACGTTTCACCGACATCAGCGTGGGATGGCCGGGAAAGGTGCATGACGCTCGCATCTTCAAGAACTCTGGTCTGTTTGAACAGCTGCAGGAAGGAACTTACTTCCCAGACCAGAAAATCACCATTGGGGATGTTGAGATGCCTACTGTTATCCTTGGGGACCCAGCCTACCCCTTATTGGCATGGCCCATGAAGCCATACACAGGCACCCAGGACAGTAGTAAGGAGCAGTTCAACTATAGGCTGAGCAAGTGCAGAATGGTGGTAGAATGTGCATTTGGACGTTTAAAAGCTCACTGGCACAGTTTACTGACTAGGTTAGACCTCAGCAAAACCAATATTCCCATTGTTACTGCTGCTTACTGTGTGCTCCACAACATCTGTGAGAGTAAGGGCAAACGTTTATGGCGGGGTGGGAGGTTGAGGCAAATCGCCTGGCGGCTGATTACGCGCAGCCAGACACCAGGATGATTAGAAGAGCACAGCTGGGCACCCTGTGCATCAGAGAAGCTTTGAAAACCAGTTTCATGACTGGCCAGGCTACGGTGTGACAGTTCTGTTTGTTTCTCCTTGATGAAAATCCACTTCCTTGGTTGACTCCACTTCCCTATAAGCCAACCGCCCTCCCCGCTTCGATCACCGCTTTCAAAGGCAAATTCATTATTGTTTCAAAGTCATGCATTCTTTATTAATTCATCACACAAATAGGGGGAAAACTCACAAGTAGCCCGTGAGGAGGGAAGCACCGGGTGGGGTGGTGGATGAGGGGAGGAGGGAAGGAAAAGGCCACACTACAGTTCAAAACTTATTCAATGCCGGCCTTCTGTTGCTTGGGAAATCCTCTAGGGTGGAGTGGCTGGGTGCCCATAGCCTCCCCCCTCTGCGTTCTTGGGCATCTGGGTGAGGAGTATATGGAACTTGGGGAGGAGGGCAGGCAGTTATACAAGGGCTGCAGCGGTGGTCTGTGCTCCTGCTGCTTGAACATGTCAGTTTGCTCCCCCATTAGGCTCAGCATTGCATCCTGCCTCCTCTTAGCGTGCTCCTCCTTCCTCTCATGTTCATTTAACGCTTTCCTGGACTCTGCCATTGTTTGCCTCCACGCATTTCAGTGCGGGAGGACTGCATGAGCTCTGAGAACATGTCATCGTGAGTGTGTTTTTTTCACCTTCTAATCTGCGCTAGCCTCTGGGACGGAGATGATGGGGGAGCGTAGAAACATTTGCAGCTGTGGGAGGAAAAAAAGGGAGAGTAGTATTTAAAAAGATACATTTTAGAGAACAAAGGGAAGACTATTTCACACTGAATCAAGCAATTCACATTACACAGAACATGTGCTTCACCCCCATGTCCCCCACCACGTGGCTAGTATCAGGGAAGATCCCTCTCAGCATGAACGGGCCTCCCCACACCGCGTGGCAAAGGCTTTTAGAGTACCTCCAGGAGAGCTTCATGGAGATGTCCCTGGAGGATTTCCACTCCATCCCCAGACACGTTAACAGACTTTTCCAGTAGCTATACTGGCCGCAAATGCATCCCAAGTCTTCAGGGCAAATTAATCATTAAACACGCTTGCTTTTAAACCCTGTATTATATTTACAAAGGTACACTCACCAGAGTGTACCAGTGCCTTCTCCGGCTTCGTGGTCCGGAAGCCCGCCTTGGGAGGGTTGGAAGGGGATTGGCTCCAGGGTGATGAACAGTTCCTGGCTGCCAGGGAGAAGGGATTCTCCGCTTGTCTGCTGTGCGCTATCCTCAACCTCCTCCTCCTCATCCACAAAATCCTCATCCCTGTTGCGTGAGACTCCCCCCTTGCTGGTGTCCACGGACAGTGGTGGGGTAGTGGTAGGGGCCTCCCTAGAATTGCATGCAGCTCATCATAGAAGCGGCATGTATGGGGCTGTGACCTGGAGTGACTGTTTGCATCCTTTGTTTTTTGGTAGGCTTGCCTCAGCTCCTTAACTTTCATGTGGCACTGCTGTGTCCCACTGTTGTAGCCTCTGTCCATCATGCCCTTGGAGATTTTGGCAAATATATTGGCATTTCGTGTTTTGGAACAGAGTTCTGCCTGCACAGATTCTTCTCCCCATACAGTGATCAGATCCAGTACCTCCCGTTCGGTCCACGCTGGAGCTCTTTTGCGATTCTGGGACTCCATGGTCACCTGTGCTGATCAGCTCGCCACGCTGGCCAAACGGGAAATGAAATTCAAAAGTTCACGGGGCTTTTCCTGTCTACCTGGCCAGTGCATCTGAGTTGAGAGTGCTGTCCAGAGCAGTCACAATGGAGCACTCTGGGATAGCTCCCAGAGGCCAATACCGTCAAATTGCATCCACACTACCCCAAATTCGACCCAGCGAGGTTGATTTTAGCGCTAAAGCCCTCAGCAGGGAGGAGAACAGAAATCGATTTTAAGAGCCCTCTAAGTCGACAAAACAGGCTTGGTCGTGTGGATGGATGCAGGGTTAAATCGACCTAACACTGCTAAATTCGACCTAAACTCATAGTGTAGACCAGGGCTTACTCTCATGCTCCCTTTTCAAAACTTTCTGATAGTTTGTTACACCAATTTGTATATGTTGAATTAGATTGTAAGAACTTTGGGGAACATATTTTATGTATCTGTATATCATCTAACACAGGGGTGGGCAAACTATGGCCTGTGGGCTGGATGTGGCTCGCAAGCCATTTTAAGTTGGCCCACAAGCTCCCACTGGGGAGTGGGGTCTGGAGCTTGCCCTGCTCCGGTGCTCCAGCCGGGGTGCAGGGTCAGAGTCACACCACGCGGCTCCCAGAAGCCACAACATGGTCCCACTCCGGCTCCTACGTGCTTCAATGGCCCCCTCCAGCACTCCAATGGGAGCTGCAGGGGCGGTGCGGGCAGATGGGGCAGCGTGCAGACCCACCTGGCCATACCTCCATGTAGGAGCTGGAGAAGGGACATGCCACTGCTTCTGGAAACCGGTAGCCGCTTGAGGTAAGCGCCACTTGGAACCTGCATCCCTGAGCCTAGTTCACAGGATGGACTAATTGGGGGATGAACCAGGGATGTGTAGTGATGAAGACTTATGTATAGAACCCCCTTATTCTTTTGTTGCAGAAGTTGGAAGGTACAGAGTGAGTGAGGTGGGGGATTGCAGGAAGATCTCTGGGTTAACACAGCTGAATGCTTAGAGTCTACTCCTGCTTCCGCCACAGAGTTCTTGTGTGATATTGGGCAGGGTTTGAGTAGCGTGCAGCAAGGCCTGGGGCCACACACTGAACAATGAGAAAAATACAAAAAATTGAAAAGCTGCTCATTAAGTGAGCACCATGCATTCAATGCACTGAATGAGCCAGGGATCCAGTGGAAAAAAATAGTATGTGATCTTCTAATGAAAGACTGTATCATAATGCATATGCACAAGGGGGACACACTGAGATTGTGCAGGCAACCTGAAATCTCCATTTCCTAACTTTTGAGTGCTTGATTTTGTAACCGTAATAATGTTCTTCTAACCCCAGGTTTTTTTGTGTATAATAAATGTTTACTGAAAATGGATGAAGATGGAAAGCCTAGAAGTTGCTTGCTACTCCATTAAAATTGTTAATAATTCTCAAATTCACCTAACTTTCCAAGCAATTTAAACACAAAACTGTATGCTGAACTAACACTACAGTCAAGGCAAATTTGTCAAAGCAAGAAAATTCTGAGTTAAACTTTCTCAGTGTCCTGCAGCCCCATGTACAGTACATTGGTATTGCACAATATAGTCCTTTACAGTATCACAGAGTTTCCTGGATTTTATAAAATATTAAACACCAAAACCAATTCTTTACAGATACACCATCCTATTGAAGTAGAAGTGGTGCACGAAATGATTTGTCTACTTAGTTAAGTCATACCGGGGAGAGAAATATTTTCTCAGTGGTAACGTCATAAAGCATTGTGGAATCCTCTGAGAGATTACTCGGTATGTACTGTAATACCAAAGGCTGAATTAAGGGGTCTGTGAGAGTTTAACTCCAAATTTACTGGAACCGAGCAGCTTTTCTTTCACCATTAACATTAGTTTATTGAGTCTGAGATGTGACATTTCCTATTTATTTTAATATGTGGCGATTTATGCTATTTAACCTTTACTTGACTCTAAGTTTGCAATTATATTATGAGATCAAAAAGTTAATGACTGAAGTCAAGTTCACAGGTACTTCTGACTGTAAAATAGTTATGAAAAGTAACTAGCATGCATGCTTGCCAGCAAGTTTCATCCCAGTGTTATTTCAAAGAGTCAAAATGTTAACCTTTGAAAATGAGGATTTATTATAGAATCATCTATGCAGTCTCAACTCTCAATACACTATAAACCCAATCCTGCCCTGGTATATACCACGGAACCGTCTATCTGTTCATCACTTCTAGTGTTCAATAAGGTCACCAAGCAGCAGTGGATACACTACATTGTGCAGGGCTTGTTCAGCCTCCTTCTCAGCTCCAAAGCCCTGCCTATTGTCTACTGTCTGTAAGTCAGGAAAATAGGGTGTAACACAGTTGAATACCTGAAGCAAAGAGAGTGCACAATGGTGGACTCTCAGACTGGTCTCAGCACTGGGAGTTCATCAGTCACGTCACTCTGGCCTCAGTTCAGGAAAGCTTTTAAGCACATGCTTAAGTCCATCCTTACTCAACAAAGCATTTAAGCACACATAACTTTAAGCATTGATTAAGTCCCTGTAATGGTGCTTAAGTATGTGTTTAAGTGCTGAATCAGGGTTCCTGAGAGTAGGAAATACTCCCGACTGTGGTTCAATGTCACATACTTATATCTATTCATATTAATTTAACAGATTAGATGATTTCAGCTCACAGACCTGGGCATTTTATCAATCCACAGAATTTTTTCCCCTCCCTCTTCACCCTCCCACACAAATCCCCTCCCTGGAGCTGGCTATCTCTGGCTGCCAAGTCTGCATCCATAGGGAAACTTTGCTCCAGAAGAGGGGATGCCTCATGATGGATTTCATTGTTTTAAAAACGATAGGGCAACACTGACATTTTGACTTTCTCAGATGGTGGGGTGTTCCGAATGGCTGATACTTGTCATAGGAACACCTTGCTGCTTTAACAATTAGATCCACTGTATTCACCTTCCCCTTAAGCCAGGATCCCCTGTGACTGCAAATTTGGCAGCCTGGTTTGACCAGCTTTGTAGCATAGATGCTAAACAACAACAAAAAAACATATGGAAAAAAATATTTCTCTGATTGTTTCAGCTGGTATATTTGGAAAGTTACCGGTAGCTGCTATTAAAAAAACCCCACATGCACACATCCTTAAATAGTGGCAAGGTAACACCTCAGATAAAATAGCTAAAGTTCAAACTAAAACATAACAAAAACAACACACTGAAAGCTCTGCACTTCCCCCCTGTCTGCCCCCCCCACGATAAGCAGCTATGTGCACGTGCTACTCCCTCATTATTGGCCCCACAATAGCTGGTGACTGAAGAAGTCAGTACCCAGTTCAGAGGGGCTGCCTGTCTTCCCTCCCAATAGTGCTTTCCCCTCAATCATTTTGTATCTGAATCTGTGGACCAAGACAGGGAGTAGACTCACGTTTTACTTTAATACATAGGCATTAAGATTTTAAAAAATGAGTGCCTACATGTAATTCCCAGGTTCATTGCAACCACCATATAAGTGGTCTGATTTTCAAAAACACAGAACACCCTTCATCCTCTTGAAGTTCATGGTAGCTGCTGGATGCCCAACACTGGAAAATCAGGCCCTTATTTAGGCGCCTAAATATGGATTTAGGAATATAACTCTAAGCATCCCTTCTGGAAATTCTTGCCCTAGACTTTGCAATACACGGAGTAAAGCCCAGATTTCTTAAATATACAGTATGGGTCAACAAATGTACACTATCAATACAAAAATCACAATTCTTCCTGCTGGTTGTAAATTTTTCAACTAATTGCTTTTTTGTCTAAAAAATTCTGATTTGGCAAAACCAAAACTGTCCATGAAACAGAGTCCATTTTGACAAATCTCCCAACTTAATGGTTTTTAAGTTGTCTAAATGATTTGTTTTGACCTCTTTTAGACAAAAAATTTCAGTTTTCCTGAATGAAATGACTTTGTTTCAAAATTTAAGCTTATTAGAGAAAGAAAAGGTTAAATGAAAAAAAAGATTAAAATCAAAACTAAACATTTTGAAATTATTTCACAAAAAGTTTCATCTGACCTGAACCTTTATATTGTATACACCATATCTTCTGGAAACAGCCCTGGGGATGTATTACATTCAGTAACAAAGTTAAATTATTCTCAGCCTGCTGTAAGAGCCATGATAACTCAGGCATAATGGGCCGGATCCATTATTATTCTCTTCTCTGCATTAATATTAATATGACCAAGATCCAATTTTGTGTTATAATGCAAGCAATATGTACTTTCTTGTACTTCAGTAATCTTTAATACTTTTCAGGCAGCTACTTACAAATAATGTGGGGTTTTTTTTTCAAAACCCAACTGGGAAGATAAGCTTATTTATATTGAATCAAACAGACACTTTATATTTAGACTCGTAGATAAGATAGTTTAGGGCAGCCTCATCAGCTAATAAGCACTATTGGAGTGAAGTTTAGGATTACTAAAGCAATATAGCCTTCAGATTTACATTTTATAAATTATAATTGCTAATACTAATACAATCTAATTTTATCTCACTCCTGCTGATATTATATGGGCCTACAAACTATAAAAAATGCTACAGTATGTGACCATTGTTACTTAAATATTCTTGCACACAAGAATGGTTGTAGTAAATACATTTCTTAAGAACACAGCTGATGAGAATTGCAAGTTAAGGTGTTTTCAAAAAAGGTATTACTCCTCTTTGGTATTAAAACCTACTTTATAACTTTCACAAAGTTTAAGAGGTGTCCTCCATGCACTGACATGTTCATTAGTGAAAGTTACCAATGCTACATTAGTGTGTATCTCATAACATGTGATCTTATTATGGCTTTACCTGACCCAGTAAAAGTGTCAAGCGATCCATCTCCAGTTGTGGTGGTGGTGGTTGTTTCACTGCTGTTCATGGGCTCTGTTTTGACTGCAAGAAGAGACACTACACATAGAAGAATAAGTAGACATGAGATTTTACTTCTAAATTTACATCGGAGACCTCATGCCAGTGTCACGAGTGGCAGTCCAGCTAGAACAGACATGCGATTGAAAAGTTTAGAATTTTATGAGAACAGTCTGCTACTGCACTTTCTGAAATGGCCACACATGCATCTATTTATGTATCTATTTGAAAGACTGCTATAATTATCTGGAGTAATTTCAATCTAAATCTAATTGATTCTAGCAATTCCCAAAAACTAGTGGACAGGAAGGAGAGGAGAGCACATAAAAAAATAGTTATGCTTGAGAGCCAGTACAGTATGTTTTTGTTCTCTTCCAGCAGCATATTGCTTTCACAGTGCAAGCTTTCTGCCACCCCAGTGTTTTTTTTCTTACCTCAAAGCTAACCCACACTGAAATTGGTGACTTATTCTCCCCAGAGGGGAAAAAAAAAGAAAAGAAAAGAAAAGAAAACTATAGACAGTGCACAAATGATAGCCATGAAAAGCCAGCTTCTAATTAATTTGCTAAGAAATAACTGTACAACATAGACTTCCGCTTTTATTAGAGGCTAAGCTGCCCTAGGAAAATAAAAAATTATAGCTGCACCACAATACATTCAGAACACTCATACAGTTAGGTAGATGTGCATATTTACATCATATATTAGTGGCCAGTTGATAAATACTGGGGGCCTGATTTTCATTTATGAGAAGGCTCTTTTACACAGTGAGACTGGTATAGAGGGCTAAGTGCATATGAAAATCACACCTTGTATGTTTTACTAGACATGTGGTATACCATCCATTTTAATTCTAAGAACAGAAAAGTCTGGAATTTTCAAAGACACTTAAGAGCTTACACGGAGAAATTTACCAGCAGAACAATAGCGGTGTAATTATATCAGTATTATTCAGCTGATCAATTTCACCATGTTGGCAAGTCATAAGTGAACTGGGGAATTAACTCCCTTAGGCCCCTTTCTAAACCTCAGCCAAATTCTTTGGTGGCTTTTATCTGAACAAGCTATGACATCTATAATAGCTATTTGAAATGACACACATCTGCCTTTGTCCCCCATCCATAATGGATCTTTCATAGGCACATGGGTGAGTTGGGTGATTGATACTTAACAGCAACACTACAGGAAATATGGATGGAATTTGAGACATTGTGTACACATGCAAATTTCAAACAAGGACAGTGGAAATTTACTTTTTGATTATTTATGGGAATTATGTAAAACTTAATATGTAAAATGTGCATTTTAAAGGGTGCCAACAAATGGACAGCCTGAACAAATGCAGTGTAGTTGATTGGCTTCACAGTGTAGGATGGGAGAGAGAGGTCAAAATAGTTTACTCCTACCAATGGTCCTCCTATTCTCCACTGCACCATCCTGGAAAACAGGGTCATGGAGATTGCTCTGCACATGTCAATGTTAGGGATATCAATTTAAGTGCCCAACAGAAAGAATTACTTCTTCAGAAGGCCACTGAAATTGTTCCACAGCACCAGAATTTCGAAGAGGAATAAAAAAAAAAAAGAAAAAGAAAAAAAATTAACAGTAACAACGTATTTTTAAATCAAATCCTATGTTTCACCACATCTCTGTCCTGAGAAAATTTCCAGGAGATGGAGGGTTCAAATATAAATGTGGAAATGGACTGACTTTTCCCTGCACTGATAATAAATAGTTTTTGCAATGAGAAAGCAGCTGGAACAAAAAGAAAATGTATGCCAAAATTTGGGTGAATGTGTTTTTATACTAAATACAATACATATGAGAAATTAAGGAAAGCTTTTCTCCATAAAACAAAGATTGTCCTGCATTGCTGCTAATGCTAATGAAACCTAGGGCTATCTGCTGCATAAATGACAGTTGTGCTGTCAAAGGGAACACCTTTTACTGACTTTATTGCGAAGAGGCTCAGGGCTTGCACCTCTGTCTCTACATGTATCAGAAAGTATGCAGCTTGCTAATTTGGTCTCCTTTGCAGTCTCTGTTCCCTTTAGGACTGCCACAATCTCCTCTTCTCTCTCTATATGGCCCCCATCACAGTAGTCTATGACTACCTCAAAATCTTTAATGTATTTATTCTCACAACACCCCTGCAAAGTAAGGAAGTGCTATTAACCCAGCTTTACAGATGGAAAACTGAGACACAGAGACGCTAAATTCTTTCCCCAAGGTCATACGCAGACTCTAGTGGAGCAGCAAATTCAACCCACGTCTCCCAAGTCCTAGGTTAATGCCCTAGCCAATGGACCATCATTCTTCTCTTGTAGCTAGACTGATAGATATTCAGGAAAGCAATTAGTACACGCTTAACTGCTTTCCTGAATTGGGGCCTAAATACTGAGTTGAAAAGTATTGTACTGAACTATCCCTAGCTCCAGCCATTGTGATGTGCAGCGCACTTTCCTGGGCACAAATATTCACCAAGTTTTCCTCTCCCTGTCAAACAATCACTCTCCCCCATTCCCTTAACTCTCAGATTAATTTAATTTGATAGAAAATACCAAGTTAGAATTACATTTTGTCAACAATACATATGGAAAATATCTTTCGAGATATCCTTGATTTTAAACAGCTCTAGTCTATTACATTCAGATTTTATCAGAGTAAGGAAGTCATCAAGACCTTTTCTCTGCATGGCTAGACTTTTGGAATACTGCCCTTATTTTTCATGTTGCACATAATTAAACCATGGAAAAACAGCATTAAACTAACCAAAAACCAGTTTAACTTTAAAAGAAAAAAAAGCAATCAAATTTAAAGTTGAGATCAAAATAGAAGATCACACCATTTAAACATACACTGTTTTTCCTAGGTTTTGTAGCACATATAACACAGTGTGTGGCATCACATAATGTTCTGACACTGCTACAATATATATCCCAGTAATGGGAGCAGGGTGACTTAAAAATTTGAATTACAAACCATAATTCTGAATTACTGCTTTACAGAGTATAAATCAGATGCCCTATTTTTTAAAACCATGAATTAAAAAATCAAAACAGTAGTAATAAAAATAAAAAATATCTCAGATGGAAGTATATTGGAGTGCTGCTAACAGTGACAGCTAGTCTAGAATGTGGCTCCCAAAAGTAACATCTTTTACAACATAAATTATTTACTTGATTTAATGGCTTAAGATGGCCAAAATGTCTGACTCACATTCTGGAGAAAATGGTTACCTACCTTTCGTAACTGTTGCTCTTTGAGATGTGTTGCTCATGTCCATTCCATTCTAGGTGTGTGCGTGCCCATGTGCACAGTCCTCAGAGAGTTTTGCCTTAACGGTATTTGTAGAGTCAGCTGTGGCGCCCCCTTGAGTGCCGCATTCATGCGTCGGTACATCAGGCGCTGCTGGCCCTACACCCTCTCAGTTCCTTCTTGTTGGCAACCCTGACAGAGGGGCAGGAGGGCGGGTAATGGAATGGACATGAGCAACACATCTCAAAGAACAACCGTTATGAAAGGTAGATAACCGTTTCTTCTTCGAGAGCTTGCTCACCTCAATTCCATTCTAGGTGACTCATAAGTAGAATCTTCGGAGGTGGACTCGGAGTTCACAGCCTAGTGGCTTCTAGTACTGCTCTACCGAACCCAGCATCGTCCTGGGCCTACTGGGTAAGCGTAATGGGATGTGCACGTGTGGACAGATGACTAGGTGGCTGCCCAAGAGATGTCCTGGATAGGCACTTGGGCTAGGAAAGCTGCCGTAGAGGCTTGCACCCTGGTTGAGTGGGTGGTGACAGTAGCTGGAGGTGGCACCTTCACCTGGTCGTAGCACTAGCGAATGCAAACAGTTACCCAAGAAGAAATTCTTTGAGCAGACACTGGACGACCTTTCATTCTGTTGGTCACTGTGACGAACAGCTGTGTAAACTTGTGGAATGGCTTGGTCCATTCAATGTAGAAGGCTAGCGCACTTCTAATATCTAGGGAATGCAGCCGACGCTCCTCCTCCCACATATGTGGCTTTGGAAAAAAGACGGGCAGATAAATGTCCTGGCCTTTATGAAACGGGGAGACCACTTTGCGCAGGAAGGCCAGGTGTGGATGCAGTTGGACCTTGTCCTTGTAAAAGACTATATAGGTAAGTGCCCTAATCTCAGAGACCCTGCGGGCCGAAGTTATTGCAACCAAGAACACAAATCTTCCAAGAAAGGAGTAGAAGAGAACAGGAAGCCAGAGGCTTGAAGGGGGGTGCCATGAGCCTGGATAACATGAGATTTAGGAGGGACTGGGTCCCTGATGTGCGGGTAGAGGAGCTCGAGGCCCTTGAGGAACCTGGAAGTCATGTCATGGGCAAAAACTGACCTGCCCTCTAGCAGCAGATAGAAAGCCGAACTAGCAACTAGATGGACCTTAATGGAAGACAGGGACAGGCTTTGGAGCTTGAGGTGCAGAAGGTAGTCCAGAATTAACTGCAGAAAAGCCTGCTTGGGCCAAATGCCTTTATTTGAAGGCCAGTATTTAAACCACCTCTGTGGATCAACAGAACTGGGGGAAAGGCGTACATCAGAGTCCCTGACCATGGTCTCTGGAAGGGCCAGGCTGGGCAGAGGAGTGGAAAGATGAAGGCTGGCGTCGATTAAACCCCTTGTCTTTTTCCTTTTCTCTGTAGGAGGTGGACTGGGGGACACCCCACAACCTTGACAGAGGCAGAGGAGGCGAAGGCTGTAATGGCTTTCTAGCCTGTTGGGTGTGCAGGCCCAAGGACTGGAGGGTGGCACAGGAGTCGTTAAGACTGTGGAGCTGTGCATCAGTCAGCTCCAAGAAGAGCTCTGCTCCCTCAAATGGGAGATCTTGAAGGACAGTCTGCATCGCCTGGGACAGCCTGGAGGACTGTAACCAGGAGCTGCGCCTCATGACCACCGCCGAGTCCGTAGCATCCCAGGCCATCTGGAGGGTGCCTCTGGCCACTGCTTTGCCCTCGTCCACTAAGGTGACAAACTCCTGGGCTTGGTCCTGTGGAAGGCCCTCCTTGAACTTGCTGATGGAGTTGAAGTATGAGTTTTACCTGCCTAGTGGGGCCTGATGGTTAGACACCCAAAATTGCTGCTGGCTGTTGAATAAATTTTTCTGCCAATTAAGTCCAGTCTCTTGGTGTCTTTATTTTTGGGTTTGCCACTGGCCTGGCCTTGCCTGTCCCTTTTGTTGATGGCACTGTGCTCTGATGCTGGTGCTGGCTGGGCTGGAGGCAGTTTGTCCGATGCGGCCTGAGAGGAACAGTGGCATGATGGGTACGCCCCATGGGCTCCAGTACTGCCACTGGGTGGGCCACTGCCCCTGCTGCCAGGCTGGGAGGGCCATCTTGCAGGTCGTTGGAGATTCGGCTCGTAGGTGAGGGGCTGAGCTCTCCCTCCAGCTTGGACCACTGTAGATGCCTGAGTCTGTCAGCTGACCCTTGTCAGCAAACAGTAAGGAAAGGGCGAGGAATGGTGCCTGCCCAAAGAGCGGTACCAGGGAGTCAGAGACCGGTGCCACGACCAGGAACAATCCTGCACCAAGGGGGATCGATGCCATGGGGGGGGGGACGGAGTAGGGGGAGACTGCCTAGGTGATGGGGATATGTACTGTGGTGATCTCTGGTGGGAGGCCTGGTGGTACTGCAGGTACGGGGATCGGCATCATGACTCGGGCATCCTGTGCCTCGTAGGGGCGACCTTGGTGTTAGAGACCGAAGTCTTCTACCCGGAGACTGAGGCTGCAGTGCCAGGATCCTAGGCCATGGTTTAACACGGGTACTTTGCCTGACTCCCCCTTGTCCTGCAGTGCTGACGGGCCCTTGGGCTTCAGCCAGTTCTTAGGCACCAGCGAGGGGGAATGGTGCCGGGTGGGTTCTGATACCAGCAATATGCTGCGCACCAACGCCAAAGTGCTAGGCGTGGAGTCCGACCAGAAGGGCTCTGAGGCAGGAGGAAGTGCAGCCTCCATGAGGATGGCCCTCAAGTGGATATCCCGCTCCTTTTGCGTTCAAGGGCGAAAGTTTATGCAGATCCTACACTTGTCTCTTGTGTGTGATTCCCCCAGACACGTCCAACAGCTATCATGGGGGTGACTAATGGGCATTGGCCAGGTACATGATGAACATGGCTTGAAGCCTGGGGAACAGGGCATTCGTTCTGCGGCGAAGCCCTAGCTGGGACTCTAACTACTAAAACTATTATCTAATACTTGACTTAATCGTGAAACTAAATACCTAAGAACTAACTATAAAGGAGACACAACAATGGGCTGAAAGACCCGCTAACACTCTTGCAATGCAAGACAACGTGCTCCGACCAAACGTCACGGGTGGTAAGAAGGAACTGAGAGGGCGTAGGGTTGGTGGCGCCTGATACACCGATGCATGAGTGCGCCACTCAAGGGGGCAACACAGCCGACCCTACGGATACCACTAAGGCAAAAGTCTCTGACGACTGTGCATGTGGGTACGTACACACCTAGAATGGAATCAACATGAGCAAGCACTCCAAGAAGAACTAATGACCCGCAAAGTTTCATTTTTTAACCACTAAGCTATATTTTAAGGACTGAGAATGCAAAATGGTATAATCAGATGGGCAGCAGATTCTACTACTGTTCTCCTCCCCTGTACAGTAGAACTTCAGAGTTACGAATTGACCGGTCAACCACATACCTCATCTGGAACTGGAAGTACACAAGTAGGCAACAGAGAGGAAAAAAAGCAAATGCTACACAGTACAGTACTGTGTTGAACGTAAACTACTAAAAAAATAAAGGGAAAGTTTAAAAAAAAGATGTCAAGGTAAGGAAATTGTTGCTGTGCTTGTTTCATTTAAATTAAGATGGTTAGAAGGCAGCATTTTTCTTCTGCATAGTAAAGCTGTATTATGTCAATGTTCAGTTGTAAACTTTTGAAAGAACAATCATACATTTTGTTCAGAGTTATGAACAACCTCCATTCCCGAGGTGTTCGTAACTCTGAAGTTCTACTCTACTTGAAAGTGACCGTAGATCAGGGAGAGGAAGGGCCAATGAGAACAGGCGAGTATGGATCTTTTAAAGGGTCAGTTCAGAGAGGTGTCCAAGACCGTTAACCAGATGTCTGATGCTCTCCTTTCACCTAACATCCAAGCCCGAGGACTTTCCTAGAAAACCTTAAATTGCTGTGGGAGATCCCAGTGATAATGGAGAGAAGTAGCTGACAGGCAGTGAGGATGTCGCTCAAAGACCAATGGAAGATGACAGGCTACACAAAGTATCTCCCGAAACCAGCAGTAGGGGGTTGGGAAAAAGTCAGGATGGCCAAGTAGCCTTTCCAGTTGTGGGAGTTAGGGTGGGATGCTATACTCTGATTGGAATGGGAGAAGCAGCCTGTGACTCCAGTGCAAGACATCTCACTACAGAGTCCAGGAGCAACCATGGAAGGGTACATGCTGGGATAGATTATCATTAGCTGGGACCTCACCGAGTATAACTGGGCTGGCAGAGAAAGATAGTTACAGAACATTTGAGATTGGTGGGAGTGAGGAAAACACATGAAGGCAATAGACCAAGGGCAGCAATCCACATCCAATGTCATAACTCAATAGGTGTGGCATATACTCTATCACACAGTTTGCCAAGCAAATACTATGCAACCACAGATGCAGCTAGGTAGTGGGAACACTGCATAGAGAGGCCCTACCAACAAGACACAGAGATCTAAAAGGCATTGGACTAGTGATCCAACTGCCCTCTGAGTGAGTGGGATTCAAAGGAGAACCTATGTACTAGACTGAGCACCTCCCAGGATAGCATGTACCTGCCCACTGGATTTCCCCCTTGCTGCTTAGTTAGGAATTAAGCTGTATGTGGCAATGTACTTTTTCCTTCACCTCTATCTACTAAAATAACAGATTAGAATAGATGAGATATTCTATAATCAGACTAATGTATTACTGTTGCACATAGCTGTCGAGCCCCCACAGTAAGCCATTTATTCTGGCACAGCACTTCCTCCATGGAACACATATAAGGTATTTTTGTAATACCTTAAAGTGGCTGACTTGCATATACAGAGTCATTTCAAACTTCTTTTTTTAAAAGTCAACTTTCTGAAACCTTATTAACTTTGGTCCCAAACCTGCAAAGTTAAGCATGTGTGTCATATTCTGCAGGATGGGGCCTTTCAGAATAACAGATTATGGTTGGAATTTGTGTGCGTACTAAGAACAATTTACACATTATGTTGAGATATTTAAAATATACAATATACAATAAAAATTGATTTCATTACTTAAAATGGATACCATATGGGACTGTATTTTCAGTGGGTCTCAACACTGACCTGTATCTGTAAATGCAAAGAACTCGAGTGACCAAAGCATGAAAATCCAACTTCATAGAAAGGGTTTGAAAATTTGGCTCAGTCAAACTTTCAAAAATCAGCCTCTAAGGGTATGTCTTCATTACAGAGTTAAATCAGGTGATCACAGGGAGGCCACGTGTCCGGTTTTATACAGGACGGTTCTCTTTTTGAGAGATTTGCCCCGTCTGGTAGTGGGACAAAACCAGAAGTGGTTTTCTGCAGTATTGGATAGGAGTTACCATTTTGAACAGCATGTTGCTCCACCCCTGCTGGCATGGCCACATGTGCAGCTGGTGGGGGGTGGGTGCTCTTGAAAACAGAGTGCACCATGCATACAAGATCACCCTGGTTGGGGCATCTGATCCCACTGAGGGGTACCAAAAGAAACTGCACCATCTGCTCAAGAAACTCCCTGAAGAAGCACAGGAACAAATCTACACTGACACACCCCTAGAGCCCCAACCAGGGGTATTCTATCTGATACCCCAAATCCATAAACCTGGGAATCCTGGACGCCCCATCATCTCAGGAATTGGCACCCTGACAGCAGGATTGTCTGGCTATGTGGACTCTCTCCTTAGGCTGTATGCTACCAGCACTCCCAGCTGTCTTCGAGACACCACTGACTTCCTCAGGAAACTACAATCCATTGGTGGTCTTCCAGAAAATACCATCCTGGCCACTATGGCTGTAGAAGCTCTCTACACCAACATTCCACACAAAGATGGACTACAAGTCGTCAGGAACAGTATCCCCGATAATGTCACGGCAGACCTGGTGGCTGAGCTTTGTGACTTTGTCCTCATCCACAACTATTTCACATTTGAGGACAATTTATACCTTCAAATCAGTGGCACTGCTATGGGTACCCGCATGGCCCCACAATATGCCAACATTTTTATGGCTGATTTAGAACAACGCTTCCTCAGCTCTCGTCCCCTAACACCCCTACTCTACTTGAGCTACATTAATGACATCTTCATCATCTGGACCCATGGGAAGGAGGCCCTTGAGGAATTCCACCAGGATTTCAACAATTTCCACCCCACCCCACCATCAACCTCAGTCTGGACCAGTCCACACAAGAGATCCACTTCCTGGACACTGCAGTGCAAATAAACAATGGTCACATAAACACCACCCTATACCAGAAACCTACTGACCGCTATACTTACCTACATGCCTCCAGCTTTCATCCAGACCACATCACACTATCCATTGTCTACAGCCAAGCTCTAAGATACAACCACATTTGCTCCACTACCTCAGACAGAGACAAACACCTATAGGATCTCTATCAAACGTTCTTAAAAGCTACAGTACCCACCTGGGGAAGTGAAGAAACAGACTGACAGAGCCAGAAGGGAACCCAAAAGACACCTACTACAGGACAGGCCCAACAAAGAAAGTAACAGAATGCCACTAGCCATCACCTACAGCCCCCAACTAAAACCTCTCCAGCGCATCATCAAGGATCTATAACCTATCCTGGAGGATGATCCCTCACTCTGACAGACCTTGGGAGACAGGCTAGTCCTCGCTCACAGACAGCCCCACAACCTGAAGCAAATACTCACCAGCAACTACACACCACACAAAGAAACACTACCCCAGGAACCAATCCCTGCAACAAACTGTGTTGCCAACTCTGTCCGCATATCTATTCAAGGGACACCATCATAGGACCTAACCACACGAGCCACACCATCAGGGGCTCGTTTACCTGCACATCTACCAATGTGATATATGCCATCATGTGCCAGCAATGCCCCTCTGCCATGTACATTGGCCAAACCAGACAGTCTCTACACAAAAATGGACACAAATCAGATATCAAGAATTGTAACATTCAAAAACCAATAGGAGAGCACTTCCATCTCCCTGGACACTCAATAACAGATTTAAAAGTCACGATTCTTCAACAAAATATTTTTCAAAAACAGACTTCAACGAGAAACTGCAGAGCTGGAATTAATTTGCAAACTTGATACCATCAAATTAGACCTGAATAAAGACTGGGAATGGCTGGGTCACGACAAAAAGTAATTCTCCCTCTGTTGATACTCACACTTTCTTGTCAACTGTTGGGAATGGGCCACATCCACCGTGATTGAATTGGCCTCATTAGCACTGACCCCCAACTTGGTAAGGCAACTCCCATCTTTTCATGTGCTGTATATTTATACCTGCCTATTGTATTTTTCACTCCATGCATCTGATAGAGTGGATTTTAGCCCACGAAAGCTTATGCCCAAATACATGTGTTAGTTTCTAAGGTGCCACAAGGACGCCTAGTTGTTTTTGCTGATACAGACTAACATGGCTACCCCTCTGAAACCTGGTTGGGGCAAGCAGGAATTGCCAGAATGTCCAGTATTCCAGGAATGTGAGAGTGGCCACCCTAGGTGATCAGCACCTGGGTCTGAGCACCTGCGTTAGCCTCACTTGGGTGCGAGCAGCCACACTGCAAAGCCCAACCCATGTTCTTGTGTCCTCACTGGTGCTGCACTCACTCAGGTATAAGGAGGACTTCTGGGGGCATATCCCATGGTGATCTGTCCTGCCGTAAGATGAGCCACTCTATGATTCTTTCACAGTGAATTATGAGAGAACTCGTCTGTCCTTCTGTGCACATGGCAGGAAATGTAGGAAGGAAGTGATTTATACTTAGGGTGACGAGACAGCAAATGTGAAAAATCGGGACGAGGGTGAGGGGTAATAGGAGCCTATATAAGAAAAAGACCCCAAAATCAGGACTTGTCCCTATAAAATCGGGACATCTGGTCACCCTATTTATACGGAGTCCTCACTGCAAAGTGGATAGGATTACCAACCTGAGTGAAAGCAGCATCCATGATTTAGCCAATACTGCAGACAAGCCAGTTAGCCCGGGATGAAAGCACTGGGTTGGAAAGACAGCTTTGTGGGTGCTGGGCGGAGGTGTTGGGGTAACAGACATAAGTAAGAGCCTGAGTTAACTCTGCAATAATGACATACTTTGTAAGTGTAAAGGCCTGCATTTTTGTTTGAGCAGAAGTATGACTAATTTGTGTATAAATCTAGTTGCACAGTTTTGTGTGCACAAAATTGCAATTGCAAATTTAAAAGTCTAGGTTGATACCCCTTTGAACACATGTATGTGCCTCTCAACCCAATCCTGTAAACAGTTACTACCATGCATATCCGCATTTAAACTAAATTCAGATTGTAACCTCTTTGAGGCAGAGACCATCATTTTCTTATATATATATTATATATATATATCTTATACTATATTTTATAGTACCACAGTACGACCATGATCTACAATTGGGCCCCTAGATTCTACTACAAAGCAAAGTAAATCATAATAATACATATGGGAGGAAAGGAATAAGTGGTAGTAACTGGTTGTAGGATCATAAAAATGTTTGTAAACATATATATGTTTTAAATTATAATTATGCTACATTTTACAACCTTGATTTTTGCTCAGGTAAGCATGTAATATAGTACCTAAAAATAAAAAAAGATAAATGGACATTCTGTGGAAAAAAACATTAATCTGGCTTCAAGGGAAGCTGAGCATCTGTAGCTCCCAATGATGTCAATCAGAGCTGTGGGTGCTCAGACTCTCTGAAAATGATGCCATCAGATTATGAGGATGTATACAGTTAACCTCATTCTAGGACAATTAAAATTCTTGTTACTAGTGAAATGGCTTAACAAGTGTGGTAAAATAAATGTTTGTTACTGCTTCTTTCTGGTTTTCCAACTCTGCAAAAAGACTCTAAGAAGTAGGAAATCACATAAAAATGTTCTAAACGACAGAACAAAAGAATGAAACAAAACAAGAGAAATGTAACACAGCAGTCATGGAGCCACAAAGTCACACACATGCACTGTACCATGATCTCTCATACTTGTTGCAGAAGAGGGAGTGCTGCAACTCAGCAACCAGTCAGCAGTATTTAAAACAGTCATGTTGTCTCCTGAGAATGGGAATAGTATAATGGTTCATTGTCTGAATGTCTGCTCAATATACATGAATATTCTTCAATGCCAGTAGGTGTTTTTGCACTTTGAGCCTAGTCTTTAGCTGCATGGTATTGCTTTTGGGAGTACTATTCTAGCTGGTTTATTTAAATAAAATATACACATATAATTATTAGTGCTCTTAAGGGTCTAGTTTCAGCCCCTCCTTATTCTGGAATATTGCTATTTGGTTTTTAAATGTGAATATACTGAATCTTAAAGATATCACTAGAGGGGTCTATTCCCTCCATGCTCACATGTAAATTTTCACAGACATTAATGGAATTTTTGCATACAGAGAAGTGAATAAAACTTTTTATATTGTGGGAAGAAAGAACTGGATGACCAATATTTTGGTATAAAATGCTAAAATACAAGTGTAGTGCACACTAATGTACAAAATCTAAGAACCATGGGTGAAATCCTGGCTCTGTTGAAATCAATGGCACAACACTCATTGACACAACAGGGGCCAGGATTTCACCTCATATTCTGACACCCTTGCTCACACTGTGAAGTGTCGCATTCAGCCTATTCACCAGACCAAGGGCAGCAAAATCCATTATTAGCATTGAAACATAACTCTGATTGATCTAAACTTCAGCAATGTCTTTATAGAGGTACATGGAGCAGTAATTACTTAAGTAATAATTTAAGTAATGAGTAGTAGTCATTAAAAAACAGGTTAGACAAACACCTATCAGAGATGGTCTTCGTATACTTGGTATACAGTGCAGGGGGCTGGACTAGATGACCTGACAAGGTTTCTTTCTAGGACTTCTATGGTTTGAACAATATACAATGAAGATTTGAGAAAGACTGGTATGGTACAACCATTATTTATGTTATACTTTCAATACTTGCAGACAACTGGGTCTCCAGACCCAATGTCTTTCCTCATTCAGTTTCAAGTTGTTGAACAGAATTAAATGGAAACAACTGTACAAATTCAAAATGTTCTATTGTTTGTCTCTTTTGCTGAGGGCTGATATCTATCTGTCTGTCTATCTATCTGCCTTATGCTCATCACTAAATTGAAATGCTAAACTTAAAAAAGTTTATTAAAAATAGAAAAAGGACATATAACAACTTTCTGTGCATTGATGATGTCTTACACTTACCTCCTGTTCCATTTGTTGTGATGGATGTGCTGCTGAGATTAGATTTATCCAGTTTGGAACTACTCGGATTATCACTGCTTCCAACAAGATTATGAGGACTGGTTAGATCCTGCATTTCCATAGACCTGTTAGAAAAGGAAGCAACACAGGGACATATTTTATTTTATTTTATTAACATTTAAATATTTTTATTGCAACAATACCTAGAATCAAGGTTGGAGCTCTCGTTGTGTAAAGCACTGTACCCCCACACCGCACCCCAATATGATTCCTTTCCTAAAGAGTTTACAATCTAAATATCAGCATTTGCACCTTAAAAAAAGACAAAAATATTATTTTATGGGAAAACAAACCTGTAGCTATTCTTTATTAGCAAAAATACTGTTACCAAAGTTTGTAGTTTACATGATGATATCAGAAATGTTTAAATTTATTCATTTATTATTTTTGTGAGCCACAATTACTTATTCAATGTTAAATACCCATAGAAAACATATTTTTTACTTTTAAATTATTACTTTTATGAAACATCAGCCACTCTTACTTGAAAGCTATACTCAAAGAAATCTAACACATGTTGACAGCGAGCAGCAAATGTATTGCAGCACACAAAGTTCAGGAATTTTTAAAAACAATTTGATAACATAACTATAACTCCATTTTAGAAGTCAATTAGATATACTTAGATTAATAAAATACGTATGTTTCTTTGAAGTCTTTGGCATCATTTTTACACATTTAAAAATAAGCGGCAGAGAGTCCTGTGGCACCAGGACTCTTTGCCGCTTTTACAGATCCAGACTAAAATGGCTACCCCTCCTATACTTGACTTAAGAATAAGTTATTTATAATTAGATGTAGACAATAATATATTCTCTACTTTTCAAACAAGTATCACAATATAATTAACACACACTTATTAAGACTCATAATACACCTATAAGTTAGGTAGATATATTGTCATCCTTCTTTTGAAAAGGGGGAAACCGAAACACGGAGAAGTTAAAGGAATAGGCCATAGTCACACAGCAAGTCATGGCAGAGCTAAGAAAATAATCTCCAAAGCCCCCAACTCCTCATTCTGTATTCTAACCACTAGTCATAACTGTGTGCCTAATAAATGAGAACAGAATGATGACAGAAAGAATGAATTTGTAATATCCTATAGGAAGCTTATTTAATCCAATTATTTTATGCATTTTTGTTTGGTTAGATTTTATGTATTTTTTTCATTCCATGTTATTTCCATATAGCCTAGAAAGTCATGATTTCCAAAACATGGTATCTCTGATTTAGATATTTCAATCAAATTTAGAGCCCCTCCACGACTTTTAATGTCACAGCCAAGTCAAGGGGAGGGAGACGGTTCTCCACCAGTGATAGGTCTAAGAGGCATGCTGCCTCACTCACAACACAAACAGAATGCCTCCAGGTATGCAGGGAGAGAGTCCACGCTAGACTGGCAACTGCAATCCTCTTTGCAGTGCGTGTGCTACTTTTCCTTTCTCAATTTGCAAATTAATTACATGGATCTTCTCCCCAGCCCCCCAAACATCTTTACCGTACACATAGTTGCCAGGCCAGCGGCAAAAGAAAAATAATTTACCATGTGTCTTCTACCCAGGCCAATAGAGAGATTATCTTGCATCTCATTGGGATTTCAATTTTCCTGTTCTGTAAAGGAGTGAGGATGGCTGTGAGGGAGATGGAGTATAAGAGGCAGTTTAATAGGAGCTCCTGTTCCTATTTAAATTGTTATTTGGGGCAGGAGGAGCAGGGGACAGTTGTGTCAATTTTTGTCTAGTCCCTCATGTAATCATTGAAAATTTCCCTTTGTAGCTTTCTGTCCCCCATGCTAATCTCCTGCATGCTCTAGGGAAAAAACCTGCATTGTTTGAACCGGTCTTGTCTCTCAGAGGGGAGTCTAATTTTGTGCTCCTAATAGTAGAAATAACTTGATGAACATTCTAGTTACTTCAGATACGTTTGTCCCAAGGCATAGGGTTATATATGAGACCTGAAAGCCCTTCATTTTCCCATTTTGGGAAACATCACATCACAACTGGGGCAATGTATTAAGGTCCTTCCCCGAAGCCCCTGAAAGCCAATAGAAAGAATCTCAGTGACTTCAATGAGTATTTGAGATGAGCCCTCTATGCACCAGAGTTCTTTCGGCAGGATACTCTCCCCAGCAATGGTCTGGATGAGTAGTGGGAATCTTATAAGTGTAGGGAGAAGGTCACGCACCAGCATGTACAAAATTTATACTAATATTCAATAATGCAAAGGCATAAACTTAGATTTAAATGGTCTTGACCCAGATTTCATCATCTAACTGCATATCCATTTCCATACATCTGTCAACAGAGCATTACGTTTATTGTCTACGGGAAATGTGATCAGTGATGAAATAAAATGAACATAAATGATTTACTGTTCTGTCAGGTTTTGTTTAGCAGTTTTCTGTACAGTGAAGCTATGCAGCTAAAGGTTAAAGAAAGTCTGTGTTTCCATCTTGTATGTGTTTAAGAAAGCAAGAGGGTACCCAAGATAAACAACTGGTATTTCATTGCATATACAGTTTAATTCTCCCCATGTGTTCACTAAAGCAATGTCATGATTTCCTGCTCAAAAATGACCAGCTTGGAGATACCTGATGGATGCTTCCAGCTTAGAAACAAACAGTAGTTGTTCCCTCTTTCTAGTCAGGGTAAAAACTCTACTCTTCTCTTACACCCACACCCACACACGTAATATTCCAGAATGCAAAATAATAAACTTCCCCAAATATCATAATTTAAAGTTTCCAAACACCTTTTACTTCTGCTATGAATCAGGGTTATTTAAACAGAAAACAATTATCTTATCAGCTTTTTTTTTGTTTACCAGAGAATATAAACAGATCATCCCTCTTCTATACCACAATATGTGGTTGTGATTCCACCTATTTATGTCATCTATCGTATAGAAGAGTATATAACTCCATATTTTACCAATATGCTTTAAAAGTATTGTGTTAAAAAGATCAATGCATGAATAGGAATTGTGTTTGGATGAAAAAAAGATGTACTCTAGGTTGGTGCCACTGTGCTTGTTGAGTCTCAATAAGGTTTAAAATTATTTCATAAAACTATTTACATATATTTGTATTTATCCACAATGGCTTTGCCCCCAATAAAGCAAGCAAGCAAGCAGCACCTTTAAATACTTCCAAGGTATGGTACCTTAAATTTAGATTTTACTTCTTGTGGGATGGATTTTAATTCACCTTTCTCAAGACATTCTGCTCACCATTAACTTAAAAAAAGAATCTCAGCTAAGGTACAAGAAACCTACTGCATATTAGGTAATGAAAACAGGTAAGAGGTTCTAAACAAATTTTCTAAAAAAGATGAAATTATTCCAACATCTTGATGAATTTTTTTCAAATTAAATGCTTTGTAGATTTCTGCTATCGACTTTAGCAAGAGCACGGTTGGGCTCAATATGTTTTTCTTGTACTAACAGAAAAGATGAGTGAAGTCTGAAGTACAAATTAGTGTTTCTAAACATACATGTTTGTTTACTATAGCCTGCTTTCTAGTGGAAAAAAGTGTTTCTTTCATTTTAGGCAGAGTGATGTCTATTGTTAAAGATGCCTAACATTTTTCATTATAAACACTTACTTTCAATTGCTTATAACTTTGCCACACTTTCAACCATCTGAGCTTACGTTTTCCATGCTTAGACTCTGCCTGAATTTTTTTTGTACCAGCCCAGCAAAAATGGATTCGCTGTTTTCAGAGAATAAGTGTGAAGAATGAATAGATAGTTTTACTGTTATAACTTTTCTGACCTTTATTGTATTTATTTTTTTTTAAGAGCATTAGCACCACCATGGTTTGGACCAGAAACTTGAAATATAGGATGGGGTTAGAGGTATCTTCTACTGCCCCAGAAAAAAAACAGGTTTGGCTAGCTATAAGCCTATGAAAACTGGCATTTGCACATGCGCAACAGAGGTTTTTAGAGGGTTGCTGCTAAAATCTCTAAACATTGCATCTGCATTGAGCATGCTCCCAGCCCACAGTGAGCTTGAGCTCTAGGAACCCAGCAGCAGCAGCCTTTAGAAAGAACTGTGATTCCTAATCTTAGCTCTTCCACCATTCTGTGCACTTCACAACCTTTACAATGAGCAAGGACTCATGCTCCTAACTTAAGATGCAAGCAACTATCATTCCTCCCATTTGACAGTAACGGTAACAGAGAGGTCACACAAGGTCACTTCAGGCAGAGCTGGGAATAGAACCCTGTTGCTAATATGGCAGACCCAAGACTCATCCAGAGCTGGCAGCCTTTGCAAAACGAATGAATGTGACAAAACTATGTCTGTGGCTATTTCATCTGTACCCACCAGACCACACTCTCTTCTGAAGTCAACACTAGAAATTTCTGTTACTATAGTTTGCTTTTAAAAAAACCTAGGCAATTAAATTTAAAGCATGAGAATGTTGCAAAATTGAACACCCCAAAAATTAGGAAATGCCAGCATTAAGGATGACCATGAAATTTTAATTTGGTCCTCTTCTGCATGTATAGTATGGCACAGGTTTAATTATGTGATCAAACACTATTTATTGTATAGGACCCATGCCTCATTCAGTGCACAGGCTATTATCTTGTGGTTTTAAAGCAGTGGAGCAGGGTTGTATTTCTGACTCTGCCACAGACCTTTTATATGATTTTAAGCAAAACTATCACAACATATATTCACAAAGGGGCCAAAATAAGACTGTATGGGAACCTCTACCTGTGGCATTTCTTAACTTCTGAATGCTTGACTTGGCAATGATCACATTTGGTTAAATATAGGAGTTTTCTGCTTTTAATATATTATAAATAGTAAGTTAAAACCTTTGGCGTATCCTTTTGTTAACATTCCCATTTTTTTCTCTCAGTACAACTATAAGTTCATTCTTGCCACTTTTTTCCACAGCAAAAACATTTATTTGCAAAATTTTAAATGAGTTAAAAATAGAATAATTCAGACACCTGGAATACATATATTAGCCATTTTAGAAAAGTATTACCTATTTAAATTGACAAGTTAAATAGGGTAGAACTAGAGCAAGCTTTGGGCCTTCTCCAACTCAGAACACTCGAGTGGTGTTCATGACTTCCAGGAAAACACCACATTAACCCTAACTGTGTCTTCTTTAACGTGTTCATTTAAATGGCTAAAACTTTTTTTTTTTAAACATACCTGCACATAAACCTACTTTCTATCAGCCAGTTCTGAAGCACATACAGATCAACCATGAAACTATACAGGAAAACAGAAAACAAACCACATTATTTCCTAAATAAAATACTTTAAAATTAAAGCTAAATAAATAAAACACTTTCTCTAAATAAAATGCTCTGCAAGCACAAACTCTATACCAGGTAACACTGGTAGCAATTCCAAAGTTAAGTGAACTTAAAGGAGGACTCTGTTTCACACTTAAATAATTTACTTTATTCTCTAAATTTATCACAATAACTCCCTAGAAGACAACTGATTTCTCTACATATTTTTTTAATAAAAATCTTTACTAACTTTTGCTAAAGAAACATTTTAAAATGCTCGATTTTTAAAGATTTTATTATGTTTCTTATATTCCTCTATCTAGAACAAGAGTTCCCTCAAATTCCAAACTTCTCTCCCACAAAAATACAATCTGATAATATTTCAGACATAGTCTGCTTTTGAACTTCAAAAATTAAAGAACGAGTTTCCCTTCATTTAAAATGATCATTTTGAGTGACTAGAAGGCTAGCTGATAGAGCTGCTCAGATCTGTCAACTACTTCCGTTTCCTAATGCTGCCAGCCCAGCTCTCTAACCAGAGGCTCAATTTAGATGAAAAACAGAAACAAATTTTTTTGTTTCTGTTTTTCATCAAACTTTCATTTTTTTGTCAACATTTTCCAGCTGTGCTCTGAGTATGTGCCTGGTGAGCAAAGATAACAACTTATATCTCTTCATCTTTATTCTGAACAACCAACACAATGCTTTCACTCTGGAAAAAAATATAACACATCCATATCCACACAGACACGCAGACTTCAGTTCTGTAACTTCTACCTAAATGTCTAATGATCACTAACGATACAGACAACCCATTCATATAACTTTACCTAAACGTTACAAAAAAAAACTTATCTCACACCAAACCTCACTTACACATTTGCATATAACCCATGTACAATGTAATTTATGAAAACCACACCAAACCTTTATGAATCAAAGTACATGAAAATTCCAGACAATAAACCTGGCCTAAGTGAGGGCGGATATATGTGGACTCTGGAGAGTGGAAGGGAGAAAGTTGAAGCTGATAAAGGAAAACTGACCCACTCAGTGCAGATGGGATATTGTGGGACTTAATATTTATTTCCTTGTTTTTATCATTTATGCTGTTAGGATGTGCTATTTAGCAGCCTTTACTCAAAAATAAAGATCTTTGTGGGGGAAAAATATATATTTATTATATCATAGGTTGCCAGAAGTAGAGTACGTTATGACGATGAAGCCTAAAAATGATACTTTAATGTATTACATTCCCAGTCATTATATTATTCCTAGACTAACAGGAACATTTGCTTTTGCAGGTACTTTGATTTCCTGGGTGGCTATCTCTGTGATTTTTTTACAAGGGTGACTTGGTACAGAATATGCCAGTTAGAACAATCTATGAATAACTCTATACAGGAAATGGATTTCTCTCTCTTTGTTTTAGTACACTATCATGAGCAACAAGTCCTAAACCAAATTAGCATATCAATAAAAAAAATAAAGAAATTAAAGGAAATAAACATGGGTTTTCTTACTGAACATTCACTGTGTGTGCCGTGTTTTGTTGTGGCTCAAGATACTGATATAACTCCAGTTTAAGGGCTTGGCTACACTTACATTTTATAGCACTCTCACGTGCTGGCTCAGGGGTGTGAAAAATCACCCCCCTGAGCACAGCAAGTCAGACGCTTTAAAGCGCTAGTGTAAACAGGCTCCGAGCGCTGGGAGGTGGAGCTGGATTACCAGGAGCACTGGGAGAGCTCTCTCCCAGCGCTCACGCGCGACCACACTCGCACTTCAAAGCGCTGCCATGGGAGCGCTCCCGCGACAGCGCTTCGAAGTTTCCAGTGTAGCCATGCCCTAAATCTTAAACCAACCAAGCCTCAAGCTACTGCAAAATCCAACGAAGGAACAGTAAAACTGATAACACAAAGTTTTCTCCATTGAAGTGACTTTGTTTTTCTCTTGCAGGCTCAGCGCAGTTTCTTCTCCTTCATCATTTCTCAAATCGAAATAGAAGGGCATGATATTAACTCCGCTATTGTTCTGTTTACTGTCACCCTGGCACTATACACCAAAAGCACAACCACTGACAGCACAGTGTCAGTTCTGGCTGTCCACCTGAGAGGAAAAAACAAGTAATAATACTGAACGCTAACAAGGGCCCAACTCTTCATTCTCCTTCATACTGTATCTCTTAAACCGTGTCAGGACTAGCACCTGGTTTGTGGTAAGAAGCACTAAAGAATTTATAGTCATGTTATGGTAATACAAATAATAATAATAATAATTACAGATGGGAACACTGAGCACTACAATGTCTAAGTTATCTAACTCTGTCAAAGAGTATACCAGTAGAGTTGGGAGAATTTTTTTCTGTCAAACAGTTTATTCGCCCAAAAATGCGAAGACTTTCAGGAGACTGCAGCTATCCATGGATTTGTCTAATAGTTTCAGCCGTATATAAAATGTTAAAAAAAAAAATCAAAATAGTTGCTAAGATATTTTCTAAACAAAATATTTTGACTTTTCATTTCAAAATATTTTATTTAGAAATTTAGCTAGATTTGTTTTAAATTTTGTTTTAAAGGGGTAAAACACACCCAAAATGCAACAAACAAACAAACTAACTAAACCAAAGAAAAATATTTTGGGTAAAAAAAAAGTTTCATTCAACCTGAAACAATATTTTTCCTCAGGTTTTTTTTTTTTTTTTTTTTGTTTCGGCCACCAAATGCACCACTGTTGGAAGAAGAGAGAATCTTGGAGGTACCTAGGCAGGAAAAGAATAAAAGATATTAAAGATTCTGTCCCAGTCTTCGAGGGTGGGCTTTTGAAGGATAACATCACTCACTCCAAGCAGTAATTGCTGTTGTGAGGTCACCATCAGTCTGGCAATTTGTTTATATCAATCCAGAAAATATCTGCTGAGCCATTTGCAGGAACTGCTACATAAATGTCAAAGGATAGTGGTGGGATGCTTATTTGGGATTTCATTTCCATCTATATGAATTTTTCCTACTGGAATGTGAGCCCAGGAAGCAAAGATAATGAGGGCAGTCATGATGAGAAGGTGACAGACACAGACAAAACTAATGCCACTTTGATCCCTGGAGGAAGTCAGCACTTGCAACAACTTTGCTACTCTAGTCCAGGACTCTGCTAAGCAGCAGACAAGGCTCCTCTAAGGGGCAGGTTGAGCCCACCATACTCATTTTCACTTATAACCAAATCCAGATTTGAACATAGGCTTTCAAAGGGGGAAGGCTAGTGGAAGGCAAGTATATTTCATGCTTCAAGGGGAGGTAAAGTTACTCTGCTCTAAAAGTGATAGTGTAGGGTCATTCCCAAAGAAATCTGACAATAATAAAGATTCAGATTGTGCTGAATTATATCACTTGGCAATGAGAAGTTAATCCAGAATCGCAAACACAACTCAAGGTGCACGTTTAGATATATGGAAAGTTTTGGGATTTCTTACATAAAGAATCAAGCAGAGGGATCTTACGAGAGTCATAAAGAATCATATCAATTGGAAAAGAGTGTGTAAATATCTAAAAGTGGGATGAAAGTTTTTTAAAAAATGCATTCAAAAGGGACAAAGCTGTGCAGACAGCCCATCTGCAATGTAACCACATAAAAGACCCATGGGCAAATCCAAACCCATTAGTAGAAGTGCTTGAGGAATCTGCCAAGGAGCCAGATGCTGCCTCTGGAAGAATATCTTCCACAGATTGTCATCTGGATCCCCTGACTGCCATCCGAAGTGGAGGACAATGAAGAATGGTGATCTGATTAAGTAGTGTGTAAAAAAAGCCCAAGTATACAATACATTACCTTGACTTAATTCAACCGTTCACTGCCTACTTTCTAAGAAAAATAAAAAAATATAAAAAAATTGAACCCAGAAATTAAAAAAAATTATTTAAAATACATATTCATGAAACAAGCTAGAGACAAAGATGTTAAAATAATAAAAAGAAAATGCTATGACATCTGATTTCTATATTCCTGAATGGTTTCTCTTTAGATCAAAGACATTTTGGGATCACTCTGCTCTTTTCTTTTCTGTTGCCCATTGAGTCCATTTTACGACGTCTGACCAGGATATAGCAAGGTGGTTAACAGGAGATTTGAAAAAATGTTGGGATATTAAATGTTACTTTAGTACCTAGAGTAGATTGACAAATATAGTAGCTGAAATGTGTCGGACTATAATGTGAAATATCAACCAGTAACCAGCACACCGAAAAATGGGAACCAGCAGAGAATGTTTTTCTTAACTGGATATCCAAACCAAACTTTGAAGAAAGATCCAAATCCAAATATGTACTTTCGTGTAAATATACATAAAAGGGCTAACCCTGTTTTAATATACAAATTCCACTAAGAATCCACTTATTGGAAGTAATAGTAGGAAGTAATTGAAACTGAACACATTTATTATTTAAAGTTGTCTATGGCACAAGTATATTTGGATTATCCAAGAAGGTCAGAGAAGCTGGCATGGAGTCTGAATTACTTCTCCTATGCTTTGCTGTAATGTGATGCCACAAGGGCAAAAAATAGACTGTGAGGGAAGGGAGAAAAGCAAGAGAGAGAACTCCTTGTCACTGTGATTACATTTGCTGGGCTTCATGAACCAACATTGCCATTTCTTGGCTCAAAATCCATTCAACTTTATGATAAAAACTGTTGAAACTCTTACAGCCCTAAGAATAAATAGGATTACTTAAAATATAATTTTAGGATTTATTCCTCTGCTCAAAAGATAGTACCTGCCCTCTTCCTAACAAATTTTCAAGAGCTCACAACACTGAACTATTAATTAAAAGTATGGTACTTTAATAAACACTAAATAAGGTGTATTCCCCTTTTAAGATTTTGAAATTCAAACAGGCCAGGTGAAATGAAAAGAGTTATGGATATCAAATCAACAGCTTTCGTACGATTTGATTTTTAAAAAGTACGGAAGGGGGCAGACATAAAGAAAGATCAATCAAAAAGTAAATCCTCACCCATTAATGGTCAGTAAACAGCTCTCCAGAGTGGCATCATCACCACAGACCTATTTTCTTTCTTTAAGCAGAAGTCAATTTCAACAAAGTTTACTGGTTCACAAACTGTTGCTATAGTTGTCCAAATTATGTTATGCCATTGTGCACAGGAGGCGTCGATGAGGCAATCTCTCTATTAAGATTTAACCCACATTATAAGAATCTCTGAACTACGCTGTTCTGTTTCTGTTCCTAAATTTTTCTTCACAGAAAACTTAAAAAGCAAAACCAGAAAACCAAAAAGCAAAACCAGAAAACCATCTGTTGCAGACTGTATTTTCCGACAGAACAGTTCACTAAGTAAAAGAAAAGTTGTAATTATAAACGTGGCAGTGGTGCTGCCCAGCACAACAGAGAAGATTTTCTTGCTCCCTTTGTGGGATAGCCAAGCAGACCAACCAACAAGAGAGTATAGCTTATAAAATGTGCAACTCCAAGAGTGAAGGGTTGAAAGATAATGAAAGGAAATAAGATAAAGCTGTGGCTGCAGAGGCTGAAGCACCTCAGCCCTTTATCAGATACTTTATTTTTTAACTGAATGAAGGGGATTTTACATTTTATTCAGTAAAACATTTTACCCACAGATCTTCCTCCTAAAGAGGTGTATGTGAATGTAGTGCATGATTCAAGGAACAGTAATGGATTAATATGCCTTTCGCCCCTGTGTTACGACTAAGGAAATACTTGTAGCTGGGGGCATGGTTCTCAGTTCGAGGAGACATACTTGCAGCTTGCTCTGACCAGGCTCGCATGCTAAAAGTAAAGCGTAGTCACAGCAGGGCAAGTGAAGGGAGGGGTTAGCTACCCTAAGTACACACCTGTGGGCTCAGACAGGTACATACTTGGGGCTACAAGACCAGAGGTTCTCAAACTGGGGGTCGGGACTCCTGATGGGGTTGCGAGGTTATTACATGGGGAGGGGTCACGAGTTTCAGCCTCCACCCCAAACCCCACTTTGCATCCAGCATTTATAATGGTGTTAAATATATTAAAAAGTGTTTTTAATTTATAAGTGGGGGGGTCGCATTCAGAGGCTTGCTATGTGAAAGGGATCACCAGTACAACAGTTTGAGAACTACCATCCTAAACCCTTCCACCGCTTCCGCTGCCACAGCCACACACATGCACTAGGGGTGCCAACCCTCCAGGATTGGCTTGGAGTCTCCCGGAATCAGCATCGATCTCTCAGTGACTATTGAAAGCCATCTGGGAGATTTTAATAGGATATTTTAAGAAAAAGACATTACATCATGTTGGGGGAAAAAATCTCACGGAAGAGCTTCAGTCAGAGTTGGCAACGCTAACGCGCGCGCGCACACACACAATTTTTAGTGCACTAGCTCAATCACAGATAGTGTAGGTATCCTCAAGTGTAGTATCCTCAAGTGTAGATAGTGTAGGTATCCTCAAGCTGGGAATCACAGTCCCAGCTGGAAATGTAGACATGCCCTAATTCAAATTGGGCACCAGTGACATTGGCATTGTAATGGCTGTTTGGGGAACATCCGATGAAGTGAGCTGTAGCTCACGAAAGCTTATGCTCAGATAAACTGGTTAGTCTCTAAGGTGCCACAAGTACTGCTTTTCATTTTGAAGTGTGTATGTGTATTATATATCATTTATTTATTTACATTATTACAGGGTACAATATGGCAAGATACTGAGCACTCTGGCCCTGATGCAGCACACTATTTAAGTATGTGCTTAACTTAAAGCATGTGAGTAGTTCCATTGAAACCTGTGGGACTACTCACATGGTTCAAGTTAAGCTCCAACGTTTGCAGGATAGGGGCCAGGGTTTTTTATATGTAGTTAGGGCCTAATCCAAAGCCTATTGAAGTCAACTGATTTCAGGGCTTTACTAACAGTAGAATGTCAGGTAAACATTTACTTTATACAATCCAATAATTGCCTTAATGTTGGCTCATACGACATTTATAAATAGAGCTGGGAAAATTTTTTTTTGGACAAATAGTTAATTTGCAGTTTTGAATTCGGGTTCAAATTTGGTGAATAGTTTCTCCCCAAAATACTTTTTAAAAATCAAAAAAGTTTAAATGTTTCAAAAGTGTCCAACATGTGTATGACTTGATACCATTTAAAACACACACAAATATTATATATCTCCATCCCCCAAAACAAACAAAAAATGCGTTGGGTAAAACAAATAGTTTCATTCTAAATTAAACATTTAATTTCAGGTAGAATCTTTTCATTTAGAGTGGAATGTTTCATTAATCCCTTCCAAAATTTTTTTGGCTTTTATTTTGGTGAGAAGAAAACCAAAGAATTTCTATATTAATCTGACCCCAGACACATTTTTCCCCCCAGATTTTTCAGTTCAGCCACCAAACTAAAAAACCCTTATTTGCTCATCACTATTTATAAACCCTATAACATTATATACACACACATATTTAAACACACACACACACATATATATACACACCCATATCACTAATAATATTTTAGATACTTATAAATAAATGTGATAAAAGCCATTTCGTAAGTGTCTCATAGGTCAGAGTTAAGACTGGGTTTTGCACAGTGATTTTTACACGTCAGTATCATTATTAAAAACTGTGAAAGTCAATTATAAATCATTTACTCTGGTTATTTCCATATTTTTAATATTTACGTATTTTTAAAAGTAATATTTGTGTGATGTAGTTTGCACTGGAGCAACTTTAAGTATAAATGTCATTCCTGTGAAAAGGTACACAGGAGAAGGAGCTATGAAAGCAGTTTAAAACAGACTGCTAGACACAACATTAACTATGGAGTCACTACCATTGTCTCTATAAGAACATCAAACAGGCCACTTACCTAACTATCCCCAACTTTTTAACCCACCAGCTTCCATAGAAATTCAATAAAAAAAGATTATCTCAGCGTGCCATAATGGTTAATAAACTTGTGCTGTTGGTGGTTTCAGTCTGGTTTCCTGTGGACAGGTGTCTACATCCAAAAATCATTTTCAAATTTAGCCCCCATGTCAATCTCAGAGAGGCTCATAAAGACCGCATTTAGCAAAGCACATAAAACCATGCTTGATTGTGAATAAATCCAGTTGAATTCAAAATGAGAGCTGGGTAATCTGGTTCAGCAGACAGTCTCAAAAAATCTGATATTGTAAAATACTGTGATGTGGACTTATATTTACATTACTTTTCACAAAGCCATCACTCTATATCTGATCTGTCACTCATTCTCAAAGGAAACCTACATGACAAAAGACAAACCTGGGAGCTTAAATTCATAACTTTGCTAGACACTAAAAATCATGGACAGAATAGAGACACTGGATTTATGACTTATTACAACAATCTATGACCCACTAACAACCATCCCTCCCAGACACCTTTCCTTCCCCCCATGACTGGAGGGGTGTTAATGGGCTACTTCACCTTGAATGGTCCCTTGAAATGTGTTACCTACTTATGCTAAAAAATTGGTTCCACCATGTATTTAACTGAGTATGTTTCCCAGACCTGAAGAAGAGCTCTGTGTAAGCTCAAAAGCTTGTCTCTCTCATTAACAGAAGTTGGTCCAATAAGGCAGGGGTTCTCAACCTTTTTCTTTCTGAGGCCACCCAACATGCTATTAAAAACTCCACAACTCAGCTGTGCCACAATAGTTTACTCCTGGGGGAATTCAGTGCCAAAAAATTAAAAATTCTGCACCCAATATTTTAAAATTCTGCAAATTTTATTTGTCAAAAATAACACTACATAATTACAGGTTATTTTGGTAATTTATTTCAAAATACTTGTCAACAAGTATGTCTGTAACAGTACAGACACACCAAAAAATTCCCCCAGGAGTAGAGAGTTAAAGAAACCCCTATGACAGCCCAGTTCCTGTTGGTCTGCCCCCTCCCCCTCCACATCCCTCTCCCCCCAGAGCCAAGCTGGGGGACCAGACACCCACAACCCCTCCCTCCGAGAGGCCAGTCATGCTCCCCCAGCCAATACACCCGAACCCCCACCCCGCCAGAACCCAGCCGCAGGGCCCCCCAGACCAGACACCCATTTCCCCCCCCCGAACCCACGGATCCAGAGAGAGAAACAGCCTGATGCTCGGACCCAGTCTTGCACAGAGTTTCCTGCGTACCCCCTCTCCTTCCCTCAGAGCATGCTGGCAACTGCAGCTGCCGGAAATCTTCTAGCTCTCTCCTCCTCCCCACTGGCACCGTCTTCTATATGCGAGTTCTATGCTCTGCCAGTTCCAGCATGAATGAAGCCCAAATGAAGCCCATTTTTGTGGGGGAAAGGAAATTCTGCGCAAAACACATTAATTTTTGAAAAATTCTGCACTGCGCAAGGACGCAGAATTTCCCAGGAATAAAAGTGGTTTTCTGCACATAAAAGCCAGGGCCAGGATTAGGGGGCAGAAAGCAAGCCAACTGCCTGAAGACCCACACCACAGGGGGCCCAGTGAAGCTAAGTTGCTCAGGCTTTGGCTTCAGCACCAGATGGTGGAGCTCATGGCCCCAGCCCCATGCGGTGGGGCTTCAGCTTTCTGCCTTGGGCCCCCGCGAGTCTAATGCTAGCCCTGCTTGGTAGCCCCCCTAAAACCTGGTCGTGGCCCACCAGAGGGCCCCGGACGTCCGGTTGAGAACTACTGCAATAAGGGTATGTTTACAGTGCAATTAAAAATCCACAGTTGGCCCATGCCAGCTGACTTGGGCTCTTGGGCTTGGGCTAAGAGGCTGCTTAATTGTGGCTTTTATAAAACTGATAGGGGATGCATTCTCCCATCAAGCTAAAGAATGGCCTATTTATAAGCCATTAAATCGCTTTTCAATTTCATTGTTTTTAAGGAGAGATGCTTACTTGTGTGTGAATAAATAAGAAATGGCAAATCACAGGCACCGGCTTCGTCTGGGCCCTGGGGGTGCTCAAACCTCCGCTCTGCCTCCGGCCTCACCCCCCCCCCCCCCCCTTTCCCCAAGCCCCTACCACGCCCCACCTCTTCCTGCCCCTGCTCCGCCCCAGGGCCCGCCCCAACCCTTCTCCCAATCCAGCACTCCACCCTGCCTCTTCCCATCCCTGCTCCTCTGCTGCCCCGCCTCTTCCCACCCAGTTCCACCCCCTCCCCCGAGCGTGCCCCATCCCTGCTTCTCCCTCTCCCCCCCAGTGTCTCCTGCACGCTGCAGAACAGCTGATTGCAGTGGGCGGGAGGCGCCCGGGGGTGGGGGGAGATCTGGATGCCAGTGGGTGCTAAGCACCCACTAATTTTTTTCCGTGGGTGCTCCAGCCCTGGAGCACTCACGAAATCTGCGCTATGTGGCAAATGATAACTTTATGTTTGCATTTTGTGTTTTCTTTGGAAAAGTACAGTATAAAAAATCAGAGCCATCATTCAAACCAATATTCCATGGATTCAAACAGATTTCACATACACGGGTGAGAGGAAGGCTGACTATATATTGTAAGGGGAAAATATTTTGTGCAGCATAATAAACACTTCATATTTTAAAACTTCAGCATGCACTGTGTGCATTATATGATGTTATCTACCACAGTTCACAAATAGAATGGTAAAATCTCACCAATCGTTAAAGAAAAATTAAGAACTTGTATAGCATATGTTGTTTTTGTCAGAGAGGACTCTTCCATCTCCAAATATAACTTTAGTTATTGTTGTTGGTGATTGGTTTGTTTTTGTATTATAGTAATTAGTTTAAAACCCCCACAGCTTTTACCTCATAGGGTATTATCCAGTATTTATACACTTGAACTTCACGTAACTGTTTGAGAAATGGCTCATTTATTTTTGATATGATACGGTTTTTACCATCCCATTGTACATAAATATGTAAATAAATTGTTTGAAAGAGAACTTTCTATGTTTGAAAAACATCTTTTCAAACTTTGTCTCCTATTTTTCTGGTTTCTTACAAACTTTTACCAGGCTTGATCCAAAGTTCACTCAGGTCAATGGGAGTCTTTCCACTAACTTTAATGGCCTTGGAAGCATGCCCACAAATTATTAACAAAGGTACAGAGATAGAGATTTTGTGCATGATTTTAATAAAAATAATGTTTTCTTTTGTAACAAACCTCAAACGTATAAAGCTGCATCAAAAAATTGTGAATAAGGACACACACATTTCAAGATTCTGTGAACACAAGCCACTCAAACTTCTCTCCGTGATTCCTCCATACCCCTTTGTTTGTACTCTAAATAGATTATAGTAATTTATGTAATTATCCCATATATATTTATAGAGCTCTTTTGGGGCCTGATCCAAAGCCAATTTAAATCAGTGGAAAGGCACCAACTGACAGCAGTGGGCTTTGGATCAGGTCTCTTCTGTAATAATAGTAAGACTAAAATTCTGAAGTTAACTTCTTAGTATGTCAGAGGATAGCCAACAGGTAAGATACGTAGCACACAAATTGGTTCTCTATACATATCTTAAATACAGTCACATATTGATATTTTCATGGTAAGGTAACAAAAATTTTAGGGGTTTTTTTTGTAATACAGTTGTCACGAATTTTATGCTTTGCTGCACTACATACATTTGCATAACCATCTGACAAATTACATTATTTTGATGGACTCAGACTAAATAATTACACTGATCTTTCTGTAAATAATAAATAGAAATCAATTACAATTAAAATGTACAAATTCCGCAATGTACTCATTTAATAGTAACCTTATTCCATAACATAGCAATTTAAAATTGGAAAATTGTGATACTTTTGTGTGAGCCATTATCTTGCCTGAGAAATCTGGGCCCAGTTCTGCCAATACTTACTGCTGGGAGTGGTGTTTTCAACTGTGTGTATTCCCATTGAAGTAAACACTACATTGTGAAGTATTTGCAGAATCAGGCCCTATGGCTGACTGAAAACATTAGTTCATACTTTTCACAACCACTTATATCAGACTTTCAATTTCAACTTACTTAATTCTATTACCAACTTTTCATACAAAACATCTGTGCTGGTGTATCTGTTGCTTATTCATTTCTTTAGAAAAACATTATGTACCAACTGACTGTTGCTAAACTATTTTCCTGGCAACTAAATATTTTTACGGTGCATTTATTCCCTCCTGGAATTAAATAGCTTTGGAGAAAAAAGGAGACACTAATCTAAAAATAAAACCAACCCTTTCACTGCCATTGGTTATGCGGGTATATATGTAAGGGGACTGTTGCCCCCTTACTAACATTCAGTGGGGATGTTTTGGTTGGCTAGCTCCCAGTACTAAAAGGGAAAGAGTTGATGGGGAATCAGGACCCTGAGACTGACAGCCCCCAGGAACAATGGGGAGAGGCCAATGCTCCAGGTCAGCCTGAATGACAGGGCGAGCAGGCTAATCAGGGAGTCAGGAGGCCAGGGAGGTCCCATCCTCTGTGTGAGCTGGATTTGCCTCGGTCAGAGTGGGGCCGAGCTAAGGAGAAAGCAGGGGCCTAAGCTGAGCTGGGGAGCAGAGCTGGGCCAGATCCAGAGGGACCAGAAAAGCAGCCCAGAGAGAGCAGACCCTGTCCTGGGAGCAGAGCTGCAGCCCCAAAGCCAGAGGCACAGCCCAGAGAGAGCAGACCTGTCCTGGGAGCAGAGCTGCAGCAACCAGAGCCAGAGGGGCCAGAAAAGCAGCCCAGAGAGAGCAGACCCTGTCCTGGGAGCAGAGCTGCAGCCCGAAAGCCAGGGGCACAGCCCAGAGAGAGCAGACCTGTCCTGGGAGCAGAGCTGCAGCAACCAGATCCAGAGGGGCCAAAGAAGCAGCCCAGGGAGCTGGAGGCAGAGCAGCAGCAGCAGTGCAGAGACAGAGTGGTGCAGCTGGGGCTGGAGCAGTCTGGAGCTGGGTGCAGTGAGCAGCTGGGGAGAGCGAGGGGGACCCTGGGCAGTGGGCCCAGCACAAGGAGACACCTCAGCCAAGAGGCTCTGCAGGCCAGGCTTGGATCGTAACCCCGACAGGGTGGGGGTGACATTGGGAAGAAGGGTCCTACCACTTAGAGCCTGAGAGCGTGGGGCCACCACCAGAGCAAGTGTCCAACCCACAGCATCCCTGCAGCACAGCCAGGGCCTGAGAAGGCAGCCTGGGACTTACAAGGAACAGACTGTGAACTGCCCTGACATTCCAGAGACACTGTTTGTGATGTTCCCTGCCACAGAGCGGGTTGATGTGTTTCCTTTAACCTTTCCCATTTTTCCTTATTCTCTTTAAAATTAATTGTTGATTAAATAACTTGCATTTGCTTTAACTTGTATGTAATGGTCAGTGGGTCAGAGAAGTGCCCAGTGCAGAGAGAGTACCCCGGAGTGGGGACACCCTAGCCCCAAGTCCTAGGTGACCACAGCAGGATTGGGGGTCGAGCCCCCCAGGAATCCTGGGCCCAGCCTTGTTGGGGACTCTGCCAGACAGGAGAGTGGAAGGGGAGTCCTCAAGGGCAGGGAGGCCACCAGGTAAAGGAAGTGGGAGCGAGGACTCAGATCCTTTCGCTAGCCCACTTCACTGGGGTGGTGCAGAAGCCAGGAAAGTTCCCCACAATAGCGGGACTATTCCCCCGCTTACATATACATTCATTCTCCTTGCATCAGCTCCACAACAGTTATCTGTCACAGGCTTTTTCATGGATACCTAGAAGAATGGAGGGCAGGGGAGGCAGAACTGGGTCCATGCAGCAGCAGGGCTCAAACAAGGCAAAAGAGGGACTACAGCAAGGCTGAGAACAAGCAGCCAAAGGAGTTTTCGCAGCTGTGGACAAACGCTTTAAGCAGCCAGGGAACTACTACTGCTGCTGGGCTCAAGAACAAGCCTTCTAGCTTTCTCAGCCAATCACAGGCAGGCATTCCATCAGGCTTGTGCAGTCCAGTTGTGCTCAGTAGGCTGACAGGAGACTGGGCAGGCACAGCTGCAGTGCCTTATTCCTAACAGGAAGTGGGGCCATGAGTAGTGCATTGGGAAACAAAGGGAGGGACGATGCTTCAATGAGCTTCCCTAAGTTCTCCATGGACGGTGCAGCTCCGCACCATCCCCTACCCAGGACAGTGTCTGAGGCCAGGTCTACACTACAAAACTGTGCCAGGGTAGAGGTGTGAAAAAAAGACGACCGTCTTTATACTAGCAAAGGAGTCCTTTTGCTGGTATAGCATATGTTGTTCAGGGAGGTGGATTAAGTACACCAGTCAAACTCCTTTTCCTGGTATATGCTGAGTCTCCACAAGAGTGCTTTGAGTCTCCACAGCCTCTGTCACGTGGACTAGCCCTGGCCTAGATGAGCCAGTCTAGCCTCGCTAAGACTAAACATAGCACACAGAAAAATACGTTCTACCTAGTGCTAGCTTTTAAAATAGGAAAGAGAGAAAGTGAACTAACTTGTTTATATATGGTATCACACCTGAAATTTAAAGCATGAGTATGCACATACTAACCACAAACCAATATTTTTTATGTAATCTCTTACAGCTGTTATTTCCAACTACTGGGATCACCACCAACACCTATATTTCTGGAGACTGCCATTGGCACTCTAATAACTCCCCGCCCCTTTCTTGGTGGTTAATCTCAGAACCTCTTCTTCATTTTGTAAATACAGACCCACGAGCTACCTGCTTTGTGTTCGATTGCGAGAGAGAGTGGGTTGCTCCAAGCCCCAAGGTCATGCAAACTGGCATGCTCAGAGATTTGGTGTGCCCCAGAATGCAATGCAGATTAGATCACAGAATAGAAAATTTGGAGGTAGCAGCTGGATCCCAGCACTCTGATATTTAGCGGTAGAAATCAATAGCTGCAGGGAAAAGGATTGGAGAGGAGATCTGCTTGAACGGAGACTCAGAAATTGCAAGGTGAGGTCTCAGTCTGGTAAATAGGTGCAGTGTACTACACTACAGAATATTACAATAAGATAAAGACTCTCATGACAGAAACCTAAAGATCATTACAATTCTTGGTTAAAGCTCTTTCAGTAAACTTAAGTCAGATCAGTTGTGCCTGTCTGTTAGAATAAATCCTCCATTTGAAGGTGATGTCTAATATATAATAATTCTATCAAATGATAATTCTATGGTTAGTCACAGTACTTTCCCCTATGATAACCCTATGCTTCTTTGCTTTGGACATTTAGGGCCAGATTTCCCAAAGATCTTGGTGTCTTAAAGCTCCCATTTAGTGACCAGATTTTCAAAAAGTGCTCAGCACCAAAAAGCATCCATTGTTCTCTTTCACTGGTCTCAAAGGAGCTGCTGCTCTTCTCATGCAGATACAAACACTGGTAGGTAATGGACTCATATTGTATCAATACAGCTCATAAAATCATAAATATAGGTCAATTTATATTGATAACACTGGCTCCAAGGTATAGATGCAATGTGCTTAGGTCTAAAGGAAGGATCCTAAAAGGTACAGCTCTTACTACTATTCAACACCACAACCAAACCAATTAGCTAATTAAAAAAGCAGTGTTAATACTGGCTTTGGAGAAAACTATGCATACCACACACAGAGAATAACAACAGCTGGCAGGAAATTGAGGCAAACAGCAAAATAAACAGGTGTATATTCCTTTCATGGCAGATACTCAAAAAATTTTATGGGTGAAGAATTAGAAGTAATTTAGATTTTCAGACACACCTTTTGTAATAAGGTGTGTGTGTGAGCGTGTGTGAGAGAGAGACACACACACACATACACACACCATGTAATGGATGGTGCAGCCTACACACTGACACTACTGCTGTGATAGCTAATGGACAGTTTCAGAGTAACAGCCATGTTAGTCTGTATTTGCAAAAAGAAAGGGAGTACTTGTGGCACCTTAGAGACTAACCAATTTATTTGAGCATAAGCTTTCGTGAGCTACAGCTCAAAGTGAGCTGTAGCTCACGAAAGCTTATGCTCAAATAAATTGGTTAGTCTCTAAGGTGCCACAAGTACTCCTTTTCTTATAGCTAATGGAGGTTCTCATTTTGGTGAAATATTGGAGACCTATATTTGTGATATAAAAATCCTCAATTCTATTCAGAACATCATGAGTGGTTTAGCTGACAAATGTGTTTCTTCATCACATTGCTTCCCTGGAGATTGGCAGCTGTTTTTGTTGGACATGTATTCTTGAAGTAACCACGTGCTCAGGGATGAGCTTTGTCTAACTAACTGTGAGAGTATGTAATATAATTGCTAGTGTGCCTGTGTTGCACTATAGTGTCTGGTAGAAGTTTCCTGTTCTTTTTACTTTTTGAATTAAAAAAATAGGAAAAGGATAAATGGGGAGAAAGTGCGTATCATTAGATAATTGATCTGTCAGATTGATATTAAAGATACGCATAAAAATTATTTATTTTAGTTTGTGAAGCAAAGTGCCTCCTTGCACCTTGCCAACACAAAGATGCATGCTTCTGTGAGTAATAGAAGCCATGAGTTTTTTTTTTACCATCTCCATGTATTTTTAGAAGTAATTTAAGGTCAGCTAACCTCCATCTACAGGCCACAAAATGATTTCCCAAGATCTTCAAGTGTTCTTTTTATTCATAAATACCATCCTGACACATTACATATTTTCTCTCTGCCTCCATTCTTCCCTGGAGTGGGATTACCTCATGCAGGGCAGAAGAAACTCTCTAACACTCAGCTCACTGAATGTTCTACTCATTCTTCTGTTAGTGGGCTATGATTTCTCATCCCCCTCCACCAGAGGGGAAAAAACAGGAGTTTTGTTCCCTTGACCGTGGATTACAAGGGCTCAGCTGGTGGCACAAGTCAGCTCCTGCAGAAGTCATGCTTCTAGGACCTCCACCATTACAGTTCTCTCTAGAACCCCATTAGTTGAGCAGAGTAGGTGGGGAGGAAAGGCATCTGCGGAGTGGGGGAGGAGAATTCAGAGGAGCCCACGCTGACTGGGGCTAGAACACTAAAAAGCCTTGGTTGAGGAGCTTCCCTGGGCTAGGCAAAAGGGATGAAATTCTCCCTTTCATAAGAAGGGGTGTGAACGCAGATGGGAGCATGGGGCTCTACGTTTTTGATATTTACCAATCTACCAGTTTTCAGAATCTGAAATAGTCTAATATTTCACTCATTTCTTATAGTTCATCCAGTTTCTGCCTGCGAGGTTTGGTTCTGGATGAGGGAGGGAATAACTAGATCTAGCAGGCATCCAGTTTGGTTAAAAAAAACAACAACATGTCATATAACTTTGAAAATGATGAATATTAACTCATGTTTGTAAAACACTGAAGACAAAAGTGCCACAGCTACATAAATATTATATGTAAGGAGATTAGATTTGTGCTTTGATATACAGTATCAACAAAATGTGACTTAAGGTTTTTCTACAAATTCTCACTGGGAACAGTGAAGTTAAGCATCTCATGCATAGCACAGTAACTCAGCATTTACTTAAATTACATTAAATTCAACATGGGGAAAAGGTCGTCAGCACCTCTCAATAGCACACCCATAGTAAATTAAACTGAGAACACGAGAAAATGCAGTGCAATGTACATTGTGCAGATGCATATTACGTACGCTGCACCCTTGAACTACATCTCCAGAGTTACTGACGGATGAATCTGATTATGTGTTCATGTTATCTGGCGTTTAGAACAGTGGCCTGAGAGTCAGTGCTACTCCGTGCTATTTCTGACTCTGCCACTGATTGGCAGTATGACTCTTGTCAAGTCATAACCTCTCTCTCAATTTAACAGTGGATCTAAAATTAAATAATAGGAATTTATTATGTTGGGAAGCTATTAAACCTTCTAACAGATCATTTAATTTTTAAACAAAAGGAAAGAATTTAATAATACGGATATCCCCAGATACCACAGCAATGGATGAAACATAAATATCTAGAGAGAGAGAGATAAAGGAAAGCACTTTCAAAACAGGACGTAGGAGATTTAGCCAATCACTCCCAGGAAACTCTCACAAAATGTACATGTCTAAATTCTCATGTCCTGCTTGAAAATATATGGGTCAAAATTTGTGTGTGATTGAGATATTAAAGATTAATGCACATTTTCTTGCACATTTGTGTGTTCAGAGAAAATCATTCCATCTATCATGCTTGCAAATCTTCTAACTGTAGTTTCCTGCGCATGTTTGTTGTTAAATATCCGTCAGCTTGACAACCATTTTGTATAAATGAGAAATGACTGCTGTTGATGATTGAGCTTTATCACACATATGGTAGGATACTTCTGTAAGGCATTCTTTGCCCTGATACATTGCATAAGCTAGTAGATTCCCTCTGCCCAAATTTACCAGTCACATCTGTATCTTGAAAGTTTCTTACTAAAAGAGGAACCAACGCCAAGCAAGACAAAGAATTTGCTGATACACACATGTCACTCCAAGAATTCTCCTGACAAAGTTCCCACACCCAATTTAATTACTTCCCTACTGTAAAAACACTTTCCATCTGCATTTATTGTAATAGTTTCAAATCCAAAACCAACACACTATAAAGCTAGCTAAATAAATGAATGATATTGGCCTTAAGTCCCAAGCCAGCAGCCGTTCGGTAAGGCAATGTGTCTCCAGCATTCATTTTTATGCTGATGTTTCATTTTATGTGCAGTGTTTTCACTTAAGACTTATTTGAGAAGAATTACCTTGCTCCAGGCTTTAAAACTTTGTGGGCTATAGCAGTGCCCTCTAGCGCCACTCTTGTCAAAGGTCTGTCAGTGATTCCATTCTAAGACAACAGTTGCATCGTATATCAAACTCTGGCATAAAAACTTGCTTCTAGCTATAAATACAGCATTACAAGTACTTGTATAGAGCTGTGAGGTTATTAAAACTGAAACTTAATTTTCAATCAAAAATACCAGGCCGGGGGGGGGGGGGGGGAGAGGAGGGGAAGGGGAGGACAAAATTTATATTAGATTATTATTAAAGGAAGATCAAAGGTTCAAATTCCCATGGACTTCAATGGAAGCAACATCAGGCCTCATAGTCTGTGCTCAGTTATGAGTACAACTCCTACTGAACCCAATAGAAGCTGTGCATGTGCAACTGAAGAATATAAAAAGCAAATCAAAGAAATTCTGACATACTGTACAGCACTACTCACAACTATTCTATTGTCCATAGGTATTATTGTGTCCCAACCAGTCAGAGGTCTTGCATACATTAAAGCTGCAATATCCAGACATAAGCATAGTAAAGTTTCAGTAATTTTTAATTTCTTAGCTTTTTTGTGTTTCAATCAGACTGTTAATGTTACTTTAGGTTTATTTTGTGTTTTTCTTTTCGTGATTAAACTTTTTTTCCCTGTGAAACTGAAATATAGCTCTTGTAAACAGAAATAAGACATAATGACAGCCTACAAAATGTTTCACTCCACAAATCTTAGACAAAACAATGCCCTGTGTCTTAAGAATTTAATAACCACCAATAATGTACATGCTGGATGGCTCATTTGCAGTAATTATTGCATCACTTGTCCAAAATATAGACAGGGATAGTGACCCCATTTAAGTTACATTAATTTCCTTTTCTTCTTACATATAACATTAGGAAAAAAATCATTTTAATACATACTTTTTGAGAAGTGTATGCAATTTTCCCAACATATGAACATTAGCACATTTTGCACAAGTAAACATTTAAAAAAAAATAATGGTAAAAGGATCTTTACCCAAATAAAAACTGATCTGCTGGCACTGAAAGTAAATAGCAATACTAAATGAATGGCAACAATCACAGGTGCAGAAAGGGACGAGAAAAAAAATTGATCTAGAGACTTTACTACAATATTTATTGTTTTAAATGGGATTCTCTTCTAAACTGAAGGTGACAAATCACTATTAATACACTATCAAAACTCTCTCCACCCCCCATCCATCCCCAATCTCAATGCTTATCAGTAACTGCAAAAATCAATACCACCTCTGGGATGAAATGCATTTAAAAGTAATCTAGCCAGACTCATTAACTCTTTGCAATACTAATCTCTCATGCCTTTTGCTATATAGCTTCCATATTGCTTCATATCACCATGTTCTTCTCATTAAGTATTTACTTTAGTTACTGTACCTGGAATTCTGAGCCTCTGAAACATCTGATTCTGTGCACGTTTTCTTTATCTGAAAAAGCAAAATGATTGCCAGTTACTCTCATATGAAAACACAACTTCCTCACTCACAGTTCATGCACTTACATCGCTTAAAGTGGATACAGCTCTGCTCACCATGATATCTATAAAATACTTCCCGCATTTTACAGCAGCAGTATGCAGTACTAAACAGTGTGTTTCATTATTATCCCATGAACAGCTGCCAACTGCACTTCCCTAGACTCCATTAGTATGTAAAATTTTCAACTAAAATAGCTTGGGAGTAGTCTAACTAGGAACAAAGAAACCAAAGAACCAGGTTCCCCACTTAGAAACTAGAAAGCCATACTGTTCTCAGTTCAGTAAAGAAATGTTTTCCCAATTGATACTGCTTCTGTTTCCTGCTAAAGCTCACAATAATAAACACCAGATTCTGGGGCAAAGTGCAGTGTTAGCTAAATAATTCAGACATTAATTTTCATTTTCTGAATCCGGTAACTATATGTTTAATGTATTTTCATAATGTGTCAATGAAGTTTACATATCATGTACACATTTTTTCACATATATCCACAATATACAATTATATATACTCTAGTTCAACCTTCAGATTCATCTTTGTGATATACTGCTGTAAGCCAACGAAAGGAGAAAAAAAACCCTCCAACTAAAAATATAAACTACTCTTGTCCAGGCCCTCTATGGTGTTGGGGGCTTCTGGAGTAGTGCAATTTGCACCTTTTGGTAATTTAAATTTCAGGCACTTTCAGTGAGACAAACATTTTGTTGAACGTACAATCTAATGACTTGGTTGAGATATCAAAATTCCTCCTATTAAGACCAGCTAAACTCATTTACAGACACTCAGGCTTACTTAGTATCACTTATGCTTACTGCACACTCCCCCTGTTACCAATAAATATTCAAATTCTGATCATTTACATTTACAGTACCTTGATCAAAAGGTACTTCTATTGTCAAATCCTCCTTTTGTTATACTGTCTTAAAAAGAGTGACTGACAGACAGTGAGGGTGGGATTTTCAAAAATATACAACACTGCTGAACTTTTCCCATCAAAGTCAACGGCAAAACTCCTATAGAATTCAATGGGAATAGAGTTAGGCCAATATTGAGCACTTTTAAAAATGCCACCTTTCAAGACTTCGAATGGATACCATGCAACACTACTCTGAGATGTGCAAATACAAGAATGATTCTAGAAAGCCATTTTTACTCATTTGATTTCTGGATCTTAAAGAATAATCATGTTACATACAATAGTAAATTGTATAGAGTACTAGTCAGTAGCAATAATGGAAATTTTCTTTTGGTGCTAATTTTAACAGCACATTTACCGTAACAGATGCCAGCTACAAATAATCATAAAAACAAAATAAAACCAAATTAAAAAAACCCCATCTGATTCAATATCTGTTTTGTTTTATTTTTGCCATAATTCTCACTCCAGCAAACACGAATATCTGCTTAGTCATCTTGCTTAATTCTCAATGTGTGATTTTTTTCAAACTGCAAAAGGAACAACAGGTTTTATAATTAGGTAATGCAGTGAAAATCTGCAATAAGAGTAGTGGTGCAGCTTAAAAAGTGAAGAAAGTTCTTGCATAGCAAAATGAGATGGTCAGAGCTTTGGAAACATTCAGATAAAAATACCACTGCAAAGGCCTGCTGTCCACAAAGTTGCTGTTTATTAAAGAAACATTAGATAAGGAATAAGCAGCAAAGAGTCCTGTGGCACCTTATAGACTAACAGACGTATTGGAGCATAAGCTTTCGTGGGTGAATACCCACTTCGTCAGATGCATGTAATGGAAATTTCCAGAGGCAGGTATAAATATGCAGGCAAGAATCAGGCTAGGGATAATGAAGTTAGTTCAATCAGGGAGGACGAGGCCCTCTTCTAGCAGTTGAGGTGTGAACACCAAGGGAGGAGAAACTGCTTTTGTAGTTGGCTAGCCATCCACAGTCTTTGTTTAATCCTGAGCTGATGGAGTCAAATTTGCAAATGAACTGAAGCTCAGCAGTTTCTCTTTGAAGTCTGGTCCTGAGGTTTTTTTGCTGCAGGATGGCTACCTTTAAATCTGCTATTGTGTGTCCAGGGAGATTGAAGTGTTCTCCTATAGGTTTTTGTATATTGCCATTCCTAATATCAGATTTGTGTCCATTTATCTTTTTATGCAGGGACTGTCCAGTTTGGCCAATGTACACAGACAACCCGCCAACCTGAAGCATATTCTCACCAGCAATGACACACCGCACCATAGTAACTCTAATTCAGGAACCAATCCATGCAACAAACCTCGATGCCAACTCTGCCCTCATATCTACACCAGCGACGCCATCACAGGACCTAACCAGATCAGCCACACCGCCACCGGTTCATTCACCTGCATGTCCACCAATGTAATATACGCCATCATGTACATAGCAGAGGGGCATTGCTGGCACATCAGCCAAACTGGACAGTTCCTAAGTAGTCCCTAGCCTGATTCTTGCTTGCATATTTATACCTGCCTCTGGAAATTTCCACTACATGCATCTGACGAAGTGGGTATTCACCCACAAAAGCTTATGCTCCAATACGTCTGTTAGTCTATAAGGTGCCACAGGACTCTTTGCCGCTTTTACAGATCCAGACTAACATGGCTACCCCTCTGATACTAGATAAGGAATGTGAGCAAGGTAAGTTTGGAACACAAGTGCACAGCCAAGTAACAAATACCGTATATAATACACAAAACTGGCATTAAGATGATAGCAGTAGGATTGCCAACAGATTGCAGAAAACCGAACACCCTTGCCCACCCCTTCCCCGAGGCCCCACCCCTGCCCTGTCCCTTCTCTGAGACCCTACCCCTGCTCACTTTACCCCCTCCCTCCATCGCTCACTCTCCCCTACCCTCACTCACTTGCTCATTTTGACTGGGCTGGGGCAAGGGGTTGGGATGCGGGAAGGGGTGAGGGTTCCATCTGGTGGTGCAGGCTCTGGAGTGGGGCTGGGGATGAAGGGCTTGGAGTGTGGGAGGGGGCTCCGGTCTGGGGCAGGGGGTTGGGGTTGGGAGAGGGTTCCAACTAGGAGTGCGGGCTCCAGGGTGGGGCCAGAAATTAGGGGTTTGGAGTGTGGGAGGGGGTGAGGGGTGTGGGCTCTGGGTGGCACTTACCTCAGGTGGCTCCTGGAAGTGGCCAGCATGTTCCCGCTCCGGCTCCTAGGCGCAGGGGTGGCCACGGGGCTCTGCACACTGCCTTTGCCCACAGGCGCCACCCCCACAGCTCCCACTGGCTGTGGTTCCTGGCCAATGGGAGCTGCGGAGCCGGTGCTCGGGGGCAGGGCAGTGTGCGGATCCCCCATGGCGCCCCTGTGCTTAGGAGCCGGAGGGAAATGCTGGCTGCTTCTGGGAGCCACATGGAGCAAGGTCAGGCAGGAACCCTGCCTTAGCCCTGCTGCGCCGCTAACCAGACTCTTAGCCCCGCTGTGCCGCTAACCGGACCGGAGCCACCAGACTCCCTTTTCAGCCGGGCATTCTGGTTGAAAACTGGACGCCTAGCTATCCTAGATAGCAGCAGAAGTCCACAATGTACTTGTACAAATACAGTATATGAAATATCCAAAGTACAGGAGATTTTTTCAGAAGACAAATTCAAAATAGTTAAAAGAAACTGAAATGTCACTAATCTTTTCTCTTGATAGGAAGACTGTTCTTTCATAAACACAGTATCTCACTAAACAGGTATAAAATTAACTTGGTAGGAAAAGGATCCCTCCACTTCGCATATAAAATGAATGCATATTTCAAAATATTAATTTACATAGTTTAGTAACTTATTGGTAAAAAATTCCCAATTAAACTACTCACACTGCCATTCTTAAACTTGTACTCAGTTGCAAGCCATCCGCTGGTATCTCCTTATCATTTGTATTAACTATCACTTATACAATATTTTCCCATTCCTAAGTCTTTAAATGGTTATCATCAATGGATCAACAGAACAAGTAAAAGCAATATCATGTCCTTTGGTGGGCAGAACTACTACTTGCACAGGAGCTAAAGGATAAATAACTTATGCTCTAAGATATCTGAATTCAGTGCTGTGGATATAGACAAGAAACACATATTACAGAATAACTCAAAGCATTAAAATATTGTGATATTCCTTTGCAGTGTACGTTAATAAATATAAAACACTAGCTTACCATAAAAAGAGAGTGACAGAAAAACAGAGAACACTGGTGTATAAAAAAACCCAATCTTGTATTATGTGTGCCTTGTGAGGTGGACAGGCGCTCAACAAAAGCAAAATGAGGAGTGACAGAAATTTTAAATGAAGTTTAAGTATCTGGTATAGATGGTGCTATTTGTCTATGACTGATGTGTGAGGGAAATGTGCAGTATGAGTACACCGTACACTTGACCTTACCTCTGGGATCTCACGTAATCTAGATTGTGCAACTAATTAAGGGCTCTCCTCCTGAGAAAAAAATTAATAAATAGAAAAATTATTTCTTAAGAGAGGTGTATGTAAGGGATGCTCTTTCAAGTGGTTACAAGAAACAAACACAATTTCTTCTCTACAACTATCCCAACAGTACAGTAAAATACGCTTTGCTGACCTTAAAAAATATTTTACATTTTGAGGTGAATAGAGGGTTTATTGTGAAAACTGATTATCAAAGACTACAAATATCCTTGCCTTTGTTCTTTCTGGTTTTTGTTTGTTAATTTGTTTTTCTGTTGTTTTCATAATACCCAATATCTATTAGCACACATGAGTATTTATATGCATTAAGAAGATGACTTTTGTTTTGTTACTGTTTTTTCTATTAAAAGAAAAAATAAATGTGCAGTTCTCACTATCCGAGTCAAATACAACTATAAAGTCAATATTTGGAATGATAAGACACTGTTTTCAGCTGTTATAACTTTGCCAAACTTTAACTATTTGGGATAAACGTTTCCATGCTGTGTGTCTGCTTTAGGCTGACTTTTTAGAAAATCTGAACTAAAATGGTCCAACCAGTTTTAAACATGAGATTTGGGAAAACATCGTTGCTCACAATAAAAAAAAGTCTTACAATTGTTTTCTTGAGAAGTGAACCGTGGCCACTGGGAGCTGCGGGCGGCCGTGCCTGTGGATGGTCAACATAAACAAACTGTCTCGCGGCCTGCCAGCAGATTACCCTGATGGGCCGCGTGCGGCCCGCGGGCTGCAGGTTGCCCACCACTGATCTAGAGTCTCCGTGCATTGGAGCAGGTACATGAAATTTGGCAGGGGGCTTGCTCTGGTGCCAGCGATGGGCTGGGCCTTTTGCCATTCCTGTGAAAATCTGTCCAAATTTGCTCAAGTTATAAGCCTCTACAAAATTCACTTTGCAGATCGGTCAGTAGAGACTTGTTAGAGTCTGGCAGCTAAATTCTCTGAAGATTCTACCTGCACTGATCATGTTCCACCCCAAAGTTGCAGGGGCTGAGCAGAACTTTCCCTATAATTCCTCCTGCTGATGATGCCAAGCACAGGGACTGAAAGCAGGGAGACACACTCTCTCTCATCTTCCCTCATAGGAATTCAGGAGGCATGGAAGAAGAGGAGAAATCAGCTTGACTCAGATGAAGGAGCTGAGGAATTGGGGGGAAGGGGAAACAGAGGGAGAATAGAAACAGAGAGGAAGAGAGGGTTACAGGCACTAGAGGGAAGGATAAAAAGCGGTTTACAGGTGCACACAGAGAGGGAGCCAGTAGCTGGGGGAATGGGGGAAGATAGGAGCAGAAGGGGAAGGAGTAGTAGTCGGAGGCTGGCAAATGGATAGGGGAAGAGGGAGGGAGACAGGAGCTGGGAAGATGGGGTGCGGGTTTGGATAGGAGCAGAGCAGGAGGGGACAGGAGCTTGGTGGGTGGAACGAGCATAAGGGTGGTGGTGGCAGGAAATGGGGGGCAGGGTGGATTGACTTAAATTCCAGTATTTTCATCATCATTTAAAACATCAAGCAGGAAACCTTGATTTAAATAATCAATTTTAATCTTGTTTTGCATTTGTACTTCTTAGTTATTTTCATATAAAAGGATGATTCTCAGTGGCTAGTAACCATTAAAACATGTTGATTTACAACTAAATATAGTATTTACACTAAATTTGGTGCTTCTTTTTGCTAACTTGAGGATATACTCTACCTATACATATTGATTTGATCAACTGTATAGCTAACTTACATTTATTTAGATTTTTACTTTTTACATTTTTATTACAGCAAAAAATGGTGACTGATGCATTTATTTACTAGATGGCAATTAATTAATTTGTGATTTATATCAAGCTCTATTTGGATGGAAATTTAATAAAAATGCACAAAACAGCATTCAATTATTTTTTAATAAAACCAACTACCTAAATGTGCTGGATGCATAAGGAAAAAAGTTTATCAAAACTAACTGATTTATTAAAGTTAAACAAAACAAATATTATCTGTAATTAGTGAACTTAAATGATCGTTTCTAGTCACCATGTTCTTGAAGGTTTTAGATCCAATAGAGCTCATCCTCTCACACCTAATTTTTATTCATAGACTGGAAAAAGAAAACAAGCTTTTCTGCTTTTTTGATTCCCAATTGGCTTCTTAACTTTGAATGAACTAGTCATTGAACTGAGTTAACTGAACAAACTAAAATGAAGAAAATATTCTCTCTGTACGTAGAGAACAGGCTACTGCCCAGAACAACGGGTTTAGCACTGTAATAAATTCTGGTTTCAGATTATTAGCCAGTGACTTCTACCAGGTCAGTGGTTTGACTTTCTTTAAAACTTGGCAGCAAATATATAAAGCTCAATTTTTTCTGCATTTAATTTAAATATTTTTAATAGATTATAAATGTAGGCCCTAACATAGGTTGTCAATTTCAAATTTAATTTTATATAAGTTTACTTTTTAAAATGAACTTTATAGTTAAACTTTAAAATACCTGATTTGATTTTTTCCTACACCTGATCTGGGTGGGAGTATATAGGAGGAGAGGGGGATGGGAGGAGGCTGGGACACAGCCACTAGCGAGCACTCTTCTCCAAAACCTGGAACTGAACCCTGGAGTCTTGAGTCTCTATACTTCTCTGCTGCCTGCAAGTATTTGAGACTGGCAAAGTATGTGTCTCATGTTCCCCCCAGTGGCTGGTTCCCACAAGTGGCTGGTAATGGGCTACTATTGCTATCAGTTATTTGTTACATCAGCTGGGAGTGGTGTTTGCTGTAGATTTAAACGCCCAAACCCTGATGATGCCCCAAGTTGGGGGTCAATACATGACAGAATATCTGTTTTCTCAAGGTTTTAGTTTTTTTTTTAATGTAGTTTCCTAATTAAAACAAAAAACACACAAAAAACAATCTTAAAACAACATTTAAGGTTGCAAAGTCAAACATAAGGAAATGTAGGAAATACCAGAATCAAGACTGCCTGTATCATACAGTCTTTAATTATATGACCACATCCCATTTTTTCTAGGGAAGTGCTGCCTCATTCAGGGCACAAGATGAACCAAATTGTGGGAAAGAACAAAGGTCGTATAATGAATTACCGGTAAGCTCATTTCTCGCAGAACTAGGAAGGTATGTAATGAATGGGGCAGGGGACTGCAGGAAGAGAAAGAATGGCCTTTGCAGATGAAAGCTGCCAAGGATAATTTCATTTTATTCTTGTCTCTGTCACAGAGTTTCTATGGGATACTGAGCAACTCACTTAATGCAAAATGTTAACGGTTGGCCACTAATTGTTTTGTACCTCATTTTCTGGATGCTCTAAGTGAGGCCCCTGGAGCTAGATTTGCAGAAGTGCAGAGTGCTCACAGCCGCAACTGAAAGTCAATGGGGGCTGTATTTCAAACATATGAAGTGGTATAAAAATGCTAAGTACTCTGGAAAATGAAGGCGTAGGTGTTTCAAGTCAGATACCCAAAATGGGGCCTTAATTTTGGTAGGGGCCTCTATGCACTACCATAATATAAATCAATTAATCAAAATATTAATAACTTCTTGGCCTACAAAACACACACAAGAGCTAAAGGAGGATTTATTAAAGGGGATACTTTAGATTCTAGTACAGAAGAGAGGACAGAAGTTGATAAAGTACAGGTAGGAACTGAACAGAAAATCAAACAAAAAAGAGTCCTCTTCTGCAGATAATTAAATATTGACAAATTTTATAATTATATACAAATGCTAGAAGTATAAATACTCAGATGGGTGAACTTGAGTGCTTGGTATTAAATGAGAATATTGCTATAATTAACTTGGGTGAATGATGGCACTCAATAGGACACGGCAATACTGGGGTACAAAAAATATAGGAATAACAAAGTAGGTTGCACTGGTGGGGGAGTGGCACTATATGTGAAGGAAAGCAAAGAGTCAAATATAGTGGAAATCTGAAATGAATCTGTACCATAAAATCTCTATGGATAGAAAGTCCATGCTAGAATAATATAAGTATAACAATAGGAATATACTACCAACCATCTGACCAGAATGGTGACAGTGATTGTGAAATGCTCAGGGAGATTAGAGAAGCTACTAAAACAGAAAATCCAATAATAATGGGGGATTTCAACTATCCCCATATTGTCACCTCAGGATGGGATGCAGAGATAAAACTTCTAGTCACCATTAATGCTTCATGGAGCAGCTAGTCCTGTAGAGCCCACAAGGGGAGAGGAGATTCTTGATTTAGTCCTATGTAGAGCATAGGATCTGGCCCAAGAGGTGAACACAATAGATCTGCTTGGTAATAGTGACCACAATAAAATTAAATTTATCCTCCTTGGGGAAAGGGAAGGGAGAATACCAAAGAAACCCACAAAAATGGTTAACTACCTTTTGTAACTGTTGTTTTTCGAGATGTGTTGCTCATGGCCATTCCATTCTAGGTGTGCGCATGCCCACGTACACAGTTGTTGGAGACTTTTGCCTTAGCGATATCTGTAGGTTCAGCTGCGGTGCCCCCTTGATTGTCGTGCTCATGCGTCAGTATATCAGACACTGCCGGCCCTATGCCCTCTCAGTTCCTTCTTGCGGCAACTCCGAAAGTGGGGCAGGAGGGCAGGTAATGAAATGGTCATGAGCAACACATCTCGAAGAACAGTTACAAAAGATAGGTAACAGTTTTTGTTTCTTTGAGTGCTTGCTCATGTCGATTCCATTCTACATGACTCACAAGCAGAATCCCTGTAGGTGGGCTCGCAGTTCACAGATGTGTGGCTTCCAACACTGCTCTACCGAAGCCAGCGTCATCTCGGGCTCGCTGGGTAAGCGCACAGTGAGATGTAAATGTATGCATGGACAACCATGTGGTGGCCCTGCAGATGTCAAAAATTGGAACACGGGCCAGGAAGGCCACCTCCAAGGCTTGAGTTCTAGTCGTGGGCGGTTACAACTGCCAGTGAAGGCACCTTTGCCTGATCATAGCAGAAACAGATGCAGGCTGTGATCCAGGAAGAAATTCTCTGGGCGGACACTGGACGACCTTTCATCCTATCTGCCACCGTGACGAACAACTGAGTCGACTATGGAATGGCTTCCATATGAGGAGAGATTAATAGGACTGGGACATTTCAGCTTGGAAAAGAGACAACTAAGGGGGGGATATGATAAAGGTCTATAAAATCATGACTGGTATGGAGAAAGTAAATAAGGAACTGTTATTTACCCCTTCACAGAACACAAGAATTAGTGGTCACCAAATGAAATGAATAGACAGCAGGTTCAAAACAAACAAAAGGAACTATTTTTTCACACAATGCACCCTCAATCTGTGTAACTCTTTGCCAATTCCAGAGGATGTTGTGAAGGCCAAGACTATAACAGGGTTCAAAAAAGAACTAGATAAGTTCATGGAGGATAGGTCCATAAATGGCTAGTAGTCAGGATGGGCAAGGATTGTGTCCCTAGCCTCAGTTTGCCAGAAGCTGGGAATGGGCGAAGGGGATGGATCACTTGATGATTGCCTGTTCTGTTCATTCCCTCTGTGGCACCTGGCATTGGCCACTGTCAGAAGACAGAATACTGGGCTACATGGACCTTTGGTCTGACCCAGTATGGCTGCTCTTATGTTCTTGCAAAACAGTTTGCTCCTCTCGATATAGAAGGCTAGCGCCCTCCTGACATCCAGAGAGTGCAGCTTATGCTCCTCCTCTGACTTATGAGGCTTTGGGCAGAAGACTGGCAGAAATATGTCTTGCCTCATGTGAAATTGCAAAACCACCTTGGGCAGGAAAGCTGGATGTGGTCGCAACTGGACCTTGTCCTTGAAGAACACCATATAGGGGCAGCTCCGATGTAAGCACCCTAATCTTGGAGAGCCTTCGGGCAGAAGTTATTGCTACCAGGACCACCACCTTCCAGGAGAGCAGAAGAAGGGAACAGGATTCCAAGGGCTTGAATGGGGCCCTCATGAGTTGCACAAGCACCAGATTCAGGTCCCACCAGGGGACAGGATCCCATACTTGAGGCCTTTCAAGAATTGGACCGTCATGCTATGTGCAAAGACCGACCTGCCCTGGAACAGAGGGTGAAAGACTGATATAGCGACCCGGTTGACCTTAATTGAGGAAAGGGACAAACCTTGGAGCTTGAGATGCATAATGTAGTCCAGGATCAGCAGCAGTAAGGCCTGCTCAGGCCTAACCTCGTGGGCTGAGGCCCAGCACGTAAAATGTTTCCATTTGGCCACATCGGTTGCTCTTGTGGAGGGCTTCCTACTTCCCAGTAGGACCTGTTGAACTTGGGCCAAACATTCCCATTCCTCAGCAGTTAACCATGGAGCAAGCAAGCTGTGAGGTGCAGCGCCACCAGATTCGGGTGCAGCAACCGGCCATGGTTCTGCAATAGGAGATCCGGCCAGAGGGCAGTGGCATCAGGGTTGCCACTGACAGATCCATGAGTGTGCTGAACCAGTACTGGTGCGGCCACGCTGGGGCTATCAGGATGACCATGACCTTGTCTTGCCTGATCTTCATGAGAGCTCTGAGAAGAAATGGCACTGGCAGGAAAGTGTACACCAGAGCCCCCTACCAAGGAAGCAGAAAGGCATCCAACAGGGAGCCCCTGTAAACCCCCAAAATGAGCAGAACTGGTGGCAGTTCCTGTTCTGGCAAGTTGCAAACAAGCCCACCTGGGGAAACCCCCACCTTTGGGGGACCTTGTTGACTACATTGAGTGGGGAGACCACTCATGGCGAGATGAGAAGGGTCTGCTGAGGTGATCTGCCAGTATGTTCCTGGTTCCGGGATGGTACTGTGCCACGGAGATGAATGGCATGCTGCACGCAGAAGTCCCATAGACTGAGAGTTTCCTGGCAAAAGGCTGATGACCTGGCTTTGCACTGTTTGTTGATATAAAACGTCACGGTGGTGTTTTCTTTCAGGACTTAAATAACTTTGCCTTGCAACTGGGGCGAAAAAGCCTGGCAGGCCAGGTGGACCACCCTGAGCTCCCTGACATTTATGTGAAGGGAGCGGTCAATTCCCAACCAGTGGCCCTGTGTACTGAGCTCGCCCAGGTGGGCTCCCCAGCCTAGGTCTGAGGGTTCGGACACCAAAGTCAGCGATGGGAATGGGGCTGCGAAGGGGACTCCCTGCACCACCAATGCACGGTCCAGCCACCATGCCAGTGACACCAGGATGTGGTCTGGCACCTTGATTACCAAGTCCAGGTTGTGCCTGTTGGGGATGCAGACCGACACCAACCACACCTGCAGCAGCTACAGGTGTAGCCGGGCATGATGGACCACATAAGTACAAGCAGCTATGTGGCCTAGCAGCCTTAGACAAATGCAGGCAGTGGTGAGCGGGTGACCCTTCACACATGAGATTACATCTAACATGGCTAAGAAATAGAAATCTGGAAGGAATGCCTTGGCCTGTGTGGAATTGAGAACTGCCCCGATAAACTCTATCCGTTGCACTGGTAAGAGGGTTGACTTCTGCTCGTTCACTAAGACGCCCAGGTCACGGCTTGTGGACCACATCAGATCGAGGCTGCTCTGCACGTGATCCTGCGATCTGCCCTTGATGAGCCAATCATCGAGATAAGGATAGACTTGGACCCCCTCCCCCAATGTCTCAGGTAAGTGGCTACTGAGGCCACGCATTTTGTAAAGACCCACAGGCCGAGGAGAAGCCAAAGAGAAGTGCTGTGAATGGGAAATGGTGCTGGCCCACCATAAAGCGGAGGAACCGTATGTGTCCTTGGAAGATAGAGATATGGAAATAAGCACCTTTCAAGTCAAGAGCAGTATTCCAGTCTCCCAAATCCAGGGAGGGAATGATGGAGGCCATGCAAAACTTCAGCTTTTTGAGGTACTTGTTCAGTTGACAGGTCCAGAATGGAACATAGGCCCCTTTTTGCCTTTGGAATCAGGAAATAGCGGGAGTAGAAAACTTTCCCCCTCATTTCCTGAGGGACCTTCTCTACAGCCCCCAGTTGTAGGAGGTTGTTTACCTCCTGAACAAGGAGTTGCTAGTGAGAAGGGTCCCTGAAGAGGGAGAGTGAAGAGGGGGGATGGGAGGGAGGGGTGTCCAAAAACTGGAGGGTGTAGACCGATGACACAATTTCAAGCACCCAGTGGTCTGAGGTGACTCTTGACCAGGTCGAATGGTAAAGACAGAGATGGGTGAGGAAAAGATGGGGTAGATCCAGGAAGGTGACTGGTGCGTCGCTCTCGACTGCACCCTCAAAACGAGTGCTTCTGGCCCCCTTGGTGTTTCATCAGGCCAGGTTGCTCAGGCAACTAAACCCAGTGTCCCTTCTCCTTACAGGTCCCTGCAAAGAGTGACAAGACCTTGGGGGTGGGGATGGATGGAATGCCTTCCTTGAAGACTGAGGCATATGCATCTCCACCAGAGGGAGGGCACTTGGGGTAGACACTTACTCCTGCCCCACAGTGCCCGCCGGCACATCCTGCACCAAGACCGCTGCTGCCAGTGCCGACTGGGGCTTGTCTGGTGCAGTGTCTGAGGACTGGTGAGACCGGCATAACGGGTATGCTCCAGGCATTCCAACAAGGGCATTGTGCTGGCCGCTGGCCCTGCTGCCAGGTCAGTATTGCCATGGTGGCGGCACCCTCTGGAGCCCAGTCGTGACGGTGCTGTCTCGGCGAGGGGCTGAACTCCCTCTCAGTGCTGGAGAAGTCCTCTTCTTTGGGTGACCAGGGCAGGGCTTTTGAGGCCTGGGTCTGGCAGCTAACTGTCACTGCGGGTGACCGGTGCCTGGAGTGATCTGACCGGTGCCAGGAGTAGGGGGAACGGTGCCAAATTGAGGAGTGTCCCCGAGGTCTCTATAACGGTGACCGTCGGTGCGAAGATGACCATTGCCAGCTGTCAGATGACCGCTGTCTCACTCTAGGTGAGGCCCGGCGAGAGGGCGGAGACCAAGAATACGGTGCCAGCGACCTGTAGCAGTGAACTGGTGACCTGGGCTGACGTGGAGACCAAGGGCACAGCGACTTAGGGGCTCTGCCTTGGCTCCGGAGACCAGTGGCACTCACTCGCCTTCTGGGAGGCCTTGACATCTGGCTTGCCCTCACAGGAAGCCTTAGCCAGGTCCATCACCACACGCGGTGCCGGCTGTGGCAGGAGAGTCCATTGGGTGCCGGAAACTGAGAGGGTGTTGACTGCGCTGTCAGCCTGGGTCCCCTACCGCTCCCCAGAGTCTGTGGCGGATCCCTTAGTGGGGTAGTGCTCCCCGGGGGTGAGCCTCCTTGTGGCTCTGGCATGGGCGGGCAGCCCAAGAGGGGCCTTTTCTCAATGCCCCTTGATTCGGCTTGCTCTGTGCTGGGCCCCTCTCTAAGACTACTTTTTAGGTACCAGCGAAGGGGACCAGTGCCAGGACAAGCCCGGTGTTGGGGGAGCACTGTGCACCGAGGCCGAAGTGCTGGGCATTGCATCTGGCCGGGCCAGCTCCAGCCTCCATGAGGAGGGCCCTCAAGCGAATGTCCTGGGATGAAAGTTCTTACATATGCGACACTTCTCTTTAATGTGGGATTTCCCCCGGCACTTCAAACAGCTACCATGCGGGCCACTAACAGGCTTAGGCCTGTTGCAGTCAGAGCAGGGCTTTAAACCCAGAGACCGGGGCATGCCCCACCTGGGGAAAGTCCCAGCTGGAACCCTTAACAAACTAACAAACTAACTAGAATACTTAATAGCTGCTTACTAACTAATCTACTACAAACAAAACTATTTACAGCTGGAACCAAGGTTCAGAAGAAAGAGAAAACCGCTGACCATTTGTGAAGCAAGGGAAAGAGACGCTCCGACCAACCACCACAGGCAGCGAGAAGGAATTGGGAGGGTGTACTACCAGTGGTGCCTGATATACCAACACGAGTGCAGCACTCAAGGGGGCGTCATAGCCGGCCCTACGGATACCGCTAAGGCAAAAGTCTCCAACAACTGTGCATGCGGGCACACACACACCTAGAATGGAATCGACATGAGCAAGCATTCGAAGAAGAACAGTAGCATTTAATTTTAAAAAAGGGGAACTACAAAAAAATAAGGAAGGTAGTTAAATGCACATTAAAAGGAACAGTCACAAGAGTAAAAAGCCTGCAAGCTGCATGGAAACTTAAAAAACAGCAAAAGAGAGGTTCAAACTAGATGTATTTGCCAAATTAAACAAAACAAAGCAAAGAAAAACTAAAAACAGTAAGAGCTCCAATATGCCACTATGGCTAAATAGCAGAGTAAAATAGGCATAAGGGCACCCTTTAAAAAGTAGAAGTCAAATCCTACTAAGGAAAATAGAAAGGTGCATAAACTCTGGCAAGCCAAGAGTGAAAGTATAATTAGACAGGCCAAAAACGAATTTGAAGAGTAACTAGCAAAAGACACAAAGACTAACAACAAAAAAATTCAAGTACAGCAGAAGCCAATCAATCAATGGGGCCACTGGATGATCCGCGGCTAAATAAAGAAGACAAGGCTTTGCAGAGAAGCTAAATTAATTATTTGCCGCAATCTTTGCATTTGTTTTCACTGCAGAGGATGTGACGGAGAGTCCCACACTTGAGCCATTCTTTTTAGGTGACAAATTTGAGGAACTGCCCCAAATTGAGGCATCAGTAGAGGAGGTTTTGGAACAAATTGATAAATTAAACAGTAATAAGTCACCAGGACCAGATGGTATTCACCCAAGAGTCCTGAAGGAACTCAAATATGAAATTGCAGAACTACTAACTATGGTATGTAACCTATTGCTAAAATCACCCTCTATACCAGATGACTGGAGGACAACTAATGTAATGCTGATTTTTTTAAAAGTCTCAGAGGTGATCCTTGCAATTACAGGCCAGTAAGCCTAACTCCAGTGCCAGGCAAATTGGTTGAAACTATAGTAAAGAACAGAATTACCAGACATATTTACTTTTGAATAGGCAATGACCAAGAGCCCAATTCAGTTTAAAAAAAAAAATCTTGATGATACTGTTGTGCTCAAGATCGCGGAAGAAGCAGAAAATTGATTTTTCCACAATTTTCCAGAATGCAGAGACTGGACATACTTTGATTTATTGAATTGGGCCCTAAAATTAGCTTTATCATATCTCATCAATTCTTAAAAAGTAAGTGTTTTATTCTTTAACAAAATGTAAATCCAGTGTAAATTTGCTCTAAATGAGATTAACTTTGAGAGCTGATATGAAGTATTCTGTGAAGAGATATTTATCAATTATTAAAATAATTACATCAATTCATCCACTGTCATAAATATGTCAGTCACTGATTCAATCAACTTATAATTACAAGGCCAGATTCCAATGTAGATGATTATGCAACTTTATACTGCAAAATACTGGCAGAATTGATGACCAAAAAATGAATTTGGGGACTAGCCATAGAATTTATATTTGGTGTGAGCAACCAAAATGACTATAAAGGAAAAGGAAATTAGTTATGCTGAAAAGTCAGAGAAGCCTGAACCTAAAGGAAATATTATGTAATACTGTAGGTTATATGAATCTCTCCTGCTAATTAACTAATTCAGCTGAGCTAATAAATTAACTGTTTTCCTGCTGCACACCTACCATATACAGTCCATCCCATTTTCTTATGGAAGAAAATATTGTTTCGGCAAGTAAAAGTTGATAATTGTTAATTATTGTAATTAAAAATAAATCCCATTTTGAATAAACCAAACGCTGAAGAACCTGGTCAAACTTTGGGGTGAAATAATGCCTCATTGACTTCAAATACGAGTATGAAAGTGGATTTCGGAAATCAACTATTACATATGAAATCTCACCTGAAGCACTTCAAAAGTTATGAAGACATCAGAGGCCATACGGATACAAGGAACAAGAACACTGCAGATCAGGTTGTTGGAACATGATATTTGTGTCTGAGGGTGGGGTTGGAGGGTAGGAAAGGGTGGGGGTAGGAGATGCGAGCACCAGAGCATTATAACCCCGTTTCCACTTTCAGCATGAAAGTTTTCTTTCTTCTTTTCATTGAAAACAAAGTTGAAAATTTAAGCAAAGAGAAGTCAGGGAGCTGCTCATGTCTTTCTCTGGACTTTGATAGGAGTCTAGGGTCTGCTGAGAAACAGCTCATGCACCTGGGCACATCCTTGACTCATTAATTTTGTGCATATGCTGTTTTACACCTCGGTAGCTCCCGAATCTCTTTCTAGGATTGATAGCAAAGATTTTTCCAATCATCTAACCTTTCTCCAGGTATTGAATAAATACTCTCAGGACCCAGGGAAACAATCCCATAGTCCCATTCTCTCACAGATCCCACTCTGGCTCCATAGAAAGATGACAGGGCTAGCAAACTAGACATAACCAAGAGACCATGAGAGGTGGTAATCCAAAGACGTAATAATGAGTTAAGGCATCTCTTTGCTGCAATTAATAATTTAATAAGAAGATACTGACAGTGTAAATCCTTCAATGCTACGTAAGAAACCCAGGGACCACCACTGGACCCTCCAGGTTCTTTTTCATTTCTCGTCTCCTTTACTTTCTTCCTTTCTTTCAGAACAAACCAAGGCAATTCAATGCAAAGAAAAAATAATAATGAAACTTTCAAGTAGAAAATTTAAGCAAACAGAAGTTCAAAAGTTAATGTTTCCACAGCAATGCTAATGCAAAGTGCTTCCGATTCCTACTTTTGCTTTCAAGGGTATACTTTAGTATATGTCTGTGTATTTTGTTAAATTCATGCATTATGGTACCATAAAGTATACTGTGTTCATTTGGTATCGAACCATCTGTGAGATCTCCCAAGAATGACACATGCACATGGCTCGGATAAAATTAAGACCATGCTGAATCCTCCCTGTCACTGAAAACAGCCAATTTTTGCCTACTTAATTCAGACTTTGAATTGAAGAGCCTTGATTACTAAGCCTCCTGAGAATCCCCTTCTACACTCTGGAACAGACATATAACACAACCTATCCTTCCCGCCTCCAAATGAAGCACAGCAAAGCCCCAGGTCCAGATCCGCAACATTTAACTTGTAGGTGCCTTGAAAATCACTTGAATCTGCAAATCTTGGTTTAGGCACCTAGACTTCCTATACACTGAATGGGAAGAGACAGGTCCCTGAGAATGGGTTCCACAAAAGCCAGCATTTGAGGCAGGAAGCTACCTAAATTAGCCAATGAGAGACGCAGATTAGAGTGGTGTTCCCTAAGCCCCATCCCTCTCACAATGTTAAGCACTAAGTCCAGGCTGGTGGGAGGTTCTTATTGCTGTTTCTGATCCACAGCCAGGAGCCCATGTCCTGGAGTGTGGTGGCTTAAGCAAAAATGGCAGCTGCACACTCATAACTCCTTATAACCTTTAGCCAAGTGCTTTGGAAACTCACCCTCCTCCCCCGCCTCCCACTTCTCTCTGGCCATTTTGTGTGGAGTAGGCGTGCTCTGAGCGCAACTAACAGATCAGGCCCCTAACGCAAGATAGGTGTTGTCTCGCCTATCTTCCCCTCATTTGAGGATTGCACTGAGGCTTAGGCTTGAGATAGGTGTCCAGACACCTGTCTGAGACAGCAGTACACATGCCGAAAGGCAGAAATTTAGGCACCTAGTGAGTTTAGACACCTACAGGGTTAGGAAGCAGCTGAGGGAGGAGGGCCAGGAGAGGGAGGGTTGTGGATCACACTAGCAAGTAAATCTGGGATTTAAGCAATTTAAGTCCCCTGGTGACTCTGAGCCCTTTGATTATTTACTCCTCTAGCCTTATTAATTGCCTGGGCAGGAAGTTTTCCCATCCCATTCAAATTTTGGTTGGCTAGTTCATGGATACACTCAGCTGTCCAACTTAGTAATAGTAAGGGTAGCTGTAGAATTATAGTAGCACGTGATTGGGGCTACATTGTGTTAGGTGCTGTACATACACAAAGTAAAAAGACTGTCCCTACTCCAGAGAACATTCAATCTTGGGACGCAATCCAGCAAAAATCTGTGAACTTGCATAACTATATGCACTGTATGTAGTCCCATTGTCCTCAATGGTAAAACTCATAGTGTGCAAAGGTAAGCATGTAAGTTATTACAGTTAAAGTTATTAAATCTTGCTCAACATACACTTATGAAGTCATCTGGCTTTTGTATTTCTTTAACAACTGCAATTACTTTCTCTCTCTCTCTCTCTGAGTCTTTGCAGGACCAGGGCCTTGGTTAATGCCAAGGTGCAACAGGTGGACAAAACAAACAGGCTGGGGAGAATGGGGATGAGGTAGCAGTAACATGACCATGTAATATGGACACAGTTTGGCTCACCACCTGCCTACCCATCATCAGCTGGCAGAGTTCTGTAGGCATCCTGGCAAAAGTGAATCTGAAGGACGGATTTGAACGAGGAAAAGTAGAACAACAGGACAGTCCCCTGTACCTGCATCAGGTTTGCACCTGCCGGAGGATTGGAGGTATTGGCCCGTTAGCGTCCACTACTGTATACACTATTGGCCTAGACTTAATTTTCAGACACCACTTAATGGGAATTGTGGGCACTCAGCACCACTGATAATAGGCAATGTGGAGGAGATAACTTTGTTTTAAAAACTGTAACCTTGGAATTTCCTGTCTTTTTCATGCTTGCTGTCTGAAATATAACATAGCTGTAGTACAATTTTAGGGATTTAAAATACCAATAAATAATTTTACATTTTCACGCTTACACTGCAACACTCAGGATGTTGTACAATATTTACATTTATGGACAACACAACAAAAACATTCCAGTAAAAAAAAAATCTCACATTTTAAACAAATGCTATATTAAAAATCAATGGAAGGGGAAATCTGGACATGGTGGGAGAAAGTAATGAATATTCAGGCATTATATTCCACCTTGAAAATTACCAAGTAAATTGACAGTGCAAAAGCAATATACAGCTGTCCCTTTTCTTCAGTTTGATATATTTCAGTTCTTGCTCATTGGTGACACTAATTTGTTTAGTATTATAGCAATAATTTCTAACAGCTGTTGTCACATTAATAAACTATGTCAGATAACTGAAAATTTCAACAAACTACTTACGTTAAATACATTAAAAATCCGCTGCCGAATAAACTGCTAGTTAAATAAGATAACTACTTTCTTAAGTTATATACATATCCTTACTTATCAAAAACTACATTCATTATTAGTCAAACAATTTTAACAAATAAAACCTCACAAGAGAAATGGATCCAGTGCAAGGACTAATAGTGTGCATTTGTACTGTCGTACAACAGATGCTGGGAAAGAAATTATTTTTGAAAAAAATATTTATTGAGAGTGCTTAATCAGTCATACAGGTCTGAATAATTTTCACATTAACGACAGTACCCGAGGACACACTGGAATGCAGGTTAAAAAGTACTCTCCAGTAAATACATAGGAGATCAAATCTAAATACATACATAAGCCTACTATATGTTGTAGATATTATATGCTATAAGGTGTGTATATTACACAGCTATGATATAATATATTTTTATTTTGTAATTTGACTTGTAACTCATTCAGTCAATAGGCATCAATTTCATGCTCTGGGAACATTTACACCATTTACAATTTACATTCATATCAAAAATATAAATATAATATAGTAATATAATATATTGTTATTCATCTTACTTATTCATGGTGGGATACACAACCAACTCTTGCAGACATAAAACACCCCAAAACATGGTAGATTATGTACTTATTTTATTATTTACTTTTTATGTACATGTACGTTAAAGCAATATAGAAACAAAGTCACAATTAAGAAACATATTGAAATATTAGTGCCTTTTCCTTTTAACTGTGGGATAGCTCTTTGACACCTGCACTAATATCTGTATTTACAGTATGAAACATATAAGTAAATCTCGTACCATTAGTTGATGGTCTATTTTTCATTATTAGTCAATAGGGACTACATCTGAGGTAATATAGCACTTAAAATACCACAGAAAGAACCACAAGATGCTTTGATAGATAATGTTTCCGCTCATATGTAATTATTTCTCTTGCTCTCTTTTTTAGATTTGGAAATTTGACTGGTTTGTTGTTTTACACTAATATGTCCAGGTTTAGCACTCTGGACAGATATATTTTCATGTTGAAAGTATTTATCTTTCAGAAGTGCTCTGATGATCAAACAAATTTTCCAACAGCAATTATTTTATGTTCTTTCTCAAATTTGTTCTATTTTGTTCATATTTTCAATCCTACTGTAGATTCTTTAATGAAAAGGCGATTATTTTGAATCGGGAATCCTTCCACTTTGCTTTGGACTATTTTATGCAAATAATTAGCATTATTTAAAGAAAACTATTGCAGTTAGAAAGTGTGAGAACAACTAGGATTATGAACATGAAAATGTTCAATACAGTTTAATATTGAAGGACGTGTTTCTGACAGCTAGACCACTGAATATGTAACAATGATAAAGTATCTGGCCACTCATATGCATTAGTTTTTTTCCATGGTGTTCTCAAGCGTATCTGAGTACTTCAGAAAATAAACACAGTATGCACTCATGCTCATCCCTTAAAAGAGAAAAGAGTCTCCTTCTTCTCACACTTAACTTGAAAAGTCATCCACATCCTTTTTTTCTACATGAGATGTTGGAATGTTTTGGCCACAAGGTTAAGAAAGATTCTCCCATTTATCACAACCTGCCAAGCACAACAGGGTCACACCAAGCCAGAATTCTACCACTTAACTAATCCAGCTTCATCACAAGCATGAAACTTCAAAGATTTTTTGCCACAGGCAAAAATTAGTTCTTATTTGCTTTAAAACTCAAGTATCAATCAAGTTAAATTGTGCTTTAGTGGAGCTCATATTTTGCACATTCAGAATAATGTATATCTTTGCTCCTCAGTCCTGACTCTAATTGAATGCAGAGCTTACCTGGTATATCAGTACAACTACTTACTTCTGTAACTTTCTCAAAGCAAAAGTAAGTACAACAAAAATCTGAGAGATTGATTTTTGAAGAGGTAACAAAACCTTTTACCTTTTTTTATTTGATTAAAAAGCAAACTTTTGTATATCCAAATTATATGTGCATACAAATAATTCAAATTCATACATCAATACAGATATTAATAGATTACCATACTGCATAAAAGACATTTTCAAATTATTTTTGCATTCCAAACTTTTTACTGCTAGATATATTTATTTAACTACTAGCCATAGTTATCGTATTTCAAGGATAAGTAGCCAGGTTATAGATATTCCTAAAGTATCTTAATTTTGATGATTCAGAGATTTATTCATATGATCAGTCAAACAGAACTTCATTTTCACCTGAATATTTATTAGGGAACTCACAAGTTTGTTTTAGCTTAAGCACTAAATCTTTCTGAATTCTACCATTTTGAGATTTTATTGACATTTTGCTTTCAATTCTATACAAACAATATGAATACTGTACTTTTTAATCAATACCTTCTTAAAGAATGATTATATAATAGGGTTTTTTAAATTCGCATTATGTTTCAAGACACTGTGCTACAGTTTTCTTGCAAATTATACTGTATTTCTTTTAGTTACTACTTTAAGCTAATTCTTAAATATTGCATTAAGTGAGAGAACACATGGAACACGGGTGGTGATACATGAATATAAATCTTCCTGTTAAGATTCTATGGGAATGTATTTTTCGATTTGGTTTTATCCAATCTTGTTTTGTTAGTTGGAAATGTAAGTATCATTGATAAAAAAATTCCACACATCATATACAGGCATTTTATATACAAATGTAACAGACATACAATTGTTTTATTTAAAAATATAATATTATAGTACAATTACAATGTCAAATAAATTAGGATTTATTCTGAAGTTGAAAACTGCATATTTTAAACACTATTTTTTTTTCAGCTTGCAATTTTCAAGCAACCCAAAGTCCATATTAATACTTACAAAATTTACATATATTTATGTGCTGAGGAAGGAAAGAAAGCAGCAGAAGATAAAGGAGGAACAGGCTATTTTAGCATACCTATAAGGGATAATTAGGATTACAGAATTCTCTTATTTGCCTGCTCCATTTTACAGAATGCCTGGACAAGTTATTAAATCTTGCTCAACATACACTTATGAAGTCATCTGGCTTTTGTATTTCTTTAACAGCTGCAATTACTTTCTCTATATACACACATTATTTCCCCAAAGCTAAATTTGAGATCACTTGCAAGCCATAACCTACAGTGGTGATGCTACTTAATATATTAAATGATTTAATGAATTATGTAATTCTAAGCATTCGAACACTTGCAAACAAATAATTCTTGCCTTAAAGAAAACTTGTCTTAGAAAAATGCTTGGAAAAACCGAAATTTTTAAGCAAGGAATTAAAAAAGATATGTTGTTTATATATCTTTTTAGCATGTTCACTTATTTTAGTTTAGAAGACAAAAAATCACAGTAACAAAAAAGTGGTGAGACAGTTAAAAGTCATTCAACTCAAATGTATTTCAGAAAATAGTGAGCAATCTAAGAAAAGAAACACGTAATTGGATACTGCCGCTTGCTGTTAACCAGACCCTAGAAACTAAATTGAAGAACTTATTGGCTGTAATAATTTATCATACCTTTCTTCAAAACAGGTTCCCTAAACAATAAAGCTCCCTGAAGCAGTAAATCAATTTTCACAGATGGACAGAAGTAATTTTTCCCCTGAACTTTGTTTCCTTTACTAGGATAATAAAACAGTACTCCTAGAGCAAACCCTGTCTGATTCTCTTGAATGAAACAGACATTTAAGAAGCAGTAATCGTTACGCCAACTCACATCATGGCCCCTGAATGCAGCACAGCAACAGCTTTGCTGTACTCGCCTACTGCTCTGACTCAAAGGTAGAAAAATGCATTTGAACGCGCTGTACAGCAACACTCTATGCAGCAACCTATGTAAAAAAACATTTGACAGTCAGAATTCACGTTCCAGAAACTAACTATGTTACTACAAACCACAGCAAAAAGTTCTCAAAGATTTTGCAAAGCAGTAAAATCACAATCAAATGTGAACACCACAGTTTTGCTCCCGAACGTCCTATAACACTTCAGAAAAGTTTACCAGGAAAGGTAAAAGCTAGCCTTTTGAAGAAAAATTAGCACTGACACATTAGTATGATTACAATTCATCATCTTCTGTTCTAAACAAATGTCAAATCATGTTAGAAATAACCTAAAATGTAATATGAATAAAATAAATTCACTTCATATATATACTTAATTAGTTTTGACAACAAATATTTTTTCCCAAATACAGCTAATTAATTTTATTGCTTAGGCTCTGAAAAATGATAATTTCCCATCAAGACACTTGTCATAATGTTTTAACCATTAAGGATTCCCTATATTCAATTTATCCAAAAATTAATAAACTATTTACAGATTATATGAAGTATGAGACTTGTGTTGCATGTTATCTAAAATTCATTTTATTTCGTACAGAATTTAAAGTATAATGGAAAAAATGAAAATGAAACTTTCTAAGAAAATACCCAAAATCAGAGAGTTTGAGGAACTCATAGTCATGAGCTACGCAGGAGTCACTATGATCAAACGTATGTGTTAAAACCAAATTCAAAACAACAAATTACAGAGAAGAAAGTATGTTCTTTTTGTAATGAGACCCTGACTGTGAATACAGTACCCATGAGTATCTCTCAGTTTATCACTAAACTACATGCATATCAATCTCTCACATTAAAATCCATCATAAGCTTACCTCATTCGCCTTGGAAGAACTGAAACAAATTCCCCAATTGTGTAAACTTAGTCTCCAGAAAAATATACTTGTGTTATGTTTAGCACCAATTTAATTCCACTGCACAGCATCTAAGGTGAGCAGCCAGTTCCAGGACCAGGAAACTCTATGTAAGTCAGCAGTATTGTATTTAGATTCAGAAACTACTAAAGACACTTTGTTCTTCCTAAAGACACTTTGTTCTCCCTTGAACTGTCACTGTGCCTAGCTCAGTTCAGTTATTTAAGTTAACTAAGAGGAGATCTGGATAGTAAACAAGCTTGGCTCTGACCAATGGCTTTCCACACCCTTCTGTTTATAGTAAGATGACTTGCATTCAGAGGTCACCCCCATCAACAGCTCCTGTCTTTCAGTGGGTATCTAATGTGCTGCATTTATCCCAAGGCTCTTTTAATGAAATCACCTTCCTAGTCTCTGCTTGCCTGCTGTCGCTGCGACACATCTGCTCCTTAATATATGAAGAAACTAAGTTTTAAAATATAGAAATGAAATAATTTAGCCTACAAACTGCTAGCAATTTAGATATATTAAGATTGTTATACTTACATTTGAATACAGCAAAACATATTGTAAAGGTTATAAGATTTATTTCAGGCAAAGAACATAAGTTTGCCCAGAAAAGATTCATCTTATAAATAAAAGAAATTCAGGCACAAGGATAATGAATTCCATTCTTTGATCTGGACTTTAAAACTTTTTTTAAAATACTCCTCCCAAGAATAACGTATGTGACTGCACTAGATAATATTTACTTGACTATGTTAACATGCTGGAAACAAGAGACAGGGAGTATCCCCAAGCTCCACTGTAAAGTGAAAAAGTGCCAAGAAAAACAAGGGTCAAATGCCAGAACCTCAACTCAAATACCATGAAGTCAATTCTATTCTTAAAGAACACACAGAATTGACTGCACTTTAAAAAGGTATAAAAAAAGTACAACAGGGTAAATAAAAATAATTTTCATGTCTTCTACACACAATAAATGAAAACTTGGTTGCTACTGTTTTGTGTATCCACTAGCATTCCCCGCCCCCCTGCATTTTTATTATTCTTTACAGCACATATCCTCACAGACCGAAAGATGGAAACAAAGCCTAGTTCTTGGCCCACACAATACAGACTTTTACTGTATTGCAAGTTGTGTGTCTCAACCAGCGTGTCTAAATAAACCATATTTTAAAATGTAAGGAAGAGTGCCATGTTTAAGCCTTTTACTGGTGAGGTATAGTTAGTGTGAGTGTGTGTGTGAGTGAGAGAGTGTGAGAGTGTGTGAGAGAGAGAGAGAGAGAGAGAGAGAGAGAGAGAGAGAGAGAATAAAAGGGACTTTTTTCCAGAGCTCCACCGCTATATGCGTTTTCACCTTCTGCCACCAGGCAAAGCCAAAAAGTTCAGTGCTATTTTACATGGACACATGAAACTGAAGATGGCACTCTCTCCCCACATGAGTATAAACCAACTTGCTGCTTAGAAATAGTCTTTGAGTGAAAGTTACACCTGCAGCACATTTTCGGCACCAGTTTGTGTCACCACTACAACATTTAAATGACAGACAGCAGCCTGGCTCTGTTAAAGCTAATAAAACATGATTGATGAACTGGGCTAGAAAGCTATGTCACTTCAGATTTGGATATTTGTGCCATCATTTGACAGCCCCAACTCTTTATTATTAGAAAGGATTGCCAGGACTGCAATAAATACTTATATTCAGATACCTGTTTTATGTACTTAAAACTCCTACTGAAAACTTCATCAAAATATTGTTTAGATTTTTAACTCAGTCTACTTAAGAGCATTTCCTTAAACAGGTGCTTGTCAGCTGTAATTATCTCAAGTATTAAAAGACCAACTAATCCTCATTTTATTGTATTATGTGGTATAATATAGGCCTGCCTCTCTGACAATGGAAATCTACTGAAGCATACGTAAAGTTTTGGGGAGAGTATAATCGGCTTTCAAATATTGTTTTAGACATTAGTATTATACCTATCCCTGTTCTTAACTACTATAATAACCAAAATGTCAGATGTTGAAGTCATAGCATGAGTAAGCACTTGTGGTTTATTTCACCATTAGAATAAAAAACAAAGGAAAAGCTTCCATGGAAAATACTGTGAAAGTAAAGACTGAAGTCCAGAGAAAATATATAGACAATGTGAATTAAGAGCCAAATCCTGGTGCCTGATGAAAAACCCCAGGTAAAGGACTATCACAGGGGAAACTCCATGGGAGTTGGTGAGCAACAGAATCAGGTCCCCCTTCCACCTGACATTATGCACAGAGCAACAGTGCAATTGCTCACACAACCCACTACTACAGTGTGTGGGCATTTGGCCTCCTCCCGGCACAGCAGAATCAAGATGGTTCCATTGTTTTTTGGGCCTTGAATGATGAAGGCAATATTTGCTCCATAAAATTGTAAAGGTAATATTTTTAAACATATAAAAATATGAGAAAATTACAGACAAAGTAGTAATAATCATATCATTAATACCATCCATAGTGCCTCTATCAGAGGTTATCTCCATGACTGGCAAACTACTGCACCTGCAAACTGAAATTACTAAGAAGGAACCATTTTCCACAGATGTGATTTCTCTCCTGTGATTTTGTTCTGCTTTTACACAGTTATGGAAGAGGTATTTCCTGCAAACCCGGTTGGTCTTCATGATCTTGGGGAACCCATGCTACCTCTAGATTTGCCTCCTAATAGTTACATCCTAACTCTTCTCTGCAGGGTCTTGCTTGCAAATGCAGAAGGAGAGTTAAATAAATATTTTCATTGTTATTAACAGATTTATTTGGGCATAAGCTTTCATGGGTAAAAAACCCCACTTCTTCAGATGCATGGCCATGCATCTAAAGAAGTGGTGTTTTACGCACGAAAGCTTATGCCCAAATAAATCTGTTCATCTTGAAGGTGCCTCTGGACTCCTTGTTGTTTTTGTGGATGCAGACTAACACAGCTATCTCCTGAAACTTTATTGTTATTGTTAATATAATACGTGGGTTACTGTAGCACGAGAGAGCCCCAATCATGGATCCCTGGCCCCATTGTGCTGCTACTTGAAACATTCGCTTCTGCCTGGATATTTGCTTGGACATCACTGCAGCCAGAAGATGAACAGACCACACTGAGTCTGCCCACGATCTGTCACCTCCCACCACTTTGCTCCACTCCCTAATTCTCTCACAACTGCAACACCATACAGAGATCACAGACGGGGTTTCGTGAGCTATACAGAAAAAAGGAGAGCTGGCAGCAGAGCCAATGCTCTCTTCTTCCAAACCCTTTACCACTACTGTGGTATTTTTGCCTCCTTCCCTGATAAAGAGCACTCCATAGTGCATTTAATTATAACAGGTGGGATTTTCAAAAGCACCTAAGTGACTGAGAAGCACAAGTACCATTGATTTTCAATGGTCTTCAGTGGATTTCCAAAAAGTTATTTTTTTTCTTGTTTTCAAAATATTTATCTTATTTAAAAAAATCCTCTTTAAAGCAAACAAATGCTTCAAAAAACTGAAGCAAACTGGGTAACTTACTGAACTCATGGGAAAAGACACTTTAATATATCAAAATTTACAAACATTTACTGCCCAAAATGTTGTGTCTATACATACATATACTCACATATGCATTATACATTGCAAATGCAAATTAATGACAGAAACCCCAATCCCAAGATTGCCAACACCAAGCCTTCAAAAACCATAAGATCCCCAAAAAATCATGAAACTGACTTTAAATTCCTGAGATTAGAAAATATAACAAATATCAGGTCTTTTCATTTGCTTTCTGGTGAGCCTTTAGGTGTCACATATTCCAACTTTTCTCCACAACCATGAGGGCTAGAAACTTACTTTTAAAACATGAAAACTGAGATTCTAATGTAAGTACACAACTTCATGAGCTGAGTTATTTTTTAAAAAAACAAACTATCAGAGGATTTATGATAAAATTGTGAGAGTTGACAATGCTTCAATCTTTCCACCCTTTGAAAACTTAATAAGAGTTTTTTTCATTGGCTTCAGTAAAATAATGACTGTCCCCAGAATCTGCAAATTTACATTAGATTTCCATGTTGCATTTTACAATGCAGTGCTGTCATCTAATCTGGGGTTATTCTACTGAAATTAATCCAGATGCCTTAAAAAAATACTAGCATTTGGAAATAGGTATCCAGTTTCAAGAACTTGTTTTGTGAAAACACTTTACAGATTTCTTCTAAAAAATAGGTTAGAATGTTGTGGCTCAGATTTAGAAGACACTGAAGGTAAAGCTGCAAAAATATTTAATTCCAACCCACTAAATATAGCTAATTATTACTAGATGTTTACTTTACTATAGTGCCCAAAAGCCCCAGTCATAATCAGGGCCCTATTGTACTAGGTGTATGAAGACACGATCTCTGCACTGAAGACTTTACCATCTGTTGTTTTTACTTAGTTCATTTAGTACAATATTTCTGTAACTTCTCCTGGGTTGCTTCTGAAAGTCAATGCCTCCAGCAGCACAGCACCTGTTCATATGGTGACCACTGATTCAGTCTGATTCAAAAGATAGTTTCACCTACCCAGCCACAAATATCACTTCCTGCAACATCCTCGGCTTCCACTGATGAGCTCCCTTTCAAGTAATGGCCTATCTTGACTCAGCTTAGCATGTGAAATCTAGTAAGATCACAGCATGATGTTTTATGGCTGCTAATGCAAATTTAACTGAACATCCTAAAAAACACATTTTTGCCTGCCCACCAGTGAGAACTGAAACAGATATTAAAAAGTGCTATCAGAGTGAAGATAAATTTTCCAGCTTTATTTTTGCATACATGTGAAAGCTGGAGAACTATTTTATTTTTCAAAACATTTGGAGGGGCTGGGAAGGAGAAGACAGAATTTACAGAGCTTTTGCTTTAAGTCTTTTGGTGAGATCTTGACCATTTTTAATCACTGAAGGTCCAAAGAGTCTTTAGTAAGAGTAGGGGGTTAGTGTTAGTGTCCTGGACAAGTTTAAATCTGAGTAATTTGCATTCTGCCCACCTCAAGTTTCTCCATTTTTTCAATTAGATGGCATCTCCATAATCTACAATTAAAACACCCAATGGAAGCATAAGCATACTCAGATACTCACTAGACAATTGCTGAATTTACAGGACCAGATGCTCTTCTACATGGCACAGATGGGGGAGGCCATCAGGGAGCTAGCTACAGCTCCCTGTTACGGAGGGCCGAACTGCTCTGTCCCTGGGCCCAGCATGAGTTAGAGCAATTTACACCCACTCATTACGGTGCCTAAAGGATCACAAGGCATCTGAGAATTGGCAGAGTTCAGAGGCACTCTATCCCCATGCCCAACATTCCCACTCCTGACACACGCCTAATCCCAGGGCTGAAGGCCAGCTGGTGTAGGAGCTGCCTATGCCATCTTTACACCAGTGGAAAGCTCCTGAAACCACACACCAGGAGAATTCTCAGCTGGCTAGCTACGGCCAGTTTTAGGTTCCTTTGTGTCACCTGAGCAGCGCAAAGGAGTCCATTCACTTTAAGAATAGCTTGAAATAAGATTTTGATTTCTTCAGTAGCATTTAGTCTGTGTTTTTAGAAGCATGTGAATTAATACTTAAGAGACCTTCATCTCAACTAGCCCTTAACCCTATCCTATGTATAGCTTCATTTACAATAAAACCTGAACTGGGTGGCCATCTCAAGGGACTAACAAAAAAACAATTGCTTAACTGAGGTGGTCTTCTTATGAAAGATGGCAGAGAATTGCATTCGGTATTTTAAATTAATTAAATGATATTTGGGGGCAAACTTTTAAGAGTTTACCTAATGACAGTGGTCCCTTGTACAGGTTTCACTATATTTGTTTTTCCATTTAGATGTTTCTTTCTTTCAGGTGAAATTCCATGTTCAAAACATATAGTAGGAAAGCTTACTTGGCCTCTTTTCTGTACGCAAAGTTTCAGCGCTGCACAATATTTTACACTCATATATAAAAAAAGTCACTGAAAATAGGTGATTATAATAGGAACACTAACTTTTGGAAGTACTACAAAAGGGTCCTTAAACAACCTTATAGAAAAAGCAATGCTTCCAAATGGTATATGCTTTGCCTATTTTATCATTTAAGGAGACAGACGGTGCTGCATACAAGCATTGCAATGGAGCTTTAACTAAAAATTAATGTCATGCCTCAGTCACACAGCACAGTACAGTGAAAATAGTCTGGCTCCTCTTTGAGCTGTGGTGGGTACTTGAGAACGATACCCTTTCTCTCTAGCTAAGCTGGGCCCGTTAACTGGCCCTTGATTGGAAACAGCTTCATGTACTGAATAGCCTTTTTCTTGTTTCTGATTTTTTATGCTGTTATGTGGGCATACAGTGAAACCTTCTCATAAAATTCTGAATTAGGGAAAAGGATAGGTTAGTAGACCATTGCTTTTTCATAAAGGGAATTTTTTACAGCTTTTTCCACAGAATTACATTTATGTTTAAGGTTGACCATGTGTTAACAGATAAATCATATCATAAAACAGTTACTGCTGAGAGTTTAAACTAAATACTGGTTTCAGAGTAGCAGCCGTGTTAGTCTGTATTTGCAAAAAGAAAAGGAGTAAAATTGGTTAGTCTCTAAGGTGCCACAAGTACTCCTTTTCTTTTAACTAAATACTGATCTCTCAAACTTTTTCTTTTAAAGATAACTACTTAGTTTTAAGTGAAGTAACAAAAAAAACTTAAGATATCACACAGAAATATACATTTGTAGTCAACTGGATTCTAAAGTTATTAATACTGCAATTTTGAGACAAGTTAACGCTCTGCATTTTTTAAGGCTGGTTTTTCTGTTCAAGTCTCTTAGTAAAAAAATGTTTGCCTGGGAACATATTTTATCAACCTTTTTTCACTACTGCTTAGGTTTTTATATTCCTTCTGGATCCTCCTAACACCTTTCTACTCTATCCATGGTGCTTCTAAGAGAAGATATCAAGCGTTACACTGATAAAGGCATTCCTCCAATTATATGTTTTTTTACTTCATCAAAGGAGTTAGGGGAAGTTTCAGGGTTTTTTTTGTTTGTGTTGGCAGCTTTACCAGTGGGAATTACAAAGAATTTCACAGCCTAGCAAAGGGAGGAAGTGACATCTCTATATCCCCAAATTATCCAGCTTTCAGCAACTTGCTCCTTTTTCTGCAGTGCTACACGATAGTCCTTTATTACTTTTTCTATCAGGAAAATCTAGCAACAGCTTAATGCTCAACTAAAATAAAAGCCTCCCTCTTTGTAACATTTTAAAAGCAACCTCTAATTCAAGGCTACTGTATTCTGGTTTCTAACTATGTTAAAAATTAGGGCTGTCAAGCGATTAAAAAAATTAATCGCACGATTAATCGCACCATTAAACAATAATAGAATACCATTTATTTATATTGGACAATATTTTTGGATGTTTTCTACATTTTCAAATATATTGATTTCAATTACAACACAGAATACAAAGTGTACAGTGCTCACTCTATATTTATTTTTGACTACAAGTATTTGCACTGTAAAAAAGAAATAGTATTTTTCAATTCACCTAATACAAGTAGTGCAATCTCTTTATCATGAAAGTTGAACTTACAAATGTAGAATTATGCACAAAAAACTGCATTCAAAAATAAAACAATGTAAAACTTTCGAGCCTACAAGTCCACTCAGTCCTACTTCTTGTTCAGCCAATCATTCAGACAAACAAGTTTGTTCACACTTGCAGGAGATAACGCTGCCTGCTTCTTGTTTACAACATCACCTGAAAGTGAGAACAGGCACTCTCATGGCACTGTTGTAGCTGGCGTCACAAGATATTTATGTGCCAGATGCGCTAAAGATTCATACGTCCCTTCATGCTTCAACCACCATTTCAGGGGACATGCGTCCATGTTGATGACGGGTTCTGCTTGATAACAATCCAAAGCAGTGTGGACCAGCACATGTTCATTTTCATCCTCTGAGTCAGATGCCACCAGCAGCAGGTTGATTTTCTTTTTTGGTGGTTCGAGTTCTGTAGTTACTGCATCTGAGTGTTGCTCTTTTAAGACTTCTGAAAGCATGCTCCACACCCCATCCCTCTCAGATTTTGGAAGGCACTTCAGATTCTTAAACCTTGGGTTGAGTGCTGTAGCTATTTTTAGAAATCTCACATTGGTACCTTCTTTACGTTTTGTCAGATCTGCAGTGAAAGTGTTCTTAAAATGAACATCACATTCTGGGTCATCATCCGTGACTGATATAACATGAAATATATGACAGAATGTGTAAAACAGAGCAGGGGACATATAATTCTCCCCCAAGGAGTTCAGTCACAAATTTAATGAACATATATATATTTTTAATGAGCATCATCAGCATGGGAAGCATGTCCTCTGGAATGGTGCCCGAAGCATGAAGAGGCATATGAATGTTTACCATATCTGGCACGTAAATACATTGCAATGCCGGCTACAAAAGTGCCATGCAAATGCCTGTTCTCACTTTCTGGTGACATTGTTAGGAAGAAGAGGGCAGCATTAGCTCCTGTAAATGTAAACAAACTTGTTTGTCTTAGCAATTGGTTGAAAAGAAGTAGGACTGAGTGGACTTGTAGGCGCTGAAGTTATACATTATTTTGTTTTGGAGTTAAGATATGTAACAAAAAAAATCTACATTTGTAAATTGCACTTTCACGACAAAGAGATTGCACTATGGCACTTGAATGAGATGAACCAAAAACTACTATTTCTTTTATGATTTTTACAGTGCAAATATTTGTATTAAAAATAATATACACTTTGATTTCAATTACAACACAGAATACAATATATATGAAAATGTAGAAAAACATCCAAAATATTAAATACATTTCAATTGGTATTCTATTGTTTAACAGTGCAATTAAAACAGCAATTCATTTTTTTGAGTTAATCACATGAGTTACTGCGATTAATCGACAGCCCTATTAAAAATCCTTTGCAAGAAACATTTTGTTCTCTGTTACACCCGTGTAAACTCATTGATTTCATTTGGGATGCCAGGGCAAAACAGAGCAGAATGTGGCTTCCAAGAACAGCTTCATCAACAGAGAGTACTGTACTAAACCTATCCCTCATAAAACTACCTTGGTAAGAAGTAAAAATGACAATGTCCTTTGAACACATCAAACAACAAATTTTACATTTCTGAACTCTTCTATATGCAAGAATTCTATAGCACTTTATAAGCATTCTACCTTAAAATTAGTACTGAAGGACAATACGGTTAAAGTCCACTTATGTTCAAATAATTCTCTAAGTTACACTGATACCCAATGTATCAGCAAAATTTAGCCCTTATTACATACTTTACATGTTTCAGAGTAACAGCCGTGTTAGTCTGTATTCGCAAAAAGAAAAGGAGTACTTGTGGCACCTTAGAGACTAACACATTTATTTGAGCATAAGCTTTCGTGAGCTACAGCACATACACCCGATGAAGTGAGCTGTAGCTCATGAAAGCTTATGCTCAAATAAATGTGTTAGTCTCTTAGGTGCCACAAGTACTCTTTTTCTTTATACTTTACATGGTATTTCTATGTATAAAAAAGTTACAATACAGTGAGCCAAATTCTCTTCTCAGTTACAGTGGTGCAATCCTATTGAAGTCATATAAGGATACTGTCAATAGGGATGTACTGCTGTAACAGAGAGCAGAATATGGACCAGGATATGGATTTCAACACCAACCTACTCAAAAATATATGATTTCAGAAGTTTCACCACAACTTTAAAGGTAAATTATCGTACAAGCAACTATCACTGGAGAGCAAACATTCGTCATCATCATTACCAATTTCTCAGCATCAGCACATACATTTGGAATTAGTATTTAGTTTTAATAAGGTCTAAGATCTAGTCCTGGATATGCTAGGTGGAAATAAAAGTGTACAAATACAGATTAACCATAAAAAAGGCATTTGGATTTGTATACTGTCACTGAAGAATAAAAGAGTCATAAATCATAACATTTATAAAATAATTAAGAGGTTTTAATTGAGGTGGTGTATAATACACTACTGCTTGGTTATAACACGCATTAGGAAAAAACGGTTTCAAAATGGGAAATATAAAAACAGCATCACTTTTAAAAATCTGTAATATGATGTTTTTCTCCTATCTACATAGCTGTAATTAGAACATTTCTCACACAGTGTTTTCTGGGCACCAGCTTCCTGGTTCTGAATAGGTTTCTATTCCACAGGCTTTTTAATGATTGCTAACAAGCAAACAGTGAAAATTTTCACTATGGAGCACAAAATGTATAAGGCTGTTCTTAGGGTTTTGTTGTTTGTTTTGGTTTTGAGTGAGAGATATACATAAAATAAAAGAATTCGAGGGAAAACCATTTACTTTTTCAGGTGAACAAAGTATCTGTCCAAACTAGAAACCAACTGCCAAGCCTTAATGGAATACAGACAAAAAACATTAATGGTATTTCCTTGTAGTAAGCCAAGAGATTTTTCTCAGCTTTGAAGGTAGTATTTTGATACCGGTCATTGGCCACACAAAATGAGTACAGATATTCTCTCTCCCTCCTGCTTTCTCTCTCATACACATACATGTGTAACTATATTTTTCATAACTTTTTAGTGAACCTCAAAAAAGTTTAGAGATTCACATTTAATTAAACTATGTTTTTTAAAATAAAATTGTTTATGTACAAATAAGTATATACAATACACCTTATACAAAGACTTATGCATGTACTCATTTTTTTGCTCGTGATTAGTCACATTGCCTTTAATGGGATTACTCACAGTACATAGGATTAAACATTTGTGTAATTCTTTGCAGGAATATGGCCTTAATTTGAAACACAGCTGTAGGCTCCTTCCTCAGATTTTCAATCAGTTATATTCTGTTATTCAAATTTTCAAAACTTTATGTTCTCAAAACAGAAAAGCAAGTAATGTATGGTGAAGACCAATCTAGAAATATACAACATGCACCTCAATAGTCTTGAAAAAACATACAAAACACGTGTATCATAATACTGTTCCAGTGGTTTTGTAACCATTCTAATACAAGTATATTAATTCAAAGTACTTTCAGTTAGAGATGGGCCTGAACCACAACACCAGATTCAAATTTTTCAGGAATGTAACACACTCTGATGAGGGAAAACTTTTAAAGAAGAAGGAAAAGATGAAAAAGCAGAAAAAGGAAATAAAGAAAGAAAATAAAGAAATGCACTAATAGAAACTACAACAAAGACAACAGCACACCAAACGAGCTCAAGGAAGTGTTTGGAAATGTTAAGTAACAGCTGAGATATTCTGAGATGTGTGGAAGGGGAGGGAAAGGGCAAGTTACCATTATTGACTAAAATCAACAGTAAAACAATAACACATTATCTTTTACTATGGGACGAATCCTGCCACGTATACAGTGTATGTGTAAATAATGGGCACTGAAGCTATACGTTCAGGCTCCACACCAATGCAGCCAAAACTCAGCAGAGCTGGGCACCGCACGCAAGGTGTTGAGAGGGATTTTATGTCTGTTCACAGCCTACAGAACTGCTCATGAAGGCAGAGAGCTTGAGCAAATCTAGTTCTACACAGCTTCTGTTCCCATGGTACCAACCCTCTGAGAGCTGCCACGGAATAGCTGAGAGAGAAGAGGGAGTCTGGAATGGGCCCCAAAAATGTATTTAGAAAACTTAAATATCTTTGTGATGTTAAGGGGTTTAGGTACGAGAGGGTGGGTGGGATGGGAGGAGAGTGTCACTGGAAAAGGTTGTTTCCTCTTACAACAATATTGTCAGAGGGTGACTGGTCTTTTAAGGGGAGATGGGTCTACCCCACCTGTAACACCCTTAATTCAGCTTCTGAGGTGGAGAATATAAATAATGTCACATGACAGGTGGGTCACATGGCTAAATTAGTGCCTTGCATGGTGTCAAGTACCGGGGGTAGCCGTGTTAGTCTGTATCCACAAAAAACAACAAGGAGTTCGGTGGCACCTTAAAGACGAACAGATTTATTTGACAGGTTTCAGAGTAGCAGCCGTGTTAGTCTGTATCCGCAAAAAGAAAAGGCGTTCTTGTGGCAAGTCTCTAAGGTGCCACAAGTACTCCTTTTCTTTTTGCAGATTTATCTGAGCATAAGCTTTCGTGAGGTTTTTACCCATGAAAGCTTATGCTCAGATAAATCTGTTAGTCTTTAAGGTGCCACCGAACTCCTTGTTGTTTTTATGGCTAAATTAGGCTTTCTGGGGCACACATAAGACAGAAGCCGGGGGGGTGGGGGGGGGAGGGAGGCTCTGGGTAGGCAGCTTTGGGAGTTTTTGTTTGAGAAAGAGCAGGGAAAGACTCAAAGGAACAGGAGGGCTACACAAATAAATGCTCCCTAGCTGACAGGCAGAGGGCCTGCGGAGTGTAAGCCTGTAGGAAGCAGGAGTTTGGAAAGCAAGTCTACTGGATGACAGCCTCAAGAAGGACAGGATTAAGGACCCTGCACCAATGGTTCTGAGACAGTTAGGAAAGCAGGGCAGGAGTTCTTGTTTCTTTTTGAAGTTTGTTAACAAACCAGGACCCCAAGAAGTGGGTATTATATGATATGTGAAAACCTCTGTTAAAGTTAGTGGGAAACCTAAGAGGGAGAAACTGAGGCAGTGGCTAGCCCAAAACCAGACTTGGTAGGCAGTGCTTCTACAAATGTCTATATAAGAGCAAAGCAGGGGCAGTGGGAGAAAGAAAAATTCTCTCACCCCAATGGGTTATGCATTCTAGTGCTCGCTGACAGCTCAGTTTTAAAGATGTCAGCCAGGAGATCACTGTCTTTGTTATTCCTGGATCACTAAATAGGAACTGCCATATTGGATCAGATCTTTGGTCTGTGTAGCCCAGTGACCTATTTCTGAAAGTGGTAACATATGGTGCAGAAGGTGGTGCAAGAATCTATGCTGTTCAGTCAAGTTATGGAATCACCTACCCGCAGGCTGATCCTGTCAGCTACTAGTTTATTTATACCTTGAAGCACAAATGTTTATATCTCATCTAAAAATATTCAAGTCTACCTAATATCACCTCAGAGCTTCTCATTATCCATACAAATGTCCAATCTGTATATCCAATCCCACCAAAATCTCAGCCTCAATTATATCTAACAGCAATGAATTCTAAAAGTTAATTATGCATTGTGTAGAAAAGTATTTCCCTTTATCAGTTTCAATTTTGCTACTTTTCAATCTCATTGTATTTCCCTTAATTCTTTTATTATGAGAAAGGGTAAATAGGAGTGTTCAATTTACCTTCTCTACACCCATACATTGCTGTGTATAACTTTACTGTACCCACTCCTCATTTGTCTCCTCTCAAAACTAAAAGTCACTAACTTTTCAATCTCTTCTTACAGTGAAGTCTTTTCACATATATAATACCTTTTGTAGCTTGTCTCTGAACCTTCTTTCTATTGCTTCTATATCTGTTCAGAGATGGCGTTCAGCTCGGTTTACCCTGTGGTAGGGATTTTCCCCTCTGCTACGGCCCTTGTACACTGTTGTAGCAGAGCCTCATAACTGGCCAGGTTTCAAGACATGAAGAATTCTGCCCCATAACTGATTACATTATTGTAAAAATTCAGAGATTCTTGAAGTTGATATTTGTCCTTTAATTTGGAGAAATCCAAATTTATGGATTCTATAAGTTTTATCATACAGAGAACAAAAAGTGACACCACAGATGACTAGCTTGGTTTTCAAAATGAGAAGGGATACATTCTTTTGGAGTAAGTTCTTGAGAGAGGAACACCAGACAGGATCCAGAAATGAACCATTATTCTTTTAAGAATGACCCAGAAGCAAATGAAAGATGGGATTTTTGGAGGGAGCAGTAGCACAGCGGATGGAAGAGCAGGTAATGCATGAAATGGAGCAGCCACATTCTTTTAGAAGAGTAGTTGTAAAAGACTACAGTGACTTTGAATGTTTGAACGACGACTGATTTCTCTTCATATGACATTATATGAAAGATGATAAAGACTTCTTTCAGGTAAGCTGAGCCAAACGTGTGGCAAGACTTTCAAGAATTTTGTGAGCAAGTCTTGTAGGTTTATCAAGACAAATAAAAATGAAGCAAAGACTGATATTACAGAAAATTCTTCCTAAAGTCATACTTTCAGAGTAGAAATGTACGGATCGATCTTCATTAAATTACTAAGTAGACCACAAAAAGAGAGCTACAAAGATTCCCACATTCTAGGAGATTGGGGACTGGTATTAAAGATAAATCACTGTTAATAGAAGCCATTTTCTTAAAGTCAGAGGGGAGATTTAGGCACAATTAATTCAGGTAATTGGCAATTTAACACTGGGATTGAACAGAAGGCGAAGTTAAAAATTGCTTAAAAAGTAGGTTTTTCACAAATGGTTTTTTAATCTCTGAAGACTCTGACGACTGTGCAGGAATTTAGGAATGAAATCTCATAGATTTTGGAGGGGAAAATATCCTGACCTTGGTGCCTGAAAAACTGGGTTTTAATGGCCATTGATTCCAAAGCTACATTGAACAGAAAGGAAAAGAAGGCATAATTCTGATTAGTTCCTTTCTCCCATGGAAAGAAGGTAGGGGTTGCTCATAGTAACTGAAACAAAAGGATTGTAAACACTATAACATTATATTAATTAACAAAAAATTAGCCAAATCTAAATTTCCTAAAGCTATTACAAGGATAATCAATTATGTCAAATGGTAACTAAGCAGAAATTGGTAGTAAGGAAGCATCTTTGAAATTTTATTCTGGTTTCTCAATTGTATGTATTTTTGAATGTTACTGAGGTGGTTTATTGCAGACAGGCCTTTTTTGAGACTACTTGAAAGTGTTTCAGGTACAATTTTGAAGTCTATATTGAGGAAAGATATAGATCTAAAGTTCACCCATGTAAAGAAATCCTTGCCATTTTAAGTGACTATGATCACATCTGTCTTCATGTCAATCCAAAGATGTAAAATTTCTTTAAAAACTTTAGCAGAGAGTCTTGAAGAACAAGCACAAATTATTAAAACTTTCATAAAATTCTGACGGAAATGTGATCAAGACTTGGATTTGCTTGAGGATATTTATATGATTATTTGAATTAATTCTCCTGAGAACTCGTGATCAAGGAATGCCTATTGGAATAAGGAAGCAGAGCTTGGGGGGGGGGGGGGGGGAGGGGGAGGGGGTTGTTGAAGTTCTCCAACAAATTTGATTTCTTCAACTACTTCAAATTTGTACAAGCTTTCACAGATAATTTAGAAACAGACTTGGAATCCAAGGTGACAATAGTGACATTTAAGACTGTTTGCTAACATTTTATTTGCTTTTACCTCCTCACTGTATTTCAGTCTGTTAATGTCAAATTCAATGAGTGAGGAAACTTACTATATTCATGTTTCAGTTTTATTAGTCTGTTTTGAGGTCTGATATCTTGGGATCAGAGGTGTCTGTCCTACAGAGCTTCACATACCTTCGTCAAGCTCAGGTCTGTTTTAGGAAGCAGTCTTGTTTTCTTTTCAGAAGAACAACTAACCTGGGCACCCCTAACAATGATTACCCTAAAAGTGACCTGCAAAGGGTTGTTGTTTTTTTTAAAAAGTTGGAGAACTGGATATTGGGGAACACTGTTTCAGGTGTTTGTGTGTGTGGTGGGGTTTTTGTTTGGATTTAACTTTTTTTAAACCTTAGAGCTATCAGGAATGTTAAGCCTGGCCTTCCCTGGCCTCCATGGAGAAACTCCTGGCAATCTCAGAGCAAGTATATTATAAGCTTTCACACTTGAAAAGAAAGAGGTGGGGTACTGAATCTTTCACAATGATGCACTTTCTCCAAAATGTTCATTTATTGTTTAAGTAAATTATGTGTTAAAAACAGTAACATGTCTGGTTCTACACCATTAAAGTCAATGGGACCCTCACCATTGATTTCAGTGGGGATTGGATCAGACCCAAAAAGAGCTTTAATCAGTCTGACTAAAATACCTTTTCCGCTCAATTGTTCAGTTTTAGTCTCTAGAGTCCTGTGATGACAAAATTCCCCTCTAGAATCTTCCAGGGGTGAGTCTAATGTTGTGATTTAGTCTTGGATACACACCCATTTACAAATGTGAAAACCCCTTTTTGTACTGCCTCTGAATTTGGCTTATCCAGTTTCACTGAGTCTGAGTTTAAAATGGTGCTGCTGACATGCTGAAGGGCTGGAAGACAGGGTATAACAAGAAAAAGCATCTAAAAGGAACATACATTAATAAGTAGTCCATCTCCTATGCTAACTTACACCTTCTTCTGTCTCTTAGGTATGTAAATTAAACCAACCTGAACCCCCTTATACTCATACATACACATCTAACGAAGTCTAGATTGGTCACATTTACACATTAAAGGTTCTTTGCATGTTAGCGACACCAACTTGGACTTCCTTATGCCAACTTATAGCCTCCTGCAAATGAAGCAAATATGGACAAACCAAAAATGAAATAACCAGAGACCTAATCAGAAGATCCAGGTGCTACTGGATAAGCTTACTGTAAAGGCAGCTTCAAAAAATAGCAACTACTTTGAACCCCTAAAGAGAGCCATTCTAGACCTTTTAACCTTGCAAAAGTTACAAAGGCGTAAGTCCAAATGCAGAGTTTATCTCAGCCTACAAATTTTGGGGAACAGACACTTCCTGGCAGTTAAATAGAGGTTAACCTAATGGTCTGGGAATTATTTTGACTTTGAGCCAATGCAATTAGGAATCTGTACAAAATTGCAGCTGTCCTGTGCAAAGAGGACTATTACAGTATGCTTCAGAGGTATGTTCTTCCAGATAGATTGTGTCCAACTGGCCAAGGTTTAATTTTGCAACTTAACAATGATACTAAACATTTGTCCAGACCCTAACATGTATTTATAGAAAAAAGGGACAGCCTGTTAAAAATGTAAAGACTAGCCACTATGGACCTCATACTGTCATCTATTGAATGCATCTGGGATGAGCTGGATAGAAAAGCAAAAGCTTTAAAAGAAAATCCACAGAACATGGAGTCTTTGTAGTAACCCTCCCCAAAATCTAGAAATGAACTGGATTAACGGGCTACCTTGGGGGGTCAGGGAAGGAGAAGCAGAATTCCTAGAGTCTGGCAGACCACCATTCACACCAGGAGGGATCTTTATTTTATTTTTTGACCGAGTAAGGAGGAGGAACATAAGCATTTTTACTGAAAACTGTGGAACAAAATATTCTATATAGCATTTGGTTAGTAAATGCTTTGAACTTGTCTAAATTCCAAATAAATAAATAAATTTAAAATGTAACTAACTCTTCTTAAACGTACATACTGTATTAAGACATTCAACCTGACTGAAGGATCTGCCCCCGCTCCTGGTTTCAGAGTAGCAGCCGTGTTAGTCCGTATTCACAAAAAGAAAAGGAGTACTTGTGGCACCTTAGAGACTAACCAATTTATCTGAGCATAAGCTTTCGTGAGCTACAGCTCACTTCATAGGATGCATACTGTGGAAAGTGTAGAAGATCTTTTTATACACACAAAGCATGAAAAATGGGTGTTTACCACTATAAAAGGTTTTCTCTCCCCCCACCCCACTCTCCTGGGTTTCATAGCCCAGGCTCCAGTCTACATGTCTATTTTTAGCACACAGCATGAGCCACACAAGCCTGAGTCAGTTGACACCAGCTCTGCCATGGGTCTTTCTTTGCTGTGTAGATGTACCCTAAGCCTGATTATCAATATAATCTAGAGCAGAACAATTCTGTGTCATCATAGCCATCCTGCAGTTGAGCAGAATATGGCTTCCTTACTGGAATGCTATTGTGGGGACTTCTCAATAGCGTTAGAAAAGCTATAGCACCTAGGAGAGTCTTTTTGTAGTAATGGGGGAGAAAAAGGGGAGGGCTTTCTCCTTCGTATTATTCCTGAGGAGATACTTTTCTGTGGATAACACTTTTAGATTGTTGAATATGTCTGAGGATGTGCTTGAGAGATTCCATCAAAGGCCCTGAGTGTGTTCCACATGGGTCTGAAACAAGTCCATGTTAATACAGGTTTCTCACCACTGAACTTCCCCTCTACACACCATTTCCTTTTACTTCTGATCTAACTAACAACCCATCAGACAAAAAAACAAAACAACAACAACAACAACAAAAAAACCCTCCACTGATGCTAAAGTTTAATAATATACTCAAATTACTTTGCTAATAAACCAATCAGGAGGCAAGGTACTGATTTATATTTACTTCTGTGTAAGACCTAAGGGTAGCAACAGTGGTTTTGACTTTGATATTACAGTTGATTATGTTCCTGGGGTTGTGCAAGTGTTTTCTAACTCTTTTTTTTTGCGGGGGGGGGGGAAGCAGCAAACAGGAGTAATTTATTATGGTAAAGTATCTATTATATTTTATATACTGTGACAAAGTTTCTCCTCTGCCTTGGTGGGTCCTGCGCTTATTGGCGGATTTGCTCGCCTCAGAGGTTCACGGCAGCCCTCAGTTTGGCCACTTTTGTGGCTCAACTCTGCCGTTCGCTCAGTTAGCCTCATCACTGGCCAGAATGGGGAAAAAGAAGAAGAACAATCCCCGCAGTCTCTGCTGATCCACCTAGTGGATCGGGGAACAGGCCAGAGACCTTCCCCTCTGGTGGAACCCACAGTCCAGGTCAACTCCTCTGGTATCAAGTAGGGAGTTGGGGGAATAGAGGGATGGGGGGAACCTGGGCCCGCCCTCTACTCCAGGTTCCAGCCCAGGGCCCTGTGGAATGCAGCTATCTAGAGTGCCTCCTGGAACAGCTGTGCGACAGCTACAACTCCCTGGGCTACTTCCCCATGGCCTCCTCCCAACACCTTCTTTATCCTCACCATAGGACCTTCCTCCTGGTGTCTGATAATGCTTGTACTTCTCAGTCTTTCAGTAGTACGCCTTCTCACTCTCAGCTTCTTGCACCTCTTGCTTCCAGCTCCTCGCACGCACACCACAAACTGAAGTGAGCTCCTTTTTTAAAACCCAGGTGCCCTGATTAGCCTGCCTTAAATGATTTTAGCAGCTTCTTGATTGGCTGCAGGTGTTCTAATCAGCCTGTCTGCCTTAATTGTTTCCAGAAAGTTCCTGATTGTTCTGGAACCTTCCCTGTTACCTTACTCAGGGAAAAGGGAACTACTTAACCTGGGGCTAATATATCTGCCTTCTATCACTCTCCTGTAGTCATCTGGCCTGACCCTGTCACAATACCATTATATGTACTATACCATACATGTATAAAAGTTCAAAGAAATTATGGCAAAATGAATTTAGAGTTATGATTTAAATAGTCATACAGCAAGGAAATCTAGAATTCAGAGGACTGTTTAATCTGACATTTTTAGGTTTTTGATTTCTTTTCCTCCATGTCTTCAATGTTTACTTTTAGGCAAACTATAGCTCCCTTTAGGGATAATGTTTGTTTGCTTTTTAATCAGTATTTTAAAAAAGAGTTTTCCTCTAATTATATCATTCACTGTTATTTTTTATTTATATTATAGTAGCACCTAGAAACCCCAACCAAGATCTGGGCTACAGTGGGTGAAGTGTTGTACAAACAAATAATGAGTGACAGACCCTGCAATGAAGAACACACAAATTAAATAGTCAGAACCACCCCCAAAGTCCCATTCTCCAGATAATAAATTCTCTGTGATTTTAACACAGATTAAAGAATAAATAACCCCATCTACATGCAATTTCCAACACCACAAAAATTGTTGATTGTAAGTAATTTTAGTGCATCATTTCTAATACTTTTCCTCCTATCACTAGCCTGTTGCTGGGAGTGTGGTTTCATTATTTGCCAGTCTAATAGATGGGTTGGAGGGAAGGAAACTAATCTGCAACAGAAAGGTAGTGCTAGATGCTTCTACTCTCTCCTAATCACCTTTGTGGTTTCTGTTTGTTTGTGGTTTTTTTTTTTTGTTAGGCAGTGGGGGCAAATGTGGATCCACTTCAGGCTACATGATACTTCTTATCCCAGGTTAAGTTTTGGAATGGTAAGTAGGTAGGTAGGTAGGTAATTCCTTTGTGTCACTGTAGAACCTGATTAGATGTTGATAATGTGGCAATCTAGCTGGACAAGGGACATAACTGTGTGAATGAGCACCAAAGGTGAAATCCTGGCTCCACTGAAGTCAATGGCAAAACTCCAATTGACTTCAGTATGGCCAGCATTTCACCTCAGGTGTCTACTTCTACACCTCCACATCTTTCCCCTCCACCTCTCAAGTCAGTGAAACATAAGGAAGAAGCAGCTCTTACTGTTTCAGTCTGGTCCTTCTTCAGCACTGGACCCTGCTGATCATATACCACTATCACCAGATTCACATGGCTATGATGTAGCTGTGGTAACACATTGAATGGACGTCCATTTTGAATGGTCCATTGCAAGTCTTCATCCCTCAGCAGGAGTCAGTATGGGAGGATTTAGTTTCCTAAATCCCTCAAAATTGCAACTTCCAACCTCATTTGTGCTCGTGCTCTACTTCCTTCAACCTCAGCTCTATCAACCTTCTCTAAAAGCATACCTACTCCAGCATACTGGACATGACCCCATCATTGCAGTCATCTTGTCCTCAACGGGGGCAAGATTCCAACTTGCTGGGATCAGCTGAGTATCTCCTTGTTTGTGACAAAATCAAATCGAGAGATATTAAGAATACTCCGTAACATTTGACACTGAAAACTGTTTTGTTTTCTCGCTTCTGCTGTTTTAGCAACCATGTTTCTGCTCCATATAACAGGCATCATCACTACCACATTGAACACCCATATCTTAGTTCTCACACAGACATTCTGCCTCCCAGACAGAGGCCTTTGAAGATGCTGAAATACCATTGATGCAAAACCAATATATAACCCAGCACAGCCTCATAAAAAGCACTGCTGCTGCAAAGTAGGTCCTTTCTTAGAAACTGAGCAGACATAGCTCTCATTTATTATTTATGGTGTCTTGTGCCCATATCAGCTCCTGATTAATAATTAAAATTAATCTCATTATGGCAGATTTCATTACAGGCTAATTTAATTAAATGATGAATTGGCTCCCAGATGTCACCATTTGTGCCATCCTTTAAATAATGCTGACGATGACACAGATTTGCCAGGTGGATCAATCAACAGACTTTGCCATTTTACCAGCAGGACTGGCCACTGCTCACTACTATTGCTACTGACACACATGAAGGAAGACCTGGACACAAAGGTGGCACTTGGGAATTTTTTTTAAAAAAAGAGTTTTGAGATTTATTAAGCAAACAAGACTTCTAACATTAGTGCCCTTGGGGAGAAGGTGTACTAGGACTTCAAAGGGAAACCATCGCTTACCTTCCAAGCCTAGGCACTGCTCCAAAGGAGGCCAGACAGTTTTAAAATTGAAGTTTAGGTTAGGGACCTGAATTGAGCTAGTTTAAGACTCCAAATTCAGCTTCTTAAGATTTTAGGTGAGGGGGTAGAGAGTGATGAGGGAAGAGAAGAGGAAGGAGAGAGAGAAAGGTATTTTCAGGGGGAGAAAATGACAGCTATAAACTGCTTCTCCAACTCTTCAGGCTGCATTAGTAGTCAGTGGCCCAATCCCTACTTTTAACTCTCTCTTTCTATTAAAAAATACTGTAAATAAATAAATAATTTTGCTTCTAATTTAGGTGTTTTTTTTTTTGGTTTTTTTTTATGGAAAACAAGACATCAAGTAGTCGCTGAAACACCAACCACAGGTGAATAGAAAGCCAAGACAGCCAAGAGAATAGGGGCCAGGAAGAGGGAAGTGATAAGGGTCTCTCATAAAACCATGGATCATATAAAAAAATATTTTCCAAAAAAATTATTATGACAAAAATATTCAGAACAGTGGGGAAAAGGCATTTCTACTATTTTCTCATATGTGTTATATCCCATAGTCAAAGGATACATTGCACAGAACCCCACAAGACTTTCTTTAAAAGATTTTTGTCATTAAAAGAAAAATTAAGAAATCAACTGTAATAGCAGCATTCATTAATAAGCTAATGCTGCTAATTTTACATTGCTAAAGTTGCCTGAGGCACCACCAATAACCTCCTAATTCACAACCTGCTATGGCTTAATGTTTTTGTAAAGGATAAGTCAATATAAGAAAGGTACAACTTATGCTAAAGTTCATGATCACTAAAATGCACCAAAAAAGAAAAATATGTTAAAACTACAGCTCTCTGCTTCTGACAGCAGTTCACCTACAAGATAACTCCTTTAAAGATCCATTTCACAGAAGAAAAACCTGCAGCTTCCTTCTCAGAGTCTGCAGTGTTACCAGAAGGTCTCATGTAAAAGTAAAACTGGCAAATTTTAAATTTTGAAGCTGTAACTGCAGTAGGTACCAACACATACCATTCAGGCTTTGCTGTAGGTTTGTCAACAAAAACCCTCAATGGAACTGTGATCTTAGAATTCACCACTGTTTCTACTCCTGTAGGCAACAGACACTGTTACAGGTTGTGCAAAAGTGATGTAGGCTACATCTACATTACGTCTTGGGGTGTCATCAAGCTAGCACATTTAAAAGTAGCATTGTAGCCGCAGCAGCACTGATAGAGGCATGGCTGAGTTGTGCCGAGTCATACCCATCATTTTCAGGCAAGTGTGTGCTCAGCCCGGCTCAGCCGTTCCTTCGCTGTGGCTACCATTGCGATCTCAGCTACACTGCTATTTATACTGGCACTAACTCAATGAGAGCTAGTGCAACTATGCATACACAAGCAAGAAAATCAGAGTCTGGAGTCTCTCTCTTGGAGTTAGACAGCAAAGGTGCCTCAGACATTCCTGGAGCAGGAGCTGGTGATGCCAGAAGCTCCTTTATAACTTTTAGTCCAGTGGTTAGAGCACTCTCCTAAGAGGTGTAGGAGACCACTGTCCAAATTTTTATCCCTGTCAGAAGGGACAATTGAAACTCTCAATCCCACATTCCAGGTGAACGTGCTAACCACTGGGCTAAAAGTTATAAGCGGGGCACCACAACCATCTCCGTCTAATCCTAGGTCTAATATTTAATACGGTCTTAAAAAGAAACTTGAAAGCAAGAAATTGAGATTCTGTCCATTTTTCTATCCATTCCTATAAATGACTGCGTTTAGTCTTCAGCAAAGTATTTAAGCACACGCTGAACTGTAAGCATGAGTAGTCTTATTGCCTTCAATCTGGACTGGGGTGCCGAGTGCCAGATCTTTATCTATCCTGTCTTGAAGGAACTCTGGAATGTTTGTTATGGATGATTTAACACCAAGTTGAGGAGCCATTCCAGCCATTGCTATCCAACACTGGAAGTCACAAATTTATGAAACAAATACAGTGCTGATGACTATCTTAGACACCTGCAAAGCTCAGTATTCTCTTATCATTTTCCAAGTCAAAAGGTGTAGACAGCTGCATGTTGCGTGGTAAACTGCACCAGTGACACAGGGCCAAAATTACCACAGACTTAAGCAGGGGGAACGACATGAATTCAATCAAGTTGCACCTGCTTATGTCAATGGTAGGAACTGTACACGAGTGGTGGAAGAGAAAGCAGCCCCTAGGCTCTCACTCACAGAGAGGCTGGGCTGGTGCTGAATTAGGAAGCCACAACTACCTTAAACACCTTTCCGCTCCAAACTCATGTCAAATGAATTTCAGCACAGGAAAAACAATCTAGCCCTTCATTTTTAATTTCCTAGTGCCTGATTGAGGCAGAATTCTTCCAGGAGCTCACACTTGAATGGTTTGCCTCTTCTCCTTGTTCCTTGGCCCTCACCCTCACGTCCACTCTCCTAATATGAAGGGATATGTCTTAAAAGCCATAATAGATCTCCAAATAATTATTAGTGTCTCCAGACACTGAACTTTTAGAGATAGCGTAAACAAGTTCTTTCTTTCTCTCTCCCTCCTCCCCCAGTTTATAACTAGACCCATGGTCAAGAAAAGTCTGGGCACAATGGATAGTTTATTCCACTGATACATTTGGAAGGGCTTTTATCAGTCATTTATCTAAGTAGGACATAAATAATATGTCTTATTGTTTCTGCGTGGATTGCTAGAACTATTTTTTTTTTGCAGTACACAAATTCATGGGAAGACGAGCTAGCCTTTGACAAGAAATGCTAGTAAGAAACAGATTTTCCCGTTGCAGATCTAACACTGATCAAATTTCCCATGATTTTATCAGCATATCAAATGCTTGAGACCCCACTCCTTGCAATTTAATTTACCTTCTAATATAACTGGACCAACCATCACAATTTTCAGCAGCATTTTCAAGTGGCCAACAGTTGGTCTATTTTTTAACTGGCATTTTTTAGGCAAAATCTAAAGCTGCACAGATTAACTAAAAATGAAATTATAATATGCACTTATTGGTGTAAATATTTTCCCATTTTCCCCTCATAATGAAGACAATCTTACCCTTAACTGTGAGATGCTAGAGATAACATTCTCAACAGAAGTTTCTACTTTGAAAATTTCTGTTGGTTTTTGGTTGGTTCTGATAAGAAGTTGAAATATGTATTACTACTAAAAATATGCTGGATGCCTTTTAGTTAGTATGGTATTGACAATTCAAATACTAGAAGCATAGAAACCTACCTATTTTTATTCCAAAGAGTCTTTAGGTAAAATATATGTTTCCAACATATGCCATTTTTGAGAGGTTCACTTTTGGATAATTAAAGTACCATTTTAAGGCATTACTGTCTTACAATATTTATTTTGTATAGCGTCTCTAAAATTTTGTTTTGTAGTCAGTTAACTTCCAACACTTCACCAGTTTAGAAGAAGCAAATAAGGCCTTTTTACTTGTGTGTTCACCTAGAAACTTGGGCAATGCTTCCTCATTGTCAGGGGCTGATTCTGAAGCTACTTTAATTCTTAATGTCTTAATCACTTGCACTTATTAAATTATTTAAAGTGCTCCGAAGAACAAAGATTAGATATTTCTTCCTCTGCAGAGAATGGAGCAAGTGAGGACTCCAGGTTCCCAGAATCTGAAGGGGAAGGGGAGGGGGGCAGGGAGAAGAGGAGGGAAAGAGTTGCTTATGAGTGTTTTCTTTCATGTTTTGCCTTACTGTTAAGTCTTTAGAGAACAAAAAAAAAATAAAATAAAAAAAAAACCACTAGGAGTGGGGTCACGTTTTGTTTTCAAAGTTTTCCTGTACAGAGAGTGTTCCTCTTCCTGATTCCATTCATCAGCCTTTGTTTCCAGATAATCTTTATTCAAACTCTACCACTTCAGAGGGAAGAATAATGAACTGAAGCACCTGTTCTAATGCTATTGTAATACCTTTGGAAGTTGAAAGGGAACAGGCTTTAGAATTAACAGTTCCCTTCCTACAAAGGTCTATATCTTACTGCTCCTGCTCTCCACAAGCATCTATGGTGTGAAGCCCAGCAAAACCAGTGCAGTCCTACCATTTAGAGGAGGGCAGGCCATGAAGGGGGAGGAGTCCATAGCCCCTGTATTTTGTAGCACTATTCTTTGTTCTACGGAAGCGTGCGAATCTACTAATGGGGGCTTCATCAAGGTAAAATGGAGGGGGGAGGAATGGGTGACCAGGTGGATTGGGAGAGGTGCAGGGACATGGCACGGATCTGTGATTATATTGACCTACTAAACAAACCTTCCCACAGAGGTAAGAAAAGGGGACTCAGTGGCTGCATTGCATATTTTAGCAGTTTTGACTGGCTCCAGTGCTGGTATGCAGCATGAAGGGATACCACCTTCCACCTTAACATTCAGTTATCCCTATACTTTAATCAAGCTAAGCACAGGGATGTTGAATTTCAGTCAGTCAGTATTAGCTTAATCCTCACAGAAGAATTCTGCCACAAAGTACAGATTTCCACTCACACCCCGAATTATATTTGTTTTACAGGACTCAAGAATACTGCCAAGCAGGGCACCCCATCATCTTTTTTTACCCTCTTCCTTTTTGCTCACAGTTTAAGTTCCTCTCTTGGGGACTCTCCTCAGCCAAGCTCATTAAGCCAAGCATGCTTGCAGAAAGAGGAAAAAACAAAACAAAAACAAAAAAATGGAGCACATAACACACCACGTGAGACATCCCTGTTTGAACAGAGAAATACTGAAAATAGCAGCTGGATATGTCTGACTTACATGTTAGAAGAAATGACCCATGAGTCTGAAATGAGAGCAGCCAGAGAAAAATCATACAAAAGCTTTTTAAAAAGCCACAAAGTTAAAATATAAAAGCCTAATTACAGTACAGTATCCTCACCTTAGTGAACTCAAAATTTGAATTCTGAATTCTAATACTGAATATGTATATCATATTCAGTTTTACTACCATGCAAACATGTCCAAATATACATGTGACCTGAGTATAATGAGATATACATATCAGTCATGATGGCTTTTTTCCTAAAGTGATAAACAGGGTCCTAAAATGAAATATAGGGACACACTGAAATTATCTTAAGTGGCACATGACATGCAAAATACAAACTAATGTATATTTCACCCTTCCTCTCCCAAATGAGCTATCAAACAAATCTTGGTTTAAATTTTAAAATATTATGTAGATACAAATAATTATGCACAGCAAATAACAGCATTTTATCTTAACTAAATTATTTGTGACTTTTTCTAGCTAAAAAGGCAACAGAGTTAAATCAGTAATACATGATTGCTGTATATTATAGAAATTATCACGGGCGAAATCAAATTTATTGCAGCTGTAACACTTTTAATAGAGAACAGAGGTCTGGGTTTGTGCCAATGAATATAATTTGAGCACCTGATCACATGATCTTCAAACGAACTAAATTAATTTCATTGTAAAAATAAAAAAGTAAAACCACTAAATTTCAAAAACAAAGAGTAGATAAGTGCTTTCCCGTTGGAAAAGGAAGCTTTTTACATTTTTTAATAGGGTTCATGGCATCAAGCTTTCTAACATGAATTTTAATTATACGTACTATCAATTACAAACTGTATTAATTCAGAACAAATGGATTTAACTGAATAAAACCAAAATTAAAAAAATATATATATATACACACTTTATATTTCCCCCAGATGCACACTTTTTTATCAAAAAGTGAAACAGTCTAAAGCATTGATAGGGCTCCCAAAAGCTTTGGTATCAAACTTTTGTTCTACCAGTGTTCTGCAGCTCTCAAAAAAATTATGACAGATAAGCATATCTTTTCCCTTCTGGCTTACAATTTCCACCCCCAGTGGGCCAGAAGTGAGAGATTTCAGCTTAAACACCATATAGATCCAAATTCAAGAAAGCATCCCTTTTCAGGAAGGCACTTAAGAACATTCTCAGAGTTAAGTACGTACTTAAGTGCTTTCCTGAACTGGGGCCATAGTACCATAGGTTATAACAGACACAAAATTCTTGAGTAAAGGAACTGAGCACTGTGCTGCAGAATGTAAGCTTTCGTTTATGTATTGAGATATATCTGGAGGGGAGTATGATGGTTTTGGTTACACAGTACAATCATTCACATTCTTCCCAAAATGTAACACGACTAAGCGGAGACTCGGAGACCTGCCATATTAGAAACTTGTGATCAGATTGTAGGCCCCACTAAGTCCCCAGTATGTTGGTCCAGCAGTGTACAGGTGCCAAAAAGGGTGCCGAGTGGTACCATGGGGAATTTCCCCAGTGTATGGGCAGCTGCAGGCATAAGGATGTGGTTGGGATGGGTGAGGAGCGGCCAGAGCTCCTTGCATTTCAGGAATTCAGTTCTGTCCTCTGAGGTAGGACAATAAGTAATCAGCTTAAGCTGCAGACTTAGGTTAGATATTATGAAAATCTTTCTAACTGTAAGGCTAGTTAATAGGGTGACCAGATAGCAATTGTGAAAAATCGGGACGGGGGTGGGGAGGGGTAATAGAAGCCTATATAAGACAAAGCCTCAAATATCAGGACTGTCCCTATAAAATCAGGACATCTGGTCACCCTGCTAGTTAAGTACTAGAACAGTTTGCCCAGGGAGTTTGTGGAATCCCTGTGATTGGAGGTTTTTAAGAACAGGGATGCACTAGACTAGATGACCTCTTGAGCTCCCTTACAGCCCTTCATTGCTAGGATTCTATAAATTCCGGGCTGGGAGGAAGCCCATCAGCAGCCAGATATAAGGCTGCTGTAAACTGGGAATTGGGAGGGAATTAAATTCATTACACTCTAACATGCAAGTAGGCTACAACTCCACCTGCAGTTTCTCCCAATGGTTGCAGCTGAAAGCAAAGTTTATTTGTTGTTGGCCTTTTCTGCTACATTCAAGGCTGATTCTGTGATGAGAAACCTTAAACAAACAAAGGGAGTGAAACAACAGCAGGCAAATGGGTTGCCAAGAAGCTGCTTTAATCAAAGCAACAAGCAAACTGTGGGCAGACAGGAAAAAAATGTTCGGAGCCATTGGCAAGGTCTGAAAACGCTAAGTTTTGATTGGCTGTGATTTCTGCATGTCATTATCCTGCCATTTCTATGCGTTATCGTCAGCAAGTTGGAAAATCCTGTGGTTTGCTCTGAAGCAAGCCAAGTCAAAAAATTATATGTATGTAAGGGAATATCACACCCCTAATTTAGTATCAAACGACTGTTTTACTAAAAGATATTGCTTCTTTAGTCTAATTTATGTTTATTTTCTATCATTTAAAAATATTAAGTTGAATAAAAGTATATTACAGTAGAATCATTTGAACCTTTATCTTGTAAACCACAAAGTTTAATAATACCCTTTGCCTCAACACTTTGGGGCCAAAGAGTTTAAAGCTCTGAATTTAAAGGACTCTGAATTGCTCTCAGTGCAAGATAACTACATTTTAATATAGAAATATGAACTACAGTGTGATAGTTTCATTCCTTTGAGGCTTCAAAAACAGCAGAAACTTTAGTAAATACATCTTGATATAATACAAGAAGCTACGACAAACATTTACAATAAACCAGAAGCATTTTACCACACAGTCACCTGTTACAATGTAGTTTATGAAAACTTTTCAACATTTCAAGTAAATTATATAGCAGCTAGTTAAACCACTTTTCTGAAATCAGTTTAAATGTTAAAGGATTCTGACTAATAAACTAACAATTTACACAGACTAAAAAGAGACTTGAACTGACATGAAAACAGATTTTCACAGAATTAAACATGAAGAAGAGTCTTTGAGAAGGCTGCATTCAGAAATTAAGAACCTAGGAATCAACCTAACTCAGTTTAATTAATAGGTGTATAATATGAACATGTAGACGATTGCAGATGTAGTTAAGAAAGTAAAGCAAGATTCTTTTCAAGTCAAAGTAACATGACAAGTAAATACGACAGAAATAGCAGGGTGCTGAGATCTCTGCATACCGATTCAGCATTGCTACCATAGACTGACTTACAGCTACCAAAGGCTTTACTTTTCACTATGCAACAATTGTTGAAGGCCCTCTCAAGCATCAAATGTCAAATCACAATGCTATGCAATCACATATATGTTTTTTACTTTGTGCTTTCACTATGCCAAATAAGGATGACTTACAGTCCCTCTTTTCTGAGCAGTGAGAAAATGCCCCAACTATTAGAATATGGATTGTCCCTTTCTCACTATCTTCAAAAGCAACACTTCTTAAAGCCATGTTAACTGGAAATAGGCTATGGAACTTCCATCCAGCTTCTCAGCTTAGATTTTCCTTCACGCTTGTCAATTTTTAATTTCCTCTTCAGACAGATTTCTCTGTATAGAATGCAACACTAAAACCAAGACAACCACCACCACATCTCCATGGCTTCTGTCAATGTTTCCCCTTCCCTTCACTGACTATGAAACAATACAGCATGATCTATCTACTCCTAATAGGAAGAGAACACAAACACATTCATTTGTTTCTTGTGGTTTGCTCCATTTTAAATTTAAGACCTATGATTTTTGTAAGGAAAGGACAGTTTTATGGATATTCAACACTGTCTCATAATTCAGTATTCAGATGAGATCATTGTTCAAACAGTGAGGGATTTTACTGAACACTTAACAGATGCAGAACCTGGCTCATTTAAAAAAAATTCCCACTTGAATCTTTACATATTAAGGTGTTTACATTGAGAGCAAGTGTGGAAACTGCTTTTCACCCTATGATGCAGAGATTTTTGCAATTCATTAAACCACCTTTCCTCTGCATACATGCAAACATTGTTTAGTTGCATAGCAAAAGAACAGGCAGCTCCAAGAAAGGGTAGAGGCAGTTGTAAAAAGGTGGTAGTGCTCATTTTAATGCATGATTTTAAATATTTGTTTAAAAAAAAAGAGTGAGCAAATTACTTAAGTCCCAGAGCACCAATAACACTTAAGCCAAAGGTAATATTGATCTTATACACTTAGCTTCTATTCAATATATGCTGTATTGACTTTTTACTAAAAAAGATACCTACCTATAAAAGACTCATATAATAAGAACCACTTTATTTTTTTTTTTCAAAATTGGAGGGAAATAAAATCTTAGCACCTAGGTAATATTTCCTTCTTAAACAGAATGACCATTTATAAAAATATTTCAACTCTATATAGAATAGCAGAAGAACTAGTAGAAATAGTTGACGATTAATGGATTAAAATACAGAAATCCTCATTGGGCATTTTAAAGAATAATAAACTTAAGATGGTAAATTATGTCATCTCCCATACAGTACATTTTATACCCAATGACTGTCCATCGTCTCTGCTGATACAGTAACAAGGAGGTAGGCTCCCTTCTGAATATGTGGTTGCTACACAATAAAATTTGATATTCTGGTGGTATACCGTACATATAAGATTCTGTCTGATGTGATTTTAAAAGATGGAATTGCGTGCATCTGACTAGAGTCTAAGGCTTAAAAGAATCTAAATGTTATGTAAACTCATTTGTTAATTGATTTGGCTCTTTATGAGGCCAGAGTAAAAGTCAGTCTACTTGAAATACTCTGCAAATCTCTTGATAGAGCCTCAGGGGTTGGTTGTTTTTCAAAATGTAACTATTGAGCAAAGGATCCAAGATATGCAGTAAACACACAATAAATGCATATCTTCCAAAATAATAAACCTTTTCTTCTATGTAAATTATGTTACTTTTTTCTTTTTTATAAAGTAGAACAGGGGGTCCCAGGATGACACTGGCCCCCAAAGACGGAGCAGGGCCAGTATACCCTGTGCAGCATCAGCTGACCCAAATGAGCTTTAACAGACAACAACTGGAGTAGAGAAGGAGAAAAATTTGGTGAGGAGGAGCCTGGGTGTATCAGGCTGAGAGTCAGTCAAGAAAAGGGCAGAAAGAGTAGCGATGGGGCTCTCATTGCCTGCTCCCTGGGAATAGGGAAACCTGCAGAGGGGAGGCAGTAAAGGTGCCAAACTCCTGAGCCTGAGCCTGACCTTGACCCTGAGGAAGGGAGTCCTGGAACTTCTGGAGGCTGTCCCAGAGGTTAAAATGGTATCAGCCCAGCAGGGCCTGATGGTTCGCCACTTGGAATTGTAAGCTAGCTATTGAATAAATTTTTCTGCCAAATCAAGTTTCTTGGCTTCTTTGTTCTTGGGGGTAGAGGTGGTGGGGACCTGACTGTCCCTCTCATTGGCAGCCGCCACCACCAGCGAGCCCAGGGGAGGCTGGGTATACAAGTACTCTAAACCTTTGCCTGGCACAAAGTACTTTTTCTTGTCCCGTTTTGAGGTCGGTGGGCTAGAGGATGGGGTCTGCCACAGAGCCTTAGCAATCCTGGGGACCCCATCATGTACAGGTAGGGCGATCAGGGAGGGTATGGAGGCTGAGAGGACATTGAAAAGGATGTCTTCCTGCTCTGCCATCTCCTGCACTTCTAGGCCCAAGTTCTCAGCCACCCACCTGAGAAGGGCTTCGTGTTCTTTAAAGTTATCTGGGGGGCTGGCCCTGGAAGGTCCCGCAACCACCTCATCTGGGGAAGAGGGGGAGGCTCTGGCCACCAGTGGAGGTGCTGAGGGCTTGACGGCCGCTGTAGAGGGAGGTTTAGGGGTGGGCACCGGATCCCCACTCCGACCTTAGCGCGAGCTTCTGGTACCAGTTCTGGTGCCAGTGGGGCCATCGATCTTCGCTCCGATGCAGCCACTGATGCTCCCCAATATGGCCACTGCGTTGGCCACTGGCCTTGCTGCCACTGCGGTGCCACGGATGGCAGAGCAGTTTCCAGTGCACAATCCCCTCACCGTGGAGGCACATTTGCGCTGCTCTGGAAAAGGCTGGTGGACAGGCCTGGTCCCTCTACCAGATGAACCTTGGGTCTTCTTGTTCAGCGCCAGTGAGCACTTCTTCGCCTTCTTCTTAGGCACCGGTGACAGTGCCGAGAGGAGCCGGACACCGGTGGCACACTGCACATGGAGGCCAAAGTACTCAGTGCAGCCTGTGTAGAGGGCTTGGAAGCTGGGCAGAGAGCAGACTCCATCAGGAGGGCACTGAGGTGAATGTCTCTCTCCTTCTGGGTGCAAGGCCGCAAGTTCTTACGGATCCGGCAACACTCCTTGATGTGTGATTCCCCCAAGCACAGCTGTCGTGGGGGTCACTCACAGGCATAGGCCTGCCACAGGCTGAGCAGGGCTTAAACCCGGGAGCTCAGAGCATGCCCCGCTTGGAGCAAAGTCCCTGCTGGGATCTTAACTCTCAACTAACTATGCACCTAACGACTTAACAACTACTTAACACTAACTACAATCGAACAAAGGCCCAAAGGCACGAAGTCCAATGGAAGAAACCGCTAGCTCTTGCCAAGCAAGAGAGGTGCTCCAACTGACCACCACAGGCAGTAAGAAGGAACTGAGAGGGCGTGGGTTGGCAGCGCCTGATATACCGTGGCATGAGTGCGGCATTCTAGAGGGAGGTACAGCTGACCCTACGGGTACCGCTACAGCAAAAAGCTCTGATGGCCGTGCATGTGGGCGCACGCTCACCTAGAATGGAATCGACATGACCAAGCACTCAAAGAAGAAACATATCATTGTGATTGCATTTCACTTATACATTTGGTGATTTTTCCTCATGGATATAATTTCCTATGTTTAAAAAAATTTTTAGTGCAAGGAATTATCAAGAAAAATCACCTCAGACCCCATTCACTAGTAATGACCATTCAAATCTCTCCCTTAAAATTCACGTCTTTCAAAAGGCCTTTCAATAATAACTAAACATTGCAGATTAATTGCTTAACAATTATACATGAAAAATAAGAGAAAGAAGAAGTGATCTTCCACCTATTTACTTTATTCATGTTTTATGTCTGAATTTAATGCATATATATGCAAAATTGTGTGTGGACAGTCCAGCTTGTATAATCTGTAGATTATAAATAAACTGGGCCAGGGACTGTTTTACTTCACCTACTGTACATTAGAGAGCATATTCTCAGTGATCTACAGGCAATAATAATTTAATAATTCCTAATGTTGATGTCATTGTTCTGTCCATTAGCTTCTATTTTTGACTTGTGTATTTAATTCATAGATTCATAGATATTAAGGTCAGAAGGGACCATTATGATAATCTAGTCTGACCTCCTGCACAAGGCAGGCCACAGAATCTCACACACCCACTCCTGCGAAAAACCTCTCACCTATGTCTGAGCTATTGAAGTCCTCAAATCGTGGTTTAAAGACTTCAAGAAGCAGAGAATCCTCCAGCAAGTGACCCGTGCCCCATGCTACAGAGGAAGGCAAAAAACCTCCAGGGCCTCTTCCAATCTGCCCTGGAGGAAAATTCCTTCTCGATCCCAAATATGGCGATCAGCTGAACCCTGAGCATGTGGGCAAGATTCACCAGCCAGATACCCAGGAAAGAATTTTCTGTAGTAACTCAGATCCCATCCCATCTAACATCCCATCACAGGCCATTGGGCCTATTTACCATGAATAGTTAAAGATCAATTAATTGCCAAAATCATGTTATCCCATCATATCATCTCCTCCATAAACTTATTGCGTTTAATCTTGAAGCCAGATAGGTCTTTTGCCTATCTTCTCTTTAGAATTCTTCTCCTAGAGCAATTATTATTTTTCCCTGTCTTGGGAGTCTTGGTACTAAAAAGAAGGTTGAAAGGAAAGAAAAGGCTTTCAGTGATTCAAAGCTCCCATACTATTTCAGTAAAATAAACAGCACTGATGATGTCTTCCCTTATGAATTCTCTCAGCTAACAGTTACATAACAGACTTAACTCAAAAGAATTTTAAAATTGAAATGCTGAAGCAGTGGAGTCTCCAGTTAAATCCTTCCAATCCAGGGTGCCAGATAACTAGCACTGCATAGACATAGAAAGGAAGGCCAAAAAGACATGCAGCCAAAACTCACAAACTGAGTCTTTTCATTTGAACAATAGCTTAAAATACTACCCATGAAGAAAAATAAACTTCACTATATATTCTTCCTTTCACTACCCAGGGAATGGCTAGTTTTGAAAAATGTATGCAGGAAAAATACAGGCTACTACTAAAGGCAATGCAGTTTCAAACCCCAAGAAAGGAAACTTGTATTTCCATAGAATAATAAAGGGAAGATTTCCAACAAGATTTTATCAACATGGTAGTTAATTTTTCCCTTTCTGAGTTTTATGGTTTATTCTTCAGGGTTAACATTTTAAAATCTTTCACTGAGTTCAGTGATTTATTAATTTTTTTGAAAATGCATTACCTGGATGTATAATTTTTAAATATTCATATTCTACGGAAAGCTCACTGGCAAGAAATGAGCTGAAAAACTCAATTATGGAGCCCTTTGTTGTTCCTACCACATACTACACCCCAAATTCTCCATAGGCCTGGACAATGTCCCCTGAGACTCTCAGAAATTGGTGGGAGCCAGCCAGCAGGTCAGCTCCTTACTTTAGAATACACCAGATGGGTTTGCATAATGACTGGTTTTAGGGGACCATGCTCCAACTAATGCAGCCCCTTTAAAGCCAGCTGGCATCCTTCCTCTTCACTGCATTTCAGATTAGCTGAACCCAGAGCACAGTGGAGAATACAGCACAATGCAGGGATATTAATCAATCTTTAGTTAGTCCCCTATTCTCTGAGGCAAAGCTGGACCTAAACTCTACAGCAAGAATGTCTGGTAGCAGCAGCACACCAGTACAGGAAACAAGAAATTCTGTGGCAGATTCAGGAAAATTAAAATTGGAGGTTTCTATTGACCTACATATGTTGTAAGCAGAGTCTGAATGAGCTCTCCCCTGACATCTAGTGGTGAGCTGTGGAAAAAGACTTCAGGAGCTGATCTCATTTGCACCCACCCTACCTACGTGCTCAGCATGATGGGATTGCTTGCCCAAATGATCACTTGTGGCTGGTGTTGGCTCTCCAGTCTCCTTGTTATTGGGACAGGAGTAATAAAGTGTTGTTATCCTTGTTGTGTGAACCAAGGGCAGCAGAACTGTACCTGGTATACCCCGATGGAGGGACACTCCCTCAACTGAACAGCCCTCGATAGGCAGGGGATAGGGGTTCCAAAGCCCAATGAGTTGAGAGAGAGTGGGGACAGGTACCTGATGGTGTGGGCCCTGTTTAAGGGTCCTAGACAGCATTTGACCCTTTCTCTCACCATGGTATAATAAAAGAGCTAATTTAGACTCAATTGAGAGTTTTGTTACATGCTGTAGAGCTGAAATCACTGATAGCTAGGTCTAAGTATTAGACCTACTTTGGGACAGTGTCTCTATTGCAAGACACTGCCCAGTGTGCACCAGCAGTGAAGCTCCCCTACTAACAGCTGAAATCACTCAGAGCTGTATTAAGTGGTGGGTGCTGAAGACATCTTGGCAGGGGGCTGGTGGAGAGGCGGGGCAAGCGGCCAGTAGGGCGGCTGGCAGAGAGGTGCAGCCGGCGGGGCGACGAGCGAGTGCCTGAGCAGCAGAATGTGTAAGGTGCCCCCTTACCCTCTTCTACCCAGGGTGGGAGATGAACTCTGCGGATGAACCTCTGAACTCTGGGGCTGCACTGGCCAATGACAGCAACTCTGAGTGGGGTGAAGAGAAGGGACAGGCACATTAAAGGGACTTTTGGGTTGCTGGACTTAAGAACCTGAGGGGAAAAGGATACTGCCCAACTTACTTGGGGGTGGGTCTTTTGCTCAAGGTTTATGTTTCTGAACCTAGTTGCGGTGTTTTCCCAAATGAATGCTGAGTTATTTCCTTCCTTTTATTAAAATTTTTTGCTACAGTCAGACTCTGTGCTTGTGAGAGGGGAAATATTGCCTCTTAGAGGCATCCAGAGGGTGGTGTGTAATTTTCCCAGGTCACTGGGTGGGGGCTCGAGCCGGTTTTGTGTGGAAAAGGAACCCCTAGATACTGAACTTGGCCCTTGTTGCTGCTGGCTCCACCTGGCGGAAGGGTTACACAGGGATATTGCTAAGCTTTAGTTAGCCCCCTATTCTCTGAGGCAAAGCTGGACCAAAACTCCACAGCAAGAATGTCTGGTTTCAGCAGCACGCCAGTGCAGCAAACAAGAAATTCTGCAGCAGATTCAGGAAAATTAAAATGGGAATTTTCTATTGACTTAAATATGAAAATGAATAACAATCAGTATAATAGTCTCTGTTAATTATTACAATATTGCATTAAATTTAGATTATACTGCCATGCAGTTGTCAGTGTGATGCAGACTTTGATACTGAGAAGATGCTGGGGGAAAGCATTAATGACCTGGGTGATGGGATTAATTGCACCCTCATCAAGTTGGCAGATGACACTAAGCTGGGGGGAGCGGTAGATACACTGGAGGGTAGGGATAGTATCCAGAATGACCTAGACAAATTGGAGGATTGGGCCAAAAGAAATCTGATAAGGTTCAACAAGGACAAGTGAAGAATCCTGCACTTAGGAAAGAAGAATCCCATGCATCACTACAGGCTGGGGACTGGCTAAACAGCAGTTCTGCAGAAAAGGACCTGGGGATTACAGTGGACGAGAAGCTGGATATGAGTCAGCAGTGTGCTCTTGTTGCCAACAAAGGCTAACGGCATATTAGGCTGTATCGTAGGAGCATTGCCAGCAGACTGAGAGAAGTGATTATTCCCCTCTACTCGACACTGGTGAGGCCACACCTGGAGTATTGCATCCAGTTTTGGTCCCCCCACTACAGAAGGGATGTGGACAAATTGGAGAGGGTCCAGCAGAGGACAACAAAAATGATTAGGGAGCTGGGGCACATGACTTATGAGGAGTGGCCGAGGGAACTGGGGTTATTTAGTCTGCAGAAGAGTGAGGTGGGATTTGATAGCAGCCTTCAGCTACCTGAAGTGGGGTTCCAAAGAGGATGGAGCTCAGCTGTTCTCAGTGGTGGCAGATGACCGAACAAGGAGCAATGGTCTCAAGTTGTGGTGCAGGAGGTCTAGGTTGGATATTAGGAAACACTGTTTCACTAGGAGGGTGGTGAAACACTGAAATGGGTTACCTAGAGAGGTGGTGGAATCTCCATCCGTAGAGGTTTTAAGGCCCGGCTTGATAAAGCCCTGGCTAGGATGATTTAGTGTCGGTCCTGCTTTGAGCAGGGGAGTGGACTAGATGACCTCCTAAGGTCTCTTCCAACCCTAATATTCTATTCTAAAGCTGAAGGTTCTGATACCAGGGTAGAGGCCAGTTGAGACTTTTGGCATTTGGGCAGCATGGGGTTCTGGAACCCAGGCTTTTGGCAATAAGGAGTACCTGCAACTCCTCTCCTTCCCGCCCACAGGCACTTGGATTTAAATGTTTTGAGAAGACTTGTTTGCTTTTACCAATCCAACAACCCTTGACATCAGTGAGATGTCCCATTGTATCTGGCCTCAATTAATGACACTGCAACCTATAACAATGGATTGGTTTGATATTTTCTGTAGCTGAGAAATGGTTATCAATTTTGATGGCATTTAAATGCCATCTGTAGGATTACTCATTAACACCCCATTAAGATAAATGAGAGTAGATCAGACCTATCTTACAGCTGTTTTAGGCTGGTAGTATGCAAATGCAGTAGGACATTGCACTGGGTTACATTTATAAAAGGTTTTCTTCACAAATCCATGAGCTAGAACATATTTTGGATTAAATCTTATATGTATTTAAACTATTCTGTCCTAATGGATAGATTCTGCAGCAAGTATTGCAGACACTGAGTCAGGTAATACTCAGGGTCTTGGTTTAGTTAAATGGGGGGGGATAGTATTTGAGGTTGTACTTCTAAATGTTAAATACAATATATTTAAGAGCAGGGTGCATTTAGAATGCAGTACAAAAAACTCTTAAACATGCAATAAGTTTCTCATAAATGTCTCATTTCATTAATATTCATAATTGTATAAGCAAAAATTAAAGTTTAGCTAATGTTCAGATGTTATTTGATATAATTGTAATGCACATTGTTCAAATATACCATTTGAAACTGACAGTCGTTTTTCTATATTTATCAGTTGTTTATATGTTTGCATGTAGACTACCTTGAACTTTACTTGAATGACAAAATATACGGCTTCCCATAGCCCACTGAAAGTAAAAGCACCACTTACAGCAACGTAAATATACCTTTCATTCGTGTGTGTGTGTGCGCGTAAACCTCCAGCACAATAGCTCTGCCTGAAACCCCCATGATAGGGTCCTGTGCACCTGGTGAATTTCACGCTTATGTTACATAAGAATGAAGCAAAGTATTAATATCTGGATCAGAGCAAATATACAAGTTCAAATTTTTGTTAACATAAAAATCAACTCACTATCTTCAAGTGCATGCCTAAAGCATGTCTATGCAGCACTCAAAGGAGCAATGATGTCAGATAAAAATAATTCTTTGCCTTCTTTCACCAATATACAACTATTTACACACAAAAATATAACATCGTTAGCAACTCCCCAAAACACGAAACTACAGACAAGAAAATTACCCCTTCAGGCAGGATTAGCATTTTCAGGATATCCCATTAGCCAATTATTCACAGCTTCACTTATCAGAGCTCAACACTAGGTCTTTCAGTAAGACTCACTATGAAATTAATGCCCAGAACAGAATAGATCCAGCTGCATTACCCAAGAAGGGTAAAATCCAACTCAGATTATAATTATATTCAACTGAACTGTAACAAGCACTTTTTTGCTGGCCGACACACACAGAGATGATGGGCCAATGTTCTTGTAGAGAATCAATAATGAATGATAATTAATTTAGGATGAGTACTCAGTAGGTCGAGTACAAAAGTACTCAGCATTGGCCAAATTCTTTCCCACTGAAATTAACAGTAAAATTTCCAGTTTCTTCAGTGGGGGCAGAGTTAGGTCAGCGTTCTGCACTTTCAAAAAATTTTAAACGGCATTTTATTTTGGCAGAATCCTTAACTCACTACTAGAAAACAATAAAGGAACTAAAGGTTTACAAATGGTCAACTTGTGAAGCATGGATGATTGATCACACCAGCCACTCCTCGTCCCAGAACGAGGATTTTTTGCAGTGCTGGGATTGCTTTGACAATCTTCGGAATAAACTATGTTTCTTGAAGGAAAAATCTAACAAATCTCTTGGATCAATTCACATTTCTAACAGCCACTGACTTCAAAGGGATGGTTTCAACACTGGGTCCTTAACAGGCCCATCATTTCCCCCAAGTGACTTTTATAGCGTATGATTTCAATTATTATTTGCTATTTAAAAGCAAATAATGTGTTCCTGTTGTGTTAATAATCCTAAAAGATGATGGCCACTTGCAATTATGAAAAACAAATCAGTTTCAAAGCCATGCTTCACCTAGGCTACTGGTTCCCAACCAGCGGTATGCAAAGCCCATGCAGAGGTCTTCCGGGGGTACATCAACTCATCTAGATAGTCGCCTAGTTTTACAATAGGCTACATAAAAAGCACTAGCAAAGTCAGTACAAACTAATTTTCATACAAACAATGACTTGCTCATATTGCTCTATATACTATACACTGAAACTTAAGTATAATATTTATATTCCAATTGATTTATTTTAATTATATAGTAAAAATCAGAAAGTCAGTAATTTTTCAGGAATAGTGTGCTGTGACACTTTTGTATTTTAAATGTCTGATTTTATAAGCAAGAGTTTTTAAGTGAGGTGAAACTTGGGATATACAAGACAAATCAAACTCGCGAAAGGGGTCTGGAAAAGTTGAGAACCACTGATCTAGGCTATAGCAGCCACATAACTTTCCTGGTAGTCACATGTGCAAACTACCCAGTCTTAACTTTCTGGGCTACATTTCATGACAAATGACAGAGAGTGGGAGGAAGAACAACTTAGGGCACTAGGGTCCAGGCAACTGATAAAGATTGTAAAGGGAGAGAAATTTGAAGAAGCCCAGGGTCAAACTGAGGGTGGCAATTCATGGTCTTAAGAATTCTAAAAGAATGGCTGATCAATGGCCCCAAGAAAGTCAATGAGAGTTTTTCCAAGATTTTACACAATACTTTTTCCCAATTATTATGCAATCAGAAAAGGTAATAAAAATAATGAAAAATGTTAAGAGTGTTTGGAAGAGAGGAAAGGGAGAAGGAATAGAGATTTTAAAGAGGATGCAGAGAAAATCCAAACCACTGCAAGCAGCACTTCTTGTTATTCAGGCACTTATAGGATGAAAGTGATGCCTCCTGTAAATCCAATTCTAGGAAGCAGCAAGAGAGTGGCTTGAGTCACTTAAACCCAAAATAATTTGGAACAGACTAAAATTTAAACTGTACCAACTCATTAGCAAGGGGCAGAGAAGGGATTGAACTGCCACCTGATAGTTTGGCATTTGTTTGGGATTCCACCTGATGATTTGTTTAAGACTATTTGCTTTCTATAATTCCATTTGTCAGCACACTCAAAAATTCATAAAATATGAGTACAGTTAGATGAGGATAACTGATTGCAGAGGTTTTAAAATTATTAAGGGGAACACTGGTTTTCTATTCCCTTCAAGCTTTCTTCTTATTTTATATGTTTAAACACTGAAAAGTACAAATTGAAATAGTTTACATATACCAGACTACTTTATTGGGACCACCCCAATGAAATTACAGAGCTTTATTAAAGAGAGAATACACTTACTAAGGCTATGTTTTTTCTCTGAACTGGCACTTGTTTTCTCTCTCATGGAAATACAAAACAAAAGTCCAAAAACATTCACCAGACAAAAAATTACATATGATGAAGATCAAGGTTGGGATATTTAAAGGTGCCTCAGAGAGTTATGTGCCTAACTTTCACTGAAAACCCTAATTCCTTTAGGCTACTTTGAAAAACTCACACCAATGCTTTTTAAAATCCATACTTGAACTGTGTTGTAATTCTTTTCAGAAAGCATTAAAGCGTAGCAAGCTTTGCTCTCTATAAATCCATGTTGTGTATGGAATTTACAATTCAGTTCTCGAGATGTTTGTTTAGTATTTTTTTCGATAAATGTGAGTTTCTTTGCTTTGCCAACATGCATGTAAACGGGGATTTAAACAAACAAGGAGATTTAAGAGGTGTTTAATGTTTTTGGACAGAAAGCTTACTCATGTGAAACCAAAATGGTAAAGTGGGAAGAATGAAAAAAGAAATGATACAATATACATTCTACAAAGTAAATTAGTTCATATTTAAATAAATGTAGTTAACCCTGTTGACTTACGATAAACAAAGACATTTGTAAAGAAGCTATATTTCTAGTTTTAAAAGACACAGTACATTTGGTAAAATAACTAATTCTGATAAATGTAAGCCAGAGTACTCCCCCCAGTGGTCAAATCCACAGAAGGGCATAAAAAAGGGAGAAACCCTATGAGGACCCCTTCACAGAGGTTTCCCCACCATTGTTTTACTGTCATGTTTACCCCATTTTTGAAATAAAGCAAGATTAACGGGGGGCGGGGAGGAAGGAGGAAGCAACAACCCTTCATTGTTAAACATTCAAGCTGTTTCACAATCATTACCATACACACATAAGCTTCATGTCTGGAACCTGATGAAATTCAGGACCTCCTTTTAAACGGAGGATAAGACTCACCATTACATGCACACTTGCCATCACAAGAGAGATTTAAACCCGATTAATTTTTAAATATTATAATGGCAATTTCCTAACTCAAAAAGCGTTACAACCAACATGGGGGAATTCTATAGTCAACCTTGTTTTGACTGACAAAGAAAAACTGAACAGAGTACTAAAAAATAATGGTAGCTTATGTACAAGTGATTTCTAATATGCAAACAGAATTAGTTCAAAACAGAAATATGTATTTTCGCTGCTTTAAAAGGGCCCATTTTTCAAAGCTGAAAATAATTATGAGCCAAATCAGCTGGGAAAAAAATTAAATCAGAAAAATGTGAATGATAATTTGGACTAGTTTAAGAACGCTTTACTCAATCCCCAAAAGCCACAATCCCACAATTGAGGAAGAAGGCTGTACTGGTTAAAAAACAACCCGGATAAGAGGGGAAGTGAAGGCAGCTATAAAAAATAATAATATATAATGAATGTAAGAAATGGGAAATTGATGATAAGGAATATAAATCAGAAGCTAGGAATTGTAGAAAATTGATAAGGGAAGCAAAGAGAAACATGGAGATCTCTATGGCCAGAAAAGTTAAGGAGAATAAAGTGGTGATAGTGGGGGGTTAAGTATATAAGAAACAAAAAGAACCCTAACAATTGCATCGGTACATGGAAATTGTAGAATTATCAATAATAATTCAGAAAAGGAAAAAATGTTCAATAAATATTTCTGTTCTATATTTGGGGGAAAAGCAGATGATGTACTCTCATCATATAACACTCCTTTCATTCAACTAGTATCTCAGGAGGCTATTAAACAGAAGCTACTGAAGACCGTTTTAAATCAGCCAGTCCAGATAACTTGCATCCAAGAGTTCTAAAAGAGCTGGCTGAAGAGCTCTCTACAACATTAATGTTTATTTTCAATATGTCTCAGAACACAGGAGAAGTTCCAGATGATTGGAAGAAAGCAACTATTGTGCCAATGTTTACAAAGGGTAACTGGGATGACCTGAATAATTCTAGGTCTGTCAGTCTGACATCAATCCTGGGCAAGATGACAGAGTGGCTAATATGGGACTTGATTAATAAAGAATTAAAGGAGGGTAATATCTACATGGAGTTATGGAAAATAGAGCCTGTCAAAATAACTGGATATCTTTTTTGGAGGAGATTACAAGTTTGGTTGATAAAGATAAAAGTGATGACATAATAGACTTGTGTAAAGCATTGGACTTGGTACTGCACAACATTTTTATTAAAAACCTAGAATGATATAAAATTAACATGGCCCACTTTAAATGGATTGAAAGCTTCTGAACTGATAGGTCTCAAAATGTAACTGTAAATGTGGAATCATCGTTAAGGCTAAGATTTTTTTCATGGTTATTTTTAGCAAAAGTCCCAGACAGGTCACGGGCAATAAACTAAAATTCACGGAGCCCGTGACTTGTCCGTTACTTTACTGAGAATAACTGGGGGTAGGGCTATGTAGCGGGGAGGAATGGAGGACTGACAGGCCAAGCCCCCCACCATGGCAGGGGGCACAGCCCTGAATCCAGTGGCCGCAATGGTTGGGCGCAGCCACGGGGAACACAGAGCCTTGCTCCAGAGCTGGCTCAGCTACGGGACAGGGGTGCACGGTCAGACTGCTGCCCCTGCCAAGCCCCAGCTGCAGCAGGGGGAGGGGAGGAGAGAGGGACACGGCCCTGGGAAGCCACAAGGGGGGCATGCAGCCCCAGTTGCAACCTCCAGCGAAAGTCACGGAACGGGAGGGGGAGCGCGGACCCGGCTGCAGCTCCACCAAGCCTGGGATGCCGCGAGGCTGGGGCGCGTGGCCCCTGCCAAGTCCAGGACGCTGTGGCGGGGGCACAGAGCCCCGGCTGCAGCCCCCGGCCAGCTGCAGCTCCCAGGCCCGCCAAGCCCGGGACAAAGCCAGGCAGGGGCGCACGGTCCCGGCTGCAGCCCCTGGTGGAAGCTGGGGGGGCTGAGGTGTGTGGCCCAAGCTGCATCACCCGCCAAGCCTGTAGCGCTGCGGGGTTGGAGCACACAGCCCTGGCTGCAGCCCCCGGCCTCTCCGGGGGCTGCAGTGGAAGCCGCGGGGTTGGGACTGCAGGGTCGTGGTTCCAGTTGCAGGGTAGAGGCACACAGTCCCTCCTCCTCCTCCTGAAGTCGTACAAGTCACGGAGGTCTGGAAAAGTCACAGAATCTGTGACTGTTGTGACCTCCGTGACTAAATGGTAGCCTTAATCATCATCAAACAGAAGTGTTTCCAGTGAGGCCCCACAGGGATTTGTTTTTGGCCCTAAGCCAATTAATAATTTTATCAGTGACCTGGAGGGAAACAAAATCATCAGTTAAAGTTTGCAGATGACACAAAAATTGGGGGCAAATAACAAAGTGGTAAATAATGAAGAGGAAAGGTCACTGATATAGAACAATCTGGATCACCTGGCAAACGGGTCACAAGCAAACAATATGCATTTTGAATACAGCTAAATGTAAATGTGTACATCTAGAAACAAAGAGTGCAGGCTTACTTACAGGATGGGGAGCTCTATCCTGGAAAGCAGTGACTCTGAAAAAGACTGGGGTGGTCATGGTGGATAATCAGATGAACATGAGCTCCCCATGAAACACTGTGTTCAAAAGAGCTAATGAAATCCTTGGGTACATAAACAGAGGCATCTTGAGTAGGAAGAGAGATTATTTTACGTCTGTACTGGCACTAGTGTGACTGCTGCTGGAATATTGTGTCCAGTTCTGGTATCCACAAATCAAGAAGAATGCTGAAATCTTTGAGAGGATTCAGAGAAGAGCCACAAGAAGGATTAGAAAATATGCCCTATACAGGTAGGCTCAAAGAGCTAAATCTATCTAGCTGAACAAAGGGAAGGATAAGGGGTGACTTGATTACAGTCTGCAAGTACCTACAAATATTTAATAATGGGCTCTTCAATCTAATAGACAAAATTATAACAATCCAATGGCTGGAAGTTAGAGCTAGACAAATTCAGACCGGAAATAATGTGTACATCTTTCAACAGCGAGAGTAATTAACCATTGAAAAAAATTACCAGGAGACATGGTAGATACTCCAACACTAATTTTTTAAATCAAGACTGGATGTTTCTTCTAAAAGATCTGCTCTAGGAATTATTTTGGAGACATTCTATGGCCTGTGTTATACAGGAGCTCAGACTAGATGATCACTATGTTCCCGTCTGTCCTTGAAATCTACGAATCAGTTTCTTCTTAGCAACAACCGTCAAAGACTAAAACACAGCACACTCACAGGAGTGGTGAGGGGAGCACAGCTCCCGCACCTCTGCTAAAAGCAGAGGGAGAGCTCCCCCCCCCGCCAACCCTGGCTTGAGTAAGCAGCACTCCTCTTCTGCTCCCCCTTCTCTTTAGATGGTGCAGTAAGAGCTCCCCCTTTTGTTTCAATCTACTTCTAAACCACAGGGCACAGAGTACGCAGAGTCCTAAACCCCATAACAGCTATCCTACATCAGGACGTTCTTCACTTCTACAAGGTTTTTATTCATTTTGAAAGCCCAGTAGACTGTAGGCAGGAGTCACACAATAGCTTTGCTTATCAGCACCATTTTAAAAGGGTCTACATTAAGAGTATCGCCTCATAGGTCCAAAGTGCCTCCTCCCCATTGTTCCCACCCTCGGAGAGTGAGTGAGAGTGAAACTCAGTTAAATCAACCCAATTTCACTACTTGTGTGCATGTGGAGGTGGGAAATGTGCCTCCTGTGTGCTGGGCATGAACGTGGGGCAGCTCTCTTTTTGCAGACCAACAAAGGGAGGCCTGGGAATAGGGAGGAACCTTTGAACAGGTGGTCCAGAGTCTGCAGCCAATGAGGTGTCACCAGCACCCACAGAGCAGCTGTGAGAGTCTCCTTTACCTTGTCACCATTTTGTAAGTAAGAGTACGTGATCCTCCCTAATCCACTTAGGTCCATAAATACACAAGGGCCATTTACTAAGGCTGTGTCAGAGGACCAGAATTTGGCCCATAACTCTTAACCCCAGTGGGCAACTTTGCAGTAAAAAGAGCTCCTGAAAACAGCAGAAGCCTCTATAAACTTAGTATCTCACTGTGTGCAATGGGATCGCAATACTTTTTTTAAAATGGGTGGAATTTAGCTGCACAGTGCATCCTTTCTTAGGTATGTGCTCAGCAATTTGGGAAAAACACCTGGGCATGCTTCGTGGGCAAATTTCAAATGCACGTAACTCTCAAATAAAAAATAATATCTTTCAGAATACTCTTGCACTGCTGCTTGGGGAAGACTATTTCCATTCCAAACTGGAACTTTCAAAACCATAGCAGTTTCAATTACTAGGACTATTCAAAATTATATTTAAAAAAGGTACAATTTTGTTTTAATTTAAATGATGGGAAGAATATTTTTTTCATTCTCACTCATAAGCAGTTCTTTGGGATTGTGGGGGTTATTTGGGGGTTTTTTTAGTTTGTCTGTTTGTGGGTTTTTGTTTAAAGTTACAAACAAAAAATTCACTTTTGGGCAGACTCAAACACTGAAAAATTTCAGCCCAAAAAATGGTTTCACAAAATCAGGAGTGACTGAGACATGGGCTATGAAAGAAATATTTTTTCAATCTTAAACACAGTGGTCACTGCTGCTCCTACTGTAAAAACCTATTATTCTTGTTTCCTTGACCTGTCTGAGCAAAAAAAAGTGAAACTTAGTAGAAAAAATATTCTCAATTGCATGTAATTCCGCTTTAGAGCTAACTTAGATCAAGAAAAGTGGCTGAGTTTAGGTTGGGATTAGTTAACATTAGCTAGCTAAACCTAATCTAAACTCAGCTATTCTTCCTAATGTAGACACAGGATAATGCTTTACTTTGATTTTAGCAGATCGAGTTATAGCCTAGGCTCCCAGAGAAGCTTAAAGTTCCATTTTTTTCAGAATGGGGCTTCAGAGAGGGGATGTGGAATGGAGAACAGAGAAGGAACCCGAGTAACATCCGGGATTAAAATGGGCCTTTCTTCTGCATCAAAAGATATAGCAGGTTTCATAATATTTATCAAACAGAGACACATCTTTTGTTCTTTTTCCTAGAAGCTGGGCTGGATGGATCACTCAACAATTGTCCTGTTCTGTTCATTCCCTCTGAAGTACCTGGCATCAGCCACTATCAGAAGACAGGATACTGGGCTAGATGGACTAGTGACCTAAACCAGTATGGCCTTTCTTATGTTCCTTCCATCTTATTTTCAGATAGTAAGTCTCTCACCATGACATCCTCACGAATACAAATGAAAGTTCTAGCCTGTGGAAGACTGGAGCTGGGGAAGGAGCATGGGCAGGATCCATGAATTATTCCAACTGGGACAAATGCTCTGTTTTAATATTCCCTTTACACCTGTGATGAAGTAAAATCTTTTTCCTCCAATGCTAACTCTCCACACTAAATGCTAACAAATGATTCACGTTGCTTCCCTTTGTCACATCAGTGTTGTAAGGATAAGTATATTAAAAACAGATCATCAGCGCTTTGAGATGTACTGATGAGACATGCAATATAAAAGCTACGAATCATTATCATTATCATCACATAAAATAATCGAGACCAGTATAAATTCTAACTTGAGAAGGTACCATGCTTTGCATTTTGTAGCAGTGAGAAAAAAAGTTATACACTGAGATTTGAATGATGTTGTTTTTTTAATAATGAGAACAACCTCAGTCAGTGCTGGGAAGTAATACTCCCAATAACCTGTGTTCAGAAACCAGGTCAAATTCAGAAACAGGATATTTAAGAACCCCGATACACTAAAGTATCATATTGGAAATCAGTATACCATAACAAAATGTGCTGGGCCTTGTAATATTATATAACATTAATTTTTATTGTATAACAATAGTTTTTCATTTACAATGTCAATGAGTCAAATACACCTAATTGTTTCAAAACAGTTAATTTTAAAACCATACAAATCCCAGTCTAACTTTTTCTCTCACTACTTTACAAAAAACAAAGCATGTTAACTTCTTGAGTTAAAATTTACATCATTCTGAATTATTTTACAAATGAATCCCTACAGTCTGCCTGCTGCCAAAAAAGGCTCTGTGGTCTACTGATTTCAAAGTGAACCAAGACTACCCAAGTTCTAATTCAACTGAGACATTGACAGTGACCCATCGAATAACTGTATGCAAACCACTTAACCTCTTTATACTTTAGGCAAGTCATCTGGAAAATTCGGTAAAAATCATGGCCTCAGTGAAAAACAGAAATTGTATCAGAGATTAAGTAGGCCTGCAAAGGCAAATAAGTCCTTAACAAACTGCAATTTCAGGCACAGATTCTCCAAAGGCACTGCCCAGGAGGACGGTTTTGTAAAGCCGAGCTGAGATAGGAGACAAATTCAGCATCTTCGTGTCTATGCCTATAAGTATTCCATTTTGGCTTTGCTTTTTCCTTGAATACCCTTGATGCAAAAATAGAACATAATTTTTTATATATATGTAAACTGTCTGCACTTTAAAAAATATTTTCTTCTCTATAGAATGAAAATAAGTAAATATAATATTCTTTAAGCAAGGTTAAACCATGAATAGCTCAAATCAGTACAAACATTGGCTGCTCTTGTCTACATTTAGGAGCCAGCAACAAGACCTCTACACTGACTCTTGGCCACTGTTGTGATAACTGGGCCTATAAATTTATCCTAATTGTGAGATCAACTGAAAAAATGAGTGAATGTTTATAAAATGTCACAATGAACTATAACAACAAACAGCAGACGTTGATGGGTAAAGGGGCTAAAGGGAGACAGAAAGACTGAATTGGTCCAAGCAAAGGCTGCTGATCTAATTTAAGGACTGTGTTAAGATCATCCCTGCTTAAAAAGAAAAGGGGGAAAAAAGAAAAAGTAGTAGTGTGGGACTGGAAATCAATGGACCAAAATTGGTGAGTTGGAATTAGGTCTAACTGGAGGACTAAACGGCTACTCCACCCACTGCTCCCCTTTTAGGGTCCTCAAAAAGAGACTTTTAGAGGAAAATTGACCGATATGGGTGGACGGATGCCAGCGCTGTCTTACTGAAAGATGAGAGAAGGGAAAGGAGAGACCTACACCATCCTGGCTGACACACCCATCATTTCCTGGGGCCCACTGTGAAACCATTTGGCCTTCACTGTCCTAATCCCAAGAGATCTCCTGACCAGACCAGGCCACGGGAAGAACCCAGGTGACATGGCCGCCACCATCCTCACTGACTCCGAATCCTGACCACCATCTGTGATGTAAGTCTCTGTCACATACACACACACACACACACACCCCCCACGACCCCCACATCCATGTCCATTTTCTTCCTCACTTTAGTTCTCTTTCCTATCCTTCTCCTTTTGCCTTCTGTCTAAGGGAAGTCTGTCTTAGCCAGCCAAGACCGTAAATTTTGCAACACTAATTAAGCCTGCGAACAGAAAGACAGCTAAGAGCAATACCCTAAGTAGCCTGATGCTGGTACAAGTTTGCCAGGTGCTGGATTGCTTGATAAGACTGCCTGCTATGTTTTTGTTCTTCCAGCACCGAGATTGTGAGAGTCAATACCTAATTGTGAATGGGGAATCATCAAGTGGGAGGGTTTAAAGCAGCGGTCTACAGGGATCAGTTCCTGGCCTTATGCTAGTTAACATTTTTATCAATGAGCTGGAAAAAAACATAAAAACATCACGGATAAAGTCTGTAGATGACATAAAAAATTAGGGGAGTGGTAAATATTGAAAAGGACAAGGTCACTAATACAGAGCTACCTGGATTGCTTGGTAAACTGTGCAAATCTAGAAGCAAACAATATGTGTTTTAAATATGGCTAAATGTAAACTTACCCATCTAGGAACAAAGAATGTAAGTCATACTTACAGGAGGGATGAGACTATCCTGGAGAGCAGTGACTCTGAAACATTTTTGGAGGCCCATGGTGGGTATTCAGCTGACCATGAGCTCCCAGTGTGATACTGTGGCCAAAAGGGCTAATATGATACTGGGATACATAAACAGGGGGATCTTGAATAGAAGTAGAGAGGTTATTTTACCCCTGTATTTGGCACTGTTTCAATCGCTGCTGGAATATTGTGTCCAGTTTGAGTGTCCAAAATTCAAGAAGAATGTTGATAAATTGGAGAGGGTTCAGAGAAGAGCCACAAGAATGACTAAAAGATCAGCAATATACCTTATAGTAATAGGTTCCAGGAGCTCAACCTATGTAGCAGAAAAAAGAGTAGTAGTAAGAGATGATTTAATTCCAGTCTTATGGGCTTTTCAGTCTAGCAGACAAAGGTAGAATGCAGTCCAACGGCTGGAAGTTGAAACTAGGAAAAAATCAAACTGGAAATAAGGAATAAATTTTTAATAGAGTAATTAACCCTTGGAACAATTTACCAAGGATCATGGTGGAGCCTCCATTACAGACAACTTTTAAATCAAGATTGGATGTTTTTCTAAAAGATCTGCTCTAGGAATTATTTGGGGGCAGTTTTATGGCCTGTGTTCTACAGGAGGTCAGAGTAGATGAGCACTATGGTCCCTTCTGGCCTTGGAATCTATAAATCTAGGAAACAATAGGACTATCAGTAACAGCAACAGCAAGAGCTCCAGCCCAGTTCAACTAGCAGCTTCTCTTCTCCGCAAAAGTTATTAACATCTTTAATACCATCTAAGAGGATATCAGACAAGGAGGGTGGCAGAGGGGAGGGGTGCCTTCTAAAATCTCTGTCCAGGGAAAGGGAACAAGGGATATTATTAAAATGAAACCCTTCTGTAATACTTTACATTTCAAGTGCATAAATTGTCTTTCCTTCTTTTCTTTTTATGTTTATGTTGAATAAAGGGTTAAAGGGATTTTTAATGGTGTGTTTGCCATGGTACGAAGCAGACTGAGGTCTCTGGATACCAAAACCTGGACCTTGCTTAACACTGTTTAATGTTGGACAGTGAGAGGGTCACGTTAATGCCTCTGACTCTTTGGGCCCAAATATTTCATCTAAATTAATACACCACCACTAGTTGGTTAATTTCACTAGGGGGGTGGTGAAGCACTGGAATGGGTCACCTAGGGAGGTGGTGGTGGAATCTCCATCCTTAGAGGTTTTTAAGGGCCAGCTTGCCAAAGCCCTGGCTGGGATGATTTAGTTGGGGTTGGTCCTGCTTTGAGCAGGGAGTTGGACTAGATGACCTCCTGAGGTCTCTTCCAATCCTAGTCTTCTATGATTTATGAATTTGAAGCTATCTCCATGTGAAGACAAGACTTGGATCATAAACTCACAACTTGTCTTCCTGCAGAGTTAACTCAGGCTCCTATTCAAGAGTTGTCCCTAACATGAGTCCCATCCACGCACATAGAAAACCCTCGCTTGAGTGTGGTGGTGCTTTACACCTGAACTGACTGGTCCATCAAGGGGTACAGGATAAAGCCTGAGAGCTACGAATACCCAAGCCACTAACACAACTATTCTGCAGTGTGGATGCAGGTTATGTTACTCTGATATATGTTTGGTGACTATTTTCATGAGTCTGGAGCACAAACCATAAACAGATTTTATTTGAAGACAACTAATTTTACATTTAAATAAATAATAAAATAAATGAACAACATGCATAGTATTTGTTGTGACAGGGTTGGGCGAGATGGCTATAGGAGGAGTAATAGAAGGCAGATATATTAGCCCCAGGCTAAGTAGGTCCCTTTTCCCTGTATAAGGTAACAGGGAAGGTTCCAGAACAATCAGGAACCTTCTGGAGACAATTAAGACAGGCTGATTAGAAGCCAATCAAGAAGCTGCTAGGATCAATTAAGGCAGGCTAATCAGGGCACCTGGGTTTTAAAAAGGAGCTCACTTCAGTTTGTGGTGTGCGTCTGAGGAGCTGGGAACAAGAGGCACTAGGAGCTGAGTGAGAACGCATACTGTTGGAGGACTGAGGTGTACAAGCATTATCAGATACCAGGAGGAAGGTCCTATGGTGAGGATAAAGAAGGTGTTGGGAGGAGGCCATGGGGAAGTAGCCCAGGGAGTTGTAGCTGTCGCACAGCCATTCCAGGAGGCACTCTAGACAGCTGCATTCCACAGGGCCCTGGGCTGGAACCCAGAGTAGAGGGCAGGCCCGGGTTCCCCCCAAATCCTCCCAACTCCTGGTCAGACACAGGAGGAGTCGACCTGGACTGTGAATTCAGAAAAACGGCCAAGCTGAGGGCTGCCGTGAAGCTCCAAGGCAAGCAAATCCGCCAATAAGCGCAAGACCCACCAAGGTAGAGCAGGAACTTTGTCACACTATATACAGTAAAGCCTCAGAGTTACAAACTGACCAGTCTACTACACACCTCATTTGGAATCAGAAGTACATAATCACCCTGACATCTGCTGGGAGAGCAATACAACAGTGCACAGACAATCTGGGAAGCTTTTGGAGAGTGTTGGAGACAGCTTTCTGGTGCAAGTGCTGGAGGAACCAATGAGGGGCCGTGCTCCTCTTGACCAGCTGCTCACAATTTGGGAAGAATTGGTAGGGGAAGTAGAAGTGGGTGGCAACCTGGGCAGCAGCAATCATGAGATGGTCGTTCAGTATCCTGACAAAAGGAAGAAAGGAGAGCAGCAGAATATGGACCCTAGACTTCAGAGAAGCAGACTTTGACTCCCTCAGAAAACTGACGGGCAGGATCACCTGAAAGGCTAATGAGTCCAGGAGAGCAGGCTGTATTTTAAAGAAGCCTTATTGAGGGCTCAGGAACAAACCATCCTGATGTGCAGAAAGAATAGCAAATATGGCAGGTGACCAGCTTGGCTTAACAGACAAATCTTCGGTGAGCTTAAACACAAAAAGGAAGCTTACAAGAAGTGAAAACTTGGACAGATGACTAGGGAGAAGTATAAAAATATTGCTCGAGCATGCAGGGTTGTAATCAGGAAGGCCAAAGCACAATTGGAGTTGCAGTTAGCAAGGGATATGAAGGATAACAAGAAGGGTTTCTACAGGTATGTTAGCAACAAGAAGGTGGTCAGGGAAAGTGTGGGATCCTTACTGAATGGGGGAGGAAACCTCGTGACAAATGATGTGGAAAAAGCTGACGTACTCAATGCTTTTTTTTGCAGATCGGTCTTCACAGACAAGGTCAGCTCCCAGATTGCTGCACTGGGCAGCAGAGTATGGGGAGGAGGTGAGCAGCCCTCAGTGGTGAAAGAACAGGTTAAGGACTTTTTAGAAAAGCTGGACATGCACAAGTCCATGGGGTCGGGTGCAATGCATCCAAGGGTACTGAGGGAGTTGGCTGATGTGATTGCAGAGCCATTGGCCATTATCTTTGAAAACTCGTGGCGATCAGGGGAGATCCAGACGATTGGAAAAAGGCAATATAGTTCCCATCTTTAAAAAAGGGAAGAAGGAAAATCCAGGGACCTACAGACCAGTCAGCCTCACCTCAGTCCCCAGAAAAATCATGGAGCAGGTCCTCAGGGAATCCATTTTGAAGCACTTAGAGGAGAGAAAGGTGATCAGGGACAGTCAACATGGATTCACCAAGAGCAAGTCATGCCTGACCAATGTGATTGCCTTCTATGATGAGATAACTGGCTCTGTGGACATGGGGAAAGCAGCGGACATGATATACCATGACTTTAGCAAAGCTTTTGATATGGTCTCCCATAATATTCTTGCCAGCAAATTAAAGTTTCAATTGGATGAATGAACTATAAGGTGGATAGAAAGCTGGCTAGATCATCAGGCTCAATGGGTAGTGATCAACGGTTCGATAGCTAGTTGGCAGCCAGTATCAAGCAGAGTGCCCCAGGGATTGGTCCTGGGGCCAGTTTCGTTCAACATCTTCATTAATGATCTGGATGATAGGATGGATTGCACCCTCAGCAAGTTCACGGATGATACTAAGATGGGGGCAGCGGTAGATATGCTGGAGGGTAGGGATAGGGTCCAGCGTGACCTAGACAAATTGAAGGATTGGGCCAAATGAAATCTGATGAGGTTCAACAAGGACAAGTGAAGAGTCCTGCACTTAGGATGGAAGAATCCCATGCACCGCTACAGGCTAGGGACCGACTGGCTAAGTGGCAGTTCTGCAGAAAAGGACCTGGGATGAGGAGCTGGATATGATTCAACCGTGTGCCCTTGTTGCCAACAAGGCTAACTGCATATTGGGCTACATTAGTAGGAGCACTGCCAGCACATTGAGAGAAGTGATTACTTCCCTCTATTCGGCACTGGTGAGGCCACATCTGTAGTATTGCATCCAGTTTTGGGTCCCCCACTACAGAAAGGATGTGGATAAATTGGAGAGAGTCCAGCAGAGGGCAACGAAAATTATTAGGGGGCTGGGGCACATGATTTATGAGGAGAGGCTGAGGGAACTGGGGTTATTTAGTCTGCAGAAGAGTGAGGGGGGATTTGATAGTAGCCTTCCACTACCTGAAGGGGGGTTCCAAAGACGATGGAGCTAGGCTGTTCTCAGTTGTGGCAGATGACAGATCAAGGAGCAATGGTCTCAGATTGCGGTGGGGGAGATCTAGGTTGGATATTAGGAAAAACTACTTCACTCAGAGGTGGTGAAGCACTGGAATTACCTAGGGAGGTAGTGGAATCTCCATCCGTAGAGGTTTTAAGGCCTGGCTTGACAAAGCCCTAACTGGGATGATTTAGTTGGGGTTGGTCCTGCTTTGAGCAGAGGTTGGACTAGATGACCTCCTGAGGTCTCTTCCACCTCTAATCTTCTATGATTCTATGAATCAGGCAGCAGCAGAGATGGGAAAAAATGCAAATACAGTACATTACTGAGTTAAACATAAAGTACTAAAAAAAAGGGAAAGTTTAAAAAAAGATTTGACAAGGTAAGGAAAGTGTTTCTGGTCTTGTTTCAATTTAAATTAAGGTGGTTAAAAGCAGCATTTTTCTTCTGCATGGTAAAGTGTCATAGAATATTAGGGTTGGAAGAGACCTCCGGAGGTGTCAAAGCTGTATTAAGTCAATGTTCAGTTGTAAACTTTTGAAAGAACCAGCATTATGTTTTGTTCAGAGTTACAACCAACTTCCACTCCCAAGGTGTTTGTAACTCTGAGCTCCACTGTAGTTTCTTGATGTCAGACCCTTTGGAACAAATTCTGCTCTCCAATATGCTGAGGTAAATCTGGTTTAACTTCACTGATCTCCCCCCCAACCCCGAAACTCTTATGTTTGGAGATTTTTAATCTGTCCTCAACTGAGTTACTTCAGATTTACCCCAGTGTAATTGAAGGCTCAATTTGGCTCTTCATTTTAATGGGTCTGGTTTTACAGGTCATCATTAAGACATACTGCATCAAAGCAGAGTTCTTTTTGGTGCTATTTTATGTATGCCAACTATTTCTTTTTTCTACTCAAGAGGATTAATTTGCAAGTGTGCCAGCCAGCTACTGAGGCACAGCTCAGAGAAAGATTATGGGGGACACAGGAAACCACAGCTGTTCTTTGATGCTAAATAAACATGATCCATTGCTACAAATCATTTAGAAGAGTATGCTAATAAAATCTACTGGAAACGATTGTCTTTACTTTCAATATAGGTTCCAAGTCAGCAAGGTACTTAAAGCCTGGGCCAAACTTTAAACATATGATTAGACTTATTTAAGTCAGTGGGACAACTCGGGCTTAAAATTACACATATACTTCAATACACTACTAAATCTGGACCTTTGGCAATAACCTAATAAGAATAAATCAAATATGTATTCACAATACTCTGTATTTGTACCTTGGAAAAGGAGTTCTTTGTACATAGTGGACATAAAAGCATTGAGATTACAAGCCTAAACCATATAACAGGGTTACACAAAAGTAGATTGCTTTATAACACTGTTTTTTCAAACATCTAGTTTGTACCAAGGGAACTCAGGCCACTTTTTAAAAGAAGAAATTCTTTATATATAATGCAACACCTCCTGAAGAAGATCAAGTCCAGAAATCTAAGGTGTTGCACTATAATTGTTAGTTGGGAACTGTGGCAGACACAAAGAACAAACTGAAATATTTTGCACGCTCATGCAGGATTGCAGTGGGCTCTCTTGGAAACCTCATGTCTACTTCTGAGCATAAAAAAAAATGTCTTTATATCAGCATGCCAACTCTTGCGAATTTATCACAAGAGACATGATTTCCAAGTAAAATTAAGCCTTGCCCATGATCTCATGATCGACCTACCAAATCTCAGGATTTTTTTCTACTGGCAGCACAGGCCTTAGGGGAGTGCGATGTGGGCGACAGCCCAGGGCTCTGTGGTCAGAGGGACGCTGTCCCAGTGCCGCAAGCTGGTGGGTCTGGGCTGCCGGAGTGGGGATGAGTATGGGTGAGCCCAGGTCTGGAGCCCCTGGCCAGCCAGGCAGGGGGCAGCGATACCGCCCAGAGCTGCCAGCCGGGGGGAGGCACAGGGCTTTCCCCTGCAGAGCCAGCCCCTTGCTGTCCCCTTCCCGTGGACATGATGGTCAGAGGTGTATGGTTGGGGGAACCCCATGGCTCAGAAACGCCTTCCTGTGCAGCCCAGCCTGGGTGGCCAGAGAGCAAAGTATTGCCACCCTTACTTCTGTGCTGCTGCTGCCGACGGTGCTGCCTTCAGAACTGGGCAGCCAGAGAGCTGCCAACCTAAATGTGCAACACAGAAATCTGCCTCCTGCTCCCCCAGTGCTTGATGCCCAGCATTCTCCACATTTACTTTTCACAGAAGTAGTTTTCTAAGAAATAAAGGTGGCATGGCATTGCAGGGTAATGAGGTGCAGGTAGATGTGGGGCCAGGAAGGAGGCTGGAGGGTAGGGGACAGTAATGGGAGGGGATTGGATTTCAAGTCCCCAGGCTCGGACAGTGGTGGGTAGGAGTACCACCCGCCAAGTAGCCAGGGAAAGACCAGGTTATTAACTGTTGCAAATTGATTGCGAGTCACAGGAGTCTGGTGCCTGCAGTAGGAGCTGTCATGATGACACAAGAAACTCCTCCAACCCAGCAGCCTTGGAGTTAAGGACACAGACCTGCCCTGCCTTCATGTATGACCCTACAGCAGAGAGTGTGTCCAGGGGCAGAAGAAGGGAGATGGGAGTCAGGGAAAAGCTGCTATTGGCTCCAGGGCCTCCCGCTGCTCTGGAACTTCTCCTCTACTTGGGATCTGGGTAGAGGAGTAACCCTGGGGGATGCGGAAAGCATGTCAGGGGAGAAAGGAGTCAGTGAGGTGGTGTTGGTGGGTCCAGGGAAGGGGGGAAGCCCAGGGGGCAGCAAGCCGGGGGAGGGGGGGGCAAGACAGTCGTAGGAAATGGATGGCAGGTGAGGTTCCCTATCATAGGGATGAGGAGAGGGTAAGTGGAGTCTCCATCTGAGAAGTCAAGGAGAAGAGTATTTTTTGTGTGCATTAAAAAGCTGACTTTTCAGTCTCAAATTTATCACACATAGCCAGAAGAGCAGAGGGGGTAAAAAGCAAACAGACAGACAAACTAAAAAGCCCAGTTTGATGTTTTGTAAAATCTTGTGATTTCTGGGCCCATCTCGTGATTTTTTTTTGGAGATCCACCTCAATATTTTTGATTACTTGTACTTGGCAATACTGTTATATGTTTTATATTTTATATACTTATTTGAATTTGTATTTCATATTAATCATGCAGCTTTCAAAGCTTGAAATGGGGTTGTGACATGTTCAGTCTTTAACTTAGTAAATCCAAGATGGTATTCTCCATATATGGGGAAGGGGGGGTCCATGGGTACTCAATACAAGGCCTAGTTTGAGTTAGATATATAGTGCGAGTTTCCCTAACTAGCAACACACCTGAAATTCCAGTTTTGTTGCTCTGTGGAACTGAGACTACCAATCATGACGAATTTTGTTTTGTGTGGTCAGTTTTTGTCAGCATTCTAAAGATAGTGTGTGGCAATGGAACAAATTTCTTTTGTTTGTTTCTTTGGTTATTAAAAGAGGTCCAAATGATGTCTTTTCAATGAGAACTCCGATATGGCTGACTTGATAACTTCTTACAGCTAATGGTTTGGGGGATGCACGAGGGAAGGTACAGTGATACCTAAAACTTAAAGTTGTTTTCAAGATGTGGTTCTTGTTTAACTTTACAAACTGCAAAAATTATCCCACTGCAATTTTTTGTAAACAGTAAGACTGGAGTTTTTAAACCAAAAACAACATTTAAATTCTTTTTTATTTCTTATAAGATGTACATTTCTGTTACATCAAGAGTGAAAGTAGTAAGTTTGTTTCTGAGCCAACCCCAATTTGTATTTCCCCAATCATATGCATTACGTATCAATTAAGGATGTGCTCACATTATAACAGATGTCAAAATACATCATCTGCTACCACGTTTGGAAGAGCTAGGGTCACAACAAATGAGAATTTTAGTAAATGAGAATTACAAAATACATACTCAACTGCTAAAGTTTGGTGGGGGGAAAACCCCTACCATATCGGTCTATGGTAGATTACGGTATGTACATCATAGAGTGCTGACACAGCAAAGGGCACAGTAACCAGAAAAAAGTCTGTACGATTCATGTGCCAAGATTACCATACCACAAGAAAAGGTAGTACCAGGGAAGAGAAACAATAACAAATTTCAGTTTCAGTCTTAGTGGAATGTGGAAATTTTACTTATTAGGAAAATCCATTCAATGTTGCTATCTGGGAGACATTTGTAGCTCAGTGGACTAGACACTGAACTGGCGTAAGGAGATGTGGTTTTATTCCTGCTACTAACTCATTTTGTTACCTTAGGCGGGCCTTTTAACATCTGTTTGTACCTCAGTTACTTCACCTGTAAAAGGGTAACAAAATGTTTACCCAGCTTTGGAGAATGCTTTGAGATCTTCCAGTGAAAAGCTTTGTGCAAGTGCTAAGTATCATTTATATTTCTGCAAATGCCTTTCAAGCAACAATACTTCGCTTTGGTACATCTTTTTAAATTTTAAAAGAAAACGACCACCTGTAGATTCATTATTTTTTGTTTCTACGTTAATCATTTCTTCAGAATGTTCTTTCAAAGGTTTGTTGACATTTAATTAAATGAAACTTCATTCCTTTTACAAAGTGACATAATACTACTACTAAGTGAAATAGTTTTACATGACAGAAATTTGACTACATGACAAAATACTATAAAAATAGTAAGCAGCTATGAACAACAATATTGTCACTACCAACTACACTGTTGCCATGGTTAAATACAAGGTAGTTTTGCAAAGTATGATTTATTTAAATAAAAAAAAACCACTAAAAATCTAATTTTATTGAAATCTGCTTCACTCAAGGCAACAATCTTGCAATCTACAATGTCCGATAAGACTGCCACACTTACATGGGGCCCCCATTATCTATATGGCTCTGTGTGTACGCAACACTGTATGTCTGTTGTAAATTGAAGGGTCAGGGCATTAGCAAGAACATGCAAATTGTAACCGAAAACTGATGGCAACAGGAACACATGCAATATCTTCACTCATAAAAAACATGAAAATAACATTGGTTCAAGGGCTGCCAGGGATTGTCCAGCTATAACTACTGTACAAATATGAGTGGCATGCACTATATGCTATACAGTATGATGGAAAACAAATAACTTACACAATGCACAATTCTAATGCTGTCCTCGCCTCACAAAAATGAAAGACTTTTATCCAACTTTATAGCTGTACACATCTGCTAGAGCCCCCCATTTTATGGACTTCAACCTATTGTTCAATTCTAGGTTAAAATTAAGTAATCTAAATATGCACTCTGTTACATAAAGGCCCAGAGGATGAAATTACATCAGCTTCTAATAAGGCTCTTTGAAATCCTAAACTAGCAAGTTAACAGCCAAATTATTTTTCTTCTGTTAATGCTGATTGAACACTAAATAATTACTAAAAGAAAACAAAATAAAATGTTTGACACCTTTGTAGGAGTTACAAGCCTTTGATTATTTGTTGCCCCAGGACACAAGTAATATATAACCACTACACATTTTATATTTTATTATTAGCATGCACACCTCCCAATAAAAACTTACAATTTTTTTTTTAAAAAAGCAAGTAGTTATGAGGTTTATTAAGTTAAAGCTTATAATTTTTTTCTCATTTAAAAACTATATAAGAATTCTTTCATTTAAAAGAAGGATATTTATACTTAATCTGTGAAAGAATTAACATAATTTAAGAGGAAAAATAATTATTTGGAAGACTGAAAATAAGGTGAAAACTTCTCTGTGTCACCTATAGGAGTTTTAAAACACTGTCCATAAAACCCATTACAAGAATAATAATTAAAACTAGCTCCCACCCCGCTCCCCCCCGGATAGCTGATTAGCAAGGCTATACAAAAACAAGTTACTGTGGCAGTGACTTTTCTTTTACTGGATAAATAGCTACCCACAAAAAAATAGAGGCATAGAATTATTTTAAGGCCAAAAGAATGCTTAAAGATTAAAAGCAAAAAGAATTATTTCTTTCCCCTTTTCTTTTTTTCCCTTTTAACTGGAATTACAGATGAAGAGGTGTCAATATCTGTTCCACTGCCAGAGAACAACAAGTTCCCTCCTTCTATGTCAGGAATCAAGGCCTGCCTACTAGTGCAGTTAGCCTGCAGCTGGCTGTGTGATTGGCTACATCACCCGATTGGCTAGAGAGCCCAGCAGCAGCTTGCTGACTGCTCAGTGCTCATGCTACCACTGTGCCTGCTCCTATGTTACCTTGTTCCTGCTGACCCTGCCTTGCACTCATCCTTGTTTGCCCTGACTGTGTCTGAGACCCCAACTTGCTTGTTACCCCACTCACTCTCTATGATTCCAGCTTGACTCTTGGCTCTGGTACCCAGTTCCTTACCTCCAGCCTAACCTGTGACTTTGGCTTCGGACTACTGCCTCCAGCTCTGACCCTAGTTCCTGGTTTCTGACACTCAGTTTCTGATACCTGCTCCAACCACTAGGCCTCATGCCCACGCCAAATACTAGCTACACCACCGATAGCGTGGTTACCTGACAGATTGAGCAGCCCAAGACAAAAGACCTTGAGTCCTGAGGGGCCCCAGGAGTGCCCCCCAACCTTGTGCTGACGCATCAGAGACCAGGGATACCAATGGTTGGGGCCATGAAAACAGAACATCTGCGCAAACCGCCAGCAGATCCAGCCCCCCAGTCAAGGGAGGCAAGAACTGGGAGAGGTACTGTGATAACCAGGTCCAGATGGTGGTGGTTTGGCAAGTACACCGAGGCAAGCCATGCCTGGAGGGGCCTGAGGTGTAGTCTTGCATGCTGCACTGCGTACATACATGCATTGATGTGGCCCAAAAGCCCCAAACCATGCTGGGCTATTGTAATCTGGTGGTCCTTGAGCTGTACAATCAGGGACATAATAGTTTGAAATTGGCCTTCTGAGAGGAAGGCTCCAGCTTGGGTAGAGTTCAACACCACTCCAATAAATTCTATCCTCTGGACCAGAGTGAGGGTGAATTTCTGAACATTTATTATCAGGCCTAGGGCCTTTAATGTTGATGGGATAAAGTGGATGCTGGACTCCACCTGGGCCCTGGACTGACCTTTGACCAGTCAGTCATCCAGATACGGGTAGACTTGCACCCCTTGTCTCCTCAGGTAGGCTGCTACTTCCGCCAGGCACTTTGTAAACAAACAATCGTGGGGACGCTGCAGGCCGAATAGGAGAACTGTGAATTGGTAGTGCACGTGGCTCGTGACGAACCTTCTGTGGCCTTGGAAGATCAGTATAGAAAAGTAGCATCTCTCAAATCAAGGGCACCCTACCATTTCCTTGGATCCAGGGATCCAAGGGATTAGGGCCCTTGAATGTCTGTCAGTCCACTGAGAAACTTTCAACAGCAAGGCAGAACAGTTCCAGTGACCATCGGGGCGGTAAGAAAGAACTGAGGGGGCGCGGGGTCAGCCGGGTCCTTTATACCAGTGCTATGAGCACACGGCCCCAGAAGGCCCCAGAGCTGACCTGACAGGTACCACTGAGGGAAACATTCCTGGCAACTGTGCTTGGGGCACATACACACCTACACTGGAATGGACATGTGTAAGCACAAAGAACACCACATCCATCCCTGCATGCCTTCCACCACACATACCCCCAAAAAACAGGCCCCAAGATTCCTAGACAGCGCCCTCAAGGTGTGTGTGTGTGAGGGGGAGATACTGGCAGAAATCAGAGCTAGTCCCCAGGCAACCCACGCAGACTCCCTGATTGGCTGGTGGAACCAGAAGACTGTCTCTTAAGGCAGCAGCATCTCACTGGCTACTCAATGCTTATGCCCACCACTGTGACTACTCCTTTGTTGCCCTGTTCCTGATGCCCCTGCCTTGCACCCAGCCTTGTCTCTGCCCTGTCTCTGCCTGAGACCCCCATCTTGCCTGTTAATCTTCTTGCTCTAAGTAATTCCAACTTGACCCTTGGCTCTGGCTTCTGAGTACTTCCTCCAGCTTGACCCTTGACTCTGGAACCCAGTTCCTGACCCCTGGCTTTATCCTTCACTGTGGGTTCTGACTACAGCCACCATCTCTGACCCCAGCTCCTGGTTTCTGATGCCAGTTTCTGACATCCACTCTAATCACTAAGCCTGACCCCCACACTGATCACTAAGCTAGACAGTCCACGTCCTGGTTCCCTGAGAGTCTAGAGAGAGAGAGAGAGAGAGTTTACATATTGCTAGACCCTCTGCCACATGGGATTGGAGCATAGGGTGAAGAGAGCCTTTTCTTCCACCAGGCAACAAGCTGTACAGATACTGCGCTCTGCTCCATACTGCGCTCCATACTGCACTCCAAGCTCCATACTGCGCTCCAGTACAAATAGAAGGTCTTGGCTACAGCACTAGCCCCCTCACCATGGCACCAAGGAGAAGGCAACTTCTCAGGCAGTGCATAAAGATTTGAAATGTACCATGAGTACATAGTTTAAAGCATAAATAATAGGAAAAATAAATACATTAATGACATGACACAATAAAGAGTATATATTACAAGCTATCACACAGACATCTCAGCAAACACAATAGCTGTCCATCTCGATCAAATTCTATTCCTTCTAAGACTGAATGAAAGAGTGTACATAGATTTCAGGAGCAGTGTGTGGCCATGCTATCATCCCATTGGTATGAGGAGTTTCCAAATATCAGGATGTATACACAAAGGGTGAGTCATTTGCAACAATTCACCAAAAAAGTTGCAAAATTATTGGAAAATGTTCCATTTCAAAACAGATTGTAGTTTTAAGTTTATAACGTATTGTTATTAACAAAACTAAGAATAAGTTATTTTAATTTAACTGGTACCCTTTTGAGTTCTTGGTACCTTTTTGAGCCTATTGTCCTATAGCAGCTGAGAACTTCCATATGCGGATCAGTTTAGCAGCTTTTTCTAAAAGGTAGAAACTGATGGCCCAGTCCTTTACAATGAGCGAAGGGGGTGTAAAAGACTACCAAATCAGAATGGCAGCATTTTACAGTCACATTGCAGTCGTGTAAATGAGTACATAAGGCACAGAGCACTGATAAATTCTAAGGGCAAAATTATTCATCCCCTCTCTACTAGCCACCATAGTCTTGTTATAATTTGATGGATCTAAATTTAGAACAGGGGCCTCAGTATAGAAGTCAGTGCGGCTCTCTGCAGGACAGGGTTAATAGACTATAAAGTTCGGGGGACATGGATCCTGGGCCAAATTCTGTCCTTTGTTAAACCCCATTCATCTCCACTGAGTTCCAATGGGTTACTGTATGAGATATAAAATCAAAGTATTTGGCTCCTGGCCTTTTAATCTGCTTGAAAAACACCACGAACACCTATGCTACTAGATCAATAAATAAAAATAAGACTTGCTTTCCTTGGGCATGTCTCAGAATGTTTACATCTCGATAGTGATAAGGTGCACAAAACCAGGCACAGTATATAACTTGCATTTTCCTGCTTCATACAGTTATCCCTGATAAAGATAGAAATAACGTGAACTCTCTCTGATATGCATGCTTAGTAATACAGAGTGAATATATACAATAATGGGTTTGCCAGATCCTTGTTTAGCTATTTGTAAGACATACATTTATTTATTAAGATTTAAGACTTTTAGTTGTGTACACAAGTCCAGTGGCCATCTTCAGCCCCTACCTCAACGTTCAGCAGAATTATATGAAGATAGATTCATAGATTTTTAAGGCCAGAAGGTACCTGACTTCCAGTATCCCATAGGCCACAACATTTCCCCAGTTACCTCTGCATTGAGCCCAATAACTTGCATGTGGCTACAGCATATCTTCCAGAAAGGCATCCAGTTTTGACTTAAAGACTCCAAGAAATGGAGACTGGACAATCCACCACTTTCCTTGATAATTTGTTCCAATGGTTAATCACCCTCAGTGTTAAACATTTGTTCCTTATTTCTAATTTAATTGCTCTGGCTTTAAAATGTTCCATCTCCTAACATGAACAAACTATTTTGCAAAACTCTTCAATTCTCAGCTACTCAAATTCTCTTATCGAGGATTCCTCCCTTACTTTTCAAATGGTCCTACGTTACCCTTTCTCCATTGCTTTCTTTTCATACTGTAGCAGCAGAAGTATCTGAATGAATAAGCTGTTGGGTAGGTCTACACACCAAAAGCTGTGCATAGGCTGGTCAAGCTACACTTGCTTCAGTGCAGCGAGTGGGGGTAACAAGAGCAGTGACGACCCTACAAAGCAGGATTCATTGCAGGTAGTACATGCCAGACCCCAAGTATGTATTTGGCTCTCTGGCCCACTGTAAAGCTCCCACTGCGCAGTCTTCACTGCTATTGTTACCTGCGCTAGAAGGCTTCAAGCCTGTGAAGAACTTTTTCTCTGTAAACATACTACCATTGTCTCTAAAACACAGTAACATTTTTCAGTTCAACCCAAGACTTCATCCAGCAGTGCCGGTCTCCCTTGCATGGACGACAGGGAGCACCTCTCTGATTCTCTCTAACTCAGCATCACCAACTGCTGCAAATTTATCACAAATCTTGCAGCATTTGGTATTTTTCTGAAAGCCCCAACTCCTAGGTGAGGTGATTATACAAGAATTTCAGCTTCCATTTCAACCTTCATGGCCGCAGAGAAAAACTACTTCAAGTCAACAGGACTTAAACATATATTTAAGTGCTTTCCTGAATAGTGACAGACTTAAGCATGTCCCTAAGTACTTTACTGAATCACCATTGCTGAACAGACCTCAATAGTAGTTTGGCATGATCTGAAGAGAAATAACATTTCTTTGAAGGGAATTGGTACCTGGAGCCAAGATTACAGTGTACCAAGAATAGCAGAATCTAGTATGGGGACAAAAGGGGGAGGATCTTTACAGCTTTAAAATTGAAGTGGAAATACTGGAGACTTGACTGACACATTATCTGGAATGACAGACTCAATTCTTCAACCATATGCATTCCTTTGGGATTATTTCAGTTCAACGTGATTCTTAAAAGATTTTTTTTAAGGATACAAATCACTGGGGCATTATTTTCTTAATAGTATGGTTAAAAAAAGAAAAAAAGAGAGAAATTGAACCACAAAAAACCCCAATGTCAGTGATCTCACAATCCCAAAAAAGGCTATCAGAATTAAGGCTACAGATGTAGGCTGTCTCACTTCATGAAGACCAGCTATCTGCAGACTTTAATATTTTTTTTGCGCCACAGAACCAGGAAGTCAAACTATTGCATTTTACTGATTCATAGTGTCTATTACTATGACAGATAGACAGAATGACAGAAAAATAACACACAAAAACAGTTATGTAAGGGCTAAAGAAAATACATGTGTCTTGTTCTCCGGTTGCTGGACACGGATCTAATGGACTGCTCAGGGGAGTGAATTTTAAAAGGGGGCTCTCCAATGAGAAAGCCCAGCTAATCGTCATGAAATGTTCAACCAACTTATGTTTGTTTGTGTGGGACAATGCACTGTGGAGCTCTCCACTCACAAAGTCCAAATATCTGGGTGGCCTCACATACATACCCCTGTTATCTTAGGTGGGGCTGCTTAGCTGTCTCTCTTGGCTGTCTTAAATTATTGTGCTGGTGGCCAGGGGGGGGGGGGGGGGGCAATGGGGTCACAACAGTTTATATGAGGTTTAACCCAAACAACTCATCACAACCAACCAGCATCACATACCCATTGCTCAGTTTCCCCTCCAACCACCATCTACCTGCCTTATTTGGGTTGAATTATGACCAGTTCACTCTCATTCAGATCCACAGTCAGACATTATTGAGATTACAGAATTTTGGGTTTGATGAAAAATGTCAAAATGAGTATAATCAGCCTATGGATGACAATGCAGCCCAAAATACCTCACAAGCTTCTTCAGTGACTTCCTAAAACCTTAGGATGGGACCACTACACACACACACACAATCTACTCCCCAAAAAAGCTGGAAAGCTCTGTGTAGATCAAAACACTTGTCTCCTTCACCAACAGAAGTTGGTCCAATAACAGATATTACCTCACCCACATTGTGTCTCTACTCCCTAAAGAGTCAATGGCACATTGTAGATATAAAAATCTGCTGATACTTATGACAGGCTTGGAAAGCTTAGTGTTGTCCATTGCATAAGTGATGAACTGGGGGAAAAGACCTCAGCAGCAGACCATATTTGCATAGACACAACTACTGTGCCTGAGTGACCAGCAGACAGACTTGCTTTGGCAAAGTGATCAATTTTGGCTGTTTTAGGTAACAATTCACTTTACTATTGAATGCAGGGATAATAAAATGTTGTTATCCTCATTGCATGAGTAAAGGGCAGCAGAACTATACTTAGCATGCCCTAATTTAGGGAGTGGCGATGCAAAAGCCAAATAGAAATTAGAGAGGATGAGGACAGGAGTTTCTACCTGCTAGACTGAAATCTTAGGGTATGTTTACACTGCAGTTAAAAACTACAGCTGGCCTGTGCCAGCTGACTCAGGCTAAGGGGCTGTTTAATTGAGGTGTAGATGTTTAGGTATTGGTTGCAGCCTGGGCTCTAGACCCTGCAAGGTGGGATGGTCCCAGAGCTTGGGCTCTTGCCTGAGCCTGGAAGTCTACGCAGCAAAGAAACAGCCCCACAGCCCGAGCCCTGTGAGCTGGAGTTGGCTGGCATGGGCCAGCTGCCGGTTTTTCTTTGCTGAGTGACCAGCAGTATGTCTTTCTTTGCAGACATACCCTTCAAGGTGCCTCGTGGTGCTGTTCAGTTTTCCCAGATTACTGGATGGGGGCTCGAGCCAGTTCTGTTTTGTAATGTTAAGAGAAACCCCTAGATATTGAACGTGGCCCTTGTTGCAGCTGACACCACCTGGAAGAATTATTTCATGCATAAATACATTTATATAGCTTTGTTTTTCCCCTTTACCTTGTTTTGTTGTTTTCAGTCTCCACAGGTTGGATCAGGAGGATGGGACAATCATTTCAAAAATACACTACTAAGCAATTTAGGACTAAAGGTGATCACTTTGAATTCCTGCTTAGACTGTTGCATAATAAAAATAGGGTTAATTTAGATGCAGTGGTTCACAGGTTTAAAATTTATTTGTCTTGCCCTCCCATCACTCTGAACAAACAACCTGTCAGTTCCGGAAACTTCTAAAAGTAAAGGAATCTATCATCATCATCTGTCAATAAAACAGTTACAAAAGAATGCATTCCCACCCAATACCAATATAGTGCTGTCCTGGACTAAAATGGACCACTGTCCAGCACATAACAATTGCATTGGCAGCATAGGGGAATAATGTGACACTACTTTGGTAGGCACCAGAGGAAACAGTATTTCCTTTCTCCCACCCTGTCTGTCTTGTTTATCCAGTGGTTCTCAAACTTTTGTATTGGTGATCCCTTTCACACTGCAAGCCTCTGAGTGTGACCCCTCTTACAAATTCAAAGCACATTTAACACTATTATAAATGCTGGAGGTGAAGCAGGGTTTGGGGGTGGAGGCTGAAAGCTCACAACTCCCCACATAACCACCTTGCGACCCCCTGAGAGGTCACAAACCCCAGTTGAAGAACCCCTGATTTAGACTGTAAGCTCTTCAGGGCAGGGACTATTTCTTACTGTGTTGGAGTACTGCCTTAGCATGATGGCACCCAGAAATCTGCTGGGGCCTATTGGTGTGTAAAGACTAACACCACCACATATAATGTCAGCAGGGCTAAATAGCATAAATCCTGCCTTGAATGTATCATCCTCTGTGCCATTAAGCATTATAACATTAATAACAGTGTAATGACAGCAAGTGCTGCCTCCATATACAATAATTATCACAACTCAACTTTCACCTCACCTTGTAATTTGTTAGATGTTTTTCATATAATAGTTGAAAGCTACGTTTTAACTATGAAGAATATTATGGAAATTAGACTACCCTAATATAAAAAAGGCTGTTAAATATGCACTTATCAAACATCCAATGTTGCAAAAACAGTTTAACCATCATGAAGTATACATCTTTTTGTACTAAGTTTAAATTTATAGATCTATTTTCTGTTAATATTTCTATTAGGTAATTGCACAGAGTAGTTACTTCAGATATGAAAAGACAAGAATCTTTACTTAAAGTCTTTTATGACCTTTATATAACTTTATTTATTTAATAAGAATGCCATTTAATTCTTCCATGCTCTAGAGTTCTGGTTGGGAATATGTTAGATCAGCGGTTCTCAAACTGTGGGTCAGGATCCCAAAGTGGGTCACAAACCCATTTTAATCGGGTTGCCAGGGCTGGTGTTAGACTTGCTGAGGCCCGGGGGTGAAGCCGAAGACTGAGTCCCACTTCCCAGAGCCAAAGCCCAAGGGCTTCAGCCCTAGGCGGCAGGGCTCAGGCTTCGGCTTCAGCCCTGGGTGGCAGGGCTCAGGTTACAGCCCCCCTCCCCAGGGCTGAAGCCCTTGGGGTTTGGCTTTGACCCTCGGCCCAGGGAAGCAGGGCTCGTCCGGGCTCAGGCTTCGGTCCCCTCTCCTGGGCTCTTATAGTAATTTTTGTTGTCAGAAGGGGGTTGCAGCACAATGAAGTTGGGGAACACTTGTGTTAGATAAATACAGCTGTACCAAGCAGTGCCACCACTATGATTCAACAATTATTTTAAAGGATATTTAAATCATCCATGAAAACATGTTTCAGCATAAAAATCTCACACTTAAGGTTGTCAGTTGAGGAGTGAATTATTTTTCCCCCACTATGCAAAAATGAAGAAACCCTTCTGTTCTGACTGAAATTTTAAGAATGAAAAACTGAAGGTATTGTTCTCAAATTCTTCTATGTACTCCTATTACCTACAAAAAAGTCTTTGTTACAATAAAATGTTACAACTAGTCCATTATGCAGATGGTGTATCTGAATATATCAGACATAAAAATATTGTGCCACCCGATTACTCCTTAGAAAAAAAAGACAAGAAATCTCCAAGGTTTTTCCCAATTTTTCTGTCAAAGGAGGATGTGGCGGGATTCTCTGTATACCCTGAAAAACAGGACATGGAACCAGTCCCCAATCCCCGTAGATCCCCTCAGATGCTTGGAGTCCCAGGAAGATCAGAATGAACCAAAGCCTTCCATATAATGATTCTGCATCTCTGCAGCAGTCCAGCTACCTTGCAGCTCTTGTTCCTGGTACTTAGCAGTTAAGCTCCATTCTAGCCACACTACCATGCACTATCCTGGCCACAGCTCTCTCCAGCACTATGGAGCGGATCCACTGTATTATCTTTTGGGATGATTTCTGCAGGACCAAGGGAAGATGATGCACAACTTCCCCGCTTCGCCTGCTCACTTCTCCCAGTTGACCAATAGCTCTATCTCCCGCCGCCCCTTAAATAGGTCTCCAGACTATGGATCACCCTCTGTGGGGAGCAGGGGGCCCTCCCTCTGTATGGTTCATGTGAAGGGTTTTGAGTCATGATAGAGCCCCAAGTTATTTAATTTAGAATAGGTATTACATATACAAGCTAATTATTCAGCAATAAAGTGAATGGTCTTTGGTAGGAAGGGAGATTAATATGCAGCCTAAGGAATAAATGTTCTTATCTTTATGGTAAGGAACCTTGTACACAGTGCTCCCTTTGTTGCAAAATAAAATGCTTCATGCTTTAAAATTCTCCCACAAAAATTTTGTCATGCTTATAATATGTTTATGTTCTTATATTCTAAAAGATCTAGCAAAGTAAAAGCAATGAATTGCAGAGTTAGAGCTACCAGTTCTTTCATGAACACACATTGTTGGCCTGTGAATAGTAGCGTACATTTTGCTCTCACTTATACCAGTGCAATACACTGGTTTCAATAGGAACGTACCAATATATCTACAGAATTTGGCCCACTGTATGTAAGATCTTCCTCCATCATAACTAGTAAGACAAGGAATATTCGCCTTAATTTTCAATAAATGTTAACATTTATCAGATCTTAACCTCACTGAAACAGCCCCGTGTGTGTGTGAATTCACAATACATACAATATGAAAGTATATTTTGACAGAATGATTTGAGCCAGACACAATGCAGGCAGATGCTATGCAAGGTCTTCACATACTGCTCTTCCAGTGTACCTCAATTATGTCCATCAACGCTTACTATTTCAGTTCTGCCAAACCCTGCTGAACTGTGTGGTGATTTTGTAATGTGCAAGAATAGACAAAGGTGAGACCAGAAAACTCACTTCACCTCTGACCTAAAAAGTTATTTGAACCTAGATTCCCAGAAGGTCCCCAGGGTCTTTTTGTTCAAAGAAAACTAGTACTGATACACTTCTCACATCCATTCTCAAAGAGAAATTTCTGAAGGCATCCTTTTGAACATGGCATACAGAACACTATGGCAATTTCTTTGATAAAACTTCACTGAATTTGTACTTACTGATTGTTCATTTAAATCCTGAGAGTCTTCCATGGAGGTAGCTTTTCTTTTTCTTTCCACCCACAATAGAAGTATCTTCCCTTTAAATTACAATTGGGGTTTCTAAATTTTTAAAAAACAAAAAGGAAAAAAAGTGTCATGATCTAATTCCTACTTCTAAAGCACGTCCAGTATTAACATACATTCTGGGTGAAATCCTGGCCCCACTGAAGTCAATGGCAAAGCTCCCATGGACTCCAATTGGGCCTGGATTTTACTCTCTGTGTTTCAACATGCCCAGTGTCATTTTGGAAAGCAGAAACTATTTGAAACACACAAACAGAAACACACACTTAAGTAATAATTCTTCAGCTCCTGCCAGAAAAAAAAAACAGTTCTGAAAACAAAGCAGTAGAAAAGCTAAAAATGTTTAATGAAAGCAGCTGTTTAAATAGACAGCAAAAGATTACCTTTCTAATATTTACATCCAAAAGTTGTTATAGAACACAGAACAAAAACGCATAATACTCATTTAAAGAGAACTATTAATGATAGTCATTACGCAGCTAGCAGAAAAAGATTATTATGTAATTATCAGAATGTTATCTTCTTTCTAATGTCCATTAAACTCCTTTTGGATTAAACAAAATACACAGAGTGATTTAAAGCAGGCAGCTCCCTACAGTATGTTAAATGATGGGCATTACCCTAATTATCTTCCGTCTCTACACCTTCTCCAATAGGATGAGTGACACACATCACTACATCAAATGATGTAATTTGAAGTATGCAGATTTTGTGACTTAAGAGATCAGTGTTGTAACGACTACTGCAACCCTAACTACAGAGCCACAGCCATTTTACTAAAAAAAAAAAAAAAAAAAAAAGATGTCGTCAACATGAAGTTAAGGTTGAGAGTACACAGCAGTAATTTAGGGTAAAATACATTATGGGAATGTTGAATTATCCCCAAGCCAAGCAGAATAAATGTAGGAAACTCAGAGTCAGGTTAACCTGCAAAGAAATCCAAACATGTTAAAGTAGGGAAATACATACTTCATCGTCTGTTTGAACGCACTTTTTGCCCTTTGTTTTTTTGTTTGTTTCTTTCTTTTGGTTGTGTTTAATCAAAAATTGTATACATGAAGAGTAAACAAGAAATCTAAAGAAAAAGTTATATTTCTACTGATTTGAAGATAGGAATTAGCAATTTTAAGTAATTTATTTTAAATTTTAAACTTCTATGACAATATTCACCAGTATGCTCCAGCTACTTTATGTCCTTCTGGGGCAGCGCAAAGCAGCTCGAACATACCTGCCAGCTAAGCTGCATTTACACCATCAGAGCATTGCAAAAGCAGCTGGGGTTTTATCCCTCTCCCTCCTGCCCTCCACATTCTCCTATGCACACAAACCTCAAATTCCAGCTGCCAATTGCACCTCTCTACATTTCCCTCCCTTCCTACCTCTCAAATCTACCTCCAATCCTGCACCCCACAAACACTAATTAATCAATTACTTGTAAACACTTAGAAAATGAATTCTGTACTCAAAGACTAATGCTTCATACATAAACAAAGTGGTCGAATCCCTGCTTTAAGTGCAAAACTCAACTCAACCTTAACTATGGAACCATAATACCTAGAATTAGTGAGCTTATTTTCACATCTTTAAGAGCTGGATCCAAACCCCACTGAAGTCAATGCAGACAGCTGTCACACCTTTTCTTGAAAGAAATAGAGTTTATTGATATTTTAAATAATTTAAATATACACATCCTGCCCCTATTGCCGTTAATTTAAGTGCAGTTAGGATTTCACCCAGACCGTTTGTGTATACACTTCCAAAAATATACACATGAACGAATTCTATCTACACTGACACCACTGGCAAATAAATGAATAAATATGTGCCAGTGCCACGTAGAACTCGGAAAGAATTTGATTAGTTAACTGGTCTTTATTGAATGATTTACAAGTGAAATAATACCACAGGAATGTATAATTAGAGATGTCACTTGTATAAGTTGTATTGCTCCGAATATGCCTGATATTTTTAATCAATTTCAAAACGTTTTTGTTGGCTCACTTACATCTATTCTAATTTTGCACAAATGTACTATGATACTATAAGGAGAGCTATGTTGCTTATCTGTTGTCTCAAAATTCAAGTGAGCTGTTATGATTAAATAATTCCTGAATTAATACTTAGGTAAATATCTTGTACTGTACTCTTAATATTTTAAGAGCTCAAATGATGTTACATTTTGAACCAAGTTAAAACTATTGTAAGTAACCACAAACACATTATTATTTATATAATAATGTCATAATAATGATTATACCAATTGCATCGAGACCATATTCTTTAGGGTTAGTTCTACAAATTTGTAAGGGGTGGGGGGAAGCTATTAGATAACTCAGTGATTCAAATAAGACCGGCATTACTCCCTAATAAAGATATAAAATTAAGGGATAATAGCAACCTCGTGCTGTTTTATGAGCCAATAATCCAGTTACCAGTTCAATCATGTAGTTTATCCTATCAAGAGAACCAGATTTAAAAAGAGAGGGATAGTACTGTTATCCCTATTATATTGCAAGTGGTTTTAACTGTTTTCAACTATTTTAAAAAAACTGTTAATGGTTTTAAACTCTTAGACAAGCCAGTAAGAAGAAAAACATCTGTTTCTGTTCTTGATCCAGTCCTCACAGATGTGGCTTTAAAGCTGATGAAGTGTTTTATGTTTCAAGATCAAAATTTTATCTTTTCAAGAAGTGTCTTAATTAGGAGGATTCCTGACTTCCTGATCAACAAATGCATATTTTTTTTTATCTTGGTGCATAAAACACTTCATCAGCTTTAAAGCTGCAACTTCCAGAACTGGATCTAGAGCAGAAACATGTGTTTCTTCCTAGTGATGCACACATAAGTTAAGAGCAATGTAAAAACAATTTTTATAACTCCCTTTAGCTGCTTGTAAGTAACACATATGATGCCTTAAAAAATAATTTTGGCTTAGAAGATAGCAAGGTTGTGGTCTGTCCAGTAACAGTGACCGATTGCAATCTTCTATTCAGCAGAAAGTTAGGGTTATGAGGAAATAATCAGATTGATGGGGAGTGTTCCAGTTGATCCAAAACCTGTAGGGTGAGATTTTGTGCTGCACTTCTGGGAGGTGCAACACAAAACTTTCAGCCATGGGGACTGGAGAGCCAAGGTAGCTTTCAGCCATTTGCACCCTTCCATTTCTAGACTGCTCCAGGGTCTCAAATTGCCTCCAGAATAACTTAGCTCCAAAACAGAGCTGTCATCTTTCCTTCATTTCCTTCTAACACAGATCATTTAGGAGGAGAATGTGCCCTCCCTTTGCTTCAATAAAAATTACCTTTTCAAAGTAAAAGTATAGGGACGTCTGTGGGGCCTACCATAATAACCTGCCCATGCAACCTTTATTTGGCCCTCATTATGAATATGCATTATGGTAGTGATTAATTATATGGTCATATACTATTTTTTTCCAAGGTATCCCTGACTCATTCAGCGCACAGGATAGATGCTCTGGGAAGTAATAAGGGTTACGTAGTGAATTAGTCTGTTTGTAGGATCACTGCCTCATTTGCTCTGGAAATGGGAAGTTGAGTAGAAAATAAGACAGGGAAATAAAGAGAAAGGGTGGTTTTATGATTAAGGCAGGTGACAGCCACAAAGAGATTTCTCTCTTTCACAGACTTTCTATTTGATGCTGAGGAAGCCACTTCATATAAAAGTTTGACAGGTGGCTAGAACTGTGCATTCCTCATTTCCTGGGTGCCCAATGTGAGATACCTCATACAAAGATGCAGTTGAGTACTGAGAACTTCTGTAACTGATGTCAACGGGAGCTAGAATTAAGGTACTTTGGTCTTCAGAAATTAACAGCATCAGAAGTAAGAAGGGCATGAATTCTAATCCTGGCTCTGCCACTCTTCCAATGTGTGGCCTCAGGCTTGTCTTAACTCCCCTATCTGTAAATTAAGGAGAATACCTCAGCATCGCCTCTCTTATCTCACAAGGGTGATAAAGAGATAATTTCATTCATATTTGTCAGGCACTGAGATAGTGTATTAATGAGAGCCCTAGGGAAGATAATGAGAACATGAATAATTTCCTGTGCAGTGCAGAGTACCCTTGTGGGTGGACATGACGATATACGCTAATTAGGTGATCACATACTATTTTTTTCATAAGACGCCTGCCTTATTCAGTGCACAGAATGGATGCACAGGAGGGGGAATTAAAGATGCACAGGCAATCATACATTGGTATGTCCTAACTTGGAAATGCCTATTTTATAAAATTATTTTACCTAGTTTTCTGTACATTATATATGATATATATGTGACTTATTGTAATGTTAACTTACCCTGGTGTTAAAAGAAAATATTCATGAAAATAAAGTGCATGAAGTAACTCAAAGCTTTTGATTTCATTGGACACTGAAGCTGTGTATTCCAGTGCAACGAATACTATTCAACAAAATTAAAAAATGCTGTTCCATCATAACGATTTCACTGTAAAAGAATCTTTTGAAGGGGCAGAAAAGCACGATGCTGCTTTCTCAGAGTTTCCCGTGGCATCATGTTCAGAGGAGGAGTAGGAGGAGTAATTTTGAGGGAGAACGGTCTTATGTGGAATAAAAGCAACGTGTCTGGGACAAAAATAAAGTAATGTAAACAATAGTTTGGGTATTGAGGGTAGTAGATTAAAAGGTAATAATAGAATCTTTTTCTGCCTACTATTGATTCAAATTCTTCTTACACAAAACAATCATAAAAGAAAAAAAAAAGTTTGTGTTCTTACCCAACAGAAAATAAGCTATTATTTTCAACCATTCCCCACTTATTTGAAATCCAACCAATAATACATCTTATTATTTTGTTCACTCCCCATTTTAAACTTGACTAGCAAGACGCAATACAACAGGTCATATTTATTCCATACAATTTTAAGGCATACTTCATGAGAGAAAAGGATTTTGTGGAAACAAAAACCTAATAGTTATCATCTCTAAATTCTGGAAGGAAAAACCAATTGTTTTGACAAACAAAACACTACTTTAAAGCTATAGCCAAAACTCCCACTGACATCTCCAGTAATGACTGCATGATCACGATCAGCATGTGTAATAATTAAAGCAGATTAAAATGTCTTAGAAGTCAAGGACTATAGAAGCTTTTTATTTATTTTAAACTCTTCATATGTTGGTGCTCCTAGGAAAGCTTGTACATATGATCAGTTAATTTTTCCCAACCCGCACTTTAAACAGTGTCCACACACTGTGCAGAGGTAAAAAAAATTGCCCCTTTCCTGGGTTTTAATTTGACTAATAATTAAATTAACAATAAGAAAAAAAAAGTTCAATTCCAGCTCTCTCTTCTGGTTTGGCTTCTCAAAGCATGCCTACTGCTGCACTGCTCATCCTACACCCTCTGTCTTCTCTCTCTCTCTCCAGAAATATTCCAACTGCTCTCAAATCTCAGGGCAATATCCTGGCGCCATTGAAGTCTATGGCAAAACTATTTGATTTCAAGAGACCAGGATTTCACTTCGGGTACTTAAGTTTTACACACTGTTAGGGGTTCTGGCACTTCTACCCACAACTTGGAGATTCTTCAAAATGTGTGCATAAAAGATGGGATTTTCAAAAGTGCTATGGAAGCCATGGAGCAACATTAGGCCAAAGATGAGCCCTTCTAAAAACTCCACCCAAAGCATCCGGCTGTCTCTCTTTCCCGTTTTTAGCAAGAGTAGAAAGCAAGTTTTTCTACAGTGTGTTCTTATAAAGACTCTTAGCGTTTCATACGGAAGTCTTAGAATAGCTGTTTTTGGATAGCTGGCAGTTAAATATTTTTTAACTTTATAGGCTTAACTTTTATATTTTCCCTTTGAGTAGTGTGAATGCTGTACTTTGTAGAAAGAAATGCTGACCCGACTAAAAATAACCCTACAACAAAATGAGATGTTATCTATTTCTAATCGCAAAGGAGAATAAATCACTAAAGAACTTTAAAGGTTTTAAATATAATAAATAATTGATGAAGAAAAAAATAGCTATCATGACAGTCTGATAGCATAGGCACATGCTGCTCTCTTGAGGAAAACCAATACATGGAGAGAAAGTTCACAGAAAATGCAGTGAGATTTACCTCATATGGTATTCTCAACGTTATTTTGAAGGATAAGGATTCCTGCAGGGGGCAGAAAACAGGTTTGTAGGCGAGCCCTATAGTTAGTTGGGGTAAAAAGGCTTCACCACTTGAATTCAAGCTGATGGAAAAAATTTAGTAGACTCACTTCCAAGTGCTGGGAACTGTGATTAATATAGAATACTCTCCTTTCTTTCTTTCTCTTGTTCTGTTGCTCCCATTCCTAGAGGATGAGATATTGTATCCTTCATATCTTTCTTATTTTAGACATTTTGAATTTTGTGGAGATGGGAATCTTCTTTTGGAAGAGTTTGTGGAGCTCTTTGTACAAATTCCAACACTCACTTCTCTGTCTACTAATGACATGCAAAATGTTGAGATTCTTTCCTCCATCTAGACTTTGATATGCAACTGAGTGGAAAAGGTGTCATGCAAGGGCTTATTTCATCTGAGCAAGCCCCGCTAACCCCTGAATCTGTCCAGTGACCCTTAGCGGAGAAAACATCTTTTGTTTCATTTTTGTGTGCTGCAGAACCTTGAAAAGCTGCCTGCATCTAGGATACCGGCAGTCCAAGTGGGATTGCTTATCAAAAGGAGTTTTTCCCTCTTTATTTTGAGCTTGTGCAACCACTCTAGGAATTCACCAAAAAATCTCTCCTGCCAATGAGTGCATCCCTGGCTCCCACTACCTCAGAGTGAAGCACACCACCTTGTTAACTATATATGTGGAGGGAGTGTAGGAGACATTGTGGAACCTACACAATGACAGAGAAACCCAGTCTCTTCCTGCATCAATAAATGCCTTCAAAAAGGCAGTAACAGATAACTTACATTGGGAACATGAGCATATAAGCATATATCCTCCTTGATAAGTGCCTGAAGGGAGGTAGTGCAGGAGGAACACTTCCTCAGGCTCTGCTTGGCCATCCTGTTCCTATACAACATAATATCTGGTATGTATGTGTATATGAACATATGCATATGCTGAAATGGGGTAGCAAGTTTAGCTAACATACCAGAGGAATGACCCTCCTGAGAGGGAGAATTAGGCATTTCCAATTGTAAAAATAAAAGTTAAAAGTTATTAGGAAAGATTTACAATTGTTTTAGTGCATTTTACAGAAAAATGGTGTCCTCAAGGCTCTGTGGTAAATGGAAGTCTGGAACTGCCCTACTACTACTGCCTGGTAGTTGTTCTCATGGGAGGAGCCTAGCAGCTAGCCAACAGACCAGTAATTATGTTATCCCTACACCTTGAAATAAAGGAACTTCCTACAGTAAGACTGCCAAGAATGTTAAAGTAGACAGAGAAGCCTGCTACACCCGTAATTTAAGTATTCTATACTCCCTGCATTCTTCCTACAAAAATAGTCCCATGAATCTTTTCTTGCCTCTTAATTTTTCCATCTTTCTTTTTCAGACATGTGAATTGATACTAGAAAATGAAATATGGTAATAAAAGTAAATATCTAGTTCATGTCACCAAGTTTTTCTGCATCAATTTAATTATTAGCATAGTGTTAACGTGCATAACTACATGGTATTGTTACACATAGTCTTACAAGTTCTTTTTTAATGTGCGAGCAGTACTCAACCTTATTGTATGCTTGTGTTAATTTTGTACTTCAGTTTGTTTGGAAGGAGGGAAGTTTTTGAAAATAATAAGTTTGCTCTCTACCTTCATCCCTCTAATTAGAGTCCATTGCTCTGGTGCATAGTAGGATCTGAGCATTGGTGTTTGGGCTGAGTTTTCTGAAAGAGGTGGTTGTTTGTGTTCTGTCTGTGACTAACTCTGTTCAAGGACTGCATGTGTGTGTGTGTATATATATATATATATATATATATATATATAGTAACTAAACAAATTAAGCTAAAAAATATATCTATACTCTGCATCACTGATTCTGACCTTAACTGACCTGCAAGGCTTTGAAATCTGCTGCCGCTTGGTAGAGCAGCAGCAATAAGAACTCAAACAGATGAACTCTGTATCGGTAATGTCATCAATGAGCGCGAAGAAGTGAGGTCCATACATCAGTTGCATATGTAATACAAGCACAGGGGAGGTGGAAAGTTGGAAGGATGCATGCCAATAGAATATTTTTTTGCTTGCTGTCCATGATTATGGTACCAGAGGACAGGTAAAAAGGATGCTGGGAAGATAGAAAAATCTCTTAAGAAATCTTACCAAAGCATTGAAACTATGCATGATGTTTACATTTGGTGAAACAATGCCTTAGTGCTTTCATTTGTAAGCTCTCTGGGGCAGGGATCATTTTTTGTTCTTTGTTTGTACAGTGCCTATACCTTGCTCTTACATTGCACTTTTAAATCAGTAGATCTCAGAGGGCTTCACAACCTTTTAATGTGATTATCCTTTCAAAACCTCTGTGACAGAGAAGTGTTATTATCCCCATCTTGCAAATGGTGAGGAACAGAAAGGCTAAGTGACTTGCCCAAGGTCACACAGGAAGTCTGGGGTGGAGTAAGGAATTGAACTTGGGTCTCCTCAGTTCTAGACTACTTCCTAGGAGTTCTTCCAGACTCCTTGCAACCAAATCTAATCTATAATCCCATTGGTCTCCCCCTGAAAAATAAAGAAAAGCTAATTTACAAATAAATATGTTCTACTACATTTATTTTATATCTAGATGCAGAAAAACCATGTGCTGAATTTCAAGAATGAGTAATGCAGAGAAGCAAAAAGAGAAGACTTTAAGAACTCCATTTGAAACATTAATGTTATGTTATTTTTGGTCTTGTGGGTCAATAGTTTTGTTTTCCAAAATTACATATTTTGGTGACTTTCTGAAGCATTTTGCTTAATTTTTTGTCGAAAATAACTGAAAAATAACTATAAGGTAATCATTTTTGTTCTTCTTAAACAGGCCCCTTAGAAAATAACCATTATAACCATTGAATACCCTGTATACTTAAACAAACACAATCAACTTTTTTAAAAAAAGAATCACACATCTCTGATTTTTTTCCAGTTTTTAAATTCAATTTTTAAAAACAAAAAAATAGTACTTTAGATGTATAACTCAGATTGTATAATATCAGTGATAATGTAATTATTTCTAGGATAATAACCCTTAGCATGTCATATTGGAACCGCTGTGGAACCCAAACATAGATGTGAACTCTAACAAAAGCAAACTTTTTATAACTTAAAAAAAATCACCATTTATATTCATGTTCAAGTCTACTTACTATACGATGAACTCATTCAATTTGTTTCAAGCAGTATACTACAATATTAATGGCTATTCAACAGTAATATCTTCTGACTTGGAGGAACATGAACGTTTTTAAACTATTGAAGTAACACCCAAGATTACTAGAAATGAAAGTGTTTCAAGGAAAAAAAACTGTTTCCTTTTTAGCTGCTTTACATTGAGCATTTGACAACACTTTGCATACAGTCAGTTCCACTGTTTGTGTGGGTCTTTAACAGAGCAGCAGAGAAGAAAATATTTTTGAAATATAGGAAAATGTGATTGTAAAGCCACAAAAATTGGTAGGCGTACTCAGAGTTATGTAACCCATAATAGTTATGGGTAACTATTTTAAACTTTAAAAAAAATGTATTAGAGTACAAGTTGGCAGTATCCCTGAAATAGCAGATCTGGGAATAAAGGTGCTCCCTTCTCTGGGAAGTATTAAACAATCAGAAATGTAAAAACCTGTGTACAGAAACAGTCTCAGGATAAGTAATTCTTGTTAAAACCACTCTTGGAGAACAGAGGTTGTTTCTTAGAGAAATTGAGGAAAAACAACGGAAATCATTATTTATCATTTCTATTACAGTAGCCACAAGATAGGCATTGAATTAATCTGAATAAAAACAACAGAACAGTTAGGGTGCCAACTAATGGAAATTTCTAAGAATTTTCAATAAAAATATCAGTAAGTGTTGGATGTTGAACATTTTTTTCCATCATGGGCTTTTGATGCAGAAAGCATATAATAGCCTTTACTTAAATTTACATCGAGATTTTCGAAAGGTTTCTCTCTCTCTCTCACACACACATTTTGGGCCTGGTTTTCATTAGTGTAACATGGCTTTTGCATAAATCTGTACTCAAAGATCAACTTTGTGAGAACAAAAAACAAACCCACAAAAACCATAAAGATTGGTTTAGGTTCAATGGATGAAATCCACTCCAGCCTTAAAACTGAAATACCATATTTAGGCTCTATGTACGTGAACAACAGAGTTTCTATGAAGGTAAAATCCACTCAACACCTAAAGGCCAGCACCTTTACCCTAGTTATGTGAACAGAAACAGTGGTTACAACTCCTCTGCTCCACTTGTGGGGGATGCTGAGGCCATTAGGCTTGTTCTGGCCTCTCCATCTCCAATGAAGGATTTCCATGCTGACCCATGGCTCAGAGTCCCCTTCTTTGGCATAAAGACAGTATACTGGATCCCCCCAGTGGACACTCTGATCCTAGGAGATCCTCCAAGCAGTCCCTGTGCAGAACTTAAGTGGTATGGAAGTCCTTAGGATAATGTACCACACCACTGGTGAATTTCAAACCATAAAGAAGGGCACTAACTATGCAACTGTAATTATGAAAACTAGATACGCTTACAATATATTGCGTAGCAGCGTATTGAAAAAAATCAATCAAACATAAGTTTTAAAAAAATGGTCAGTCCTCCAAGACCCTTGCATACAAAGTCACACACAGATCATCATATTAGATTTGTCAGGCAACAGCTTGGGCATTGGATATTAAAACGCATCATGCCGTTTGTGCGCCTTCTATAGGCATAGTATAAAATGACACGTCCGACAGACAACTACAATTTTCCACTAGAAAGTTTCTGATTGCTCTCATAAAAAACGAACAAATCATGTGACGTACCACGTTATCTGCAAACACAACACAACACACCTGCAATATGACAGTGTGCAAGGTAGTACTTTGCGACAGTGGGGAAGAATAAAAAATAGCTGCCATAAATTAAACCCTTTCCTATGGTGAAGGTTTAAGTAACAGCCACTTTTGAGAAATGATTCAACTTCATTTCACGGGACAGCCGTAAAAGAACCCAATCAGCAGCTGCTGCTGCCAGCTTTGGTGACAAAGTTTTCTTCCAGTAGAAGTATGCTTTGTCTTTCCGTCATAAGAACAGGTTCAAAACAGAAGTGAACCCAAATGGAAAATTTATATCACCATCATCTCATATTGCACCTAAATTTCTGCACAGTTATTGAATAAATCCTAGAACTGTCACCTCTAAAAGGTCACCTAAAAAAAGAAAGAAAGAAAGAAACCTGTCAGAACTTCCCAGAAGTGTTACCTCCAAACTGTGCCCTACAGAGCTCTCCCAATGCAGGTTACTCCTGATTCTGAAGCATCTCTGAGCTCTACTCTAATCGTGAATTCTTGAGTATAGGATTTCTAAATAAGCCAAAAACTGCAGGTAGTTTTAAGTATCCATCAATGATTATGTAGAGCATTCCAAATTCAATCTCACTTGTGGCCTAAGACAAAATTTGATTACTGTACCAGCTACCCCCCCAGAGAAATGAAAATGGCACATACAATAAGTATAAAATATTTGATATGAAAACAAGTTAACTGTTAATACCCATCTAAATAGCTACCAGAAATGAGTAGGAGAGTCTGCAGATGGAAACTCATCTGAAAGGCATTACCATTTTCATTGCAGTCACACCCAATATTATTGCTCTAAAGTGGCAGAGTCAGCTATAAGGCCAATTCCTGGTATGGTAATTGAATACATAATCATCTGGCTGAGAGGTGAAAGAGATATTAACTAACCAAGATTAACGTGATAGACTATCAGTTCCCTACATCACACCATTGTAGAATAAATATTAATATAGGCAGTAGAATGGATTACCACCTTAACATTTCATCTATGGAGACCTACTGTAGATCCAAATATTGTTTAAGTGAAAAATGAAAATGAATTACCTAGAAAAAAGTTATCCAGTTCACAAAACCACTATAGTTTTAAGCACAATTATTATTCTCTGCATTTGAGAGGACCAGAACTGGAATAGCAGATTGGGTCTGAGATGCATTGACTGAACTTGGCAAGGAAATTTGCATTTAACCCACCTACACTATGCTTGGTTCTATGACTGCTCACTTTCATGAGCACGAAAATTACCTAAAACAAATTAAAACAGTCAGTTGATATACTATGTTCAATGGAGCCAATGCTCCAGAGATGTAATTGGCTCACAGTTCTCCCTTTTATGCTCTTTTAAATACTGTTATAAAAAATTAACACAAAATATTTCTTCATAAGTCTGAAAAGCCCAAAAAAGGAGAAAATTGAAAGATTTGACTGTAACTTTATCTTTAACTCACTTTCTTCTGTCTAGATATTGCAGAAATCTCCAAACCGTGCATGTAACCTGAGTGTACGACAATATCTGAGGCATAAGAGACTGGGTTAAAGACAAAGCTAGAGGCTCTGATCCTCAGTTAGTATAAAGCTGAATAGCTTCACTGATTTCAACACAGCTATACTGATTTACACCAGCTCAGGATCTAGTCAAATCAAGTTTCCAGTTACATCCATGCGAAAGCATTGATTTTAATAGAGTTATATGCATATAACCAGCAGAATTCTGTTCAATGTTTCAAGCTTAACTCTGTATTTCTATTCTTTTGTAGTCTCAGTCAGACCCTTACTGATATGTTGATTCAGATTTTTGTGGTTTAATTATAGATGTGTCAGTAGCAGAATACTTACTCTCTTCTTCAACCCAATTTTTTTTTAAAAAAAGGCAGCAGTAATTCTTTAGATTGCTGACAATGTCAATGTAAGTGGGTCATCTCAGGTTAGTATCAAAGTGTAACACTATGAATATTACATTGTCAAATTAATTAAAAATATATTCACCTTCAGGTAAAAAAGTTGAGAGCTATCACAGGTATGAAATTACTCCTACCTGCTGGAATTTTGTGGGAGACAGTGTCTATGACACGTCTTTATAATGAACGGAGGAGACAAAATTACAAAAATGTATAGTCTGGCCACAGTATAAGGCAATCAAAACAGAGCTACAACACTCTTCCATTGTTGTACAGATGAACTGCTTGAGAAGTGTTGTTCAAGCAACACACAATCACCAATTAACCATTTTTCCATAAACTTACTCATTCTACTGTACTTCTAGCAACAGCTGCCCAGTATGGAATCACAATGATTTTCCCTCTTTTTCTAGGGAGTAGGAATTTAAACGGAAAAACTGCACTGACCTTGCTCAACACAGCACTGAAAGCTCTTATGGGAATCATTTCTTGCCATACAACGCTATGACAAGTTTGAAAATGAAGTGCTTATACTTGGTATTTTGAGCCTGCCATTAACAGTGGCCATTTTGCTGAAAAATGTGACAAGTAGTATATATAAACCTGTCAGCATGAATGCTCAGTGGCGAGATTGTGCAGAAATGTCCAGTCTGTTTTAATACAGGATTAAGAAAAAACATAAAACATTTAATATTTAAGCAAAAGGTAGAACATGTGCCCAGTACGGTTCTCAGGTTTTGAGTCGAATGGCTATTTTAGATGGAGGCCCCTCCTATGGGTGTCCCAAGTAGGTTGTAATATTGCCAAAAATAATTCATAATATGGACTCAAAATGAAAATATTAAATAAACTTGCTTTCCAAATAAAATTTACTTTATACTCACCAGATATGTGCTCTTCACATTTAAGCTTTCACACTGCTATGATAAGTAAGATGGACCCAGGTTTCTTTAAGCACTTCTGATTTAATTTGACATTCAGGCAGAAGCTTGGACTTGGCAAAAAATCTCTTGCACAAAAAAACCCAACAACCTATTTCTATATATTAATATCTAAAACGTCACCATTATAAAACACATGTAAATACAACAAGTAACAGTATTTTTAACTGCAGACTATAAAGTCTAATTAAACAGTCAAGTTCAGAGTTTAGGCAGGCAAAACTCTCACTGACTTCAAAAGGAAGAAAACACATACAAAGTTTAGTTTTAAAAACCATTTTTATTTGATTTCAAAAAAGGTAATAGTTTTATGTCTTCAGCAGAACCATGTCCTGAAATCTCAGGGGTGATTAAGGGGCCATACCAAAGCTGAATGGTTTCAAATATCAAACTATATTATTATGTCAGGGCCCGCAAGATCAATTAGCGCTTTTCAATGACAGGAAAGGTTACAGTTGGACTCACATTTATACAATATATCTAAAACTAAAAAAAGAAAACTGCCTATCACATTTACTTACAAACTTTTGAAACAACAATCAAAATGTTAAACATTCTCTTTAATTCACATGGTATCAGAGCTGCTTTTCTGTTGCACAATTTTTAAAACATTTATTAATTGAAATAAATTGTTTCTGCCGTCACAATAAATGTGTACTATGAGATGGCCAGAAATCACAGGGAACATTAAACTATGCAGTAAAACCTAGGGTATCATCATAAGGCATTTTAGTACATGTGGTGCTGCTACTAAACCTGGTTTATTGCTAGGCTTTTATAAAGCTTTAAAAACACTTGACAACTATGTGCAAATCATTCACTTTTTCTGCCTGGGTTACATTCTTTTTGAAAATCCAAACTATATTATTATGAATGGATAGGTGAGCTTGGCTCCATGTTCCAAACTGAAAACAAAGTAACTACTATAAAACAAAAGCAAAATATAATAACTGAATGCAGTTATATAAAACAGCTGATCACAGTCTGGATAAAAAAAAAGTAAGTTTTATACTTTCTGTTATTAAATGCCCTACATAAACTTTCATGAAAACAAGCAACTGAATATACATTTCACTTCTAAGCCCAGTAAGAAATAATAAGTGGAGATACAGGTATGTTAGAAATTCATTTGGATGCCTCTTGTCTGCTGTAACAAAATACGTAATTATGCTCTCATACACAATTAGTTTAAGAGTCTCTATATGGTGATAGTTCGGAAGATATCAAGAAAATTAAAAACACATTTTGTGTATAGTTTAAGTAGTAAGCATATTATTTTTAATAAAAGCAAAGCATGATTGCTTTTATATGATTAAAGACTTCAAAATGTCATATTTTGAAAGCACACTTTTCTATTTATTTCTTCAAGGAGTGATTTGAAATATTTACTACCAGACAGTACCTAATTTTAGATTTTAAGTGCTTTAACAGCTCTATGAAATATGATCAGCAGCTGCAATGTAGAACTACGCTGAATAAACTATCATTTATAAAAAGGGAGACTCGTTTTACCCAGAGTTCATAAAATCCTCACTTTCAAAACAGAAAAAGATAACACATAAATAATTAGTATTTGCTTTCAACAGCACTTGACAGATATGGGGGGGGGGGGGGTGGAGGAGGAGAAGAGAGAGGAAATTCCTGGACTGAATTTCATATTAAACAGAAAAAAGTAGTTTACATTACCTGAAAAACAGAATGAATGCTGTTTCAATATAATCAACTCTTGTCTTAAGTGCATAATTATCTTTGCCCATTCTCAACCAAATTCTGACACAAAGTTTTTTATTATAATACTGTAAAGTAAAACTAAGGTACACAAGAGCCAAACAACTTTCAAAGCTTGTATCAGAGGCTGAAAATATGTAATAGGACATTGTCTTTCTGTATTTCAAATGGTCATGCACAATACATTTTATTTAGTATGAGTAACAAGGAACTCGGTGATACTGGGAACCTGATCTATAATTTTGTCCATGATCTCTCAGTCACTTATATCAGAATAAATTTCTATTGCAGAAGAGTAGTAATTTGTTGTAAGACACTACTACATAAAAGAATCCTCTAAGCATATGATTCGACTGTATATATAATAGTATAATTTAACACAATCCAAAAGATATAAAAATAAATATTAAAATATGTAACAAGTACAAAGTAACTATTTGACATTTTCACCTTGTATTTTCCTTTTAAGATACTACAATTAATTAAAAAACAGTTGGTAACATGAATACCAGCATTCAGAAAACAAACCAGGAAAGATTTGTTTTTAATTTGTTTGTTTTAGATGTAGCCCAGATTACATTAAATGTTAAAATGTACTGGAAGAAGGGGAGAAGTTGTCCATTTGTATTTCCACTTACTTGATATAATTTATACTACAACGTAAGTTGTAGGTATGTAAAGATCTACATTCTGCAGCACTGTACGGGTGCACTGCAGGGGGAAAAAAGTGGAAAGTCTACAGTGATGTTAAGATTTTGATTTACATGGTCACTAAGAAGTGATGAGTTGTGTTAAGAAATCAGAGAAAAATGTTGAACATGCAACAAAACGCTATTAACTTGTATTTGGAAACTGAAATTATGCTATATCCAAATCCTTAATACATAAAAAGATATATATAATACAGTGAAAGATCACATCAAATCGAGAACAGAAATCAGATAAAATGCTTTATTTATAACTGTATACGGTGAAAATATACTTCAGTAAATTTCAGTGCAATTCTGAATTGTCTATTGATTTATGTTAAATATAATATTTAATTAGTCTGCTTATATTACTGCTTCTACTATTTTAATATGTGCAAATCAGACCTTAAATTAAAATCTATATGGATTTCTTATTATTTTAATGCAAAACAATTTTATTATTTAAAATGTTTAAATTCGAACGACCTAAAATGCTCTGTTTTTTAGCTATCCCTACCTACATCGGATCTATGCAATGCAAAATATTTATTACTAGTAAAAAAAAATATGTATCTTTCCTTTGAATCTTGCTCACAGGATTGCGGAAAAACAACAATGTATCTACTTGGTTTCTAATAGTAGTCAGTTTCATAAATGCACATGAAACTTTAGATGCCAATTACTGACTGGCAGCGACTCTATCCTGGGATCCCTTTCACTTTTGTTAAAAATGCTTAAGACTGCTAAACCCCTGCACTGCATGACACGAAATGAGCACAAACATAAGTACTGCAAACAGTCGCCTTTGCTTAAAAATAAAATGTCAAAGCGACTTTGGGTTTAATTGCCATACCCCACTAATATTCCTCTCTATTGATTAAATGGATGCTATGTACCGCGCCAAAAAAGACAGAGGTAGGAGAAACAAAACTGTTAACTACGAGTCCTTAATGTGAAATCTAACCTGCAGTTTTTCTTAGGTATCAGATTTTGGAAGCGTCCGTAATGACAGCCAGAGAGGCAAATTAATGGCCAACAGCCCATTGGGTTTAAACACAGAGAATCCTGTTACCACCTCAGATTAAGTACAAACACACACAGACTCTCCTCCACGTGGAAGTGTTTTCAAACCAAAACACAAGCCCCTGCATGCGGTGCTGATGCATCTAGGTGGAACGGGCTATTATTCCTGTGTTTTCCTCTACAGTGGAGAGTTAGAGGGAACGGGGGAGAGGGAGAAAGGGAGAACATACGGTTGTGTCTGGCTTTAAACCACAATATTCCCCTAGAAAAAGAAAATGGGAGAGGAAAAAAACAAGAGAGCCCTGGGTCCCCACTCCCTCCAAATACTGCGAAAGAGGCTGCAGACATTAAGATATTTTCCTTATTTTATTGCCACTGTGGGACCGTCTCGTTTCATCAGCAGATATTTTCTAATGGCTGCAAACTGTAAACGTTCTTTATTAAGAAAGGAAATTCGATTTCAATGCTGCCAGAGTCTGGGGGGTAGGAGGGAGTTTGGAAGTTGCATGGCAGAGGATGTACAACTGAACAAAAGGGCATATTTTCCAGACCAGATTGAACCATCTGCGTTTTTACAGTGCTGAAAGCTAAGCATGTTCTTACAAAAGCTGCCATAAATTAAGGAAACTCCCCTTCCCCCAAGGTTTGTAGTCCTACAAAACTCACGCTGCACGTTCAGGTTGCTGGCAGGATTCGCTAGTCAAGTTACCACAACAAACCTCCAGAAAACCCGTTGAATTTCAATCTCTGGCCACCTCTTCTACACTCCCTGCCCTAGCAGCGAGGACACACAAACTCGGCCGCGTACGTCTCCCTGACTACGAAGCACAAAACTTCCACAAGGCGGGGAGGAGTTCCTTGAAAGAGAAAATACAATCGCCTGCAAAAAGCGGCACTAAGAGGATGCCAAGAAAAGGCTGGTGAATTTCCTCCTATATACTCATGCCAGCATCACCGATCTGCCTTTCAGAGCCCAGGGCTAGTGAACTGCATCGGAACGGGACAAAACCCGCACGGCTCGGGGCTCCAGGGAGAGCAGATCAAAGGGCGGGGGGCGAAACGCAAGCCCTTGGCTCACCTGGAGAGGGGCAGAAAAGCCTGGCCAAAGGAGCGACCAGAAGTCTGCGAGGATCTCTCCCCCTGCAGGGGGCGGGAGGGGGGTCCTCGCTTGGGTTTGGACAAGCCCCGGTCTCGGTGCCCAGCAGGGCTCAGAGCCATCAGCCGCTGCTCGCGGGGATCTCTGCCGCGTCTCACGGCAGGCGGTTCAAAAAGAAGAGACCAAGGCTCCGCAATAACCCCGAGGCGCAGGCAGCCGGGCGGGCGCGCGCGCGCACACACACACACACACACACACACACAGGGGGCGACGTGGGAAGCGAAGGGGAGCGGAGCAGCGACACTCACCTTCTGGTGCGGGGACACGCCGCTGCCTCTCTGCGCCGGCTGCTCCTGGGTTGTTGATTCTCGCCCCTTCTTCAAGTCGAGCTTCCCCTTTTGCGCTGCTCCTCCGGCAAAACAACAGGACATCCCCCCTCCACGGCTCTTCCCCCCCCCCCCCCTTCGCCACACACCGCAACCCAGAGCAAACGGGATTGAGGGGGAGGAGGAGGGGGGCTGGTAAGGGAGAAAGCAACCACTCTCCTCACTTTAGGGCGTGCAACTAGTTGCTCCCCTCACACACACACACACACACACACAGCTGCCCCCCCCCCCCGAAAACTACTTCACACAGAGGAACCCCAATGGGGTGCGGGTTTCCCAAAGCGGGAGGGCAGCGCGCGATACAACCCCGCCCCGGGCGCTGCTTTGCACTTGTGCAGGGGGCTGTTGCAGGCAGCCGGGCCAAGGGTGCAGCAGCGGCAGCAGCACGGTGCTGGGCGGGGGGGGGCTCAGCCTGTGACCGTATTTACTGCAGCCCCGGGAGCTGCATGTTGCCATTGGTTGTTTCCTCGCGTGGGTATCCAGTGAGCTCACCGGGCAGCGTGCGGAGCGGGGCTGGCTCCTGCGCCTCCCACCCTCTCTCGCCCCGGCGCGGCGCGCACACGTGCTGCTGCCCCAGCCGCGCCCCCCGGCACTGGGTCGCACCCGGACCCCTCCGCGGCTCCGGCCGTCACCGCTGACCCTGTGCCCGCCGAGCAGCGTGGGAAGAGCTGCTGCTTGCACACGCACAGGCCGGCGAGAGGAGAGCCCCCGTCTCCCAGGTGTCAAGGCGTAACTAGAACCCCACCCCCCCCGGGACCTTTCGTCTTCCGCGGGGCTCAGGCCTGCAGCCCTCACTCCCGTTGACTCCAATGGCAGCTCGGCCTGAGCCAGGATTGCAGGGTTTAGCTACTGAGCACTTACGCACCTGGGGGCTGCATTTGCTCATATTTACAAACTCTCTCTCTCTCTCCCCCTCCCCCTCGTGCCACCTTTACTAGGGTTGAGTAGTGCCTTGCTCCCTGACATCAACTGGCACTACTTACACAGGGGGCTAGGTGACTTGCGGTCTGGCCCATAGTCAGCAAGCTGTTGCACTGCCCCTGATTCGGAGTTATACTCTGCCCAGGGCATAGACTATTTTAGGATGCAGCATAAGCTCCCCAAAGCACGGAGAGGGGGAGGGGGCACGTTGTTGGATGTGTTGGAGAAGCAGCGTCAACACACTCTCTCCTCTCCCCTGCACCATAACTACCTGTGTAGAGCCTGCGGTCCGCTGTACACTGGAAGTAGTGGTAGAGTGCAAGGCAATAAGGGAACGCCTTAAACTTCCTCTACTCCTTTTCACTGATGATGCACAGGACAGATCACAATCCAGCCTCAGGTAAGATAATATACCCAACATGAGTACAAGTACCACAAGCTGGCCCTTGCTTTGTAATCTTTGTAATCTCTAGTTCTTCTAAAAAAGAAGGGCTCTAACTCAGTCTCTCTACTTTTGGGGAAGCTAAAGCAGAGATGTGCAGATGCACATGGGGAGCACTGAGGAAACGCGCAACAGCACCTGCCACTATACCCTTTTAGCGTTGGCAGTTGTCTCCCTTCTTTCTGCCTGGCCAGTGTGGAAGGGAGCCCTTGCCCAGTGCATTCTGGGGCAAAGTCCCAATCCTTATGTGCTGGGAGTTGAAGGACTGTGTTTAGTTCCGCTCCCTGCACACAAGGGGTAGGAGGAGGAGAGTGGAAGACTCATTGCACCCTCCTGCCTCTTCCTCACCTAGTCTTGCAGTTTTATAGTGAGTCTGATGATATTTTTGTTTTTCCTCAGAGCTCCAGTCCAGTAGTGCTCATACATGACAAATCTCAGTTTTCATTGTTTAAAAAGTAAGGTTCTAGCCCCTACCTTGTGAAAAACATATTGAAAACATGAACCTAAAAAGGCTTATAAAACAGAAGGTAAATAAAGAACCCTAAACATATTTTAAACTAATTATTTTTAAACCAATCTCATGACTTTGAGGGCCCGATTTAGGATTTTTGAAGAATGTGTGTTGGCAATTCTGAGACCATCTAGTCCTTGATAATTACTTTAAAAACTTTACAATTATTTATATGTCAAAGGGGGAATGGTAAAACCAATTTACTGCAAAGGGAAAATATTTGTAATGAAAATTGATGCCATGCTGAAGGAGCAAACCATTTTGCTTATTAATGATGCCACTGGATATAATGCAGGTAGGAGGTAGATGGGAACAAAACTTGTACAGATTTGTAGTGCTTCAGTCCTTATGTAACTCATTGACTTCAATAGAAGCTGTGGGGTGTTCAGTGCTTTTGAAAGTCAGGTCTCTTATTTTGATGCCTGGTGGATTTAGGAGCCTAATTTGGACACCTATTTTTGAAAATTTGGACCTAAGTCATCGTACCGCTGAAATAATTTGGTAGGAAGATGTCCATGTTAGTGCAATTGTTTGTATATGAGCTATGCAATGCACAGGTTTAGTAGTAACTCCCTTAGGGAATTCTTTCCTCATGAAAACAAGTTTATAAAAACTCAATATTTGGTGTCTTCAGAGACTTGCCACTCAGAGAGAGAAGCAGCCTGGGAAAACTCTTTGACCTTCAAGAATTCAGCAAGAAAAACATTTTAATCTATTCCCCCACCCCCAAAAAACACATTAAATTGACACAGCAATTTAGAAACAAGCCAGAAAAATCAAGTGCATTTTGAACACAAAAGTTTGGAGGATAACTGGGGCAAAGGTAAAAAAATCAGATTTGCAGAAAATAATTGAAATTGACAACTCTGCTGCAGAATGAAATTAGTGATCGCAGTACTCATCCTATTAACAGACTACTTTTATAAGAAGTAGTGTTGGTATCTCATTTGTTTCTATTAGATATGTGAACAGCAGTACGTTTTACTACAGAGTAGCTGATCCCTGTAATGAAGGTTTTCTGAAGACTGGTTTCCTTCCAATTTACTTCAGTGAAGCAAATCCCTGTTACAGTGAACAATCACATAGTAACATGGCTTGTTTTAATAGACACATCACTTTTAAAGCAAGCTTTTAACCATGTGTTCACCCTCTATAAAAAAAATGTATGCTGTAAGTGATTTAAAAGAATATGCATGTTCTTTGTTCAATGCAGTATGCATTAGTTATGTTTTTCACAGGTTTCAAATTGAAGAGGAAAAAAAATCTCCCCCCATTATGTATTCCTGGCTCATTTGTTACTCTGCCAAATCTCCCACTAAGGGTATGTCTACACTGCAATAAAACACCCGTGGCTGGCCTGGATCAGATGACTCAAACTTGTGGGGCTCAGTCTGTGGGGCTATAAAATTGCAGTGTAGATGTTTGGGCTTGGGCTGGAGCCTGGGCTCAGAGACCCGGCGAGGGGAGAGGGTCCCAGAGCCCAGGCTCCAGCCTGAACACAAACATCTACATTTCAGTTTTATAACCCCGCAGCCCAAGACCCACGAGCCTGAGTCAGCTGACCTGGGCCAGCCACGGGTGTTTTATTGCAGTGTAGACATACCCTTAGTGGGAGACCTGGGCCAGATGACTCTCACTAACAGTTCCTTCATGCACTTTGATTCCAATTCAGGTGCACTGAGAAACTGCTAGTGCACATCAGCAGGGTCCGCAAGGACACTTAGTGCACGGCAGGCTAGTGCAAGGTAGATTTATGCTCCCGTTTGCAGCCCAAAGACAATGGGAGTTTTGACACATTCAGGAGTGCTAAATGTAGCCCCAAGGGAATTGTTTTCATAATGAAACAAATATTCTTTATTAAGAGATCATTGACAGGATAATTAAGTGAATTATTATAACTATGTATGTGTGCCACAGGTGACTTTGAACAACAATTTTAATTGATAGAGGACACAGTTCAGATCTAGGGGCTTATTCAAATCCCACTGAAATCAATAAAGACTCCTCGTGATTTCCACAGGCTTTGGATCAGGTACCTAGTGCAAAGAACAAGCACAATATCCTCCATGTCACTTAAATCCCATAAAGGAGCTACGTGGCCATGTAGGGCTGCCTATGCAACACCGAGTGAGTTCCTGTGCTGGCCCAACATAGGCTAATGCATGAGATCATGAAAGAAATAGGCCAAGGGCAGCTCAAGGAGGGGCTATGGAATCCATTTTTACAGAAGAATAGAAAAATAATACCGTATCCAATTAAAGCAACAGGGGAATGTAAGTAGGCAGGATGTAATTACCTAGGTTGGTATTTGGCCAGGACAGGCACTCCTACACTTGCAAAAAGTGCCATAGGCTCTTTAAGGACCACAAGTGGTCATAATCTTAGTTTTACCTCTTATCTAAAAGACAGCATTATGATTGTTCACACCAAGCTGTGGCACCATTTCATTACAGAGTCAGTGGAAGAATGTTGCCTACCAATCCACAAATACCAGTTCATACAATAACTTGGAATTTTCTTGGAGGTCTTCCATGCAAGTACTATAGGCCCAACCCTACTTAGCTTGCGAAATCTAACGAGATTACAGCCTTAAATGGCATGGCTCCAGATAATATGCCTGTTTACATATGTTATTAAAAATAATATGCACTTTTAAATTATTGTAAACAATTCTGACGTGAAATTAATTTAATTACACTGCATCATTGTAAAAGAAGCTCTTTTAGGCAAAGGGATTATATTTATGTTTTCTGAGGAAAAATCTGACAATTGACACAAAATACTAATTTTGGCAATTCTTATTAATTATTACTACTATTATTATTGGGCCTAGAGACCCAACAGAGATGATGGTTCCATTGTGCTATGCACTGAACAAACACATATTTTAATGTATCTGTTTCTAATTTTCTCTATGATAATATCAGAATCTAGTTTCTTACAGTTTCAGGTTCAAATCTCAAATCCAAAAGCAAGTTCATTAGGCTGAGTTTGCTGATCTGTATACTTAAGGTTATTATTGGTAGTTCATAGCTGCTTTACAGTCATACAAAGAAAGAATGAATGGGGGTTCTTTTACCATGGTTATCAGATTTCAAGTATAAAAAGAAAGCGACCCACCCTCTTCAGTAATTCTACATATAGAGTTCAGCTGTGGGTTCAACAGCAGGTTATGACTGGCTAGTCACTCTAAACTTGAAGTGCTAAGTGTGCCTTTAAATGCATTACATAACACATTGTTTTTTAGCTTCACTTTTCAAGTATTTCTTAATGTAAGATGTTATTCAGACGTCTCTTTTTAAAAAAATTCAAACAAATATGAAAGATATTACATCCTTGAACACAAAGCTTTATGGTTGCAAATATTAAAGCACTTCTAATAAGTGGCAAGTTTATTTTGAGTGACTAGATTTAGCACTTCATCATAAAAACATGTCCAACGTAGTGTGCCAAATACTGTATCAAGGATGTCCTTAATTGGATTTTATGCTTACCAGTAGCGGGTTCCGTTTGGTATTTCTTACATAGACAAATGTCCAGCTGAAGTCAATGGGAGTTTTGCATCATTCAGACCCCACTGAGGTTGTTCCACAGTACAAAGGTCTTGGGAGGAAGGAGTAGAAAAGGTAATCCATCCTAGGTCATAATATCTTTTCTGTGGACTACCTTCAGGGAACCAGGGGGCAGCTGTGGCCAGGGCCAGTCTTTCCTTAATACAGTTCCAGTGAAATCCTGAAACTAGGAAGGTAGGGTTGTTGGACTGGGAAGGGCTGTCAGGGCCAGAGCCCTCTAGGATCTGTTGGGAGTAGGTTGGACAGCCTTTATTGTGGTGTATGGTAGTAGATGCCATGTTTTTAGGTTTCATAAATGTAGATACGATACACAGATTAAAATAATAAGTACTTTTGCAGATTTATGAAACTGTGAACATCTTAATCTGTTTCATTAAACTGTTAATGTCATCCATCCAGTGCAACTTTTCATACTTTCCTATGTTCAATTTTTAAGCAGTTTAACAGTTCCTTGAAATTTTAATGATTCTTTCTGAAAATTTTCAATGTTCTTTTAAAGCTTTTTGCCTTAACTTATTTATAGTCATTTGCAATCTTATCTCCAATTTATCAATTGTTGCTCTCTGTCCACTCCTGGTATCTCCACCAGAAGTACTTATAGCATTCCAAACTTCTAAGGGATATGTCACATAGTACAAATAAATATTTTTAACATTATCAAAATAGTTTTTTCTGTCATGTATGTGGCATAAACAAAATACATTATGGTGAGGTATAATAATTTTATGGGCACTTTTCTGGGATGAACTACATAACCAACATTCATGTTTATTAGTCCATCATCAGAGATGCTGCTTCCAGTGAAGTCAATGGCAAAACAATCATTGATTTCATTCTTAGTGTGATTGAGCTCATTATGCCATAATCACAAATGTAAATTCATGCCAAGAATCTTTTTACTACAACGTAATATCATGTAATCTCTATGACTTCCATTACAATATAGTAACTTATATTCAGGAAAGAAGAGTTGGTCTAGCCACCGGGAGCTTATTCACATTTTTATAAAAGTAAAAATTTCAGGTACATTTTTTAATGCTTAAAATATGTCATCATTTCCGTTACAAAGGACAGTATACCTTACTCTTGTTATTCAGTGTAACTGTGTTCTTTCCTTCCAGAAATTTTGATGGAACTCTATTCTCCTAGTATAAACAAAGATTTAAATGAAGCTCAATCAATTTCAGTCATTTTTAGCAGGTGATGTGCAATAGAAGCAGGAAACTCAGTAACGTAATCACTACATTTGAAACCTATAAAATGAAAAATAAAGACAGTCCAAAAAATGATGTCAAAATGATTGTTTTCAGAAAACCTGTTTTATTTCATAGTGAAAGTTCCTTTTCCCCCTCTTATGTGTACTATTCAAGCCTTTTTCAAAATGATGCATCATTTCTGAACTTGTATGTTGTAGCTCCAAAAAAGGGAACTCAAGCTAATAATTTACTTTCAGCATTTACAGTTTGATGATATGCAGAAAGCAGTGCAGACAATAAAGGCCAGCTATCAGTCCCTTTGAGAGGTTATTGTAAAGTCCTCTAGTTGTTTAAAAGGTGCTTGCTCTGATATAGTTTTCACTATACATTTCAGATGTCAGCCTTTGAGGATTCCAACCTGAGAATCATAGGTGTCAGTTGGAAGTTAACTGTTTAAATTACTTTCAAGCCATTTGGAAATCAGGTGTGTGCGTGTGTGTGTGTGTATATATATGGCTTGAAACACAGTATACATATATACAGAAGGTAACTCCTCACTTAACGCTGTAGTTATGTTCCTGAAAAATGCAACTTTAAGTGAAACAATGTTAAACGAATCCAATTTTCCCATAAGATTTAATGTAAATGGGGGGGGGGGGTTAGGTTCCAAGGAAATTTTTTTTAGGAAGACAAAAGGCATATACTGTACAGTACTGTACTGTGGTTCGGAAGTGCCCCTGGCTTACCCCACACAGGCACAGCCCGCTGGAGGCAAGGACACTAGGAAGCACCTTTGCAGCAACAGTGGCAGCTTACCCGGAGAAGAACAGACGCTGACTTTGCTGGGGAATGCTCCAGGCCCACCTCTTTCCACCCCCACTCCACCTCCTCTCCAGAGCATGCCACATCCCCACTCCTTCCCTCCCCCGCCCCGAAAGTCCAAAGCACCACCAAACAGCTGTGGGAGAAGCACTGGGAGGGAGGGGGAGGAGGCGGAGAAGAGGAACTTGTGCAATGCTCCCTTGTAAAGTCACTGCTCTTCCACAAAATCTTACAAGCAGTGGCCAGAGCAGGCAGCCAAAGGACATTATAAGGGAGCATTGCACAACTTTAAATGAGCATGTTCCCTAATTGAGCAGCGACGTAACTTTGAAATAATGTTAAGCGGGAGGATGTTAAGTGAGGAGTTACTCTGTGTGTGTGTGTGTGTGTGTATGTATATATAGTTACATAATTCTGAGGGCAAATTTAATATTAAATAATGCTTTAAGTTTTGAAAACTAAAAACATCCATCACAACAGACAAAGCCCCAACCTACAACTGTCCTATTGTTGTTTAAAGTAATAATCATATTCCAAAAGGGTAATCAACAGAATACAATGGCATTTCACAGCTTCTGTACTCTTTAGAAATGCCAGACCCTTTGTATTATTTTTATTATTACTCTTATTTTTTTATTAATAATATATTTGTACTGTGGGAGCATTCAAAGGCCTGATCAGGATTGGGTCTCTATTTTCCCTCATGGATTGTATTTTCTAAATGGACAACCAGGGTGGATTTGATTTAAATCATGATTTAAATCACTAGTCAGGAAGACTCGATTTAATCATGGATTTCTACATAAAAGTGCATTCTTGTTGGTTGTTATAATCTTAATAGGTGTGGGTTTCATTTTTAGAAGGTACACACTATACATTTTTAAAGTGATTTATTTTGAAAACTTTTCAGATTAGTTTTACAACTATATCAGAAAATGAATGATTGTTTGGTTATTTCATTGATCAAAGGTAATAGAAGCAGATATTTATGAAGTCATTGTGAGGTGAACTGTCTCCAAATCAACAGGTTAATCATTAATATTTGGAGGATTTTCTTGCCATGCTGTATTAGGAGGAGAACATCACCAGACAGACATTTAAATTGTTTTAGTTAATTAAAACAACAGTATGTATTCTGGATTTTTTTCTTCAATAGCAAACATATAAAATTTTAACAAAACAAGCATATGAATTTTTGAATTTAAACATTCAAGTTTTTTAAAATCAGATTTGTTTTTGTTAAAGTTGTTTTTAACTAAAATAGTTATATGAAATATTTAAAAAAAAACCCAAAATTAAATGGACTATGTCAGCCAGGTCAACATGAGAAACTTAAAAATATTGGCTTCTGCAGCTAACTCAGTCGTCTTCACCTTCATTTTCCTGTTTGTTCATAATCTGGAAAAAGAAAAACAAGCTTTCCTGCTTTTTCAGGTCCCAAATGATTTCTCAATTTGGAATGAATTAGTCCACAGGAAGAAAATATTCTTTGTACACAGGCAGAAGAAGCTACTGCTGTAAAAAGTGAGATTATCACTTCAACAGTCTCTGAATCCAAGTGCTTAAGTGACTTCCACCAGTTCACTGGTGTGACTTTAAAACGTCATCATCAAACATATATTTCTTGAATGGTTCTTATTCCCAAACTGGGTCTCTTTTACATCCTCCTGCCATGATAGGTTTTCCCTTCTAGTGAGAGAATGGTATGGTAGATCTCAAATCAATGAAGGCTACATTCAGAAAGACCTCAAGACTTCTGGAATATGCCGCTCAAACAGTTTCACTTTTGTTTCTACTGCCTGTCCCTCCCTTCTCACATTTATCTCCAGACTTCTTCTCCTTGTCCAGATCTCTTCCGCCCCAACAATCTTCTATTCATTGAACTTTTTGAAACTTTGCATTTTTAGAGAGAGGTAAGGGATTGACTCTGTGTACACAAATTTGCAGAGGGACAATAGGGTTGAGGTTTGTTATTTCTCACCTCTATATATGTATGTATGTATTTATTTATTTAAAATATTTTTACTGTTAACAAGCATGTTATCTCTGGAGACACAAATCCACAGTTTGAGAATGGCAAAACAAAGCATCTCTGATGGTATCTTCAAGACTGAACACTGAGTCCCATTGGGTAGACAGAAAGATTAACCTAAATAATCTATACAGAAGCCCCTGGAACCCCTTAAAATTGGGTCCCTAATCCATGAACTATTGGAACTCACTTACAAAACTTTTCTTAAACATTACATGAATATATTGTCTCATATATAGAATTAGAATTTATAATCTCTATTCCATGATGAGATAGCTTTGAGCTATAAATATATCTTTATCTTTACATAGGTTTTTTCCTCAAAAAGCATTTTATCAAAAAATCCGATTTTTAAAACATTTTTTAAAAGAATCATTGATTTTTATCCGCCCTGTGGAGCACCTACCCTAAATTCTCAATCACTGAGGGACAATCTTCACTCATTGCCATATTTGCTTTCCACAACCAACTTTCTGTATAACTTTTCATGAGTGATGTACTCGAATTCTTGGATGCTAATATCTAAACTGTATTCTTAAAGTTATTCACCTAAATTGGGTTATTGCAGATTATGCACTATATGTATCCTATGACTTTAAAAATAAACTTTGTATTTGTGGATAATCGAAGCACTATACCGAGATGTACAGACACTCTTCTTAACCTATATACTATATAATTTTTTAATATTAGCTTTAATAAATTTTTTAAACTGTATAAACATAGATGCTGAGTTGGTCCCTGATCCAAAGAGCTTACAATCTAGGAACATTCTTCTGCAACCCATCTACAAAATTTATACATAAGTACTTAGCCGTGTTATTCTTCCCTAGGGCCTGATCAAATGCCCACTAAAGTCAATGGAAAGCCTCCCTACAACTTCAATTGGGATTGTCTAACATGCCTTAACTCTTTCTTTTGGGTGGATGTATGTTTATATATACACAGATAGAAAGGATTGCAGTATAATATATGTTGACTGGAGTTGGGGTTTGCAATAGAAAGGTAATACACCATTTGATATGATAGATGAAGCCACAGGCTCAAAATTGTAGACCAGGTAGACACTATTACCTTCCTATTTCAGGCTACATGACTTTCATTCAACCAACTGAACAGGTAAATCAATAAATATAAAATGTAAATGGGCAGTATGTTCTGTAGTTTCTGTTGTATAGGACTCTTCTTGCAAAGTCTGCTGCCAGCCTGCACTCTGCATCAAGAGTTAGTATGCATAGGCGCCAACTCCGTGGGTGCTCCGGGGCTTCTCTTCCGCAGACTAAACAATCCCAGTTCCCTCAGCCTCTCCTCATAAATCATGTGTTCCAGTTCCCTAATTATTTTTGTTGCCCTCCACTGGACACTTTCCAATTTTTTCACATCCTTCTTGTAGTGTGGGGCCCAAAACTGCTCCGAGGCTGGAGCACCCACAGGGAAAAATTAGTGGGTGCTCTGCACCCACCGGCAGCCAAGCTCCCCCCACCCCACCTCCTCCTCCTCCTCCCTTGAGCGTGCTGCGTTCCCGCTCCTCTGCCTGCCTACCTCCCAGTGTTTCCTGCGCGGCCGCCGCCAAACAGCTGTTTGGCAGCGTTAGCATGCTCTGGGAGGGACGGAGGGGAGCGGGAACGTGCTCAGGGGAGGAGGCGGGGCTGGGGTGGGGATTTGGGGAAGGAGTTGGAATGGGGCGCGGGGCAGGGGTGAGAAGAGGTGGGGCAGGGGTGGGGCCTCATGGAAGGGGTGGAGTGGGGAATCATAGAATATCAGGGTTGGAAGGGACCTCAGGAGGTCATCTAGTTCAATCCCCTGCTCAAAGAAGGGCCAATCCCCAACTAAATCATCCCAGCCAGGGCTTTGTCAAGCCTGACCTTAAAAACTTCAAAGGAAGGAGATTCCACCATCTCCCTAGGTAACGCATTCCAGTGCTTCACCACCCTCCTAGTGAAAAAGTTTTTCCTTCCCCACTGCAACTTGAGACCATTACTCCTTGTTCTGTCATCTGCTACCACTGAGAACAGTCTAGAGCCATCCTCTTTGGAACCCCCTTTCAGGTAGTTGAAAGCAGCTATCAAATCCCCCCTCATTCTTCCCTTCCGCAGACTAAACAATCCAGTTCCCTCAGCCTCTCCTCATAAGTCATGTGTTTCAGTCCCCTAATCATTTTTGTTGCCCTCCTCTGGACGCTTTCCAATTTTTCCACATCCTTCTTGTAGTGTGGGGCCCAAAACTGGACACAGTACTCCAGATGAAGCCTCACCAATGTCGAATAGAGGGGAACGATCAGGTCCCTCGATCTGCTGGCAATGCCCCTACTTATAAATCCCAAACTGCCATTGGCCTTCTTGGCAACAAGGGTACACTATTGATTCATATCCAGCTTCTCGTCCACTGTAACCTCTAGGTCCTTTTCTGCAGGACCTAGCCATTCGGTCTCTCATCTGTAACAGTGCATGGGATTCTTCCGTCCTAAGTGCAGGACTCTGCACTTGTCCTTGTTGAACCTCATCAGATTTCTTTTGGCCCAATCCTCTAATTTGTCTAGGTCCCTCTGTATCCTGTCCCTACCCTCCAGCATATCTACCTCTTCTCCCAGTTTAGTGTCATCTGCAAACTTGCTGAGGGTGCAATCCACGCCATCCTCCAGATCGTTAATGAAGATACTGAACAAGACTGGCCCCAGGACCAACCCTTGGGGCACTCTGCTTGATACTGGCTGCCAGCTAGACATGGAGCCATTGATCACTACCCTTTGAGCCCGACAATCTAGCCAGCTTTCTATCCACCTTATAGTCCATTCATCCAGCCCATACTTCTTTAACTTGCTGGCAAGAATACTGTGGGAGACCGTGTCAAAAGCTTTGCTAAAGTCAAGGAATAACACATCCACTGCTTTCCCCTCATCCACAGAGCCAGTTATCTCATCATAGAAGGCAATTAGATTAGTCAGGCATGACTTGCCCTTGGTGAATCCATGCTGATGGTTCCTGATCACTTTCCTCTCCTCTAAATGCTTCAGAATTGATTCCTTGAGTACCTGCTCCATGATTTTTCCAGGGACTGAGGTGAGGCTGACTGGCCTGTAGTTCCCCGGATCCTCCTTCTTCCCTTTTTAAAAGATGGGCACTACATTAGCCTTTTTCCAGTCATCTGGGACCTCCCCCGATCGCCATGAGTTTTCAAAGACAATGGCCAATGGCTCTGCAATCACATCTGCCAACTCCTTTAGCACTCTCAGATGCAGCACATCTGGCCCCATGGACTTGTGCTCGTCCAGCTTTTCTAAATAGTCCCGAACCACTTCTTTCTCCACAAAGGGCTGGTCACCTCCTCCTCATGCTGTGCTGCCCAGTGCAGTAGTCTGGGAGCTGACCTTGGAAAGGGGCCAGAGGGAGGGTTGAGCACCCATGGGAAAGAGGAGAAGTCAGTGCCTATGCTAGTATGTATCCTTAGAGGTGACTAGTCACTGAGTCAGTCACGTACAACTCGAATGGTTTCCCAACTCCTCCCTGGAATCCCAGCAGGCTCTTCCCCAGCTGATTGCCTGACAGCCAAGAAGCAACAGAATGGGCTATGTGACATGAATAGGGCGTTTCCTGATATACATCTCCAAAATGGAACTCAGAAAGGATCCACCAATGTGAAGCTTGTCCTAAACCAGGACACTCAGAGAAGAGAACCACCAAGAAAGATGTCCTCCGTGAGCCTTCGTTCCTCCACCCATTCCCTACTGCTTCCAGCAAGATGGATGTTTAATTTTTGAAAAAACAAATAGTAAGGGATCTAATCCTAGAGCTAGTCTACATTAGAAGTGCTACGTCGGTGGAGCTGCACCGATGCAGCTGTGCCACAGCAGCGCATCTATTGAAGACACTCTATGCCAACGGGAGAGAGCTCTTCCATTGGCATAATAAATCCATCTCCGCAAGAGGCAGTTGCTATGTTGGCAGGAGAAGCTTGACATAATGCTGTTCACACCGACCCGTCCATCAGTGTAATTTACGTAGCTCAGGGTGGTGGCTTATTCAAAGCAAATGATAGTGTAGACCTGGCTCTAGCCTCTCCTTACGTCCCTTCTGGGAGCAGCAAGTGGTTACTTTCAACTCTCGTTTTGGAAAGTCTCTTGCAGCCCGAGCAGGGGAGGAGAGAGGTACAGAGAGAGTTGGAATGCTACTTAGAAAAAAAGAAGAGCAGGGAACTCACGGAATTTTCCCTCTCCTGTTTCAGAGTGGTAGCCGTGTTAGTCTGTATCAGCAAAAACAACGAGGAATCCTTGTGGCACCCTGTTTTCCCTCTCCTGTGCCATTCTGCACCTCCCAGTTACAAGGCAGGTGCTGGTCCTTTTCTTTTCACCTTCTGCATTGGTTGAACATACTCAGGATTGGTAGACCAAGGATGCAGTCAGTTTGTGTGCCCTTCTGGCTTTTGAATGACCCATACTGCTGTGTAAATGAGCCTAAGGATTTCTGTGCACCCTCCCATCCCTGTAAAAGTGAATGACTTGTCTATAAACTTGGGCCAAATTCCTCAGTAAGAATATTACACATGAGTCTGAAGCCAGAATTTAGCCTCATTATTTGAGCAGGTTTATCCAGAGTACCTGCCAAAAAAAAAAACACCCCAGAAAAGAAAAATAACTGTCAGTGTTAAGAGAAAAATATTCAGTATATCCACAGCTTTGGAAGATGTTTCACCAAGAACATATTGATTATTTCTACTCTTAAACTATTGTAAATGCTATTATATTTGCATCACTGGAAGTTTCCAATTTAAAATGTGCATGGAAAGCTAATTCTGGCTTTGTAGCCTCAAGATAGTTATTCTGGAAACCAGAAACTGATTCTTACTCGTAGGCCCATCTCACATCTCTTGAGGCAGCTGGGGCTGGGAAATTTGTGGAAGAAATATACTATTTTATGTCACTCAACAGCAGTCTTTCTGGATAATTAAGGAGGGACACTAACAAGCTCTGAAAGGAATTCTGTCTTCATCAACAGGAATGAAGATGCTCCTTACATGAAGCCTTAAAGACAGGAGTTTTAAGCAGGAAAAAATAGGTTGGATCCTTAGAAACCCCCCATCTCCACCAGGGAAATGAAAGATCCTCTAAAGGGAAATAGGGGAATGCTAAATGTGACACACCTGCTGCTTTTTCTTAACTTCTGCAGTTAATAGCATGCCCGTGGAGTATCTCATAAATATCAAATGTTGATGCTGGGCAACCCAGATGTCAGTCAAGAACCTAAATTGTAACAGAAGGAAAAGAAAGAAACTTACAGATTTATTCTTGCTTGTGGAGAAAAAAATAGGTCAAATTTTATTATTACCGTAGAACCCAACCAAGATTGGGACCACATTGTGCTTGGCACTGTATTCCCATATAACGAGAAACAATCCCTACCCTGAAGAGTTTGCAGTCTAATTACACAAGAGAAACAGGGTGCTAAGTACTTGTTCAGTGTTAGATAATAATTAAGTAGCATGACTAGAACCCAGGTCTTCTGATTCCCAAGCCAATGCCCCTACCCACTAGCCCATAGTGCTTCCCTGCCATGATTAGAAATCCTTATTCTTTTATTTTACAGTTTGCCAACTTCTGAGTTGGAGGATGATCTGGACCCCTACAAAATGCAAAGCTGTCATCTGTCTTTGTAATCCTTATTAGTCCTAGAATGTGCTCCATGCTTTCTTGCTCCATATGTTACTAGAATGCCCTACTGTCATTATGTCCTGGGACCATATATTTGATAAAAATGCCCAGGGGATCACCTCCAAAACACCTTAGACGCGAAGGACCTTTTATGGTACAAACACTGCCATGTTGTTAAATAAACAAACAATAACCATTTTAACAGAGAAAGAGATGAATATACACACTCTTTGCAGCAAAGTGTAATTGTAGCCATACAGCCCAACTATGAGCTACCCTGATTTGCATCTCTCTAGGTCAAAACAGGTATCTAGACAGATAAATCAGCCAGTCTACCAGAGCTTGAGCCATCACTGTAAAGAGAGTTAGAGATGCCACTGAGCCAGACCCCAGGCAGTCTCTGTAAGTGAGTATCTTGGTCTCAGAAACACAGTGAATCCCACAATTCTGGAAGATATATATTCCATTCTCTCTTTACTATTCCTACCCAAATGGCTGAATGCTTCTGTCCTGTTGTAACATTTTACACAGGCCCTCCACATAGAGACATTAGCCTACTGGAGCGTATAGAAACTAGAATGTGAGTGCTTTGATTCAAATGGAAGAGAAACACAATGGTTAATCAGCAAAACAACAAAGCATATTCAGCAAACACCAATACAATATCCTGAGACATACTGTGTCTTCACTAGGGAAAAAGGTGTGTTCTAACTCAAGTAAACTAACTGGTGGTGAAAGCCTAGTGAAGACAAGGCAGTACAGTAACTCCCCACTTAACGTCCTCTCGCTTAACGTTGTTTTGATCTTACGTCCCTGCTAAATTACAGAACATGCTCCATTTAAAGTTGTGCAATGCTTTGCTATAACGTCTGGCTGCCTGCTTTGTCCACAGCTGGCAGCCCCCTTTCAGCTCCCCTATGTGCCCCCTCCGGCCACAGCGCCTCCAGCCTGCCGGCAGACCCCGTGGATCAGCACCTTCCCCCTCGTCCTGCCCGCGGCAATCAGCTGGGTTGCAGTATTCAGGAGGGAGGGGGGAGGAGCAAAGACAGGGCGCGCAGCCTCCCCCTTCCCTCCCCTACCTCCTGCCCCCAGCAATCAGCTGGCTTGCAGTGTTCAGGAGGCAGGGGAGGGAGCGGGAGCCTGCGCGCCGTGTCCTCGCTCCTACCCCCTCCCTCCTGAATGCCACAAGCCAGCTGATTGCCGTGGGCGGGGGAGGGAAGGGGGAGGAGCAAGGATGCAGTATGCGGAGTAAATGGGGAGGAGGGGGGGTAAGAAGAGGCGGGTTAAGGCTGGGGGGTTGGAGGAAGGGGTGGAATGGGCGGGCCGAGGGTTGAGCCCCCCCCACCCCTGGTGTTTGCAGAGTAGGGGAAGCTGCTGCTGCACAACGTGCTTCTCCTAGCCTACAGCACCTTCCGCCTCCTTGCCTGCCTCATTGTCTCCAGTGCCAGTGGGCGGTGTCTATGTGGGGTAAGGCGGGGGCAGCTCCCAACTACAGTACTGTATTGTATGGCAAAAAAAAAAAAATTCCCTGGAATCTAACCCCCCATATTTACATTCATTCTTATGGGGAAATTGGATTCTCTTAACATCGTTTCACTTAAAGTCGCATTTTTCAGGAACAGAACTACAACGGTAAGTGAGGAGTACTGTATGTAGTCTTCACATGAGTTTGCAGGTCAAGTTCAACCCTACATTCCCGTAGTTTTTAACTTGATCTCCTAACTTGTGTTAAAGCCACTCCCCCATCACCACTACATGACGGTTGGGAGGGAAAACCTTGATGTAGCAAAGGAGTTTGAATGTCTCTTTGTTCTTCTCCCAGCCTAATTAGGGGGTGGAAAGGGGCTCTTCCTCACTGGCCAATGAGATATCTCAGAGCCAGAGGAGGGATCAGCTCGAAAAAAAGAGGCCATGAGTGGTCAGGAGGGGCTATTGCCATTCCAAGGAAATCCCCAGAAAACCCAGAGCAGCTGGTCACGGCCGCAGCACCCTGTGATTCTGTGTAGATGGTGGGAGACAAAAGGGCTAAGGGAAAGAGTGGGGTGGCAACTAAGTTGAATTTGTGGCCAGATTTGCCAAACAATGGTATTTAGACATATTGTTCCAGCCTTCTCTGTCACTCTTAGTACTGACAGAGTACTTGTTCCAGACATTAATGTTGATTCTGTTTTAAAAAATATTGTATCCCAGTTAGCCTAGCTCACAGAAAACCTACTGCATCAGAAAAAGCTACATGAAGCTCAAACACTGTACATAATTTAATCTAATGAATGGACCAGCTGGTTCAGCAGCACAGCTGGGCAATTCCACTGGATCATCTCAGAGCTGTGGGCATCAGCAGGGGGTTCTTGGCTTAGTGTCCTCCATTAGTGCAGTTTTGTTATACTTCTGACCACAGCCCCAGCCCTGCACTTTTGATTTATCCCCTGTATTTCAAATGTCCTCTCTGAGGCCACCTCCCATCTCCTGAATGGGAGGCCGGTGTTGTTTCTGTGATGTCCCCCCCCACATTTCATAGATGTCAAATAGGCCAGTACCCTATGTAATGTAACATATTATATATAAAACTTTGAAAATTGCTATTTATACATTTTATTGTTACCTTCCCTTGCTTTCCCTCCTCCCTTGTTCTGTTTTTTTTTTACCTGTTTGTCGTTAAACTTAATAAAGATACTGAAATACACTTCAGATTGTTCACACTTCTAGGAGGGACAATGAGGGAGATGGAAAGAGGTAAACAAGAACTGCATAGGGGCTGGTAACAGCCAAAATATGGACATAAGTTGGGCCCTACCAAATTCCCGGCCCATTTTGGTCAATTTCACAATCATAGGATTTTAAAAATCATAAATTTCATGATTTCAGATATTTAAATCTGTAATTTCATTTTTGGGTCCGGACCCAAACTGGGGTAGTGGAGGCATTTCAAGGTTATTGCAAGGGGGTTGTGGTATTACCACCCTTTTACTTCTGTGCTGCTGGTGGTGGTGGCACTGCCTTCAGAGCTGGGCAGTCAGAGAGCAGCAGATGCTGGCCGGCAGCCCCGCTCTGAAGGCGGCATCACCGCCAGCAGCAGCGCAGAAGTAAGGATGGCATGGTATGGTATTGCTACCCTTGTTTCTGTGCTGCTACTTTCAGAGCTGGGCGGCCGGAGAAAACTGGGTGCTTGGGCAGCAGCTGCCGCTTTCTGGTCATCCAGTTCTGAAGGCAGCGCAGAAGTAAGGGTGGCAATACCACAACCCCTCTACAATAAGCTTGCAAACCATCCCCCCCTTTTGGGTTGGTAACCCCAGGTTGAGAAACACTGGTCTCACCTGTGAAATCTGTATAGTATAGGGTAAAAGCACACACAAGACCAGATTTCATGATGGAGACTAGATTTCACGGTCCATGATGCATTTTTCACGGCTGTGAATTTGGTAGGGCCCTAGACATAACTTAACAATGCTTTTACAGGGTGAATGTGGATTCATATGGAGACAAGCATTCTAATTACTTCCAGCATACAAATCCAAATGGTAATTTAGAAATCTTGTTAAAATATTTCTATTAAATATCAAAACTTCATAAACATCTTTAAATAAGCTATTGGTATGTTTAGAAAATGTATTTTGTACAGGCATGTGCTATCACCAAGAAATACAAATGAAATAAATTCACAATATTTTCCTTTTCTTACATTTGCTTCTTGTGTTTTCATAAATGGTATTATCATTTCAGCTTGGACCCTTCACATTGGACCTTGGTTTCCCCTATGAAAAAAGTGTAACAGTAAAAAGTCTTGTAAACTAAGCAACATATAGAAAGCACGCAGTCAAAGTTGCTAGTTTTATCTAATTTTTATGTGGCCAGTTACCCTTTTACATTTGTATGAATAACATGGCCCCATGGTACTTTACAGCGTCAATGAATTCCTTTATTTCATTTTCTGAAGGACAGCAGAGATGACTTTAAAGCAAGATCCCAGAGGTGAAAGTACAACTAAAGCTATTCAACCTATCATTTCCTTTCTGAGAGATCATTTCCTCTTGGCACCACAGTCTTTGCTTTTGTCTTTCAACAAAAAATGTTTACTCTCCATGCAACGTGTCAGGACTGAATATACTTTGGGTTTTATAAAGCTTCATATCCCTCCAAAAAGGTGTTTTTCTTTAGTTTAAATTAAGAGAATTTGTTACTTACAGGTTATAAAAAAAATGCAAACGGTAAAATCAAACAAGTTTAAATGTAGACAAGTAAAGGAAGCTTACTAGGATGTATGCTCAGTTAGCTCACATTTCTTGTGAGCAGGGTTGGCCGCCTTTCATAGATTAACCTGGCCTGAGAACGTCAAAGCATTTCTCAGTTACTTTTGCATGTGAAACAGTAAATAAGTGCAATTTTGCAGTCTGCAAAGAACTACAGAAAAACTCCACTGTCTGAGCTAACAAAATGCTGCTATTTCCTTAACAGCCTTCTGATTGCGTTTATTCCTCTATCAGCACAAATCCACCCTGATGGTATACCATCGTTTCATCTCTTTTAATGCAAAAGGCAGCAACGTTTGCAATTATACAGTGATTTATTCAATAAAATAAAATAATTGCATCAGGTTTTTAAAATACTCTGTACTTACAATGCACCTATCTTGTTGCCCTGAAAGTGCTTTACAAATACTAAATAAAGTGCAAAGGTAGGAAAGCATTATCTGTCAATATTATCACTGGATTTGAATATGAGTAACTTTAAGCACCAGTAGTTCCATGTACTGCAATCAAGTTCAGTGGGGTAAAGTTAGGCACAGGCTTAAGTCACAAGCGCTTTGCAGGATAAGGGTCAGACTGTTCAGCACATTGCAGGAACAAGCTCTTAATGCCTAGATAGATAATCACCTCTTTACAGATGGGGCTATTGAGGCAAAGAAAGATTAAATGACCCATGCAAGGTCACAAACAAGCCCCTAGAAGATCCAGGCAGTTGTAGATTACAGCTCTTCTAACTCTCAGTTTGGGGCCTTAGCCACAGCTCCATCCCACTTTCACAGTGTTGAAAGGAAAATTACAAAATGGTAGTATAAATCGTTTAATTTTAACTCTATTTTTATGTCTTAATTTAGTTGAATTAGAGGCAGGTTTCTCGTAATAGGTTAACACTGATAAAAGCCAATCAAAGCAAAAAGTTGAGAATGGTTTTTATAAAATATATATGTAAGCGGGGTAATGGTCCCACTATTGTGGGGAACTTTCCTGGTTTATACACTACCCTGGTGAAATGGGCTAGTGACAGGATCTGAGTCCTCGCTCCCACTTCCTTTACCCAGAGGCCTGCCTGACCTCGAGGGCTCCCCTTCCACTCTCTTGTGTCGCAGAGTCCACGTAACTCCAACAAGGCTGGGCCCAGGATTGCTGGGGGGCTAAACCCCCAACCTTGTTGTGGTCAGGGGCTAGGGTGTCCCCACTCCGGGGTACTCTTTCTGCACTGGGCACTTCTCTGAACCACTGACCATTACATACAGTTCAAAGCAAATACAGTTTATTAAACAGCAATCAATTTTAAAAAATAAGGAAAAAATGGGAAAGGTTAAAGGAAAACACATAACCCCACTCTGTGGCACAGGGACATCACAACCAGCGTCTCTGGAATGTAAGGGAAGTTCAGTCTCTTCCTCACACGTCCCAGGCCTTCTGCCCAAGCCCTGGCTGTGCTGCAGGGTTGGACACTTGCTCTGGCAGTGGCCACACGCCCTCAGGCTTTAGGTGGCAGAACCCAGTTGTCACGGAGTCTCTGGGCGATGCTCTGGAATTGCTCCCCATGAAGCCAGGCAGGACTCTGGGGAAGTCTTCTTTCTGTGAGCAGCCTGTCTCCAGGGCACACAGCTCACACAGCTTCCACTTTCCTGGGTCTGACCTCGAAGCATTCAGCATCCTCTGCCCCTCCGTGCGCTTCCCACAACGAGTCCGCTCAGGTGGGCTCCTGGGGAAGCCAGCGGGTCCTGCACCCCAACTCCGCAGTCAGACGTGACTCTCAGCCAGCCAGTAAAACAGAAGGTTTATTAGACGACAGGAACATGGTCTAAAACAGAGCTTGCAGGTGCAGAGAACAGGACCCCTCAGCTGGGTCCATTTTGGGGGGCAGTGAGCCAGACAACCACGTCTGCACTTTACTCCATGTCTCCAGCCAGCCTGAAACTGAAACTCCCTCCAGCCCCTCCTCCTCTGGGCTTTGTCCCTGTCCCAGGCCAGGAGGTCACCTGATTCGTTTGTTCTCCAACCCTTTAGCTCCCACCTTGCAGGGGGGAAGGGCCCAGGCCATCAGTTGCCAGGAAGCAGGGTGTTGGCCATTCTCTGTGTCCAGACCCCTGCACACACCTGCCCTCTAGGGCTCTGCAACGATCATACACCCTTACCCCACCCCTTAGATACTTAAGAACTGCATAGGGGAAACTGAGGCACCCCCACATTATTCAGAGGAAACATTAAGAACAGTCCCACTTCGTCACACCCTTCTTCCCAGCATTGTCCCCGCCTCATCTTGGTTACAATCCCCTTCCAAGTCTGACCTGCCAGGCCTTTTGGCTGGGGGCGTCTCCCTGGGGTGGGCCCGCTGCCCAGGGTCCCCCTCGCTCTTCCCAGCTGCTCACCGCACCTGGCTCCAGACTGCTCCAGCTCCACTCTGCCTCAGCACTGCTGCCTCCAGCTCCCTGGGCTGCTTCTCTGGCCCCTCTGGCTCTGGTTGCTGCAGCTCTGTTCCCAGCACAGGTCTGCTTTCTGGGCTGCTTTTGTGACTCTGCTCCCAGCACTGACCTGCTTCCTGGGCTGCTTCTCTGGCCCCTCTGGATCTGGCAGGGCTCTGCTCCCCAGCTCAGCTGCGGCCCCTGCTCTCTCCTGAGCTCAGCCCCACTCTGTCTGACCCAGGCAATACCTGCTCACAGGGAGGATGGGACCCACCCACCCTGGCCTCCTGACTCCCTGATTAGTCTGCCCACCCTGTCAATCAGGCTGACCTGGGTCACTGGCTTATCCCCATTGCCCCTGGGGACGGTCAGTCTTAGGGTCCTGATTTCCCATCGACCCTTCCCCGTACTTTTGGTACTGCGAGCTAGCCAACCAAAAAACCGCCACTGACTTTTAGTAAGGGGACAAGAGTCCCCTTACATGTACAAAAGACTTGAATTTTAAATTTTTCTGCGGGGTATAAATTTATTTGCAGAGGCAGCTGAATTAGCTGCCAGTTGGTTACAGGGGACATTGACAGTTTGGGTGCCTGAGCAAATAAAACTTGTGACTGCTAGTGAATTTTGCATTACTTTCCATATATCTTAGGGTATGTCTATACCACGAAATTAGGTCGAATTTATAGAAGTCGGGTTTTTAGAAATCGTTTTTATATAGTTGATTGTGTGTGTCCCCACACAAAATGCTCCAAGTGCATTAACTCGGCGGAGTGCTTCCACAGTACCGAGGCTAGCATCGACTTCCGGAGTGTTGCACTGTGGGTAGCTATCCCACAGTTCCCGCAGTCTCTGCTGCCTATTGGAATTTTGGTTGAGATCCCAGTGCCTGATGGGGCAAAAAACATTGTCACGGGTGGTTCTTGGTACATGTCGTCAGGCCCCCGTTCCCTCCCTCCCTCCGTGAAAGCAATGGCAGACAATCATTTCACGCCTATTTTCCTGAGTTACTTGTGCAGACGCCATACCACGGCAAACATGGAGCCCCCTCAGCTCACTGTCACCGTATGTCTCCTGGGTGCTGGCAGATGCGGTACTACATTGCTACACAGCAGCAGCAACCATTGCCTTGTGGCAGCAGACGGTGCAATAGGCCTGTAAACCATTGTCGTCGTGTCCGAGGTGCTCCTGGCCGCCTTGGTAAGGTCGGTCAGGAGCGCCTGGGCAGACATGGGCGCTGGGACTAAATTAGGAGTGACTCGACCAGGTCATTCTCTTTAGTCCTGCAGGCAGTCCTATTGTACCATCTTATGGTGAGCAGGCAGGAGATGAGGATGGCTAGCAGTCCTGTTGCACCATCTGCTGCCAGCCAAAGATGTAAAAGATAGATGGAGTGGATCAAAACAAGAACTAGACCAGATTTGTTTTGTATTCATTTGCTTCCCCCCTCCCTCTCTCCGTGAAATCAATGGCTGACAATCGTTTTGGTGAGGTCTGTCAGGGGCACCTTGAAAACTTTAATGGAGATTCAATCCTGCCTGAAATACCAGAGGGAGGGATAGCTTAGTGAGTTGAGCATTGGCCTACTAAACCCAGGGTTTTGAGTTCAATCCTTGAGGGGGCCATTCTGTATGACAGTTGTTTTTGTTTCTCCTTGATGTAAAGCTACCCCCTTTGTTGATTTTAATTCCCTGTAAGCCAACCTGGTAAGCCATGTCATCAGTCACCCCTCCCTCCATCAGAGCAATGGCAGACAATCGTTCCGCGCCTTTTTTCTGTGCGGACGCCATACCACGGCAAGCATGGAGCCCGCTCAGATCACTTTGGCAATTAGGAGCACATTAAACACCATGCGCATTATCCAGCAATATATGCAGCAACAGAACCTGGCAAAGCGAAACTGGGTGAGTAGACAACATCAGTGCGGTGACGAGAATGATGAGGACATGGACACAGACTTCTCTCAAGGCATGGGCCCTGGCAATGTGGGCATCATGGTGCTAATGGGGCAGGTCACGCGGTGGAATGCCGATTCTGGGCCCGGGAAACAAGCACAGACTGGTGGGACCGCATAGTGTTGCAGGTCTGGGACGATTCCCAGTGGCTGCGAAACTTTCGCATGCGTAAGGGCACTTTCATGGAACTTTGTGACTTGCTTTGCCCTGCCCTGACATGCATGAATACCAAGATGAGAGCAGCCCTCACAGTTGAGAAGCGAATGGCAATAGCCCTGTGGAAGCTTGCAATGCCAGACAGCTACCAGTCAGTCGGGAATCAATCTGGAGTGGGCATATCTACTGTGGGGGCTGCTGTGATGCAGGTAGCCAACGCAATCAAAGATCTGCTGATATCAAGGATAGTGACCCTGGGAAATGTGCAGGTCATAGTGGATGGCTTTGCTGCAATGGGATTCCCTAACTGTGGTGGGGCCATAGACGGAACCCATATCTCTATCTTGGCAAGGGAGCACCAAGCTGGCGAGTACATAAACCGCAAGGGGTACTTTTCAATAGTGCTGCAAGCACTGGTGGATCACAAGGGACGTTTCACCAACATCAACGTGGGATGGCCGGGAAAGGTACATGGCGCTCGCATCTTCAGGAACTCTGGTCTGTTTCAAAAGCTGCAGGAAGGGACTTTATTTCCAGACCAGAAAATAACCATTGAGGATGTTGAAATGCCTATAGTTATCCTTGGGCACCCAGCCTACCCCTTAATGCCATGGCTCATGAAGCCGTACACAGGTAGCCTGGACAGTAGTCAGAAGCTGTTCAACTACAGGCTGAGCAAGTGCAGAATGGTGGTAGAATGTGAATTTGGACGTTTAAAAGCGCGCTGGTGCAGTTTACTGACTCGGTTAGACCTCAGCGAAACCAATATTCCCACTGTTATTACGGCTTGCTGTGCGCTCCACAATATCTGAGAGAGTAAGGGGGAGACATTTATGGCAGGGTGGGAGGTTGAGGCAAATCGCCTGGCCACTGGTTACGCGCAGCCAGACACCACGGCGGTTAGAAGAGCACAGGAGGGCGCGGTGCGCATCAGAGGAGCTTTGAAAACCAGTTTCATGACTGGCCAGACTACGGTGTGAAAGTTCCGTTTGTTTCTCCTTGATGAAACACCCCGCCCCTTGGTTCACTCTACTTCCCCGTAAGCTAACCGCCCTCCCCTCCTTCCTTCGATCACTGCTTGCAGAGGCAATAAAGTCATTGTTGCTTCACATTCATGCATTCTTTATTAATTCATCACACAAATAGGGGGATAACTGCCAAGGTAGCCCGAGGGGGGTGTTGGAGGAGGGAAGGACAAGGCCACACAACACTTTAAAAGTTTAAAGCTTTAAAAGTTATTGAATGCCAGCCTTCTGTTGCTTGGGCAATCCTCTGGGGTGGAGTGGCTGGAGGCCCCCTGCCCACTGCATTCTTGGGCGTCTGGGTGAGGAGGCTATGGAACTTGGGGAGGAGGGCAGTTGGTTACACAGGGGCTGTAGCGGTGGTCTGTGCTCCAACTGCCTTTCATGCAGCTCAACCATATGCTGGAGCATATTAGTTTGATCCTCCAGCAGCCTCAGCATTGAATCCTGCCTCCTCTCATCACGCTGCCTCCACTTTTTAGCTTCAGCCCTCTCTGCAGTCCGCCACTTACTCTCTTCAGCCCGCCACCTCTCCTCCCAGTCATTTTGTGCTTTCCTGCACTCTGACATTGTCTGCCTCCATGCATTCGTCTGTGCTCTGTCAGTGTGTGAGGACAGCATGAGCTCAGAGAACATTTCATTGCGAGTGCGATTTTTTCATGTTTGCCTCTCTGGTAGGCTTGCCTCAGCTCCTTAAGTTTCACACGGCACTGCTTCGGGTCCCTGTTATGGCCTCTGTCCTTCATGCCCTGGGAGATTTTGACAAATGTTTTGGCATTTCGAAAACTGGAACGGAGTTCTAAAAGGATGGATTCCTCTCCCCATACAGCGATCAGATCCCGTACCTCCCGTTCGGTCCATGCTGGAGCTCTTTTGCGATTCTGGGACTCCATCATGGTCACCTCTGCTGATGAGCTCTGCAGGGTCACCTCTGCTGATGAGCTCTGCACTCACCTGCAACTTGCCATGCTGGCCAAACAGGAAATTGAAATTCAAAAGTTCGCGGGCCTTTTCCTGTCTACCTGGCCAGTGCATCTGAGTTGAGGTTGCTGTCCAGAGCGGTCACAATGGAGCACTCTGGGATAGCTCCCGGAGGCCAATACCATCTAATTGCTTCCACAGTACCCCAAATTCGACCTGGCAAGGCCGATTTCAGCACTAATCCCCTTGTCGGGGGTGGAGTAAGGAAATCGATTTTAAGAGCCCTTTAAGTCGAAAAAAGGGCTTCGTCGTGTGGATGTTAAATCGATTTAACGCTGCTAAATTCGACCTCAACTCCTATTGTAGACCAGGGCAGAGTAATCAGGGCACCAGAACTGATCCAGTTTTCATGCAATTCCCAATGATCTACCACAGCTAGAGCCAGAATCTGATATCCTTACACTAGGAATACTCCCACTGATTTCAATAGGACTATGTGTGGTGGAGTAAGGTATTACTCAGCATAAGGGTATCAGAATCTGGCCACAAGAGGGAAATAAAGTAAAATATCACTTGAATCCTACATTCTCTTCCTCATTAAGTGTATTAACATCACAACACAACATCTCTAGGTGGTGACGTTTCATCCAGTGATGTACCTCTGCACAGACAGAAATGAACTAACTACTAACACCCTCAAATATTGCAAACCATTGATAGGCAAAACCCAAAACATTCTTCTCTCCCTGCTCGTAAGGGAATACTGAAGCTGCTACAGATGGGGAAGGGAGGCAGCCTCCATGCTAGAAGACAGCAAAGAAGTAGTGAAGAACAGAAATAGAAGCATCCTCTGGCAGCTGTGGTATACTGAAAATTATAAAAATTACAAGCTGTCATTTTAAACCCTAAGGGTTTTCCCTTAGGCAAGAGGGTTCTGTAGGGAAGTGTGATTAGAATCAGTTCTGCAGACAGACAGCTGAAGGTTGGGTGAATTGTGCCTCCCTGTTTTAGAGAGAAGCCTGCTTTCTCTCTCTGTTTTGGGTGGAGGGGACAGATTTTCACCCAAGGGAGAATTAGGTAGACAGAATTCAATTATCCAAATGATAATTTGACCAGAACACTGGAAAAACTGTGAAAAGTGCAATTAAGGGATTCGCTTTTCAATATCCCCATTTTACAGATGAAGAAATAGAAGCACAGAGAGGTCAAAGTGACTTTCCTAAGGTCACCCACCAGGCAAAGTGGACGAGCTAGGAACAGAGTGCAGGTCTCCCAAGTACCAGACCAGCATACTAGCCACAAGGCCACACTGTAGATAAACTCTAAAGGTCTCCCCCAGAAATCTACCTACCAAATACTGTAATATGTTTGCCAGTTTTCTGTTAAATGAACAAGTATTATGCTAGAATATGGAACAGTATGAAGTGAAAGTCTCAGATGAAGATTTTTTTAAATTAAATTTCCCACAAACTATTTACCATCTATTAAAGATACACACTTAGTGAACATTCCATTGCAGATAATATTTGTGTTACATCTTGAGAACAATCACATTAATAAGAAATCCTGTTAAAATATTTTCCCACCAGACAACCCTCCAGCCGGGGACCATTTCAAACAATGGTTTTACTTTTTAGTAATGATATTCTTAGCAGTCTCATTGTTCAAAACTGGTCCCACAGATATCTAATTTTTAGTAGGATAACACACATTATTTGAACATAGAATTTTAACCAGAAAATTTCCCTCTTACTTAGCATACTTAGGGGAACCATGTCACCATATGTGGTTTCTTAGATTTTCTGACTACTGTATTCTAGAACTAAATAAACGTTGTCACACCAGCCTTATCCGTGACAGATTTCAACTGCCTGGGGGTGTTTATGGACCAGAAGCAAGAAGTCTGTTTTAACTCATCAGAAAGTGAGCCTAATGAATAGGCTTAAAGCCTCATCTATTTACTGGTATTTTATTATTTGTTAAACTGACTCATGGTCATTCTTATTATAGCAGTGCCGTTCTCACCACTATACATTAGCTGACAGCCTATCACCATTTCCATTAGAAACTCTTTTTTTAGACATTTGCAGCGAGGCTGTGAAAATTCACCCTAGACATACTCACTTGGAATACTGCTTCCCAGATGTGGTGTGAATATTTTGTATTAATTAATTTTAAATATGAATGTGTATGTGAATTTTGTATTTTCATAAATGAAGAATGTTAACAGCATTATTTAAACCAGATAGACACTATGCCAGTTCTCCCACCATGCTCTTTAGCTAATGCACCTCACTCCTCATATGCAACACTACTGCTAATTCAAGTGTGGACTTCGTTTGAACGGAGATAGGTTATGTGTTATTCAGAGCTGTTCTCTAGGAACTAGGATCTTGGCTATCTATGGTACTGTATGAAGGAGTTAATCTTCATTAAAAAACTAGCCATTTAAAATTATTACGATAATATTTATTTCCTGTACTGATAACTGTAAAGCAGTGGGGGCAACCTGCGGCCCGGGGGCTGCACACCGCCCATCAGGCTAATTTGCTGGCGGGCCTCAAGACAGTTTGTTTACATTGACTGTCCGCAGGCATGGCTGTCCGCAGCTCCCAGTGGCCGCGGTTCGCCGTTCCCTGCCGATGGGAGCTGCGGGAAGCGGTGCTGTAAAGCATTTACCTCTTCAGGCCCATGTGTTCGCTGTCTTCCTAAAAATGTACAGACAAGAACAATATAATTCAAAAACTCTGCTGCTCTGTTAGTCATAGAGTCAACTGATTGCTCCGTGGCATGACCCACAGGAGTGACAGGAGCACAGAACAGCCGGGGGGGGGAGGGGGGCAGCGCAAGAACCAACCATCTACCAACTTGAAACTGGACCCACATTTGCTCACAAGATCCATGAACATTAGTACAAGGCCAGTTCAGATAATACTGCCAAATTTGCGGCATCAAGGACTTCCAGGTCATGGGAGGAGGGGGCCCCACCAATTCATTGTGATGGTTATTGGTCATGCTCCAATGTTATGCTTTGTGCAATATGAGCTTCTTCTTGCTGACTGAGAGCTCTGTGGTGGTGACATGAACTCCACTGGGGAACTCAGACATCTTCTACTTTATGAAGGACCTGGATGAGACACATCATAGGTTCCACCCTCCTCTTGTTTAAGAAGAAACCTCCATCCACTATAGGGGGAGTAAACTTCTCCCAATAAAGGGCTGTAGGAAGGTACTTCCATCCTAGAGCAAGTGGGAGCAAGGGAGAGTCAGAATTCCTTCTCAAGCCTCCTTTTGGGGCAGCACATCTATGTATTGCCCCATGCACAAGGCAGAGTCCAAAGGCTCACTCCAGCCCATAAGCAAATAGCAATGAAATCTGCAATTCATGTTTCAGGAACTTCGTTAGAAAAAGAGTTTGATATGTTTTAATTAAAAGACTGGGGGCGGGGGAAGAGGAGTGTTGCTGTGAATGGCACTGACCCTTCTTTATTATGGCTTGCTCCCTAAATTGCTAACACAGCAAAGCAAATATAGTACTTCACTAAAAATAAATACAGTGATTGTTGTAGAAGTTATTATGTGGCACAACTAAGGAAGTATATATTTTGGCAAGGAAATGTCAAGAAAGATAAAGAAAAACAATTTAGATTTACAAGGCTAAATAAGTAAAGAGGCAAAACAACTGCTGATTTAAAAATTCAGCTTCAGCAGTCAGAAGATTAGAGGAGAATTTTATGGTCCAGCTGTACAATCTTTGCTCAGGTGGCCCCTTTACTCCCTGGCACATAAGGTGAGTCACAGTCTCACCCTGAAAGTGTAGTTACTACAGATTCTACCCTTGAACTCTATGTAACTCTCCAGTTGTGAGCAATGGGAGATCTGCCATGTGTCTTGGGCAGTACATGACCCAAATTTTGTAACCGCAGTCTATGGACTATAATTAAAATGCAATTTGGCCCTCTTCACAAAATGAGTTTGACACTTTTTGCTGTCAACTTACTTTACACGAATACTACTTTTTTTTCCTTTCTTAATCTTCAAAGCCACTGGGCCAAGTTTTCTTTTCTTATACAGGGCAATTTCAGTGGTACTGGGAGATGAATTTAACTGACTACAATTTTCATGACCTTTTGTAATTTATTCTTATTCAAGATATTCTAAATCCTGATAATTATTTTAGTAGCTATACTTTAGATACTAGTAATTCTAATGACATGTAGTACATTGGTTGCCTTTAAAATATTTACAAATGGTATTTACAAGTTCCCAACTTTACTGACATGAGGGCATTTTCTGTGAGGTCCCCGTGATGCTGCAAATAGCCTGAATTTGCTGGCTTTGCAGGCATGCTGCAAGAGACATTTGATAGAGTTTTTTGAGAGAACTGAAGTGACGCTTCATACCATCACATGATTAAAGTGTATAAGGCTCTTTAATCTAACAGAGAAAGTTATAACAAGAACCACTGTCTGGGAAGTTCAAGTTCAAGTCTGCCCAACTCCAGTTACAACTTAGGAACACATTTTTAAATGGAAGGGTGAATTCTCCAGCTCCTAGTGTCTTCAAATCAAGGCTGGTTGCCTTTCTGGAAGTTATGCTTCAAAGATAAGTTATCAGGCACAGTGCAGGGTAACGTAGTGAAATTCTGTGGCCTGTGTAATGTGGAAGGTCAGATTAGCTGATCTAATGGTCCATTTTGGTCTTAACGTCTATGAATCTATTAATCTATTTCCACAATGATAAGCTAATGTAAAGAAGTATTTGTAACTGGCCGGTTACATTCCTGTTTGCATGATCATTTTAATGGTGCTTCAATATTTGTTATAATATGTGTTTGGGCACCTAGAGCTTTGTAGAGCATCTCTTATTATTTAAATCTAAATAAATAAAATATCTGTGGTACTCATGTTAACAAAGAGAAACCCATCTAACATAAATCCTAAATATAATTTAAAAAAGAGCATAAACCAGAAACAGCTGCTATTTTAACAGGCTGATGATACAGAGTAGAACTGACAAAACAGAATTCTTTGATTTTAAGAGTTAAATCCGAAACATTTAAAAAAAAAAGTCATTTTAAGGTATTTTTTTTAAATTAACCAAAACATATTTTGTTACAGAGGCATGTGACAGCAACACTATATTTAAGGTTGCATCCTGAAATGGACTTGAAATGATAACGCATAAAATACTGGGCCGTTTCCCCCCCTAAAGTTTGTGGCCAATTAGTGTGAAACTTCACACAGGGTTAGTTTTTTGCCCTCCCAAAGAATGCCAGCTTTGCATCACCCCTTGTAACTGTCTTTCTGCACACAAAGCTTTACTCATCTGCTTTCTCCCAGTGCTGCTTGTATTGAGGAAAAACAACCTGGTCAAGCGGTGTGTTCAGAAGGCTGAAAGGGGTGGAACAAGCTAAAGTTGGGGAATGTAGTTTGTGTTGTATGGTAATTGTAATAATGGTAAAAGGTGGAGGAGTAATATCTTCCTTATTGACCTTAAAGTTTTCTATAATGCCCATCACGGTAGTATCTTACCACTCCTCAGGTAATTGCTATGGGCATTTGTTTGGTGCCCATCCACCACTGTATGTATGTATACTGCATATAGTTTAGACTGAGGCAATAAACAATTACAACCTGCAGGATGAATTACCAGCAAGATTTTCAAGAAAAGCTATGTGGAGAACTTTCAGGTTGTGTCTACAGTAGACTTTTTTGGAGCTGTAATTGGTTGCAAGTGTAGTTCCACTAATGATAGTATCAGTGGGATATCTAGTGTAGACAAGGCTAAGAGCACAGTTAGATAGTGTAGTAAAAATATCTGAGCCAGAGTCCTCCTTCCTCCAATTTCATCCTTAGGACAGTTAGTTTTTTCAGATAAGTACATGTTGTGTAGCAGGTCCGACAAGCGGAGGGACATTTATTATTGTTATTAATTAATAGAAGGGCTGCATACTGGCTCCTACATTGTTTAATATTTACTTCTCATTCCTGCTTCAACATGCGTTCCGTGATGTTCAAGAAGGTACCTATCTTAGCACTATACATGATGGAGGTTTGTTTGACATTTCAAGGTTCAGAGCTAAGACGAAGGTGAAGGAAATCATCATAAGGGACCTGTTGTTTGCAGATGATTCAGCCCTTGTGGCTCACAGTATTGATGCCCTACAGCTTGTTACCAAATATTCTGATTCATGCAGAATCTTTGGGCTAGCAATAAGCTTGAGGCTCTTCAGAACCAGTTCTAGATGTCACTTTAGATGGTGTTCGTCTGGATGTTGTTGACCAGTTTTGCTACCTTGGCTCTACTGTTGCCAACAATGTAGATCTGGATGCTGAGCTCACTAGAAGAATCAGCAAAGCAGCCAGGAACTTTGATCTTTTGCAAGACAGAGCCTAGAACAACAACACATTGTCAAATAAAGTGAAAATCCTTATTTATGAGACGTGTTTTATCCACACTTCTGTATGGCTCAGAAACATGGATAACTTACACCAAACATACCAAAACACTAACCAGCTTTCATATCAGATGCTTGCATAAAATTTCCTCAAATAAGATGGCAAGACAAGGTGACACATGTGGAAATGTTAAATCATGCTGGTATGTCATTCATGGGGACGTTGATTAGCAAGAAAAGACTCAGGTTGATCAGCAAGCAAATGATGGATTACAGGATCCCGAAGAGTGTGCTGTGTTCTGAAGCTTGCGAAGGGTCTAGAAAGAGGCAGACCACTGTGCAGATTTCAGGATGCTTGCAAAGATAACTTAGTATCCTTTGGAATCTCTGTGGATGATTGGAGAAGGAGTGCAGAATGCCACTCTGGTTGGTGGAGTTGGCTTGTAGAGGGAGCGAGGCGTTGGGAGGCAGACTGGATCACGCTTTATGATGAGAGGCATCAGAGAAGGAAAGAATCTGCTGCTTGGATTCAAAGCATTACTAATGTGTGGGTGTTCTCTGCCTGTGGACGGGACTGTCACTCGCCCATCAGACTCAACAGCTATCAAAGAACTCATTGGCGCATACACAATGCTCTGTAAAGAGTGACAGTGCCATTAACTGATAATTAATAGAAGTTATATCATACACCATTGTAAATCAACAAGGCAAACAAAGAGTGGGAGACAAGGAACATTATCCTCCCATGTTAGAGATAGGGAACTGAGATACAGGCACTTACCCATTGCCACAGAAGAATTCTGTACAGAGCCAGGAATTAAACTCCTAGGTGCTGACTGGCCAAACCAGTACCTTATTCATAAGACGATCCTTCATATTTACAATTAGTAATTATTTTATATAAAACTCAGCCTGGCTGGGGAAAAAATTAAGTAAAAATTTTAAAAAGTTTCATTCTGTTTATTTTATTTTACCTATCACAATATAATAGTTAACAACCTCTGAAGGGTAAATAAAATATGTAATGATCAGGGCAGAAGGGCTAATCGCCATGGAATAGTTAAACCATTACCTACAAAATTCCCTGTTATGCAGTCACATCGAAAGGAAAGTTGTACATTCAGTCTATGGTAGATCTGGAGTTCTTGTCTCAGCATGGGGCTTTGTATAAATTCACTACCCATGTACTTAACTAGATGTTGCACAGCGCTGGTTCTGTGGCATAAGCACTGCTCCAATCTTGTCTTCATATTCTGAATATACATACACATTCCCATTCCATAAATATGTATTCAGAATGATCAACTCCAAACACTGAAAACTTGTGAGACAGGCCCCACAAAATGATATTTGTTTAAAAACAACAAATGTTGGATTCTTTTTATTTGCTTTTGGCTTCCAAACCTTTAAGGTGCACTTGGGTCACGTGTTCAAGATTTTCTGTGTAACCATGAGAGCCAGAAACTTAAAAAAATGTAATATGAAAGCTGAGATCCTCTAGGAGCCAGGGCTTCAAGAAACACTTCAAATGCATCAAGACTCATGATAAACATCAAGAAAGTTGGCAACATTGTATTTGACTCTTGAGGCCAGATTATGAGTGGCCCTTGTGTGACTGGATGGAATGAACCTTTCCCACCATTGCACCCTACGCACAACGGCCAGGCGTAATTGCTATCCCTGTGCTTGATGAAGAGCAGGGACTTCTCCTTCCTAGTGCCAAGAGGAAACAAGGCACCTGACAGGGGGGAGTGAGGAGAAAACAGGCCGTTCCTCACTCCCTTTCCTACATACCCAGCAGCAGAGCAAGCTGGGTATGTAAGAGGGAGGATACTTCACTAGCTGAAAGGATGGTGCAGAAATACACCATTTCTATATACCAGGGAGCTTCAGGAGTTCAGATTGTTCTCCCTAAAGCACAACTGCATTACTCTACAAAGGGCTTCACTTGCTGCAGGGGTACTTCTTTGTGGCCAGATGTGGTGTAGCAGCTCTCTCCCCCTATGAAATACCCTGCTGACAGTCACTCCATCACTACAGTGGTCTCTCTTCCCACAGCTTGGCCCTCCAGCCAGGTCACGCTTTAATTCACTCCTTCCAGGGTTACAGAGAGTCCAATTAAGCTGTAGTCCAATGACCTTACAGCAGGTCTTCCATCTCTGCATATCCCTGGGCTCCATGGTCTTTCCACGCCTTGCCTCAGGGGGTTTCACACCACCTTCCTTGGTGGCTGGTAGGGGAACTCAGGTCTTCCATCTACTCTGGGTTCCAGTCCCAGGACCCTGTAGCTGGCAGGTAAGGTCTATACTCCTTCAGACTCCTTGCTGCCTCCCTAGACCTCTTCTATTCTCCTCCCTCCCTCCTCCTCATCCCCCCAAATTCTCTTCCTGTAGCCCCTTTCTCTTACAAACTTCCTGGTAGCGGCTTTATAAACACCACCCAATCCCTCCTCAGCTGGCTTCATTATCAATTAAGCCTAGCTTTCTCTCTCACACAGGTGCTGCCAGGAGTGTTAATTTGCCTCTCAGGCCCACATTAACCTCTTCAGAGCTGAGTCGGATACACACCCCATCACATGCTCTCTCTGATGCAGCATGGCTTTGCACTGCCTTATACATGCCCGAACCTTCAAGGTACAATCTGGCCCTTGGGTATTACATTATGAACACTTTGCTACAATTTTTAACACTATTTTCCTTCAATAGGGCCTTCCCTCTTCTGTATACGTGACATAACTGCTATAAGCATTAATGGGACCTGTTTGCTTGAGGAGAGAGGAGACATCCTCAAAAATAGTGAACATAATAGATGAGCATGCTTTCTTTTGGATATGAGAGTGACTTAGGATGAAATGCTTGTTTTCTTCTCTAAGACAGTACATCATTGAGGAAACCAACCAGAATTCTATGCATATTTACAGAACAGCAAGCAAAAGTTTACTTTTCATTGTTCACGTATCCTGCTACTGGATTTTTAGGTGAGTGACTGAAGACATAAAAAGGAAAACATTCTTTGGTCATGAGTTATTACAGATCTAAATTGACACTGACATGGCAACTGTAGCTCAGTCTTAATGAGAGTTTAATTTTCATGCTTTCTTACAAATAAGAAAACAAAGCTGTTTTCAGGCTTCAAATGTTTGTCCTTTATACAGAAGTTCCATTGCCGTGTTTATATTTCTTTTATTACTTCTAAAACCCATGGTGATTTCTCCAACAAGAAACATTCTTCAAATACTCTTATCAGAAACAAGAACTGTCATAATTATGATTGTCAGGATCATCAAAATTAATTACAACTTCTAGCTGTCACAGAGACTAAAATAGCAAGAGCTGCTGGGGATCCAAACACCACTCACAGCATGTCCAAGCTAGTATTTGGCAGACAGCATATGTAGCTTTAAAAAAGAACATAACCCTTTAGGCCCATGCAAGCAATTAAGCTCTCTGTGGAAATGTCAGGCCATAAGTATGAAAAGACCTTCCAATTGTTTACATACAATTTTCCTCTAATTAGTGAGAACTGATTTTAATTTTTCCCCCTTCTCTTTTCAAGTAGGACCAGATGGGCTTAAGTTTAGAGGGCAGCTGTTCTATTTAAAAAAAAAAAAAGTAATTCTTGCTAAGTCAGACCCCATGATTCTTATATTGAGGGGGGTGAGTAAATGCCAATCAGCTTAGCAGTATTTAAAGATACGTAAGGAACTTAGCTTGGGAGCTCTGCTGACGATGTTAAACAAGAAGACATTTCCAGAAGTGTCTGTCAAACAAAGTATAAAAATAATCAGAGATTGATCGCACAAGTTACTGACACTCTAGTTGGTGTACATGTTGGTACAATTTAACAGCACTGTACTAGATTTCATTTCATTGTTGCATTGCTACTGACTAATGCACTAAACATGGTGATTAGCTGATCAAAAAATGCATGACATAACAAGGTAAGACTATAGCTACTTCCAAAAATTGATATACAGGATATTTTTCCCATCACTCAATCAGTTGAATTACTAGCCAGATATTAACTTTTTCCTTCCCTGTGACATTTGACTTCTACTCAGAACAGATTGGCTAAAATCTGCCTCAGTTTCATTCATGTAACCCCAATGACTTCACTGAGGGCAGAATTCGACTCAAGGTATCAGAATGACTACCCTAACACCATCATTGCAAAGCAGGTCTGTTTAATACAAGCAGAATGCTTAGAATCTAATAGTTAATGTAGGAGACTGAATAATTGCTCCTGGATTCTTTTTCCAACTCTGACTTACTGTAAAACACTAAGCAAACCACTGAATTGCTTTATGCCTTAGCTTACCCATATGTAAATTGGGGAATATATTTATCTACATCATAGGAGAGTGGGAAAGCTTAACATAATGGTATTACATAGTATGACGCTTCAAAACCCTTGGCCAAGAAGGTGCTTATACCAATTCAAAGTAATACTACAGTAAAAGCTTTGTTATCCGGCATGTTGGAGGAATGGGGGGTGCCAGTAAGTCAAAAATTCTTAACTAAGAGGGAGGGAGTTTGGGTGCAGGAGGGGGCTATGGGCTGGGGTTGGGGCATGGGAGGGGATGCAGGGCCTGGGCTCTGGGAGGGAGTTTATGGACAGCCCAAAATTGACAAGCCAGAAAAAAGGTTGCAGAGGAAAGTCACTTGCTTACTCTCTGCCTCTGTTTCCTCTGCCACTGATAATTTATCAATGAAATGTTTAAATTTACAACGACAAAACCATGTTGGAAATTTACGATGTATGAGACAAATTATATCCTCTCAAAAATAATTTGATTTTATGCCTGTAAATGATCCAGTGAGCAGGGACCAAGTTAAGAACTAAAATGTGAGGGAACGTATGTGATGTTGATACTGCTGTAGCATGAGTCTGAGTCAGGGGGACAGAGCACAACCAGACATATATGGTAAAGTAAGAGTGAATACTGGAAAGAAGGTTAACTTTATTCTAGTCTAGTATAAGTACTAAATGTTCCCCTTTCTACTCCAATTTGAAGTTCATTTCCAGTTAACCATACACATTATGTCAGGTTTTTCATTATTATTTTTTAATATGCTAATGCAGCTACAAGAAATTGCATAAATTATTTGAGGAGATGTGGGATGAGATGGCAGAGCTCAGCTCTTGTTCATTATGAGAATCACTAACAGTGCAAAACTAGGTTTTCCTGTGTGGCTTGTTGGGTTGTGGCACAAGGGGACTTGTGGAACTCAGGTGCCTCATGGAGCTGAACCACTTTGGCCCTGAGGGAGACGGAGAATAGCAGACACTAGCTACAAAAGCACCCACTTAGAATTGACTCATGGAATGAAAAAATTAGCCCTCAGAAATTATTCCCCTGCCCTTAAAACCGAAAGAAATGCACCATGATTAAAGCTAGCAGAAGCAGAATATGTGAAGAGGCAAATTGGTGGTCGTCCAGCATGAAGGACTGGGAGGCTCATGCCATGTCTGAAATATCACAACCAATGCTATAATACAGTGAAGCCTTTAAAATACAGTCTGCTATGGTGGTCAGTTGGCAAGAGCAGCCTGCACACACTGCTCTGGTGACAGAATATTAGTCAATATTTGTTTTTAAATTTGAAAGAAATGTTGGGGGGAATTGCTGCACAACGTATGAACCAAGCCCAGTCCATTGACTTTAATAGAGTTTGGATCCAGCTTGAAGAAAGGTGCTGATTTAACAACTCAGGAAAATGAAGTCACCTATTTACTCACAGAACAGTTACTGAGGAACATGAGCAATGACAGTGGCAGCTTCACTACACTCGCCCTTGACCCTGACCTGGAGAGACAACCTCGAGGGGTAAGAGGATAGCTTAGTCTGCCCTTTCAGCCCTTGACATGTCTGCAGAGACTTCAAACAAGGCTGCCAGCAGGGATGTCTGTCCACTGGGAACCGGACTGAGACAAAAATCATTTCACACAGACCATTGAACAACAATCAGATGGTAAAAACTCCCACTTATTATTAACTGGAGTGGCACCAACAACCTAGAGGTGACAAGCTCTATATCCCATTACCAATCCCCTGAGCCATCCAGCTCATTCTGGAGTCTAATCTTTTATACTATAAATACTTTCATTCTTAGCATCGCCAATGGCAGGTGCTGGAAGTGGGATGGGGACAGCTAGGGAAGTTATAGCTGTCCCCTCCCACCCACACTGAACAGTTTTCTTTTTGTATATCCACCTGGTTTCCATGGGAGAGAGTCCCCCTCCTATGGATGGTGTTTTGTTGATAGGGAATTATACTTGACTGTTGACTAAGGGGCCCCTATTTTCCTATGGCATAGGAGGGGAACAATGACCTATCATTTCAAGGAATAGGAGAGCTGTGGATCTAAACGGCAGTGCACAAGTGCTACGGAGTTGACTTTATGTATAGTCAAGAGATCTGCCAAATGCCACAGATCCGCACAATGGCATCTAGAGAAAGCTTTCCCCTGTGCTCTTGTTAGGGCTGGTAAGAGTGCTGTGCTACTACTCGTTCCTGGCCAGCACCTGCCCTCTGTCGCCCTTATGGTAGGGGTGACAGACCACAGAAGGTCTTCTTTCCTTAAAGCATAACTAATGTATTATTCATTGTATGAACTTTAATCCATATAGAAGCAGATGCTCAGTGCTTTTGTTCATTGACTCCTCCTCTGCTTTCTGGCTCTTTCCCTTTTCCCCATGCAGCTCATGCCCTTGTGGAGTTTTGGCAGAAGGGATAGAGTGGTTATGTGGGGGAACATCCCACAAAGTCACCTTTCCATTCCACATGACCTGCAGCCTCCCTGTCAGCCTTTCGCTGCAACAACATATCTCCCTCAAACTCATCACCTTGGAATCCGACACCCTCAGCCTACAGCCCAAGGGGAACGGAGTGGGGCACAGGTTTCTTACTGGTGCGGAGTGAAGAGTGGGACTGTCACATTTTGGAGAAGGAGAAAAAAAAATGCTGGGTAGATTCTTGGATCTTTTTCACAAACGCGTGGTTCCTACAGAGCTGCTCAGTACAAAGAGAGTATCCGGGGGTGGCCCTGTTAGTCTGTATCCACAAAAACAGCAACCAAGGAGTCCGGTGGCACCTGAAAGGCTAACAGATTTATTGGGGCATAGGCTTTCGTGCGTAAAAACCCCCACTTGTGGGGGTTTTACCCAGGGGTTTTACCCACGAAAGCGTATGCCCCAATAAATCTGTTAGTCTTTCAGGTGCCACCGGACTCCTCGGTGTTTTAATACAAAGAGACTGATTCAGGGGACTGTATTTCAAGGTTAGTAATGGATGGATTACAACAATGGACTACATCTGTATCTCCTTTCCAACCCAGTTGTGAAGAGCAAGAGAACAAGAATATGGTGAGGAGGAGGGGGGAAATGAAGATTTAAAGATACACATATATTTAAAAAAATCTATTGTACTATTAAAAGACCAAGTTGTGCTTACAGAGGCTTTTAACAGTTATCAACAATTCTTTAGAAAACAGCCACAGTTTACATGTGCAGCCAGTTGCTTTCTAATTGCTACAGCAGGCTACCACTGGGAAGAACAAAGGAAATATTTAGCACATCGTAAATTCTTCTGCAGCCCTGTGGAGTGGCTGGGGTTCAGATTACACATTTATGACCAACATTTGAGAGCAATTTCTACTTCACTTTGAGAAAGTGGGTGGGGAATCCTGTTCAGCTATTTCTTCTAATGCCCAAATAAATGTGCATGTGAAGAAATATGGGTTCAAAATTCCACTCAGCTTGCCTTTTGACTGAGGCTAATAAAGCACTGTAATACTTTCAAAATACTGTAATCAAAACTATATTTTAAACGAACAAAATTTATATGTTCACACAATGTAATTATTGTTGTTATTATTATTACTATTTGCTTTTAGCCATACCACCACACTTTGTGATCCCATCAAATCTCACAAGCTAAGCAGGTTCAGGATTGGTCAACACTGGTCCAGGCAAATACCAAGAATCGTATGGGTGGCACTATTCTCTCTAAGTGGGAATTGAACCATGCCCCTGCCCACTCTTAGGATCCAGTGTCATTTGGATGAGATGTGACAATTACTACAGTCAAGATGGCAAAGTAATTTCAGTTTTCACCCATTGCTTTTATACACTTTCATCTTTGCAAAAAAAAAATCACCTTTTAGACTGAAATGTTCCATGCTTGATGTCTGTCCACATCCGTATGGGGAATGATGGATGCAGAGGTGTTTTCTGTTTGTTTGTTTAATTTGAACAGAAGCGAGTGAACCATTTTTTTTATTTCTCAGAGTGTGAAAAGAAGTGAGTTTTGGATATAATGGCTTGTTAGACCAATCCATCCTATCCAGGTCATGGGAATCCTAGTTCAGAGCCTGCTGGCCTGCTATGGACTGGTATCAGTGGTTTGACCCTTATAGACTTGCCTTCAGATACAACCAAGGTCAGTCAGACCCAGACCACCAGTAGGTGGCAAGACATCATATGTAGGGGCATATCTAGGCTGGGCTTAATGGAGGAACCAGCCATGGACAAGAATGAATGGCAATGCTATATGGCTCCCAGTGTCTGCACAGATGCTCTGGGGTGAAAAGAAGAAAGTGGACAAAAAAGATAGTTGCTTTTAAAAAAATGGCTTACAAACATATTTCACACTCATTGCTGCAATTAGCTGGCCTTGAAGCTTGAAATGGACAGAGCCCCTCCACACTGAGGTATCCAGAACCAAGTTTTGAAGAGAAAAAAATAAGATGGATTAAACTAATTAAGTATTTGAAATATCACTTCTGAGCATGCTCAGTTGGCAACTGCTAAGAATGCCACCAGAACCTAATGAAGACCTGTCCCATTTCTGACATCACAGTGTACATTGTCCATTCCTAGCCTGACAAAGAAATCAGCAAGGGCCTGGGTGCTGCTGTCTGGCTGCTGGGTCAGTTTGCATGAAAGTGATCATAAACATCTCACTGAAAGATGAACAAAATCCTCCCAAAAAGACCACACACAAAAAACTGCATTAACAATAATAAATTTGTTTTACAGGAATTTAATAGTAGTTCTGCTTAAAAATGGTTGCACAATATGGCCCTAGTAGAATAAGGTATGCATATGTTTGGTGTCAGTTATACATCAACAGAGTTACTCCAGCTTTGCATCATTGTGAATGAGTGCAAAATTCAGACCAAAGCATACTGAAATCAAAGGAAGTTTTAGGTGTGTGAGGAAAATCATTGGGTCCTTAAGCCAAACAGAAGATGCTATATATTGTTGCAATAAGAACCTTGGGTGAAATCCTGTCCCCATTGAAGTCAATGGGAGTTTTGCTATTAACTTCAGTGGGGACAGGATTTCATCCCTTAACTTATGTATTTTCTGACTTTTTGTGGTTTTAATTGTAAAACATTAATGCTACATTAATGTATTTGTTTACATTTAATAGTTTATATATTAGTTTGTATTTCTTCATGATGAAAGATGCAATATAAATGTAAAATTATTATACGGTAAAGAAATCTTTAAATTCCACAAACACAAAAAAAAGAACTCCATTTTAATTGTGTTAAAATGTTATTGTATTCAAACTATGTGTTAATCCTTTAAAACAAAAACATGGATAATTCATGCAGAGTGATATAAAATGAAGACAAATAAAGTAGAATGTAGTATTCTACATTTAGGATAAAATACAGAATATATAGAATAATAAAAAAATACTACAATCAAGGTATCCTATAAAATAATATGTCTGTCCTTCCTTTTATTCCAAAGTGATTTACAACAGAGAGTATAGCGCACCAATGAAATGCAGCTCCTTCTGGATGGAGGAAGATAAGCAACTAGTGCACAGCATTCTATTTTGTGCACAAAATATATATGGAATTTTGAAATAATTCCAAATACAATGTGATATGGAGATTAGCACATGTCAAGTGGGACTTCACTTTCTAAATTCTGGTGCTCACGATTCAAGAAGGATGTTGATAATTTGGAGAGGGTTCATAGAAGAGCCACGAGAATGATTAAAGGATTAGAAAACATTCCTTACAGTGATAGATGCAAGGAGATCAATCTATTTAGCTGAACAAAGAGAAGGTTACCAGGTGACTTGATTATAGTCTATAATTACCTACATGGGGAACTATCAGGGGGTAACTGGCCCTCTGAAGATATATGGGGCTTAGCCTACCTTTGACAACTTCCACAAGGGGAAGGAGGCAGCTCAGGTTCATCTGGGAACAGTTAACTCACACAGTAACTGAAACAGTTAAGTAGGCAAGGTAAGGAAGTATCTGTGCGTGATAAAAGGCTAAGGACATTAGACTGAGGAGGAACTTCTGAGGAGAAAGGCAGCTGCGAGAGAGATTGCAGAGAGAGGACCCCTCCTACAGACTGGTGAGAAACTGCATGACAAGCCAAAACTCCAAAGTGGCAGAAGCAGGGAAATAGGCTGGGGAAACCTGCAGATCAGAAGTTGGAGATGGCTCAGGGAGCAGCAAGTGACTGAGAAGTACTGGTTCTAGCTGTTCCAAACAAGGGCACTGAGCTGGAACCTGGTGGAGCACAGACTTTAGAGAAGAAAGCTCTAAACCTAGAAGATCTAGGACTACCTAGCCCCCACTAGAGCCAGGGAACTTCTAAACCCCATTAGCCTGAAGAGGGCAGAGACTATTTAGGACCTGGCCAGAGGGCTGGGTCATAATAAGGACTTGACAAACAGACTTCAGTGTGGTGGCATAAGGGGGTCAGAGTCAGGTGGTGTAGCTCCTCATCCTGCCACAAGAAGGTACTAACAGATAAAGACCCCATATTACAGGAACAAATATTTGATAATAGGCTCTTCCATGGGTGGCAGGTGAAGCTTCCCCTTGCGGAGGCTAGTCCCCTGCCCCACCTCTTCTAGCCGAGGCCCTGCCTCTTCTGGCCAAGGCCATGCCCCTGCTGCTCTCAGCCCCCATCCCCATGATCCCCAACCAGAGTGGGGGAGGGGCTAAGAGCTCAGTCAGGGCTGTGGCAGGGAGGACTGAAAGCTTGGTCGGGGCCACAGGTCAGGAGGTGTGTGCTGAGAGCTCGGCCCCGGCAGGGACCATGGATGAGCTCTTGGCCCTGACCAGAGTCGGAACCCAGAACCTGGGGCCCAAGCCTGGAGCCCCATCCCCATTCTACACCTTCTGCCTGTGGACCTGCCCATGGCCCCAGTCCATTCTGCCCCATGGCCCTGTCCCTGTTCCTCCCACAGCTGTGCTCCCATTCTGCCCCGTCCCCTGAGGCCCTGTTCCCGTTCTGCCCCCACACTGCCTCTTCCCGTCCCCTGCTCACTCCTTTCCACCACCACCCCCGCTGTGGCCCTGAGACCAGAAAAGCTCTGTGTCCCCAGGGTGCTCCTCCAGCCTCAGGACTGTGGCGGGAGGAGATTTTTCTAGGGACCCTAAATTGGCTGGGGCCCCTAGGCACAGGCTCATGGGCCCATGCAGTAATCCACCACTGGCCAACTCCCCCACCCATGGCAGTGCGAGGTTTAGGTAGGCTTAGACTCCCCAAACCTCTGTTACGCACTGCCCATGGGCTCTCCAGTCTTATAGAGAAAGGTGTAACACGATCCAATGGCTGGAAATTGAAGCTAGACAAATTCAAACTGGAAATTGGATGTAAATTTTTAAGTGAGAGTAGTTAACCATTGGAACAGTATATCAAGTGTTGTGCTAGATTCTCTGTCACTGGCAATTTTTAAATCTATTGGATGTTTATCTAAAAGATATGCTCTAGGAATTATTGCGGCCTGTGGTCTACTGGAGGTCAGACTCAGTGATCACAATGGTCCCTTCTGTCTTTGGAATCCATGAATCTAAATATAAATAATGTAAGATCTGACCAGTGCTCTAGTATGCTTCTGTTACTAATATTTTTATTTCATAAAAATGAACTGAAATAATTTAAGCCCTTAACAATTATTTTTCTGACAGGGGTAATCACCAACATGTATAATTATAGAAAAAAGCCCACACCCTAGTAATATTATGAGATTAAATACTTCAAGCTATAATACAATTGATTTCTATTTGTCTTTTTATCTGTCTTCACACCCACCCACATTATTCTTTTTCCATGGAATAAATAGAATATTTCACCCATGAATAACAACTAATGTTCTTTCACTCACCATAAAGATCTGCACAATTCATTCACACCTGCAGCATTCATAAATTACAGGTCCCATGCTCATGAAAGAAACTTAATAAGCACACTTCACACAGGAGATGACCTTAAATTAGATGCAAAATGTTCAGTGATGACCTGTTTGTTTTTATAATTTCAAACAGTGTGTAATTTTCCCAGCATTCTGCTACCACATCCCACTGTTCTGGCAAAGTGTGTGTGTGTGTGTATATATATATATATATATTTCTGCAGCATTAAAGTTATCCAGAGGGCATATTGTAAATGCATTTGCTTTTATAGTTACCGGTGTAGTTTCCATGTTTATGAAAAAAAGATGCAAAGGCAGTTTTAAAGGTTATAAAAATACAAAGACTGGAAAACTGGACACTAAGGATCTGCTCCCACTCCCGGCCACCAACTTTAATGAGGGCAGGACAGGGCCATATATCATTAATACAACTGGCACGTTAACTATTAAAGTATGCCCCATTAGGTTTCCAGCCATGCTTCAGAAGAGATAAGATATCTTTCTATCTATCTTTAGTATTTATAAAGCAGTTAACACCTGGGTCACTATCAGTATGAGGCTAAATCCTACTTCCTTCATTCATGTGAATTGCCCCATTGACTTCAGTGGAACCGCTCACTTGAGAAAGGTGACAAAATTTGGCCTTTGGTGGTGATTAATCTTTGCTAATCATGCCTGTGCTTCTCTCCACTCTTCCCAAAGCTCATGTTTACATGTGACTTTTTGTGGGCCCTACATGAAATAAGATATGTCCCTTATATATGTATCAGATAGGGTCAACTCCCATTATAGGTAAGAAGGGGGGCACGGAAGTTAAAACTGAAAGATCAAGACAGCAATTAGCCAATTATTTTGCAGATGCAATACAGCACACACACACACACACACACAGAGGTATCATATAAATGCATATATATTCTATGCATACAATATACACGTAAAAACCATATAGTGCCCACAGGGCATACCTTGTATAAAACGTATCTTAATTATATGACATTGGTGAATGCGGGGGTTCCACGGTGCTGCTTGCAGGCACAGAGTGCCACAATACTATAGCTATATATGTGTTGGTGCATGCACTGCAATTGGAAAATAATTAGCTAATTTCTGCCTTGATCTTTATTTTTAACCACCTTCTTTCTTCCTATATGCAATGGGAGATAACCTTATCTAAAGCTACTTCTCCACTGGTGACTGGACATGGGTCCATGCGCATGATGGTGCTAAAATCCCCCCCTACCATCCACATCTAAACCCCAGAAGCATGGGTTTCAAGGTGTGTATGGGGCAAGAACACTAGCAGGCCTGAGGGGCATGGGTATGAGCATGCCTCGAGCTGTGGCATGACCCCATACACATGCCAGTTTGTAGTGTGGATGGGGCTATGGGGCGTGTACCAGGTCCTGAATTCAGACATGTTCGCACAATGCATTGATCTTCTCTTGCCTGACCCTTACCCAAATCTAAAAAGGTCCCTGTCCCCTTGTTCTCACTGGTAGTAGCGAGTTGTGCCAATCACTTCAGAACAGTTTTCCAGTGCGTTCTTTTCACCAGTAAACATGAACATGAAACCTACCCCAGGAGCCTCTGCTTGGTCAGCCGAGCACACCCAGGTGTTCACGACTTCTCCTCCAGCACAAGGAACATCCATGTTTACTGAGAAGTTTTGGTGAGGCTGATGCAGGTGGGCGTTCACCGTACTCTGGCCCAGTGCTGGGAATGAATAAAGCACCTCAGGCTCTGTTCCAGAAAACAAAGGACTCCAAGAATTGCTCTGGGAGGGATCCTCCAACATGTCCATTCTTGCAGGAGCTGGACTGGATGCTCTCCAGGGCTCCCAATACCAAGCTGGAGGTGACTCATGACTCCTCCTCAACCCTGCTGGCCTCATCTGACAGAATGCCAATGAGGCCCCGGGCTAGGAAGCAGCAGAAACTGCAGAGGAGGAGGCGCTGGAAGACTTTAGAGGAAGAGGAGCAAATTATCCTGCACCTCTCCCCAGAGGAGCTGACCCCTTAAATCCCTCCTGACAAGCCAGAGGAGGACTGTGAGACTCAACAGAAACCGGAACTAGATGCTTGTAAGTTAAAACCCCACCTTCCCCTCCAACACACCTCTGTCTTTCTCCAGGGCTGCATGCAGAACTGGAAGGCCCTATCTTCCCTCCCTGCTTCCCTCCTGCTCTCAGAGTGGTCCCTGACCACACAATTATAAATTCAACGTTTTATTGAATTACCATGAACCACTACAAAGCTTTTGGCAGAAGCTATCAAACAGATTATCAGCAAACTATCATATTGCCCCTAGATCTGTGAGTTTGTTGGCCTGACAACAGGCTGACAGGGAGAGGGTGGAAAGGTCCGGTTGTGAGACAGGACATTTGTACAAGATTAATGGTTCTACAACATTACAGCTGTTTTCTGCTTCTTTTCGATCGCAAACTTTAATTACAACACCCCCTCCGCCCTTACAAACGGGAGCTGTGTGGAAGGAAGGGATCAGTTCAATACTTGAGCTGGTTACGTACTGGAAGGAGAAGGGGAACCTTTGTTTTTCTGAGGAATGCAACATCAGTCCTGTGTCACAGTAGAAATGTTTTCAAGCATCTTGGTCCCTGGCATCCGGGGTCTCCTCTCTTGGAGCCATGCCGCATAAGCCAGGAGAAGGAGGGTGAGGAGGGCGGGGGGGCGGGGGGGGATCTACTCCAGCAGCTGCACATGCACAATGTGGTGTCCCTTTGCTGTGGAGAGGTGAGTGGCTTGCGGTCTTGATTGGAAAGTTAATGGAACAAAGTACAGTTGCTGTGTGACTCTTTGTTTCCCCGGTTCTTTCTCTGTGCTTAGCTGGAGGTAGGGGCCAGATTTCCTGACACTAGAGGGGGTAGTTTAGGGATGTGTGAGCATTTGCAGTGGTCCACTTCTCCCCTTCTGTGCAGGCTTTGTCTGCTAGCTTAGAATAAATTCTTAGAATAATTCCATTTGGATTGTCTTCCAGTTCCTTCAGCACTGTGGGCAGGTGGTAGATGTGCACATTTGGTGCTAGCAACTCATGGCCCGACGAGACTGAGTAAAGGCTCTTGAGAGCAGAATGGCTGAACCCGAGGAGCTAAGACAAGACTTTCAGAGATGCAGCAGAGTGATCCTATCCCCAGTCTGAGAGTGCTGTTCAGAATGAAAGTCTCTGGGAAGGAAAACATCTAGTCAGAGTGGAGGGAAATGATTCCCTAGTTGGGATCCTCCTTCCAGTTGATGTCATGGTATCCTCTCACACGGAGGTTATCTCTCTGGGAAAGGTGATCCCAATTATTAGGAAAAGACAGATAATGGTAAAGGGGGATTCAATTATTAGACATAGATAGTTGGGTTTGTGATGACTGGGAGAACTGCATGGTGAATTGCCTGCCAGGTGTGAAGGTTAAGAACCTCTCAAGACATCTGGATAGACTTACTTGCAGCACTGTACTGGGGAGCAGCCAGTGGTTGTGGTACATGTATGTATCAATGACCTAGGGAAAGGTAGGATAGGGGTCCTGGGGACAAATTTAGGCTGCTAAATAAGAGATTAAAGCCGACCTCCATAGTCGCATTCTCTGAAATGCTTGCAGTTCCATGTATAGGGCCAGTTAGACAGGCAGAACGGCAAGGTCTCAGTGTGCAGATGAGAGGGAGGAAGGGATTTAGGTTTATTGGGAACTAGGGAATCTTTTGGGAAAGGAGGCACCTATACAGCATAGCGGAGCAGTTACATCAGCGGGAACAAAATGTAAGTATAGACGCTTCCATAGTTAGGTCGACATAAGCTGCCTTGTGTCGACCTAACTCTGTAGCGTAGACCTAAGTGCAGCATAGGCTTATATAGGAAAGGAGTTCATTGTCTACTCTAGTCCACTAGTGCCAGAATCAGATAGGCCATGCACAATATGCCTGCCTTGGCAAGCACTGAGCCCTATGTGGTCATTAGGCTTCTGAGACTTCTCCTGTTCTCATTCCTCCAAACCAAATCACATACCAAATGCTTTGTGTCTTGGCATAGCATAGGTCACAAAACTATCCAAATCCCATGACCAGTGATGAGTGTACAATTCTATTGTTAAAGAAAGCACTTCAAACTATAAAAATGTTTGCTTTACACATTTTTAAAGAAATTTTCTGTTCACATGTCAGATTCAGAAATCTATCCAGCTAATGATTTTGGCTTAGAAATGGAAAGTAAATACATTCTAAACCAAGTGCGTTTCAAAATCATCTTCTCTTGCCATAGATTTGGGTGCAGTATTATTGCATTATTTAATGACATCACTGACACCTGGAACAGGGTAGGAAAATGCCCTGTTTTAAGTGTCAGTGATATCATCTGTTGCAGTGGAAATACAAAACCCTGAATTCAAGCCTTTGGCAGGTAAATTGTGGAGGAGTTGCTTTTCAAATATTTTGTTTTAAAATGTAATCTTTAAGTCTATACCTAGCTTCTCTTAATGATTTAGGATTGTAAATGGTTTTGTTTTCTTTACAAAAGAATTGTGGTTAACTTTTAGGAGGAAAGAAAAACATTTCATCCAAGGTTATAAAATGCTTCTAACATGCCCAAGAAACAAAAACTGTTCCTTGAGTAAATATGAATGTAATAAGGCAATCTTATAAAATGCCCATTAAGTACATAATAGAATGGCTCCTTCTGATTTATTCAATCTTATCAAGAAAATACGGGCCTAATTCACCTCTCTCTCCTAGTATGAATCAGAACTAACATCACTAAAACCACAGCAGTTACACCAGAGTAAAACTGGTGAGAAAAGAGACTTGGGTTTTATATATTTGGGGATTTCCAAAAGCCCTCAGCTTTCTCCTAATGCTATTTCCCTATCCTTAGATCAGGCAATAACTGTAGTATCTCTGGTACTGCTGTTGGCAAAAACCACTAAAAATAACCAGGCCATAGTATGACCTAACTACTCACCTAATTTTGTGTTCTAAATCAAAACTGTTTAATACAAGTGCAAAAATAAATAAATACAATCAAATCCTCAACACATCTAAGTTCTGAGCACACTCTTGCACCTATTGAATCAATAGGAAGACACCACTTGACTTCAGTTCAAGACTCGTCCCTCTGTGAAATTTTTGTCTTCTTTTGAAGCAAGTTAGTAGCCACAACCAGAACCAAGATACCAGTCTTAAAAGGGCCATGGTCTCTGTGCACTGACAAAACCTATGAGCTAAATTGCATCCTCAGTCTAATCTGACTAGAAGTATAGTGGTGTAACTGGAAGAATCTGACCCTACATTTCTACCCACAGTGACAATAATTCTGCTATTGCTTAATCTAAATAAATACCCTTAAGGATGGTAAAGACAGTGCTGTAAACGTTGTCCATGGAAGACATAATGATCGTGTTACTTCCATGGAAGTTTTACCATTGACTTCCTTGGCAACAGGATCAGGTCCAATGAGTTATTACTTTACACATTGAATCTTGTCTGTAACATATACGCTTTAAAATGGTATTGATCGTACAAAAGCATGAGTCACAATTTCATTTCATTTCATTATCAGACTAGTGCAAGTTTGAGATTAACCTTGAGTATAATAGGCAGCCTGAGAAAGGCTCTGGTCCTGTGCAGTGCTGAGTGTTCTCAATTCCACTCATGTAATTAGGAATGGAAAGTCTCAGGACATTGTAGGATTGGCTCAAAAGGAAACTAATTTTTGTCATTTCTTATTTTAAGTTGTGCAAAGTGACACCTACTGTCCCACTAATCTTTGTGTAGTGAACCAGAATAGGATATTTTTCATATTTTTTATCTTTACTTGCTGATAAACTTCATACTTAACCAGCAGCATCTTGAATTTTTCTTTTGTTTTAAAGAGGAGAACATCACAAAACCAACTGCACACGTTACATGTTTGTATTGCCAGAACACACTGATCTCCTCACAGCAGCTTCATGATTTAAAGGTTCTGAAAGTTGATTGATTGTTCCCAAACTGCTACATAGTTTTTTTGATTAACTGCATATATTTTTGCCAATATGTCTGGCTACCTTTTGAAAGTTAGTGCATTGCTGGCTGCGTTACAAAACCAGATTTTTTTATTTTTTTTTTAAGGCTTGGAATCAGATTTGGCAGTAAAAGGTTCAGTTGCAAATTCATAGGTGATCTTAAAATTTCATTTGACATAAAAGAAAATTCTTTGCTAAAGAAAATGGAAGCCTGGATTATATTTAAAATGACATCTCTACTGGCAAACAACTTTTTTTAAAAAAGAATCTTTACCATAACTCCCTTGGGACTTCCTTTAAAAAAATCTGGTATTTTCTCTGTTCAATTTTCTCTGTTCTCTTCTCCATAAGAGTGAAGTAACATCTTTTTAAAAGCAGAAAGGTAGCCTTGCAAAATTCTTTGCATTAAAAGAAGCTTTTGTCTCTTTCTTTGGCTTTTTCAGTTTTTAATGAGTTGTTTATATATCTCAACGGTTAGAAAAGACAGATGTATTTTATGTAATCTTCCATGTAAGTTTTTTTCATTTCCCTTATAAATTACTTTTCCATATTTTAAGATGCAGTTGTGTTTTCAGGAAAAAATGAGCAAAAAATGTGAGCAGTTATTTGTTGGCCATCATCAGCCTCCAGATAAAGTGGGCATAAATTGCAGTAGGTAATAAAATCCCAACTTATAAATAGGCCAGTTTTATTGTAGAAATGGCAATTAAAACTGTTGTTCTGTTTTGGTTTTACTTTAAAACTGTAATATACGAGTTTCATTTGAGTAACAGTTAAATAGTTAACAGCCCACATTCTGTTTAACTCAAAGAGCAACCATATCTGAGTTACGGAGCCCAGGCTGTCTATAGATACAGTGATGAACAGCCTTCCAATAGCAAAGGGCTTTCAGAGTCTATGACTTAAGGCTGTAAACTATACACTACAAACTTACAAGAAACAATGAAAGACAGAGATGCCAAACCCCTGAACATATAATTGAATAACAATAATTTAAGTACATATGTCAGGCTGTATATTGTGGATAGGTTGGCTCACTGAAGCACAAACTTGACCCAATGATTTCCCATTTTTTTAATCTCTCTATAAACCTTTCCTTATTTTACAAGTCAAACAGCTCTTAACTCTTATGGGTTTGGATTCAGTTCAAGTGTAGGTCTTAACTTCATCTTGAGCCTTAATCTAAAAACAAACAAAAAACAAAACTGCTTAAATGGTTTAAACAGATGTGCAAATGTATGCTTTGTTTGTTGTTAGAAAGACCATAAAATGAAAAGGACACTTGATCAGTAGCTTTAGCCCAAAATTTAACCTACTTTGAAACCACTGGGCCAGATCCTCAGCTGGTGTGAACTGGCATATCTCCACTGAAGTCATGGCTCATACCATTTACAGAGCTGGACTATTATGATTTGATGTGTGGAAAGGCCTCCATATTCTAAACATGTATATTTAATAATTATATATACACCTATTGGTGAAAAATTAAATAGCCCTTGTGCTGGCAGAACTCACTCGAACAAAACCAAACCCAACAACAAAACACATTGTGTGAGCTCCCCCTGCTGATTGTACAGCAATAGTTAACTAACAAACACTGTTCCTTCAGATGTTCATATTTCTGCTGACTCTTGTCCTTTTCAAATCCTGCTCCAGTTTAAAATGCTACTTTTAAACTGGGAATTTTGAAACAAAGTGGTCACAAGTGCCAATGCCCCGATCTAGGTAGCGTTTAAATGGGATTTTAGTGATGTGTAGGCCTTGGGCTGATCCTCTACATGGATGTGAATTTCATTGAGGAGAACAAAGTTGGCACTTGGCAGGGTTGGAAAGTGAGTATTAGAGGAATGGAATGTTTGCATTAGAGAGATAGTATCAGGTTGGAGTAGAAGAAGGAAAAGTGAAAAAAGGGGGAAATAAAAGAACAAGGGAGACTTCAAAAGATTGGGATAAGCTTTGGAACATCATCTAACTTTGTAGTGGGCTTATCCCCAAAAGCACCCTATGAGATCTATAGTCCATCAGGAGAAACATTGTATGGCCAGGTTCAGTTCTCAGCTATGTTCTCACTCAGCTATACAGTTCTCACCTGTATAAATATAGAAAAACCCTATGGATTTTGATCGGATGTAATTGGCCACAGTCTCCCCACAGTTATACCAGTGTGTTGTTTTCATTGGGGTCACACATTAAAACTAAGGGTAGAAATCAGCCTAGTACATTTAAAGACCCAATATATACAGAAAGGTTTCAGAGTAACAGCCGTGTTAGTCTGCATTCGCAAAAAGAAAAGGAGTACTTGTGGCACCTTAGAGACTAACCAATTTATTTGAGCATGAGCTTTCGTGAGCTACAGCTCACTTCATCGGATCCGATGAAGTGAGCTGTAGCTCACGAAAGCTCATGTTCAAATAAATTGGTTAGTCTCTAAGGTGTCACAAGTACTCCTTTTCTATATACAGAAAGATATATATATGATTATTATATAACAAATCTATCTTTAAATATATAAATATGGAAGTCTACAACTGTAATATAAAAACAGAAGTTCATTCAACAGATAGGATTGCTATGCATCATTAAGAACTGAACGTCCCTGTTGCACTCACTTTTTGGAGGTAATGCCAAGTTTTCAGAATACCGATTCATACCATCAGCTTCCCATAAAGAAGCTGTCAAGAAAAAGGACCAGGTGACAGATTGTGATACAGTGAGATAAATTCCAATATCACTGCCACCCTATAAAACTATCTAATAAAAAGGCAGTATAATACACAGGCAAGGACCCTCTTTGGCTCTCAGATTTGTGTATTGTAAGATGCATTGTTTGCCATAAAATGCCTTGTCCAATTGTATATTTAAGTATATTCAAAGTACAGAACATGCTGACATACTAAATTTCACAAAGGTATTAAATTAAAAGAAAAATGATGTTTAAAAATATAGACAGTGTATGTTTTTTCATCCCTCAAGACAATAGGTCAAAATCTGGTCTCAGTTACATTGTAACCTCATGGAGGCGAATGATTTGGTGTACCTGGCAACAGAATTTGTTTCCCAGTTTCCACATCCCTAGTGACAATGAAGACCACTCATGAAGGTTGCATTGAAGTAAAAATAAATACATAAATAAAGTAAAAGGCTTTCACAATTTTCATGAACTTTTCTCCTCCCAGGAGCAAAATTTAATCATGAGATGTGCCAATTTAATGGAGCCAGTTCCGCTAAAAGCAATTGCTGCTTCATGATGGAGAAGCCTAGGTAAAGTGACAAAGCCATTTTTTTTTTCTTGAACTTGCGTAACATGAAAGCTAAGTGGAATGTTTCACTGAATCAAATCCTAAATTACTTGAAATAGAAAACCTGTGTTTGTTTGAATCCCATAGCATCACTCTAACAAAAAATCTGCCTAGGGACAAATCCTTCAACCTCCTCTCTGGATGTGGAGGCCCCACACTGCACTGAATGGTTATGGATTTGGTGAGGCCACACAGTAGGGTAACCCCTGACTCTGAGTGGACCATAACTCCACAGGGCTCCCTCTGTGTGTTGTCATGTGTTTGAGGAGTGGAGTAAAGACAGCTTGAAGATCTTTGTTTATGTGGATCCTTCCCTTCGCAGAGAGGGCTCTAGGACCATGGAGCCTATTTCTTGTTCTTAGATTCTAACGTGCAGACTGCAGGAAGGAGCTCCCCCTTTGCTTTTCAGGGTTCCCTAGCACTCAATCCTAGGTATCTGGGCTGAGCACTGGGGAAAGGTTTTGCTCCATAATGAGTGGACAAGAGGTTCTGACCCAAAACTACCTCAATTCCAACTGGTAAGGGGCTTACATGAATACCTGATTCTGGTATGCACACTCTAGTTCATCAAAGAATGCCATGAGAGGTCTTAAATAAAAGCCAATGCCCTGTCTTTAATATCATTGTGAAACATATGTATAGACACTATGTAAGGAGTTATGTGTGTATATATACTGAAAATATGTTCTAAGAGTCTGTATTACAGCAGAGGTGAGGGAAAAAGTTACCCGTCAACCAAAAGATGTGTATTCACCCATATCTCTGTAAGCACATAAATTAAGCACTGCAAGCTAACACAGTGGAGGCACGTTTACATATAAAGTCAATGGGGAAGAGCACACAGCCAAGGAAGTGAACCTTAACTTGTGGTACACTTTAAAGGTTTGCCGAACAAAAAAGACCCCCCTGTCATCCTGGACTAGGAAGTAAAAGGGAAGTGCATTTACATTCATGAAAATGGGATCACAACCAGGCTTGGTTGAAAATGCTGCAAAATGTTTTGGGTGAGATAAGATTTCTTTACACAGGAGGTTAGCCTGTTAAGTTTAGTCTCTAGAAAGCATGTTATGATTTTGTTTTATATTTAACCATTTGTTTCCATTATCCATACTCACTATCTCTTGAATCCTGAATCTTTGGTAATAAAATTATTCTTGATTTCACTATAAATATATCTAAGTGCTGTGAGAAAGCAGGTGCTGGTCCTGGCTTGAATCATACATGCTGATGTGTACACTGTTCCACTGGGAAAGCAGCTCTGGTATTTCTATGTCCGTGGATAAGGGGCTTGACACTAGAGGGGAATGCTTCAAAGGGGCTCAGGGACTGTGGTGCACCTATTGTTAACCACAACCTGCAAGGTAAGGTAAGGGCTGGTATAGCCCAGAGGAGAGTGTTTGGGTGGCTGACAGACCGGAGTGTCAGGAAGCTGACACCCAGTTAAGCACAAACAAGTTTTTCTGACACTGGAGGCAGGGGGTAACAACATGGCTCACAGTCCTGGGTACCCCAAGAACCATCACAGAGGTGAAACAATGAACTATTGAATGGGGAAGTTTCACATTTGCATTTGGCCCACTTACCCTTTTGGAAGTACTTGGGGAAATTCTTATCTTATGAGAAAATGTAAAACATTTGTTTGGCTTTTCAAAAATATCTTGGACCAAAGAGAAGTCAAACCCACTTCTTAAATTTTTGGGGAAGTTGTTCACTCTGGAGGTTTGAAGTACAAAGCTAAAAAACACTTGGCTTCTGGGATTTTTGGAGGAATTTGGAGGGAAATTGAACTCTAAACTCTGGTTTATGCTACCAAATACAGGGAATCTGTTGTTTGAAAAATATAAAAGATTCAAGAATAGGACCCTTGGAGACTACTAGAACTGTAGACTTGAATAAGGATAAGTTATTGACTGTTGTAACTGGGTGCGTGCTAATCATACTATGTGTATTTTAAAGCCCATTTACAGTTTAATTTATGACCAATCGCACCACTTGTACAGTATTGAAAGGTGCCTCAGACAGTTTGGATTTAATCCAGAAAGCAGTCAGGTTTGGCTTGGTGTGTTTTTTTTTTTTTTGTTTTTTTTTTAATATTATAAGAACCATGCAGTAGACTTTTTTCTTCATGAAATATCCTGGTTCAGTGGACTGAACTGCTTAGCCCTCCTTCCTCTACACCTCCCCCCCACCCGCCCCAAAAAAATCCCTGAAACAAAAGAAGGTTAGATTGACAAATGAATGAATAAAATAAGGCAGTTTTGATGACAAGCTGGTGTGTTCAAATCCTGAGGCCCAGATTCAATAAGAATCACAACCATGTGAGTTTTAGACTGTAGCCAAAATTCCAGGAAGGCCCTGATCCTGCAAACATCTATGAATGTGAGTAGGGCCATTGAAGTAAATGAGACTACTCGTATGCATAAAGTTAAGCAAGTATGTAAATGTTTGCTGGATGGAGGTGGATAATGATATTTAAGCAAGACTACTCCCGGGGATAGATCTTCCGATCTTTTTGCAACAGATTTACATAGTGACACTTTTCTACCTTGTAGAAAGACTACCAACAGAAGTTGGTCCAATAAAAGATATTACCCCACCCACCTTGCCGCTCTAATATCCTTAGACCAACACGGCTATAACAACACTGCATGTACCAGTAGGAGGGACTGGCGAAAACAAAAATCAGCTCTACAAATAATTTCTCTGAGAATAGGAGTTATCTATATGTTTCTGATACAGTAAAACTATTGAGACTATTTTTACAGCCTTTTAAAAATTTGAGAGAAGGGTTTCAGTGGAAATCAGGCACCCGTAGTTTCACTGGAAGCTGGAGGTAGGAACAGATTGTAATAATAAAAATCTCACGGTAGTATCAACACATTTGCTTTAGAATTCTATAAAGAGTGCACAAATTTCTACCGACAAATGTTTAGCCTGATGTTTGTTGTTTTTGTGCCTTGGAAACTTCCAAGTGTGAAAGAAAAGCCACAACCATTTATCATGATTGGCAGCATCTCCCCTTCCCCCACCTCTCTCATGATTCCCACCCTTCCCCTGCTTTTCAGAGCTGTCAACATCCACAATTGTTCAAGGATTCAGTTCTGGACATTAGTACAGTCTATGATTGTTTTACCTTTTCTGGCAGATTGATTTGAAATACGCACCGCTGGTTTTTAAGAACCTTTAAACAGCATGGGCGCAGGTAACATTTAGAGATATCCTCCTTGAGCCTTGTCCTCATGACTCACGTACACGCCACATGAGTTAGTATATCACCTGATGGTCTTTCACACACATACATGTGCACATGCCTCCACTTTTACCATTTTACCTTGGCTGTGGTGACCCCTCCACTACAAAACTTGCTCCTCCCTGAAGTCAAGTCTCTCTCTCTTTCTCCTCATTATTTAAAAACATTAAAATATCCATCTTCCCTAAGGCACTTTTCAAATATGATAACTGTTCATTCTGTATTCATCCCCTGTTCCCATTTTGCCCTTTCCCCACTCTTCCCTCCATTTATTTTACTCAATTTAAGTGTGATAAAGATTTGTTCACTGACCATGTATTTTTTTAATCATGCATTGAAATATTGGTACAGCTCTCCCCATGTCCATCAGCAGGGGGAGTGCTTTAGAGATAAAATTATTAATAAACATTATTATTAAGCCAAATCCTGAGGCCCTTACTAGTTTTTACACTGGGATAAATTTTTGAAAACACTAAACTGAAGAAGGTAGCTTGTTACCCCACCTGTATAGGAGGGAGGTGGGAGTGGCTTTTGAGAGAGATGCTGGGGGGATGGGTTATGCACTGAGCAATCCAGAGGGAGGAAAGTTAAGAGTATCAAAGCCTCCTGAGAAATCTTGCACTGAATTTTGTTACTTTATTGTTAATTTGAAATTAAATTCCAGGACAGATGCTACACAGTCTGTGTAGTGTATTTAAGAGCAGGTTGGGAAAGGCAGTGCTCTAGCCATTTTTCTCTCCAACAGGCAACAGTCTCTCTGTCCAAAACTTCTTTTGGTTTAGGTGAGGGCTTGTGATTAATTTATCCTTGTTGTGTTATTTGTGAACTCACCCTTCAATCTCAACAAGGTTTGTGATTCATCCAGTCATTAGCTAATACCCTACAGAATATTTTCACAAGCAGAACAACTTTTGGTCACTTGAATTGAATTCAGAACTAGACACAAAGGGCTCGGTTGTCCTACAGCAAGCCCCCGGGGCATCCAATCTCCCAACGTATTTTTAATTACTCGTGTTGGTAATGGATGACTGCAATTTAACTCTTTATTCTGGTTACACAAGATTAACTTTACTCCTAAATGCCCAGTACTTGAGCTTGCTCTTCTTTGCATTTCCTGGGATTTGCTTCTTTTGGTTTTTTTTCCATTCACCCCCTCTCTTACTCTCTTTAGTTTGATTTGCCAAGTTCATGTTAGAAAAAAACTTCGGACCAATATACCTGACATTTGTTCTATGGCATCCCCGCACAATGGCAGCTACTTAGAGCCTTTCGGGGGCGAGGTCCAATGGCTATTTCTGCTGTAAATGTAACCACCACTTATAGGAGTGAAAGAATGTTTCATAATAGCACATATACAGTTAATTCAGATACTTTAATTCTATTTACCGCATAGTATATCATTACCAATATTTTATTATAAACTTTGGGTGCATACTCTAGCTCCTGAGTTCTGCTCTATTTTACTTAAAATATCTGATCTAGTTTAAGATTTCCTAAACTCTTAGATACCACAGCAATGGACACTACAGAAATCCCTTTACATTGAAAATGGTCAGAATGCATATAACTGATATTTAAAAATCACATCTCAAGAATTAAAAAACATTATAGTGGCAGGGCAGCTATTGTTGCAACACAAATTCTGTTTAAAGGTCAACCATTCTAAGTCTTCTAAAATCAATATACTTGGTTGGACTCCTTTGAAATCTGGGTGTGTCTCAAGAAAGTGCAGCATAGGGTTAGTGAACCAAATTCACTTTCATTTGAGCTACAGATTCCGGAGAGATAAGTCCCCTAAAATAACCATTTTTCAAAAAGTTTCAGTGTTGTGTTTTTGGTTTTTTTTGCACTGAGCTAGAAGTTAAACTACTAATGTGACACGAGTCAATATGGTCTCAATTGGTTGAGTGTTACCCAAGATAGTCCTTGCTGAGATTGAAGGGTGAGTTCACAGACATCAATTAATATAACAAGGATAAATTAATCACAAGCCCTCACCTAAAACAAAAGGAGTTTTAGACTGAGAGGTCAGAGGTTGTTTATCTTGGGGAGAATGTAATCAAAGTCTTTGGGGGAAAATATTAGACTTGTGAATGTTCCCTGGAATGGGAGGGATATTAGGAGGTGGAGGAGTAGGTCATGGGAAGTGGACTAAATGGGGATGGGGAGAGAGGTTGGGGGCTCAGGTGATGGAGGTGTGGGGATTGGGAGGATAGAGGGGTGGACACTGGGAAAGGGCACATGGGAGTGAGTGGCAGGGGGACTGGGAGAAAATAGAGGAAGGCCATGTTCTTCCCTTGGATGTGCATACACAGATCTTGGGGGGTAGAGGGCTCTGAGCTCCCCTTCCTGCCCCCTCATATGAGCTGGAATATTGGGGGGCCTTGTCCCATTAATAGTGTCTGAGCTCCTCTCCCTGTCCCCCTCACATGAGCCGGGATATTGGGGGCCTTGTCCCTCTGGGAGTGTCTGAGCTCCTTTTGCTGCTCCCCATATGTGTGTGCCAGGATCTGGAAGGCCCCTGCCCATCTACAAGGGTTGGACCCTGCCCTGCCCCCCCTCATGTGAGGTGAGTTCTTGAAGACTTCAACTTTTGAGAGGGTCTGAGGCCTCCTCCCTGCCCCCATGAGAGACAGGATCTGGGGAAGTCCTGCCCCCTTAGCTAGGGAGCTGAGAGCAGGCATACTTCATGCCTATCACAGATGCTAAAGCACTCAGGAGGAGGATGAGAACACACCTCAGAGCTGTTGTTTCAGGCTATATTCATCTCCATTGGGTGTTCTCATTCAACTGAGAGTCACATTAAAATGAATGGATTTCTCACACCTTTCAGAGCCTCCTGTGGTGAAGATGGATGTGTACAGGAGCCCTTTCCCTCCATCATCTCTCTAGCCTTTCTGTTTAAAGGATGATGCTTCTAAGTGCTCTAAAATCTGCATGCTTCTGTGGATTTACTTGAAATTTGCTATGATTTGTGCAAGTGCTGAATAGGGTTAGTGAGCCACATGTGGATTATTTGAGCCAGGGGTTCCATAGATATAAGCCCCCTCAAAATAGCCATTTTTCAAAAAGGTTCTAGGTGTGTTTTTTTTTGCCCAGAGCTAGAGATCAAACTATTGCTGTGATGTGGATCAAAATGGTCTCAAGTGGTCAATTTTTCCCCAAGACACACAGCAGTGCATGGCACCCCCTAAGTCTTTGGGGGACCCTAAATTGTGAACAGCACTTATGGACTTGTTCACTTCTTTGCTTGCTTGGATGTGCAGTCTGGAAGAATTACAGCACACATGCACCAATAAAGAAAAAAATGGTGAGAGTTTCTATGCAGCTGCTTTATGCTTGCCTGGGTAGGTCGAGAGAATGTGCTGATGCCATCGGCCTGCTGAACACCCAGACAGGGACATTTCCAGGGTGAACCTTTGTACACCTGTGCAATAAAGATTTAATAACTCATGTTGCTTGCTACAAATGGTCTGTTATAATAGGTTTTCATTTTATGGGGAGGATTATTGTGAGCACAGCAGATAGTCACCAGCCATTTAACCAAAATTTTGTTATACCAGGTATGGAGGAGCAGGAAACACAGGACTCTTGTGTGTGGGGCACGTGGGGGGTGGGGAAGTGACAGGGAGATGGGTTGTGGCTGTGGAGGAGGCGTGAAATGAGGACAGGTGGTAGGCAAGCCTTGGATTGGTTGTTTAAGAAAATCTGTATTTTACTAGCCCCTGAGGTGGGGAGGGGGGGAAGGACAAGTGGCTATATCCTGACCTTATGGCAGATTAATGCAGTGTTTCTAAAGACATATAGCATGGAAGTTTAGAACTGACAGTGCTGGTACCTGGACACTGAGGAAATAGAAATATGTACACTGCTAAGGTTGCCAATGTGTGAATTCTGGTTGATTCCCGTATCACGAGGTTGCAGAAGTTTGCAGAAGAGCCAGGAGTGCACCATGGCATGGTGATTGCTGACTACAGGCTAATTTGGGTGAAAAGAGGTGGCCTGCATTGGCATCATGTTTTGCCCACTCTGCAGCATCTAACCAGTGACTTAAGATGTTATAATCTATCACACATTGTGATGATCCACAAGGGTGGAAATGAACTGGCCCTTATTCCTGGTGTACACCTCATACAATATATGAGAGAAGATTTGGACAACATCCAGAGATTTGTGCCCAGGAGCTATGATAGTTTTCTCTGATTTGGCTGAGCACCTGAATAATCACTACAGTGACAACATGAAAGCTATTAATAAGTGTTGGAAGAACATTAATTGGGAAATTGGAGGGTTCATGGCTGACCAGAAAATATGTCCTATATGGCATAGAAACACTACAAGCTCTGTCACCAATCTGTTTCTTGGAGATGGGGTAATCTATTGGACAGGGCTCAGAGCATCTTTCTGTCAAACATAAAACTGTCAGTAATTTGGAACAGAAACCCTGTCTGTGATTTATCTCCCTAGTTCTGCCACAGATTCCACCCTCCAACCATTTTGAAACATGACCAGTAACTCCATTCCCCTGTAACGTAGTTGTCCTTTGCTCCGGGCACTGCATTGCAAGTCAGTTTATGGTGGGGTAGAGGAGCAAGAGCAATAGAAACATTTGCATACTGGGGAGTGAAGACTTCAGGGAGATGCATCCCCTGCTTGCAGAGGGCTGAGCGGCCTGGGTATACCCACTGGGCAGGGAGCAGGTAGTGAATGAATCAGGGGCATGGCTGGGGAGGCATACTGCAGCAGGGTTTGTGGGGCCCAGCTGATGTGTGTGTGGGGTGGAGCTGGCTGGCTCGGTATGCAAATTGAAGGACATGAGACGTACAACTGCCTAAATGACTTAACACCTACCAACAATATATTTTCCTGTTTAAAAAAAAATAGAAAATTCAATGGCAAAAAACTGTGTTAATGCAGATTTAACATTGCTTGGTGATATGTTGTCCCCTTGCAGAACACTGAGTTCTGCAAAACTCAAACTTCTGAAAACCAAGAAATGCATAGTTAACCTTCCCCATGCAATCTTTACTCTGCCCTCTTTCAGTAATGCCCATGTACCCCACTAACCCCTGTACATTTACTCTGCCAACCCTACAGTTGCTTAGGTGTCCAAGCTCTTTACCTCCTTTTACAACCCATTCACTCACAAAGAGCATTACATCTAACTCTACTAAAGGACAAATTGTCACAACACCTCTCTTTCATTTTAGTTACATAGGGTCTGATCCTGTGCTACTGAATTCTTCTGGAGTTTTGTCATTGATTTCAGTGGGAGCAAAACTGGGGCTATAACACACCATTCTCTGTCAATGGGTTGCAATCATTGTTGCACCATACCACTTACTGACGCTAGATTTCATGCTGGACCACCATCAGTCCTGCTTCTATAATCAGCTAATAGAGAGCCCTTCCCTTTCCTCAGCCCTCAAAGTTCATGGCATCACATCCTGCAGGACTGTTAGTTACATCAAGGAGGGAGTGAAAGTTCAAAATGTCTGAGTAAGCCCAGACTCCCAGTGAAATGTGTTACAGTACAGCCAAGACAATGGAATACCTTGGCTCAGATTAAATCAGAACATTCTATACAGATTTGTCTGTAACCAAACTTTCCCAGATGCTGGAAAATGGGACCACAATGCTTTTGATTCCCAGCTCGTGAAGAAAAAAAAAACACACAACTGTTATTTTGCAGGCAAATTTGTGGAGAAGAGTCACTCAGGCACCTCTCTAATTCCTGTTTATACAGATAAATCATGTACTCCCTTAGGACCTGGTCTGTAATTCCTTACAGTGACTACTCCTCTTGAGTAAGAACTCCAGGAATAAGTGACACAGTGGGACTGTCTCTTGAGTAAGAAATACAGGACAAGAGGCCTTTGGATAGTGATAGCAAAAAAGGGGACGCTAGTAAGTGGAATCATTTTCCTTGCATACTTCCTCCTCTTTATAAACCCAGTCTAGGTTTATGTCACCACAGTCATAGGAAACAACTTTTGGAAGAGAAAGAGTGCAGCAAGACAGACAGAAGGATCTCATCTGTGGCATTTCCAGCCTATGCAGCTCTTGAGGCCCAATCCTAATGGCATAAAAAGCAACGTACATAGAATGCTTTTGGAAAAAATTCCATTTGATATGTCATTTCCTTTTTAGCTCCCCTGTATTATTTTTGAATTTTGAGTATAATGAAATGTTTCTTTTCCAGTTTTTGCCCTCTTCCCATCCCGGTTTGGAAAGTCATCTGTTTCAGAACCAGAAACACACTTTTGATCACATGAGAACAAAAGGAATAGTTTCCCAAGTGAACAAGCTTGAATTATTCAGCTCTCTAAAATTTCCAATTTTTGTTCATTTGTCACCATCTTTGCAAATTTATAAAAATGGGTATTCTATAAAAAATGGCACAATCTACATCTTACAGGTCATAAAATGTAGGGTACAGAGCCTGGATGATACAGCATAACAGTTTTGTAAATATATGAGTGATATCATCAGAGGTACCTAAACTTGTACCTCCCTAGTGCTGTTGTGGTATATAAAGGCAAGAAATTTATTGAACTCATGTTAAGAACCCAAATTTGACCTTAGCTATATGGGTGCAATTCCCATTGCAGTCAAACCAGCCAGTGGGAGCTGTACCCATATCAGTAAAGACAGAATTGGATCCAGATTCTTTTGCTTGTATTCTTTGCATTGTATCCCATAGTTGTTACCTCTTCTCGAGCAGGAGTGGTGATTTTCATTCCCCCACAGGAGCATTGAATATTATCAGTTTAAACACTGCTTTATGGTTAATAAGTACTCTTCACACTGTCAGTAAGGGCTCCCCGGAGCCTAACAAATGTCACTTTTTGTTTTAAAATAATCTAATAAAAGTAGATTGGTAATTCTGATCACATAGATGTGTGCAGTACTTCCCACCACCTGTAGGTCCTCAATGCACACTTATGGAGGTTAGTAATATGAATGTAGCCAACCACGAGAGTGTCAAATTAGGCCAAAGCACTACAAATTGAAGTATATATCACTGCATTAGCTATGTAATGGATTTTCATCAAGCTCTAAAAGGTACAAAAGAGCCATACTCTTCTGAAGTAATTTGGACAGAAAGCTAATGCTGAAGCACACTGCACATTTTAGGACCTGGTTTCAGAGGTGCTCAGTACTTGAATACCCATCAAAGTCATTGGAAAGTTTTCTGTGAGTTTTGGATCAGGTTCTTAGAGCTCAATTATGCAAGGTGCTGAGCTCCCTCAACATCCTTTGACTTCATACATAACAACTGAGGGTGTTCCAAGGATAATTAGCAATAAGTGAAGTGGCAAGCATGTGGAGTTGTATGGAAGAGATCTTTACTGAATATCCATAGAGACCAACGTTACACGCTAAGAGGCTTGAGTTTCTTTGGGAGGAACCTGGCCAACAACTTGCAGTCCTGTGCCCATGGTGTCACACCAAATTGGATCCCTCCTTCATCCTGACCCTTTTTCTTTGGTTCCATTCATCATACAACACTCAGCCCTTCATCAAAGGTGCTCAGTATCTCCCAGGATGAGGCCCTTTACCCCATTTTCTTTCTTCCATTTACCTAATTCAAATTAGCTATCCCTTTATAGGCTTGATTCAAAACCTGACTACCATTTTTTGCATGCACATGTGTGCAAACTCGGAGGATGTACTCACATGTACTTTTCTAAGTTCAGCACATGAAGTGGGATAAGGCCAGGTTTGCAAATTAGGCCCTACAGCTTTAGGCATCACACAGGCCCAGGAACATACTGTTTAGATCTCTCTTATGGGCTTTTTCTCTATCTCCAAGACCCACCAAAGCAAGCAGTCTGACACCTCTTCCAGATGCTTCAACTTTCCACAACCTCACACACTCTAATCCCCTTCCTAACTGCTGAATGTCACTATGACCTCCTCCAGCTCTTTGACATGGTCCGCTTCCATGTGTGAATCCTCCTGCTAACTCTCCCTTCTGCAAACACCTCCACCTGATCTCCGTCCCAACTGTCAAATGCTCTCACTATTTTCAAGAAATCTCAAATCCTCCCCTAGAATATCAACAGGCTCACAAACTGCAAAAAACATTGGTTATCCTTCTCCTTACAAGCACTCAGATCCATCTTTCACCTAACTCCCAAATCCTCTGCTATGGACATCTCAGCACACAAATGCCCGGTATAGAACTCAATCTCAGCTGTGAAACACACCCACCAATACCCTTCTTTTCCCTGTTGCCAGGTGAATAGTCTCACTACCAGTCCTCAGAATGTTCATAATTTTCCTGGGTCATTATCTCAGATACCTAATCCTAATGGTTAAAGTTGATTTTTTCTTCTATTTTTTAATCCCTAAAACAGATTTCCAGTGGATACCAGAAATTTCTCCGCTATTCCTCTGCCACCAACTCTCAGAGATTCTCTCCACTTTAGGGGTTTTTAATTTCCATTCAGTGGTATCTAACAAGGGAAGTTTGTGCACACAGCCAGAGAAGAATGGACCTCAATTGGTGTTCTGAAGAATCCCAAGCCAAATTCATTGCTGGGGTGGCTTCACTGATTTCAGTCTTTCAAGCTACTTCCTTTTATAAGGCTTCTTCTGAGCTGATTTGTGTATGAGGCAGTCCCTTTATTGTTTGCTACAATACTATATAAGGAGCTGTTTTACAGCTTGGAAAGTGGTGAAAGTAAATCCCTTTCTAATATGCTTAGACTAGTATAAGCAGCGCTATGCTTATTGTTAGGCAGCCAGCTGGGTTGAACTCAACAAGGCATTCAGCAGAAAAGCTCACCACCAACACATCTGCTCTATCCATCTATTCTGGGGTGAGGAGAGGAGTTGTGGGAGAGAACATTAAAAAGGAACCCAACCTCAGATTATTAATTTAATTTTTTTGTGTTGATGTGAATGTAGAAGAAGATTAGGTGACTTTCTGGAATTACAGCAGCAAGTTGACAGTGATGTATGAGATGAAAAATCTTTCCATAATGCACAGACACTATATACCACACAGTGCAGTGAAACCACTACCCTGCTGTATGCTACAATCGACACACAACATTCAGCTCAAAGTTTAGCCAGAATAATGCTTTAAAAAAAAAAAATCCAGCCGTAGGTAGGTTACTCAGTGCTGGCTCCAAGCTGGAGCCCATTTAAAAAGACAGAGCTTTTTCCTCACACATCAATTTAACTTCTACATACACCTTCCAAATATAGTGTTTTATTATGTACAACATTCTCTTTGAATAAAAAAGGTTTTAATCTACAAGATTATAAAACTATAGAAATGCTTCAGTAGGGATTGATACTTGAAGATAAATTAAAATGGATGTGACTGATTCATACGTGCAAACATCAGCGTGAAAGGAGATGGATAATATTTGCCCTCTTGTTGTTGAGATGATTTGGCAGTTGTGTTTTATAAAAGGTTTTCTGTTTGGTCATGTTGGCTGAGGATGGGGTTCTGGTCCACTGATATCCCAGTTAGCAGGAAGTATATGACTATGAACTGGGAGTAGATGTAGAAGGGAGATCTGCAAAGTTTTAATCCCAATACTCCTCTTCATGTTCTAGATGGTTTGACAGCTGGGAAATCTGATGCCCCTCCAAGGCTGATACAGAATCCTGTGACTGATCTAACCATCCAGTGGTTTTCAGAACCTTGCCTTCTGTATGAGCTTTACAGAAGGTAGTGACTTGCCCAGTAAATGTATTCATTTAGGGGCCCGATGCAAAGACTCCATTTGTATTAGCCTTTTATGACCAGTTAGGGTTGTAATCCGACTACTTAGTTTCATGCTGCATAGATAAAGTAGCTACATCAGTAATTTTGGAGCTCCAAACACTTCCAGCGGCAGCTCAAATTTTCCCATCTGGTTCAGCAATACATACAAAGGGCCAAATTAATCCCTTATGTAAATTCATTGGCTTCAGTGGGATTTATACCAGGGATGAATTTGGCACAGAATCTCTAATTCCAATTTATCTTTTTCGTTACTTTGCTGCCTGTATTAAATAGCTTGAATCTACTGTTTAAGATTTATTGTGCCCATTGGCGTTGCTTTGTTGAAACTATTGCAAGCACTTAAATAAGTATCCACAATTCACGAAGATAGATTCAAAGTTGTATAATTGATGTAGTAATTTCTAACTCATTCGCTTGTCATTTCTTATTTCCTCATAGAAGAAACAGTTTGAAAAAATGTAAAAGAAGCTTGTTTTTTGGCAAACAGAGGAAATTATTTAAACAAGTCAGTGTTAAATTTTTGGGACGGTAGAAGATCTCTGCAGGAAAATATTTTCCCACAATCTGTAAGACTGGCATATATAGACCTTAGTTCATTTCTCTCTATTAAACACCATAAAACTGTTAAACAATGCTAAGGTAGAGACATAACCTTGAAGAACAATGGCTATTAGTTAAAATTGCCATTATTTGTAACTCAGCCCTTTAGTCCATTAACAGTCTAATATCACTGCCAAAGCTTCACAGCCTTTCCGAACAAAGGGAGAGCAATACAGCCATATGAGCTCTAAAGACTAACAAAATAGTTTTCCTTTTGACATAGAAGGATAGAAACCACTCTTCAGAAGCCAGATCCAAAACCACTTATGCAGAATATTTGGGCCAGTCTCTGCTTTAAAAGCAGGATGGTGTGTACCAGATAATGTACACCCTTTGACAATTACAGAGCAACCTGGGCATACCTGCCTTAGGGAGGGGATTGCAGGTACACACTTTTTAAAAACACATGGTTACTGCTCAGCTAATAGCTGATTCTCCCATATAACAGAAGCTTGATTTAAGATATTTCCTTTTAATTCCTGTTTCTGTCCTCTTCGATTCAAAAACTTACAACAGATAAGCTTCCTGACAATTTCCACGGCAGGGTACAGACCATCTTCCTAAACAGGATTAATATTATCTGAAACACATTGATAGGACCATATGAATTGTTATACTACACAGTCCAGCATCTTGTTTCTAACTAGACACTGTCAGAAGATGAATGAGACTTGCCATGGGCAAGCATAGAATAAGCAGCCCACTGATGATGTTTCTTCAGCACCTAATAGTTTATGTCCTGAAGCATGAGGGATTTATTCCTTATAAAAATTCATAATATAATTGTGGATGTTCTTATTTAGATAAATATCTAGTTCCTTTCTGTAACCTACTAAATTTTTAACTAGCGCTAGTCAAAAGATTTTTTACTAAATATTTTTTGGGTGAAAAGTGAGATTTCAATGATAACTAAATTTTTTGTGGAAAAGTTTCATTTCCATCAAACTTTTTTTTTTTTAACCAAAATTTCAAAGAGAAAATCTGACAAATATATTCTGACTTTTTTCTTTGACATTTTGGGTTAAAAAACATAACAAAACACTTTCTTAAAATTATTTCCCCCATTTTCCACTGGGAAAGAAAGTGTAGTGTGTGTGTGTGGGGGGGGGGGAGGGCAGAGTTTAAATAAAAATGAAAAAAGTGGGTTTTTGCCAGCTATCATTTTTTGTTTCTAATTTCCACCTTTCTCCAATTAAAAAAAAAAAAGTGAGTTCTCCCCATTCACTTTCTCTCACTGTTTATTCTCCATCACTCCACACACTTTTTTCAATGGAAAAAGGGGGATATTTAAAAAAAGAAAAGAATTAATTTCATAGGTCTCCCTCTGTTGTACTATTATGAGATGGAATAAATTGGAGCTCCTGATTTACTTCTCTATCCCATTCATTATTCTGCAAATCATGTCTCCTCTTTAAACTACACAGCCCTAACCTTTTCAGTCTCATCATATAATATTCTTTCCATGCCTTTAATTATTTTTATCCACCAGTTCTGAACTCTTTCCTTTTTTTTTTTTTGGCTAGATCCTTTTTGAGATGGGGTGGCCAAAACTGAAAACAATATTTAAGATTTTATCATCTTCATGTTTGTGCCCAAAGTCACAATGGATAATCTGAATGATTCTGTACTATCCCATGTAATTTAGTAAAAATATCGTTCATTAAAAATATAGTTAAGAGTATGTAATGGGAAGGATGCTGGTGGCAACATAATGTAATTGAAGCACATGATAGAACTCTGGACAGATTTTATCCCCTGTGCTAGTTTAGTATTTTTTTTAATGTTTTCTTTTAATTAAGCACTTCCACATGCTGAATTTAACAGCTTTCCAATACTTTCTTGAATTAATTCCTGTTTCAACGAGAGCATACCTTTTAGAAACAAATCCAATCTGGATTTTAAAAATTTGCAGTGATTTAGAATCCACCACAACCCTTGGTAAATTGTTCCAATGATTAATTACCCTCACTGTTAAAATTTTGCACCTTATTTCTAGTCTGAGTTTGTCTAGCTGCAACTTCCAGCTACTGGATTTTGTTATGCATTTGTCTGCTAGATTGAAGAGCCTTCTATTATCAAATTCCTAATCCCTGTGTAGGTACCTATAGGCTGATCAAGTCATTCCTTAGCTTTTTCTTTGTTAAAACAAACAGATTGAGCTCCTGGAGTCTATCACTATAAGGCATGTTTTCCAATCCTTTAATCATTCTCATGGCTCTTCTCTGAACCCTCTCCAATTTATCAACATCGTTCTTGAGATGTGGATACCAGAATTGGACACAGTATTCCAGTAGTGGTCAGTGTCAAATATAGCAGTAATATAACCTCCTTACTTCTACTTGATATTTCCCTGTTTATACATCTAAGGATTGCATTAGACCTTTTGCCCCATGGCATCGCACTGGGAGCTCATATTAAGCTGATTATCTACCTTGACCCCAAATCCTTTTCAGATTCGTTGCTTCCAAGGATAGAATCCTTCATCCTGCACGTGTGGCCTACATTCATGGTTGCTTGATGTATGACCTTACATTTTGCCATAACAAAGCTTATATTATGTGCACAGCTTACCAACTGATCCAGATCGGTTTGTATCACTGACTTGTTCTTTTCTTTATTTACCATCTTCCTAATCTTTAGGTCATCTGCAAACTTTACAAGCAGTGATTTTGTATTTCCTTACAGGTAATTGATAAAGATGTTAAATAGCACAGGGCCAAGAATCAATCCTTGCAAGACCCCACTAGAGAAACACCTGCTTCATGATGATCCTTCATTTAAAACTATGTTTTGAGACTTATCAGTTAGCCAGTTTTTAATCCATTCAATGCATGCCATGCTGATTTTGTATTGTTCTAGTTTTCGAATCATGTTCTGTAATACTAAGTCAAATGCTTTACAGAAGTCCAAGTATATTACCTCAACACTATTACTTTACCAACCAAGCTTGTAATCTTATAAAAAAGTCAAAATAGCTTGACAGGATCTACTTTCCATAACTCGTGTTGATTGGCATTAAGGTTTTTGGGTTTTTTTAAACTTTCCTTTAATTCTTTATTAATCGAGTCCTGTATCAGCCATTCCAATATTTTGCCCAGGACCAATGGTAGGCTGACAGGCCTACAGTTACCCAGGTCATCCGGTATACCCTTTTAAATATTGGCACAATATTAGCTCTTTTCCAGTCTTCTGAAACTTCCCTAATGTTCTGAGACTTATTGAAAATCATCAATAACAGTCCAAAGAGCTCGTCAGCCAGCTCTTTTAAAATACTAGGATGTAAATTATCTAGTAGCTGCCGTTTAACATCCTGTTTGGCTACTGTTGGAATGGAAAATATCACATCAGAGTGTATTATCTGAGCTCCCAATTACAGAAAAGAAATTTGTATGAAGTGCCAAACTAATTGTCATTTACTGTGTTGCAGAATCTCTCTGTTGTCTATCTCAGTGATTACAAGAGAAACACAAAATGGATATTTAGTAATCGTTTCAGTTCATCTATGAGGAAAAATAAATGTAGGCCATAATCCTGCTGTGATGGGGTCCCCCTTTACTGGTAATCGGGAGGCAAGATTTCACCCCCAAATCCCTCCAACACCATCATCAGTAACAGTCACTTTGATCAGCAAACAAATAGCCACAGCAGTTCCCAGCATCAGTCCCTCAGTCACCAATCATGAACCTATTTCCCTTTAGCTTCTGACTGCTTCTGTTATGTAGCATGGTGCAGGTTCACAGGGGCCACACAGACAGGTTGCCCTACAGTGTATCCCTCAGTTCAGTGCTCAGACTCTTGTCTTTTTGTACCTCTGCAGTAGCACTTGCCCTCTCTACCTGTGCAATTCCTTCTTTCCTCATAATCTCACCCTCCAATGAGAGGTGAGCTGGCAGCAGGACGTCAGGATTGGATTTCTGGCCAGCTCTCTAAGTAATGAGACCTCTGTGCGGATGGGAGGTTGTCTTCTCTTGTTTGCTCATCCCACCACCAATCAGGGCTCTGGGGGCAGAGCCAGGTATCACAGCATTGTTGCTGACCTGTGGGGTCGAGACTGCACTGTGAACTGATCTATAGGGGTAGAACCCTTCATACAGGTGAAACCGCATTAATTTAACTGGGGGCTCTGCACAGATAATAAGAGTCCATTTGTATGGAATGGCTTTCCAGGTCAGGGACTTGTTTATATGTCCAAAAAACTAATTGCACACACACAAATACAAGAGCAAATTTGGAGGCTGTCTTTTGAAAATATGGCCCTTAGCGATGACTGTTTCTTACCTCTGAAATAATTTTAATGATAGGCATTTGAACACCACAAGTATCATTGTAGTAGAATCATAACATTTGCCATGTTTAGTTGTTACTCCATTCTAATACAACATGAAAAATTTTAGAAGGATATTGGAAACTTGAAGACCAAAATAATTTCCAGCTCTTTATCTAGAAGGGATACATCTCTGGAATTTTTTATTATGTAAAAACATAATTATTCATTATGACTAGTTTCTCTTTCCCTTTGGGTTCTATAAAGTTTTTGTTCCTACATATATCTAAAGTGTAAAGGAGAAGGCAGAAGGTGAACAGATGCAAATGGCAATCAAAATAACCTTCATCAATGTCCTTTTGCAGTAGTATGCAAAACCATTAGAAACATTTTGAGAAATTCCCAGGCTGAGCTGCCATGTTGGCAACAAACATTAACACAGCTCTGTGTTTAATACTCTTTTAATCACAGCAAATGTGATCTATTATTGCATGTTGATATTCATCATTGGCATGAGCCATAAGCCCGAGAAGTTACTAAGCATCTTCTACTTTTATGAACTTCACTGGGAATTGACAGTGCTCAGCATCTTTACTAAGGGAATGTACTTAGACCCTCAAAGGAACAGACCATATGTAACTAGTTGAAGCTAACAATGAGCTGAATAAGAGGCTTCTTACACAGTAATAAGAGACATGCACCAATGAATCCAGATATTTATGGAGACTGAATACTTTGACCTTTTTATATCAAATGATTAACTGAATTTAGAGGTACAGACAATATCAGAGATATAACAATTATTACAGAATACAATTTAATACAGATTTAGCTCATATCACACAACAGGTATTCACCCTCTATAGAATAGTTCCCCTTTCCCCCCCCCCCCCCCCCCCGCCATGACTCCTCACCCTTTATCTTCAAGGATGTTATCAAATCAGCTTTATTGTGGATTCCCAACTTAGTGAGATAACTGGTGCATTTCAATAGGGCTCTCTCTACTTTTTTAAACTTTATCACCTTGATCACATATCAAGTTGACTTGCCACTTCTGTATTATGAAACTTTCACAAAATCTTGTAGGCTGTGTAGTTTAGCAGCATTTTCTCCCCCTTGGAATGGAGATGACATGGATGCCAGTTTGCCACATAATCCTGGTGTTTATTGTTCAATTACATTGTTGGTTTTCCTATAAATATACTATGCCAGGACTACTGGTATATTTCTCCTCATTCAGTGGGATAGGCTTCTTCCAGACTCGTGCAGCCACATCTTCCCACTGGCCACACATATCTCAATAGTGAGACATTAGTGGCAACTGGGTATACTGGGGATTCAGTTTTTTAAAAATGACAGCATAGGGTCTAGAGTGAGATATAAGGTTATGATGTCCCAACCGTAGTGTGATCATGTCCCAGGGTATGTGAGCATTCTTACTATATGCGTATGAATGAACCTTGCTCTCCACACACTTTCCTGTGAAGGAGATGGCCACCTGCAGTACGCAGGGCTGGGGATGTCTGCCTTAAGTGGTACCTTAAATTGTGTCTCTTGTTCAGCATAGGAGTAGGAGTACCTTTGCCTATGTATGCCTGACCCAAAACTCTTCGAAGCCAACATGAGACATTCCATTGACTTCAAGGGGTTTGGATCAGTTTCATTGCATACTGTTGGTTCAATGATGACCCTACTCCAATCTTGCTACTAATACATTTTGTAATATCAGAATTCTGTAACCTTAAGCTCTGAAGTTCATTGTAATCAACTGAACAGAAACACAAAAGGGCCGATTTTATCACTACTTTTCTGCTGAAGTTTCCCAAGTCTTAATATTATCATAAGCAAATGAGAGTTATATGACTTTCATAGAATCATAGATATGTAGGGTTGGAAGGCAGGACCAAGTAAACCTAGGTCATCCTGACAGGTGTTTGTCCATCCTCTTCTTAAAAGCCTTCAATGAAGGTGATTCCACATCCTCCTTTGGAAGCCTATTCCAGAGCTTAACTACCTTTATAGTTAGAAAGTTTTTCCTAATATCTAACCTAAATCTCCCTTGCTGCATATTAAACCCATTACTTCTAGTCCTGCCTTCAGTGCACATGGAGAACCATTGATCATGGTCCTCTTTATAACAGTCCTTAGCATCTTTGAAGACTGTTATCAGGTTCCCCTCAGTCTTCTTTTCTCAAGACTAGACATGCCCAGCTTTAACATTTATTCATAGGTCAGGCTATCTAAACCTTTTATCATTTTTGTTGCTCTCTTTTGAGCTCTCTCCAATTTGTCTATATCTTTCTTAAAGCGTGGTACCAAGAATTGGATACAGCATTCCAGCTGAGGCTTCACCAGCACCGAGTAAAGCAGGACAAAACTCCCATGGCTTACATATAACACTCTTCTTAATACACTCCAAAATATTAGCCTTTTTTCCACGACTGCATCACATTGTTGACTCATTCAATTTGTAATCCATTAGTCCCAGATCCTTTCAGCTGTACTCCACCTAGCCAGTAATTCCCCATTTTGAAGCTGTGCATTTGATTTTTCCTTCTTAAGTGTAATACTTTGTACTTGTCTTTCTTTAATTTCATCTTGTTGATTTCAGACCAATTCTCCAATTTGTTATGGTCATTTTGAATTCTAATCCTGTCCTCCAAAGTACTTGCAACCTGTTTCATCCACAAGTTTTATAAGCCCACTCTCCATTCCATTATCCAAGTCATTAATGAAAATATTGACTAGTACCGGACCTGGTCTGACCCCTGTGGGACCTCATTAGATATACCCTACCAGTTTGACAGTGAACCATTAATAACTACTCTTTCAGTATGATCTTTCAACCAGTATAGAAATATGATCTAGACCATATTCCCCTAGTTTTCTTTTGAAAAATGCCATGGGGGGACTGTGTCAAAAGCCTTACTAAAATCAAGATATATTATCTCTACGGCTTCCCCCATCCACTATGCCAATTACCCTGGATATATTTATAATATTTCTGGCACCTATTTAATAATTTTAATATTAACCCAGGGGATATACTCTCCCTTGCCTTATCCATCACCTCCGTTGTCACTCGTGCTGTTAGGTATGCTACATGAAAGTCCTTTGGGGCCTGGGGTTAAGCAATTTACTCCCATCCTAGGCTATTGCAGCCATGGCATTATAATGGCATCTGCCTAGATTTCAATAAGAGGAAACAACCTATATAACTAGGTATTATACAGAATTTTTTATCTATAGATATCAAGTATAATTTTTCCCATTTTACAGATGAGGAAACTGAGGCACAGAGAGATGAACTGAGTTGCTCAAGGGCACCCCAAAAGTTAGTTTAAGAGCCAGGAAAAGAACCCCCATCTCTTGAGCCCCACTTTAGCGTGTTAAAATCTAAGCCAGCTGCCTAGTGTGGGAGCCACAGACTTCTCCCTGACCCAACTCCAGCTCCATAATCCCCCCTGCACATACACACAGAACCACACTGATTCCATTATAGGCAGGCCCCTCCATAGACATAGAAGGAGCACAGTTTGCCCCCAGTGTATGTCCACTGCAGAGGTAGCCCAGTAGTCATTTGTCCAAACTACATATACACTTTGATCTTTCATTATCCAGCTGAGCTGGAATTTTAGTTTAGGCCAGTCTTCAAAACGTTTTGTACATATGTAGCTCCCAATCTGGCCTGTTAAAGATGTTCTCTCTTTCGATGGTGTCAGTATCACAGAATTACTAACTAACTATTGTTTGCAATTGATTTCCATACACAAATTTACTATTAAAAACCCATCTAAGTCATCCCAAATATTGATTTCCCAAGGTGTCTCATATTGTGTGTGTCCAATCCTATCTTTCTTTTAGAAAAGGGACAAGGTGCTAGCTGTCTGTGTTTTATATACCTCTGATGACATTGTACATAAACACACATTATAAATGTTTATCTATATGTAGATATGTATATAGATACAGACCGATCTGATGCACACAACTATACATACAGGAATCATTTCACCAAGCACTGAAATGAAGCTGTCTGATTAGGTGCTGATTAGTTAGGATGAGGCACTTTTCCTTCCGAGTCAGCATTTCAGCACCAAAGCAATGCCTCAGCAGGACTTTAGAGAATACTGTTTTGTTGGAGGTCACATTTTTCAGATGAGGTGTAAATCCAAGGTCCTGAGCACTTTTTGGTCATATTCATTGCTTTCATTACAAATATTGCAGTACATTTTGTAAGAATGGAGGGTTGGGGGAGTGTTAGCCTGGTATCTTCCTGGCCAGATTTGCTTAAATTCACTCTACCTACGTACCTTTTTTAATACAGTAGTTTCAACTGGGTAGTTAAAATAGAAGTCCTATCCCAGTATGATGACCCTGCAGAGACTACAGCAGAAAACACCATAAGCAACCGCCAGACTCCAGGAGAGAAAGGAACAAAAACACCTAGGGTATGTCTACACTGGCAGAGTTACATCGCCGACTGCTACAGCACCACTCAGAGAGCACTGAAGGGAAACCACTGTTGTGTTTTCACACTGTCAGCTGCCTGCGCAATTGTGTTCACTCTTGGGGTACTTGCAGCTGTCAGGGTTCCCTCCCCACTCTGAACTCCGGGGTACAGATATGGGGACCCACATGAAAGACCCCCCTAAGCTTAATTCTACCTTCCCCAAGGCACAAATTCTTCCTTGTCCTTGGATGGTACTGCTGCCACCACCAAGTGAGTTAGACAAAGATTCAGAAGAAGGACCACTTGGAGTTCCTGGTTCCCCAAAATATCCCCCCAAGTCCCTTCACCGGGGAGGCTTGAGAATAATATACCAACTAAATAGGTAAACAAGGTGAGCACAGACCAGACCCTTGGGTTTTTAATGTCCTAAAAACCCATCAGATTCTTAAAAAGAGAACTTTATTATAAAAAAAAAAAAAAAAGTAAAAGAAGCACCTTTGTAAAATCAGGATGGAAGGTAATTTTACAGGGTAATAAGATTGAAAACACAGAGGATTCCCCTCTAGGCAAAACCTTAAATTTACAAAAAGCAGGAATAAATCTCCCTCTTAGCATAGGGAAAATTCACAAGCTAAAACAAAAGATAATCTAACTCATTTCCTTGCTATTACATCTAAAAATTACAGAAATTGTAAGTATCATTTCAGTAGAAGCTGGATTACTTGCTTGGTCTCTCTTTGTCTTGAGAGGGAACACAGAGACCACAAACAAAACTTCCCCCCCACAGATTTGAAAGGATCTCCTTCCCTTATTGGTCCTTTTGGTCAGGTGCCAACCAGGTCATTTGAGCTTCTTAACCCCTTACAGGTAAAGGAGGGATTTTATGCTACCTTTAGCTGTATGTTTATGACAGCAGTGGTATTCGGAGTGGTGCACTCTGGGCAGCTATCCCAGAGAGCATCTCTTCCTCTTTGCCTGATGTGTGGAGCAGGTATGGTCACCTGGAAAGATGCACTGAAGCCACTGCACGCATCACTGAGCAAACAGGAAGGGGACTTTCAAAATTCCCAAGGAATTTAAGGGGTGGAGCTCACAGTTGGTCACCTGAGGGCAGGGCAGTAGAGTTTGAACTGATGACCAGACAGATGAGAACCGACACCTCCTGGAGGCCAATCGCAGCTCTGTAATCAACCAGGTGTCTACACTGGCACCGCAGCACTGTAGCCCCGGGGCAGAAAGCTGTATGCCTGTTAGCTGCTACTAACTGGATGGAGTCAGAGGCTTCTGGGGCATCAGAAGATAGGGACAGAGCATGCCCAGTTACATCTCAACCAGTCTACAAAGATGGTAAAAAAAATAAAATAAAATAAAACTTCATTTTCTTCCTACTAAAGAAAAAAACCCCAAGACTTGTCATGCATGTTTTAGATGAATGGTCACCAAGGCAGAACCCTGGAGACTGAAAGTAGGAGGAAGATATCTGTAATAATGTTACTTGTTATTGTTCCCAGTCCCAACAGTAACAGCAGCAATTTAACCCAAGTCAGAGCAGAAACATTCTTCCATGTTCCTCCTTCTCCTCCCGTATGTGCTTCTATTACTAAATCTGTGCCATGTTTTCCAGAGAAATACAATAAAATATAGGAAATAACAAATGTAAATAGAGTCTAACTTAAATCCCTTGTGTCTCATTTTTTGTATTTATCTTTTTACTTATTCCTATTTGTTTCATTGTCCCTGTAACTGTTTCCTTTTCAATATTGTTTCTCACTTCCTGCATCTTTTCTTTCATTGAAGAATTTGCTTTCCCCTTTCCTGTCAGTCCCTTCCACTCACTTGTCTTCCTGCCCATTCTGTATCCTCCCCTCACTTTTTCCTTCTGATTTCTTTTCCATTTCCTTAGACCCTGATCCTGCTACAGAAGGGCTCCATGCTGGCCCACAGGTCTTGCTCAGTATAGGATCAGGGCCTTGGATGCAACATTATTTCCATACACATTGGGTTGCAGGACTGGAACATTAGTTTCCAGTGAGGTTAAAAAAAGAAATGCAGGCACTGTAAGACCAACCAACCAAATACATGCCTTGTTCTTAAATACCTGCTCTGGGGGACTTAAGGAAAAGAATTTTGAGCCTTGCTATTACACTTGGACATCACGTGTTGTTGGTACATCGGTCCAAGCCACAACATGAAGGTATTGCAAACTTTCCGAGAGTGACATCAGAAAACCTTACAAAATGTTAACCATTGAAGAGCTGTGCTTTGTACAATTATTATAACTGCAGTCTATTAGCTTAACATATTTTGTGGGCTAACAATTTGTTAAGAATAAATGTTTTTCAAAGGTTTATTTTAATGTATTTATTTATACCTATAAAACAAGAGGTGCCTTTGGTAAATACTTACAAATACAATACATTGCAAAAGAAACTGCAGCCCAATATGTAAAAGTGTTAAATATTTAGGCAGCACAAAAAATAAGCCAAATGTCCCACTTTCCCTGTACGTCACTCCTAAAAATATTTTTTTCTGCAACAGCTCTCCTGTGGCTGGGAGCTGAGACTGAGCAGATTTCAGCCTAAGATGGCATGATAGCCTTTTTGCTGAAGTCATGATTTCATTTATATTCATAGGCTCAGATCCTGGAGAGACTTGAGCGCATGCTTACCTTTATGCACTGTGAAGGTGATTCAACAAGGTACTTAAGCATTTATCTAACTTTAAGCACATGAGTAGTCCCATTGACTTCCAAATAACACATTTAAACAAAATAAATATGATCATAAGTTCAGCTAAAGGACTGTCATGACTGCTTCGGCTGAAATAGCTGAAATCTGAGTATACAGGATCAGGGATTTATGAGGCGAAATCCTGGCCCTCAGTGAGGTCAATAGCAAAACGCTCATGGAGTTCACCCACTGTGTTTTCCACCAAAGACTGGGAATCCTTTTTATTGCATAGTTGATTGACCTTACTATGAGTCCTTATACAAGTTACCTACAAAACAAACCTATTGAATACTGCCTTTTCAGTCTTTTAACTCTACTGTAAACATACGCTCCACTCGTCAAAGAGGCAGAAAAGCTCTAGAGTCATAGTTTAAAGTTAGCATTGTGCAACTGTGTTATGTTACATTTTTGTATGCAGTGCAGAGATGTGATTTGCATGAAAAACCCAGCAAACCACTGAACTTGTTTACTTTGGATTTATTTGTGACCCTGTAACTTTCATGAGCATTGCTCAAAATGTTGACTAAAGCTGGAGATGTTGCAATAATGAGGATAGTTTACTATGTTAGATGATCAGAATCTGGACTGAATGATTTAATAGTGGCAGAGAGCAGCTGATTTAAAGGTAGCTTCAAGGTTTGTTTAAATGCATCCTTTGGAAATGGAATTTTGCTCATCTTAAGAGTGTATCTTTTGGAATAGCTATTCAGAAGATATGGGCCGTGCATTTTCAATATGATGATTATAAAGTGTTGACTTTCTTTTCAACGCTGGGATGTCTACAAGGCTCCCTGAAAATGGAAACAGGTGAGAAGGGCATACCTCGAGTGTTATGACACAAACACACACTGAAAAGTTTAATGTTCATTTTGGACTAATATTCAACAGCAATACAATGAAAAATACAATGTGGGGGAAGGCAACAATTCAAACTGTGCTCCCCAGCTCCATACTTACTGCTATATTTTCCCATCTTTTATCAATGAGAGTTATAGAACTATTATTAGTGAGAGTGTGACAGGGTGAGAACTCACCACTGTGGCACCTCCTGCTGGAGGTCCAGGGAATTAGCTCTTTTCAGCCAGGAGCATCCTCTGCCGGTTAGTGTCTCGCCTGCAACTGGCCCTGTGCCCCTCCCGGACCCCGGTGTCCTTCTAGATTAGGGTTCTGCCCCCAGCAGTACCCCCTCAGACTGGGTCCCCCCTCCCCAGGGGAATCCCCAACCCCCTATCCCTCCCTAGCCTCAGTGGCTACTGTCAGTCATCATCTAGCCCCTGCTCCCTGGGGCACCCTGCAGTCTGTACCACTCATCACCAGCAAGGCAGGGGGGTCAGACCAGCTGCCTCTGGCTAGGTCTGGGCTGCTCCTCTGTAGCCCTAGTACCCTTTCAGGGGCCTTTACCTCAGCCTGCAGCTCTGCTAGGCTGGAGCTCCCCAGCTCCCTCTGCCCTAAGTACCCACCTCAGCTTCTCAGGCAGCCAGGTCCACCTCTCTCCAGGTAGTTGGAGAGAGTGTCTCTCTCCTGCCAGCCCACTGCCCTCTTATAAGGGCCAGCTGGGCCCTAATTACACAGGCTGCAGCTGTAGCTGTTTTCCCAAACAGCCCAGCTTTTTCCCTCTCAGCACTCTCCCAGAGCTGTTTTAAGCCCTTCAAGGCATGGCGAGGGAGGGGGGGGGAAACCACAGAAAATTACAAAAGACATGGACACGAGTTGCTACGTACATTTTAGAGATGGGTTGAATCAAAAGCCCAGATCCCAACACCGTTAAACATTCATTTCTAGGCTTGAGGGATGGGTCAAATCTGATCGAAGACTTAGATCTGAATTCCATAAATGGGACCTTTATTTCTATTGTGGGGTCAGAATACCTCCCAAATTTGAGGTATGTGAAATCTAAACCTAGATCTAAATTTTGTGGTTCAGACATATCTCTAATTTAGACAGAAAAGACTCTGTAATGATTTTAGATGCCTACGAATATCAACTAATTAGTACAATTATTCCTTTATTGTGTCTATTCTTAGACTTTTACACTATTAATTCTTAATGGATTAATATGTAGCTTTCCACATCATATACTTCTCTAGGGTTCAGTAAAAGAACTGGTAGAGGGCTGTATAGGAATTTCAGGAACACACAGGCATGAATAGCTTAAGGTAATGTGTTCCTGTGTTGACAAACTACCATCAGGGAAGCATAAATGTTTACACTAGGAATCAGGGGATCTTTATTTAAAAGGAAGATTGGTTTTGTGGCTAAGGCACCGGTTCTGTCACAGACTTTCTGTGTGACCTCGAACAACACACTTAATTTCTATGAGCTTCAGTTCCCCATCAGTAAAATGGGAAGATGACTTCCTTTTTCTGTGTTATCTAGTTAGTTTGTAAGCTTTGTGGCAGCGACTGCCTCTTACTATGTATATTCATTATTATTATTCATTATTATTTGTATTTCTGTAGCACTAGGAGTCTCTCAGTTATGAATCAGGACACAATTGTGCCAGGAGCTGTAAACACAGAACAGCACTTAGCACAATGCGTCCCTGACCTCGGCACTACTGTAATACAAATACATAACTATCAGAAAAATTAAAGCTTTGTAAATATGTATTTTGCAATTGTTCAGTATGTTAATATATTTCCAGTTTTCCATTATTGTTAGATTAACACAACTATTCACTCAATACCTATTAAACAGCCTTATTTTAAAATGTTACCAAAGTGATTAAAAGCAGTAAGACAGAAAAACCTTTTAGCCTAGAGCATACTTTCTAGGGAAAAAATGAAAAAGAAAGGAGGAATAAAAAGTGAGTTACCACTCGGTAAAGCCAACCAGCAGATAGTAGGCCTTGATTTAGAGACAGCTTTGAAACCAATATTGTGAATCTCTTCCCAGATCATTGGTTAGTCATTACAAACCATGTCTAGCCATTACTATTTCCTGTACATAAATAACATTTTTTTTCTTGTTACAACATAGTGGCTTATTCTGCTCCCTGACCACCTTTTGGGGGTTATTTTAAAATCCTCTGAAAGGAAAAAATAAGCCAGGATGCACAGAGATTTCTCTCCTGAGTCAGATTAATTTTCTATTACATTCTTATCCTTCTCACTGCTTTCTCTAGCATGCTGTCTTCTGGCTTAGTTTAAAACGTAAGCAAAAACCACTCTCCACAAATTATTACAGCACTAGGGCAGGTGTCCAAGTTGCTATATCAATTGAATAACATTGACATATGTGGAAAGTTGTCTTTTATCTATTCTTATTGAAATGACAAACATGAAAAAAGTTGGACACATCATCACACTTTTTATTATGTTAACAGAACTAAGATAAAGGAGACCCTGAACTCCAATTTTTCCCTTTCATTTTGGTGGTGGTGGGTAAGAGATGCATCAAATAAACGATAGTTTTACTTTAGGAATGAGAATAAAAACTTATATTTTTTCTTCATCTGTCACAACATCTACAAAGAAAGCTGCAGCATTTCATTTCCCCTGAATTAACCAAGTCTGGAAATCCAGACATACCCATGTGGCTCCCTTCACTTCTGCAAACAAAAACAAATATTACAGTTCTTACACTATAAAAAACAGAAAGAACGAAAGAAATACAAACTCCACAACAACACTGCGGAACTCTTTAGACTCAGATTCCTGTTTTAGAGCCTAAGATGAAACCGATAACACCGCAGGAAGAATGTGGAAATAATAGGCCATAGACACTGTGAATGAATTATGCCCAGCACACACACAACTCCTGAACACATCACTGTCCTAAATTTTATTTTTATATGGCACATATTTAGAAAATGTAGGAGTGTCTTGGAAAGTTCTAACAGCTGGTCTGCGTGTGTTCAGCACAGGGGTGGGGGTGGTTGACTGTCTAAGGAATTCCAAGGCTTCTAAGAGGAATATGTTTCCAAGTAGGCCTCAAAACTGCCTGCAAGCACACAGTGTGAGAAACAGCCAACTGGAAGAGCCCTGACAGATGCTATGAAAGGACTGGTGTTAAGTGCCTTTTCCAGGATATTAAACCAGCATCTTAACTGGTAAAAAAATGAATTGTCACTGACATTATGTCGGCCCACTTGGAGCCCTCTTTGCTACTTTCTGCAGTCTGGTAACCATTACACACAAGAGATCAATATTCTCCTCAGTGCTGGAATTTAAATAATGATTTCCAATAAAATCTATTTCAGACTGTTCTGGCTAGAGGACAGAGACAAGCCACAAAACATAATGCACTTAAAGCCTTAAAAAAAATAAGTCCTGAATAATGGAAGAGAGATCTAGTGATAAGACACACACACACACACACACACAAAGGGGGCATTTTGGTCCAGGCCAATCTGCTTAACTAATGGCTGTAAACTGACACCCATAATGAAATAAAAATGTCTCAGTGCAATTGCATAGCTGCACAATTGTTACCAACACTGAAGTCTGTTTGTAATCTCAGTGGTGGGTGTTAAGGAATGCGTTGAACATTTCACATGCTTCCCCCCCACCACCTTTATAAGCAAATAAGAGAGATGCATCTAAAATTAAATTAAGGGAGCACTGTGGTTTCACATCGCAGAAAGAATTCTATCTAAAGCTTGATATTCAGAGATGGGGAGCAACTACAGCTCACATTATTAACTTAGATTAGAGCTCTGGATGCTCAGCACTTCTATCAGGTTTACAATAGTGTTGCAATTTCTTTCTCCCTCCCCCTACTTGTAAGTTTTTTGTCTCTATTAAAGAATCTGAAGGGTGTAAGAAGCTGACTGTTACTTGAAGTATGAAATTTGTGATCTATTATCTGTTAGTGAAGGGAATACTTTACAGAGGTAGGATAGATAGAGATGTATACATATATCTTAGAAGCTGTCATAGTTTCACATTTTGCCTTTGGCCTCATTGTATTGCCTAGCTTCTTTATGTCCTGTGGTGCAGACTTCAGACAGAGGAAAGGCCCTGTGCAAGTGTGCTAAGACTGAACTGCTGTGGTTAAAATGGTTTCCCCTGGATCTCCCTCACAGCTTGCAGTTGTCTGATTTCAATCAGTGGCAGTTCTCTCCACATGTCTAGCCATCAATCTTCTCCTGCTCCTGGATGAGTGTGTCACAGCATGGTGCATGTTCCTATTAAAAAATAGCCTTCACTGCAGCTTTCCCTCCTCAGTCATTGATAAGTATCCCTTTGATTTTTTTTATTAAAAAAGAAAGAAAACAATATGAAATATTTTTTTCTTTAAAATGTAGCAGACCAAAGCCCTAGAGGTTGTAGGAACCAGAGGAGGTAGGGAGGGAGTCTTGGTTTATGTGATTATGATGGAACTCTCCCTTTGTAAGAGCTGAGGATTTGAATTTTTATTGCTTTCCAAAATGCACTCTGACAGCAATAAAAAGTTCTTCATACATTCTGTGAGTCTCCAGCATTCACCGACTAGTACCCCCTCCCCCAATTCTCTCAGTAACAATTAATTAGCATTTGGGGATGGAGTCAGAGTTTGAATGCTTTTTTGCAGGGCTGAACGAAAAATAAACCAACTCTGTCAGCTTGTAGTTATTTGCTCACCCCCTTAGACATTTTGCACAGTGGCTATAACTGAAATGAATGGCTACTGCTGCAGCTTAATTCTTCTTTTAGATCGTGAACTAATCTGTCAGTCTCCTACATCAGGTATGCTCTGAGTGGCTCGATGCTTTTAAAATAACATCAAGTAGTGGCTTGTTCCATGCATACACATCAGGACTAGAAAGAAACAATTGGGCCAGTGATCTGTAATCCTAATGCAACTTTCTAGTCCTAGCATGTGCCCCAACCAGTTTGTGTGTACTATTTTCGGAAAAGGCTGCAGCTACATAACCTTAATAACAGTATAATAAAAATACATAGCTCTTTCATCAGTAGATCTCAAAGCACTTTACAAAGAAGATCAGTATCATTATTCCCATCATACAGATGGGGAAACTGAGTCACCCGTGGGCACCCAGCAGCAAAGCCACGACTAGAACTCAGATTTTCTGAGTCCCAGTCAACTGCACTATCCACTAGGCAACATTGCCTGACATCTTACTCATTTTGGTAGCCTTTACTCAAGCAAATATTGAAGTCATTAGGCCTACATATGTAAGTAAAGATTACTCAAATGGGTCAGGTTTGCAGGATCCAGGTATTTTTCACCTACAATAAAAAAACCCTCAATTTTCATTTTGTATGAAGAATGTTCTAATTGGAAAGAAAATGAAAAGTGGGAAAGCACTCTGTTGTATAAGTTGTTTTACAAAACAGCCTTCTTAAAAATAAACTGCTTGTCAAGCTAAAATTCATGGGCTACATTGTGCCATATTTATTTATTTTTTTAAAATTCTATCTCTGCCTCTATGCACTTTTACACATTCTTATAATAGTAAAAATAGATTCACAAGACATTATGCTTATACTTCTTTAAAGGATAACTAAGTATTTATATATGTTAAATAAAGTAAATCCTGAAATTCAGATTTAAAAAAATCACCAGCAAAGGGCAAGCAAGTATTCAGTAATGAAAAGACCTCTACAGCATGAAAATGAAATGCAGTCTGTGAAATACAGCAGGAAATTCTTATTAAGCTCATTATCACATTTCGTATTTTCAACAATATACAAAAGTCAAACAGAGTGAATGTAGTTAATGTTTTATCTCAATCTTTCACTGTTCTTAGCAGTTCCTTCCAGGCAATCTGATCTCTATTCATACAGTATAGCATTCTGATTAATTCAAGAGATTCATTTCAGTTACAGTATACAGTGTTGACTCCTTGTTAGACTGAATAACTGAAATGCGCATTTGTAGCCTTTAATTTACATGTTGCAAGTCACATTATTTATAGCCATTTTACCTTAAGATGTCTAGTTAGAAAAGTTCAGCTAAAGTTAATATGACTTAAGCCTAATGTTAGATCATGCAGTCTATATGGTGTGGACTTTTGTTTCTGGAGATCTAGATTCCATATTTACAACACAGGACACGAAAAAGTGCAAACGAATATTCAGTCGCAGTTAAAATAGCCCATTAAAGTATTCCCATGAAATCATTCAACACAAAGTATCAAAATCTGTAGAAAAATTGATACATAATTTGTACTTGTCCAGCTCTTAGAAAATATACAAGGCAGATACTAGGGATTTTGATTGAATGCAGATTGCACAATTTTGTCCTGAATAATTTTTTCACCCTAGGAAGTGGTTATTCTTCCATAACCAGTTAATAAACAATGAAACAGTAAAAGAGTACACAGGGTCAAATGCTGCTCAGTTACACAAATGTAAATCCAACTCTATTGGTTTCAATTCAGTTACTTTCCAGATTCATAGCAGTGTAATTCACACCAGAATTTGGCCCTCAAAAGTAACTTCCAGATGTAACAAGCATATCACACCTTCTACTAGTTTGTCTAGAAATATACTTCCTTTTTGTTTCCTTTGACAGAGTGGAAGGCTCTGTTATATTGTCAGCTGAGGCAATATGCAGGACGCACATAAAGTTTGCCCAGTCACCAGATGAGGGTGACCCCAGTAAGGTCGCATTTCAGCAAAACTATTAAGAAAGCGCTTTAAAGTTATGCCCATGCTGAAGCATCTTGCTAAACTAGGGCCTAGGTGCTTCTATCTGCAGCAGCCTGTAGGTCCTTTGGGTCCACATTTTCAATAATTTGTGCAGAAAGTCCAAATATGATAGTATAAGATAAGGATTTGCACACACATGTATCCATGTGCAAATGGAAACTGAACCTGTGTACACACATATGGTGTTGCATGCTTGCAATTTAAGTGCATGCATGTTTGAAAATCCTTACCTTTATTTCTATTGTAGATACAGGATCCATCAGAAAGTAGAAGTGGAATCCTGAACCTCTTACATGTGCAGTCCCATGACTGCAGGGATTACTCACATACAAAAGGACAACTCACCTGAATAAGGTTTGTGGCATAGGGCAATAAATATGCAATAATTCTTAGCATGTAATTGCAAAACTGCAACTGTTTGTTTCCTTAGATATTTTTGGTCTAGCATTTATTTGGATAAACCTTAACACATTCAGTAAATCAAATGCCTTCACCAAGAAAACCTATCTGAGATATAAGACATTTGGTGTTGCTCCAAAGACAAACTTCCTCCATCCCCATGAGCTTGATCCTGAAGAAATGTGCCTTTGCATATGTTTGCCCTGGGAAGCTCAAAAGACTTCCCTTTCTACACAGCACAGAGGCTGCTCCCTACTGTGATACCATAAGCAGGTACTTTCTCCCATTGTACCAGCTGCATACTGTCATATATATTAGGTATAATCCTGCCACACTAGATTGCGCCTTCCTTAAAGAAACACATTGATGAGAGCATCCTAAAATAGGAAGTAGATTTTTAAATATGTGTCTAAACACGTGAGTAGTCCTATAAAGGTCAAGGAGAGTACTTGCTTCAAGGTAGACATATGTAGAGAGGAAGGATGGTCCAGTGCTTCGGGCTCTCACCTGGGATTTGGGAAACCTGAGTTCAATTTCCTACTCTGACACAAATTTCCTGTATGAGCTGGAGTAAGCGATTTACCCTTTCCTCAGCTCCCCGTCTGTAAAATGGGGGAAATAGCACTTTCCTACCTCCCAGGGACGTTGTGAGACTAAATACATTAGGTACTAAGACACTATGGTGATGGGGGCCATATAAGTACCTTAGCTATTTGCTCTATGCTGAATTAGAGCCCTTGTGGTAAAGCCCACAGGTTGCATGGTCCCAATGAAGTGTTCTTATACTACAATAAGTGCACATAAGAACCTATAAAGAATAGAATAGGTGGGACAGACACCACCTGTGCAGGGGATTGCTGTGGATAGGAAGCAAAATGCTCATTTGCCTGAACTGTCCTCCCTCTAACCAGTTATACAACTGCATCTGTGCATTTTCTCCCTTTTGGTGATGTGCCATATAATAACCTTGCCTCTCAATAGATAAACCCGCTGTCCAAATATTGTCCATGGCCTTATGGATCTAGTGCAGCACAGAAAGCCACAAGTATTTTCTTTGGGACCAAATCCCATTTAGTAACCACTAGTATGGCAATTTTCACCCCCACAGGTGTGCACAGTGCAAGAACATAGAATTATACAGTGCTCCTTTCTGAAAGTAATGGCACTTCCTCGGCATATTCCACACATTACCGAGCTAATGGGCACGCATTCCAAGTGAGTCTGAGTGTCAGAACAACTACATCTAAAGGACCACATTAAAGTGATCCACAATCAGTCCAGTCGTTTCATATAAAAAGCAGTAAAAGCTCTCCAACTTAACCTAATAAATTATCTTTATATAAACAGTTTTATGTAATGTGCAGAAGTCTAAGAAAAACTGTTTTAATGGTTATATGAAAGATTTGCAAATCTGTGAAAATAAGTTAACATGATATATTTTTCTAGTTTAAAAAAAAAGGTGGGGGTGGGGTTAAAATTGCCCCAGTTAAATACAGAATAATGAAGTCTCAGTTTCTTTTTCATGAGTCAAGCTAGCTAAAATATGAAAAGACTGTTCTAAAAACTAATTTAAAAAGTGGATTATTAAAGCATTATAAGTCAGCTAGTAGGAATCAGCTCTTGCACCTGCACTTTTTATGACCAACTGAAGAAGACTGGAATGAACAATAACTGACCAGCAGTCATGCATACTACAATGTATGGGTGAAACCCTGGTCCCACTGAAGTCAATAGCAAAAGTCCCATTGACTGCAAATGGGTTTCTCCTTGTAAGAATCTATAGCTATATTTGATCAACTGTATGCATCTGTAGATATTTTTATTCCAGCACACTGTTGAATGATGCAAAAGAACAGCTCTAAAAATCACAGGTATCGTTAATATAATATGGCAGATATTCAATAGTGAATCTTGAAATTATAAAAAACGATGTTCAAAATTGCTAAATTTGTGGCTTAAACCTGAAAAAGCATGGAAATTCAGAGCTAAGAGAAAGTGCCCATTGTTAATTTTCCACATTGAAGAAAGTACATTATGCAGATTACTGCCATATTTTGGCACAAGGAAGTGAGTTAAGCATGGAATTACATTTTTAATTCTAAGGGTCAGATTTTCAAAGGATTCTCAATCCAGTTTCTATCTTGTGTGCCAATCATTTGTGCAGGCACACTTTTTATGTGCTATTACTTTTACACAGAAATGACAGGACACACACATAAAAAATATTTTCACCCAGTTTTTAAAATTTAGTGCCAATATATTACTTAGATGGTAGGCAATTGAGGGCAGGGACCGCTCTTTTTGGTTCTAAATGTGTGTACATGTCTAGGACAATGGGTCACCTGGTTGGTTTTTTTCAGCCCCCTTGCAATACAAATAATTAATACTAATATCAGAATGTTGGATTTAGCAATGCTGGGATTTAGTAGATACCTTTCCATAATCCAAACATTTTTAAAGGATGTTTAAAATCTCACTCTATTCAGTGCTAATGAAATTTTGAAACAACAGCTATATACTTTCCCCTATTATTCGAAATTATACGAATGAGTCTTCCATTTTCAGGCAAACACAACCAGTTTACAACAGGGTACAACTGTTGTGTAGTATTTTCTTCTCCAGTGGGTGTCTCATCTGTTTCACTAGCATTGTACCCGCTTCAGAGCAATGGCATGCTTTTTGCAAGGTGACCAAAAACCACACATGCAGTATACTAGAAAAGATAGAGCTAGTACCTTATACATTCACAATATACTGTAACTAATTTTTATTTTTATCCTCATTCATACAGTCAGTGTCTTCTTCTCCTTCTCCTTTTAACCTGTTTTCCTTTTCTACTGCAGTCATACAATGAACTCATTAGGGAATGTTTACCTCTCCACAACCGTTGCATTTCTTTTCAAGTTAGTGCACTGCATGATAGTGCCACTTGTTTGGTTGTTTTGATTTGTTGGGCCAAATTCAGCATTAAATCACCCATTGAGCTTCCATAGTGAGATTGCACCAAGAGGAAGTCAGTGATAAATTTGGATTTTTATTAGTTTCCATTCTTTTCACCAGTTACCAAACAGCACCAATTGCCTCTAATTTACATGGGTTTCACCAGAAAACTTGGAACCTTTCTTTCTTCTTATCTTGTTTAGTTAGATTTCCTACTTATTTCGTTGAGTGGTGCAGGCTCACGTTCTGAATCATCCTCAGTGACATTCAATACCTGAAACCTGTTGGACACCACTAACTACTTCATTCATCTTCTTCCCTTACCACTCAATGTGTTTGCTCTTGCACTTCCCTTTCTATAATCCAGCTACTTCGGTGCTGTGCTTCCCACATGTGCATCCTGTAGCACATGCACAGCTGGGAGTCCTTCTCGCCTGTGACTACTTCTGCCTCTTTAAAAACTACCTATGTGTCCTCAAAGAACCTCATATTCACTGGTCAGTCTGAAAAGCTAACATGTTAGTCAGTCTTATAGTACCAGAAATGACAGTCCTTCAAAATAATGTCCCACACTTCCTCACTCAGCTCCAACAACCAAAAACATTTTCTACCCCATGCATTACAGTGTAGGCATTTCCAAATTGTTAACTGTATTACAGTAGTGCCTAGGGAGTCCCAGCTGAGAATGGAGTCTCATTATGTTAGGCGCTGTATAAACATCTAGTAAGAGACAGCTGTTACCCTAAGGAGCATACAGTCTAAGCAGACAAGACAGAAAAAAGGTGGGACGAGAAATAAAGCCATGGAGATAGAGAGGTGAAGGACCCAAAGGTCAATGGCAGAGCAAAGAACAGAAATCAGGTCTCCTTAGTCCAAGTCCAGTGGCTTACTCATAGAATCACACAGCCCATGTTAATAATGCTTTTGAAAAAAATGGTTGATGCTCACTGGCAAACAGCCTGACCAACTCATGCTGCGATCATGTCAAAAACTCACAAGCTAAGCTGGTTACTACTGAATTTATACATGGATGGAAGACACTAGACGCAGACACAACTCGGAGGTTGGTGCTGCTGTTGGATGAACAAGACCTATGCTGTATCTATCATTTGCCAGTGGAGGACTGCTGCATGTGAGGTTTGCCACCGATTCCGCCCAGTGACAAACTCACGGCAGTATTCTCCGGAGCAGCAGCTACAACAGGATCACTTAAACTTGCATAAAGTATTAATTTGAATTTGGAGACTAGTTTGGTACCACACACTTGGAAACCAGCCAAAGCATTCCATATGGGGGAAGAGGGAGGAAGGAAAATGGAAAAGAAAGAAAGAAAGAAAAAGAAAAGACAATCCTGTCAGTGGTTTTAAGCTGCCACATTTCTTTTTAATGGAAAAATTGTTACAAATGGGTTCTTCACATATGTTATTAATTTCATTGTACTGGCTACTTGCCAGCTAAGCATCAGTCCTGGTTTCTTTGCTTTCAGTTTTAACTAGCACAACTCATGAGGTCATTAACGAAAATGGACACGAGCTACTTTTTTTTTTAACACAACTGTTATGGAGCCACTAACTATTCTGAGGGCTTTTATTTAAATACCACATCAGCTTCTTTTTAAGACAGAGATGGGCTTTTCAGCAAAAACTGGTGTTTCTACAACAAACAAAACAACACGTGAAAGACTTAGAACGCATTTATTGGTAGTGGCGGGGGGGGGGGTCAGAAAATTTAAAAAACACCCATATGTGTTACATAACATTTGTACTGCTTTTTACTTTGCTGAAATTTGTTTACTGCTTGCAAGAGGCCAAAGAGGTATTGAAAAATACCAAGCAATAGAAAATGTGGTTTGGTAAAATATCTGAAAAGGGAAATGCTGATTTAATGTTATTAACATTCTATTTGGCTTGAATACAACAAGCAAATCCACTCCAAAACAGAATGCAGTTTCATAGATTTGTACGTGATGCAACATCTCCCACACCTATATAACTACATCGAGCTCCTAATCCATGCACGCACTTCCCATTGACATCAGTGAGCATCACAGACGTGGTTTGAGAGATTATGATATGGTCCACAGTTTGCACTGAAGACATTTATTTTTTTAATTGAGTCATACAAACTGGTGTCACTTACCTCAGAAAATGGAGACTACAGTAGGGCTAGATTGTAGTGGTAAGCCCCTGAGCCTCACTGGCAGCAGCCCTTACCTAGAAGCAGTACACAATGTCTTCAGCCGTACTTTAACAGTGTGCCATGGGTTCTCCTGGCTGGGGAAGAGGAGCTATGGCTCTGCCCTTGCTGTTCACACAACTGGATTTCTAGTGCCACTGTCCTTTCACACCACAAATGCAAGGACCAAAAGCAGGCCTGGAATCACACTATTCATGGACTGACTACCACACCTCCTCCAATTCTGGTCAGCCCACAGTGCTCATTGGCCATAGTACATTGTGAAGTCCACTGGTGCAAGCACTTCCCAGTCCATCTCCTCCAAGTCTCCGTTCAGTGGAAGTAACCTTTTAGCAGAGTGATAGATAGGCTTTGCAAACCTGCAAAGCAGAGGCATGGTGGTATCCTCCTCTAAAGGCCAGATGATTTTGCTCAGTTTAGTGCACCTTGTATATTACTTATACATAACAGATTTTGTTAAAAGGGAACACTGGACAGTACAGAGCACCTTTTCCTATACTAAATCAATCCCCAAACTGTAGTTAATCAGTCTTGTGTATTGTGCTGATCTACTGAATGATAATTATTCAGAAAATATCTTTAAAAATTTTTAAAATATATTTTGCAACAGGAAACATAGCCTACACAAAATCATAATGTGTAGTAAAATAAATACTTTAAATTGCACAGAACTATCAATATGTGCACATAACAAGCCTGAGTAAATACATGATCTTATTACTGTTACCTTTGTCCTCTTTCCCACTTCCCTCCTGTTGTTTGATACACTCTCTCCTTGCATCATGTCTAAAATTAGATTGCAGGATTAGGTTTTCTTGTGAGATGTTTAATACCACCTCATTTAGGCCAGAACGGAAATTCCACAAGAAAAGCCTGTCTCATTGTATTTTGTGTTTCTTTTTCTAAGGCCTGATCCAACTGCCACTGAAGTGAAAGGAAGACTTTCCCTGGGCTTTCGTGGGCCTTGCTCCAGACAGAAACAGGAAGTGTGCAGATTCACTGGAAAAAGTGTGGGTGCGTGGGTTTGTTGTAAGTTGGTGGGTTGATTCACCTCCTGGGGAAGGTGAAATCATGGTCCAAACGATGACAAGTACCAATTCCATTGCTCAGGGATTTCTGTACTAATTTAGAAGCAAAGATTCAAAACAAAACCAAACAACAAAACAAAACCGTCTCAGCTGCCCTTGCCTGCAGGGCTCCCCAGCTGAGGCTTCTGCCCAACTGGCTCCTGCTCCTGGCAGGTGTCCCCTTCTCAGTTCTGCCATCTTATATGTGTGAAAATCACTTTGTATCTCTTCTGTCTGCTCCTCTGCCTAAGAAGGAACAAGCCTTATGTAAGATTTCCTGTAGCCCACATAACTAGGAGTAGGCATATGGCCTGCAACTACAGCTCCCACTTTTAAAGGCAGAGAGTCCATAACCAGTCTAAATAGGATGTGTACGTGCGACTCAAGGTCCAGTGTGCTCTCTCTCTCACACACACACACACTCAGTGAAAGTGCTGAACAATGCTCTGGCATAAAATTAAAATACAATTCAATAGGTCAAAAGGCCACAAATGCATATCAATATTACAGATGCACATCCTCTCCAGTAGACTCTTTCCACAGCATGTTATTATTACAAAACAAGGATGCTCTACTTGGTGAGGAAGGATAGTCTACGGGTTAAGGTGCTAATGTGGGGCTCAAGAGACAGTACTTTAATTCCTCTCTCAGCTACGGAATGCCTATTTAATATTGGGCAAGCCTCTCTGTGCCTCAGTTCCCCACGTCTAAAATGGGGATAATAGCACCTCTTCCCACCTCAGAGGTGTTTTGTGAGACAAAATACCTGAAAAGATTATGAGGTACTAAGTATCTTGGAGAGAGAACTTGATATCCCAGCACAGGGGTCAGTCAATCTGCCTGCCCATGTCAGTCATCCTTTTCTTCCTTGGAAAAACAGTTGGGTCCTGAAGATCACCAACGGAATGCCTGGCTGCCAGTTCATGCCAGGAAGAGGCTGCTGGTCAAGCACTTCAGCTACTGCAGTTTGTCCAAACTTCACAAAGGTTGGTGTTGTTCCAGTTCCACTTTGATAAGAAGGCTCAGGTTCATCCATCATGAGTAATGGTCCAGCTAGCGCCCACGACTACACCCTTTACTGAAGCAAGTGAGAGATGTAGGACTGGTGTAGGACCTCGTTCCTAATTTGCATGACCATCATAACAGCCTGTAGAATGAAAATAGTCTTTTCAGCCCGTTATGATTAAATACCGCATCTTAAATTGAGGGAAGTAGTTTTATAGTTTAATTTATTTTACAACGAGTGGTGTCTTGTTTAGATCTTTTAAATATCCGTTTTTTGTAGCTCCAAGAACTCACTGTAGCAGCTGCCAAATATGTCAATGTTGCAGTGATTACTTTTTCATTACCCATGAAAAATGGCCTTGCAAGGGTCTGAAGGGGATGCAGGTCTTCGGTGTTGAACATAATTTTAAAAATAAATCCAGTAAAAGATTATATGCTGCTGTAGTAAGGGGTAACGAACAATCTAAAAACTAAGGCTTTAGATGAGATCCATGAACAATGTATTTATTGAACCTTTTCTGACTTTAAGATGAGGATTGAAATAAACCAGAAATACACCAAAGATTTTGTCATGTATTAAGGATTTGTTGATCAATATATTTAATGAAAAAAATATACTTGTCATGCATGTTTGACTATCTGTTATGCAGGCTTGACTTCAAAGGGGATCCACATGGGTGCAGGTATCTGATCATGTGGGAAAAAGTGACAAGATCAGGACCCTGGGGCCTTACTCTTGCAAGTTCAGGGAAAGTGTTATAAGCATATACAATATGTATATCTTGTACAAGGAAGCTCCATGTACACATGTATTACGGCTATAAATAGCTGCCTACTAGAGCTGGAGGAAAGCTCTCAGATGAAACATTTTTCTGTTGGAAAATGGCATGGTTTTGCTTTCCAGGTCAATTCTGACAAAATTTCATTTTGAAAAAAAAAATTCTTTCAATTTTTCATTTTAAAGCAACTTTGTTTCCAAATTTATTTTATATTATAAATAATAACATAGTACACAATTTAAAAAGTCAAAATTGGAACAAAACATTGTGATTTTATCAAAACACAACATTTCAATTGACCTAAAACAAAATTTTCTTAAAAATTTCAGTAGAGTCACTACTATTATTATAGCACATATGTACAATAACAGACACAATAAAATTGACTAGACCATTAAATCATCTGTTATATACTCTCCAGTGACAGCATCTGATTAGGTTAGAGAACTAGGTTCCTCTCATTAAACTTTTTGCTTGATCTCTTTTAATTTTTAATGTTATTGACATTTTTATTATAATATCTTACACTTAATGCTATTTAATTAAAGATGTGAGTGTTGCAGTGACTTAGTGCACTAGCCTTTCACCTTTGGAGAACTGGGATCAAATCCATATTAGGTCAGAAGTGAAAAATAATTTGGTCATCATACCCTAGTCCCAACTGAAGTATGCAGTGTCACAAATCCACCAGGTATTTTGTCATGATTATAGAGAGGCAAGGTGGGTGAGATAATATCTTTTATTGGACCAATTTCTGTTGGTGAGCGAGACCAGCTTTTGAGCTACACAGAACTCTTTTTCAGGTGTGAGGAGGATTATGATTATGTCATAATTATGGTAGTCACTGCAGAGGAGAGGCCCAAGACTGGAACAGCCTGGATACCGGAGTTGCATTAGCAAAGCTGTCTGAGGAAACTTGCAGAGGGCCTGCTTCCATTCATCCTGATACTGAGCTCCTTATTCTTGGGACCAGTAGAGTTAAAATATCTAAAGAAAGTGAAAATGCTCCAGATTTTTTTTAAAAAATATGACAATATATTGTAAAATAATGATTAATATTTTGGTTGTTTCATTTCCGTAAATGTTGCTTATCAAAATATGGGCTTGTGAGGTCATATTCAAACCGTGGCAATAAATGAGTCCATGGTCTTAACTGCTTGAAACAGAAATTAATCTTATTCTTGAGAGAGTGGGAGAGAAAGACAGACAGAAGGACAAGATCACAACAAGCTACATGCATACTGTGCATTTTGATTCCAGAATCCAAACTCATCTGTTTTATCATTTGGCAGGAAACAAGTTTGTTCACTGACTACTAAAGGTTCCATCTGTCCCATGTTCATGCATGAGTACAGGTAAAATGTTCAAAAGTGCCTAAGTGACTTAGAAGTCTAAGTCCCACTGACCTAGGATTTAAGCTCCTAAATCATTTAGGCCCTTTAGAAAGTTTAATTCTACCCCTGCAGCCGGCAATACTGATTGCTGCAAGATGGCCAAGGCTAAGAACAAACAGAATATAATGCTGTACATGAAACTGAAAAAGAGGTTTGTGGCTGAGGAGTGACCTTGCAATGCACAATTTGTTAAATGTTTTGCTCTTCACTGTCTTCTGAAAGTTCTAAATCAGGATAAACAGATATTCAAACTAATCTCAGAAAATGCCAGGCAATAACTTTTCATTTCCACTCATGGCCAGAGGTGCTGGAACAATTTGTATAGTGGGGTTGCTGAGAGCCACTGAACCAAATTGTAAACCCTGCATATGATGGAAACCACTTCAAGCCAGGGGTGTAGCCGTACCCCTAGCACACCTAATTCCAGCACCTATGCTCATGGCAGTGATGGTCACAGATGAGGAGACTGCTATCCAGCTGAAGACTTCTCTACTGCTCAATCTAGCTAACATCTTTATATGTTTATTACTCCTGCAGATGGCCCTGGTTTTTAGGTCACTTAGAAACTTTCGCTGACAAGGACTGATGTAAATGGCAGGATAATTTCAATGCTGGAAACTCACTGTCTGACATACCCACAGTCATCTTGCCTGGGGTTCGAACACCGGGCTTTTGGGCAGAAGTTGTAACTGATTAGAGCATTAATTTGCTTAACTGTCGCTAAGCTATGGTACTTGAAGGCTGAAGGCATCAACTTGGTTTACTGGGTACAGCATCTCTTAATTGTATTCTTATTTCATTGCCATTTTATCCTGGGGTATTCTCTTGTACAGCTTTCCTTATCTATACTTTTAATGGGTGTTTATAGTTTGTGGCGAGCAAATAAATTTGCTTTCTGAATTGGAAAACTGAAACATAACACATATAAACCAATTGGGACAATCCTAGAATCTGATCATGATTAACCACACACAGTGGCAGAAAAACAAGGATATTTATATGTACTGGAATATTAAAAACAAAGAAAAATCCTAACCTCCCAACAATCTTTTGCAGAGAGTCATAACCAAAACTCTACATATACCATGTGTCAGATTTAGAGACAGTTAACAATCAAACGTTTCATTTGCATACGTTTTGAAGTGATTTTATGTTGAGTCTACAGTGTATGCAAACACTAAGGAACCCTTTCAGAAAACAAAACAAAACAGTTAGCTTTCACAGTGTGCATTTTTTCAGATCTTATGAAGTCCCGCAAGGAATGTTGTGGTTTTGCAATGCAGATGAATATATATATACATATACATATATATATTTAATGAATATGAGCCATGAAAAGCAAAATTAAGGGTGAGACTTTGCATAGTAAACAGTAACTGAAGTAGAATAAATTAATTAAAAAGTAGAAAGAACTTCCCTAATCCAAGTAGCATAGGCATCGACTCCATGGGTGCTCCAGTCACAAGTGATGCAAGTTATACCATCGTAAGTGCTGGTGTGGACAGTGCTATGTCAGCGGGAGAACTTCTCCCGCAGATATAGCTAATGCCTCTCACAGAGGTGGTTTTAGTATGCCATCGGCATAGAGCATCTTCGGTGCATCTGCACCATTGTAGCACTTCTAGCGTAGACTAGCCCTTAGAGAGACAAGGTGCGGGAGGTAATATCTTTTATTGGACCATTAGAGTTTGTTGGGATTTTGTTTTGATGGTGTCATCTCACCACGTGCTTTCAGATACCGCCTGCCATAAAACAATGAATCCTTCCAAGACAAGGCACTTTAATTCAATGGTCCTGAACTATCTCTCTCTTTTTCTTCAGTACTTAATGGTCCCCGCATCACCCTAATACCTGAGCATTTCACATTCTTTAATGGGTTTATCCTCACAACACCCCTGTGTTGTAGGAAAGTGCTGCTATCCCTGTGTTCCAAATGGGAAGCTGAGGCACAGAGAAACTAAATGACTTGCCTAATGTCACAGAAGAACTCTGTGTCAGAGGAGGGAATTGAACCTCAGTTCTAGGCAGCACCCTAATCACTCAACCATCCTTCCTCACTAGCATGCTTTCCTTGCTCACCCAAAATTCTCATTGGCTTCATGGAACTTTGGGGCATGCAAGAAAAGCAAGACTGTTTTATATATTCCCAGATCCCCAATTCCAGTTCAGGTGGAGGAGCATGTTTGAGGAAAGCATGCCATCCAGTATCTGTGAGGGGAGCATTGCCTCAAATGCCCACTGCTGCTGGGCTATTGCTAGTCTCAGGATAATAGGCTGAATCCTGAAGTTCCTAATCAGTTTTTACTCAACGCTGACTTAGTCAAACTCCCATTCAAGAAAATATCTGAGTTAAGGACCTAAGAATTTAGCCCATTATTGATAATCTATAAAATCTAATGGCAAAGCATTGATGTCGGAAGATGCGGATGCTAAAGTAAAATTAGAAAGTTTACTAAAAACTAAAGAGAAGTGAATTCCCAAATGCACCAGTGTTATGCTATTCTCAATAATGTGCAACTTCCTGACTTTCTGACAATACCATTTGGTGCTAACGAAGGGCTTTTCCAATTGCTTGGCTAAGGCTGGAGCAATAATTACAAGCAAGCATTCCCCCTTTTTAGGGGTACATTGCTATAGTTGCAGCTGTTGTTTCAGCCTCCTGTAGTAACAGATCCTTAAGAAAAATGTAATGGACACTTCCTTACATATAGTTGTTCATGGCCTCTGGAATGATGGGGTGGGTACATACAGTAAATCATGTTTATAAAGAAATGTTGTGAAAACAAAGAAAGCCACAAAAGAAAACATTTACAAAACCATACAAATATGTGGCTTGTCTATTTTGTCTATTTGCTTTCTTTATGTTTTGCAAGCTTTCAGAGAATGCATGTGGTCCTAGTTTCCAGGCATACAGTATGTACTTTCAGGATTCTCCAAACTGAAGGAGTATTCTGAAAAACTGTGAATATAATTAGATATGGGATACTTTTAACAGCTGGAAGGATTTCACACTTAGGCCCCAATTTACAAAACTTTGGAGTTGGCACTGTTTCAACCCTAGCACTGGAAGTAATAATTTCCCTGGCGTTTTTTTGGCATGTGAAATTATTTATGTATGTACATATAGCCTTTTTTTCCCTTTTAAAATGAATCTTAGTTATACCTCGCTTGTGATAAATGAACAACTTTAGAAGCAATGTCAGGGAAAAAAATGATCCCACCCAAGTCCCAGGTTTAAAATTTATGGCTAATTTCTTTCCTGGTTTATAAAAGGTCTCTTGCAAGTTTTCGACATTACTGAAAATGCTTAAGACACTTTTCTGATACTTTAATGGAGTCAATTTGTGTGAGATTTACAAGAAAAATATATTAGTAAAGTGCCAACATTTCGAGTGTAGTAGTTACGAAGGCAAATCTATCAACTATGTGATCTAGACTTTATTTCTGAGACCAGGTCTAACAAGGAATTAGACCAAATAAAAGATTATTGCCATCATTCTTCCTGTTGTTAATCCTATATGCACGGCATCACAGATGTGATTTAAATGCCAGAAGAATAGGAATATACCAACTCCAAATCTACTAATAAATTGTAATCTAATACATTGTTGTTGTCGCTCCACAGTGTGATTTCCCACCACAGATTCAAGGGTTCCAAAAGATAAGAACATCACCTTGACAATGTATGTCAAATAGGAGTTTGGTCCTCTCTTGGGAAGTGCCCTGCAAGCTACTTAAGAGAAGAAGGTAGTTTTATATTTTATAAATGTTTGATTACATACGTTTGTACAATTGTAGAATGACCGGAGGCAACAGGTGACTTGATTAAGGTGCTAAGAAATTTGTATCAATTTCTTTCTTTAATTTTACACCAGCTACAAATTCTTAGTAACTTGGATTCTTAGTGGGCTGGTGAGACGTTCCAGAGTGGGTGCCCAGAAGATGAGTCTCCTCCTCTCTTTATTCCCAGGGTGGGACAACACTGGCAGTGGTGATGCAAGCTTCATCACATTGCCTGACCAGCCAGGGGGTCAGAAGGTGGCTTGTTAGCCCAGTCATTCTGTAGCCTGATCTAAAGCCCACTGAAGAGAATAGAAAGACTTCTATTGACTTCAGTAGTTGGTGGGTCAGCCCTTCAGTTCTTGGCGTCTGCTAAGATTGAGAGTAGCACCTGTGGATCTGGTGATATGCACAAACATTCGTTAGGAACTGGCGTGGCTTAAACTCATTTAAAATTGCACACCAAATAATCATCATATGGTGACAACATTCAGTTACTACAAGCCTGGGCAGGATTGGAACGGGTAACGTGGAGATGAGAGGTTCCAGAGCCCATTACCAATGCCCCAAGACAGGCAGTCCCCTGGCTTTTGTTTATTCTTTTAAAGAATGACTTTTCCTCAGGCTTTCAACCACTAGTGAGTTTCATTAAGTTGTTGCATTAGGAGTTAACCTATTTTTTCCCTAAACATAAAGCAGACTGATACTCTTCTTCTTTCCCCTTTCCTGGAAATGATTCTTAAATTGATAAAGCTATATACAATAGTGAACAACATAACTGTTTCACTAGATTCTTTTACACTGCCCAAACATCTATCTCAACCATTAATCACAGTGAGGCCTTACCCCAAATTCCAGTTCATTACAGAAACAAACATGCTGTAAGCACCTTTCAGAACCCTTGATAGACAGGAAGAAAGGCATGAATACAAATTCTTTGTTGTTCCATATGTTTAATGTATCTTACGCAGGTTAAGAATTACATTTTAAATTTGTAACGTAGTTCAAAACCAATAAACTTAAGAGTCAGTTTGAAAAGAGCTGCTTTTGAATGTACATTGGCAGCCAAATCTATTTTTATTGTGAGAGGAGAATGACTCTAAAAGAAAACCTTTCAGGGGGCATCTAAATAAGCAACTAATAGATATGGGGGTGAGGGGAAGTGTAGTCATTTGCATCCAAATTCTGCAAAAAAGATACATGTGTTTGACTTTGTGAATGTGAATAGTGCCACTGAAGTTTTTGCAACTACTCATGGGCCTAAGCATGGGCCTATTGAAGTCAATCATTCTATTGATTTTAATGGGGTTTAGATCCTGTGGGTAAAATCAGTCACTTGCCTCTAGCTTTGCAGAATTCAGGTGCAAATAACTACACTGCTCCCCACCCCATTTTCTAATCATCTTATTCTCTCTTCCCAGGTCTGTCATTTAGTTCATATATACCATATTAAAAAGGCTCCACACCTCAACTTCTGTCAGTTCCCACACAGAGATTCAAGCCAGCGTCTCAGGACTTTAATCCTTTCCAGGACTTGCCGTAGCAGTTTGAAGTCACACTTTCCCTCACAATGTCCTGTTTAATTTCTGCCAGGCACAGGTATTTCACATTACCTGTCACTGTGTGCTGCAGAATGCATAAAACCATTGCTGAGTTTTCATATAGCCTAAGATATACACTCTTATAAAATGTACTTCGCCATTTCTGTTTTAGCACCTGTGGGGGGTGGGGATGAGTATAACAGGGTGATCACTGCACCCCACTGGGTTCAGCCTCCTGGCCCTGCTCCCCGATGAGCCAGGACCACTTCAAGCTGGTGGAACACCCGTGCTCTTTATTCCTGTGTCCAGTCATCACTGCCAAGCTCCAACTATTTACAGATTTGGCCTAGCACAGGACATCAGGCACCTGGCTCCTTCTAAGCCTACTCTCCCCCTTCCTCCCAAGCTTTTAGCCTCTGTTAATGAGGCTGGCGGGTGTGGCCAGTTTCCAGTTTCTAGCTAGTTGCCCAGCCCCATCCCCAACCAGTGCCCAGCCATAATGAGATTCAAGATTATTCCTGTGGCAAATACAGGTGTCAGCTGACAATTGTCTCTGTTAAGGGGGTAATGTCAGGAGCTGGCAGGATCAAACACTAGGAGGAAATATGGTTGTGCTATTAATAAACACCTGTCTGGTATTACTGTACCTGCTGGAGTTCTCCCAGTAAGATAATTCATCACCTAAACCTGACAAAACAATCTTTTAAACCCTACCGCAGTATACATTACAAGATCAGTCTGAACCTGCTCCAAAAACTGTGTTAAGGATACTGGAAACCCCAGACATAGGCTGCTATGTAAAGTAGAGCTGGCAGTTTCTACCACTCCCTATGATCTCGTTCAAAATAGTACTGTGCTGAAGCACACAACATTTTTATGCACAGTTGCAGCCAGACCCTAAAAAATGTCATGGGCAGGGCATGAGAGCCACTTAGCACCCATCTGGTGGAACTGCTTGCCTCATCATATAGGTGCAGCATTTGGAGTTTTAAAATGAAGTGGAAAACTATGGACCACATTCTGCTCTCAGTTGCATGGCTACAAACGCCACTGGGTTCAAGGGAACTGTACTCATGTGACTGATGGCAAGATTTGTCTACATGTCCTCTAATGATTTTTAGTTGACTTTACAGTTGTGTGTTGTATGTTTTAATTTGATACACTGTAAAAGCAGCAGAGTGCATTGAGCAGAGTTGTATAAATACATAAATCATAGGTATGCTCCATATTTATAATCTTATTTATATTCAACATTAAAAAGCATGCCCACACTAAAGCTCTGAATGTCCTGACAATAATTAGAATGACAAGCATCCAGCAGCATACACACTGAAGTCACATATATTAACTCTGCCAGCCAGCTGCCTTAAATGATCAAATGGAGATAACCATTTATCGCAGCCAGCTGATGATAAAAATGGAAAAACTCCAGAAAAGCTTTCCCCCCAAGAATCATACCCAGGGATATACTCTCATCCTTCCTCCAGAACTTTTACAAAACAAATGCATCACGTTAGGTACTACAAAGTTCTTAAAGAGCATACTAAGGCTAGGTCTACACTACAAGCCAGAGGTGTGATTCCCCTGCTCTTGTACACATATTCATGGTAGCTCAATGAGAGCTGACACAAGCATAAGCAGTGGCGTAGCCACAGTCGCAGGGGCAGCGGTAGTGGAGACAAGGCTGAGCCAGGCTGAATATGGACTCACCGTCTTCAGGCAGGTTTGTAACCAGCATCGCTCAGCTGTGGCTCCACTGTCACTGCCCAGGCGCCGAGAGCTACGTTGCTATTTATGCTCATGCTAGCTCTCATTGAATTCCCGCTCGCACGGGTACATGAGCAGGGGGATCACACCCTGAGCTTGTAGTGTAGACAGAGCTTATGTGCACTGCTAGTTTTCCCATAAGGGGCCATGCAAGCAGATTCTTTACATTTGCTGCTAAAAACACTAACCATAGTTAAAAGCTGTGGGCCATTATCTCTCAGGAAATCTACCCAGAGTTGTGGGATGACTCACAGTGTATAAAATTAAGCAGCTTCATAAGTGTTTGCAGGATCAGGGCCTAACTTTGCTAGCCACTTTTCCGGAAAGTTGACTGCTAACACTGTTAAATGAATAATAATAGCCAATCAGACACCATCCATCCATTAAGCCCTCATGTTTCAGGGCTTAAACCAATCTCTAACTATTAAAGACCAGGATAAAACCTAGTTTAGGGGGCAGGTTATCCTACATCTGCCTACTGTGGGGTTCTCACACCTTCCTCTGAAGTTTCTGGTTGAGATAGGTTACTGGACTAGATGGACCTTAGGTCTGATCCAGTCTGACAATTTATATTCCGATGCCTAATAAAATTAAAGTATGTTATCTAAAGATACACTTTTAAAAGAAGCAGGTTTCAAATGGGCTAGAATGGATATAGTATATCAATAAAAATATGTCTGGATCCTGCAATCTTTATGCAGTACATTTTGTGAGGGTGCTGCACTTTAGCACACGTGTGTGGAGACTATGGATGGGTACAATAAATATAAGCACTATAAACAGCCCTCTGCACTCCCGAATATCCAATGAATAATTCTCAGGAATACAGGGTAAAAAAAGTGAGTGCAGAGAATCTGAGCATATGTGGTGAAATCCTCGACCCACTGAAGTATATGGCAAGGCCCCCATCACTTCAATGAGGGCCACGTGTTCATTCATGGTGTTAATGAGCCCTACAGCTTGTAAATGAGTCACTTAGAGTATGTCTACATTGCAATCAAAGATCAATAAAAAATATTTTGTTTAAAACAAAGAAAAGGGGGGAGGGATAGCTCAGTGGTTTGAGCATTGGCCTGCTAAACCCAGGGTTGTGAGTTCAATCCTTGAGGGGGCCATTTAGGGATCTGGGGCAAAAAATTGGGGATTGGTCCTGCTTTGAGCGGGGGTTGGACTAGATGACCTCCTGAGGTCCCTTCCAACCCTAACCTTCTTTGATTCTATGATTCTTCTATGATTCTATCTGCAGCATAGCTATGGCTGGCTTGGTCAGCTGACTCAGGCTCGCAGGGCTCAGGCTACAAAGTTAAAAATTGCAGTGTAGATATTCAGGCCAAGGCTTGGACCCAGATTCTGAAACCCAGCAACTGGGTTGGATGTCCAAGTACAGGTTATAGCCTGAGCCTGAGACTGTACACTGCTATTTTAGGCCTACAACCCAAGTGAATTGACCTGGGCTCTGAGATTCAGTGCCATGTGTTTTTCATTGTAGTGTAGACACAACCTTACCTACTCTTTCCTTTCCTTGGCCTTATTCCTCCTACTATACAGGAGTAACGCAGCAGCCACACAGCAGAGTTCTCATTAAAGTAGGATTTTGAGTTCATCTGTCTTCCTAGCATTTTTGTTTTACATTTAGCTTATACATGCAGTGCTCTCAACTTGCAGTGTGTAGGTCCAAGCCCACAATAACAAACTCGGACTCATCCACAGCCATTGTAATAGAGTACTCTGTGATCTTCAGGCACTGCCGTAGAACATTGTCTCAGGATCAGTTTCCTTTAGCAATAAAGTCTTGACTTTGCCTCAATATTTATGAAGTGGTAGAAGGCCATTTTCCCTTGGAATTATCTCTTGCATATCCTATGCACTGTACAAATATTGCCTTCTCGATGCGGCATTATAAAGACATTTGGCTGAGTGACTGACTTTAACCACCCAAGAAGAGCAATAAATCCAGTAATCCTCTAGCAATTCATAGCATAGACTGGGTTTGCTGCTATTATGTAACAGATTTTATAAAAAAAACAAATTAGGAAAACAATTAAATTACACATTTACTGTCCTTAATTGATATGGGCATGATATAAATCATGGAGTTAGATAGTAATATTTGTGTCTAGAATGGTAATCCATTTTATAATAGCAATGTCTGTTATTCTGTGGAAGTATTTACCTATTGTACAAGTTCTAGGACAATCAAACTTGCAACTGGTTTTATACAGTAGCGTGTATATACTGTGCATGTGAACTTCTAGCATGAATGAATTTAACAGAAATTGGAAAGAGATCTTGGTGCAGACTCTTGGTGATAGCTGAGGAGTGCTCAGTGTAATTAGGGGTTGGAGTGGGAAGAAATACAAAGGGGACTTTACATAGGTAATCTTCATTCTGGCATTTCCTAACTTCGGAGTGCTTGAATTCACAGCCATTATGTTCTTTAAACATAGTGTTTTGTGCATAATATATCCTTTATTTTACCGTACTTGGAACTAGGCTTTGATGACTAACTGTGCTAATTTACTGATACTACCCCTTTCCTTCCTATCACAGTCCCTACCTGATATTTACCTTTCCACCTCCCCTTAAGGAAATTAAGTTATAAGCTCCTATGAGCAGGGATCATTATTGTGAAGCACCTAGTGAACTTTAAGTAAATAATCATTTTATTTTGTAAACTAATAATAATTCTTACCATGAATAATAGTTCAGCACTGAGTCATTCACTTGGTTGACACTGATTTAAAAAAAAGGTTAAAATTCTGAAAAATAATAACCTCAAGGACATGCAAATGCAGATTTAAATTCAAATTCAACTCTTGCAATGTAAATGGGCACAAATTCATGGAAGTGAATGGTGTGACATGAGAGTTGAGCTAGGTCCCCACTGTCTAATAAGCACTAATTTCCCTACTGGCAAATACATACTTAATTTAGTACATTTTTCAAAATGGAAGAAAGAAAAAATGGAAAAACTTAAGATTATGACAATGATAGAATTCCAAATTGGAAGGAAGGAAGAACCACTATAGAAAACAGAAACTTCTTTGTCTAGATAATCTAAGAAAAATTAGCTTCAAAAATTGCCATGGTAAAATCAGAAACAAGTTTGCATTAGAAAAAGGATTGTTCTGGTGGTTTGGCAAAAAGGCTCATTTACTGACTACAGAAAACAATGTACACATTTTTCATTTCGTTTGCAGAGAGCACAATCTACTATTGACCATGGACTTGTTTGTATTGCCATGGAGCATGCCTAATTGGCTTGCCCTTCAAGCAAGTGACACTTAGAACAGAATTCTGGCCTGTCTTGCTCGAATGTGTTGAGGGTGGACGAAAGAAGAAGAATCCACTCCTCCATTTATCAGCTTCACAGAAGCCGCACAAAGATATGGACCATGGGTTTCCCTGAGACCTGGTGTGAGGCCTGCTAGTGTAACCCACACACCTCCTGAGTGTGGTGTTCTGTCCCATCTAGTGGCTCTGAGATCGCTTAAAGAGAGAGAGAGAGATTAATGAGTTTGCTCTACAGCTTTAGCGAAGAGCCAGTTGGCTTTTAGCTCATGCTGTAAAGGCTCATGAACTAGGCTCCAGAGGTCTTAGGTTCAATCCCGCCAATGTGAGTCTGTTGGCATTACACTGGTACTTCCTGACTCCAGGAATATATGGTCAGCCGCATCTTATCATCAGCAGCTGAGACATTGCTCATTTTTGGAGCTGCACTCATCCCCTTGCCCATTGGGGGCGGAGGGCAGAGAGGGGCTCTGAGTCATTGCTAGTCCCCTTAGCCATTGCTACTCAGGAACCCTCCACTGCACTGCTACTAGGTTACTCCCACTGTGCACCTCAGATTGGTGTGGTCAGCACAGTGCCTTTAATTGGTTAAATTCCTGGCAGAATATGTATCGCCATTGAAGTGTCTGACCTAGCAGGAATGCAGAGAGAAGGCTTCTCTGGATCCACAATTAAATATAGCAACAACAACAAACAAAAAATTCAAACCTAGAGCTAGTTAAATTCCTCTCGATGATTATTTCCCTGAGGCCTTCATACCTAACACAGAGGGGAAACAGTACCCAGAGGAGAACAGTAGGACTACAATAGAGAAGAGCAGATATCAGTCCTCAAAAGTAATAACATAATCCCTAATAATAGTGCACTTAGTATAACACAGTGCAAACATTGCCAAGTTAGGCTGGCAGGAAGGAAAAACTAAGCAAGAGCACTTGCATGTCGATTTCAAACTGCACTTTATTAAGCAACATAGTTTCTTAAGATACTGCCAATAAAAAGGGTCAGTGAGCTTGTTCCAGAAAGCATCAAGAGAGCATCTATAATTGCTCAACACAGCTAACGGACAGGAACATAACCAAATCCAAATTATTATTAAATTCAAGGCAATCTGAGTGAACAGTGCTCCACCAATATTTTTAGATGGAGCAAGAAGTCTGTTGGGAATAATGAGCTCAAAGAAAGGCATTAGTGGATATTTGAAATTTTCATCTCACCATCTTGTATTAGCAGAACAAGATACTGCATTTAAAATCAGTCAGGGTTGTTACTTCTGTGTAGGGAAGCAATAGAATAGTTGTCCGTGACTAGGCTGTGTTAGAGAGAGACTATGTGAGATATGGGATTGGCGGGCTTTCCACAGTTGTGGACTTCAGCCAAAAAGGCAAGGATTATCACCACTAATACAGCATAGGACTCTGGGATGGGCTATCAGCAAGGGCAGAAGAAAATGTAATCCAAATTGTAAATGCTAACTAGAATGGACTGGGCATGACAGCTTCTGAAAAAACTGGGCAGAAGCACTACATGATGTAGCCTTTTGAAGCCTAGGCTAAACTGCCTCTTCTCTATGGCTCATGTTTTGAAAGCATGAGATGAACATTTGAAATTTGGATCTTTAGTCTGAAGCAGATGCATAGACACCCCTCCTCCCCCATACTGTAGCACTTAGAGGCAGAAGAAAGCTTTTACCAGTAATATTTATTCCTAAATGAAATATCTTTATATTTGTGTACTACAAGGCCAGATCTACAGCTGATGTATGTCAGCACAGTTCCCTTGAACCAATGAAGCCACATCAATTTACACCAGCTGAGGATCTGGCCCATTGTGCACATGTGTGGAAAAAAGAGAATTATAATGTTCCCTGAGACAAAGGATTAGCAGATGCCAAGGGACACTGGCATTAAGAAAAGCTGGAGTAATAACCATGTGAGTGAAGTTTCTCAAATCGATGACGGATCACAGATTCCTAGCGCAGAAGGTCAAATTCATCTGAAGCCTTCCTAAAAGCTACTTCACCTGGGTATAATCTTGGATACCTCATAGGTGAAGATTTTTTCCCCTCCCCCCAACCCCTAGACAGGTCTCAGGGTCTGCAAGAAATGCCTTCAGCACCATAGTTTCTCATTTGGAGACTCAGTATATTTGCTCCTCAGAGAGCTTGAAGAGATAGCACTGCACACTGAATACATATATGTACATCTACATTACCGTGTCAATAAACACGTTCCCATTCACTGACTCATGTAAAAATTCAGTCAGTAAAATATTGAGGAAACTTTTCTGAATTCAACTAACAACTGCTGGTGTGCACGTAAAAAAATAAAATCAATTAATTTGTGAGGACCTAAACTTTCATTAAGGGATACTGGAGGGGAAGAACAAACTTGAAATGGACCTTTATTACGCACAAGGCGAACTGCTTAATTTTCTCTGGTTAATCCAAGTACACAAGGTCTGCCTGTGTGACAAAATGCTGCAACTAGCACCCTCCTGGCAGTGCTAATAAAGAACTCCCATTGTTTTGTTGGACGCTAGTGGCAGCCTGCGCTCTGAAAGGTGATTTTAAAAGCAGCAAGAAAGTTAATTGTACTTAGGAAATTTTAATGGAGGCTGATTAGAGGAAACAACAAAATATAATGACTGCTAAACTTTTCTCGTTGTTTCATTTAGACCTGTAAAGTACTCCCCCAAATCATTACGTGGCTCCACTCAGCACTCCGGGTTTTTCGTTCGAAATTCATTAAATGTTTTTGTGTCTGATTTTTTTGCTTTTCTAAAAAGTTTTATGGTCACAGCTGCAATAGTTATGGCTAGGTTTATAGAGCCTTGCCCATCGATAGCCCCACATGTCCAGTACAGTTTGTTTGATACCATACTTTTTACAGACGTGGAGCAGTTCTTGAGGTGTGCTTATAAAGCTGCCAGTAAATGTACCAGCTGTTCTCATAAACTTGTATTAGCAGCCTCATTCTGGCTGCCTTACAAAAAGTCAATGGCAATAAATCTGTGGTCAGTCCATATATGTACTTTAAAGTATTTTTTTACACTTCTGAAAAGAAAATATAAATTTTCTAAGCTTTTAAAGTAGGTTATATGTGATCTTGAGAAGAACTGGAATACTGCAGGGTGAACAAACACCATTTTTAGGGGTCCCATTTTCTTTACATGAAGTTACTTATGCTGCATAAATACAGCTGTTGCAACAGCTTACTCATTTGGAGAGATGGTGCATATTTATAGAAAATTGAATAAAAAACTGATTATTTTCCCTTGCAATTATTGCAGCTGCGACAAGCATAAGGAACTCTTTGCAAAGAAATGCAAGGCTGAGAATGCCTGAGCTATCTCACCTAGGTATTCTCTATACATGTTGAGTATGTTATAATAGTTAATGCATGAATGGTAGAATGAGGTGGTGTACACAGACGCACAGTACGATACAATACCCAGTTCTTGAATGAATCCCCTAACAGTTGTTCAAGTAAATCTTTTACCGTTTATTTCTCCTTTTAAATATGCATCCAGATCTCACATGCTAGAACCTAACAAATCATATACACAAAATAAATAAATGATATTAAATTATTAGTTTTTACAAAATGCAAAATAAAAAAACAATACTTTTTATTTTGCTGCAAACAAAACTGGTTTGTCTGTCACTCAGACCCCAGGAATGTCTAGTTATCCTAAAATAATGGCATTTGCACTGAGAAGGAGACTTGGAAGTCAACAGATTACTGGGAGAGACCATGCTTAACACTGCTGTATACTAGAAATGTGAATGCATTTTTTTGGATTTCTTTTAAACTATGCCTAACATTGATTAATCAATGAAAAAAGTGTTCCAAGGCGGAGAGAGAATCAAAGCTGCCAGTCCAACCTGCTTCCAGACTGCTCTCATGCTACCCTCTCTCTTCACACAGGAGCAGCTACAATGTTAGTTGCAACAAGGTATAACGTTCATTCTATTCCCGGGTGCTTTAGTCCCTCCGTAGGGGTGCTTTAGATTAGGGAGTTCTGATTAACTCAAGTTCTAAATTTCAGACCTAATTTTAGCTCTAGTTGCTGAAAGTGCAAGTGTTGTGCAAAGCAAATACCTAATAAACTTCTGACCAATAACTCTCATTTCCTGATTGGTCTTTTAGCTTTTTCACTTGAGTTCACTCTCTGCAGCCACTCACTGTGAGAGGACCCCTCTGTTGATACATGAGCTGAGCAAATAATGGATTTTTGGAGGGCTTGGGGGGCCAAACTGAAAAATAAAATAATAATTTTTTGGTTGATTTTAATCTAAACCATTTTTTTTTTTCAAAAAATTGTCATTGATTAGAAAAACTTGGGTTTTTTTTGTTCTTTTTTTTGTTTCAAATGATTGGGAACATTTTGATCAACTAAAACCAACTTTTTTCTAAGTGTTTCAGTTTAGCCATTTGAGTGTTTTTCATGCGTTTTTTGTGTGTGGTGATTTTTTTAAATTGACCAGAGCTGAACATGAAAATAAAAAAGTCTAAATGAAATATTTTGACTGTTTAAAAATATCCAGTTTTTTTCTTCTGAACTATTTGTCATATTCATCGTGAATTTGTGAATAGTTTCAGAGAAATTTATTTTTTAGTAAAAATTCTATCTGTCAGTTTTTTTTCATGAGCTCTAGGGCATACCTCTTGGCTTAGACTGAGGGCTGGTCGACACTACGTGTTAGATCGACATTTGCCACATTAGGCCGAATTTATAATGTGCGTGTCTACGCTATCGAGCCCTTTCCGCCGACATAAAGGTCTTTTAAAATTGACGCCTGTCCTGCAGCTCGGGGAGAGGAGTAGCGCTAGAGTCGATCTTCCCAGGTCGAATTAGGGGTAGTGAAGACACAGCACTGTGTAATTCAATGGGTTTGGCCTCCGGAAGCTGTCCCAGAGAGCTCCAATGTGACTGCTCTGGACAACACTTTCAACTCCACTGCACTTCAGCCAGGTACACAGGAAAAGCCCCAGGAACTTTTGAATTTCATTTCCTGTTTGATCAGCGTGGAGAGCTAACCACCACAGCTGACCATGCCTGCCCAGGTCTGCAAACGCGCTTCAGCGTGGAGCATACAGGAGACACTGGATTTGATTGCTGTGTGGGGAGAAGAGTCTGTGCAGGCGGAGCTCCAAACCAGCAGAAGAAAAACTGACATCTATGCCAAAATCGCACAGGTCATGGGGGACAAAGGCTACACCAGGGACACACAGCAGTGCCGTGTGAAAATAAAGGAGCTCAGGCAAGCGTACCAGAAGACAAGGGAGGCGAACAGTCACTCTGGTGCTGAGCCACAGACATACCGCTTCTATGAGCAGCTGCATGAGATTCTAGGCGGGGACCCCACCAGTACCCCCAACACTCTCCATGGATACCTCCCAGGGGCCCCAGGTGGCCACGGGCAACAATGAGGAGGACATTGTTGAAGAGGAGGAGGAGAATGCGCAGCAGGCAAGCAAAGGATCCATTCTCCCCAACAGCCAGGACCTTTTCCTAACTCTGGAGCCAATCCCCGCCCAGGACCTACGGTTACAGGACTGTGATGGTGGGGAAGGCACCTCTGGTGAGTGCACGCTATAGGGGTGAAATGCAATTGTGGTTAATGTTTAATTTGAGGTAAACAGTTGGGATACAGTGGCGGCCAGTGCAGCCATGCAAAGGGTGCTCCCCGGAAAAGCCTGTTTATGTGCCAAGAGATTCCCCACCAAAAAATGTCCCTGGATGTGCCCTCACACCCCCTGCCCTTTCTTGTGTGCTTACCATGCCTGCCTGCAAACTGAAATCTGCTGCCCAGTGTCGTACCTTACTGGTAGGTGCTTCTTTTAGAAGACAAAATGCAGCCGTGTACCTCAGAGAATGTATTTACTGCTGTGAATTGTTTCATTCACTGCAACAGTTAACTTTTGTTTTCAAGGATGTATGTTTTTCCTTGCAGCTGCAACATTGTGTGTGGGTGCTTTCTCCACACCAGCACAAAGGCTGTCCCAGAAGGCCGAAAAAAGCAGACAAGAGAAGACAGTTCTGTGATTTGATGCATTCCTCCAAAACTGACAGGGCCCAGCTGAATGCATGGAGGCTTACACTGTCGGAGAGCATGCACACCGACCAAGAGGGCAGGAAAGCATACCGGGAACAAGAGCATAACATGCAAGAGGAGATGTTGTGGCTTATGAGGGAGCAAACAGACATGTTGAGGCATCTGGTTGAGGTGCAGGAAAGCCAGCTAGACCTTAGAGTCCCACTGCACTCAATGATGAACCAGCTGCCCTCCTCACCAAGTCCCATATCCTCCTCTCTTAGATGCCCTAGAATGCGGGGGGAGGAGGGGGAGAAGCTCCCTTATCCCTTGAACTCAACTCCAGGGGATGGTTCATGGAGCAGAAAGCTCTCATTCCCACAGCTTTGATTGCTAGACAGTGCAATTGTAATAAACTATGTGTTCTTGCCCCTCCCACCCTTGTATTATCAGGTCCTTAGACCCAGATTATCTTTGCTATTCATTGCTGTCTCTGTTCAGTGTTTATTAGCACAATAAAAATGCATGAATTGAGGACAAGAGGTTCTTTATTCACTGTGCACACTGTGGCTGGTGGGGGTTTAGTTTACAGGGCAGTACATGCAAAAAAGGGGGCAGGTTGGTAAGGGACAACACACAGAACTGTCACATCAGTGTTGGATCATTCATTAAACTGGTTTTCAAAGCCTCTTGGAAATGCAGTGCACCTCGATGTGCTCTTCTCATTGCCCTGGCATCTGGCTGCTCATAATTGGCAGCCAGGCGATCTGCCTCAACCCCCCACCCCGCCAGAAACTTTTTCCCCTTATGTAGCACACAGCAAGCAGCAACAACAATGGGAATATTGCTTTCGCTGAGGTGTAACCTAGTGAGTAAACTGTGCCAGCACCCCTTTAAACGTCCAAAGGCACGTTCTACCACCATTCTGCACTTTCTCAGCCTGTGGTTGAACTGCTCCTTACTGCTGTCCGGGCTGCTTCATGTATACTTCTTCATGAGCCATGGGAGCAAGGGGTAGGTTGGGTCTCCAAGGATAACTATTGGAATTTCAACATCACCAATGGTAATTTTCCAGTCTGGGAAGAAAGTTTCTTCTTGCAGCTTTCTGAAGAGACCGGAGTTCCTAAAGATGTGCGCGTGCGTCATGTACCTTTCCCGACCATCCCACGTTCATGTCGGTGAAACAGCCCCTGTGATCCACTAGCGCTTGCAACACCATTGAGAAGTAGCCCTTCCGGTTTATGTACTCTTTGGCAAGGTGGTCTGGTGCCAAGATAGGGATGTGAGTTCCGTCTCTCGCCCCACCACAGTTAGGGAACGCCATCACGGCAAAGCCATCCGCTATGCCCTGCACATTTCCCAGAGTCACCACCCTTCTTACCAGAAGTGAATTGATTGCCCTGGCTACTTGGATCACAGCAGCTCCTGTGGTAGATTTACCCACTCTAAACTTATTCCCGACCGGTAGCAATCTGGTGTTGCAAGCTTCCACAGGGCTATCGCCACTCGCTTCTCAACTGTCAGAGCAAGTTTCATTTTGGTATTTCTGTGCTTCAGGGCTGGGGAAAGCAATTGGCAAAGTTCCATGAAAGTGGCCTTACACATTCGAAAGTTATGCAGCCACTGCTCCTCATCCCATACCTGCATAACAATGCAGTCCCACCAGACTGTGTTTGTTTCCCTGGCCCAGAAGCGGCGTTCCACTGTGTCAACGAGCCCAGCTGCCGCTGCCAGCATGTGGGAATTGCTCCATTCCATGGCTGCAAGCACGGCTATTTGCGTGGCATCACATTCTCCGTGCGGTGGCTCCTGGCTAGGCTCTGCAAATACCGCAGGACGATGCACGAGGTGTTTTTGATGCTCACACTCATACAGCTGAGTGGGGTCCATGTTTGCTGTGCTATGGCATCTGCACGAGTAACCCAGGCTTAGGCGCGAAAATAATTGTTTGATGTTGCTTTCAGGGAGGGAGGGAGGAGCCCAGTGCATCATAGGAGGCTGACGATATGTGCCCAAAACAACTTGCGAAAATGTTTTTGTCCCATCAGGCATTGGGAGCCTAACCCAGAATTCCAGTTGGCAGCAGGAACTGTGGGATAGCTGCCTACAGTGCATTGCTCTGTGAATCGATGCTACCCATGGTAGTGGGGATGCGCTCCGCCGACGGAATGTGCATAGTGGGGACATACAGCATCGATTTTGTAAAATCAGAGGCTAAATGTCAATTTAAATAAATTCAACCTAATTTTGTAGTGTAAACAAGCCCTCAGAAGGGTAGTTTTGTGAGAAACTCTTTTCCCTTCAGCACCGCTCCTTAGCACTAATGGGGATTTCTATTCTTTGGGGACAGTGGGTGAAACTGTATACTTCCCAGTAATCGTAAGAAAAATTAGATTAATTAAAAACGAAAGAAAACAGAATTAAAAGAAAGAAACAATTTTCTTAACCTGTCCAGATTTACCCTTCTCATAAGCTAAACTAGAGATCAGAGTCTCAGTTTACATACAGAAGAAGACCAGAAAAGTGACAAGCTTACACCCTTTGAAATCACTGGCGCATACGAAAGCGTTGTGCTGCTGTCTAGAGACCAGCTCCCCAAGTTTTCCTGTCTTCAGATCTCATTTTTCAAGTCTCCTGGGAATCAGCTTGCATGTCCAGACATGCTTTCCCTGGATCCCCAGGTATTTCTCAGGTGTTAGAGTCCATTAATGGATATGAGGGAGGTTTCATTGGCATTTACACAAAGGAATCTTTGATCAGGAGCCCTGTATTGGAGGAAGTCTACATGACTATTGTCTCTTGACAATATTGGGAATTTCCCTTAGCCTCCTTATCTCCAAAGTTGGTATGTAGAAAGCCCCGGGTGATTTTAATTTCTTTAAAATAAGTACAGTGTTGCACTATTGCTCTGTACCATTGCTGCTTTCTAGCTTGTCATACCCTTCAGCTAAATATACCCCGTCTCCATCTCTGGTGAACACAGACTACGTTTTCACTGCAAAAAAAAGGACTTTTTAAAAAAATGGAAAAATAACTAATGTACCAGGTAAATAAGTGAGGTCAAACCAGGATGGCAGTATAGTGCTGACCTTGCCCACCTACGTCAGGGTAAAAACTCCTTGAGCCTTGTCTCCATTAGGATTTTGCAGTGAGATACTTAATCCATGTTAGTCATCTCTCTGTACAAACACACTTTTTTTGGCAGTGAAGACACAGCCAGAGACAGCTTAGATGTGGCCCTTTTAAAATTTCTTTTATTAATTTCTCTTATCATAAAATATAAATTATCGACAGCCCCTAGAGCTTTGGACCCAATCCTAAATCATCTTTGTCCTCATATGGACAAAGAAGCAATGGGCTTAAATTGCAGCAAAGGAGGTTTAGGTTGGACATGAGGAAAAACTTCCTAACTGTCAGGGTGGTTAAGCACTGGAATAAATTGCCTAGGGAGGTGGTGGAATCTCCATCACTGGAGATTTTTAAGAGCAGGTTAGATAAACACCTGTCAGGGATGGTCTAGATCAGGGGTCGGCAACCTTTCAGAAGTGGTGTGCCGAGGCTTCATTTATTCACTTGAATTTAAGGTTTTGCGTGCCAGTAATACATTTTAACGTTTTTTAGAAGGTCTCTCTCTATAAGTCTATATATTATATAACTAAACTATTGTCGTATGTAAACAAGGTTTTCAAAATGTTTAAGAAGCTTCATTTAAAATTCAATTAAAATGCTGATCTTACGCTGCCGGCCTGCTCAGCCCGCTGCCGGCCTGGGGTTCCGTTCACTGAGGCCGGCAGCAGGCTGAGCGGGGCCTGCGGCTGGGACCCCGGCTGGCAAGGGGCCAGCGGCCAGGACCCCAGACCGGCAGTGGGCTGAGTGGCTCAGCCCGCTGCCGCTCAGCCCGCTGCCGGTCTGGGGTTCCGTCCGCCGGCTCCTGCCAGCCAGGGTCCCAGCTGCCGGCCCTGCTCAGCCCACTGCCGGTCTGGGATCCCAGCCCTACCCACCTAGAGTGGGTACCTACCTTCTCCCTGGTTCTAGCCCATTCTCTTCCTCTCTCTCTGCACTGAGCTGAGGGTGGGAGTGCACTGAGCAGAGGGCTGGAGGAGAAGGAGCAGGCTGGGCGTTGGGGTGTAGGGTCTGGCCAGGAGCTTAATGAGGGAGGGGGCTGAGGGTTTGGGCAGGAGGTTTGGGGGTGGAGTGCTTACTTGGGCAGCTCCCATTTGGTGTGAGGGGTGCAGGTAGGAATGTGGGGGGGGGGTGCAGGAGATCCTGTTTGGGGCTCAGGGTGGGAGTGAGAATGTGGGGGGGTGCAAGAGTCAGGGCATGGGGTGTGGGGGGCTGGGTATGTGTGGGGGTGCAGGAGTCAGGGCAGGGGGTGTGGGGGGGCTGGGTATGTGTGGGGGGTGCTGGAGTAAAGGCTAAGGTCGTGGGGGGGTGCCAGGGTCAGGGCAGAGAGCTGGAGGTGTGTGAGGGGGGTGCCAGAGTCAGGGCAGAGGGCTGGGTGTGTGTGTGTAAGGGGTGCCGGGATCAGGGCAGAGGGCTGGGGGTGTGTGAGGATGGTGCAGGAGTCAGGGCAGAGGACTGAGGGCATGTGAGGGGGGTGCAGGAGTCAGGACATGGGGTGTGGGGGGTGCTGGAGTCAAGGCTGGGGTTGTGGGAGGGTGCAGGAGTCAGGGCAGAGGGTTGGCGGTGTATGAGGGGGTGCAGGAGTCAGGGCAGAGGGTGTGTGATGGGGATACAGAAGTCAGGGCATGGGGGGCTGGGCGGTGTGAGGAGGGTTCAGGAGTCTGGGCAGAGGGCTCGGGTCGTGGGGGGGTGCAGGGATCAGGGCAGAGGGCTGGGGATGTGGGGGGTGGTCAGGGCAGAGGGCTGGGGGTGTGGGCTAAGGTCGTGGGGGTGCTCCCAGCCCCCTGCCCAGAACAGCTCATGGCAGGGGGCTGGAGGGGATGTGTCCTGATTCTACCCCCCTTCCCCAAGGCCCTATCCCCATCTCTTCTCCGCCTCCTCCCTGGAGCAGCGAGTGCACTGTGGCTCTGCTTCTCCCCCTCCTTGCAAGGGCCGTCAGCTGATCAGTGGCAGGGAGGGAGAGGAGGAGGGGCAGGAACCCAGCATGGCCTTGCCTGCCCTGCAGCAGCAGCCGGCAGGACCAAGCTTCTTCACCCTGCCTCCGTGGTGGAGGGGACGGAGGAGCGGAGAAGAGCAGGCCGGGGCGGGCAGGATTTTTAATGGGACGCTGCTGCCTGCCGGGGTCCCGGCCTTGGTTCAGCAGCGGGCACTGAGCGCGGGCCGGCGGCTGGGACCCGGCAGGCAGCAGCGTGCCATTAAAAATTTGCTTGAGTGCCGTCTTTGGCACGCGTGCCATAGGTTGGCAACTCCTGATCTAGATAATACTTAGTCCTGCCATGAATGCAGGGGACTGGACTAGATGACCTCTCGAGGTCCCTTCCAGTCCTGATTCTATGATCATGCCCTGTTCTTCTTCCTTCTCCCCATTCCAGAACTTCCTTTCCGAACTCACATTAGTTAAAAATAAAGTGTGTTAACTACATGGTGGTAGATATTGAAATGTATCAGAATAAAGATATGCAACCTTGAGTTCCAAAAGCAATTTGATGGTAATTCAGCTTTGTAGATTTATGCATTTATTTTTAAAACATATGTGCTAAGTGCAGCCATCCCACTTTCTGGGAGCCCCTTCCAATATTGAAAACAGCACAATAATCAACAGTTGCAGCGAACAACTAAAATATACTGCCGGCCACCCATACAGTCATAACTCATTCCTTCCCCATAACTTGTCAGTCATGGAAATTCGTTTTGCAGGATCCTGGGAGCCAAGTTGACCTGAGCACATGGAGACAATCAACTGTGCTTCCAGCCAAGTGATCTGAGGCAAGGGGTATAACTAAACCTATAACATGGCTACCTCTCTGATACATAGCTAAATCTACAGATTCTGAAGGATTTGCAGCAGTGATTATGCTCAGGTGAAGGTGCCTCACAGCCACCCCATGACCTACACTCATCTCTTGCATGTCAGGGAGGGAAGCCTTTTTTTTCATGTATTCCAAATAAAGTAGGAAAGTGCTACAAATGATCCCTATTGTAATGTAATACTAAACTATATGATACTGCTCAGCTATGACCTTATTTAAAGCTAACCTTAGCCATACCTGGCCGAGTATTAAATTACCTTATGATGAATACAACTGGTGTATATAAGCAAGCTCCATAGCCAGTCCATATCTAGTGCACAGTTACGTAACATGGTGTCAGGAGTAAACTAAGAACAGAACCAGAAGGAAAACAGCAACAAAGGTTGCAAGATCTCATCAACATGCCACTCTTCGATGCCCAAGAGAACTTCAGCTTTGACAAACTTTCACAATGGACAGACTAGAAGCAGTATTTTGCAAGGTTTTGAATTGCAAACAAACTCCACAAAGAAACTGGGAATATACAGGTATCTTCTTTAATTTATGCTATAGGAAAACAAGCAGAGCATATCTTTAGATCGTATGACTTTACTGAAGACAATGACAAAGATGACTATGAAAGGGTTTCTGACTATATTTGATACATACTTTATACGTCAGAGAAATGTGGTTTATGAAAATGCATGTTTCCAGTAGAGAATTCGAGAACCAGGGAAAATGTTGAGTGATTTATAAGAGCATTGCATACATTGGCTGAAAACTGTGATTTTGGGAATGCAAAACATGAAAATATCAGAGACAGGCTGGTTATTGTGGTAACAGATAACATCTTTCATAGCAGGTACAACTGAAGAGTGATTTAACCATAGCCACAGCTATACAGAGAGCAAAGCAGTGTAAGCTGGTGAGACAGCGAAACATTGAGCAACTTGACAATCCTGAAAAACCTGAAACTAGCTTAGAAACTGTAAATAGACACTTGAATGTTAAATGTCACTATCATAAAACTCCTGAGGCAAGGAGCAGGAACTCCCAAGCTAAGAGGGACAAATCCCAGCCTACATGGACAAGGTGTGGAAAATATCTTATCTGAAGACATGATGCATGGCCAGCCAGAGACACACAGTGTAATAAATGCATGAAATATGGACATCTTTCAGCTGTTTTCCACAACAGTGTAGTCAGGGAGTTGACTCATATTGCAGACAATCAAGAGCCATTATTTCTGGGATCTATCACTTGTGATGACATAGAGCCTGCCTGAAGAGTGAAAATGAATATTCATGGCAAGACTATTGACTTCAAAATTGACTCAGGAGCTAATGTCACAATCATCTCAGAGTGGACTTACAATCACCTTTCACTCCTCCCAGAGCTGAAGTCACCTGACACAGCTCTGACTAGCTCTGAAGATATTCTTTGCTGCATGGGCCAGTTTACCACAGAAACAACTTACAAAGACAAAAGCTATGCTTTCAGAGCATATGTGATTAAAGGACTACAAACCAACAGCTTTCTCAGCCACAGTGTGGCAGCCCCGATGGGCCTAGTGAGAAAGATGGAAGAACTCAATGGAATATTTGGTGATATTGGACATTTGAAAGGAGATCCAGTGCAAACAACATTAAGAGACAATGCTGAATCATATAGTGTACATACACCATGCAAGATTCCTATCCCATTACTTCCTTAAGTGAAAACTGAGTTAAAGAAAATGGAGCAGATTGGCATAATTAACAAATCTCTGAGTCAACAGCATGGTGTGCTCTAAATGGAAAAATCAAAATGGAAAAAATATGAATCTGCATAGATCTTAAAAGACTTAATGAAGCAGTTGTGAGAGAAAAGTAAATCCTCCCAACACTGGATGACTTCCTCCCCACAGCTGAAGGAGATACAGTATTCTCCAAGCCTTGAGTGGATTCTGGCAAATTCCTTTAGCCAAAGTAAGAGCTAAATTGATTACATTTATCATGGCCTTTGGGAGATTTTCAAAGATTACCTTTTGGGATTACTGGTACACCTGAAATTTTCCAAAGAAAGAGGGCAGAACTGTTAATGAACACAAATTGAGTTGTAGTTTTCATGTACAACATTCTGGATTTGGATCTTCAGCGGAAGGACACAACAAAACCCTCAACAAAGTCCTAAACTTAATCAGTTAGCATGGACTGAAGCTAAACAAGGAAAAATGAAGTTTCCGCCTACCCCAAACTGAGTTTTTGGTACAGACAATAAATAAAGATGGAATCAGTCCTAGCCCTGAGAAAGTAAAACCAATCTGAGAATTGAATGCACCAGCTAATATACCAGAACAGAGATGTATACTGGGGATGGTAAATTACTTTGGTTGGTAACTACAAGACCTTTCTGCAGTGACAAAACGACTTAATGAACTGTTGAATTCCAACATATCTTGGCTATGGGGGCCAAATCAAGATATTGCTTTCAAAAAGGTAAAAGAAATTATCTCAACAGCTCCAGTTCTCAAGTACTCTGATGTGAACAAACCCACAATGATCAGTGTGAGTGCAAGGAGCTGTGGCTTAGGTGGTACGTTGTTGTAACACCATGTCTCTGAATGGAAGCCAGTTGCATTTAGCTCTCACACACTCACAAAAGCAGAAAAATTATATGCACAGATTGAAAAGTAATTCCTGGCAAGCACATGGGCATGTGAGAACTTCTACAGATATCTGTGTGAACTAGATTCATTTACACATGTAACAGACCATAAACTGCTCATAAGGATCAAGCACTGCCGAGATCCCAATGTCTATTACTACGTTTAATGTGATCTTACCCAATTGTTAAATATGTTCCCGGGAAAAATCTGGTGGTAGTAGACACTGTGTCATGAAGCCCAGCATCACACTCAACTACGCGCACTCAACTACCCATCAGCTCAAAGATGATAAAAAGGCATAAGTGGATGCTGTGGATGCATACAGACCAGTGTCAGAATAGATATTACACCAGCTACAAAAAGCAAACCTGACAGACATGCAACTTCAGAAAGTTCTATGTTACATTAGGGATGGCTGGCCCAAGTATCTAAAAGGACACTAAGGAAGTGACAAGAGACTACTTTGCAGTGCTTGGACAATTAAATGAGTCAAATAGTCTCATGATTAAAGGCAATTGCATCGTAATTCCAAATGAAATGAGAGGAGAAATCTTGAACCTCACCCATGAAGGACATCAAAGATTAACTAAATGCTGTGAATGAGCCACCAGTCCGGGGGAGGGGGGGCATCAGCAAGGATATAAAGAATAAAATATCTGCATGTGAAATATCTGCATAGAATCTATGATTCTGTGAATAAAATATCTGCATGTGAACATTACAGAACTAACAGACCAACACAACACAAAGAACCTTTCATAACAACACCTTGACCAGACAGACCTTGGAATAGACTTGCTGAAGATTTATGCAAATTCAGAGGACATCATTATCTGATAGTTGTGGGCTATTTTGCCAGGTATATAAGAATAATGTACTTGAAAGACATAACGTGTCACAGTGTTATCGAGAACCTGAAGTCCATTTTTGCTCATTTCAGTATTCCAGAACAACTAGTGATGGACAACAGACCACAATTTACTGCAGCAGACTTTAAGTCCTTCCAAATGAAATATGATTTTGATCATATTACTAGCAGCCCACAATACCCACAAGCGAATGGAGAGGCTAAAAGAGCTGTACAGACAGCCAAGAAAATCCTACAGCAGGAAGTTCCATTTCTTGCTCTTTCTACTTACAGATCAAGACCAACAGTGGCTACTGGATATAGTCCAGCACAATTCGTGATGGGAAGGCTACTCAGAACTACTGGTGCAACTCTGGACAAGAACCCATTACCAAACTGGCCAGACATGACAACAGTAAACAAATATGATAAAAAGGTTAAAAGAGCTTCTGAATACTTTTAAAAGCGATGTGGTGACTGTGTTCATGTCAAATTGGATGGAGAAAAAAGGATGGACAACTCCAGCTGTTGTAAAGGAAAAGAATTCAGCACCAGATCTTATGTGATTGAGACTGACAGTGGTGAGTTCAACCGAAAATGTCAGCATCTACAGCTTGCTCCTCAGAAAGAACAATCAACGGAGCAAACTCTGCAGAATAATAATAATAATCAAGGGTTCTAAACTGACCGCAACCAGTCGTTGCAACTAATGGACAGCGGGATGACCAAGTTGTTAAATGTTTGGGTTGTGTAATTAGAAAACCAGCATGATTCAGAGACACTTAACAGACAGCTATGTACTGAACTGATAGTATAAATATTGTAAATGGTAGGAATGTAGAACCTAAAGGGAGAGATGGAATGGAATGGTAAATTGCATTATACTGTTCAGCCAATAGGTAGTGCTGTGTGTAAGATACCTCGTTTAAAGCTAACTTTAGCCATATCTGACAGAGCATTAAAGGATCTTACGATGAACACATCTGGTGTGTATAAGCAAGCTCCGTAGCCATTGCACATCTGGTAGAAAAGTATATGACACCCGTCTTTCCCTTTCCCCTTGGAAATTAAATATTTCTCAATCTTTAGAAAGCATTGGTAAGTTTATGTTGAAATCATTGCAAAAGATGTAAATATTAATTGACTGTCTGCATTAACATGGATGAGAGATGGTAGAAGTTTGTTGCTTCTCTATGTCAATTTTCTATTGCTTTTCAGTGTTAAGAAGTGGCATGACAACTGGTTTCATGAGGCAGAAATTTACAGCCTAGAAATTCAGAGCATCAAGCCATGCTCTAACAATTGAAAGAGCCATTCCCAACATTGCTTTTTCAGCTTAACTGTAACTAAAGAAAGAATCTACAATGTTTCTTTCTTTTTCGTTCAAGGTTTTAATGTTAACCTCCATTTACTTCCATTTCTCCTGGATTGAAGAGATCTGACTATGATGTTGAGCTAGAAATTTCCTATTTTCTTGCAGGTGCATTGGTGTTCTAGGACCTGTTATATTATTTTAGGGAAATGCAATACAAACTTAATCTATGTGATATAAAGGGGGCAATGTCTAGACAGGGACTCTGTGCCCCTAGATTTGTGTCTACAACAGAGTTTTATATAAAAAATGAAATCTGTTAGTTAATCTTTCCTAGAAAGTCACACAGCATTAATGGCTTAATATACTGTGCTAAAAGTTTAGGCATAATATAACCATGACTTGATCTATTGTATATAGTAACTGAATTAGGGTCTGATACATGACTTATAAAAGCAAACAAAACTTTTTTTTTCTTATAAAATAATACTTTTTTATTCCCCTGTGTCACATAATAGAAAAGTTATCAACCATGCGTGGTGCTGATGACTCTTATTCCTAGTTTAACTGTGGGTTTTCTAAATGCTTATGTGGTGTGCAAATTAGCTGCTGAACAGGTCAAGAGTGCAAGGGATGTCAGAAGGGACTGAATGTTAGAAATAGGATTACTGTCTTAAAATAGACCAACTACATGAATTGTAAAGTGACTTCAGGAGAACTCTTTAACTGATATTGCTGGGGACTGCGGTGCAAACCTCTGAAAGGTCCAAACCTTAATCCAGAAAATAGCGATGTTGTGAGATTTATTAATGTTAGTGGTGCTGATCAGCAACTGCTCTGGTCTCTTTCAAGGCACTGCTTTGTCAGAGTCATTAGAACAGTGGAGACTAGTTTACATTGCTCATGTCTTAGGAGTCAAATGTTGAAGAAACCAACAAATTGTATGAGATTTGAACAGCTTCATTTTGTGGGGAAGAAGAGAACATTGGAACAAGTATAGATTTGGAGAACTTGAAAAATGGACTTAACACATTTTTATAATTCTGTCTGTCAAAAACATTAGAAAGACATAGCCCACTCGCTTCCAGCCCAAAGTTTAGATCTTGTAAAAAGAAACAAAACAGGTTTCCAAAATCTAATATGCACAAAAAGATTTTCCTTGTTTCTTATTATTTCACTGAAAACAATTCTGAGGTACGCATTAGCAACCACCAAGACGTTATTTTAAATAAGAGTGGATGTCACCAGAATCAACTTGTTTTGAAACCTGGGCTTGCTTATGTGCACAAATGCAGTAGAAAGTAAGAGTATGTCTATGCTGCAATAAAACACCCGCAGCTGGCCCCTGTCAGCTGACTCAAGCTCATGGGGCTTGGTCTATGGGGCTACAAAATTTCAGTGTAGACATCCAAGCTTGGGTTCTGGGACCCCTCAAGCGGAGAGGGTCCCAAAGCCCAGGCTCCAGCCCAAGCCCGGACATCTTTAGTGCAATTTTATAGCCTGTAGCCCAAGCCCTGAGAGCCCAAGTCAGCTGACACAGGCCAGCCATAGGTGCTTTATTGCAGTGTAGACATACCCTAAATGCCTAAATTTTCAAAAGTGGCCACTTATTTTGGTGTTCAATTTGAGAAACTCTTTAGAATCTCAAATTTGGCACCCAAAATCAGTAGCCATTTTGGAAAATCTTGGCCGTAATATCCTTTAAGAAGATTCGCATTTACTTAAGCGTTGTCTTTTCTTAGTCCAGTTCATTGTTACTACTGACTTGTTAACTTTTTTCTCATTTAACTTTTGCTACAGTAGATCTCTGATTTCTAATTATGACATAATCAGGAAAACATTTTACTTTTTTTTTTGTTCTATTGGCAAGAAAGTGCTCCCAGGCAGGGAGGAAAAGATAACACAAACTAAACCAGACTTGGCTCATTATATCTGCAAATATAAAGTGAGAGATGAATTTTGTACATTGGACTATTTCTAAAAATGTGGGGTTTGGCGTGGGTTTGTTTTTCTGGGTTTTTTTTGTTTCATTTTTTGGAACAGCACCTGCAACCATTTTCCAGTCTCTTTTATAAAACAAAGATTGAGTTCTGATGTTTTTCAGCTTGCATACTTATAGTTTTACCTGTCACTACATCTTGTCCAATGCCACATTGTTAAAATCAAAGAGAGATCACTACAATGTCTCATTGGTAGTAAATAAATTATTTGGTTTTAACTCTGTATATAAAAGTTTAGGTAAAAATTCTGGACTCTCGTGTGCTAGGGGGAAAAGAGGATATATACAGGGGCCCTTCTCACTTCTAGCACATCAACATAGGACAGCAGAATATGGAGCTAATACTCTTTATTGGACTCAGTGGAATATCTGACTACTGAGCCGAGTAACATGGTCAGCTGAGTCGAGTTCAAGGCCAGTCCTTGGCCCCTTAGTCACATGGTGCAGTTCAGCAGTGGATTACTGGGAGTGTGTATTGCCCTGTACAGACAGGATGGCACTGGAGCCCACTGCTCCTCCCCCTTCCATAACACCTCACAACCAAAAGAGCAGAGTTTTGCCCTTGCTTGATGGGAAAAGTCATTTCTAGAATGATGTGCCGGGAGGTATGGCTACCACCAATCTGAACTTGGGAAGAACGGAGAGTCCACAGTTCAAAAACCCAGGCTCAAGCTCCCTTGGTATGTCTACACCGGAGTAAGAGACCCATGGCATGTCCGTTGTTGGCCCAGGTCAGATGACTTGGGCTCGCAGGGCTCAGGCTGCGGGGCTAAAATTTCTGTGTAGACATTCAGGCTTGGGCTGGAGCCTGGGGTCTGGGACCCTGGGATGGGGGAGGGTCTGACAGTCTGGCTCCAGCCCAAACCTGAATATCTACTCAGCAATTGTACAGCCCCAAAGCCCAAACTCAAGTCAGCGGTCAGCTGTGGGTGTTTAATTACTGGGTAGATATACTGTTTCTGTCTATACACAAATCACACTAACCCAGGGCTCAGACCCAGGGTCTCACGATCCTGTTGGGGTGGATGGGCCAAACCTGAGTCAAGTTGGGACCCAGGGTTCAAGCCTTATTGCTTTGCAGTATAGATGCAGACCCACTGAACTTGTGCTCTGGGAGTCTCCCAAAAGTTTCCCGCAGTCCCACAGACAGACTTTCTTTGTCCTCTGGACAGTCAAGTTTAGGGGACAGTCAAGTTTTCCCACGCTACACAATGAACAAAAGGCTAGAACAGCCAAATTTTTGGTGGATGCTAGGAAGTCAGGGATATGGGTGGTTGAACTCAGACCTGCATAATGCAGTGTAGACACAGAACTCCAGACTGGGACCCAAGGTTCAACAATTTCTAATCTGGGGTTGCAAATGAGTGTAGATGCTCAAACTCTAGATTAACAAACCCAGGGTCTGTGAATTCAAGTTCTTCTAACCCTGGGCTTACATTGCAATGTAGAGATACCCATCAACAGAATTGTTGCCTGTGATCCGCCCCCCCCCCCCCCGGCCAAAAAAAATTTACCAACAGGGGACTTTCAACCATAACATCATTTTATGTACAGGAACACTGAATAGAAAGACCATGAGGTGATCATCATGGCTGTTTTACCTTTAATCTACCTCTGATTCTGATATTTCCCCCCCTCTTTAAATAGGGCCAGGTTTGGCAATATATTAGGAGCTTATATTGTCACTGAGCCCATTTTCAGCACAAGCCTGCAAATATCTTCAATACATTTTGTTTCTCATTGTTCCTTCATGTTATTCCAGAAGAACGTGCGATGCACCTGACATCAGTTTATCTAGGGCTTCACTGTTAACAATCACGATTGGTGATAAAACATTGGCTGGCAAGTGGTACCCTGACACCCACTGCTGTGTCATATCCAATCTCCTTCATAAAGGAGGCTTCAGTGGAAATAATAATTTTCAGAAAAAAATTAGTAGAAGTAGAGGTCTGGCAAAAATAAATGTTATATCAGGAGCAGATTTTGCCAAACATAACATTTTCTCAGGAGCAGAACTTGGCACAATGAATGTTTTATCAGGAGTGGAAGGTTGGAAACAGTAACATTTTATCAGAAGCAGAGACATACGGAAAACACTTTTTTATCGGGAACAGGGACTATGGCAATTTAATCAGGAGAAAAGCTTGCTGAACGTGGAGGTTGATCAGGAGTTTTGTTTGAGGAAAATAATGTTTCATGAGGGAGAGTGACTTTCCAAAAAATACTGTTTTATTAGGGGGAGGAGATTAGTGAAAATAGCATTTTATCAAAATGAAGGGGGTAAAGGAAGGATGATTCAGTGACACTAATGTATTAATAGCTCTTACCTTCCAATGGCCATGAGCTTTGCTCCCGAGAACACATTACTTGCACACCAAACACCTGCCCTAGCTAAAATGCTGGTTTTGACAAGCTTGGCTGCTGACAAAATGTTATTTTTGGCAAGCCCAACTCCTAAAGAGATGTTTTTAGAAAGCTCCCTTCAGAGGGAAGATGTGTAAATTGACTATCATACCTGCAGCAGAGCTAGGTACCTCTTTGAGCCAGATTTCTAGTAGCTCCCCATGCAGTATTACTTGTGAATGTCCAGAGTGGCCAGTAGGTGGGTTGAAAGCAAGGAGGTATGAGTGCATGTAAACAGGAAAAAAATTCAGCCTTGCATTCACCTGAACCATAGTGTGTTAGGTCTCTAATCACCCTGCCTTCCCTTGTCTTTGTAATGAGGTTGCATGATGCTTTCCATTCTGAAATGCAATTATGGGGCTGGAGACACTGCCTCTCTCATTTTATTCCGAGTCTGATGCTGACTGATTTACAGTGGTAGAGATTTTAAAATTTCTACTTTGCACACTTTCCCATATCTGGAAGTTTGTTTACAGTTATGATTCTGCCTCATCTAGTCAGAAGTCAACAATGGAGCTCTTCCATCTCTCCCTTTTCCTTCGGCTGCAGGAGAGTGAATCTTATTTAAAGTAGACTCTTCAAAAATGATATAAGAACTTTAATAGGGGAAGGAAAAAGAAGGCTGAGAAACTCAACACATCTCCTTATCTCATCACATCTTCATGTCATGCCATCCCTGCATGCTGGAATGTTATGTAAATAGCTAGGGCAAGAATGTCACATATTATTTTGTAAGTGCAATCCCTAGGGAGGGACCAGTACTGAGTATGAATATACGACAGGTGCTGATAACCAGTGATTCACTGTTTCAATACAAGGACTAAATTGGCATGCAGTAAAGTGCGCCAGAAGACTATAAATCACTGAGACCGGATGGATAAGATTCTTCATGAATATTGCAGGAATTAAGTACGGAGTCATTGGAATCACTCACTGTTTATTTACAATGTCACTGAGCAGAGGCAGGATACCATGGAACTGGAGAAAGGCTGATGTAGTGCCTATTTTTAAGAAAGGTAACAGGTGTGAAGTTGGTTTCTGCAGTACAGCTTGTTGTCTTCTATTCCAGGTACTGTAAGATACTTACAGCTATCATTAGGGATGAAATAGTTGGCTATTTTGAGAAGAATGGGCTGTTAAACAGCAGCGCTTACAAAGAATAAATATTTTTAGACCAATCTGGTGCAGTTCTTTGAAAGGATGATTGGGAAGGGGGGTGGACAATTCCCACAGTGGCTGTGGGCAGGAAGGGGTTAGTGGTCTGTCCTAGAGATAGTGGCTGAAGCCACCCCTGTCCACATCACCTGCCAGCTGTATGAACCTGACATCGATGCCCTCCAGAAAAAGGTAGGAAGCAGGCTACCGAGAGCTGCTGCCTTTACAGAGGGGTTATGGGTCTCAAGGAGAGAAAGGAAGAAGAATGTGTGTGCAGTGGAAGGATCTAGGGTGAGGGTAGAGCTGTCATGAGACAGGAACCCTGGAAGCAACCAAACTTAGGGAGAAAGCCTGAGTTGAACACACAGCAAAACATAAAAGGCTGAGTTTTGACTCTAAATGCCATGTGGACTTTGTTTCAGAGCAGGTTGTGAAAAACTGTCCCTCTCAGTGACCGAGAAATAGCTGATGAAAAGGTGGTGTTATCCATTTAAATTTGAGGAAAGCCTTTTATAAAGTGCTATATAAGAAACTGCTGAATGAAAGTCGATAGACAGGCATAGGCAGTGCAGTATATTAACCATCTTGGCCGAGAACAGGGTATCATACAAGTGAAGTATATTTAGGATCACACACTGCTGAGTGATGTGACCTATAATAGTCAATGTCATTTGGAAGAACGCATATGTGTTTATGTTTTAAAAATTTACAGAGAGAACTATGGGGTCTATCCTGCTCCCTTTGAAGTCAATGGAAGTATTGTCACTGGCTTCAATAGGATCAAGCTTGGGCATTAAAATACAAGAGAGTTTGTTAATACTAAAAATATATAAATGAGCCAAATTAATCTTTGGAGAAACCCAATGCTAGGGTTACACTAGAGATGAATTTGCACTATTAAATCAAGGAGCAACAACCTATCATTTGAACATTTATGACTGTAAATGTACGTTATTCATATAAGGAGAATTATAAAAGTGGCTAATCATAGGTTAAATGATACTTTACTCAAGGAAGTCTAGATGGAAAAAATATAGAGTGGGAGCAAACATGGGCAAACTTGGAGGATCTCTGGGTAGAAAGCTTATATAAATGAGCTCCAGAAAAGAACTGGACTGGTCCATTGGCTAAACATTACACTTTTTCTAGTATAATTTGTTCACGCAATAATCCCTTACGTCCACTCTAACCAATCTGGCTAGTGTAAACTGGTGTAGTGTTTTTATTCACACAGCACTGACTTCTCAGATTGCTATACCTGTCCACAAAAGCACTTAGCCAGACTTTCTTGTACTGCACCCCACCAGCACAGGTGCATATTTGGCAGCAGTATAATTGCATATATCTTGGTTTTTACTTTGAGTTTTATGGTATCATAAATTACATGTTAATATCATAGCATTATTGTTGTTGTTATACTTGTGTTCCAAAAATTTTATACTTGGGTCCCAACAGTTTATTTCAATGATTGTTTACAGTTGTTCTGTCCTGGGTAAGGATCTGCCAATCATTCCTGAGTAACTGTGCCCCCATACTACTGCAGACAGCACAGCTGCAGGGGTGGGCAAGGAGTCCTTTACACCTCCATTCCAGACCTGACTCTGGGCCTGGTGCTTGGGTATCTGTTATGCCAAGTAATGTTACTAATGTCAGTGGGACCAGGATTTAGCTTCTAGCAATTTAAATGATCACTGATCTCAGTCTAAGTAGCTGCTGTATTTGCTATTATTACACAACAGGTTTTCACAGCCACTGAGCAATGGATGAGCGAATTCTCATATCGCCTCTTAACAATAATTCTTTTCATTTTAGTTCCTTCTACTATTCAAATTCAGCATTTGCTAAGTTTTACTGTAGTGGTACCTGATGCTGTAAGATTTCCCTATACTTAAAATAGGTAAAAAACTCCTCTCATTTTAGACACCGCTGCATAGTAATCATTGGTAAATATTAACTTTTAATGGTGACGGTTATACATGAATTAGTTGTGCTGTTCTTCGCCCTCCACCAAAGAGGCCTCTCTCTCTGTGCTTTGCAGGACCCAACATTGAAAACAAGATAACTTTAATCGTTCCTCTTCCGTATCTGCAATTTCATCCCAAAAGGAAATGAAAACAATACGTGATAGACTGTAATAGCTGCTTGAGATCTTATAATTGAGCATGTAGATTCATACTTCCCTTGAATGAGAAATTTTCTGTTGTTTTTGGTCAATGCCATCCTTTTTTTAGAAACGGAAGTTAAGTTATCAGAAACTATGGTTAAATAGTTCTAAAGGGTTTTTTTAGGCTCCGAGTAATTTGTGTGCCTATGGATTACTTACACATGATGTTGTTTTAATTATTTCTGTAATCATACAGTATGTGCATATTGTTTGGAGGAAAATAAAATAATAAAGAGAAACATCTAGGAAGCCCAGCAGTATGGACTGAAGTCCATCTTCATGTCAATCCACTGTGTGTAAGTACTGTAGGAGCCTCTAAACAGCAGGCTGTATCATCTTCAATATATGCTGCAACACCTAAGCACAATGGGACGATTAAAGAAAGGATATATGTCCTCTACCTTTCAATTTGCCTGGCTTTAGTAGTTTCAGTGAGACCCTTCATGTTATCTGAACTTAGTTTTGGGTGGTTTATATATGATAAAGGGGTTATTACACAGTGATCCTTGTACGTTTAGGTCAGCTGCGGCAATCAATCAATGGACACTTTGCCTTTGGCAGCACATGCTTCCATAAAAAAATTCCCTGGCAGACCCCCGTTAGTTAGTAATGACAGAGTAACCTCTGTCAAGTAATGTACTTGATAAATTTTGCATGTGCTGTTGACTGACAGAACCTCTGGCTTCCTGTCTAAGCAGCAAACACAAGATTCAAAGAACACAGAAACTTCTTTCTTCTCCCCAAATGAAATGTCTGAAAACAAGACTGGGAGAGAATCTAATCTATCTCTGAGGGAAGCAGTAAAACAAAGTTTCCAGAGGGGAGGGGATTTTTACACATCCACAGAACCAAACAAACATTCTCTTTCCCTTCTTTTTCCTTTTCTTGCATTTGCCTGTCATTTGCAATCACTCTGGGCTTGGCTTGCTGTTGTGGCATGGCACTTAGCACGTGCAATTATACGAAACAACAGCCTGAGTGAGTGCTCCTGCAGCTGACTTGGTATAAATCTAATTCACACTCCCACTGGCCAGTGATCCCTATCTTTCAGGATCAGCAAGGACGGAGTGGTAGCCCTTTGTTTAGTCTGTGCGGATGTGGTAATTGTCTGCAGCTGGGACTCCTGCTTGTTTGCTTTGGTTAACTTTTAAGGTATTGCCACAGTTCCAGTGACTCTACTGACCCTTCAAGTTCTTTCAACAAAATGATAGCAGTATATACCACAAAGACTGTCACTCCATTCTTGCTGCTCTGAGCAGGAAACCCTCCCCTTCCCCCACCCCTGCCAATGAAGATTTATCTGACTTCTTTAATTCTATAGATAAGAGTGAACTAAAATGCATGACCACCATTGAATCAGCCCTTTACATATGGCAATTATTTCTTTATAGGTAGGGCCATTCTCATTTCAGAGACCTCGCTGATGTTAATGGGAGTTCCACACACAGAAGAGACCGTAAGAGTCAACATGAGGTTCACTGCAGGTGTTGATGGCATAGTTTCATATGGTATGAAAATCAACATGCCAGTGGGTTGGTATTTGGGCAGGTAGAGAGCAACAGAGTGCATTAATGTTATTGCTTTCTTTTAGGGAATATGCTACCAGGCAGCAAAGCAGGCTGCAAGTTTACTGCTTATTATCATCTAATTAAGAGCATAGTTCTGCTTGACTAAAGTGAAGGGAGTTTTGCCATTGGCTTCAGTTTAGACCCTAAAATGCGGTTTAGGATTACTAATATGGGCGGGGGGTGAAGCTTTCCCTCAGGGAGGCTAGCTCCTCATCCTGCCTCTTACACCCATGGCCCCGCACACACTCCACCCCCTGCTCCACCCCAGGCCTGGCCCCACCGGAGGAGGGACCAGCCAGCAGCAGCTGGGGGGCCGAGCGCGGAGGAGTGGAGGAACCAATAAGCAGTGGCGGGGACCTCCAGAGAGGGGGTGGAGGGTGCTGGGACCTGGAAAGCTGAGTAGCAGATACCACCTCCTCAGCCACCTGAGAACCTGCCTGGCACATAATAAATAAGCAAAATCTTGCTGCAGAAGCCCACTCCCAGCAGAGAGGGAAAGAGGTGGGGCTACCGCAGTCCAGGCTTCCAGCGGCAGGGTTGGCAGTGGCCGCGCCAGGGGAGGCTTAGCCTCTCCAGGCCTATTGTACCCACCACCCATGATTACAAACTATCCTAATTCCCACCTATGAGTACAGGTCTCCTGTGTTCTGAAACAGAGCAGCTGTATGGATCAGGACTGTCATTTTGTAGTATGCAGCAGCACAACACTGTTGATTAAAAAATGGCCTGATCTGAAGCCTGGTCTACACCTAAAACTTAGGTCGACCTAGCTGTATCACTCAGGGCTGTGAAAAATTTCACACCCTCTGTGGCGTAGTTAGATCATCCTGAAGATGCAGCTAGGTTGCGGAAGAATTGTTCTGTTGACCTGGCTACCGCCCCTTGGAGAGGTGGATTTAATAATTTTATTAAGATGATGTTGAAGTAAAAAGAAAACGGTACAGAGTTTAAGCATAGAAGTTTCTGGTTATCAGGGAATAAAGTACAGATTATCAAGGGGTGCGAAAATCGGTTTAGGAATGGGTGGCGTAAGGAATACATAATCTGCCATCTCCCCGATTGGGGGTAAAAGGTTAACGGGTCAAAGTACAGACATTGAGATATCGGGTATGTTGTTTATATAATGGCTATGTTCAGGTGTGGAGTATAATGAGTGGATACGATGATGAGGGTGGATTTACCCTCATTTGGTGGGATTTAATGTTCAGTGAGTTTATGGTTCCAGTTCATATGGTCCAATGGAAAAAGTCTCTCGGTCCCTTTCTCGTAGTCGATGCACAATGTCATACCGGCTCACACCTCCTGGTACTGTCTGTGGCCGGTGATGTGTTCGCTGTAGATGTCCCTGGACCACCGGATGGTGTCCGAGACCATGAGGCGCCTCATGAGCCATGTGTAGCATTGACCGATCCCACAGGTCCGCAGCACACACTCGTTGCAGGGGTTCCAAGCGCCCAGGGCTCCGACGATCAGGGCATCCAGCTGCACCTCGTAGCCCTTCGCCCTCAGGTTGTCGGCCAGGGGGGCATATTTTTCCAGCTTACAAGCTCAGGCTTCGCGGAAGGCCGGGGTCCTGTTCTCAAAGGAGACCGTGACGTCAACGAGGATGATCTTTTTCTGGGCCTCGTCGGTGACTACCACGTCAGGTTGCAACTGGCTGTCAGTACCGGGGATGGCGCAGTTCACGGCGACCTCCCCCAGGCACGGTGCGATGGCTTTCACCAGGCGGTTCTGGACGGCATTGTGGCGCAGCTGCCAGGCTCTGGAGTGGGGCTTGCAGCTGCACAGGACGTGGGGCAGGGTCTCGGAGTAGCCGCACTTCCTGCAACGCTTGTCTCGGTTCCCGTGGCGGACGGCTCCGTTGAGCGGGTCGCAGCTGAGCCGGGCACGGTGGATGAACCGCCAGTCAGCGAAACGGGTGAAGCCGCCCCCGGCAAGGAAGTGGTTGCTGGCGTCCCACTTGCTGGTCAGTTCGAAGGCTTTACCCTGGTCCGGTTAGTGATGGAAACCCCCCTTCCACCACTGCAGTGTCTATGCTGCAGCGGTGTAGGTGCAGCTGTAGGGCTTGTAGTGTAAACATACCCTGACTTTATTTCAAAAGGAACCTAAGCCACACTTATCAACAGGTGCCATTTACTGTATATCAATCAAAGTGATCATGTTTATGGAAAAAAGGAATTTAAAACCAGCATGTGCATTACAATGCTAAAGCAAAACAGCTTTCCAGCAGTTGAAACAGCCCTTGGTGAAAGTTGGGTAAGATGGGAAAAGGCAAACTTCAAATCCAACTACTGCATAATCACATGTTCAAACCATCTCACTGAAAAAAGACAGCAGTAGTTATTTGAGAAACAACTAATTTTATATTCATATAAATATGTCCTAACACAGTGGTTCTCAAACTTTTGTACTGGTGACTCCTTTCACATAACAAGCCTCTGAGTGTGACCCCCCGCCCCCGTTATAAATTAAAAACACTTTAAAATATATTTAACACCATTATAAATGCAGGCGGCAAAGCGGGGTTTGGGGTGGAGGCTGACAGCTCGCGACCCCCCCGTAATAACCTCGTGACCCCCTGAGGGTCCCGACCCCCAGTTTGAGAACCCCTGTCCTAACGTGAGTATGAATTTCTGGGTGACCTCAGAGCCAGTTTCAGTGGAAAGGCCTGTCAAATGAGTTATTTGCCTATTCCTTTATTTTTATTTAAAATCTTTTAGATTTCCCAGGACATTGCAAAACAATGACAAAGACCGCTCAATAGTAAACATCGTGAATCTGTCAATCCATTATGTAAATGTTGATAAATAATGTATATGACAAAATAAACTTACGAAAATGTGTTCCTCCTTCTTCTTCCTCCCCTGTCACTGTAGTTAAAATTAGAACTAGTGAGTATCAGAGGGGTTGTACAGGGGAATTTTTAAAATTACAAATGGAAAAATATCTCTGCAATGAATAACCAAAATGAAAGAGGGAACCTTTGACAATGAAAACAATACAGCAAGTCAAACTAGCTTTAAAACTCCTCAGACTCAGAAGATCTAAATATCAATATCACTTATTGTAGGATCCAGAAATCCTGATGAGATCATTTTGTATGGCAAAGTGTGCAGCTGCATAATAAAACTAATGTAACTATCCACATTATTTTATAATGGCATACTTAGAACTGATCACTGGAAAATATATATCTACTGTCACAATCATTTCAGAGGTAGGTTTCAATACAAACACACTGTGGAGTGGTCCAATTTCATGATATTCATTTCAAAATGTGCTACATTGATGCCACTGCGCTGCTGTAGCGTGTCTGGTGAAGGCGCTCTATGCCGAGGGAAGAGCACTCTCCTATTGGCATAATTACTCCGCCTCTGTGAGAGGTGGAAGCTATATCAACGGGAGGGTGTCTCCTGCGAACATAGCACTGGTGTGGAGTCGCTGTAACGTACGTTGCTCAGGAGTGTGAAAAAGTCCCCGTCCCCCCCAAGCGACGCAAGTTAGATCGACTTAAGTGGTAGTGTAGACCTGCCCATGTAAAATGTTGAGCCTATATAAAATGTATATAAATTCTACCTTTCTCATGGCTAGTCATTAGGTGAATTCCATTCATCTAGCCATTGTGTACAGCTCTTGACTCTAAACTGCCCGGTGGGATAATTATGGGTAAGCTAAATCTTTCCTTAAAACAGAGGCTTTAAGGCGGAAATTTCAACTTCATTTAAATTAATGGCAAAACTCCCACTGATTTCAGTGAGGCCAGGATTTCACTGTATATATATCTATATCTATATATATCTCTCTATATATCTTTGCACAGTTTATTATGTGCTTATTATATCTGTTGCTGGACTTAATTCCTTACTGAAGAAATTCAATTTAGAATTCAGGTACACTCCAGTCTTAAGTAATATTTTTAGAGTGTATTATAAACTCTTCTTCCACATCTTTATACTATAAATGTGGTTGGGATACAGTTTTAAGCAGGATGAAAGATTAAACAAACAAAAAATAATGAAAAGTCAAAATATGCACACTGTGCAAAAACACGGTCACATACATTTTGCCTTGTATAAACTTCACCCAGTCTATGTGGGTTTTAACATATTTCCATGACTTTAAATAGGAAAACATCTTAAAGCTCAACCCATGGGAAACCCAAGCTTGATTAGTTTTCCCTTTTACTACAGTCTGCAGAGTGTAAAACACAGCACATCAGAATTGAATTTGTCATCTCCAGACCTCACAGGAATTTTAGGAACTAAATAGTTAGGAAGCCATCCTGGTACTTCTCTTTGCTTTAATCATAGTAGAAGTTTCAATTTAAACATTCAGGAAATCTCCCTTATTTAAAGCAATCAACTCATTGCTGACAGGGTCTGGTTGTACTGTGTTTAATTTTTTGGCATCATGCAAAACTTGATTGGTTACAGCCAGTGCATAAAAAGGTCCTCCCTGACCCTCTGCCACCACCACCCCCCGCCAAAAATTCCAGATCTATGCTGTATCATACGCAATCCTGCACATACTTCCTATATTTGCAAATCAGCAAGAGCTTAGCACTAAACCTCAACTGAAAAATCTACACAGAGTCTAAAAATCAAGGGAAAGCCTTATTGACAAACAACTCTCACTGCTAGGTCTTTCAGCTGTGAAAGCTTGGTTAGACTTCAGATTTTTCCACCAGCACTTTTCCCCTATTTTCTAGAGTTTCTTTTGTTGTGTGGTTAGTTGCAGATCCACGGCACATTTCCAAGATTCCAATATATTGTAGGTGAAATGAAAAACTCACAACTTTTTTCATCCCTTTAGGATGCTGCACTGGTATTTAGATAAATTAGGTTGTTCTTTTAGTGAAAGAAACTCTACAGAGCACTGGGATTGACTTGCAGAGTATATGTTTTAGGATGTCCACAGAATTCTTAATTACAAGGCAAAAAAGAAAAGATAGTTTAGCCTCTGATGAAATATCAATCTGCTATTTTATGCATAGATTCTTGAGTTTCCGATACCGTTTGTCAGGCCTGACATTCTAATTGATGCCAGTTGTGAATCTGGGATATAAGAACATACAATTAGTAAGAAAAAAAAGTCATATTCCAGCAGGCATGAGCTGCCTTGTCATAGGAGGCCATTTGCATTGGTGTCTTTAAAACTTATGCTACCTAAGTATGTGGTAAAGAGTACCCTGTTCATCTAGGATCCCCAAACAGATGACCACTCATCTAATAGCAGCTAAACAAAAACGAAAACCTCTGGTTGCTGCTGTAAAATACTAGACAACTTGAATCACTTCAGTCCGCGTCACGCTCTGGATTGCACCAGCACAACTCAGGCTATGGGTCCCCAGAGAATGTAAATTGGCCACTAGTGGGGTGAGCACAAGCTGGGGGGGACTGAAGGTAGTACAAAGGAAATACAAAGTGGGCAGGGTCAGACAGATATAGCCTAACACAGATATGTCCTGGGGAGTAACTATCAGCAAATAAGATAGAGGTCTCCGCCTGGCAAATGCCCCATGGGAAGGGTCAAGCAGCACAGCCACTATGCACACACAGGTGCTCCTCTCGGTGCAGGATTAGATGAAATTTGCACATCATCTCTGCTCTCATGGTGAATCTGGCCCACAGACTAGTTGGCCTCTAACAGACTGTCTATTGTCTCATTGCCCTGCAGCCACTCTTCCCTGCTCAGCTTCTCTGTTCCTTCCCCATCCATCTGCAGTCTGGCAACAGCACCTCACAAATTGCAATCAGAGGGAACTTCTACTGGCTCCTTTCCACATTTGGCTTGCTACATTTACATGGTAGCATGCTGGCTAGGCTTGATTGTGCCCCTTAAGCTTGGTGCTCACTTGGCAGCTGTGTGGAGGGGAGAAGTTCAAAGGCTGGGGCAGGAAGTTATAAGGGAAAAAAACGTATTTATCTTTACCACATGGCTCTATTTTTAGCAACTGTGTGGATTTTTTCCCAGTTTATATCTAACCAACTTTATTAATTTTTAGATTAGTGAGCCGGAGGAGATCTTAATCCCATGGGAATTTAGGTGTCACACACACACACACACACACACACACACACACACGTACGTATTCAAGTTATCTATGTAAAAACTTCCATTCCAATTTTATTTGGGTTTTCTATTTTTTAATTCAGGACCCAGCAGTAAGTCTTTTTTGTTGTTGTTGTATAAATAAAAGATTTGACTTTGTGTCAGCTCTGTGGTTTTGTTTTTTTGTCGTCTATTCATTTTGATCTAAGTGCTTATGTGTGGGTTCCATGAGACTATCTAGACAGTGGGTAAGATATCCAGGAGGCTGGGGAAATGTTCAGGAGAGTCTAGGGGCTGGAAATAGGTAGGTTATCAGGAGGGAATTAATTCATATTTCAGTGGCCACCACTAAGCAGCAGTGGCTATTTTAAGTGCGTATTACTTATACATACATATCCCACACCTGTGGGTTTTCTGCATCCATGAAAGATATAGATAACATTCTTCATTTTAGGGTTAGTCTACACAGGAATTTTCTATGCACTAACTTGAGTTTGTGCTTGGTAAATGACCCTCGTACACATCATGTAAAAGCATAGTAACTTCACAGTTATAGCACAGTCGTCTATACTGTGCTTTGAAATTGCAAGTTCACTGCCTATTGAGTTAGTGCAGACTAATGTTTGTGTGTACACATTACTCGGTCACACTACCTTGGCAAGCCTCAAACTGCTATCCCAGACTGCTATGAGTGTCGCCATTGCTGACCTATTTATCTGTGTGCCCTCCAGGGTCAAGTTGACTGGATATGACTTTCCCATTTAAATACTAGTACAACTCCAGGATTGGGCTGTTTGGTCCTGGATTTGAATAGCACTGCATTGCAGTGGTATTAATAGAGCAGCTTACACCAAGTTTCATACATATAATAGGCGATACCATTTTGGCACACTGATAACATTGGAGTAGATACAATATACCACGAATATTGGATAAGTCATTTTGATTCAGCAGTTACCCATGGCAGGTTTCTCACAAACTCATTACATTACTAGAGCACAGACTCAACACTTTTACGAACACATAAGTAAGTATTATTAAGCAATGTCAAATTTAAAGTCAAATAAGAAAATCAAAGTAAAATAGATTTACAAAAATTAGTACATTAAACCACAATAAATGAATACAATGCTATTGTTCCTCTTCCCTGTAAAATTCCATCTGTCAGAAATACAGTTGGTGGAGTCATCCGCTGTCCAGCAGACTAAGCTTGGCTCAGCACAAACAGGATGAAATAGCTGAATAAATCTTAACCTGTATCAACTATGCTTTGGTCACTTTGGGCCAGAGTGTGTGAATCATTTACACTGGTGAGCAGTGCCTCAGCTGCCTCCATTGACTTCACTGCAGTTACTTCCACAATCGCTCACCACTAAAGGCAGCTGAAAAATGGTACGTATGTTTCATGAAAAATTTGGAAGTTTTCCAATTTTTGGACAGAAAACCCCAAGGAACAACAACAGAACACCCTGAAAACTGAAACTCCGCCCCCAAAACTTGGTTCTTAAGTTTTGTCTCCGCCCCTTTTCTTCCTCCCATCTCCTTTCTTCTTCGCGTTTCCTTCCTTCACTTTGCCTCTGAAAAAAGGAGAAAAAGGGGAGGAACCCCAAAACTGAAATGTGTACAAATTGTGAATTTTGTCAAAAAAGTCAGAACATTTTGATACATAAAAATTCTTTGCAGGTTTTAATTTTTTGCAGGGGAGGGGGCCATTTAATTTATTAAAAGTTTTTAATGAAATATTTCAACTAGCTCTACTCTCCAGTGTAAGAGAGTTCAAACTTTGGCCCTTTATGAGCTGACATTTCACCTGTGTGCTTGTACTCAAGGAGTCTCTGGCCATTCATTTCCTCATTATTAAGCACTTTGCTTAGGTTCCCACTGATGACTTTCATTTCACATTGGCTTTTCAATACACCACCATTTCTTACGTAAAACAAAGCATGCTTTGCACCTGACACTTTGAAGTTACTAGAAATTCACCTTTCATTTAAGCTGGTGTTAGTCATTTCAAGGTCTCTGTTTAAATGTCACCCTGCCCTTCTGTAGAATGATACTTTCAATCTGTTTATTAAAATTGTCACTATTTGCTTTTTTGATTGAAAAGATTAAAGTTGTTTCTTGAAAACTTCCACTAATGATTAATTTATGTTTTACTATATTAACATTGCAATTATTTTATACCATATGGCATCATTCTAAATTCTTTCACAAATGTATTTCAGTTTGGCAGCTTGGAGACTTTTTGTTTTGTAGTCTAAAAATTCAGACTCTGAAATATAGAAACCATGTCTGTTTACTGTCTCAGCATTTCATGCTTTTAATCACAATTGATATTCACATTAATTCTTATAAAATCCGTATTTTATAGGTGTCACTAAAATAGCACTGAGCAGGAGGTGGTGCAGAGCGTGGGCAGGGATGGCTCCTAAACTGACCAGTGTGCAAGGGGCACACGCATGCTGCTGCTCCAGTGTGCCCAATCTCTGGAGTGGGCCATTATGGAATAGGGGTAAGACCATGGACCTGACTCCTTCACTTCACCCAGAGGGTGGGAAGGAGTGAAGGTAGACCTCTGATGTACAGACCCCTGCATACTCACAAGTTCAGGGACTGTGGGTGTCCCTGCCTCTTATGCAGGACTTGCAGAACAGAGAGTCTCTGGTTGCACCTTGTCCATCCCCTCCCTCTCATGCACCTGCATGAAGGCATGATAATTCAGTACAGGCTAAACATTGTACTTCACAATAAAACCTGTCTGAAGTGACCAAGTTTGAGAGATGACACCAGAATGGAGTTTGTTCACACAAAATATTAAAGAGGTGTGGTGTGTCTCCTTGAACAAAGACATATTTGTCCGTATCGTCAGGGGGTGTGAATCTGCAAAGCTTAATGAAGATAGGCTGATTTACACCACCTGAGAGTTTAACCAATTATATTTGGGATGTGCAACACCACAGCTGAAACAATTCATATACTGAAACATGTCATAGCAAGTCATATCCCAATAATGCAATGTTATTGCACCATTGGGATATCTGTATTTTTTCTTGTAACAATCATAAACAAGGTATGAGAAATGAGGACAAACATTAGACAAATATATTTTATTTCCTGCGCATACATATGTTGTCCGAACTGCTTAGTGTCTGTAGTTTAAACTAATGATTAGTTATTTCTCATGCAGGGCCTAATCAAAGTGCACTGAAGTCAACAGGACTTCACTCAGGATTTCCACTGAGCTGCAATCAGACATGATGATGTTGGAATAATTAGAATTACCATTCTGATGTAAATCCTGTAAAACGTAGGTAAGGAGCCCACCCAGATTAGACAGACATGAGGCAGGTAGTAGAGAAAAAAGCATAACTATAGACTCACATATGACTGTAGATATAGGTTAGATATTGAATATTTTTGCCATAAGGGCATATATAGAAACCCTACTCTACACTTAGATCCACATCTGTAAAAACAAAATTAGTATTATATGGCATAAATTCTACTGCTCTTGTGGCACAAAGAGATAAATTTGACAAGTTTCTGCATAGAATCAAAACCATGATCAGTTAGGATTAAACTTTCAAAGGAGCCTCTCTCTAGCCTCCATGTGTGCACACACATTTCATGACTTATTTTTTCTCATGTCCCTAATTTTCATTTTGTGTCCTACACCATTTTTCACATTTAGGCCTTGTCAGATTGAGATGTGTGCATTTTGGGAGATGGTTATAGACAGAATATATACAGTTTAGGAATTAAGCCTCCATGGCATGTAGATTTACGGTATGGTATTTCTACAAGGATATATATCCATGTTAAATGACCTGAGCTTTAGGAAAAGAAAACTGACTACTCTCAGCCTTAGTAATAGCTAAAATAACCTCATACTATATAATCTCTCAACACCTAGCATTATAGGCTCAAATTCCCATGCTTTCAATTATACCAGTATAAATCTGGATTAACTCCACTGAAATTAATGGAGTTACTCAAGATTTGCACTGGTATAAGGGAAAAAAGAATTTGGCCCACAGATTGGATCATGACCATGAGTAACCTATTAAAGCTATCTTTCAAATTGGATGACAATTTTGAGACATTTGATGCAGGATTGTGTAATCATTTACATACATAGGGCTGGATTTCAATCTCAAATATGCCGTGTGAGTAATTTATGGAAATCAGCACAATTACTCAAGGCATATGCTGATGCAAATGACTAGAGTTTGACCCATATTGTTAGAATAGCATATTACAATACTTTTATTATCTGTTTTTGTTTAAAATATGAAGAAGGGGCTTTACAGCAGAGGCAGAAAGACAAAGACTCTTCACTAAACAATTTACAATTTAGTATTAGAAATGAAAGGGTGATAAAGAGCAGAAGGGACAAGGAGGCAGGATAAGGATCAGACTATTAAAATCATGTGATGAGTCTCAGGTATGGCGTGTGAACTGATAGTCCATTGTAAATAATTATATCTGAGAGTGAATGTGAATTCATCTGAATTAACTCACTTCCTGTAGACAAATGTATATTAAGCTTTCTGAAAATAATACTTTAAACAGTCATGTAAAGCTGGCAGCTCTCATTTAAGTTTCTATTATAGTGTAATCATGTCAATTTTCTATTCTTCCACCTCCTCCCTTCCTCAGTTACTGTAAGTACAATATCTGAAGGGTAAAACAAGAAATTTCATGTTAAAAATATATCTAAATATTAAGTATTGAAATTCTGAATTAAATATTTTGTGTGAGTTGCTGAATAGACATTAATGGGAACAAAACTGTAAAAATGTTATGATAGATAGACAGATAGATACCCTAAATGTAGCCATCGCTTATACAGTATTTTCAGAAGAGTCACTGAACTGAGTAAAGGGATGAAATATTCTTACTGGAGAGCCTGTTGCAGAATTATGAGTGTTATTTATCTCAGAAAGTCAATACATGTTAGGAATGTAAATCACATTCAGGCACAAAAGAGGATGAGCACCCGTTTCCAAAAGTGGCCTCTATATTTTGAGAGCCCAGTGCTCGACATTTAAGATCCAGTTTTTAGGTACGTTGAGCACTGCAGCTCCTATTAATTTCAATTTGAGGTGCTCAGCACCTCCGAAAGACAAACTCTAAGAATGAGATCCTCAGGCCCACTGAAGTGTAATGCCTAGGGGCCAGGCAGGTCGAAGGGCAGTCCAGATCAGTTGTCACCAACCACTCACTGTCAATTAGCCAACCAGGAAGCAGGTCTCAGAACCCTGGAAGCTGGCCCACCCAAGTCTGTGAATTCCCTGGTAATTGGATGAATCGGCATTGTGCAGTAGCCAAGGCTGCTTCCCAATAATCCAATGGACCTGGGTTTGAGACCGGTCCTGACATCACTTTTCCCTCTTGGGGTGACCTCAGGGTGCAGGAGGTCTGGGTTTATCTGGGTGTGCCCTGTGGAAGGCATTGACTTTTTTCAGGAGTGTGTACATGGTTTCCAGGTTTACTCCTCAGACCCATATCCTTTCCTATTGATAAGGTACCACAACTGATCACATCATATCTGGGAATCTAGGATCTAATGGACAAGATACTCTTCTTGTCCCTGAATCTGAATCAGTGGCTGGGGGGATTGTTTTCAGTTATGGAAAGGATTGTTTGAGAAGGGTTTCAGGAGGGACACCTGAAATACAGGATGTACCTTGAGGGATCGGGGAAGCTGTAGCTTGAAGGTCAGCTGGTTGATTGGTCTGAAGATCTGGTAAGAGCCCATGTACGGAGGGTCTAGTTTGCAGATAGACAAACTCCTCAAAACAGGCTGACTTAAGAGCCAAACTTTATGCCCCACTGCAAAAGTGGCACCTTTCTGTCAGTGGCTGTCAGCATAATGCTTGTACACTGCCTTGGCTACATCAAGATGTCACTTTAGCTTCTCTTGGATTTGTTGGCTGGGGTGCACCAGGTCTGATGCTGCAGGAACAGCAGGTGCCGTGGGCAGTACAGGATGAAAATGGGGCTGAAAACCAGTTAGTGAAAAATGGGCTCATCCGGATTGAGGCGTGGTCCACGTTATTGTATGCGAATTCCTCATATGGAATAGGTGATGCCCAGTCATCTTGGTGGAAATTGGTGAAGCAGCGTAGGTACTGTTCCAGTACCTGGTTCACCCTTTCTGATTGAGTCTGTTTGTGGATGACAGGTGGGTGCTGTAAGAAGACACACCTCTAGCAAGCAGAACACTTCCCTCCAAAACCATGGTACAAACTCAGGAGGGTCCTTGGTCTGAAGTAATGTGATCTGGGAGGCCATGGAAGCGGAAGACATGGGAGGTAAGGAGGCGGTGATATCTTCAGCAGTGGGAAGTTGTGTATAGGAGGTGAAATGCACCATCTTTGTAAGTTGGACCACCACTGTCCGGATGGCATGGCAACCCTTGGATTCAGGGAGTTTGACAATGAAGTTCATGGTGATCCAGGACCAGGGCCTTATAGGGGTCTCAGCGGGTATTAGCATTCTGGAGGGTTTAGTTCGAGGTACCTTTGTACAGGTGCAGGTGTTGCAGGCTTTGATGTAAGCAGGAATGTCAGACTGCAGTTTTGCCCACCAAAACAATCAGCATGCCAGGCCCAACTGACCTGCCCAAGGGACATCAGGGTATAGATGTAAAGCTTCCAGATGAGGGCTTCCCTTAGGGGATATATACACCTGTAGACGTAGAGGAGACCGTACCTGTGTGTAATTTAAATTGGGAGTTTGGTATAAGAGGCTAGGAGCTTCTGGGAAAAAGGGTCATCTCAAAGAGGAGAATGTATAGTTGCCATTAAGTCTGATAGTAATAAGAAAAGGAGTACTTGTGGCACCTTAGAGACTAACCAATTTATCTGAGCATAAGCTTTCGTGAGCTACAGCTCACTTCATCGGATGCATACTGTGGAAAGTGTAGAAGATCTTTTTATACACACAAAGCATGAAAAAATACCTCCTCCCACCCCACTCTCCTGCAGCAGGGGTAATAGCAGCAGGAGAGTGGGGTGGGGGGAGGTATTCTTCATGTTTTGTGTGTATAAAAAGATCTTCTACACTTTCCACAGTATGCATCCGGTGAAGTGAGCTGTAGCTCATGAAAGCTTATGCTCAAATAAATTGGTTAGTCTCTAAGGTGCCACAAGTACTCCTTTTCTTTTTGTGAATACAGACTAACACGGCTGTTATTCTGAAACCTCTGATAGTAATGACCCTCCAAGGAAGTGATGCGGTTTCAGGATGCAGGACGGCTCTACATCAGATTCTCTAGGATCGCTGGCATACTCCTCTTTCCTAGAGATGGTGTCTGCCCTTCCATTCCAAGAGCCAGGGCAATATGTGGTGATAAAAATCAAATCTTAAGAAGAAGAGAGCCCAAATTAGCTGTTGTTGATTCAAGGCTTTAGCAGAGCACAGGTATTCTAAATTTTTGTGATTAGTATATACCTGCACAGGGCATCTTGCCCCTTCCAGTTAGTATCTCCAGGGTTCAGAAGCTCCCTTGATGCCTCATTAGCTGAAATCCCATTGTTATGGTCAGCAGGGGAGAGCTTTAGAGAGAAATATGTGCAGAGATGGAGCTCTTCATTAAGACTCTGTCTTTGGGACAACACTGCCCCATTAGCAACATTGGAGGGATCAGTTTCCAGGATGAATGCTTGACTTGGGTCTGGGTGCACAAGGATTATCTCAGTGTTGAACATCTTCAAGTGTTCAAAAGCATGCAGGGCTTCCAAAATCCAGATGCATTTGGCGAGTTTGCAAAGCAAGGAGGTTATCAGAGCCAGAATTCGAGAGTAACCCCTTATAAAGCGCCTGTAAATGTTTGCAAACCTGATGAAGCGTTAGGTTACCCAAATGCTTCTGAGCATTGCCCAGTCGATTCTGGATTCTACCTTGCATGCAGACTCTTTTGGGAGATAGTATATATCCAAGAAACTCTATGGTAGGTTGCTCCAAGACACATTTTTCCAGCTTTGCATAGAGTCCATGTTGGCGGTGCCTTCCCAATATATTGTGCTGCTCATGTGTGGCCAAGGCTGCTTCCCAATAACCCAGAGGGCCTGGGTTCAAGACTGGGGTTTGAGATCAGGTTCTGACATCCAGCCCTTTACAATGAATAAAAAGGCCAGAGCAGTGTAAAGGGGCCCTAAAATCCCTGGTTCTGACTGGGGAAAGATTCTCCTGGCACAAGCACTACAGAATATAGCCAAAAGACTGTCTTCTGAAGACCCCTTCACAAACCCTGTGTTAGGAGCCTAGCTGCAGCCCACTTCTGTACTGTAGCTCACAGGGCAATCTGGGGAAGCTATTATAACTTAGGTCCTCAAGACTGCCTAAGTTACTCCAGGGGCCTTGGAGCAGCCCAGAATCAAAAGAGCACAAAGGAGGCTTAAACCATCTTGGCCTAACCCCTTGAGGGTTGTAAGTTTGTGCTGCACCTCTCACCTTAGCTTTCGAAAGGTATGCACCAGAAACTAAGGCACCCAAAAGCCAAGGACACTTTTGAAATATGTGAGTCATAATGTCTCTAGCACGGCCCGTACTAAAAGAGGTGTACATATAAATCATACCCTGTGCAAGACTATCTTTATTAAGTTCAAAATCACACTAGAAAAGTAGAATATAAATCTGCCTTAAACTACAGAACAATATGAAATGCAGGAATATATATAACCTAACACATAAATTATAACCACAGTATATGTATAAAGTCAGCAGCACAGTCTGATTTACAAGGGTCCAGTCAATAATTCCCATGACTCAGGTTCTAGCAGGTCCAACAACTGGTACTTAAAATAAAGCCAGGTTTTCCAAAGTGACCTATTTGGAAAGCATTATTATTATTATTAGTTTGCTAAGCACTGACAGTGGGTGTAAATCAATCTATTTACTGTAGACACTGACAAAAGTCATTCTGGATCTGGTCTCTACATCACCAGAGCACCAACATTCCCACCCGCATTGCTTATTGCTAACTACCTTAAATACATGCCCTTACATCTGAGCAATTGACTAATCCACAGCCTGACAACTTTGTGCTAAACTAATGTTGAAATCCTTTCCTGGATAGGTACTTCCTTTACCTGTCTATCAGTATTAACTATCAATTGGTCTGTATATTATTAACTTGTTTGCAGTATTACTGTAGCCATGTTGGTTCCAAGATATTAGAAAGACAAGGTTTTCTGTGTCATTCTTCTGTGTGACAACTATGTGGGTGAAACCAGACAATCCTACACTCTTGAATGAACTCACCCAGAAAAAATGATAAACGACAAAAACACCATATCACCCATGGGCAAACGCTTTTCACAAAATGATCGCTCCATATCTGACTTCTTGGTTCCCTTCCTCAAAGGAAACCTGTAAAACACCTTCATAAGACAAGCCTGGGAGCTTAAATTAATAACTTTGCTAGACACTAAAAATCATGGTCTTAATAATGACACTTAATAATGATTTATGGCTTATTACAACAATCTGCAACCCACTAACCCCCTTTTTTGGTTTTATGGCTGCTGGGATATTAACAGGCCACTTCATCTTGAATGATCCCTTAGAATATGTTTTAACTACTTATGCTAAACAATCTGTTCCGTCTTGTATTTAGCTATGACACTCTGGGCAGGTCTACACTTAAAATGGTGCAGCTGTGTTGCTGTGGTACTTCAGTGAAGATGCTACTCTGCAAATGGGAGAACTTTTCCCATTGCCATAATTAATCCACTTCTGAGAGAGGTGGTAGCTATGTCGATGGGAGAAACTCTCCTGTTGACATATTGCTATCTACACTGGGGGTTAGTTCAGTATAACTCATCACTCAGGGGTGTGGATTTTCCACTTCCCTGAGCGACATTGTTATACCAATGTGAGTTGATAGTGTAGACCTGGCCTCTGAGTACCTTTCCCAGACCTGAAGAAGAGCCCTATGTAGCTAGAAAGCTTGTCTCTTTCACCAGCAGAAGTTGGTCCAATCAAATATATTACCTCACCCATTTTGTCTCTCTATTGTTAACTTGGTTTATTCTATATGGGACAAAATTGCTCTCAGGTTTAAAGCACATGTGACACTTAGAGTCATTTGTTATTTGCCTGGGAAGTTAAAAAAATCTTTAGCCAACTTCAAGGTAACGAAACAAGTAACCCTGCAATTTTATTACAATGAAACCCTATGTTATGTTCAAAAAAAGCTCCAGAGAACACTAGTGCCAACAGCCATCTCAGTTAATGATGCAGTTTATTCCTAGAAGGCTTCCTTTCAGCAAGCTTATCAACAACCTGGTGAACATTAGCAAGGACTGAAATTTAACCAGATCCAGCATTTGATACCTTGAGTCACCAAAGATAGCCTCCTCCGCTTGCCAGTCTTTTAAAAGTTTTTGAACAGGTTACCATTGATGGGTACACTGCAAATGCCCTCTGCCATGGTTTATTTTTATATGTAGAGTTTATAGACAGGAATAGCAATGGAATTAGAAAAGGTGTGGATGTGTGTACATTTGAGCATTCAGGCTAATATGCACTTAGCTACCATGGGCCTGATTCTCATTTACATGAAAGTCCCTTTAAATTGCCCTGTCAGTGTAAAAAAAAGCCTTAAAGTGGGTAGTAGTTATAGTTACCACTCTGTTTAAGGCTTCTTTACAGTGCCAGAGCTGTGTAAAACTCCCGTCATGTAAATAAGAAGCAGGCCCTGTCTCTACTACAGCTACAGCATTCTGCCGAGAACTGACAACACCTAAACTGAACATTCACTTCCACCAAACCAATTTCAGCCCCTCTACTTATCGTACTCCCATCACATGCCAACGGCTCAGTTTGTCACGAACTAGGGGATGGTCGGGTTTATATTAAGCAGAAGATTGAAGAGCAGAGCTTGAGTTGATACTACCTGACCCAATGTTAAGGAAGGCATGGATATTGCCACTTAGAGTAGGAAGAATGCAGCGGCTAGTAGCTCCTCTCTACACTCTCCCAGCTCTTCCCTTCCAAATCCTGCAGACCACCCAGAGAAAGGACTCTGCATGTTTGAAGGAAGGTTAAGAGCAAGCAGTGGAGCTGCCGTGACCTCCATTCGTGCACCCCCAAACTGGATGTGTATGTGCACTCCCCCTTTTGCTCATTGGACCAGAGAAGAGCATTTGGCCCTATGCTGGTAACTTCCAGTGAGGAGAGGTGGAAAAAAATGAAAAAGAAGAAATTAAAATGGTCAGACAGTGCCTTATTTTTCCCCTAGAGTCTTTGTAGTTACTCTTCTATTGTAGTTATGCATTATGGCAAAGGCAAACATACCTAATAAGCACATAGTAATCATGCTATAAGTGAGTACTTCCATAGAAGGTCAATTTAATTAAACAATTAAACAAGGACAGAGACAGACAGCTCTAATTCAGAACAGTTATCAGTTTAGTTAGCAAATTCTAAAATGGTTACAATTCTGTTTTCATTTTTCAGTTCTGGAAAATGTCCAAAGCCAAAAATTAAAGCCATTTTCTCATTCAAATACACACTCATCTCAGCTTCTAATTGCACTGCAAAGGATCCCATGATTTCCCCGTCAAAAAAACAAAGTCCCTTTAGATGAAGGAAATGTTTCCCCCTTTTTCTCCAGATCAGAACTCCTCTCTTTGCCTTCCCAGTTAATGGTTTTGTTTTCCCCCCTCAGCACAGTAGAATCACTCAACTAGAGTTGTACAAAACTCAGCACTGTGATTTTGCTGGGGATTTACTGAACTTTAGTTTCAATCTGCATGGATTTGCCTCCCTTAAATTTTGCTTTGAGTTTAAAGTTTGAATAGACCTAAAAATGCACAGCAGAGCTCCATCAAAACTACAGGCTTTTTTGTGATTTCTACCTGAAACTCCTTACTGACATACCCTACATCCTCCGTCAGGGGGTTTCGATACAAAATTCAGACTAAGTTTGTCAAACTTGCCAAACCTCTCATCAAATCCAGGCTGAGTTTTAACTCCAGTACAATAACCACATAAAGCTCAATCCAATGCCCACTGGAGTCAACGGGAGTCTTTCCATTGACTTCAGTGGGCATACGAAAAGGTCACTAGTTTTCAGTATAAGCATGGAATTATAGAAATGTAGGTCTTGAAGGGACCTCAAGAGGTCTCTGATAAAATCCTAAGCACAATTTATTCAGAAGTTTTTTCTGCTTGATCTAATAAAAGGCATGCATTTTTTCACAGAATGCCTTTTGTACCTTTCTACCTCTTTCTTTCTTTGAGGAAAAAAGGCATTTGTCTTACAAAGATCACTGCTTATCATGCTCTGAAGTTAAAGGTTGAACTTTAATAGCTTACGGTGCAGAATGAAATGTAAAGTGTGTATTTTTCACCACATAGACAAGTGTTTTATATGCTGTGACTTTGGTAGATTTTTTTTTTTAAACCACCAGTTCATAAAGTGGCAAAGAAACAGTACGTTGTGATTGGAAATTATTTCTTGAAGTCAGCTAACTGCTTTCTCTCTCCCTGTCACACTTGTACTTTACACACAGGTTTAGCAAGATAAATACAGTTTAAAAAAAAGGATGTAATTTCTTGATGACTGTATTTTCACTAATAAGAACAAATTAATTGAAGATAAGTAAACAAGTGTAGCTTCTCTGTGTTATTCTTTCCCATCTTTGTTTTTATTTTGTTACAAACATTGCCATTTTCCTCCCAAAACTTTCTTCGAATGGCAGGAGACCAGACATGCCAAACCTGAGGGGAAAAAAGCAGAAATTGGGCTTGTTTTTGGCTTAATTGGCTTGTCAGTTGTTTGTTGGCTAGTTTTTGGCTTGTAGCTTCTTGCTTGTTTGGCTTGTTGCTTCCTCTTTTTTTTTGATCGGCTCTGGCAAGCAGGGGCAAGGAGCAAGCAGGGGAAAGGGGTGGAGAGAGTCCGGATGCACAGTGGGCCCACTACAGTCCCAGACTGCACGCCGGGGGGGGATCTAGTTACATAGAGTGTTGGGATTCTTAGGGATTGGCTTGTTTTGGCCTTGTTTTGAAATGGGATTAACTTGATTTTTGGTTTATTGTGAAAGTCGGGGTGCTTATTTACTCGATGAAAGCTGGCAACTATGTAGGAGACCCAAAGCAAAAAAACATCCTTGAACTACCAGTGAAAAATGTATCTTGTTTCCATCTTTCTACTACTTTTCCTTCCTAACGATGATGACCTGACTCCTACTCTGTAGTTCAAAACCACGTGTGGCTACCATAGGCTTTGAGCCAAGCACCACTTATATCTTCAGTGCTCTACAGCACTAATGTGAGAGTGATCCCTAAAATCCCTTTGGGGTTTACAATATTCACACCTTCACCTCTGGCTTCTGACCACTTCACTGTCTTTTCAATATATAGAGAATTTGGTGACTGATTCTGGAATGTGACCCTCTTTATTACATTGAGAGTGCAAGCATATCAATTCCACTTTGAAATAAGTTCCTTAGCAGTGAGGAGGCACCAAAAGGTTCACAATACAATGCATTAAATGCTCAGAAACTGCCTGTAAAATATTGATGACTTGTTCCTTTCTCTTTTACTTACCTTATCACATTTGCTTTATGCTCTCCAGCTTTCTAGGCAATCTGACAGAGTTAAGCAGTACTAGGAGAAAGGCTATTCGGTGATCTGTCGGCACATTAGTGTAATGTTTAACATCTTCAGTGATCTCACACCCTGGATTTTAAAGGGATGATTATGTCCAGCCGGATGACAGAGAGAAGCTCAACCTCTTAGCAGGGAAGAACAGAGTGGTGATGGCAGAAGAAATGGATAAATGCTGGTTAAAATGGTTGCAGATGAAAATGACAAGGCACTTGCACACTCCACAAATTCTGATTCAGTCAAAATGTGATACAGTACTCCCTGAAGACACTGATAGCTTTCCAGGGCATTTACTAGTGCCACAATATACAAATTTAAACGCCATGTGAGCATAATCTTGATTTTCTTTATTTAGAGCAAAATAAGCTACAATATTTGTACACACTGTCACTGTCATATGAGTGGACAATAGGCACAATCAGTCTTAAATTAAGACTTCCAGAGAGAATTTTGCCTGCCAAAAATGACAAAAAACATACTCAAAACAGAATAGCTGGATAAGGGAATGAATGGGAAGTAAAGGATCAGTGGGAGGAATTTCTCCAGGGAATGCTTTGCCATTCTGGAACCATTCAACAGCTGTAAAATCACTTTGATTCCGTCGTTGGTCATTTCAGGCTTCACTGTTCTGAGAGAGGGAGAAACCTGTAACATATCTGAAAATAAAGCGAATGGCATAATCTGAAATTAAGACCTTTAGTACCCTATATCCAAGCGTCAAATTATCTAATCTTGGAATGAGAGAGCCCAACTCACCTTTCACTTTATACCAGCATAACTCCACTGATGTGAAGGTATTCCTCAGTTATTCTCATATGAGACTGGATCAAGGTCTGCTTAACATCTTATAAGAATTTAATTGTGGCACAGACTGTTATTCTGCTGTTTTGAGTACATCAAACAATTCAGAGTTGAGATTTTTTTCTCTCTGAAAGTGTTGTTCCCTAGCTTTATTAAACTGTGAATACAAGAGTCATGCATGACCTGTAAAGGTCATAAGGTCAGTTGGGTTACATCACCACTGGTATGTGGACCAGCTGCCAAAAATTCAATAACAATACACTCTGGGCAATTATGCAGCCAAAGAACTAACATATCCAAAACAGACAGGCATAATTTCTCAGAGGTGTGCACTGTCATTAACATCAGAAAGTCAAGCTGCTAAATTTATGCATTAAAGTATAAAGTGTACCTTGCAACACAGAGACATATGCAACCTTGCTAACTCCTTCTTTTTATTACAAAATAAAATAATGTGATCAGTTATTGACAGCTTATGGCACTCTTAAATTTGTAAACGAAGTAACCCCTTTCACAAATAATTAATCCTCGTCTTGTCATATTAGGTATGATACTGTCTTGGAAGTGATGGCAATAGGCATTATGGTACTGTGCTTAGCACCATGAGCCCCCACTACTATGGGGGAGAAGTTTAATAATTTCCACCATTAAAACTGAATTGAACGAAGATGCCGGAGAACTGACAGCTATGAACAATTGTTCATTGCTAGGGCGGGTGGACACGATGGACTTTGTTTTTACATGTCTTCTCCACCTTAAATTTATCTGACTCCTGTCATGTTTTCCCACAAATGGGAACAGCACATCTCTATCCTAGAAAGGCAGTATACATTTTTACAAATAGTTTTACAAAAAAATCCCTTGTTAAAGATTGTAAGTCCGCATGCCTAGCATGTCTGCTGCATCAACAGCTTGGTCCGGCAAGGGACTGAGCTCTCTGGCCCTGACCCAGCAATCAATTGGATTATGCATGAGTTTAAATACTTTGCTGGATTGGGAACAAAGTGCTCATTGCCTTTCTGGATTGAGTCCTAAATTAGCTTCTCCAGAAGCAGAGCCTCAAGTCCCTTAACTCTGTTGGTTCCTGCTGCCATATCAACCTTGGTCGGTGTCCTAATTTAGATTAGACTTCAGGGTCATGCCAGGAGACAAGCCTTGTGCACAGCCACCACGGGATCTGGGGAGTGCAAAGCCGCCTTTCCAACTCCTGCCTGAGCTGCAGCATGCTTGTACAAAAAGAAGAAAAACCCATGTGTCGACAAGACCTAAAGATCAGATCCCAGACTGCTTAGGGCAGAGCTGCTTAGGATGAGGTTGCAAGGATGGGTTAGCACTCCTCAGTTGCTGGCTGTGCACAGGGAGGTGTCCCTTGGAATGATTCTAAAGGCTGCTGTAAAGTACGCTGGCTTCCAGGGGTTCCCTGATACGACATCTGTGAATCAGCGACTGAAGGCTTTGCTTCTGGAGAAGTGAAGTGGCTTAAACATAGCAGGCACACATGACAGCAGATTTGGGATCCTGAACAGTGGAATATTTTCTGTACAAATATGCACACCTTCCTAGTAGTGGGAGGTGCTGCTCCCATTCCATAGATTTTAAGGCCAGAAGGCACCATTAGATCATTCAGTCTGATCTCCTGAATAATACATCATAGGTACTGGCTTCCTCCAGGCCTGAGGGGTGCTCGACCCCCCCACCCACTCTGCCCCAGGCCCTGCGCCCACCCCATCCCTTCCCCTAAGCCCCCATCCTGCCTCTTTCCCACCCAGTTCTGCCCCCTTCCCCCAGCATACCCCATCCCCACTCCTCCCCCTCCCTCCCAGAGCCTCCTGAATGCTGCGAAACAGCTGATCATGTTGGGTGGTAGGTGCTGGTAGGCGAGGAGTGGGGAGGCACTGATCAGTGAGGCAGCAGGCAGGTCAGAGGCACTGGGGGGGTGAGGGGAGCTGGCTGCCAGTGGGTCCTAAGCACCCACTAATTTTTTTCCATGCATGCTCCAGCCCTGGAGCACCCACAGAGTCAACGCTTACGTACACCATAGACATTCATCCAGTTACTCCTGTAGCAAACCCAGTGCCTTCTTTTGGACTGAGGCAGATCTTCCAGGAAGGGATCCAGTCTTGATCTAAAGCCATCAAAAGAAGGAGAATCCACCACTTGTAATTTAGAATATCAACCTGGGCTAAGCTGCACCTGTGCAAGCCCATTTATACACCAGTGCAGCATCTACATTATTGCACCACCTCTATAGCTTTTCCAGGGCACAGAAACCCAGTGTAGCTAAGCCCATACAAAATTTGTTCAGTTTGACCAGCTCTATAACTACTATACAAATACACAGTATGTGCAAATTCTTTCAGAATACTTAGTAATGACATTTCAAAGTTTCAAAAGGTAATTATTATATACCACAGTGCAACATGCAGTATGGTTTAGAAAAGGGAGTAGATGCTTATCAAAGAGTTAATCCATTAGCTCTTCCTTTCAAACCTTAGTTAGGCTACAAGTGGAGATGTGTTTGGTGGTCTTACATTTGTCATTGTTACAAACCCATCATATAATTTAGGTCAATTAGTTTTTGCTCTGAAGACAACCACGATTAAAAGAATGCATGGTGAAATTTCAGACTGAGGTGAATTGTCAGGGCTATGTAAAAATCCCTTTGCTTCTGCTTGCCTATTTCTTTAGTATTAACGTGACTACTTATGTACTTAAAGTTACACCGTAGGGGGGCATGGATCAGCGTTCATGTCGTACTCCCCGACAGTACCCGGACCAAGGCAGGGAAGCTAATGATCTGACCAGCAGACCAAATTCGGTGGCAAATCCTGGTCACGTGCTTCCTGAGGCAGGCTGCGCCTACGCTAAGAAGTTACACAGTAGCTTAAGTGTCCTGCTAAACTGGGGTCTTAGATTCCTGTTGTAATCTTTCCATGAAAAAGTTGGCATTTTCCTTGCAGTTGTATCCTGCTTAGCTTCCCTGCTATGGGGTGGCTCCTTCTTTGTAATTAAATAATACAGTTACCATGGAAGTAAATGTTTGTGTTACACCAATGTGTACTCTGTAACTTAAAGTGTCACCCAAATTCTTCTGCAACGTTGACCTTATCTATGTTTCCTGTCTTTGCATACACATGTAGCCTCACAGCGGCTGCTCACAAAAGATGAAATGTGCAAAAATTTTATTTGCAGATTTTTCCATTGGCTTCCTATGTCTTTTCTTATTGTCCTGTTGACCACCCTGTCATATATAGAGAGTCATCGATCACCAGATCATCTAGTCTGTCTTCCTACATGTGAACAGGCCACCACCAACACCCAGCCTCTGCACATTAAACACAGATTTTGCCAAATTAATTTCTGATGACTTCACAATATATCCAAAAGAATATAAAGAAAGAAGCAGTTTCAAGAGATAAGCTTGTTGCTTAACTAAGCTTTGTATTATTTGGCTAGACAAGATAGAAAAGAAATTCATAAATCCTTGAACTTTCAAGGAATGAATTATACAGATACGTTCTATTAAAGATAGAGCACAAGCTATTTTAAAAAATCTGAGTGATGGAATCGATGTTAGAGTCTCTCTCTCTCTTTCTCTGGGGCAAGTAACATTTCTGGTATTAAGAAAAATATCCCCTGCTGAGATGAAGCATTGTCATCGATGTACTTGTATTAAATATAGAAACAAGAAAATGAAGATAAATTAGGGATTGTTGGTTGCTCACATCTTAATGGCTTCAGGCTAGAAGTGCACTGCACATATAATATTGCTCTGTGACAACTGAAAACTCCAAGTGTCCATTCATAACAAGTAGTTGCTTATTGTCAGTGATCACATAAAATCGAATTCCTTACATTTAATCATACAGTGGGTGCCAACTCCAGCTTTCTTTATGATAATACATCACAGCCCACAGAAATAAATAAACTATGTTACAAATTCCAGACTGGATAAGTAGCAAACTAAAAACAGCCATTACCAAGCTCCTTACCAAGAGCTTGATCCTGCAGGGTGTTGGTGTCACTTAAGACCTAGCAGGATTGGACCCTATAATTCTATATACCAGTCAACTATCCAAGCATTGTTAGACACACTGCTAACATGTCTACATATACCAACCTCCTAGGCCTGGATCATGAAATTATAGTACCTTGGACAATTACTAAAGTTTAGCATCTTCTAGGGTGGACATTTTCAGTGTTTCACCCACATGGAAGTTAATGCGGGAGGCTAGTATTTCTTTTAGAGCAGAGTGCAGGTAGATGGGGCATTTCAACTCAGCATTTTCAAACGTACAAATATTTGGGTTTCTTATAACCCTAAGTCTGAATGTGTGGGCTTTTTTAAAAAAAAAAATTAAGAACAACATGCTTAGAAAGACATTACTTTTAAATTACTAATACATAAATTCAGCTTTAGTTCACCTCACCAAAGTAATTTTGTTTTGTCTTGTTTGGGAGGTGGGGGAGTGTGACAGGATGTACGAGGCCTTCGTGGCCTTCTATTGGAGGCTCAGCAGTCCTCTACATCTTACCCAAGGAAAGGAGCTGAGAAGTGGGGGTCCTCCAGACCTGGCTAGAAAGACTGCATAGAAGCAGCCAATCAGAGCCCAGCAGGCTCAGATAAAAGGAGCTGCAGGAGCTGAGCAGGACAGTTCCTGGCTGAGACCAGAGGAGCAGGGAAGAGTACTCCTTGCTGGTCACAGGAGCTTGAGAGAGAACCAGAAGATGGGTTATAGTGGTATTTTGTATTCAGTTAGGAGGAAGACTCTGAGAACTTCAGTCCCAAGCTAAGGGTGAAGAGAAAGGGCCTATATGGGAAAAGGCCTAGGGAATAGCAGCAACAAACTTGAGGCAGTGGTAGGTGGAGGCTGGGTATATAGTCTCTGGGTTGGGACCTGGAGTAGTGGGTGTGTCCAGTTCCCTCACAATCCAATGCTGGAGTGGTCCAAGCCCTGGAAAGGGGACATGCCTATTTTAAAAGACCAAGAAATAGGGGCTAGATTTAAAGGGCCAAGAGATAGGGATGAAGGCACTAATAAGGGCACACCGAGTTAGACCTTTGTTACTCCAGAAGGGGTTCATCCATTTTTGACTGTGTGACTTGGTTGGAGGGCTGAACCATTGAAGATCTACCAGGTAAGGTCTACAACCTACAGGAGGTGCCAGGAGCAGGAAGGACTGCATTTCCACATCCAGCTGCTAGGAGGCAGTTAGGAGGTGAGTGCCCCTGTCTCAGAGGGGAAGAAGTACTTGCCTAGGACTTTCCTTTACTTTTGGTATTTGCTGTTGAACACTGAGGCCTGGTCTACACTGGGGGAGTGAGCTAAGTCAGTCTAAGTTATGCAACTTCCGCTACGAAAATAGCATAGCTGAAGTCAACATACTTAGAGCTACCTACCATGCTGTCTTCACTGCGGTAGATCGACTGCTGATGCTCCCCCACCGACTCCGCCTATGCTTCTCGCTCCGGTGGAGTACCGAAGTCGACGGGAGAATGCTCAGCGGTCGATTTATCGCATCTTCACTAGACCCGATAAATCGACCCCTGCTGGATCGATCGCTCCGGAGGTAAGTGTAGACATGCCCATAGTACCATTGAAAAGTCTTACCAGCAAAACTCACAATGACATTGAAAGGATGTTGCACACTGGAGCTGGTCAAATAATTAAAAAAAACAATTCAGGAATATTTTTGTGGATATAAATACAAAATTCTATTCACAATGATTTCTGGGGTCATTATTTGTCATCTGTGAGTATTCAGACAGCCACTGGCAGTTTGCTAATCTGGAAAGCTTCATGAGTTTTAGCACAAGTAATTATTCATTACTGTCCAGTTCTAAAAGATTGAGTCTTCCAATCAGGGAGCAGAAATAATACTGTGTGACTTCAGTGACCAATAACACACTACAAATAAATAGTCAAAACAAACAATTTGTAAAAACCACACAGGACAAACTCAGGTCATGGAAACTATTTAGTGAATTCCTGTGAATAAGAAACATATCTGTAGAAATCAGGCTTAGCTCAATCATAAAAAGGGCTAAATTCACCACAAGTATTATTCACAATGAATAATTCAACCAGCTGTATTGTGAACATACTGTGTATGAAAACATAGATGTAATGTTTACACACAGTGAAGAAAAAAATTGCAAAAATGAACTAGTGCTTAAACTAAGCCAATTCTTCCTTTCTCACATGTAATGATTTTTATTTCGGGAGTGGAAGGGCAGAAAATGAATATTTGTAACTCAGATTTCAAACCCACTTTTCTCCACCAAATGATAGAATATGATCAATCCATTTTAAAGACCAACTCTAGTAATTGCAAGGTGTGTTTCTATAAAATTAAGTAATTGTTTTTTAGAGGTTTATAAGAACATTAGAATAGACTCTCTGAAAACATTACGGTTACTATGTCCAAATCAAAATAGAATCATGGAAGTTAGACATAGAAAATCTGGCTACATCATCCCTTCTTATGTAGAGCCAGGATTATTTCCTACAGTGCATTTTCCAGTGTTTTGTATAGTTTTATAAATCCCAAGAAATTGCAGGTCCACTGAATCACTTTGGAGACAATTCTACAACCTAATATATTTCATATTTCCTCCCTGATAAACTAAAGTTTCCTTTTCTTAATTTTATCCCATTACTCCTGATTATACCCCCTTGTACTATCAGAACACTCCCTCTCTCTCCCTTATTGTTAACATCTTTCTAATATTTGTAGAGTGTTATCATATCGCCTCGTTAATCATCTCTTAGTCAAGCTACACATATTTAGCTCTTTTAAAAGAGTGTCTAAACGGCGTTACCTTGGAATGCTCAGCTTCTGTTGGCCTAGGGAAAAAACATCCAGGAGTAACTCCCAGACTTGGCTTCCAAAATATTTGCCTTGCCCTATCTGCCAATAACAAAAGTTACTTATCACAAATATGATCATAACTGTTACGATGATTAAATGTACAGCCAAAACTAATATTTTAAGTAATGATATTCATAGTGAGCTCAATCCCATAAGGTGCTGAGCACGCTGGCTGTGATTTATTTTAGGTGCTGATACTCTCCATAGTATCTGAATGCCTCATGATCTTTAATACATTCATTCTCTTCCCACCCATGAGGTAGGAAAGTGCTGTTATCACTGTGGGAGAGAATTAGTAAGGATTTGCCAAGATCATCCAGAAAGTCTACGGCAGAGCAGGGATTAGAACCACAGTTTCCCAAAGCCAAACAGAGCACCCTAACCACTACACCATCCTTCTTCCCAGGATTGAACTGGGAACTGAACTCCAGAACTGAAAACATGAATCCCTCCCGCTTCAGCTACAGAGCATAATAGTGCTACCCAGCAAAGCACTTCAATTCATGCTTATCTTTGAGCACCTAGGTAATCCCAGTGAAGTCCTTGAGGATCAAGCCCACTGTTAGTAAATCTACAATATGACAATCAAGTTTTCAAGGAGAGATTCTTAATTCATCTATTCTGTCTTTTTATGGTACTAGAAGAATGAAAAAAACAAAACAAAACAGAGAGAACAATAGAACTAGCCATGGGAAACTTAATGGGAAAAATGTGAAATTAATTTAGTATATAATTAGCGTACAATCCAGAATTTAACATAGATGCGCCTGCAATTGATTTTCTGTCATTTCTTCCCAAAAATTCTTCTTTCTAAATATTGCCCTAATTGGGGGTGATGGGGAGGAGAAGAGGGAGTAGAGAAAAAAATGTTGGCAAGGCTATATTGACAGGGTTATTCAACATACTTATAGGTATTTACTTTACACCATATTCCAGTTAAGATATTGTACATTGTGGGAGAGTTACTAAACAATAACAGCACCTCTCTAATAACAGGGATGTTTTCACTGAAGAGTTAGCTTGGACTCTTGTACCCTACAAAACACCTTCTCACCTTAGTGAAATAGTGTTTTCAACCCAGCGTAGGCCCATCTTGGAGTATGCATTAAAGCAGTGGTTCTCAACTGGGGTATATGTAACCCTGTGGGTACACAGGGATCTTCTGGGGGTAAATCAGCTTATCTAGATAGTTGCCTAGTTTTACAACAGGTTACATAAAAAGCACTAGCAAAGTCAGTACAAACTAAAATTTCATACAGACAATGACTTGTTTATACTGCTCTCTATAGCATACACTGAAATGTAAGTACAATATTTATATTCCAATTGATTTATTTTATAATTATATGGCAAAAATGAGAAAGTCAGCAATTTTTCAGTAATAGTGTGCTGTGACACTTTTGTATTTTTATGTCTGATTTTGTAAGCAAGTACTTTTTAAGTGAGGTGAAACTTGCGGGTATACAAGACAGATCAGACTCCTGAAAGGGTTACAGTACTCTGGAAATGTTGAGAGCCACTGCCGAGATTCTACTTTCTCTTGGCCTGGTGAGACACGCATTTTGCAGTGAGTATGCAGGCTAAATCACAAAGTGCTGGTAGTCCTACAATCCCTTCCCCCAATCTCCCTAGGGGCCCAGAAGGATAGACAAGTTCTCCCACAATTCATTGGGAAAGAATCAGAGCAGCTCAGCTTACTGAGCACAAATAACCATGAAATATGCCCCTAGAAGTCTTAGCAACACACACAGGGGAGCAAAGCACCAATGAGGACAATGAAGCTCTCAGGTAGGTCTTTGCAATGTGGCTGCTTACATCCAGGCTAGGCTAAACTAGGAGCTGATCTCCCAGACCTGCTCTGCAGTGAAGATATACACAGAAAGTGTAACAGTCCCATTGGGTAAGGAAAATTCATCACTATTTAAACCCAATACATTCCTGTAAATTCAAGCAGGATACTTTTGAAAGTACATTAACCTAATATTAATAGCATCTGTCTTGCAGATTAACTATCACATTGTGTTTTTATTTAAACATCATCACTAAGCAATCACTCACTAAATTATTTAAAGGAAACAACAAAAATTGTTTTAAGGTCACAAGAAGGATGTTGGTGGACCAATATTACTAAGCACTATAAAACCTGGAAGATTTCATTTTGAGGAACTGTAATAACTCTGTTCTTTGGCATGTGTAATTCAATATTTTACATTTATGAAGATGGACATTTCTGAAGTGTTTTAATGAGCAGCAATATAGTTTCACAGTTGAAATGTAGAGCCTTATACTATTTTTAATATCATATAGTAAGTAACACAGCACCATATGCTTCTGTAGCTTGCCTGCCAAGAACATAGCAAGTTATTTTGAAACCTGCCTCAAAATTCTACACACAAGCCAAAACCACGTCTGTGGTACTGTTCTGTTGATATCTTACCAACTTACAACATAAAAATTGTCCCACACAGAAGTGACATGTAAGATCTGCTCACTCTACCAAAATGATGTGGTTTGAAGAAGTAAGGAGTCAGGGCTAAACCGAAGTGCTAGATATGCTACATTAGAAGAACAATGTCAAGGCCCAATCCTGCAAACAGCATGGTGCTTGCTTACTACTGTGACTTCAGTGGGACTACTCATGATTGTTAAATGATCCTCAGTCTATGATGTATGAGCCACATGCAAAACTTGAATTCACCTTCTCAAGGTTCTTCAAATGTTTTGGCTGTTTGGAGTTGAGTATTAATGGAATGGCACCATTCCATTATGAAGAGCTGCCAACCATCCACTCAGCAGGCACATGATTGAAACCTGGAGATGGTGGATGAAAGCAAAATTAAGGTGGAGGACAGGAAAGGAAAAAGAAGAACTGTGGAAGAATAGATGAAAGGTGAACATGAAAAGAAATGAGAGAGACCCATCAGCATTAAATGTGTGCGTGTTTGAATTGCTTTCAATATTATAGGCCTTTTGGGGAAGGGACCATTTTTATATCTGTGTCGTAGAATTGCAAGCATTTTGTGGGCTCTTAAAATAAATGATCATGCATTCCAAAGACAAAGCTATTTGCTCAAGACTAAAGCCCAGTTTTCTAAATGATGAATCCAATATGCTCCCCATTTTCTGCTATATTATATTGCTTTGCACTGAACCAGTAGCGTCATAGTTTGTGTGTTTTTTTGTTTTGTTTTTCTAAAAAGTATAGCTGTTTCTGTTAAATACAATCCCCCTCTTTTGGGGATGCGGAGGAAATGTAGTGGAGAGTAGTGTCATTCTGCAGTGGTTATATTAGTTCGAGACTCAGTATAATGAGAAAATATTTCAGGTCTAAATCAAGACAGGATAAAATTCTTCTCTGTCATCATAGAGGCTGAAGCTCTTCAACTTAAACACATTAGAAAATAAGACAATTAAAAGGAAATTCACCTCGACTATACACCAGTTTTAACTTGTATTGACATTTTCTGTACAATTTAATATTTTTAGCCTAAAACCAATAATGGTTGAAAAAGAACATCCGTAGAAATGAAAGAAGTAAATTCAACACAGATGTTAGGAAGCACTCTCCACACAGAGCAGCTGATGCGCTGAAAAGCTACAAGGAAAGTCTGGAGGCAGAATGTTTAGGGATAGCTATCAAGAACTGGGTAAACGTCCCACAAAGAGGAAAGTGGGAAGAAGCTGTGGTATTAAGAGTGGAACAAAACTTGATCCAGATGTCCTCCGATCCCATACAACTCTCACTTAGCTGAGCCTAGGTCATTCTGTATATCTTTCAAAATGCAGGTGATTTTTGCTTCGAATTATGCAAAACCATTTCAGAATATGAGTAAAAGCAAGGCAGAAATTATGACTAGGCCCAACCTTAGAAGATCAGCAAGGGTGGGAGTAGGGTTACCACCTTTGAAATGCAAAAAAGCCGGCAAACCTCACCAGGCAAGCCCGCTGCATCTCCAACCACAAGGTAACTCTTGCATCCGATGAAGTGTGCTGTAGCTCACGAAAGCTTATGCTCAAATAAATTTGTTAGTCTCTAAGGTGCCACAAGTCCTCCTGTTCTTTTTAAGGTAACTCTGCAACTCAAAAGCTACTTTTAGTATCTAGAGAGATAACACATTGAGATAAGATTGATAACATCATACCTCTCCTCACTCTCACGTGACTCAAACCCTCTCTCTCACACATGCAGGTGCACTTGCGTGTTGGTGGGCAGACAGCTGCTGTATTTTCAACAGTTTTGATCTGTTATTGCCTAACTGTGGAAGTGGCAACACTGCCGCATCTTTAGCTGGACACAGAAACTTTTAACATTACATATCCATGTGTATTGTGATAATAATGCAAATCTTTAAATCCATGTAAAAAAAACCCTGGCAGATTAAATTATTTTTCTGGCAACTGGCAAATCCATAAAAAACCCAGCCAGGTGGTAACCCTAGGTGGGGGGTTGTAGAAGCATTCCGGTTGAGATCCATGTTATTATACAGATGGGCCAGTCTGACTCTGAATTAGAACTTCTCCAAACACTGAAGGGGTTTAGCTCCAACGTTCCACTTTGGGCCCATCTCTACTAGATACATCAACCCTTCATCTCACTTCACAATTATTGTGGTTATAAATAATGGTATTCCACAAGAAGTGTAATGCCTAAGAAGGACTGATGAATCTTTAGAGATGTTGCTGATGCCTAGTATAGTCATGTAACTTACTACTGGCCACAGAGGACTGTGCCTCTGAAACACTAAAAGCAAGGTGTCATGAGGCCACCTCCTGTGAATCAAACTACCAACATATTTGATACACCTTCCTGTTTGTACTCTATATCCTATTAGTTACTTTTTGCATTAATTCTTAGAGCATTTGTAAAGTGCTTTATTACCACTAACTAGTTAATCCCTTCAACATCTTTGGAATCGAGATTTTAGCCACTTTTTTTTTTTTTACAAATGGGGAAACTGAGTCAAAGTGGTTAAATGGCTTGGCCAATTTAGCTTCACAGTAAGTAAGTGACAGACAAACAATTAGAGAACGGGAGTCTAAGCCCTAGGGTCTATCTATGTAGATATATCCAGGTAATTGTGGATATAAAGGGAAGGGCATATGGGAAAATGCCATCTCTTTCACTCTTGCAAGAGGTTAGAAGGAGATGAGCAAGGCAATCAGTGATTTAGGGAAAGACTTTAAAAATCTTCCAATGGGACTTGTGATCCTAACCCCCTTGAAAATCTCTTCTTTAGTCTTTATAGACTAGAGGTAGGGGCGGCTGTGAAAAGTATTTAGGAGATAGGCTAACTATTGTACTCCAGTGACAGCTGAAACAATGAAGCTTGGATTAGAATATAAACACTTGATGTGTGATTATCAAATAGGAAATGTTCCCACCCCTTTAAGGCCTAAGGATAATTTTTCTTGCAAAAGAAAATGTATTTTTTCTCAACCACAGTCCAAAATAAGACATATAAAACTCAGTTTCATGATCCCTAAATGAGTGAGAAGATATCACCAATCTTTAGTTCTCTTGCACTTTCCACCCCTCTTTCCCAATAGGTTTATGTACACTGCTCCTTAGGGAGTCAACTGCCTACTGCCAATAAGGCTTATTAGCATTCCTGTGGGGATCAGCTGCTAATCCACCCATCCCAGATAGCAGCATGCAGAGATAGTTGTGTGTTTGGAGTGGGGTTTTAACACTCTCCTGTCCAGAGTCTATGTGGGGTCTTTTCACTCCACCACAGAGCACTGGGGGTGTGAGAAAGCCAGTAAACATTTTTTCTTTAAAAGCCATTTTAGGTGTGAGAGCCATCTGCCACCAAGGAAGCAAAGAGCTCAAGGGAGAGAAGATTTGTGGGGAGGTGAGACTATGAGGGACTTAAGTTGTTCTGAGTTTTCTCTGGATCCAGGTGAAGTCAGCAGAACTTGTTACTTGTGGAGAACATTTTAGATCAGATGTGGAATTGTGTTACTCTTTTGCACCACCTGGTGTTAGGAATGCTGCAGCACAACTTCTCACTGAGAGAAAATGCCAAGTCTGTTGATTTGTTTGTCCTCTTTGTGGGTGTAGTGTCAGCGGCCCCTTAATTCCTCCTGGCTAGTGATCAGTAAGGTGGCGGAGGAAACTTAGGGAGTTTAATATAAGGTGGAAATGGCTGTAGCAAAAGGGAGGTGGAGCCACAGGACTGGAAACCTAGTCTCCAACCTGAGGAAGTATTGTCCCTTTTAGGCTTCAATTTTGGACAAGATTTGAACAAGAGTTCTCTAATGCTATAGAACTGGATCTTTACTATAACTATTTGTGTAGCTCAGGGATCAGCAACCTTTGGCACGCGGCCCGTCAGGGAAATCCATTGGCAGGCCAGGACAGTTTGTTTACCTGCAGCATCCGCAGGTTCGGCCGATCGCAGCTCCTACTGGCTGCAGTTCGCCGTTCCAAGCCAATGGGGGCTGTGGGAAGCAGCGTGGGCCGAGGGATGTGCTGGCCACCGCTTCCTGCATGCCCCATTGGCCTGGAACGGCGAACCACGGCCAGTGGGAGCTGTGATTGGCCAAACCTGCAGATGCAGCAGATAAACAAATCGTCCCGGCCGGCCAGCGGATTTCACTGACAGGCCACATGCCAAAGGTTGCCAATCCCTGCTATAGGTATTACGTGAACTTTTGTAAGGTAAGTTAATTTACTTTTTTAGGAAGTGGGGATACTAAATATACTTTTGATATGTAAATTTATGTATGCACACATACAGTGGACACCTACCTTATTTCTTCTCACATGCTTTAACTGAGTCTATAATACACACAATTCTATGCTACAGCCGGAGTGAGTCAAATGATTCCAGGTCAGCTGATAAACCCAATTCTGTTATTAAGATCAGCTCATTAAACAAAACATTTACATTGCTCACAAATCAGCAACTAGCCCATGTGCTTAGAAGTGCACAGATTTCTGTCAAACCCTTCTGCACCTCTTCACTCTGTGGATGTAACTGCAGCAAAGATCTTTCACAGCTGCTGTGTGAGTAGATGATTCAAATCATGCTTGGAGGGTGTCTGCTGAAACTGTGAAATGTTAACTCGTTATGGCTTGCTAGTTATCAGGTAACATACATGTAGCCAAAGGAGCAGAGTGGGTGTGTCAGAGAAAACTGAATAGTACTTTGCATGTACAGTACATGATCCCTCTCACTATAACCACTATGGACAATGGAATGTGGAGGGTTCAGCCCAAGGCACAGTTCTGTTCTCCATAAACAGATGTGCTGGGATTATACTAATTTTGGGAGACATGAAATCCATTAGTGACAGGTAGACTGGCAGAAAATTCAAACTGAAAAATGTACCTGTGAGAGATTTAAACTTGATGAAAATATTTACTGAAGCCAAGGGCAAGATGATTTGCTCATTCTGCCTATGGACTGGAATGCAGGACCCTTTATGCTCCCTTGCTTCCCTATGCAAACTACCTGAATCACTGATCCCCAGGCCAGAGGAAGAGCAGGCTTCACAGGGCTGTCACTCCCTCAACAGAGGCAGGTGGGCAGGGAATGGGGTGGAGCAAAGGCTCTGGTTGCCAAATGCACCAGTCAGCAAAATTCAGTTGGCATGAAGGGGAAATTATCCACTGCTGGTGGTCTCAGTTTACTGACCCCCCCCCCCCCCAGTCTCAAGTGGAGAAACTGGGAAATGAATTGTGGTTCTTAGAGTCTGCTTGTTCCCTCCTTTGCTCCTATGGCAGCACAGCCATACGCTGGCCCTTTTTCACGGCAGGTTGTTATAGTCCAGCCCTGACTGAATGAATATTTTCCATATGGCTAGAACACCTGGCAATGCGATCTAAGAAAGAAATAAGAAAAATCCAGTCCCAGAGAGAACAGGTTAATACCCAAGGCCCTTCAAGTCTAAATCTAGTGCAGGTTGAGCTGTGACCTCATTTCTAGTTTTTCATGCTCAGTTCCACACTACATATGCTAGTCATGATAAGACTGTGAGGAATCAGGGAAGCTGGAGTCTGGCTGGCATATGTAGTCATTCTTGAAGTGCCACTGCGTGTGATATGAGGGATCGTTCCAACATCTTTGCTTGCCTTCAGGACGGTTTTCTAACAGGTGCAGCAGATGAGCTTGTCTTACAGCCTTCCTGGCATGTATCAATCTGCCACCAGTTCTGGATGCCAGACAAAGGAGAACGGTGGCTTCACCCATACAGGCAAGACTCATGGCATTGGGGCAAGAACTTTTGCAGGAGGAAATATTGAAAATTTTGATTTATTGTCAGTATTCCTACTGGAAGGACCCAAGATGTCCTCTTGTTGCATCGTTTCCTAGAAGCTAAAGCAGTCCAGGTTCCCTATACCAGGGTGCCCCAGGGCAGCCTGTAGGCCAAGTGCTACCCAAAAAAAAAGGCTGAAAACTTTATGTCAAAGTTATGTCTGTAACTTTGGGGTGCAAACAAAAGTGATTGACTGCAAGTTGTATGGCTGGTGAATTCACTCAAGTTTTTCTTTTCATTTGTCACTGGAGAGACATGTCCAGGCAATACTATGGAGGGAAATATTTGCTAATTTAGCTGTGACCCTCAGTATTGTGAGTCCGGGCACTCCCTTAGTTAGATAGAGCAAGGCACCCCCTTTTCTTTATAAAGATACTAAAATCTAGCACTTTTTATGTATCTCTCTGAAATACCTCTATGGTCCCTTTTACCATAGGATCTGAGCACCTCAGAATCTTTAATGTATTTATTATCACAACAGCCCTGTGAGGGAAGAAAGTGTCATTATCCCCATTTTACAGATGGAGAACTGAGACACAGAGCCACTACAGCCCAGATTCACAAAGTGGGAAATCAGTTGGAGTTAGGCATCTAAGTGACTTGCCCAAGGACACAGGGAGTATGAGATTGAGAAGAGGAAGAGAAACGTCGGTCCACCGAATCTGAGGCTAGACCCTTCACAATAGGACTTCCTTTCATTACATTACTTTCTGTGTCCAAAGTACTTGTCACCCCTTTTTGATGTGAGTTGCTAGTCAATGTCTGGGGTCCTGAGGATGTAGATGGGTGGGAGTAGACACTCATGGAGTCTGGTTTCTTCTTTTATACATTCTTGTTCATTTACAAGGAATGTACAAAGTCCTGTCTTCCAAACACAGGAGGAACCAAAACCAAAAGAGCAGTTTTTGGGTTTACAGGTGAAAACTTCCTTTCAGCCAGCACCCCCAACACAGACCTCTCTCTAGGTTTATCCAGGGTCCCTTTGTACTTATAGGCTGCTGTGTGGCTCTTTTGCTCTGGCCCGGACTAGCTTCACTCACACTCTCACTCACACAAACCCTTACCCAAACAGTACTTGGCAATACCCCTCCACCCACTCAGTCCAAAACTCCTGGGCAGATTCACAGTCCCTTTTGTCTGAGGTAGGGGGCTTCTGATTAACTTTGCGAGACAGTTATGTTAGTTGAAGGGTGCACTCACACCCAATCTCAAATGGGTTTTAGATCCATGCAGGCACCAGTACATCTCAGCATAACGCAATGTACAGACATTAATTATTAAGACGGGGAGAATAGTTGTGGGTCAAATCTCCCCCTCCCATGGGAGGGAGATGGAGGCTGCTCAGGTAACTCAGTCAAGGTGACGATCTAGTCCCTGCTCCATCCTCCTCACTCCTGCCCAAAGCCTGACTCCCAAAGTAGTGCTGAGCCCCAACTTCATGGAAGAAGCTTGGCAGGGCCCCAGGAAGTAAGTGCCAACGCTGCAGAGGCAGCACCGCGATTTGCCCCCACTACTCCCTCCAAACACCCTACAGCTCCAGCAAGACTTTTTCCCCCCTATTGCCTATGGAAGCAGAGCTGTTGTTCTGGCCCCAGCTCACAAGCCAAGACAAATCAGTCTGCAAACGCCAAAGGGCTAGTTCCACAAAAGGACTCAGGTGCCTAACTGCCACTGTAGTGCCTTAGGTGACCTCAAAGCTACCAGTGAGTATGCACACAGCCTGGGGCACCTAATTCATGCCTAAGCCCCGGCAGGATCACAGAACTACTTCCTGCACTACCTACCTTGTCTGTCAGGCCCAATCTGGTAGGGGTACTCAGATCACACCCAAGCCCACACAAAACAGCTCGAGGAGGAAGTGCCTTCTCCTTATAACTTTTAGCCCAGTCGTTCAAGCAGTAACCCAGCATGTGGAAGACCCAGGCTCAATTCGCCCCTCAGCCTGATGTAGAGAAGGGATTTGAATTTTGGTTGTCCCCCTCCGAGGAGGGTGCTCTAACCACTGAGCTACGGGGTAGTCTGGGATAGGTCTGATTCCATCTCTGCTGTTTGAAGCTATTCTACTGTATACAAGTAATTAACTATTCTTTGGAGCAGAGGGATTGGAAGCTGGGTCTCCCTCCTCCCAGGTGAGTGCCCTAATCTAGTGGTTCCCAAGCTTTAGAGAGTGTCTGTGTGTATGTGTGCATGTGCGTACACCCCCACCTACTATTTACTGTTTTGTCATTCAAACAGAAAAGAAAGCCCACCGACTTATTTGCTTTCTATACAGCTGGCACCCTGCCCCCTGCTCTTCTTCCCCTCCCCAGCCCAGACTTTAAGTCCCTGCTCAGCTCCCTCCAGCCCCCTTGCTCTTGTGCTCCCAACCTTACCCCCTCTGGGGGACAGAGAAGTCCTGCTACACCCCTGTAGTTAGAGGTCATTGGTCTTAAGTGGAAGAAAAGAAAAGAATACACAAAAACAGCCCTCCAGGCAGTCTCTGTCTTGGGAAAGAATTAGCCTTTCAAAGATCTTTTTATGGCTAGTAGGCCTAAATGAAACAGACCCCAACCACTGGTCCCAGCAAGGTGGCCACACAATACCAGTCTTCCCCTGCATCAAGGTGAGGAGAACACCCTGCTGCCCTACCCTGCCAGGCCCCCAAACTCTCTGCTCAGCTCCCCTGAGCCATGCCTACTCCTGCAGCCTCAGCCAGCTGGAGAGGCATCCCGGGGGAAGGGTTCTGAAAAGCACACCCACCCCACACACCCTGCAGTGGCAGCTCCTGTCCTGCAGGGCTGGGCCTGGCTCCCTGCTCCAAGCATTGCGAACTGGTGCATGGCAGTCACAGTGCCACTGTGCCAGGTTGCAATGCCACCCACTCAAATTTGGCCTGGCTGCCTGTTGGTCATGATGGAGTGGGTGGCTGGGCCAAACCTGAGTGATGCTGCAATTCTACGTGCCAGCTCTTAATACCACTCATTTTGGGGGCCTCTCAAATGTGGGGCCTGGAGCAAAGTGCCTCTTCTGGGTGGTGATAGTGACAGGGTGCTTCTTAGATATGCATGGTGGGAGGTAGAGTGACATAATGGGGCAGTAACAAGCGACCCACCTAGACCATTCCTGTGACTCACTAACTCACTAGTGGGCAAGGACCCAAAGTTCGCAAAACACTGCCCTAACCACTGGGCTCCAGCATCACTTTTGCTCCCTCTCTGTTCCAATGAGGGAGTGGAGTTCCGTAAGTGGTGTTAAACATGAACAGAACACACTTTACTGACTGGGAATCATAAACAATAACACAGTCTGTGCATTTACAAATATACAGTTTAACTCTTAAAAGGATTAAAATAAAAGGCAGCAGAGGGGAGCACAGCTCTTCCTTGCATGGGTAAACACTGCTTCCCCTCAATTCCCTTTCCTCTGTGGTTGGTTTAGTGAGTGCTTCCCCCTCCTGTTCCAATTTATTTTAGTTTTAAAATTAAAATATTTGACAATTAGTTTCATCCTTATTTAGCTGACAAGACCTGAGTTTAGGATTCTAAGTACAGCTGGTTGGGGAATGGTTTCTTCTAGGCAGAAAATTTCAACTGTGCAAATGTTCAGGTTTTCGTAAAACAAAAAAATGAAACCTCAAAATTTCTGGTTTTTCAGTGAAAAATCTGAAATTTTCTATCTAGGGAAGTGAACTCTGTCTGTGAAAATTTGAGCCCAGTGGTTACCTCACTCTGTTAAACCCACTCTTCTGTCAAAAGAAAGTTGATGAAAAATTTTCAACCAACCTCAGTTCTAAGCTTCCCTTTTAAGAGCCGATAGCATCACTGACACCTAAAACAGGATGAAAGAGAGTTCCCTGTATTTTCTAGGTGGAGATGAAATCAACAATTACAGAAGAGATGCAGAAACAGGAACTTGGGCCTTGGCGGATTAAAATAAACAGCCTTTTGCCTCACCTTTAGAAAGTATTGATGGCTTTATTGTTTGTGTAAATCCCAGTCAGCAATTTAAAGATTTATCTCAACAGGTTCAACCTCCCACCCTCCCTTTAAAAAAAAAAAATCTTGCTTAAATTCTTAAATAAAACAATGGCTTGCTATTTGGATGGAGAAACATTCCTGAAAAGTGCATTCTTTGCTTTGGCTCCTGAATTACTGATGAAAATGAACAGCTGGCAAATTAAATTCCCCTGATGCACTTTAACCCTCTCCCTCCAAAGATCCCTAGAACTCCAGGTTTAAGATCTGTTTACATTGCTTAGGAGTGAGGGTGGCTTTTCTCTCTTCCCTTATATACCAACCTCAATTCATTCTCCATCTCTGCATTTGCCTTTTGGGACTTACCTTGGGGAGGGGGGCGGGGAGAGAGAGATTGAGAGAGAGAAACCCAGCAACATTGGGAGACCTGGTTACAACATATTTCTTTCCTGTAATGGTTAAAACATGGTTCCATTTTGTAGTATAGGCAGAAACTAACCCTGTTGTAACTCTGACACTATGGCCAAGGTAACAATTCAGTTAGATCCTTTCTACACTGCAAGATGTAATAGTTGTTTCATTAGCAAAGAATGAAGCTGAATACAACTTAAGTTGAACTAGTGAAACTGGGCACTGCTCTGTCCATGCAGCTGAGTTACTTTCAGCCCAACTCTAAACACTCCTTGTTTTTCTGATAGCTTGTCAATAACATTCCCCTTAACTACAGTTCCACAGATCATGATACATCTTCCCTATTTTACAGACATTTTAATATAAACATTAAAAGAAATAATTGATGCCCAGACCCCCATCCTGTGTCCTTTTGGACAGAGCTTGCTCACATGGAGCTTAGTTCGAGTCTCATCTTTACCAGAGACTCAGCTGGTTACATAGTCTTTGAGATGGGGTGGTTGCCTGTTGAGGAGAACAAACTGAGAACGAACTCTCTCTGTCTCCCCGTCACCCATCTCGAGTTTATCACACGCTCCCCCCAGGGAGTCTCCTCTCTCCCTCTGGGGTTGGCCCCTGGATGGTTCTCTGTCCATAGGTGCCGACTCCGTGGGTGCTCCGGAGCTGGAGCACCCACAGAAAAAAACAGCACCCATCTCAGCACCCATCGGCAGCCCTGTGGATCAGCTCCTGCCCCTTCCACCCCCAGCCCTCCTGCCTGTCAGAGGGCCACGCCGATCAGCAGGGGCGGAACTGGGTGGGAAGGGATGGGAAGTGATGGGCCAGGGCGAGGCAGGGGTCGAGCACCCCCAGGAACTTGCAAAGTCAGCACCTCTGTCTCTCTCTCTCCATTCTGTGATAATCCTTGTGGGCTCTTTCTGGGCGTTGTATCTGCTGGCTCATAAGCACCTCCTGTTCCTTCAGATCACTTGCTCCTCTTGCATGGTCACCTTGTATAACCGTGTCAGTGAATACAGTGTCCGGAACGCCATGTCTCACAAACAGGGCTTCAGTTTGCCACTGACTGACTTGCTTCTTCTATCAGAGCATCAACCTCCCAAAAATTTGAACAGTAGCCCACTGTAATGAAGCATTGCTTTCCATTGAAGGTACATAGGTCTACTCCCACCTTTTCCCATGGTTGGGTGGGCAGCTCCTGGGGTAACTGTCATCGCAAAGAGATTCTGTGATCACGCAACCAGCAGGGATCACACCTCTTCTGTCAAGAAGTGGAGTTGTGCATTCATTCCCAGGCAGTAAACACACTTCTTGAGCCCATTTAAGACAGCTGTCAATGCCCAGGTGCGAGGCATGTATTTTTTGCATGACATCCTTACACAATGAGGCGTGGACAACTCCTCTGTGTCCTCAAAATATGACTCCATCCTGCACTCACCTCATCATTAACTTGAAAATGTGATTCTGCTCCTACTGATACTTGGCTTTTGTCTTCTGGCCACCTTGCTTGTATTGCTCTCTTGACTGCCTGTAGTCGGATGTCCTCTTCCATAGCCTCTTTGATTTGCTATTGAAATTGGAAGATTGAATCCATTATCATGGAGGAATATGTCCTGATCCCTTCTCCCAACTTGATGATGCTGGGTATATATGCCTGCTCAGGCTGTCAGCTAACAACAGAAATTGTCCTGGAAGATATCTTGTCTCTACCTGGAGGCACATAAACATGCACTGCAATCTCTTTGGAGCACTTTTCCATGATTGTCTCTAGGGCTTTGTGGTCTGATTGCACTATTACTGGGTGGCTATACATGTACTGATGAAATTGCTCCACTTCAAATATCATAGCCAGAAGCAAATTCTTCTATTTGTGCATAATCCTGTTTGGTCTGACAGGGCTCTGCTGGCAAAAGCAACCAATTGCTCCTGCAAAAGAGCTACACCCCATCTTTTTTCCCCATGCATCACATTCGAGTGTCAATGGCTTTCCTAGCTGGTAGTATTTCAGGACAGGATCATCCGTTATAATTTGTTTCAGCATGTCCAATGTTTGATGTTGGGAGTCTACTGAGTCCCAGTCAACATCCTGTCTTGTGAGCGGACATATGGCTTCTGCTACTGCAACCAGGTGTGGACAGAACTTTGAGAGAAAATGTATCATTCCTATGAAGCACTGTGCCTCTTTCACATCTGCTGGAGCTGGCATGTCTGCACCTAGTTTGAGCTTGCTGGGATCTGCTTTCAGTCCCTCTGCTGTGAGCAGATGTCCAATGTAGGTCACCTTATGCTGTTCAAGTCACATTTTTTTATGTGTTGAGTTTTATGGTCACATCCTTGCATTGCTGTAGAAAAGCTTGTAGTTTTCTGTCATGGTCTTGTTCAGTTTCTGTATCATTGCTCCATTCACCTACAGTTATTTTCACCCCAGGCAGTCCTTCCAATGCTTGAGTGAATCTTCCCTGGTGAACCTCTGGTGCTGGGTTTATGTCCATTGGAGTGCACAGTCATCTGTAGTGACCACATGGTGTTGCAAGGCTCTCAGCATGCTGGACTCTATATTCAGGTTTATGTGCCAAAACCTGTTCCTCACAGGTCAGTAAAGATTCTGGCTTTGGAGAGTTCTGGCAAAATGTCCTCAACTGTGGGTAGTGGAAAGTGGCATCACTTCAATGTGCTGTTCAGTGCTTTTGTGTGTATGCAGGTGCGTAATTTGCCTGATGGCTTCTTTACTACTACTAAGGCGCTTACCCAGGCTCTTCTAGCCTCTACAAGTGCTATGATACTCCTCTCTGCAGCCTTTTGAGGTCCTTGCATACTAGATTATGTAGAATTTTTCTTGTGGCAAGCACCCAGATTCCACTGTAGGATCTACTTCCAGCTGCAGTTTTCCTTCAAGGACCTGTTGCCTTTGAAAACATCCCCATTTCTTTGAAAATTGTCTCCATTATCCATGGGGTGATTCCTTTTGCTTCAGGCACTGCAGCTATAAAATTCAAAACAGACACTGCACCCTGATCTGGTCCATGGCTTGTATGACTGTATTCCCCAAGAGAGTGTATAGTGCTTACCATCTACCTGGAGTGGAAATCTATCAACTGCATGAAAAAACTTGTACAGATACAGACAGACATCATCTTCCTTTCCAAATGCAAACAGATGGATATTGTACCAAAAGGACTGAAGGTAAAAAACCCATTACAATCTACATACCACACAGACTATGCTGACAGCTTGTGCCACTCGCTCTCAAAGAAACTGCGGAACCACCTGATCAACATCCTCTACAGCAAACAGGGAAAGATAAAGAATGAGCTCTCAAAAATGGATACTCTCATAAAAAACCAACCTTCCACACAAACTTCCTCGTGGCTGGTCTTTACTAAAACTAGACAAGCCATTTACAACACAAACTTTGCTTCTCTACAAAAGAAAAAGGACACTAAACTTTCTAAACTACTACATGCCACAAGGGGCCACAGCAATGGTTCCCTCAACCCACCCAGCAATATTGTTAACCTATCCAACTATACTCTTAGCCCAGCAGAAGCAGCTGTCCTATCTCGGGGCCTCTCCTTCTGCCCCTCCACCCCCACGAACACGATACAGTTCTGTGGTGATCTAGAATCCTATTTTCAACGTCTCCGACTCAAGGAATATTTCCAACATACCTCTGAACAACATACTAATCCACAGAGACCTCCCTACCAATATTACAAAAAGAAGGATTCTAGGTGGACTCCTCCTGAAGGTCGAGACAGCAGACTGGACTTCTACATAGAGTGCTTCCGCTGACGTGCACGGGCTGAAATTGTGGAAAAGCAGCATCACTTGCCCCATAACCTCAGCTGTGCAGAACACAATGCCATCCACAGCCTCAGAAACAACTCTGACATCATAATCAAAAAGGCTGACAAAGGAGGTGCTGTTGTCATCATGAATAGATCGGAATATGAACAAGAGGCTGCTCGGCAGCTCTCCAACACCACTTTCTACAAGCCATTACCCTCTGATCCCACTGAGAGTTACTGAAAGAAAGTACAGCATTTGCTCAAGAAACTCCCTGAAAAAGCACAAGATCTAAACCGCACAGACACACCCGTGGAACCCCGACCTGGGATATTCTATCTACTACCCAAGATCCGTAAACCTGGAAATCCTGGGCGCCCCATCATCTCAGGCATTGGCACCCTGACAGCGGGATTGTCTGGCTATGTAGACTCCCTCCTCAGCCCCTACGCTACCAGCACTCCCAGCTACCTTCGAGACACCACTGACTTCCTGAGGAAACTACAATCCATCGGTGATCTTCCTGATAACACCATCCTGGCCACTATGGATGTAGAAGCCCTCTACACCAACATTCCACGCAAAGATGGACTACAAGCCGTCAAGAACACTATCCCCGATAATGTCACGGCTAACCTGGTGGCTGAACTTTGTGACTTTGTCCTTACCCATAACTATTTTACATTTGGGGACAATGTATACCTTCAAATCAGCGGCACTGCTATGGGTACCCGCATGGCCCCACAGTATGCCAACATTTTTATGGCTGACTTAGAACAACGCTTCCTCAGCTTTCGCCCCCTAACGCCCCTACTCTACTTGCGCTATATTGATGACATCTTCATCATCTGGACCCAAGGAAAAGAAGCCCTTGAGGAATTCGACCATGATTTCAACAATTTCCATCCCACCATCAACCTCAGCCTGGTCCAGTCCACACAAGAGATCCACTTCCTGGACACTACAGTGCTAATAAATGACGGTCACATAAACACCACCCTATACTGGAAACCTACTGACTGCTATTCCTACCTACATGCCTCCAGCTTTCACCCTGACCACACCACACGATCCATTGTCTACAGCCAAGCTCTGCGATACAACCGCATTTGCTCCAACCCCTCAGACAGAGACAAACACCTACAAGATCTCTATCAAGCATTCTTACAACTACAATACCCACCTGCGGAAGTGAAGAAACAGATTGAGAGAGCCAGAAGAGTTCCCAGAAGTCACCTACTACAGGACAGGCCTAACAAAGAAAATAACAGAACGCCACTAGCCGTCACCTTCAGCCCCCAACTAAAACCCCTCCAACGCATTATTAAGGATCTACAACCTATCCTGAAGGACGACCCAACACTCTCACAGACCTTGGGAGGCAGGCCAGTCCTTATTTACAGACAGCCCCCCAACCTGAAGCAAATACTCACCAGCAACCACATACCACACAACAGAACCACTAACCCAGGAACCTATCCTTGCAACAAAGCCCGTTGCCAACTGTGCCCACATAACTATTCAGGGGACATCATCACAGGGCCTAATAACATCAGCCACACTGTCAGAGGCTCGTTCACCTGCACATCCTCCAATGAGATATATGCCATCATGTGCCAGCAATGCCCCTCTGCCATGTACATTGGTCAAACTGGACAGTCTCTACATAAAAGAATAAATGGACACAAATCAGATGTCAAGAATTATAACATTCATAAACCAGTCGGAGAACACTTCAATCTCTCTGGTCATGCGATCACAGACATGAAAGTTGCAATATTACAACAAAAAAACTTCAAAACCAGACTCCAGCGAGAGACTGTTGAATTGGAATTCATTTGCAAATTGGATACAATTAACTTAGGCTTGAATAGAGACTGGGAGTGGCTAAGTCATTATGCAAGGTAACCTATTTCCCCTTGTTTTTTCCTACCCCCCCCTCAAACGTTCTTGTTAAACCCTGGATTTGTGCTGGAAATGGCCCACCTTGATTATCATACACATTGTAAGGAGAGTGATCGCTTTAGATAAACTATTACCAGCAGGAGAGTGGGGTGGGGGAGAAAAAACCTTTTGTAGTGGTAAACACCCATTTTTTCATGCTTTGTGTGTATAAAAAGATCTTCTACACTTTCCACAGTATGCATCCGATGAAGTGAGCTGTAGCTCGCGAAAGCTTATGCTCATATAAATTGGTTAGTCTCTAAGGTGCCACAAGTCCTCCTTTTTTTTTGTTATTTTTGAGGTTAGTTCCTATGAAGTAATGTTTTCCTATGCTCTCATTGTACATTATTAGATTCTGATTGCTCTTTCTAATGGTGTGTTCAAGTCCAATTCACCCAGAGGAATCACACTGCAGGAGGCTCCTCTATCCAGCTGAAATCATACAGGGCATTTCTCTGTTAACATTTTTGCATGCACTGAGATTGGTATTGTCCCTTGTTGCTTTTGTGGCCTGGCAGCCTGTACCTGAGATGCTCTCTGCAGAGTCAAGGACAGAGTCATGATATCATCACTGTTGTCTGATTTGCCAGCACCTTCTTGTACAAGTCTGACAATCTTTCTGAGAGCTGCTTCTCTTCTTGCACTCATGGTTCAAATGGGCCTGCCATATTCCTTGCAATTCTGTGCTAGGGTGGGGCACTTCTCCTTTACCTGCTTATGCTGCCTCCCCAAATAAATGCATTTCATTCTGGGTACAGAACCACAGCCATCTGCTCTCCTTCATGGCACGTACTTCTGGGGTTGTGCTGCCTTGTTGGACTTTCATCCTCTCTCTTGAGGCTTCCATGGCACGCCCCACATCTAAACACCTGTCTAATGTGATATTCCCTTTCCAGGGCAGATGCTCAGTCAGCTGATGATCCCAAGTGCTGCAGACTATCCTGTCCTGAATTACAGAGTCTGTCAAGTCCACAAAATTGCATGTAGCAGCTAGTGTCCGTATGGCTGAAACGTAGGAGTCCACCCCTCCATCTTGGATTGGTCTCTGGAGCATCACAGGTTTTTCACTACAGTTTCATTCTCCTGTGGAGAGTAATAGCTCCCCAGGGTTCCTAGGACTGCTGTGAGGCTTGGGGCAGTGGTTAGCTTCAGAGTGGTGCAGCTCTCTCTTCCTTGTTCCCCAATTAGGTAACATAACAGTTTTACTTTTCTGCTGTTGTCATCCTCCTGCATGGCCAGGTCTGGGTACAGCTCAAATTTCTCCTTCCACTGGGTCCATCGCTGGGCTAGGTTTGTGTCTGCAAAATCTAGAGCTCTGGAGAGCTTCATACAGAGTTGCATGGCTCATCCTGCCAACTGCTGCACCACAGGGAACTCAAAGCTCTGACAGTGCCACCATGTTTCATCTGAATGCAGGTAAAGTGGAACTAGGGTGACCAGATGTCCCGATTTTATAGGGACAGTCCCGATATTCGGGTTTTGTCTTATATATGCACCTATTACCCTCCACCCCTGTCCCAATTTTTCACAGTTGCTACCTGGTCACTAGTGGAACTAGTGGAACTTTATTAAACCCTGTGCACTGCTCTGTCAATGTGGCTGTATTGCTTCTAGCCCTGTTTTTTTCTGGTGTCCTGTCAATAAAAGTCCCTCCAGGGTACATGGGTCCTCTGACTCCGGTTCCACGGCTCATGATTCAACTGTGTTTTAACCATATTGGGAGGACAACAATCATGTTGAAGAGAGGTTCCAACTCTCAGTACGTTAGATGGCCTCCTATTATTATTTAACAAATGTTGTGGCAGTGCCTAGAGACCAACCAGACTGAGGCCTCACTGCGGTAGGCACTGTACAAACTTTTGGTGACACCTGCTTACAGTTACAAAGTTATTGACAAAAATAAAACTACCACTACTAAAAATAAGTCACAGATACTTATTAGTCCTGATAATCATTTGAAAGAAGTATTAGGTGTTTGCTGTTGGGTCTAGTATGAGAGAATTTTTAATAGAGTGGAAAGAAATGATAGTATGTCACTGAATCCATGAACAAGAATGACACAATACAAGCTCTTTCAAGATACCTTATTCTTATCAGCAACAGCCCTGCAATTCCAGTTACTGGCTTGTCTTTAGGAGCAACTAACAATTGTACCGGTAGTCTGGTAATACTGAAAAATGTTTTGCAACATTGAAATATCATTGAACTAGGTTTTGTTTGTGACAGAAGCCAAATTTGAACCCTAGCTTTCTGTGGGAAAAGGATGATGCATTAACCTATTGCACTGTTTAACCACCTAAAACAAACATTTGGTTTAATCTACATGCCTAAATTCAAGGCTACAGACCTAATGGGTTTATTCACAACAGTAAAATATGATATTAGATTTTGAACTTACAGTTATAATAAAAATGTTGAAGAAACTTTATTTTTTAAAAACTAGTTACAATAATCTTTGATTTAACCTTATTTCCAATGGCTGGATTTAGTCCTATAGAATAAAATAAGATATTATGATAAGGGGAGAAAAAGAAAGAAAAGGATTTTCGGAGCTCACTGCAGTATCCCCAGGGGAGATCCCAACTCCAACTGGAAAGCTTCACAAGCTGTCCATGAACATCAGAGAGCTAGGGCTCATTTGGGCTGCAGCTTTGGTGAGTCAATCTGCTCACACTTCATGAGGATTGCCATGGGATCCTGACAAAATGATAATGATATTGTGCACCAGGAAGAAGAGAACATAAATAAGCTACCTAATTCCACTTCTTTTAACTTTTTTATATCCATATGTTTCAGTCCTGTGGCACCAGCCCTGTCTTCTTAATCAAAGAGTTTCTCTGGACTAGATTATATAATACATCGAAGCCTGTGTTTCTTGTAGTGCCTATAGGTTGTGTGCGTGTGTGTTATTTTCTTAGGAGCGTGTTTTGTACATATGGAAAACAATTTGAAGATGATGTCCCCGGCTACTTTTCTGGAAATAAAATTAATCCCCCGGGGCTCATCTAGTAAGAAAGTTTTTAATGAACAGATGAATTTAAATAAAAATATGGATTTTAAAAAGAGTAAACTGACTAACTGACAATATCAACTGAGGAGCTGATGAACAGAGCACTGCTTTCCAAATGAGAACAGTATATTGAACCAAAATATCAAGATACTACCTCTCTCTTTTTAGGTACAGCACCACTGGCTGCCTCCAGCTCCAGCATGGTTTCACTCTATTGACCAGATGACATCACTAAAATAACCATATACCTATCATTGAACAGTATAGACTGGATATTTCTTGAATAGAGGTTTTTTTTTTCATTTTAAGTAAAGGATATGAGATCCAGTATTATTTAGTTTACCAATAGGAAGATGTACATTGAAGGCAAACAGCCCCCCAAACCAAAACCAAATAACCTGCCGAACTAACAAAGCGCCTGGGGAAAAAAAACAAAAACAACTACTCACTCATCTCTCTTTAATGTTGCTACTCTCACCCCTCGATTCACTCTGCCCCTTATCTGTATTTGTTTATTTAGATAAATGTGTGCCTCAGGTCAAGTTCCTTGTTTTCATACATGTCTTCAAAGCACCAAGTAAATTTTTGAAATGTATTAATAATTTCATAATAATTTTTATTTCCTTTTTCACTATTGCTGATTATCAAGAAATTTGTGTGTGTATACACAGAGAAGCATTAATCATTTCTAACATGAGAATACATATGTCAACAGTGACCATTGTTATTAGGTGGCTCACACACTGTATGAACATCTACAGTCACATTACTCCAGATTTTGTTTACATCGGCCACTTGATGTCTATAGGTGTTGGTACTAATTCTGCTATGGTGTAAGTGGGCACATTTCTATGCACTTCAGTATTTATGCCAGGGCTGAATTTGGCCTTTTGTTGCTGTATTTACAGCTTTTCCACTTTTCCTTTTTCCCACCGGGTGACAAATAATATCCACTGACTGTCAGGACAAAGGTTTAGAACTTGGCCAAATTTGGGCGGACAGTCACAGAGACAGCAAAGTGTGCATCCTCACACAAAGCTCTCTCCCTCACAACACCTCCCATCCTCCAAATTTCAAGTCCCTGCTTCAAAGCATGAGGGCACTAAAGCTTCTCAAAGAAAAGATCACCAAAAGTTTTTAACATGGGCGAAAAACATATTTTTCCATAGCCTTGTTTTCAGAAATAACTAAAGTGCTAAAATTTTCCAGAATCTTCCATCCTGAGGTAGAAAACCAGCATGGAAAATTTCAACCCAAACAATTAAAATTTGGCAAAGTTATAAGAACGGAAAACAGGGTCTTATAATGGAAGTGTCCGGCAACTTAAATAATAGGCGATGTTACCATTATTAGTAATAGTATTACTGTAGCACCTAAGAGTCCTAGTCATGGACCAGGACCCCATTGTGAATTAGGCGCTGTACAAACACAGAACAAAAGGCAGCATCTACCCCAGAGAGCTTACAATCTAAGGGTTGGTCTACACTGAAAACTTACATGATTGTAGCTATGTCTCGCAGGAGTGTAAAAAAAAATCCATATCCATGAGAGACATAGCTATGCCGACCTAACCCCCAGTGTAGACAGCACTAGGTCGACAGTGCTACCACCTCTTGGGGTGGTTGATTAACTACAGCAAGAGGAGACCCCTCACATTGCTGTAGGAAGGCCTGGTCTACACGAAAATATTAGGTTGGTTTCGGTCAGGGGTGTGAAAAATCCACACCCGAGCAGCATAGTTAAGTTGACCTAAGTCCCCATGTAGACAGCACTAGGTTGACCTAGCTACCACCTCTTGGGGATGTGGATTACCTACATCGACGGGAGGATCCCTCCTATCAGCATATGTAGTGTCTACACTGAAGCACAATAGTGGTACATTTTAAGTGTAGACATAGCCTAATGCATGGTCTATGCTAGAAAATTAGGCTGGTTTACCTGCATCAGTCAGGGGTGCGAAAAATCCACACCCCTGAGCAATGTTGCCAAGCTACCCTAAGTCCGCATGTAGACAGCATTCTTCCATCGACCTAGCAACCACCTTTTGAGGAGGTGGATTACCTATGCCAAACAGGAGAACCCCTCTCATTGGTGCTGAAGATAAGCCCTCAGTAAAAGACAAAAAAACCCCAAACCCAGAGGGATACAAATAGATGGGGCAGTATAAGGAAACAAGGCAATGTTGGTCAGCATGATATGCAGCTTAATTGCTCTCAGGTTTTTTGTAGGCATTGCAGCAAAGCAGAGTTTTAAGGCGAAGGAAGATAATGAGATACCTTTTCAGATGTTTACAAGGAGCTCATCCCAACCCTGAGGAGCAGCATGGGAGAATGCACAAAGATGCTTGTTAGAAAATTTAGCAAGTGGGTGATGGAGGCTGGTATCATGGACAGATAGGTGGGAGTCCACCTCTCTATAATGAACGAGAGATAACAAAAAAGGATTCCTGAAGTCAAAGCCCTAAACATAAACACTAAAACAAAAGGGTCCTTGGAGCCCATCTGTCTGTCTCTTCCAGTTTTCAGATCCTATCAGCTCTCTCTCTCTCTCTCTGCTGTTGTTTGTGATGTACTCAGTGGCCCAGGTGCTTGCTGCCTATATGGCTCATCATCCTTCCCAGTGAAACTCTGAAGTGAGCTGTAGCTCACGAAAGCTTATGCTCAAATAAATTGGTTAGTCTCTAAGGTGCCACAAGTACTCCTTTTCTTAGGCATTGGTGCTGGATGGTTTTCAGTATCAGGTGGCTGTACTCTCCTACCATTCCAGCAGCATTTGCAGTCAGTTGGCTACATAAGAGAGGGATCATAATGATCTGCTTTGCAGACATAGTGAACTTCATCGCACTATGCTAAAAAGGTAGCTCTCCTTTGAGATAATGAACTGAGCCAGGCTGTTTTCCAGATGCACATGTTGTAGCATCTATATTTTCTTCCTGCCTAAGTTAACTAATATCTACCTGATTCCCTCCTGTCATCCCAACGACACACCACAAAATCTATTCATGCAGTAGTCTAATTTTATCTGATCATGACTGTGCAAGTCAAAAGCTGGAACTGCTCAGTAATGTCTTTTAACTCAGTTACAATGCTCTTAATAAAAATTAAAATAAACAAACACACGCAAAGTTATACAATTATGTTTTTTAGAAATTAGGAATACGAAAAGAATTAGCTCAGTTCCACTGAAGTCATAACAGGGGGGCCAAATTCTCTTCCCCTCCCCCACAGGATATGATTAATTCCCATTGTCTCTATTACTCTATTATTAGTTGGGGATTGGTCCTGCTTTGAGCAGGGGGTTGGACTAGATGACCTCCTGAGGTCCCTTCCAACCCTGATATTCTATGATTCTATGATACTCTTTATCTCTCATTATAATTTCTTCAGCTTCATCAACAATATGTCCAGTGCCCATCTAATAGGTTAAAACACACAAAATAATGCAAAAGGACTCCCTATTAATATAACCCTCCCAAAACCTGTTTCCTCCTCAATAGCCTGAGAAAAGAGAGACAAAGAATAGGCTTTGCAGCTTGTCCAGAAGGCTAGCAAATCGAGGCATTGGTAGGAGTGGAGCAAGTTTCAAAACAGAGACTGCCCTGAGAGCAGCTGCCTGTCACTTATACAAAGATGGCTCTGACTGAGCACCTCTGAGTTTGTGTACTCTGCTGTCCCCAGGTGACTAGACATTGTGATGCATTCTATGCACAAAAAGCTGCATTAAGGTCATTAGTCAAATAGTTCATTTTGAGTAATCTATTAATATCCATCCATTCTGGTGTCCTGACAAATTTTCAGTGCTTCCAAAAACTCAAGAGTACCAGTTCTCAGGATCAAGGCATCGAGCACATCTTAGGCCCAGATCCTCACTGGGAATTAAGCACCTAGTGACCTTAAAGCCACAATAAGATCAAATACAAACCTCTCACAGTTCTGAGGCATTCTCCCAACATGTGAATGAACCATTTTTAAGACAGATTTAGAACTCAATCTTTCCTGTCTTCCTTCTCTGGGAAAATGGCACTTTTCCTTTCCCTCTACAACCTGAACAATACAAAAATCAAGCTCACAGGAGGAAACATGGCGGCAGCATGGAGAGTCATCTCAAAATGCTTGACTTCCTGGGCCTGATTTTCATCTACACTAAAGCCCCTTGATAGTTCCCTGGGTGATATGTGAGTCCATTGCACTTTAAGGCCCCTTCACACTGCCTGAAAAGTGACATAAATATAAAAATCTCTGAGCCTATATTTTCCCTTAAAACATGGCTCAAATACAGAGTTGATCATAAACATTCTCCTATCTAGATGAGGCTGTACAGCATCATGTGTTTGTTTTAAATTATCTAGAGCTTCCCTCAACCCCACTCCTGACATTCGGAAACTGGTTCAGTAGAGTCAAGAAAAAAATTGAATGAAAGGGCCATTACCTCTTACCTTAAAGGTTAAAAGCCTTTTTCTTACAATAACAAAGTGTCCTATGCTTGAACTGACATTATGAATCAACAGTTTGGATCATGAACTGCAGAACCTTAGAATGTTACGGTGATAGAGAAAGAGTGAACAAGAACTGTATGCCAGGTAGAAGAATATGGATGAATGCTCTTCCCAGAGATAATCTCATTGTGAATTTGATTAAACTAATGGTATCACAGAAATGGAAATGACTCCAAACTCAGTAATAGTGTATTTAGTCCTACAATATAATGACCCTGGATCACAAAAACACATAGAGACCATTCAGTGTTCATTCTGCTGTTGGGAAGATGAAAGAAATGTGGAACATCAGCATACAAAGATTAAGCTATCTGAAAGTATTGTGGTCTTTTAAATATACTCATACTACCCGTATCAAAAATCCCCTAGGATGCCTATAATATTCCTACTGTGCTTTGTGTATCTAAGATCTGTAGTACTGGTCAAGTTTACCCCTGGTGTATCCCTAGCATGCAGGCTGAAGTTTCAAATTACTGATGAGATCTTTTGCTTCTTTAAACATGGTATTAAGAGAGCCTTCGAGTTCTGAACAATATCATCCCTTTTTAGATCTGTCCAATCATCATAATATTGTGCCAGAGTTTGTTAGGTAAACATGACTGACAGACTCCCATCTTTATCCTTTGCATGGCTGGAGGTCAGCATTTGTGGAAGGTAATGCTTTTTTAATTAGCTGGTAGGGGATTGAATTTCCTTTGTGTGAACTGCTTGTTGTTTTCCCGTGAGTCAGTATCTGAAGAGGCTATGTCTTTGCATTCACTATTCAGTGTAACCCAGACAAATGAAGAACAATCATAAAAGATTCATACTGAAGACGTTTATGAAAAGTCAGATCTGTCAAGAAAACAAAATACTTCACCAGGTGACTACGAGACCTTTACAGAAAAGAAATACCAGTTATAAAAGAAGAATGGTTACTGAAGTCAGTTCAAAGGAAATGCTCTATACTTAACTGTGCACTATTAGCAGCAGAAAATAAACAGGTATAATTTTAGGGTGTAGTCTTAAGAACCTTGTGAGGCAGTGGTTTTGCAAGCTAAAATCAAAACAATCACTCCAAAAATATCTTGGTTTGACCTACAGATAACAACAATAGATCAGACATTGCCCTGACTAAAATAATGTTAGGATTCCATAACATACACTTGACTCAGGATCTTTAATTATCCAGAATTCCCATTGTATAAATAGTTCATGGCATTTACTTTAAAAGCCTCTAACGTAGTTTGAGATATATGCCCTATGGCAGGGGTTCTCAAGCTTTTTCTTTCTAAGGCCCCCCAAACATGTGATACAAACTGCATGGCTCACTTGTACCACAGTAGCTGGTTTTCTGCATCTAAAAGCCATGGCTGGCGTTAAGGGGTAGCAAGCAGGGCAGTTGCCCAGGGCCCCATGCCACAGGGGGCACCATGAAACTAAGTTGCTCAGGCTTCTGCTTCAGCCCCAGGTGATGGGGCTCAGGGCCCCACGCTTCATCCCATGAAGTGGGACTTCGGCTTTCTACCCTGGGCCACAGAAAGTCTAACACTGGCCCTGCTTGGCGGACCCCCTGAAACCTGCTCACGGACCCCCAGGGGGCCCAGACCCCTAGTTGAGAACCACTGCCCTACGGTATATTAGAAATTCAGAAGGAAACACAATCTTGATGTATTTACATATAGTATATACAGGGCCTGATACTCATAACACTTATATTGGAATTACAAGTAAGCAGAGTTACAGCAGAATTTGCATGGATTCTCAGCTTTTGAACCACAGAGCATGTATAGATTGTTTGAGGGACAGAATAAGATGAAAATTTTGAGTGGGGGTTGGGGAAAGGGGGAAGAGACGCTCCAAACCCTAGAGGCTACCATAGAAATCCTCAGCCAGTTGCTGGTCTACAGCTTAATGGCTGGACCATTAATGGCAGATGAGACCAGAGTGCAGACATTTCCCAAAACAAGGCTCATGGAGGAAACTGCATGCACATTCAACATTAATATGTAGGGGTGCATTTTCAGAAGACGTTCCATCTGCAAAATTTAATCATAAATGAGTATTGCACCTCTACCCAAAGTGTAAATCAGGTAGAGAGATTCAAAACTTAAATTATCTCCACAATTTATTTTCCAGGTGCAAACATGAGGTCATATATCTTGTGGGTATGATCCATGCCCACAAAAAAAGGAGACTGGACCTCAATCTAGCTGACACTATACGCGTGTGTGTATGCACACCCTCGTGAATATAGTTTTTGTTTTCTCTTTAATTATCTGATTCCATAGGTATTTTTTACTTGGACTATGGAAACTGTGCTTTGTTTCTTCTTAAAGTAATATTTGCTAGAGTGAATTTTCAATTATAGAGGGGGATAGACTTACATTAAACATCCCTCTTCTTTCCCACATACAATGGAAATGATTCTACCGACAAGACTGGAAATTCTCTAACTTAGATTTGACTCCGGGTGGTCTCAACTAACAAGAGCCAGGGTGCGGAAAACTAAACAAACAAGCAACCAACCATTCATTTATAAGAAAGTCAAATTGTCAAATTAAGTTGAAAATAGCTTTGTTTAAATCAAACCCACGAGCTTCTCTGAAAAATTTGGAGATGAGTCTGAGTTTGTTTTACCCTCAGCATTATGCTTTGTCTTTCTCTATGGATTTGGTATTTCTAGGCATAAATAATGTAACGTACTACACGTCATGTACGAAACATGGCACAGCTTTTAAGTAATTTGAATTCTTATCCCTACAAGGTTGTGTGCACTCCCACTCTCTCTCTCTCTCACACACACACACACACTTACCAGAATCTACATGTACATGATTTACTAGTAAGCCATTCTGCTGTAACATGTGTGTCTGTGAAAAGAAGAAATACATATATGTAAATACCTGTGTTTGTGAGTGGGTGAAGAGTTCTGATGAGGATCCCTCATGTTTAGTACATTGTTTTCAAAAGGAGAATTAGCCATTCATGAAGCGGAGGGAAAATTTGACAATTATTGTGTAACCAGATGTTTGATTTTACAGCAACTTTTAGATTAATAAACAATGTGAAATCTAAATGGTTTGAAAATTCACTGTACTGTTTGCATGTTTGTTTTTACCTAATGGCTCTGCTCCTATATAGCTGGAGGGCAAATATGTTGTGTTATTGTGCAGTGCTATCTAGACCATCAGTGATTCTTCTTCCAGCATGTGTTTGCACTGCCACTGCCTGAGGTCTTTGCAATATAAAATAAATATTTTTCTCTTCAAGGTGAGCAGAGGCTCTGACATTTCAGACTGCACACAGGTCATAGAAGAGGATTTTTGCTGGGATTTTTATCCTTGCTTTCACCGCTGTGATTCTAGTTTCATGGGGAGAAAAAAAAAGTTGTTTTTAGCTTTTTATCACATTTAATTGGCCTGTGGAAAATACAGGGGGTTCACTTAAGATTTATAAACAAATACTCCTTTATGTTCCTCATTACTTGGAAGAATACCTGTATAAGTGGTAGCTGTCAGATACAATAAGCACCCCCCTCCCTTTCTCCTTATATAATAATCCCAGCATTCAAAAGACTAATCACTACACATTGATCTACAAAGCGTCTTATTTCCTCATCAAATTTCCTCGCTGGACTTAGCCCATGCTTGTCAACTTCCCAGGTCCCCTTTTCAATAACTGGTTTATTCTTAGCATCTTGCCAAGAAGCATTCCTAGGAGTAAACCACGGAAGAATGAAGTTCTAATTTCTTTATCTCGCTCTGGGAGAGGTTTCTGCTCATGCTCATGGGAAAGGTCACAGGTAATTTTGGTTGTTGGTTCACTTTGGAGGAGCAGCCACATACAGCACATAGAGGTCCTTTGTCTAAGAATTCAGATGACCACCAAAGATGACAGAAAGAAACTAACTGGCAGCATAAGCAAGCAGATTCTTTTAACCCAGAGTAATTTGCCCTCATTCAGTTTCAGTTTGAAGTCAAATGTATAAAGTCTCCTGTTTCGGGGTTATTTTTCTCAAGTCTATGGGCTTAAGTTCAAAACCCATTAAAATCAATGGGAGTTTTTCTATTGAATTCAATGGCATTTAAGGATCAGGCCCTATGATTGTTTTTTAAAAAGTAGTAAGTTTAGTTCGCATGAAAGATGCTGGTGTGATAGTACTGAAGTCCTCTCCTCAGCCACAGCACTAATTGCAACACTTGTTGGCAGTGTCAAAATAGAGTTCAAAGATGAAGACTGACCGGCACTCTAATCCGTACATGTGGAGCAAGAACTCTGCTGAAATCATGGAAAGGGAACTGGGGTAAACACCCAGCATCCCCAACCTGAACCCCACATGATATAAAAAGTGAGGCAATAGGTAAACACACTGACAGATGCCCAAGCTGTATGCTCCAGTGCAGCCAATCAAGCACTATTTCACTAGCACTACATGCCTTTATACATTTAAAAATAAATATGCTGAGTTGCAAAAGATAAGGAGTGGAAAGAATCAGTTATTCTCCACTTGTAGGGATGACTAAATACATTACTTGGGAGATTCTTGTCAGCTCTACCTTGTGAGGATAAAAAAATTATTGTGTTCCACAATATTATATATTGGTGTCTGGTGTTTTATTTATTTACATCTTAATATTCACATACATATAGTTTGTGTCCATAAGCATATAACACCAAACTGAAATCAATTAATAGATTGATATACTTTAACACCAGAAAGGACCATTATGATTTTCTAGTGTGTGACCCATTGCTTAATCCAGATCTTAGATTTCACTCAGTAATCCTTCACTGACCCCAATAACTTGTGGTTGAACTAGAGCATCTCTCTCAGAAAGATATCCAATTTTTATTTCAAGTGATGGAGGATGGAATTCTTGCCCTCTTGAAGTCAATGGCAAAACTTCCATTGACTTCAAGGGGGCCCGGATTTCACCCAGAGAATTTATTGCATCCCTTGGCTAAACTGGTCTACTGTTAATTACCCATTGTTAAAAATACGCATCTTATTTCCAGTTGGAACTTTGCTGCCTTCAGATTTCAGCCACTCCATCTTGTTGTGCCTTTGTCTTCTAGATCAAAGAGCAAACAGTACCAGATGTCTTCCTCCCCAACTACCTCAAAAGGTTCTAATACTGTGCTAAAGCTACAACCCACATTTCTCAAGTGAGTTTTAAATTTGGCAAACGAGTTCTCCCATCTCTACATGAAATCACTAGATTTTACTCAGACATTACAAAGTACTAGTAAAAAGTAGCGTGCTTCTTTAATTCTTTTTTGTCTTCCCGTCTTTTAACTTACCCTACTGGCTTCTCCAAAAGCCTGTGGCTGGCCCCACGTTAGGAGGTTGTTTACTACATCAGAACTGAATGGCTGGCTTTTCCCAGCTATAGCAAAATTTGCTGCTCTCTGTGGGTCTCATCCAAAACTCGTTGAAGGCAATGGAAGTCTTTCCATTGACTCCAATGGGCCTTTGGATTAGAACCTATCTGTTTTGCACAGCATTAACCAACCATACCTCCACTGCTACCAGTGGTCTGATTAGACACTGACAGTGCCAGGATAGTACAGCCCGTGGTTAGTAAGTCCCTGTGGTGTAAATTTATTCACAGTGGGTGGACTACCCCGTGTTTTTCAGTGCATGTGTGGGTGATAGCGCTGAAACATTCTGGATACTGATCTATTTAAAGGGAGAAGATGATGCATGCTTTACTTCAGGTAGAATCGGGGAAAAGAGCAATGCAGAGACAGAACAGCTAAAGATCATTCTCACTGTTCTCTTGCTCTTAGCTCCTTCTCAGGTTACTGTATTTTCTGTCTCTCCTCATTCCATTGGAGCAGTGCTGAAGATGGGTGAGATAATACTTGGCCCAAATCCAGGCAATCATTTCTGAGTAATTAGTTTAGGTACCGCACATCCAACCTGTACTTTTTCAAGTAGGTATCAAGTGGGTCAAGTTACCTGACTACCTGCCTGTATTTAGATGCTGTGCTGCATGTTAACCTCATCTCCAGCTATGGGTAGAGAACCTAACTGAATGTATGGGCTGCTTTTGGGAGATCTGTTTTTTGCTAAAACTAGCTGTCTCTTTACCCCCAATGCTAGGTGGAGTATACATTTGTTCTTCACTGTCACAATGTCATCCTATGCTGCAAAGCATGACTTTAGCACAACCCAGGAGCAAAATCTACAATTATAGTCACCTCAAAGACTGACATTAATTTGGAGGTTACCAGTGTTTCCTTTCATTTCTTTGTGTAGTTGGAAAAAACCCAACATGTAATAGGAGAATGAACAGTTTTTTCAACTGAGAAACCATGAGCACAAGTTATTCTGTAATATATATTTCAGGGGGCCAATCAGATTTTCAAAGACACTGATGGTAATTAGGGACCTAGTTCCCATTGACTTACAATGGAAATTATATGCCTAACTGTTATTTGTGCTTGGGAAAATCTCCCCATCTTGAATGGAGATCCTTGAATGACAACTGCTATTCAAGTGCAAAGCATAGTTATTACTATGATATGCCATTGACAAGCAAAGGCCTTGGCATGGCAACACTGCAACTAATGTGCCCTCTCCCAGCACTTAGTAACTCCCTTTTACTACTGCCCTGGGGTCACTCTTTCCCTTTCATCCTTCTGGCCCATTGTCATTATGAAATAAATCCCTCTACTGACCCCACAAGCATCAGCACTGCAGGCTGTCCCACACTTCCCTGCTAAAGTACCTTGTCCTTGACCTGTAGGGACCACCTTTAAGGGAGAGAGTTGCAGTTCAGCCTCCATGCTGATTCTCTCCTTGGCCCCTCTGCTGTGCCTGTGAACAAGGCTGCTACTTAGTACCAGCTGTGAAGATAGATATCCACCAGAAATTGGCCTGAGACCACTAACGATTTTACAGAGGCCAATGAATAGCTGTCAGATATGAAAGACTTTCAGTCAATATTAATCTGGATCAGATTCAGATTGGGAAACTCGTGGTGAATGGCTTCAGTATTCCATTATCAATTCCCCAGTCTCCTGTAGTAAAACTTAGGAGACATGCTTAAGAGGCTGTGTTGCTCTTGTTGTTTTGTTTATGTTTCCCATTTTTAGAAGCTAGTCTGTAAAGGCTGTTTGGCTCCAGATGTCCATTGACTTTCAGGTGAATGTGAGCAGACATTCCAAGGTTAGTTCAACTCAAGCATAAATGTTGGAGTCACTGTCTGTAGTGCTAGAAATTACAGAAAGTACCAGTTACTTGTTCCTATTTCACCTGACTGATTAGCATTGCAATCAGTGCACCAAGGAATTTGAAAAACATCAGTTACTCGGATCAGAGAGCAGCATAATCCCAAACTGCGGGTAAGTTTCAAACAGTTGAAATTCAATTATCTTTAAAAAATAAAATGTTTCAAGGCAAAAAAAAAGTCTAATATGTTTGTAATTAGAGCATGATTCATATTTGGGAATATGAGATATAAATCAAAACACAAGAGTAAACTATGTTAATACCATGCTAATCAATAGGAATGTTTATGATTTCAACACTTCATGGTTACTTTTGAATTATTACAAATAGTGCCAGATTCTGAGCTAGCATAAATTGATGCAGCTCCTTTGAAGTCAATGAAGCTACGAGGATTTAAAACAGTCGAAGATCTGGTCCATAATCTTTTCTTGACAAGGTTGCAGTCCTGATTCATCGTCACTGTGTTACTCCAATTTTCTACCTGTGTAAATAGATCAAAGTAAAAAGAAAAGGAGTACTTGTGGCACCTTAGAGACTAACAAATTTATTTGAGCATAACCTTTCATGAGCTACAGCTCACTTCATCGGATGCATTCAGTGGAAAATACATTGGGGAGATTTATATACATAGAGAACATGAAACAATGGGTGTTACCATACACACTGTAAGGAGAGTGATCGCTTAAGATGAGCTATTACCAGCAGGAGAGTGGGGGGGGGGGGGAAGGGAGAGGGGAAGAAAACCTTTTGTGGTGGTAATCAAGGTGGGCCATTTCCAGCAGTTGACAAGAACGTCTGAGGAACAGTGGGGGGTGGGAAATAAACATGGGGAAATAGTTTTACTTTGTGTAATGACCCATCCACTCCCAGTCTCTATTCAAGCTTAAGTTAATTGTATCCAGTTTGCAAATTAATTCCAATTCAGCAGTCTCTCATTGGAGTCTGTTTTTGAAGTTTTTTTGTTGAAGAATTGCCACTTTTAGGTCTCTAATTGAGTGACCAAAGAGATTGAAGTGTTCTCCAACTGGTTTTTGAATGTTATAATTCTTGACGTCTGATTTTTATCCATTAATTCTTTTACGTAGAGACTGTCCAGTTTGACCAATGTACATGACAGAGGGGCATTGCTGGCACATGATGGTGTGTATCACATTGCTAGATGTGCAGGTGAACGAGCCTCTGATAGTGTGGCTGATGTGATTAGGCCCTATGATGGTGTCCCCTGAATAGATATGTGGACACAGTTGGCAACGGGCTTTGTTGCAAGGGTAGGTTCCTGGGTTAGTGGTTCTGTTGCGTGGTGTGTGGTTGCTGGCGAGTATTTGCTTCAGGTTGGGGGGCTGTCTGTAGGCAAGGACTGGCCCATCTCCCAAGATCTGTGAGCATGATGGGTCGTCCTTCAGGATAGGTTGTAGATCATTGATGATGCGTTGGAGAGGTTTTACTACAAAAGGTTTTCTCCCCCCCGCTCTCCTGCTGGTAATAGCTCATCTTAAGTGATCACTCTGGTTACAGTGTGTATGGTAACACCCATTGTTTCATGTTCTCTAGGTCTATAAATCTCCCCACTGTATTTTCCATTGAATGCATCCGATGAAGTGAGCTGTAGCTCACGAAAGCTTATGCTCAAATAAATTTGTTAGTCTCTAAGGTGCCACAAGTACTCCTTTTCTTTTTGCGAATACAGACTAACACGGCTGCTACTCTGAGGTCAATGAAGTTACAGAACTGTAAAACTGGAGTAGTGCAGTGGAGAATCAAGGCCATATTAAGCTCTGTAGATGTTATAATTCAAATGCAAATCAGATGTAATATGAAAGTATAGTATTACTGGCAAGACGTCAGTCCTCTCTTTCTTGTTAAGGGAACCTCAAAATTCAGTTTAGATGGTCCCACTGGTTCTGCTTTTATCTTTTGCTCATAAGCACCACTGTGCCTTTTGGCTAGGTTCCAGTAGCTCTGTATCACTATAGTAAATATTATTTTGTTGATTGTACTCTCTCTGTATTGAACAATCATCAGATTCCTGCCCAAAAACACTTAAAGGCATAAGTGAAAATAATACAGCATGAAACAGAACAGGGGAGCATATGGTGATCATAGTCAGCTATTTACCTCATTTGACAGCACCTCTTTACTCACTTAACTTGACAGTACCCTTTTTATTAAATATGGGCATGAGCCCAAACCCCAGATCTGGAGGAGGTGCAAAAAGATCTTAAATTTAAACTGAAACCTAAGACTTAAACTTTAAGTTTAAATTGAGATCTGTTGATTTGTGTTTCTCTTTTGCTATTGCCAACCCCAACAGTTCAATAATCATGAGTCAAGTCCTCTAAAAAAAATCATAAGATTGGCTTAAAAATCATGCAGTTTTTTACAACGAATACATTTTGGTTTCTTTTTATTTCTCTTCTATTTTGAGCCCAGCTGGACCCTGCATCACATTTTTAAACCTCTTCTCCACAACCATGTAGTCTAAAAATTTACTTTTCCTTCCCAATGATGTCTGAGAGTCTCATGTAATCGCTTGTCTCCAGCAATTGAAATTTTAACAAAATCAACACATATTGCAAGACTCGTGTTAAATTTGCAAGGGTTGAACCACTGTAAATCTTTCCCAAGGTTCACAAACTGCTGACAGAGGCCTTGGTATTAACTTTTTTGAAGCCCTGGGGTCAAATTCTGCTCTGACATACCGCTTGTGCAATAGGATTGCAAGAGATGAAAGTGCAGCCAGCACTGGGCCCATGGTATCATATGATTATCGGCACCATTTTCAATTTCAAATGAATTGTAAATTTTTCATTTTTATCAGACAACATTTAGTTAGGACAAACACCTAAGGAACAAAGTGGAACACTTGTACCCTGGCAAAATGAGTCAGAAAAAAAAAGTTCCTGCCCAGCTGGCCTGGACTTTAGCCAACCTAATCCTTTGACAGACAGAGTCTTTGTTATGTCAGAAAGCAGCCACCTTGCCTTACCATCAGGAAGCATACTTACTCTTCCTCCCCACCCCCCAACAACTGCTGCAGCCAGCTGCTGCAGAAGATAGGTGGCTGGAAGGTATGCTGGCTGCCAGTGTAATCAGAGAGAGAGGAGCAAAGAGGTGAGCCCAGGCTTGTGTTCTGCTGAGAGTTAAAGAAGGGAACTACATATGTCTCAAGTGGACTTAAAGGTGCAAACTGTGCCTGCTAAAGGGAAACCAGGCTGAAGCCCTGTTGAAAATTTAGTCCTAAATAGAACTACTGCAAAATTGGACAAACTTATTTGGAAGAAAAATGGCTTTTTAAACTAAATTTTTCATGGGAAGTTTTTGGTATTTTTTTAGCTTTTGAAATAACAGAAAAATTATTTTTTAAAAGAAAAAAATCATTTTAATCCCACCCAGAAATATATTTTAGCTACTAGCTTTACTAACAATTTAATCTCCACAATAGTTGTTTAAGAAAGCTTCACTCTGTCACCTAATACAAATAGAAAAAACAGCCCAACATTATCGTTACCTGAGATATAATCATTGAACATCATGAACTAAATGCTAAATGAACTCCATGCATTTAGTTAATTTTCAGAAACTGTAAATGCCACGAACAAGATGTGTTTCAAGCAAACAAAACAGAAATGTATTTTGTTAATTGCAGAATGGTAAAAGGATAATTAAAGTAGTGGCTCAGTTGGCAAACAATGGTGTTGTACCTGAAGTGGAATAAAAAACGATTGTTAGGAGGAGACTGCACAACTTAATGACAAAAATGGAAAAGCCCACTCATATACGAAGAAATGGATCACAAAGTGATCTGATCAGTAAGACAAGATAATACACATCAAGGTAGATTAATACATTAGCCTAGATTGTAGCCTAACCAAAGAGAATTAGCTGTGGACAATCCAAATCTCAACAGCGATATTTAGAATACCAGGAGTAGAATTATTATTTTTACTTTTATAATTTGTTGAGCACGAACAATAGACTCAGACAATTGAGAATACAGTACTTGCCAAGGATTTTATAACTTAAGTAATAACAAATAGTCATTAATTCAGACACCTAAGACCTGGTCCAAAGCGCATTAAAGTCAGTGGGAATTTTTCCATTGAATTTAACAGATCTGGATCATACCCCTAATGACCACTCAAGAAATAGCAAGGATGACCATAAATCTTAATCTTGCAGTCTTCCCACACAAATGAATGGAAAAGAATCTCAGAGATTCCACAGAGATAAAAATAATATGTTGCCCTGGCAATGAGAGATGAGGAATGTCCCCCAAAGGTGGTGGAGGAGAAGCCCCGTACCTCCAAGGCTAGGAGGACTGTGGCCACCACTCCCAAGAGGATATGAAGGATGGTGATGGTCGGTGACTTCCTTCTAAGGGGAACAGAGGCATCCATCTGCCAGCTGATGTAGCATCCAAGGAGGTGTGCTGCCTGCCAGGGTCACATATCGGAGACATCGTGGAAAGATTCATAGAATCATAGAATATCAGGGTTGTAAGGGACCTCAGGAAGTCATCTAGTCCAATCCCCTGCTCAAAGCAGGACCAATCCCCAACTAAATCATCCCAGCCAGGGCTTTGTCAAGCCTGACCTTGCCATGGATCATCTGGCCCTCTGACTACTACCTCATGCTGCTCATCCACGGGGCATTAATGCGAAGTATGACACTAAGCAGATCATAAGTGACTACAGGGCACTGGGAATAAGGGTGAAGGAATTGGGTGCAGAGGTGGTGTTCTCATCGATCCTTCCAGTAGTCAAGAATAGGAGCACAGGCAAAGACAGACATATCCTGGAGATGAATGCCTGGCTGAGTGGATGGTGTCGCCAGGAAAGATTCAGCTTCCTCGACCAGGGGATACTGTTCTGAAAAGGAGGACTGCTGAGCATGGATGGGGGTCCACCTATCGAGGAAGGGGAAGAGTATCTTTGGATACAGACTGACTAACCTAGTGAGGAAGGCTTTAAATTAGGTTTGACAGGGGCAGGAGACAAAAGCTCACAGGAAAGTCCACAACATGGACACTTGGGTGAACAGTTGGAATCTAGGGGGAAGATGGGCAATCACAGCAGGAACAAAGGAGAGACAACAGGGAATATAGAGGAGAAATCTAATGAACATCTTAGATCTCTGCATACTTATGCAAGAAGTATGGGGAATAAACAGGAAGAACTAGAGATACTAGTGAATATTTACAATTGTGACATCACAGAAACTTGATGGTATAATTCACAAGACTGGAATATTGGTACAGAAGCTTGTTCATGAAGGACAGACAGGGAGAAAGGGGAGGAGGTGTTGCCTTGTATATCAAATATGTATACACTTGGACGGAGACAAAGATAGAAGTGGAGACAGACCTGTTGAAAGTCTCTGGGCAAGGATAAAAGGGGTAAAAAACAAAGGTGATGTCATGGGAGGGGTATACTTTATACCATCTAACCAGGAAGAAGACATGGATGAGGCTTTTTTTTTAAAAAAAGCCAACAATCGTCCAAAGCACAGGACTTGGTGATGATGGGGGACTTCAACTTCCCAAACATCTGTTGAGAAATACAGCAGAACACAAAGTATCCAACAACTTATTGGAATGCATTGGAGACAACTTTTTATTACAGAATGTGGAGAAAGAGACTAGGGAAAAGGCTGTTCTAGAGTTGATTTTGACAAATAGGGGGAACTGGTTAAAATTTTGAAGGTGGAAGGCAACTTGGGTGAAATTGATCATGAAATGACAGAGTTTATGATTCTAAGAAACAGTAAGAAGCAAAACAGTGAAATAAAGACAACGGACTTCAACAACACAGACTTTAGCAAAGTCAGAGAATTGGTAGATAAGATCCTGTTGGAAGCATGTCTAAGGGGGAAAAAGAGTTCAGCAGAGTTGGCAGGTTTTTAAAGACACATTATTAATGTCATAAAATCAAATTATCCCAATGAATAGGAAAGATAGGAAGTCTGGTAAGAGACCGTGCTGGCTTAACCAGGAGATCTTCAACAATCTGAAACTCAACAAAAAGAGTAATACAAAAAGTGGAAACTAGGTCAAATTATGAATGATGTACATAGTAAGAAAAACAAGCACGTAGTGACAACATTGGAGAGGCCAAGGCACAAAATGAGATTAAACTTGCTAAGGACATAAAGGATAACAAAAAAACCCACAACATTTTACAAATATACTAGAAGCAAGAGAAAGACCAAAGACAGGGCAGGTCCATTACTAAATGAGGAGGGAAAGACAACAGCAGAAAATGCAGCAATGGGCAAAGTGTTAAATGCCTTTTAAAAATTCAGTTTTCATCAAAAAAAAGTTGGCAGTGATTGGATAATGGAAGTAGTGAACATTAGTGTAGATGCGGTAGGATATGCAGCTAAAATAGGTAAAGAACAAGTTAAGAATTACTTAGACAAGTTAGATGTCTTCAAGTCAGCAGGGTCTGATGAAATGCATCCTAGAATACTTAAGGAGCTGACTGAAGAGATCTGAACCATTGGCAATTATCTTTGAGAACTTCAGGATAGGAGAGATCTCAGAGGACTGGAAAAAGGACAAATATAGTATCTATCTTTAAAAAGGGGGAATAAGGACAACCCAGGGAATTATAGACCAGTCAACTTAACTTTGATATCCTGGAAAAATAATGGAAGAAATAGTCAATCTATTTGTAGGCACATGGAAGATTATAAGGTGATAAGTAACAGTCAACATGGATTTGTCAAGAACAAATCATGTCAACCCAACCTAATATCCTTCTTTGACAGGGATAACAAGCCTTCTGGATAGGAGGGGAAGCAGTTAAAGTGATGTTTCTTGACTTTAGTAAAGCTTTGGATACTTACATGAAAGAAAACAAGAGAAATATAGTCTAGACAAATCTAAAAGGTGGGGGCACAACTGGTTGGAAAACCATACTCAGAGTAGTTATCAATGGTTAACAGTCAAGCTAGAAGGGCATATCAAGTGGGATCCCACAGGGATCTGTCCTGGTTCTGGTTCTATTCAATATCTTCAAAATTATTTGTATAATGGCACAGAGAGTACACTTATAAGGTCTGTAGATGATACCAGGTTGGGAGGGGTCCCAAGTACTTTGGAGAGGACAAGATTAGAATTCAAATGATATTGATAAACTGGAGAAATGGTCTGAAATAAATAGGATGAAAATCAGTAAGGACAAATGCAAAGTACTATACTTAGGAAGGAACAATCAGTTGCACAAATACAAAACGGCAAATAGCTGCTTAGGAAAGAATACTGCAGAAAGGGATCTGGCGGTCATAGTGGATCACAAACTAAATATGAGTCAACAATGTAATACTGTTAAAAAAAAAAGTCCAGAGGAGAGCAACAAAAATGATTAAAGATCTAGCAAACATGGCCTATGTGGAAAGATTGAAAATATTGTGTTTGTTTAGTCTGGAGAAGAGAAGACCGAGGTGGGACATGATAACAGTCTTCAAATACATACAAGAGGAGGGTGATAAATTGTTCTCCTTATCCACTGAGAACAGAACAAGAAGTAAAGGGCTTAAATTGCAGCAAGGGAGATTAGGTTAGACATTAGGAAAAACTTCCTAACTGTAAGAATAGTTAAGCATGGGAATGAATTACTTAGGGAGGTTGTGGAATCTCTGTCACTGGAGGTTTTTGAGACCAGGTTAGACAAACAACTCTCAGGGGTGGTCTAGGTAATACTCTTACCTCAGTGCAGGAGACTGGACTAGATCTACCAAGGTCCCTTCTAATCCTACATTTCTAGGATTCTATGATTCATTAGAATTTATAACAAGTTTACCAATCTATAAAATGTCTGATTAAATATAATTGTATTTTTTGCCCTACCTGTTTGCAATAGAGAAAATAGAGAGCGTTATAAAAACAATCAGACAGTAGGTCTGAAAAATAATTCACCTCAATACCCTGTAAGAATAATTCTTTTAAGCCATCTAAGATGAGTACTGAGGAGGCTCTGGCAGATAAACTGGCTGTCAGTTAATAAAAAGTTGGGAAACTTTGATTTCCCATCATTCTTAAAAAATGAATGGAACTGCAAAACAAACAACTAGCTACCTAGAACAGGAACTTTAGTTCTTCATTTGATTCTCTCTGCTGTCTGAGTATGAGATTTTCTTTTTTCACATTAAGCAAAATCATAGATAAGCAGGAGTTCAAGTCAGAAAAAGGCTAAAATAAAAATTAGTGTTTGTGTGTTAAAACCAGGCACAAAAACCCATTTGTAATTGTCACACTGACTGAAAATATTGTGTTAAATACAGGCCCGCTGATGGGGGAGGACAATTGCCCAGGGGCCCAGGAGATTTAAAAGGGCCCGCAGCCCTAGGCATGGGCAGCTGGTGAACCCCCAGCTCGGGGAGGCTAGCCCCTGGCCTGGATCACCCCTTCTGCCCGAGGCCCTGTCTCTCCCGCCAGAGTTCCCCCCACCCCAGCACTGCAGCCAGACCCCCCTCCACGGACCCCAGGTCGCCTGAGTGCCACCAGTCCCGGAGTGTCAGGTGGGTGAGCGGGTGGCGTGGCTCCCCTCCCCCAGCCCCAGAATGCCAGGCGGGTGAATGGGTGGCGCGGTCCCCCCCACAGCCCTGGAACACCGGGTGGGTGAGCGGGCCCCCGGCCCACCCCCAGCCCCTGACCCCCGGGAGGATGAGCGGGCGGTGCAGCCCCCGCTATCCTCGAAATGCCAGGTGGGTGAGCCAGCGGCATGGGCCCACCAGCCCTGGGGCCCTCATTAGCCCCCCAGCCTGGGGCCCTGGCCACGGGAAGAAAAGCCCCCCTCAGCACAGCCTGGAAAGCAGGAAGGTGCCTGGTGTGGAGCATGGGCGGAGCCACGCAAGGCTGTTTGTGGAGGCATAGCCTCCCCCGCCTTTGATACCTGCAGCCCATGGCCCCGGGCCCTTTTAAATCACCCAGGCGGGCTGCAGGGCTCCTAGGCACATACAGGGTGGTACTGGTAGTGGCGAAGGCAGCCGGGTGGGCATGTGGAAGCTCTGGCCATGCCAGAAGAGCACGCCCAATAGCGCAGCCGGCAGCCCACTGGACACCAGCAGTGTAGCCGGCAGCAGCTTGCTGGGCACCAACCAGGACAGGTGCAGCACTGCCCAAAAATCTGAGCCATCCCTGTCTAGGGGGCCCATTGACTGTTCTGCCCTGGGCCCCAGAATTGCTGTCGGCTGGCCTGGTTAATTAGAACTAAGAAAAATTGGCTATTTCAGCAAATAGGTTTGTATAACTGTTCTCCCTAGTTGCACTCTGCCTATGTTGACAGACTTGAGTATTGCTCTGTTTTGAGTTAAAAAGATGGAAGTTTTACCTTGACTTCAGTGGGGTTGGATTTCACTCATAGATTTTAATGCTAGAAGGGACTATTCGGGTTATCTAGTCTGACCTCTTGCATAACACAGGCCATAGAATTTTACCCATCAAGTCCAACTTGACTTTCCTCATCTACACATCAAACCTGGCAGAGTTCAAATTTGTAAGAAAAACTCAAACTAAGTGTTTTGAGGTTTCACAACACATGAGTTATATTGACTTCTGTTCAGTACACAACCAGTAATTAGCAAAATGTCACATGTGTTCATCAAATTGGAAAATTTCAGAAGCCTAGATTTTAAAATCCCATTGGGTTTATAGGAGAGAACATAGGTAGTGGATACTCTTGCAATTTTATCTTATGCTACCCGTTGAAAAATTTATAGAGAACAGTATCCCTGATGAGGTCACGGCACACCTGGTGGCTGAGCTTTGTAACTTTGTCCTCACCCACAACCATTTCAGATTTGGGGACAACTTATACCTTCAAGTCAGTGGCACTGCTGCTGGTACCCGCATGGCCCCACAGTATGCCAACATTTTTATGGCTGACTTAGAACAATGCTCTCGTCCCCTAGCTCCCGTCATTTGCTTACACTACACTGATGACATCTTCATCATATGGATACATGGAAAGGAGGCCCTTGAAGAACTGACCAGGATTTCAACAACTTCCACCCCACCATCAACCTCAGCCTGGACCAGTCCACACAAGAGATCTACTTCCTGGACACTACAGTGCAAATAAGTGATGGTCATATAAACACCATCCTATACCAGAAACCTACTGACCACTATACTTACCTACATGCCTCCAGCTTCCATCCAGGACACATCACATGATCCATTGTCTACAGCCAAGCCCTAAGATACAACCAAATTTGCTCCAATCCCTCACACAGAGACAAACACCTACAAGATCTTTATCAAGCATTCTTAAAACTACAATACCCATCTGGGGAAGTGAGGAAACAGACTGACAGAGTGAGATGAGTACCCAGAAATCACCTACTACAGGACAGGCCCAACAAGAAAAACAACAGAACACCACTGGCCATCACATACAGCCCCCAGCTAAAACCTCTCCAGCACATTATCAGCGATCTACAACCTATCCTGGAAAATGATCCCTCACTCTCACAGACCTTGGGAGGCAGGCCAGTCCTTATTTACAGACAGCCCCCCAACCTGAAGCAAATACTCATCAGCAACTACACACCACACCACAGAAACACTAACCCAGGAACCAATCCCTATAGCAAACCTTCTTGCCTACTCTGTCCCCATATCTACTCTAATGACACTGTCATAAATATAAAGGGAAGGCTAACCACCTTTAAATCCCTCTTGGCCAGAGGAAAAAACCCTTTCACCTGTAAAGGGTTAAGAAGCTAGGATAACCTCGCTGGCACCTGACCAAAATGACCAATGAGGAAACAAGATACTTTCAAATCTGGAGGGGGGGAGAAACAAGGGTTCTCTCTGTCTGTGTGTTGCTTTTGCTGGGACCAGAGCAGGAATGCAGGTCAGAACTCCTGTAAAGGGCTAATAAGCAATCTAGTTAGATATGCGCTAGATTCTGTTTTGTTTAAATGGCTGAGAAAATAAGTTGTGCTGAATGGAATGTATATTCCTGTTTTTGTGTCTTTTTGTAACTTAAGGTTTTGCCTAGAGGGATTCTCTGTGTTTTGAATCTGATTACCCTGTAAGGTATTTACCATCCTGATTTTACAGAGGTGATTCTTTTACTTTTTCTTCAATTAAAATTCTTCTTTTAAGAACCTGATTGCTTTTTCATTGTTCTGAAGATCCAAGGGTTTGGGTCTGTGTTCAGCTATGCAAATTAGTGAGGATTTTTATCAAGCCTTCCCCAGGAAAGGGGGTGTAGAGTTTGGGAGGATTTTGGGGGGAAAGACGTTTCCAAGAGGGCTCTTTCCCTGTTATATATTTGTTAGACGCTTGATGGTGGCAGCAATAAAGTCCAAGGGCAAAAGGTAAAATAGTTTGTACCTTGGGGAGTTTTTAACCTAAGCTGGTAAAAATCAGCTTAGGGGGTTTTTCATGCAGGTCCCCACATCTGTACCCTAGAATTCAGAGTGGGGAAGGAACCTTGACAGACACCATCATAGGACCCAACCACATCAGCCACACCATCAGAGGCTCATTCATCTGCACGTTTACTAATGTTATATATGCCATCATGTGCCAGCAATGCCCCTCTGCCATGGCCAAACTGGACAGTCCCTACGTAAAAGAATAAATGGACAAAAATTGGACATCAGGAATGGTAACATACAAAAGCCAGTAGGAGAACACTTCAATCTTCCTGGACATTCTATAACTGATTTAAAAGTAGCTATACTTGAACAAAAAAGCTTCAGAAACAGACTTCAAAGAGAAACAGCAGAACTAAAATTCATTTGCAAATTTAACACCATTAATTGGGCCTGAATAGGGACTGGGAGTGGCTGGCTTATTACAAAAGCGGCTTTGCCTCTCCTGGAATTGACTCCTCCTCATCTATTATTGGGAGTGGACTACATCCACCCTGACTGAATTGGCCCTGTCAACACTGGTTCTCCACTTGTGAGGTAACTCCCCTCTCTTCATGTGTCAGTATAATAATGCCTGCATCTGTAATTTTCACTCCATGCATCCGATGAAGTGGGTTCTAGCCCACGAAAGCTTATGCCCAAATAAATCTGTTAGTCTTTAAGGCGCCACCAGATTCCTTGTTGTTTTTGTGGATACAGACTAACACGGTTACCCCTGACAGAAAATTTTGACTCTGTATCAAGACTGAGGTTTTCTAAGGACTTTAAGTTAAAAGTTAGGTGCCCAACTTTGTAATGTTTTGGAATGATCTCAGCTATCACTCTGGCAACCACATAGTTCTTATTTCTACGGCTTCCTGTTCCTGCTGTCCTGAGTGTTTTGTCTAATGTCTTCTTCTCAAACAAGTCATCTTCTTTCGTCAGCCCAATATAAATATCACTCCTCTCTTTCTTGCTAAGTCAGGGAGAAGTAGGGTTACTTTTTGAAATGCAAAAAAACCCCAGCATTCCCTGCCCTCCACAAGGCAAGCCCATCGCAGCATCAAGCCCCAACCACAAGGCAACTCTGCAACACCCTCCCCCAACAGAGTATCTAGAGAGATAAAACACACAGAAAAGATTGATAACATCATACATCTCCTCACTCTCACGTGACACAAACCCTCTCTCTCACACAGGCACAGTGCACTTGTGTGTTGGCGGGCAGACAGCTGCTGTATTTTCAACAGTTTTGATCTGTTGTCACTTAAACTGCAGCAGTGGGAACACTGCAGCATCTTTAGCTGGACACACAAACTTTTAATATTACATATCCATGTCTATTGTGATAATAATGCAAATCGTTAGACCCATGGTAAAAAAAAAAACATGGCAGATTAAATTATCTTTCTGGCAACTGGCAAAACCATAAAAAACGCGTCCTGGCTGGTCAAATACCAGCCAGGTAGGAACCTTATCGAGAAGTATTTGGTATGGGGAGAACAGTCAAGTAGCCAGCTGCAGCAGGGTCAGTCTCTTAGCAACACACTGGCCACAGCTGATCCTGCCAGGGGCTGCCTGATTGATTACACTTCCTGACTGGTGGAGGAATGGAGCTAGGAACAACTTGACCCAGCAGCAGCTAGAGCACACTGGCTGCTCAACGCAGTCTATACTTGCAGCTGTGATTGGTTCTGCTTCCTGCTCCTGCCCAGCCTTTTCTTGTGACTGCTTCGGTTCCTGCCCTTCTCCATCCTTGGCACCCCTGTCTCTGACTCCAGGCTCTGCTTCCCAACCACATCTCTGGCTCACTCATTGTCTCTGGCATTCAGCTACTGATCCCTGACTCTGATTCTTGGCTCTGCTCTTAACTACACTCCTAGGCATCCCCTGGTCCTGATTCTTGTCTCTACTCTGTTCTGCTCTAACTCCGAGGCCTGGCCAACCCCATGGCTCCAACCATTATGCCCAACTGCCCGGATCCCAGTCGTAATCCTGCCAAGATCTCACCAGCATCATTTACATTTATCTTCATGAGTGCAAATTTGCAGAACATCATTACTAAATATGCAGTTGATAATTCTGGATAGTTACTATCACCAATTAGCAAAACTCAGACACAGCACCCAGGAATCTTGGGACCTAATCCTGCAAACACCTATGCACATGAGAAATTTTACACAACTAAGTAATCTCACTGAGTTCAATGGCAATACTCACGTGCATGAAGTTGCCTACTTGCACAAGTGTTGGCAGTATCATAACCTTCACTTTTACTGTTCATAGCAATGTGACATGAACAATTCCAAGCCTTGGCACCACTTGCATTTTTTAACATAATTCTAAGCATATGAAAGTTTTCATTATTCCAGTTGTTACCCTGTTTTCACATAGATACATTAGCTAGGTCATGGTATTTTGCTCTGGGCTTCTTTTTTTAATTAGTTTTGCTGACCAGGGACCCACTGTTGTTGAAACAGATGTTGCAGCCCAATAATAGCTCTCAGCTGCCAAAAGCAAAATATGGAACTCAGCCCTGGCCATGCAGAACAAATGACTGTAATGAGGGGCAAACATAATCTAAACAATAGGAAAACTTGACATTAATGTGTGTTTATCGGCTTTATCATATGCTGCATCTTTTCTTAACTGCACTTTCCTGTTTAATCTAAAAATATACAGAATACAATAAGTTAGTGACTCTCCCTTCGTGTATATATATATATATAATAGTTAACTATAATATAACAGTATACTAATAGATCTATGATTATCATTTATCTACTTATTGGCACTTCTAAACTAAGTGTTATTTAACTGAGTCTCTCTGTGTGTTCTGCTCAAAATAGGATCAAAAGCTTTTGCCATTCTCTTCTGAAGGACTATGTCAGGGGGTCTGTGGGCTACTCACCCAGGAAGGGGTAGAGCTAGTTCAGGCAGGTGCAGGTGGATGCTGTTATAGGGCCAGCTGGCGAGAGCTGGCTGCAAGCCTGAGGCAGGAGCCAGAGAGGGCTTGAAGCTCTGACAGTTTGTAATACCAGGAGGCAGGGGGAGAGTTCCCAGCCAAGTGGTGGTGATGTTACACAATCTGGTTCACCGCTTTTTCTGTGGGTCATCTGGGAGGGTCATCTGACCCAGTCCTGGCTCATGGATTGGCTGCTGCAGCACACCTGAAGGATGAGTCATCACAGGCTGAGGGATAAGTCACTGCAAGTGCTGGATGAGAGATTCTCTCGCAGAGTAGGGTTCTGATCCAAAGCCCACTGATATTTAATGGCAGTGTCCACTAACATCAATAGCAGACCCTATGTGAAGAGAGTTCTGTATAGTGTTGCAAACAAGACAAGTCTTGGCTCATCCTCATCTTTGGAAGAGTTCCACTGTGTTGGGACAGTGAAGGAAGGAGGTCCTCCACTGGTTCCCATTAGTTTGACCCTGAGAGATCATCGTTCTCAGCTAGAAACCATCACAGGGCAAGAAAAATGACAGTTTCAGACACAAAGAAACTGGCATCTAGCATCAATTGTTGTAATGCTGGTGTGGGCTTTGTCCTGGAAAAACCAGATGATAAGAGTCTTATGCCTGAGATACTGTCCTGAAACCATTGGAGCGATATTGATTTACACCGTAGTTTTCTAGGTGCAGTCTCATTATTGCTCTGTATAAGGACTATCACCACCCTGGTGCGTGACATAATACCTTTTATATATGCAGTCTAAAGTGACTTTTTTTTACCGCCTTATTATGACTGTAAGATATCTAATTTGCTGTCCACTAGCACCACTGTAGATATTACTGTTTTACAGTTATGTGTATGCCATTGAATATCTGTATTATTATCAGACTGCATTTTTCTATTGCATACATTGTTTTCTTACTTCCTGACTATATTTCTAACTTTTCCAATTTCCTTATATTTCTTTGTCTTTATTGGAATTTGTATAACCTCCACTTTAGTATCAACAAATGTAAATAACATGCTATTTAAATTTTATTCCCGATCATTAACAAAACTATTAAATAAACCATGTCTAACACTGATCTTTGTGCATTTCTTAGTTTATCAAAGAGGGCAAGATTATACCACCCTTATTTAGATTGAGTAGTATTTTAATCTGCAAGCAGGCACACTGGTATCAGAGAAATAATATAAAGCTCTAATGGTCTAATCCACAGTAATCAGTGACAGATACACTGAATGGCACAGGCTGATGGATAGTTGGAAAGCAAAAATGTGTAGAGTATTCCTGGTGGATAACAAATTAGATAACAGTTTGCAATGCAATATGGTGGCAAAAGGAAAAAAAAACAGTGAATATGCACATGGTATGCATGCGGAGACATGACGTAAATAGTAATGATTAGACTGGTCCTAAAATATTCTGTTTACTTCTGACCATCTTAATATCAGAAAAATGTCAACAAATTAAGAAGGGATTCAGAGAAGAAAAATATAATTAAGAGGCTGGAAGGATTTGTTTATGGGGAAAGGTGAAGAACTAAATAGTTATAAGTTGCCCAAATGTCAGTGAGGTACATGTATGTGGTACGTAGATCTGGGCACAGAAAGGAAATTACATTCTTCAGAGGATTTTGAGATCTCAAAGATTTGTTTTGTTCTGATTCAGAGCAAAACACAGAATTTCAGCAGTGGCAGATTAAGGTATAAGCTAACTAAGTGACAGTTTAGGACCTTGCAATCTGAGGGGCCTCTAAAAAAAAAAGAAAAAACTGACTCCATTTCAAATTTTATCAATATCAGTTGATACATAAAAGATATATGGGAAAAAGAAGATTATCTCTACATATAGACATTTTCATTCAAATATGACAAAAATATACATATCTGGTTACACAAATACCTTTACCTTACTCTTACCATTCACTAATTGTTCATTATTGACAGGCAGGAGGCCAGGGCTGAGAAAAAAAATCAATAATTGAACTTGTAAAATTAGTATTTCAACAAGTAAGTACGCTATGAGTCTCCTAAGGCAGCGTTTTGTTGGCCAGCTGCTACTGGTAAAATTAATAACTTATTTAAATAAATAATCTCACTGCCAATAAAACTGGGAAAAATGTGAAGTCGGAGACGGCAGTGTCGTGAAGCAATCCTGCCAAGCTCATACTCGTATGTTAGTGTGTTCGTTCTTCTTTTGATCTGTACATACGTACAATTGTGTATTTTAGTGTGCACACCGCTTTCTGCTTCATGCGCTATCCATGTTTCACATGATTGAGTTTGCAGGTGATCGTCTTATGGATTTGGGTCAAGTGGATCCTGAGGAGGATAAATTTGTGTCGGCTTCCCTCCATCAGTTTCGGGAACCTTCACAGTAAATATCAGAGAGTGCTGACGAAAGGATAAATAGAGGTCTTTTTTCTGGTAAATTCCTTCTTTCTCTTTTGCTCATATAGTTTGTTGTCTCTCTGTGTGTCCAAGGTGTTTACTCAAGATTAATTTGTGGTCCTATGGGAGACAGAGGATAGAGAAGCAAACTCAAAGAGAGATGTCTGCCTAGAAAAAAGACAGGGATTTTCTGCTTGGTGGGTTTGGAGTGCACAAGAGAATATTTTATAATAGGTATTATGTTATTTAAAAATTCTTATATAGACTTATAAATCACATATCATATGCATAATACATTGTATTTTTTTAGTTTGGCAAATGAAAAATCCCAACAATTCGTTGTTTCATAGTGAAAATTAAATCGGAAAAAACATTTGTAAATATATTTTATATATAATCTGGATAAATTTTGTATTTTCCTAACAAAATGAATCAAATGTTTTTTTTTCATTTATTCGTATGAAAAGAAGGATAATTTTCCCTATTGATGGTGTAAAAAAAATTATATATCTTCTCTTGTTTTCCTGTGAGAACATAGACAAAATAGCACTAAAACTTTCACAGAAATATCCTGATAAAATAACACAGGTTTTTGGCATATATATTATTTGCTGTTGTATAGATATATAAATATCAATATTTATAATATAAAATTATTTTTACTGGTTTCAATAAAACCTTTCTGCTACTAATATTAGTACTAGTATCAGGTAATTCAGCATAACCTTCTATAAAAACAAAACACATCAATTTATTGGAAAAATACAGACCGCATACAATTTCTGATGGTTAGCTTATTACCTGAGTGTAATTCATATCAATATAACTAATAGTTGAACTTTAAGCTTGTGGGTATTCCACATCCTATGTCCTCTATTGCCTCTTGTATCCTTTCTTGCCATCAGATATCCTCTAACAGTCTCATTGCGTATTCAGGCAAGAGATTCCACAATTTAGATGCCTCAACAGAGAAGAAAAATTTCCTGAGAACTCTTTGAGTAAATTATATTATTTACTGAATTTTTTTATTTTGTATTTTTATATTGTATTGTTTTCTTCTACTTTATTTATACACACAATTAGTTCAAAGAATTTGTTTAAAATTTATTTCTGTCATGATGTTATCATTACAGAGGGCTGATGAAAATGAAGATTATTATTCTATTTTTACAACTTTGTCTTTGTATATATGCAAATATAAGCTTTAGTATTTATATATTCAATGTCCTTTCTGTGAATAATAAATTCATTTTTTTATGGTATGGGGCTTCTTACGCTTGACATAGTTTAGGGCCTTGGAATGTCATAATCTGGCCCTGATTTCAACATTCTCCATTGAAGTAAATTCAATTGTTCTGAAATTTTTTTTCTGAAACATTTCTTTTAGATAAAATCAAAAGGTTTCGCTTAAAAATATATATTACATTAAAAATACAATACAAAATTTAAAAAATGAAGCAAAAAGTCATTTCAAGAGAAAAAAATCAAAGTATTTCATTCCAACAATGTTGCAATAGCACTTCAACATTGTTGGAATTCCCTCCTCCCCTCCCTGCTTCTTTTCTCCAAAATGAAATATTTGGGCAAAACTGACATGATTTCACAAAGTGTTTTAATTCTGATTAAACTGCTATTCAATGGAAAGAATTGTTCCATCAAAGTTTTTTCCAACTAGCTCTAGTGGTTGGATTTTCAAAAGCACTCAATTTGCTTAGGAGTGCAAGTCCAATGAAAGCCAAAGGGATTTATGCTCCTAAATCAATTAGACACTATTGAAATTCCCCCATTTAATCTTTTGCAACTATCTGAAGCATGTAACAAATATGAAAGATTTATTTTTAGGGTGGGTAAAAGGATTAAACTAGGAGTAATGGGATGAAAATAAGAAAATGAAATGTTCCTTAGTTAAAACTGTGTTCTATTGTTTTATTGTGTTCTCTGTGAATGTGTTCCCTATGAACAACTTTTAAGGTTTGTCCTGATCTCCTTTACATGATATATGCAATTTTACTGGTCACTTGTGAGCACAATAAAAATATTCCATAACAAAAGAAAAGAAAAAGATAAGAAACCAAGGAAAGGAAGATTTAGGCTGGATACTGCATCAAGAACCATTTTCTAACACTTAGACTGGATATATCTGTCAAGAGAAAAGTGAACAACCCACATCAAAAGAATTATTTAAAACTGGATTGGACAAAACAATGTAGAACATTCAAGAGAAAAATCCTGCCATGCAGGCCTAATAGGTCTTTTACATCTCTAATATGAATATACTCAATGAATGAGGAAATGCCTTGGCATAGTTTGAAAGGTAGAAAGGGAAGCCAAAATAAACGCTAGATTGTGCAGCACTTATGCTGATGGTCAGTTACTCACACAAGCAGTCCCAGTGAAGTTGTCACTGGAGTTTTGCATTAGTGAAGTCAATGGGACTATTAGTGCAGCCCATATGCACATTGATGAGCAAGCAGTTACAATCTAATTTAGCTGAGTTTGAGCCAATATTTTCAAAAGTGACTAGTGATTTGGGTTGCCTCAGCTTTTGGGTGCCCAACTTGAAATGCCTTAAAAGGGCTTAATTTTAGATGGCAGGTGCTCACCCATTTCAGAAAGTTAGTCCCCTTTAAGGTGTCTCAAACTGGGCAAGCAAAAATTAAGGCATCCCATAGCTAGTCTCTTTTGAAAATCTTAGAATTGAAAAATATTACGAAACACTGAAGGGGGGAAGAACTTTTAACAGAGAATGTGGAATAAGGAGTTATTCTTCCTTTCTTGCCTCATGTCCCCCATCCCCATGACAAAGACATAAGCAGAGCAGTGATAAGAAATGATTTGCTAACTTTTTAACCTATAAGTGTCTGAACTACAGGAAAGCATCTGGCTCACGCCTGCAGCAGAGTGCATGAGGATCACATTCCAAGAGAAACATGGAAGTTGTTTTCTCTCTTATTTTAAAAAGACCATTTTGTTATCTTCAGAGTAAATGCTTCATCTTGGCTTTGCTGTCAATGCAATAGGCAGAATGTATTTTAGATGAGTGTATATTTTTCTTGTGCTTCCAGCAGTAGCCAGCAAAGCAAGTGTACAAAAGGCTCATTTCTTGTGTGATCTTCTAGACTGATTTCCAGCAAGATCACTTAGTGGGCAAGCACAATGGGTGTCAAAAATGCAAAGATCTGAACTCCAAAGAAGAAGGCTGACCCTTCACATGAGTGATGAATTGTGAGCAAGCTTAATGTTGTACTCCTAGTCAACAGATAGTTGTTCCATTTACGGAGAAGTCTGACACAACTTCCATATGGGCAGTGGCCTTCAGCACAAAGAGTGGAAATGAGTTAGAAAGGAGAATATTGGAACATGATGGGAGTAGGAAAAAGTTTAAAACATGTATCTGCTTTTCTGCACTAACTTTTAAAAAATCCCTCACGCTCTCTACCCCCTGTGTAGTTTTTAAGCCTAGGTAATTGTATCTGTATATTTCTGTTTGTGTGTGTAATGTATACGCATATAGATGTGTTTGTGTGTGTGTGTGTAAAATGCATATTCATGTGTGTGTATGTATATTTTGAAAATGTTTAGATGTTAAATAAGCCCTGATGCTTTGGGATACAAGCCAACAACTGACATTAAATTTCCCCTATTGACAGGTTATTCCGTAAGCGTCTGTGTCAGCCTCCCTTGTATCTTCCTCTGAAACATATGGTACAGGTTACTGTTGGAGCCAGGATTCTAGATTAGATGCACCACTGGTCTGATCCAATATGCCAGTTTCTATGTACCTAAGAGTTGTCCATACTGTATAGTTTTGATTATATATTTCCATTCAAAAGCTCTGTGTATTTTTCATCTTGCTTTACTGACCCAGTCTTGGTTTTAGTGCAGCATCTTTCCATTTTCATGTTTTGAAACCTGCCCTGTTTCCACAGTGCTTCTCCATTTCCAGTTGCTGGAATCATTAAGTCTGTGAATACATGTGACAGATCCCCTGAAGTGTTTTCAAGGACATTTGATTGTCTTCCCTGAACTACACGCTCCCAATTACAAAAAACATTCCATTCCCCTCCTTATATTACAGGGCCTCCATTATTCAGAGGAAAAATATAGATATAAAAATGTGTTTTTGTTCCAGCAGTTTTTCTGCACTACACGATGAAGTCTGCCAGCTCAGAAGCCTAACTGACTGAGTTACTTCCACAGACAAAAGTTCCAGGCTTATTCTCAGTTTCAGAGGGAGTAGTGTGTATGTGGTGTGGGGAGGAGGGGGATGTACCATTTTAATTGAAACTGAAATCCCACAATTAGGCTAGAGGGGCACTTTCTCAAGGAATTCTTTGGAAGGTTATCTTGTAAGCAGTATAACTAGGAAATGAAACGGATCATCAAGAAAATTCTTTAGGCTTTTTTTTTATGCCCATCAAGGAAATGTTTCCTTCATATATCAACTCACTTTTTCTTACTAGAAGTGATTTGATCTATGAAACAAAAGAGCCTGGGGCAATACAGAATTATATGAAAGCGAGGGGGAAAAGAGGGAAGTTAAAGCAAGATGAGGGGAGTAGCTTGGATGCCAATTGTTTATGGAAAGCATGTACTGTGCCCGATGGAACCTAAACTGTCTCTCAAGACATCTAATCTACATTTATAGAATTTTAGAATGAAATTAAACACTTACACTCTAAGAATTATGTCCTTTGTACAGGGTAGACTCATACCCTAGGACAGGTAACCCATATCCCCACACCTTTAATAGTATCAAAGCTAAGTACAACAGAATTTAACAGGAAACACCATTACAAATTATTGTGACGAGATTTTCAGACCTCATTCATGTAAACACACATTTATGTAAAATAAACATATGTAAAATAAGGTACATAACAGAGACTATATAGATAGATATAGATAGATATGCTCTTTTCCATGTATTTCACACAAAATACAGTCTAAATGTTATACAATAGTCACCTTACTTTTTTGTTATGAGGTTATGTCCATAAAAAGAACTGCAATCAGGTATCATATTGCATAAGCACAGGGTGCTATGTGGAGAATAATGACATGCATCAATAATGCTGTCTGGGAAATGGCTTAGAATAAAATATTACAAGAGGGTACAAACATCACCCGGGAGGAGGCTTGGATGCTGATTAAATATGGCTGCCTCAGCTATCCTCAGTGCAATGACAGATGAGGAGTGCTAGCTTTGGCTTTTGCTGCATATTCTCAACTAGGGTTACTCAGGTTGCACCGAAACACATGTTGATCTGCTCAGGCATGCAAAGGCGGTCTACTGCCTTGGGCTGCCCTCTGAAGGCTAAAGTTGTATACACAGCAAAGAATAAAAAACTCAATCAATTTTCTGACTCCTAAACAAGTAATTTCAAGGAGACTCTTGATCTCCTTAAGATATTTTTACCAGCACACAAAAACATTGTTAAGCCTTTGCAGATGACATTCCGCCTTTTCAAAGTAGCAGGACAGTTTGAAGAGGACAAAGCAAAATAAAACAAACCCCCACAATAGAGCAACATAAAGGACAATTAAAAATATAGGAAACTATGTACTTAAAGAATTATATTTACAAAACTATACTGAGAAGCAGGAGAATAAGAAATACTTTAAAACATACGTTCATACTGACTGCATCAAGAAGCTAAGCCATGCCACTCTATTTCTTCCAGTGTAACTTGCTCGGTGTTTAAAACATATGGTGCCACTTGACGAAAGAAATATAACCTGTTTTGTCCTGATACTACTATGGTTTTACATATGACTGCTGAGTAGAAAAACATATATTGGTCATCCTACTGCAAAGCTATCTGACCTGCTCACTATTACCCACAAAACTTGGAGTTTGGCATAAGAATGAATAAATATTGTTAGCCTAGCATATTTCTAAACATAAAATATGTAGGTGGCAAATAATTTGCCCATCACTGGAAGGGAAACAGACACACTTATGTGTCAGCAGTTACAACACTAATTTCTAAAGGATTTGAATTGCTGGCTGGCTATTCCATTCTATTATAAACTTGATTGAAACCATTAGCTAGATTTTAATGAACTCCATGTGCCACTTCAAGTCTGCTCCTGGAAAACAAAATCTATTATATGATTCTTGGCACACATAATTGAGATAAATCCCAAACTAGGTCATTTCTCGTGTCTTTGGTTTAGTGGAATTCCTTTTAAATAGACATTTTTAAGAAACAAACATATTTACATATAGATTATTGGCTATACTTCCTGCTTTATCTAGGCACTATGAAACATGAGTGTATGTTTTTATAATATATACACACATATATACTTAAATATATCATGCAGATAGTTTTGAGAGCAAGGAACTCTGAATCAGACTGTGTTTGTTTGTTTTTTAATTGAATGTTTTACCATCCCTTCCACTGATATGCTGTGTGACTTTGGGGGAATTCACTTAAATGCACTATTCCTCCATTTCCCCATCTGTAAAATTGGGTTAATACATCTTACCCACATCTCCTTTGTACAGAGTTTTGAGGCCCTTAGATTAAAGGTGTTGTGTAAATCCAAAATGTCATTGGGCCAGAACTTGCCCCAACAAGATAATACCTACCTTATGGGGCAGCAGTGTCTGCGAGATTCCTCTGACAGAGTTTCCTCTGCATTCTTCCACCAGAGGAGTGGAGCTTGCCTGTCCTGCAAAAGAATGAAAGGAATTGTCCCACAAACTTCACTGTGGCTCATCTGGGATCCCCACACAGCTCTGTGCCATCTCTAGGTATCCCAACAGCTCCCCAACCCATTCTCCTTCCTGGCAGGACTACGTGTTCCCCAGTGTAAAGGAGGGCATACAGACAAGTAACAGGTTCTAGACCCTTCAGCCCAAGCAATGCTCTCCTGTTTCCATATGCAGATGCCTAGACCTATGGAGAACTACATGCCTTCACCTATGGTGAAATCTATGAGTAGAGAGTCCCTTCAATATGTGCATCCCAGCAGCATGATCAGGCCCATTCTTTCCCCCAGTAATTAATGAAACACAGCCAGGTGATCAAGGAGCTGGCATAAGAATATCTTCTGGAATTTTTTAACTTTCCCATTAAAAGGACATTCCAGGCTTTTGTAATCCAGCCGTTCAGTGGGGTGTATCTGCATTTCTGCTATAACAATTCAGCATGCAAGTAAGAGATGATGTCATAATCAAGGAGATTCTGGCTAATTACCTGCATCCAAACCCAGGAAAAGCATATAAAGGAGATGTTGACTGTTATCCTATTGTTATCAGAACAATGCTTAGCAACTTAATCCCAAAAAGATTCCACAAATGGAAAATATCACCTACAACATTATATACCTTCTCTAACACTGATTTAATATCTGGTCATTCATTTCATTTATACTGAATAAGAGAAGTTATATAAAGATTCTGATACTGACTTAAAAGATTTGAGGCACATATAGAGATTCTGATGCAAAGCCCACTGAAGTCAATAGAAAGACTTTGGATCTGATTCTAGGTGTCTAAAACCAGCAGGCCTGAATTTCTCTTGGTCTCCAGTAGGAACTTCTCTTTCCCAATCTTCCTACTGATTCCCTCTCTGGAAGAATGAGCATTTAAAACTCAACCAATAATGCCTTTTCCATCAGCAGAGCTGTGGAGTAATTTCTTTGTTTCACTGAGCGGCCTAAGGGCATCATCTTTAGTGTGTGAGCGAAGATGATTTAATTGCATATACGGATGAAAACATACCGTCCCCATTAGTATATTTACTTTGTTTGTACAGTGCTATTCAACTTCTATCGATAAAATTATGTACTTGGCAGGTGCTGTTATGCTTATGTACAACTACAGCTTCCCGAGTTGGAGGAGCTAAAATTCAATTTTCAAACTTCAGAGACAAGACTGAGAGAGAGCTACAATTTAGTTATTTTTATTATTACTATTTTTTATATTACAGTAATACCAACTAAGAGCAGGGTCCAAATGCCAGCTCTGGTATAAACACATAGTAAGAGACTATTCCTGCCTTGGGCATTTTACACTCTAAGGCCCTAATCCTGAAAACACTCGAGCTCATTAACTTTACTACTGCAAGTAGTCCCATTAATACTCATACTAGTAAAGTTAAGCACATACTGAAGTGTTTTCAGGATCAAGGTCTAAAGAGACAAGACAGATAACGATCAGAGAGATTAAGTGACTTGCCCACGATCTTCAACAGAACCAGCAACTGAACCCAGATGTTCTCCCAGGCCAGCATATCCTTCCTCTCAAAACAAAATCTTCCTCCCTAAAACTGGTTCTTGCATAAGGCCTGTTCAACCAACCATATGGAAATTTTCTAACTGAAGGATCAAATACATGGAAAATCCTTTTTAAAGTTTGGATATGTGGATTTTCAGTGACTTAGGATTTGATCCTACAAGCATCCCTACCTCCAATGGGACATGAAGCTGCTCAGTTCCCCTCAACCCAGGAGACAGTCAGACTCTTGCACAAAGCCCTTACTGCTTGTTCGATCACCGTGAATGAACTTGCAGCTAATAGGACAGCAGGGAAGCAGGCTACAGGAGAGGTTCTCTCTTGCTACTGACACCATTTGTGTTCTAAAAGGCAATATTTTAAAGAACAAATATGAACAAACAGAGTGGAGAGGTTTCTTTCTATTTCCTAGGGTTTTCAACTGCCTCTTTCCCTACAAATGACTCTCCGGTGTGGAGCCCCCCCTCACCTTCTCTCTCTCTCTTTTTAAAAATACAGTTTACTTTCAAGTCCTCTACTGTTACAGTGTTTCAGCCATCAAAGTCCCCTCCCAGCCATTTTCATTTACCTTGTGACTCTGACCCTTTGTAAGGCTGAGCATTTTCAGAGTAAACTGATCCGGAAGGTCCCCAAGGATGTTATTCTCATTTATTCAGTCAGCTCTTTGAATGGAACAGCCCACATTTGGCAGCAGCTCAGCAGCCTCAGATTCAAAGAGCACACAATCCTTTTTCTTCCAGGGGCCTTTCAAAATAAGGCCCAAGGTTTGTCAAGGAGCTTTAATGGATGTCAGTCATTAGCATGTTACATTTCATTCATGGCTGCCAATGGACGCGATGAGTAGAGAAGGAATAAAAGGAAAAGGCAGACAATAATGGCAAGGGATAATCTTCCATGGCTTTTGTGATGTGACGGTTTATGCAATGCTTTCCTAGCTATCATTACTTACCTTGGGGAAGTTAACATCCTTCATGATTGAAGCCCCACCTAAAACTGTTTAAGAATTTCAGAGCCCGGGTATGGGGACCCAGGACAAGTTTGTCACACGGAACGGAGACAGCTGCTCAGTGGAAACCCTTTTTTTTTTTTTCAGGTGCTTGATGGATTGACTGAGTAGCTTTAGTGCCATCTGCACGTTCACGGGCAGTCATTACCTCCGACAGCTGGCCCTCCTTTTCGGAACTTCAAAATGTTGGGGACAGTCCCCAGAGACTGATAAGACAGAGACACTTCTGTGAGCGTCCCAAAGGGAGTGAGAATGGAGGCAAAAGGCTCATGGTTATGTACTACTGTACCTGCCAACTGGTGTGTCACAAAAGGGCTGAAATTACCAGCTAGTCAATTATCTGATTAAAGAGATCCTTTCATTTGAGCTTTAAAAAAATCCAGATTTAAAGCTAAACCTCTAAGTAAGTTAGTAATTTATTTTTGCAGTGATCGACAGTAAAGTTTTTCAAAAAACCCAAAACATGGTGAGGAGAAACATTTTGTACGAATCACAAGTCACATTGTTTCTATTTTGCTTTTTTACTTTAGCATCAGATTTAATCTTATTCAGCTTTTTTCATAAAAAAAAAAAAAGAGAGAGCAAGAGAGAAACAACTGACCGACCAATTTTATTTTTTCATCTTCACTCAACAGATTAAATACGGACGATTCTCCAAAGAAGCAATTCAGTTTTCATTAGCTTACACTTGTCTTGGAATCCCTTTAAGTTACAGAGTGCATAAATTATCATTCTGTCAACTAACGTCAGAGATACCGCCTTCTGGCTCCTGGACTCGACAATGGCTGCTAGGATTTGAAAATAAATGTACAATGTCCTGGGGCTTCACCAGCCAGTTAATGACCTGCCACAGTAGTTATAGGGCCCAAGATGAAGCAGAGGAAGCTTAACTGATCTGGGCAGTCACTAGCTTGCTGGCTCGGAGCAGGGAACAGCGTGGAGTGCATAATTGTAAACTCTACTGTCCAATCCATTCTGAATTAAGTATGTTTTATTAATAATGTTCCCAGTGTTTATCTTTTCCTGCTTGAGTAACCAAGAAAGTGATTTCAAACTGGAAGAGTCAGCAAAGCTGCATTTCACTTGAGAAGGCTGGATTCTCAAGACGTAAGTCAAACAAACATGCTTCATTACATTGTGAATTACTTACCCATTACAACAAGCAAACCTGGGGCAGAATGTAGTATTCACTCCATTCATATCCATTTGCATTCCCACCCCATTAATATCTAGAAATCGGCCCAAACCCAAGCCCCTGAATCTGAACACTCCCTGAACTGAGAATGTGTTTGGATCTACAGATGAAGTTCAGAGCTGGACTCTATCTCTGTAATGGGTTGAACCAAAATCTTAGGTGCAAATATTCCCAAACTTTGGATAAGTTCCAAATGGTTGCTAGTCAGGTCCATCTCTGTTCAAATCTATTTGCTGTCTAGGAAATTCCAAAAGATTAGCATAAAGAGAGTTGCTTAAGTATTTTCATACAAGATTGGCAAATTCATGAAAAAAAAGGTGTAAATTATCGTAGTCTCAGTCCAGCTATAATGAGCTCCATTCTGACATTCTTTAATCCATTCACTTTTATGCAACTGTTCACACTGCTATTCAAGAAAAAACATACACACAGTATCTCTGTAGCATTGAATGTTTTTATAATGAAACACTCATCTTCTGTGTTTCTATATATGCCAAGAAAAATATGTCCATTATTAAACATATTTTGGTAGTTGGTTCCTATTTTGGAAAAGAGAAAAGAATTGGAAGAAAATACATTACCTTTTTGTTTTTTTCAAACTGTTACAAGGTTTTTGACTACCCAATGGGAACACAGGAATTGCCAGAGTGGATCAGACCAATGACTCATCTAGTACTGTATCCTGACACAGACAAATACCAAATATAGAAGGCATTTATGGGATAACCTATCCCCCTCCCCAGAAAGCTCCCTTCCAACTCCTACTAGTTAAATGCTGGTTATGTCCCAAAGTTTGAGGTGTTTATATCTCTTCCAAAGCTCTTCTCATATATTTTAAAAATAAAGAAAGAACTGGATGTTCTTATTATCTATATAAATGTTTAATCCTTTTCTGAATCCTGCTAAACTCTTTGCCTCAATGATATCTAGTGGCTATGGATTTCACAGTCTAATCTATTTACTTAGATATGCTATTCACAAGTCATAGTGCTGTGAATACTGCTCTATAATCTGGCTGATATAGGGGAGGAAAGCTCTCGGAGCACTGTGTCCTGCACCCATCACACAAGTCAAGAAATAATCCTTAGATGTAGTTGTTTCATATGCCAGTATAAGGTGCTGTCACTTAACCACTGGGGAAAGAGTTCTTAACAAATTGTCTCTAGCTATCATCTACTTTTCACTTTAAATAGTAAAGATGAAGAAATCCATTTGAGGCAGAATGGATAATGGGGGGAGAGAGGGGTATTTGTGTACTCCTGGCATCAGCTTTATGGACTGGTGCTGCACCCCACTAGTAATCTGAGCAAGGGTCCCATCTTCCTGAAGTTTGCAAGACAGTCCTGATTTTCATGGGTCTGTCCTCTGTAAGCATCTACAATTTTGTGACATGCATCAAGATGCGGTGTCGTATTTAGGCTTCAAGCGCCAAGAAGTTTTGTTACAATCACATGGATCAAGTGGATGGTTCTTAGAACCAAATTTCTGAATCCTTTAAGGCTCACGCATCACAAGTTGTCACCATAACCTGTATGTGACCTGCAGTTAAGAAAAATATATAAAAGTTAAATGGGTTCATGCTTAATTAGATATATTTGATATTCTGCTCCCCAGTTTAAAGTCCATCTCTTAAGCCTAAACTAAACCATCTACAGGGAATTAAAGCATCTTTAGGGATAATATAAAATCCCTTCAGTGATGTGCTGTAAGTGTTAATGGGAGTTATATATGCACAGATTTTGGCCACATGAAGGTCTCCCTTTCAGCAAAATACATACATACATATCCTACTGCTGAAAGGGAGGCCTTCATGTGGTCAAAATGAGTCCCCGCGGTTTCTGTGAGATACGATCTACAAATAGGAGCAATGTTTGAAAAGCATTTTTCTTGCAAGTAAAGGCAGGTTTCCTCCCCTTCCAGTGCAGTGGCCCATTAAGCAGAATGTCAGTGTTCCCCATACAGACATACCATGCCAGGATTAATCAAAGTCTGCTTCGCAAGGTTTGTAAAATATAGTCCAACTTGCAATGAAATATGGTGTAAGTGCAAACACCCATCAACACTGCACATATATGTCCTGATTAACAGACAGTATCCTCACTCTCAGTGCAGCCTCTTTACATCAACTGAGAAGGTCCACAGTAGTGCAAAGGGGCTCTAAAATCTCTGGATCTAGGGTTGCCAATTTTCTAGTTCAAGGATTGGCAACCTTCGGCACGCGGCCCATCAGGATAATCCACTGGCAGGCCGCCAGATGGTTTGTTTACATTTCCATGGTCTCCCGCAGCTTCCAGTGGCTGCAGTTCACCGTTCCCAGCCAATGGAAGTGGAGCGGGATGCAGGGATGTGCTGGCCGCCGCTTCCTGCAGCTCCCATTGGCCTGGAATGGCAAACTGCAGCTACTGGGAGCTGCGGGGGGGCCGGTCCTACAGGCTGTCAATGTAAACAAAATGTCTCATGGCCCGCCAGCGGATTACCTTGATGGGACGGGTGCCAAAGGCAGACATACCAAACCCCTGAAAAAAATGCAGAAATTGGGCTTGTTTGGGGCTTAATTGGTTTGTGAGTTGCTTGTTGGCTAGTTTTTGGCTTGTAGCTTGTTTGGCTTGTAGCTTCTTTTTTTTGATTGGCTCCTGGTAGGCAGGAGCAAGGGGGGGGGGCAAGGAGGGGAGAGAGGGAGGGGTACACAGTGGTCCCACCACAGTTCCAGACTGCAAGCCAGGGGAATCTTGTTGACCCCTGTTCTAGTTGCTGAAAACTACCCATACCCCACCTCTCCCCCAAGGCCCCGCCCCTGCTCCACCTCTGGATTCATCTGGCACAACAGGAGCACCAAAATGCATGGTTCATTCAGCAAGCAGCACAGTCATTCAGCACCTGAAGAAGCATATGCTTCATGGCCCCATGATCAGCAGTGACATTATGATGTACTATATAATGGCAAGTGGGGCGTAAGACATTTATAAAAAGAGTGAGGACATTTCCCACAGTACTACAAATACAATTCTATATATTTCTAGTGATGTTCTCTAGAAGGATAGCTGGTTTCAAATTGGGTTAAAAAAGGCAAGTGGATTAATGAAATGTAGTTGGGCGTCGTCTGAAAAGTCAAACTTGTGTTAAGTGTTCCTGCTCTAATGAGTGAGAGAAATGGACTGTGGGTTTGGGTGGGGAGGTTTAGTTTCTTAGGTTTACTGCTGTAGTGACATTCGCAATTGCATCTTCAAAGCATGCTCCCCCCTCTTGCATCATGTGGGGGCCTGGCCATGTTGGAGATGAGTAACAATTTTACCCTATTCATCTTGGTGGAGGGGCAAGAATCTGTATGTCTTTGGATGTGGTGGATGGGATATCTAAAAGGCTGTGAACCTTCATGGTTTGGGGCATGAGACAACCTGTCACCCCCATTTAGGAACCCTATAAATTCACTGGGATTTTTCTCTTTACACCTTCCTCTAATTGGGGCACAGCAGGGTGGGGGGGAGGGGGTTGGTCCCCAGAGTGAGGGCCCGCGTTTGGGACAATCAGTGCACAGCAGGGTGCGGGTTTGGTCCCTAGAGCGAGGGGCCAGGAAAATCAAAGCACAGTGGGGCGGAGAGGATCCAGTGGCAGCACTGGCCAGGTTACCTGTCTGCCAGAGAGGCTGGAGCTGGATCCAGGAGCCAGACAGTTTTCTCCATCAGCAGCTGAGCAGCTCCTCCAGGCTCCAGCAGCTGATTCTGGTTACTGGGGTAACAGCACTTTTAGCGGAGCTGACCGGACACAGCCAGATCCTCTTTTCAACTGGACTGTCCAGTAGAAAACCAGACACCTGCCAATCCTACCTGGATCCAGAAAGCAGAGGGGATTTCCCTCTTCTGCCCTACCCCACCAAGGCAGATGGGGCAGGCATTATAGGGAAAAGCCATATGGCTGTCTTCTGGAGATGTCTTTGCAAGTCATGCTGTAGGGAGTGCGCCAGGGCTGGGGGAGGAAAGGGCATGTGAGGGGAAGAACCATAGCCCTGCAGTGATGCTGGGCATGCTATAGCCCCTAGGGCAGCCCAGGAAGTCTGTGACAACACAGACAATCCTACAGGCCTCCTGTGTACATTACATCAGGGAGCTCTTCAGCCTCTGGAAAAGCCCAGGATTAGGAGGGTTCAAAGATAGCTGCGGGTTCTGCACTGCATGTGGTGTTACAAGGGTTCTCCATTATAGGCACTATAGCTTATTATAAGTGTATTTTGCAAAACTGCTCTACAGCTGGGTTTCCAAGAAGAGTTATAGTTATAGCTCCTCCCCTGCCCCAATACCTACCTATTTCTCTTGAGCCATATGGTGAATTTTAGCACTAAAGGCAGCAGTGGCTCAAATACTGCCGTGGGCGGGGTCACATGTGAATGGGATTGGGACCACAGGTGGAAGGGGTGGAGAGGGGCCCCCCACTTGCTGTGGCCCAGGGCTCCAGGAAACTTTAATTCGCCTCTGGCTGACACCCCTCCTAGTGTCTGAGTATGGCATAGCAGGCTCTCAGGTGGCTACCCATTGATGACAGCCACTCCAGCTCTGAAGAGGTCTATCTCTTTTTCTGACTCTGGGCTCTAGCCAGGTCTCTTTTAGTCCCCCCCACCCTTCCATGGGGACAGTCCAACAAACAGAAGTCCAATGTCCTTACAGCAGATCTACTGTCCCTGTCTCTGGGCCTTAAGCACCTTATATACTCTTGTCTCAGGGCTTTCAAGGGTCCTTATCCCCTTATACCAGGTGGCTTCATACCACATTCCCCAATGGCTGGTAGGAGAACCCAGGCCTTCCCTTTCCTCTGGGATCTGGCCCTGGAATGCTGTAGTAAGCAGACGAGATCTATCTATTCCCCATGCAACGCCCCTGGGCTTCTTTCTGCTTCAACAGGCCTTTCCTACAGCCTCTTCCTGCGCCCCTGTATAACTGTACTTGTCCCTCTCTATCTCCATAGGCTCCGTAGCTGCCTTAGGTTCACTGTTCTTTCAGGCTCAGACTCTCAGATCTCTCCCCTAGAATCCCCCAACAAATTCCCACTGAAAATATATAAACTTTAACCAACTTCTGCCCTCCTCAGACTGGACTTTTCATCCCACTTAACTTTCCCTTGCTCTTTTCCCCAGCTGAATGCCTCTCTCCCTGAACATCCAGATCCTGCCCTTTTGTCAGCGCTCATTGCCAGAACTCGCCTCACCCCTGTGGCTTCTCTCTCTCCTGGTCCCTTGCCTGAATTCTCTACTCAGAGGAAGATCCCAGCACAAACTCTCCCCTTGGGCTTCCTCTTCCTTCCCTGGCCAGGCCGGCCACTCTACAGCTCAGAGAGGAATTGCAGAGTTCTCTTTCTTCCTTCAGCCCTCTTCTACTGTGGACTTTCTCTCTTTCCCCCCAGTTGGTATTCAACTTTAATTGGGCTTGGTCCACCCTCCAGATGCACTAATTAAGCCCTCTCAACCCTTATAAGCATTTCTCATTGTTGCTCACATGGGATTTGTTTGCAGATGCAGGGCCAAATTCTGCTCTTCACCCATGCTTTTCCTTACACTACAGACTAACATTTTATTCTCTCAAACTACAAGAAGGGCTGCATCAGGTATAACTGAGGCAAAAATTTGACCCTAAGTCAAAGTGATGTCTGATTAACTTGGTGGTATAAATAGAAGTAATTTCAGATTTCTACTTATGTTCTTTATTTTCCCTTTAGATTCACTAATAATTCCAGTTTTGACAGGACTGTCCCTCTTTGGTTCCCTAACCCCTGTCCCAGTTGACGGGAAGTTTCCCCATGACCCCCCAATTTGAGACGGCCCCCAAATCAAGTGGCATGGTGACTTGGTGCATGGGTCACAGCACCACTCAGGTTTGTCCTGTCTCCTCCTCTGCCCCTGCTACAGAGGGGCAGATGTGCCAAATTTGAGTGGGTTGCAACCCCACATGCTACGTTGCACCTATCTCTACTTGTGATCCCCCTCTAGGAGAGCGTCTCCTGGAGTCAGGCAGCTTACACACCTAAATCATTTCTTGTGAGATTGAGTTAGGCAGGTGCACAAAACGGCTGGGGGTACGTAAGGTATGAGCAGCCTCCTCGTAACCTTTAGTCTGGTGGTTACAATACTCCCCTCAGAACCTGCAGTTCAATTCCCCCTTCTGCCTGATAAGGGATCTAAATATGGGCTCCCCACCTCTCAGGTGAGTGCTGTAGCCACAGGGCTATAAAGTGATTCTTACTATCTCTAGCCCAATTCATATTTAATTAAAGTGAAATGGCCTAAACTAGAGGGACCCACATCAGAATATCCCAGAGTCTGGGAACTCACTTGAGAGGTGGGGACCTATGTTAAAATCCATTTTTATCATCTGGCAAAGGGGAGAATTGAATCCACATCCTAGCTGAGAACTCTAACCACTGGGCTAGAGGCAGGGGTATCCTTCCTCCTCCTCCTGCCTCCCAGCTGTTGTGTGTGTAATGAGACTACCAAATTGGGCCCAGCAGGGAAGTTAGGCAGGGCAACCTCTATCTTCCCCTGGTCTGAGGATCAAGCTGGGGCTTAAGCATGAGACAGGCATCCTGATGTCTCCCTGAGGCAGCAGTGCACCCGCTCAGCAACAGAAACTTAGGCACTTAGGAAACTTTTATAGTGAAAACTTAAGATGAGTTTGCGTGCCTACAGGGTTAGGCAGCAGCTGAGTGGAGATTTTGTGGACTGCGGTGTTGCCTAAAACTGGGCTTTTAGATGCCTAAATCCCCTTGTGGATCCTGCACTGGGGTGTTTTTTGTGCCAGTTCTCCTTAACACAGGTAAGTAGGAACCTGTTCCTGCAATGAGATCTGCCAGTGTGGACTCCTGTGCCCATTCAGAGATAGTGAAGTCACTGGAAATCAATGGTGCTCCATGCAGGCACAGGGGTCCATGCTAGCAAATTCTAACGCAGGATCAGGGCCTATATCTGCCCCTTGTTTCTTTTCTCTTTTCATACTAATGGAGGATCTTTACATTTTTTCTGCTAGATCTTTGCACAGATTCATAGTGTTTAGGACCAAAAGGGAACACTAAAGCACATAGTCAGACCTCCATTAAATTTTACTCAGTTACACCTGTATTGAGTTACACCTGTAACTTGTGTTTGACTAAAACAAATTTTCCAAAAAGGCATCCAGTCATAAATTGAAGACATCAAGAGATAGGAATCCACCATTTCCTTTGGCAATTTGTTTCCAACAGTTAATCACCCTCATTATTAAAAATGTGTTCCTTATTTCTAATTTTAATTTGGCTTTAACTTCTACTCATTGAGATGATGCAAAATGAGGAAGGTAATTCCATTTAACTGAAATTTCCTAAGACTACATTTTAGAACAAAGAAGTCTGTATAAAGAAAGAGTTATAGTTAGCAAATAATGACAGATGTTTTGAGAGAAAAAAATGAATCTCACAATTAAAACAAAGATTTTCCCACGAATTCTGGTTTTTCTGTATTAGCTCTGAGGTATGTAGTGTTGTTGATAAAGCTTTTCATTAACTACCTTCAGAGCAAATGAAATGGATAATCCTGGCTGACAGACTGACTATAGTTGAAACTTGATGTTTTGGTAGGTTATAATTTGTCATTACTGTATACATGCTTCTGTTTTGGATTATTTTACGTACTGCAGTTCATATGGACTTGTGTGTGTGTTTTGCAAGGAATAAATCTGTTCTAGCCAATGGCATTCTCCAGTTAAATAACAGGGACAAAAATCCACTCTCACAAGCAACCCTTCTGAACTCACTATAGTTGCCCAGGAACAATACAGCAGAAGTTGACCACTTAAATTGTTTCATATACTCTGAAAAAAACTAAGATCTATTCAAGCTTTCCATTCTTCAGGATTTTTTGCATGAAATAATCCATTTTATCCACAACATTTGAGAAGATGAAGAATGTACAATATTTTAAAAACTCCAGTGCATATAACCAAAATATTATATAGTTTTAATAACCTAACAATGTCACAATACCCCCATTTTTGGTATGCTATAGCTAGGTAGGTATCTTCTGTCCTGGAAATTAAAAAAAAAATTAATGAAAAAAAAAAAGTAGAAGAATACTAAGACACAATTCCAAAAAAAAATCCCTATTCAAAACAGCACTTAAGTCAATTCAATGATGTCAATGGGACTTAAACACATTATTAAATGCTTTCCTAAATCAGGACCCAAGCAAGTACTCAAAACTGCAAAGCTGTTTTCAACTACAGTGCATAAGCATGGTACAATTACTCCACCATAACTGTTCCAAGATTGAACTAATTGCCTCCAAATTATTTCTGCCTCCATACCATGGCATCCTGCTGCTTTTTGATAATCTGTCCACGTACCGAACTATTATTCAACTTCATAACATGGCATTCTGAACCTTGGAAGAATTTCAAGCAAAGTAGTTTTGCTAACCCAGAGTGGTCATTTGGTATCCAAGGACCCAGCCATGGCATACCCTCCCCATTGGCTAACCCACATGTTCTTAGGGCATGATGTTGTATGCTTTGCATGCACCACATTCCCAGTGTCATCAGTGGGCATTTCACTGAAGTCAGTGGGAATTCTCACTGTGCAAGGCCAGTAGCAGGTCGAAATGTCAAATAAATCGCAATTACGCACATTTTAAATGAATTCTGAAGGGTAAAAAAAAAAGTGTTCTGGATTGTATGTCAAGTTTCAGTTCCAGAACATTCAATGAATTGGTATGGCCAAGTTTTAAACTGCTGAAAAGAGTGGCCCATAATGGAAACAGATTGCCAGCTTCAACCAAGGCACTGCTGCAATGTTACAATACAGGTAGATGTGGTATCACCTTCATTATTCAAGCACCTGTTTCTTTACCATAAACCTTCTGGAATGGTTGCCAGGGCAAGAACAGAGAGGAGGAGATGATGAGTGGGAAGCAGAGCCTCTGGATGACTAGGTAGGCATACAGGGTGGGATTTTCAAGAGTGCTTAAGCGAGCAAGGAGCACAAATCCTACTAGCTTTTGTACTCCTATGACACCTAGGGTACACCTACACTGCAAAGAAAAACCTGCAGTGTTGAGATTGAGAGCCTGGGTTAATTGACTTCGACCCACAGGGCTAAAAATAGCAGTGTAGACGTTCCCACCCAGGCTGTAGCCCAGGCTCCAAGACCCTCCCTCCTCGCAGGGTTTCAGAGTCCAGGTTCCAGCCCAAGGGGGAATGTCTACACTGCTATTTTTAGCTCTGTGGCCAAAGCCACATGAGTCCACGTCAACTGACCCTGGCTCTGAGACACGGCTGTGAATTTTTCTTTGCAGTGTAAACGTACCTTTAGGTGCTTTTGAAATATAACTTACAGGCCCTGATTTTTGGAAATGCTTACGCACGTAAGTAACTGTACACATGCAAGTAACCCCATTGAACTCAGTCAAGTTAGTTATACGCATAAGCATATTGCAGGATGGGGGCAATGGTACCATGAGCCTGGTACCATGATATGAAGTTCTGATGCCAAGCAAGGTAAGAAAAATGTTGAAAAGCAGATGTATAGACTGAGGACGTTTGTAACAGCACTTGCATGCTCTTCAACAATTAACTGAATGGAACAATCATCAAGTTAAATGAAAAATGAAACATCAGAAGTTCTGCCTTTCTGACATGTTGCTTTTATGCATAAAATCAGCAAAGCCAGAAGCTTTAATACTCTAGGTTTCTTTTGTTTTATTTTATTAACCTCTCCACAGCTGGCACAGTTGAAAACACTCTTTCATCACATGCTTAGCAGAGGTTCAAGTGTAGTGGAAACTCAGCCAAATTTCTGACTGCTGGACTCACTGCCAGTATGATGTGCTTCACTTCTAACTTCACTCCTAGCTGATGCAGCTGATGGAACTAAGAAAATCTGCCACAAGAAAAGCCCTTGCTTGAGCACTATCAAACTGGTCATTCCAAGGGAACCAAACACAAGCTGTAGCTAACAAAAGAGAAACATTCTTATGTTATTTCACCAATCAGGATTCAATTAATTTTCTGTCTGTCTGGGTGTTTTGGATGCAACCCACAAAGATTATCCAAATTTCACATTTGAGGGGACACTGGAGCTCTACTGCATTCCTCCTTAAGAGTTTGCCTATGGCAGAGTTGCCTTTAAAGTATGATTTTAAACTGATTTAGCTAAATAGGTGCAAAAGTCTGTGTGGACACTCTTATTTTGGTTTAAACCAGACTTGTGGCTTGTCTACACTTAAAATGCTACAGCAGGACAGCTGCACCACTGTAGCGCGTCAGTGTACACAATCCCTACGTGGTGTGGGTATTCGACCTCCCCACTGACCTAGTGCTGTTTACACAGGGACATAGGGCAGGTCTACACTTACAATGCTGCATTGGTGCAGTTGTGCCACTGTAGCACTCAAGTGAAGATGCTCCTACACTGATAGGAGAGCTGCTCCTGTCAGTGTGATTAATTCACCTCTGTGAGAGGCAGTAGCTATGTCAATGGGAGAAGCCCTCCCCATGGGTTAGGTCGATATAACTATGTTGTTCAGTGGTGTGGATTTTTCACAACCATGAGTGACATAGTTGCCCCTATCTAATTTGCAAGTGTAGCCCAGGCCTTAGTTCAGTTTAGCTTAAATTGATTATGAATAGGTTAATATTAAACCCAAATAAGCCACTCTCAAACTGCCATAAGCATTTCTGCACCGAGGGTATGACTACACCATGGCCAGGTCTACACTATAAACTTACATCGGGAGAACGGCGGCACTCAGGGGTGTGAAAAATCCAGCCTCACCCTCTGCGTAGACAGGGCTATGTCAACAGGACAGCTCCTCCTGTCAGCAGAGCTACTGCCTCTTACAGAGAGGGATTAACTTCCCCGACAGGACAAGCTCTCCCATCAGAGCAGTAGCGTTGTCACTTAAGTGCTGCAGCCGCACCACTGCAGCTCTTTAAGGCTATACCCACCCTACAAGTGCCGCAACGACATCTCTTTAGTGCAGCAGTACAGATACTTGTGACAGCGACAGACGGGGTTTTTACTCTGTCGACTTACCAGTATCTGTACAGGAGCTTATGTTGGTTTATGTATTTGTTAACTGCATCTCTCAGTGGTGTGAATTTTTCATGCCCCCAAGTTGACCTACGTTTTAAATGTAGACCAGGCCAGAGACTTGCATCGGTTTAACTACATTGGTACAAATTGGTGTGTAGACAAGGCCTAACATTTAGGGCCTGATTCCCCACTTCCTTGCGCCTTCAATAGTCATATATGTCTACAGGAAGTGAGTGTGTAGACTATTGACTTGATTTGGTAACACTGTACATTCCTTTTGCACTCACATTGCACAAGATTCAAGGCAGTGGTAAATCAAGCCCCACTCATGTAACTGTCTAAAGAAAAATATTAGAGATGGGCCCAGAGCTCACATCCCAGATTTGAACCCCTCCTTATCCTGAAATTTAGGGAGACTAGGATTTGAACTTTGCTGCTATTTTCTATTTCTATAATAGACTAAATCAAACCTGTTGACTCACACTATGGGAAAGTTTAGATGTGGATCAGAACTCTGTGGCTCAGGGTCATATCCAGAAAATGGAAAGCTAAAGAGTTTTACAGAAATCTCCTTTTTCTTTTATCTATATTGGAACAGTACTTCTTTTAATAATCCAAGAACAGAGGTACATTTGACATTTTGATCAAAGGAATGCATTTAAAAATTATTCTTATATATAATGTATCAGTTCCAGTGTATGGTACTATTTTCTTTTATGAAGGATCTATGGATGTATTCTCAGACTGGTGGGTAAATTCAGCCCCCTCTAGCCTGAGGAATATAAGTAGAATTATTTGAACTCTGGGCCACATTCTGCCCCACATTGTGGCTCCTTTATACCATTCAGGGGGTATAAATGGCCCCCACAAAATCTTGTCTTGAATGAGATTCCCCACCCCATAGAGAGCCAGCATAATGGCTCTAAACTGGACCCTGTCACATCCTGGGGCAGGCCAGACTGAGGAGGGGGCATCACCTCAATGCACTGTAATCCAGCTATTTCCTATGGGCATAAAAGTCATCATAAACTGGTGCAATTTAGGGCAGCCTACAGGCTCCTCTAAATTGTGGCATGGGCCAGGGGCAGAATTAGGGAGACACAAAAATGGCCTAAGGCCATCTTTGTCCACATTCTCTTCCAATCCCATGTGCAGCACACAACTGAAGGAACAGAGAATCTGATCCAGTCAGTCTCCCTTGTGCAGCTATTTACCAGTGGATCCCTGATGCTTCTGTTGTGTTTTGTAAAAACTTTATCCTGCATTAATTTTGTGATCCTAGATATTCTGGAAAGGGTGAAAGATTTTCTGTCAAAATGGTTTTTCAACAGAAAATTGAAATTTTCTACTGAAACATTCAGTTTTTACAGCCATTTTTAGATTTTCTATCAAAAATCAAAACAAAATATTTCATTTTAGGTTGGGTCAACACAGACTGAAACATTTCAGTTTGTTGAACTGAATCAAAATGTTTTTTTAAGATCAGTTTGACATTAATCTGTGTTTTTTTAACCTGCTGTAGTGTCTCATAAGAGTTGTAGTTTGGATGCCCCATGCCTCCATGCACTTCTATGAGCTAGGCTCCCTGGCTGGACTAGCTCTATGAAAAGTCCAGTTGGTGGCACAGCGGGGGCTAAGGCTGGCTCCCTGCTTGCCTTAGGTCTGTGCAGCCCCTTGACACGTGGGCAGCCAGGGAGGCTCCACGCACTGCTCCCACCCAAGGGTTGGCTCCATAGCTCCCATTGGCTTGGAACCACGACCAATGGGAGCTGGAGGGGTGGGGAGTTGTGGAGGCCCCAGGGAGATCTGAGCAACAGGGAGTTGCACCGGCCAAGGAACCGGGAGACCCCGAAGACGCACAGACCACCACCACAAGTATCACAGTAGGAAGTAACTCGGCAGGGGACTAGCTATTGTCCCGATGATGGCCAGCATGTTGCGGACTGATCCCCGCTGAACCGTGGTGGGCACATTAATCACTGACAGGGGTCTGGGCTGGGACCTGGTGGAGCAGGATGGGCCTGAGTCCTCCTACCCTAGCCGCTGCCACCTCCACCCTTGGGTGGTGGCCCTCACACCCCAACTGGCCAGTAGGCCATATAGCCCTCCCCCAGGGGGCTACTCTATCGACTCTGGCCACTAGGTCTCACTGCCCTAACAAAGCCAGGATATCTCTACTGACTCTGGCTTCAAGGCCTCACTGCCCTTTGAGGCTGGAGTGGCTCTAGTGACACTGGCCACTTGGCCTCACTGCCCTGTGAACCAGGGTGATTCTATGGACTCCAGCTGTTGGCCTCGCTGCCCTATGGAGAAGGGCTACGTCACTGAATTGAGCCACAAGGCTCTACTGCCCTGCAGATCAGGTCAACTCTATTGATTTTAACCCTTAGCTCTTACTGCCCAGAGACAGAGGGCAACTCAAAGGATGGGGTGAACTCACCCCTGCACTGGACAGGGTCCCCCCACCCTGTCAGAGGTATATTATAATGTAAATACAGTGACACGTGTCTTAGGCAACCACTCAAACGACTGACAAAATCAGTGGTTTAACAGAAGTGGTTTAGTTGTACTCTATACTTTTGGAGATTGTCACTTTGGACAGGTAGTCTCTGGCATGCATGTAGTTGTGCTCTGCCTGGTTGCAGTGTATTTGTTAATTTCTCCACTTCCTTGCCTCTGCCAGCCACAGCATCCTGTACTCGTTACAGTGAATTTATTACTTTTCAGTAGGCCTAAGGAATTAATGTTGAAGGCAGCGGATTCTGAGGATATTGTATGACTAATTTTACTGTACCTAGAGGCTGGAGCACTGTTGGGAGCAACCTACTGCTACTCTTCACACCAACCCACTCTTGAACATTCTTCAGTAGTTTGACATGGCTGCAGTATCCATCAAGCTACCTCCTCTACCCCCGTGTTTCTTATTTAATAATAATGAACATTGGAAAAAATCTTAAAACTGAATATAAAGGGGGAAATTATACTTTGTGAATGGTTATTGTCCTCGTGTAAAATACCATATAGTGCTCATCACTAGATAGGGAAAAAGTAATATCATGGTGAAGACAGCTGAATTTATTTTGTGAGAAGGGATGACCTGGTCCAGTGTATGAGATTTATATATTGGATTTACACATCTGCCCATCTTTAATATTATCCATCATCACCAACCATCATAGCCATAGCGGTCATTTGTCCCTGTACTAGTAAAACAGAGAGAAACAGATCCATATTACCATTTGTCTGTAATTGTGACAGTATATACTATTATGGTCACCACTTTTACAAGTCTACGATAACTTTTGTACCAAGTATGCCTTGTGATGTGTAATTTTAAATGCCGTAATTTGCTGAACATTATTGTCCTGGTAAAACATGTGTAGAAACACTATATCTGAGGTTAAAATTATATTCTATGATTGTTACTGAAATATGTTGTAATTCTGGGTAACACCCACAAGCCAGTTTTTCAGAGACCAAGACACACTGGCTCCAGCCAGGTGTTAAAGAGCTATCACAGGCTTGAGCAGCCATTCTTCAGTCACAGGAAGGTGTAAACAAGAAATTTTATATTTCATCACAGACAGTCCAATGCTCATGTCCACAAGAGACTATTTGTTGCCTGCACCCCAACTGGGGGTAATCCTCAAAGAGGGGAGAGTGGGATAAGAGACAGTGGCCTCCATTTCACTTTTTCTCCTCAGGACATCAATGATTCTCACAGAACTGCACTAAGGTGGAGACCCAGCCTGTGAAATTTATCACAACATATGGTGAGACAAAACTTTTGCTTTTAAGTTCACTTAGCTTGTTAAGTTAGGTATTAGCTTGCGTATTACTCTTATTTTCTATTGTGACCAATCCTGACTTTTATGCCTCATCACTTGTAATCATTTAAAATCTATCTTGCTGTAGTTAATAAACTTATTATTTTATCTTAACCACTGTGTTTGGATTAGATCACATGGGAAAACTTCATTTGGGATAACAAGGTTGGTGCATATATCATTTTCCTTTGATGAAAAGACAGACTTTCTATGAGCTTGTATTGTTCAGGAGTGTGCTTCACAGTACAAGATGGACATTTCTGGGGGAAAAGTCTGGGACTAAGAATTTGTTGGCATTGCCCTGTAGGAAATTCATGCATGACAGGTCAGATTGCTCATGTGTTTAGCTGGGAGTGAATTTACCTGCTGAAGGCTGTGTAAGCCAGCCAGCAGTGGATGTTCTGACAGCAAAGCAGTGTAAGGGGCTGTGGCACTGTTCAGGCTAGAGTTAAGGGGACATCACTGTTCAACAGTCCAGATTGTACCCTGGGGAATGTCACAGTAAAAAATTAGTATGTATGTCCATGCCAGCTTATGTCAATTTTGGGGGGATGAGCATTGTTATGGTATATGGATAATCAAATGTTTAAAGTGAATTTTAATGAGATAGGTGCCAATATGACAGTCTTGGAAACTGACGTCTGTTTACCCACACTCAAATAAATTGGTTAGTCTCTAAGGTGCCACAAGTACTCCTTTTCTTTTTGCGAATACAGACTAACACGGCTGCTACTCTGAAACCAGATATAACACAGGCAGCTGCAGCAGGGCAAGATTCTCCTCTCTGGGCCAGATTCTTGGCCTCTCCCCTCCAGCCTCAGTCTCTTTTGTTCTGCTTCAGTAGTGTAAAGGGGACCAAAAGCTCCTTTAGAAGCAGTACCTGAGCTTTTTTGCCAGTACAGATGAGTCCTCAGCTGCCACAGTCAGCCTATGCCAACTGCTCCGGATTCATTCCGTGTAGGTGGCACTCTAGAGCTGCTGGGAGTGGGAAGGGCCAGAGCTCAATGTGCTCTACCAGCCCGGAATGCCAGAACAGCTCCTTGGGAGCTGTTGTTTGTTGGCATAAGTCAGAGTAGCCCAAAGGAATTTTTTTGTTGTTTCAATTAGCAGCAGCAGCAAAGATTTATGAAGTTTCATCAGAGGGCGTGATCTCTCACTGGATTTTTTAAAATTCCTTTTTCCCTCTTCATCCAGAGGATTGGTCTATATACCATTTTAGCACTGATTTAACTAAACCTATTTAGTCCCTTAAAATGGACCCCAAAATAATCTGTATAGATAAGTCCAATTTAGTTAAATTCATTGAAAAGCTATATGTAGACCAGCCCTGCAGTGATTATGCTTAAACCTCCGGCCTATCAAAGAGTAAGAATAGCAACTGCAGTAAACTAGCTAATGTTGCCCCTTCTTCTGTATTGTCTCTCTGCCAAGAGGTAGCAGAATTCTGGGGCATTGCAGATTGACTTCCCAGTGGAGGAACAATCAAGGTCATGGAGTCTGGGCAATATTTTAAATGTAGCTTGCTTTATTGACATACACAAAATGGTTCTGGATCACCCACAGTCACAAACAGTGTACAAGCAATCCCTTCTTCCAGAGATCTAAGATCCCAGGAAGCTACCCTGCCTCAGACTTGACTTTATATATAATGAATAATGCAGAGAGTAAACTCTGACAAATTTCTGTCCAAGAATACTGAAGAACAAAAAACCCCAACAAAGTATTTCTTCAAAGACTAAACTTTTGCTCACACGCTGAGAAAAAGAATTTGTAAGAGTATATGCAACAATGCCTTCTGGGCACTCCTGCCATAAGCACTAAGATAAAAATCACAAGGGTTAACAGATTTCATTATATCAGTATTTAACCAGCTAGTGCTCAACAGGTAAATTTGTACCTCTGGTACATTTTGCACAATTGGCCAAGTGAACTTTGAGTCTTTACCCACATCTGAAGCATGCAATATAATCCTGTCACAGATATTATACTGGATTAGAATCACTATTTCTCTCTTCCAGTTTGGCAAACTGCACACTGCTTTTTGCTGCAAAACATATAGCTCCAAGATTAAGCTCACCCCAAGATCAAGTTCACTGTGTTATTTTTATATTCATAAGAACATTTAAGGCAGGGTATGAGGGACAAATAGTCCAGATATTAAAGATTTTCCAGCAAGACCAAAAAAAATGCTTCATTGCATGTGTGTTCAGCATTAGAAGAAAAACAAATGTGCTGTTTTCAGATTTTTGCTTCAGGGTCAGCCAACATCAGTCTACCATGTAACAGCTTTGAGGGGGGAAAAAGCCTCACTTAAGGATAGATTTGCCAGAGTAAACAGTGCCTCAAACCAGGGAAATCTAAAGCACATGCCTTATTGTCAAGTTTGGTTTAATTTGTTTTACAAATCAAAATGCCAGCTCAGCTTTTAAGACCTATTTCTGTTAAGTCCACTAGCATTTTATCCAGGAGGTAAAAGATATATATTTGAGTTTTGCTCCCTAAATCGTGGATAAAATATTATACCAGTTTATGTTTGTGAATAAATTTCCCGTTCTATTCTAATGTATAGTTTCTTCCTCTCTCTTTGTTTTGTTTCCTAAATCATAGGGCCAGATTCTGCCATTTTTACTCATACTGATGTATCCTATACTCCACAGGTAGTCTCCATTAAGTTAATAGGTTCCACATCATTGTGGGGAAAGGGTTGCAGAATCTGCCCCTGAAACATTCTTTTCTGGTTTTAAAAGGAGAGTTTGTGCTTAGGATTTTTTAAAGTTAGAACACAAGAAAAAGGGCCACATTTTGTACTTAGATATGTACTCAACTCTTCTGACTTACATAAGAATTTTGCATGCATATCTGAGGGAAGAATTTGGCCTTTCAGTGTTTAAATATTAGTCAGTGTTTTTTATTTAAGCAGCAAAACCAAACCTGGAATGTTCTGCAGACATTTCCAAGAGGCTCCAAGAGAATAAAAAGTCATTGCCAACATAGACAAACCTCCTCAAAATCAACAGCTTCCTTTCAAAACACACACATGCACACGCACCACAGCTTGATTCAACGCAGGTGTAAACTGGCATCGCTCCATTTACTCTAATGAAAATATGCTGATTTACACCACCTGAAGAGCTGGCCCAGCATAAGAGCTGGCTGAAAACTTTTACGTATTTTTTCCCATTTAAAAAAAGAAGCTTCATAAAAAAAATCTTTCAATGCCTTACATTTTATGCAAAAAACTTTTCACATTTTTAATCTACATTTTATCAAAGTTAACAATTTTTACTTACCAAAAACCTGACTTTTGGTAAACAAAAAGTTAACCAGTCTGATACCGGTTTTCTTGAAAATTTCTGGTTTCAAATACTACAAAGCAAATTTTAAAATATGCCCATTTGGAACCTTACCAAATGAATTTTCAAAATTTTTCATATTAAAATAAATTCAATCAACTCTACTAGAATGTATCCTTTGAAAAATAAACATCTATCTATACAGGACTTTACACTGCATGCATCACTGTGGTTTCTGAGTATTTAGATGGCTCATACCCAATATTACTCATATATATTAATATATATGTATATTAAATAATAGGAAAATTTAAACCCTGCAGATGACCCTCTCAGTTTGGGTATCTTCTTTTGCATTTATATTTTGGGAAGGGAATATTAATGTATTGTCTATTTCAGAAAATTAGGCATTACCATCAGGGATAATATTAGTGTTTGGAGCTGTCTTACTATGTGTTTATACAATAACTAGCACAATGGGGCACTGATTCTGGTTGGGGCCTCTAGGTACTACTGTAATAAATTCACTGATTTGAATTGTTGGATACCAAATATTCAGTACAAAATGTCAAATACCAAATATAAGAAGTCTAATTTTTTATGAAATATGTACTTATTTATTAATGACAAATCATATCTACAGGTTTCCCCACAGTGTTACTTAATATACTTATGTTAACTATTTCATTTTCTTTACAAAATTGACATTTATGGCCACATCTGTGAATCCTTTAGTCATACTGCTGAGCAATTACTTCAGTACGACTACTCATATGAATAACTGATCACCAGTGTGAGTAAGGCCTGGTTTACACTGGGGGGGGGATTGATCTAAGTTACGCAACCTCAGCTACATGAATAACGTAGCTGAAGTCGATGGACTTAGATCTATTTACCGTGGTGTCTTCATGGCGGTAAGTCGACGGCTGACACTCTCCTGTCGACGCCGCCTACGCCTCTCACCTGGTGGAGTACCGGAGTTGACGGGAGAGCGCTCAGCGGTCAATTTATCACGTCTGGACTAGATGCAATAAATCAACCCCCACTGGATCAATCGCTGCCTGCCGATCCAGCGGGTAATGTAGACAAGGAATTCACAACCAGGCCCATAGAGATTATGCGCATAATTCTGCTATGTTACAGCAGTGTAAATCCATACTGATATCACTGATGTCAATTCAGTTACACCAGTGCAAAACTGGGATAAAGTGAGACCATAATGTAGCTTACTGTATCAATACAGTAACTACATCAGTAAGAACTGTAATAAATACTGACTTGTAGCATGTTTTTGGATTTAATAAACAAAAAGAAGTAAAGAACATATGGTTCCTGTTTGATATTATTCAACAAACATTTTTATAGATGTTAGCTAATGATCACTTTAATTTTGCTATGATACCCTCTGCAAATTTGTACTTTTCAGGACGATCACTAGTTGTGTGATTCAGCCTTTCAGAACGTATTTGAAACCATTCATGTTCAAATAAAATTCAAGTCATATACAGGTATTAGTCAGGCACATCTTTTATTGCTGTGTTGTTGTAGGTCATATGTAAATGACATAGCCAAACTGTTGGCTGTCTGCATAAGCCCAGTGTTTGACTGCAGACCCATATGTTTGGTGGGGAGGAGGCAGGCCAGGACATGGAAAATTCTATTATAGCAATGTCTAGTAAATCGCTATAGTGGACAGACCACCAGATTTTTTTACAATCTTATTTTACAATAGTTGACCATTTTTCTTAGAGACCATAAATAATGATCTTCTAATATTTTATGCTTTTTTCACAGTCCTGTTACTGAAGATGTCTTAGGGCCTTATCAAAACCACACTGAATCAATAAAGACTCCTATTAACATCAGTGAGATTTGGATCAGGGTCTTAATTTCTCAAAATAAAATTTTACAAGGTGTAGCCTAAGCCTATTCCATGTATTTTTAGTAGATTTGCTGAGTTTTTCCACTGAAAAACATAGCTGGCTAATCAGCCATAACTACTTGGCATCAAAATATTTTGTAAGGAATGTAAATGTAAATTCATTTTTTAAAAAGAATGTTTCATGCCTAGATGATAAAACTGTTAACTTGGTCTGCAAGTCCCCAACACCACTAACAATATTTTTAGGATAGAAAACATTTTGATACACCTCAAACTATGAGAACTATGAATTATCAAACCTGTTCAGAGGAAACACAAACATTTCTAAAGGTTCCAGAAAGTTCCACACACACTTCATTTGTTTAATTTTTCACATGCCTCCATGCTTTGGGAGTTCATTAAGAACTGGAGATACCAAAATACCACATAATGAGCTGTGCTTGTGGTATATCCAGTCATACCTGAACCAGAAAGTACTGGAAATCTCTCAGGAAGCCTGATTTTTGTGAGTTTTCCAGCCTAACTTTCAGACAGATCAGGTTGGATAAACCTTAGATGAGCAGATGGAATTTGATACAATTATCAAAATCAACATTTTTGAGCTTACCCAAAACTGTTCGCATGAATTGAAAAGGAAATGTTTTGAAACAAATTGGGGGGAGGTGGGGAAAGGGAGGTTAGCAGAAAGGAGAGAGGAGAAAAGCAAGGATGTAATGTCTACGGCCATCATTTTCTTGTGTTCCCTACTGCAATGTTTCTGAGGGTTCTTTAATTTTCTTTAAACAATAGGCCCTGTCTTGCCCCCAGTGAATTCAAAGTGCCTGGATCTGGCAATGTAAAGGGCCTTATAAAGTAAATTACATTTACACTCACTTTCAGGTCACTTTACAATGCCAGAGTAGCATAAAGGGGCCTTAGCATAATTGAGAACCAGGCCCAAATATTTCAGTGGCAACGGGACTTAATATATGCATTTCACATAAGCCTGATCCGATGCCCATTGAAATTAATGGAATGATTCTCATCTACTTCAATGGCTTAGGGATACAGAGTAAAAAATATTCAATTTGTAAAACATGCAGCCAAAAGAATCCAAGTTGTAATTAAAACTTGGCATGCTCTAAAAGGTATTTTGCACACATATGTGCAGATATGAATCCATGGATCAATTGAAGACCAAACTAGATCAGGTCGAAAACCAAAGATGATAAATTGAATCTACGGGGGCATCTTCCCATTTTCCCCTAAGGAGCCTTTTCTTTATTCTGTGCCTGAGTCAAAGTCTAAATTGCCAGCAGCTTTGTCATCAAACCCTTTCACCCATGGTACACGTTTGCATAAAGCATATCCCAAAACACAACAATTTACTTTCTTCCATCTCCCTGCCTGTCATGCTTATGTATCATTCATAAGGATTTCTTGTCCTGAGTCTACAGATTAAATATCAAAACTAAGCAACAATTAAGACTAATGAATGATTTGTTTGACTTTTGCAGGCTATGTTTAGCCAGGTAAACACCTGATCGCATTTGAAAACTGCATTTCTTTCTTTAAAATAATGCGAGATCATGAAAGGTGACCAGCTAACAGTCCAGGAAATATAAGTGCTCTGTTTATTGACAGACCTAATACTACAGCAGGAGTGCAAGCTACTCCAAATTCACTCAACACTGTACCTCCTCTAACCTGACCTGGGGGGAGACATCACCTTTAATGGTGAAAAAGACTTAGTGTAGGCATTATGATGGAAAACCCACTGACCATGACCTCCCAGTGCCCAGGCCGACATGATCCTTGATTGTATAAACAGGGGAATATTAAATAGGAATAAAGAGGTGGTATTAATTAGAAAAAGTCAGGAATTTATTGACTAAGCTTTTTCTGTTGGAAAATGCTGATTCATTGAAACCAAAACTTTTCATAGCAAAGGATCAGTTTCAATTAATTTTTGACTTGAAAACATTTTGTTTCAACATTTTCAAATGTCAGTTTGAAATGACTTTCAAAATTTAAGATAAATTATAACTTTTTAAAAATTTGATGGTCAGAACCAAAATGAGAGGATTTGAAATTATTAAAACACAATATTTCAGTGGACTCCAACCAATTTTATTTATTTTAAAGGATTTTCAGTTCATAAAAAATTGTCAAGGTTTTGACTTTTCATCCTAATTCAGGACAGGAATTTTTTTCAAAATATAAAAATTTTAGTGGGAGGAATAAACTGTTTTCCCTCCCAGCTCTAGTATCAATACTGTTTATGGCACTGGTGAGATCGGTACTGCAATGCTGTGTCCAGTTCTGATTTCCACACTTTAAAAACAGATTGGAAAATTAGAGATTAAAAAAAAAAAAAAAAAAAGAACCACAGGAATGATTCAAAGGCTGGAAAAACATGTAGTGAGATACTCATTACAGTGAGATACTTAAGGAACTCAAATGTAGGTAGCTTATCGAAGAGGAGGTTAAAGATGACTTCAGTGGGACTACTCAAATCATGCACAATTAGGCATGTGCAGGATTCATAGGAGTTTGAGGCCAGAAGGCACTACTCGATCATCTAGTTTGACCTCCTGTATTTCACGTCATTAAATTTCACTCAGTTACCCCTGCTTTGAGCCCAGTAACGTATGATGAGGGCCTAGTATTCCCAAACACACTTACATTAACAGTTTGTAATGAAAAATTTGCACAAATTTCATCAGAATAGTTTTCTGTGCATATTCTATGGAGTATTCACACTTTGGTACTTGAGCTGTATGACTGGCCACCTAAGTCACACGGAATTGTCTCTGTTCTCTCAGCGATGACCTAACCTTCATAAACTAGTTCTCTCCTACTCAAAATGAGTTAATTTAGTCTAACAAACAAACAGTGTTGTGATCAAACAAATCTCATCTATGATCCTAAAATTCACTTTCCAGGAAGATCCGTCTAACCACAACTTTATTTACATGAATGTTCACGAAAAGCTAATAAAATGGTTGTGAACATAGTTGGGATAAAGGATTTAGAAATCACTGAAATGTCTGAAGAATTTCTCACTATTTACCAAACTCTATTCTCAAATGGTTTAACAAGCTAGACTGTGGGTAATATTCAGCAACGTCCCTTTCATCGGCTTCAATGGAATTATAACACTTTACCCAATGGTGTGTGCTGCATTGTGTTTTGAATTTGCACAGAGAAGAGCAGACAGCTGTTTGTGGTGGTATTCTAGGTACTTTTAACAACAATGTACAGCATGTGCTATCAATATTGAGAGGAAAAGAACAGCCATCTATCCTTACCAGGAAGCTACTGCTGCATTAAGACCGCTTTGACTCTTCCATATATTTTTTTAAAGCTCATTTGTTTTTTTTCTGCTGTCTTGTTCCTATTCAACTCTTAGAAATGCAAACATATGTAGTACACCAGCCTTTCAACCAAAACAGGCTCAAAGCTAAATATTGCTTTCCATTAATTGTTTTAAACAAATGGTGTCTTGTTTGTCATATCTCTGTTACTCAGAAGACCTGTGTAGGGATTTACAGACACTTGACTTGTGGCACAGAGGTTATGTGTTTATCTGAGGATAGGCTAGATGAGGTTTAAGTATACATGCGGTTACCCCTTTTCCTACTCTAAGGTGACCCTCAAGGAAAAGGTCTTGTCAGGGGTTCAAGACCAGGTCTTGTCTGAACTTGTTTCTGGCTAGCAGCAAGGAATGCAGTGGGAAATGAGTATTGACATTCCTTCTTTGATACTGTACCCGAGAGTAATTCCTGCTGCGAAAGGGTGGGACAGAAACAGCTGACAGCAGCCAAGCTGTGGATAGGCAGTGTGGGTCACAAAGGGTTTGTCTAAGGACAAGTCAATGATTTCTTTGTCTCTCCCTCTTTAAAAATAGCTTGGGTGTTTATTAGTTTTCCATCATCACCCAAGCATCCACCTCTTACAAACAAGGAGTCCACATCCTTTTGTTCTGCACATAATTGACAAAAATGAAGGAGTCAGTTCACTAAGTCACACATCAGTCTAGCCAGCTACCCAGGCTCCCTCTCTGGGACACTTGATCCTTGAAGTTGTTTTGTTTCTATATATTATAACAGTCACCTCCCTTCACCATATCGAGAAATCATTTTTCATCCTAAGATCTGAGCACCCAGATGATGTGAATTTAACCATACCACCCACCAGTCACAAGTTTTGCGGCACTGTCCCACTTTGCCCCCCAAATCTCCTTGTCTCAGTTGAAGGACAGTTTGCCCCAGGCCCCCCATCTGAAGTGGCATTGTGACCAGGCACATAAGGTTGCAGAGCCACTCAGGTTGTGTCTATCTGCCCCAGGGCCACCTTTGATGGGTGTTGTGACCTAGCTCAGGGGCTCAGAATGCCAATCAATTCAGCCCATCCACTCCTCCATCTCTCTCTACAGAGGGGCAGACAGGGCAAACCTGAGTGGCGCTGCGTCCCACTTCAGCCACCTGAAACATTGAGAGGTATGGCTTTAACTGTTAGCAGTGAAAGTGCTTCTAAAGCTGAATCCAGCAACTTCCACTGTAAATACTAACAATAGATTGTGGGTGACTCGTGGGAGAATGCAAAGCAGAGGAGGGAGGGTGAAAGGACATTCTTATCTTAGAATCATAGAAGACTGCGTTTGGAAGAGACCTCAGGAGGTCATCTAGTCCAACCCCCACGCTCAAAGCAGGACCAGCACCAACTAAATCATCCCAGCCAGGGCTTTGTCAAGCCGGGCCTTAAAAACCTCTAAGGATGGAGATTCCACCACCTCCCTAAGTAAACCATTCCAAGTGTTTCACCACCCTCCTAGTGAAATAGTGTTTCCTAATATCCAACCTAGACCTCCCCCACTGCAACTTGAGACCATTACTCCTTGTTCCGTCATCAGCTACCACTGAGAACAGTCTAGATCCATTCTCTTTGGAACCCTCCTTCAGGTAGTTGAAGGCTACTAACAAATCCCCCCTCACTTTTCTCTTCTGCAGACTAAACAAGCCAAGTTCCCTCAGCCTCTCCTCGTAAAACATGTGCCCCAACCCCCTGATCATTTCTGTTGCCCTCCACTGGAATCTCTCCAATTTGTCCACATCCTTCTGTATTGGGGGACCCAAAACTGGACGCAATACTCCAGGTGTGACATAACCAGTCCGGAATAGAGGAGAATAATCACTTCCCTCGATCTGCTGGCAATGCTCCTACTAATGCAGCCCAATATGCTGTTAGCCTTCTTGGCAAAAAGGGCACACTGCTGACTCATACCAATCTTCTCATCCACTGTAATCCCCAGGTCTGCAGAACTGCTGCTTAGCCAGTCGGTCCCCACTGTAGCAGTGCATGGGATTCTTCCATCCTAAGTGCAGGACTCTGCACTTGTCCTTGTTGAACCTGATCAGATTTCTTTTGGCCCAGTCCTCCAATTTGTCTAGGTCACTCTGGACTCTCTCTCTACCCTCCAGGGTATCTACCTCTCCCCCCATCTTAGTGTCATCTGCGAACTTGCTGAGGGTGCAATCCATCCCATCATCCAGATCATTAATAAAGAACTTGAACAAAACTGGCCCCAGGACCGACTCCTGGGGCACTTGTGTCACTCATGCAAGGGCCAGCCACAATTTCAGCTCCTGTGCTCCCTGGAGTGCCAGGCATAAATGGGGCCACACCACTTGAGACACACTACATGCCAAAAAAGGGACAGGGGAGTGAGAAGAGAGAAGGCTGAACATGTTTGCCTGTAATGGCCAACAGCTAGTTGGCCAGAGGGGCAAACACAATTTACACCCCTTTATGAGGTGTTGCAGCAGTTATGCTGCCCTTGTGAGCTGAAGAGATCAGTGAGGCATTGCAGGTACAAATTTTCAAGAGCACAAAAGTCCCATTTTCAAAAGTGGCAGTTGGAGCTAGGTGCCTAGTAGGATTTTCAAGTGCACCTAGATGCCTATCTGTGTCTTTAAATGCCAAAAGACCTTTAAAAATCTTTCCTCAAGTCACCAAGGGACCAGTCCCACTAAGAAAAAAAAAATGTGAGGAAGGAAAGTGGAGCTAAGCAGAAGCACGGAAGGACAAGTCACAGTACAACTCATGTACATTGAGTGATTTTCAGAATAGCCTAAGGGAGGTGAACGTCATTAGGAGTTGAGGCCTAACTCCCGAGGTGCCTTTGACAATCCCAGGCTGCAACTTCCCTGGTAGCTACCGAACTGCTCTGAAAATACTGATAAACTAAGTAGAGTTGAAAGTGAAGCAGATGTTGTACATTACTACCATACAAGGGTTGATCAAAGCTCAGAAAGTGCTAGTTAATGGAGTCCTGAGTGCGGCATCAACAAATTGGAGTTTGTTGATCTGAAATAACATTCCTAAATTGTGTTTTATTTTATGGTGGTAATCGTTTACCATCTTTTTCAACATGGAGCCAGTTAATTTTATCTTTGATCCAGTCCAATTGTGGCCCTCTCAATACTTGCAAAAGAAAATAATTGATATACCATCAAATTCTGTTTATTTTAATACGAAGTGGGGTAACTAAACTTAATTCTATTGACTGAGTGCAATGTGCCGCAGAGAGTTGTGTGGCTGGAGTTTTCCTGAAGCCAGCCTGAACATGAACCCAGCAGTACTCTTTGCTTGATTATATAGTTGAATTAAACACAGATAAAGCAGTGGTTATTCTTCTGACTTGCCTCTAGGGTCTTCATAATTATCACTCCAGATAATACAGAGAACAAGTATAACATGCACATGCTACTGTGGGAAATTCTCAGGGTCACACAAAAGCCAGCTTAAGGTGTTCTTCATGACATGCAGGACATACATTGGAGCCATTGCAAAGTCAGCATGCAACCAGAACTATGTAGGTATAGGGAAGTAACCAAGGTACATGAGATAACATGTGGTAGTTGTGGGAAAGGTTCTCTTTAATAGTAACCACCACATTGTACACAAAACTGGACTCAGTTTGTGGGATTTTATCTTCCTTGAAAACTGAGTGGAAACATTTCTTTCAACATATAAACAAAAATAATGAGGAGTCCTTGTGGCACCTTAGAGACTAACAAACTTATTTGGGCATAAGCTTTCATCAAGTGGGTTCTAACCCACGAAAGCTTATGCCCAAATAAATTTGTTAGTCTCTAAAGTGCACAAGGACTCCCTGTTATTTTTGCTGATACAGACTAACACAGCTACCACTCTAAAGCCTGTCAACATATAAACTGTTATTGAAACAACCACTTCAATATTAAGGAGCACTACACCGAAAGCAGACCCTCTGCACAATTTACTTTATTAAAATAAAAAAAACTAAACAAATAACACACATGATGGGAGCATGGTAAATTATAAAAAATTAAAGATTATAGAAAAGAGTTAGGGGAGTTCCAGGGTAATACAGACATAATTTCTTTTCTGGATGAATAGGTGCCTAATGTATCAAGAGTCAGCATTACATTTTGAAATGGCGGAGGTCTACAAAATCTGCATTCTCCAAATAAATTTGTGATAGGTGTAACTATTCAGGATTGGCATCCAGAATTGAACTGCTGCTGTTAATCTGCACCTAGAATTTGGAGTAGTTTTTAGTGGAGGGATCTTTAGGGAGAGTCTGGCAGTGGATTTAATATTTTGGTCAAGTATATCTGACCAGAAATGGTCCTGGAAACAAGCCCAAAGGACATGACTTAGATACCTCCCCAGCTATTTTATAATTGTTTCCCGCATATGCACCCAGAGATTCCTATCAGTAACCCATTCCCCAAGGCGTCTTTTTCATCTCTCTTTGAACTCAAGTTTCCTTGTGTTGACCCCTCCCTCACCTTTAATTAAACATACAGGAAGTCAGTGGTTTATAATCACATGCTTAAGTGCTTTGTTGAATAGAGCTTGGCTTAAGCATGTGTTTAAGGGTTCTGCTGAATTGGGGTTTAAGGATCTGATCCAGTTCCCACTGAAGTCAATGGTATCAGTACCTGGCTCAGGCTCTTAGTGCATAACTGAGATATAGATCCCAGTGGCCCTTTCTATAGCAGAGAATGGCTATCTGACAATTGTTGTATAAAGCACTGATAATTCTAAAGACCCCAGTGTAAACAAAATGAAGAGAGAGGCAACAATCAAATGTTAATCACAATATGAATATAATATAATCAAGGACCAGTGTTGCATAGAAAATAGAACACAGCAGTAAAAGCATGGGTTTGATCCATGCATTTGCTTCCCTTAGCACCAGCTGTTGGGCTACCCATATGCTCGAAATAAAGGTCACTTCTCCAATTTGAGCCATAGTTAGTCTCCTAAAACAAAAAGAAAAGGAGTACTTGTGGCACCTTAGAGACTAACCAATTTATTTGAGCATAAGCTTTCGTGAGCTACAGCTCACTTCATCAGATGCATACTGTGGAAAATACAGAAGATGCTTTTATACACACAGACCATGAAAAAATGGGTGTTTATCACTACAAAAGGTTTTCTCTCCCCCCACCCCACTCTCCTGCTGGTAATAGCTTATCTAAAGTGATCGCTCTCCTTACAATGTGTATGATAATCAAGGTGGGCCATTTCCAGCACAAATCCAGGGTTTAACAAGAACGTCTGAGGAACAGTGGGGGGTGGGAAAGAAATAAACAAGGGGAAATAGGTTACTTTTTATAATGAATCAACCATTCCCAGTCTCTATTCAAGCCTAAGTTAATTGTATCCAATTTGCAAATTAATTCCAATTCAGCAGTCTCTCGTTGGAGTCTGTTTTCGAAGTTTTTTTGTTGAAGGATAGTCACTTTGAGATCAGAAATCGAGTGACCAGAGAGATTGAAGTGTTCTCTGACTGGTTTATGAATGTTATAATTCTTGACATCTGATTTGTGTCCATTTATTCTTTTACGTAGAGACTGTCCAGTTTGCCCAATGTACATGGCAGAGGGGCATTGCTGGCACATGATGGCATATATCACATTGGTAGATGTGCAGGTGAACGAGCCTCTGATAGTGTGGCTGATGTTATTAGGCCCTGTGATGGTGTCCCCTGAATAGATATGGGGCACAGTTGGCAATGGGCTTTGTTGCAAGGATAGGTTCCTGGGTTAGTGGTTCTGTTGTGTGGTATGTGGTTGCTGGTGAGTATTCGCTTCAGGTTGGGGGGGCTGTCTATAGGCAAGGACTGGCCTGTCTCCCAAGATTTGTGAGAGTGTTGGGTCATCCTTCAGGATAGGTTCTAGATCCTTGATAATGAGTTGGAGGGGTTTTAGTTGGGGGCTGAAGGTGATGGCTAGTGGCGTTCTGTTATTTTCTTTGTTAGGCCTGTCCTGTAGTAGGTGAGTTCTGGGAACTCTTCTGGCTCTCTCAATCTGTTTCTTCACTTCCGCAGGTGGGTATTGTAGTTGTAAGAATGCTTGATAGAGATCTTATAGGTGTTTGACTCTGTGTGAGGGGTTGGAGCAAATGCGGTTGTATCGCAGAGCTTGGCTGTAGACAATGGATCGTGTGGTGTGGTCAGGGTGAAATCTGGAGGCATGTAGGTAGGAATAGCGGTCAGTAGGTTTCCGGTATAGGGTGGTGTTTATGTGACCATCATTTATTAGCACTGTAGTGTCCAGAAAGTGGATCTCTTGTGTGGACTGGACCAGGCTGAGGTTGATGGTGGGATGGAAATTGTTGAAATCATGGTGGAATTCTTCAAGGGCTTCTTTTCCATGGGTCCAGATGATGAAGATGTCATCAATATAGCGCAAGTAGAGTAGGGGCATTAGGGGACGAGAGCTGAGGAAGCATTGTTCTAAGTCAGCCATAAAAATGTTGGCATACTGGGGGGGGGGAGGGGAGAAAACCTGGATTTGTGCTGGAAATGGCGCACTTTGATTATCATACACATTGTAAGGACAGTGATCACTTTAGATAAGCTATTACCAACAGGAGAGTGGGTTGGGGGGGGGGGGACCTGGATTTGTGCTGGAAATGGCCCACCTTGATTATCATACACATGGTAAGGAGAATGATCACTTTAGATAAGCTATTACCAGCAGGAGAGTGGGGTGGGGGGAAAGAAAACCTTTTGTAGTGATAAACACCCATTTTTTCATGGTCTGTGTGTATAAAAACATCTTTTGTATTTTCCACAGTATGCATCCGATGAAGTGAGCTGTAGCTCACGAAAGCTTATGCTCAAATTGGTTAGTCTCTAAGGTGCCATAAGTACTCCTTTTCTTTTTGCGAATACAGACTAACACGGCTGTTACTCTGAAACCTCTCCTAAAATAGAGGCTCAATTAGTGTTGCTTGTGAATAGCAACATAGCTGCAGCAGCCAAGAAGCAAAGCAGCATCATATCAACATGTAGAAGTCTACATGTGTAGGTGAGCTGAATCTGGATCTGAAGGTGAAAGATCTGGCTTCAAAATGCTTCTCCAATAGTTTTAAATGTCTATAATTCCTACCCTCCCCCCCCCCCCCAAAAAAAAAAAAACAAAAAAAACAAAACTACGTTAGGCTTGATGGTATGGTTGAAAATACACATCAGTAACTTAAGGATAACAAATATGATAAGAATAGAGTACTTATCCCCAAAACAAACCTAGTAAATGCAGTGGTAAGGTTAAACTTAAATTGAAAAGTTTCAGAGTAACAGCAGTGTTAGTCTGTATTCGCAAAAAGAAAAGGAGTACTTGTGGCACCTTAGAGACTAACCAATTTATCTGAGCATGAGCTTTCGTGAGCTACAGCTCACTTCATCGGACAAACTTGTTGAGGTATGGAAATGCATAAACAATAGGACGGAGTATGAAAATTAGTTGGTGAGGAAGGGTAATGACTGATTGAGTTACCTTTGATGTCACAATGGAACCACGTATTAATGACCTGAGCTATTGGCATAGTCCTATATCTGAATGTAACCGTAACAATTAGTTACAACTGTCATTAATAACTTAGCTTATTCACAACTCAGTTTCTTAAAATATACTTTACATGAGTTTTCAATTAGTTTTGCCTAGATATAAAGTTTGGTGAGTCTCTATTACTTCATTACTATGATCATTAGGGCCAAAGAAAACTTGAGAGAAATGCTGAATTTCTTAGAGGGATGACTATTAATTAATTGTAATCAATAACGTAATAAAACAAATTTAGCAGTAAAATTGCAGATAATGAAGTCTATACCCAAAGAGTGCTGTACTTTTGGAGAGAATATGCTGTATCCTTAATCAATAAACTGAAACCCTCAACGCAGCTTTAATTATGAAAATATGACAAGTGACTCCATAATCGCAGAGCACACTAGGGAAATAACTCCAGAGATCAGTGCTTATTTGTACTGGGCTAAGGCTGCTGGACTGATTCACAGCCTTTAAATACCAAAGAACGAACGAACAAACAAACAAAAAACAGACAAAGATGGAATTTTCCAAACTGCAGGCTTTGGTGTCATAAGATCCATCTTCATGGATGTACTGTATGCACTTTACCGCCTAGCTTAACATATCATTTCATGGATAGTAGCTTCTGAGGCCTGAAGAAGAGCTCTGTGTAAACTCGAAAGCTTGTCTCTCTCACCAACAGAAGTTGCTCCAATAAAATATATAACCTCACCCACCTTGTCTCTGTAATATCCTGGGACCAGCACTGCTACCACAACATTACCCAAAATGGTCAGACATGCAACCCCATATTCCAGCTGTCCCTAACCCTCCAACAGCCAGAAGCTGGGACTGGATGACAGGATTGATCATTCAAAATTGCCTTGTTCTGTTCATTCTCTCTAAATCATCATCTGGCACTGGGCACTGTCAGAGACAGGATACTGGGGCTAAGTGGCCCATTGGTATTAATATTATAATGCTTCACTGCTATGAAAAGAGCCATATTGGATCAGACCAATCTGTGACTTAATTTATGAAGTTAGTACTCATGTGTGTTAGTATGTATTTTCCATCTCTAAATTCTGTGTTCACAGGTGAACTCAGTGGCTGGTGAAAGGCCAGTTCCTAGGATCCTGATCACAACCTGAGAACTCCAACTTGTTTCAAGAATTCTACTGTATGGCCATTATATAGTAGAAACTGGGAATCATTAGCAATATTACTAGTCCCCTGATCCAACCAGCCTTCCACAACCTTTATTTTTTCCATTACAGTTAGTAAGTACTTCAGTAGCTTCAGAAATGGAAGACGGGTCAGACATTTGCTTTGTTCCGGGTTGAAGGTTTATGTTTTTTAAAAGCAATTATTTCAATTTGTTTTACATGCTACAATATTGATGGTTTAACATGTAGCGTTGATGAAATCATAGCCAAAGTAGAGAAGTGCATGAAAAACTTTGCATTGTTAGCGAAACCTACATAAGAAGCTTTTCCTGGAAGTTAAATACTTAGCAGTTTCATGTCAAACTCTTCTGCTTTCCAACCATATGAAAGATGATTTTGGTGAGTAAAAGCACAAGATTTCTTTATCTGAATGGCAAAATTTTCATTAGTCAAATGTATAAATATTTGCAACATGTTTTCTGGGGTGGGATTTTTGCCATTTTCAAACTACAAAAAAACTACCAGCAGATGTGGTGAAAATTCATCCTTGCCTATGTTGACAGAAGCTCATAGAAAGTTCAGATTTTGTTTCCAAAAACTGATGGTTTTGCCTAACTCTTACTCAGAAGTGAAATTCAGTACGCAGGCCCTTCTTTACAGAACTCGCTGTGTGTGATGGGGGTGGGGGAAGAAGAGAGTTACTGTACAGCACACCCTGAAGTTATCAGACCAGTAGTTCTACCATTAGTTTTTCAGCTTGCTTCTTGCATGCATATTTTGTGGTCAAATCCATTAGTCAGTTGCAGCAATAAACACCTGGAGTCTATCAAAAACAAAGAGAGTCTTATTCTGTAGGTACAGCCAGCCTGGAGAACATACCAAGCAGAAACTAACTGCATAATATAGAATTCAAACAGGAATATGTTTTTTATGATGTGCCAGCGTAAGGGAGATCAAAGACTAAAGCCAAATAAATAGCAACTGGGTACCAGCAGAGGAAACATATTTAGACCTTAAAGTAATCAGAAACAAACCCAAAGAACACCAACACCCTCCAAATTCAAAAGTAACATTTTTCTCCCCTTCATAAATGAGTCAAGAGCTGGCAGGTTGGTTTTTTTTAAATTCCTACTGGTTTCACATTTGGAAGAGTATTTACTTTCTCACAGACAGCAGAACATGCAACACAGGAATCATCTCCTCACCCCACCATCCTCCTCAACCCCCTGCCCTCTTTCCCCCCACGGTTTTAAGGAGTTACACCACCTACTGCCCTGTGATTGAATTTTCCTTGGCTGCGGTATGGAATTTGACAGTTTAGGTTAACCATTTATTGAGCTTGACTCCTTCTTATCGGAAAGATCGCCCAGCAAACTGGAACAATCTGTCTGGCATCCATTGACTGGCAGAGCAAATTTTTCCAGGTGGTATAACCAGACGCCCAGAATTACATGCCAACCCTATTTTGTCAGGCAGTTTGATCAAAAGGAAAAGGCCTACATGACTAATGTTCAGTGTCATGTTTAGTACCTGCAATGTATCTACGTAAACAGCTTTAAACGACTACTAGTATTGAAAAATGTTAGGGGGGGAAAGATACAAGGGAGAGCAGTCAAATGACAAGCTAAGCCCTGAGGGCAAAGAGCTACATCTGTGCTTGATTTGTTAGGGATTTACATTAGTGAAACTTTAACTCTGCAGATGATACATAAGATTACACTTACAGAACAAGTTTATGCAAATAAAGCTTAGTCTACATAGTATGTGGGCCCAGACATGCTGGATCTGGCAGGATTCATTGAGTCTAGTGGCTGGGTTTAATAAATTCATTTACATGAAGGATTAGAACATCTGGAAAAGTAACATAGCAGTTTATTGAAACATAAATAACATTAATTGAAAAGTTACAGGTATGCAAAGCATACCATACAGGCAACAGAAACTCATGAAAAAAACTGCTACCTCCTTGTGAAAATGGAGATGAGACAAACTTCTTGCCCTCCATCAAACTATGGAAAACCACTTTTACTGCATGTGGCAACTCCACATGCCCCTCCTGACAAGAATTTTGTTCATATTACAAGAACTTTGGCTTAATGGCCGTCAGGCTTGTACATGGGCATCTTTCTATTAATAGATACAAATCAAAGATCTGATCCTGCCAGGAGCTGAGCACCTCCTTCATGTTGCTGAGCTCACTCAGCTCCCATTAACAGGGCAGTACAAAGGTTTTGGGGAACCTGGGGCAAAATCTGAAACTGAGATTTATCCACACTTACAAAGACATTAACATGGAGACAAAAGAGTTTAAGAAGAGCGGAGGGTACGAGGGGTCAAAGAGGGGCCCAGGCCTGTGGGGTCACTACCTTCCTTGCAGGAATGTAGGAATTCTGCCCTCTGTGCAGCCAGCGTTTGTTTCTGCCAGTCGCACCTCTCCCTCAGCTTTATCCCCACTGCTGGTGGGAGCAGCATCCCCGAGCCCCCACCCTGCTTCTACCCCTGGGCTCTTGGCCTGACAGTTCACCTCAGGCCTGGCAATATAATGTCAGCAGCAGCAATGGTGGGATCTGAGCCCAACTGGGGCAGGCAAGTCGCTCCTCACACTATTGATGGTGGGTGCCCAATCTGAGTGGCACTGCCACCCCGTGCGCCCGATCAAAATGCCTCTCACTTAAATTTGGCTTGGCTGCTCCTCCATCATTTTGGGGTCCTTCTCAAACAGGGGGCCACAGGCAAACTGCCCCTTTACCCCACCACACTTTAGGGGCCCTGCCCATTGATATCAACAGGAAGTGATAACCCACAGATGCTTGAAGGACCAGGTTAACAAATGCTGATTTAAATGAGCAATGGGTAAATAATTCAATCATAAAGTCAGCAGCCTGGTATTGTACTATCGTGATTACAATGCTCATTTGTAGCTCTGGAAGCAATGCTGAACTTTGTAGTTAGGTCTGTCTTATTGCAGCTTGGTTTTCTAGTTCTGTAATTTATACTTGCTAGTAATTTCCAGTCTAACATCTTGGAGAGTTGGTTAACATTGACATAATAACAAATTGCACATAAGCAGAAATTGATATATCATGTCATGATTTAGAGACTGTCAGAACATAGTTCAGGTGGTTTGCAATAACTTGTACTACCTCAAGATTAATTTATAACTTGGTAAAACATTCTAATGCCTCTCCATTATTTTATGTAAGAGTATAAGCCAGAAGAGTTTCTAAGCATAGCCCAACAACAGTGTAGTGCATGGGGAAAACTTTCTCAAAGGGCTTTATTGTCCAAATGCTTAAAGCTGTTTCCAACAAAAGTTTTTAAATAAATGGAAAAGTGGCCTAGTCCAGGCTAAATAATCCACCTCAATTTTGCCAACCTAATTTGGACATTTGCCTTTTCTCAGACTTCTTGGTAGCGTTGCCAACCCTCCCAGAATAGCCGGGAGTCTACTCGAATCGGCATTGTCTCCCGGGGGCTATTCAAAGCAATCCGGGAGATTTTAATAGGCTGCTAGAAGTCTGGTGGATGGTGCAGCGAGGCTAAGGCAGGCTCCCTACCTGTCCTAGCTCTGCGCGGCTCCCGAAAGTGACCGGGACACTGCACACTGCCCCCACCCTGCCCCAGCCCGGTGAAAATGAGTGAGATTAGGGGGATGGAGTGAGCAGGGGCAGGGCCTCAGAGAAAGGACAGGGTAGGGGCATGGCCTCAGGGAAGGGGCAGGGCAGGCACGGGACAAGGGTGCTTGGGTTTCTGCAATTAGAAAGTTGGCAACCCTACTCGTTGGTAAGCTTGACATTCACTAACTTCTGTCCCCACTCCCTGTGGGCCAGATATTTTTTTAAGTATGTGCACTTGTCCTGCATGCACGGAATTTGTACACACACATCCTGATGTGCATACATATTGACTTAGGCACACACACTTGGGAGGGTGAGGGATGTGTGTGAGCAAATAAGATCAACGTATTTGTGACCATGCCTGTCTGACTACCCTGGGAAACCTCCATTAAGTCAGAGTCACCCTGCTTTAGCTCTTTCCTTTGACTGGGGCAATCAGTTAAGAACTCTACCTCATTACCATTTGCTGTGTGGTAAGTTAGTTCCCTAGGTGGTAAGGCCCCTTCACTCTGTCACAAAGATGCACACAACTTATTTCTCCAGCAAAGACAAAAATATTTCGGCTGCCCTGCCTATCTCAAAAAAAATCATTGTGTGATTGTACAGAGGAACATAATTGCTACATGTAGCTCGGGATGGAGAATGCTTATGAATTATGGGACAGAAGCAGGAGGACTCATTTTGTCAGAAAGGAATGTTGTAATTGTATATGCTGACATGAGCTAAATAATTTCATATGTAAAATTAATAACCAGGACCTATAAATGTGTGATTATATATAAGCAGTAAGGGCTGTAAAGCGATTAAAAAATTAATCGGTATTAATTGTGCTGTTAAAAACAATAACAGAATACCATTTATTTAAATATTCTGGATGTTTTCTACACTTTCAAATATATTGATTTCAATTACAACACGGAATACAAAGTGTACAGTGCTCACTTCATAGTTATTTTTGAGTACAATATTTGCACTGTAAAAAAACCCAAAAGAAATAGGATTTTTCAATTCACCTAATACAAGTACCGTAGTGCAATCTCTTTATCGTGAAAGTTGAATTTACAAATATAGGATATTTTTTGTTACATAACTGCATGCAAAAATAAAACAATGTAAAGCTTTTGAGCCTACAAGTCCACTCAGTCCTACTTCTTGTTCAGCCAATGGCTCAGATAAAGAAGTTTGTTTACATTTGCACAAGTTAATGCTGCCTGCTTCTTGTTTACAATGTCACCTGAAAGGAAGAACAGTGTGCAGCGTGCTTTCAGAAGTCTTAAAAAAGCAACACTCTGATGCAGAAACTACAGAACCTGAACCACCAAAAAGGAAAAGCAGCCTTCTACTGGTCGCATCTGATTCAGATGATGAAAATGAACACGTGTCAGTCTGCATGGCTTTGGATCGTTATCAAGCAGAACCAATCATCAGCATAGACACATCCTCTGGAGTGCTGGTTGAAGCATGAAGGGGGCATATGAATGTTTAGCATATCTGGCATGTCAATACCTTGCAATGCTGGCTACAAAAATCCCATGTGAATGCCTGTTCTCACTTTCAGGTGACATTGTAAATAAGAAGCGGGCTGCTCCGTTCCCCTCCAGGAGCAGGGAAGCCGCCAGGCACTTCTCGCCCTTGGGGAGCAAGGTCCGGGTGCCCTGGCTTCTCAGCTTTCCTCCCTGCCAGGAACAGGGCATCCATGAAGTTGACAAGTCTGCCCAACTTCTGGCTGGGAATGGGTCCAAAGCCACCAGGGCTTCTCAGCTGGGAGCAGGGTCTGAAGCAAGAACCAAATTAGGGTTGTACACGGTCTTCGTTCTGCACGTGGAGTACCTTTACATAACCGGGAATCATTTTGATGACTCCCAGCTTTCACAATGCAAGATTTTCTTCTCTCCAGCCCTGTGCATCTCAAGCATTTCCATCCCTGTGATACTCAGGAAGATTCCTCTTTCCTTAGAGCTGGGGATATGAGACTAGATCCACAAAGGGAATTTATATGCAATGTTGCAATGTCTACTGCCCTGCCACCTACTGGATTGCACAGTTAAGCACGGAAGTTCCCCATACAATGCATGGGGAGAGTTAAGCATGTAAGAATAGTATTCACAAAAGCCACATAAGCTAGCAAATAGAAAATGCCAAGGAGAGGGGTGGGGCTAAGGCCTTCCTCCAATTGGGGGACACAGCTCTGAACCCTGTCCTGGAGTTAGGCACCTAAGCCAGGTCAATTTTCCTCACAAGAGAAAGTGCCACCATTCTTCATCCCAATGGTTACAGCACTGAACCAGGATGTGAGAAACCCAGTCTGCCTGACAGGAAGCAGGGACTTGATCCTACATTACCTACCTCCCATCTGGGTGCACTAACCACTCGGCTATACAGTATTTTGAGGATGGAGTACTAAATTTCTCCTGTTGAAGCTGTTCCATTTGGTATAAAATACCTGAATGGTCATTGGGGCCTGAGAGAGAACAAGAGAAGATGAGAATAACTCTTTAACCCCACAGAATGACTCTACAGGTTCCAGTCCCTACTCCAGTGAAAATGTTATTGAAAGAGTGGAACTGCTTCAACAGGAGCTATTGAGAACATCCCAACGTAGAGTAGGGACTTGATGATCTTTCACCTCCAAGGTGTAGAGTATAGGTGCCGATAGAGTAAAGGGACTACCACCACTTTGTGCAAGATAGACATGCTCCAAGCACACCTACCAGACCAGGTCCTGCAGGAGAGAGGGGTGGGGGAACACTGAGCCCGAAAATCTTCCCGGGGCTCAGGCATGAGCTAAATAGTGTGTCAGGGTTGAAGTGGCTGTGCATGTGCCCACCAGCCAAAATTTAGGCACCACTGGGGACTATACCAGTGGAAACTTAGGGGCCTAGGGACTTTAGGTACCTATCAGCTTGAGCAGCAGCTGAGTGGGTTGTGGGTTTTTTTTTTTGGTTTTTGGAGGATGTAGGCTACTTAAAGTGGTAGTTAGGTATGTAAATCCTTGTTGTGAATCTAGCCATGGTGTTTAGGCAACTCAATAAGCCATTGTGGGGTGCTGCCACCACCACACACTAATAAAATTCATTTATTTTTGATACACAGCCAACTTGATTAGCTTAAAAGTGCTACAAATCTTATTTCCTTCTTTATTGTGACTTAAGCTGAGCTCTCAGCTCCCACTTTAATGTTTATATGGATCGTGCTGTGCATTTAGTAAAAAACCCCAAACATTTTATTTTCATCCAACACTAAGAATGAAAACCTGGCCCCAGTGACTAACTCAGGTCCCCCCGAGTTAGTCTTCAATGATTTTAAGGGCCGTTACAAAGAGGACGGTGATCACCTGTTCATGTCCACTAAAGGTTGGAGTAATGGGCTTAACCTGCAACAAGGGAAATTTACATTAGATATAATGAAAAACTTTCTAACTATAAGGGTAGTTAAGTTCTGGACTAGGATTCCATGGGAGGTTGTGGAATCCCCCAATGACACTGGCAAACCAAGTGCCAGCTCTGGCCAAGACCACAGATGTTAGCTAAGAACTGACAAACTCATAGCTCGAAACCAAACAAGTTTACCTGTATGTCCATTTTGTTCATAAAAGGTATTAGCTTTTCTGAATTTATTGAGTGTTTAGACTCTATGAAATGCTTGTAAATTGCTGTATACATTCTCCCTTGTAGCGTCTGTATTCCACGCTGGGTCAGCAAAATTCCAATAGTTTGGGGTGTCTGCCCTGTTTCTGACAAGTCTGCCCTTAGGTGGGTACTCATGGTCATGAGCCACTCCAGACAGTGATCTCCCCATCACTGAAGATTTTTAAAAAACAGGTTGGACAGACACCTGTCAGGGATGCTCTAAGTTTACTCTGTGCCGTAGGCTGGCTGGACAATCTTTTGCGGTCTCTTGTAGCCCTACAGTTCTAGGAAAAATCACATATGGTCGGATGAACTAGCATGCTTAACTTCAGCATCAGTACAGTGAAAAGGTGACAGTTCATAAATACTGAAAGTGTACTTGCAGTAAATGAGAATAGCAAAACCGAAGATACAAGTTCTAATACAATAATAATCTTCACAATTGTTCATCACCCCGTTGAGAATTTAAATGCATAAGAGTCATGAAATTCATGGTTCCTATAGCAGCCATAACTCACTATTAGGGCATATATTTAACAATGTATACACAGTAATGCAAAATACTATAGCGACTCAAGGTGTTATGGTTTGCTTGGGGAAAATTAACTTTCAGTTCCCTGACTTTTGTGTTCATTAAAAGAATATTTATGGTTGAGATTTTAATGTAACTTTGTGCCTGGGTATACACTGGAATTGGAAAGTATTCACATTAAGGGAAAAGAATAAGGTGTCCTTATTAGGGGAGCAATGCTTTTTTGGACTGATTCTTAGGGTCAAGTCACAGAAGTCAATGGGGCCAGGATTTCACCTGAGACATGTTCAGGTTTCTTTGGTGAAAAAAGGAAAATTTTCTGCAGAAAGAAGAAACCAATCTCTCTCTCTCTCACACACACACAATGATGTAACCCTTCTCCCAGGTGTTGCCCGCAGCAACAAGGGACAGGGTCAAAGATCTTGGGGGTTCCTTTTAAATTTTACATTGGCTCAAGCTCCTACCCAGAGACCTGGCAAACAACTAAATATGTCCCCTGGGCATCCTTATCAAGCAATACTCCCCTGCTAGCAAGTACTGCACCTTCGTATAAAACGAAGAAAGATTTTATTAGTGAATAAGGGGACAAAGCATCAACTTGGGAAAACAACAACAATAAACCAACAATATAGCTATACAAATACAAAGTCAAACACCCGCCCCCACAGTAACTTGGGGAACCCGAGTTAAAGGACTACTGCCTGCCTGCTAGGGTGAATAATCAATAAGTAAGTCTCTCTTTAACTCATCACTTATCCGCTTCTCCCTCTGTTTCACTGCACTCACACTTTGGCGTCAGTGGGTAGCACAGTCCTAGAGTCCGGAGGTGCACTCAGGCAGCCTGTCTCAAGGGAAAATGCCACCTGGTCGTACCCTGAGGCTCAAATTCCCTAATTCAGTTATAGTAATTTCAGCTTTGTTGGTGCAAGCAGGGGAGCCCGCAATGGAGTTCACTCAGCTCTGTTGCTGGGGCCTGCAACATCTGCAAAGAGAGACAGCATCGAGGCTTCTCACTGCAAAGCCGCATATGCGCCATCACCTCCGCAGCTTGTCATTGCAGAGTCACCCCATCTCATCGCTTTGTGAGTCTTCAGTGGAGGGGGTCAACAGCACATAGAATCCTTGAGATGACTCCTGGCACAAGTCCTCCTCCCTCTCTTAGCTCAGTCCCACCAATCCCCAAGTTCATGTACAGCTCCAGTGCCTTCCCAAAGTGTCGCCTAGAGGATTTCTGGGGACAAAGCTCGTGCACATAGAGCCACACTTTCCCCAGCTGATGTTCGAGAAGAGCTCCTTCTCTATGGAGCTTCTCTTATCTTGAATTCTGGGTAAATAGCTTATTTTATGAAGCAGCTCTTGGCCACTCTTTCCTCTGAGCACCAATAGATGGTAACAGAGAGCTCCCTTCCCTGTAGAGCAGGGGTCGGCAACCTTTCAGAAGTGGTGTGCCGAGTCTTCATTTATTCACTCTAATTTAAGGTTTTGCGTGCCAGTAATACATTTTAACGTTTTTAGGTCTCTTTCTATAAGTCTATAATATATAAACTAAACTATTGTTGTATGTAAAGTAAATAACGTTTTTTAAAATGTTTAAGAAGCTTCATTTAAAATTAAATTAAAATGCAGACCCCCACCCCCCCCGGGACCGGTTGCCAGGACCCGGGCAGCGTGAGGACCACTGAAAATCGGCTCGTGTGCTGCCTTTGGCACGCGTGCCGTAGGTTGCCTACCCCTGCTGTAGAGCTTCCCTTCCCTTCCGGCCACAGGCCTTACACTCAAAACCAGTTTTCTATTGAAAAATAGTGGAGAGAAAAACTGCAGCCAGCCCCCAACGTTTATAACTATTCTTTTTATTGTTGTGTGTGTGTCTGTATCCTGAAGGGGAAGTGTGTATTCTCTCTCTCTCTCTCACACACACACACACACACACCATATAGAGAAGACTTTTCCTTACAGTAGTTCATTCTTCCCTAAGGCCAACTAGATGAAGAGGGGGAAAGAAAACAAAAGACTATCCATTAAACACGGGTTGATCACAGTAGGAGAGCGAATTTGAATCTTCCAATTTGAACAGTAGGAGGCATAGGTGTGCTGCCATACCCCCTGGCTTGAAGTGGTTTCCATCATATACAGGTGTTATAGTTTGGTTCAATGGCTCTCAGCACCCCCACTATACAAGTTGTTCCAGCACCCCTGGCAGGAGAAATGCTCAGTTTGAGCTAGGATGACCAGAGAGCAAGTGTGAAAAATCGGGACAGGGGCTGGGGGGTAATAGGAGCCTATACAAGAAAGAGACCCAACAATGGGGACTGTCCCTATAAAAATCGGGACATCTGGTCACCCTAGTTTGAGCCAGTCTGCCTTGTATTTTCAGCTGGAAAGCTGCTATGCAAAGGGATAGCAGATGGCGGAGCTGAAAGTAGGTGCCTTAAATGTTTGGTTGGGTGCCAACATTTTGTCATTTAGTTGTCTCATGTTGTTGCACTGTGTTATGTTGTGTAATTGCATCTGACAAGGCTAACTCAGTCTTCCCAATACAACGTTTTCTGAAATAGGACCCCATATCATCCTGATGAGGTGGGCATGAACTTCATATATGGAGTTTAGGAAGACATCAGGATACCTACCTCACACCTAAGCCCCAGCATGATCCACAAACCAGGGGAAGATAGGCCTTGCCCTGCCTAACTTGCCTGTGGGACCCAATCTGACAGGCATGCTCAGAGCATACTTAACTCCACACAAAGTGAGGTGGATGCCTCTCATAGCCTTTGGCCAATTGGTTAAGGTATTTACCTGGGATGCGGGAGACCCCCCCAGTACAATTCCCCCCTCTGCCTGCTGAGAAAAAGCAATTTGAACAGGGGGTCCTCAGCTCCCAGGTGAGCCCCCCCAACCACTGGAATATAGGATATTCTGATGTGGTTTTTCAGTCTCTCTTGAGTAAGCATAACCTCTGGGCCTCCCACTTTTCAAGGGAGTGTCCTATAGAGTCACATTCTCTGGCAGAGTGACTAATTATTTATATAGAGTGGAACAGCTCCAACAGGAGGAGATGTTGAGACACACCTTTCCCTACCCCCAAACACCAGAATATCCCACAGCTCAGTGGTTAGGGGACAATCCTGAGATGTGGAAAACCCCTGATCAAACCCCTCTCCTGAACAGGCAAGGGGAAGGAGGAATTAAATAGGTCTCCCACATCCTGGGTGAGTGCTCTAACCCCTGGGATAGAGACTTAAGGAAGTTGCTACCATCACCATTACCTCGTTCATCACCAGCATTCCTTGCAACACCATCTGACTCCAGCAGAGAGGTTCCCAGCTGGGGATCATAAGCAGAGATAGGGACCTCCCTGCAGCCCAGATGTAGGTGTCTGCCTCCATGAGAGGGGTAGGGCTTAGGCTAATCTCAGATTGCTCCCCACCTCACAGACTAGCTTTTGTGGATCACATTCTATGACGGTGGTTACTACTCACCACTGGGGCATTTCTTTTTGCCTTATGTTGGAATTAGCTCTTGATGCTCCTCCCCTTCAGTTGCTTGCCCATGGTCTCTCTGGACTCAGGTTACTCCCTCTTCATGACTCTATCCTCTGGCCAAGCAAGCATTGTAGTCCATCCCCCACTCCAGGATGTTGACATCTCACCAGACCAACTATCCAGATACCACCTTCACCAGTCCTGCACCATTTCCCAGTGGCTGGTAGGGAACCTGAGCCCACCATCTATTTCAGGTCCCAGCCCCAGGACCCTATAATCAGCAGCCAAGGTCTATAGCAACTCTTGCTGCTCTTCTCCTGGGTTTCTTCCTACTCTGCTTTCTACAGGCTCTCTTCCTCACAACTCTTCTGGGTAAACCCCCTTCCATCACAGACTGGATCCCAGGTCTTTTGCTCCCCCAGGAGTCCTCCTACCCACTGCTGAACCCAGAGAGCAGCTCTAGATTCTCTCCCTGAAGCCCCTCCCTGCTCTCAATTTCCTTGCTTTTATACCAGCTCAGCCTGCCCATTTGCAGCTGGGCTTCATCATCAATTAGCTTTATCAAGCCTGATTCTCCCCCAGGTGCAGCCTATAAGGTTAACTGGCCCTTTCTGAGCCCTCTTAATCTCTTCAGGGCTGGGGTGGGGTGAACCACCCCAGCACACATTCTTAGATGCCTCTTCCCCCCCCCCCCATGAACTATATAGGGAGGCTAAGGGCCTAACCTTGGGTTTGTGGATTCCAGTGATTTTTAAAGGGCACCTTTAAAAAAAGAGAGAGAGAGAGTCAGGTGTTGCAACACCTAAGAACCTTTGTGAATTTAGGCTTTAGTTTTACAGATGGGGAGAATACTATTATTCCCACCTCACAGGTATGTTGTGAGGACAACCAGGTCTAGCAATTTTAACATCCTGAGAAAGACCATGCTGGTGCTATTTCCAACCCAGCAAGCCAGTAATGGACATTTTGAGAAGCCCGTCTGGGAATAAACTCTGAATTTATCTGGAAAGCAGTCAGTCTCCTTAATCTGCAAAGAAGTTACTTCCAAGATTGCTGAGGCTCACCCATTACTAAAAGTAATATTTGGGTATGGAAGAAAGCCATGTATCCCATGCAGGTACAGCCATCTGTCTTTACCCTGTAGTATTCCTTTCCTCCATTTGCTTATCTAACTTTTTTAGTCAGTCACAGTCACAGATACAGTGCCTATTCCACATATTAATGGACCGAAAGGGTCAAAATTACTTTCGCATATTTTACAATAGCACCATTTATGCGCATAGCCCTTGAAGACATGGAAGATACAAGAAAGCAAGGCCTCTGACCCAAAGAGTATATAATTGGATCTAGCATCCAGGTTTTAGATCATATGCAAAAGACTGGATGAAATGGTAAATCAAGTTGTCATGACATGACATGGCTGACAATCATGTCACAGCATTACAGCCCAGTAACAGCACTGAGACCAAAGAATGTGTAAACATCATATTTCTTTTCATATGGGGAAGTGGCGTTAACTAAGGAGCTAAACGCAGACAAGAGGACTTTTTGCATCATTAAAATTGGTGTTTATAGCTCTTTGGACTGGGAAGGCAGGGAAATCAAGGTCTCAGCATTCGGGATATGTGGCAAGCTAAAGTCAACGGAGTCTGGTTAGCCTTAGAGTAAATATAGATCTACCCAGCTGACTTCATCCAAGTTCTGTTGGTCGGACAGAGAGTGAGTCTTAAAGCAGAAAAACAGATGAAGTTGTAAAACAAAATAAAAGGAAAACTCTAGTTAGTGATGGCAGCTCTGGCCCCATAAGAAAATAACGTGATTTATTTCAAAGACAGATCAGAGGACTAGCTCCAGTGAAGTCTTATTCCAGACTTAAGAGATCTTTTAAAATGTATAATATGCCAGACGGTAGGGCCACATCTGAGTTTTACAGGGTCCCATGACCACCAAGAAAGGGTTGAGCAGCTCATGGTAGTTGCTAAGTAACAGCGTCCATCCTCAGGGTAAGTTCAGCTAGCTTGAGTTCTGATGAAGTAATGCTTGTAGAGGTGATATTCTGCAGAAGAGCATTGGCACATGGAGTTTCTCTAAAGCTTTAGCTGGAATATTCTAACTTCAAGAAGAGTCTCTTCTGCTCCAGTAATTAAATCTAGCACATTAACAAAAAGCAAAATGTTGATCTAATTCATGTCCATATCTCTAAATGCCAATAATCCAAACTACCCAGATCCTGCCCAAATTTTGCCCACTCAATTTCACATACCCGGGCACTTCATGCCTTTAATCCCATTCACCACTTTCAACTGTTTCCATTAGGAGAGCAAAGAGGGGAAACCCCTCCCCCTCCCACACACACTAGGAAATTTATTCAGTGAGGAATAGTGAGCCTACTTACCCATGTGAGCATCAATCATACTGCCAAGAATGAACTTAAGTGGATCACTGCAGACGATGTGGAGGATGATTTTCCTATTATTCTGATGAGGTGTGGGATAAAAGGTTGGAAGCTGAATAAACTGGTACCTATGAAATGCAGAAGTCACCTTAGGAGTGACCTTCGGATGTGGCCAGAGAATGACTTTGTCAGGAAGGAACACTATGAAGGGAGGGTGTTCCATCAGAGCTGCTGTCTCTCGTATCTTTCTTGCAGAGGTGATAGTGATCAAGAATGCCATCTTCGTGGAAAGGTGAATTAAGGAACAAGCAACCATTGGTTCAAGTGGTGGTCTAGTCAGACCTTTTAACGCTAAGCTGAGATCCCATTGTGGGGTGGGAAGCCTAGGCTGGGGAAAGAGGTTCACCAAGCCCTTGAGAAATCTCTTTATAGTCGGGTGAGAGAGAAGATTGAGTAGCCTTCTACCTGCTGCTGGAAAGTTGCAATTACTGCTAAGTGGACCTTTAGCAACCTAATAGAGAGTCCTGACTTCTTGAGAGATAACAGATAGTCCAGGACTACTGGCAGGGTGGCTGCATCTGGGGTGATGCCTTTGGGCTGGCACCAGATTTGAAATCTTTTCCATTTTTGTAGGTAGGTACAACGAATAGCACCTTTCCTACTGTGCAATAAACATTTTCTGTACCTTCTCAGACCAAGATATCTTTATGTGTTGGAACCATGAAGGATCCAGGCTTTGAGCCACAGAATCCGCAGATTGGGATGAAGAGTACGTTTCTCATTCTGCAATAGAAAGTAAGGAGTGATTGGAAGAGTCATTGGTGGACATATTGCCACCTGTAATGAGTAAGGGCACCACATCTGTCTGGGCCAGATGGAAGCAATCAGTATGATGTTTGTTTTATCTTTTCACTTTCAACAGGACTTTGAGTATTGGAGGGAATGGAGGAAAGGCGTAAAGGAGGCCTTTCTTTCCATGGAAGGAGGAGAACGTCTTCCATGGAATGTTGTTGGATCTCTGCTCTGGAGCAGTACCATGTACATTTCTTGTTCTGGTAAGTAGCGAACAAGTCTATTGTCTGTGTCCCCCATTTACTCCTGGGGAAATTCTGGGCATCTGAGGACATGCATCATTTTGTATTTTTCCGCATTCCTGCCTAAGAAGTGCTGCAGTTCCTCCCACCCATAGAGGCTGCTGTGGCACCAGAACAGCCAGCTGTATGAATGCAGCCAGCTGTTCTGGCACCACAGCAACCTCTGGTGGGCAAAAGGAGGAACTGTAGCACTTCGGCAGAATTCCCACAGTAGAAGTTCATCACAGCACCCTGCCTGTGGAGCCAGGTTGGGCCAGAATGGGGCACACAGGGCTGCTCGGGGTGTGTGTGTGTGTCACAGATTGGGGTTCAGAATGGCTATGGGGGGACAGACTGGGGCATGGGCTCAGGATCTAGTGGGGTGACACCATTGAGCTTGGAGATGGGGACTGCAGAGACCAATGGGGATGGAGTGTGAGGTGACAGGGGCAGATGTGCCTGACTGCCTGGGAGAGGTTTGCAGTCAGCCAGGGTCTGCATGGGCGAGGATTCCCAACTCCCTAACAATCCCACCTACCCCACCCCCCAAAAAAACACCCTTCTCCCACCCACACCCTCCAGGTTCACTCCTAGGCTCCTTACCTCTCCCTCAGCTCTGCCGATACCCCTGACTCCCCCAAGCCTTTGCACTGCTTCTGACAGGTGCAGAAATACAGTTCTGTATTGTAATTTAAATGAATTACTCAAAGTTCTGTAATAATATGCCTAGTAAGGAATCTATTTGTCCAAAAATATATATTACCAGAATCTGTTTTTTGGTCTGTATTGTTATAGACAGTTTGAAATAAATTACCAAAATAATTAAAACTGCCATGATTATGTTATTTTCAAATATTGTGTGCAGAATTCCCCCAGGAATACCCACTGTTGAAATATGTGATATAGAACCATCTAATGTATCTCTCATTTGTGGTCATGTGGGAATTTGTGGCTGAGACCGTCCACTGTCATGTTGTGTACTTCTGGTAAGTAGGCCGCTGATATTATGATGTTGTAGGAAAGGCACCAATTCCATAGTTTTGGTTCTTTCATGCACAGGGAGGATGACCTGGTACCTCCCTGTCAGTTTACATAGAACATGAAGGCCATATTGTCCATCATGACATTTGTGTACACGTCTCTGATAAGTGGAAGGAAGTGAACACGTATTTGACCGCTCTGAGTTCAAGCAGGTTGATGTGAAGGCATGTCTCAGATGATGACCATTTGCCTTGCACTGTGAGACTATTAAGATGCACACCCCATCCTATAAGGGATGCACTGGTGGTCAGGAGTTATGATAGGGAAGGCTGAACAGATGGGATTCCCATACAGACATTTATTAGGTCCTTCCACCAATCCAAGGATTGCTTGACCTCGGTGGGCATCAATAGAAGTTTGTTTATGTTGTCTCTCTTCAGTCTGTAAATGGAACTGAACCACGCTTGGAGGCATCTCATGAGTAGTCTGGCACGAGCTATAACTGGTGTGCCTGTGGCCATAAGCCCCAGAAGCTAGAGGTAGTGTCTGACTGAAATTTGGGCACTGGATTGCACTGTCTTTAACAGTGTGAAGAGACAAAATCTGTTGTGGGAGGACTACCCTTACCTGGATGGAGCTGATGTTGGCTCCTATGAATTCTAACCTCTGTACTGATGTTAATGTTGATTTTTGTATGTTGATTTGTAGGCCCAGATTCTGGAACAGGTCCAGTGTGGTCTGGGTGACTCACTGGGCTTTGGCAAAGGAACATGCTCTGAGAAGGCAATCGTCCAGGTAAGGATAAATCATGGTGCCCTGAGAGTGGGCTGCCACTACTGAGAGGACCTTGGTGAATACTCTGGAGGCCAATGAGAGGCCTAAAGGGAGTACTCTGCATCTTGAAGGTCAAGGACCAAGAACCATACTTCCACATTTTGATTTTATCAAGTCACGGATGTTACCTCAGGTTCACACTAGGCCAAGACCAGTACAATCTCCTTTCTCTAATGCTGGAATAATCATTGATAAAATGACCATCTTGAACTTCTGAACCTTGATAAATTTGTTGACTGCTCTGAGATCCAGTATGGATCTCCAACCCCCTTTTTTCTTCTGTATCAGGAAGTAATGAGAATAAGAGGCAAAGGCTTCTAGATGTGTGGGCACTGGCTCTATGGTTTCTATGCTGAGGAGATGGTTTATCTCCTGATGTAGCAAGCTTTCGTTAGAAGGGTCCCTGAAGAGGATGGGGTTGGGTGGTGAAATGAATGAATGAAGTACCAATCTCAGATGATCTCCGGCACCCATTTTTCAAATGTTATCTGTCCCAAGGTGCTGTGGAATGGGATGAGCTCTCCAAATGGGATGGGTGAAGTTTTCCAGTGTGAAATAGCGATGGAGGAGAATGTTCTACAGGCACCTCAACCAACTCATCAAAACTGCCTCTTTGAGGTGGAGGATGGAGAGGAAGTGGGCTGAGATCCCAACGTTTTCCATCTGGGGAACCTGGGCTTGTTCCTGTGGGGTTCATATAATCTCTGTGATTAATATTGAGAAGAGTGAGGCTTGAATGGTGGCTAAGAACTATACTTTTTGTATCCAGGTGTATAGATCCCAAGGGATTGAAGAGTGGCCCTGGAATCTTTGAACGTGTGGAGGGAGGCATCTGTCTTCTCAGAAAATAGCTTTGTCCCTTTAAAAGGGAGGTCCTCTACCATCATTTGGACCTCTTTTGAGAAGCTGGATAGACGAAGCCACAAGGCCCATCACATCACAATGGCAGTTGAGATCAGATGTGCAGCCATGTCAGCTGCATCAAGTGCAGACTGGAGAGATGCCTTAGCCACCAGTTGGCCTTTGTTGAGGCCTAGAATTGTTCCTTATGAGAATCAGGAAGTTTCTCAATAAAAACTGAATTTTGCATAGTTCTGATAGTTGTATTTTACGATTAAGGCTTGATAGTCTGCAATGCGGAACTGGAGGGTGGCTGAGAAGTATGCTTTCCTGCCAAAAAGGTGCTTCCAGTCCCAGTCATAAGGAGTGCATTTAAACTAGTGTTGGTGGTCCTTTGAATTGACTGTGTCCACAATGATTGAAATGAGAGATGTGTGGGAGAAGAGGAACTCCATGTCTTTTGCTGGCACATATTATTTCTTGTCAGCCCACTTGCATGTTGGTGGGACCAATGCGGGGGTCTGTCATATGACCTTGGCAGGGTCCAGGAGTGCTTCATTAATAGGGAGAGCCACTCTGGATGGAGATGGAATATGTTAAATGTCCACCAGCCTGTGGTGTAACTCGGTCATCTCCTGTACTGGTATTTGTAAAGCTAGCTATGATGACAAGACGCCTTTGCCTCTTGGAAAGTGGTCTTGAGAAGTAACTTCTTCCTCAACTTCAGCCTCCAGTTCCTCCCTTGCTCAGGGGGTTCACATCTTGAACCTCAAATTCAAAAAAAAAAAATCTAAAACCATGGATCCTTATTTTACAGGATACAGGGCATCCCAGTTTGATGGGAGCAGAGGACAGCATTGGCCCCCAGTTGTGTTCAGGATGGGGGCAAATGATTACATCATAAACCAGTGGTTCTCAACGTGCGGGCTACTTATGGCCAATCAGCACACAGCTGCAGCCCATGGGAGAGCCTCAGGGCCATATGGGTAATGTATATATAGTGTGGCTAAGGCCCACAGTGATAAATAGTTTGAGAACCACTGACCTAAACATATTGATAGATATTCACATATAAAATTAGATAATGCATTGTTCAAACCATTACATTTCAATGCAAGCCAACGTACCATGAGCCAAACCAATTTAGTTATGTGATACTAGTAGACTTTTCTCCTATCCAGCACCTCATGCCAAAGAAGGATTATGGTAACAGCAATTTGTTTCAGATTTACTCTGTCAGATCAGCTGCTGATAGCTTCAGACCACCCTAATCTGGAGGAGAAAATGAAGCTCTCTGTTGACAGAAGGGCTGTTTATTATTTTTCTAAAGCATTTCATTGTTTACTTTAAAACAATTAAGGAAAGCTGAAATGACAGTAGTCAAACTCTGTATTTTTAAAGTATCTGACTTTAGCTCTTGCGGTCCCGTTCCTTCCTCCCCCAAAAGATGTTTGTCTGAGATTAAAAATATATTATAAATACTAATTGAATTCACAGTGCACGTACTTGGGAAAATATTTGGTTTCTCTCAAGCAGTAAACAGTGATAATCGTGTTTCAGAGTAGCAGCCGTGTTAGTCTGTATTCGCAAAAAGAAAAGGAGTACTTGTGGCACCTTAGAGACTAACCAATTTATTTGAGCATAAGCTTTCATGAGCTACAGCTCACTTCATCGGATGCATTCAGTGGAAAATACAGGGAGCTTTAATGAAATGGAGTAGATTTCATTTTTGAATGAAAGATCTGTATGTAATATTTTTTCAGCTATAAGCAATGAAGGTGCACTGAGTTAGTTTAGCTGTTTATACATTACTTAGGACTAAGATTTTCAGTCGCCTAAAAAATTTAAATGCAGTTTCCATTCATGTAAATAGCAGCTAAGCATCCAAATCCCTTAGGCCCCTAGGATGAGATTTTTCAAAGATGCCTATGGAATGATCGAAAGCCCACCGAAGTCATTGGAAAATGGTCTTGGGATCAGGCCTGTAGTCTCCCCTCAAAGCCTGCATGTTGTTCCATGGGGAGATAAGAGGAACTCAGCTTTAGGCTAAAATGTGTATCTTGAGTAGTCATACCTTCCTAGCTAACAGATATACTGTATATAAGAACTGGAATCTGGTGTTCATGCTTGCTGATCTACTTGAACTTTATTTTTTAACAAGGGAGCTTTGAGTTAGAAGCACAAGATCAGGTCTAGTATCACAAAATCTAGAATCTAGTATTGATGACTAAACCCTTTATTTCACTGTTTCCATGACAGATGGAGGTCACTCAAGTAGTGAATTGTTCTTCAACATCCTGGGACCATAGTAGCTGCTACAAACTCTCAAAAGCTGCCCCACATGGATACCTGAGCAGCATGGAGCTCCACTGATGCAGGGATAGGAGTCCATAGAGTGATTTGCAGGATCAAAGCCCAATATGTCTTCGTAATTTCTATCAGGTAATCCATAATTTCAATTTCTTTCTCAGAAACAATATAAAAATAGGTGTCAGTAAAGTTTAACAAAAAGGAATACACAAGCTAACTTGTGATGAGAAGATCACTGGCTCAAGAAGAAACAGAGACTGTAAATTCAGTGGTACCCTTGGCAGTGAAAGTTAGAGAAAATGAAAGATTGTACCAGATGCTTCCTTAACACATCACATAGGATAATTTGCTAGGCTTCTGCACCTTCTTAAGGAATGGTTAAATCTTGCAACAAAGCAGTTACCTTGAAGTATACTGAATGCTTGACTTTAAAAAAGATCAGATTCCCAGACCAGAAAGGACCCTTGTGTTCATCATCTAGTCAGACCTCCTATATAGAAACAGGCCATAGAACTTCCCTAAAACATAAAAATTGCCAGTGATGGAGAATCCATCATGACACTTGGTACATTGTTTCAACAATTATTTACCCCAACTGTCAAAAAACTTACACCTTATTTCCATTCTGAATTTGTCTAGCTTCAACCTCCAGCCATTGCATTATGCTATATCTTTCTCTGCTAGATTGAAGAGCCATTATCAAAGTACTTGTTCCCCATGTAGATAATTATAGACTAATGAAGTCACCCTTTAACCTTCTCTTTGTTCAGCTAAATAGATTGAGGTCTTTGCGTTTATCACTGTAAGGGCATATTTTCCAATCTTTTATCATTCTTGTGCTTCTTCTCTGAATCCTCTCCAATTTATCAATATCCTCCTTGAATTGTGGATGCACCAGAATGGGACACAGTATTCCAGCAATTGTCATACCAATGCCAAATAGAGGTAAAGTAACCATTTATGCAACTCCAAATCGCATTAGCTCTTTTGGCCGTAGCATCTTACTAGGAGCTCGTGTTCATCTGATTATCCATCATAACCCCAAATCTTTTTCAGAATCATTGCTTCCCAGGATAGAGTTCACCATGCTGTAGGTAGAGTCTACATTCTTTGTTCCTAGATGTATACATTTAGCTACATGAACATGCATATTGTTTGCTTGCAACCAGTTTTCCAAGAGATCCAGATCACTCTGAATTCGTGATCTGTCTTCATTATTTACCACTCCCCCAGTTTTGTCATCTCCAAACATCAGTGATGATTTTAGGTTTTCTTCCAGGGCATTGATAAAATGTTAAATAGCATAGGGCCATGAAACAATCCCCATGTGACTCCATGGTCAACATACCTGCTTGATAATGATTCCCCATTTATCATTAAGGTTTTGAGACATAGCAGTTCACCAGTTTTTAATTCATTTTATGTGTCCCATGTGGGGCCCAAACTGAAAATCCAGGGGATGAAATCCTGCCACCACTGAAGTCAATGGGAAGATTCCCACTGATTTCAATGGAGGTCAGATTTCACTCTAGATCTGAACTCCCCTGAATTTTAGAGAAGTATGTATCTGGATCCCTGTTCACAACTGGTTCCTGTCTGTGTAATGGACCCAAACAAAAGCTTCCTAATCCAAACCTCAAAGTTAGATCCAAATTTCTCAGCTCAATTCATCTCTATATATTACTGTAATAGGCCCAGTCCCATTATTGAGGACTGCCATGAACTCCAACACAAGTCAATGGGAACTGTTGGGACTCAGAACCCAGGACCAAGCCCTTGCTGCAGACAGTGTTCTTTTCTTTTGGCATCACTTTGCAGATGGATAAATTCTATCATGGCAAAATTGTAGATAAAGCATCTTGTATAAAGAACAATTGAATTCACACTGGAGGGTCCCCCCATTGTTGAAACACATTGCAAAGTAGTAAACTGAAGTATTTCATACCTAGATCTCCTTACACAGATTTTTTTTTCCATAGAAACAATTGTGACAGTACAGATGATATAATACTGTATATTGTTAAGACAAAAAACCTACAAACAATAAAACCAAATATTAGTTGCACTAGAATTCAAAGCCAAATTTTGGATTTGACTATTTATTGGTGATTCTGGGGAAAGGTTTCAGAATAATCCCCAGTTAATGAAATCTTTGCTAGTCAATTTCCTTTGTCAACACTACATTTAATGTGAGAAGTGCTTATACCTGCTAGATTATCAAAACCTGCAAAGCTAATAGACTCAACTGGAATGTAAGAGACAGGGAGGATTTTCATAAAACCTTAATAAAAGGTTTTGGCCTAGAATGGTGTAGGGTGATTCCTTTAAAAACAATTCTGCTATTACTATTCTCCGGTTTCCAAATAGTTTTCAGCCATGAAAACTGACAGCTATGTTGAAAAAACTATATTAAAAAGTATTTCTTGGAAATGTCGCACAAATAAAAGAAGAATTCAATTGTAAAATCCCTACCCAACCCAGGTCTGAGATTTAGATACTTCTACTCTTTTGCAATGATTATAGAGCTTGGACACATGCCAAATCCCAAAGAAGCCAGTCAAAATTGTGCATGAGAGAAAGGTAACCTTGGCCTTTGATTAAAAAAAAAAAGAAAGGCTAATGTCTGGCTTAGTGCAATGAAGTACAGAGGCTCTTTTGCTAAAATGACAAAATTCCCCCCGTGAGCTTATGTACAGTGAGTGACAGGACCATGACAGAAAAGAGGCCTAATCTGATCTAATTCCAGCAAACACATTCTATCCTGCCACAGAAGTAAGAGCAGGTGCAGTCGGCGTCCAGTGGGGCATGGATATCTGCATCAGAGGTATTTTAGCAAATCCACCTTTAATGAAGGAGCGAGCAGGTCATGTTTTCCTACACATTTTTGAGAGACTTCTGTGCAGAAGGTGAAACTGTTGATTTCATGATTGTTTCCTATTTCTCCTCAATGGCTGACAATCAAATACAAGGCTCTTGTTGGTATTGTTAGTTACATTATTGAAAATGTAACATCTTCGGGGAATTAAAAGAAAACACTCATAACACAAATTGCACATTTCTCTTTTCTACACTTTATATAACTGCATACATTTTTGTGTTGTCAGTTAGCCCCAAATCCTGCCTTGTTTCCCTTCCATATGGGATACATTTTGTCCAGTGCAACATACCTCAGACAACATTATAAACTGTGATTACAGCTTTTTTGGTTGCTCTCTGAGGATTGCCCTCTCCAAATTCCTGAAAAAAAATACACCCAGAAACACTATGATCTCAGAGAATCCTTCCCAGGTTTTACATGGAGTCCGGCACATGCTGAGACAGGATTTTGAGAATTTAGTTAGTGCTTCCATGTCTGAAGTGTGAACGTGTTTGCAATTACGTATCTAACCATCATGTCTCAGCACTTGGATTTAAGTAAGCTTTCTAGTCAAGCTGGATGAACTCTTAAAATACCTAAAAATGTGCACATATTTCAGACTTTTAAACAAACATTTTGACTGTCAACTTTATGCTGACTTTCCACAAATATCCAACAAACGTGGGATATTTGTGAAAACAGAACATTAAGAAAATATTTAGGAAAGAAAATTCTGAAATGGTAACACAAATATTTGCAGCAGAAACTTTATTCTCCTCATCCAGCGAGGGAACAGAAACAAACCACGTATTGTGTGCATCCAATCAAAACAGTTAAAATTTTTGAATACTTACAAAAAACTACAGACCTAGAATTTTGTACAATAACTAAACTGGAGAAAATAATTTGCTCATGGGTAATTCTCTAAAAAAAGTGGAAAAATTTATGGGGAAAAAAATTATCCATTACAAATTAAGTGCCCAATTCTACTTCCCAGCAACCTTCTCATAACATTATGTTCTGCCAAATGCATCTCTGATGACTAGTAACAACTGCACTCTTTCTTGCCTCTTTTTCTTAGGGGTTCTGCCTGAATATCTCATGAAAGTGCTGACAGTGAAATCTATAAGATTGTGTATAGGGTCCTTAGAAGAAGTAAAAATACATTGCACTAAAACATATTGTAGGAAACACTCCTACAATAGCATAGAATTATAGAAATGTAGGACTGGAAGGGACCTTAGTAGGTCATGTAGTCCAGCCCCCTGCACTGAGGCAAGACTAAGTTTTATCTACCATCCCTGACAGGTGTTTGTCTCACTTGTTCTTAAAAACCTCCAGGGACAGAGATTCCACAACCTCCATAGGTAATTTGTTCTAGTGCTTAACTACTCTTACAATTAGGAAGTTTTTTCTAATGCCTGTCTTAAATCTCTCTTGCTGTAATTTAAGCCCATTGCTTTGTGTCCTGTCCTCACTGGATAAGGAGATCACACTCCTCTTTATAACAACCTTAAACATATTTGAAGACTGTTACATCCCACCTCATTCCTTTCTTCTCCTGACTAAACAAATGCAGTTTTTTCAATCTTTCCTCATAGGTCATGTTTGCTACACCTTTAATCATTTTGTTGGTCTCCTCTGGACATTCTCCAAAATGTAGTGCCCAGAACTGGATACAATTCTGCAGCTGAGGCCCTATCAGTGCTGAGTAGAGGGGAAGAATTACTGGTGTGTTGCTTACAACACTCAAGCGAATACATCCCAGAATGTTGTTTGCAACAGTATTACATTGTTGACTCATATTTAGTTTGTGTTCCATTATGACCCCCCAAATCCTTTTCTGAAGTACTCCTTCCTAGGCAGTCATTTCTCATTTTGTAGATGTGCAATTGATTTTTCCTTCCTAAGTGAGGTACTTTGCATTTGTCTTTATTGAATTTCATCCTATTTATTTCAGGCCATTTCTCCAGTTTGTCAAGTTCATTTTGAATTCTAATCCTGTCCTCTAAAGCAACCCCTCCCAACTTGGTACCCTCCACAAACTTTAAGCATACTCTCTACGCCATTATCCAAATCACTTACAAAGATATCGAATAGAACTAGACCCAGGACAGATCTCTCTGGGACCCCACTCAATATGCCCTTTCAGCTTGATGATGAACCATTGATAACTACTCTGAGTATGGTTTTCCAACCAGTTGTGCACCCACTTTATAGTATGTTCGTCTAGGTGATATTTCTCTAGTTTATTTATGAGAAGGTCATGAGAGACAATACACAAAGTCTTACTAAAAATCAATAAATATTACATCTAATGCTTTAAAGGAGGACATTGGGTTGGATTGACATGACTTGTTCTTGAAAAGGTGATCAGTAATAGTCAACATGGATTTGTCTTCTAGGTGCTTACAAATTGATTATTTGCTCCATTATCTTTCTGGATACCAAAATTAAGCTGACTGGTCTATAATTCCCTGGGTTGTCCTTATTCCCCTTCTTATAGATAGGCACTATATCTGCCCTTTTTCAAGTCCTCTGGGATCTCCCACATCCTCCATGAGTTCTCAAAGATAACTGCCACTAGCTCAGATCTCTTCAGCCACTTCCTTATGCATTCTATGATGCATGAGGTCCTGCCAACTTGAAGACATCTAACTTGTCTAAGTAATTCTTAACTTGTTCTTCCCCAACTTTAGCCTTAGATCGTACCCCATTTACACTGATGTTCACTATGTTAATCATCCAATCACTGCTAACTCTTTTGGTGAAAACCAAAACAAACAAAAAAAACGGGTATTTAGCAATTGGACCATAGCTTTATTTTCTGTTATTGTCTTTCCCTCCTCATTGAATAGGGAGCCTTCCCTCTCCTCAGTTTTCCTCTGGTTTCTAACATATTTTGTAAAGTGTTTTCTTGTTACCCTTTATATTCCTAGCTAGTTAAATCTCATTTTGTACGTTGGCTTTTCTAATTTTGTCCCTACATTTTTGTTAGGGTTTTATATTTATATAATCATCCTTTGTAATTTGTCCTAGTTTCTACCTTTTGTAAGACTTTTGAGTTTCAAGTCATTGAAGATTTCCTAGTTAAGGCAGGGTGGTCTCTGACCACAGGAATCTATCTAGGGTATAACATGCTCCTAGGTGCTTTTCTGAAGCAGGATCCTAAGTACATGCTTCAGTACATCCTTATTCAGGAAAGCACCTCAGTGGGACTTCAGCACATGCTTAAAGGTAAGCATTGACACAAGCACGTTTCAGAATAGAGCTGCTTTCCTGAATTGGGGCTTAAGGGCCAATATCTCAGGATTCACCAGATTACCTATTTCCATCACTAGTTAGTGTGGTTATAATACTGTACTTTCATATAGCTTTGCACCTAATCATAGTCAGAAGTCAAGGAAGAGATCTGAGGGTTTAGGATGCAATCTTATTGCTATGTTAAGCAAGCTTTCTGCTTGAAAGGGTAAGGCAACTTTTATGCAATAGGAATGTGGGTGTAAAACTATGCCCATGTCTTTATATTTTAGCTCTTAGTAGTGTGTATGCAAAGAAAACAATAGAATTAAGGAACTATCTTATGAGACCTGAGCAAAAATTTCACATGTCCCTTGGAAACAAGCACCTGATACAAAGTCTACTGAAGTCAACTTGACTTCAATGAACTTTGGATCAGGCACCAATGTTTCTCTTCAGATTTCTAAAGGGCATTCTTCCAGGTGGCTGTTTGCATGGGACTGATTGGCATTGGAGCTACCCCCAGACAATGCAATTTATGGGAAGAGTATTCAGATAGATAAATGAAAAATCTTGTGTGCAGAAGAGCCACACACACACAAAAAAGTGATTTAGGGACTGGAAAAAGTACCTTATAAATAAACAGAGAACCTCAAAGATCTCAATCTATTTAGCTTATCAAAAACCAGACTGATTTTGATTATAGTGGCCAACTGCCTTCAAAGGGAGAAAATATTAAATGGTTCTTTAATCTAACGAAAAAGGGCAAAACAAGAACCGAAGGATGAAAGCTGAAGCCAGACAAATTCAAACTAGAAATAAGGCACATATTTTTAAACAGGGTGATTAACCCTGGGAGCAAACTACTAAGGGAAGTGGTGGATTCTTCATCTCTCAGCATTCAGATTAAGAATGGATGCTATGATGTTATACCCCATATCATTCATAAAAATAGTGTTAGGATATGAATATGACATAACTAAAATATGTTTTATGCAAGATGGGTCATGTAAGGTATTATTGGAAAGGTATTAATTTACTGAATGTGTTTATCCAACGTGTATACATGTATCACTTCTGTATCTGAAGTTAGGAATATTGTCTATGTAATAACTACAGGTGTGTGTGTACCAAACAGTAAGCAATCAGCCTTAATGGTCCATTAGGAAAAGACAGTGAGTCTTCGAAGATGTGGATCTCCCATCTTCCCTGGAGTTCCTTCCTGTGGACATTGCAAATAAACCTTGTTTCATGGTTGCTTTGACACTGCAAGGTCTGGTGCTAAGGTTACCCGGTACAAAATACCACCTTGGACACTGCTGGTACTTTTCCACGGGAAACAAAGGCTTCCTGCCATATGTAAATTCTATTTAAGGCTGGGAAGGAAGGCACTCAGGACTCTCCTCCATTGCCTGCCCAGGAAGGAAGACTGCTAAAAAACACCTGAAGGGAAAGGCAGGGTTAAGTCCAGGCTGAGACAGGGGTCCAGTCTGTAATGAGCAATAACTGGAATGCTAACCTACAGAAACTCTGCAACTTGCCTAAAACAACATTGAGGGTGAGAAATTGCATTCTGTAACCTCTTTCTTGAGTGTATTTAGTTTGTGTGTTTTGTTTTATTTGCTCAGTAATCTGCTTTGTTCTGTTGCTATCCCTTATAATCACTTAAAGTTTACCTTTTGTATTTAATAAAAATATTTCTTGTTAATTTCAAAACCCAGTTTGTGCAGTTCATATCTGGGGAGGGGGCAAAAATCTGTACTTCTTTCCACCTTGAGGGAAGGAGCAACTTTTATGAGTTTGCATTGTGAAGATCTTTCTATACAGTGCAAGACAATATTATTTTGGGTTTACACCCCCAAAGGTGGTGTGCATGTGAGTGCTGGCCATTCTCCTTGCTAAGTCTTCCCACACAGAGCTGGTTTCAGTCTGTCTCTGCAGCTGGGTGCAGCCTTACCTGTGTGTGTGCGCGCGCTGGAGAAGGCTTGAGAGTCTAGCACGTCAAAAACAGGGTGAGGAAACCCAGGCTGGTGGAAAAAACAGGTTCAGGGAGACCCGAGAACATCAGGTAGTGCCCCAGGATGGGGGGGGGGGCGGTCCAACCTATCACAGATGCCTTTCTGGAAGATATTGCATAAAAGTGTCTGGCTAAAGCATAGCTATTCCAAGGGGCTCAACCCAGGGCCAAGTGGATTAAATGTAATGGCCTGCGATATATAGGTCAGACTAGATGATCTAATAGTTCCTTTTGGCCTTAAATGACATGAACATATGAAGAGACCCTTTCCACAGGAAGTAGGAGGTGGGGTGCTGGAACAATTTGTATAGTGGGGTTACCGAGATCCGTTGAACCAAATTGTAAACCCTATATATGATGGAATCCACTTCAAGCCGTAGGGGTTCCAGAACTAATGTGTAGGAGGTATTGTCCAGACACATGTGCAACTAGCTGTGGCTGGAATAGGGGCGGGGCCAATTTAAGTAGATTAAGAGTGGCTGCTTTCACTAGGAACTGATACACCTGCCTTGGGATCACCTGGTTAGACCCTTAAGACTTATAGGTAGTTACCTCAGATGACTCATAGAACTCTACCATTGACTTCATATTAGAATGAAATCCTGGCCCCATTCAAGTTATAGCATTGCAGCAGGTACAGTCCCTTACAGGGCAACTATGTCCATCTTATCATAGTATAGAGGGCTATGCAATGGCCCCGAGCACCCTTGGTGAATTTCACCCTTACAGAAGTGACTGAAGGCAGTATATAACAGCAGACTTTCAGCAGAGCTGTCCATTGGCTTGGGCGCCGTTTCATTGCTAGCCACCACCATGTCTCTTTGCAGTGTTCCATAAAAATCACAAGCAGCATTGGCTTATTTAAGAAGTCATGCTTCTAAAAGAGAAGCAGAAACTAACATTCCTTGTTATGAACACACTGAACAGTTTATTAATGACACTTGACTCCTTCTTTCTGCACAGCTTTAGTTGTATGTAGTTATGAAAATAAAACAAATTTTAACACACTGGTACCATTGCTTAGGCAACAGTGCATTGCTGCTAACCTGCATGTTACCAAATGAAAGAAGACAGGAGAAAATCTTCTTACCCTTATGAGCAATGCTATTTCATATAATTATTTGTATTAGAGTAGTGTCTATGAGCCCTAGTCCTGGACCAGGACCCCATTGTGCTATGTGGTGTACAAACAAAGCTCATCCCTGTCCCAAACAGCATACTGCCTAAGTATTGTCCTGACCTTTTCTCATACTTCTATGATCCTGGCATTTCTAGAGTCCACATTTCTGCTGGTTAGAGTAATCTGGTACTTCCTAGTAGGATTCTTAAGCACCTGAGTTCTGTTCCAAACCTCACAAAGCATCTTGGTTTGTTCTCCCTTTCACCATCTAAGAAACTACTGTGGAGGGAGGGGGGGGAGAGGGGAGAAAAGAGAAAAATGCTCTTGACTTTCTCTCCGAACACTAGAATTTTATTTAGATTTGCATTGTTTTAGCCCTTGGAGTTAAGTGTGTGACATATTTCTTAATATATTTGTGACAATTGTTAAAATAGTAATATATATTAAGTGTAATTGTTCTATCTCCAGCCTACACAGGATATGAAATGAGGAAGTAAGTTTTCTTGCAGCAAGAAAAGCATATTATTTTTATATATTAGGGCTGTTGATTAATCGCAGGTAACTCACGTGATTAACTAAAAAAATTTATCGCAATCAATCTTTTAATTGCACTGTAATTTATTAAATATTTTGGATGTTTTTCTACTTCTAATATATTGATTTCAATTACAACAAATACAAAGTGTACAGTGCTCACTGTATATTATTTTTATTACAAATATTTGCACTGTAAGACAAAATAGTATTTTTAATTCCTCATACAAGTACTGAAGTGCACTCTTCATTTTGAAAGTGCAGCTTACAAATTGAGATTTTTTTCATCACATAACTGCAGTATTAAAAAAAACCAACACACAACGCCAAACTTTAGAACCTACAAGTCCACTCAGTCCTACTTCTTGTTCAGCCAGTCGCAAAGACAAACAAGTTTGTTTACATTTGCAGGAGATAGTGCTGCCTGATTCTTCTTTACAATGTCACCAGAAAGTGAGAACAGGAGTTTGCATGGGACTTTTGTAGCAGGCATTGCAAGTAATTTACATGCCAGATATACTAAACATTTGTATGTCCCTTCATGCTTAGGCCACCATTCCAGGGGACATGATGCCATACTGATGCTCATAAATTTAATTAACGCATTATTGTTTAAATGACTGAACTCCTTGGGGGAGAATTGTATGTCTCCAGCTGTTTTTCCCTGCATTCTGCCATATATATCCTGTTCTAGTAGTCTCGGATGATAACACCTTCACTGCAGATTTGACAAAACGCAAAGAAGGTACCAGTGAGAGATTTCTAAAAAAATAGCTACAGCACTTGACCCAAGGTTTAGGGATCTGAAGTGCAGTCAAAATCTGAGAGGGACGAAGCGTGGAGCATGTTTTCAGAAGTCTTAAAAGAGCAACACTAATGCAAGAACTACAGAACCTGAACCACCAAAAAAGAAAAATCAACCTTCTGCTGGTGGCATCTGACTCAGATGATGAAAATGAACATGAGTCAGTCCGCACGGCTTTGGATTTTTAATCGAGCAGAACTTGTTATCAGCATGGAAGCTTGTCCTCTGGAATGGTGGTTGAAACATGAAGGGACATGAATCTTTAGTGCTTCTGGCATGTAAATATCTTGTAACACTGGCTCCAACAGTGCCATGCGAACGCCTGTCCTCACTTTCTGGAGACATTGTAAACAAGAAGTGGGCAGCATTATCTCCTGCAAATGTAAAACAAACTTGTTTGTCTGAGTGAGTGGCTGAACAAGAAATAGGACTGACTGTACTTGTAAGCTCTAAAGTTTTTCATTGTTTTATTTTTGAATATAATTCTACATTTGTAAGTTCAACTTTCAAGATAAGAGATTTCAATTCACTTAATACAAGTACAAAGTGCAAAATACTCTTGTTTATCATTTTACGGTGAAAATATTTGCAATAAAAAATATAAAGTGAGTACTGTACACTTGGTATTCTGTGTTGTATTGAAATCAATACATTTGAAAATGTAGAAAACATCAGAACTATTTAAATGGTATTCTATTATTCAGCAGTGCAATCAATCGCAATTAATTTTTTTAAATTGCTTAACAGCACACACACACAAAAACCAAGATGTTTCCACTATCCTGGAAAATATCTTGAGGATTAACCTAGTTCTCTGAGAAAGGTCTTACTGCAATGGATTAAAAGTAGGCTTGGGAGGGTTAGATTTAAAAGTCGGTAAACTTCAATTTCACCATACACACAAACTGAAACTATTTCCATCAAATGACATTTACAGATAAGCAAAAAAAGAAAAAAAAAAGGTTTTCTTGAGAACTTACTTTAAGGATATTTACTTTGTATATTTTGGCATGTGACATTGATTTGTTTGAAAGGTTATGAAGTTAATTTTGAATCTTGACGTCCGTCATTTGTCTACCACACTCCCAATTTCCTCAACTGTGAAAATTTAGAGTTGATAAAAAAAAGATGCTTAAAAACATCTATTCACATTTTTTTTTAAATAGAGTAATTCTGCCAAGCCTAATTACAACTAACACTGCTTGAGGGTTCTGATTCAGCAGCCCATCTCTATTAATTTCTAGCAAAGCATAAACTTAAGCATGCACTTGAGTACTCTGGCAAATTGGGATGTACTTAAGCAACTGCTTTGTTGAACAGGGGCTTTGACTAACACTATCATCGTTAGCAAAATTCTGCTTTTCACTTGACAATGTCTAAACAGCTGATGTGCTGTGACTTCTGATTGTCAGATTGTCCATTATTGGCTCATTGTTCCCTTGTGTGCCGCCCACGTTTGTTATAGCCACCTGTTGCTTCATCTTCTGCTTAGAGTGGAGGGCAGGAGCCACTTGTGTGTTTGTACAGCACCTGACTCAATGGCATCCGGATTTGTGACTAACACCAAGACACTGCCATAATGCAAATAATAAAACACACTCCTGGGAAACAGTAATACTAAATGATGCCATGGGGTTATGTTGGACATCTATTCCAGCATGAGATTTAAAGAGCTAAATGGGTATATCTTGGCTCCTAGATGACTAACAAGTGGACATAACCTACAAATAACTGGAGTATAAAATAAAGCTAATAGAGTAGTTATTCACAATGGAACACATGGGTATAGCTAGGAATACTGGAATGAAATTAAGAAAGGGTGAATTTCAGGAAAAAAGCTTCTTAAATGGTGTAACAGACTGTGAAAGGCTCCCAAGGAAGTAGTGGAGATCTCTCTTGGGATTTGAAATACTAGGCTGGGAAAAACATTTGAAAGTTTATTATAAGGAATTGGATTGGTGGGGAACAGACCAAATGATGCAACAGCCCCCGTCCCTCCCCCACACTGGTCAAATGTGTGTTATAAATTTAACTCCTTTTTGGGGTTAGAAGTCATTTGTGAGCCACTCGTCTTTCTTCAAGTGTATTACTTCAAGTGTATTACTTATTCATAAAATATTCACCAAATAGTTTGGAGACTTTTTTCAGACTGTGGGTTGTTTATGAACTGTTCACATGAACTATGAAGAGCAAAATAGTTATATATTTCTTATGCTGCCTATTTTGTTAAAAACGTAAGACTAGGAAAATAGAAAAAAAATAGCAAAGTTGTACTGAGTTTGACAATTATTCATACTTACATTTGTAAAACCTTCAGGATTCATAAACATCTATGTACTCTTGAATAGCTAATAATATCACAATGAACCAAAGCAAATATATTTATTCTCACTTCTTTATTAGGAGATTTTTGGTTTATTATTGGATGAACTAGTTTTAAATCACTTCTAATTTCTATCTTTCTATGATCCTGACTGGATTCAGAGGAAAAGTAAAACAATGCATCTTGGAAGGAATATTTCTTCTGTCTGTTGCTGATTTGATTAAAAACTGCAAAGGTTATTTCACAGCTTGCAAAATGTTGTTGACAATGGTAAAAAAAAAAAAAAAAAAAAACCAAAAAACCCCACCACCTTTAAAAAAAATCTGGAATTCACCATGTCAAATGTTGAAACCACAGATTCACCCACAGTCTGTAGGCAAATTCACCCTTTATAGAGCGCCAGCGTGAAAAGACAGTTACCTGTTTCAAACCAGTGTTCTTCGAGATGTGTTGCTCATGTCCATTCATTGTAGGTGTGTGTGCTCACCACACACACTGGTGCCAGAAGTTTTTCCCTCAGCAGAATGGTTTGGGGGGGTAGGGGGGGGGAAAAACAGCTCTGGCGCCCTCTGGAGTGGCACCTAAATGGCATGGTATAAGGGCACCACCAGCTCCCCCCACCCTCAGTTCCTTCTTGCCGGAAACTCCAACAATGGGGAAGGAGGGTGGGTTGTGGAATGGACATGAGCAACACATCTCCAAGATCATCATCAGGTACGAAACAAGTAACTGTCTTCTCTTAGAGTGCTTGCTCATGTACATTCCATTGTAGGACTCCCAAGCAGTGCCACTGGAGGTGGGCAGAAATTCATGGACATGTCAATTGCAACACCGCTCTGCCAAATCCAGCATCATCTCTGGCCTGCTGGTTGATGGCATAATGCATTGTGACAACCACATGGCAGATGTCCTGGATGGGGATGTGCGCTAGGAAGGCAGCTGATGACGCTTTAATATAGGTGGTAGCTCGGCCTGTGCCAACTCATAACTGGTCTGGATACAGGTGGTGATCCAGTTCGAGATCCTTTGGGAGGACACAGATAGGCCTTTCATCCTGTCCACTGTCGTGATGAAGAGTTGGGACAACTTGCGGAAGGACTTGGTGCGCTAGGGCGTGTCGGACATCCAAGGTGTGGAGCCGCCTCTCCTCTGCAGTCGAGTGCAGCTTGGGACACAGAACCATGAGAAATATCTTGATTACCATGGAAGTGGGACACCACCTTTGGCAGGAACACTGGGTGGGGAGGCAGCTGGACCTCGTCCTTATAGAAAACCATATAAGGAGGCTCTGAATTGAGGGCTTTAATCATGGATACTCACCTCACCGAGGTAATGGCTACAAGGAAAGCTACCTTCCATGACAGATGTGAAAGGGAGCAAGAGGCCAAGGGCAGGCCCCATGAGCCTCGAGAGGATGAGGCTGAAGTCCCATTGCAGAATTGGGTCCCATACTCGTGGGAAGAGCCACTCTAGCCCTTTTATGAATTGGATGGACATTTCATGTGAGAACACCGATTTGCCCTGGACCTGCTGGTGGAAGGCTGATATGGCTGCTAAGTGCGCCTTGATGGAGGAAAGCATGAGGCGTTGCTGCTTAAGGTGGAGCGGGTAATCGAGGATGGACTGCACAGACGATCCAGCCGGGGAGATGCCATGCACCTCTGCCCCGCAGGAGAACCACTTCCACTTTGCCAAGTCAGTCACTCTGGTGGAGGGCTTTCTGCTTTCCAAGAGGACTTACTGTACCTGACTGGAGCAGGCCCTTTCCTCGAGGTTCAGCCATGCAGCAACCAAGCAGTGAGAGGAAGGGAGGGAATGTTTGGGTGCAGAAGCCATCCGTGATCTTGTGAGAGGAGGTCCAGGTGGTTGAGCAGTGGCCACGGGGAGGGGGAGCAACTGCCAGATTCACAAGCATGCCGAACCAGTGCTGGCGAGGCCATGCCGGGGCGATCATGATTACTCTTGCCCTGTCTCTTGATTTTTGCTATGACCCTGCTGACAAGTGGAATCAGTGGGAATGCATACACCAGATCCCCTTCCCATGACAGAAGGAAGGCAGCGGAGAGGCAATCCCTGCCTAAGCCCTGTGGGGAGCAGTACTGCTGGCACTTCCTGTTCTGTCTGGTGGTGAACAGATCCACTTGGGGGAGTTTCCCACCTTTGGACGAGCATCTGGACGATCTCTGGATGGAGGGCCCACTCATGGGGAGGGCAGTAGGACCTGCTGAGGCAATACGCCAGAGCATTCTGGACTCTGGGGAGGTGACGCCTCGAGGTGGATGTCGTGCTGGATGCAGAACCTCCACAACCGGAGTGCTTCCTGACAGAGAGCTGATGAGCAGGCTCCCCCTTGCCTGTTGATGTCAAACATCAAGGCTGTATTGTCCTTGAGTATTCGTACTGGTCGACCGGGAGGAAGACTCTGCAGGCTAGGCAGACTGCTTTGAGTTCTCTGATGTTTATGTGCAATGTCAGTTCCTCTAGGAGCCATATCCCTTGGGTCCGCAATGTGCTGAGATGTGCTCCCCAGCTGAGGCTGGAAGCATCCAATATCAGAGACACAGAGGGTCATTGCCAAATTAACTCTCCTGTGGGCCCGGGGTTATTAGATTTTGTGGGGCCCCTGTATACAAGTCTCTTTCCTAATTTAGGACAAAATCACCACAGTTATGGCATCAAGGCTTTTAATGCTATACTAGACTTGCCTTTTAATTAACAAAGCCATTCTGTGGTTACATTTCAGTCTTAAAACATGTAGAATATAGTTAAGTAGGCTATTTTGAATTCTTACCTTACAACAGCTGTTATATCAGTTTCTTTCTGGGAATGAGTTTGGGTACAGGAGGGGGGTCCAGGCTGAGGCAGAGTGTTGGGGTGCAGGCTCTGTGAGGGAGTTTGGTGCAGGAGGGGATTCTGACCTGGGTCATGGGGTCAGGGTGCAGGAGGGGATACAAAGTGCAGGCTCAGACCAGGAAGTGCTTACCACTGGTGGCTCCCAGCCAGCAGTGCAGCCAGGCTCAGCCAGGCTGCCTGCCTGCCTGCAAGCTGTGGCCCCACGCCGCTCCTGGAAGCGGCTGTCCGCTGGCATGTCTCTTGTGCCCCTGGTGGGAGGAGGACAGCATGTCTCCGTCAACAGATCAGATGAATGCAGCCAAGATGCCCTGCTCATAGAGATGGTGGAGGCCATGGTTCTTGCCACGGAGTCCACTGTGTCTGAGGCCACCTGGAGGGCCGCTCTGGCTACCGCTTTGCCCTCTTTGAGGATGGCACAGAACTCCTTCTTGGGGTCCTCAAGCAGAGAATCTTCGAACTTTACCATAGACTGCCATATGTTAAGTTGTAGCAGCCAAGCAGGGCCTGGTGGTTGACCACTAACAACTGAAGTCTTGAGGACAAATACGTTTTTCTTCCAAATAAATCAAGCCTCTTTTAGTCCGTTTTTCGGGGTTGCACCTTGTTTGGTCTTGCCTTTCCCATTCATTAATGGCTAAGATCACCAGGGAGATTGGGGCAGGGTGCGTGTAAAGGTATTCATATTCTTTAGCGGGCACATAGTAGATGTGTTCTGCCCTTTTGGAGATAAGGGACAGTGATGAGGGCATCTGCCACAAGGATTTGGTGATCTTTGCCACCCCCTTGTGCAAGGGCAATGCTACCCTGGCAGGTGCTGCTGAACTGAGGACATCATCGAATAGGGAGTCCAAGATTTCCTCCAGCTCCTCAGCATGAAGCCCCAAGTTCCAGGCATCTATCTTTAGCAGCTCCTGATGGGCCTTATCCTGTGGAACTGGATGAGGGGGTCCTGTGATCACCTCATCAGGCGAGGAGGAGGAGGAAGCAGGTAGACATTGGAGGATCCGCCGCCTCTAATGGCTGCTCAACTGGTCCCGCCATGGGAGCTGGGTGAATCTGAGGGGTCTTTTCTCCACATCTGGAAGACCATGGCTGCCAGTTTATCCAAAGCCAACCTAAGCCCTTGCAAAGGCTGTGGAAACCCCCTAGGGACTCCAAGGGTACTGGGGGCAGGCCACTGGCCCTAAGGCCATGACACAACTGGTGGTGACATTGGTAGAGTGGGTAAACCTGGCGCAGGACCTTGGCCTGCTGGCAGAGTCCAAAGAGGAGTGATCATGTCTGGGAGACCAGGACGGTGCCAACTGATCCTCCCGGTCACAATGGTGCCCATCCTGACACTGTGACGGGCATCTTTCAGAGTGCAACAACTCCCCGCTTTGAGCTCCCAGAGACTGATGGCATTCGGCGGATTGGCAACGGTGGCCTGGTGATCAATGCCTTATGCTGGTTGATTGTGCCGGTCTGTTGAGCAAGAGTGGAAGCAAATTGGCTGCAGATATGGAGAATGTCAGCCAGATGGGGGTAACCCGTACTGGAGCTCCAGACCATCAGCTTGGGTCCCTAGAATGGTACCGGACACTAGGGCAGCGGCTAGGTCGGTCTCGACATCAGGGCTACAGGTACAGGTGCGCCTCCATGGGTCTGCGCCAAGTCACCGGCAATCTGTGTCTCGAGCCCAGTGAGTGGTGCGCTGAATCTGGTGGCGGCTCCTTTGGGCTGGCCTCCACATGTCTGAGACCTGGTATTTCCACGCAGGCAAGCACTGGCGGGACACTCCCTGAGGTTGGGAGTGGTGCTGCACCAATGGGGACTGTTGAAAAGGTCCCAGGGTGGGTTTGCCCTTAGAATGGGGCACTGCCATGGCCAGCGTGGGCGGCACCAGCAGCGGTAGGATGTCCTGCACCAGCTGCAGGGCCTCTGGTGTGGATAGCATGTCCAGGTGCCGGAGGCCTGCATCACTGTCCAGGGAGGCAGGTGCATCACTGGGTGGACTAACCCGCTCGACCTGAGCCAGGGCCTGACTCCCACTCAGAGGTGCCCTTCTTGGGTCTCAGCTCCCCTCCAGCCCTCTCCTTCCCTTGATGGCATGTAGGAGATTGTCCTCTCCTGGCTTTCTTTGCCTCCGGGCCAGTGCCAGGAAGGGGGATTGGTGCCAGTCCAAAGATGGCACTGGTGGAGTGCTCTGCACCAATTCTGCGGTGCTGGGAGCAGAGTCTGGCCGAGACAGCTCTGGTGCCACTGCTGGCACCAGTTCTATAAGGAGCGCCCGGAGATGTACGTCCCATTCCCTTTTAGTCTGAGGTTTGAAACCCTTACAGATACGACACTTGTTGCAGATATGGGGTCTCGCACCTCAGACAGCTACTATGGGGTTCGCTGATGGGCATTGTTTTTTTTACAGTGGTCACAGGATTTGAAGCCTGGGGAATCAGGCCATGCCCCATCCCTAGGTGGAGTCCCGCTGGGGACTAACTACACTAAGGGAAACAACTAACAACTTTCAACTGTTTACAGAGAAAAGTTCAGATCAACAGATTGAAAATGAGAAGAGTTGCTGAAGCAAGAAGATGTTCCAGCACCGTCACTGGCGGTAAGAAGGAACTGAGGGTGGGGGGAGCCGGTGACGCCCATTATACCGCGCCATACAGGCGCCACTCGAAAGGGCATCAGAGATGGTCCTCTATGGATACTGCTGTGGGAAAAAACTTACGGCATCAGTGCACGTGGCAAGCACACACCCCTACAATAGAACAGACATGAGAACACATCTCAAAGAAGTCGTCTACGATCTGAATCCTCAGGATAGGGCTAAATTGGTGTAAAGGCCTGGTCTTGTTTTCTGCATGGGGAAGAGGGGTAATTTTACCTGGTGAAGAAGTATTTCACTGTATTTTTTGTTTAAGTTGACCAATTAAAGAAACAAAGAAAATTTTGAAACAAGACTGTGTTGATAAATTTGACTCATTGCAGTGCAAGAAGTTGATCTAACGTGCAATACCAAAGAAGGTTAGATATGTTTCCTAATAAGGGGTGAGGGAATGAGCATTTTTTAAAAAGGAACCCATTCATCAAGATGAAAAACTAAACCATTTCCTTTTGGTGAGGGGAATGAATAGCTGCATCCCTTTCTCCTGATGTGCAAGTGTGTAAATAGTCTGTCATCACCTTGTTTAGATTTCAGATGTTAGAGTGGTCTGTTACACACTGGGAAATTTTGCCCAGCCTCTCTCCTTTGTGCAGCTGTTAGGAATGGAATCAAGTCATCTTCCCCACACTTAAATCAGGGAACATGGTTTAAAAATAAGCCAGCAGTATTCCACAAAGCCATTACCTAAATCTGGTTGGAGGATACATACAGATTCCAAGAGTTTCCATTGCACGGGGTTCAAAATGGACCCAGGTTTTTGTGGGAGAGTTTCCATGTTTTTTTTTTATTACAATTTTAAATAAAAAAAAGTTACTGAAATTTGTTTCCTGAAAACTCATGTTTCCTTGCCAAAAAGGTGATTTTAACATTTCAGTAACATTGAAATTAAATTAAGTTTTAGAGAAGTTGCAGTAGATTTCAGCAATTTAATATGAAAAAGGCTTCCATTTTGAAAGCGGCCATTTTCTAACTAAATAACCCCCCCAAAAACATTGCATGTGAAAAGCATCAAAGCTGTAATATTAACCTTTGTGTAAAGTAAAACGAGCAAGCATGGGGGCACCAAGCCGATAGCAGTATGATTGCTGCAGGGAGCACTGGGGGCAAAAAGTTTCAACCTTGTACATTTCACAGCATTGCAGGAAAAGAACCCCAAGCTCAGTGGATAATTCTTGCTCTCACTGCAGCAGCCATACTGCTATCGGCTTGATGCCGCAGGCGTTGACCAGTAGCTGCAATGGAGGAGACCAAAAGGAAGTTAAAAAAACAAAAACAAACCACCACACTCACAGCTCCCAGATGTATTAATTCCCACCTGATATCCACACTGAAAGGACCAGCCTAATGTACAGGGATCTAGTAGTAAGGTACTGCAATGCCACATATGGGATCTGAGTTTAGACCTTTAACTTGTTTCTTATTAGAAAGCCATTTTCCCTTACACTGTGACTGTGCAAATGGATGTAGAGGTTAAAGTGTTACCCAGAATCTTGTCAAAATATTGTTAAAGCACAAAAGAAAATTCTCAGCTCAACCTCCTTTTCAGGGTCTAGTAGCAGGTTATTTAAATGGAACATTGATATTTCAGTCATAGAAAGTGCAGATATGGTATAGTCTCCCATTGTATTGTCTTCTAATAGTAGCTTCAGGGAATACCTTATTGCTTGATTTGTCTGACCTAGAAATGGAAGAGGCCAGGGCCAAGTGATGGTTCTGTTGAAAATAATACTGCAGGAGTTTGGTACAAACTGTAATATCCTATAGGGATTAACCCTAAGCATTCTAGGTTTATGGTCTGAGCTATTAAGATGCTGAGAATACAGAACAGTATGCCCGGATAGATTTTAATGCACACTTCCTCTAAGTCATTGCTGATTTTTAAATATCATATTTCTGTTACCAGAACAGTGACCTGAAGAAGCATTTTGAATTGGTAAAGCTACTGGGAGGGAGAGAAATCAGGGCAATTGTTTTTCGTTTTCATTTTTAAGTCACGTTTGGAGCCTAAAAATGGAAACTTAATTGCTGACTGTAGCATAGTCCCATCAAGAGAACGCTCAGGCAATGAGAGCACAAGATAAGCATAACTTTGAACTGACCCACAAACATCTGCCACTAGAGAATATTTTCAAGCTTTAGACAGATTGTATTTCCCAATATAGGAAATAAAAGCCCTTCATGTCCTCCTCAAGTGAATGATTTGCTTTGGTCACAAGACGAAGTGGCTCAATATTCCTAGCATACATATTTCAAGTCTTGCTTTTAGAGAATTTGTTCATATATTGGCCTTGTGGGGGTGAGAGAAATCTAGCTTGCTGTAGTCAGCCAAAGTCTCGTCAGGGACAGAGGAAGAGGTACATTAGCCAGCTTCTCTTTGGTCTTACCAAGTTGTAAGATGAAACAACACTCACAAGAGGGCCTTTAGCAATATACCTGAGCAAAGAGGTGCTAGTCACATTTAGAGGAACAGAAATAGCCAAACAGACTCTGAACAGTATTAGAGTGTTATTTATATTAATTGTTATTTATATTAGAGTAGCATCTAAATGCCCCAGCTCAGATCAGGACCCTATTGTGTTAGGCGCTGTACATGCACATAGTAAGAGACAGTCCCTGCCCCAAGAGTTTACAGTTTAACTAGACAAGACAAAGGAAGTATCATCCCAGTTTTACAGATTGCAGCGGGAGAGGAGGCACAGAGATTAAGGGTGGATTTTTCAAAAGGAGCCTAAAGTTGGATACCAAAATCTGACTGGAATGCAATGGGAGCTGAGTGTGTAATCCCCTTAAGATACTTCGAAAGTGCCAGCCTCAATCATTTGGACGCTTTGGCCAGATTGGAATTGAACCCCCCAATCTGCCAAGTGCAGGTCCAGTGCCATAACCACAAGGCTGTGCTTCCTCTCTGGACTAAGAATTATCACACTATCAGTGAACTGGATTTTATTTGCTGTTTACCATTCCATTGCCTTTTGCTCTTCTCCAGTACCATGCAGTATCATCCTACAAGGATGACTCCAGGTAACAGGTGAGAGAGTAATATTCCCTGAAGTTCTAGGCAGAATTTCAAGCTGGCCTTTCTGAACCTTATCTACCCTGCTTTAAAAGCCTTGCTCTTTCCTAATTTATCCCTCAAACAGCAACATGCTTATTCATCATTTAATGACAGTGCTAGTAAGATTAACCTTCCTGCATTTAAATTACTTTGTGCTGCTACTTTTAAAGTTTTAAAAAAAATACTCAGTATTATGGAGATCTATTTTCCTACCTGAAGGAACAAACATGGTAAGTATGCACTGCCTGTAGCACATAGGGTCAGATTTTCAAAGATCTGTAGGCACCTAAAAAATGGAGCTAGGTGCCCAGTGGGATTTTCAGAAGTGACTTCAAGGGGAGTCAGGCACCTAGACAAGGGGAGTTAGATGCCTAGGCATCTTTTGAAAAGCCCATTAGGTTCTATCTGCATCCTTAGGCTCCTGAAAACCTTTACAAAAATCTGACCCATAGTGCCCTCAGGGACATCTTGGGTGCACAATGAAGTATGTGCTGGTAGTAGCAACTGCAGCAGAAAGGGAAGAGTTGCACAATTCCACTGCAGCAGGAAAGTGAGGGGGACACGTAGGCAAAAGATTGCAGGGAGTAGGCCCACTTTGCCAGCCCAAAACCCAGAATGAAAGGAGCTGGTTGGCCAGCCAGCAGGCTCTTGCACATTTCCAATGACACTGAAGACGACAACCCCAGCAAAGGTGATAGGGAGGGAGACGGATCTGTGGGGGATGGGTATTCCAATGAGTCTCTCATCACCAATGACTTGCATTTGGGGTTCATTGAGCACAAAAACTCAAAGCACAAGGAGAAATGAAGGGGTCTATGTCATGTGAACATACTGGTAAAGATCAGGAAGGGCTTTGAGCTTCATGGGATTAGTTATCCTTCTTCCTGTCATAGTGCTGGTTTGCATCAGTAGCTGTAGCTCACGAAAGCTCATGCTCAAATAAATTGGTTAGTCTCTAAGGTGCCACAAGTACTCCTTTTCTTCCAGCTAAGATAGGGAATATGGAGATACTAAAATGCCCATCTTTATTGTTGGTAGGTAGACAACCAAATGAATTCCTTTCTACCACTTATGGCATCACCCTTATATACACTTAAAGGTTTTAAGATCAAGCAGATACTTAAGTCCTGCAGCAACAGACACAAAGATCAGATTCAGGACTAGCAGAGAGATTTGGAGAAGAATGATTTGAGTAAAGGCCTGGGAGTCAGGATCTCCTGTGTTCTTCCCCAGTCTAAGAGGGACTCCTTCTGGGATCTTGAGCAAATCACTTAACCTCACCCTGTCTCAGCTCATTCCCAGTTTACAGATGGATGCTGCATTGGTACTAATGTTTATAAAGCATCCTGAAGAGGGAAAAGCACTAAGAGTGCCAAGTAGCAACACTGTTAGCTGCGCCAGCTAAGTCGGGCACTTGAGGAAAAACCATTTTTCACAGACAGCAACTTTTCTTAAAGCCACCTATTTCCCACTCTCAAATGCCAGCCTTAGGCAAGGTCTGCCTGATCAAGAGAGTGAGATTACGAGCAGCCATCTCTTTGATGACTGTTCCAGGTTCCTACAGAATGGACAGCAGGGAGTACAAATATAAATATAGATCAATAATGAAGGGCCAAATCTTGCAGTTCTGCCCCAAGCAATATTTCTCATTGTATCAAACCCTCCTGCAAAACTGGAAGTGCCATGATGGATGAGACATGTGGTCCATCTCCTGAGATATCTAGTTTCTGATACTGTTAGGCACAGTATATTTCAGATCCCAGTCAATGTTAGCCTTCCTTCAAGTACGAGAATTTATATACCACAGATCACTTTTTTTTTAAGTTTGCACCACTTGATATCTACACTATATAGTTGTCCATGTTTCCCGCCCACCCCCACTGCACTTAGTTGTCTAGATCTTAGTTTTATCTTCAAGGCATTGGGAACATCCTATACTAATGTTCTCCGAGACCAAATAAACTGTATTAGTAATTAAAAATTAATTAGCTCATTGCTCCAACACACACGACATCTCATTATGAGCACATGGACTAGAACTCATCAGGCCAGATTCTGCTGATAAAGTACTCTGGGTTTTTATCTGAAATTCTCCCCTTGTTCAAAGTTTACAAGTTCTTTCCCAAATGTTCAGAAGTCAAATATGTGTAAAAGAGTTCGTAAAACATACAATGGTTTCCCACAGCTTTATTCTGTAATATATACCAACAGCCACAGATAATTAGCTCCTTTGGGTTGAGTTCAGAATTTGACCCTTTTAAAATGGCTATCCATTTGGAAATCTCTCAAGTGCTGAATAAAAAGTCTAACGTAATGGAAGATAATCTAGATATAGCTCACTATATCCAAGAGGACAATTTTGTCCTGACACTCGTGGAGCTAAAACAAAAACTTCAAATTTATCCCCAAAACAAGAGTGATTGGATCTTGGGTAGTTTGAAGTCTTTTCTTTGGAAAATTCAGTGTCATTAATGGCTGTTAGATGGAATTATACATCCAGATCACGATCAATAAATGCTCAGGTTTATTAAGTGGATTTTTGTGGGACTTGGACTCTCTTTTTTAGGAGCAAACATGTCAACAAGTAAACGTCACCCCCACCCCTCACACGCACTAAGTTTCTCAAAATTTCAGCATGGAAATTGTGAAGTGTCTAAGCAAATCAATTCAGAGTCTCATTTGTCTGCATTCAGCATGCTATTTTATGTTTACAGCTGCAGAGAAACTGAATTCCTTCAATAGTATTATTTTAGTATAAATGAACAGGAAGACTTGACCAAAATTGATGATCCAGTGGGTGTCGCCCCTCTGACTGTACTGTATATGCACAGCTTTCTAGACTAATTTATTGGTTTGTCAGAAACTTCAGTCATTTTCATCAAGTTGAGTTTTACATTAAACATTCCTCCACTTAATTGGAACCATGCGGATACACTTGGGCAGCATCCATATTCCTGCTCAAATAAAAGGGGTACTTTGTTAAAAGTTCAGCACACTTTGCTGTTAAGTTATATTTTGCTAGCAATTACAATTAAATATGAAGTTCACACTTAATAGCAAATATTGTAATCATGTGGGAATAATTCTCCTTCCACAAACATCCTGGTTGAGCAGGGGAACCTCACAGCTTCATGAAATAAGCAGCCCTGCTGGTGAATAATCCAGGGATTTTAAGATAAGGTAGCAGCAGGATGGAAATTGTTTAGAAAGCTTATTTAACCCTCTCACCTGCTACTTCTAGCCCTCTTAGGAGGCACACCCCCCCAAGTGCAGGCAGGCATGAGTAGAAGGGGTTGGCAAAGTGGCGCAATGTATTAATGCTTGGTTTTATGTTCAGTACTGTTGCAAGACGTGACTTTGGTTGGGTCAGAGATGCTTTGGGGTTCACACAGACCTGGAAAGGACTGCATCAAAACCTGCCCTGTAACCTGGGATTTTCTGTGCTCTGCAGTTTTGGCTCCAAACCTTGACACTTGCAGCCTGCTGACAGCACAGGCCTCACCCTGGCTTCTACCAGGCTGATTACTCCTTGCAGGAGGACACCAGCAGCCCCTCCAGTCCTGAGTCTCCCTTGCTGTGCTTAGCCCCTATTCTCACAAAACCTTATCAAGTTTCTGCTCCTTTAAAGGGACAGTATGCAGCACCAGTCTGTTAGTTTTTCTGAGGATTTTACTCTTCAGTTTGAAACACTGCCCCGAGATGGCTGTGTAATAAAACAAATATCTGTTCCTTGTTAATAAACTTAAGATTAAGTGATACCATGTAGAAGGAATTGAGCTAGAAATGGTTACAAACGTAAATATATGCTTCTATGTCTAAAATCTAGCTTAACAAACTTGAACAAAAGGCTTTAAGTAATTTTCTCACCACAATTCTTCCAGCATGGCTGACTAGTTCCTAGCCAGGATCTGCACAAACTATTGGTTTCTCTCATTGGGTGAAAGATGCCAGAATGGCACTCTCTCTGCACTTATATCCCCAAAGTTTCTTTGTTTTCAGAGTCAGGAAGCAATCCTGGCTGGCTCAGTTTGCTGTGTCCACCAGGGAGCTGACACCATTTTTTTTTTGCTGTCTTCTCTCCATCTATCTCCCACCCCCGCATCTCCACTCCCCCTAGTCTGACAGTTTAACAAAACCATCCTTTTATGCAAGTGTACTTCCCATTGTCTCTTTGTTCAAATTACATTGGAGACACATTCAAGCAGGCAGAACCACCTTCCTTTGTCTAGGGTGGGATGATTTAAGCCCTACCTGCCAAACATTAAGAACATATGAAAAGTTATAGGTGTGCTGGCAATATATCACCCTGTCACAGGATCCACTCACCACAGTGGCGCCTCCTGCTGGCCATCCTGGGAATTAGCTCTACCTGTCAGTGCACCCCCTTCAGGTGGTGTCTCTTCTGTCATCCTTACCCTGCAAACCTGCCTCACTCAACCCTCCAGTCGGATCACCATTTGTGTTTCCCCCTTCTGGGGTTACTCAAAGTCCTTCTAGGCACAGTCCCAGGCAGTCTTCTCTGTGCTGTCCTGATGCAGCAACTTCTCCAACGGCCAGTAGAGGAATCCAGGCCTGCCCACCCACTACTCTGGGTTCCAGTCCAGGGAACTTCGCCTCTGCAGTTCTAGGCTCTCTTCTCACAGCCCTCACTGCTCCTTCCCTGGACTGCTTCCTACTCTTTCTGTCCCACTGCACCGCATCCCGCTTGGGAGTACCAGCTCCACACCGTCTCCCACCTCTTTCTAGGGAGAGACTCCTGCCTGCCTTCATGCAGTCTTTCCCACCATCCATCTGGCTTTATACAGGCCCTGCCTGTTCCTGCACAGGTGAACCTGCTTCCAATTAGTTCCCTACTCCCTAGCTCCTCCTCCAGGTGCAGCCTGCCCCCCTTAACCGCTTCTAATCCTCTCTGGGGTGAGCACCCCATCACATACCCATGATACTTTCACCACACAATAGTATGCACCACTGTGTTACCAGTTCTCATATCCTACTTTACATGACACCTTTTAGATACCGATTATGACAGTGAGATGGGATACTCTCAGCTGGCCTGACCAGCTGAGGCTCATTATTACATACTGGGGAGCCCCTTGCCCTCTGGCATTCAGGTGGCTCTTAGGATCACAGGGTGCATAGAAAGAAAGTGTCTAAGCTTTGTGCTTTCTTGGATTCACAAAAAAAGCATTCTAAAAGTACATTTTTAAAGCAAAAGGCATAGATAGAAGAACATTTAGGAAAAGAGGTGATGCTCTAAATGCCAACACTATTAAAATAAAAAATTAGATTTGGGATCTTTAACACACACTTCCCCCATAGGCCAGTTCCAGCTTCAAAAGGAAAGTTACAGATTGCAGTTGACTCAAGACACCACCACCCTTCTCATCTCTCTGCTGCATATCCTGAATGCATTCTTCACATTAAACTTCCACTGGTATCAGAGAGACAGTATAATACTATACATTTCTTTAGGACCTTCCATCTGAGGAGCTCAAATAATTAAGACTGACAGCATCCTGGGACACAGGGAAATATTGTTATACCAGTTTAAGAGTTGTGAACTGAGTAATGGCAAAGAGACGTGACTCACCAAGAGTTACATGGGGGGTTAGCAACAGAGCTGCTGATTGAACCAAAGAAGTTCCAAATCCCCATCCCCTATCTTAATACATGCTCAAAGCTGTAATGATTTCTGCATTCTCCCCCAAACAGATGGGGTTGGTCCCTCCCTTATAACTAAGAAGGCCCAACTATCTTCTCCTGTCTTTCAACTTAAGGCAGGCCCTATTTTCTCCACCAAGACAGCAAGGCACCTGTGAAATAGCCTCAAGTATAGGCCAATTCCATGCAAGGCAGCAACAATCCAAAGATAAGGGGAAAGGAGAAGACTGACACTACATCAGCAGCCCAAAGAATCTGCACAAGCTGGTGGTAGCAGTTGCTCATGATAGTGATTACAGACAGTTAGCAGCAAACTGGATTGACTCAAGCATCATGTGGGGGACGTAGGAGAGGGATTTACAGCTTTAGATACACACATCTCCCATACAGAGACATGTAGAGCATGCTACAGAAATCCACAAAGAATCTCTTAACTGCAGTGTGGCTTTTAAAAGAACATTTGTATCCAGCGTGCGTATAATTTTTGCTATTTAAACAGAAACTAGCATTGCTGTACCTATACATACCTCTAGAGCATCCCTTGTGCTGGATGGGGTGTTGCAAGGGGCTTCCCCTCTCACGCTACCGCCGATAGCCACCACATAGGACTGGCCATTGCAGCCAAGGCAGGGTGTTCTCCAGTCTCCCTCACTGGGTTTTCTGTGGCTCAACCTTCCAGCCAAATTAAACAACAAAACATCCAACTTAAAGCCCAAATCAAATGGCCAGACTAATAGCTCTTCTGCCCTGCTCAGGCTCTCCTGAAGTTCTCTGCTTCCTGGCTCTATCTTGCTTCTTTTCCAGTAGGGTTCCCTACAGCCTCCTTAGCCAGAACCTGCAGCATTTGGCTCCTAAGGATCTCACTGCTTCTTTTGGGCAGTATCTCAAAGCTCCTCCAGAGCCTACCCTGCTTTTTGTGGGTGCCTCACTCTGACTTCCTCAGTGTCTTCCCACTGAGAAACTCCCCTTATTTCTCCCTTTACTGAGTTCCCCCACAGCGGGGGTCAGTCTCTCTAAGTAGGCCCCATTACTCCTAGCTGGGGTGACTAATGAGCCCTTACTTTGCCAGTTCATCAGTGACTCTGAGGGATAGCTGCTAAGTCACGAGTCCAGCTTGTCTCTCAGAGCCGGCCAGCCCATGAAATATTTTTTGTAACACAGAGTTAAATTTTATTTTTTGTAACACAGAGTTATATCTATAGAAATCTACATTTTATTATCTTACCACCATGTTGTGGCACCACACTAGGGAAGTACCAAATTGTTCTTATGTTGTTCTCACTGTCATGCTTCTCTTATAGCTCCTCCATGCTTCCCTGTTTAACTATTCCAGCCATCTTATGAATTGCTCTCTTGTCCCTGGGTTCAAACAGACCACTCACCACTTCACCAGATCTAACTTGTTCTGCTTTTAGCATGCCATTCCTATGTGTCTGTAGAGCTTTTATATCTCCTGCAAACTCGGTACGGGCCATCTGTTTAAATTACAGATGGGTGAATCTGTTGGAGTTTGAAGTAGTGCAAACCTTTTGAACCTATTTTGGGTGTTCTTCAAACTAATTCCAACTCACAAAAGCTTATTCCATATAAATTTAACTCCATGCTTTCTTAAAGGGTGAATTCATTTAAAAACAAAAGGAAGCCAGTTGTTGGGGTTTTTGTTTTGTTTCATTTTAGCCTAGGGGAAAACTGGTTCTCTGTAGTAAGGGTGGAACCATCAAAAAAAATGCTAAAGTTGAAAACTAGAGGCAAAGTGGCTGAGTGGATAAGGCACTAAACTGGTCTTGGCTCTGCCACTGATTGCGTGTGATCTTGACCAAGTCATTTATCTTCTCTGTCTCTCTGTTTTCCCTCCTACCCTTTATGAGTCCCATCTATTTAGCTAGTAAATTCTTTGGGGCGGTACCATCCCTTACTATGTGTACCTACATTGCCTAGCACAATGGGGCCCCCCACTGAGATCAGGCTAATAGGCTGTACAGTAAAAGAAATAAAGTGGGTGTCCTAAATAGGGGTATATATTTTAGTGTATGTATTTTTTTCCTTTGGAATGTTTCTCTCAGCTCCTTCAGTCTCCCGTTTTCACTCCCTGCTCCTTTTTTACTATACTTTTCCTCTCTTCCCACTCTCTGCTACTTATTTCTCATCTCTTTTCATGAGAATACAAACACAACAGCCACACCCAAGCTGATCAGGCAAAACAAGGATCCTAAGTGTCTCATACCAGTAGTGCACACTCATGCACGTAGCCCAATTGACATCAGTGGGTCATAAATGACTCACATATGTAAACATTTGCAAATCCAACCATACATTTGCCATCCTTGGTTTATCTAATGAAGATGCTGGAGGGTAGGGCTTCAGCGGAGGAGGCATCACAAGAAAAAAACCTCAAATATTGTTTTCTTTACAGGGCTCAGATCCAAGCCTCCTACATCCTGTAAGTTTGCTTTAAAAGGCACTAAGGAGCTAATTGAATCCTGCACTGAACATTACTATCCAATTCAATGTTAGATTACTTCTGGTCTTCAAACAATTGTGTGTCAACTACAAATTCTCAGCTGTATATTTAATAGATGGTAATCTTTGACATATGTTATAATGAATAGCACACTGCTAAACAATGCATATAAAGACTGTAATTCCATCTGGGAGTTTGTTGACATTAATAAACTACTCAGGCTATGCTGTTGTGGTTCATGATATCATTAGAGCAGCTCAGTAGGATTACAGGCCTGTTATGTACAGTTGTAATATACATTATTCCATATGATGATGATTCTGTGTATGAAAGGAAAGCTTTGAATTTAAAAGATAATTTAGAAACCCTTATCAGTGTTCTGATACACCTTTGAGTATTAAATCTGAAAGAATATTAAACATCAAGTTTACTTATTTATGTAGCTGGTTTACTTTTTGAAGTTTCCTCAGCTTGGACAATAACAATATACTAATCAGTTTTATTTTTTTTCCATAATGAGGGATTTAAACATTCCCCTATAAAGTTTTGTTAGCACAGGAGAACCAGAAAGTGAAACTAGACAAGAAGAGTGAAGTAGACAAGTCCAGTAATTTCATAATCCAAACTGAGTGAAATACGAAAAAACAAATTAACAGTGAAAACTGCGTATTTACACTTCTTTCAGTTTCACTAATCGAATGGTGATATCACTGCTAGAGAGTTGTTAAATAAATCAGGCTTTGCTCTTTAGTTTGAAAATATTCAGCAGGCCAGATAGTAGATGCCTATATTTCCCTTAAAGTAAAGTTTGTATTGACATATCTCCTCCTGTCTTCTTCTCAAGTATCTAGGGCACACAAGTGAGGGTTTCCATTCTTCTGCATTTTATTTCCAGTTTACCTGCATGACTATGATTTTAAAGCATTTAGTTCAAACATTCCATTGCTAATGTGCCCTGCTTTTCTTATCTCAATGCATCCCAAAGTGAAGGAGTTTTAATAAAGTCTAGACTTGTTAGGGTGGATGGAAAAGAAATGCACCTAATAGTCATTCTATCACATTTATTTAAACTACTAGTAATTATCTGAATCACTGCTTGAGAGATGAGTGGGGACACCACACTTGATGTCTTGTTATTGGGTTTGATCTGTGGGTTCTATAAAAAAGGAAGTTGTGTAACACCCTGTGTATTAGATTTCCAGATTTAATTTTGCATTAAAGTAAAGATTAGAAAGCTCTGGCAGAGAAGTGGCATGGACCAGTTATGGCAGACCACATATGTAGAATGATATCAAATGGATTGCTGCATATGTAGAATGTTATCAAATGGAACCTCTTTTCCCTCACCAATGATTTTGCTTAGCTGTCATTCATCTAACACCAGAACACTGTCCTAGAGCAGATTTTAAATGACCCACCACCGCATCCAGCTGTTCAACCCATTTATTTACATCAATTTTTGCACACTGATGTGTGCTTTAGAAAAAACAAACTTTTACTGAACTAAGTTATTGTTTCATACTTCCATACTCTTGGCAGAATTATCTTAAACTGTCCAACTGATTTAGTTCATTTTCCCCAGCCTCATTTCATCTGCGTGCATGGAGACTTCTGGTATGAGTTCAGTAAGAGGATTGCTTAACTTCCTTCCCACACCAGAAATTCTGCTCCTAAGAGTTCAGGCATTTATCTGGGTGAGTTGTGCTTGGACAGAGTGGAATAAAGACATCTGATTTTATAAGGCTAGTGATGATTTGTACAAATTCATGCTTCCAGATGAGATCTTTCCTTGCCCAAAGTCTGTTGAGAATTTGAGTTATATAAACTTGCATTTCTCATACCATAGGCAAGGACAGATAAAAGCATGAAACAGAATAGCTCAATAATCACTTCTTCCCAAGATCTGTATTAAACCTATCAGGCTATAGGGACAAAGAAACCCATTTGGTGTCATTTCAGACTCCAGTCTAGACTTAAAAGAGTGAATCTCATCTTTCCACAGACTAGTGACTTCAATTTATGACTATTACTTCTGGAGAAGCTGCATGCTTGGCCCTTGAATAATCCCCAGTCGCGTTGATGCTGGATCCATGCTATGTAGTATATCTACCTGAACTTGCTGTATTTGAGCAATACTCAACACTAAAAATCTATGTTCCCCTCTCACTGAGAATGTACAGTTCGTTATCCTTAAAATGTGATAATGATCAGAAATTTTCATATGGCACCTTCTTACTCAACATATCTGCACCTTTATCTTCCCAAGTAACATATGTCCTCATTTGATTGATTAGAGCAATTTTTCTCATCTTTGCACCATAGAACCAATACAGCTATGAATAACAACCTGGACTGTATTCTGCCTTCTGCATCCTTAACACTGTCAGCTAAGTTCTAATAAAAAGGATTCTTTTTAAAAGTTTGAGGCAGATTGGAAGACAAACTGCACGCCAAATCAGGACACAATTTGCAGGGTTGGCCATGAGAATAAGCATGGTTTAAAGTGATAAAATTTTATTTCTAGTCATTGGAAGAGATAAATATGGAAGCCCACTGTGCCATTTTTAGTCACTTCTCTAACTGTAAGTTCACTTTAATAGAAGTTATACTGTCACAGGTATAAACAATAGGAAATCGTTGTCATTTGTGATAATGTTTTACTGCTGATTATTGAAAAATTACAGGAAAACCACTTAATAACCAAGTCATGTTTTAGTAATACTGTCAGCTTAGTGATTCATTTTTGAAAGGGACGACACAACCCTGGAGTCTTTGATAGGGTGGCACCCAAGTGAGTAATTGCTCTCACGTAAATGCTATTAAGATTCAGGCAGTTTGCTGCTGACATAAATGAAAGTCTAGAATCCCCACCCTCACAAAAACCTCAAAGAAATTAGATAAATATGGTACCATTGGCAGAGAAGAGAAAAATGGAGAAAGATTAAAAGTTACTTTGGCTTTAAAAGAAAGTATGTTTATTTTTTTAAAACTAAAAGACGTTGGCTTCATTCCAGAATACAGCCAATGTTCATAAAACTGTATCCAAATTATGGAAATATTCTACATAAGTGGGAATGAGGATAAGCTTCCAATAGCATCAGCAAGGGTGGGGAGATAGGAACCCTTTTCAGACTAATGTATTATACGCATACATTAAAGGCAAAATAAAAACATAGCAAGCTGGCGGCTAGGGGCTCTGAACTGGGAGTCAGGGGACCTGGACTTTATTCCTGACTCTCCCACTGACCGAGGCAAGACGTTTCACCTCTCACTGTCCATTTCCCCTTCCACCCTTTGTCATCTGTCTTGTCTACTTAAATTGCTGGCTCTTTGCCATAGGGGCTGCCATTAGTATGTGTCTGTATAGCATCTAGCACACTGTGGCTCCAGCTGTAGTTACAGCATCTAGGTACTACTGTAATACAAATTATACATTCAAAGAACATTAAAGCTGTATGGACCCTTCAATAATTGATCACTTCCTCTAGCTACAGACTACCGGCATCATCTTGCTTTAGACGTAAGGGCAGTTACAATGCTGCCCGCAGTTATGGGAAAGCTAATCGTTTTTTGTTCACCTGACTTTCTGCTTATTTTGTGGGTAGGTTCATTGTGCAGTTGTACAACCCCGAGTTGAAGTCTGAGTTTTGGGTTAAAGCAAAATTGAGACTCTGAACAACTTTTAGGTTGTGAGGATTGGGCTAAGGTGGACACTTAGTAATTTTGTACACTATTTTCAGGGCTGGACCTTGCCTTTGATTTCCTTCCCTTGTCATCCTCCCACAACCCCCCATGTGCTACCCTGTTATGGAGCAGTTTGAAGGCTGTGTTCTAAAGGACCATTTTTCCCCTGTGGAAATCCACACACATCCCAGCTTTGGAAAGGGACCCATTTTGACTGTGGTTGGAGAACTGAGATTCTGAAGTTTATGGTTGTTACTTTAGCTCTAATAGTTGAGCTGTGAAGTAAAGGATCTTGATAAAGTAAAGAGGAAGTTTTCCACACTAAGGCTATTTCTGTAGCTTCTTAAGGTCTAATGGATTGTTACCTTAGGATTTTTCTACCCAATTCTTTGTGCTCCTAGTTTTAAAGCAGCTGGGACAGATGGACCATTTGCCAGTTCTTTGGACCCCAGAATACTCTCAAGAATTGTCTGGTATTTTGAAGGATACTATCTTTAAGAAGGGGAACAAAGAGGACTCTGGAAATTACAGACCAGTCAGCTAACTTTGTTTAATAATTTATTGAAGCATTTTTCCAGGTATCAGTTAATAAGCACCTACAAGATAATAGGCCAATAAGGAGCAATCAACATGTTAAGAACAACTCAACTTAATTTCCTTCTTTGACAGGGTTACTGGCCTAGTGAATAGGGGGGAAGAAGATGTTCTGGGTCTGATACGATTCAACATTTTCATTAATGATTTGGATGATAGAATGGAGAGCATGCTTATAAAATGTGCAGATGACAGCAAGTTTCGAGGGGTTACAAGCACCGTGGAGGACAGTATTAGAATTCAAACTGACTTGATGAATTCAGAAAATTGGTCTTAAATCAATTAAGATGAAATTCAATAAAGACAAATGCGAAGTACTCACTTAGGAAGGAAAAGTCAAATGTACAGCTACAAAATTGTGAATAACTGGCTAGGTGTAGTACTGCAGTAAAAGGATTTTGGTGTTAGAGTAGATCACAAATTGAATATGAGCCAACAATGTGACCCACTTGTGAAAAAGGGTAACATTTGGGGGGGTGGGGGAAGGGTAGTAGGAGTGTTTATGTAAGACACAGGAGATAATTGTTCTGCTCTGCTTGGCACTGGTGAGGCCTCAGTTGGAGTACTGTGTCCAGTTTTAGGTGCCACACTTGAGGAAAGTTGTGGACAAATTGAAGAGTCCAGAGGAGAGTAGGAAAAATGATAAAAGACTTAGAAAACCTGACCTGTGAGGAAAGGTGAATATTTAGTCCTGGGCATATTTAGTCCTGAGAAAAGAAGACTGAGGGGCGACCTGATAAGTCTTCAAATATGTTATGGGCTGTTCTAAAGATGATGGTAGTCAATTGTTCTTGTCCACTGAACACAGGACAAGAATTAAGGTACTTAATCTGCAGGAGGGAAGATTTAGGTTAGAAATATCTAACTATAAGGATAGTAAAGCAGTGAAATAGGCTTCCAAGGGAGGTTGTGGAATCCCCATCATTTGAGGTTTTTAAGAATAGGTTAGATCAGGGATCGGCAACCTTTGGCACGTAGCCCAACAGGGAAAGCCACTGGTGGGCTGGGACGGTTTGTTTACCTGCCGCATCCACAGGTTCGGCCGATCGCAGCTTCCACTGGCCGTGGTTTGCTGTTCAAGGCCAATGGGGGCGGCGGGAAGAGGTGGCCTAGCCCGCGCCGCTTCCTGCAGCCCCCATTGGCCTGGAACGGCGAACTGCAGCCAATGGGAGCTGCGATCAGCTAAACCTGTGGATGCTGCAGGTAAACAAACCATCCCAGCCAGCCAGCGGCTTTCCCTGTTGGGCCACGTGCCAAAGGTTGCTGATCCCTGGGTTAGATGATAAATACTTTCAGGGATTGTGTGTGTGTGTGTGTGTGTGTGTGTGTGTGTGTGTGTGTGTGTGTGTGTGTGTGTGTGTGTGTGTGTGTGTGTGTGTGTGTGTGTGTGTGTGTGTGTGTGTGTGTGTGTGTCCTTCCAGCTCTATATTTCTAGAATGGCATCTAAGAAATTTCTCCCTAATTATTCCATGTAATTCAGAAAAAACAGAGAGTTGCTGTCAAAAAGTTAGATAATTTATAAAGTCTGATAAAATGGAGTTTGATTTAGTTATTGCAAAGTAATCTGTTGAAGGGGTTATACAAATCCACACCTAATGATAGGAGTAAACTGGAAACCTTATAGATTATTGTCCTTAACAGGCATATTGACATCTTTCATCTGAGAAGAAAAATGGATATTTTGAAAACATTTAAAAATATAACCATTTTTAGATTTCCTAAGATTGCTGATGAAATTTTCAGCCCCTCTTTTAGATATTTAGAGGTAAGTGCTTGGGGATTTGCCAAGAATTAAATCATTTAGTGAAAGTGTACATTTTTAACTAGATGCTTGTAAATAAATAGGAATAGTAGTAATAATAATAATAATAATAATAATTAATAATGGTCCCACTGAACTCCCTGATTCATGAGTACTTTGTTTCCTATGATAAAAGAGCCTCAATAGATCAGTAGGTAAATTAGACACTCTTATTTATTCTCTCACCTGCTGCTAGAATAAAAGGGACTCCAAATTAAATAAAACAGTGACAAGTTTAAAATTGGTCAAAAGGAATGCTTTCTAACATAAGTCAAAGAATATGTAACTCATTGCCACATGTTATCACTAGGGCCTCAAGCTCAATGGGATTCTAAAAAGTAATATCCATGTAAATGTCTAATCAAGGAACATCCACAGTTATATTCAATAAAACACCTTTAAAAAAACGGGGGGCGGGGGGGAGAGGGGGCTATAGCACTCCTGGTCTAGGCATAAGACCAGGAACTTAATCTGTGGACATGTTATTCTATAACATGTCCATGTCACAGGGCTTTCCACTTGATCTGGCTTTAGGCCAGGATCAATTGCCTGCCCACATTCTCCTGACCTTCCCAGGAAGGACTCGCTGCCACATCGAGTCTTTTGAGACTTTCTTTCAGGCCACCATTTTATTCATTCAGACAAAGCTTGCAAAGTAACACAAACTATCCATGCCAGCTGTCAGAACTACAAGGCTTTTTACTCTGCAACAGGGTTAATCACAGGAGCCAGTTTCTGTCTCTCAGCCGCCACATCAGCCCTTTTTAAAAAACACACACACACCCCTTCTGAGCTGGGTCTGATATATCGACCAGGGCTGGCTGGCCAGCCCCAGTCCCTTAAAGGGCAGGCCTCCCTGTTACAGTCCACTTCAGAAAATGTACAAAACCCCCAAACCCACACAATCTGAAGCATCTAATATTGCCCGCTCAGACGGGATATTGGACTTGATGATCTGATTGAAATTACCATATCCTATATCCCCATGTTTCCTTTGAAAATTTGGTCTGTAGATAAAGGTTTACTTTTTTCCTTTTCTGATGCAGACTGAATGCTGTGCCTTTTTATTTTTTTTGGAGATGATTGTGTTTCCCAGAAGTCTCAAGACCAGATATGGTGTTTGGAGGGTAACAGCTGCATAATGATGCAGAATTTTCCTCTGAGTTTTTATAAATGTCATGTAATTTACATTATCCCTTATACTCGTTACAGTATAGCGAATTTGCAAGTTTTCAAGAGTAAAGCAAAAAGGAATCTTTTCTTACTTTAGTGGAATCATTCTTTTCACACATCCAGTGATGACCATAGGAATAATTAACGTTGCAACTATATTAACATGTTAGCTCCTGCCTCAGCTTTGTAAAAATGATATACTGTTAGCGAATGTTTGAAGCCATGCAAGTTCTATCAGTCTTTCTTGTAACATTCCTTGTTGTTGCAATATCTCTTTACCTTCTGAGTCTTGAAGGGTTTACATGGGGAAATTGCTTTTAAATTTTTTTAATATTTTCCTCAGTATAATTGTTTATACCATTGTCCATAATGGTAGCTCATTTCTGTGCTCTAAAGTTTGAAATAAAATCTGAAATAGAACTAGAGAACCTCTTGAGTTTCTACAAAAACAACGAGGAGTCCTTGTAGCACCTTAGAGACTCTGAAACCTGTTGAGTTTCTGTAAGCTTTCCTCCAGAGGTCCCTACTACTTCAACGCATTCTGGATCTTCTCTTACCAGCCTTCTACAGCCCCCCTAAGGGCAGCTGGTCGCCAACCCTGTTCTTTGATGTGTGTGTTAGAGAAACAAAGTAGGCTCATGCCATGCACTCAGGTTCCCCGAGATCTTGAGGGTTCTGTAACAAGTGCACAGTTGAAACTGATACTCAAGGGCACAGTCCGTCGAACGACCAGATGCTGGTAAATATGTAGATATCTTGCAATTTTTTTTTTTTTTTTACTAAGTATTGTGTAGTCAGCACACCATCCTAACATTATCATATTGTAGCATCACCTATAGGCTCTCTCCATGATCAGACCCACTGTATATACCCATGGCGAGAGACAGCCCATGCCCCAGTTTGCTTGAATCTAAAATAGACAGAACAAACAGTGGAAGAAAGGAAGTATTATCCAAGTGGTATAGTGGTAAAAAAAAAAAAAAAAGAGTAGACTAACCTCCACCTTTCCCAAATTAGAAGTGGGTAAGCACCATTTACCTGAGTTTACCCTCAACAATCTTCCTGGATTATCCCCCTTTGCAGATGAAGAACTGAAGAACAGAGAAGTTAAATGACTTTGTCCCTGGTTCCACAGGATAATCAGTGGCAGAGTCAGAAACTGAGCCCAGATGCAATCTAGTGTATTAAATCACAAAACCAACCTTCCTCTCTTGAGATGTAGAAAGCCTGGACGGGAGGGGAAAATACGTGCCAGAGAAACAAACAAAAACAAGAAGTATTAGAACGGACTCCTAAGGGGACATTAAAGTCTTGCATACACATAAACACTTTCCAGATGATGACAGAGCTGAATTCATGAGAACATACATAAGAACAGCCATACTGGGTCAGACCAAAGGTCCATCTCGCCCAGTATCCTGTCTTCCAACAGAGGCCAATGCCAGATGCCCCAGAGGGAACGAACAGAACAGATAATCATCAAGTGATCCATCCCCTGTTGCCCATTCCCAGCTTCTGGCAAACAGAGGCTAGGGACCATCCCTGCCCCACCACTTTGAAAGATAAAAGCCTAAAGAAATAGGATATTAAACACAATATTGAGATCATCCTAAGCACACCAAGCATCTCAGCTATCACAAGTGATCAGTCTAAAACATCTGTAATGCATGTATCTGGAGAGCATAAAACAATTCTTTCAAAAGTCCACCCTAGACCCAGAGACTATAGAGTACATGAGATAGGATAGATTGGAAAAAAAAATACCTCACTTAATGAGGAAAACTTCCATTGCTAGCCCATCATAATGGCTCTAGCAGAACCACCACCAAATGTTTAAACTGTACACCCTCTTCTTCAATTTATCACACTATTATGTTAGTGAAAACACATTTTGGAGGTTGGAACAATAAGTCTGAACAAAGAGCTTAACAGAGAACTGCTGCATATTTTCCTTTGGGAATTCAAGCAATAGTTATATAAAAACTTTAGTTGTAAAATATTCTAACTAAGAACACTGGGCACAAAAAGACATACATTTGTGATATGAATGAAAAAATAAATGATAGCAAAAACATTATACAAGAAATGATTGGCAGAGGCAGCCTCCACAGAAAGGGTCTGGAGGGAACAAGCTAGGTCCTGGCAACCAGTAGAAAGGATAATCCCAGAAGCCTTGTAAACAGTGAGTCTATTTGTTTGGAACCCCAGCAAGGAGCTAACCCAAAGCCAGATAAGAGATCATTGACGTATTTGCCATGACTAGGTCATAAATAAGGTGAGAAGGGGGAGCATATTTATGTATTTATTTATTTCAATTTGGCCCAGAAAAAGAGTTTAAAGAGCACCTACCCCAGACTCTAGTGGCCACTGACAAATATTTTAAAATACAGTTCTTTGGAATCAGAAATCCAGCAACACCCTTCCAATCCCAAGCCAACAATGACCAAACAGAAAAACAAAACAAACACAAACCCCTGCCCCCATCACCAGCCTCACAATTCTATTCCTCCTCAAAACCCTGAACAAATAGATCAGCTTTGCAGTGAGCTAGAAAAGTCAACAGATGTAGTTTATTGTAGATCAAAAGCAGAAGTGAGTTCTAAAGTGCCAGCAGCTCCCTCACTATTAAACCCTGGAAGTGCCAGCTCTTGTTTCCTTGCTGATTAGAACTGAGGGAGCATCAGCTGTGGAGAGAGATGGTCTTTCAAGTAGGCAGCTTCTAAGTCATTCAGGGCTTTCTAAAGTGAAAACAACACCTTAAACTCCACTTGGAAACCACGAGGCAGCCTATGAAGATCCTGGTGCACTGGTGTAATATGCTGTTGCCTGCTCTATTGATCAGGTATTATTTAGAGTTTCCAGTTTAACGTTCTGTGGTTTGGCAAGATTCATTTGCCTCTAGATCAGCCACAGTATTACAGTTAATGTGGGAGAGACATACTTATCTTTTGAATTTGGGGAGTTTTATTAGCACAAAAAGCAGTACTGCAAACACTACAGTGTCGCAAAATAGACAGGGATAATACGAACATCAGAACTTGCATACTCACACCATTCTTTACTGGTGAGCCCACAGTAGGTAAGATGACATACGAGTGGATTTTGACTTAGCACGTTCACCTGTTGGCAATTTAGCTACACTTACTTATAACATCCCTATATGTGTGACATAGGGTCATTTACTGGTTAGTTGTTTATGCTGAGTCTTTAGGTTTGGCTAAGCTATTGTCTTTACAGGCTTAAGACCTGTAGGCTTTTGAATTACTGCCTTAATCCATGCCCATACCTTATTTAGCACATGCCTATATATCTATAACAACAAAGCTGGTTCCATATGGTAAGATACTGTGCTTAACAAGTGGGCCAACAAATTCTTCATCCTCTTCGGTTTCTGACCTGATTTAAGGGGTAGCCCCATGTAGAACACATTTGAGTAACTTAATCTTGAGATAGCAAAGGCATGATGAACAATAGGAAGGCATGGTTACAACTTTCTGGGCAAGTGCAGATGTAAAATAGCAATCCTGGGTGATACTACTAATCCGATCATCCATCAGTAGCTTGGAACCTAACCAATCTCCTAGACTGTGAACAGGAGTAGCAAATGAGTAGGGCTGACTGGATAATTGATTTTTTTGTTCATTGATTGAACAAAAAAAATGGTGTGAGTTGAACAGAAACCAAACATTTCAGCAAATCAAATAAAAAATGGTGGAATAACTTTGGTTTGGATCAGACAAAATCTTGTGTTCAAACTGAAACAAAATGTCTCATTGCCAGACATTTTAAACTATTTTTAATGAAAGCAAAGGAAAGATAGGGTTAGAGTTACAAAACTGGAGGAGGAGAAAGTGATGGGTACTCACCTGAGATGTGGGAGGTCCAGATTCAAATTCCCACACTGAAACAGGGACTTGAATTCAGGTCTCCACCCTCTCAAGTGAGTGCCCTAATGTGGGATAGCTTCAGTAGGAGATAATGAGAGCCCCTCACCCCAGAATATCCACCAGGCTGGTGGGTAGGGCACTCATCTAGCAGCGTAAAGACATGGATTCAAGTCTTTGCTCCCAAACACAAATTCAAAGCTGAGTGTCCCAGATGAGTGGACTAGAAGGTATAATGATTACAGCACCACCTTCTCCTCCACCAGTTTTGTGAATAGTGCACAAATTCCCTTGTGACTGTAAATCTGGAAAAAAAAACGTCCAAAGCTATTTGACACATCTATGTCAAATCTGCAAATAGCTTCCCTCCACCTGATACTTTATTTCCTCCCCCCCCCCCACAAAATGCAGTATTTGTCCAAAAAAATTCATCCAGCTCAACAAATAAACATCCACAAACATAGGGGTAGCTATAATCCTTATTATATCTTCCAGTTGCTTTCCCTGGCCCACCAACATCTTCTCAGTCCTAGACATATTACATTTTATCCAGCTAGCTATTATGTTTTGTCCAAGCTTAGACAGTCACTTGTCCACAAGGAAGGTCTTTATTTAAACCTGAACCAAGGCATCCTAGTTAGGCCTCTTGAATACCAAGGGATACAAGTGCTAGACCTCTATCTGTTTCCATTTGTGCTTAAAGGTTCTAGATATCTATTTATATCTATGGTAAGAGACAAGAGTTTCTAGGCCTCCACTTTGGCCTTTTTAATCTCCTCTGCACATACAAGTGATTGAGAGGATTGCATCACCATCCAAGGAAAAAAAAATTCACAAATATTCTATGAACTCCATAAAATAGAATGTAAAATTTCCATTAAATCAGTGACTAAAAAACCTCCCCACATTTAAAATCTATTTTTATCATTGAGAAAATATACTAATGCCTCAAGCACTGAATGATATGACTAGTTTTCAAAGATAGCCTGCAGAGAAGATGAAGGCTTAAAGCTACCTGTTCTGTCAAGCAAAGTTTGGTCTTTTCCCTCTCTCCTCATATACCACTGATGGATGTCGAAAAATATTTATGGATTCTCATGTAAATTCTTTAGCTGATAAATTTCATTTCACATCCCCTGGGTTAAGCGAAAAATAAAACACTGTATTGCGTTAGCCTTCACACATGTGGAGATTGTATTACTTTACAGTGAAAACCCAGCAAGCTGTACGTTACAGATTTTACCACAATCCTTTTGGTAGGAATGTTTCAAATATATTGCATATGTGTGAGTGCCTTGTAAGCATATTGAACTGCTTTGAACATTGTAATGCATCAGACACTTGGGGTGGTGAAAGAAACTTCACCTACACTGCTGCTTATCTTACATTTATACAGCCCCATACATTCCAAAGGATCCCTAAATGCTTAATTTGAGACCTGGTGTTCTTCAGTCTTAACTCATATGTGTTCCATGTCTAGCCAATGTATAAAGGTGAGCTACAAAACAAATGACTGATTATACATCCTCACAAAAGTTTCAATAACTCAGTGCATCGTTACCAGTTTGCATTTCATTTCTCGAATTAAATACCTGAGTTAAAGAAAGCAGAAATCGCTATTTGTTCTGTGTGTTATTACTTGGGGGAAACAGATTAAAAATGTCACAGCTGTACAGCAAAGCCCTTTATTTTATATGCACAGCTTTCTGAATCCCATAAAAGTCTAAACATCTGACCCATTTACATTTTACAAGGGACAGGGCTACAACACTGGAAAATATGTGTAAAAATCTACAATTCAAAGGCCTTAAACAGTTTCATTTCACATTTGTTTCCTATGTACCCATCTTGATGGAATCACAGCAGCAGGTGCTGCTATAACTCTAATCTCAATCAGTTTTCCCCCCTGCAGTCTTGCTCTGCTTTTTTTTGTTTTGTTTTAGCTGTAGCGACGCTGCCATCTCCTGTTTAAACCAGGAAATATTGTTTAGAATGGACTAACCCTTTAGCCTGGGTACTGTAGCAGATTTAGGACCACATTTGGAAGAGCCTAGAGATGAACACAATCTGTTGTCAGATCACAGAATCCTTGAATGAGAGGGATCATCCCACCATATGGGATGCACCAGCTATCAGCACATCTGTGTGATCAGTACAAAAATAGTTTCCATCTGAGGACTAAAAAAGAAACTTCAGATCTTACAAAGAGTTACAATATATTCTACCATATTATATTACATGTTTTTTTAAAAAAACTATGTTAAAAGAATGGCAAGGTTGCAAAGTCAAGCACACAAAAGTTAGAAAATGCCAGAATTAAGATTGCCTGCGCAAACTTAATTTTGCCTCCTTGTGCATATGCATTATGATATTGTTGTTAATTGCATACTACTTCTTTCCACAGATCCCCTGCCTAATTCAGGGAATGGGTTGTTATTCAGTATTTCTTTTTATCTTCCACCAGGCCTATTTACCACAAAATTACTAATTTCTTCATAAGTATTTCTATGGTGCTCTCACAATAATATCTGTGTGTTGCATAAACAGTTAATTTACCTTCACAACACCCTTCTGAGATTAGGTAGTATTATTAATCCCATTTTAAAGTTTTGGGAACTGTGACAGGGATAGATTAAGCCAAAATTCCCAAAAGTGATCACTAATTTGGGCTGCCTAATTTGAGATACCGAGCACCTGATTTTTCAGAGTACTGAGCATTCTAAAGGTTTCAGAGTACCAGCCGTGTTAGTCAAGAGCCGCAAAAAGAAAAGGAGGACTTGTAGCACCTTCGAGTCGCTAAGGTGCCACAAGTCCTCCTTTTCTTTTAGCATTCTAAAGCACTTCATATGTTCAAAGCACAGCTCCCATTGACTTCAGCTGCAGCAGTGGGAGCTCTGTACTTCTTCAGATCTGGCCATAGAGGTCTGACTTTGGGCATCTACAGCATCAGGAACACAGTGACAACCTAAGAAAGTTTTTGTTTCAGTGACTTTCCTCGTATCACATAGGAGCTCTGTCACAGAGGCAGGGATAAAAGCCAATTGTCCAGGTAGCATTCAACTGTCTGAACCATATTATCCTTGCTTTTTCTGACCAATAAGAGCCTCCTTCACTATACAACCCTGATTCACTCCTAGAACTTGCCTTTGCGCTGAATGAGGCAGAAAAACTAGTATGTGATCAAGTAATTAAAGACTGTATCATAATGCATATACACAAGGGCTGTGAATTAAGGTTGCACAGGCAACCATAATTCTGGCATTTCCTAACTTTTGAGTGATTCACTTTGCAACCATAATAATGTTCTTTTTAACATAGCTTCTTTGTGTGTAATCTCCTAGGTTTTCAAAAAATTAACCTGAAAAAACAAATTCCATCACATAACATCATAGTGACATGGTTTGTCATCAGGGAGGAAAACTTTAGATTCCCCCCACAGACATCTACCACTTGAGCTAATGGAGTCGCTGTTAGCTGTAGTAGGTTGTCATCCTCTATGTGGACCAGCACTAGATGGGGTGGGGACATTTTGCCAGTTGGTTTCTCAGATATTTACTAACAATAGAAGAATGGTGAGACTGAGGATTCCTAGGTTCGATTCCTGGGTTCAATTCCAGGTTTTCAAAGGGAGTATTGTCTATTGGTTAGATCCTTCTTCCCTTATGCCCTAGCCTACCTCTGCCCCCTTCTGTACCAATCCATGCCCTCTTCCCCTCCCTTCCTCTTCATAGCTCCTTTCCAATGCCCACCTCGCTGTCCTACTGCTCCTACCCCTCCTCCATTGCTCCTACGCAACTGCCCTTCCCCTGGCTCCAGTTCTCATCTCCTTCTGCACCTATTTACCCACCATCATCAGTCTGCTTCCCCTCTGCTGCTCCTCAGCTCCTCCCCACTCTCTGCTGCCCATCATTTCTCACACCCCTGCATTCCTTCCTCTTCATCCTCCATGTTGCCTGAGCACCAGTAAGGGGAGCATTGAGAGCACACAATTCTCTTTTCTCTCAGTTCCCTTCTCTGGAACTATAATAGTCCCTAGCTGCCATCAGTAGCAATAGCAGTGAAAGGCCTACTCAGCCCCTATAAACCCTGGGATGGACCCTGGTCACTTGGTCTGTGGAGATGGCATGTACTCAGACCAGTGGGTGACACATGACTGACAGCTTGGAGCATGCTCATTGCAGATGGAAGCTCTGGAGAATTTAGCTGCAAAACTAGCAAATGCCTACTAAGCATGTATGAACTGTGATTTTTCAAAAGCTCATAACTTAGCCAAAGTTGGGTGGATTTTCATGGGAATAGCAAAGGGCACATCCCTGATGCATGGCAATCCCACTGCCAAATTTCAACACCCTGCATGGAGGGAGGCCCTAGACCTTATCAGAAAAAAGATTGTAAGGATTTAACATGGGCACAAACATATTTTTCCTAATCTAATTCTTGGAAAAAGATGTGAAAATCTGCACTTCTGCTGCCAAGCTGTACTGGTTTTGTGCATAGAGGACTTAAAGTCTCCAGAATTCTCAATTTAGTCCCTATTTTAAATACATTCACTAAATAATGAACAGCAAACACACACACACACACTCAGTATGTGCCAAACCCACACTGATCTTAATAAGTGTTATGCATGCATAGGGAGAGAATGGCACAAGTAGAGTGTGAGTGATTATGGACTGAGAAGAGACATTATCCAGTTTGCTTAGGAAAGCAAAAGCCCTACAGCGAATATTGCTTCCAGACTGCAATCTAGTGCATTTGTACTATATGCACATACCCATTTTCTTTATGAGCTTTTAAATATCAGATTGTTTGTTGCCCTGGTGAAACAGAAACAATTGTGTTACCTCAATATTGGCCACTCAAGTCAAGGGCTGAAAAGGAAAATACACATCACAACCTGAAGCTACACACACATTTAAGTGTATGGGTATCTGAGGGTGTTTCATTTTTCATTTGGGGGCTCTACTTGCTCTACAAAATGTGACCTCTATTCCCCAAAACACACACACTTCTAAAATTGGAATCATTTCAGAATTTTTTCCTTTCTTAAACCTGTCCTAGGCATCTGTATTATGTTATCCAACACTCCAGTTGCTAACAATACAATCAATATAAAAGGTCACTTAGGGTGCATGGGTTTTTTACTCTGCCTCCACAATATGAAGCCTATTTTAATGTGGAATTAAACTTGCTTGCTACGAAAACCAAAATTTTAGAACCATTTGAAAAAAGCAAGCAAGCAAAACTGCAGCATAATTAGCATTATGCACATTTTAGGAGTAAGAAAAAACATCAGATAAAATTTGCTTTAATAAAGGTCTGTCTACATGTCAGCATAATATATTTTTTCTGCTGTTTTATAACTTGGCTGCAAAACTTTACTGGGCAGAAACTTGGCATGCAAGATCTTGGCCTAAATGCTTTATTTCAACATTTAAGAAAAACTGGGGGTGGGGAAAATAGCTTGTTTATTTCAGTTAATGTAATGTCCAGCTGATCACACAATGGTATTCTTGTAGTTTTATTACTCAAATGTATAGCACTGTAGTAGTCTCTGAGCCACAAAGGGTAAATTCATTCTGGTGTAACTCCATTAACCTCAGTAGAGTTACAGTAGGGATGAACTGGCCCAATATATTCCCAGTTCAGCATCACATTTGCTGACCTGTGAACCTATCCAAATGTTTCAAACATCAGATCAGAAAAACAAGACAAGGTTGTAAGTTTGAATTGATTTGGATCTCAATATTTTCTTTTCCCCTCATAGATACAGTATTTATTATTTTTATAGCTCCACTTTGCACGTACTAATCTACAATGTCAGCAATGTGAAGTACCATAGGGCCTTTAAAGGTTTTTTTAATAACAAGCGAAGTAGGTACAAACTAAGTTTTTATATCAATTTGGACATTTAATACAGTGCTTAGATTAAGAAAAAAGACAAGTACTCCAATTACATCAAAATGTATCCCTATGTTATACAATACTGTACTGTTTGCATGTATCTCAGTACAAATATTTTTAAAGTTACTTAGATTTTAACAGTATAAAAATTTTGGATGAATTTTTTTAGGCTCCCATTGGTCAAAATGACTTTAAAATTATTTTTATTGGCTCATATAATGTAATGTGGCCCAGACACTTCTTGGAATTGGGGAAAAAATACAGTTAATATCTGAAAGCTAACTAGTATTTGCATAATAGCTTTTTCGCGATACCTTGCATTTTGCTTATGCATATTATTATTTGATCATTTGCTATTGCTCTGCAATATGAAACATAGTTTTAGGGCATGGCTCTGCAAAACCATGCTCACATGAGTAATCTCAGTGTACTAGGAAAAGGTTTAATGGTACTGTGTCCTTGAAAAGTACACTTATGTTTTCATCAAACACATGTTAAAAAGTTTTCAACATAAACTTTTCACTTGATGATCCATGGCAATACAGCCATAGTTGCTCTTCAAGTCAATGAAAAAGCCCATCATTTCTTTAATAAACCAAAGTAACAGTTATAAACTATTGGAGAGAAGCCTTTGGTAATTTATCCAGTTTTCAGAATAAAATAAATCAAACCACAATACTGTGCCTGGTTAAAAATCCGATCTGTTTTAATTCCCTCAAGCAAAGAAAAGCTTAAAACTCTGGACTGACAGAACAACCAGTGGTTAAAACCCTCCTCTAGGAGTGCCAATCGCTGTTCCACATCAGGCACAGTGGGGATTTGAACCTCAATCTCTCACATCCTAGGTGGGTGTGCTAAACCCTGGGCTATTGAGTATGGGGGGAAGCATCATCTCCCCCTTGTTTTTTGTGAGACAGGAATGACCTGGCTTAGGCACCTAACACTAATCATGAGTCAGTCATAAATCCCAAGTGGAGGAATATAGCCCCTGTTAGGTGCCTATGTCATTTGTTGTTTCCTATCGCCTATCTTAGGTGGCTCCCGCTCAGTGGGATGGAGCCCGTTCTTAGGTGCCTAACTCTCCTCATGCATTTACAGAGAGCTTGGATGCCTAAACCAGAGTTGTAGATTCCATGAGGCATCAGGGGACTGGGGACCTAAATGCTAGGGGTTACCAAGACAGACAAAGTTGGGGAGGTAATATATTTTATTGGACCAACTTCTGCTGGTGCGAGAGACAAGCTTTCGAGCTACACAGAGCTCTACTTCAGATCACAATTACAATACCGTGATTACAGTTACAATTCTAAGTCCCTTTTGTGTATCTAGCCTTTTGAATCCTACCTGCTAGTGGATGCTGGTGACACCTTAAAATACACAGGCAAAACTGATGTGTTCATGTGTGGTCAGAAATGTTTTACAGCAGTGGATGAAAAAATTACCGTATTTTAATGAAAGAGAAGGAGTACTTGTGGCAAACTAACTAACTAACAAATTTATTTGACCATAAGCTTTCGTGAGCTACAGCTCACTTCATCGGATGCTACTCTGAAACCTGTCATATTTTAATAAAAACTCTAAGTTCTTTGGTGCAGGGATCATCTTTCTGTTCAGTGTAACTGTAGTATCTAGTACAATAGGGCCCTGGTCTATGACTGGGGCACCTAAGTGCTACTACACAAATAAATAATAAAACTGGGTAAACAGTCCTTATGTTGAGGAGCCCTTATGAGTGAACTCAAGTTCTTATGCTTAACAACAGCAGGAATTAATGACAGCTTGTCAGCCTTAACTATAAATATATTTTAGTTTCATGACATTAGTGCACACCAGACAATATCATATTTATTGTGTTTAACAATCCTGGAATACATATTTTTTTCTCTTGGCAACCATGCAGAATAAGTAATACTCTCTAAAGGAATGGTTGGAACCTGCAGATGTGCTTATACAGGAGACCGATTTCTTGCTGACAGGACCTGATCCCCTGCCATTTGTGCTACTGCAAAATATATCAGCATATTATAGTGGGAAATCCTGATGTGAATGAGAACTGGTCTTGTAACAATTTACTTTCCAAAGAGCAGCCAGGAATATAAGTCTCACCAAGCATTATCAGAATTCATACCCACCTCCTTCTTAATCAGGATCAACATGGAATGAAAGATCAACTCCATCACCCAGTCTCTAAGTGATTAAAAATGAAAGGAAGTAGAACTATTAAGTGAAAGCTTGGGTTACAGATATAACCAAACATGAAATATCTGAAGTGCAGGAAAATTCTGCTATTGCCAATGTAGTGAGGTGGAGTGGCCTCCCTCTGAACTGGAATGTGAGGGACCACTAAATTCCCTTGGCTGGGTGGAGCCAAATCCGCCCTGCCTCATCCCCGCCCCCAAAATACCAGGGCAGGACAGGAAGTAGGAAAGGAGATGAGTGCCCTGGAACTCAGTTGCTGCTGAGCCATGAGACACAGCAGACATCTCTTCTAGGGAGCAGACACCTCTGCAGGAGCCCAGCCCAGCCCTGGAGCAGACTGACACCTTGCCATCAGGGGAGACAGATGAGGACCCCAAGGAGCTGCCAGTGGCCAAGTACCCCAAGGAGATGGAGGATCACTGGACCCTACACCCAGATTCTGGTAGGAAGCAACCCAGGGGAACCAGACTCCAGTCCAGTTCTGCTGCCTGAAGATGAGTCAGTGTGTTTTGGGAGGATCCCAGCTGACCCAGTGGCAGACCCATCCACCACTGTTAGGGTCCTAGGCTTGGACATGGTGGAGTAGGGTGGGCCCGGGTCCCGCTAACTCCCTGTTGCCAACCCCACCCCTGAGATGGTGACATATGCACCCGTAGGCTGGAAAGCCCATGTGTTGCTTGAGGGACTGGGTCCCAGAGTGTCAGAAAAAGCCTTTCAAGGCCCTTAAGAAACCTGATGGTCATTTCGTGAGAGACTGCCCTGGACACGGGAATGGAAGGCCGAAATGGCTGCCAGGTGCACACTGATTGTGGAGAAGGCCAGGCCTTGATGTTTCAAGTGAAGCAGATAGTCCACAATGGACTGCAGAAAAGACTGGGTCAGGAGGATCCTCCACTCTGATGTCCAGCAGGAGAAGTGCTTCCACTTTGCCAGGTAAGTTGCTCTAGTGGAGAGTTTTCTCCTTTCTAACAGAATGCACTTGACTTGATCAGAGCAGGCCTGCTCTTCCGGGTTCAGCCACTCAGCATCAATGCTGTGAGATGGAGAGAGGCAAGGTTTTGGTGCAGCAACCTCCCGTGATCCTGAGATAACAGGTCTGGGATGTTGGAAAGCATCCATGGAGGCGCTGTTGCCAAGTCTATGAGCATGTCAAACCAGTGCTGGCAAGCCCAGGCTGGGGCAATCATGAGGACTTTGGCCCTGTCCCTCTTGACTTTCAGGAGGGTCCTGCTGATAAGCAGAATTGGCGGAAAGGAGTACATCAGGTTGCCTGCCCAAGACAGGAGAACAGCGCTGGAGAGTGACCTGCTGTTGAACCCTTGAAGGGAGCAGAATCAATGGCACTTCCTGTTCCGCAGCTAGAATGTCAAATTGAGTGAGAGAGGGTTCCACCAACTCCTCTGCTTCGAATTGCAGGTATGTCACCACCCACTTTAGCAGTTCCTTGTGTGCCTTGGCGTCATCCTGTGGCACTGTCTGGAACGGTCCCGCCACTGCCACATCAGGTAAGGATGATGAGGAGGTGAGGGTGGGGGCAGGGGCTGGCTCAGCATCTCCCGCATGGGAGGTTTCCCCCAGGGCTGGAGGGTGCTCCTGGGCACCTTGCTCAGAACACATCTCTGAGTCCAGAGGGGGGCAAGAGACTGTCACCAACTTCCTCTCTGGTGGCCCTGACACTGAACACTGCTTCTGGGTCTCCGATGCCTAGGGGAACCCCCAAGGGTTCCAGAAGTACCACAGTTAGGCCATTGGCCCTGGGGCCATGCTCTGGCTGGTGGCCCTGGAGGAGCCCCCACAGATCTGGCTGGGTGCACCTGGTCCAAGGGACCTGCTGTCTCCTCAGCCTCTGAGCCCGAGGAGGAAAGCTCCTTCCTTAAGGACCACTGAGGTGCGGATGCTATGTCCATGTCCTCTCCACGCCTACCATGCCAGCATCTGCGGCTGAGGGACAGGTGCCGGGGCTTGGGGTCCCAGTACTGCCTGACCAGGGACCAGCAGCAGAGCTCAGCAGATCGGTGATGGTACACCAGCGATCCATGCCTAGAGCTGTGGGAATGGTGCCGGGAGTCTGGCAACCGAGAATGGGATGACAGAGAATATCACCTCAACCCCAGTGATCAGTGATGTGAGTCTGGCGATTTGCATTTCGGTGCCGGGGACCAGTGCCGTAGTCCCGGGGATCAGCATTCTGGTCCTAACAAATTTCATTGCCCCAAGGAGTGATGCCCATGCTCCGGCGACCGGTGGCATGATTCGGGGGATCGGTGGCATGCTACGGCTCTGCGCCAACCATTGGGTGAGCAATGCCACACCTTCGGGGACCAGTGCCGAGAGTCCAGTGAATGATGCTGGGAACTCCAGTCAGTATGGGAAGGTCAGAAGGGCGTCCCTGGGGATCACTGCTTCGACGTCGACTGCTGCGGTGTCGGGGAGCGATGCCGCATAGATGGAGACCATTGCACAGCTCCAGTGCCGGCTTCCCTCTAGAGACGACTACATCTTGACGTGGCGTCAGTTGTACCAGCAAAGATATGATGTCTTTTGCAGTCTGGAAGGCCTCCGGCATGGATGGAACCTCCAGCTGCTGGGGACCTCTGCCACTACCCGGAGCAGTTAGCGGGTCCCTAGGAGGGCTGGATAGCCTAGCCAGCTATGCAGGTGCCTGGCTGGGCTTTGGAGACATGCTGCCTCACATGGGCCTATGCTGCTCTCTGGACTTTCCCTTTTCAGTATGGGATGTCAGGGAAGCCCTCTCCCGGTGTGCTTCCTCTGCTTCTTAGTAGGTACCGGGGACTGGGACTGGCGTCAGGAGGCCGGTGCCATGCTTCACACTGATGCTGCTGTGCTCAGAGCGGAGTCTGATCTCAGCGGCTTGGAGATCAGCGCAAGGGCCAACTCCATGAGGAGCACTCTTAGTCTTATGTCCCGCTCCTTTTTAGTTCTAGGCTCGAAGCTCTTGCAGATGCGACACTTATTGCTAACATGGGTTTCCCCCAAAGACTTCAAGCAGCTTTGATGAGGGTCGCTGATTGGCATAGGCTTTTTGCAGCAATCACAAGGCTTGAAGTCCGGGGATCGGGCATGCCCGGTTCCTAGGCTAAGTTCCTTAGGGGACTATCTAACTTATCTACAGTACTAGTAGCTAACTATTAAGAGAACAAAAGAACTACTTGTCTAAGAACTATTTACAAAATGAATGATAAGAAGAACCACTGGGTAAGAGCTCTTGCCAAAGCAAGGAGATGTTCCAGCACCATCCCTAGTGGTAAGAAGGAACTGAGGGAGAGGGGAGCTGGCGGCACTCCAGAGGGCACCAGAGCCAGTCCCCTACAGATACCACTGAGAGAAAAACTTCCGGCATCGGTCCATGTGATGAGCACACACACATAACATGGAATGGACATGATCAAGCACTCGAACAAGAATAATTAGTGAGGATCAGAACATTTTTAACTAACTTTTTTTTTTAATGCTGTCTGGTAGAAACTGAAACATTTCACAGAGATGTTTTTGATGGGAAGATTTCTGAGGTCCAGGGTGAAGACTGCACACTTCAAGAAAGATGTGAATTGAAAACCTGGGCTTTTCGATCTGAAAATGGACATTTAAACTGAATTCCTTTTCACAAAAAACATTTTAAGTCCCATTTTCAAAAGCGCTTAAGGGCCAGATTTGGGGCAGATACGTACCAAGGGGGATTTTCAAAAGTGCTAATGCGAGTTAGGTGCCAAAGCATTTTAAAGATCCCACTAAGGTGCCTCTCTGTATCATTAAGCACTTAATATCTTTTAAAATCTGGCCCTAAGTAACCAGTCCACTTGATACTGTCCAGTTTCTGTCCAGTTGTCTACTTCGCAACACACACAATTACAACTGGCATTCTTATGGGAATATCTGTGATTACCGGGGACAAGATATAGTTCCGTCTCTTTCCCTTAAAAATGTTCTCTCCAGAGTCACAAAAATCTGAAGCTGCATCAGTGCAAGATCCATTTTATGCTACTGCCAAAACACATCAGCCACACTGTCAGAGGCTCATTCACCTGCACGTCTACTAATATGCCATCATGTGCCAGCAATGCCCCTCTGCCATGTACATTTGCCAAACCGGACAGTCCCTACGTAAAAGAATAAATGGACACAAATTGGACATCAGGAATGGTAACATACAAAAGCCAGTAGGAGAACACTTCAATCTTCCTGGATATTCTATAACAGATTTAAAAGTAACTATACTTGAACAAGTGAGCTGTAGCTCACGAAAGCTTATGCTCAAATAAATTGGTTAGTCTCTAAGGTGCCACAAGTACTCCTTTTCTTTTTGCGAATACAGACTAACATGGCTGTTACTCTAAAAGACTTCAAAGAGAAACAGCAGAACTAAAATTCATTTGCAAATTTAACACCATTAATTTGAGCCTGAATAGGGACTGGGGGTGGCTGGCTCATTACAAAAGCGGCTTTGCCTCTCCTGGAATTGACACCTCCTCATCTACTATTGGGGGTGGACTACATCCACCCTGACTGAATCGGCCCCGTCAACACTGGTTTTCCACTTGTGGGGTAACTCCCTTCTCTTCATGTGTCAGTGTAATAATCCCTGCATCTGTAATTTTCACTCCATGCATCTGATGACATGGGTTCTAGCCCACGAAAGCTTATGCCCAAATAAATCTGTTAGTTTTTAAGGTGCCACCGGACTCCTTGTTGTTATTATAACTTCATTGAAGTCATAACAGCAATGCAAGTTTCTCTAATGTAAACAGGATCTGAGAAAATCCTGAGATAGGATCTATATTCTACATATCCTCAATTTCATACCATTTCAAGTTTAAAAATTGCCAGCTATTCAACATTTGAAATTCTAGAGAACAGGAACTTAAAGGCATAGTAAATGTTTTACTATGCATTTTCATTTGTGAACTGATAACATTTGATATGAAACTAATGACCTCCAACCAGTGGAGGTACATTCAAATAATTACAGGCCTCAAACCACTCATTAGCCAGCCAGATTGCTTCCTGCCTTCAAGTATGACGACTTTAACATATCATAAACTGACTCAGCAAATTAAAAATATACCTGGGGAAAAGGTTGTTAAAAAGTTAAAACAAAAGAAATCCGTTAATTCTGCTATATTTATGACCTTCCTATGGAGTTGTTTGAGCTCTCCAGATTTTCATTTAAAACAATAAGTTTCTACTTCTGAAAGCAGATAGTCCTTTAGGATCAAGACATGTTATCTCACTGAGTCTGCAGCCAGAGAGCTGTGAACATCCATCTGTTCTAATAGAGAGAACTTTGACCTCTTAAATACAAATAATGTAAATCATTTCACTTCAGACCATTACACGAGAAACACAAGTGTGGCTAGACATACAAGCCTTCTGTACAATTAGGATTTTAAGGAAGTCTCCCATTGTTACTTGCGGTGTTAGGGGTCAGCACAACAACCAGTCTACCACTGCTACTAATGCTCCCACCTTTGCTAGTACTTTTGTGATAGCAACTGTGAGAGATTTCCCTAAAATCCCTAGTGTATGTATACACAGCAGTTGAAATTCTAGATTCACTGAAATCAGTGACAAAATTCCCATTGGCTTCAATGGGCTAGGATTTTACCCAACTAGTTTTATTGTTGTATTTCAGTGAAACAGATACTCCAAAGAATAAAGCTGTAAACTTTTTTTTTTTATAATTAATAGGTCTACTATTCTCCTCACACTGAAGATAACTGGCAAACATTTTTGCAGTATAATGAGTTAAAATGTGTTGAATGAAGTAGAATTTTCTATTAAAAGTTCAGTCAGGATGTTGGTCTCTCATTTCCTGGATTATTAGTGGTTTAGAAATGTAAAAGCGATATTCTTCCCTTTAGGACCCAGTTACTCTACAATTACAACTGCACCACAGAACTTGGTTACAAAATTCCAATTTGCAATGCAGACTGAACTTTAGGAGTGTCCCTTAACAATATTACAGCCCTAGGCAACAATAAAGAGCAGTGTTTATGCTCCCAATATACTATTAAAAGAGGAATAAAAGAGAATAAAAACAAATGCTTTTAATTTGCCCCCAAAGATTTCAGTGGCCCCATGTCAAAACTCAAAGCTGTAGTACAGCAATTCTAAGTCCAGGAAGAACAAGACACTTCACTTTTGTATTATGTCATTCTACAAACATTTTGCTTCTTTATTATATTTAAAAAATTAACCTATCCAAGGCTCTAAACATCTTTGGCATAAATTATAATAAAATTAGACAGGTTTCAGAGTAGCAGCTGTGTTAGTCTGTATCCGCAAAAAGAAGAGGAGTACTTGTGGCACCTTAGAGACTAACCAATTTATCTGAGCATAAGCTTTTCGTGAGCTACAGCTCACTTCATCAGATGAAGAGCCATGGGGAGGGGTGGGAGGAGGTGTGTGCTGCATATCCACCCGAAAACCATAGCCCCTCCTCTTAAATGTGAAACCCAACCCATTGCTTGCTCTGGGAAAGGAGGGTACTGCAGTTTGAAAACATTCCCACATAGATACTCATAGATACTAATGTCAGAAGGGACCATTATGATCATCTAGTCTGACCTCCTGCACAAGGCAGGCCACAGAATTTCACCCACCCACTCCTGCAAAAAACCTCTCACCTATGTCTGAGCTATTGAAGTCCTCAAATCGTGGTTTAAAGACATTAAGGAGCAGAGAATCCTCCAGCAAGTGACATGTGCCCCATGCTACAGAGGAAGGCGAAAAACCTCCAGGGCCTCTTCCAATCTGCCCTGGAGGAAAATTCCTTCCCGACCCCAAATATGGCGATCAGCTAAACCCTGAGCATATGGGCAAGATTCACCAGCCAGATACTACAGAAAATTCTTTGCTGGGTAACTCAGATCCCACCCCATCTAACATCCCATCACAGGCCATTAGGCCTTTATACCATGAATATTTAATTACCAAAATCATGTTATCCCATCATACCATCTCCTCCATAAACTTATCAAGTTTAATCTTAAAACCAGATAGATCTTTTGACCCCACTGCTTCCCTTGGAAGGCTATTCCAAAACTTCACTCCTCTGATGGTTAGAAAGCTTCATCTAATTTCAAGTCTAAACTTCCCGATGGCCAGTTTATATCCATTTGTTCTTGTGTCCACATTGGTACTGAGCTTAAATAATTCCTCTCCTCTCCAGTATTTATCCCTCTGATATATTTATAGAGAGCAATCATATCTCCCCTCCTATGAAGGCGTAAGAAGCCATCCCCGTGTACCAAAAGGCTTACCATGGCTGCCTGGAAACCGATTTCTGTTGCCCAGCCGTGTGTGTGTGATGTGTCACCAGACCAGCAGGTGCTCAATATAAAAGGCAAAGTGTGACCTTGTACCTAAAGCACATGTGCTGTCTGTTGTGAATTGCTTGATTCACTGTGAAAGAGTCTCCCTTTTGTTCTCAGAAATGTATCAGCTTAAATTTTACTCTCCCTTTTTATCTCCCCCAGGTGCAAATGTTTCTACGCTCCCCCTATCATCTCCATCCCTGAGGCTATCACAGATTAGAAGGCAAAAAAAACCCCTGCACTCGTGATGACATGTTTACCGAGCTCATGCAGTCCTCCTGCACTGGTAGGGCACAGCTTAATGCATGGAGGCATTCAGTGGCAGAGGCCAGGAAAGAATTAAGTGAGTGCAAAGAGCGGAGGCAGGACGCGATGCTTAGGCTAATGGGGGAGCAAACGGACATGATGAAGTGTCTGTTGGAGCTGCAGGAAAGCCAACAAGAGCACAGCCCCCCGCTGCATCCACTGTATAACTGCATGCCCTCTTCCCCAAGTTCCATATCCGCCTCACCCAGACGCCCAAGAATGCAGGGGAAGGGGGGCAGGGGGAGGCTCTGGTCACCCAGCCACTCCACTCCAGAGGATGGCCCAAGCAACAGAAGGCTGTCATTCAAACAGTTTGATTGTTAGTGTGGCTACAATAAGCAATGTGGCCTTGTCCCTTCCTCCTCCCGCACCCCACCCGGGCTACCTTGTCCGTTTTCTTTTTTTTTTTTTTAATTAAGAAAGAAAGAATGCATGGTTTCAAAACAATAGTTACTTTATTTCGAAGTGGGGAGGGTGGTTGGCTTACAGGGAATTAAAATCAACAAAGGGGGCAGGTTTGCATCAAGGAGAGACACACACAACTGTCACACCGAAGCCTTGCCAGTCATGAAACTGGTTTTCAAAGCCTCTCTGATGCGCAGCATGCCTTGCTGTGCTCTTCTAATAGCCCTGGTGTCTGGCTGCTCAAAATCGGACGCCAGGCAATTTGCCTCAACCTCCCACCCCGCCATAAACGTCTCCCCCTTACTCTCACAGATATAGTGGAGCACACAGCAAGTAGCAATAACAATGGGAATGTTGATTGCACTGTGGTCTAACCTAGTCAGCAAACAGCGCCAGCAAGCTTTTAAACATCCAAAGGCACATTCTACCACCATTCTGCACTTGCTCAGCCTATAGTTGAACTGCTCCTTACTACTGTCCAGGCTTCATGAGCCATGGGAGCAAGGGGTAGGCTGGGGTAGGTGCGACTGCGCGGTGCTGCCAGCTGGGCAAGCAGCCTGAGGCAGAAGCCTCCAGCTTGCATGATATTCCAGGCAGGACTGAATCTCCATGAGACAAAAAAGAAGAGAATGACCTGGAGGCTCTGGCTCCCATTAGGTGCTCTAAGAGCAGGATAGTCATGTCTGTCCAGGCACCCTTGATCGACCTCACCGAGGTCTGCTAGGAGCACCCAGGAAACGTACAATGGCTATCAGTCCTATTGCACCGTCTGCCGCGAAGGCAAGGAGCTGCTGCTCTGTAGCAATGCAGTACCGCGTTTGCCAGCAGCACCCAGGAAACATACTCTGATGGTGAGCTGAGCGGGCTCCATGCTTGCCGTGGTATGGCGTCTGCATGGCTAACCCAGGAAAAAAGGTGTGAAATGATTGCCCACCATTGCTTTCATGGAGGGAGGAAGGGAGGTGGGGGCCTGACGACATATACCCAAAACTACCCGCGACAATGTTTTTGACTCATCAGACATTGGGAGCTTAACCCAGAATTCCAATGGCTGGCGAAGACTGCGGGATAGCTACCCACAGTGCACCACTCTGTAAGTCAATGCTAGCCATGGTAGTGAGGACGTAATGTAGTCATACCCTTATTCTAAATTAGTTTGACTCACTTCCAAAGTGGATTAAGTTAATTCAGAATATAACACTTTTATTCCAGAAGAGGAGCATCTATACTCAGAATTAATCAATCAGGAATAGCTATTCTGGAAAAACTCCCCATGCAAAAGAGCCTGTACATAGGCTATGTATACACTACAGCAGAGGTTCTCAAACTGTGGTGCCCTCTAAGGTGTTTGCCTGGCCTGCCGCACACAAGACAATGAAGGGCCACCCACTTAATTAAGGGAGCCAGGCAGGCATGGCTCCACTAATTAGGTACCTGGACCCTGGAGAAGATGCACATGTAAGGTGAGGTGGTGGCCTTGGGGAGAATAGGGGGTAGGTGGGAGGGGACAGTGTGGTGAGAAGAGGGAGTGGGGGGAATTTGGGATGTGCAGGGCTGCGGCAGCAAGAGAAAGAGATGACTTTCCCCAGCTCTAGGGCTGCAGCTGCCAGGAGAGATGGCCCTCCTTCCCAGCCTCAGCTCTGTGGCAGGGGAGACCCCCTCCTTCCCAGCCCCAGCTCGGGGGCTGCCATGGTGGGGGAGGGAGGGAGGGCACATCCATTGCATTAGAAAGGCAAGACTACTGATATTAAAATATGAGTTGTGTACTTTTATTTGTGGAACGAAAAAACCTTTATTATTAAGGTTGGGGGGTTTTTTTAATAAAGCGCTTTACAATAGTTGCCTAACGGTACAAACATTTGGAAAGATCATCAAGTGGTCTGCCAAGACTCTCAGCAATTTTCAAGTGGTCTGCGAAACAAAAAGTTTGAGAACTACTGAACTACAGAGCTTATGCCAGCATAGCCCTTTAGTGAAGACACAGAGTACATTGACTGAAGGAGTTTTTTCTGGCAGTGTAGCAACACCATCTCCCCACCTAACTTTATGACTACAGAAGACACTGTTCTGACAGCATAGCTGTGTCTACACTGGGGTTTTTGTCAGCCTAGCTATGTTGGTCATGGGTGTGGAGAGGTTTTCACATCCCTGCCGATATAAATTTTAAGTGTAGACCACAGTCACAGAGATGGGAAAAGTGGAGAAGATGCTGGAATCAGGAGAACAATCAATACAGGTGTACACAGATGACAACCCCCTCTCCCTTCCACACAACTAGATAGCTACATTTGGCATAAATCAAAAAAGATGAGTAATGGGAGTTTACAGAAAGGAAAAAATGGGATTTACGGCTGTGAATTGTTATCTATACGAAAAAAGAAAAGGAGTACTTGTGGCACCTTAGAGACTAACCAATTTATTTGAGCATAAGCTTTCGTGAGCTACAGCTCACTTCATCGGATGCATGCTGTGGAAAGTGTAGATCTTATTATATACACACAAAAAGCATGAAAAAATACCTCCTCCCACCCCACTCTCCTGCTGGTAATAGCTTATCTAAAGTGACCACTCTCCTTACAATGTGTACGATAATCAAGGTGGGCCATTTCCAGCACAAATCCAGGGTTTAACAAGAACGTCGGGGGGGGGGAGCGGGGGGGTAGGAAAAAACAAGGGGAAATAGGCTACCTTGCATAATGACTAAGCCACTCCCAGTCTCTATTCAAGCCTAAGTTAATTGTATCCAATTTGCAAATGAATTCCAATTCAGCAGTTTCTCGCTGGAGTCTGGATTTGAAGTTTTTTTGGTGTAAAATAGCGACTTTCATGTCTGTAATCGCGTGACCAGCTATTTTACAACAAAAAAACTTCAAATCCAGACTCCAGCGAGAAACTGCTGAATTGGAATTCATTTGCGCAGTAATAAATACTAAAATATTTAAGTCCATATCTCCTACATAATCAGATTTATAGCATTATTTTCAGACCACAATGCTAAGCAGTGCACCACAAACATATGGCATATAAAATGGTCTGCACTTGCTAGGAGTATGCAAGTGATTTTGATTCAGAGTACTTAACCAACCTGGACTAAAACTGAAAAAAACTATTGCAAAAAGTTGGACATAAATGGGGTTGAGAAAGTATGGACAAATATTAACCAGATCTATACTCTTAGGCTTTCACGTTTCTCGTTTGACAAAACACCCTATTTGGTATACAAAATTTTTCTATCAACTCTAAACAAAAGCCACAAACTAAGGCATTTCCGCATCAGGTTGTAGGAGGGCCTGCAGTAAATCAGTCACACTCTGGACAGTGGGTCTTCCTTCCCACTATGTTTATCAATATTTTCAAGTTAGGCTTTGAAGTATTCCACCACACAAAAGAAATATTCAAACACAAAATAAAGGGGGATACCTTTCACCCCCCCTCCCCCCCGAAGGGTGTCATCCTGTTATGTGCCCATGGTGTTAGTCCTTCCCCTAAACAAGTACTCAGTTTTGGCTATTTCTGTTGTAGGGAGAAGCCTCTCTCCCTACTGCCACTTGTCTCTCTTCTCACCAGAGGGATTTTTAGAGGTCTCAGGCAGCCCTGAATTGGACTCAGGTGTCCCTAATGACCTGAGCCAACTCCTTCTCAGCTTGTAGGAAAAGGGACCTTTATCATTCTAAGGCCAACATCACTCTTGTAGCTGTCCAGCTTTTGTCACAAGTTTTAATCACAATATCTAGTTGCCAAGTTTGAAAATTGTAACTCCAATAGGAGACATTTTCACAATATTATATAAAGGAAATCCACCTCACCATTAATTAGCATGAAGGTATCAAATTGGTTCCTATAAATTTCCCTCACAACTCAGACAGTGCATTCCCCACACTAACAAAAATGCAATCTAATTAGAACAGTGGTAGTTTAACATTCACTTTTCACAGCCAGTGAATTAAGCCACAGCCAGTACACAAAGTAGGGAAGAAGTATGGTCAAGAGGTCAAAATAATCTGAGCATTTCACTTATAATGGGACCTTACAAGGATTACTTGGTCTGGTTCACAGAGAGAAGTCAAAGCCAGAACTCCTTATCAGAACATATCTAAACATAAGAAAGCAAAATCCAGAAGCTCCCAAAGGTTGGGGTGAAAGTTACTTATATTCAGCGCATTATAAAAACATATCTGAGCTGAAATCTCTAATTCAAACCTGAATTTCCTTTAGAACTGTGTAGTTAAGTTCTCAAAAGATAGAAAAACCATACTTAAAATGTATCCAGTGTTAATTAAAAAGTGCCAAAATAAGCTAGTTTTAAGGAATTTTTGCTGCATCTCAGAAGATTTGGGTAACAATTCAGGCATCTTTCCTCATTTGTTTCAGTAGAGGGAGCCAAATTTTCATCACAGATGCTGCAATACTGCCATAGAGGTTCTCAATCCCCCCCCAAAACAAAATTAGGTTCTCTCTACAATTGACAGCAAGAGTTTGCGTAATTACGTGGATATAGTTGAATGAATGATAAACTACCCTCAAAAGACCTAAGATGAAAGGAGGGGTTAGAAAGTGTACTTTTGAGAGATAATGATAGATGCTGCCCATCAAAAAAAGACAAATTAGTCAGGCTTGACAAAATTTATTTTTCATTCATTTCTTGCACTTGAAGTATTCTTCGATGACATCTTTGGCCTGAGATTCCTTGCCATAGTCCTATAATACAAAACAGTAAATTAATGGAATACACACATCTTTGGAAATTAATACATCTTTGTTCAGAGTAAGCTAAATGCTAAATTACAATATATTTTTGTTTGGCTATGTTGGGGTAAACTTTAGTGGAAGATACTCAGACAGATTCAGCAGTTAGAAATATGGGCACACAAACTTTATTCTTCAAGTACGATGTACAGGTATGTATATACTTGTTCATGTACACCCTCATGTCAGGAGTAACAACCAGAGACTCTCTGGGCATGGGTACACTTGCAGACGTAGAGCACTTTGAGTTAAACCAGCCTTCGTAGAGAGCAGTAGGGAAAGCGCTGCAGTCTGTCCACACTGTCAGATTCAAGCACACTGGCGTGGCCACATTTGCAGCAGCATTGGGAGCGGTGCATTATGGACAGCTATCCCAGCATGCAAGTGACTGCAACATGGGGTGGAGTGTGACAGGGAGCACGTTGTGTGTATGTGCGAGGAGAGAGAGTAGGTTTTGGGGGGCTGAGAGCATGTCAGCACGCTGTCTTGTAAATTCAGACAGCAGCAGCAGGCCTCCCTCTCACACAGCATTCCACAGTAATGGTTTGATTTGTCTCGGAGCAGATAAGCATGCTGGCTGTCAGAAACAGAGCTTTGAAAGGGCATATCCGCTTTCCTGCAGGGATTCCAAAACAATGACAAGAGTGGCCACTTGACTTAAGGGGATTATGGGACATTTCTGGAGGCCGATCAGAGCACAGTAATACAACACCTTGTTCACACTGACACCAAAGCATTGCAGTCGAGGCACATCAAACTTTATTCCACTCGCCGAGGTGGACTACCAAAAGCACTCTAACTGCGGAGTCAGAGCGCTCTATGTGCCTTGCCAGTGTGGACGGGCAGTGAGCTAGAGCGCCCGGGGATGCTTTAATGCGCTCTAACTCACAAGTGTAGACAAGCCCTAAATATTCACTTTAGCCTCCTTAATATACTAATAAGTTGCACACACCTCATGTACTTCCCACTGTTTGAAGAAACTGAGCTGTGCAGAAGTTTGGATAAAAGGTATCCAGTGATAAACATGCATACTAACTGCTAGATTTTCCCTCTATATATACACACACAGTATTTTTGAAAATCTATTCTCATCCTTGACTCCCCTCAAACACACCAATAATCCCCTGTACTTTGACCAAAAAAAATGTGTTCAAAAGCAGCGTGCTTCTACCATCTCTTTGTTGTGCTCCTTGAGCAACTTCAAGTGGACTGCACTTTCCCAGATACTCTGCTACTCTTCCAAAATACCCTACAACATATCTGAGTGCCTGAGACTTAAGGGAACCTAATGGTAAAATGTAGGCAAGCATACCTAATTGTTGTGATAACATGGAATCTGTGGCAAAGCCTTAGCGATCACAGGAAATCCATTTATTAAAATCCAGAACAATGACAGAAATATGAAAATATTCAGAGTAACCATTAGTGTTGTCCACTATGGAAAATATGTAGCCATTTTCAGGGACCTCAAGGACTAGCAAGTCCTTAAGGCTCGTACCATGGCTTTGTTATTGCCAGCACCATCCTAATGATTTCTGCAGAACATTTTCAAGTTAAGCAGACATAATTTACTGGCATTTGGTTATTTGTTAAAAGAGAATCAGATCTTTTCCAATAAAGGGTAATATTAACTTTGAAGGCTAAAACATTACTGTTTTCTACCAATCTTGTACTCAAATGTCTAGTTATGCACTATAAAATAATCAGCAACAAAAGAAAACACATTAGATTGAGCTGGGATTGGTAAAACTTTTTGTTTCTAAAAATACCACTAAAGTTAATTATAAAATACGAATGTTAGTTCACGTATGCCTATTTTTTTCAATACAGGAAACAATGTTTTTCTGGAACAGAAAATTGGCACTGAATTTACAAGGTAGAAATATTTTTCTATTTAAAACTATATTCTAGGTTTATTACTTATTTTTTGGAAACCGAGGAAACATGGAAAAAACTTGTACTCTTACTTTGACAACCACACAACTGCAGCCCACTACTTTGCGGGGTTTTCCTTCTCTGTCGATTTTGCAGAGACCTACCCACTCACCCAGTTTCTTGTTGTCATCAACCTGTTAAAAACATTAGTACATTAGAACTGCACTTTCCTTGGTGCATTCAGAATAAGATCAAAGCCGCTGTACACTCAGAAACATTGGGTAACGTTTGTGGCTGCTTTCCTCACAAATATCAGTAGAGGGAGCCAAACTATCATCATTGTACAGCTCTAACAGGATTCTGAAGAAAGTAAATGTGGCTTTGACTTGCAATTAAGAGCCTCAGACTAACAAAATTCATTTGTAGGCAGAAGTGGCAGCCACTGAATCACAGTCTACTTGGACTTCAACATTACTTACTGAAAAAGCTTAATTTTCTTCCTCTGCCTTATATTTTATACTTTTGTGGTTTTGTAGTGTTAATATGCTTAGTTCATAGCACTAAAATGCTAGTCCAACAGAAATGGGTCTTGGTTGAGTAGACTACTGTATCAGATCACTTATGGCACACGTATATTTTTAAGTACAATATTGATACAGCTCTCAATTTGTAACTAAAGTTTCAATACTCACTTTTATCAAGTTGATCTGGTGTTCTGCACAAAGGGCTTCAACCAACTTTACGTACATGGGTTCGTCGCAGTTTGAAGCAAGTACACAAAGGTGGGCTTGGCGTCTAAAACAAAGAACATTTATACACAAGTTACACAAGTTATTCCAAAGTCAATAGATTTTCATTAGTAATTAAGCCATGAACTAAAATACAATATTCAATGTCTATTTGCCTGCATTACACCACTTTTTGTAAAACCTATCTGATCCCACCAATATCTTCAGATTCAGTTTACAAGAGAATAAATAACTTTTAATCAAGCTTTAGAAGGATTTACTGCATCAATATCAGAGTTCTAGTTTAACTGACAGGAATCCACTTCAGTTTTGGAAACAATCTCAAAAACCATTGATTACATGGAACCGCTGCCCTTGATTTAACGTAGTGTAATGTAGTTAGAGCCCAGATTCTCCAAATGACTGCATATAGGCACACCCCCATATTACAGCAAGCAGTCAACTGCAAGAGTGAGGCCTTCACTGCATAGTTCAAATGACAGCAATCCATTAGCACAACTATGACTGTGAAGTAAAAATGTATGTCCACTAGTTATATTTGAAATTTAAATTATAAACTCTGCAAACAGGCAGACAAGATCCCTGCCTCGAAAAGCAGCTATCATGCCAGGACCTCAAGTTTAATTAGGACCTCTGTACACGATTGCAATACATACTTTTTGGATAGTTTGAAGAGGAAGATGAGAGTGAGGGAGACCTGAAAGAAACAGTTACAGGAGTCCAGGCAAGAAAAAACCCAGCAGCACAAGCCATGAATTTTATATCTTTACTTTATGCATTTTGACCATTAAAATGCCTGGAGTTGTTGGAACTTTGTGTGCAATTTTATTCCCCTGCTGGTGACTGGAATGGAGTTACTGTAGTTGTTCACAATCTCTCAAGTTAAAGTTCTATGAATAACATATATTGGATAAATGTTGGGGAGGGCACCGTTGAAAAAGAATGGGATCCACCTGAATCCTGGGCATGGGTTTGGCTCTGGTCTCTCGTGATCCTCCTCATGCAAGAAATGGAAGTGAGATGTGAATATCATGAGGATCCGAATCATTACACCCAGACCTGATTACAACCATGATGCTACTTCATCTATTTCATCCTGCACCACACATCTGATTATCTGAAGAGATGAATGTGGCTAAAAGCAGGCTCCTAGTACTGTACTTAACACACTTTGAAAGAATCCGCCTATTAAATATCAATACTAACCATGGTCCTGTGCTAATACCCCCCGCTCCCCCACCCAGCCTACAACAAATAAGGTTTTACATATAGGCAGCTCAAAAAGCAATGTCTCTTTTGGCAACAGAACTGTATTTCCTAAAGTATGTTTCAGGCAGTTGACTGTACATAGTCTGTCTTCTTCCTTTCTCACTCCTGTTTTTATATTATCTTTCTGTCTATTCCCTTAAACTTACAGGTTTGTCAGACTACTTTTATCACTCATAAAAAGAGTGAAGGGGTATCCGACATTTTTGAGAGTCATCATTCAAACACTGTAGTTTTATTGGAGTTTTGAAAGCTATTATATACTGAACCTAAAGAGATTATTCACACATGCATCTCTATCTTACTTTGCCACTGTGTGCTGAGACCAACTCACATACCATATGGTAACAAACACATAGTTTCAGCTTCGTGCTCTGTTTTATAAGATTTTCTTTGCAATATATTATACAGAAATTCATCGAATGAAACCAGAAAATAAATTAAAGGTTACCAAAAAGCTGAAGACAAGTTTTCCCAAATAGACCTATTCTCAAGGAGATCTTGAGAAGATTTTTATCCCCAGTTAAAGGCACACTATTAAGTTTAGTAGACTTATATTGTCTATAAAAAACTCAATCTTCCAATAATCCCTGGCCTAGAAGAAATGTATCAGCTCTCCAAAACAAGGGCCATACTAGTCTTAAACTACATTTAAAGTAGAGGCTCAAGCAGACTACACTCAGACTCAGATTTCCTAAACTAAAATCATGTTGTGTGCGCTAAAACTCCCACAACTGTTCATGAAAGCTACTTTTGCTTGTGTGCACTCAGTTACATGACGCAACTACATAACACAAGCACAGGAAACCCAGCATTTTGGGACTGTAATTTTGGGTTTACCCATTTTACATATAGCAGTAAACAGAAGGCTCAGATTCCAAGCCAAAACCTTTTCAGGCTAATATATATATCTAAATACCTATACAAATCAGGTACTGCACATACATTAACATAACTCAACAAACACATTTGTTCGTTACAATACATAGCCCCAACATAAAACTTACTTGTCCAAGGCTTTGGCAGCTTCACGAATACCACGAGCCAAGCCATCGTGGATGAGTGCGGTCTTCAGCACTTCTTGCAGGGCGGTGTTAACATCCATTACACCTCCAGCAGCAATGCTACACAATTGAACACAGAGACAGAGCGCCTCGCTCACCTGCCAGCCTCCCGCCTTAGGAGCCCCGGAGCAACAGCACACCGGCGGGGGGGTGCGCGCAGGGACACGCAATCCTGCTGCAGCTCGGCCCGACTCCCACCGCTGCAGGTGAAGCCCCCGACCCGGCGACCCCGCCACCCCCCCGCAGGCTCCCAACACGCGGCGGGGCCGCGCAGGCCTGGGCCGGGCCAGGAGCGCCCGGCGGAGCCACATGGGCGGCACGTGGCGCGCTGGGCCCGGCATCGCCCAGGCGGGGCCGCGTCTTCCCCCCCCCGCTCCCCGAGCGCGGCTGCCAGGACCCAGCGCCCCCCGACTCACCCCCCCACCCCGGCCCGCCCGCCGGCCCCGGCTCTCACCCTTCCTCGGCCATGGTCGGTGGGGGTCGCTCCCGCCCGGGATTTGCTGAAACACAAGAGGCAGAGCGAGAAGGTTAGTGGCGGTGGCCGCAGCCCCGGCCCGATGCCCCGGCGGGGTGGGGGGGGGGGTTGAATTCGCGCCGCGGCCCAGCTCCCACCTACCCCGCAGCCTCTACGAGTTACCAGCGAAAGAGGGGGCGGGGCCCTCGGCGGCACCTACTTAAGGGCGCGAGGACCCCGGCACCGCCGCGCGCTCCCGGAAGAGGTGTCCTCAGAAGCGCCTGATCCCCGGCGATAGCCCTGGCGAGGGGGGCGGGGGGCGAACGCGCCCTGCTCGGTGCGTGCGTGTCACTGTCTGTCAGTCACTGATTCCCGTTCACAAGCACTGCTGACAACAAAACCTTCCCCCAGTCGCCTCTGCCTGTGTCCCCCCCCCCGTGTCCCCCCTCCCGAGCTGGGTGACGTGTTTCCGCCCAAACTTTTTTCCACGGCAACGTGCCGGGGCGGGCGGGAGCCTCTGGCCGAGCGGCGGGGCCGGGCTGCGTCGGGCCAAGCCGCGCCGCTGGCGGGAACCGCCTGTGAAAAGGAGACCGGGGCCCGTCCGAGCGTTTCCCACAGACCCTGGAGGACTCCGCGCCCCTCTGCTTTTGCCTTTGCTCCCCTTGCTCCCGTCTGGGGGTCCCAGTTGCCAACTTCCACGCGGTAAATAAACCCCCGACTTTCACACTGAGCCACGAGTCAGGCTAATCCCAGTTCAAACCAAGCGGATCCCTAAGAGCCCCAACGCGCCCTGGGACCAGATCCCCGTGGCCCGCGGTGCTTGCCTGGGGGCTGATCCCCCCCACCCCCAAAAAGGCGCTACAAGCCCCAAACTAGCCAACAAGCAACTCTCAAGCCAATTAAGCCAAAAACCAGCCCAATTTCTGCATTTTTTCCCACGGGTTTGGCATGTCTGCTTGGGATCCTTTGTGGCCCCTGCACTCAGAGTTCCCCTTTCCTTTCCCACAAAGCCCTGCTGTTTGTCAGTTCTCCCATGGGCCCGCCAGCGGGAAGAAGATCAGTGATTCCCACAGCTCAGCTCCTCCCCACCTCCTTTCCCAGGGGGCTATGTCTACCCTACAGCTTATGTCAGCATAATATATGGCTCTGATGGGTGCAAATAAGGCTGTGTTCACACTGCGCAGCTTACAGTGGCACAGCCGTGCTGCTAAAGCCTTGCCGTTGTGAGGCACGCAGCATAGCCACTCTTTGTCTCCAGGAGAGAGCTCTCCTGAGGACAAGATAAAACCACCCCCAAGGAGGGGCAGTAGCTTCATTGGCCGCAGAGCATCTCTCACTGATGAAGCACAGGCCGCACCGGCTCTTTTCGTCATTAAAATTTTTGTTGTCCAGAGAGTGTTTTTTCACACCCGTGAGTGACAAAAATTTTAACGATGAAAGTGCAGTGTAGACATAGCCTAAATGACCCCCCTGAGCGACATAGTTACACCAGCATAATCGCTCATATGCACAGCATTATGTTGGCGGGAGAGCTTCTGAGGCATGTGGATTTTTCACACCCCTGAGAGACGTAGCTATACCAGTGTAAGTTTGTAGTGTAGATCAGCCCTCAGCTCTGTTGCTCCAGGCCTTGAAAAATTTTACATCCGAAGCACCATAGTTAGGTTGACCTAACCCCCACTTTAGATGCAGCTAGGTTGACAGGAGCATTCATCTCTTGACTTAGCTATCGCCTCTCAAAGAAGTTGATTAATTACATCGATGGAAAACCCCTTCCTGTCACTGTAGAAAACTTAGACGCTATTATGTCACTATGTGGCACAGGTACACCCTGGCTCTGCCGCTGCAGTGGCTGCAGCATAGACAAGTCCCTGAGTGTTTGTACAACTCTTAGAACAATGGGGCCCAGATCTTGGTTTGAACCTGCAGGCACTATTGTAATACAGGTATTAATAATAATTAAAAAGACATGGTCAGGCCAAAGTTTTTTTGTATAAGATAGCAAATAAATTGAGAGCCCAACAGCCTAAGATGAAATTCGACTATGATATTGGGATGCAATTGTGGTTAGAGCAGGGGAGAGGGAGTTAGGCCATCTTGGTTCTGTTCCCAGTTGCTTCACCACAAACTCACTATGTGGTCTGGTAAAAGTTACTTGTCATGTCTATGCTAGTAGTGCCTGCACTATGCCAGGTGTTTTTCACGCGTATAGGAAGACACTTTCAGTCTTGAAGAATGCCTCAGTTTCACCAACTGTAAAATGAGAATAATACTTACAAATAAAGCAAGAACTACAAAACTATATTGAAACTTTGGGGTATATTTTCAATGGCACAAATGAGATCTGTTTTGTTTCAGTAACCAACTTTGACAATGACATATGGGTGTGAATTAATTCAGAAGTAAAACTAAGACTTTGGAGATTTAGCCACAGTTCTTAAATACACATTTGTATGTCAGAAACCAGATACATTTCAAAAACATGACAACTACCCTAGGACCTACTATAAGAATTTCAGATATTCCCACATTAAAGGAATTGTTAACAAGACGCATTTAAACCAGAAACATCCCACACCTTGCAAATGTTACGTTTCAGTGTTCAGCATTTATATATATTCTTCTCCACTGTGTCTGAAAAGATTTCTGTAGCCTAAGAATGTGTTCAGAAAAGAGTCAAAGTAGAATACAAACACTGGAAAATTCTGAGAATGAAAAAGCACAGAAACAAATTTAAAAAAACTGATTTTGTGTGTGTGGCGGGAGTGGGGGGAGAAGGAGAACAAAAGTTGGTAGCCACAGCTTTGTAACTAAAGAAACCAAAACCAGAACCCTCCGTCCTTTTTCTGCAATGTATCCCTCTATCACCTTGCTGGTACCCACAGCATTGATAGAATTTTGCCCCACTTCTTTCCATCCAGGTTATCATGGGAGGCAACCACTAGTGGACCATGAGGCTTGTTACACCTCTGTACAGGGAACTATAGAATGACCTATGCAATATATATTCTATCCAGTAGGTGGAAGTATGCTCAGCTAAAAAGGAATGTATTAGATCAAACAAGGAAAATAATAGAAGAGCCAATGTATCATACATTTCTCCCCACCTTTGTCTAGCTACATTATAAACTCCTTGTTGCAGTTTCTCTCTTCTTATGTGTATGTCCAGCACCTAGCACCCTGGAGCCCTGATCTTAGTTGGGGTCTCCAGGCACTAAACAACAATTGTAATAATAAATAATGTGGAGTTATATGTGTTAGTGCATGCTAGATGTGTACACATGAATACACATGTATCTGCATGTAGGTGTGGGAGTCAGTTTCTACAGATTTATTTTTATAGGTATCTGGACAGGTGTGCATTTCTGTGGTTGTGCTCTTGGGCTTCAGGAGTGGGCCTTTAATGGACCCATTGCAGCTGTGATAATGTGTGGTCCTAATTCCACACATAAAATTATAATTACTTTCGTGAACAAAAAACATGGAGCTGGTTATAAAAAATGGGAAGAGGGGAGGGAAAGAATCATGAAAATATTTGTGAAATTTCATTTTTTTAAATTACCCTTTTTGACTAATTTGCTGTGAGCTCTAGTGTCCTGTAACAAATAAAACCTGGACTTAGCATAATACATCTGTCAAAACAATAAATATGCCTGTTTGGGCCTTTCCGTGAAAATAAGCTCATGAAAGAGGGTGTGGGAGAGCAAATGATGGAGGGAGGGGGGATGGAGTGAGCAGGGGGCGGGGCCTCGGGGAAGGGGAGGGCCAATGGGCAGGGCAAGGGTGTTCAGTTTTCTGGAATTAGAAAGTTGACAACCCTAGTGACAGCACGTGTTTGTTTCTTGGCAGCAGGGAAAGATCCTAGGTGGTCATTCTTCAGCTCTACTCTTGCTGCCTGAAACTTCCAAAGCTGGGCTGGCTGTGGGGATAATTATCCCCAAATGTGCCTGGGGCACCAGCCCCCTCTCCAGCCAGAGCAGCCCTGTTTCTACTGGTGTCACAAGGGGCTTGCTCCTGCTTTGTAACATGTCACCATGTTAAGGTGAATGGTGAAATCTGCAGCAAGGATCTTCTGACCTAAGCCCAGAGCTTCCTTCCCCACACCACTCCCTGAGCCTGTTTGTTTCAGGAATTAATTTGAAAAAAGTGCTGCTGAAACTCCCAGTCCTGCTATTGGCTCTGCCAGATACACCTCTTCATTCCTATTGGCCAAGCAAAGAATTGCCAGCCCAGGGAGGGGAGGGGAAAGAAGAGTGAACCACATTGCTGCTGACTGGTGAGGGGCGGCGGGGAGAGGAGTAAGCGACGAAAGCAGTGTGCGTCACTCTCGCTCCCAGCTAGTGAGGGGAGGAGGCAGAGGAGCAAGCAGCATTGCTCCCAACTGGCGGTACAAAACTTGGGGTGGAGGGGCTGCAGCCCTCCCCTGGCATCCCTAAATGGTGCCCTTGTATGGCTGGCTCTTCTAATAGTCCTTGTGCCTGGCAGTTCAAACTCAGCAGACAGCTGATCCACCCTGCTGGTAGCCTTTCCCCCCCATCTCACAGATATTATGCAGGACACAACAGGTAGCTATAACCATTGGGATATTTTTTCTCTCTGAGATGCAGTCTAGCTAGTAAACATCACCAGAACCTTTTATTCTACTGAAAGCACATTCAACAATAATCCTGCACCTGCTCAGCCAATTTATCAGTGGACGGCAACCTTCGGACCGCCGCTTCCCGCAGCTCCCATTGGGTGGGAATGGCGAACTGCAGCCACTGGGAGCTGCGGGCCGCTGTGCTTGTGGATGGTTGATGTAAAGAAACTGTCTCGTGGCCTGCCAGTGGATTACCCTGATGGGCCGCATGTGGCCCGTGAACCACAGGTTGCCCACCACTGCAATAGATGAATCTTTCATTGATGTCAAGGAAGTAAAGGGTAGGGTCCCCCCGAATCACTACTGTCATTTCAACAGCACAAATGGGAATGTAGCAACCAGGGAAGAATGTCCCTGCTTGCAGCTCTTGGAAAAGACCTGTGTTCTTAAAGATGTAAGCATCATGCAACCAGCTCTTGCATAACTATGGGAAAACTATCCCTTTGCACATTTGGATGCCAATGGAACCCTCTGTGGATTTTTTAACTCCGAACTGATCTCCCACCAACCGATAGCAATCCAGCATTGTAAGTTTCCCTAGTGTGATCACCACTCACTTTTCTACTGTCAATGTAGTTCTAATTCTGGTGATTCTGCACTGGAGGGCTAGGGCAAACTTGGCGCACCGGTCCAGGAACATGGCCTTTTGCATCTGAAAGTTCTGAAGCCATTGCTCGTCTTCACAAACTTGCATTCTGATGTGACCCCACCAGCCAGTGCTTGTTTCTTGGTCCCAGAAGCAGCAATCCATCATGTAGAGCTGCTCTGTGAGAGTCAACAGCAACCTGCCATTTTTATTTGCTTTGTGCATCAGCACCCAGTCATTATCATCAAACATCTCCTCTTCTTCCTCCTCACACACATGGTTGTAGTCATACTTGAAATTCCACAAATACAAGAGATTCATGTGTATTGTATCAGCAGCAGTTATTAATATTGTCCGAAGTTCTGCAGAGCACATGCTTCTGCCAGAGAGATGGCAGAGATGGAAAAGCAGAGCATAGGACTGTGAGAGTTGTAATAACAGCACAAAAATTATGGAATGAAACAAGCATTATGTGTTGGAGAAAATGGCTTTATGGAAATTTGATCCCAAGTTCCCAGAAATCTATGAGCGAATCACAAGTATTCCCAAAGCATTGTAAAAATGTCCCACAAGGCATTGCACTGGATGGCGGCGCAGGACACACAGGGATAAATATCCATGTAAATATCCATGGTGCACCACATTTTCCATAGATGCTACCACTCTTGGTGAGTAATGGAGTGCCATCGCAAGCAGACAAGAGGCATACTCTCAGGCAATATGCAAACGTCATTGGTAGTACGTCAATGTAACTTACATCAATGAAACTTTGTATGGTAGATGTAACCTTAGTTTCCTATCTGTAAAATGAGGATAATAATGCTACTTCACAGGAGTGTTGAAATGATTAATTAAGGTTTATAAAGTGCTAACATTCAGCAAAATTCACCCAAAAAATCCCTATCAACTGGACAATCCATTGACTCCCACATTCCCAGCTTATTTTGACAAATGACTCTTAAAAACACTTTTTAAAATGTTGATAACTGTGCACAGACTTCAGCACAAGTGGAAGATTCGCATCTCTCTTTTTACATAAAATGTGTCAAAAAACTTTCCTAAATCTTTGGGGCTGGCCCTATTCAGAGAGGTGTGATCACAGCGGACAGCAGTCAGTTATGTCTCTTGAAGGAAGGGTCAAAAATATTTTACAGGCCTTTACAAATGTACAGTACCAGAGCGAGAAATGCATATTCCCATGGTGTTTTGAGGGGAAATTATTCTTATTGTGTTTTCATGTAGTGAACAAAAAATTTAAAAATGAATGCAGACTTTCATCAATAGTATTGTTATGAGGTGGTGAAACCTTGTTGTGGGTTAAGTTAAAAGCGCATTAAGATTGATAGATGTGAGTACTCCTTTCAGTTAACATAACTGAAAAGACAATCCCTCACCTAAGGCAGAAGGAATATGTGACCCTGTCCAAGAGCTTTTGCTGAGTATTGTTTGGGGTTACAGAGAGAGAGAGAGAGAGAGAGAGAGAGAGAGAGAAATTGGCAGAACACAGAGGACCAAGAGAGCTAAATGAACAGCCTGAAGGAGCTGCTGCAAGCATGGTGTATGGCCTTTGAAGAAACCTGGGGAGAGGTTTTGTGGTCAGGATGAAGAGTGTTCATCCTGACCACAAAAAGTCAGGAGAGGTCAGCTGAAAAGAGTGTTCTTGGTGCTGGGAGCAGTGAAGTTTTTTCCTGCTGTTTGATTCCTTCTGTGTTCAGAGACACAGGACTCTGTAAATAAACAAAACCACTTCAAAGAACTACTTGAATATCAGCAATTTCTCCTATTCACTGGAAAAACCTGCTAATTTTTTGGCTAGCTGCTAAGGTCAAAAGAAGTGACAGCATTTATAAAGAGCCTGGGGTACCAAGGCATGAGTTTGTCATACAATGTAATTTGGATCCTGACCAGAGGGTGACTTGAAAAGTTGCTGGGGGCTTGATATAAGCAAGAAAGCACTTTTATGGTTCGTTTTTCCTCCTTTTAGGCCTCAAAGTGAAGCCATGTTTGTGGTTATTAATCTTGTCACATGTCAGTGTCAAGTGCCAATTCCAAAGTTACAATTTATAAATATTTGTAACCATTTTGATCATTTCCCTTTTTAAACATAAGAGTCCACACACTGGTTTAGTGAATCCATTTTTCTATAACAGTGCACACTTAACTACTTAAAAGCTGTACCTCAGCATACAAAGTTCATAGCTTTTTTTAACCACGTGACTGTTCCAGCAGAATGTTACTTTTTAAAATTACTGCTAAGCATCCATAATGGGAGCTAATGGTTGAGTCTTGTGAGCTGCCTACAAACCCTGTGTGGTGGTGCTCATAGTAGTTATTAGGAATTTCTCTGACCTATGCTGGTTTTACATGAGTGTAACTCCATGGGCTTCTGTGGAGTGAATCCTGCTTTATGTCAGAATAAGTGAGAAGAGAATCAGGTCCTAAAAGTAGAGGATGGATACAAAGAAGCTGGTGTTTGAGAAAGATCACTAGACCGAGGTAGGCAAGGAATGGGGAGAGGGATGAATTGTAATTGTGGGGGCCTTTTGATGTAAGGAAGCTAGAGCTATAAAGGGGGCAGTGATGGTATACGGAAAGTATTCATCATCTCTCTGAACAGATTGTTTTGATTGTTTCTCTCTGCCTTCAAAAATGGAGACTTGGTTTACCATTTCTTCCTTTCACAGCTCTAATCCCTCTCTGCAGCTTTCCCTGATTTCCTTATATTTGTGCCACATATGCCAACATTCTGCCCTTGTCCTTTTGCTCAACTGAGAATCACCAACAATGTTTCTTCCCCTGTCATCATCTTGAGGTTGTTCAAGGTGCAGTTTCTACTCTACCACAGAAATTTTGTTTTGTTTTTCTGGAGGCGGATATGCACAGATCAAATCTGTTCTGAGGAACCTTCTAACCTCACAGCTTCAGGCTCCTGCAGCAGCTCTGTAGGAGGAATGAAAGAAGAGAAACAATATCACTGCTCAGTCACTGTGTGCATTCTATAGACCATCAAAATACATAGCTGCAAAGAAGGATGTATAACTTTATTATTCTTGGTGACTGGGAAAGGATTTTAAAGTTTCTTAATCTCACTATAAAAAAATCATTCTATTCTATTCTGCCATATGGAGTGTGGTGTCCTAAAGTTAGATAACTGGGAACGTTTGTCCTTACATTGCCCTATTGTGATTAATCTTAATATAATTGGTGCCCAGATAGTTTTGGTGATTGTGTATTAAAAATACCTGCTAGGCACATGAGACAGAGCTGGATAGCCAAAGCATAGTAGATCAGTCTGGAAAAATCCTAGGGCCTGGTTTCAGAGGTGCTGAGCATCCTGAGCACGCATTGATTGTAACTGGACTAGTGAGTGCTCAGCACCTCTGGAAATGAGGCCTAAAAGCCTGAAGCAGAAATGTTACTTGGGCAAGTAATGGTGGCAAAGTTTCTGCGCACCAGACAAGGACACCAGGAAGTCTGCAGGGTGAGCTGAGTGACTTCAGATGTAGCACCATAGAGCTGCCAGTTAGAAGGCAGAATGCCAAGAAAGCTATGGCCTGGTCCACACTCACACTTTGCTGTTATAGCTATGTTGATTAGGAATGTGAAAAAAATTCCCTCCAAAAACATAGCTATTCTGTGGCAAAAGCCCTAGTGTGGATGCAGTTACACAAACAAAAAAGTCCTTTTGCCGATGTAGTTTATTTTGTTTGGGGAACTAGTAGCCCAAAGACTCCAGGATCTGGAGACCAAGACCACGGGGGAAACTAATGAACAATGGTCTTCAAGCAATATTCACAAGTCCTCCCAGCTCAGATACAGGCGTGGATCTGTTATTCTGGCCACTGCCTGTAGCAGCTGCCTTGGAAATGACGGAAATGTTCCTGGAGGCGAAGGTGCCCAGGGCTGGAAAACCCAGCCCCACAATGGGCTAGCCTGGCCTGGAATGGGGACAAAAGATGACACCATTGAGACCCAGAAACATTTGCAGGAGAGCTTGGCCCAGAGCTACTCAACTTTGGAACCAGGGTCCACCCATGGCCACAGCCCCAACTGAAAAGACTGACTTTTTCAAAGCTTCAGCCGCCCAGGTGCTGTGGCCACCCACTGGGGAGAGTCCAATGATTTATCATTGCTGTAGGGAATAGGGTCACATCAAGTGTGAATGCCCACTGAGGGAATGTGATGGTCTGAGATGCAGTTTCAGTCTGTCTGGGGAGGCAATCAACCAACGTGTAAGCCCCCCTCATTCCCTAAGTAGTCCAAGTAAAAATTGGACCAAACTGTCATGGAAGGTCTGCTAGACTTGGGCTGCAGGCACACCTTGCTTCAAAGCGACTTGGTTTTGCCCAAGGCCTTAAATCCAGGACAACCTCTTTGATTCTTGTGCATCCATGGTGATGTCTGGTTGTCTGCCTCTAATCTTACAGGCAGTGAACCAGGTGGGCTGACTGGGTGAGAGTCTTGGATTGCTTACTCTGGTTGCTGCTACTGGGGCAGGACTGGAAATATCTTCCAGTGTTCATGGAAGGAGAATCCATTCTCTCAATGTCTGAGTTCTTGGAGGGGCAAGAAGGAGCCTACTCAGAAGATGCCTGGATCTATTCCCCACCACCTATTCAGATTTTTTGAGACTTGCATAAAATTCATGTTGCAGAACAAGCAAAGAAAGGACAGAAGAGCTTGGGCCTGTGCCTGTGATATCATGGAGCCTTAGGAAGGGCCTTCTCAGAGGATGGATCTTGGAAAGGGAATAGCCCAGCAGTCCAGATATCTTGGTATCCAGCAAAAGGGCGTCTCAGATTAAGCTATGGTCTTGGAGTACAGTGCCCTGCCTCACAACTTCCACATTGTGGCAGACCAGCACGAAGACTCAACACTCCAAGAGTGCTTTACTCATTGTCAGAATATTTGTGACAGACTGAACACCCAGTGTTTCCCCAGTTTGAATGGAGAAATTAGACATTGTACCAGCTACAGAGGCTCCTCTAACCTGATGCCTAAACCCCTTATATGGGAGCTCCTACAGCTGGCCCACACTATACCAACCATGGGGCACCTGGGAAAGGATAAAACCCAGGAAAGGCTGTTGGCCTGGTCAGGGCTATACAAGTAGGTAATGGACTTCTGCCTTTCATGTTCTGGCTGCCAGAGGACAGTGCCAAAAGGCAAGGGGCTAGCACCTTTAATTTCCCTATATCTCATTGCTTGTGGGACCCCATCTTCTGCACTCGCAGTGCTAGAGTGGGGAATCAGCCTTGACAGGGGCCTTTAGTTCACCATTTCAAACCCTAAATCAGCTTTAACTGGAGGCTGCACCACTTTAACGTAACATGGAACCCAGATCAGAAGATCTGCTTCATGGATATTTTAATTGTGGAAGAAAGTAGTTACAGGTTTAATCAAGGTTGGGGTAACAAAACAGTTACTCCCAATCCCTAGTCCCCCCTCCTCATTCCAAACTGCTCCCAGAAAAATCCACTAGAATATAAGAGTAAAACCTGAAGCAGAATTCTCTGCTGCCTGGCAAACATATCACAGCTTTCAGGTGTGCAATCCTAACTATTTTAACCGGAGTCCCAACAACAACATTGCTAGTTGGACATTTGTCCCCGTCCCCTGTATCCAGCAGTCAAATCACCTATCTCTGTTGAGGCATCCTAAAATAATTCTTCCATTATGAGGAATCTGCCCAGAAGATCAGTCCTGCCAGCTGTGACTGCTGCTAGGATTTCTTCCTAGGTGGCCCCTAAGAGGACCCATTGCTGGAAACAGATACCTCAGATCCTTCGTTATTGTCACCATTCCTCAGTTGCTAACTCCCAACAGGCTTTCATGTTCTCTCTTCAGCCCTGATTCTTCCCTTTGTGTTGCTGGGATCCCCATGGTTAAGCAAAACAAAAAAACACCACTTCAGATTCTAAAAAAATGCCTCGTTTGGACCACTTTTCCTTCTCGTCCACTCATATCCTTAATAATCCCGAGTGGAGTAAAGCAAATGGAGCTCCTGCAACAGAGGAGATCCCAGTAGTACCCCCATCTCCACTCACAGGGGAAGAGGAAGCCACATGTGTGGTTGCTAAACTGCCCTTTACCTCTACATTTCTGATATAGCCTGACTGTGTTAAAGTTCCACTGTATCCCTGCCCCTCCTCTAAACCCCATGCAGAACTGAAAATGGAGGGCATGCCCTGCAAACCATCTGCAAGAGTAAGGGGACCTAATCCACCCCTCCATAGCCAAAGCTCCTTCTGGCAGCTGCTCCCCAACAGCAGGGAGATTCAAAGCAAGCTCTCTTTCCATTTGAACATGTACTCCTATTGCTGGTCTCTTCAGACTCCCTCTCCGTGCCGATCCCAAGTCAGCTTCCCCAGCTACACCTACATGTACCTTTGGCCTGGGGACACAACCCTGCCCGCCAAGCACCACAGGAATAAGGTTTATAACATCAGCTGATAGCACCACATAGATCCACTGATCTGTTCACAGTGACTTCTGCAGCAGTCTCCACACACACAGACTCTTATGCCATCCCATCCAGAGCAGTTGTGGGTAGGACAAAGTCTCCTTTCAGCCCCATTATCTGAGACTGCTGCCAGCTTGGAAGGAAGAGGATGTAAGAACTCTCAATCTCTCTGTCTGTAGCTCAGAGAGACTGAGAACAGCGAGACTTTTGTTTTGGACTTTTAAGATTTGGGAGTTCTGAACCTTAGTCTCGAGGTAAGGGCCTTTAAACTAATTTCCAACTGCTCCTTTCATGGAGCTTAATTAAAAGGGAGACATACTTATGTTAATTAGTGTGCTTGGTTTCTCATTGCCCTGATCTGAGCAAGCGCACTTGTTGACACCCCGGTAGGATAATGTAGGGTGAGGTGTATCTGCAGTACCACTTCTGGCCATGAGGGTGGGCATAGATGGCCCACCCCGTACATGAAAAGTGTCTATCACAATGTGCAATGAATGTCAATAACATAAAAAAGTACACAAAAACTCAAATGAACAAGTAAGACGAAAAAATAAGACTTTCTTGAAGCTTTGTGAAATTTAAAGTTTTCAATTTGCATCCTATAGAAGTTTCCTTTTGAGTTGAAAGAGAACCAACCTAGGCTGAAACCACTAAATTTCAGCAGGTCAGAAATACACATTAGATAACTTGGTGAGTTTTTTTTATTGAAAACCTAAAACAGGTAACATCCAGCATCCAGCTGTACCAACCCACCATGCCCAGATTCCTGTCTTCTTTGGATGTCTTCCAAAATTGTTCCTCACCTCCATTGTTCCTGCACAGGGGGACAGCTGGCCTGCTGCCCTATTTGTGTCTTCACGGGAGCAGAATAAGTTAGATCTGCTTCAAAAAATATGACCTGGAAATCTTTGGGAGAATGGAAGAAAAATCCAAAGCTTCTGCCTGAACCTTAGCCCAGAAAACTATGAATTGCTCCTGTTCATCTCCAGGGGATGTTGACCCTAATGATGATGATGTAAATCTCAATGTCAACTATTTCACTGCTGATCAAAGCATAAGCAAATAAAGATTGACACATTCTACTGGAAATGGCATCTCTTTTTGGCATCATGAATGGCTGAAGCTTGAGTTATAGACAGCTCCTGTAGGTGTACCATCCTAATGAGATCCAATGACTGGAACAGGAAGCAAGACAGGGTGCAACTTTTTAACAGTGAGGGTAATTAATCATTGGAACAATTTATCTAGAGATGCGGTGAATTCTCCATCACTCAGAGTCTTTGTATGAAAACTGGATATCTTTCTAAAACATAGCTCCAACAGAAGTTATGGTCTTGATGTAGCAATTACTGGATAAGGTTCTGTGGCCTGTATTATGCAGGAAGGCAGACTAGATGATCATTATAGTCTTTGTCCTAAATGTTACCTAATGCTCACTCTTACTTTGCTCCATGCTGCACATACGTACACACACACACGTGTGTGGCTCCCACAGGTTTGTCTTGCGCTTGGAACACTGAATGACAGAATAACCCAAAAGAAAAGGAGTGGACTGTAGGGTGCCACAAGTCCTCCTTTTCTTTTTGCGGCTACAGGCTAACGCGGCTGCTACTCTGAAACCTGTCAGAATAACCACAGAACATTTCCATGGATGTGATTCCAGTGATCAGGTGTAATGTCCCTGTTTTGCTGTGACGATACATTCGCAGCTGTTCTTTGTCACCCTTCACAAATTCTCAGGGTAGAAAAAAGACCAATATGTACTAAAGCCGCTGACTGGCGGATTAAGCAAATATGGTGAAGCAGCCTGTGTCTTGTCAGTGAAAAACAGGGAGGGAACGGCCGTGTCAGCTGCTCCCCCCGTGCGGCTAATGAGCGTGTTTAGGGTGGGCTAAGCATGCTCACTAACAGCATCTGAAGCTACTGTCCTAAATCTGTTCTTCGCTGCGGTCAGGATCTCTTCCCTGTGCAAAACCGGGGTAGACTCTCAGAGGGACGTTGGTACTCTGGTGAAGCTACATTGGGCTGCGATATCCATGAGCCCTCGCTATGGGCAGCTGGGAAGCAGAGACGCAGGAGACTTTGCAAACCCCAGGTGAGTGTAGGAGAATTTGTTTCTTTCAGATCCTGCTCTCTTTAACCTTTTGGGTTGTGGGTCCCCCCGCAGAAACTGGGTGACTACCCAAGCATTGTCTGAACGCTTCTGAAACCCGGCTGACTTCTTTTGTTGAGGTTAGTGGGTTTGCGTTTCCTTAAGGTGGGACCTGATTTTTTCTGAGTAGCTGCAACTTTGAGGGCAGCGGACGCGTTTTGTCTGCACTCCCAGCCCTTTAGTTGTTTTTGTAACTAAACTCTGCACATCAGAAGAACTCAGAACTACGAAGATCACTGTCTGGCACATACTGCCGTGCATGTTTCCATCTCCCACTGTTGAAATTGACCCATTTCATCTTCTGTTCTTGGGTAATGTGTTCAATTGGCTTTTTGTCTTTGTGTGAAGGGTAGCTGAAGCTCCGCAGGAGCTTTTTGTCTGTTTATAAAGGCTATGAAGGGACGAACTCGAAAGTTTCTTGCTGGCTATTTAAAAACTCTCTGACCCAAGACAAATACCGAAAAGCCTTACTAGTGGGGCCTGAAGCCAAACCTGTTAAATAACTGTCTTAAAATACCTTGGAAAAAGAGCAAAAGGGTATCTTTGATTTTCTGGGAACTCTCTTCTGGCCTCAACCTCACTCTGGAGTGCAGAATATCAGGAACGCTTAAAATATACGCATGGCGGAGTGGAGAGAAAGAAAGTAGTAAATTTTAAATACTATCTATTGCAAACCTTCTTTGATGGATACAAAGAGCTGGCAAAGAACAGGAGTACTTGTGGCACCTTAGAGATTAACAACTTTGTTGGAGCATAAGCTTTCATGGGCTACAGCCCACTTCATCACATGCATTGAATGGAACATATAGTAAGAAGATACACACGTACAAAGAACATGAAAAGGTGGAAATTTATGAAATCCTTCCAAAAGGATTCCATTTATGAAATCCTTCATAAATGATCTGGAGGATGGTGTGGATTGCACTCTCAGCAAATTTGCGGATGATACTAAACTGGGAGGAGTGGTAGATACGCTGGAGGGGAGGGATAGGATACAGAAGGACCTAGACAAATTGGAGGATTGGGCCAAAAGAAATCTGATGAGGTTCAATAAGGATAAGTGCAGGGTCCTGCACTTAGGACGGAAGAACCCAATGCACCGCTACAGACTAGGGACCGAATGGCTAGGCAGCAGTTCTGCGGAAAAGGACCTAGGGGTGACAGTGGACGAGAAGCTGGATATGAGTCAGCAGTGTGCCCTTGTTGCCAAGAAGGCCAATGGCATTTTGGGATGTATAAGTAGGGGCATAGCGAGCAGATCGAGGGACGTGATCGTTCCCCTCTATTCGACACTGGTGAGGCCTCATCTGGAGTACTGTGTCCAGTTTTGGGCCCCACACTACAAGAAGGATGTGGATAAATTGGAGAGAGTCCAGCGAAGGGCAACAAAAATGATTAGGGGTCTAGAGCACATGACTTATGAGGAGAGGCTGAGGGAGCTGGGATTGTTTAGTCTGCAGAAGAGAAGAATGAGGGGGGATTTGATAGCTGCTTTCAACTACCTGAAAGGGGGTTCCAAAGAGGATGGCTCTAGACTGTTCTCAATGGTAGCAGATGACAGAACGAGGAGTAATGGTCTCAAGTTGCAATGGGGGAGGTTTAGATTGGATATTAGGAAAAACTTTTTCACTAAGAGGGTGGTGAAACACTGGAATGCGTTACCTAGGGAGGTGGTAGAATCTCCTTCCTTACAGGTTTTTAAGGTCAGGCTTGACAAAGCCCTGGCTGGGATGATTTAACTGGGACTTGGTCCTGCTTTGAGCAGGGGGTTGGACTAGATGACCTTCTGGGGTCCCTTCCAACCCTGATATTCTATGATTCTATGGAAGTACCCATACCAACTGTAAGAGGAAAGGAGGACTTGTGGCACCTTAGAGACTAACCAATTTATTTGAGCATAAGCTTTCGTGAGCTTATGCTCAAAGCTCACGAAAGCTTATGCTCAAATAAATTGGTTAGTCTCTAAGGTGCCACAAGTACTCCTTTTCTTTTTGCGAATACAGACTAACTCGCCTGTTACTCTGAAAACTGTAAGAGGCTAATTAATTAAGAGGAGCTATTATCAGCAGGGGAAAAAAACTTTTGAAGTGATAATCAAGATGGCCCATTTGTGAGGATTTCCCCATGTTAAGTATCCTCACACCTTCATGTCAACTGTCTGAAATAGGCCATCTTGATTATCACTTCAAAAGTTTTTTTTCCCCTGCTGATAATAGCTCCTCTTAATTAACTAGCCTCTTACAGTTGGTATGGCTACTTCCACCTTTTCATGTTCTCTGTATGTATAAATATCTTCCATTCTAGGCATCTGATGAAGTGGGCTGTAGCCCACAAAAGCTTATGCTCAAATAAATGTTAGTCTCTAAGGTGCCACAAGTACTCCTGTTCTTTTTGTATCTTAAATGTTTCTTACGTCTTTATTTGTAAGCTGATTGTTTCTGGGTCTCGGCTGTAAAACAAAGTATGTGAGGGATGAGGTGCAGACCTTTTTATAGCACATTAATACTGTGCAGACAAACTACTGCAACTTTATATGCTAGAAGTTGACAGTTCAGTTAAAGGTGCCCTGGGGTCTGATCAGGCAGCCACTACTCAGATGGGAAGTTCTCACTCCCACAAGTAATCCACTTAACTTCAGTGGAGCTATGTGTGAGTCACAGTGGCAAGATTTTTTTTTTTATATATATAATTGATGCTGCAAGCTGCTCAATGCAGAAAGAGACTGGGAGAGTCTCAGAAGTTAAGGGGACCCTGGGTGCAAGAGGCTATACAGGTCAGCTTGCAGAGTTGTGGGAAGGGTTTCACTTAAGCTATGTCTACAACTGCGCTTTTCTCATTAAAACTATTGTCCCTCAGGTAGGGTGACCACATGTCCCGATTTTTATAGGGACAGTCCCGATTTTTTGGGTCTTTTTCTTATATAGGCTTCTATTACCCCTCCCCCACCCCGCGCACACACCCCCTGTCCTGATTTTTCACATTTGCTGTCTGGTCACCCTACTCTCAGGGGTGTGGAAAAAAAAACCTCGTTGTGGGGTGGTTTTATTTTGTCAAGAAGAGTGGCTACACTGCTTACCTTACAGCAGCACCAAGGCTTGTAAGCTGTGCAGTGTAGACACTGCCTTGTAAAACGGTGCAGTAATATATTCAGAAAATGGTGGGTTTTAGGGCTCTTAATGGCAGAACATCAATTACCTTTTCCTGACCCATGGGTTTAGGTTACTAATTCCAAATTCCTGGAGGGCACATCTCTTGTAAACAGACAGCTTGAAATTGTGTCCCAGTTTATCAGAGCCTAATACAAATATTTGTAGTTCTAGAAAATGGCAGACCAGAAGTTCCCAGTGAAGAGTCAAGCAGGTTTACCAGAGATCAGCTCTTCACAATGGCAGCAGCTGCTTGTTTGAACTTCAGTTCGATGATTTGCTATTCAATCCTGGGGCCCTTTTTTCCAAGAGAGGTAAATCAATATTCGGCTCTGCAAACTATTATTCAAATTACTTGCATATTTTGTAGATCTTTTTAAGTTACTTCTACTTTAAATAATTAGATCATTTATATTGCAGCATCACCACTAGAGGCTACATGTGAGCCCAAGCCCCTATTGTGCCAGGCGCTGTAAGAGACAGTTCCTGTCCCAAAGCACTTGCAGCCTATTTTAACTGAGGCAGCTAAATCGTAGAGAGAGGTGAAGTGATTTGCCCTGCCTCGCATAGCAGGTCAGTAGGAAAACCAGGAATAAAACCCAGGTCTTTTGACTCCCATTCCAATGCCTTATCCTCTGGATATCACTCTTCCCTCCCCTCCCCCATCCACTTATGACTTCCCCCTCAGTCTTTCCCAGGCTAAAGTTTGCCTGGCTGGCAGATAGGAAAACCACCTTTATTGTCATATTAAACTGAGCAAACTTAATGTGCAAGCTGAGAAAAATAAATAAATGCATGTAGAGCCCCATGACACATCAGAGTAAGCAATTGCTCAGAGAAAGAGAGAGAGAGGCAGGCCCTGGGGCAATGCCTACAAGAGAGGGCTAAGGGTTTTCTCCTGGAACATTTCAGAGTTCCACTCACCTGCCTGATGGAGTGATCTTCAAAGCTTGCCCCCAGAGGCTGCATAGCCACCAGGATCTGAGAGGGCAGTGCTCTCTGCGCAGAGGCCTTGTACCTCTGTTCCAGTGCTGGAGTCACTCTGGTTCTTTCCCCCGGGCAGTGTAGCTCTAGCGGAAAGGAAAAGTACAGTTACAGAACATATTACCTCTTCCCAGGTAATTTCTATAAGGCCAGTGGGGAGATGTCATCATCTTTCCCCCTGCCCACTCCACACCCTTCCTCTGCATGGATCCAAAATTTGCAGGGTGTCTTCTGTGGCATCCTGGGATGTGGGGGTACAGGAACCAGGCTGTGGAGACAGCAGATTCCTTCATTTGCCACTTCCTTGCAGGGGCGTTGAGGTCTGTGCACACCAGGTTCCACCTGCGTACGGACTTAGGGAATGCGTTCTGTCCCTGAGTAAGGTCCAATTAGCTGACCTGTAGTGCAACACAGCAACTTTAGAATTTCCTTCCTTCACACCTGCTTCCATGTGGAATAGATGCTGCTTCTGCTCCTGACTACAGAAATACTGAATTGTGGTGCAATTTTAAATTGTTGTCGAGTTACTGCTGAATCTCCCATTCTTTAAAAGAGAAAATGCTTTATGACCATACTGGCAGGTACAATGTAAGAAGGATGAAGATGGAAGACTTGATTAAAAGTATTTTACTTAATGCTAACATTTTTCTTTGTGTACTGAGGTCTCTCTTTTTTTTTTTTTTTTTTTGGTCCATCTTCTAAGTCTGGCTGTCATGGTGTTTCCTTTTACAGGCAGAGAAAAAGGGTGCCAGTGACACAGTTGTTGGACTGATTTTTGGATGCTTTGCTTTATCTAATTTCTTGACTTCTTTAATAGTAGGCAATTATGTAAGTATTTTTACAGTTTTCAGTACTGACTTACTTATGGAATAGGACCTAACAACCTTATTCAGAGTCTGGTCCAGATAAACCAATTTGTGACTGCTGACATATGTTTGCTCTTTTAAGCAAGTGAAAAGATATGTAAACATAATAATGGCCATACTGGGTCAGCCCAAAGGTCCATCTAGCCCAGTATCCTGTCTTTCAATAGTGGTCAATGCCAGGTGCTTCAGAGGAAATGAACAGAACAGGTAATCATCAAGTGATCCATCCGCTGTCGCCCATTCCCGGGTGTTTAGTGGTCAGGAAAAACTAATTATGGGCACTCTGAGACTCCCTCCATACTCTAGTAAACGTATTTATGTTGTCTTCCTATTTTCCAATTGCTTTTACAGACATCTGCGCTCTTCCTTTCAATGAAGAGTCTGGACACCTGTAAATTCAGCTAGAAATTAGGAAGACGTCCAGCAGCATGAGACTAAGTTACTCTGCTGACCATCAGCAAGCACTCTACAGTCTCTGCAGTAGAGAAGCTGCTGTTTTTTCTTTTCTTTTCTTTTTTTTTTTTTAAAAAAAGAAGGCAGCTTTCTCTCTGACTGCACATTACACCAGCTGGGTTAGAAGCAATAGTTTGTGTGCTGTTTTTACACCACTGGGTTCTCGGAGACAGACCTCCCAGGAGAAGAGGTCAAAACTAGGACTGTCAAGTGATTAAAAAATAAATCATGATTAATAGCACAATTAATTGCACTGTTCAACAATAGAATACCTTTTTATTTAAATATTTTTAGATTTTTCTACATTTTCAAATTGATTTCAATTACAACACAGAATACTAAGTGTACAGTGCTCACTTTATATTTATTTCTGATTACAAGTATTTGCACCATAAGATAGAAATAGTATTTTTCAATTCACCTAATACAAGTACTGTAGTGCAAACTCTTTATCATGAAAGTTGAACTTACAAATGTAGAATTATGTACAAAAAAATGCACACAAAAACAAAACAATGTAAAATTTTAGAGCTTGCAAGTCCACTCAGTCCTGCTTCTTGTTCAGCCAATCACTCAGAAAAACAAGTTTGTTTACATTTGCAGGAGATAACGCTTCCCGCTTTTTGTTTACAGTGTCACCTGAAAGTGAGAACAGGTGTTCTCACGGCACTATTGTAGCCTGCATCACAAGATATTTACGTGCCAGATTCAGTAAAGATTCATGTGTCCCTTTATGCTTCAACCACCATTCCAGAGGATATGCATCCATGTTGATGATGGGTTCTGCTCGATAACAATCCAAAGCAGTGTGGACCAACACATGTTCATTTTTGTTACCTGAGTTAGATGGCATCAGCAGAAGGTTGATTTCTTTTTTGGTGGTTCAGGTTCTGTAGTTTCTGCCTTGGAATGTTGCTCTTCTAAGACTTCTGAAAGCATGCTCCACACCCCATCCTGCTCAGATTTTGGAAGCCACTTCAGGTTCTTAAACCTTGGGTCGAGTTCTGTAGCTATTTTTAGAAATCTCACATTGGTACCTTTTTGCATTTTGTGAAATCTGCAGTGAAAGTTTCCTTAAAAAGAACAACATGTGCCGGGTCATCATCAGAGACTGCTATAACATGAAATATATGTCAGAATGTGGGTAAAACAGAGCAGGGGGCATACAATCCTCTCTCAAGGAGTTCAGTCACAAATTTAATAAATGCTTTTTTTTTTTTCCAAGCGGCATCAGCATGGAAGCATGTCCTTTGGAATGGTGGCCGAACCATGAAGGGGCATATGAATGTTTAGCATATATAGCATGTAAATTCCTTGCAATACCCGGCTACAAGAGTTCCATGCAAATGCCTGTTCTCGCTTTCTGGTGACATTGTAAATAAGAAGAGGGCAGCATTATTTCCTGAAAATGTATACAGGCTTGTTTGTCTGAGCAACTGGCTGAACAAGAATTAGGACTGAGTGGACTTTGTCTTTGAGTGCAGATATGTAACAAAAAAAAAAATCTACAGTTGTAAGTTGCACTTTCAGGGTAAAGAGATTGCACTACAGTACTGGTATGAGGTGAATTAAAAAATACTATTTCTTTTGTTTATCATTTTTACAGTGCAAATATTTGTAATAAAAAATAATATACACTGAGATTTCAATTACAATACAGACTATAATACAAAAAAATTCCAAAATAGTTAATAAATTTCAATTGGTCTTCTATTGTTTAACAGTGCAATTTAAAAGTGTGATTAATCACCATTATTGTTTTAATCGCAATTCATTTGTGAGTTAACTGCCCTAGTCAAAATTGTGGCCAGAATATGCTGTAATCAAAAAAAAAAAAAAAAAAAAAACCCGTGGACAGGAGAACTTTTTTTGAAGTATCTTCTTTTAATTTCAATTTTGCCTCTCTTCATGACTAGTACTCAAAGATTTGAGAAACCCCTTGTTAGTCTCTTTCAAAATTGACACTCCTCCCACCCCCACCCCCTCACTGCAGTGATTACAGTCTGGCCAGTTAGTGGGCCTGGAGCTAAACCATGCAAGAAAACATTTTAAAGCTGGAAAATGTCTTCTAGGTTCTTACCTTAAATATGGCTATCAAATATAGTTCTTAAGTTTTAGTGTACAGGCTGCTTTAAGGCCTAACTACACTTTTTTTAGTGTTAAGAGAGTGTTTATCTTTTGCCCCTTCCTTTTTTTGGGAGGGGGGCGAGGGTGGATGGTGTGTGTGTGTGTGTGTGGGGGGGGGGGAAATAGTACTTGAAAATCTTTTCAATGAAAGTGTCATTAGACCTCTAGTGTTTCCAATGGAAAGTCCCTTCAATCTACAAGAAAAAGAATAAAAGCCCTTACAACAGACCACAGGGGTGAAAGTAAGGCAGCATGGGTTGCTGTAAAAATGGCCACCGGTACTGGTCTGTACAGCTGACTTTGCCACGACAGCGCTTTAAAGGACCTACTTAAGTGCTGCCGCAACAGCACTTTAACGTCATTGCCCCTTTTGCCTCTCCCCGGGCTGCCAACGGGGAGCGAAAGGAGCAGCTGCCCTGGGGCCGGCGAGTTAAAAGGGCCTGGGGCTCCGGCCGCCACCCCGGACCCTTTTAAATCACTGCTGGAGCCCCGGGTGGCGTGAGCCAGGCAGTGCAGATGGGCTGGCTGGGGGATGCTGACCCCCAGCCCCACCCCTTCTGCCTGAGGCCTCCACCCCTTCTGGGGGGGCTGGAGCCAGATACCGTACCAGTAGGAGTTCAATTTTACTTTCACCCCTGACAGACCAGTAATGTAGAGGAGGAAAAAGAGGCATCTGGTTGTTTTCTCAGCACTGCTAATATATTTACATTACTGCATTCATTTTCTTCTACCCACCTCCTGACCAGTTCTAAGTTTACCTTCTTTCTCGCTCCTTTCCATCAGTCTACATCCGTCTCTCTCTTCTGCTACCTCCCCCCACATAAGTTAGACTCCTCCAGGTGCTTTCACACAAGGCTGAAAATATTCCTCTTGCTGAGCCACGAGGCTGCCCCACAGGTAGCTTTGGTTGGAGTTGTAGTCTTTATGTATCTTGACAATATTTAGGAGTGCATGTGACTTCTCAACTGCAAGGTAAGTGAGTGGGGGCTGTGGAGCAGCTGAGAGGCCTCCACTGGGGGTGCTGCTGTGTGAAATGCACAATTCATTACTAATGGAAGAGACAAGTGGGTAGCCTATATCAGTGATCAGACATCTCAGGGTTTCACTGAAAGCAGGACAAACCACTGGCTTCAGTAGAACAGGCTGCAGTACAGGAACTGGTTCTCTAGACCCAAACAATCCAAAGAAACTGAAATATCTGCTCATGCTAAGGCAGGGTTAGAATGCAATTAGAAGCCCCACAGAGTTATATTGTTGAAGGTGACCTGGCCATAGGCTGTGCCCTCAGCCATCCATTTCCTAGCTGGTAGAGACTGTAGTGAAAGCAGGCCATGCTGTCTTGCCTCTGGCATTTCTGAAAATGGGGAGAAGTGAGGTGCGTTCCCTACCTCAGAGGTGGTCACTAGTTTCTTTTAAAATTGGCTTCCATGACAGAATGATCTTTTCCCTGAATAATTAGTCTTCCACAGATCCTGTGTTTACTGCCTTCTGGAGCTTATATGCCCTGCACTGCATACCCTGTTGTCTTGGATTAGTTTCTAGTCTGTTAGATAGATGAGCAAAGGAGGAGCTGACTAAAATGGCCGTTTCCATCGCCTACCTTAATAGCACCATTACTGCCTACTATAGGCAATGCTGGATGTATGTGAATCACTCCATCGAATTGATATAAGAATGCTGGGGCATTCTGCCACTGTATAGAGGTTACAGCAAATGGCTGTGAGAGTGTTAGCTCTACTAGTGACTTACTGTTGGAAAAAGTAGGTTAAGTCACTTAACCTAAAAATACTCTAAATGGTTTGGTTACAAGTTAAATGTGGGGAGAGTCAGTGATTTTTTTCTAGAATGTACACAGTGTTTTTTATTTCATGACAAAACTCCCCAAATTTCCTTGATAAAAATGGACTGGAGATAATTAAAATGTAATATTTATTCTTCACCAATTGCAGCTTGTACAAATTGGAGCCAAATTCATGTTTGTGGCTGGGATGTTTGTCTCAGGATGTGTTACAATTCTGTTTGGGTGAGTGTGTTTTCTTGCATCTTATTTGTAGTGTGAAATTTGCATTGTGTTGTTAATTCTACGAAAAACAGATGGTCTTGCTGTTAAAACTCAGGGATAGGAGTCAAAAGACCTCAGCTCCGTTTCTGACATTGGGCCAATGACTTAACTTCTCTTTCTTAGTTTTCCTCTTCTGTAAAGTGGGAATAATACTAACTCAAAGGGCTATAAGGCTTGTTTAGGACTGAGACCCTTGGCTGGAAGGTGCCATAAATGCAATTTGCTGTTTAGTTATTGGAAAAACCTCAAGTAAGTATGGTAATAAGTGCATACAAAATCTAGCTTACAAAAGGGGATTTTTCAATTGTTTTAAATCCATTTGGAAATTGGAAACTTTGCCTGGTCATTGTAGGGGCTAAGGCACCAACTTGTGCAATGTGTAGGCTTTATTTTTAAAAAGTGTCTATTCCCCATTGGGCAGCTGTGAAACTGTGAAATCAAGTTCAGCTTTGTGGGGATGTTGCTTGTCAAAACTATAAGGAGTAACGGAGGAAGGCACTGGAGTTCTTCACAGGGAAGAAGGTTGCTGTGCTGGCCCTCTGCCCCCAAAGCGGGGCAGGGGAGTTGGAGGAGGGCTAGAGACTGTTTCCCTCCCCTTCCCAGCAGCAGGTAGAACTCTCCTTTTCCTGTTCAGGCACTAGGGGTCAGGGCGGGCTCTACGGGTGTGGTGTTTTGTTTTTTTTTTTTGCCACCCCAAGCAAAAAATTTGCTGCCCCAAGCTCAGGTGGGGCTGGGCCTTGCAGGCGGCACTGGAAGAGGAGGGAGTGACGTCACCTTCTCCCAGCCCCTGCAGGGGCTTCCCCCCGCTCCCCCCGCCCGGCCACGCAGAGAAGCCCCGATATAAGGGGAGGCACAAGGCAGCGCAGCAGCCAGTGCGCAGATGAGGTGGCGCAGCCCCGGCTCCCCGGCAGTACTCGCTCTCTCCTCCCCAGGTAGTGGCAGGGCCCTGGCAGCTCAGCATCCCAGGGCTGGGGCTTCCCCTTCCCGCTGCGGCCAGGAGCGCGGTGCCCTCGCCCCGTCTAAATGACACAGCTCTGAGAGCGCAACTGCTCCGAAAAAATAGATGGTTGGAACGCCGCCCCTGGAAATGTGCTGCCCCAAGCACGTGCTTGCTTTGCCGGTGCCTAGAGCCGGTCCTGCTAGGGGTATGTCTACAGTGCATTGTCATCCTGGGTCTGTGGAATCCGAGTCTGCAGACTCGGTATCTTAGTTTTGCATCCACACTGCATAGTGAACCTGGGTTTATCATTTCTGGACCTGGGTCTCGCAATCATGCTGACGCATCCATACTGTGCTATGCTGACCCCAGTCAAACCTTATTCTTGGGGCATATTCCAGGCTTCCTAGTGTAGCCTCTCGCTGTAGCCATTCTAGGCCTTGTTTCACTGTGTATTGTGGAGAAACTTGACTGTCCATCCTACAGCACTTGACTGGAAGTTGTCTCAGCCTGCCAATGCATCCAGCTGAGTCATCTTTGGGTCTACACCCTCCCAAGAACCAGAGCCATAACCATGGGTGAAGCACTGTTGGAAGAACTTGTCTAGCTTGCACTTTCCCTCCCATTTCAGGAAACGGTAGAGTGTCCATGAGATGCTGGTGGTTATTTTAATAGTGATTTTTGGTCCTACTGGAGGCACTTCTCAGAAGGGAATACAGATGTAGCAGACTCCAGATGGTGGGTGCTGTTCATGATTCTTGCTATAACTGCAGATTTTCCCCATGTGTTGACTGGTGCTTCTGGAGCAGGGCCATGAGAACGACTAGTGGGATCAGATCATGTGGACCTGGGATGCCCAGCAGTGGCTCCAGAACTTTCACATGAAGAAGCAGATGTTTCTGGAGCTTTGTCATCAGCTTGCCCTGACACTTCAGCATCAGGACACATGTGAGGGAGGCCAGGCTGGTCAAGAGCAAGGTTGCTATAGCCATCTGAAAGAAGGCTGCCCCTGACTGCTACAGATCCATGGCTAACCAGTTTGGTGTTGGCAAGTCAATGGTAGGAGCTGTGCTGGTGGATGTTTGCATGGTAACTGGAACTGAGATTTACCTAAAGGTTAATGGGCATAAACGAAGTCCCTGAAATAATTTTGAGAGATTGGGCTTTCCAAACTGCACTGGGGCATGGATGGGACTCCTGTGTCCTTAATTCGCTCTCCTCAAGGAGCATGAGTGCATAAACTACAAGTGATACAACTCAATCATTATGGAGGCCCTGGTTGACCACGGAGGCTAATTCATGGATGCTAATGTGGGCTGTTCCAGCAAAGTACATGGTGCCAAGGTTTTCTGCAGAACAGGACTTTACCTTCATGGACAGGCTGGGACACTATTCCCACCAAATGAGATGGTCAAAAATAGAGTAACTGTCCTCACTGTTGTTCTAAGGAATTCCACATACCCCTTATGGCTTATGAAACAGTACCCTGATCTCAGAAGGCCTGGCAAAAAAGGTTAATTACACCTTCAGTAGCTGTAGAATGGTGGTTCAGTGTGCCTTTGACAGATTGAAATCCTACTGGGGCTGTTCTGTTACCAGATTTGCCCATTACTGTGGGATATGCTCATTTATTAGGGTTACTCTTCTGGGGGTGTGGGGGGCGGGGGTTCTGTAATTCTATTGTACTGCTTGTGTCACTTGTTTGCATATGGCACTCTATTCCTCCCTTCTGCAAGTCCCCTCCCAGTGGAGGTATCCTGCAGGACGTAGGTTCCCCAGGGCTGGGTTCCTCCAGCCCCAAAATCAAATGAGCACACACACATTAACAGAGCAAGTATGAGTGGACCGGGTCAATCAGCACTCTCAAGCTGGCCCTTATATGTCCCTGGGCTCAATAGCCTGGGCCAAGCAGCACTTCCAAGCTGCCACCCTTGTATGCCACAGGTACTGCACCGGAATAGAGTAAGCCTGAGCAGGCTGGGTCGAACAGCACTTCCGGGCTGCCACCCTGATATGCCCCTGGACTTGGCGGACTGGGTCCGCAACACTTCCAAGCTGCCACCCTCATATGTCACAGGTTCAGCACATCCCTATCCCCACTTTCTTGTCACAATTGTTCTGGTAGTAACCCACTTGATGAGCAAACCCTACAGTATTTTGGAGCGCTACAGGGATCTTTAGCTTAGGTAAGAGAAGAAGAGACTGCAGAGTAAATAGGGAAGCCAGAAACACAAAAGAGTAAAGATCAGAGAGAGGGAGGGAAGCAATCAGCTTAACCATAAATGAGTAATCAGCATAAGATGATGTTGGAGACTTAAAGCCCAGGAGGTTGTCTTGTGTCCGAGATCAAAACAATGAGTCTTGGGGGAATAAAACAACATTTTGTCCATCACTGAGGGAACAAAATGGACAGTGCTTTTTGCTTCCATGAAAGTTGGATCCTGGCCTTGAGGCTGGTGATGCTGAGAGGTTGCTGTAGGCAAGAAACTTAGCTTAGGCAAAGCTTCCCACCTGTTAAAAGTTTTGATTAGTCTCTGAGAAGTGTTATACTTATTTGTAACCAGTTCTCCTTTCACCATTTTAGTCAGTTTCACTTACGTCTCTGGCCTTAATCAATAAGCTTATTCTTGGGTTTATTATAAATTCATCTCAGTGCTTTTATACTTAGTAAAGTGTGAATCTTGAACTGAAAAACAGGCTGATGAGTACGCTCTCTTTGGAGACAGCCAACTTGGTAATTTCTGCGAGTGTCTAGTGACAGGATCTGGATATTACAGGGAACACTCTTCTAGGGAGCATGGGGATTACAATGTTAACCTGCAGGGTACAGTAAAGGCTGGCACAGCTTCTCCAGAGATTGTTTGGGTGGCTAACAAACTGGTGAGACAGGGAGTTGGTACCAGTTTAGCACCACTAAGTTGGTCTTTCTCTTGCTGAGACAGGTGGCTAACTAACTGACTCGTAATCCTGTCCACTCCGAGAGGAAAAAAACACTCCAGCTCTGTTTCACCAATCCTGAGTGCCTCCCACCCCAGTTCTCTTTGGCCTTTCTAGTGTGTCATGTATGCACTGGCTGCTGCTTCACAGGACTGGAAGAATGAATGTGGCACACATGCCCATTCCAACTGGGGTTCATGCCTTGTAGCATGTACCACCCGATCACAGAATTGTCCAAAGGGTTCTGGGGCTGCAGGATACAGTAGCGTGGTGGGGCTCAGGGTGTGGGACTGGAGCAGGAGGTACAGATGTAACTCTGGTTGGAACTTTCAGTCTCACTGCCCTGAGCACAAGCAGCTTCCCTAACCTTTCTGCTGCACTTGATTTTTCTCCTTCAAGTGTTGCTTTGGCTCCAGAAACTATACTGCCAATCTCTTCTAATGTGCTGCAGCCTCTCTCTCTGTCAGCCTGGCATACGTCCTCATCCCATTGGTATTACTGCTGATGACCTGGTTTATCCAGGGTGTCAATTATCAATTCTTCTTTCCTGCTTCCTCCTTGATCTCTGTAGCCGCATATGGCTGCCCCCTCCCCTGACCCCTAAAAAGGTCCTGGTTGACTGACTGCCCTGCAGAGGTGAAAGGGCTGGCAAGACAAATGAAAGAACACATTATTATCTGAGTATTTCAAAAAGAAGCTTGACTTCATCTATAGCGAAAGTCAAGGTCAAAAATGATACTTTGGGTTTTATTCTTAGAAAAAGTTGGTTCTTAGATACTGTTGAGAGTTGAGCAGAAACCAATCGCATTATGATAAGGTCTGACTTACAAAATCAATTTAAATTATTTCTAATATTCCAGTCCATTTTTTCCCTTGTAGTGGAAGAAGGGCGACCACTTGTCATGGTTTACTACCTATGGTTTTCTAATCATTTTAGACTTATAGTGCCTGGCCAGTACATCTACGAGTGGAAGGGCCTATGGAGGAGGCCCTAATGAGCATGCCCTGCACTGAAGTGTGACCACCCATTTGGAGTCTGTGCTCCGGGAAAAGTTTGCAATCATCAGCAAATGGGATTGTGTGGAAAACTTGTGGGGAAAGCAACGGGATGCTGAGTTCACTTGCAGATAGTGAAGCCTCCCTGCAAGCTCCCTGCAGTCCTGCGCTGACCCCAGTGCAGCTTAAGCTTACACTACAGCCCCCATAGTTACATACAGACACCCCAGATCAATTTGGACTCCTTATATGGCACCCACAGACTATTCACACACACCAAGGACCGCCTGGATTCCTCATAGGGCATCCATAGCCTAAATAACTTTTTACCCCTCCCCTGTTTGGATCATAGCTCAGTAAAAGGGACTGAAAAGCACCCCCCTTCCTGGCATCTTTCTGGACTCCTAATACAGGACTCCTGGAGTAGATACAACCCCAGGTGCATTTTGGACAGTTAGTAAGGCACCTGTGGGCTATAAATTCTCCCCCATCCCCATTACAGCTGAGAGTAATTGGACAGCCAGGTTGGCATGGTCTAGTGGTACCGATTTGTATGGCATTATGTACTATCAGTAAAAGGCTCTTTATCTCCATAAAGCATCTTTGACACAAGGGGAGGGGCTGAATATTTAGTAAAAAATTTCATCATAACTGCTTAACTTTTTGTTTTCACTTCCCGAAATCCATTTTGAATTTAATGTGGCGGCTGGGAGTGGGGGGTGACACAAGGGTGCTGGCATGTGTTTCGCCTTTAGCAGCTACATGCTGCTACCCCCAATAATCATTTCATTGGGGCATAAGCCAAAATCGACTCTTCCATATATTATCTCATGTTAATTCTCCACCCATGTCCTAGGACCTGGGTCTGAGAGCTTATTGACCCAAGTCAAAATATTTGTGTGTGGATGCTAAAGGAGGTCTGGGCTCAAACCTGAGTCTTAGCATGGATTTACAATCCAGTATAGACATACACTAGAGATACTGGAGCTTCTAATATATCAAATACATGCAAAAGCTGGAGCACCCAAGCAGGTCCTGGGACAGCACCTTCCACAGCACCTGAGAGTGAAAGTGGAACTGAGCTTCTCATAAGGACACTGTCCCTGGACTCTGATGGAGGTGGGGGAGCCTGCATTGCCTGCTAGGTGTCTAAATGTTTCAAGCTCTTTCTTTATGTGATAGATAGGTAAGAGTTATTCCCATTTGACAAAGGGCAAGTGACTTGCCCTGTGCTTTGACCACTAGACCATACTGTTTAAAGCTATTATCTTTTTGGTTTGTTTTGTTTCATTTTGTTTTGTTTCCTTGTTCTTTCAGTCTGTTGGACAGAGCACCTGATGGGCCAGTATTCATTGGTTTGTGTTTTCTGGTTAGAGCGGTGGATGCCATGGGCTTTGCTGCAGCAGTGACAGCTTCATTTTCTATTCTTGCAAAGGCTTTTCCCAATAACATAGCTACAGTAATGGTATGTACAGAACTACACATGATGGCCGAACGTCCAGAATAAAAGTGTTTTAATGACTCTCCTACATCTTTGTGCATTGTGCGTACCAGACAGCCACTGTAACCCTACAGATCATGTCAGGTGTCTAATATAAGCTCCTCAAACTTAAAAAGCCTGACAAAAATCTCTAATTTGAATTAAAAAAAAACCTATATCCCTGGATGAATAATCATGATTCAACTGCAATAAAAGTTATGCAAGTCCTGGAACAATGGAAGGAATGAGGATGTAAAACTGAGCTCATTCAGTAACATATGCAGGAGTGTTTTTTTTTTTTAAAAAAAAAAAACAAAAAAAAAACCTTCATGTCTTTCTGAGGATTAGTTGAGGAGGGATTTTTGATTATGTTCTTTTTGTGATCCATTTACCGGCCTTCTTTGAAACATGGGTAGGATACTGACAGACAATGTACAATCTGAAAGCTTTTTAAAAATGCAACCACTTAATCTAGTCTTCATGAAAACTGAATTCCGTATGTCATATGACATCACACAACAAAGGAAAATGGTCTGGCTTATCCTACAGCTTTCTGCTTAAGGATCAAATCTGCTTTAACCAGGTGCTTCAGCGAGAAGTTAAACCATCACATCTGGGATTTTTTTTCTTCTAAGGTTCCTCCATTCTAGTGGGACTAGGGTGACCAGATGTCCCAATTTTATAGGGACAGTCCTGATTTTTGGGCCTTTTTCTTATATACACTCCTATTACCTTCCCACCCCCTGTCCTGATTTTTCAAACTTGCTGTCTGGCCACCCTATGCTGTTGTGTCCAGCTGCATTGGTGATGGCTTCACTAGGAGTAGACAGAAGGGAGGGAGTGCTGACCAAACCCTGCATGATACTAATCCTGTGCCCTTGCTTTAAAAACAGCAAACCAGTAGCAATGGGAGGAGGGATCTAAGAAGTGGATATGGCTGGAGACTTGGAGTAGGAATTGGTGCTGCTGTTCAATTAGATAGAAGTAATCCTAATTTTTTGGGTGTGTGAGAGCAAATTAACTCAAAGGAGACCAAGTGGAGACACAAGTCTGGTATACATTTAAGTTTTACCCATATTTTAATTATGGGTGGCCTTTTTTAACCAAAATAGTCATAGTGGCAAAAGCCTTTGTGTAGACACAGGTATACTAGTGTAAAGGTGATTTCTACCAGGGCAGTTTTTCTCCTTCCTGCATGGGAATAATGATACTGGTGAAAGCACTACCCATATAGTGCAAGCAGTACATCTTTCTAGTGTAGACATGCCCTTATGTGGGTTTTCTTGTCACTGTTCTATCACTTCCCAGTGGATATTATGGCTAACGACTCCCTTCCCTCCCCCCCCCCCCCCCCCAGGAACATTTCTTAGCCTAAGTATAGGCTGATCCAATGATGTAACTGAAGAGTAGTCAATTATTTTTGTCAAAATCCAAATTTCTTGGTCACGGTCCAGACTCCAGAGAAAATAATTATAAAACATATGATAAGTAAATAGATTTTGGGGTCCATTCAAAAGCATCTGGTGGTCTGGGTTTCGCCTGCGGTCCGCCTATTGACTACCCCTGATGTAACTAATGGAGACTAATAGTCTCCTCTTACAATACTAAGTCCACATAGGCCCCCTTCATCCTATTCTTTGAGGTAGCATCTGATAAAAGAAACCAAACTTAGTGGGTCAAACATACCCATTTTGTGACTTGATGGACTTCATTAGATAGATGCAGGGGCTGAACTTGACCAATTGTATATAGGTAGAAAAGTGCTTCAACTTAAGGCATTTTTCACCCAAGCCCCAAAGAAGTGACTTGATGATGATCTACTGCAATATGCTTACTAAGTTCTCCCCTTCAGGTTCTAATGTAATTTTGTATTTGGGAAATGTAGTCACTTCATTGCTGGCATCCCTGCAGATGTACTGGGTATATGGAACAGCAATGGAGGTATTTTGCCCCAGGAACCAGGTATGTTAGGCAGTACTTGAGTGGCTAATACCAAAAAAGTAAGAACTATACTTGGTCCTGTCCTCTCTGTGCTGTAATAAGAGGATCAGATTCCTTTTACCTAGACAACTTTTCAGACTCCTTTTGCTGTCCTTGCATGTGAAGGTGGTTGTTGATGGATGTGATTTTGTTCTAGCTCTTGATCAATGACAGAGCCTCACTTCTATCTAACCAACCTCATCGCACTGAATGCTCCTCATAGGAAGTGATTTTGTCTCCAGACTGTTGCTGAAGAATTCAGATGCACCCAAAAATTGATGTTTGTTCTCTCTCTCTCTCTCTCTCCCTCCCTCCTCTTTAGGGCAGTCTTGAAACATTTACAGGGCTTGGACTGGTGCTGGGCCCACCTATAGGTGGCTTTTTGTATCAGTCCTTTGGCTATGAAGTCCCTTTCATAGTGCTAGGATGTGTAGTGCTGATCCTGGTGCCTCTGAACATGTACCTCTTACCAAAATACGGTAGGCTCTTCTCCTTCCACTTCCTTTGCTCAGTATTTCAAATTTGAGATGGATGGATAGATAGATAGATGCATACTCTAGTAAAATATTTTAATTCTTCTTGTGTGTAACTATAAATGAGATTCCTGGAGCTGAATCAGGCATAAGAAGTCTTTTATGCAAAATTGCAACTGATTTTAATGGTGCAGGATCAGGTCCTTGTTGAACATAACTAAAAATAATGGGTGCATGTGGCTTGGAATGAACCAAATGTTTTCTGTCCATCCCTGTAAATGCTAGCTTTCTCTGTTGCATTGAAATGCAGTGAGATTTTTCTACATGCGTCTCTGGGCTTTGGGACTGGAAATGATTAGTTGTCTTTGCTTAGTAGCATTTTGAGGCTAGTTGGAGGCTTACAGTACCGAGGACAATTTGTTAGTCTCTAAGGTGCCACAAGTACTCCTGTTCTTTTTTTTACACATACATATGAGTCTGTATCCTGCTTACTACCACTAGATGGGATATGCTGGTTAACCATTTGTCTGTCTTTGAAAGATGTGTATAGCTTGGATATAAATACTCTGAATTATGCAGCTTTGGAATTTTGCTATGTGGAAGTCATTATACAATAGTCATAGGTTTTGATCTTGTAGATGATGCATATGAGTAGCGGTCTCATTGTACACACATCGAGATCATGCACATATTGAAGTGTGCGCAGGAGCAGGGCAATGGAACATAACTTAGAAATGAAAAGACATCACAATGGCACCTGAAATGTGTCTTGTCTAGAGTTCGTATCCAAGGTGCAGGAAGCCTGATCAGGTAACTGCATGAATACACTTATGAATTTGGTTTGACAACTGAAAATCTTTTTTGTTTTGGTAGCACATGTCTGAACTAGGAATACCCTGAAAAGGGAGAACTTCCACATGTGGTTTTATGATGCACAATGTGTTTGTTGTTTTTTCTTTTTAAGGCCAGAATGAATTATTAGATTATCTAGTTTGATTTTATGTAATGGCAGATGGTGTACTGTAGAGAAATGGCTGTATTTAATATTTTTGCTTCACTTAATAGGCAATAGCTCAATTACTTTAATCTAAGATGAAGGCATTAAATAGGAAAAATTAAGTTCTGTTTTCTCTTCCTCCCCCCCTCCACCCCCCACCCCCCCTGGTTAATTTGTCGATCTTCCAATTTTGGAGGCTTTAAAAAAAATCTGATTTTATAACAATGTCCATCGATGAGCTGTAACATTCTAAATTTCGCTTCAATTTGTGTATGAGGTGACCATCTTTAAAGCAGTGGGAGCGGGAGAATACCAAATCTTGGAAGCAAGAGAGTGGGTTATGGGCATATCAAATTAAACACAACCCATGCTACCAAAAGAACACAGTTTCTTGTCTTCTCTTAAAACAGATGCAATCGCTACCAAGGACTCGTTGTGGATGCTCGTTACTCTGCCAAAAGTTTTATTTCTCTGTTTTATTAGATTTTCACTAAGTGCGTGTTTTGGCTTTCTGGATCCCACTATGTCACTGTTCGTTTCAGAGAAGGTGAGTCATCTTAATGTGCAAGAGATGGGTTAATGACTTCAGCAATATGGAGTACTTTAATTCAAATATTTTAAAATGGATGTCCTAATAAATTGGATTTTTTAACAAATGTGCTTGTCATCGGCATTAGCCAAGCTTAATACTGTATATTGTTGACTTGCCATTCAGAGTAATTTGATTTCCACAGTGCTCTCTTTTAAATTTTTTTCCAGTTGCACAAGTTCCTTCCCTAAGGTATTCAAACTGTGACTGCAACTCTCCCTTTCATGCACCCCTGTCTGTCAGATAAAATGAGTAAATGCTTTGTCCTTGGGATAATAGTCACTGTGACAGAACATTGTCCTAAGCAAAAGCATCTTATTTTGGGGCTAAGCTGTTTTGGCTCCACCTCTGCTTGTAAAAACACAAAACACACAAACTGTTTCAACAGTCTGTTCTGCAGACGCTATCTCGGCCTTGTCACTTACCCATTAAGATGGATAATGTAACTTGTTTGTATGACATGCTGAAATAAAGTGCCTGCTAACAAAATCATTAGGTATGTATTAATGATGTCATCATTGTATTTCCCCATCAGGAAACTTGAAAACCAAGCTTAATTGCAACTTTGCCGAGTGCAAAATTTTCTTGATTCTTTTCCATTCACAGTCTCTGGATAAGATGAACAGATAATGCATGTGTGAGTGGCAGGGGGTTCATGTGCATGTGATTGGGTAAGAAGAGTATTTACAGACTTTGAGGTTTTAATTGAAATAGCTGCAATCTTGAAATATTTGAATTGACTGAGCTCTTCAAATCTAGAATTGTGAATTGTTCATGCCATTGGCCTATAAAACTAGGGAAAGGCAAATGACAAGCGAACAAAGCCTACTCTACAATATTCTAACTTCTTATTCTAGTGTTGTTGAATCACTGAGACCACTTTCCTCTCCCTCCCATGCCCTGTTCTGAATCTCTCTATATTACAGAGACAAAGTGGGTAAGATGATCTTTTATGGGACCAACTTTTGTTGGTGAGAGAGAGAAGCTTTTGAGTTACACAGAGCTCTTCTCCAGGTCTGGGAAGGGTATTCAGAGTGTCATAGCTAAATACAAAGTGGAACTGCTGTTTAGCATAAGAAATTAATACATATTGTAAGAGACCATTCAAGGTAAAGTGGCCCATTAACACCCCTCCAGTCATAGAACCAAAAAAAGTGGGGTTAGTGGGTTACAGATTGTTTGTTTGTAATAAGACATAAATCCAGTGTCTTTATTAAGACCTTGATCGTAGTGTCTAGCAACATTATGAATTTAAGCTCAAGGCTCATCTTTTGAAAGTGTTGCACAGGTTTTCTTTGAGGAAGAGGACTGAGAGGTCAGATACGGAGTGATAGTTTTGTGAAAAGTGTTCACCCATGTGTGATATGGTGTTTTTGTCTATTATCACTTTTCTGTGCGAGTTTATTTGACAGCATAGTGATTGTCTGATTGTTGGGGCATTGAGTGCACTGGATGAAGTAAACCTCACATTGTGATAGGCACATGTAGGACCACTGGATCTTGAAAGCTGTGTTGTGGTGAAGTATTTATCATTATAGCAGTGGAGATATTCCTTCTGTTGTTCTGGCAGGGTCTAGTGCCATTTTGAGTTGGTGGGCCCTAGTCTGCGGGAAGCTTGCTTCTGATGAGGAGCTTAGTGAGGTTGGGGGGAGGGGGTTGCTTCAAGGCCAGAAGAGGGGGTTCAGGAAAGACTTTTTTTCAGGATGTGGTCCCCATTGAGCATGGTTTGTAATTGTTTAATGATGCCCTATACGGGCTCTGGTGTGGGGTGGTAACTGACAAGTGGGTGTATGCAATCAGAATTTTTGTTCTGTAATGGAGCAAGCTCTCTTGGGCTATTAGGGAGATCTGGTCTGTGATACGATCCTCTTCTCTGGTGTAGTGTCCTTATTTAGTGAAAGCGGCAAAGAGTCCTGTGGCATCTTATAGACTAACAGACATATTGGAGCATAAGCTTTTGTGGGTGAATACCCACTTCATCAGATGCACGTAGTGAAAATTTCCAGAGGCAGGTATAAATATGCAGGCAAGAATCAGGCTAGGGATAACGAAGTTTGTTCAGTCAGGGAGGATGAGGCCCTCTTCCAGCAGTTGAGGTGTGAACGCCAAGGGAGGAGAAACTGCTGTTTTAGTTGGCTAGCCATCCACAGTCTTTGTTTAATCCTGAGCTGACTGTGTCAAATTTGCAAATGAACTGAAGCTCAGCAGTTTCTCTTTGAAGTCTGGTCCTGAGGTTTTTTTTGCTGCAGGATGGCTACCTTTAAATCTGCTATTGTGTGTCCAGGGAGATTGAAGTGTTCCCCTACAGATTTTTGTATATTGCCATTCCTAATATGTGATTTGTGTCCATTTATCCTTTTAGATAGGGACTGTCCAGTTTGGCCGATGTACATAGCAGAGGGGCATTGCTGGCACATGATGGCGTATAATACATTGGTGGACGTGCAGGTGAATGAACCGGTGATGGTGTGGCTGATCTGGTTAGGTCCTGTGATGGCGTCGCTGGTGTAGATATGAGGGCAGAGTTGGCATCGAGGTTTGTTGCGTGGATTGGTTCCTGAATTAGAGTTACTATGGTGCGGTGTGTCATTGCTGGTGAGAATATGCTTCAGGTTGGCAGGTTGTCTGTGGGTGAGGACTGGTCTGCCTCCCAAGGCCTGTGAAAGTGAGGGATTGTTGTCCAGGATGGGTTGTAGATCACTGATGGTACGTTGGAGAGGTTTTAGCTGAGGACTGTATGTGATGGCCAGTGGAGTTCTGTTGGTTTCTTTCTTGGGCTTGTCTTGCAATAGGAGGCTTCTGGGTACACGTCTGGCTCTGTTGATCGATTTCCTTATTTCCTCGTGCAGGTATGGCAACCCAACATAAATGCTTTATGACAACCCAACATCATCAGTTTATCAAGAGTACCCCTAATTGCAGCTGAATTATCTGTTCTTTACAAGGGACCAAACTTCTGCCCCACCACAGACCCTGATACCGTACTAACATGTGGGAAAACGAGAATAACTCTTCCATTGACTGCTTCCAAGTATTCTTTCACAACAGTGACAAAATCACCCACCACTATTACATCCCCACCCACAGTCATAAGAAAAAAAGAATCATCTGACTGGACACTTAAGTTTCCTCTAAGCTGCTCAAACATGTGGCCGTGCAGCAGCCCATTAAGTGTCACGCAGGTGCTCAGGGCTGCGGCGGGGAAACATGCTTCTCTCCCATCCCTGGACCTGCTGGGGTGGGGAGAGGCACCTTTCCCTGCCACCCCTAGTCCAGCCCCAACCCGGACCTGCTGCGGCTGGGGGAGAGGTGCCCCTCCTCCTTCTCCCCTCCCCCAGCCCGGACCTGCCGTGGATGGGGAAGGGGTGCCTATCCCATGGTCCCAGCCCTGGACTTGCTGCGGCAGGGGAAGAGGTGTCCCCGCCCTGGACCTGTTGCAGCTGCGGGTGGGAGAGGCACCCCGGCCACAACCCAGACCGGCCCAGACCTGACGTGGATGGGGAAGAGGCACCTATCCCGTGGCCCCAGCCTCGGAGCTGCCACGGCAGGGAGAGGCACCTCTTCTCCCCCCGCCCCGAACCAAGGTGCTGCAGCGGAGAGAGAACACTGGGGGGGGTCCTCTCTCTCTCCTTCCTATAGCCCTGGGGCAGCATGCACCCCAAAGCCCTCATCCCCAACCTTCTGCCCAAGCCCTGAGCCCCTTGTCACCATCCCCACACCCTTAGCTGGAGCTCTCCTCCCCTGCACCTCAACCCTCTGCCTGAGCCCCTTCCCACACTCCGAACCCCTTGGCTCCACCTCCTGCCACATTAATTTTGTTATGTGCACCAATATGGAGGTGATGGTGCACATAACAAAATTCATTCCACATATATGTGCGAAAAATTAGAGGGAACACTACTGGACACCCCACATTGGACAAAACCACACTTTTTCTGCTTAAGGATTTCACAGTCTATTTTTTTCCTGAACAAACATCATATCCAGCACAATCTTTCCACTGCCAAGAGGGTAGCTGTACAGTCCCTGAAATCCAACCACTAGATAATGATCAAACCTGCAGACAAAGGGAGTATTGTCGTAATTCTCAACCATGATGACCACATCAATGAGCTTAACTGACAACTTTCCAACAATGCCTACTATAATGAACTCAAAGAAGACCCCACACCACAATTCACCCAGGAATTTAAAGATACGATCAAATCCTTCCTCAAGTAACTCCAAGAGAAACTCTACAACTTCGTCCTGCACAAAACCACCCCAGGGATCTTCTACATGCTTCCTGTGGTATACAAACAAGGGAACCCAGGCAGACCAATCATACCTAGCCATGGCACTCTTATTGAAGGAATATCCAGACTCATACAAACCATCCTCAAACCACTCACCACACAAAAGGTCAGCTTCATCCAGGACACAAGAAACTTCCTGCAAAAACTCTGCAACGTTAACAAGCTCCCTCAAAACCATCCTTTCCACCGTGAATGTCACCCCCTCTATACCAACATTTCTCACAATGAAGGCATCACTGCCTACCTCCAAATATCTACAAGACCATAAACACTCAGATATTCACCCCAAACACATCACCAAACTTCTCCATTTCATCCTCACCCATAACAATTTCAAATTCAACAACAAACAGTTTGTTCAAACCATGGGAACAGCCATGGGTACTAGGATGGCTCCCCAATATGCCAGCCTGTTCATGGGTCACCTTGAGAGAGAATTTCTGGACAAATGCACCATGAAACCAATGATGTACCAGAGATCCATGGATAGCATTTTCATCTAAACTCCCTCAGAGATTTCCACCACAACTTCAACAAGCCACCACCCATCCACCAAACTCTCTCTAGAACACTCCCTCACCAGCATCAACTTCCTGGACACCACAATCAGCTTAAACAATGGATCCCTACAGAAAACTGTGTACAAGAAACCCACGGATCACCACGCTTGACTTCACAGATTCAGTAACTACCCAAAACACACCAAGAAATCTGTCTACAGTCAGGCACTCAGATATCACAGAATATGCTTTGAGGAGAAAGTCTGGGATCCATATCTTATGACACTTAAAACTGCCTTCACCAGACAAGGACATTCCACCAGAGACGTAGATTGCATCAGGGAACAGGCCCCCCAAACACCCTGAGAGAATCTTCTTCAATATGGAAATAAGAGTCTCTGCACAACCCTAGTTGTCACCTTGTCACAATAGAACTGCCCCCCCACCCAGGGGGTCCCCTGGGGAGGCACCAGGGTTCTATATATTGCTAATGCTATTATATGTAGGGGAAAGGATCTTGGGAAGGGCAAAGTATGAATGTGGAGTGAAAAATTTCTTTGCAAGTTGAGAGGCCAAAAGGGGAGGCGGGGAGGAGAAAGGAGCAGGTTAACTCAATGTTCCAGCTAAACCCAAAGATAAGTTGACGACTCCAGCCCAAGGCCACTGCATACAACAAATTCTCTTCTACCTGCCAAGAAAGACAGGGGGCTGAGATTCCAACCCTGACCAGCTGTGAAAAAGGAGAGCTACTGAACAAAATTGCAGGGGCTGCGAAAATGAGTGAGATGGCAAAGGTCAGCAAGTGAAAAATAACTGTCTCACATCCCTGAAGTCAGTAAGTGTTTTGGGAAAGCCGAGGAAGCTGCAAAAGCTGGTTTGGACTGGTACAAAGAGCATGGGGGACAGAAGTCCCTGAACGGAATGCCCCCAGAAGAACCAAGGGCTTAAAAATCCTCCCAAGAGCCAGGGCAGGTTGGAGATCAACAGCGGACCCTGGACAATCAATACACGGGACAGAACTCCTGTCCACCCTTCCCCCTCTTCTTCTTACATTACACTCAGGCTTGGCCAGCTTTGGGTAGTACGTGTGTGAGTATGAAAGTGGGTTAGGGCTTGGGGCACTAATACTTTCTTCCTTCCTCTGAGTGACGTGGGGAACCCCCAGCACTCTGCTGTTATTTTACTTTATTTTATTAATAAAGCTTTAAAATTTAGTCACTTAGTGTGCTCCTTCATCTCCTCCCCTAATGATTCTGCGGCCTCAGCCTGATCACCTGACACCCCAGGCAGATAGGTTGTGACAGATTTAAGTTTCCAGTTGCCCCATACTGGAACCCCTATGGGGTATCATTAAATAATTATAATCCATACTTTGTGAGGACCTCATCCTGAAAGAAATATTTCCTGAATCCCATTTTTTGGCCTTGAAACAACCCCTCATCTCTCCAAGGTCATCTGAAGTAAGCTCTCCACAGATCAGAACCCACCAACTCCAAATGGCACCAGATCCTGCCATAACAGAAGCAAAACTTGAAGACACATCTCTATGGCTACAATGATCAATACCCCCCACAGTGCAGCCTTCAAGATCCATGGGTCCTACACATGCATATCAGTCACAACATGTGGTGTACCTCATCGAGTGCACTATATTCCCCAATAACAACTCATAACCAGACAGTCATTTATTTTCTCAAATGAACTCACAAACAAAAATGACAAAAGACAAAAACACCATATCACCAGTGGGCGGACACTTTTCACAAAACAATCACTTCATATCCAAGGTGACCAGACAGCAAGTGTGAAAAATTGGGACGGGGGCTGGGGGGTAATAGGTGCCTAAATCGGACAAAGCCCCAAATATCAGGACTGTCCCTATAAAATCAGGACATCTGGTCACCCTATTCATATCTGACTTCTCAGTCCTCCTCCTCAAAGGAAAACTGGACAGCACCTTCAAAAGACAGAACATTCTTAAATTCATAACTTTGCTAGACACTAAAATCATGGTTTTAATAAAGGCATGGGAATTATGGTTTATTACAACAATCTGTAACCCACTACCCCACCTTTTTTGACCTATGAGCAGGGTGTTGTTGAGCTACTTCACATTAATGGACCCTTTAGACTATATGCTAACTACTTATGCTAAACAGTCTGTTCCATACTTTGTATTTAGCTGTGACACTTTGAGAGCCCTTCCAAGACTGGAGAAGAGCTCTGTGTAGCTCAAACGCTTGTCTCTTTCATCAACAGAAGTTGGTTCATTAAAAGATATTGCCTCACCCACCTTGTCTCTCTAAGATCCTGGAACCAACATGGCTGCAACAACACTGCAAACAACAACAGAAGGTTTTTTATTACTCAAAAAAATATCAAATTATAGCTTTTAAACTGTGAAAAGAGAAATCTTAAAGGTAAGTCCATGCTGTAAAATAAATTCTCCTAGTAGGAAGGTACAAATGCTGTAGTAATCTACTATTAACAAAACTAAAAACTGGAGGAGATGTAAATACCAAAGCCACTTGTACTGAATTCTGAGATATAGATTTCAAACACCCCAGATTCTGAGCTCTTAAAATGCAGCATTCTGGATTGGGGGCAAATCTTTGTCTACTTTTGAGATTACACTTGAACCATACATGTCTGTGGAGTGATGGAATCTGATGAATTGAATAGATTTGGGGTTAAGGGGGAACCCCAAAACTACTGCTGATATTGGAGTAGCAAGTATTGAAAAATATATTTCATAAGGAAGTTAAAATTATTGGCTTCAGCCACTTAACTTAAAATGTGATTCTTATGGAATACTTCAATCATTCTGTGCTTTTTTTAAAAAAAACTTTGTATTTTACAGTTCAAATTACCAGCTGGTTATGTGGGTTTAGTATTTCTAGCGTTGGCACTCTCCTACTCCCTGTCTTCACCATTACTTGGGCTTCTAAGTGATAAAATGCCAGTGAGTAAAATCTCTTGTTGCTTGCATAGTGTCATATGTACGTGACTAGCTTAAATATGCAAAGTAAAAAAAGCAGAGAAGTCTCATTTCTGAAGTCTTAGACCAAGACCCCAATTCTGCAAAAGGATCCATCTGCCAGGCCTTTACACCTGCACTGAGTCACGTTTTCATCAAGTCAGTGGATCCCTTTGTAGGATCTGAGGCTACACTAAGATCACAAATACACTTGTTCATTATCTTTACTGTTTCTATGTACATTATAGCTGATACACAGCTGGAGTTTTACATGGGCTAAATGGATGATCTGCCTCTTAGATGTAAAGAATCACTACTCCAGGTAGAGCTGGAATTGGGGTGGGGGGGAGGGAGAGGGTGTGGGGTGGTGAACAAACGATAAGGAAATTTAAAAAAAAATTTCCCCCCTTCTGGACAAATGTATTGGCCAGCCATATCTTGACACTCTTAATGAAAAGCTCACTATAGGAATATATTTCAAATGAACTCTGTATATGTGTGGGCTAGGAGGCTTTGGTGACAACCTTTTACCTTTGGAGATCTTTGTTTAAGCCTTATCTGATCACAAGTGCAAATGTCTACTTATTTTGACATAGTATGTGTCACTTTTTGCTACATAATTGGCTGTCACTGCTTTTCCTGTGGTCTTTTGCCATTTACCAGAGACACTGAACATCCAAAATTAGATGCATGGTCAACTCTGTATGGCAGCAAGCGCTTGACAGTAGTGGGAGCGATTAATATTACATTAGCATCACATGCAAACTTTTTTTTTTTTAAATACTGTTGAAAAGTAGGTCCTGAATCATACTGCTGGTGAAAACCAAGCTTTGGGCCCCTGGTAGCAGAGTCTGCTTGCAATAGAGTCACAGTGACTTGAAATACCCTTACCTCCTGATTTTGTCACCTGCAAGCTTCCTGATGTAATTGCCACAGTAGGCACACTTGCCAGGGAGAGGGCATGTTAGGAAATGCACTAATCAGTGCCTCTCCCATACATCTACCTATGGAGCCTCAGTCAGAATGTAAAGGAGTTTTCCCCAGGGGCCACTTTTAAAAGCTTGGGATTGAGGTAATCCAGTTAAACAAATTTGCCTCTAATACCTGTCATATCTGCAGCATCTTCTTACACTGGGAATAGGAGATACTGTGCTGCCATAACTAATGCTGAGTGGCAAATGTTAAGTGTAAGGACTCGTACGCTGTTGTGATGGGGAGAAAATATTAACTTTCTCTAGAAAATTATTGTTCTAAATCCCACTCCCTGCTTTCACCCACAAGAGGTTTGAACTGCTTCTGAAGGAAGGGAAATGCATCTGAATGAGTCCAAGTATCTTCCTTTCCCTGGTGGGCCAGAAGCACCTTACGCAAATTATTTTTGCGTATGTGCTAGTTTAGCAGATAAGAGTTTGGTTGAGTTTGGATTTCTTTAGACCTTTGATTTCTCTTTCTCAGCACCTAAGGAAATGGTGGTTGGTCTTTGGGGGCTTACTGGCAGCACTGTCCTTTTTCCTGTTAGGACCTGCTCCCATCTTGCACATTGAAAGGTACAGTTTACCGCCTTTTATCTCTAATCCTATCAAGTGATCTTTCCCCATTAATTGGCATTCTGTCTAATTATGACCACTTTATGTAGCCATTCAATACAAGAGGATTTTATCTACTGAGCTTTTGGAAAGAGATACTGTTTTCCTTGCTCAAGCAGCAGAATACAAATGGGAGCTTCAGAATACTTACGTACGGTTATAATTAAAAAATGACTAGAAAATGACTAGAAAAAATAACTCTGTATTGACCTGCATCCTTTGCCTCTTCAGAGTTGTATCTGCTCACTTTAGTCTGTGTGTGGGGTGGAGAATAATAAAGTTTAGTTTTGTTATTACTGGTAAGTCCTCCAGGACCAACATGGCTGTGGGAGAGCAAAGTGATTTATTTGGTTAGTGCTTGGGATGCATAAGCAACTACAGCTATGTCTTCACAGGGCGGGAGGGAGAGTTCCCACTGAGAGAGCCATCTTGATGTTATATCTAATGGGAGACAGGTACTGTGTTTTGATTGATTTGTTTAACCTCCGTGTAGCTAGATGAGGTAAATGCTATAGCCTGCATTTGATGTTTACCTCAACTAACTACACTGAAATAAAAAACTACAGTGCCTGTCTCTCCTTGAATATTCATGACATTGAAATGCCGCTCAATGGAAAATCATTCTCCCCCGCCCCCCCCAAAAAAAAAAAAAAAAGCAAAGAGCGTCTGTGTTCCATTTGTAAAGCCACCTGTGCTACCCCTATTATCTTCCAATGATCTATTACATCTGTGAAATGACACTGATGGCCAGGGTTGCAAAGGTGTAGAGCTGGTTGTTTTTTTTCTAACTTTTGAAGGAGAACATAACCAATTTCAAACATTTGGGGAGGAGGGGTGAGTGGAGGAGAAACTTCAGGAAGTAGCTTGTAGGGGTTCCCCCCCCCCCCATCCTCTATCTCTACACTGATGTAACTGTGGACTGCAGAATCTTTAGTGTTGTGAAACAAACAAAGATCATATCTTGGATTTAAGAATCCCAGGATGAATTTTCAGGGTCAGCAGTTGGTAAAACCATTCTCTCTTTATAAACTGAGCTCCCTGCATAAGGAAATCATTGACGCAACAAAAATGGAATCACAGAATTTTGTTGTTTTTCACAAAGTCCATTTTTCAAATTGGAGCTGCACTCTTAAGAAATCTCTTCTGTCAAAACATGCAGGGCTATTTACTGGATGATTTAAAACTAATATTACAGCTAACGATGTTTTGAAGGGAAAACTAATCTCTGAATCATGGAGAACTGGTGTAACAGTCCTAACTAATGAAAGTAAAGTTTAATTTGAAAGGAATGGCGTAAAACTTCTTTAAATGCTTATTTTGCAGCAAACTCTGGATGTTTGTCCTAGTGCTGGTTTTATGTGGCTTTTCCTTTGCGTTGACTAGTATCCCACTGTTCCCTGAGATGCTCAGTTGTGCTTAGTAAGTAATTCTATCTGTTTATATTACTAATAATGGGAAGCTCTGCAAACAATTTCCAGCCACCCTTTCATTCTCTGAGAGGGAGGGAGGGGGGAAGTAATTAATTAATTGATCTGAGCCTGAGATGTTGGGTGAATCTTTTGAAAAAGTGACTTAGGCTCTTGTCAAGTGTCTTTCTGGCTTTTAAAAAAAAAATGAGCTGGGCTTCTATATCACTTAAGCACTTCTGAATTTTATCTATTGGTAAGGGGGTGTGATGATCTCAATAGAGACATGGGGTCCAGCTGGTTTTGGTGGTTTGCATAGCAAGCCATAAGACTAATGTATGTATCTATTAAGGGTCATTGGAAGGGTTAATATTCAGCAAATACCATTGTCTCTCTGGGAGACCCCACAGCAACAATTCTATCCGCAGGAGTCAGGATTACTTAAAATACAGTTTCCCATCTCTCATGCTGCTTGGCCATAGTGGGCTGAGGTCCTCTTGGTTCCATGTTTAGCCAATGTGTATTTCTCCTTGGAACCAAGGGCTTTCCCCTTTTTCAGACCCAGCTCTCTCAGCTTTCCTTCTCCTATACCCCATCACAAGACTGACTGTGTGTGATATTAATATCTACTTATCACACTCTCAAAGATGATTACACTGTAGTCCTGGGAATCCCACTTAACATTGTCCTTATCTTCCTTCTCCTAGGGAGGTGGTGCTAGATGGCTTAATAGGCAAGACATGGGGAAAAAGGTTGTAGATCCTCTGCACAGAGAAACTTCTCTGTGCTGTAGTGGCTGCACTTGTGTGTATGTTAATGTAGTTCATGTTTCCCTGTGGGGGGGACATTCCCCACCTCCCCCAGCAATGGAGCACTTTAAAAGGAAAGTAGTGTACTTAGTGGAAATAACCTGTCTGTCTTTCTCCAGTGAGAATGGATTCGAGCAGGGGCTAAGTGCTTTGGGACTGGTGTCTGGGCTCTGTGGTGCAGTGTGGTCCCTTGGGTAGGTACACAGTCATGCTCTATAAACTTCTGGTGTTTTTGGTTGCTCTGTGTTACTATAATGTTGCTGGGCTGCTTAAGTGTGTAAAAGAGCTGGAGGTGCTACAGGGCAAACCCTGCTGGCTAAGTATGGCTCTTCAATGTCCTACCTCAATATTCTGTGCTCTCAGGACCCCTTAAGAATGCCACACAGTCCAAAGGTATAACATGAAATTTCCCTGCTTGGGTTCTACTTCATGAAGTCCAAAGACTTTTTTGAAATAAAGTCTCTTCTGCCCAGATTCAAAATAAAGCCGCCTTGGCTTGCAGTCTCTGTCCCCTCAGGTTCAGGGGTTGCATAGCCCTCTTTCTTGGGGGTGTTACCCGGGATTCTTCCAACTCAAAGCTCTTGGTAACTTTTATTCTGTGAGAGGTGGTGTCAGGAAATAAATCAGGGGAGACACGGCCGTCCGACCGATAGATGGCTGGCACAAACAGGACAACACAAGAGTGCTTTCACTTCAAGCTAAACTTTACTTAGTCTCAAGAACTTATACACACGTCCGCAACAGGTTAGTAAAACACCCCCAACCCTTGATAATTACCAAAGCTGAGTGTGGCTCTCGAGTGGCACAGCGGCAGACACTGCCGGTGGGAAACACAAGATGCATCCAGAGGGAGAGTCCAGGCCTGAAGAGTCCCCCTACCTCAAACTTTTTCCCCTTATTTATACATTTAGTAATAGAATGACATGTCCCTTAAAGCAAACTTGTTAAGCAAGCAGTTTCAATGGTCAAGCGAGAGGTTCCTTCTGATTATCAATTAACCAGGTGTGGGTTTTTCCAGAGTTTGCAGCATTGAGGCCCCAGTAGACATTCCTGGGGCACATCCTGCTCCTCTAAAACGCATGTATCAGCAACTTCAACACAATTCTTATCAGGAAGGATGTGGGTCAAGCTGTCCTCTCTGTGGCACCCAACCCCCCCGCCTTTGTTAAGCTAAACCTGCTGACTTGGCTAATTTACAGCCCGCTGACTTGGCTGCTTTTAGCAATAAGCCATAGTGGTTTCAGGCACTTTACTGGTTTGCCAAAGTATGTGCTTCCAGGCTCCCAGTAGCTTCCTTCAGGGACCGTTTCAGCTGCTGCCTGTGTAATTTTTTCCCTTCTTTCCCTGTGTTGAGAGAGAGAGATCCATGGGTAGCCCTTCCATGTCTCCTGTTTCCCGGATACCTCTTCTTAAGCCTATTTGGGCAACAGGTAGTCAGTCACAGGTGCGCTGGACCCTGCTCCCTCTTAAAGGGGCCAGTCTCCCAGTGACAAATTGATAAAGAAAAATCACTTAACTTTTATTCCTGTCATTGTGTTAACCTTGGACCAAAGGCTCATTACTTAATTGCTGACAGGTGGGCATGTTCTGCAGTGACTCAAAATGTGCAGGAAAGGGATAACAGGACGGAGTCTGAACTAATCTTCCTTTAGATGATGGTGTCTTTCACATCAAGAAATAATTGTTGGTGACTAAGGCTGGGTGAGCCTGCACTTCCCCTGTGTGTGGTTACTTCTTGGCTATCAAAACTCTTGGTGTGTGCTAGTTTAAAGACTGTGACCATGAACCTCCCAATAGTACAGGGAGGGACGCTTGTGCCTGAGATGAAGGATATAGTGATGTTCCCATCACTACTCCCTCTGTCTCCCCCTCCGCTCTCCTGCCAATTGCCACCTTTTCCCCTTCATTGTCTGGACAGTTTGATGTGTGGCTAATTTGGCATTTTGAGGGGGTGTGTGTGTGTGTGTGTGTTTGTGTTCAGGGCTGGCTCTAGACCAAATGGCGCCCCAGGCAAGGAGTGCCTTTGGTGCTCCTCCCCTCATTTGTTAAACTTTTGAAAATTTATATATATAAAAATTTTGCATTTGTAGACCATTTCATGACTTTGATGCACGATTTGCATGCATGATTTATCCCTGTCATATAAGACTTGCATGCTAGGATGTGTAAATCTGCATTTATTCATGCCATATATAAAAAATGTTTTCCTCTAAGCTTATAGAAACTTTTTAATTTTAAGAATAACTGAAGTATATGAACATCACAAAATTGAACTGTGCACCAACTCTGGGTGGAGCCGTATTAAATAGTGTTACAGTAGGAGACAGCCTTAGAATGTTAACTCTAGTCCAGGGGTCGGCAACCTTTCAGAAGTGATGTGCCGAGTCTTCATTTATTCACCTCTAATTTAAGGTTTCGTGTGCCAGTAATACATTTTAACATTTTTAGAAGGTCTCTTTCTATAAGTCTGTCATATATAACTAAACTATTGTATGTAAAGTAAATACGGTTTTTAAAATGCTTAAGAAGCTTCATTTAAAATTAAACTAAAATGCAGAGCCCCCTAGACCAGTGACCAGGACCTGGGCAGTGTGAGTGCTACTGAAAATCAGCTTGCCATAGGTTGCCTACCCCTGCCATAGTCCTTTAGTTCAGAAGGTCACTTTTCTCACCTCTGCCCTCGTGAGTTGAAGCACAGTGTCAGAGATCCAAAGACTGGCCAATGGCGTTTTCAAGCAATGAAATAGCAAGCGATGTCAGTCTCTCATTGACCATCATTAAGGCTAAGATTTAGTCATGGGTATTTTTAGTAAAAGTCATGGACAGGTCACAGGCAATAAACAAAAATTCATGGCCTGTGACCTGTCCATGACTTTTACTATATATATACCCCCGACTAAAAGTTAGCAGTTCCTGAGCCCCCAGGACACAGCTGCTGTGGGGGCTCCCCAGGGCCAGTGTGGCTGGCTGTGGGGTGCCCGAGCAGCTGGCCCCGGGATCAGCCTCACTGGCCACTGCAGCTGCAAAAGTCACTGAGGTCACGGAAGGTCACAGAATCCGTGACTTCCGCTATCTCCATGGCAGAATCGCAGCCTTAGCCATCGTTGATCAGATATACATTTTAATGAGCCTGAGCTTCAAAAAGCTATGCTTACCACTCGTGACTGTGATCGGCACTGTGAGCAGAATCCTCAAAGCTATCCACACATTATGTGTCCTTCAGCTTTGCATTATGAATGAATTGGAGAACTTGGAGTGAAGAGTGCTCCCCATGTTGCAAAATGTGATGGATGTTGTCCAATTCGACATGGAGGTCTTTATCATTGACATCCGAACATACCCCATGTGTCTACATCCAGTGAAGATCTGTATAATTGTTCGAGTGTTGTTCTGTCTACTGGTAGCTTACTAAGGGCATACAAAAAACCCCAGGTCTTTTCATGGTACTTCATTTGTCCAAACCTTTCTTCAATGGATACTTGAGCAGCATCAATGAGTGAGCAAAAAAACTCCCTCCTGAATTTTTCTTCCGAGCTTCCCATCACCCCATCTCTCCCCTCATAACCAAACTCTCTCTCCTTCCAATGAATACAAGTTTCCTTGAAGACAGGCTGAACTCCTAAGTTTTCTGCCATTTCTTTGGCAGCAGTGATGGAACCTTCAAATGCATTATCTCTGTAGGCCACAAGGAAATCAAGGCAGCTCCTTGTCGAAGTAGCAGCGGTTGCGATGTCCATAGACTAAGTTTGTAGTGCCTTGCTTACAACATTTACTTGGAACAGGATATTGTGCCAAACCACAACTGAGATCAGAAATTTGAAGTCCGTGATCTGATTTGCCAGGCTTTGCACCTCGGGTCGGATTCTGGCCTCGGCTTTACTTGACTGCACCTGTTCTATCAGGGCGTCCTAAACCTCAGTCACTTGGTAGCTCACTGGCCTTCTGTTGTTGATACAGCTCTCCCAGTGAGTGTCATTTAGCAGCTCCATGGTCAGATTTGTCACGTTATCCATGAGGATCTTCCACCTGATAGCTGAGGCTGAAAACAGGATGTATATCCTTTGCAATACTCTGAAGAGAGATACTGATTCTAAAGAAGATGCTGCTGCCTTTGACACAATTAGGTTGAGGGAATGGCAACCACAAGGCATGAAGAAAGCTTTTGGATTTAGTGCCAGGATCCTTGCCTGGATGCCACTGTTTCTTCCCTTCGTGTTCACGCTGTTGTCGTAGCCTTGGCTGCGGCAATCCTGAAACTTTATTTTATTCTCATTCAAAACATTCATAAACATTTCTGTTAAGCTTTTTCCAGTAGAGTCATCCAGAGACTGGAAACAGATAGTGTTTCTTTACTTGGATACAGCCTTCCTTATCAACAAATCTTACTGTAAATGACATCTTTTCATTGTTACTAATGTCAGGACTGCAGTCCATTATTACGGCATAGTACTTCAGTTTGTCAAGCCACATCAATATGTTAAGTCCCTTCCTTTCCATAAGGTCAATCCATTCATTTTGAATTGTTTTGCTACAGTAATGGTCCATAGCTTCTTTATGAACTACTTGATGATGTAGGTGCTCACTCATGATGTTGTATTTCCCAAAGAGCTCTACCAAATGGAGGAAATTACCATTAAGTTGTTGAACATATCTGCCAAGCCCCAGAAAGCCAAATTATTCTTTGCAAGTAATTTTGAGATCAGACGCTTGTGCACATTCCTCCAATGCTGGGTTAGTACATTTAATAATGCGCTCGTTTTCTGTGTGTCTGCATTTATTCAGCTTGAGCCTGGACTTAACCTCCATCCATTTGGAGTAGGCTGTAAAATGTCTGGATAATTTTTTATGTTGCTTCAGAGTATCAGCTAAATTATGCTGGTAATCGTACCTGGAAAGCACAAGCAATGATTTGGTTTTGTCAAATATTTTGCAACAATAACAGAACAATTTGTCAGTTGATTTTGAGTAAACTAGCCCATGTCAATTCAGTTTCTCTCCATTCTCGAGCACTCTTTTGCAGCGTGACTTTGAAATGTGTCATTTCTGCTCATTTACTGGAAACATCATATCTTCAATTTTGCCCGGCCCATTCAAAATTGTTCAATCAATATTGGCAGAGTTTTTAGGTTTGCTGGCCATAAAGCAGGATCTGAGGTATCACTTTGCGGTGTGCAGTTTTTCTCACTGCTGTTTCTGTCATCGTGCCAGGCTGATTCTTCTTTATAATTTCTCTCGTTTTCATGTAAAACAGTTTTTTTTTCTTTCACGTTAGGCTCCTTTTCACGTGAGCCACATTCTTTATCATTGCTGTCCTTTTATGCCTCCAGGAAAACTGGGCGATTCTCCATCGCTTTCCTCACATTTCCATTCCCTATCTTCAGGTAAATCTATTAATTCCTTAGTAATAGGACTTCAATCATTTACGTTTTGCTCCTCAATTTCTTTGCACTGGGACAATTGCTACTACCTAAAGCCCAGCCTATATTATTCTGTTTCAGATATTTTCCCATTAAATTTACCCCTTGCTGCAATCTAGATTGCAACTGAGCTTTTCACTTCCTATACTGAGCTCCTGAAGACATCTTTTGGGGGTATCTTTTATTTTCTATGGGGGAAAACAGACCATATTGGGGAGAGCAAAAGCCTATGTTCCGCAGTCTTAGAAAGTCATCAAACATTACGTGTTAAGCATAGCAAAAGAAGTAACAATATTTCTTTTATATTGTTGCTTAGATAGGGGTTCAGTAGATATCTCTGGTGTCTCATTAAATATGTCCTTTATTAGTTGCTCTTCAAGTCTTAAAACACAAGTACACTTTCACAATCACACAATAAAACAAGGTTCACAATATTGCAGCTGAGCTCTCACTTCACTTGGTTTTTATATGTCACTGACTGACACCCCGCTCCTTACATACCCAGGAGGGCATGGCTGACAACATTCTAGGAGGTTCAAGGAAAATGTAGTTCTCAAAGTCTGGAAGGTTCCACAAGATTCTAGAAAGGTCCAGAACATTCTAGGAGGTTAGTGAAAAATGAATCCACTTGTGGAATACCTGAAACATTTTACTTCAAACATTCTATTTTCCCTTTTTGTCATTTAATGAGAAAAACAGCACCCTGAGCCCAGTGTCCCAAGTCCAAGTTGCCTGGGTCACCTGCCCCTGAATCCAGCCCTGTATGTATTTGGATAGAGAGGAGGGGTCCCAGAGTTTCTCACCCAGTTGCTGCCACCAAGTGAGTGGAAGCAGAGGAAGACGTGAGGTATGCCACAGCCAGTGCTCTGCCCGCCCTGCTTGTGTTGCTAGCAGCACACAGGCAACAGCAGCACAAACCATAGCTTTGGACAGCATTTTCCAGGGTGTTAGTCTGCCCTGATTTATCATCAGCAACTGATGGGATTTAACGGAACAAGAGTGGATGCTCTCTGCTGAGTGACTGAAATGCTGGATGTCCTGCTTAGAGTTGAGAGCAATGCTGGGTATATAACAGCAGCCTGGTGGATGTAGTAAAGATGTGTACAGTGCAAGGACACCTGTACCAGTCCTCCCCTGTTGCTAAATATGTCTTTAGGTTGTGTAAACTGAACTAGCTTTTTACAAGAAGTGAAGTTAATTGTAAACAATAATGTTGTGATACTGCGTGAGAATGATACTGTACTATGCTTTCAAAAAAGCTGAACACGCACTATTCACATGGAAATCAATGGACCTTGCAAGGTTCTCAGCACCTCAGAATACCAGGCCCCTGCATAAGTAGTCTAACTTTGAACACAAGGCCCCACTCCTGCATTGAATTCTAGCACAGACCTGGGCATGGTCCCATTTAAATCAGTGGGACTCTGCATGGACACAGGAGTCAATAGGACACAAGTCTGAAAACATAGGTTAGTTTTATATTCTGCATAGCTTTTTCCCCCATCACTTCACAAAACCTCAGTTTGGTGCATGGACTACACTGACAGTCCTTATGTCAAACCACTCTTGCATGGGACTACTCATTAGATGTCTGCCAGCTGATGTGCTATCTGTACATAAGTTATAGATCTGAAACCTCTTGTCTCAATGTATTGTGATAAAGAATCTCTTTTAGCTGTGGATGTTGTAATCTCTTCTCTTTGAGGTACCCATACTTCTCTTTGATATTTTTAGAGGTTTTGTAGGACCAACATTAGGTGGATTCCTAAATGAGAGGCTGGGGTTTGAATGGGCTGCCGCCATACAAGGAGGATGGCCGTTACTAAGTGTAAGTAAAGATAGTATTCTTGCTTGTTGCTTTTATTGCAGACTGCAACTGTAAAATATAACACAAATATTACAACTGTAATAATTGGTGTCCGTTTCTTTAAAGGGACTAGCTATTGGAATATTCTATATCCTAGAGGCCTCACGAAGAAGAAGGTACTGTGGGACTTTTATTCTTTACATCCATTTCCAACCAGATTTAAAAGGCTTTCATTAAAGAGAAAACAAAATCAACTTAGTAAGGAAAGAGACTTCTGGGGGCACAGACCACACTTGTATTTGTTTGTTTGGCTTTTTTGTTTGTGTGTTGTTAAATAATGCTAGTATTATGTATGCAAAAAGTATCCAGAAGTTCTGTCACACATTGCCTTTCCTTCTTTTCCCTTCCCCTCCACTCAAACAGATCCAGCCTGCAGACTCCTCCAGGCACAAATGAAGAAACAGTTCACCTTTTGGCTAGTGAGACATAGCCAGAAATATTTTTGGATCACTGTTCATTTTTTATAGTTAACTTAGTGATGAGAAGAGTGGACTTCACACATGCACAAACATGCAATGCTGCATAATTCTAGAGCTGGGGGGCAGAGGGATATCTTCCCATAATGCACAATGAATTGTGGTTTATTTGTAATTGCAATACATTGCTCCAGGGTTGTTCTGAAACTTGGATATTAAATATCGAATGCCTTTCTTTCGGATGTTCCTGCTGTGCATCGGTTGAACTGGTAACTATTAGATGTCAGTCTGCTTATCTGTGTTCACTGTACAGTGTTCTGAAGAGTGGTTTTGTCCAATGTGAAAGAATTTTATTTCAAGATGTTCTACTTTTTGTATTTGTATCTGCTGGGGACTATTCCAGAGAGTCTGTCACTACCATTTTTTTTCCCCTAACATGTGTGTATTTTCCTTTTTTAAAGGGGAAGATAGTGATTAAAAATATCATAATACACTATAAGATGTTCAAAGGGAATTTTGAAATAGTGAAGCAGTGATCGTAATGATCTGTTAAATAAAGCCAATTAACTTCTTATTTCTAAACTCTGTGAATTTCTTTAGCCAAATGAGATTACAAGTGAGGGTGGAAAGGAAGTCCGCAATCTCCCATGTCATCCTAATAAACTCAGGAGTGGGAAGGAAAGGCTAAAGTGGGAGGGCTGAGTTTACACAGTGGGTCATATTAAAGTAGTATGGTGTTGGGCCTATTTAGACTAGGACTGAATTTGGCTTGTGATGAAGATGGAGTTGGGTGGACTTCGGGCCTGTATTACTAGTGGATGCCAGTTGGGCCACTTACCTCTGCAATTATAGCGGAGTTTATTTCTTCAATATATAAAAAATACATGAAAGATTTCTGTCTCAAAAAGCTCTGAGCACTCTGCCATGACTGTAAAGCACCATAACTTGTATCAGGAGCACCCAGTGAGCCTCACCTCTTGAGAGCAGCCAGCAGCACTCTAATGATAAACCCCACTGCTACCACAACCTTCCCCAAAGTCTTGGAGAAACAAATGGGCTCTGAAGGCAATTAGGAGTGAGGGGAGTGAGTTCCAAACTCAAGGGGCTTTTGTTAAAATTGACCTGCCAGCAGCATTTTTGCTGTATACCAAGAGGATTTTAAGCACTTTGGCTGATGACAACTGTCGCAATACTGAACTGGGAGAGGTGGCCCTTTCTCTTGGCTAAGGATTTTGGTATTATAGAAGCTGTGGGGATTTCCTCTGTCTCTTTAGGACAGATTTTGGCACCCTTACTTGAGAAGAGAGTGAGGGGAGTGGTTTTGGTGGCTTTTTTAGCTTCTACTCTGAGGACTTCTAGTGACATGGACACTCCTGATCTTTGGAGCCATGTTCTGATGGCACCTTCTCAGCAAGGCCGATCCACAACCTGAGGCGGGGAGCTCAAATGACACCCCCATGCCCCCTCGCTTAGGCCAAACCTTTGAAAGGTCTCAATTCTGCGTTCTTCCTCTTCTACTCTCATGGTACTGCTCTGCTACCTACCCCAAGAAAGGAGAACTAACAACTTAAAATGCCTTGTTCAAAAATTTTAAGTAACACTTATCTTTCAAATGCCTGAACAGCAAATGTAACTTTTCTTGTCTGCATAGTAAACACTGGCATTTTTATCTGTTTGAATAATCAAAGTGGTGATTTCCGAGCCTTCTTAGTTGCAAAGATTTGAACTGCTTCCTACTGAAGGTCCACAGTCTGGGCCAGCTCATGCTCTATTGAGATAGTTGCAAGGCTGACCAGCCTCTCCTGTGTCATTGTGGAGCGTAGATATGTTTTATTTAACTTCAGCTTGGAGATGCTGCGTTCTCCACTGGCAACTGTTACAGGAAGTGTAAGAAGTACGTGCAGAGCAACAAAAGCATTTAGAAAGAGGGTGGTCCTCTTATTTCTGCACATATGTTCCAGAACAGCCTTTGGAGTTGATCCTGCTGAAATGTATCTTGAAAGGGCTTTCAGTTCATCACCTAAATCACTTGCAACAATATTACGCATGTCATCGTGTGTCAACACTGTCTCTAGTGCCCTGCATTGCTGGTGTAGGTCTTCTTCAGGTATAGTGAGCAGTTTTAGAATATCATACAACATCTCAAATATACTGCTGTGTTCCTTGAGCTGCATGAAACATTATTCAACTGACTGTATTGCACAATCTAGCACCTGGTTAAATAATTCAACTTTGAATTGTTGTTTGGGGTCTCTTATGGGATTATCCCATGCCTCGTAATCAAAATGTCGTCTTCTTCGGTGACTCTTGTATTCTTGAATGGGTGGGAAAGTAGCTTCAGTGAGAAGTTCCTCTGCCAACTTCTGTGCACTCTTCAGAACGTTTCAAAATCCCTCATCTGACTGGTAAGACTGTAGGTATGACTTTGCTTTGTCCAGTTGTTCCATTGCTCCAGATATATCAAGGTCAACACCTCGGAGTCTCTTGCTTACAACATTTATTTCAAACCATATGTCATGCCACAACACTAAGCCACACAGATATTTGAAGTTATGTATGTTTCTGGTGATTCCATTTCCCTCTGCCACTGTTCTCCCATGAACAGTTCCTGTCATAGCATTATCCTCCATAATGGCAACTATGGCATCATCTATCTTCCCAATTTGGTGTTTGATAGGCTTTATCGCCTCCGCTCGACTTTCCCATTGTGTGGCTCTCAGTGTCAGAGAGGATGTTCCCAGATGTTGCTTCAAAATTTGCCATCGATGAGTTGAAGCAGAGAAAAAGACAGATACAGATGCTTTGAATTACATTAAAAAATTCAGCAGCCTCACTAGAAGCTGATGCTGCATCACTGACCACCAAGTTCAATGAATGAGAACTGCATGGGACAAAAAAGGCTCGAGGGTTTAACTTTCGGATCCGTGTCTGCACTCCTCTTTCTTCTCATGTTGGCACCATTATTATAGCCCTGACCTCTCATGTCAGCTATCACAATTCCCGTATCTTCCAGTTTTTGAAGAAGCACATTTGTCATATCAGCTCCTGTAGTATCATCAGTGTCAATAAATTCTAGAAAATGCTCTCCGACAGTCACCATTACAGGGACCTTTTCACTAGGATCTGTTGTTACAAAACGCACCATTAAAGCCATTTGTTCCGTATGGCTGATGTCAGGTGTGCAGTCCAGAATAACAGAGTAATAGCTTGCAGACTTCAGATTTGCCACAATCTTCTGTTTTGACTTTTGTTGCCAGTAATTGTGTGATCTCATTTTGAATTGTTTTTCCAAGGTAATGTTGTGCGCACATTTCTTGGGCGGTGACTCTTCTTAGATGCTCCTGGAATACAGCATCAAACTCAGCCATCAGCTCCACAGTTTTAAGGACATTTCCATTGTGTGGCACATACAGCTGATTTGAAGTGCCACGCAGTGCTAGGTTTTGGGTAGCAAGCATTCTCACAATGGCAATGAGCCTGTTCAGAACATTTTGCCATTAAAGAGACTCTGATGCAATCCTCTCTTGATGCTGATCATCTATGGTGGCCTTTAACCTTAGTCTCATCTCAAACTCTTTCTGCCTATGGAATGCTCTCTGGTGATTTGCTGCCTTCTCATGGCATGCTAGATTTCTAGCCAGATTTTTCCAGTCCTTTATTCCTGTAGAACCCAATGTGGCTGGAACATTAGACTGAAAGAGTTTGCAACAAAAATAGTATCCAGCATTCTGGGTTTTTGAGTACATAAGCCAAGGCCTCTCCACTTTGTCACTATTGGGGATTTCGCACTAGTAATGTGTTGGATGGAAACTTCTATTTTCATTGTCTTTGGGGAACATGAAGTTTTTCACTTGCTGTGGCCCATGCAGTACAAGGAAGTCCCTCAGACTGCTGCTCAAGTGGGTCCACAGTCCTGGATCATCTAGACTTAAGGAACTAAACTCAGCAGCAGCTGTTTCTTGCACCTCCACCACACTCTTCTCTGATTTACACTTTTCTTCAGAAATGTGCAGGGTTACATCCATTTGAGATGGAGATATGGATGTTGCAGTAGCTGCCGGGTCACCTGCACTCTGACTGACTAGAAGATCAGGCATCTCCTCACCACTCACATCCTCACTGGGGCTGGAAGGCTTGCCGTGAACATTTGTGTCTATGTATCTCAGGACAGCTCCTTCCTGCTTAGATAGAAAAGCTTCCTTTGCTTTGTTTCTTTTTCTGAATGCTGCCCCAGAGGGGCGTTTTCTTCTTTCACTCATGACTGCTATTCTGTGCCAGCTATAGTGGCTCTCAAAACTCAGTTGAAGGGGACAAATAAGCAGGCTGATAGCAGGGCCTGAGTGAGGGAAGATATCAACGTCTTAAGGGCCTAACTGGCTCCTACTACTTCAGTTGACTGCCTGTTCTCCTCAAGTGGGTTCAGGGAAGCAGCAGGAAACAGGAAGCTCCCTGAGAAGCTGGTGTTAATCAGCCCAGGCTCCTGGGGGTGCTAGAGAGGTACATAAGAGGCTCCTCCTCCTCTTTCTCCCTGCAGCTGCTGCTGCTTTCTGTTATTGCCTCTCACCTTTTCTCCTGCCTGCCTGTTATGTCTCTTGTGCCCTCCTTCCTCCAGCACAGCACTCCACCATCTCTGTGCATCTAGAGCAGAGAGAATACATATGCACCACACACAATTTTCTACACTCTGGGTCCTTGTGGCGCTCCCCCCCCCCCCACAGTCTGGCACCTGAGGCGGCCGCCTCATGGTAAGGCCAGCCCTGCTTCTCAGCCTTAGACTCCCTGTCCCCAGCTGTACTATTAACATGCAGCAATAACTAAACCATGTTTCCACTTGATTTGGATATTGCTTTGTAGTCGGGAGGATGCCAAAGTGCTACTTATATTTTGTTTTTTGGTAAGGAACCTCTCACTAGAGCTAGTCAAAAACTTTCCAACAGAATGAATTTTTTTCAATATGTTGTAATATTCTGTGGAACAGAAATTCCAAATTTGACCACCTCTGCTTCTTCCCATGTGGTTCCTATTTGTGCCTTACTCTCTCTCTGGGAATGGGAAGGGTGGGGGGAGCTCTTGCCACCTGCTCCAATGCAGTGCTCCCTGCCTCTCTTCAAAGGCACAATTGCAGTGATTCCCTATTGTGCATGCCGGACTATGAATCACACCAAATCTCTGGTTTTATGTGCTTTGGGATCTGGGGTAGCTCAAATCCCTTGCATGCCTTTGATACCAGTCTTGAAGTCAGCAGAAGCTGAATCCCAAGTTAATCTAAATGCTAGAAGAGGATCGTAGGGTGGGGCCAGTGGCAGGTTGGTCAGCTGGCTTATTATAATGAAACCAGTGATACCTTGTTTTCAGTATTATTTACTTGAACACCTCTGGAAAATTAGGATGTTTTGTTCACGATTGGTCTGGCTGATTAAGCGTGCTGTCTCTCACACCCTTCTTTGACCGCTTGCCCTTGATAACCCTGTTTGATAGGCTGTCAGGGACTCTTTCTCCGTCTTGGCATCCTGTAGCTCTTCCTGTTTCTAGGTGCCTATTGCAAACAATTATTTTTTTAACCTAAATATTCTGAAATTGAGTTATGAATGAGACTCTGGTGCAGGACAACTCATACCTGTACACAGACATTTTTGTTCAGGCTGTGGGTATAATTTTAAAACCCACCAGCTGCTTCCAAAACTTGACTTACTTTTCCACCCCGGATATGCTTACACAAGACAGCTCTTCACAGTACACTGAGAAGCTTGGCTGAAAGGATGTTGGATTTTTCTGAGATTTGCAATTTTCATCTTTGCTTCCCCCAGGCAGTAGAGCTAGTGGGAAACTTCATGATGGAACCATTCTTCTGTTGGAAAATGCCAGTTTTATCATGAAATCAAAATGTTTCATGAAAAGGTGGTGTGTTAGACACAATTCTATTGGAAATCAGGCAGGTTTCCTACCAACTTGCTCACCTGGCCTGCAACTAGTTCAAGCTTCCTGGGTCCTCAGAAGCCCATGCTTCCTGGCTGCAGGGCAGGATGGGGAGCCTCCCTCTGTTTGAAAAGGTCAAACTGAAATGTGTGAGTTGAAAGGGGATTTTAAAATTGTTGGATGCCAAGTAATTTTTCCTTTGAAAATTACTTTAAAAAATCAGCTTACAAAAACAAGAAATGGAATAGGCGTATTTTGAATAATTGTTTCTCTTTACTGCCAATTCAGGGGAGTGGCTCCATTATTTAGTCCTTCATATGGTTGTTTTTTTAACATACCTTAGGAGATACCATGATTAACACCAAGCAAAATAATCAAAGTTTTAATGCTATTTTATTATTAAAGCATTGAACACAAATTATAAACTGGTTATTTCCATTACACTCCTTAATGTATGCTACTTTGTGGAGAGCTTTTAACAGAGATTGCGCTCCTGAGATTTCAGGGCAGGTGGACCTGTTGGTTTTTAATAAATAACTAGTCCAGTTTATAGCCAGCAAATTAAGCAATCTTAACTATAACTGAAGAAAATTATTTAAATTAGTTACTTAGAAGAAGCCATTTAAGGAGCTGTCTTAAAGGGGCCAATTAACCAATATTAATAATCTTAAATCCAATTAAATCTCACTGTGTCTCTGTTTATCAATCTTTAGCCCTCATCTCCTCCAAGAATACATGGTCTAACCACTTGGTGATTAACAGGAGAAACTGTTAGTGTCTTAAGTTCCAATAGCATTTTAATATCCCAATAAAATCATTTTACAAGTTTAAATCTAACCCCTTGGCAGTGTCTTAATTAACTTTCTTTTATCAAGCCATGTTTAAAATTTTGGGCAGGTGTCTTTGGGTTGGTTTCTTCTTGAGTCTTCTCTGTTTTCTTATCTGTTTGTGGCAGGTTGCTTGGAGAGATGGATAAGGTGTATTGGGTAATGCTTTTCAGCTAGCAGAGTAGCAGGGGATGTGAGTACGAGGTGCTCACTTCAGTCTTTTATGCCCTTCTTATTTTCATGAAATTGTAGGAAAACACACCTCTTTTGTGCCTGTTTAGATTTAAATGGGCACTGTTTCTTAGGTTCCAGGCCTTTTGGGGTTGGCTTAGATTACACTTTCTGCTCCTCCGTATATAGTCTGTTTTAAAGAATGTGCAACATTTCTGTAGTTGCCTTTGTTCGTATTGCAGCCATAAAGATCCAAATAACTTTTTCTTCTCTTTTTTTCTTTTTTTCCCCCCCGGTTCATTTTCTGAGATAATTGTTTTCCTGTATTGGGTGAGGGTTTGTTTGTACATTGCCGGTAATTAATTTCCCCATTAATATAAATATTCAATACTTAAATGGCTTCTTACATTGCTAATTAGTCTAGCATCAAATTACCTTGCTATATTTGTACATAAAACATCTTGCTATTCATACAACAATATCAGGCAATTGTTATACTAAGCCTTGCATTTAGGTACAAAATATTTGTAAATGTATGTAAGAAGCTTATGCCATCTTAAGCATTTTGAGAAACAACAAAGGGTTTTCACCTTTAGGTGGAAAACAGCATTAATTGGAAGTAACCAGTATCTTCTGTAAAATATTTCCCACCATAAATGTTCTACAAGTTTAAAGAATGAAGATTTTAGTGTACTTACAAATTAAATCAATTTCAATAAAGATACTTCTAGAATTCTTTGTGTGGGTTAAAACTCAGGGTTTTTTTCTTGGTATAGGCCCACTTTACCTTTATATTTATTGCTCTGATCATAGAATATCAGGGTTGGAAGAGACCTTAGGAGGTCATCTAGTCCAATCCCCTGCTCAAAGCAGGACCAATCCCCCTTTTTTGCCCCAGATCCCTAAATGGCCCCCTCAAGGATTGAACTCACAACCCTGGGTTTAGCAGGCTAATGCTCAAACCACTGAGCTATCCTTCCCCCCCAATAGAATATCGGGGTTGGAAGGGACCTCAGGACATCATCTAGTCCAACCTCCTGCTCAAAGCAGGATCAATCCCCAAAAGCAGGATCAATCCCCAAACAATAACATAACAATATGTAGTTCTGGATACCTTGATATACTGACTGGAATGGGCACCTGAAGATTACTTTGTTTTTTGCAAGCAGTATTTATGTCAGTTTCACTTAGTTGTATTATATGCAATATTTTAATTCTTTATCCAGTGTCGAAACTGAGTGTTTTGGGTGGCTTTTAGAGCTGTCAAGCGATTAAAAAATTAATCATGATTAATCACACTGTTAAACAAGAATAGAATACCATTTATTTAAATATTTTTGGATGTTTTCTACATTTTCAAATATATTGATTTCAGTTACAACACAGAATACAAAGTGTACAGTGCTCACTTTATATTTATTTTTGATTACAAGTATTTGTGCTATAAAAAAACAGAAATAGTATTTTTCAATTCACTTAATACAAGTACTGTTGTGCAATCTCTTTATCATGAAAGCTGAATTTACAAATGAGGAATTATGTACAAAAAAACTGCATTCAAAAATAAAACAATGTAAAATTTTAGAGCCTGCAAGTCCACTCAGTCTTAATTCTTGTTACACCAATCACTCAGACAAACAAGTTTTGTTTACATTTGCAGGAGATAGTACTGCCTTTTTCTTGTTTACAATGTCACCTGAAAGTGGGAACAGGCGTTCTCATGGCACTGTTGTAGCTAGAATCGCAAGATATTTATGTGCCAGATGCTCTACAGATTCATATGTTGCTTCGTGCTTCAACCACCATTCCAGGGGACATGCGTCCATGCTGATGATGAGTTCTGCTCCATAAGAATCCAAAGCGGTGTGGACCAACACATGTTCATGTTTGTTATCTGAGTCAGATGCCACCAGAACAAGGTTGATTTTTCTTTTTTTTCTTTTTCTTTTGGTGGTTTGGGTTCTGTAGTTTCCGCATTGGAATGTTGCTCTTTTAAGACTTCTGAAAGCATGCTCTACACCTCATCCCTCTCAGATTTTGAAAGGCACTTCAGGTTCTTAAACCTCAGGTTGAGTGCTGTAGCTATCTTTAGAAATCTCACATTGGTACCCTCTTTTGTGAAATCTGCAGTGAAAGTGTTCTTAAAATTAACATGTGCTGGCTCATCATCCGAGACTGCTATAACATGAAATATATGACAGAATGTGGGTAAAACAGAGCAGGGGACATAGAATTCTCCCCCAAGGAGTTCAGTCATAAATTTAATTAACGCATTTTTTTTTAACGGGCGTCATCAGCATGGAAGTATGTCCTCTGGAATGATGGCCGAAGCATGAAGGGGCATATGAATGTTTAGCATATCTGGCACGTGAATACCTTGCAATGCTGGCTACAAAAGTGCCATGCAAATGCTTGTTCTCACTTTCTGGTGATATTGTAAATAAGAGGGCAGCATTATCTTCTGTAAATGTAAACAAACTTGTTTGCCTTAGCGATTTGGCTGAACAAGAAGTAGGACTGAGTGGACTTGTAGGCTCTGAAGTTTTACATTGTTTTGTTTTTGAGTGCAGTTATGTAACATAAAAATCTACATTTGTAAGTTGCACTTTCATGACAAAGAGATTGCAGTACAGTACTTCTATGAGGTGAATTGAAAAATACTATTTATTTTTATCATTTTTACAGTGCAAATATTTGTAATAAAAATAATATACACTTTGATTTCCTTTACAACACAGAATACAATATATATGAAAATGTAGGAAAACATTCAAAATATTTAATACATTTCAATTAGTACTCTATTGTTTAACAGCGCAATTAAAACTGCGATTAATTGTGATTAATTTTTTTTGAGTTAATTGCGTGAGTTAACTGCGATTAATCAACAGCTCTAGTGGCTTTATTAATACATAACTACTTTGTTGCCCAGAATGGGCAGTTAAAGGTCAGTATGGTCTGTTTTTTCATAAGTATTCTGTTGCTCCCAGTTAGCTGTAGTGTATGTATCATTTTCATCCTCTGTGCCACTTTGGAGCAGTGTATTCAGAGTGATTTTAGTAACAAAGCTATTTATTGTCTGGAATGGCCAGTGAAAGCTCGGTTCGGATGGGTTTTTCATTAGCATTAGATTATTCTCACGTATTTTGTATAATCTTGGTAATCTGTGCAAGTTCAGAACTTAATGGTCTGGGGATTTTTTTAATCTTAAAAATGGTTCTGGGCCCAAACAGGTTAAAGAAGGTGTGCTGTTAATTAGTTTTCCTTACTAAAATATTGTTCTCAAGATTGTCTAATTGTATCAGCTATTTTTAAAATTTATTAAAATGCTGTTCCTAGGTATTCCGGCTCCTTTCATCTTTTTATCTCCTTCCATTAAATCCTATTTGGTTTACTCATGCAAACGATCCTACTTCAGTAAATAAACTGCTTGTGTGATTTAAGGCAGAAGGATTTAGCCTGGCATGTATAAAGAAGTAACAAGGTAAAGAGTAACCAGATCCTGCTGTGATTTTTTCCCCTACTTGTTTTTCTACTGGGCTGGCTTCATATATATTGTATTCTGTGTTGTAATGGCAATCAAAATGTATATTTTTATTACAAATATTTGCACTGTAAAAATGATAAAATAAATAGTATTTTTCAATTCACCTCATAGAAGTACTGTACTGCAATCTCTTTGTCGTGAAAGTGCAACTTACAAATGTAGATTTTTTTTTTGTTACGTAACTGCACTCAAAGAAAACAATGTAAAACTTCAGAGCCTACAAGTCCACTCAGTCCTACTTCTTGTTCAGCCAATCGCTAAGACAGACAAGTTTGTTTACATTTACACCACTGGCTCTGCCACAGACTTGCTCTGTTTCTAAATCAGCACTGCTGTGTTTCTGCAGCTTTTGCCCAGTGACTTCTATGGCAACAAAAAGGTAATTAAAATGGCACAGCATTACTTGTGCAGGCCTTTTGTCCTTTATGGTGTAAGACTTTCTAGACGTAGTAACTGTGTTGCACAGTGTTGGCTTCCTGCAACAGAATGCCTTGATTAAATAGGGAATACGTTTCCCAAGTGAGGCAATCCCTTTTCTGATTTAGTCCCCCCTCGCCTTGCCTACACTTGTGGTCATTTTGAGCAATTATCAAGCTTCAAATATGGCCTGTTCCCAGCCTCATGTTTACACTGCAGCTTTTATTCTGCCTGTCCTGAAGGCCTGTGTCTTGGACAGCTACATTGCAGCAGTGTACAAGCGCTCAATTCTGTTGTCAGAGGACACCAAAATACCGGTTTCTCCTGAAGATGCTTTGATGCTGATGAACAAAAATATGGACGTGTTGGAAGGGGCCATCAGGACAGCAGCCCTGCAGGTACTGTCATTGGCTATTCTGTACTTAGATGTGTTTAGGGGGAGACTTTTTGTTTTCGCCTGTCTTCTCAGGGTGCATGTATCATTGTGCCTCCTGAAGATGGTATTTACAGCTGGGTCTTCCCAAAGGAAACAGTTTACTCCTATCTTGAAGACTTCCCAGATCCACAGGTAACTGGATTCCATGTAGTGACCCTGAAAAATATTGTCTTTGCTACTAAAAGGGGCAGTGGTATGGTGGGAGAGGGGTTAAAATCTTTATTCAGCAGTGAAGACCAATAACTTCACTGTGGCTTGTATAGTTCTAAAAAGTATAGGCTAATAATGAACATGTAATATCTGAAAAGTCTTTTGTGGCTGGTTGCTTTCACGATTGTTTGGTGTTCTCCCCCCCTCCCCCGCATAAAGTATAGTCTTAAATAAAATGGAGTAACTGTAATGTACTTGTTGGGTCCGATGCTTATTTGAAACAAAATATAAGGGCCCTGTTTTTTCAACGAGCTCTGTCGGTTCTATGGCAAAACCAGGACCTAAGAAATATTCACTATTACAATGCAGGAAACCTGCTCAAAGGGTTAAAAAAAAATCCTGTAATCTGTGTTTTTATTTGAACTCTGAATGATGAGTTATTACACAGTGATCTTTATTCAGTGCTAGTAATACATTTCTGGTAACTAGGTAAAAGTCAAAGTCCAATAAGCATAAATTGACATCCCTTGTTATCAGGTCCGAACAGATATTCTGTGATGTCACAGTGCAATAATTTATGTTGCGCAAATATGAAAAAAATACTTCTAAAATGGGGGAGTAGCTTCATTCTAATAGATATTAGGCTGCATTTAAGGGGAAATAGTCCCAATAACTTTATAAATCTTAGTGCTAAAACAATAACCGTTTACAAAAACACTACTGAACAAACAAACCCATAAGAAAAATATCAGTTAAACTTGAAAGTCTTCAAAGAAGGACTTTCAGACCTTCTAATTTCAATTCCTTGCTTTTTAAGCCATTCCTGGCTTTGTCCCATTGCACAGGTTACTAGAATTAGGAAAGGAATATAAAGTAAAGGAAGCTGTCAAATTGTTTTCTGGTTATTATAGTACTTGAAGTCCTACAAACTCATTCGGGCATGTAGGAATGAAATCAGGAAGGCTAAATCACACCTGGAGTTGCAGCTAGCGAGGGATGTTAAGAGTAACAAGAAGGGTTTCTTCAGGTATGTTGGCAACAAGAAGAAAGCCAAGGAAAGTGTGGGCCCCTTACTGAATGAGGGAGGCAACCTAGTGACAGAGGATGTGGAAAAAGCTAATGTACTCAATGCTTTTTTTGCCTCTGTCTTCACGAACAAGGTCAGCTCCCAGACTACTGCACTGGGCAGCACAGCATGGGGAGGAGGTGGCCAGCCCTCTGTGAAGGAAGAAGTGGTTCGGGACTATTTAGAAAAACTGGATGTGCACAAGTTCATGGGGCCGGATGCGTTGCATCCAAGAGTGCTAAAGGAATTGGCGGATGTGATTGCAGAGCTATTGGCCATTATCTTTGAAAACTCATGGCGATCGGGGGAAGTCCCGGACGACTGGAAAAAGGCTAATGTAGTGCCCATCTTTAAAAAAAGGGAAGAAGGAGGATCCTGGGAACTACAGGCAGGTCAGCCTCACCTCAGTCCCCGGAAAAATCATGGAGCATGTCCTCAAGGAATCAATTCTGAAGCACTTAGATGAGAGGAAAGTGATCAGGAACAGTCAGCATGGATTCACCAAGGGAAAGTCATGCCTGACTAATCTAATTGCCTTCTATGATGAGATAACTGGTTCTGTGGATGAAGGGAAAGCAGTGGACGTGTTGTTCCTTGACTTTAGCAAAGCTTTTGACACGGTCTCCCACAGTATTCTTGTCAGCAAGTTAAAGAAGTATGGGCTGTGTGGATGCACTACAAGGTGGGTAGAAAGTTGGCTAGATTGTCGGGCTCAACTGGTAGTGATCAATGGCTCCATGTCTCTTTGGCAGCCGGTATCTAGCGGAGTGCCCCAAGGGTCGGTCCTGGGGCCGGTTTTGTTCAATATCTTCATTAATGATCTGGAGGATGGTGTGGATTGCACCCTCAGCAAGTTTGCGGATGACACTAAACTGGGAGGAGTGGTAGATACGCTGGAGGGTAGGGATAGGATACAGAGGGACCTAGACAAATTGGAGGATTGGACCAAAAGAAATCTGATGAGGTTCAACAAGGACAAGTGCAGAATCCTGCACTTAGGACGGAAGAATCCGATGCACCGCTACAGACTAGGGACCGAATGGCTAGGCAGCAGTTCTGCAGAGAAGGACCTAGGGGTGACAGTGGACGAGAAGCTGGATATGAGTCAACAGTGTGCCCTTGTTGCCAAGAAGGCCAATGGCATTTTGGGATGTATAAGTAGGGGCATTGCCAGCAGATCGAGGGACGTGATCGTTCTCCTCTATTCGACATTGGTGAGGCCTCATCTGGTGTACGGTGTCCAGTTTTGGGCCCCACGCTACAAGAAGGATGTGGAGAAATTGGAGAGAGTCCAGCGAAGGGCAACAAAAATGATTAGGGGACTGGAACACATGACTTATGAGGAGAGGCTGAGGGAACTGGGATTGTTTAGTCTGCGGAAGAGAAGAATGAGGGGGGATTTGATAGCTGCTTTTAACTACCTGAAAGGTGGATCCAAAGAGGATGGATCTAGACTATTCTCAGTGATAGCAGATGACAGGACAAGGAGTAATGGTCTCAAGTTGCAGTGGGGGAGATTTAGGTTGGATATTAGGAAAAACTTTTTCACTAGGAGGGTGGTGAAACACTGGAATGCGTTACCTAGGGAGGTGGTGGAATCCCCTTCCTTAGAAGTTTTTAAGGTCAGGCTTGACAAAGCCCTGGCTGGGATGATTTAGTTGGGATTGGTCCTGCTCTGGGAAGGGGGTTGGACTAGATGACCTCCAGAGGTCCCTTCCAACCCTGATATTCTATGATTCTATGAGAATTGTGCATCCTGTATTAGAAACAGTCATTAGAACTGCACTGAGCTCTGCAAGGTCCATGCTTCTTCCAGAGATATGGCGGAGACTAAAAAGCAGAGCACAGGACTGTGGGAGTTATAAAAACAATACAAAAATTATAGGATGGAACAAGCATTATGGGATGGAGAAAATGGTGTAGACCTTTATTTGAGGATCCTCTGAACTCTATCAGAGATATTCTGATTAGACCAACCTCTGTGTACTAGACACTGGCTTTCAAGGACTACAGATCCCCTGGTGGGTGCCCTTTGGAACTGAACTGGGCTTCCCAGGTCAGAAACTGAGAGTTGCTGCTCCTTTCTGTGGTTTGGGCAAAGAAAAGCTGTGATGGAGCCCTTTTGTTGAATTGCTGCGTTTGAAGATACGCGACCAGGGTTAAGACTGAGCTACTGTTGACAACATGCTAATGCTGGGTCTATGCTCTCTGTGCTGAAGATGCAGTGTTAAGGCTGTGTGGCTACATTTAAGTCTAAGAAGAAGGAGGGATTTATTGTATGATCAGATTCACAGGCTATTGCTCTCTGATATAACTGTCTGTATTATCAGCTAGTACTGTGCAATCCTAAACTGGTCACAGTTCAAAATCACCTCACTCCTTTTTATCTCAACTAAATTGCCTTTGCCAGACTTACAGAGCACTGGCCTGAACTCCAGCAAGCCAATGCACGAAGGAGAGCCCAGGACTATAAACTTAAAGGAGACGGTGCACTCAGGAATGGGGTGGATCTGTGTATAATGATAAGAGTGTTGGTTAGGTTTATGTTGCAGTTGAAAGCTGCAGCCATTAGCTGAACTATAGAAGTGCTACCTACTGACCTCAGACAGTTATAATAACTAACGCTGCATTAATCCACTGCATTTGCCATTGTATGTTGCTCAGATAACTTTTAAATAAAATTGTGTTTTCTATTTTGGGTGTTTTATTGCCTGTATAAATATTTATACTTTTTGATCCTGGAGGCAACTGAGGCATACCTATAGGTGTGTATAGTATCTGTCTCTCTGGAGGCACCACCAACTACAAATATTCATATGAGTAAGAGGACTTCTGCAGAAGGATGACTAGAGGATTTCCACCTAATTCCCCGTCTCAGATGGGACCCACCTTCCCCTCCCCCGAATCTCCATTATCCTTAATGACATAAGGCACCCAGGCAACAGGTATGAGTTGCCTGCTCCCGAATAACCTAGGAAGGTAAAGAAGCTTGTGTGGGAACTTGACTCCTAGTTCCCAGGAATCCGTGGGCGAATCATTAGTATCCCACAAAGCATTGTGAAAATGTCCCATAAGGCATTGCACTGGATGGCAGCACAGGACACACTGGGATACCGATCCGTAGTGCACCACTTTTTCTATAGATGCCACCACTCTTAGTGGGTATGTGCAGTGCCATCACAAGCAGCCACGCATGCATACATCCAAGGGATATACAGATGTTGTTGGCAGTACACCAACGCAACTTACATTAGTGAAACTTGGCAAGGTAAACATAGCCTTAATTTCCTATCTGTAAAATTAGGAGGAGAATGCTACTTCACAGGAATGTAGAAATGACTAATTAAGGTTTATAAAGTGCTAACATTCACCCAAATGCACCCCAAACCTCTAACAACTTGGCAATCCATTGACTTCCACATTCCCAGCTTATTTTGACAAATGACTCCTGAAAACATTTTTAAACGTTGATAACTGTGCACAGACCCTAGCACAAGTGGAAGATTTGCCTCTGTCTTTGTACATAAAATTAGTCATTTAGATTTGGAGGCCCACTAAAGCATCATCTTGTGTAAAAGCTTTTCTAAAATCTTTGGGCTGGCCCTGTTCATAGAGATGTGATCACAAGGAACAGGAAACAGTTTTGTCTGTTGAAGGAAGGGCCAAAAATATTTCCCAGGTCTTTACAAATATACAGTACCAAAGTGAGGAATCAGTATTTCCAGGGTGTTTTGAGCATTTCAGGGTATTATTTATGTCCATGAGATTATATATACTAGAGCAAATTATTATTATTCTTATGTTTTCATGTAGCGGACATGAAAATTAAAAATGCATGCAGACTTTCTTCAATATTTTTGTTATGACCTGGGTGAAATCTTGTTGTGGGTTAAGTTAAAGCCTCATTAAGATTGATAGGTGTGAATGCACCCTTCAGTTAACATAATTGTAAGGAAAAGCCATCCCTAAAACAAAAGGAGTATTTGAACCTGCCCAGAAGCTTTTGCAGAATATTGTTTGGGTCAGAGAGAGAGTGTGAAAATTGGCAGAACACAGAGGATCAGTGTGAGCCAAGCGAACAGCCAGAAGGATCTACTGAAAGTCTAGTGTATGACCTTGGAAGAAACCTGGGAAGAGGTTTGTGGGTCAGGGTGAAGGTTGAAAACTGTGGTTTGTTTTGGTGCTCTGAGCAAAGAAGCTGTTCCCTGTTCTTTGATTCCTTCTGTGTTCAGAGACACAGAACTTTGGACTTTCTGTGGGAATAATTAAAACTGTATCAAAGAAACACCTATCACCAATTTCTACTACTAGACCCCAAATTATTGGCTAGCTGCTTGGGTCAAAACAGGTAACACAGTGTTCAGAGTGGGATCCAATTTCCAAGGAGAGAGATTGTGAACGGATATAACTGTTGAAACAAGTTGAAGCAAATGATGGCAGCTCTCTCAGAAATTAAAGATGGCCAAAATGAATTAAAGCAAGACCTAAAACAAGATCTGGAGGTTTCCCAGAAAGGCCTCGGAGGGGACTTGCAGGCTGAGAATAAATCCCTGTTAGAGCATCAATTACAAATTGCCTGGACAGACTGGGAAACACAACTGCAACACACTCAGGCTGGAATAGTAGAATGGATTGATGAAGTGACCAACAATCTGATGGCCATCGACCAGAAGTTTTACCAAGAAATAGTGGAGACCAAACAGGCTTTGGCCAATCTGGAATCTGCTAACTGAGAAGAATTGAAGCAAGGACTTAAGGACCTGAAAATTTGGATCCAGAGGGAAATCAAAGGATCACAGACCACAAGGGAAAGCAGCCACGTGGATGAGACTTGAGCTAGCCAGAGGACTTGGATAAGACTGGATATTTACAATAGCTTTCTACCCCATTTGTAACCCACAGAGGCCCAGAGGGGAAAGAGTGGGCTGTGCAAGAGCCATCTTTGAGGGAAAAACTCCTGGGAAGCTTCTTTGGCTCAGTTCGACATTGTAGCTCAAATTGATGGCTGGAAGGGACTGAAAGGGGGATTACTAGCAGCCAACTTGGGTGACCTGTCATGGCATTCTTGCATGCTATCCAGACCAATGAAGGGTTGTATCACCATCTGCCCTGTAACCCTGTGTGCCTGAAATACCCTGCTGCTATAGCTCCCAGCCTGGGATGCTAACAACTAGCCTTCAAGCATGTAGGTCACACCCTATGTGTCTGGGTGCTAGACAGCCCTAGTTTAGCGGCTCCAACTTCAGCAGCCTGTCTACTGCCCCACTCTGGCTTCCACCAGCCTTGGTTACAACCAGCAAGGTGACCCCAACACACCCCTCGTCCCAAATTTTCCCTAAGACGTGTGCTCTGAAGTATCCACCCCATTTGGACTACTCCGAGAAATAATAAGTTTCATTGCTTGTTTAAAGAGACAAAAGCAAGTTACAGCTTACTAAATAGCTGGGGTAAATGTCCTTCCCTACAAACACAGTACTGAGTTGGTTTATAATAACAATAAAACAAATTTATTAACAATAGGACGTTGGGTAAGTGATGCCAAGTAAAAGATATAAAAGTGGAGATGGTTACAAGCAAATAAAAGTGAAAACATGCATCTAAAATCTAAAGTTTTATCTAGTGAGGTGCAGGCTTTGTTCAAGATGGCTTTTTCTTCAATCAGGACCTTCCGCAGAAGTACAAGGTGCTGGTTTCCTTTGTCTTCCTAGGTGGAAGTTCTTTGCCTAAGCAGATTTCTCACCTACATTCAGTTTCCAGAGATTTGAACCCTGCGTTGGTTGAAGTACCCATCTTTCTCAGCTTGCAAGAGCTCTGGCCTCTCATGTTTGTCTAGGGATGGATGCATAAATGGCTTTGTCTTTGGTAACAATGTTGTGAATCATTATGAAAGGAATCGATAAGACAGAAAATATCATATTGCCTCTATATAAATCTATGGTATACCCACATCTTGAATACTGCATGCAGATGTGGTTGCCTGTCTCAAAAGAGATATATTGGAATATGAAAAGGTACAGAAAAGGGCAACAAAAATGATTAGGGATATGGAACAGCTTCCATATGAGGAGAGATCAATGAGAGTGGGACTTTTCAGGTTGGAAAAGAAACGCCTAAGGTGGAGATATGATAGAGGTCTATAAAATCATGAATGGTGTGGAGAAAGTAATTAAGGATGTGTTGTTTACTCCTTCACATAATGCAAGAACTAGGGGTCACCAAATGAAATTAATAGGCAGCAAGTTTTTAAAAAGTATTTCTTCACACAACGCACACTCAATCTGTGCAACTCCTTGCCGGAGGATGTTGTGAAGGCCAAGACTAAAAAAGGATTCTAAAAAGAATTAGAGAAGTTCATGGAGGATAGGTCCATCAATGGCTATTAGCCAGGATGGGCAGGAATGGTGTCCCTAGCCTCTGTTTGCCAGAAGCTGGGAATGGGCAACAGGAGGTCGATCACTTAAATGATTACCTGTTCTGTTCATTCCCTCTGGGGCACCTGGCATTGGCCGCTGTCAGAAGACAGGATACTGTGCTAGATGGACCTTTGGTCTGACCCAGTATGGCCATTCTCATGTTCTTATGTCTCTCAAAGTTCAATGACTTTATTTCAAGAGACAGGATGGTCTCATGCTGTTCTTCCCTTCCTGTGGGCTTCCCATCCTCCTGTATATAAATGGGGGTTCCATTGTTTTAATTCCACCATGTGTAATTTACATATAAGATAGATAAATTACTAATGTTCCCTGCTGTCCTGGAAGAGACCTGTATCTCCCTCTGTTTGGACACAGACTATAACATTTAAAATCAATTAATGTTCATGATTCCTGATAGTGTTAATACATCCATTTTACGATATTAATCATCGGTATTTCATAGGCTTTCATAAAGCCTCACTCCAATACTTTTATAATACACTAATATTGTATACAATCAGCTGATTCAGTTGCTTATCATTTGAGGTTCAGTGTCCCGTCCCCCCCCCCACCCCCCCGTGCCGCATTTTATATACCAGTCAACCTTTGAAATGTTTTTGAAAAGTGAAACCCAGACCAAGCTTCTCTATCCCGCTGGGGTGCAGACCCCATGCTGTTTCTTCCCCCACTTGTTAGATTGATTTGATTTCTTTACCTTATATATAAATGGTCCTTCATTGTCTCTGCCTGATGACGGGGTTGGTCAGAGGAGGAAATACCCATTCCTTTGTCTAGGGCAGACCTGTCTACTAACTCCCCCTGACCTGAGTGGTTTAAACACATTTTAGTCATTCCCATAAAAAACAAAACTCTTTATACATACCACATATATACATCATGCAAGAATATTAATGATCAGTGAGTTATTAATTTTCCAGTGACCTATTATATGACTCTTAGATACAGATTATATAACCACACTGAGTTGAGGTACACTGAATTGGTCAAGCCAGCTGAAACTCATTACCTGATACCAGTGAACCTCTGGCTTTAGGTTGCTCTTAGGGTCACATCTTCCCCCTTACAAAGCTGCAGGAGACTTAGCCATTGACTGAACTGGAGACAGCAGGTCAGAACTGTCTTACCTGAACATTGCCTCTAACACCATATTTTCTTTCCCCTTTATACAGAAGAAATGTATTTTTGTCCCCTTGGTCAGTTTACAGTCTCCAGAACATATCAGAGAGAATCTATAATTTCTTCTACAGAGTTATTACAAACATTTCAGTGACATTAATGACCAGTGTGGTGTGGTAGCTTTCAAATGATATACCTTTTTAGATGAATACTCACTACACCTTACACACTGGTGTCATGATATGTCAGGCCTGACAAGAATTGCTGAGACAGAGTAGTGAACCACAAATGAGCCTGTGTGTCACAGTAACCCAGCTCTGATTTTGCGACACATCAAAGAGGTTTAAAGTTGAAATATTGTGTAGGAGGTGGGAGAAGAATGCTGCATGAAGGATTCAAGAAACTTAAAGAAGAAAGTGAGCTTCGGGATAAATAGTTAATATCGGGAGCTTTCATTAAGACTTTAATGAAAGAGAGGACACAACACGATTGTTTCAATGAATTTGTGCTTGCTCTTTGTTTCACCGGACAACCGCTGTTAATTGCAGAGGGACCTATTGATGACATTGTGCAGCAATGTCCAGCAGCAAAAACCCTTCCTAAAGCAGACAATCTCACTCATAAGTATTTGAAAGAAAATGATGATGCTTTATTATCTAAACTGATGGATGAATTGCTGGAAATGTGGTGTCTAATTTGATTTTTGACTTGTCTCCTGATGCTTTGGACTGTCCGATTCTTGGCCTTTTGTTTTTGTTTTGATTTCAAAGCGAATAAACCCACATTGTTTTGTGCTGACGTGACAGTCATCCCCCCTCTGCTGATAGCCATGTTGTCAATGCATCAATAACTGACATGTTTGATATGTACCATCTAACTTGGGAAAATGTGGACACAACTAACAGATTCTGCTTCCTACATGGCGAAATTTGCACAGGAGATTAAACTCAATCAGAAACCAGAGCTGCTACATATTACCTGTCTTGCTCATCTAACGAATGTTGTATTGTCAGCAGCTACTGCTACAGAAGAAATGAAAGACATGAAATCTTGCATCATTGGATTGGGGGTCATTTTCAAGCATGCGAACAAGCTGAAGGCTTTGTTTTACACAGTGCAAGACAAGTGTAGAGCTGACTGCTTCTTACCTACCCCAGTGTGCTACATGGGTGGATGAGCTTGCACTTCGCTGCCTGTCATGTAAATAATGTGTGGATGGTGCTAATGTATGGATCAGCCTGAGTTTGTTGGTTCTAAAGTAGAAACTCTGAAGAGACTGGCAAATAACCAAAATGACTGCTAGATTTTGTGCACCAAGTTAATGTTCATTGGAACATCATGAAAACTTGGAATCTCTGTGTGTCACACAGAAAACACTTGAGTTTTCTCTGACTACTGCCAACAGGTTTGCCAATACAGACATTCACCAGATCCTGACAACCAAAATCTCAGCTGAATTGAGCACAAAAGCTGAATGAGAAACCTATGGCGAGAAAACCCAGCTATATCTGAAAACCTTTCGGACCTGGAACATGAGAAAAACCAAAAAAGTGTTCAAAACCTTCAACACAATGGTCCACAAGGCTCTGTGGCCTGTAATCTGAACCCCAGAGTGTGTGTTGCTGAAGATTCTCTTTGGAATGTCATCCAGGTGTTGCACCACTTTCTCAAGGTGAATTTTTTGCAACAGACTTCTACTGTTATGCCACAGTGTTTCAACCATTTGCCACTAAAGAAGAAATTCCAAATCTGAAAGGGGAATTTACTACTTACATGAATATGCCTAACCTTGACAATGTGAAACTGGATGTGTTGGCTTTTTGGAACAGTCATAAAGATCTACTTCTCAACTTCAGCAAAGTGGCAGAGCAAGCTTTGAGTGTACCCCCTGTATTTATTGATGCAGAGCACCTATTTTCAAAGTTGGACTACCTCCATGACAGCAAGCTCAACATGAGTGAGAATACTTTGAAGAAAATGATGTGAGCATATGCAAACCAGGATTTCTGGAAAAACTACTAACTGTGAGAGACAAAAATACCTTTGCCACCCGACTCCTTGTTGTTTTTGTGGATACAGACTTACACGGCTATCCCCTGATACTTGAAAAATACCTTTGTACCTTTTTTTTAAAAAAAAGTTTAAATTATACTGTATGTGTATATTATTAAAGGCTTCTCTCTCTCTCTTTCCACCGCTCCCCCCCCCCCCCCCCCCCCCGATTTTCTTTTTTTCTAACTGTTTCATCCTGGTTTTAATTTTTGGAAGATAAAAACCAAAAAATTCAGGGGTTTTTTGGGATAAAAACTGAAAACATGGAACACTAGTTACAGTCTTAAAACTGCTGGACATTTTGGGGTTGCAAATACCTTAGCCAAGCTAAGAGAGAACTTCTATTGGGTAAAATGCAGGCAGGATGTAGAAAATTGGTGCAGGAAATGTGATACTTGTATTGCAAAGAAGGGCCTCCCTAAAACTGGGAGAGCCCCTTTTCAGCAGCATCTTGTGAGGGCAGCAATGGCGAGCATTGCCATTGCCATTTTTGGGCCACTGCCTGAGTCAGAGACTACCGATCAATACTTGCTAGTAGCTATGGACAACTTCACAAAATGGCAGTAGCAGGAGCCCTAGTGAATGAATCCTCCACCAGATTTGGGGTCCTGGGTGAGTTACACAAAAGAGATACTTTGAATCCAAAGCGTTTCAACAGGTCTGTGAGATTCTAGGGATTCACAAAACTCTCACCACCCTAACAGACTCAGTCTGATGGGAGGACTTTGGGAGTTCAGTTGGCTACCTTTGTGGAACAGAACCAAAGGAACTGGGATCAGCGTATCCCATTCCTTTGGCTTGCTTGTAGAACAGCTGTCAATAAGAGTATAAAGCGTTCTGCACTCATAGTTGGGTACGAGCTAAGGACCCAGCAAACCTCTCATATGGAGTTCCTGAAGAGGAACAAAGGGATCTGGACTATTTGGAAACCCTACAATCACACCTTAAAAATTTGAAGGTCGCCTCTAACAAAATGGAAAGGTTCTATGATGTAAGGTCACGTGGGGAAACTTTTAAAAGAGGGGACTTGGTCTTGTTCCATAATCCTACAAGAGCACAGGAAAGGAGCCCTAAATTGGATAAACTGTGGGAGGGACCCTGTACGGTACTGACCTGAATACACAAAGTGGTGTAAAGGACACAGTTGGGTCCCAGGATGAAACCCAAAGTTATCCATAAAAGCCACCTAAAGAGGTATCGGGGAGTGGGGGCGGGGACGGGACAGGATATAAGCATGACAGCCCCCTGAAACTGAGAATGTAGCTGTAGAAGTTGAGGCTGGGAAAGTTGTGAGGGGGCTGTCCTAGCCATCCAGCTCCACAGAAACAAATGACACACCTTAGGAACACACTGTAAGGAAGTCCAGGAATAGAAAAGTCCCAAGAGATTTGGGTGGGAATAAAAGTATTTTGAGCTGGGGATGTGAAACAAGCCTGACAGAAACACATTGTACATAGTTGTAGATCGTTTAACAAATTTAAAATATTAGGTTAATAGTTTTTCTCTTTGTTTGGGTCACCTTGGGTCCCCTTCATATAAGGTGTCACCATTTTGAGCACTTTCAGGCTGATGGGTGGAGTTACAACAGGGGGAGTGGTTATGCTGAGAGGTATGGTGACTGCCTGGATCACTAACCTTTGAGACTGGGTATGAACGCACCCTTCAATTAGGGTAAGGATAAGTTAATCACAAGCCAAAAGGGGTTGTAAACTTGCCTGGGAGTTTTGGGCCAAGTGGCAGGCGAGGTTTTGCTGAGTATTGATTTAGATAAGGGTGCCTGTGTGTAGGCAGAAGAGAGAGGATCAAAGTCACATAAAGAGCCTGAAGGAGAAGCTGGAAGCATAGTGTATGACCCTGGAAGAAAACTTAGAAGAGTTTTTGGACTGGGGGGCAAGCTGAAAAGAGCCATGAGCAAAAGATGCTGTTTCCTGCTATTTGATTCTTTCTGCATTTAGAGAGAGACAGATGTTTGTACATCTTTGTAAATAAACAAAACTGCATCAAAGAAATCCCTGACTACCACCAATATTTCCTCCTAACTGAAACAATTTACTAATTTTTGGCTAGCTACTAAGGTTAAAAGGAGTGACAGTATTTATAAAGAGCTTGGGGCACCAAGACATGAGTTTGACATACCCTCTGGTTCAGGATCCAAATCACATGGTGACTTTTGAAAAGTTGCTGTGGGCATAATAAAAGCAAGAAAGCCCCTTTGTGGTTTGTTTTGCCTCTCTTTAGCCCTGAAAGGGAATCAAAGATTGTGGCTATTCATCTTGTCACATGTCAGTGTCAAGTGCCAATTCCAAAGGTACAATTTATAAATATTTGTAACTATTTTGATGATTTCATTTTTAAATATAGTACAAAAGAGTCCAGGTGCTAGTGTAATGACTCCATCTTTTCTATAATAGTACATGCTTAACTTCTTAAAGTTATATATCAGCATAGAAAGTTCATAGCCAATTGTACCAGCTGTCTGTGCCAGCAGACTATGTGACTTTTTAGCATTACTACTAAGGGCCCATAATGGGAGATGATGGTTGACTCCTGTGAGCTGTCTACAAACCTTGTGTGGTGGTGCTCAGGGTAGTTTCTAGGAACTGCAGGTTCAATTTTTCTCTGACCTATGCTGGTTTTACATGAGTGTAACTCCATGGGCTTCAGTGGAGGTAATCCTGATTTATGTCAGAATAAGGGAGAAGAGAATCCAGTCCTAAAAGTGGAGTTCCATAAATATAAAGGGAAGGGTAACCACCTTTCTGTATACAGTGCTATAAAATCCCTCCTGGCCAGAGGTAACATCCTGTTACCTGTAAAAGGGTTAAGAAGCTCAGCTAACCTGGCTGGCACTTGACCCAAAGGACCAATAAGGGAACAAGATACTTTCAAATCTTGGGGGGTGGGCGGAGGCTTTTGTTTGTGCTCTTCCTTTGTTTGTTTTTCTCTTGGGACTGAGAGGGGCCAGACAGAAATCCATCTTCTCCAACCCATCCTAATCCATGTCTCCAATATTGCAACCAGTATAGGAAAGCCAGGCAAGGCAGATGAGTTTATCTTTTGTTTTATGTGAATTTTCCCTGTGTTAAGAGGGAGGTTTATTCCTGTTTTCTGTAACTTGAAGGTTTTGCTCAGAGGGGGATCCTTTGTTTTGAATCTGAATACCCTGTAAAGTATTTTCCATCCTGATTTTACAGAGGTGATTCTTTTACCTTTTCTTTAATTAAAATTCTTCTTTTAAGAACCTGATTGATTTTTCATTGTTCTTAAGATCCAAGGGTTTGGGTCTGTGTTTACCTGTACCAATTGGTGAGGATTTTTATCAAGCCTTCCCCAGGAAAGGGGATGTAGGGCTTGGGGGGATATTTTGGGAAAAGACGTCTCCAAGTGGTCTCTTTCCCTGTTCTTTGTTTAAAACGCTTGGTGGTGGCAGCATACTGTTCAAGGACAAGGCAAAGTTTGTACCTTGGGGAAGATTTTAACCTAAGCTGGTAAGAATAAGCTTAGGGGGTCTTTCATGTGGGTCGCCACATCTGTACCCTAGAGTTCAGAGTGGGGAAGGAACCCAGACATGGAGGATGGATGGAAAGAAGCTAGTGTCTGAGAGAGATCACTAGACCGAGGTGGGCAAGGAATGGGGAGAGGGCTGGCTTGTAATCATGGGGGCCTTTTGATGTAAGAAAGCTACAGCTATAAGGGGGGCAGTGATGGTATATGGAAAGTGTTAATCATATCCCTGAACAGATTGTTTTGATTGTTCCTCTCTGCCTTAATAATGGAGGCTTGGTTTACTGTTTCTTCCTTTCACAGCTCTAATCCCTCTCTCTGCAGCTTTCCCTGATTTCCTTATATTTGTGCCTCTTGCTCCACCTATGCCAACATTCTACCCTTGTCCCTTAGCTGAACTGAGGATCACCGTCAATGCCTCTTCCCGCGTTGTCATCATGTGGTTGTTTGAGGGGCAGCTTCTACAACAGAGTTTTTGTTTTTGTTTTTTGCTTTGCTGGAGGCGGATATGCAGAGATCAAGGCTGTTCAGAGGAACCTTCTAACCTCACAGCTTCAGGCTCCTCCAACTCTGTAGGAGGAATGCGATAAGGGGAAAATAATATCACTGCTCAGTCTCTGTGTGCGGCATAAGATAGGCCATCCAAATACATAGCTGGAGGGACAGATGCATGACTTTTTTGTTCTTGGTGACTGGGAAAGGATTTTAAAGTTTCTTAATCGCACTATAAGAAAATCATTCTATTCTAATCTGTTATATGGGGTTAGGGTTGCCAACTTTCTAATCACACAAAACTGAACATCCCTGCCCTGCCCCTTCTCTGAGGCCATGTCTCTGCTTGCTCCATTTCCCCCCTCCCTCAGTCGCTCGCTGTCCCCCCACCCTCACTCACTTGCCCAGGCTGGGGAAAGGGGTTGGGGTGCGGGAGGTGGGTGAGGGCTCCACCTGGGGATGTGGACTCTGGGGTGGAACCAGGGATGAAGGGTTGGGGGTGTGGGAGAGGGCTCTGGGCAGGGGGTTGGGGTGTGGACTCTGGCTGGGGGTGCTGGTTCTGGGGGGGGGGGGGGCGGGGATGAGAGGTTTAGGGTGCAGGAGAGGTTCTGGGCTGGGGCCCAGGAGTCTGGAGTGCAGAGGTGGGTGCAGGCTCCAGCTGGGGGTGTGGGCTCTGGGGTGAGGCCAGGGATGAGGAGTTTGGAGTGAAGGAGGGGGCTCGACTGGGGCAGGGGGATGGGGTGTGGGGGGGTGAAGTCTCCGGCTGGGGATGTGGGCTCTGGGTGGGGCTGGGGATGAGGGGTTTTGGGGTGCAGGAGGGGGCTCAGGGCTGGGGGAAGGGGTTGGGTTGTTTGGGGTGGGTGGGATCCGAGAGGGAGTTTGGGTGCGGGGGGTGGGATCCGGGCAGGGGTTTGGGGTGCGGGCTGTGGGGTCCCAGTGGCGCTTACCATGGCTCCCAGGAAGCGGCTGCCAGGTCCTTGCAGCCCCTAGGTGCACGGGCAGCCAGGGAGGCTCCAGGCACTGCCCCTGCGCCCGCAGGCACTGCCCCTGCAGCTCCCATTTGTCGTGGTTCCTGGCCAATGGGTGCTGAGGAGTCAGTACTAGGGGCAGGGGCAGTGTGCGGAGCCTCCCTGGCTGCCCATGTGCCTAGGAGCTGCAAGGACCTGGTGGTTGCTTCGGGAGCTGTGTGGAGCTAGGGCGGGCAGGCAGGGAGCCTGCCTTAGCCCCGGGTCCCCACTATGCTGCTGACCAGACTTTTAAAGGCCTCCAGGGTTCCTTTTTGACCAGGTGTTCTGGTCAAAAAACAGATGCCTGGAAACCGTATGGGTGGTGGTGGTCTAAAGTTAGATACTGGGAACATTTGTCCTTACATTGCTCTATTGGGAATCTTAATAATGTAATTGGTGCCCAGATAGTATTGGTGATTGTGTATTAAAAATACCTGCTAGGCACATCAGACAGAGCTGGATGCTTTTTTACAAGCCTTCTCTGCTATATTTGACAACCTGCATTGAGTCCGTACGGCTGAAGCAGCACTGTGGAATCTTTGGCAAAGACAGTGACCCACCACTACATATATGCCACTCACTATCAGTGAGATTGGCATAAAGAAACAGATACTACATCATCAATCTCTAGTCCCCTTCCTAATTCCAAACTGCTCCTAAAGAACTTGGAGCAAATGCTGATATCGATTCTCTACTGCCTGGCAGGTATCATACCTTTCAGGTCAGTCAACATCTTCTTGGAAAACTATGAGTGAGAAAGGTATCTTAAACAAAGCCTTGAACCAAAACTGGCTAGATTAAGTTTTAAATGCATGTTGTCACTTGTATTTGCCTCGTAACCATTTCTAACTTCATTTCTTATACTTGAATTCACTTAAATCCCTACCTTATTTTGTTAATAAACTTTTATTTTTAATCTATTCCAATCCAGTGCTTTGTTTAAATTGAACCATTTGGTAATGCCAGTTAAGGTATCAAGCCATTGACTATTAACTCTGTATAGGAGCAACAAACCTTTAACATCTGAACTGTTCAGGAGAGGGCAATATAGAACACACTTTTCCTGAGAAAATTCAGAACTGGAAGTGAGTTGGGATCAAGCTGCAAGTAGTAACACAAGCTGGTGGAAGCCAGTGAGAGACTGGTGTGTGGCTGACAGGCTGCTGGGGTCAGAGCTGCCCAACCAGGGCTGCAGCTATACACTGACTCTCACTGTAATCTGCATGCTGGTAGGTTGTTTGTGAGGTTGGGAGCTATGACAGCGAAGCATTGCAAGGTACCCAAGATTGTGCGACAGGAGGTGACAACCCCTCACTGGTCTGGATTGCACCAGGATATGTGACACATCCCACTTCAGAGTCTAAACAAATGCCTCTTTTGGATCACTTTCCCTTCTGGTCCACTCATACCCTTAATAGTCTCTTGAGTGGAGTAATGCAAATGGAGCTCCTACAACAGAAGCGACCCCAGTATTACCTCCATCTCCGCTCACAGGGGAATGGGGAACCTCCCGTGTGGCTGTTAAACTGCCTTTTGGCTCTACATTTCTGATGCAGCCTGACTGTGGCAAAGCTCCACTCTACCCTGGCCCTCCTTGAGACCCCGTGCCTCAAGGTCATGCCCTGCGAGCTATTGCCTCAGTAAGAGGACCTAGTCCCATACCCAGGGCTCCTTTTGGCAGCTGCTTCCCAGCAGCAGGGAGCTGCGAAGGAAGCTCTTTTTCCATTTGAACATGTACTCCTATTGCCTGTCCCTTCACTCCCTGCACTGCAGGTACCAGGTCACCTTTGGCCTGGGGGCACACTCCCCACCCCTCTTCCCACCCCAGGCACATGGCTCATAACATTAGCTGATAGCATCTTTGACCTGCTAAACCCAGGATTGTGAGTTCAATCCTTGAGGGGCCCATTTAGGGATCTGGGGCAAAAAATGGGGATTGGTCCTGCTTTGGGCAGGGGGTTGGACTAGATGACCTCCTGAGGTCCCTTCCAACCCTGGTATTCTATGATTCACTGATCTGTGAATAGTAACCTCTGCATCAGTCTCCAAACTGACTCTTCCAGCATCATGTCCAGAGAACTTATGGGAGTGTAGCAAATTAGTTAATTTTATCATCCATTTATCATTGTATTATGTGATGTTATGGTCAGTTTATATGCTATTTCATATATAATCAATGTATGCTAAATAGATTTAAGTTGTAGGATTATAGACGTATAGGAGTGATAAGTATTTAGGAGTGATATGTATGAAATTCAGTGTGGATAAATGCAAAGTAATGCACATTGGAAAACATCCCAAATATACATATGAAACGATGGGTTATTTTAGCTGTTACCACTCAAGAAAGAGATCTTGGAGTCACTGTGTGGATAGTTCTCTGAAAACATCCACTCACTGTGCAGTGGTAGTCAAAAAAGCAAACAGAATGTTGGACATCATTAAGAAAGGGATAGATAATAAAACAGAAAATATCATATTACCTCTATATAAATCCATGGTACGCCCACATCTTGAATACTGCATGCAGATGTGGTCATCCCATTTCAAAATGGGTATATGGGAATTGGAAAAGGTTCAGAAAAGGGCAACAAAAATGTTTAGGGGTATGGAACGGCTTTTGTATGAGGAGAGATTAATAAGACTGAGACTTTTCGGCTTGGAAAAGAGACAAAGGGGGATATGATAGAGATCTATAAAATCATGACTGGTGTGGAGAAAGTAGATAAGGAAGTGTTTACTACTTCTCATAATACAAGAACTAGGGGTCACCAAATGAAATTAATAGGCAGCAGGTTTAAAACAAACAAAAGGAAGTATTTCTTCACACAACGCAGAGTCAACCTGTGGAACTTCTTGCCAGAGGATGTTATGAAGGCCAAGACTATAACAGGGTTCAAAAAAGAAGTAGGTAAATTCATGGAGGATAGGTCCATTAATGGGCTATTAGCCAGGATGGGCTTTGATGGTGTCCCTAGCCTCTGTTTGCCAGAAGCTGGGAATGGGTGACAGGGCATGGATCACTTGATGGTTACCTGTTCTGTTCATTCCCTCTGGGGCACCTGGCATTAGCCACTGTCGGAAGACAGGATACTGGGCTAGAAGGACCTTTTGTCTGACCCAGTATGGCCGTTCTTATGTGATTGTGTATTAGGTATATAAGTAAAACATGGCTGAAATGCAAGGCCTATCGATTGAGACCTGTAAGATTTTAGCTTAGCCATACTAGGTCATAGGTTTAAGAATGCTTAACATGAGTGAGTGACCTAGGAATAACGCTATGCCTGTAAGGTCACAAGGTTTCTGCATAAGATGTGCTAATAGGTGAGGTTACGGAAAACTACATTGCAAAAACTGGAATTGTATTGTCTGAGACCATGAGACACCTGATTGTAACTACTTAAAATGTCTGTCCTGACCGCAATACAAAGCATGCATAAATGCTAATGAGAATAAGAGGAACTATGAACAACCTATGAAAAACAGGGCACCCCTGGGATTCATGGGGTGTGAAAGGACAGATAAGGGAAAAAAGGCTGACACCTTCATGCATACGCATAAGGTGTTAGGCATGGTCAGAATTACAATTACAGAATTATGCTGGCTGGGTAAGAATGGGAAGATCCAAGGGATGACCCCACAGAAAACCCTAGCAGGAACCATCCCTCTGGCAATGATGATCTATTGAGAAGTCCATCTAACCCTAGAATATCATTGAGGATGAGAGTATGACTACAATTATAATTATTGCATAGATTTTTATAGGATTTCTATATCCATGGGTAGTTGTCACTTTACTTATTGCTAAATTACATTTATGTCATGGAAGTCATGAAATCCATGACTTCCAGAGACCTCTGAGACATTCTCTGCTTCAGCCCCAGGGACTCTGGAGCTAGCAGCCAGCAGGGTCCTGGCAGAGTTCCAGTGACAGGTGACAGCAGCGACAAGTGATGGGGGGGCTCCCTGCAAGGTTCAGCGACAGGTGACAGACTCCTGAGGCGGCCTTCCTCAGGGTTTCAGCGACGGGCGACAGCCTCACTTGGGGAGGGAAGAGGGGGGTGCCTCGGGTGAGCGGCTGGGGGTGTCCCATTTTCTCTTTGGGATATATGGTCATCCTGCAGCTTCCAGCTGCTGCGGGCGGAGTAGGAACCCCACAGCTCCCAGCCACCATGATGGCGGAGGAAACCATGGAGCCGCAGCAGCAAAAGTCACAGACAGCTCACAGCTTCAATTAATTTCTGTTTTATTGCCTGTGACATGTCCATGACTTTTACTAAAAATAACTAATACAAAAATCTTAGCCTTACTTATTGCTTTAATAACACCTGTAGTCAGTAGTGAGCTGGAACCGGTTCGCGCAAACCAGTTAAATTTTGAAGCCGGTTTAGAACAGGTTGTTAAAGGGGTGGGCAAACTCTGTCCTGTCCGGCCTGCCTGAGCTCTCGGCGGCAGGTCCTTCACTCGCTCCAGGTCTTTGGTGGCACTTTGGCAGTGGATCCTTTCAGTGCCACCGAAGACCCGGAGCAGGTGAAGGACCCGCTGTCGAGGTGCCACCGAAGACCCAGGGCGACTGAAGGAACCGGTTCTTCAGCTTTTGGCAGCTCATCACTGCCTGTAGTACAGATAAGACTTTGTACTTGTGATTGTGTCCGTAGTCGTTATCCTTGGACTTCATGTGTTCCTAGAGTCACTAAATCTGAGAGAAGCATCAGAGGCAATTTCATTCTTGAGCTTGAAACTGTAGCAACTGGAGGTAAACCCAACCTGGTGTAATACACAACATCACCAAATTCACTTTAAATAAAATAAAAGGATAGAGGAGGAACAAAAAGCCTCCTTCAGTCCCACCATCTATGACTGCAGCCATCTTGACAAGAAAAAGAGATAAGAACTATTTCTCTCTAGCTCCCCAACCAGATAGACTTTTGTTTCAGACTTTTAAGTTTTGGGAGTTCTGAATCTGGGTCCTGAGGTAAGAGCCTTTAACCAGTTTTCCAGGTGTGTGCAGTTCTGGTTGCCCCATCTCAGAGAAGATATATATTAGAATTGGAAAAGCAGTAGAGAAGGGGAACAAAACTTATTAGGGGTATGGAACAGCTTCCAGATGAGGAGAAATTTAAAAAGACAGCGGTTCATCTTAAAAAAGAAAGGACTAAGGGGGGATATGATAGAGGTCTATAAAATCATGACTTGTGTAGAGCAAGTGAATAAGGAAGTGTTATTTACCCTTTCACATAACACATGGGATTCTATGGAGCAGGGATCACCTAATGAAATTAATAGGCAGTATGTTTAAAACAACCCTAAGGAAGTGCTCCTTCACACAACACACAGTCAATCTGTGGAACTTGTTGCCATGAGATGCTGTGAAGGCCAAACATAAGTGGATTAAAAAAGAATTAGGTAAGTAAATGGAGGATCGGTCCTTCAATGGCTATTAGCCAAGATGGTCGGGGTGCAACCCTATGCTCTGGAGTTACCTAAACCTACAACTGCCAGAAGCTAGGTCTGGACAACAGGGGATGGATCACTCCAAATTGCCCTGTTCTGTTCATTCCCTCTGAAGCATCTGGCACTGGTCACTGTTGGAATACAGGATACTGGGCTGGATGGCCCATTGGTCTGACACAGTATGGATGTTTTTATGTTACGTTCTCCATTCATGGGGCTTCCTTAAGAGGGTGACATACTTGTGTTAATTAGTGTGTTGGTTTCTCATTAGTCTGATCTGAACAAGCACACTTGTTGATACCGAGTTAAGATAAAGTAGGGTGAGGTGTATCTGCAATAGCACACCTGGCTACAAAGGAATGCATAGAGTGACCCACCCCTGTATACATAAAAAGTTTCCATCACAATGTGCAGTGAATGATCATAAAAAAAAAAAATCTACACAAATGCAAATGAACAAATAAGAGGGAAAAATAAGCCCTGAGAGTATTGGTTTACCCTGTTATGTCATATTTTCTTCCTGTTTAACACAATTACTCTTTTGACTATATTGCGTGTGTGTCTGTTATTCCTTGGGAGTATCCAACTATCTGGCAAGTAACTCAAATTCTAACCACAGGGTAACTTTTCCTTCCAAGCTGCCTTGCTGATCTTGCCAGGAAGGAGAGAGGGGAGTGGAGGCACTGCCAATTATCGTTATCTGGGAAGAGAATAAGGAATTTAGCTCCTGCTGCTCTGGAGGCGGGATTCAGATGACCCCCAGGCCTGTCCATCAAAATCCATAAAGAGATTGGCATTAAATGAGGTAACCAGGCGCATAGGAGCGCTACACAGATAACACCCCAGCATCCATCCCCACCCAACCAATATGCCCAGGTTCCTCTCTTCTTTGGATATCTTCTAAAATTCTTCCTCACTGCCATTGTTTTAGCAGAGGGAGCCAGCTGGCCTGTTGCCTTATTTGTGTCTTCATGGGAGCTCAGTAACTTAGGTCTGCTTCTCAAAATACTGCTGGAAACTTTTGGGAGACTAGGCAGCCCATGTGACCCCTCTGTTTAGCAGTAGATCAAAAAAGGGGTTCAATACTAGGCATGAAGTGCCCCATACTCCACCACATAGAAGAAAAATCCAGACCTTCCACCCAAATCTCGGCCCAGAGAAGTATGAACTGCCATTGTTCATCTTAATGGGAAGTTGACTCTGAAACCTAATGATGACAATGTAAACATCAGTGTTAACCACTTCACTACTGATCAAAGCATACAGCAAAAAAGAGGTAGAATCATAGTTTGAAGATATACAGTCTATTGAAAATGACATTTCTTCTCAGCATCATGAATGGGTAAAGCCAGGGGTGCTGGAACAATTTATATAGAGGGGGTGCTAAGAGCTATTGAACTAGACTGTAAACCTTGTATATGATGGAAACCACTTCAAGCCAGGTGGTGTGGCAGCATCCCTACTTCAAACACCTATGGGTAAAACTTGACTTATAGGCAGTTTTTCTAAGTGTATCACCAGTTATATTTTTTTCCAGTATGACCCTAGGCTCCAGCTCGCTGAAATGTCTAAACCTCAGAGAACCTTTTTGTGAACATGGGCTGAGGTTTGTTGCTGGTTTTTGTTTTTTCATCATCATCCATCATCATCATCATCATGTTCCTATTATGTCTCTAGCGTTTAGGGCTGTGACAAGGCTCCTCCACTCCTATTTGTTTCCGGCAAATCTTTCAATGGTTCCCCAGCTGTGCCCCAGGTTTTTCAGCTCAGCTTCTACAGCTCTCTGCCATGTTGTTTTTGAGCAGGCTCGTTTTCACTTGCCTTCAGGTGTCCATCTTATTGCTACTCTGGTGATGGAATCAGTTTCCATCTGAAGCACATGATCGATCCATCTCCAATGTCTCCTGGCAATGATGGTGCTTGGATCATTTTGGCTGGATTGTGTCAATAGATCTTGGTTTGAGATTGTTCTGGGCCAAAAGATACAGAAGATTTTTCTGAGGCAGGTTGTATGGAATGATGACAGTTTGGATACGTCATACTTTCTCATTCCCCAGTATTCTGCCCTATAAAGCAGTGTTGAAAGTGTGCAGCTCTGATAAATCTTGAGTTTGGTTTTGGTGTTGTATTTAAGCTCCTGAAGGTGTTCCTGGCTTTATTGATTTTGTTCCAGGTGTCCTGGCTTGTTCCACCATTCTGGCTGATGATGGTGCCCAAGTATGTGAATGTTTCTACATTGGTGAGAACATAATCCTCTATCCGTACTGGTGATGGTGAGGCAATATTAAAGGTCATGATATCTCTTATTGCAGTTCATTTTCAATCCAATTAGCTGGCTGAATGCGTTGAGTTGAGTTGTTTTTTCTTGTATACGGTGTTGCGTATGTGATAGGAGAGCGACATCATCAGCGAAGTCCAGGTCTTCAAGGGATGAGAAGAGTGTCCATTTAACGCCTCTTGGCATGTCTTCTGTTGTACGCGGCATTATCCCGTCTATGGCAATGTTGAAGAGGATTGCAGATACGACACACCTTTGATGTACTCCTGTTTTGACTTCAAAAACTTTACTGAGAGAGAATTATACATCTAGTAAAGGACTTGCTGCTGAAAGGTGTTGTCATTACGATCTCCTATCAGCAACTCAGGGGGCTTTTTGCTATCAGAATTTTTCAGGGGGCTGGCAGGCAGCAGAAGAATATGGCTATGACTTAGTGTTGGGATACTTCACTGTAATCATAAAGAGAAAAAAGGTGGTAGGGGGAGCATAATGAGAGCTAATGGCTGGAAGCTGAAACTAGAGAAGATAATTTTTATTTTTTTTAACCAGGGAAGGTAATTAATCATTGTAACTATTTATCTAGGGATGCAATGAATTCGCCATCATTTAGTCTTTAAATCAGAATTGGATATCTTGCTAAAATTATATGCTATAGCTCAACTGGAAGTTATGGTCTTGATGCAGAAATTTAGGGTTTCAATTCTTATAGACCAGTGGTTCCCAAACTTGTTCCGCTGCTTGTGCAGGGAAAGCCCCTGGCGGGCCGGGCCGGTTTGTTTACCTGCCACATCCGCAGGTTTGGCTGATCGCGGTTCCCAGTGGCTGTGGTCCGCTGCTCCAGGCCAGTGGGAGCCGCTGGAAGCGGTGGCCAGCACGTACCTCGGCCCGCGCCGCTTCCTGCAGCCCCCATTGGCCTGGAGCAGTGAACTGCGGCCAGTGGGAGCCGTGATTGGCCGAACCCGCGGACGCGGCAGGTAAACAAACCGGCCCGGCCCACCAGGGGCTTTCCCTGCACAAGCGGCAGAACAAGTTTGGGAACCACTGTTATAGACTATTCCCCAGAGTCCTCCCTAAATGCTATAAAAACCCCAGGGTGGTGGTTGAACATACTTACAGGTGCTGGCTCCAGACAGCTCCAGCTGAATTTAAGTCTGGCAGAAATTACTGGGTGAAGTTCTGGGGCTTGTGTTATGCAGAAGGTTAGAGTAGACCATCATGATAGTCCTTCAGATTATAAACTCTATGAATCTTGTGTCATGGTCACTCCTACTTTGCTACATGCTAAGCAGGCACCCTCCTCCCCGCAGCTCCCACAGGTTTGTCTGTCGGCTTGGAACACTGAATGACAGAATAACCACAGAACATTTCCACCGGTGTGATTCCAGTGATCAGGTGGAATGTCCCTCTTTTGCTGTGATCCTGCACAAATTCTCAGGGTAGAAGAAGGACAAATACGTACTACAGCCGCTGACTGGCGGATTAAACAATTATGGTGACGTAGCCTGTGTCTGCCCGTGGAAAACTGGGAGGGAACGGCCGTGTCAGCTGCTCCCCCCTGCGGCTAATGAGCGGGTTTAGCGTGAGCTGGGCGTGCTCACGAATAACAACCGAGGCTGCTGCTCCTCTCACAAGTCTTTCCCAATTCCCGTGCGAAATACCAGGATAGACATTTTTGTCTGGTGAAGCTACATCAGGCTGCGGTATTCAGGACTCTTCGCAATGGGCAGCCAGGAAGCAGAGACCCAGGAGACTTTGCAAACCCCAGGTGGGAGTAAGAGAGTTTTTGGTTCTTTCGGATCCTGCTCTCTTTAACCTTCTTTAGTGTGTCCGCGGTGCTGTTTTCTCCGCCCCCTCCTTCCCCCGCAAGGCAATTGGGCAATCGCTTCGCTCGCCCAAGCAGTCTCCGAATCCTTTCGAGACTCCGGGCTGGCTCCTTTTTGTTTCGTTTAGTTATGGGGTTGTGTTTGCTGCTGAAGGAGTTTTCGGGATCACTTTGCAACTCGGGAGGGAGAAGATCTTCTCTTCCCACCCCGGTTATTTTCTTTTCCTGTTGTTGTTCTGCCACTAAAATGCACATCCGAAGAATTTAGGACTACTGTACGAAGATCTCTGGCACGTCCCGCCGTTCACGTGTAAATCTCTCACTGTTGAAATTAACCCATAGCATTCTGTTCTAGGGTAATGTGTTCAATTGGCTATTTCTCTTTATGGGACAGCTAACTGAAGCGCAACAGAAACTTGGTTTGTTTAGTAAAGGTTTATAAAACGATGACGTCGAAAGGTTTTTTGCTGGGTATTTAAAAACTCTCTGAAGCTAATTGCGACCCTAGCCAACTAATGGAAAGTCTTACTAGAGGGGCCTGAAGCCAAACCTGTTAAGTAACCATCCTAATTCACCTTGGATAAAGACATCCCTGCCTCCCCGGTAACCTCTTCTGGCCTCAACCTCACCCTGGAATACAGCAGGAGACCCCTCCCTCTGCCCACTTTTTTTAAAAAAGAACAATTGCTTTACCAAGTATGTAGCAGACAGGAAGGTTCAGGTCTTAATTCTTGTGCTCTGTGACCATGGCAAAAGAAAACAGTACAATTAAATACTATCGATTACAAAACTTTTTTTGAAGGATACAAAGAGCTGGTAGATGGTCTACATCTATATTTTGAAAGTTTCTTACATGTTTATTTGTAAGCTGATTGTTTCTGGGTCTCTGGGCTGTAAAACAAAGTGTATGTGAGGGGTCAGGTGCAGACTTTTTATGGCATATGTAATGATCATTAATACAGTGTAGACAAAAGACTACAACTTTATATGCTGGAAGTTGTCAATTCACTTAAAGGTGCCCAGGCACTCAGTACTCCGGTGGGCAGTTCTTAGTCCCGCAAATAATCCCGTGGAGCAGTGTGTGAGTCAGGGCAACGGTGTTGGATCCTTTTGTCATTGATGCTGCAAGCTGCTCAGCTGTGGAAAGACACTGGGACTCTTAGGCCTTGGCTACACTTACAGATGTACAGCGCTGTGAGTTAAACCCGCCTTCCTACAGCTGAGTAGGGAAAGCGCTGCAGTCTGTCCACACTGCCAGCGCACTGTCCTGGCCACATTTGCTGCTGCATTGGGAGCGGTGCATTGTGGGCAGCTATCCCAGCATTCAAGTGGCTCCAATCTGCTTTTCAAAGGGGGGGTGGAGTGTGACAGGGAGCGGGGGGGGAGAGTGGGTTTTTGGGGCGCTGAGTGTGTCAGCTGAGCTGTCTTGTAAGTATAGACCCCCCCCTTCCCCCGCCTCTCTCTCACTCACTGAAAGCATAGGGCAGCTGTTTCTTTTTTGCTCACAGAGGAGATAAGCAGCCGCTCGCCGAAACGGACCCCTCCCCCCCGCGCCGCCTCTCTCTTCAAGCAAACATGAGCTGTGGGCGCTCCAAACGGGGCGCCCCTGCCTGCCTCTCACTCCGTCAAAGCAAACAGGAGCTGTGTGTGTTGTTTTGATAAGCAGCCCCCAGGGCTTTGAGCGCACATCCGCCTCCGGAGTTGACCACAAAACAAGTTAAAAGGATTATGGAGTTTCCGGAGGTCAATCAGTGCCTAATAAGGTTTCTCCCTGTTTACACTGGGGCTGGAGTGTCTCAGCCAATGCGCAACAGCTGTTAATCCTCTCCGGGAGGTGGAGTACCAGGATCGCTCCAGCCAGGGAGTCAGAGCACTCTACGTGCCTTGCCAGTGTGGACGGGGAGTAAGGTAGAGCGCTCTGGGAGGCTTTATTGCAGTATAACATGCAAGTGTAGCCAAAGCCTGAGAAGTCAAAGGGACTCTGGGTGCCAGGGGCGGGCTATCTGTACAGATTAGGTTGCGGGGTTGGGGGAATCTTCACTTATGGTACAGTAATATATTGAGAAAATGATGTGATTAGGGCTCTTAATCGCAATTACCTTTTCCTGACCCATGGGTTTAGGTTACTAATTCCAAATTCCTGGAGGGCACATCTCTTGTAAACAGACAGCTTGAAATTGTGTCCCAGTTTATCAGAGCCTAATACAAATATTTGTAGTTCTAGAAAATGGCAGACCAGAAGCTCCCAGTGAAGAGTCAAGCAGGTTTACCAGAGATCAGCTCTTCACAATGGCAGCAACAGCTTGTTTGAACTTCAGTTCGATGATTTGCTATTCAATCCTGGGGCCCTTTTTTCCAAGAGAGGTAAACAATACACAGCTCTGCAAACTATTCAGATTTTTTAAAAAAATGGGAAATAACTTTAAAATATAATCCGATAATTTATATTGCAGCATCATCCCTAGAGGCTACATGTGAGCTCAAGCTCCTATTGTGCCAGGCGCTGTAAGAGACCGTTCCTGTCCCAAAGCACTTGCAGCCTATTTTAGATGAGACAGACAAACGGTAGAGAGAGGTGAAGTGATTTGCCCTACCTCACGTAGCAGGTCAGTTGAAGAACCAGGAATAAAACCCAGGTCTCTTGACTTCCATTCCAGTGCCCTATTAGATCACTCTTTTCTCCCCTGCCACCTCCAACTCATCCACTTAAGTCTTCCTCCTCAGCCTTTCCCAGGCAAACGTTTGGCTGGCTGGCAGATAGGAAACCCACCTTTACTGTCACATTAAATTGAATGAGTTGAGAAAAAAATGCATGTAGAGCCCCATGACACTTCAGAGTAATCTTTTTAGAACAAATCCATTGCTCAGAGAGAGAGAGGCAGGCCCTGGTCTGCTGGCCAGATCAAGGGTTTTCTCCTTGAACATTCCAGTGTTCCACCCACCTGCCGCATGGAGTGATCTTCAAAGCTTGCCCGCAAATGGTGCATAGCCACCAGGATCTGTGAGAGGCCAGTGCTCTCTGTGCAGAGGCCTTGTACCTCTGTTCCAGTGCTGGAGTCACCCTGGTTCTTTTCCCCCTACTTTCTGAGCTCCACTGGCAATGCAGCTCCAGTGGAAAAGAAAAATACAGTGACCAAACCTATTACCTCTTCCCAGATAACTTCTGTAGGGCCAGTGGGGAGATGATGTCATCTTTCCCCCTGCCCAGTCCACACTCCCTCCCCTGCATGGATCCCAAATTTGCAGGGTGTCCTCTGTGGCATCCTGGGATGTGGGGGTAGGGGAACTATGCTGTGGAGACAACAGATTCCTTCATTAGCTCTTTCCTTGCAGGGGGGATGAGGTCTGTGCACACCAGGTTCCACCTGCGTACGGACTTAGGGAATGCGTTCTGTCCCTGAGTAAGGTCCAATTAGCTGACCTGTAGTGCAACACAGCAACTTAGAATTTCCATCCTTCACACTTGCTTCCACGTGGAGTAGATGCTGCTTCTGCTCCTAACTACAGAAATACTGAATTGTGGTGCAAGGTGATTTTAAATTGCTGTAGAGTTACTGCTGAATCTCCCACTCTTTAAAAGAGAAAATGCTTTATGACCATACTGGCAGGTACAATGAAAGAAGGATAAAGACGGAAGACTTGATTAGAAAGTATAGTCACCAGATGCTAACATTGTATATGGTGCTTTGTTTTGTGTTTTTGTTTTGTCCGCATTCTGAATCTGGCTGTCGTGATGTTTCCTTTTACAGGCAGAGAAAAAGGGTGCCAGTGATGCAGTTGTTGGACTGATTTTTGGATGCTTTGCTTTATTCGATTTCTTGACTTCTTTAATAGTAGGCAATTATGTAAGTATCTTTAAAGTTTTCAGTACTGACTTAATTATGGAATAGTTAACAACCTTACTCAGAGCCTGGTCCAGACAAATCAGTTTATGAATGCTAGCACACACAGGCTTGCTTTTTTAGAGGAAAAGAGATGGGTATTTAGTGGATAGGGAAAGCTAACTTAGGCACTTTGAGACTCACTCCATCCTCTAGTAAATGTGTTTAGGTAGTCTTCCTATTTTCCAGTTGCTTTTACAGACATCCAACATCCTCCTGGCAACGAAGAGCCTGGACACCTGTAAATTAAACTAGAAATAAGGAAGACATCCAGCAGCATGAGATCAAGTTGCTCTGCTGACCATCAGCAAGTGCTCCACAGTAGAGAAACCACTTTTCTAACAGAAGGCATGTTTTTCTCTGTCTGAACATTCAGACAGTTGGTTTTGAAGCAATAGAAGTCTTTGTGCTGTTGTTAAAATAGTGGGTGGTTGCAGACAGAGCTCCAGCAAGAAGGGGTCAAAAACTCAACCAGAACACACTGTGATCAAAGCTCTCCTTTCCACTCTTTTTGGAGTACTTTTTTTTTAAATTGCACTTTTGCTGGTCTTTTGGTACCTAAAGATTTGAAAAATGGCCACTAGTTCTTCCAAAATTGACAACCTCCTTAGGCACTCTCTGCATTGACTGCAGTCTGGCCTGTCATTGGGGATGGAGCTAAATCATTCAAGGAAAACATTTTAAGGCTAGAGAATGTCTTCTAGGTTCCTACGCTAAATGTGGCTATCAAATATGATTCTTAAACCTATGTACAGGTTGCTTTAAGGCCACAGCTTGACTTTTTTAGGATTTTGAGATTAACTTTTCTGCTCTCTCTCCCCTTCCTTATCTAAGGAAACAAGGAAAGTCCTCTAGTCTTTTCAAGGAAAGTGGAATTAAACCTCTGGTGTCTCCCAAGGAACTGTTCCCTCTAACTATACCTCCCAACCCTCTCTCAAAAAAAAGGACTCTTACAACAGACCACTGATGTGTGGGAGGGAAAAGGGGGATACCCTGCTGTCTTCTCATCACTGCTGTCCTGTCTAGCATATTTACCCTATTGCCATGGTTTGAGTAGGAGTTAACAAGTGCAAGTTCTGAGTTTACCTTATTCCTTTCTCCCCTCCATCAGTCTACATCCACCACCCTTTTCTTCCTGTGTTTCATATTATTTTCTCAGTATTCTCTCTCTCCTGCTACCTCCCCCACCCACCCACACAGCTGAAGATATTCCTCTTGCTGAGCCAGGAGGCTGCCTCAGAGCTAGCTGTGGCTGGAGCTGTAGTTTTTGTGTATCTTGTCACTAGTTGGGAGTACATATGACTGCTTACCTTTCTGCTGTGAAGTTGGGGGGAGGTGTGGAGCAGTTGAGGCCTCCACTGGAGGTGCTGCTGTGTGAAACACACAATTCATTACCAATGCAATAGACAAGTGGGTAGCCCGTAGCAATGACTGGACATCTCAGGGTTTCACTGAAAGCTGGACAAACCACTGGTTTCAGTAAAACAGGCTGCTGTTTCTCTAGCCCTGAACAATCCAAAGAATCTGAAATGTCTGCTCATGCTAAGGCAGGGTTAGAATGCAATTAGAAGCCCCACAGGGTTATATTGTTGAAGGTCACCTGGCCATAGGCTGTGCCCCCAGCCATCCATTTCCTAGCTGGTACAGTCTGTAGTGAAAGCAGGCCATGCTGTCTTGCCTCTGGCATTTCTGAGAATGGGGAGAAGTGAAGTGCGTTCCCTTTGTCCTGTCAGTGATTTTTCTAGAGCGTGCACACAGTGTTTTGATTTCATAACAAAACTCCCCAAATAAGTTTCCTTCATAAAAGTGGACTTGAAATAATTTAAAATGTAATATTTATTCTTCACCAATTGCAGCTTGTACAAATTGGAGCCAAATTCATGTTTGTGGCTGGGATGTTTGTCTCAGGATGTGTTACAATTCTGTTTGGGTGAGTGTGTTTTCTTGCATCTTATTTGTAGTGTGAAATTTACATTGTGTTGTTAATTCTATGAAAAACAGATGGTCTTGCTATTAAAATTCAGGGCTAGGAGTCAAAAGACCTCAGCTCTGTTTCTGACCTTGGGCTGGTAACTTAACCTCTTTGCCTTAGTTTTCCTTCTCTGTAAAGTGGGAATAATACTTACCTAATTCATGGGGTTATAAGGCTGCTTCAGTACTCTGAGATCCTTGGCTGGAAGATGCCATCAATGTAATTTGCTATTATAGTTATTGGAAAAACCTCAAGTAAGTATGGTAATAAGTGCATACAAAATCTAGCTCAGAAAATGGGATTTTAAATTGTTTTAAATCCACTTGGAAATCAGAAGCTTTGCCTGGCAATTGTAGGGGCTAAGGCACTAACTTGTGCAAAATGTTACTTTTAAAAAATAAAGCCATCTAGTTCTCATTGGGCAGCTGTAAAATCAAGTCTGCTTCGTAGGGATGCTTCTTGGCAAGACTATGAGGAGCAACAGAGGAAGGCACTGGAGTTCTTTACAGGGAGAAGGACCCTGTGCTGGCCACCTGCCTCCAAAGGATGGGGGAAGCTGGAGGAGGGCTAGAGACATTTCCCTCCCCTTCCCAGCAATAGGTGGTAGAAGATAAAACGCTCCTTTTCTCCTTCAGGTGGCAGGGGTATGTCTGTACTGCATTGTCAGCTTGGGACTGTGAGACCCAAGTCTCCAGACTAGGTATTTCTGAGCCTGTCTTTTTGCATGCACACTGCATAGTGAACATGGGCTTACAATTTCTGGAGCTGGGTCTCACAATCATGCTGACGCATCTGTACTGCACTACACAGACCCAAGTCAAACCTTCTGATTCTGGGGGCGTATCCCAGGCCTCTTAGCGAAATATCCAGCTGAAGGGATTTCCCTACACCCCCATGTATTTCCCCATCACCCCTACCCCCAGTGGTCAACTTGTTACATGCAGTGTTGCCAATTTAATCGGTTGGAAATTTGAATTTAAATTGAAATATTAATACACCCTTTAAAAGCATATGCAGCATATGATAAAATACTTGTACCTGAAAAAAGCATAATAGTTTGAAAAGTATGAAAAAAGACTAGCTTCCTCAAATAGCTGTATTTTTTTATGATCATGTCAGCACATTTGTTTTGGTGGTGATGGCTAACCTAATAATTTCAAATTATGACTTGCAAGCAAGGTCTCAATGAGCCCTCCCTGACAGCTAGTGATGAGCCTGGGGTAGGAGGAGAAGGATTCAGGACCAGACTGTATTTACATGAACACACCTACTCTACCTAAAAAGAAAAGGAGTACTTGTGGCACCTTAGAGACTAACAAATTTATTTGAGCATAAGCCTTTGTGAGCTACAGCTCACTTCATTGGATGCATGCAGTGGAAAATACAGTAGGGAGATTTTATATACACAGAGAACATGAAACAATGGGTGTTACTATACACACTGTAACAAGAGTGATCAGGTAAGGTGAGCTATTACCTCTTCTGCTGGTAATAGAGGTTAGCGTCTGGCAGGGGGTTGGGGTTCAGGGTGCAAGCTCCAACCCGGGGCCGCTTACCTCGCAGCTAACGAGGTACGGGGAACTGCGGCCAATGGGAGCTTTGGGGGAGGTACCCACAGGCGAGGACAGCATGCGGAGCCCTCTGTCCCCTCTCCCCCAGGGGCTGCAGGGATGTGATGCAGGGCCCGTGGCAATCCCTCGGGCCGTAGTTTGCCCACCCATGGATTAGATGCATGCGGTGCAACAGTGAAAGACTCAGGAGTTGAAAGAGTGAAGAACTCTCTCACAACATTCAAAAAAATGTGTACATGGCTGATGAATGCACTGATGCAAATGGGCATCGAGTATTAAGTCATTGTGTACGCTGATGTCAGTGGTAGGTCAATAGATGCATTTCTAGATGTTCAGGTTATAGAAGACACATTGGCTGCATCTGTGACAATCCGCATCTTAGAATTAAATTCTTGTAAACTGAACCCCAAACAAATGGTTGCTTATGCATTTGATGGAGCTGGAAACTTCTATGGAGACATAGTGGAGTACAAACTTTGCTTAGAGAAAAGTATAACCCTAATCTCGCCTATACACACTACAGAGGCCATCCACTCCAACTAGCACTAGTACCAGCTGTAGAATCTTCAAGACATTTAAAAAGCCATAAATGTAATGTCTTCATTATACTTTTGCTTAAAAAAAAAAAAAAGTCCAGAAAGACTGACCGTCTTGGAAAAAATAGATACACTGGGACTGGAGTTCAAATTAGTCCAATCTGGTAATACCCGCTGGCTTTCTCATGAATGACCCCTGGCTGTTGTCTTAAAATTACTGCAACAGTTATTACTGTCTTTGGAAAGTATCTAGCAAGGTAGGACAGATCTAAGTGGCGAAGCTGGTGGACTACTTTTGCTACTATGTTCAGAGAAGACTATCACCATTCTTTCTTTTGTAAGTCTACTGTTGAAATCACTTAAAATTGACTGGGAATCTGCTACAAAAATAGTAGACCTCTGTCCAGCAATAGAAGCTACATTTGGATCAGTCAGAGTGATACATTGAAAACATACTGAAAGAAGCAAAGACTTCAGTCCAGAAGTTGACTAATGAAGGCACTTGTATTGAATCCTTAAGTGAAGAGGACAAGATATGTTTAAGCCAGCTGAAAAATATACAGACTTGATTCTTACAAATCTACAAGAGCTATTTCTGGTTTCTCTTCAACCTCTAAGTAGCTTTTTACAGATGACTGCCTTATAAAACACTGATAGTTGAGTGGAGTGGGGCACTACCAGCAATGGGGCTGCCTTCTGACCTGATCACATTAAAGAATTTTAACCTAGAGTGGAATATCATAGGATGAATGAATGAAGATTTGACTTCAGCTTCTTTATCATCACTCGTGGCTCGACCCAATCTTTGTGCTATGTTTCCTGGGATGAAAGAAGTAGGAATTTGTCTCTTGCTACTCCCAGTTACAACAGCTACAGCTGAATGTTCTTTTTCTTCATTGAATAGAAATTTTGTGTTCCGAAAGAAGTCACCTTCTACCTGATCATGTGAATGAACTAATGAGCATATCAATGGAAGGACTGGACCTGTGAGAGTCCACCAAAGATGAACTTCTCAAATGCAATGCATTCATTAACAAAGTTGTGCAAACTTACAACAAGAAATCAAGAAGGATGTAGATGTAGTGCTTCATATAAGGCTTGAGTAGCCAACTTTAATTTGTGTGATTTTTTTTTTTTAAACTTGAGTTAAATCTAATAAAATGGTCGTGAAATATTTTGCAATTTTTACTATGATGCCATACAGCCCACCTTTGCCCTCATGGTCTCACCCATCGTCAACCCTCACCCACCCTGTAAATTCAAACACTCCAACACCCCCATTCCTGGGGAAAACACTGGCTGTAGCCACTCTAAGCCTTAGTTCATGGAATATGAAAACTTGACTGTTCATTCCATGGCACTTGACCAGAAGTTGTCTCAGCCTGCCAACACACGCAGTGGAGCCATCTTTGCGTCTACACACTCCCAGCAACTGGAGCCACCAAGAAGGATGAAACGCCTTTGGAAGAACTTGTCAAGCTTGCACTTTCACGTCATGAACAGAGCATCTATGAGACACTGGTGGACATCTTGGCAGCCATTTTTGTCCTATCAGAGGGACTTCTCAGAAGGGAAAACAGATGTAGCAGACTCCAACTAGTGGCTGTTGCTCGTGACTCTTGCTGTAGCCACAGATTTCCCATATGTAGATTGACGTTTCTGGAGCAGGGCCATGAGCATAGACTGGTGGGATCACATCATCATGCAGACCTGGGATGCCCAGAAGTGGCTCCAGAACTTTCACATGAAGCAGTTGATGTTTGTGCAGCTTTGTGAACCGCTTTCCCTGACCCTGCAGTGTCAGGATGCACACATGAGGGAGGCCGTGCTGGTCCAGAAGCAGGTTCCTATAGTCATCTGGTAGCTGGCTATCCCTGACTGCTGTAGGTCTATAGCTGTCCAGTTTTGTGTTGGCAAATCAGCTGTGTTGGCAGCAGTTTGTGAGGCAGTCAGAACTGTGATTTACTCAAAGGTTAGTGGGCATAAACAAAGTCCCTGAAATAATTGCTGGTGTTGAGAAAACGGGCTTTCCAAAGTGTGATGTGGTCATAGATGGGACTTGTGCCTTTAGTTTGCCCTCCTCGAGGAGCATTTGAATGCACAAACCACAAAGAATTCTGCTCCATCATTGTGCAGTACCTGGTTGAACACAAAGGCCAACTGATGGACTCTAATATGGGCTGTACTGGTAAAGTGTGTAATTCCAGGATTTTCCATAGATTGGGACTTTTCCTTCACGGACAATCTGGGACACTCTTCCCACCAAGTGACGTTGTTATAAATGGGTAACTGTCCCCACTGGGGGACCCTGTGTTGTACCCCCTTTTTGCTATGACATTTAAAACCGTACCCTGAGGTCAGAGGGTCTGGTAAAAGATGGCTAATTACATTCTCAGTAGCTGTAGAATGTGTAGTTGAATGTATCTGGCGGATTGTAATCCTGTTGGCGCTCTTTGCAGAACCATTTGAATGCCAAAGTTATCAAGGCCGTCTGCATTATTGTGACCTGCTGCATTCTGCATAACGTCTGTGAGGACTGAGTTGAGCCATTCCAACAGGAATGGACTCCGGATCCTGCTGGATTGCTTGACTGGTACACACAGCCAAAAAGTGCACCTGTCCTAACTGGAGCAGGATCCCTACATGCAATGGAAATCAGGGATGTTTTTTGTGCCCACATTGTGGGCTTGCACAACCCCAAGGATGAGAGTGAATGTAAGTGCATCATAATATAAACAGTGAGCGAAATACTATCTGTTAGGAGATGGGCTCCCTTCACACATCTCACCAGGGATGGTGGTGTGATGGGTTATATCACAGAAACCCCCTTGGGGCTGCCAACTGATGTGCCAAGACTACTTCTGCCCCTGCTTTCCCTGCCAGCGTGGGACTCCAGCACCCTGTCTTGCTAAGCCAGACACGCCAGTCTGCTCCGACACAGACCCAGGATCTGAACCACGTGCCCCAAAGCTACAGCCTTAATTGCAAGCTACTTAAGAAGTGTTCCTGTCTTTAACACTCAGATGCCCAATTACCAATGGGGTCTAAACCCCCAATAAATCCATTTTACCCTATATAAAGCTTATACAGGGTAAACTCATAAATTGTTCGTCCTCTATAACACTGATAGAGAGAGATGCACAGCTGCTTGTGTCCGTTCCACCCACCCTCTGGTATTAGTACATACTCGGGGTTAATTAATAAGTAAAAAGTAATTTTATTAAATACAGAAAGTAGGATTTAAGTGGTTACAAGTAGTAACAGACAGAACAAAGTGAATTACCAAGCAAAATAAAATAGAACATGCAAGTCTATGTCTAATACAATAAGAACTCTGAATACAGATAAAGACCTCACCCTTAGAGGAATTCTAGTAAGCTTTCTTTTACAGACTAGACTTCTTCTAGTCTGGGTCCAGCAACCACTCACACCTCCTGTAGTTACTGTCCTTTGTTCCAGTTTCTTTCAGTTAGCCTCTCCACCCTCAAGGATATCTCCTTAGCCAGCTGAAGACAAAACGGAGGGGTCTCCCACAGGCTTAAATAGACTTTCTCTTGTGGGTGGAGATTCCCTCCTCTCTCCTATGCAAAGTCCAGCTCCAAGATGGAGTCTCATGGGCAAGTCACCTGTCCATGCATGACTCAGAACTTAAAGGTGGCAGCCATGGTTCGCATGCCTGCTTGAACGTCCTCAGGTAGATTTCTCATGTGGATTGGAGCCTTACAAGATTCATTGTCCTTTAAGTTTTTCTGGAGTGGGCACCTAATTTGCACATTCCTTTCTCAAGAAGCTGACCAAATGCTCTACTAAGGCTGCTTAGAAATCAAGCAAGTATTCACAACTTCAAATACAAAAATGATACATGCATACAAATAGGATTAATAGATTCAGTAGATCATAACCTTGACATAGATATGTTACAGGGCATATGTAGCATAAAACATATTCCAGTTAAGTCAGTCAGTCATATATATAAGAAGCATATTTCCATGGGGTACCATCATAGGTGGTTCTAATGAATTTGAACTTATGGATGCAGTGGAGTATATTGCTGTGCATTATTTATCTTTATTGTATAAAATAGGCATGTGATTTAACCCACTGTTTGTGGATTGCTATGTAGGTCAGCTTTAGTAAAGATAATAAACCGTTCCAATGACTCCACATTTATGTGGAAATAAAATCACTTTATTTCTAGACATGCATCTAGTAACTGACTACATATAAAACACTCCAAGCTCTGTTTCACTAATTCTTAGTGTCCTGTGTCCCTCTGCTCTTTAGCCCTTCTACTGTGTGCTGCGTGCACTGGCCTGTGCTGCACCAGAGTGGAGGAGTGAACAGGGTACACTTGTCCTCTCCACGTAATGTTTATTCCTTGTGGCATGGACACCCAATCACAGAATTGTTGCAATTCTCTGATATGGTGGCACTGTACCATGGTGGGGACTCATGGAGTGGGGTAGAACAGGAGGGGCTGGAGTCATGGAGTTTGCTGTCATGAACACAAGCAGTCTCTCAACCAGTTATTTCTGCTGTACTCCTATTTTCCTCTCTCAAGCGCTGTTCGTGTTCCAGAAATTGCACTGCCAATCTCTCCTCACGCGGTGCAGCCTCTTTTTGCCTGACACCTGGCCATTGGTATTGAAGTTGCTGGCTGGCCTTATTCAGGATCTCCATCCATTCTTTATGTACCTGTTTTATTGACAGATAGGAGTGTGCCCCCTCCACAAGGCTCATGGTTGGCTATGGTAGCCCTGCAGGGGTGGAAGGGCATGCCAAGCCTAATGAAAGAACACATTATTGTCTGAGTATTTATTTTAAAAAAAAAAAGTAAGTTTGACTTCATCTGTAGCATCTGGAATCTCAAGATCAAAAACTGATACTCTGGTTTATTATATTTAGTTAACGTTAAGTTCTCAGACACTACTGAGAGTTGAGCAGAGCAGAAAGCAGTCACACGTTATGGTGAAGTCCAATTTACAAGATCAATTTAAATTATAAAATTACAGACCATTTTCCCCTTATGGGTGTCGGGGAGGAGACCACTTACCATGGATTACTCTGCTTGTTTTTGCAATTCTCTTAGGCTGTCCACTTTTAGGAGGACATAACACTTCTGCCAATTCCTGAATGTCAAAGGGATCTTGTATTCCAAGCTACTGGAGGCAAGCCAGCTGTGTGTGCTAAAGAGCTTTTAGGCTTATGGTCACTGACCAGCAATCTACAAGAGGAGGGGGCTAGTGACCTCCAGAGGAGCCCTAATTTAATAACCTTTCCCCTGAAATGTGACCACCCAATTGGAGTTCCTGCTTCAGGAAAGTTTGCAAATGGGATTGAGTGAAAATTCATGAGCAAATAAACAGGATGCTGTTATCCTGCAGATGTATTACAGCCCACCCAGAAAGCACCCTGCATTCAGGCAGTGACCCTGGTGCAAGCTTGGATTTACAATACAACCCCTATGGACTACATACTGGATGACTTGGACTCCTAATACAGCATCCATGGAGTGTATAGACACCCCAGGACAGGACAGACTTATAATAGGATATACATCACCTAAATAACATCCCCTTTCCCCTGGGATCGTACTTGTGTAACAAGGGACTTCAAAGCGTCCCCCCCTCCTCCGACTCATAATATGGCACCCATGGACTACATACAACTCCCCCAGTGTATTTCAGAGTATTAATAAGGCTCTGGGAGGGAGTTTGGGGGGGGGAGGGAGAGGGGTGCAGGCTCTGGGAGGGAGTTTGGGGGCTGCGGGGTGTATGTGGGGAGGCGGTGCAGGCTCTAGGAGAGGGTCAGGGGGTGTGGTGCTTAGGTGGGGCTCCAAGGCAGGGCAGGCTGCCGCCCCCCAGGTACTGCCCCCGCAGCTTCCCATTGGCCGCGGGGGCAGCACGAGGAGGCACAGCCCCGCCCCGCCCTGGGGCAGCAGGGAGGAGCTGGCAGCCACGTGGAGCGAGCAGGCAGGAAGCCGCTCAGCTCCGCTGTACTGCCGGTGGTGGGTGGGGCCCCAGGGCATTTTAAATCGCCCAGGGGACATGCGGGAGGGGGGAGCGCCTGGGGGTGGCATGTGGGACCAAGGGAGAGACCTGGCCCCAAAATTGCTGGAGCCCCGTGGGCCACATTGGGGAGGTTCTTGGGCCGCAGATGGCCCGCGGGCCGGGAGTTTGAGACCCCTGGTTCTGGCAGGCCTTCCATCATTAGTTGATACAGTATATGCTGCTACCCCTGGCTTGTAATAATAATTTTTACTAAGGCATAAGCTGAAAATCTATCCTATCCGTATATTAATAACAAACATGGGGTCAGAAACTTACCAGGCTCTGGCACTATTGCCTTCTCTGCTTTTGCTGCTGTGGGCTGTTCCTCTGGGCTGTCCTCAAACAGCATCTCTGAATGTGCTGTGTCTGCTCTGGTAGCAAAGCCTCTTCAGAGACCATTGTAAGTACCAGAGAGTCACTGCCTGAGCTTAATCCAGTGGCTGCTGGCTCTCCTTTGATGCTGCCTGAGACTTGGGGGTTATACGGATTGTCATGTACCACCATGGGCTCAGTGGTCAGCACAGCTCCCTTTATCCTGCCAAATGCCTCATAGAAGAGGCAGGGAGTTCCCAGAGGTGTGACTGTCGTCTCTGACTTTGCTGTAGTTGGTCTTGAGCTGATTGATTCTCTCTCTGCATTGACCAACAGTCTGGGGGCTCCCCAACACCACACACTTCCTCAACATTTCCTGGTACACATGATCATTTCTGGTACTCTTGATGAAGTCAGACATCTTGTTCATCTCACAGCAGAAATTAACCAGAATCTGACTGTGTTCCCGAGGCCACCTAGCAGTACACCTGGTATGGGGTTTGTTGTGATAATTGGGCCTACAAATTTACCCTAATTGTGAGTTTGAACTGTAAAAAGTGAGTGTAAATTCATATGATGTCACAGTAACCTATTCTAACAAATGTTGTAACGAGTGCAAGAGAACCAGACAAAGGAGTTCAAGTAGCCTAAACCACAAACGCCCCATTGATGTAATTCAAAGACTGTTGAAACTATGCTTGGCTTATGAACGGGAGATGTGAAGTTAATATACCAAAATTCAGGTATTAGGACTAATTGGTGAACAAAATAATAAGGGTAGAGTCTATTCTGCCCATCACTCCCTTTTTGGGGTCCTTAATTTTGTGTGTGTGTGTGGGGAAAGTCTGAAACTACTGCAGTGAGCTTCACCATCATAGCTGTCCCTCCTCCCCCATCATTTTCTGGAGCGCTTGGCCTTCCTCATCCTGATCCTGAGAGGTGTCCTGAGAGAGAGGGACCCAGTTGACATCACCACCCCTGCCAGCTCCAGCTGAATCCCAAACACCACCTGGGATGACCTTTATACCATCTTTGATACCATCAAAGAGACTGTCAAACAAGGGGCCTTTTTCTTCTAAAATTGGACTTCAGCAACAACATTGAGCTGAGACGGGCTGGAGATTTCCTCACTGCTGCACTTGAAGTCCAATTTTAGAAGAAAAAGGCCCCTTGTTTGATAGTCTCTTCGATGGTATCAAAGACCGTAATGACTGTCCTTTTGGGGAAAAGAGAAGAAGTTAGGTGAGAAGGTTTGGAGATTTCCTAACTTTTTCTCTTTTCCCCCCCAAAAGGACGGTTATTACTGTCTTTAATACCGTCAAAGAGACTCAAACAACATGGGGTTTATTTTTCTTCTGAAAACTCTCTACAGGGAAAGAGGGCAAGGGATGTTTAAATGAAAGCCTTATTTAATATTTTACATTTCAGATGCTTTAACTGTTTTTGCTTTTTTGTATCTTTAACAAAAGGTTAAAAGGATATTTAATGATGTGTTTGCTATGGTGCTAAGGAGGGTGAAGTCTCTGTATCCCAAGTCCCACACCTTGTTTTATGCTATTTAATGTTAAATAGTGCCTGGGTTATGCTAAAACCTGTGGCTGATTTATTCCATGTATATTAATACAACCAACTGCTTCTTGGTGCTGGGCATAGTGAACACAGGAGATGGTTGAACCCAGTTCAATGGTCATCATGGAAAGGAAGGATTGCTTCCAAGGCCTGGGAACTGAGTGGTAGTTTTGGACACGAAGGTCTGAGAAACACAGGCCCAGAGGATTGTGGTATAGTGGTGACAGAGTCCTTGGCCACAAGTCTAGGGACCCAGGATTGAGCTGCATCCATGCTGCAAAAAGACAGGGCTTGGACCTCAATCACAGCAGGGCTTGGGCTAACTCTCACCCCACACCCCACCCCACCACACACAGCCCCACTTGGTGGGTCCTAAGACCCAGGTCCTGAGAGCTTACTGACTCAAGGCAGAATATTTTTGTGTGGATGGTAGAAAAGAATGGGGTAAGGACTCAAGCCTGGGTCTGAGGCTGGGTTTATAATGCAGTGTTAGGCATAACCAGAGATATTGGAGCTTCAAATATATACTGGTCATAAGCAGATACAAAAAAGCTGGAGTCCCTAAGCAAGGTCCAGAGGCAGCACCTTCCACAGCAACTGGGAGTGAAAGTGATGAGCTTCTTACCAGGACTTTGGATCTGGTCTCTGATGTGAAGAGAGCCTACATTGGCTGCTTGATGTCTAAACTTTTCAGGTTCTTTCTTTATATGATGATATACATATGCGATAGGTAGGTAAAAGAGATTCCCATTTGACAGAGGGCAAGTGACTTGCCCTGTGCTTTGACCACTGGACCATGCTGTCTCTAGAAGAAGTTTACCTTACAGTTGTATTTTAAGGATTTTGGTTTTTATTTTGCTAAATTTCATTTGTTTCCTTGTTCTTTCAGTCTGTTGGACAGAGCACCTGATGGGCCAGTATTCATTGGTTTGTGTTTTCTGGTTAGAGCGATGGATGCCATAGGCTTTGCTGCAGCAGCGACAGCTTCATTTTCTGTTCTCGCAAAGGCTTTTCCCAATAACATAGCTACAGTAATGGTATGTACAGAACTACACATTATGGAAGAACGTCCAGAATAAAAGTGTTTTAATGACTCTCCTACATCTTTATGCATTTTGCACTGTAACCATACAGCTGGTGTCAAGGGTCTACCATACGCTCCTCCAGCTTAAAAAAAACCCAAACAACCCCCCAAACAAAAATCTCTAATTTAAATTAAAATGCTATATGCCTGAAGGAATAAACATGCTTCAGGTGCAACATAAGTGATGCAGGTCCTGGAACAATGGAAGGAATGAGGATGTAAAACTGAGCTCATTCAGTAACTTGTGCAGGAGTGTTAGAAAATAAAAGTCGTCATGACTTTCTGAGGATTAGTTGAGGAGGGATTTTTAATATATTCTTCTTGTGATCCATTTGCCAGTGTTGTTTGAAACATGGGTAGGATACTTACAGACAACGTACAACTCGAAAGCTTTTTAGATTAAGTGGTGCATTTTTAGTCTTCATGAAAACTGAATTCCGTATGGTCTATGACCTAACCCGACAAAGGGAAATGGCCTGGCTTATCATTTGACAAGATCAAATCTCCTATTTCCCTATCCAAGGCCCTAGGTCATGAAGGTACTTAAAGATGGACTTGTTGAACTGGGGCCTCTGGCACCTGTCAGTCTTGTTCCTCCATGAGAGATAACAGAGAATGGCATATGTGATGTCTGTGAAAAATAACTAGAATCATCGTTTCCTGTGTTAGCAGCTAGACTCACAGAAGTAGACTGCCACACAGACACTACAGCATTGTGACATTAAAAAAAGTGAGCCCCCTTATTTAAACAAATTCAACTACCTGAAAGGGGGTTCCAAAGAGGATGGATCTAGACTGTTCTCAGTGGTAGCTGATGACAGAACAAGGAGCAATGGTCTCAAGTTGCAGTGCGGGAGGTTTAGGTTGGATATTAGAAAAAACTTTTTCACTAGGACGGTGGTGAAACACTGGAATGCGTTACCTTGGGAGGTGGTGGAATCTCCTTCCTTAGATGTTTTTAAGGTCAGGCTTGACAAAGCCGTGGCTGGGATGATTTAGTTGGGGATCGGTCCTACTTTGAGCAGGGGGTTGGACTAGATGACCTCCTGAGGTCCCTTCCAACCCTGATATTCTATGATTCTGTGAAATTAACTCAAAAGAGAACAAGGGGAGACTTAAGTCTGGTATACATTTAAATTTTATCAGGATTTTAATTATGGGCAGCTTCCTGCCTGCTCGATCCACGTGGCTTTTTTACATCAAAAATAGGTATACTGGTGTAAAGGTGATTTCTACCAGTGTAGTTATTCTTCCTGCAAAGGAATAATGATACTGGTGAAAGCACTACCCATATAGTGCAAGCAGTACATCTTTCTAGTGTAGACATGCCCTTATGTGAGCTTTCTTGTCACTGTTCTGTCACTTCCCAGTGGATATTATGGCTAAATACTCTTTTTCAGGAAAATTTATTGGTCTAAATATAAGCTGATCAAATAATGTAATGTATGTTGGCAATGGGGACTAATGGTACTACAACAGGAGGAGATGAAGTCCATGTAGGCCCCCTTCATCCTGTTCTTTGAGGTCACATCCGATAAAAGAATCCAAACTTAATGGGTCAAACATATCTCTGTTGTAACTTGATGGACTTCATTAGATAGTTGCAGAGGCTAAACTTGACCAATTGTATGTAGGTAGAAAAGTTATTTAACTTAAGGCATCTTTCACCCAAGCCCCAAAGAGGTGACTTAATGATGATTCATTGCAATATGCTTACTAAGTTCTCCCCTTCAAGTTCTAATGTAATTTTATATTTGGGAAGTGTAGTCACTTCATTGCTGGCCTCTTTGCAAATGTACTGGATATATGGAACATCACAGGAACTGGGGACATTAGGCATCATGTGAGTGGCTAAGACTGAAAAAGTAAGAAGAACACTTGGTCTTCCTCTTAAAAGCTCACTTAGCTTTTATCCAGACAATTTTTCAGACTCCCTTTGCTGTACTTGCATGTAAAGATTTTTGTTTATGGCTATGATTTGTTCTAGCTCTTGATCAATGACAGAGCCTAGCTTCTATCTACTAACCTTTGTTCTCTCTCTCTCCTTCTCCCCCTTCTTCCCCACCCCCTCCTTAGGGCAGTCTTGAAATTTTTACAGGGCTTGGACTCGTGCTGGGCCCACCTATAGGTGGTTTTTTGTATCAGTCCTTTGGCTATGAAATCCCTTTCATAGTGCTAGGATGCTTAGTGCTGATCCTGGTGCCTCTGAACATGTACCTCTTACCAAAATACGGTAGGCTCTTTTCCTTCCTCTTCCTTTGGTCAATATTTCAAATTTGAGATGAATGGATAGATACATACTCTACATACATGAGGAATTAAAGGGTTTTACTAGCTATCCTTATGAGATCCCTGGAGCTCGTTGAAGCACAAAACCTCTGTGGCAAAACTGCAACTGATTTTTGTGGTGCAGGATCAGGTCCTTGTTGAACATAACTAAAAATCATGGATGCACATGGCTTGGAATGAATCTCCTTTCTTGTGTCCGTCCCCGTAAATACTAGCTTTCTCTGTTGCATTGAACTGAAGTGAGATTTTTCTACATGAGGTCTCTCTTTGGGACTTTTAAACAATAAGTTGTCTTAGGGTACGTCTACACTGAAAAACAAACCCCACAGCGGCGAGTCTCAGAGACTGGATCAACTGACTTGGGCTCGTGCTACTGGGCTAAAAATAGCAGTGTAGATGTTCCCGCTTAGAGTGGAGCCTGGGCTCTGAAACCCATGGAGGGTCTCAGAGTCCCCACTCCTGCCTGAGTAGGAACGTCTACACTGCTATTTTTAGCCCAGTAGCACAAGTTCAAGTCGTTGACCAAGCCTCTGAGACTTGCCATTGTGGGTCTTTTTTGCAGCATAGATATACCCTTTGCCTCACCATGCTACTGAGCAAGTTGGAGGCTTACAGTACCGAGGACAAAGGGATTCCTATGTATTGCATTCCACGATGCAAGATACATTGCACATGTGGAAGAGAATCCAGCTGCATGCATGTTGTGATTGCGTTTCATTAGATCAAGTTTAGATGGCCTAGTTTTGGGGAGAAAAAGGTAGCTGGGAGGGATCAGTTGATGTAGCATAAACAGCCTATGTTAAGATCATTGTCATATTGCTGGAGGATGAAACAAATAGAAGAGTACAGTGTGATAACATTGGAGGATAAGAGGAACTGCATAGCTAAAGACTCTAATCTTTTTAGAAAGCCCCAAAGGGGGAGGATGGCAACTATGACAAATCACAGGAGAGGAAGCACCACCTATATATATGAGTCTGTATCCTGCTAACTATTGTTAGATGAAATACGCCGGTTAACCATTTGTCTGACTTCGGAAGATGCCTATAGCTTGGATATAAATACTCTGAATTATGCAGCTTTGGAATTTTGCAGTGTGGAAGTCCATTGTACAAAGAGCTATAGGCTCTGATCTTGTAAGACTATAATGCATGTGAGTAGCAGTCTTGTAGACTATAATGCATGAGAGCAGCACAATGAGACCATACACATATTGAAGTGTATGCAGGATCAGGCCCATGGAGCATAATTTAGAAATGTAAACCATCACAATGGCACCTGAAAAGTGGTTGTATTTCTTATATTTGTCTATTCTATCATCTTAGTCACTCAATAAGCAATTGTCCAATTACTTTGTTCTAAACTGAAAGTGTTAAGTAGGAAAATTTTAAGTTCCGATTGCTTTCTTCATTTGTCTAGTTTCCAAGCTGGAGGCTAAAAAAAAATTCTGGTCTTGTAACAATGTCCAAGGATGACCTGTAACATTCTAAATTTTGCTTCAATTTGTGTATGAGGTGACTACCTTCAAAGCAGTGGGAGAGGGAGAATACTGAATCTCGGAAGCAAGAAAGTGGGTTATAAGCATATGAAATTAAACGCAACCCATGTACCAAAGAACAGTTTCTTTTCTTTTTTTAAACAACAGATGCAATCGCTACCAAGGACTCGTTCTGGATGCTCATTACTCTGCCAAAAGTTGTACTTCTCTGTTTTACAATATTTTCACTAAGTGCATGTTTAGGCTTTCTGGATCCCACTATGTCACTGTTCGTTTCAGAGAAGGTGAGTCATCTTAATATGTAAGAGATGGGTTAATGACTTCAGCAATATGGAGTAGTTTAATCCAAATATTTTAAAATCAATGTTATAATAAATCTTATTCTATCAAATGTGCTTATTGTCCGTGTTATCTGAGCCTGATATTGTATTGCTGATTCTTAGCCATTTCCTGTCTTTGGCTAGGTATGTACAGATAATGCATGTGAATGTCAGGGAGTTCACTTGCATTTGATTGGGTAAGAAGAGTATTTTCAGACTTTGCAATAGCTGCCATTCTGGAATATTTGAACTGACTAAGCTCTTTAAATATAAATTTATGAATTGTTGATGGCATTGTAGCATTGGCCTATAAAACTAGGGAAAGTCAAATGGCAAGTGAACAAAACTCTACGACATTCTAACTTACATAAGAACGGCCATACTGGGTCAGACCAAAGGTCCATCTAGTCCAGTATCCTGTCTTCTGATAGTGGTCAATGCCAGCTGCCCCAGAGGGAATGAACAGAACAGGTAATCATCAAGTGATCCATACCCTGTCACCCATTCCCAGCTTCTGGCAAACAGAGGCTAGGGACCCCATCCCTGCCTATCCTGGCTAATAGATATTGATGGGCCTATCCTCCATGAGTTTATCTAGTTCTTTTTTGAACCCTGTTATAGTCTTGACCTTCACAACATCCTCTGGCAAAGAGTTCCACAGGTTGACAGTGCGTTGTGTGAAGAAATACTTCCTTTTGTTCGTTTTAAACCTGCTGCCCGTTAATTTCATTTGACGACCTCTAGTTCTTGTGTTATTTACTCCTTCTCATAATACTTCCTTATTTACTTTTTCCACACCAGTCATGATTTTATAGACCTCTATCATATCCCCTCCCCCTTAGTCGTCTCTTTTCCAAGATGAAAAATCCCAGTCTTATTACTTTCTCCTCATATGGAAGCCGTTCCGTACCCCTCATCATTTTTGTTGCCCTCAGAATGCTTCTCATTCTGTGGCTGCAGCTGCAGTGAGACGCCTTTCCTCTCTTTTCCCCATTCACTGTGCTGAATATCTTTTTGTCTGACTTTTTAGAAAAATCAAATCTTTGGCTTTTAAACGGCGGGGAAAAAAGTATTTTCAAGGCAAGTCATGCTGTAAAGTAAATGCACCAAATAGGAAGCTATAAATACTATAGTATTCTACTAACTGTTAACAAAACTAAAAATTGGAGGTGTAAATACAAGAATTACTTAATACCAATCTCTGAGATTTAGACTTCCAACAGCCTAGATTAAGTGTCAGCATTCTGGATTGGGGGCAAATCTGTTTCCTTTTGAGCTTAGACTTGAACTGTGTATATCAGTGGAGTGATGGAACCTGATGAACTGAAGATATTTGGGATAGGGGAGGGAATTGAAAATCTACAGCTGATATCCAAGTATTGAAAAATACAAAATAGGAAAAAGAATGATGACTTCAGCCACTTAACTTAAAATGTGATGATAATGGAATACTTTGCTAATTCCATGCTTTTTGTAAAAATTTTATTTTACAGTTCAAATTACCAGCTGGCTATGTGGGGTTAGTATTCCTAGGTTTGGCACTCTCCTACTCCCTGTCTTCACCATTGCTTGGGTTTCTAAGTGATAAAATGCCGGTAAGTACAATCTCTAATTGCTTGTATGGTGTCCTATATCCATGGCTAATTTAAATATGCAAAGTAAAAAAAAAAAAACAGAGATGTGTCTATTCTGAAGTCCTAGACCCAGACCCCCATTCTGCACAGGGCCTTTACACCTGCACTGAGTCCCATTTTCCTCAAGTCAATGGAACTTTAAAAGGGCTCACCTGCATGGATCCCTTTGCAGGCTTGGGTGCTACAATAAATCTATACACTTGTCCATCATGTTTACTGTATGTATGTTGTAGCTGGTATAGAGCAGGATTTTAGGGGGTGAATACCTCTGACTCACTATTTCAAGTAGAGCTGGTGGCAGGAGATTATGCGGCAGTGAATAAACTATCATGACATTGTCTTTTTCCTCTCAGAAAAATGTTTTGGCCCACTGTATCTTCACATTCTTAGTAACAGTCTCACTGTATGAATGTATTTCAAATGAGCTCAGGATATGTGCACGGTGTAGGACAGGAGTGGCCAACCTGTGGCTCTGGAGCCACAAGCAGCTCTTCAGAAGTTTAATATGCGGCTCCTTGTGTAGGCACCGACTCTGGGGTTGGAGCTACAGGCGCAAACTTTTCAATGTGCCGGGGGGTGCTCACTGCTCAAACCCTGGCTCTGCCCCCACTCCACCCCTTCCCACCCCCTCCTCTGCGCCTGCAGTGGCCGTGCTCCTCCTCCCCTCCTCCTCCTTCCCTCCTGCACTCCACGAAACAGCTGATCAGGAGGTGCGGGGAGGGAAGGGGGAGGTGCTGATAGGCAGGGCTGCTGGTGGGTGGGAGGCGCTGGGACCGGGGTGGGGGAGCTGATGGTGGGCTGCTGACATATTACTGTGGCTCTTTGGCAATGTACATTGGTAAATTTGGCTCCTTCTCAGGCTTAGGTTGGCCACCCCTGGTGTAGGAGATTTTGGTGACATGGCCTTTTACCTTTGGAGATCCTTATCCAGGCGTTACCTGATCACAAGTGAAAATGTGTCCACTGTTTTTTGATATAGTGCAGATCACTTTTTTACTACTTTTGGCTGTCACTAATTGGCTGAGGAAAATAGGAAAAGCAGAAGCATTGTATGCCCAAAATGAGGGTGCATTGTCAACTTTCACTTGACAGTAGTGAGAGCCATTAATCTCACATCAGCATCACATGTACACTTGTTTTGTTTCATTTATGCTGCAGAAAAGTAAGACTTGAATCATTCTGCTTGTGGAACCCAAGCTTTGGGCCCCTGGTAGCAGAGTCTGCTTGGAATGGGGGCCCAGTGGCTTGAGATGCCCTCACCTCCTGAAAGCCGCCTGATACTATCTGCATAGTATGGAGCAATTGCCAGGGAGTGGGCATGACCTAGGAAGTGTACTGATCACTGCTTCTCCCATGCATCTCCTTCTGGCAGAGGTCCCGTGGAGCCCCAGTTACAATGTAAAACAGAAAAGGAGGACTTGTGGCACCTTAGAGACTAACCAATTTATTTGAGCATGAGCTTTCGTGAGCTACAGCTCACTTCATCGGATGCATGCTGTGGAAATCGCACAAGACATTTTATATACAGACACCATGAAACAATGCCTCCTCCCACCCCACTCTTCTGCTGGTAATAGCTTATCTAAAGTGTTTCATGGTGTCTGTATATAAAATGTCTTGTGCGATTTCCACAGCATGCATCCGATGAAGTGAGCTGTAGCTCACGAAAGCTCATGCTCAAATAAATTGGTTAGTCTCTAAGGTGCCACAAGTCCTCCTTTTCTTTTTGCGAATACAGACTAACACGGCTGTTACTCTGAAATGTAAAACAGCTTTCCCCAGTGGCCACTTCTAACAGCTGATTTTAGGGGGTCTGAGGTAGTCAAGCTAAACTCTAAATTCCCCTCTGGTACCTGTCATAACTACAGCATGTTCTTACACTGGGAATAGGCAATACTGTGGCACCATAACTAATGTTGAGTTTAATGACCTGTCCTGTGATATGGGGGAGAGCATATTAATTTCCCCCAGACAATTATTCTAAATCCCTCTCTCCACTTCACCGTGTGAGGTATGAGCTGTTTCTGAAGGAAGAGAAATGCATCTGAATGAGTCTCAAGTATCTTCCTTTCTCTGGTGGGCCAGAAGCACCTTAACCAAATTATTTTTGCGTATGTGCTAGCTTAACAGATAAGAGTTTGGTTGAGTTTGGATTTCTTCAGACCTTTGATTTCTCTTTCACAGCACCTAAGGAAATGGTTGTTGGTCTTTGGGGGCTTACTGACAGCACTGTCCTTTTTCCTGTTAGGACCTGCTCCCATCTTGCACATTGAAAGGTACAGTTTACTGCCTTTTATCTCTATCTAATACTTGTTAACTGAGCCTCTTCAGAGTTGTATCTGCTCACTTTAGTCTGTGTGTAGGGTGGAGAATAATAAAATTTAGTTTTCTTATTACTGGTAAGTTCTCCAGGACCAACATAGCTGTGGGAGAGCAAAGTGATTTATTTTGTGGCTTATGCACCCTAAGAACTAACTATGGCTATGCCTTCACTGGGGGGAGAGAATCCCACTGAGAGAGCCATCTTGATGTAATATCCAAGGGGAGATAGGTAATGTGTTTTTTGACCTCAGTGTAGCTAGGTGGGGTATAGGCTATAGCCTGCATTTGGTATTTACCTCAACTAGGTACACTGAGGTAAAAAAACTACAGTGCCTGTCTCTCCCTGGATATTTATGACATTTGAAATGCCTCTCAATGGAAAATCATTGGCAAAAAAATGTGAAGACCGTCTGCATTCTTTTTGTAAAGCCACCTGTCCTAGCCCTCTTATCTTCAAATGACATACTCTGTTACATCTGTGAAACAACACTGATGGCCAGGGTTGCTAAGATGTAGAGCCTTTTTTCCCTAACTTTTGAAGAAGAACATAACCAATTTCAAACATTTGTGGGCGGAGGGGTGAATGGAGGAAAAACCTGAGGAAACTAGCTTGGGGCTTGTCGCCACTTACCGGGCGATTGATGCGTGGCAATCGATCCACTGGGTTTTCGATTTAGCGGGTCTAGTGAAGACCTGCTAAATTGACCACTGATCGCTCTCCCGTCGACTCCGGTACTCCATCAGAGTGAGAAGCATAAGGTAAGTCGACAGGAGAGTTTCTCCTGTCGACCGAGCATGGTGTAGACACCACAATAAGTAGGTTATTCATGTAGCTGGAGTTGTGTAACTTAGGTTGACTTATCTCCATAGTGTAGACCTGCCTTATAAGGTTTTTTCCCCTCCTCTATAATTACACTGGTGTAACTTGAATTTAACAATCCCAGAATGAATTTGCAGAGTCAGCAGTTGGTAAAACCATTCTGTGTTTATAAACTGAACTTCTTGCATAAGGAAATCATTGATGCAATGAACATGGAATCACAGAATTCTTTATTTTTCACAAAGTCCATTTTTCAGACTGGAGCTGCACTCTTAAGAAATCTCTTCTGTCAAAATATGTAGAACGATTTACTAGGTAATTTTAAAATGAATATTACAGCTAATGATGCTTTGAAGGGAAAACTAGTCTCTTTGAATCATGGAGAGCTGGTGTAACAGTCCTAAATAATGAAAATAAGGCTTTATTTGAAAGGAATGGTATAAAATTTTTTAAATGATTATTTTGCAGCAAACTCTGGATGTTTGTCCTAATGCTGATTTTGACTGGCTTTTCCCTTGGGATGTCTGCTATCCCACTGTTCCCTGAGATGCTCGATTGTGTTTAGTAAGTAATCCTGTCCGTCACAACTTTAATTATTACTACGACTTGGAAGCTGTTCAAACAATTTTCAACCACCATTTCATTCTCTGAGTGGGGGAAAGTAATTAATTGTTGGTCTGAGCCTGAGACGTTGGGTAAAACTTTCAAAAGAGCCTAAGTCACTTTTTCAAGTGTCTTTCTTTAAAAAAAAAAAAAAAAAAAGAGGAGGAGAGATCTGGGGTTCTATATCACTTCAGCACTTTTGATTTTTACATATTGGTAAGGGGGTGTAATGGCCTCATTAGAGTCATAGGGTCCAGCTGGTTTTGGTGGTTTGCATAGCAGGCCACAAGACTGATGTGTATATATTTATTAAAGGGACTTTTATTTCAGGTGATTGGAAGGGTTAATATCCAGCAAATATCATTGTCTCTCTGGGAGACCCCACAGCAACAATTCTATCCGCAGGAGTCAGGATTACTTAAAATACAGTTTGCCATCTCTCATGCTGCTTGGCCATAGTGGGCTGAGGTCCTCTTGGTTCCATGTTTAGCCAAAATGCATTTCTCCTTGGAACCAAGGGCTTTCCCCTTTTTCAGACCCATCTGTCAGCTTTCCTTCTCCTGTGCCCCACAAGACTCACTGTTTATGACATGGAAATCCAATTATCATACTGCCAATGGGGATGACACTGTAGTGCTGGAAATTCCACATAGCATTGTACCTTCTCCCAGGGAGGTGGTGCCAGATGGCTTAATAGGCAAGACATGGGGCAGAAAGCTGTGGATCCTCTTTGGAGAGAGGCTTCTCTGTGCTGGATGCACTTGTGTTCACGTTAATGTATTTTCCAGTCATGGAGCACTTTAAAAGGCAAGTCGTGTGCCTAGTGGAAATAACCTGTCTGTCTTTCTCCAGTGAGAATGGATTCGAGGAGGGGTTAAGTGTGTTAGGACTGGTGTCTGGGCTCTTCGGTGCAATGTGGTCACTTGGGTAGGTACACAGTCACTGTCTATAAACTTCTTGTATTTTGGTCATAAAGTTGTTGGGCTGCTTAAATGTGTAAAAAGGCCTGCTTGCCCTGTAGTGCCCCCTGCTGGCCAAATATGGCTCTTCAATGTCCTGCCTCAGTTTTCTCAGTTCTCAGGGCCCCCTCAGAATGCCACACGTTTGGGTAGCATTTACCAGGATTTTAGTCTGCCCCACTTTATCATCAGTATTGGCAGCTGATGGGATTCTGTCTTCTGAGTGACTGAAATGCTCGCTATCCTGCTTAGTGCTGGACCGTTGAGAACAATGCTGGGAGTTCATCAACAGCCTGGTGGACATAGTACAGATACGTGCAGTTCATAGTCACCCACACCAGTTCTCTCCTGTTACTAAATACGTCTTTAAGTTGTGTACATTGAAGCAGCTTTTTAAAATGGTCTCTACTTCACAGTTCTAATAAGGGCATCACAGCATGGGCGGGTTATAAACCACTGACAATAACTAGGCTGCTGGTGTTTTGTGACGAGTGTTGGCTACACAAATGATAACTGTTTCAGTGCTACAGTGTACTTCCCCCATCTGTTTGCATCTATCTGTTGTGTCAGCTTACGCTTAAATGTTAAGCTGTTAGCAGTGGCATTGGGGCCACTTTGTATAGTGGGGGTGTTGAGAACCATTGAACAAAACTGTAAAACCTGTATAAGATGGAAACCACTTCAAGCCAGGGGGTGCCGCTGCACCACCAGCGTTCCTAGTTCCAGCATCCCTGGGTCTTTGGTGCAGAGACCATCTATGAAGGGGGCCTAACACAGTGGGTCTGGATCTCTAGGGACTGCATCAATACAAATAATAAAAAATATTAATGTATCAACTCAATCTTGGACAGTGAAACTATACTGAGTTACCTCCCTCTCTGTTTTCCATTTAACTTCACAAGAAGTGAAGTCAATTGTAAACAGAGAGTAACGTTGTGCGACTGCATGAGAATGACACTGCACCGTATTTTCAGTACTGTACTAGTCACATTGAAGTCAGTGACCCTTGTCAGATGCTCAGCACCCCAGAAAACTGGGCACCTGTATAAATAGGTAAATTTTAAACACAAGGCCCCACTCCTGCATTAAGTTCTAGCACAAGCCTCTGCACAGTCCCATTGAAATCGGCGGGGCTCTGCATGAGCTCAGGAGTCAATGGGCCCCAAGTTTGAAAACATAGGCTTGTTTTTATTTTGAGTGGCTTTTTTTCCCGTCCACTAAATCTGAGTTTGGTGCATGGACTACAGTGACAGCGTCCCTGTGTCAATTACCTCTTGTACTGTACTGGGGCAACCCTGTGCCATCTGTACATTAGCTATAGATCTGAAACCTCTTGTCTCAACATATTGTAATAAAAACTCTCTTACCTGTGACCTTTGTAATCTGTTCTTTGAGGTACCCATACTTCTTCTCTGATGTATTTAGAGGTTTTGTAGGACCAACATTAGGTGGATTCCTAAATGAGAAGCTGGGGTTTGAATGGGCTGCCGCCATACAAGGAGGATGGGTGTTACTAAGTGTAAGTAAAGCTAGTATTCTTGCTTGTTGCTTTTATTGCAGACTGCAACTGTAAAATATTACACAAATATTACAACTGTAATAATTGGTGGCCCTTTCTTTAAAGGGACTAGCTATTGGAATACTCTATATCGTAGAGGCCTCACGAAAAGGAAGGTACTGTGGGACTTTTACATCCATTTCAAACCAGTTTTAAAACGTTTTCATTAAGGAAAATATAGATTTTTTCTTTCCCCCCCCCCCAACCATACTTCTGTTTCTTCACACAATCAGCCTAGTAATGAAAGAGACTTTAAACATTTCTGGGGGCACAGAATGCACTTCCATTTGTTTTGGGTTTTTTGTTTGTTTGTTAAATAATGCTAGCATTATGTATGCAAAAGTATCCAGAAGCTCTGTCAAACTGTTTCCTTTTTCCTTCCTTGCCTTCTCGAACAGATCCAATTTGCAGACCCCTCTGGGCACAAATGAAGAAAGTGCTCACCTATTGGCTAGTGAGACATAGCCAGGAATACTTCTGGATCAACATTTTTTTTATTTTTTTTTTTAAAGTTAACTTAGTGATGAGAAGAGTGGACTTAACACCCAAACACATTGTTGCATAATTCTAGAGCTGCGAGAGCCACTTCCAATAATGCATAACGTGGATTATTTGTAATTGAAACATATTGCCACATTGCTGTTCTGATGCTCTATTTAAATACTGCATGCCTTTCTTTTGGATGTTCCTGCTGTGGATTGGTTGAACTGGTAAATCAGATGTCAGCCTGCTTCTCTGTGTTCACAGTACAGTGCACTGAAGAGAGATTTTTACACAATGTGAAAGAACTATGTTTCAGAATGTTCTGTTCCTGTACTTGAATCTGCTAGGGACTATCCCAGACAGTCTGTCACTACCATGTTTTATTGTAATGTGCGTTTTCCTTTTTCTAAAAGGAAGATAATGGTTAAAATATATCTGGTAATGTTTGATGTTCAAAGGGAATGTGAAACAGTGAGCATAATGCTCTGTTAAATAAAACCAGGTAACTTCTTATTTCTAAATTCAGTGAATTTCTGTAGCCAAATGAGATTACAAGTGAGGATGGAAAGGAAGTCAGCCATCTCCCATGTCCTCCTATTAAACATAGGAGTGGGAAGAAAAGGCAAATCTTGGGGAATGGGAGAGCTGAATTTATATGCTAGGTCATATTCAGTAAGTACAGCATTGCACCTGTTTAGACCAGGACTGAATTTGACCCATGATGGAAAGGGAATTGGGTCAGATTAGTCTGCATTTCTATTGGGTGTGTAGCCCATAGGGCTAGCTTTAGCATTTATTTTATTCAGCAATAATGTAAGGAAACTACAGGCCTGTATCCTATAAAACATTGGCTTCAGCAGTTAGCTTAAGGCTTTAGGTCTATGAAATTAAGCCATTTATCTGTGCCAAATGGTCACCCCTAAGTTTTGGGGAACTGAGAGTAGTGTATAAGGGGGAAGTTTGTCCATAATGACACCAGCCAACCACAGGAACATGAGCTAACATCAGCTTGTGGATATCTTAGGATGGGAACATCTGCAGATGTCTGAACACAAGGGTGCCATGGCAACGAATTGATGTATATGATGAGTTGAGATAATTAATATACTAATCTACAGGAGAAGGGCAGCCCAACATTAGTAGGGTGAGGAGATACAAATAAGGAAGAGGGGAGAAACATCTGCTGAATATGCGTGAGATATAGTGGTGTCAGCTAACATAAAAGTATCCCAGTCTGTGGGCAGGAAGAGAGAGAGAGAGAGATGTTCAGATGTATTATCTGTCTACCTTGCTGGGTTAGAGTATTTGTGACTTTGCTAAATGTATTAAACTATTGTAAATACAGAGGGGTTCCTAAGCTATGTGTGTCACAACTCTGCACATCAGGGTTCCCAACCAAACAGTAATCTCAGTAATACTGGACCTGATCTTGGGACAAGAACCTGTCAAACCTCAGAGTGTGAACTGGGAATTCTTAAATAATCCATATAATTAATATACAATTCATAGATCAGGCTACAGGCCACTTACCTCTGCAACTATGGCAGAGTTTATTTCTTCAGTATATAGAAAGTACATGCAAGATTCCCGTCTCAAAAAGCTCTGAGCTTTATAATCAGGAACATCCAGTCAGCCTCACCCCTTGAGAGCAGCCAGCAGCATTCTAATGATAAATCCCACCTGTACTGTAGACTTCCCTAAATCCTGGAGGAATGGAGGGGCTTGGAAGGCAAGGTAAGAGTGAGGGGAGTGAGTGCCAAACTCCAGGAGCTGTTACAGAGATTGACCTGCCAACAGCATTTCTGCTGTATATCAAGAGGATTTCAAGCACCAGCTGACCACAACTATGGTCTTTTCTTTGAAAAGAAAAAAAAAAGGGGGGAGGGGAGGGGAGGAGGTTGGTATAGATAGAGCCCTGCACAGACACAAAATTTGTATCCGCGTCCAATCCACAAACATTGTCCACAGCTATAAAGCGGATATCCACAGATTTGCAGGGCTCTACGTGTAGGCCCACTTTACCTTTAGATTGATTGCTCTGCTAACACAATCCTGCATTCCTTTCACAGTTAGGTTTATTCCTACAAGCTTTAACATGGTTTGTCTCCTTGATAGATGCAGAAACTTGAAATTTCTTTGATTAACTTTAAACATTGTTTAATTAATATAAATAGCTAAATATGTACATTTTATTTCCGAGCATCCTGCCTACAACACTTTTGTAGCTATATCTTAATACTCAGTAAAGGTGCAAACAAGTTTGTAATAACTTAAAAAATAAGTTACTGTGATGGCTTTGCTCTACTCCCTGCAGACAGGGCTGCTCCTCTTGGAGGTTCTGAGGAATAGCTCACTGGGTCAACACCCCTTACTGTGGTGCTCACTGTCTCTCCACCTCTCTTTGTCTGCAGCCCATCTCTTGCCCCAGGAGGTACTGCAGCCTCTTTGTGACTCAGCTCTCCAGCCAAATCACTCTGTGTTCCCCCCGCCTTCCAGGGTTTTACCTAAAAGTCCTTCTGCACAAAAAGTCCCAGGCAGTCTTCTCCAGCACTGCCCTGATAGTGCCAGTTCCTCAAGGGTGGGTACAGGAACTCGGGGCCACCTTCTACTCTGGGTTCCAGTCCATGGACCCTCAACCCAAGCATTTCTGGGCTTTCCTCTCACAGCTCTTACTGCTTCTTTCATAGACTGCTTCCTACAACTCCTGGTTTTCCTCCTTGCCCTGAGTGTACCAGCTCCAAACCCTCCTCCCTCTTCCCAGGGAGTGACTGCCCTTTCCCAGCAGCAACCCCTGTCTGTTGCCAGCTTCCTGGCTTTATAAGCCGCACTATTCCTGCAGAAGCTGAACCTGCTTGCAATCAATTCCCTGCTCCCTTGCTCTTCCTCCAGGTGCAGCCTATGGAGTTAATAGGCCTGCCTGTCAACCTTAACCCCTTCCAGGCCTGTGTGGGATGGACACCCTATCACAGTTATAGTAATTTTATTAATACCATATTTTGCATCAATATTAAGATCTCTCTCCCACAAATGTCATCTTGAGATTTCTTTTAGAACAGGAAACTTTGGAATTTTACTTGTTCCATTTTAGAAAGAACATTTTTCTGAAACGTCAGAATTTTGTGTGGAACAGGAGTTTGTTCATAGCCACATCTACTAGTCAGACTTAGAGAGGGGTGTTATACACCATCCAAGCATTTGGCAGGGTCAGGCCTTACACTGTAAGATCTTCAGGACAAAAGCTTAATCATGTTAATTTTGTGCACCAAGTAGTGCCACTAATTTCATCTAGACTACACAGGAACATTAAAGAGGAAGGGTGGTCCAATGGTTAAGGTGCTAGGCTGCTACTCTAGAGATCCAGGTTCAATTCTCTGCCTTCCTGGAAAAATTTATTTTGATTAAAAACAAAAGGCCCACAAAACAATTTAGATTATAGCACATAACCAGTTCCCTACAAAAACAAAAAAACCTCTTTTTATTCAATATTTTACTGCTGGAACCATTTTAAAGAGGCTACCACCACTCCTCTCTTTCTGCTACCAACAATAAGAATAACAACACAAATAGGCTAATAGTAATAACACATAATGTTTTTTTGCACAGAAGTTGGTATAGTATTAAAAGTTGGTTCTCACTATTATATAGTCCTAAGCATTATTTTTATTCTCCCTTCACTTCAGGAGTATGCAGCTCTGGATATTTTTAATCAATAATGAACCAATGTATTGACCAGAATGAGTAGTTAAAGGCTCGTTTGGTGCGGGGTTTTCAGCAGTATTATTTTATTCTCAGTTAGTTCTATTATATGCAATATTTTTGTTCTCTGTGCTACTATGGAACTGAATATTCTGTGTTATATTAATAATTAACTCTTTTATTGCCTGGAACAAGCAGTTAAAGGTTAGTTTGGACTGTTTTTTTCATAACTAGTATGTTGCTCTCTGTTGCATTACATGTATCATTTTCGTCCCTTGTGCCACTTTAGAACAGAACGTCGGGGCAGTTTTAGTAATAAAGCTATTTATTGCCTGTAATGGCCAGTTAAAGCTCAGTTTGGCTGGGTTGTTCATTCGTACTCTGTTGTTCTCACTTGTTTGTGTAATTCTGGTTGTCTGTCCAACTTTGGAACCTACTGTTCCGGGGCATTTTAAAAATGGCTCTGGACCAGAACAGGTTAATGAGAGTGTGCTATTAACTGGTTCTCATTACTAAAATATTCTCAAGGTTGTCTGACTGGATCTGTTAATTTTAAAATCAGTTTTATTTTTTAAAATGCCATAGTGGGCAGTTCAGCTTTTACCCCTCCCATGAAATCCTGTTTGGTTTACTCGTGCAAACAGTTCTACTGGAGTAAATAAATTATTTGTGTGATTTAAGGCAGAAGGGTTTAGCCCAGCATGTGTAAGGAACTGGATCCTGCTGTGATTTCACCGTACTTGGTTTTTCTACTGAACTGGCTAGCCTTGAATTCACACCATCGTCTCTGCCTTAGACATGCAGTGTTTCTAAATCAGCAGTGCGGTCTTTCTGCAGCTTTTGCCCAGTGACTTCTATGGCAACAAAAAGGTAATTAAAATGGCACAGCATTACTTGTGCAGGCCTTTTGTTCTTCGTGGTGTAAGACTTTCTAGATGTGGTAATTGTGTTGCACAATGTGGAGTTCCTGTAACAGAGTCCTGTGATTAAATAGGTAATGAAGGTTTCCAAAGTGAGGCAATCAGTTTTCTGATTTAACCCCCTCGCCTTGCCTGCCCTTGCAGTCATCTGAGCAAGTACCAAGCTTCAAACATGGTCTATTCCCAGCCTCAAGTTTAGGCTACAATTTTTACTTTGTCTGTCCTGAAGGCCTGTGCCTTGGACAGCTACATTGCAGCCGTGTATGAGCACTCAGTTATATTGTCAGAGGACACCAAAATACCGGTTTCTCCTGAAGGTGCTTTGACGCTGATGAACAAAAATATGGATGTTGTGGAAGGGGCCATCAAAGCAGCAGCCCTGCAGGTACTGTCATTGGCTATTCTGTACTGAGATGTATTTATTTAAGTGGAGACTTATTTAATTTAGTCTGTTTTGCCAGGGTGCACGTATCATTGTGACTTCTGAAGATGGTATTTATGGCTGGGTTTTCACAAGAGAAACCATTTACCCCTATCTTGAGAAAAGAAAAGGAGTACTTGTGGCACCTTAGAGACTAACCAATTTATTTGAGCATAAGCTTTCGTGAGCTACAGCTCACTTCATCGGATGCATACTGTGGAAACTGCAGAAGACATTATAATATCTTATATAAGATATAATGTCTTCTGCAGTTTCCACAGTATGCATCCGATAAAGTGAGCTGTAGCTCACGAAAGCTTATGCTCAAATAAATTGGTTAGTCTCTAAGGTGCCACAAGTACTCCTTTTCTTTTTGCGAATACAGACTAACGCGGCTGTTACTCTGAAACCTAATAAAAGGCAGTGATGTAATTCTGACACATCAGGGTACAATCCAGACTAATGAGTAGCTGTCACTCCGCCCTTTAATTTGGGGTGTCCTTTACTCTGCTTTGTTGATGTAGCCTCCAGATAATCTGGACCGCTCACAAACAGCAGCAGCAAGTCACTCCCAGCTGTGTATGCTGCAACCTGCCAACCACACCCTGATTTGTGTTCCAGGGTGACACCTGCAACACCCCCCTCTCCTATATTTTCCCCCAGAAATGTATGTCTTGTGCTGCCCAGCCCCCTCCTGGACAAGACAAAGTCATAAAAAAGTCTATTTCTTTAATAGAAATAATATGCACGCATTTTGTTACCCCAAATTGAGTTTCCCAGTTACTTCAATTTAAACACACTGGATTAGATTAAAACACTAAAACAAGCTTATAAACTAACAAGCGAGAGGTTTTAAGTGAATACAAGTAATGAGGTATAAAAATTAGATACAAGAAAAATAAATATAAAACACAACTGGTACTTGTTAAATTTAACTGTGTTAAATTCAAAGCAAAGTTGTTCTCACCACATGTTCTCAGAAGTCTTACTGGCCAAATTTCTTAGGCCAGGACCCCTTCTTCTATGTAATGGTTGCTTCCTTTGTCCCTTCTCACTTAGTTAATCAATGGACACAGTGAGAGGAAGGAGGTGGGGTGCCTTGGGGTGTCTTCCCCTTCTTTTTATAAGATGCATTTCCAGCTGGGAGCATGGCGACAGGCAGTCTGTGTGGAAGGGAACTCCATGCTGCTTCTTTAAGATTTTTTTTTTTTTTTTTGCCCCTGCCCCCTTTCTTGCCAAAGAATGGCCACTTAGCAGGTAATGGCCTATTGACCTTGTTTACACCTAGCTGAGGCACTCTGAGGAACTGGTTTGGCCACTTCCCAGACTTTTCTCGAAAACATACTTTTACTCATGATCTCAGCTTACGTTTATAACTTCACATATAACGCTGCTACGTGAATTTTGCCATGATATTATATTGATCAGCAAATGATGAGTTTTTAAATGATATCTCCTAAGGCATACTTTGTACAAAGACTGTTACAATAGCGTGTAGAGTGTGGACATGAGTACATTCCGTCACAGTAATGTCAATACATGACAGCAATAGTGCTTGGCTACAATTAATGATTAATAATATATAGTCATAGAAATATTTGTTAATGTTTTGCCACTAGGTGGTACTAGAAGAACGAGTCAGTTTGTTTTTTCATCTACGCAAGGGTGATTTTCCCCAGCATGTTGGATTGCAAATGTTCCACCATCACTTGGGGCTAAGTAAAGCCAGAGTTTAGCCATTCTAATGTTTATAAATACAGTAAATACTGGCTTTGTGTTTCAGCTGTGTTTGCCTTTAAAATATTGTTGATTGTTTGAGCAATGACATGGGGATCAATATTGTACAAAAGTAAAGAGATTTGGAGTTAAATACTAGCTCCATTGAAGTCCAATGGCAAAAATTTCCTCTGATTTTACTGGGGCCAAGATTTTGCCCAACAGTTTGTATAGTGGGGGTGCTGTGAGCCATTGAACCCAACTAAATCCTGTATATAATGGAAACCACTTCAAGACAGGGGGTGCTGCAGCATCCCCCAAACCCATAGTTCCCTGCATCAAAGAATTTGCAATCCAAAGCGGAAACAAGCAAAAGAAACTCAGATATTTTTGAGCTGGAGATTTAGGCTGAAGTGGGCCTTGTTTAAAGGCTTAAACACAGTTATGGGTTCCTAGAGAAAATGTTTAATACATCTTGGACCATCTTTCAATAATTTAATTAAAAAAAAGCTGTATGTACACTAATCTCTGCAAACTATTATGGAACAGCCCCAAATTTTAAAATAAGTTTAAAAACTCACTTACCTTATATGAGGTAGCATGGTGTGTGTGCATGTGTCCAGGCGCCTAGACAAAAAACTCAGTTAAGATAGAAACCACATGAAAATTTAAGGGTAAAAAACATTACAAAGGTGTTTCAGTTATCCCAGAAACTAGCATTATAAATAGAGTAGGGAGAATGACTGACTGATTTTTTGTTTGATTGGTTGGTTTGCTGGCAGTTTGGAATAATTAAAAAAACAAAAACAAACAAGAAAACTCCAACCCTTTGGTTCAGGTAAAACTCCAATTTTTTTTTTGAATTTTGACTAATGGAAAATGTCTGTTTCGAGTTCACCAAAATGTTTTATGTTACGTGAAGTGTTTTTGTTTCTGGGCATTTTAAGGGCTAGATTTACAAAATTGGGGGTTAGGGGAAGGAAAGCTGGTGGTGTTGGTACACATCCCTCCCACCAATAACCTGTAGCCCAAGGGTTAGGTTATTCACCACGGATAGTATTGGTTACTTAAGGTAGGTCTCTATCAGCCTTTCCTGTTGAAGCTGTTCAACTTTGTGTAAAATACTTGAATGCTCATTGGGCCAGAGGACAACTCTGTAGCCTGGTGATTTTGCCCATGTCTAATTATAAACTCAGGGAAACTCAAGAGTTTCAGAGCAATTCAAACCTGTTAAGGTGTGGAAATGTACAATTTAAGCACTCAAACAATGTTAATTCCTGCCCTGTAGTGATGCCATTCAATAACCATACAGTTATGACTAGGGCATTGTAGTGTTTGTGGTCATAGATTAAATTAAATTGATTTTTAAAGATACATTGGTTTTTTTACCCCATTTTCCCCACTCATGGTATAGAGGCCGGGCAAAAGAATGAAGGGATTTGCATGTACAGAACAAAAACTTGCTTCTGCGACGAGCTCCAAGCAGGTTCCAGGGTCTGCTTATGTGGAACGTATTGTAGGATCAGAGCCTAAGAAATGTTCAGCATTAAGATAAGTGGTACCTGCTCAAAGATAAGACGGCACACAACGTGTGCAATTGTTCCTGAACTCAGATTGAACAGTGAGATGTGACATTGTCCTTATATTATATTTTGGTAACTAGTTAAACATTTGGATTTCAAGAATAAGCAAACAAACAAAACCCATACATCCTCCCCTGGGATGTTTGTGGGGTGGGACAAAGGAGGGTTTGTTGTAATGTTGTTCTTTCACTTTTCCTCTTTCCCAAACCTCATTTCTGGCACTTAGTTTTGGCATTTCCTAATTGTGGAACCATAATAATGTTTTTTTATTTGTTGTGTGAATACACGTACATGTGTGTGGGGTTTTTTTCCAGTGGAACCCAAACCCAATTCCTTGTAAGTGAGAGGAATCTAGTCTAAGACGAAAATGAGGTGTGGTGTGTGTGGGGAGAGACTGGAAGCACAATATCAAACTGTTCTGTCCAGTTAGGAAAACCCATACTGGCACAAAGGGAGACTTCTGGATTTTATTCTGAACACTTTGATAGACTCACCAATGGTCTATTCTGTACTTTCATTTGGTTACCCTACAACAGCAGTCTTCCAATTAAAATGATTAACTTAAATCCATCGTTCTTCTGCTCCAAAGTCTTAGAATTTTTTTTTTTTTTAATTTCTCACTGACCATTAGATTTGCTCCTGCACCAGTGCAGGAAAGACTCAGCTGCATGGCAAGGAGCAATGCTATCTATGTGATTGCCAATACTGGGGACAAGAAGCCATGTAACTCCAGTGATCCCAAGTGCCCCAGCGATGGTCACTATCAGTACAATACTACGTTGTCTTTGATTCAGAAGGGAAATTGGTGGCACGCTACCATAAGGTAAGAAATAAACAACTTTGCACAGTTCAGTGCAGTAATTAACTCCTTTTAATCATATCTAGCATTTTCCCCCAAATTCTATAACTAAAACTATTGTGGAATGTATTTCGTGTATGCAGAGGATCGGAGTGTAATGCCATGTTAAAGCAGGAAAGGTCACATTTTCAGTGTCTGTAGTCAGAGGAATTCGTTTTCCCAGTCAGAGCTGCAGAATCTGAGCTGAGGAAGCTTTAACCCCTATTTGTCAAAACATTAACCTTAAATGTTCCAGTCCAATCTAGTTCTTGCTTCAATGGGCAGCCACAATTGACTGCTCTTTCACAAAACTTATAAAGGACAGAAAATTAATGCCAAAAAATTAGCGTGAACCCCAGGCAATACCTACTTGGACTCTCTTAGGGCTTGTCTACACTGGCACTTTACAGTGCTGCAACTTTCTCGCTCGTGGGAAGGGGGGGGGGAACACCCCCCTGAGCGCAGCAAGTTTCAGCGCTGTAAAGCGCCAGTGTAGACAGTGCACCAGCGCTGGGAGCTGTGCTCCCCACTCTGGTAGGGGTTTTTTAGAGCGAGGTGGGGTTTTTTAGAGCGCTGGGAGAGCTCTCCCCCGTGGCAGCACTTTAGCGTTGCCGGTGTAGACTACCTTAAGTAGCTGGTGTCTTAAGTAGTCAGCTGAACTTGTGAGGCCTTACATTCAATTTGATGGTATTTCTTTGTTTGGGTGTAATGCGATAGCTTCTGAATGCCACATCCAATCAATTCCAAAGTTACAGGGAATGTTCTAGGCATCAGTGGGAAGAACCCTATGGATTTTGGTGAAAATTAGGAAAACCTGAAGGGTGTAAATCTGATTAGCAGAGCCAGCAGCTGCAACCACTTTTGTAATTGTCTGTAGAACAAAGAACCAATTGACAGCAACCATTAATACCGTCCAGCATAAGAGCTTCCCCATCTCAGCTCTCTCCATCCTTCCGGTTGTTTAAAGTGTTAATGCCCTGAAAGAGAAAGGAAAACATGAGAATAAGAATAGTGGTAGGAGGAAATAAGGAGCCATGAAGGTGCACACAAAGCCTCTGGTATGGGGCGGGGGGGCTAGGAGGGAATGGGGGACAAAAAGAACCCTGACATTAGGGTGTCTCTGAAATGGAGGGGGATGGGAGGATGGTAATGAAGAAGCTGGGTGGAGAGGAGTGCAAAGAGCCACGGGTGTGTGCACCCTCATTCGCCTCTTGGCTCAGTGTGCAATGCTCAGCCTACAGATGCAACAAATTATGTCACTCTCTAGTAAGGAATTATGAGAACAAACTGTGAAACTACAGTAAGTTCCCCAAACTTAAATTTATATGTAACTAAAATCATGGTTTAAAAGCAAGGACACTAGAAATGCTAGCCACTAACTTGCTGTATCACTTTTTCTACTATTGCTGAAATTTAATTTGAGCTCCCAAAAGGCCATTTGGTCCCATTTATAAATATGAAGGGACAATCTCTGTGGGGTATGAAAAATCCAATATTTCATAAACTTCCTACCAATGAATAAATGCAAATACCATTCATGGAAGAGAAAAGGGAATCCTGTATAGTCCTGTCTGACTTTCCTTTGTATCGTAATCCAGCCTCTTTCAATGTGGAAAAAAATAGAATTTAACAGAAACATAGACACTATATTCCCTGTATTTATGTAAACAATTTAACTGCACTGAGTTCTGATTTATATGGCCTAATATATTTCCTTTCTCTCTTTCCCATAAACAGTACAACCTCTTTGTGACAGAAACTCAGTTCGATTACCCTAAGGAGCCAGAGTTTGTCACCTTCAATACATCCTTTGGAAAGTTTGGCATTTTCACTTGTGCGGACATACTTTTCCATGATCCCGCTGTGGTCCTGATGAGCAAGTTACAAGTGGATACTGTGCTGTTCCCAACAGCGTGGATGAATACTCTACCACTTTTGTCTGCTTGTCAGTTCCACTCTGCATGGGCTATGGGAATGGGCGTCAATTTTCTTTCAGCGAATACACACAACTCCAGTTTAGATATGACAGGTAATTTACAGTCTTGGGTTAACTGATTTGGTATCTTAGGCCCTGATCCTGCAAACTCTTATGCACCTGCTTCAAGTTCAGCATGTGAATAGTCTAACTGACTTCAGTAGAGCTACTCATATACTTAAATTTATGTATGTGTGTAAGTGTTTGGAGGATCTGAGTCTTAGTAATGAATGTTTACAGATAGAGCAGAAATAAAATGTTAAATTCAGAACGAAGTTTTTTTTTTTAGGTTAATCTGTAGAACTTAAATTCCTTGTTAAGTAATAATTGCTGAAGTTCGATTTTATAGTTCAATGTAGTCTCACCACAGACCTTGATTTCAGAAATCCCATGTAACTGTTGTTTGTTAATCTGACATAACAAACTTGTATCTCCACTAGATAGAGACTTAGTACTGAAGAATACTCTTAATTGAGTTGTGATGGCTGATTTTCATGCAATATCTGTTTGCTTTATAAACTAGTGTAAAACTTTTTTTTATAGACTTGTGTTCCTTGACATTTTTTTTCAGACAGTTGCTAGGATTCATACATTGTAGTTGTGTTATGTTCATTGTCACAGAGCAATAGCGTAGTATACAATATGATATATCTGTTAAGGATGGGCCTAACACTTGCATAACTATTACATTAATATGAACAGACTTGTCATTCCTTTTTCATATATGAGGCTTTTCCAATTTATAGCTTAGTATTACTGTCGGGGAGCATTTCCAGCTGATAGCTAGCACTAAACTTTTTGCTACTTGGGCTCTTTATTTAGGCATCTTCACAGGCATCTCCACTGATTTTGAGTCATTGCTATGCTAAAGTTAGATGGCCCCATTCTTTCCTCAGACATGTTTTTGGTGGGTGGGTGGGTGGGATGTTTTTTGGTATTGTAAAATAAAAATGATAGCCACACATTTAAGACCTACGTGGAGGTTCAAAGGTAAGGGATTTCTTGGCACATGTTTTCCCTAAAATGTTGTATTTGCTTTACAGTGTTACCGGCCACTCTGCCAAATAAAAACTGCATAAGAGAGACAAGACTAAATTCAAGGAATATAAGAGTGTAATTTACACCTTCCTTCCCAATCGCTGTAATTTACAACAGTTTAGTCATACTTATTAGCATGTGATTTATCGCCCATTACATGTCACTTACCTGCTGTGAAACCTTTGAATTTGAATTTGTTCCCATTGACATCAATGAGCATTAGACCAGGCTTATAGTGTGTAAAAGCTTTAATTTTGATTTTAAGATAGTTCTGACAATAACAGAATAAAACTCTGCACATGTTTAACGTGTGATGATAAAGTGCATAATATGAAATGGGTAATTCCTTTCTGATTAAAAACTCCCTCTTGTCTTTCACACACAGGCAGTGGCATCTATGCACCAAATGGACCCAGGGCATTTCATTACAATACAGAAACAGAGAACGGTCACCTCCTGGCTGCAGAGCTGAGTTCACACCCTCGTCTTTCTCCCACTTACCCTATTGTTGTCAACGGGAGCTCATATGCCACAAGCATCAAACGATTCTCACCAAATGACCATGATTTCAGCGGAGTCATTTACTTTGATCAGTTCACCTTCACCGAACTCACTAAGCCTGAAGGAAATCGTACAGTTTGCCAGAAGGACCTTTGCTGTCATTTGAGCTACAGGATGGCGGAGAAGCAAGAAGATGAAGTATATGTGCTAGGTGCTTTTGATGGCCTTCATGTTGTTGAAGGAGAATACTATCTGCAGGTAAAGCTTTTCTCTTTATTTCTGATGGGGTAGGGTGGCGGAGGGCTGGAACATCCCTTTTCCATTTGGAGCCCTTCACATCTGCCCCAAGGGATAGTTAGATACTTCATCACACAGTGCTTTTCTTAAAACAAATGTTTGAGAAATAGGATGCTATTAACCCCACAGGTCATCTTTACCCCGTTTAGGATCTTGATGCTTCCTGTTCTGTCTCTGATGTAAGTGATCAGAGGTCTGTGATGTCTTTCCCAGCCAAAGGCCTGGGCTTATCTTTGATTATAAGGGTTCAGAGAAATTGGTGTCTGAACCTGGAAGGGAAGGCACATAGCCCCTTCCTAAAACGCATACTAACTTTAGGAGGACAGCCTGTTGCACACTTGCTGACTCAGCAGATATTCTCTATCCTGTGGGACAGCTTGTTTCAGCTGTGAACATTTTGCAACAGGTTGAAGCGATGCTCATGCTGATAGGACTTTTTTATGTATTACTGGGATTGCAAGCTAATGTATCTAAGAAACAGGGATATAATCCACTCTTTACACACAGCTTTTGAGTTTGTTCTTATTTCCAGTGTAGTACCATGTCTAGAGCATTGTGTAAGCCTAAATGGATTCTTCTGTGTAGGACAGGCAAATATCCCCATTTCACTGATAATGAAACTGAGACAGAGCTGAAGTGATTTGTTCAGGCCACAAATTGTGTCAACTGCAGAGCTATAATTGAGTGGATAAATACACCCACACACCAGTCGCACAGGTGAAGCATTCTGTTGAATTACGAGGCATCAGAGCATCCGTGGGTCTGACTTAATTACATGAGTAAATATTTTTATAATGCCTTGACAATGAGAGGCTTTTCCTGCTGTCTAAGCCTGGCTCTTGTTTACTGTAAGCTCTCCAAATGTATCCCCTCTGTTTCTTCCCCATAGATATGCACACTACTGAAGTGTAAAAGCACAGACTTGAAAACTTGTGGGCACCCAGTGGCTACTGCTCACACCAGCTCTGACACATTCTCTCTCAGCGGCACGTTTGCCACTAGCTACGTCTTTCCAGAAGTCTTGCTCACTGGGGTTCAGCTGGCGCCTGGAGAATTTCAGGTAAAAGGATGCCCTTGAGCTGTTTCAGACTTGCATTTCAAAGGATCTTACCCTAAGATGACAAAGGCCGGTGCTAAACATAAAAAGTGTCCAACAATGACAGCTTGGGTATGCTCAGAGGCCTTCTGCTCTTGGTAATTGGCTTGAGTCAGAGATTGGGTTGTACATTACATGCCTTTTTCCAAGCTAAACTGAAATATGTGAACATATGAATGTTGTCCACACACTGCTTTGTTAATGGTACTGTTTATCTTTCTTCTCTCAAACTAGGTATTAAGTGATGGACGTCTGATAAACCAGAATGGCACTTCTAAACCAGTCCTGTCAGTGACACTCTTTGGGAGGTGGTATGAAAAGGACCCTCCACACTCACAACAGGCTTTCCCATGGTGTGGCTATTGATGCTTTTTAGCCTTCTCAGAATACGAACATCCTGAAATGTTAATCTGTGTTAACTACAGTCATTATCTAGTATCTTTTATTTTTCATATTCTGCAATGTGAATATATTCTGTCTAGTCAGTGTACGTTACTTTATTGCCTCGATTCCATTAAAAAACCAATTAATTGGACAGCAGCTCTGCATCTTTATTAACTGTTAGCCTCTACTTGCTACTGGCTTGATCTTGCTGCCATTCAAATTGATAGAAAAACTTCCACTAACTTTAATATGGCGGGATCAAGCCCTTTATCAGCAGATATTGGCCTGAGCAACAAAACTCACTTTAGAACCTGGATTTTTAATCCCCTTAAAACTTTTACTTTGCGAGTTGGGGTAGAGGTCAATTCTGGGATTTTGTTCAGGCCCACATCTAAACAAAACTGCTGATAAATCAGAGATTCATATAAACTATTAATTAGATCCATTCTTCTGAGTTGTCAATCCAGTACCTTCCACGGGTACTGTAATTACTTTGAAAAAGAGAAAAAATTGAAAACCTTCAATTAGACAATGTAGTTACATTTTCAAAAAACATAGTCTTCAAACAGTGATCTGTACCCATGCAATAAGTCCTGAAAAAGCCAGGAAATGTCCAATAGCGTACATGCAGGTCTTTGTACCCTCACTATTTCTAATGCACCCATCACAATCAAAATAGCAAGATAAAAAAAAAAAGGATTTGGGTGTGTTCTGTTGAATGATCTGTGTTTTTTAGGGTCCTACATATACTTAACCATATGGTTAACTTGACTTGTATTAGTTGTTCTGTTGTAGTCAGTGTACTCACGTGTGTAACTTCATATGTCTGAGTGTTCACATGAGTGAGGCCTATACTTTACTGGAAGTAGAACATATGAACTTCTTCTTTCTGGAGTGGTTTAAATGGGGTGTTTGTTTTTTGACTCAGTTACTTTTCAAATTAAGATATGAGTATCCATTTTCTAATTATAATTAAATGCAATTGTTTAAGATGAAAAAAACCCTGCATTCAGATTGTAGTCTTCAGCAATTTTTATTTCTGCTTTTATTTTGTAGACGTACTTAATCAGGTATTCAACTATTGCACATGTGACCAAGGTTAAACATCATAAGATAGACTCACATTTTAGTCTGTATGCTGTCACTAAAATACAACCACCCTACATAACCCCAAAGGCAGCCAGAATAAAGAGAATGGGAAAAACTCTTTTTAACTCAGGTTTCAGAGTAGCAGCTGTGTTAGTCTGTATCCGCAAAAACAAGAGGAGTACTTGTGGCACCTTAGAGACTAACCAATTTATTTGAGTATAAGCTTTCATGAGCTACAGCTCATCGGATGCATTCAGTGGAAAATACAGTTACTGCATACTATGGGAGAAGAAGTGATTTAAAAAATCCCAGGAAGAAAGGGAGAATGGAGGATATATGGATCAGTTGGAGGGGGAAAACATCAAGTTTAAGATAGGGTGAGATTCCCCATACCAAGACAAAGAAACCTCTGTAAGGAAAGGCTAGAATAAGACTTGTGATTCCAGATTCCAAGATTCATTCTGCCTCTGAGAAATTGCCTTGTTGAACCCAGTTTCTTTCTGTGACACCACACTATCAACAGCCTCTGTTTCCCCAGGACAAGTCAGGTCTTAGCATGCCACACTAATCAGGTTTTCCTGCTTCACTTTAAATCAAACTAAATAGTGTCAAGCTCTTAGGCCAATGCTGATGCATCCGATGAAGAGAGCTGTAGCTCACAAAAGCTTATGCTCAAATAAATTTGTTAGTCTCTAAGGTGCCACAAGTACTCCTTTTCTTCAGACATATCACTTCATAGGCCCAGTTTATGCAAGATGCTGAGCCCCTTTTGTCTTACGAGGAGTTGAAGGGACTCAACTCATCACTGTATGTGCTCCTCAACCTTTTAAGCCACCATTCTTAATTGGGAAAAGCACTGTCTGTCTGATACCTGTCATAATCTCCACATCAGAGGGAAGAGATATTACCCTGCGTGATTTTGGGCAAGTCATTTTTCTGTGGGAGAGCAAGGAATTGAACCAAAATCCCTGAGTCCGACTCCAGTGCCTTAACAGCAAAACAGTCCTCTTCTTCTCAGTGCAGTGTGTGCTGTGTATTGCTTCTGAAGTATGGGTGACGCTAAGCATTCCTTTATTCACACCCTACACACTATTGTAGTAGTCTTTGTACAAGATGTCATAAATATAAAGGGAAGGGTAACCACCTTTCTGTATACAGAACTATAAAATCCCTCCTGGCCAGAGGCAAAAGCCTTTCACCTGTAAAGGGTTAAGAAGCTAAGATAACCTCGCTGGCACCTGACCAAAATGACCAATGAGGAGACAAGATTCTTTCAAAGCTGGAGGCGGGAGGGAACAAAGGGTCTGTCTGTGTGATACTTTTTGCCAGGACCAGGTCAGGAATGCTCTTCAGAACTCCTGTAAAAAGTTAGTAAGCAATCTAGCTAGAAATGCGTTAATGTTCTTTTGTTTAATGGCTGGTAAAATAGCTGTGCTGAATGGAATGTAAATTCCTGTTTTTGTGTCTTTTTGTAACTTAAGGTTTTGCCTAGAGGGATTCTCTATGTTTTGAATCTGATTACCCTGTAAGGTATTTACCATCCTGATTTTATAGAGATGTTTGTTTTACTTTTGCTTTAATTAAAATTCTTCTTTTAAGAACCTGATTGCTTTTTCATTGTTCTTAAGATCCAAGGGTTTGGGTCTGTGTTCACCTGTACAAATTGGTGAGGGGGGTCTTTCATGCAGGTCCCCACATCTGTACCCTAGAGTTCAGAGTAGGGAAGGAAGCTTGACACAAGATATGCCTTGTGAAGTATCATTTGAAAACTAATAACTCACTGATAATTAATATTTTTGTGTTGTATGTATGTGATGGGTATTAAGAGTTATGAATATATGCTGGAATTGTGCTTGAAAAGTGTGTAACTAGGTATGGCAGGGGAACTTGTTAAACAGGTCTATCCTAAACAAAATGTGTTTACCTCAATTTACATATAAGCATTAAACAAACCCATCAAGCTAACAAGGGATGGAGGTAAATCTCACAATAAGAAGTTGCGGAGAAGACAGCATGTATACCCAGAAGAAGAGAGAAGCTTGGTCTGGGTTTTACTTTTCAGAAGAATTCATTTCGAAGGCTTACTGGTATGGGCGTGGGTGAACCGTGGGCTTGGGGAGGCTAGCCCCTGCCAGCCTGCCCCTTCTGTCTGGGGCGCCGTCCCTTCCCCCACCGGGGCCCAGAGGCCCCTCCCCCAGCCCTGGAGCGCCAGGCAGGCAGGAAGCATGGCCCCGAACCCCAGAGCGGCGGGCGGGCAGACAGGTGTGTTGAAGTCTCTGGCTGATCATGGCCCTCAGCATGCTGGGTGGGCAGGCAGCATGAGCACCAGCTCCAGCCGCCCAGAGTCCCTGGCTGCAGGCCAGCCCCTACTAGCCCCAGCCCAGGGCAAGGGTGTTGGAGCTCTCCCAAAAGTGGGCATGGCTGGGGGCCCGCACCTGAGGTGGAGATGAAAGCAGCACCCTGCCCAGGGCAGGTGGAGGGACCCAGGCTCCCAACAGCTGCCTGTGCAGCTCTCCCCAACCTGCCTGGGTGCGGGGGGCCACAGAGCTGCAGCCCAGCCATGATAAGAGCTGGGCAGGCAACTGTGGGGAGCCCCAGTGAACCTTCTACCTGCCTGGGGGGTGGGGCCTTGGGGGGAAGAGGAGGGGAAGGGGTCAGGGTCTGCCCTGGCAAAAACTGGAGTGGGCCAGGCCTGTCCATTTTCAAAAAGTGGGAGGGCAATGGCACCCTTCTCCCCCCCCCCCCCACCCCCCAGTTCCAGTGCCACGGCCCTGGTCACAGGGGAAGGAAGAGCTGCAGCAGAGCGTGGCGGGAAGCAGGAGGAGGTCTGGGGGAGGAGTGTGGGCAGGGCCATGCAGGGAGTTTGGGTAGGCTGAGCCTTCCCCTGCCTTTAATACCCGCTGCAGTATAAAGAAGGGGGGCTGAACAACAAGTGATAAGCAATTGAATCAACTGATTGTATACAACATTACTGTATTATAAAAGTGTATAGAGAGAACTTTTCTGAAAGCTAATGGCACACTGGTGATTAATATCTGTGAAATGTGTGTGTTAACACTATAAGAAAATATGGGTACTTAATTATATTCTGTTTTAAAGTCTGTGGTCAAACATGGAGAAACAGTTTCCCTCCCAGACGGGAGAGAAGGCAGCTATTTACCTGTCTGCATGATGGAGCATGGTGTAACCAGAAACAATGGAAGCCATATTTACGTAAAAATCATACAGGGTGATGGGAAGCCCACAGGAAGGGAAAAACATCCTCAGGTCATCTTGCCTCTTGAACTTTGGAAGACATAAGCAAGGACAGAGACATCTTTGAAATCCATCACTAGACAGGCACAAGAGGCCTGAGCTCTTGCAAGATGAGAAAGATAAGTACTTCAACCAAAGGCAGGGGGATTGAAGTCTCTGGAACTGACTGTAGATGAGAAACTTGCTTAAGCAAAACTCTTTCACCTGGGAAGACAAGGGAAGCCAGCACCTTGTACTTTAGTGGAAGGTCCTGATTGAGGTAAAGTCAGCTATGGCTTGGAAGAAGAATGACTGGTGAGAGAAACCATCTTGAAAAAAGTCTGTATCTTGTTAGATTAGGTTTTAGACTTTTTTAGATGCCCGTTTTCACTTTTATTAGCTTGTAACTCTATCTCTTGGATTTTAAGTGAGTTCAGGTGTATCTTGTATTGTTAGTAAAATTTGTTTTACTATTAATGTAAACCACCAGAGCATGGGCAGCAGGTGGACTCCCCCCCCCTTCGGGTAGGCTAGCCCCACAGCAGGAGCCCTGAGCCTCCCCACTCCCCTCCTGTGGACAGAGATGTCCTGGGTCAGCAGAACCCCAACCCGCCCTCCTGCCACTACCATAGAAGTCCTCTGCTGACCCCAGCTGTGCTGACTGACCGACCCAAGCCAGAGGCCAGTCCCAGCCACGCTTGGCCGGGTGACTGACCCCAGCCCCAGCCATGGCAGCTAGCCAGCCTACCAATTTGAGTCCTGGGCTGGTCCAAGCCACAGGCCAGAGAATGGGGAAAGGCAGTGTTCCTCGTCTCCCAAGACCCCCAGAAACCCAGCAGAAGAGTGCTGAGCTTTTTATATGCGCCTTTTATACGTGCTTTTTATATGTGACGTTCTGCGGTGGCTGAGGAGGCATCCAGGGAGAATACTGATGAACCTAGGAAGCTGAATAGCAGATACCACTGCCTCAGCTGCCCCGGAACCTGCATAGCCCATAATAATAAGCAAAAACCCGCAACATGGTGTCCCGCAGCAGTGGCTCTGCCAGGGGAAGCTTAGCCTTCCCTGGCCTATTATATCTGCTGCCCATGCACCAGAGCTGTTGTTTAAATGGAAGGGTGTATTTACCCCAGCTAATAAGCTGTGTTGTGCTCTTGTGTCTTTAGAAATACAAACGAGCCATATTATTTCTCAGAACTGTCGAGGCGAGAGCAAGACATTGCAGAGCACACAATTTTGGGGAGGTCCAGGACTGGGAGTGTATTGGGGTCACCCTGCAAGTAGTAACCAAGGGTGGTGGAAGCCCGAGTGGGGCAGTGGGACTGAAGACAGGAAGATGGGTTCAGAGCCACTGAACCAGAGCTGTCTAGCACACAGACAGAAACTCAGGGTTTGACCTGCTTGCTCATAGGCTGGTTGTGAGCATCCCAGGTTGGGAGCAACAACAGCAAAGCGTTGTGAGGCACCCAGAGCTGCAGGGCAAGTGGTGACACAACTTCTCACTGCTCTGAATTGCACCATAGAACATGACAGTATGCATAACCAAGTAGCTTGAAAAGTATGATCATTTCTATACAATTTGTCAATTTACCCTTTTATTCTGTTTTTATTCAACTAAAACACTCATTGTATTCGGCCACATATGAACGTGTGTCCAGAAGCAGGGACTACAACAGAGCTAGTCTCCAGGCCGCCTCATCAATACAGCTGGCCTGCAGCAGACTGCCTGATTGGCTGGAGAGGCCAGCAGGCTGGCTCTTAATCCAGCAGCAGCTCCTCACTGCCTGCTCAGTGCTCATGCCCAACACTGTGACTTGTCCTGTGTTACTTGTTTGTTTCTGTTGCTCACCTCCAGTTTGACCTTCAGCTCTAGCTTCTGACTGCTGACTCTGGCTCCACCCCTAGTTCCAATGCTTGGTTTCCTGCACCTGTTGTGACCACAAGGCTAGGCCACCTGACCAAGTGTGAGGAGCTACAGCTGGTTCTTACAGTTTTCCATGCCAATCTGAAGGGCAAAAAATGAACTCATTTCAGGGAGGCTTCCAAGTTACCTTACCAAAAACATCATGGAATATTAGTTGCTTCCTTTTTAAAGGACCATATCTGCAGCCAAAAACTGAATAGCTGACATCCTTGTCTAGACCTCTTGTTAGCAATAGTGCATCTAAATTAGTGCTGAGCATTTTAAATGCAAACACAGCCAAAGACACACTGTGCTCGGCACTGCTTTAAAACCACGCTCGACGCTGTTTTTGTAATATTCTTAATAAGTATGGAGAGCTTATATTTAACAACAAAAATGATTTTAAATTAAACATGGCATGACACAGCAATGAGAGCCTGCTGTAAACTTCCGCCAGCCACAGTCTGTTCTGTCCCCTGCAGTCCAGAACCCTTCCTTCCAATATTGGAGATGAGCAAGAACTGGCTATTTAATTCCATGGGAAACGTCACATTGCTAGAAAAAAATCATTTGGAATTGGAACAAGAAGTTGGAAATGAAAAATTTTGCACAGAACAGCTTTTTTTAAAAAAAAAAAAAAATCTAGGCAGGGAGCAAATCAGCCAGGGAGGTGGCCACCCAGACAACCCATTAAAGGGGGATTCTGGGAACTGAGCAGCCTGCTAGATGCCTGGCCAGCTGGCAGGCAGGCTGGCAAGAAACCAGGCCGGGCAAGCTAGTCAGTCAGTTTGCCTGACTGATTTTGTTGCTAGTTTCAATGGAATCAACACATTCCAGTGGGATTCTGTTGAAACAGCATTTTCCAAAGGAAAACTATGAGTCAGAAAATTTGTTGACCTGCTCTAGCCAAAATAGAGACTGAACTTTGGTCTCTGCAGTCACTCCGTGTGGGTTTAGTGCATCCGTTCTTATTGGCTACCCTAGTGTAAACAAAACTAAAGAGGCCAAACTGTCTTCATTTTGCTCACTGAGATTGGGATTACTCACATGAGCAAGGTGAGCTGGATTTGGTTCAAGATGTATTTAAGTTCCCCAGCAGCATAAATTGTTTAAATGTTGGCCTACTCTAGGTCAATTTGGGCTCCTGACAGCTCTGTGTTCTTGGATCAGTTCTGAGATACATTCTGTGGCCTTCCTTGTTACTTTACAAAACTGTGTGTTAATGTTTATTCTGAGGGCAGCTGGTACAAAAGACAAGACAACATACAATTCAAACTACTACCTGTGTGCATTGCACAAGTTTGTCTAGAATCGGCCTTAATGGGAGTTGGACTGGACCCAAGTACAAACCTGGTACAAATTCTACTTTGCACAAGTCTACTGAAGTCAATGGAATTGCACATTATAGCAAAGCGGAATTTGGGCCTCTATTTCTAGACAGATGTAGTTTAGTGTGTCCCTTTGGCACAGTTATTCTCATGTCAGTGTTTCAGTGAATATCACTCCCCTGTTTAACTGTGTAGATGGTTTGTTGTTGTAATATGTTTTTTTTTTTTTACCTGTGGTAATCTTGTTACACAATGCTGTGTTTTCCCAGATAATTTCACAGAGAATTGTTGCCAAAGTAAACTAATAAGAAAGCTGGACTTTGCCATCTGTCTTCTTTTCTCCTTTACCCTTCAGAAACTTGCTCTGTTTTCCATTTACCACTGAGCATCAGCAATGATCATGTTCCAGCCTCACATATATGCTACGGTATTTATACTCTCAATCCTTCAGGCCTTTGCCTTGGACAGCTACATTGCAGCAGTGTATGAGCACTCTGTTATATTGCCAGATGTCACTGGGAGTCCTGTTTCGTCTGACGAGGCTTTGACACTAATGAACAAAAATATGGATGTTTTGGAAGGGGCCATCAAAGCAGCGGCCCAACAGGTATTGTCTCTTAATTTTCTTGGTTATTTGTTTTGTTCTTGGTGGTAAATGCTTAATTTAGCTGTTGTTTCAGGGTGCACACATCATTGTGACTCCTGAAGATGCCATTTATGGCTGGGTCTTCAAAAGAGACACCATTTTCCCCTATCTTGAAGACATCCCAGATCCACAAGTAAACTGGATTCCCTGCACTGACCCTGAAAGGTATCCCTTATGAAATGTCTTCCAAATAGCTTTAAAATAATGTGTTAATGGTCTGAAGAGAAGTGGATTAATGGTAAATGCAAAAGACCTGAGAGGTCTTTTGAATTTGACTCCAAGATTATTGTACACAACAGTTAAATAACCGAATGTCTAAAATGTCCTGCTCGTAGGAGAAGCAGATAACATGGGTTATCAAAACTGGCGTTGTTGGTGGAACAGAGGAGGCAAAGGGGTAACATGATGAGAAACAAGTGCAGATATGGAGCTTTCGGGGTGGGGGATAAGTATGAAGAGCTTTAGAGGTATGTACAAAAGATGTGTACTTGTAGTGTAGAAGGGGGAACAAGTAGAGGAGGGGAAGTAACAGGGTCAAAATAACAGGAACAATAACTTCTCCATTGGAAAAGTAACACACACACTTTATCAGGTTGTCGAAGTCTACGTTACTGAAGTCAGAGTTAAAAGTTTGCATTATAGTTCAATTGCGAGTAATGGGGTGTGTGGGGGATGGGTTACTGAACATACTGGAGGTGTCTCAGACGTATGCATATAGGGGCAGAGTCTCTTAGGCTATGTCAGCACAGGAGCTGAGAGCATGCTTCCCAGCGCAGGTAGACAGACACATGCTAGCACTGCTTGAGCTAATGATCTAAAAGTGGCTGCAGTGGCTCACGCTAGCCACCCACATACATTCCCAGGGGTTGGGTATGATTGTACCCCTGGGAGCTGACTGACGCCCCCAGTCAATGTGTTGTATGTGTGGTGGGGGGTACAGTGTATTCAATACATCTTAACTGGAGCTTTCATTGCTTTTCAGGTTTTGCGTGGCTGAGTATTGGTCTTAACCATCCTTAAGTGGGTTTAACTAATTTTTTTGTTTGAAGGAGCAGACAGAATGTCTTTTAGTATGTAAGCCATGCCTCTAAATCGATTAGAATATTTGTGAAAGGATTAACTTTCATATTAGTTTACATAGGATCTCACTTAAATCCAATTTGTAAAATATAGACTCCTTATCTAACCTTTGTGTATAATTTTACATGCATTTCTGTCCCCATTGTGTGAAAGATGAGACTTTTAAAGATGAGGGTTATATGGGATTATACCATCCCCTAGGCTCTGATTACCGTGTTTGCAGGTACTGAACTCGCAAGTCTGTTGTCAGCCTGCTGAATGGGGAAGGAGCATGATATTTCAGTCCTGCCTGTGTCTCAAGATTCATGAGGAATTCTCAGAGCATTTGCACAGGTCTGGGGCATTTGTGCTGAGGATCAACCTTCCATGCTGCTACTACAGCTCTCTCCTACTCGCCCTGCTGCCACACAGTAGCACATGAATCTGTACCTAGAATTTTGGATGTGTAATTGACCATTTCCATGAATTTCTAAAGGGAAACCGTTTGTGTGTGTGTGTGTGTGTGTGTGTGTAACAATTTGCTAGTTAATAGCACCACAGAAGTCTCTCTCCATTCTTTTTCTTTTAAAGGGGCAGATGAACCAATTTTAGTAGTTTGAAATGAAGTATGTTTTGGACACACTTGAACTCAGCCCCATGAGCCATCATCTTGGCTATAGTTTTAATTGGTTTTTTTTTTAATAATGCATTATATTTATAGTGACAGGTAAAGGCTGCTGCTCATGTTTTGAAGATAAATGTAAAAACCAGACTATGATCACACATGTGAAGAGAGGTGCACTGTCTGGGGGAGCCTGAAGAATAAGGAAAGCAGGCTCTGCTCCCTCCATCCCTTCCCATTAAACAAAAAACACGGCAAGGAGAGGGATTCAACATGCATTTCTTTATATGCTAAATATTTATACTGCTATACAAAGTTGGGAGAAATTTTTTCAACAAGTAGATTTTTTTGTTGAAAAATGCATTTTTTGGTACTCTAAAACTATTCACAAACTCGACAAGTAGTTAGAGCTAAGAAAAACAACATTTTTTTTGATAAAGTCAAAATGTTTCATTCCTACTTTTCATTTCAAAATAAATTAAAATTTGGCCAATTTAAAACACACACATACATGATGAAAACACCCCAAAATATCTGAATCAAAATATAAAACTAAAAATTCATTTTGAGTCAACACAAAATGAATCAAAAACATAAAATATTTGAAAACCGTTTTTAGTTTTTTCAATCTGATGACCAATTTAGAAAAAATGGTTATGTTTCAAATTGAACTGACAAATCCATACTACATTCAGCTCTACTGTAATAGCCCCCGTCCAGTTTCAGGCAATCGTGGTAGGTGCTGTACAAATACCTAGGGGGATTCACACCCTGTTCCACGCAGCTGACATTCTAAGGCCTCCATCCTGCTGTAGGATCATTGAGAGCAGACGCTTCCTTCCACCCATGCAGAAGTCCACTGAGGTCAAGGAGCTGTCCGTGAATTCTGATAGTCTGCCTGCACAGCTCCAATTGCAGGATTAAAAAATAAAAGGACTTCTAATACTCAGCTGCTCCATAACAGCTGCTGCTCTAAACGCCAGTGTGCCATTCAAATATTAACTTTGAAGCCTATTTTCTCATTTTTTTTCAGCTTTGAATTTAGTTTGATCCTGGGTTATTTTTTGTTTTATGCATTTTCCTTTTGCCAAAAATGAACTAGATTTGCTCCTGCGGCAGTGCAGGAAAGGCTCAGCTGCATGGCAAGAAATAACTCTATCTATGTGGTTGCCAATATTGGAGACAAGAAGCCATGTAATTCCAGTGATCCCAAGTGCCCCAGCGATGGTCACTATCAATACAATACTAATGTTGTCTTTGACTCAGAAGGGAAATTGGTGGCACGCTACCATAAGGTGAGAAATAACATTACACTGTTCTTTTCTGTCAGTCTGGGAGGGAAATCTCTCAAGGTGTCAACATTTTTAAACTGCACTGGGAGGATTAGTTGAAATGGGGTGGGGGCAGGAGAGTGCTGCTAGGCTGGAAGGTGTTAATGGCTGTCATCAACCAGTTCTTTGATCTACAAACAATTTCAAATGTGGTTAAAGCTGCTAGCTCTACTAACCATATATCTCCCTTTACCCCCTTCTAATTTTGCTGATTTTCACCAAAATCAATAGGGATCTGACCACTGATGCCTAGAACATCCCCTGAAATTTTGGAGTTGATCAGGTGTGGTGTTCAAAAGTTATCGCATAACAGACAGAGAAATACCATTAAGTAGAGTGTTAGATCAGGCTTCACGCAACTGGTTATTGGGGCGGACTTGGAAATGTAGAGTATGTTTACACTGCAATAAAAGGCCTGCATCACTGCCGCATGGCTGGACCAAATCAGCTGACATGGACTTGGGCTGTGGGGCTAAAAATTGCAGACATTCGGATTGAGCTCTGAGATCCACCGCCTTGCGGGGTTTCAGGCCCAGGCTCCAGCCCAAGCCCGAATGTCTATGCTGCCATTTTTATCCCACAGCCCAAACTCCGTGAGCTCAAGCCAGGCTCTGAGACTTGGTGCCATGGGTTTTTTATTGCATTGTAGATATACCTTTACATGTTCAATATGAAGACTTTTAGATTTTTTTTCTTTTTAAATGCAGGTCACCTTTAGCAGTTTTATAAAATGTTTCCAGGTTATTGCATTAGGTGCCTTTTAACGGTGTTCTTCCTATGGTTTGTTTTGTTAGTATAATCTCTTTATGTCAGAAACTCAGTTTGATTCCCCCAAGGAGCCAGAGATTGTCACTTTCAACACATCCTTTGGAAAGTTCGGCATTTTCACTTGCTTCGACATACTTTTTCATGACCCAGCTGTGACTCTGGTGAGCAAGTTACATGTGGATACTGTGCTGTTTCCCACTGCTTGGATGAATGTCCTACCACATTTGACTGCTATTGAATTCCACTCTGCCTGGGCTATGGGGATGCATGTCAATTTCCTTGCAGCTGATACACACAACACCAGCATGGCTATGACAGGTAATTTGCTGTTTGGGGTAAGGTGAATTATTTTTGTAATACTTTTTTCATGCCCACCTTGATTATCATACACATTGTAAGGAGAGTGATCACTTTAGATAAGCTATTACCAACAGGAGAGTGGGTTTGTGTGTGGGGGCGGGGGGGAGAAAACCTGGATTTGTGCTGGAAATGGCCTACCTTGATTATCATACACATTGTAAGGAGAGTGATCACTTTAGATAAGCTATTGCCAGCAGGAGAGTGGGGTGGGGGGAGAGAAAACCTTTTGTAGTGATAAACACCCATTTTTTAATGGTTTGTGTGTATAAAAACATCTTCTGTATTTTCCACAGTATGCATCCGATGAAGTGAGCTGTAGCTCACGAAAGCTTATGCTCAAATAAATTGGTTAGTCTCTAAGGTGCCACAAGTACTCCTTTTCTTTTTGTAATATTGGATCTTTAGTCTCTGTCTCTTCTTTGAGATTATTTTATGCTGCACAATGTATTTCTTCTGAAGCCAAAAACCGCCATGGTAGCCTCATTCCTAACCTCGATATTCCTGATGGCAAATGAGGACAGAGCAAAACTCACTGTGTTTTTGCTTTTTATGTTTTTTCCTCTCTCCTTCCTAGCTTCTCAGGAACTTCCTTTGTTCTTTTTATTGACTTGCTGTGCATGAACAAAATCTTGCAGCTTCTTTGCTTGGCTTCTCTGAGCTGTTAAATCTAGCTTTTTGCTGATAAACAGTCCTCTTCAATCTCCCTTCTCAACACATATCACTAGGTTGCCTTCACCCTCAAATGCTCTCTAGTTCAGCTAGTTCACACAAGTTTTCAATAGCTAAAGAACAAAACCCATTCTAGATTACTATAAAATACAGTCATAACGCTGGGTAATAAATGAAAACCAGCATGCAAGAATCCATTTATACTAACCAAACGCAAGACTAGTTTGTAGCACCATTCAGCAATGTTCAGCCCCTTAGAACCAAGTTTTCAGGGCTGTCACAAGAGCACTGTTCTTCACCCACTTCTTTTAAAACAATGTGACCTTGTGTTTACTGAGAACTAAGTAAATGGAATATGATCTTTTAGCGAAGGACCACATTTGCATTTTGAAACCTATTAGATCTCATGCTTGCATGATTTTAGGGTAGGGTCACTGATCGTATTCACGTTGTCTGAAATACAAGGGATGTCTCCCAGTCTCGCCCTCATCTGTTATATGAGGGCTTATCAATCTAGCAGACAAAGGTAACAAGATCCAATGGGTGGAAATTGAAGCTTGACAAATTCAGGCTAGAAACGAGGACAATTTTTTAACCGTGACGGTGATTAACCATTGGAACAATTTACCAAGGATTCTGATGGATTCTCCGTCACTGGAAATCTTTAAATCAAGATTGGATGATTTCAAGAAGATATGCTCTTCTTCATCCCCAGCAGATAGACTTGAAGCAGGAATTCAAGAATGGAAGTCCTAAGGCATATGTTTTGAAGGACCTCAGACTAGATGGTGATAATAGTGCCTTCTGGTCTTAAATTCTATGAATGAATGAATATGGGATGGCTGTCATAGGATTCATCCCATGCATAGAAACTCTTACACATTGCTGACTGGAGTGTCATGCTGAGAACATCTGATATTTTGTCCCCCATGGTCCATTCTGATTGGCAGAGGTGAAGAGATTCAGGAAAGTATATAGGTGTGGCATGGAATCCAATACTCTAATAAATGGTCCAGTTTTTCTCCCTGATTTGCCTTTATCTGGTCAGCCAGATTCCCCTGATGTGGAGTTCTCAAGTGGAGTAAATCCAGCATAGCCAGTTCCTATGCCATCCCCCTCCCAGCCCTGGGGTAGGGCTGTAGGGTGAGCGCATTGGGCTCTGGCTGTTCTCAGCTGGTGGATGGCCCTTTTAGGTCTGTTGTCCACTAGCATAGGTCACAGCAGCCCTCAAGCTGCTCTGTTCTGCAGGGGGCCAAGCTGAGCAGAGACTCAGGGAGCCATAATTGGATTCCTGACAGCACTGCATGCTACCATGCCCCAGCCCCCTTCTGTGGTGCTGAGGAGATCTCAGCCACAGTGGAGAATCTGGCCCATTGTCTCAATAAGAACACCATGTACCCTAGGATGACCAAATGTCCCAATTTTATAGGGACAGTCCTGATATTCAGGGCTTTTCTTATATGGGCACCTATTCCCCCCCCCCCCCACCCCAATTTTTCACACTTGCTATCTGGTCACCCTAATGTACCCTGTCCCTTCTCAAGGAATTTTAAGAAAAGACTTGAGTTTTAAAGGTTTGATTTGGGAGGTTAATTTTTGGTAATGTTCTAAACATCATAATAGAATAGAACAGCATTGGGGAAAATGAAAAGGACAATATCATTCAAATGGCTGATTCTTTTGGACTGAAAATTTTGCCTGTCGCTTACAGGGAGTGGTATCTATGCACCTGATGGACCCAGGGCATTTCATTACAATATGGATACAGAGAACGGTCACCTCCTGGTTGCGGAACTGAGTTCACGCCCTCATCTTTCTCCCACCTACCCTGCTGCTGTTAACTGGAGCGCGTATGCCACAAGTGTCAAACGTTTCTCACCAGATGACTGGGATTTCTGTGGAGTCATTTTCTTTGATAAGTTCACCTTCACTGAACTAACTAAGCCTGAAGGAAATCGTACAGTTTGCCAGAAAGACCTTTGCTGTCATTTGAGCTACAGGATGGCGGAGAAGCGAGAAGATGAAGTTTATGTGCTGGGTGCTTTTGATGGCCTTCATGTTGTTGAAGGAGAATACTATCTGCAGGTAAAGCTTATTTTTGGGGACATATACTTCATATATATGTTGATGAGGCTTCTTTGCGTGGGAGATGCTTTTGGATCCTGGGAGAAAAAGGGGACAATGATGTATTCTCATGTTCCCCTGCATGGCCCTTTGGTTGCTAGTGATGAGTTGATGCTGTAATTTCTAATGAGTCTGCTTGCCCTTCATGCCAAAAATAGCAAGTCTTGAAATGGCCCTGGGTACAAACTCAGAGTTCATGTGAAAAGAGGGAACTGATCTTATATGATAATAAATTATTCCACGATAGAATGGATCTTTATATTCTCCACCCCTTTTTCTCTCCCATCTTTATTTCACCATTTGCATTGTCCATTGTGCTGTCTTAGAGACAGACTTCAGGATGGTAAATAGCGGAAAGATGTATTTGAGATGCTGTTAGTGGCTTTGAAAATTGGAATGAAACAATCTTTTTCTGTCTCCTTCATCAGAGTTGATCTTTATCTGATGATTATTTTTAAAATATCAGTTGATTGCATCCAACTGTACAAGATATTTTACTCAGCTGAATTCATAAAGATTGAGTTTTTTCTTATTTGCCATGTCATGTCAATGAAGCATATATAAAGTATCAAAGTTTTATTGGAAATGTCCAATGTTTTGTTCTATTAACCAACCATTTGGGAAAGACTATGATTTACCATTAAGTGCTATCTTGCTGTAAATATTAATTTGTTTAGTCACATTACATAATATGGACTGTCCTTTGTTTTTTGAGCAAATCTATTGCATTGGCTAATTACTGACAGGTCCTTTTTAAATTTACTTTCTTCTACCTATCACCAACCACTTTCCTTACCAGCTGTCACAGATTATAATCCCATTATGTGTCTTGATGTTTTAGCCACTCTATATCTCCTTTGATACATTTTCAAAAAAAGTCACTTTGATGGAATCAAAGTTCTTGTTTGGTCCAGTTGATAAAATTATTTTAGTTCTTGCCGAATGTCCAGTGCTGTGGACCAAGTCTTTTATTTCTCCATAAAACAGGCTACAGCAGTTTATACTGCCTCACATTATCCTCTGATACACAACAACCCCAACCTGGAGGGATTGTCTCTGGGAATAAAAGGCTAAGTCAGTCTCTGTACCCATTCCAACCTTGGAATCTCTGCTGAGATGGCCAGCAACAGGGTGTCAATTATGGTGCTGGCTTTATTATGTAGACACCTATCCACCAAGAATTGGATGGAGACATCCAAATTAATGTCTGATAGACCACCAGCCAGGCCACTAAGTGATTTTGGTGCTAACAATGTGTATAAGATTGCCTGAGCTGTCCATCAAAGAACTTGTCTCAGTTTTATTAGTTAAAAGTCAACTTTTTGATGGAGGAGTGGGAAGAACAAGTGGAAATGGTAGAGATGGCTCTTAGGGAGAGCATAAAAAAGGGTCCAGGGCAAAGGTGCTGACTCTTAGTTTTCCCTGGGGGTGCTCCACTCTCACTCTGCCCTAAGGTCCTGCCCTCACTCTGCCTCTTCCTGCCCCCATTTCGCCCCCCTCTCCTGAGGCCATGCCCTTGCTCTGCCCCCTCCCCATAGGCCCTGCCCTTACTCCACCTGTTCCCACCCCTGCTCTGCCCCCTCCCCGGATCCTTCCCCGCCCGCTGCTCTCCACCCTCCCCCAAACCCCTCTCTCAGCCACCAAACAGCTGTGGCTGGTGGGTACTCCAGCCCCGGAGTACCGAAAAGTGGAACAGTCTAGGGTGGAATAGGACAAAAGAAGGGGGACAAAGTGTCAAGCAGGAGCAGAGGTATCCAGTGGGTAGGTGGATCTGGAAAGGCTACAAGGCCAAAACCAGCTGACAGAGAGAAACCACTGCCTTTGTGTGCACTAGGTGAGGGAGGGGAGAGCAGTGTGGAGAGACATGCTACGGAGACGAGCTGCAGAGCTGGAAACCCTTCGATCAAAAAAAGTTGTTCCTGATGCAGTAACTTAGTGGTTCGTTGGCATAAGAATTGAGCTGAATTGGTACCATCTGGTCTTGAAGAAAACACAGTCAAATTTTACTATTAGTAAAACGATTCTCCTAAATGCACGTTCCTTTTCTCTTCCTCATAGATATGCACACTACTGAAGTGTGAAAGCACAGACTTGAAAACATGTGGGCTGCCAGTGGCTACTGCTCACACCAGGTTTGAAGCATTCTCTCTCAGCGGCACATTTGGCACTAGTTACGTCTTCCCAGAAGTCTTGCTTAGTGGGGTTCAGCTGGCGTCCGGCGAATTTCAGGTAGGAGGATGTATTTGAGCTGCTTCAAACTAGCTTCTCAGGAGGCTCATAGGGGAAAGTAACAAAATATTGCAACAAAGTCAAAACAAACCTAAGACAACCTTGTTAATAGTGGGGAAAAAAACATGTATTTGGTGCCCTTTCGGTTCAGCAATTGGCCTCAGAAAGCAATCTGGCTTTGTATGTTATGGTTCAAGACTTTCCTTAATTAAACTGTTTCCTCAAAATATTTAACATTTACCTTATAAATGCATGTCACTTGTGCAGCATGTCATATTGCTGCTTTGTTAAGGAGGTCATTTTATTATCCTCTTCTCCATCTAGGTATTAAGTGATGGACGTTTGATCAGTCAGAGTGGTACATCTAAACCAGTTTTAACAGTGACGCTTTTTGGGAGGTGGTATGAGAAGGACCCACCACAACCACACATCCGATGAAGTGAGCTGTAGCTCACGAAAGCTTATGCTCAAATAAATTGGTTAGTCTCCAAGGTGCCACAAGTCCTCCTTTTCTCTTTACACCAGATACTGTTATTTCAGAATCACAATGTCCCATAATGCATCATCTACTTAAACAATAACCACTGTGTTCCTTGTTTCCTTTTCTAATCGTCCTTTGTTTAGTAAATATACAGCAGCCTATTTCATTACTGTTACATATTGAGAAATAAATCAATTGTGACTACTATTTTATGACTACTTATTCTTTTATCACTGTTGAATAGCAGTTGCCTTTGTCTCACTGACTTCTGGAATTTGGTTTTTCTAGCGTGCAAAAAACTGAGCGTTATGAACCTGATGTTAAACTGCATATCAAAATACTATTGCATATTTTATAATTTTAGATAACTATGGGATTAATAAATAAAATGGCTACAGGCCTGATCCTGCATAATAAATGCCAGATAGAAAGGCACACAAATGCAAGGAATAGAACCTACCCAGCATGCTGCCCAAGGATATGTGGCCTATTCACATCCCGTGTTTCCTATTATGAGTCCAACACTCGCTACGCTTACCACAGCTCCTTCCTTTCACACAGTTTCTCCACGACCCTTCTGTGTGCCATACCCTCATGCTCTTTGGCACACTGGACTATTGCACTATATTTAAGGTCCTTTGTTTTCAGTTTTAACTAGTTTTTATGAAAAAAACCACAGGGTTTTAAAAAAAGCCATTATTTGGATTTTTACCAATTTTCATGCTAATTTTGGAAGTGCCAGAACTCCCTGGAGCCAGCTACCTGCTCCAGAAGGAGAGATGGGGGGGGGGGGGGTCAGTGTGGCAATGCTGACTCACCCCCTGGGAACATAAGGGCAGAAGATTTTAAAAATTGTAAGCCTGGGTATTAGAAGCCCTTTCTCCAGGCAACGAGTAAGGCAGCACCCGCCCTCCCTTCCCTTGAGGTGGCAAATATCAGGTTTGGTTAGCACCTGCTGTAGGCATTGTGCTAGCCGCACCTTTTCAGCGGGCCTGGGAAGGAATTTTCCCCTCACCACCATATTGGCTTAGGTGAACTGGGGGTTTCAGGGAGGATCTATTATGGTGAGGAGGAATGGGAGCTAGGCAATAGGTCGCAACTCATTTTGTAAGTGTGGGGCGGATGTCTGCTGAGAAGGAACTGGGGGTTATAGTGGATCACAAACTGAATACTGGTTAACAATGTGTTGCAGTTGCAAAAAAGGAGTATCATTCTGGTGAGTATTAACATGAGTCTGGTATGTAAGGCACGGGAGGTAATTGTCCCACTCTATGCTGCACTGGTGAGAGCTCACCTAGAGTATTATGTCCAATTCTGGGTGCCCCACTTTAGGAAAGATGCGGATAAATTGGAGAGAGTCCAGAGGAGAGCAACCAAAATGATAAAAAGGTTTAGAAAACCTGACCTATGCAGAAGGTTAAAAATACTTGACCTGTTTAGTCTTGAGAAACAAAGACTGAGGGGAGACCTGTGAACAGTCTTCAAATATGATAAAGGCTGTCATTAAAAAGGATGTCAATCAAGTGTTTTTCACATCCACTGAAAATAGGACAAGAAGTAATTGGCTTAATCTGCAGCAAGCTAATTTTAGGTTAGATTATAAGGAGACACTTTCTAACTATTAGGATAGTTAAGTCCTGGAATAGGTTTCCAAGGGAGGTTGTGGAATCCCCATCACTGACGGTTTTCAAGAACAGGATGGACAAACACCTGTCAGGGATGGTTAGGTTTACTTGGTCCTACCTCAGTGCAAGGAGGAATTGATAGGGTGACCAGATAGCAAGTGTGAAAAATTGGGACAGGAGGTGTGTGGGGGGGGGGGAGGTGCAGGGTGGTGGTGGTAGTGGTAATAAGTGCCTATATAAGACAAAGTCCCAAATACTGGGACTGTCTTTATAAAATCGGGACATCTGGTCACTCTAGGAATTGACCTGTTGAGGTCCCTTCAAGCCCTATGAATCTATTATTTCAACACTTAAATGTTAGAAAGGGAACAAAATGGAGTGGCCTCAGGCAGGATTTGCCATGGTTGTTCCCCCCCCCCACCCTTTTCCTTTTGTCATGAGTGGGTTTTATTCTTTAAACTATTATGACTCAACTATTATGGCTCAACAATGTTCAATGAAGGTGGTTGTAACAATATTACGTTTGGTTGTTGTCTTATCTGATTTCAGGCCTAACAGTATATGGATGGGAAATTTCCAAATCAAATGGTACAAAATATACCTAAAATATTTTTTAGAACTCAAATTGACTGACACATTTCCATGAGTTATCAAGAGACATGTTGAATGGTTTGTCAATAGGTGGTACTGGAACTACAAGTTCTTTGAAAGTTTTCTGTTCCTCTGTCATTTCGGTGCTATATGTAGCAAGGATTCAGCAGGCGTATAATTGCTATGGCTACCTTGTTCTAAGTGCTGTTGTTGCACTGGTAAGCTTACTCTGTTAGAGTGATGTAGCTTTGAACAGCAGGAGGCGCACAGCCTTAAAGGAGTGAAGCTACTTTAAAAGGCTGGAATTTAACTTTTCAGAGGGCCCAACGATGGAATCTACCTGATAATTATTTTAACCCTGATGATAATTTTATATAGTTAAGTTTTTTATTAGATTTGGCCACAGTGACATTTGTCCTTTTTTTCACTCCAACCCATTGCACAGCTCGATGCAGGTTCAGTTAATTTAGCAGTAGAAAATCCAGCTTTGATTCCAACTCTGCTGTCCAAAAGGTTCTGATGAACTCATCAGCTTTGCTGGCTATGGGCATGTGGAACTGCAAGACAACTAAACATGGCCATAGATGATGCTGTCCATCAGCACAAGAACATGGATTTGGGCTCGAGTTAGCCAGTGGGCCAGCAGCATAGTCCATCAAGTGAGCCACCTATCCATGGGGAAATCAGTTTGATATGGACAAGAGTAAGGAGCTGTTGAGAGGGACAAGAAGTCCTCTCCATGTAACCATGTTTCTTCTTTGTGTGTGTGCAAGGGGAGGGTGAGGGAGGGGTGTGCGTGTTATTCTACACCTTGTCTTCTGTGACTGTCTGTCACTTCAGGGTATGTACGGTATTCCCATTCAAACCTAGAAAACTACCTTAATTCATGTTGCAAGGAGCTGGGGAAAGACTGTATTGTGAAAAGAAAAAAATTAAGAAATTAGAAGCTAGGTTTTGGGTTGCTTTTTTTTAAAGCTTAACAGACCAAGGGTTTTAAATTATGGTAAGAGCAGAGCAGTAATGAGATAAGTTTTTGGGAAATGAAAGAATCCATGGATTCATGCCATTCACACCACCCAAACGGAATTCAGTGATTGAAATATTAACTCTAAGGCCAGATCTACATTACAGAGCTATATCAGTATAACTATGTCACTCAGACGTGTGAAAAATCCACACCCCCGAGCAACATAGGTTTACCAACCTAACCCTTTGTGTAGACAGCGCTATGTCAATGGGAGTGTTTTTCCCACCTACACAGCTACCACCCCCCTGGGAGGTGGATTCTTCCACTATGCCAATGGAAGAAACTCACCCATCAGTGCAGTAGCATCTTCACTAAAGCGCTACAGCTCAGCGGCATCAGTGCAGCTGCACCACTCTAGTGCTGCACATGAAGACAAGCCCCGAGTCTGTTTCATCCTCATTCAGATTCTTTTCAGGGACTGAGGTGAGGCTGACCGGTCTGTTGTTCCCCGGGTTCTCCTTCTTCCCCTTTTTAAAGATGGGCACTATATTTGCCTTTTTCCAATCATCCAGGACCTCCCCTGATTGCCACAAGCATAGGCGTCGACTCTGTGGGTGCTGCGGGACTGGAGCACCCATGGGGAAAAATTAGCAGGTGCTCCGCACCACTGGCAGCCAAGCTCCCCCTGCCCACACCCCCTCCTCATCTCCTCCTTCCCCAAGCACGCCACGTGCCCACTCCTTTCCCTCCCAGTGCTTCCCATCCGCTGCCTAACAGCTATTTGGCGGCACTTAGGACTTTCCGGGGGGGAAGGGGAGGAGTGGGGACATGGCACGTTCAGGGGAGGAGGCAGTAAAGAGGTGGGGCAGGGGCAAGGACTTGGGGGAAGGGGGTGGAATGGGGGCAGGGCGAGGGTGGTGCAGGGGTGGGGCGAGAGGCACGGGGGGAGTTAGCACCTATGGCCACAAGTTTTCAAAGATAATGGCCAATGGCTCTGCAATCACATCGGCCAATTCCCTCAGCACCCTCAGATGCAGTAGATCTGGACCCATGGACTTGTGCATGTCCAACTTTTCTGAAATCTAAGTGTAGCACTCACAGCCAATTTGGGGCTCTTGTCCTGGTTCTTAACAGTCTGCCCTGGTACTCTCACTCTTGAGTTACTGCAAGACAGCTTAACAACCACCCCACTCTGTTGAAAGCCATCCTGTCTGTCACTCACAGGGAGTGGTATCCATGTACCCAATGGGCCCAGAGCATTTCATCATGATACGGAACTGGAGGGACAGTCACCACCTGGTTGCAGAATTGAGTTCACGCCCTTGTCTTTCTCCCACCTATCCTGCTGCTGTCAACTGTCTTGAAAACTTGTAAGCAATTACTGGCTACTGTTAAGGCCAGGTTTGACTCACTATCCTTCAGTGGCAAGTTTGGCACTAGTTATGTCTTTCCAGAAGTCTTGATCAATGGGTTCAGCTGGTCCCTGGAGAATTTCAAGTCGGAGGATGCTCTTGAGCTATTTTGAATGGATCTTGGGGGTGGAAAGGAGATAGATATGGCAGCTAAGTTGAAACAAAACCAATGCCAACTGTATTTGATCATGTTGGCCCTGATTCAGGAAAGCATTTAAGCACATGCTTTAAGTCCATTCCTATTCATGTTAGCCCTTAAGCATTAAAGTTAAGTGTGTGCTTAAGTGCTGTCTTTAACAGGGATGCATTTCTGAGTCAGGGCCTGAGTCCATAAATAAAAGCTTTCAGGGAATGATTTTTATTTTAATGTTTCTGTACATGGCTAATATTTTAGGGGGCAGGGAAATCAAGTAATCTGAGAAATATTTAACCTAATAAGTAGTTGTACATATAGAAAAGTAAAAGTACTATGAGTATCATGCATTAGTGGAACTTATAAAAAAAAATTCAAAAATGTTGACGTTTTTGTTTTATAATAGTTCATTTCAATTGTTTTTTTTTCACACAATGTATAGTCAACCTGTGGAACTTCTTGCCAGAGGATGTTGTGAAGGCCAAGACTATAACAGGGTTCAAAAAAGAACTAGATAAATTCATGGAGGATAGGTCCATCAATGGCTATTAGCCAGGATGGGCAGGCATGATGTCCCTAGCCTCTGTTTGCCAGAAGCTGGGAATGGACAACAAGGAATGACTCACTTGATGATTACCTGTTCTGTTCATTCCCTCTGGGGCACCTGGCATTGGCCACTGTCGGAAGACAAGATACTGGGCTAGATGGACCTTTAGTCTGACCCAGTATGGTCATTCTTATGTTCATGATTTTCAGTTTCATTTTTTAAAAAAATAACAAATATTTTTACCACAAAATGTTTTCATTCAGAAACTTTTGACCAGTTCTACATAATAGATTGAATGAAATGTTAATTAGCTCTGAGGAGAAATCATAGTAAATAAACTGGAATGAGTTTGTGGTGAAAGTTTACCTTGCAGAAATGCTCTTGTTCATTTTGTACAGTTGTCTTGAATGGGACTATTGCTTGCTGCTCAGTTCTGGACAATAAAGCCTAACTGTTCAAAAGTGATTAGTGATATTGTTTGCCTCAGTTTTTATATGCCCAAATGCAGACATTTTAAAAAGGAGACTGAATTTAAAAGGGTGTGCCTCAAGATGAGTACCTGAAAATTTGAGGCATCCAAAATAATTAGTTGCTACTGAAATATCTTGGTGAGGGCAGGGGCAGACTGTTCTGTCTTGTACAGTTCCTGAGCACAGCTGGCTCTTAAATAACATACTTTGTCAAGGTCTAGAAAGAGCCTCTAAGTGCTTTGAGGATTGATGTAACGTTCACTTAATGTTGACTAAATTAGCTATTAGCCATAACAGTTTGCACAAATGTTTCTAAATATGACTCCATCATGATGGATTACCTTCAGAAGTGTCAATGTTTTAAAAATGATGACTGTGAGCTTTGTTCTGTTTTTTTTCGCTCCCTTTTTCCTAATCTCTTTATAACTTTGAACAGAAGCTCCTAGAAGACTTAGACTGTTACGTTTGCATCTAGGCACTTATTGGCCTGCATCACTACATCATGGGAGAAGCTCATAAATATGTAGTGAATTTATCATGTAAACTCCCTACCTATGAGGTGGATGGTATTCTCCTCATTTCAGATGTGTGAATTCAGGAAGAAAGACTGAAGGACTGCTCCAAGGACATACAGGAAGTTTGTGGGAGAACTGGATGAAATTTTTCAGCCAAAATGTTTTTTCATTGAGAAATGCAGATTTGGTGACACTGAAATGCTTCACAAATCTCTATTAGTTTCACGGGATTATTTGCTTTTAAAAAATTCAAAAAAAATTGAAATATTTTGTATTGACACTTTTGAAATGAAATGTTTCAAATGTTAGGTTTGAAATGAGTTTTTGATTAAAAATTTCCTTTATTCTCACGTTTTAAAAGTCCTAACATTAAAAAAAGGTCAACATTAAAATGAAATGTTCTCATTTTGTCCAAATGAAACATTTAATTTGACCTGAACCTTTTTTTTGAAACATTTTGAAATTTTCAACGAACAAACTGGAAAATCCATTATTCTCACAGCTCTGCCAAAATCATCTGAGCTCCAGTCCAGTGATTTAACCACAGTTAAACTGACTAGTCAGTTTTTGACTTGACAGAGAGATTTAAGTCATGTGTGTCATGTTCCTAAAACTGCCTTTAGTTAGAATGCTGCATCAAAGTATTTTACATTTAAGTTATACACTCACGCCCTTATATATATCTGACAATATTACTGCTCTATTAATGTTTTATTTTTCATTCTTTCTTTAAGTAGGTATAAAGTGATGGACTTTTGAAAAGCAAGAATAGTACATTTAAACTGCTATCAGTGACACTTCTCCGGAGGCAGTGGGAAAAGGACCTACCGCACCTCCACTGTATCTCCCCATGATGTTACTGTTGATAGTTTACACATTTGCCATCACTTCAGGATAAGAATTTCCTGTAATGCGTCATCTCCTTAGAAATATGGGAGTAACTGTTTGTCTTTCATGTTATGCAACCTTATAATCGTGCTTTGCTTTAGTAAATATAGATCAATTTATTTTCATTGCTTTCAGTTGCTAAGAAATAAGTCGACTGTCCTGGTATTTTGTGTCTATCTGCCTACTTCCTCCTTAATCGTTTTTAAATAGCAGTTACACTTGGCTAATTAATTCTTCAAATTTTCCTGCAACACATAAATTTCAGCCTCACTTTCCTGTTGTCTCAAACTTTTTATGCAAAAAGAAAAGGAGTACTTGTGGCACCTTAGAGACTAACCAATTTATTTGAACATAAGCTGTAGCTCACGAAAGCTCATGCTCAAATAAATTGGTTAGTCTCTAAGGTGCCACAAGTACTCCTTTTCTTTTTGCAAATACAGACTAACATGGCTGTTACTCTGAAATCTTTCTGTGGTTAGTGTGAGGTCCCTCAGGGATCTGTTCTTAGCCCTAGTCAATATCTTCATCAATGATCCTGAAGAAAATACAATCTAAAAAACTCATTGCTAGTAAAATTTGCAAATGATACAGAAAATGGTAGAGCGTTCACATGATATGTATGTGTTTTAATGTAGGCAAATGCAAGGTTAGATATCTAAGCACAAAGAGTGTACATCACACTTGAAAGATGGGGGAACTGTACCCTGGAATGCATTGACACTGAAAAGGACTTAGGGTATATCTATACTGCAATTAAACAACTGCAGCTGGCCTCTGTCAGGTGACTCTGGGTCGCAGGGCTCGGGCTCGTGCAGCTGTAAAATTGCAGTGTAGCTTTGTGTAGATGTTTGGTAGTGTAGATGTTTGGGCTTGAACTGGAGCCCAAGCTCTGGGACCCAATGGTGGGGGAGACTCCCAGAGCACAGACTCCAGTTCAAGCCCAAACATCTACACTGCAGTTTTATAGCTTTGTAGACTAAGCCCCGTAAGCCTGAGTCAAGTCACACAGGTCAGTTGTGGATGTTTCATTGCAGTGTAGATATACCCTAAGGGGTCGTGGGAGATAACTAATTGAATGTGAGATCCCAGTGTAATGCTGTAGCTACGATGGTAAACAATCCTTGGATGTATAAGGAGGGGAATATCAAGTAGGAGTAAGAAGGTGGTAGTACCACTGTATATGGCATTAGTGACACCACGACGGGAATACTGTGTCCACACTTCAAAGAGGATATTGAAAATTTGAGATGGGTTCAGAAAAGAGCTTTGAGAATGACTAAAGGTGCGGAAAACACGCCTTAGAGTTAGAGACTAAGAAGCTCAATCTATTTAGTTTATCTAAGAGAAATTGACTTGATCACAGTCTACAAGTACCCTCATGGGGGAGAAATTTCTTATAGTGGATGGCTCTTTACCGGAAATGGATCCAATGGTTGCAAGCTGAGGCTAGACAGATTCAGACTTGAAACAAGGTGTACATTTTGTTCTGATTGAAAATCCACTGTTTAGTTTACCTACCATTGTGGTGGATTCTCCACCATTTGAAGTCTGTAAACCAAGACTCAATGACTTTCTAACAGATATAGCTTCCAAGGCCAGAAGGTACTGTTGTGTTCATCTAGTCTGACCACCTGTATAACACAGTCCATAGAACTTCCCTAAAATAATTCCTAGAACAGACCTTTTAGAAAAACATCCTAATATATAGCTATATGCTATAGCTCAAACAGAAGCAATAGGTGCAACTGATCAGAAAAGTTTAAAGGAAATATTTTTTCATTGGAATTTGCTGATTTGTCAAAATCTATATATTCGTAAGAACATAAAAATGGCCATACTGGGTCAGACCAAAGGTCCATCTAGCCCAATATTCTGTCTGCCGACAGTGGCCAATACCAGGCGCATCAGTAGGAATGAACAGAACAGGTAATCGTTGAGTGATTTATCCTCTCGTGTTTACTCCCATCTTCTGGCAGTCAGAGGCTTAGGGAGACCCAAAGCATGGAGTTGCATCCCTGACCATCTTCGCTTATAGCCATTGATGGACCTATCCTCCATGAATTTATCTAATTCTTTTTTGAACCCTGTTATAGTTTTGGCCTTCACAACATGCCCAGGCAATGAGTTCCACAGATGGACTGTGTGTTGTGCAAAGAAGTACTTTTTGTTTTAAACCTGCTGCCTATTAATTTCATTGGGTGACCCCTGGTTCTTGTGTTAGATGAAGGAGTAAATAACACTTCTTTATTCACTTTCTCCACAACATTCATGATTTTATAGACCTCTGTCATATACCCCTTAGGTCTTCTCTTTTCCGAGCTGAGAAGTCTCAGTCTTTTCAATCTCTCCTCATATGGAAGCTGTTCTATAGCCTTAATCAGTTTTGTTGCCCTTTTCTGTACCTTTTCCAATTTTAATCTATCTTTTTGAGACTGGGTGACTAGAACTGCTTGCTGTATTCCAGGTGTGGACGTACCATGGATTTACATAGTGGCATTGTGACATTTTCTGTCTTATTTTCTATCCCTTTCCTAATGATTCCTACCATTCTGTTAGCTTTTGACTGCTGCTGCACATTGAGTGGATGTTTCCAGAGAACTATCCACAATGATCTCTTTCTCAAATGGCAACAGCTAATTTGGATCCTATCATTTTGTATTTATAGTTGGGATTATGTTGTCCAATGTGCATGGCTTTGCATGTATCAGCATTGAATTTCATCTGCCATTTTGTTGCCCAGTCACCCAGTTTTGTGAGATACCTTTGTAACTCTTTCCCAGGACTGACTAAGGTAGGTTTCTGTCTGCCAGGCAAGTTTTGAAACCTGACTGATTTCCTGCCAGCTTTGCAGGTCTGGCTGCTCCTCAGCACAGTTTTCCAGGCTCCCAGCTCCTCCTCGGCCCACCTGACAGGGAGAGTGGAGAATCTGGAAGCTCTGGGAACCCCAGTTTCCAAGTTTGCGACTCCTTGGCAGCTCAGACTCCCTGGCTACAGGGCAGCTATTCATATAAAGGCTGCCTCAGGGTCAGCAATTCGAGGGTCTCCCGCTCCAAGGCAGCCCACCAGGTGGGCTATCTCAGTCAGGGTTCCCAGGGATGCCAGGGTCCCTGGCTCTGAGGGCAACCTATCTAGCAGACCTTCCTAGAGTCAGGGATTCCATTAGAGCTGGTAATTGTATTTCTCAGTAAACCAGAGAATTTTGAATTGGAAGTGAATTTTAGCAAAAAGCCAATTATCTCCCTCTGCATTGTTAGTCTGTCTGAGGAAAGATTTATTATCGGCTTATCTTTTCAGAATGGTTAATGTTTACAATATCCTGTTGGCTAAGATTTCTTCAACAGACTGTAAAGTAGTCAGACTCATCTTGTGCAACAGCGGAACTAGTGAAATTCATGTGGAATGGGTCACTAATGCACTGGAATTGCAGGCTGCTCTGACTTTTTGAGGGACTAACTACAGAGATGGTATCGTAAGCTTCTGTATCTTACATTTTGAACTAAGATTTGTTTCTAGTCTGATACCTGTGAAAGGAGTTTTGTTTCAAAGTTGTGTATTCTGTGCTAAAGACTTAAGATAGATCAGTTATTCTGCAATGAATATTAGGTTTTACATAAGAAGCACTGACAGAAATAAGACTTTTGTAGTAACTAGATTTGTGTTGGTTTGTGTGCAGTGCACGCTGACAATTTCCAGTCAGTTGGTGTATGGTATCTAGGGCAACATTGCCAATTGGTGCAAGCTAGAGAAGCCTTCAGGATGTTCTAACTTGTGCTGGGACCAGGACGGGGAGAGAGAATCAGGGAATTGTAACTGGATAACACAGATTATTATTTAGAACAGTCACTGTTGAACTTTAAGGAAGTCATTCATCTGTTCATTGACATCCTAGAAAGAAAATAGAGAAGAAATAATATTTAGTTCACTTTGTGGCCAAAAAACCCCAAACCCAAACAAAATAAATAACAAACAAACCAATTCCCATCCAAACCCTTTTCTCTGGGAAGAAAGGAAGACAGATTTTCTGAAAGAACTGGGATTTCCTTATCTTGAACAGATGTATTGGGGTTGAAGAATCACATGAAAATATATACAAATAATAAATTCAACTACATCCATGTTAAGTATCAGAGGGGTAGCCGTGTTAGTCTGTAAGATGCCACCGGACTCCTCGTTACAACCATGTTACTTTGTTTAGTTTCTCAAAGCAGCTCCAGATGGTGTTCTAATGAACTACAAAGGTGAGAAAAATTTACTATAGTCTTTTCTGAGCTGGAATAATTTGCTGTTTACTTGTCAAAATTCTTTCCTGACACCTTGCATGTTTGCCAAGGCAAACAAGATCCACCTGTCCATAGCATATCTGATCACTCAGAAAGAAGGCAATACTTTTGAAAAGGTCCTTGACAGAAGGTATTGATGCACAGCTAAACGTTCAAATGAAATTGTAAAATGATAGTGTTATAAAAGTTGGATGCCACACATTGTTGACTTAGCTAAGATTGGTTGTAAATTTAGTGACATTTTTGTCTCCTATTAAAATATTATGGCTTACAAGTGCCTTTTTATTGCCTGCATCATATAAGATCCAAGCACTGCTTGTAGTCTCCTGAGCAAAAATAGACTAGTAGAGCATCATAATAGCTAAGGTTTCTTTTTTGTTTTTGTTTTAAAGAGAACAAAACCCTTTTGTTATGTCCTCTTATGTATTTTTTATCCAATGTGACTTCATATGGAATATACATAGTAAAATAGAAACTGATAGTCATGTGAAACAGAAGGTGGACTACAAAAGTTTTGTGATAAAATTTATTAGCCTGTGGTGACTGCTATTAAATTGCAGGTCAAATTATGAGCCTGTTGAAGTCTGTGGAAGTTTTGCACATTAGTAGTACAAAGATTTGACCATATACGTTTAATTTATGCAAACCGAATGCTCATCATTATTTTTCAAAAAGGCCTTTTAATTTGTCTTGAAAAATATTGTCACAATGTTACTTATATTGAACTCTGACAATCATCATACAAAACGTTAAGCAAAACTTTGAGTTTTTTCACGTACAAATATATTTTACAAGTAACAAAAACAAAATAAATCAAAGCTCTGCAGATACTTTTCTTTCTTGGATTTTAATTAATATCTTTAGAACAGTTTAAAACGTAGGAAAATAACTCTCAAAGCATGTTTCTGAATAAATAGGTTGGAACTGTTCAAATTTTGAAATTTAAATGAAATTTTTGAAAGTAAAAGAAATATTATTTTCTTTTAGACCAACTCTAATTTCTATGTGTATATAAAGAAAACAAGGAGTTGGAAAGTACTGTAGAGAGGAGACAATTTCAATAGGTATACTGTACTTCATTTATCAGACCTTATCATAAGATTATAGTGTCCTCGCATGGGACGAAGGAAGGAATACATTCTATAGTGTGTTGTAGAAAAGTCAAAAGCAAAAATAGATTTTCTTAATAAATCTAGGAAACCCTGAAATACTGGTCCCTTCCATGGATGAATCTTGCTTTATCTTTTATAGTCACAAATTGTCTTATGAAGTTCTTGGCAGCTTGCACTTGCTCGTCCAAATTTTAGTCAGAATTTGAAACTCCATGGAACTAAATGAGCAGAGGCCTTTCGAACCTAAGTGTTTTCGTTTAGCATTTATTATTACAGTATCTAAATTCTGTTATCTAATAGCTGAAGATTTCCTTCTACTTTCTCCATTTCCTCTCCACTAGGCTATCAGGAATCCCAACAGTGAGAAGGTATCTGGCCCTTCATTAGGCAGTGCTGACCTTGTCAATCAACCCTGCCAAGGCTCTTAAAAAGTTGAAGGGTTCAATTATAGATACAAGGATCTGGGAGATATTGGGAGAAAGGAAGCGACCCGGGAGTAAGAAGTGTTCGGGAGGAAATCCCGTTACTGTTTCTTTAAGGGAACAGGGCCAGGAGGCTCCCTTCTCACCCAACCAATTGGGGATGAGGGGATAGAAGGGGACTAGATTGAATACTCCTCCCCACTCATAGTGGGGCAGACAACAGTACGAGGAGGCTGCCAAACCCTCAGAGCTTGGGGGCTAAGTGGGGCCAGCTGAGAGAGAAGCTGGGTAAGACCCTACAATGGGTTGAATTGCAACTCAGCTCCAGGAGGAAAGCTGGGAACTCCTGGTAAAGAGAAGGATAATAATGACTTGAATTACCCAGCTTCAGGAGGAGGGCTGGGGCTTCTGCCATAAGGAGAGAACACAGAGACAGGCCTGAGTGGACACTAGGAACAGCACTTAGAAGGCAGGTGCAACTGGAACTCTCTAAGCCAGAAACACGTTGTGTTTATTTGGGACTTTTTGTTATGGATCCTTTTGCATGAGGTTCTGTAATGAACCAGTCCCAAGAAGGGTACTATTGAATCAAGCATCAAGATTGCTTGAAGTGGAGTTATTGGTGTTCTGAGAAGGGAAACTGAGGCAAGGAGTACACGCAGTGCCACACTAACTCAGTAGGGGGTGCTACCGGCATGGCCTATGACACTGATGTAATGATCATTGAAATGGGTTTTGATAAAAACAAAGGGGGGCAGATTTGCATTTGATGTAAACTCATGTAGCTCCGCTGAAGTAAATGAAGCTACACTAATTTACACCAGATGACCCCGCAGCTGTATAGACAGAAATGTTCCATATTTAGTCACGTATTCATGGGGTCTCTGGATTTCTTCCCTATATTTTGTCCATCAAAGATCTCAGATCACATTGGCCTGGCATAAGAAAATGGGATTTAGCTGATTCTGGAGGCCAGTGACACCGCTCAGAGCATCAGCTGAAAAGAGTTACTAGGTATGTGCTTCCTGGTCCACAGGCAGAAGTTGAGCATGTTGCCCCTGCAGAACTCCCAGTCCCGGATAGGCTGCGGACTGCATAAATTTAGTTTCTTGAGAGATTTTTCTCCTATCACATGAAAATGTAACTGTGTGTGTGTGCATGTGTACATCGGCTTACACACACACATGTATGTGAACAAAATAGGATTTGGGTTTGTTTGTGACCAAAGAATCAAAGCGTCACAGAAATCTGATTGAAAATATACAAGATTTCATCATCCATTTCGTCCTCCTCTACTTTCCATCTTCCTCCTTCCTTTCGTTACCATAGTTTTTATGCTGAACTGCCTTGTAATACTGTCAAGGTTCCTTCCCCACTCTGAACTCTAGGGTACAGATGTGGGGACCTGCATGAAAAACCCCCTAAGCTTATTTTTACCAGCTAAGGTTAAAACTTCCCCAAGGTACAAACTATTTTACCTTTTGTCCCTGGACTTTATTGCTGCCACCACCAAGCGTCTAACAAATATAACAGGGAAAGAGCCCACTTGGAAACGTCTTTCCCCCCCAGATCCCCCCAAGCCCTACACCCCCTTTCTTGGGGAAGGCTTGATAAAAATCCTCACCAATTTGCATAGGTGAACACAGACCCAAACCCTTGGATCTTAAGAACAATGAAAAAGCAATCAGGTTCTTAAAAGAAGAATTTTAATTAAAGCAAAAGTAAAAGAATCACCTCTGTAAAATCAGGATGGTAAATACCTTACAGGGTAATCAGGTTCAAAACATAGAGAATCCCTCTAGGCTAAACCTTAAGTTACAAAAAGACACAAAAACAGGAATATACATTCCATTCAGCACAACTTATTTTATCAGCCATTTAAACAAAACAGAATCGAACGCATATCTAACTAGATTGCTTACTGACTTTTTACAGGAGTTCTGACCTGCATTCCTGCTCTGGTCTCGGCAAAAGCAATACACAGACAGACAGACCCTTTGTTTCCCCCCCGCCTCCAGCTTTGAAAGTATCTTGTCTCCTCATTGGTCATTTTGGTCAGGTGCCAGCGAGGTTATCCTAGCTTCTTAACCCTTTACAGGTGAAAGTGTTTTTCCTCTGGCCAGGAGGGATTTAAAGGTGTTTACCCTTCCCTTTATATTTATGACAAATACATAATGTAAACAACTAGGAAAACACATAGTAACGACCCAGTAATTCATCCATAGAAACCTATTGTTTGCGGGGCAGGGAGAGGGAATTGTTTGCCCAAGCAGAAATACAATTAATACAAGAAGGGAAGAGCGAGTTTTTTAACATTGTCAGTAGAGGAAATTGGCCAGCTTTCTGGTAGCTAGACTGGAAAATATCAAGTACTGGCGGATGTGAGTAAAAACACTTGTGGTAGAGCATTACCTAAGAAGAAGTCATTCAGAGATGTTTCAAAAGCCAGGGCATCATGTGCCTTTGTGTATAATGGTCAGAATTATAAAGAAAAAGCCTAAAATCAGTCTCTCTTTTTGTAATATAGCAGAACACTCAAACAGTCATTTTCTTAAGACTTTATGAAACTATGTTTAAATGAACAGAGTAGACACTGTATTATTCCATGCTGATACATTAGATTTTTACCAGACTGTTTGAAAAGAAAAACTTAATTTGCAAGGAATAATTTGAGCGCTGCATTCGCTTTATGGAAGAAGTAGGCATGGAACTTCTGGAACAAGAGTTCTCAGTCAGACACCTTGATGTGGGTCATTTTATACAAAAGGGCTTATATTTTTCAATCAGAACTTTTCTTATGGTCCACCTCCTCTTCTACTTCCAGTGATGTGGTCCACATCAATCACACAAAACATCCCTGTGACTACTAGAAACATTTCCTTCTATAGAAAAATATTAAGAAAGGCTCCTGTTGGTGTATTTTTAATTGTTTTCTGATTTAATTAAGCAGCTGGAAATAAAGTGGAGGAGACAGCACCATGTGACCAACTAGCTTTCGGCAGACCACCAGCCAGTGTTCCATAGATCACAATTTGAGGACCTGCATTCTAAAGTTTTGAAATTAATTTCTGGGTTACAACTGATCTTCCAGGTACCTTCCTTGCTTTTTAAAAACACCGTGGACTCAGTCCAGCCTTCCATATCTTGTTAGACTTGTCTCACTCCATTTTCCTCTCCACTCCCTATTTAGCACCAGGTGGCTGCTAAAAATATTCTCTGAGGGGGCTAAGCCCGCCCCCAACTCAGCCTGCAGCAGCACCTGTCCCATGGGGCTAGGCCCAGCTCCTCACTCCAGCCTGTTGGCTCTTGCTGCTTGCAGATTCAGAGGCTCTCGCTACAGTGTCACTTGACGCATGCATCAATGCACAAGTGGGGCCCTTCCTCTGCGACACCCTGCCCCTTCCTGTCAGGGGGAGCAGAGGGCTGATGGGCCAAAGGAACTGATAAGGGTGTTCAGGGGCTGATGGGAGCATGGCTTAGGGGAGCAGAAGGAAGTGGAGGGGATAGTGGGGCACCATTATTATCAGAATATTTATGAACATGATATTTTTTCTGAAGAGAAACCCCCCTCCCCCGCTTCATGGAGCACTCAAGAAGAGGAACCCCTTCTGAGTCCCCACCCCATGGAGTCCCCCCCCCACCATAGAGCAGTGAGGAAGGGGACCTCCCATCTCATGGAACTGCCCCCCCCCCAACCCCATGGAACAGTCAGGAAGAAGAGGACTGCCCTCATATTGGGGACAGATACAACCTATTTTAGAGTATGTCTACACTGCAATTAAACACCCAAGTCAGCTGACTTGGGCGCGGGGGCTCAGGCTAAAGGGCTGTATAATTGCAATCAAGATGTGGGGTCCCAGAGCCCAGGTTCCAGCTCAAGCCCAAACATCTGCACGACAATTATACAGCCCCTTAGTGCAAGCCCAAGTCAGCTGACATGGGCCAGCTGCGGGTTTTTAATTGTACTGTAGACGTACCCTGGGAGCTCAACAGGCTCTTATTGGCCCTTCCTTCAGGCTCTCCAGGAGGATGGACAGTGCTCACTTCATGAGCAGCTATTCAACATTTTATTTTGTTTTCATTACTTAATGTGCACATTACTTAATGTGTAGCCCAACCTTATTTACTGCACACTATTCAAACTCTGCTCCGAAGACAGAATTATTAATTTCTTCATGGACTTTCCTATGGTGCTCATCATTGTAAAATCTGAGTACCTTTCCCAGAAGAGCTCTGTGAAAGCTCAAAAGCTTGTCTCTCTCACCAACAGAAGTTGGTCCAATAAAAGATATTGCCTTGCCCAGCTTGTCTCAAACATTAACTAATTTTTCATCATAATACCCCGGTGAGATAAGGGGTGGTGATATTCCCACTGTGCCAATGGGGAGTTGAGGCCTAGAAAGGTTAAGGTCAAAAGAATTCAAGCTAACTTTGAATTTCCAACTAGGACCTGATTTTTCAGAGTACTTACTGTTATATAGCACTTCTTATACTTCACAGGCAGTTGTAAATGCTCAGCACTTCTGCACTTCCCCAGGGTCTCAAGTCAGGTATTCAGAAAATGAGGAAAATTAGTGACACCTCTGACAAGTTTGGTTTAAGTGACTTGCCAGCATCACACAGGGAACTCTGTGGCAGAAGCAGGGATTGAATCCAGTTTTCCAGGGCAGTGTTCAACTGTCTTAACCATGAGGCGCTCCATTCCCTTCTTGCAACCCCCTGTCTCGTTCACTACACACCGTCCAACTTCTGCAACAAATGAAGCAGGAGTTCTACAAACAATAGCCTCCTTCACTACATAACCCTGATTTGTCCCCAGAGCAGGTCCAGCCACTTCCAGCCCCAAGTGTCTCTTCCCTGGCTCCTCATCCAATCTCAGTTCCCCCCACCCTCTCCCTAGCTCCTTGTCCCCATCTTTTTGCCCAGCCAATCCGAGTTCTCTCTCCACAACCCAGCTCCTGGTCAGCTCTCTCTCTCTTTCCCTTGTTTTCTCAACATAGGTTCCTAGTCCCAGTCTCCTTGTCCAGCCAGTTCCAGTCTCCCCTAGGCCCAGTCTACCTCCCTCCTCCCAGTCAGTTTCTTTCTCTTGCAATCCCAGTGTCACTGGACTTCTTGTTCTAATCTACTCATTTCCCATCCTCTGGTCCAGCTTTTATCTCCTCTACATTTGAATCAGACGGTTTCCTCTTCCATGCTGCCTGAGTGCCACAGGATGATCATTTAGATGATTGGAGAGGCAGAGTTCCAGGGCCTGTCCCCAACCTAGCCTGGAGAAGCTATTACAGGGATAGGCCTTCTGAACCTCTGTAGCTCTGGGCTGGAGCATGTTCAGCCACTCTGTGGAGATGGTGCCTGTGCAGTCTGGTCACTGTAGGAGCTGTGAAGGGGTGGGGAATGCTCTGTGAGTATGAAAACTTCAGAGATTTTAGCTGTTAAGCTCTAGCAAGTCTCTACTCTGCATGTGAAACTGCAGTTTTTCAAAGACTTATAGCTTGGCCAAATTTGGGCACACTGTCATAGACCTGGAAAAAGGCACATCCCAGCCACAAAGACCACCCATCCCTGCCCAATTTCAACTCCCCGGTACAAAGCCTGGGGGCACTAGAGCATATCAAAGAAAAAGATTGACAGAATTTTTTAACCTGGACAAAATAACATACTTTCCCTAGCCTTGTTCCCAGAAATGGCTGAACCATTTGAGCTAAACATTTCCAAAAATGTTCAGCCTGAGGCATACCTAGCATGGGCAATTTCAGACCAAATGGCTAAAGTTTGGCAAAGGGCAACTGAAAACAGGGACTTATAATGGGAAATGTCGGGCAACCTTAATAATAAGTAGTGCTACCAGCCATACTGTAATTAGATCACAATAAACACTTGTCTTTATTTAGTATACTTATTTCCATAACCCTGGGGTTGAGTTAACAAAAAAGCATTTATCTTCCTATGTATTGGTAGCTTGTCTGAGGAGACGTATTATTTGCTTATCTTTTCTAATAGTTAAAGTTTACGTCATCCTGCTAGTGATGATTTTTTCAACAGCCTGTAAAGTAGAGTCAGACTCAAATGTGCAACAGCTGAACTAGTGGGATTCATGTGGAATGGGTCACTAATGCACCGGAACTGCAGGTTGCTCTGACTTTTGATGAGGAACTAACTACTGGGTAGGTACTTAAAGCTTCTGTATCTTACATTTTGAACAGAATTAGTTTCTAGTCTGGTAGCTGAGAGAAGAATTTTGTTTCAAAGCTGTGTATTCTGTGCTAAAGACTTAATCAGATCAGTTATTCTACAATGAATATTGGGTTTGACACAATGATGCATTGACAGAAATATGACCTCTGTAGTAGTGGAAAAGATCAGTAAGAAAAGCCAGTCACAACAGCTGAAAGGATAACACAGCTAATAGTTGCAATTCTACTCTGAGGTACAGAGTTCTGAATTCAGAATAAATCCATTGCCTTCTGCAGAATTACTCCAGAGGCAGAGTGGTATAACCGAGAGCAGAATTTAGCCGAAGGTTTTACAATACTTTGGTTTGGATGATATATTGCTATTCCTTATGATTTTTCCCTTCAGTTTTTCTTTGGATTTGGGAGACGTTCCACTGTAATGAGACAGGAATGAATATTTGGCAACTTGGGATACAGACCTGCAGTCCCTGAGCACTCAAAGCTCCCACTGACCTCGCTGAGAGGTTTGGGGGCTCAAGAAATGGAGGATGATTGAGCTCTGCTTTAAGATGTGGGTGGGAGTAAAAACAAGTCTTTCACACAACGCAAATGGAACAAATGCTATGATTCTGATCATTCTCTGGAGCATCACGGAGCTTACTCCTGCTCCTGGCATTGATTTTAGTGGGATCAGGAGTGGCTCCTTGCTCATGAGTAAAAAAAAGTGCTATTCTGTGGCAGAGGATGGATATTAATTAGTTAGAAACATCATCATGGCAGTGATATTGAGAATGAAATCTCTGTTTTGACATTACGCTGATGATATCATTATGCTAGTGGATTTGGACAGCTGAGTTTTGCTTTGCTACAAAACCACTTTTTTTTCTTTTTATATTTGAAATTAATTCATTTTATTGTGCATTTAAAGAGGCTTAAATTTTCATTTTTGGGGGAAGATACATCATCACTTCCCTCAGCACAACACAACTAGAGAAAACGATACAAAATACCAGTTTTGCATATAAATAGCTATTCCCAAGCCTTATGCTTGGGAGAAAAAATATCTGTTTACATTAGAGTAACCGAATATACTGTGGGAAAAAATATAGAGGTCAATCACTTACTGCTCTAAATCACCCCGGTGTAAATCTGGAGTAGCTCCAAATTAACTTCAATGAAGTTACTCTAGATTTACATTAATATACTTTAGAGCCGTATTTGGCACAACCTCTTCTCATTTTATTCCTGTGATTAAACCTTTACTTTGGGCTACAGTGTTTAAATGACAAATCTAGCTCCGTCTTCCATATAGCCCCCAACACGTTAAAATTAACATGATTAATTACATTAAATCACATGCATCAAGGTCAAAATCTGAGTACATTTGTTTTTTGTCCACTTCCATTTTCTTCTGAGGGTTGTAGATATGGGTGGGTAAACCTCATGAAATTTAAGGTTTTGTAAACCTATTTGGGGGCCTCTCAAGATTTAAAAAATTAATTTGCAAATATTTTTTTTTCTAATTTCACACCCAGTTTTTCTCCAAGGGGGAGTCAGTTTTAAGAATGTATTCTAGGTAAAGGGAAATCTGTGCTTTGTATGAGGGATAAAATATCCCTGACCCCAAGACAGGTAGCTTAACTTAAGTGATACCCTGTATATGGTAGGACTATTGGCCAATGGAGTTTGAAGCCAATGGAGTTACATCAGGGATCAGTTTGGCCCTGTCTTTTATTTTTCATTATGACTTTTTCTCACTCCCCTCCCTGATCCTTTCTCACAGTCTTTCCTAAGAAGGACAAAAGCCCAAATTTGGTTTCAAGCTGAATTTTTGAACATGATGTTGCAGTGAGTTTGAAATTAGGCAAAACAAGTTTTCCCATTCCTAATTGTGCTGTTTTCCATTAAAATCATCCCTTATGTTTAAAAAGTCTATTTCTCCACACATGCAAAACCTAATTGTTTCATGTGACCTGAGATTCTCTAGGCATTTGTGTCTTTTTCTGCTAATTAATTTCCTTTCCAAAAAACCTGACGACTGAACAGTCATGGCGCTATAAGTATAAGTCTCACAGAGAAGAAAGAAACAGCAATACCCCTTCAGGTACACTTTTATTCTGAGTTTAAAAAAAAAACCAATAATGTTATGTTGTGTGATTGTGATTTAGGATACCTACCTCAAAGAGCTGTTGAACAGTTACTCTATGTGAGTGCTTTGAGATCCTCTGATAAAAGAAGCTAAGTATTCTTCTCACAAGTACTATAAATATTAACAGTGAGCATATCAGTTTGAATCTAAACTTGTAAAAGCAGCATGAAAATTTCCTCTTTTTTTTTAGTTCCACTAGTAGAAATAAAAATCTCACTGTGTGTTTCCAGTGCCACTCTAACATTATTGAACCTATTCTTGGAGCTGATGCTCAGGGAACCCAGAAGGAGCAGTAGAGAACATTCTCTCATGTTGCCCGGTAGCTCCATGGGAAAGTCAGATACTGTATATTTTTTGGATCCTTTCTCAAACCAAAGCTGTTTACGTTCTTAAGCTGGCAAAGAAATGGTACCAGCCCTTTGGGAATGACCGGTAAGGTCAAACAAACTGTAAAGATTAATAAAAGTTGAACCATTTGCAAAAAGTCTTAAGAGGATGAAGTCCTCTTTGTTTCACACAGTAGGAAAAAAATCACTACTAAAGTGCATTCTTTGGCCCAGATGCTGCTCTGCCGCAAGGAAGAGCTTGACACAGCTCCAGGAAGGGAGTGTTCAAACCTGACTTTAAGCAACATTTATGCCCTACTGATCCTGGTGCTGGTCCAGTCCCTGTTTCAAGTTGGAGCAGCCTCAGGGCTGCTCTAATTTGCAACAGCAGCCAACTACCCCAAGGGGCAATTTCATCTGGGGTTTACTGGTGAATAACGATGTCCTGGCCACACTCGCTGTCCTGGTGGACAGGAAGGAGACAATGCAACAGCCACTATACAGGCTCTATGCCCCTCATTGATGCCTTGTGTAAGGGGAATCCTACACTGGCTGGTTACACTAGTTTAAGGACAATTTTGCATCATGGGGGTGACCCAAAGGTGGCCAAGCAACTTGAAAATTTAATGCTAAAGTGTCCATGTGCTGCTCTACATTAATTCACACCTTCCTTGATGCTGAAGTTGAGTTAATTTACAATCATTTCACAAAATACACTGTTAAACACCCTTCTCAGCCCTGCTTTAACTTGCACCTCCCTAGAAAGCCTTTGCATGTGAATTAGACTTATTACACATCAGCAGAGTGAGTCTAAATAAAGTTACTGTAAAGAAAACTAGGTTATACCACTCGGATACATCACTTCTCAATTTGGTCCTCAATCTTTCTATTTCCCACAGGATTTCTTTGCTAATTTATTGGATACTCAATAAGTAGCAATGCAAGATTGTGCCTTTGGCTATGCACTTTGACCATAAGAGTGGAGTGCATTTGGAGTGTAAACTGTTTAGAGTTGGGTATATGTGCTTATCTTGATTTGTCCATTATAAATTGCTGGGGTAGCCTCTGAGACCTTATTTACTTGATTCCCAAGAACTCAGCTCAACTCCAAACTGTTCACTGAGCTTTCTTCATTGGCATACAATCAAACTATCAGGCTCAAATGTAGGGGGTGGGTACAGAGCATACTACATAGTTACAGAGCAAACCTCTTCTTTTATATACATTTACACATTACGTTGTATGTACTATACATTGCATTACACATTTTGGGATTGGCTTGGTTACTCTGCAGGAACCAATTCTTGTATAGCATGCTTTAGCTATGAACCACCTATCACCTAAGCTAGTTCAGACATTCTGTCTCTTAGTTTACTGACCCATTTACCTCCCTAATCGTATCACCCAAGAAATGAGGCCTTACCTATGTCCATTTACTCATGTAAAAGCAGGCCTACATAAATAAGTGCTTGGAAGTTGGAGTGTCTTGGTTGTGGATGGAAGAGTAAATATGCCAATAAAGAAACCTTGGCCCTTCAGCTCATGCCAGGTGACCAGAGGGAGATGGGAGAGGCCACTGCAGCTAGGCAGTTCCTCTGTGTGTGTGTATGTGTGTGTGTTGCTTAATTTGTAATAAAAGAGGTGCCAAGGTTCAAGCAATTATGTTCTGGGGCTCAAGAAATTTTTTTACTTTCATAAGTGATGCGGCACGCCCAGAGATGCCGGGGCTATGAATTGCCAAGCCTAGAGGTGCCAGGGCTCAGCACTTGGCAAGTCCTGGCACAAATTAAGGTAGGTAGGTGTGTGTGTGTGTGTGTGTGTGTGAGAGAGAGAGAGAGAGAGAGAGGGAGAGAGCACAACTCTGACACGGAACTAAGTCAGCATGCTGAACTCACTGCCAGACTACCTTGTAACCAATATGTTTGAAAGGCTATAAGTAAACACAGACTTTGCCCTATTATCTGTAAAATCTAGCTTTATATAATATATATAAATCAAAATGGTAAGTTACCGAGGGTGGTATTCACAAAGTTACTTCAGCACCTAGCTCCTATAGATTTCAGTGGCGTTTGCCACCTAGGTACTTCTGTGAATCCCACCCCACGATTATTAAAAAGAGACTGAGCTATTGGGCATTAGTTTAGACCCCTGTGCATACAAAGTAATGCATCAGTTGACCTATAAACATGGGGGATATTTTGCTACAAACAATACTTTCTCTAATAGTGGAATAATGAAGGAGTAGCTAATTGTGTTTGTCCTGGAAAGGACAAACACTTCACTTTGCATTTGACAAAATCAGCTAGGGCCACCATATGTTACATCAGGGGCATTCAACGTAATGCTATATCATTGATGTTCAGCAACATCACAATTTTAAAGGAATACTGTGACATTTCTATTGGGAAACAGGAAATTGTTGCTTCTCAACAGTAGATGTTATGCCTCCAGTAATAGGTGGTTAGGTATTTACATTAAACACATTTCTAGTAGCTGCTTTTAGCAAGTAGATATTAGCTGATTAGGCTGCTGGATTCAACCTGTTTGTTCAGTAGAGTAAGCAGAGCTAGGCTGATAAATGTACATGATATCAGTCTTTGTACACAATGAGCCTTTTAAAGGAGATATTTTGTGTTACCTTTCTAGAAGTTTGGGTAAAGGTGACTACATACATGGTTTTGTTCCACTCTTAGACAATCTTGTGATGCTCATAATATGTCCATAACATTTAATTAAACAAGTAAACCTCCTTTAAAGGAACTCAATTTACCTATAAACATTACCCTTTAAACAAATAAGTGTCAGAATCATACAACTATTCTTAAGTGGGCTGACAAAATAAATGGTTTGCTTGAAACACTATTAATGTTAGCAATGGTTTCCTAGAAATGGCTGAGGGCTGTATTCATTAACAAATAGGGTCCCCAAGCAGTAGCCCGGTGGCCTCTGTGGGCTTCTTTGGCTGTGTAGCAGGGGTCTACTCCCTGAGAATTATGGTCCCCACAACTCTCATGACAGCAAGGAGTAGGCTAGGCTGTCTCTTGAGGCAGTCTTTAAAAGTAAAGAATGCTGCTAGAACAAGCAGACAACAAATGAGGATCAAGAGTACAAGTCCTGGAAGGTGGGGAGAAAGGTAGGAGGCCAGGCCTTTAACAATATATATTTCATATTTTCAGTCTCATAGAATTTAGACTGCATGAGCCCAAATGTCCTTCTGTGATCACAGAAGAAATGTGCTCCTGCTCTCCATGCTGAAATCTTCCATATGCAGCCCTTGTTTCAGTTGTTATGGTCCCTCCCTCATGTGCTTTGGTTGTTCGTTGTTGCTCTGGCAGAAAGTCACATGCCTGATATTTGTTACATTTTACTATTTTGAATGGATTGTGCTATTCTTAAAAAGAAGGATCCACTAAGATTTTTCAAGATGGCACCATTTTCATGGTAGGTCAGATGTTTAGATGAACCAGTTTCATTTTCAAAGGCAACATCAAGGTTATTAATATTTTATATAAGGAAGAAAACAAATGGAAAATACACCATAATTATATTTACCAAAGAGTCCCTGAATCTAAATACAAATGTACAGGCTACTGTTTCATTTTTTACAGTAATATTTTTCTGAACATTAAAAAATCTATACCTTACAAAAATTAAAACTAGTTTTCAAGGGTTGTTATGTATTAAATGCCCTTATAAAACAGATGCAAATGCAATCAAGTGTTACTTTTAAATATGAAGCAGCAATCCAGGAATGAAATTTGTGTCTTCAGGTAAGCATCAGAGCTGAGTGAGTACTGGGAAAATGTTTGAGAATATTTGTCTGGTTTATTTTTCATGGTTTGCTCCTCTTTTGTGTTTGCCTTGTGAAAATATTTTAGGAAATGAATTTCCTAATGTTCACAAAAACAGTGAGTGGTAAGTGAATGTTTTAGAATAGTAATAGAAAGTGACTTCTGAATTAGTAATCTTGCATAACGACATCAGAAAATGGTTTTATAAGAGTTACTCAGCCAATCAGGAAATAGAAGTAATACGTGTGACCCCTATCTCCAATCAAGATAGTTTGAAATTCAAGCATTGAATGTTTTCAAATAAATGTTTGCAAACAAGGTACAGGCTAAAACTTATTCACAGAAATGGTTCAGGAGATAATGTCAAATGATGAATAAATCCGAGAAAATCACAATACTTTCACTGACACTTTTTGATCAGAAAATGAGGTGATTTTTTGTCTCGCAAATTACTTGTTGTAAATTATTTGCCCAGTTCTAGTAATCAGTAAACGTCAAATCTGAAGATGAGCCTGAATCAATATCCCTGAACTTTGAGGATTTGAGTTTCACAGCTAGATGAAAATTTTACCTCTCTAGCTCGTGTCAAATGTGTCTTATCCTGAGTGGAATCATTTCTGGGTCCAACTCCAATGAAAATTTTAATCAGACTATAGTCTTACCCCCAGTTTATATGCAATGAGGTTCTGACCCTTGGAAAATGAGCCTATACTTAAAAAAAAATTGAAGTTATATTTCAGGGCATAAAATCATCACATGATGGTCATTTATCCACAGGAAATCCCCTTCCTCTCCATAATTACTATTCCAATTATATAGAAGACAAAATCTGTAAATAGTGCTCTCTAATAGCAAACTAAAGGTGGCAAGGATCACAAATGCATTGAACGGTAGAGTTGAAATACAGTAGAATTGTAATACATTGGAAGAATGGGGTGAAATCAATAACATGATATGTTCAGTAAAGAGTATTGTTTGTTCATGTATGAAGGAATAATTAAAAGGCAAAAAAAGTACATTAACACAGAGTAAGGTTGTCCAGTGACGACTTATGTTGTCCGGAATGTCAAGTTCAGCAAAACTCAAACGTCTGAAAAGGGTCTGAGTCCCCTGATGTGTGTTAGAAAAGGAAAGAGGCGCCTGTGTACCTTGCGGTTCCAGTCTGCATCATTTCAATACAGAATTGTGTAGATAGCAGGGCACTGAGAACTTCTTCCTGTGGGTATGGTCAGTAGTGAGGTGGGATATGAGAGCAGTCTGTGGATTGAATGCTGGGTAGGGGAAAGTAGAGGTTTAGGTGGTGTCCTGTGCGCAAGTGTGAAGGGGATGAAGTCATTAAATTTTACAACTTTGGTGTTCTGTCAGGGAGCAGATTCCATGTTTGAGTGTAGAGCAAGAGCAGGAAGTACCTGTTCATTACAGGGAAAAGCAGAGTGGAGGCACGTGTGTTATGGGTGTGTTGGGGCATTGCTCAAAGAGGACAGAGTTAAGGTTGCATGGGCATTTGCTTTAACTCTGTATTTCCTGCTTTCAGAAGTTTGAGCTTTGTGTTCTCGAAGGACGGGCACTATCACCAGGCAACCTGAACTCTGCATTAGCAAAGTATTTTACCATTTAATTTCCTAATTTTTTAAACAGAAGAGAAATGTTTGTTGGCAGGAGTTAATGGTCATTTAGTTGTAGTTCGGACTTATGTTTACAGTTGACAACATGCTACTACAGCTAGGTAATAATCTAAAGACCTACCTTTTATTTAGTGTTTTTCACCAGAGGCTCTCAAAGAACTTTACATCATTATCTCCACTCCTCCTTGAAATTGTGCCCATTTCCTCCACACACTCTGGCCAGCCCTCCACCCCACCTAGGGGTGATGTCTATCTTACCTGTTTATTGTCTGGATTTCAGATGTTCAAATGTGTGTTGCCCTCAGTCCCTCCCACCCCAGATCCCAGCTCACTTGGAGGGACAGGTAAGAGGGTCTCAGGCACCTCAAGAGGAGCAGGCTTGCCCAGAACACACAGCTCAGACCCCTTGCAGAGAGGTGGGGCTCCCCTAGTTTCCAGTAGAAACACAGAAGGGGAGAATTTGGGGCTGAAAGCCTGCCCCACACACCGAGCCCACCAACTTCCTCTGCTATCCCTGATATTGTCCATCCTCTCCCGCTTACATTAACCCCCTCCCCTCTTCCCTTTCCTCAAATTACATTTCTCCAAATATGTCTATATGAAGAAAAATGACCCTTGACGGAGGCAGATTTTCCCCAAATGTTTTCAAGTCATGCTCAGATTTCTGCCCAGGGTGAGTTTCAAACGTCAGCTCTGCAGGCTCAGAGAGGTGTCCAGTGACCCATTCATCTCAGGCAGATGTCCTCAGCTGGAAGAGATGAATACAGCCTGGAACAAGAGGGCTGAGACAAGGGATCTACTCCATTCATGTCAGTGGGTGTTCCCATCCTCCTCAGATGTGCTGGAGATTTTCTAATGTGTGTCAAGCATACTGGTTCTCAGGCTATGTCCTCACCTCAGTATTGCCAGTGTGTGTTCTCGGTGTATGTTCCAAACATGCCTGTGCTAAGCTCCTCATCCAGAGGGTGGCTTCCCTGGATTCTGGCTCATATGTGGAGGTAGGGAGAGGGTCACAGAAAAGCAAGATCCCCCAGACCCTGGCTCACATGGCAGGGAAGGGGGTCAGTTGTATTAATTTAGATGGAATATATGGGCCCAAAGAGTCAAAGTTTTTAACATGACCCTGTCACTGTCCAGCATTACACAGTGTTAAACAAGATTCAGGGTTGGATGTCCAGAGACCTCAACCTGCTTAGTTTCGTGGCAAACACACCATTAATTTTTTTAAATCTTTAATTAAAGATACATAAAAAGAAGGAAAAACAGTTAAAGCATTTGATATGTAAAGTACTAAATAAGACTTTCATTTTAATTATAAAAAGAAAAGGAGGACTTGTGGCACCTTAGAGACTAACCAATTTATTTGAGCATGAGCTTTCGTGAGCTACAGCTCACTTCATCGGATGCATACTGTGGAAATCGCAGAAGACATTATATACACAGACACCATGAAACAATACCTCCTCCCACCCCACTCTCCTGCTGGTAAGAGCTTATCTAAAATGATCATCAAGTTGGGCCATTTCCAGCACAAATCCAGGTTTTCTCACCCTCCGCCCTCCCACAAACAAACTCACTCTCTTGCTGGTAATAGCCCATCCAAAGTGACCACTGTCTTCACAATGCGTATAATAATCAAGGTGGGCCATTTCCTGCAGAAATCCAGGTTCTCTCACCCCCTCACCCCCCTCCAAAAACCACACACACAAACTCACTCTCCTGCTGGTAATAGCCTATCCAAAGTGACCACTCTCCTTACAACCTGCATGAAAATCAAAGTGGCCCATTTCCAGCACAAATCCAGGTTTTCTCACTCCCCCACCCCCATACTCACACAAACTCACTCTCCTGCTGGTAATAGCTCATCCGAAGTGACCACTCCCCCTACAATGTGCATGATAATCAAGGTGGGCCATTTCCAGCACAAATCCAGGTTTTCTCACCCTCCCCCCCCCCCCACACAAACTCACTCTCCTGCTGGCAATAGCTCATCCAAACTGACCACTCTCCCCACACTGTGCATGACAATCAAGGTGGGCCACTTCCAGCATAAATCCAAGTTTAACCAGAACGTCTGGGGGGGGGAAAGGAAAAAACAAGGGGAAATAGGCTACCTTGCATAATGACTTAGCCACTCCCAGTCTCTATTTAAGCCTAAATTAATAGTATCCAATTTGCAAATGAATTCCAATTCAGCAGTTTCTCGCTGGACTCTGGATTTGAAGTTTTTTTGTTGTAAGATAGCGACCTTCATGTCTCTGATTGCGTGACCAGAGAGATTGAAGTGTTCTCCGACTGGTTTATGAATGTTATAATTCTTGACATCTGATTTGTGTCCATTTATTCTTTTACGTAGAGACTGTCCAGTTTGACCAATGTACATGGCAGAGGGGCATTGCTGGCACATGATGGCATATATCACATTGGTGGATGTGCAGGTGAATGAGCCTCTGATAGTGTGGCTGATGTTATTAGGCCCTGTGATGGTGTCCCCTGAATAGATATGTGGGCACAGTTGGCAACGGGCTTTGTTGCAAGGATAGGTTCCTGGGTTAGTGGTTCTGTTGTGTGGTATGCAGACTGGACTTCTACATAGAGTGCTTCCGCCGACGTGCACGGGCTGTCTCACCCTCCCCCCCCAGACGTTCTGGTTAAACTTGGATTTATGCTGGAAGTGGCCCACCTTGATTGTCATGCACAGTGTGGGGAGAGTGGTCAGTTTGGATGAGCTATTGCCAGCAGGAGAGTGAGTTTGTGTGGGGGGGGGGGGGAGGGTGAGAAAACCTGGATTTGTGCTGGAAATGGCCCACCTTGATTATCATGCACATTGTAGGGGGAGTGGTCACTTCGGATGAGCTATTACCAGCAGGAGAGTGAGTTTGTGTGAGTATGGGGGTGGGGGAGTGAGAAAACCTGGATTTGTGCTGGAAATGGGCCACTTTGATTTTCATGCAGGTTGTAAGGAGAGTGGTCACTTTGGATAGGCTATTACCAGCAGGAGAGTGAGTTTGTGTGTGTGGTTTTTGGAGGGGGGTGAGGGGGTGAGAGAACCTGGATTTCTGCAGGAAATGGCCCACCTTGATTATCATACGCATTGTGAAGACAGTGGTCACTTTGGATGGGCTATTACCAGCAAGAGAGTGAGTTTGTTTGTGGGAGGGCGGAGGGTGAGAAAACCTGGATTTGTGCTGGAAATGGCCCAACTTGATGATCATTTTAGATAAGCTCTTACCAGCAGGAGAGTGGGGTGGGAGGAGGTATTGTTTCATGGTGTCTGTGTATATAATGTCTTCTGCGATTTCCACAGTATGCATCCGATGAAGTGAGCTGTAGCTCACGAAAGCTCATGCTCAAATAAATTGGTTAGTCTCTAAGGTGCCACAAGTCCTCCTTTTCTTTTTGCGAATACAGACTAACACGGCTGTTACTCTGAAACCTGTCATTTTAATTATAGTCCTAGATCCCTTTCTCATTAGCAGAAGATTGTTTTTAGAGGCAAAAAACCCCTATCTGACAGTCTCCTAAATGGTAATAACTGACTGTCCTTTCAGAAGAAAAGAGAGGAAGTTAGTTGAGATGCGCGGTCATTGCTGAAATATGATCACATTTGATCCCAGAAGATAAAACAGGACACACACAAAAGGGGAGAGAAAAGAACAGCAAAGAAAGGAAAAGCGGCTTCTATCTCTGGTGTTGAGTCACTTGCAACCTCACGTCTGGAAAAGTTCAGGCACAGCACATGATCTTATTAGTCACTCCAAGAGTTGGCAAACTTGCACCAGTGTCAGGCTGTTTAGGGTATTGCATTTAGTTGCCTTTACGGTCACAGGCTTACAGCCGTATTGTAAAATATGCAGTCTTGGCCAGCTAAGCTAGACTGTTATTAGAGAGAAAGAAAAAGGAAAAAGATGAGAAATAGAAGAAATAAGGTAGGGAAGGAAAAGGACACAGTGGTGCAGGAAGGCGGGGCGGGGGTGGAACACAACAAAGTGTGGTGGTTGGGATTTAACCAGTGGAAGTGGAGATGCTATCCGAGTACCTTGTTCTGGCATGGCCCAGTCTGGTCAGGACATCTCTCAGGATGAGGCCAAAGAAAAGCCAGTGGTGTTATGGCTGGGTCATTACACATATTGAATCTATTTCCGTAAGTTAAGTATCCTCACACCTTCTTGTCAACTGTCTAAATGGGCCATCTTGATTATCACTACAAAAGTTTTTTTTTTCTCCTGCTGATAATAGCTCATCTTAACTAATTAGCCTCTCACAGTCTGTATGGCAACTTCCACCTTCTCTGCATGTGTGTGTCTATCGATCTATCTATCTTCTTACTATATGTTCCATTCTCTGCATCCGATGAAGTGAGCTGTAGCTCACGAAAGCTCATGCTCAGATAAATTTGTTAGTCTCTAAGGTGCCACAAGTACTCCTGTTCTTTTTGCGGATACAGACTAACACGGCTGCTACTCTGAAAAGTGGTGTTAAGGTAGATCCCATAGTCTCAGAAGGCAGGTACGTCTCACTCCTTCCCCCTCTTTTAGTCAGCAATTGTTGCATTTCACCTTACCTCCATTCAAAGTCCATATGACACACCTAATTTTGGTTCAATGATTTTCTGTCCCACACTTCTCTCTCTTTTTTTTTTTAACCAGGCGTGATTTTGCACTGTCCTTGAATTATATTACTAGGCCTTTTTGTTTGTACTAATTTAGTCTGTTCATCTCCCTTTTGTGCCTTTTCCCATCAACATGTATTGATTTGGCTTATTGTGACACTTTATAAACTTGAACTCACTTTTTACAGGTGTCCTTACAATTAGAGTAAAGTTGTAGGCCCAATTATTACAACAGATCACACCCTCACAAATGCGCAGCCTCACTGCAGATCCTGGCACACATGGGGGGCAGGGAGCAGGGCTCAGAAACCCCGCCGCGATAGGCAAATCCACTCCAGAGCTTGGCTTACATAAGGGAGGACAGGAAAGGAGGTGTGTGTCACCCCTGTAGATGTGCTGTGGGCACCCGTACATGCAGGATGGGAATGTGGAGCAGACAGGTACACCTGACCCTATTCTCCCCAGTCTCCTTGTCACTTACCCTCATATTCCTCTTCCCAGTGTCCCACTGCTCCCGTCCCCTCCCCATAACCTGAGCCCCCACCCCTTCTCTATTTCTGCCTACTCTTCCATGTTATAACATTCAAAAACCAGTTGGAGAACACTTCAATCTCTTTGGTCACTCGATTACAGACCTAAAAGTTGCAATTCTTCAACAAAAAAAACTTCAAAAACAGACTCCAATGAGAGACTGCTGAATTGGAATTAATTTGCAAACTGGATACAATTAACTTAGGCTTGAATAGAGACTGGGCGTGGATGGGTCATTACACAAAGTAAAACTATTTCCCCTTGTTTATTCTCCCTCCCCGCTCTCCTGCTGGTAATAGCTCACCTTAAGTGATTGCTCTCCTTACAGTGTGTATGGTAACACCCACTGTTTCATGTTTTCTGTGTATATAAATCTCCCCACTGTATTTTCAACTGAATGCATCCGATGAAGTGAGCTGTAGCTCACGAAAGCTTATGCTCAAATAAATTTTTTAGACTCTAAGGTGAAACAAGTACTCCTTTTCTTCTTCCATGTTTAATCACTCTCCCCTCCCAGTGAACATTTGCTCATGTATTTATTTTATTTTCAAAAACTAGTTTTAGTGCTTTCTGAATATTCTCCTGTACTCAGATTACATTTCTAGAAAATAAAGATCCCCCTTTGATAAAGGCAGATTTGAGCAATATGCCTGCTTTTTTAAACTCAGATTTCTGCCCTGCAATGGAGTTGAACTCTCAGTGGCTGCGGTGGGGCTCAGAAACAAATACTATTATACATAGTCAGACCCACCAATGTCCTATAATGTAGAGGTAGTTTTCCAGGTAGTTAACCTCTCTCTCTGCACATGCTCAGTATAATCCATTAGGTGCACAAAATAGGCATGCAGACCTTCTCAAGCACCTAACTGGAGAAGCAAACTCTTTTTGAAATGTTTTAATTTGATTTTCCCGCAAGAGATGGTGGGTGCCAGGCACTCTTTCCGGGTAACCCTCCAGCACTGGAGACCCTGGTGCATAATGATTAAGGATAGGATTTGGTCATGGTGGTCACAGATTCTGTGACTTTCCAGGACCCCCAGGACTTCCTCTGGGGAAAAGCTGGATCAGCTGTCAGCCCCAAGGCCACTAGAGCAGCGGCCCCAGGGCTGAAGCAGTAGCTGGGGTTGGGTCAGTATCCCTGGGGCTGGAGCAGCAGCAGTCAGGTCCTGCCGCTGGAGCAGCTGTAAGTCCCTGGCAGAACTCTTTGTGTGTCTCTTTCCTCCCCCCCCCCCCCCACCCCCGCCTCGAGTATTTTTAGTAAAAGTCAGGGACAGGTTACGGGCTTCCGCGAATTTTTGTTTATTGCCCGCAACCCGTCCCTGAGTTTAACTAAAAATACCTATGACAGAATCTTAACCTTAATGATGATCTCAGCTCTGGTTTAACGTCTATCTCTGAACAGAAATAGGTTCCCAGAATCTTTCAACTTTAAAAAAATGTTTATTTTTTCTGGGTGCTGTTCTGCAGGAACCTTGTGATCAAATGGCCCCAAATTTGGATCACTAACAGAACCCCACATCCTGAGGGGTCATGCCAAAACTCAAGCAACTGTGTGGATTTTAGAGCACTGAGAATAATCAAGCTTTCAACAGAAAGTTGGTCTTAACTAGAACTATAGCAGCTTGTTTTACTTCAGTGAATAGTCCCATTGACTTCAATTGGAGCAGAATCTTGCCCGGAGTGTTTGTCTGACAAACAAACCAACCAACCAAAAATAAACCCATCTGCTTAATCTTAACGACTTGTACAATCCAGTCTTCTTTACCATAGTAACAAGGCACCCTCTAATTTCCCCTATCGGATAAATAACAGATGCAAATGGGCAGCAATGGTGTCAGATGCACAAAAGTGGAACATGAAAAATATAAATCCCAGAAGAACACAACTGTGTAACAAACAATTACAATGACTTTGACAGGGTATTTCCTGGGTATTACTGACTGGAACTACCAGGTGGGTTGAGGTTATATTTCAGGCCATAAAATCATTGCATGTGAGTCATTTACAGACAGGAATTCTCCATCCTCGCTTTGATTATTATTCTAATCATATAGAAGATAAAATGTAAATAGTGTTTGCTAATAACCAGCTACTGTGTTTGTCCTCTGAAAAAACAGAGGACATAAAAGAGATTTCTTCCCTCTTTCCTCATTTGTTTGATGGAAGCCAATTTTTACTGTCATCCAAGCCCAGATTTATGTCCAGGTTGTAAATAAAGTTTTTAATCTTCTCTAGAGCACAAACCCTAGCTTCAAACTGGTGTGCTGCTTCCGTACCATGGATGGACTTAGTAAATATTGCAGGTATGGTTTAACTCCTGACTATTAGTGGTGATGGGGGAAAAAAATAAGCACAAACTCTACATGAATAAGTACTGCTTGTAATTAATGTTTTATATCCTTCAAAATGACTTTTTTTAATCTACAGTTTTTAAAGTTAGAGACTTCTATTAAACCCTGAAGCAAGTGTCTTCTTTTTAAACATCTGAAATAAAATATTTACATGGTTTAACAGCATGATGAGCAAAAGCAAATATCAGATGTACTGTGGAAGGTTCATTGGTAATACAAACATCTTCTAAATGTAATGTTCTGGGGCTTGGGTGCTTTGATGATGTTAGAAGAAAGGAAGCTAAAGTACGCATTAGTTGAATACAGTATTTACACTAATTTTATATAACAAAAAGGAGCCACCGGCATTGAGATTAAGAAAAAATTGTGAGAAAAGGGAGCTGTTTAAACCATAGTTAATACTTAGGAAAAAATGCTGTTCCATTATATTTTGGCAGTGAGAGTTCACAGAGCTTAATTTTTAATGTTAGGTCTTTCCTAGTATCCAATCTGTGGGGGCGAAAGAACTCCTAGGGATTGGGTGCTGTAAATGTGAAAGACCCATGAGATTATCTGACTAGTTTTAGTTGGGGGAAGACTGTCAATGTTTTCCTGTGGGGTCAAGGCACCAGCTATTCTTAAAGAAGCCATTGTGAGGTTTCCTTTCAAGAAACAAACTCTTGGCACCTCCTTTCTTGGGAACCATTTACCGGTATCCATCCTTTTTTAGTTTCTGGGGAGAGACGAGGAAAAGCAATTTAGAAAAGTCCGGGGAGGTCAGCTCTGGCAGTGTTTTTATATCTGCTGATTTATTTTTATTTTTACTTTATCCTGGACAGTTGAATTATTAGGGCTTGCTCGGGAGTGGAATCTGCACTGGTTGCATTAGTCATAAGTCCCATAGCTACAGATGATATTACTACACTAGGGCCTCTCTACACCCACTTTAAAAGTCCTTTATACTTCCAAATATGACTGTTCTGATTCTAGTAGGTCCAGCAGCAACCTTTGTTACCATTGACCATGAGTTTTTTGTTGAGGCATCAGCAGACCCTAGCAGGGGTGGCAGAAATTGCTTTTAATGGCTCTTCTGCTGTCTTTCTGAGTAGTGGTTGGCAATTGTACCTCTGTCCTAGGCTTCTGTCATGCAGGGTACCCAGGGGACTCTTTTGAATGAGTATATCATTGGTAAGGCTAATGAGGGGTTATGGGCTACAATGTATTCAGTATTCTGGTAACATCCACCTTTATGTCTATATCATGTCTGACAAGGTAAGTAGTGATTGAACATCTAACATAGTGAACGCCAGTGAAAATGAGGTAGGATCTGAAGCTAAAATAGGGAAAGAACAAGTTAAAAATTAGGGGAAAGAACAAGTTAGATGTCTCCAAGTTGGCAGGGCCTGATGCAATGCCTCCTCTAGAATACTCAAGGAGCTGATTGAGGAGATATCTGAACAATCAGTGATTATCTTTGAAAACTCATGGAAGACAGGATTGATTCCAGAGGCCTGGAAGAGGGCAAATATAGTGCCAATCTATAAAAAGGGGAACAAGGACAACCCGGGGAATTACAGACCAGTCGTCTTAACTTCAGTACCCGGAAAGATAATGGAGCTATTAATCATCAATCAATTTTCAAACACCTAGAAGATGATAAGTATAAGTGTAATAAGTATAATAAGGTGATAATTAACAGTCAACATAGATTTGTTAAGAACAAATAGTGCCAAACCAACCTAATAGTTTTCTCTGTCAGGGGTAACATGCCTTGGGATAGGAAGGAGTAGTATATCTTGAATTTAGTAAGGCTTTTGATACTGTCTCGCATGACCTTCTCATAAACAAACTAGGGAAATACAGCCAAGATGAAGGCTGGTGCATACTATAAGGCAGGTGCATAACTGGTTGGAAAAGTGGTCCCAGAGAGCTGTTATCAGTGGTTAACAGTCTAGCTGGAAGGGCACATCAAGTGGGGTCCCACATGGGTTGGTCCTGAGTCCTGTTCTGTTCAATATCTTCATAACTGATTTAGATAATACCATAGAGAGCACACTTACAAAGTTCTCAGACAATAACAATCTGGGAGGACAGGATTAAAATTCAAAATCATCTTGACAAACTGGAGAAATGGTCTGAAGTAAACAGGATGAAATTCAATAAGGACAAATGCAAAGTACTCCACTGAGGAAGGAACAATCAGTTGCACACATACAAAATGGGAAATAACTACAAATGACGGAGTATTGCAGAAAGGGATCTGAGGGTCAGAGTGGATCACAAGCTAAATTTGAGTCAACAGTGTAACGCTGTTCTGAAAAAAAGCAAACATCATTCTGGGATGTATTAGTAGGAGTGTTGCAAGCAAGACACAAGAAGTAATTCTTCCACTCTACTCCACTCTGATTAAGCCTCAACTGGAATATTGTGTCCAGTTCTGGGCAGCACATTTCAGGAAAGATGTGGACAAATTGGAGAATGTACAGAGAAGAGCAACAAAAATGATTAAAGATCTAGCAAACATGACCTATGAGGGAAGATTGAAAAAATTGGCTTTGTTTAGTCTGGAGAAGAGAAGACTGAGGGGGGACATAAGTTTTCAAGTACATAAAAGGTTGTTACAAGGAGGAGGAAGGAGAAAAATTGTTTTCTTTAACCTTTGAGGCTAGGACAAGACGCAATGGGCTTAAATTGCCGCAAGGGCAGTTTAGGTTGGACATTAAGAAAAACTTTATAATTGTCAGGGTAAGCACTGGAACAAATTGCCTAGGGAAGTTGTGGAATCTCTGTCATTAGAGGTTTTTAAGAACAGTTTAGACAAACACTTGTCAGAAATGACCTAGTTATTATGTATTCCTGCCTTGAGGACAGGGGACTAGACTAGATGACCTTTTGAGGTCCATTCCAGTCCTACACTTCTATGATATGACTGGTGTAGTGGAATAAATGCCCTGTTGTCTAGATGAGCTTGTGGCTTGGATAAGAATTGGTGGGCTCTGTCTCAAGCCATTCACGATGGAGATAATGTTGGTAAGCTGAGGAAAGCCGCAGAAGAACTGATGGAACTTGGCATGCTTGATTGACAGTGTGGGACTGCCATTTGTAACACAGGGTTTGAGGCTTAGATGTGATACTAGATGCTGGGCTCATCTGGATGTTCAGGTAGTGGTTGTGATCATGAGCACTTTTTTCATCTGTGCCTAATCAGAAGAGTGTGATCTCATCCATCTAATGTGGCTCTTGCTACACATACCATGCTTTTGTCACCTTAAGATTAGACTTTACACTGAGACCTCTTTGGAAACTGAAATCAGTGCAGAATGTGACAGCCCATTTCTTAAGCGGAGTGTCATATCAGAAATACATTTTCCACAGTACTCTGGACCTGCACAGGCTAGCAGTCAGATTCTCCAGCTGGAATTCAAAGTGTTGGTTTAGCTTATAAAGCCATGACTAGTTACTTAAGAAACCTGTTACCTCTCTCCCCATGACATAATGCCAGAGTTAATATTGGAGGGTGTACACAAGCTTCATGCCCCTTGTCATGAACAGGAAGGGCTGCTGGCAGGGCAGTTTTGATTAAAGGTCTGATCAGAGTCTGGATCTGCTAATCTTTAGGGCACACTGCATCTTTCCTCCCAGGCATTTGGAATGGGGATTGTTGAAGACCAAAGAACATTTTTAGTTCATTGTGGGAGTTATTTTATAGTTGGGGAGGTCATTGGGGAGCTATTGTGAAATTAAATTATAGCAGGGTGCCCAGAACTTGGAATGGGTGTCTACATTGTTTTTGTACACACACACACACACACACACACACACACACACACTTTCATCTGATACCCTTATAAGGCCTCCGTCCCAGACTTGACCAAGACATGCCTGCTAAAATGAAAAAAGGCTATTACAATTCTAAGTGTGCTCACGGCTGAAGCCAAGTCTGATTATACTTTACCATTTGGCAAGATTTCATTAGAACTAGGGTGGGATCTTGCTTTGTTGTTAAGAAAAAAGAATGCCCTTTATTTTAATATCTGGTAATGAGCTACTTTCTTCCTAGGGTGTAGCTGTAATTGGGAGCTAAACTCTGATTCTGTGACATTCTCCAAAGCTACAATAAAATCAGACACAAAAGACTAACATTAAAGGAAGCTCTGTGTGTAAAGCAGTCTAAGACTCTTCGGGATATCATTTATTACCAGTACAAGATGGATCTGTAGAAACCAACCTTTCATGGACCACCTATTTTCTTAAGTAATGGAAGAGGCAGTGGGATGCTATATAAATACCACTTCTGAAGGAATTATGGGGGATGATTGTCTACACTTAACATTTTTTTAGATGACACTTTAAGGCCTGGTTGACACTAGGAAATTAGGTTGGTATAACTGTTGCTCAGGGCTATGAAAAATTCACACCCTTGAGTGATGCAGTTAAACTGACTTAACCCCTGGTGTAGACAGCACTAGGCTGATGGGAGAATTTTCCTGTTGACCTAGCTACTGCCTCTCAGGGAGGTGGCCTACCAACTCACATGGGAGAAGCCCTCCTGTCGGCACAGGTAGCATCTTCACTGAAGCGCTATTGTGGCGTTGCTGCACTGCTACAGTGTTTACAGTGTAGACAAGCCCTAAAGGTATGTCTGTGCTGCCACTGGGAAGTGTGACTGTAGTACATGAGGACATGTAGATCACGGGCAGCATGTGTATGTCAAAGTTAGCTCGAGTAACAATAGCAGTGAAATCACAGCAGCACCATAAGTGCCCAGGATCCTGGGTTGGCAAAGCTAACCCATGCATGGCTTCCTGCTATTGTCTGTGAACCTCTGTAGTACTCTGATAAGAAGAAGCAGTGTTAGTACTCTGGCGCTGGTGGAGTCTCCAAGGGCACTGGGGAAACCCTAGCGCAATGCAGCTCTTTCTACTCACTGAAAAAGATGTGACTTGTGTTTGCTGCAGAGCTCCACTATTGGTACTTACCAATGCAAAGGATGGGACTGGAGGGCCATAGCCATGACCGTACTCAATACAGGCATATATTCTTTGGGTTGGTAAGTGATTTCAATGAGAACAGCCTGCACCCACCCTTTACCATGCTTAATAAAGCCAGCCAAAGGGTGTCTGATCCCTGTATTAAGTGCACTAGAGTCAGGAAAAGGTTCTTTGGGTCTTTTCTTTCTTTAAGTTCACTTGTACTGGGCCAGCCGGAGTTTGGCTCTAAGATGTTATCCTAAATCTTTTCGTTATAGGTATATATATATATCTAATGGATCAGATGCTCAGTTGCTATGCCAGAGAGTTTTAGAACTGCTTAGCTGGAGAGCTTCCTTTAATGTTAGTCTTTGGTGTCACAGCTTGGTTTAAGTCAATGGAGCTAAGCTGATTTACACCAACTGAGGCTCTGACATTATATTTTTCTATGAAAACACAGTGTATTGCTGTGAAGACTGTTACTGAAGGCTAATATTTTTCATGCAGCAATTACAAAGTGAATTTTATTGAAAAACAAAAATGCTTATTAATAATACCCTTTATATTGAAGTGGTCTTAAATCAGTTTGATTTATAAAGACAAAGTGGTACAATATAATAAGCCTATTAAAAAAATAGCACAGTCATGATGATACGGCAGCAACCAAATGTGTTTGCATATCAATAAAACAATGAATCCTAGCATGTGGCAATTTTATAATCTAAGGCAGGGAAACTGACCAGAGAGCAGAACTGATTTAACCAGCCTCTGGGATTCTGAGTACTTCTGGATATTACTAATTTTATTGACAATAAACAGAACTGTTGACAGTTCAATTCATTTTCTTACACAAGCAGTATAAAAGAGTGTAGTATGTATCCAAAATTATGGAATATAGCAGAACTGCGGTAGTATGAGTTATGAGGTTACAGTAAGTATACAGATAATAAAAGCACAATAAAAGCAATAAATATTTTCAGTCCATTTCATTTGGTCAATGATTCCACATATAGTTCAGTTATTCATCGAATATGTGCAGTAAATCAATGTCTCTTAATTATTTTATTTTTGTCAACTGAATTTCTATCATCAATATTTTAATATGCAGCCATTGACATGGCATGTATTTATTGGCTGCAATCATATGGATTCTAAATGTCTTGTTTAAGTACAGGAAACCAGCACATTTCCCTGCTGCTCAGTATTCCATTGCAAGGACAGAGGTGGATGGGCAGAGAACTGCTACTAACTGTTAAAAAGTAAATGTGGTGAAAATCTAGTGAGGCTTGTCATTTAGAACAGATTTGACTAAGCATCTGTCAAGATAGTGACCCATTTACCAACATTTATTGGTTTTGGAGAGATAAAGAACATACTTTGAATGTCAGAGACCCATCAGAAAAGAGAACTGGAAAGAGGAAATGCAAGTTACTAAACAAATATTAAAATGATCAATTATAAAAGGGAACTTTACACATATAGACACAATATGTATGGGGATTTCTTTGAGAAAAATTAGAATTTGTGTTTGTTGGGATACAAGGAAAAATATGACTGTCAATTATAGCTATGTCTTAAAATTAAAAAAGTACTAGTGACTGCCCCATAGCAAGTTCTATCACTGTGTTTTTTGAGTATTATACAAAATTGTTTGTTAAATAATTTGATCAGTCTTTTACACAGGTGGCCAAACTTACTCCATATGGACCCTGGGCTACCAATTAAAGTGAAGGATATGGCAAGCTACATCTCATAGCACTTGCTCTGAGCGTTAACAACTTATGTGTGCGGCTCCTGTGTGAGTGCACGAGCAGTATGTTTGCTATAAAAAAACAATCTTTACAAAACAAGGTTAGCTTTCAGTTTTACACAATGTGATCTCTCTACTGAAATATCAGTGAAACATGCTGGGAATCTTTTTCCTAGTAACATGCTGTCTGTGTATGATTTAGTGTTTGGTTTCACTATATATTAACTGAGTGCAACCCAACAGAAACTCGTTCATAACAATTTCCACTACTTTTACAGACACTGTGCCTGCACCCAAATAAGAAGGAAAGAACTAAATTAAAAAGGAAATCGTTTAGTTTAGTTTATAAAATTGCTAAGAACTGACATTGTCAAAGCAAGGGGAGTTTTAATAGTTTTATATTAAAGAGATGTCTATTTTGTTATGAATAGACTCAAAAAGCATAGTTCTAACATCTAGGATTAACACTGACAGTAATGTAGACAGTGACATTCCTTTTCTTCTAAAGTCTTTAAATTAAGTCTTCGCACTTACTGGTCACCGCTGTACTGAAACTGTACCATGGTATTAATCTGTGATGTCAACCAGATTAAAAAACATCCTGTGCTCCTGCAACTCAAAAATAATTTTAAAAATGCACAAATGTGCATACTTTGGTCCTGGTTCTGCTCTCAGTTATCATGTCAAATCCAAGAATCTCAGCTGGTGTATGTCATAAATATAAAGGGAAGGGTAAACCCCTTTAAAATCCCTCCTGGCCAGAGGAAAACTCCTCTCACCTGTAAAGGGTTAAGAAGCTAAAGGTAACCTCGCTGGCACCTGATCAAAATGACCCATGAGGAGACAAGATACTTTCAAAAGCTGGGAGGAGGGAGAGAAACAAAGGGTCTCTGTCTATATGCTGCTTTTGTCGGGGATAGACCAGGAATGGAGTCTTAGAACTTTTAGTAAGTAATCTAGCTAGGTATGTGTTAGATTATGATTTCTTTAAATGGCTGCGAAAAGAATTGTGCTGAATAGAATAACTATTTCTGTCTGTGTATCTTTTTTGTAACTTAAGGTTTTGCCTAGAGGGATTCTCTGTGTTTTGAATCTAATTACCCTGTAAGATATCTACCATACTGATTTTACAGAGGGGATTTCTTTACTTCTATTTACTCCTATTTCTATTAAAAGTCTTCTTGTAAGAAAACAGAATGCTTTTTCATTGTTCTCTGATCCAAGGGTTTGGGTCTGTGGTCACCTATGCAAATTGGTGAAGCTTTTTACCAAACCTTGTCCAGGAAGTGGGGTGCAAGGTTTTGGGAAGTATTTGGGGGGAAAAACGTTTCCAAACAGCTCTTCCCCAGTAACCAGTATTTGTTTGGTGGTGGTAGCGGCCAATCCAAGGACAAAGGGTGGAATATTTTGTACCTTGGGGAAGTTTTGACCTAAGCTGGTAAAGATAAGCTTAGGAGGTTTTCATGCCGGTCCCCACATCTGTACCCTAGCGTTCAGAGTGGGGGAGGAACCTTGACAGTGTAACTGAGAGCAGAATAAGGCCCTACATTCCCCATACTATATTCTTTCCACAGATACCTTCTGTTTCCTCACGTAAGCCCTGAGCTTGCACACTACTTCATATAGGTACATCCCCACTCCTACATGGAGTCTCACTGAATACATTAATAACAGTCCCTAGCTCTCATGTATGGCTTTTCATCCATAGATCTCAAAGCACTTTACAAAGGAGGTCAGGATCATCTCCATTTTACAGTTAGGAAAACTGAGGAGCAGAGAAAAGTGATTTATCCAGGGTTCCTCAGCAGGTCAGTGGGAGTGCTGGGAAGTGTTCTATTCACTAGGCCACATTAGCATTTCCACACTACGTCCTCCCCCACAAACACAGACAGACGCTCTTATTTATTCACTGAGCGGGTGGCATATTCCGACACTTTAAGAAAGATAGCCCTTAAGAGTTAACAATCTATAAAGAAAACATACAGACAAAGGGCTTTTCATAATACTTTTGCAGCCTAATGCAATATTTCAGAAAAATAGAAGATGATACCAGGATCTCTGCCTAAGTTATAATGATGCTGAAGCAGGCAAAGAGCCCTAATGAGAAATGGATATTCTCTGTTGTTTAGCTGTGCATCCACAAACAAGGCAATGTTGTTGAGTGGCTTGTCCCAGAGAGGCCAAAGACTCAGAAGAATGGGAGCTAGCGCAGAGACCCACAGACTCCAAAGCTGTCCACACTGCTTCCAAGATCAAATAAGCCATGATTTATCATCCCTGCTCGTATCGCTGAGGTTGCCTGATTTTAGAAGGTTAATATTATTATTTTAGATAATATGGGTTATAGGCTCACCAATTAACTTGATCAGAAGATAATAAGGCTTTTGTCCTTATTAGGCTACACAGAGTTTGCAAGGACCCTTGGGGTATATGACAAGGACACTCACATTGAGATAAATGGAATAGTAATCAAATAGTAATTAAATGGAAAAAGAATCAGAGTTATAAGGCAATAATAGTGTTCTAGACATACATATGGTATTATATACTATAAAGCTTTTGATTAATATACTCACACCCTTCCTTGATAACCTGGTGGTAAGACACAAAGGAGCAGCCTCGCCTCTGGCATGCCAAGAGAGTTCAGGTCCAGGTTCCTAAATTCTTGAGTGGGAGGTGCAGAGCTTATGAGAAGCTAGAGAGCTAAAAGCTATAGAAAGACTAGAAAAGCTGATGTAAGAGTTTTACTTAACTAACTGACTTAAAACTTAAGAATTAAAACTACCAATTAATAGACTAGTAAACAAAAGAATAATAAACCCTGAACTATGAACAAAGAAACTACCTAGGCATGGTGGGTTACCCTTCTTATAGAGCTTGATGCTTGAGTCCTCCTTTTATGTCCAAACATAATTTTTCACCCACAATATATCAGGGTACACTTACTTTATAGACTGGCATGTTTGTGCATATAGATAGAATCATAGAATATCAGGGTTGGAAGGGACCTCAGGAGGTCATCTAATCCAACCCCCTGCTCAAAGCAGGACCAATCCCCAACTAAATCATCCCAGTTAGGGCTTTCTCGAGCCTGACCTTAAAAGCCTCTAAGGAAGTAGATTTCAATCACCTCCCTAGGTAACGCATTCCAGTGCTTCACCACCCTCCTAGTGAAAAAGATTTTCCTAATATCCAACCTAAACCTCCCCTATGCAACTTGAGACCATTACTCCTTGTTCTGTCATCTGCTACCACTGAGAACAGTTTAAATCCATCCTCTTTGGAACCCCCTTTCAGGTTGTTGAAAGCAGCCATCAAATCCCCCCTCATTCTTCTCTTCTGCAGACTAAACAATCCCAGTTCCCTCAACCTCTCCTCATAAGTCATGTGCTCCAGCCCCCCAAATCATTTTTGTTGCCCTCTGCAGGACACTTTCCAATTTTTCCACATCCTTCTTGTAGTGTGGGGCCCAAAACTGGACACAGTACTTCAGATGGGGCCTCACCAATGCCAAATAGAAGGGAACAATCATGTCCCTCAATCTGCTGGCAATGCTCCTACTTATACAGCCCAAAATGCCTTCTTGGCAACAAGGGCAACACTGTTGACTCATATCCAGCTTCTCATCCACCGTAACCCCTAGATCCTTTTCTGCAAAACTGCTGCCTAGACTCTCGGTCCCTAGTCTGTAGCAGTGCATGGGATTCTTCCGTCCTAAATGCAGGACTCTGCACTTGTCCTTGTTGAACCTCATCAGATTTCTTTTGGCCCAATACTCTAATTTGTCTAGGTCCCTCTGTATCCTATCCCTACCATCCAGCATATCTACCACTCCTTCCAGTTTAGTGTCATCTGCAAACTTGCTGAGAGTGCAATCCTGCCATCTTCCAGATCATTAATGAAGATATTGAAGAAAACCGGCCCCGTGACCGACCCTTGGGGCACTCTGCTTGATACCGGCTGCCAACTAGACATGGAGCCATTTATCACTACTCGTTGAGCCCGACGATCTAGCCAGCTTTCTAACCACCTTATAGTCCATTCATCCAGCCCATATTTCTTTAACTTGCTGGCACAAATACTGTGGGACATAGGTGACATATACATACATATTAATGACCACTAGTTCATATTTACATCTGTTATTTTTTTCCTAACCTGATGTTTGCATGTTCTTTGTGGTGTATTTGTTTCGTTTAAAGAGGATATAAACTTAGGTAACCCCTCTGTACCAATTTGCTTTAACGCATCTTCACATGTCTATGTTAAAGGTCACAACCATATATGGACCTTATGCTTTAGCTGATCACCACATATCTAGATGAAAGATCCTGAACATATATATGCTAACTTTGCCTAAGCTCAACATACAGAATGTGGCCTGTAGGTCCCTTGCGTTACAGCCAAAAATACTCTAATATAAATCTATAAACCTATTATTATAAAACAAATAATCAAACCCATAAGAAAAGATATATAGGCAAGCAAGCAGGCTAGCCCTATAGGCTACACTGATCATAGCCAGAAGGAAAGAGAAGAGTCCTGGGAACTAGCGTCAGCATAGCAACCAACCAAAGCATCCGGGGATTAGGCAGGCTGGGAGGGAGAACAGGATTGATGGACAGAGGGAGGATGTGACTGTAGGTGAGTGATATTTACTCAACGCAGATCTGAGAGTATTTGTTGCCAGATCAGAATCTTCCTTGACTTAGTGGAAAGCTCCTGTTCTCTCCAGATGTTACCATCTGTGTGTCTGGCCTGTCCACTTTGACGTCTATATCTTTGATTTATGTCTCCAAGAAGCTGCTGCCAAATGGGCTGCAGAATCTAAAACAAACAGTATTCAGGAGGAATGTGAGTATTCTGCGACACTGACTCTTCTTTAAAAGAACTGTTGAAAGAAAGATACAACTTAAAACAAAAACAGTTTTAAAAAAAGAAAATCTGGAGGATATCTCCAGTCTCCTTACGGCTGCAGGGAGAGATCTATATCTGCTAAAATGTACATTTCCTGAGGCAGCTCTATGGAGCTTCTGCTACTCATGATACGGGTAGCTGGTGGATAAGGGGGGGCCAACAGGTGTGCTGTTGCATTAGCCGGGCCATGATTCATCCCAAGGAGAGTCTCAGTTCAGAAAAAATCTAATGATTAAACTGGTTTTGAAACAGAATTACACTTTTATCCCCTCCAAGACCTTAATGAATTAAATAAAATTAATTTTCTAAAAGTTCTGGTAGATTAATATGTTTATTATTTTCTTTTTTTCTCTCTGCAGTTACCTCGGCTGGATGAATACTCAGGAAAGCAATAAATAACTCTAAATGCATTTCAGCATTAGGGCAAAAGTTGCCTGTGCAACATCCAGCCAGCTGAGACTACAATGTACTTAAGTGGGTTTGAGATCTCAGGAAAGATGCAGTTTTGCTGTGAATCTGTAAATGGCTCCTGCATAAAAAGCAACTGGTCAAGCAATATCCGTATGTCCATGTATAGCTTGATGGTGTGCATCATCCTGGCCACGTTGGCTGGAAATCTGACGGTTATCGTCTCAATAGCGCACTTCAAGCAGCTCCATACGCCTACAAATTTCTTGATCCTTTCCATGTCCACTGTTGACTTTTTGTTGGGATGCTTCATCATGCCTTACAGCATGGTGAGGTCTGTGGAGAACTGCTGGTACTTTGGAGAACTCTTCTGCAAAATCCACACTAGCACAGACATTATGCTCAGCACAGCCTCCATTTTCCATCTTTCCTTCATTTCTATTGATCGCTACTGTGCTGTGTGTGACCCACTGAGATACAAATCTAAGATAAATACTTGCATCATAGTGGTCATGATCGTCATAAGTTGGACCGTCCCTGCCATTTTTGCCTTTGGGATGATCTTTCTGGAGCTAAACTTAAAAGGAGCGGAAGAGATTTTCTATAATCATATCCACTGTGTTGGCGGCTGCTTTGTCTTCTTTAGCGAAACTTCAGGCGTGGTGGCCTCCATGATTTCCTTCTACATCCCTGCATTTGTTATGTTGTGCATCTATGGGAAAATATATGCTATAGCCAAGAGGCAGGCAAGATCCATTAAAGATGCAGCTAGCCAAACACAAATCAGATTTGAGATGAAGCACCACATTTCACCAAGTAGAGAAAGGAAAGCTGCAAAGACATTAGGCATAGTGATGGGTGTTTTTCTCATATGCTGGTCTCCGTTTTTCTTCTGTACTGCCACTGACCCCTTTATGAATTACTCAACACCACCTATTCTTATTGATGCATTGATGTGGTTTGGTTACCTGAATTCTACATTTAACCCCTTAGTGTATGCATTTTTTTACATGTGGTTTCGCAGAGCACTAAAGCTGATTCTGTTTGGTAAAGTTTTCCAAGAGGACTCTTCCAGGACTCAATTATTTTTAGAATAACATACTTAGAATTTTTGCACTCGCTACATTTAGCAATTGGCTGGAGATTGTGCTTACAAAAATAGCAGCTAAAAGAGAAGAAAATCAAGAGCTGTTTGTTTACCCACTTGTGAAGACTGGTTCAGGTAGCAAACTGTGGTACGTTAAACTTTGTCTCAGTACAGACTGGAACTTGCCCCAAATTAGGCTTAGCACTTTGGTTATTATGATTAATGATTTATTTAGCACTTCCGATGTTCTGAGCTCTTTACAATACACACAAGTAAAAAGGAAGCTTGCAGTTTAAAAGAACGTTCAATCACTTTGTGCAGAGAAATCATGTAATTCTGATACACTAAGCACTGGGTTTTTTTTGGAAGGCCTGTCTCACATTTTTATAAAGCAAGCACTCAACAGATTTCGTTGCTGAACTGACGTTTGTGAAATCTGCTGCCTTGTAAGCACAGTAACAAAGGGCTTTCCTTTTGGATTTCCACCGATGACCCACAGATGAAAGACCATAGCTTTTATCATAAAGCTATTCTCCTTTCAGTATATATATATTAATATTTCTTAAGTGATAATTTTAAGATCCTAATGTTAAATGGTATCAAAACACTACCAAAGGTAAGTGAACTTTAGCAAACAGAACTCAGAAGCAACATTGAACATCTAGGGGTTAGAATCTGAAAATCATTGCAAATTGTATTACCCAGTGTCCTCTACTGATTGCAAGCAGATGATACTATTCTGTTACATAAAATGAACAATGTAAAAGGTGTAGAGACTACATGTTTTAGCTAAGAGGTATTGTTATTTTAACAAATGGCAACAAAAAATTGTTGATTAAGACACTTTTTGTCGACTTTTAAAACATGACACTGCTATGCTAAAATGAATATCATGCTACCAAACTGAAACAGAAATAATATCTCAGGCCTGATCTTGCAAACACTGCAAGGAGTAATACTTACTACTGGACACAGTCATTACTGAGCAGTCAGTGCACCTAGACTCTATAGTAAGAGCTACACGCAGTAGTAAATGAGTCCTGTACTCATATGGATAGGAAAAGTGTGTGCCATTTGTTGCATCTTGTCTCTTACTCCGTGTTTTGTACAACACCTAGGATAAGGAAAATGCAAGTTGCCCATTATTGTTTCATTGAAAAATTAAAATGACGCTACCTTTCACCAGACCAAACTATCAATACTCCCTGTTGTCTCTTTTATTCTATTATTGTTACGCTGACATTTTGTAAATCTGTATCCCCCAAAACTAACTAAAATAAACAATTACTGGATTATACTGCAGCTGGCCAAATGTGTTAGTGAAGGTTTTTATCTCCAATGATAGTATGAATATTTCATTGCTTTACATGCATTTATAAATTATTAAGAAAGTAACTAATAACAGATAAATTAACTGATAATTAAAGAGTAAAAAATCAACCCCCTTTTCTTCCTTACTCTATAGAGGAAACAACCCCCCCTCTTTTTTTTTTTTTTTTTTTTTTTTGGTGCAGCTTACTTCCTTCTCCCTGATCGCTCAGATAAGATGGCTGGCACACTGGAGAGAGAGAGAGAGGCAGGGTGGGTCCTCCTTACTCCTGCCCACCCACTTCTTACCACCTGCACAGTAGGGATTGTAGGGAGCCCGCAGCGAATGTCCCCCCCATCCCTGAGTTGCTATCTGAGATATAGGTAGCCAGTGCAGGGAAGAAAGGGGCCTCATTATGTCATGATGCTTCCCTGCATAAGTGCACAGCAAGGGTCATGATCTGGCCCTTGGAGAAAAAACTGGAAACACTATGAAGCATTGTTCTTCAATGGAATCTTTTACAAAATATAGAGGGTTGAGGATGGTCTTCTGGTAACAGTTCCCTGAAAAACATCTACAGCCAATCACCAAGCAATGAACTCATCTGCTCTGAACTAGACCATAAGGCCACCACTATCTTAGCATCCTTCAAATCCTTCCTCAAGACCAACTTCTACCATGAAGCCCACAGGAAACTCAACCGACAAAGGCTAGGGATGTAGCCAGGAGAGACTTCTGATATTTATTTGGTTTATATGTTGATAAGTAGCTTATAATTGCTTTAGGAAATTATCTATTACACAGAAATGTGAATATTGAGATTGATGAGTGGTGTAAGCAAGAAAGACCATACGAGGAATGTGTGTTTAAGTTAGAGCCATGCTCTAAGTAACACCCATTAATGAACAAATGAAGGATTGCAGGCTCAGATGGTTTGGTCACTGTGGCGTGACACTCCATATTCTTCATAGAAATATTGTTATGATATGAGTATGGTCTAACTAAGATACATTATTATACAAGATGGGTCTTGTAAGATATCATTGGAAAGGTTATAATTTACTAAACGTGATTATTCAATCTGCATGCATGTATCATTTCTGTATCTGAAGATAGGAATATTGACTATGTAACAATTACAACTGTGTGTTTACTTGGGAGAAAGCTCACCAGACAATAAGCAATCATCCTGAAAATACATGAAGAGACAAAGGAACTAACCTGAGGGGAAAGGCAGGGGTAAGTCCAGATTGAGACAGGGGTCCAGTGTGTAAGAAGAGATTACTGGAACTTTAAGCTACAGAAACTCTGCAACTTGAAACCAGTCTCTTTAAGAACTTAAGCTTAGTATGCATGTTTTGTTTTATTTGCTTAGTAATCTGCTTTGTTCTGTTTGCTATCCATTATAATCACTTAAGATTTACCTTTTATAGTTAATAAACTTATTTCTTGTTTATAACATAACCCAGTTTGTGCCCTTTATAATGGGGGGGGGGAGAAGTTGAGCATATCTCTCTTCACATTGAGGGAGAGGGTGAATTTTTATGAGCTTGCGCTGTGCAGATCTTTCTATACAGCGCAAGACAATATTATCTTGGGTGTATTTTCCAGAGGGAAGCTGCACTTAAGTGCTGGGCAATTTCCTAGCTGAACCTTCCCATAGAGAATTGTTTGCAGACTCTGTTTGATTCTATAGCTGGTGCTCCCTACCTGTGTGTGTGCTGCCAGAGGCTGGAGAGCCTGATTCAGTAAAACAGGGAGAGGGAGCCCAGGCTAGTGGAGCAGGTGGGCTCAGTGAAATCCCAGTGCATCGGGTGGCATCCCAGAAGGGGGGTCCAACCTGTCACAGTCACCTAAAGCATAGTTCTGGCATCTGTCTGGGTAAGAGAGTCCAGGAGATCAGGAACTGAATGGAAAAGAGAGAGAGGCTGGCCCAAGAAGGAGTGGTGGGATGTCATAAAGGAAGACATGTTGTTAGCATGTGGTGTGATGGAGGATATGGGATGAAACCAATTTCAAGGGAGAGGATTCATAGGGTATGTCTACACTACGAAATTAGGTCGAATTTATAGAAGTCGGTTTTTTAGAAATCAGTTTTATATATTCGAGTGTGTGTGTCCCCACAGAAAATGCTCTAAGTGCATTAAGTGCATTAACTCGGTGGAGTGCTTCCACAGTACCGAGGCTAGAGTCGACTTCCGGAGTGTTGCACTGTGGGTAGCTATCCCACAGTTCCCGCAGTCTCTGCTGCCCACTGGAATTCTGGGTTGAGATCCCAATGCCTGATGGGGCTAAAACATTGTCACGGGTGGTTCTGGGTACATATCGTCAGGCCCCCGTTCCCTCCCTCCCTCCCTCCGTGAAAGCAAGGGCAGACAATCGTTTCGCGCCTTTTTTCCTGAGTTACCTGTGCAGACGCCATACCACGGCAAGCATGAAGCCCGCTCAGCTCACTGTCACCGTATGTCTCCTGGGTGCTGGCAGACGTGGTACTGCATTGCTACGCAGCAGCAGCAACCCATTGCCTTGTGGCAGCAGACGGGGCAATAGGACTGGTAGCCGTCATCGTCATGTCCGAGGTGCTCCTGGTCGCCTGTGTGAGGTCGATCAGGAGCGCCTGGGCAGACATGGGCGCAGGGACTAAATTTGGAGTGACTTGATCAAGTCATTCTCTTTAGTCCTGCAGTCAGTCCTATTGAACTATCTTATGGTGAGCAGGCAGGTGATACGGATTGCTAGCAGTCCTACTGCATCATCTTCTGCCGGGCAGGCAAGAGATGAGGATGGCTAGCAGACCTATTGTACCATCTTCTGCCGAGCAGCTATGAGATGTGGATGGCATACAGTCCTTCTGCACCATCTGCTGCCAGCCAAAGATGTAAAAGATAGATGGAGTGTATCAAAACTAGAAATAGACCAGATTTGTTTTGTACTCATTTGCAAACCCCCTCCCCACCCCCCATCTAGGGGACTCATTCCTCTAGGTCACACTGCAGTCACTCACAGAGAAGGTGCAGGGAGGTAAATCTAGCCATGTATCAATCAGAGGCCAGACTAACCTCCTTTTTCCAATAACAAAAATAACTTAGGTGCACCATTTCTTATTGGAACCCTCCGTGAAGTCCTGCCTGAAATATCGCTTGATGTAAAGCCACCCCCTTTGTTGATTTTAGCTCCCTGTAAGCCAACCCTGTAAGCTGTGTCGTCAGTTGCCCCTCCCTGCATCAGAGCAACGGCAAACAATCGTGGATCTGAGTTGAGAGTGCTGTCCAGAGCAGTCACAATGGAGCACTCTGGGATAGCTCCCGGAGGCCAATACCGTCGAATTGTGTCCACAGTACCCCAAATTCGACCCGGCAAGGCCAATTTAAGCGCTAATCCACTTGTCAGGGGTGGAGTAAGGAAATCGATTTTAAGAGCCCTTTAAGTCGAAATAAAGGGCTTCATTGTGTGGACAGGTGCAGGTTTACATTGATTTAACGCTGCTAAATTCGACCTAAAGTCCTAGTGTAGACCAGGGCATAGAGTGGATCCCAGTTGAGGGGGGAGGGATAGCTCAGTGGTTTGAGCATTGGCCTGGTAAACCCAGATTTGCGAGTTCAATCCTTGATAGGGCCTTTTAAGGATCTGGGGCAAAAATTGGGGATTGGCCCTGCTTTGAGCAGGGGGTTGGACTAGATGACCTCCTGAGGTCCCTTCCAACCCTGATGTTTTATGATGAAGGAAGAATTTGGTTTAAATATTAATAGCTGCCTACAAATCATCTTGCTGAGTTCATAGCTGGCATATATAAATCCATGCTCTTATTGTTTCCCTGATTCTCCTACCCTCATCCCTTTTTATTATTACATCCACTGTTTCATCATGTCTTTTATTCAATGTTTTGTCCAGCACCTAGCATAATGAGTCCCTGAGCCTGACTAATGTCGTGCATTGGGTGCTACTGTAGTACAGATAAAAGTAACCATAAGGATTGACAGCTGTATGCATCCATACTTTTATAACCATTTGATGTGTATTGTAAGTTCTTCATGGCAGGGACTCTGTATTTGTCTGATTTTAGGAGGCATCATGCACATCTAATGGAACTATCTAAGGAATATATAATATTATTATTTAGGTTACACTGGGGAAAAGGTAACTATGCCCCTCCCTGAAATGTTGAATGTTGTTGGGGTTATGATTACTGGGTGGCATAATATACTATATCAGGAGGTAAGATGGTTTAGTAATGGCATATACAAATCCAGAACTGCACAAGTTCATAGGATTAATTCCCAGGTGGCCCACTTGCCAGTCTAAATTGCTGGGAGCCACTATCCTGATTGTTTCCAGACAGGCTGGCGGGTAGCTGAGTAATGTTCTCAGCTGGTGCCAGTGCTGTGTACCTACTCCTTCCTTCCCTGCACACCTGACCGCTGTACATACTTTTCAGGATTGGGTTGTGTAGGTTTGGTTGGGTTTGGGGACATCTGCTCACCTGCTGGGTTCTGAACTCTCAAGAAGCCTTATTAAACTTTACAAAACCTCCCACTGCAATGAACAAAGCTGAATGTAGCTCTCTGGCTTCATTTGATTTTAAGGGTTCTAATAAGCCTCAACTCAAAGGCTTTCAAACCACCTGACCTGAAGCCAACACAAATGTTAATTGAAGCCCATACAATACTGGATTGCAATAAAAGCAAATGAGGTTAAAAGGGTTCATTAATTTCATTCACTATCAAATGTTTCTTTTCTGAAGAGCCTGATTTTTGCACCCTCTGAAGTCAACAAGTTTTGCCACTGACTTCAATGGGACCCATTACTACAGTCCTAATAGCGCTTCTCAACCAGGCTTCCACTTGCCCATGTCACTGCTGCTTTGGGCCTCTTTCCAGCAGAGAATTTTTACACATCCTTCTCCAGGAAGTACTTGCAGTAGGCAACGCTAGCATTAAGTTAGGGAGTGAGGGTGTCTGTAAGTTTCACATAAACTGTGGGAAGGTTGGAGCAATGGTGGGAGGCCAAAGGATATGCTTTTAAGGCCAATTGTCTGGGGCCAGCACTAAGCATGTGCTCTAGGGATTAGCTGCTGACACACAGGACGCTCACATTGAAGTTTGAGGATTGGGCAATTTATTTATTCAAGGAGGTGAAAATATAACCCATTATTGGAGTTTTAGCTGAATATCCCCAATTGTGTTTTTACAGGGTGGGAGTGGAACGGTGGAGAGAGAGAAGTGGTGCATGATTCTGGCTTCCTCAAAGCACTGAGGCCAGTCCTGGAGCATCTCCATGGGGTAGCACATGCAACCAAAACAAAAGAATTACCCTACTAGTTTGTTGTACCAAATCATCACAAGCTATGAATCTAACATCTCAGATAGTGTTAATGTGATAGTAACAGCATTAACGTCCAGCCGCGCTTGTGACGGAGCAATACCCCTCATACCAACTAGTCCAGCCACAGAGCAGTAGCTGCAACAGTAGCAGCTGGCCCTGGTAACAGCTACAGCAGTTTGTGAATGTTATTTCTCTGCAGAAGTCACTAGTAGAGGCCTCCACACAAAAACTACTAGCAAATTGGAATATGGGCCTCACCAAACTAAGAAGGCAGATTTTCTTGCTCTTAATAATTTATGGCTATAACACAAACTGTTTTTGCGCATGGCACAATTGAGAAAAAGTTTCAGAAATAACTTCTTTCTCTTGTGTCTGATTAGCTAAACTTTATAGTTTCCCAAAGTGCCTTGTTCCCTTCTGTTTACAGACTCTGTGGTCCCTGGAGGTACAGCTACTTTAATGAAGTCTTGAACTATTTACTTTCATTAGCCCTAATCACTGCCAGTTATTACTCATGATGACGAAAGTGTACAAAAGAGGCGTGTTAATGAGGCCCTGTGGTCTCTATTTGAACCCAACCATTTGGCAAATTGGAAGTGGGAAAAATGCTTTGTGCTTTTGTCAGATTGGATTATAAATTATGGTCAACAGAGCAGAATGTAAGCAAGTGCACCTTCAAAGTGTCATCCTGTAAATAAAGTGCTAAGGGCATTGTTAAATTTGTTATCCACACATCTAGTTACTGACCCTATTAAACACTTCCCAGATGACTGCTTTTTTCAAAACAAATGTGTCTCTAATGGCTGAGATCATGTTTTAACTTTTATGAAAACTTCTTTTAGCAATTATTCCGGGCTTGACATTAAGAAAGCATTTTCTCTTGTTAAATATGTGTATGTTCATTTTGTGTGTTAACGTACAATTGCCTCCATTTCATAGGTGTTGGAATAAGGGTGCAGGGGGGTGCTGCTGCACCCCCTGGCTTGAAGTGGATTCCATTATATACAGGGTTTACAGTTTGGTTCAATGGCTCTCAGCACCCCCACTATAAAAATTGTTCCAGCACCCCTGCTCCATTTTGCTGCTAAAAATGTCAAAGGCAAAGGTCCCATTAACCCCAAGTCTATTGCTAAGCAGCAGTTCTGCAGAAAAGGATGTGGAGATTACAGTGGACGAGAAGCTGGATATGAGTCAACCGTGTGTCCTTGTTGCCAAGAAGGCCAATGGCATTTTGGGATGTATAAGTAGGGGCATTGCCAGCAGATAGAGGGACATGATTGTTCCCCTCTATTCGGCATTGGTGAGGCCTCATCTGGAGTACTGTGTCCAGTTTTGGGCCCCACACTACAAGAAGGATGTGAAAAAATTGGAAAGAGTCCAGCGGAGGGCAACAAAAATGATTAGGGGGCTGGAACACATGACTTATGAGGAGAGGCTGAAGGAACTGGGGTTATTTAGTCTGCAGAAGAGAAGAGTGAGGGGAGATTTGATAGCAGCCTTCAGCTACCTGAAGGGGGGTTTCAAAGAGGATGGAGCTAGGTTGTTCCCAGTGGTGGCAGATGACAGAACAAGCAGTGGTCTCAAGTTGCAGTGGGGGAGGTCTAGGTTGGATATTAGGAAACATTATTTCACTAAGAGGGTGGTGGAATGGGTTACCTAGGGAGGTGGTGGAATCTCCATCCTTAGAGGTTTTTAAGGCCTGAATTGACAAAGCCCTGGCTGGGATGATTTAGTAGGTGTTGGTCCTGCTTGGAGCAGGGGATTGGACTAGATGGACTAGATGACCTCCTGAGGTCTCTTCCAACTCTAATATTCTATGATTTTATAATTTCAATGTTGTGCCCTATTCATTTCCAGAACCTAGAGACAGAATTAAAGGCCAACACAGGAGTATTTAAAACAGTTACGTTAAAAAACAAGCACACAACAGTACCAGTGCAACATTATGACTGACATATTAAGCTGTTTAGCAGTACATCAAGATCAAGCAGAGAAGGCTAGAAGAAGAACAGGAGTCCTGTTCCTGCCCAAGAGGCACGGCTGGAACGCACAGCAATGTTAGGTGTATCGGTGGGAATTGGCGCAAAGACAGAATCTGGTCTGATCTGAACCAATTCTCCCTGAGTCTGGACCAGCCCTCCCTAATCAGAACAGCAGATCTGAACAGAGATGCTTCTCCCCGTCATGGAGCGAATCGAAATCCTGGACCTCGACACACTGAACGCAAGCGCTAGAAATCCAGATCCGAGCCCAGCCTTCTCCAAGCTGGTGAACTTGTGGATTGACTTAGCTGGAGACTGCTGTGTATTAGACTATGAACTTGGATCCAAATACAGCTCCCAGGTGTGGACCTAGGGAGGAGGGGTTTGGGCCAATCTCTGGTTAATAGTGAAACTGGGGGAAATCTTACTATAAGAACACGGTAATTTCATAAGCCTCAAGCGATTGCTTTTCCATGGAACCAAGCACCTTCTCTGTTAGGCCAGGACCTGCTCCTGGATTACCTCACATAGCTTCAGACACATCCCCAGCCTCTATAGCAAGAGGAAATGGAATCATAGAGTCATAGGACTGGAAGGGACCTCAAGAGGTCATCTAATCCAGTCCCCTGCACTCAGTATTATCTAGACCATCCCTGACAGGTGTTTGTCTAACCTGCACTCAAAAATCTCCAATGGTGGAGATTCCACAACCTCTCTAGGCAATTTATTCCAGTGCTTAACCACCCTGACGGTTAGGAAGTTTTTCCTAATGGCCAACCTAAACTACCCTTGCTGCAATTTAAGCCCGTTGCTTCTTGTCCTATCCTCAGAGGTTAAGGAGAACAATTTTTCTGCCTCCTCCTTGTAACAATAAACTCCTTTTATGTACTTGAAAACTGTTATCATGTCCCCTCTCAGTTGTCTCTTCTCCAGACTAAACAAACCCAATTTTTTCAATCTTCCCTCATAGGTCATGTTTCAGAGTAGCAGCCGTGTTAGTCTGTATCCGCAAAAAGAAAAGGAGTACTTGTGGCACCTTAGAGACTAACCAATTTATTTGAGCATAAGCTTTCATGATCTACAGCCCACTTCATCAGATGCATGCAGTGGAAAATACAATGGGGAGATTTTATATACACAGAGAACATGAAACAATGGGTGCTATCATACACACTGTAACAAGAGTGATCACTTAAGGTGAGCTATTACCAGCAGGAGAGGAAAAAAACCCCACCTTTTGTAATGATAATCAAGGTGGGCCATTTCCAACAGTTGACAAGAATGTGTGAGGAACGGGAGGGGGGTGGGGGGCCGGGGCGGAATAAACACGGGGAAATAGTTTTACTATAGTTTTATAGTAATAGTATTTACTATAAAAGGTCAGGGAGGTGTCATTTGAGTTGTAAAAAGCTACAGAATCATAATTTCAGTGGTATCATCCTTTGCAGCCTGGCAGGGGGAACTCGCTGCCCACCCTGGCTCTCAGCTCCAGGTCCTCTGGTTTGTGGAAATTGTGCTGATACAGTGTCCTTTCTCCAGGGAGCATAATGATATCCACCATGATAAACCTAGAACAATTAAGTAGATATATATTTGAGAAAATATATATTTCAAAATCAGCATGTTTTAAATGATAATTTAATACAGGCATGTCAAACATGCAGCCCTCACAGTGTTAAAGTGTGGCCCTCTACTGACAGCACTGCGTCATCAGTTAATGCACAGAACATGATACCTGATGAATTTTTTTAATGTTACAGATTACTATAAATTGGAGGAGTGCTTCAAATTGTTTTGTCATCATCAGCAAAAAAGAAGCAGTTCAGTGATATTGATTATCAGGTTTGTTTATTTTGCCAAAATAGTTATAATGAGCACTGGTGAAGAGGTCAGCATTCAGCCAAAAATTGCTGGAATCCATCAGCAAACGGTATCCACAGTTACATAATGTACATTTCATAACATAAATACAATCCCAAAGTAATTTATTACAAAATCCTTATTTTTACTCTGGTGTTGATCATTTTTAGCTATCAATGGGGGAGTTATAGTGTACCAAGCTAGTGAATAACTGAAGCTTTGGAGAATACCACTGTGGAGGAGCTGATTAAACACAATGCTCTGTGGCATCTTCTACGCTATAAGAAGTGCACCAATAACCTGAATTTGGCAAGGCTGGAGAAGAAGCACATTAAGCATCAGGAAAAATTTGAAGCTGCCAGAGAACCTGACAACCCCAGAATTCCATAAAATTTCAAATGAAACATTAAGCATGACTGGTATGACTTCCACAGAAATAACCAAGCATTATCTAGACAAATTAGGTGCTGTTAAATGCCAAGATGGGGCAATTTTAAAGCTACAGCTTACTCACGCTGGCAGCCCATTTGCGTAGGATTAATATCATGACAAAAGAAGCCTTCAGTGATGAGATAGCTAAAGATGTAAGTCAAATGGATACTCTGGGTCTTGACTTATATGAAACCTTCAAAACCCAAGAATTATCCAAGGATCCATCAGTCTTTGGGCTCCAATCACGAAGAACAGAATAAGGCTGTGCTCAAATACAAAAAAGAAAATAAGGGTGAAGGTTGCAGGTACTGTTACAGATCTAATCACAGAAAGATTATTGTTTGCTCATCTCCTGGTCCTGACCAGCTCTCAGCATGAAGTTGATCTATATGACACCTTGGGAAAGTGTGAGTTCTCTGTGGTACCATGACTGATGTTCAAATTTGATGGAACAATGTATATGTGCCAGGCAAAAAGCAAACTAATGCACAGTCTTCCTAAGCCAGCACCTACTGACAACGTAGCCAGTACCTTATGCCTGCAAAGGCCCTTCATTGTATCAATCACAGATGCTATGGTTGAGGGACAAACTCTTAACAAACCAGAAACTCTTAACGCTTGCCGAGATTTGGCTGAACACTTCATTATGAGGCTACAGGAAAAATAATGGACCTATGACAAATGTTTGACATGTATGCAGAGGAATCAAGTAAAAATATAATGGGATGCAGGGTGGGAAAAATGAGAGGATTTACATCTCATTCAAATTGTCAAGAAGGTAATTTTGTTAGATTTGTTATGTTCCTGTAGAACTGGTAATTACTCAAATATCCAAAAGAAACAAAGTATTATCCACTACAATAGGAAGAGATTGTGCCATCTACACCTGACATCTCAGCTTTTCATCCATCTCCTTTCTAGAAGGAAAGAAGGGAGCCCCTTCCATGCTGACTTTCATCCATTCCAAATCACCAAAACTGCTCTCACAGGTGAGTGTGTCAGTGCAGATGAAGCAGGCACAGATATTGATCCTGCTATGGAGGACAGAACAATCCCTTCAGGGGACCTGGCTTCATGTACCTCTTGTAGCAGCAACCCCCCCTAATGATCCTTTTGGCTTACATTCTCTTGAGACCTGACTGTAATGTCATAAAATGCTCGGTAATATGCATTTCCTGCTTATTCTGGGCAGACACCAACGGGAGCTACCCTTCAAATTCCACATTAATATTTTACATAAGCTGGACAATAATAGAAGAATAAACCTTCAAGAATGTATTGATGATGTTATCTAGCCTGATGCAGGTAGGGGCAGGGTAAAGAAGCATGAATGTATAGTATTTATTTTAAATCTTGCGTTGCTTGTATGTTTATCTTTTCTTACTTTTAAGACAATATCTGTGGGGAAGAAGCAATGGGGCTGAGCTGTTCCCCACATCACATGTTTCTTTACATATAGGCTGACTTGGCATAGATATGGTATCTCTCTCTGCTTCTATTTTTTATATAATATAGGATGATCTCTAGCAGAGTATGCAGAAGGGGAGAAAGTGGTGAGGCTGTGTTTTCACAAAAAAACCTAAGGGCTTGATCCATCTCTTGTTGAAATCAATGGGAGTTTTTCATTCACTTCCATGGAAATGGGATCAGACCCTAACAGAGGGAAGAAAATAGAATTTGCCGTCTCTTGCTGCATAAGCAAGAATCTGCAGTGCAGAAATAACATGCCGTGTTTTTAGAAAGAAGGATTTATATAATATTAAAATAATAACCCTTTGCAGATGGTGGACAGATACTGTATTTACATCCTCCTCAGCATTCATTTGGTTGACAGCCTTCAGATTTCTTCAGGGATAAAAGTGAAAGCTTACAAATAGTTCAAATAAGAGAGAATACAAACTTTATTGTTAGCTTGTTATATACATTTTGTTCAAAGTAATGTTCTGAAATGGCTAATACACAGGGTTTGATTCACCTCTCACTTATACTGGTGTAAACGAAGAGTAACTCCATTTCAATCAGTAGAGTTACAACAGTGTAAAACTGGTGTATGTGAGAAGAAAATAAAGATATGGATATTTGTTGTCATATGCTTTCTCGCTTTTACAACCAATTGTAGTTACAAATGTTCATGATGGGTACTTTATCCTCCATAGCATGTAAGCTTAGCATCAGCAGGAATAGCTGAAAGGCAGAGAGTGGAGTTTTGAATTTGTGACAGTGATTTGTAAGATCAGTGTTTGTAGAGTGTAACTCATTACCTGACTTCTCAAAGGTCTCCAGGGAAGTGTGAGCTGGGCACAAAACTCCCCTTACCGAACAGGCTTGCTCTGAACTAGTCAATTTGTTAAAAATAGCAGCTCTCAAACTGTGATTTGTGGGAAAGCAGTGGTCAGTTCCATGCAGTAGGAGGCTAGGAGAAGAAATAGTCCATGTGGGAGAATCCATCTTACAAAGTGGCCCATAGAATGAAAAAATTGGAGGCCCAGCTAAGTAGAAGTTAAAATTACAGACCAACACAAAAAACAACCCCCCACAAACATTATAACTGTAATTCTTTGCTTCCCCACCTCCCTTTTGAATGTTTGTCATTAATTAAAAGAGCTGATTTTGACATCTGTAGAAAATAAATAGCTTTTTAAAATGTGGAACTTAAGTAATAGATTGCACAAAAGAAAAGTGATACTAATAGTCAAATTAATGAGGTGAAAAAAGTATGTACTTTTAACATTTTTATTTAAAAACATTTTTGTAAATGATATTCATCATCATTTCCAGTGTCAACCCATGTAAATTACTTCAGCATCTATCAGAGAAATGATGGATAAAAACCTGGCCCCACTGAAATCAATAAGAGTTTTGTCTTTGACTTCAGTGGGACCAGGATTTCACCTGATAACTTTAAACAGTGTTTAATGGTTACTTCCAATTAACTTTATATTGTATTCTATGTTAGGAGCTGTAGTCCATTGGAAATGCCTGAACATTAAAACTGCACGTAAAAATATTGTCTATCTTAATAGGAAAATATCTGATAAAGGATTATGGCTTTTCCTAATATCTCCAAGGACCTGATTGATTGCTCTGAATTTGGAAATGGATCTTGTCCTGAAATGTTCAGATCATCAGGTGTTCGAGGTGCAATGTATTTGTCCATGACTGGAGCCATCTTCATCACCATCTTCGGGAATCTAGCCATAATCATTTCAATCTCCTATTTCAAACAGCTTCACTCTCCAACCAACTTCTTGATTCTGTCCATGGCTATTACAGACTTTCTTCTGGGATTCACCATTATGCCCTACAGCATGGTCAGATCTGTGGAGAACTGCTGGTACTTTGGGATCACTTTCTGCAAAGTCCACTATAGTTTTGATCTGATGCTCTGTGTAACTTCTATCTTCCATCTTTGTTCCATTGCTGTTGATCGCTTTTATGCTATCTGTTACCCACTGCATTATTCTAGCAAAATAACCATCTCTGCGATAAAGCGAATGCTAGCAGTTTGTTGGTCAATACCAGCTGCTTTTGCTTTCGGAGTGGTTTTCTCAGAAGCATATGCTTCTGGAATAGAGGGCTATCAGATTTTAGTTGCATGCTCTAGTTCTTGTCCAGTTATGTTTAATAAATTATGGGGAACAGTTTTGTTCACAGTTGGCTTCTTTACTCCTGGCTGTGTTATGATAGGAATTTATGTCAAAATTTTTTTAGTATCCAAAAAGCATGCACGTGTTATGAGCAGCATGCCTGAAAATGCAAATCGTGAAAAGCCAAATCAACTTTCCAAGAATAAAGACAGGAAGGCGGCTAAGACACTAAGTATAGTCATGGGGGTGTTCCTGATATGCTGGTTTCCATGTTTCTTCACAATTTTAATTGACCCATTTTTAAATTTCTCTACTCCTGCAATGTTGTTCGATGCCTTAACGTGGTGTGGCTATTTTAACTCTACCTGTAATCCATTAATATATGGTTTTTTCTACCCATGGTTTCGAAAAGCACTGAGATACTTATTAGGTAAAATATTCCAGACACACTTCTGTACAGCTAGTCTGTTTCCTGAAAATCAATAATGTGTCTGGTTATAACAAATAAATCCAGTGGTGATTTTAAGTTAAAAAAGGGGGCATAGTTTGGTTGAATAGTATAGTGTAAAATTAAAGATGTCTTATTCATCTGTCATAATTATTATTGCAGAATGCTATCATCTAATAGTTTTCACTGATTATCTCCCAACAGTATGCAGTGGCAATACAGAGTGAATGATTATGTTTAAGTAAGCGCTCAGTAGAAAATGTCAGTACATGTCTCTCATAATTCAGTAATATATATACTGTGACAAAGTTCCTCCTCTGCCTTGGTGGGTCCTATGCTTATTGGTGGATTTGCTCGCCTCGGAGATTCACGGCAGCCCTCAGTTTGGCCACTTTTGCTAGTGGCTCAAACCTGCCATTAACTCAGCTAACCTCATCACTGAGTTTTCACAAGTGCACGTGGATGCACGTGCCCCCCGCCTTGGACTGCGTCCCCCCTACCCCTGCGGCAGACCCCCACTTTTGCCCTTACTACCTGCCCCACCTGACCCTTGCAGCTTTTTCCTGCCCCCCCCCTTTGCCCCAGCCCTCGGCCACTTCAGTTTGTTTGCTTGCCCTGACTTTTCTCACTGCAGTTTTTGTTTGCCCCATCCCAGCCTCTGAAGCTGGCCCCTTGGTTTCCCCGTCCTACCTCCAGCCTGGTTATTTCCCCCCACCCCCACCCCCAACTCGGTCCCCCTGCCCTGACTGGCCCTTTGCTCTGTGTGCCCATGCCCCTCCCCTGTTTCAGTTTGAACCCCTGCCTCACTGCACCCCTGCAATGCTATTATAACCCCTCCTCCCCTAGTGCAGCTAGAGGAGCCGGAATCCCATCCTGTGTTGGTGACTGAACCCCGCACCTCCAGCCTTTGCCTTCATAGGCTGCCCTTATCCACCTCCCAACCCCCACTTCCGGTGCCCTCCTCCCCTGCCTGCAGCCTAGTGGGGAGGAGTGGTCGACCTGTTTCCCCCTTTCCCCACCCCCTCTCCAGTGTTTCTCCTCCATCCCTGCTCATTATGGTGGGGTACAAGGTGGGTGGGACCCCTCAGGCAGACCCCACTGCTCCTCCTCCATCTGCCCCTCATCACTGTCTCTGGCTCCCACCTCAACCGCCACTGCTGAACCATCTGCTACCGCCCCTGCTGGGGCACCAGCAGTGGCAGGCAATGGGGTGAACTTCACTGCTGCCATGTCCCTCGCACCCTCCGATTCTGGGGAAGACCCCCCAGCCGGCAGGAAAGGCCAGTGCAAAAAGAAGGGTAAGGGCCCCTCCAAAAAGACGAGGCCTTCCATGGTAGGGGCTGCCCCCACTGCCGCAGCCCCGCCACCAGCTGTGGCTTCCCTCCCCGCTGCTCCTTCCACCAGCTCTGGGGGGGGGGAGGGTCTTCTCCCGGCCCCCAAGGCATACGCCCAGGTGACGGTGGCTCTCCCGCCTGCCACTACGTCATCTCTCCCGGCCACTGCCTCTGCTACCATCTCTGGTGGCTGGGGCCCATTCCCCATCTTGACCAGGAAGCACTTGCGGGCATTGGCGAGGGTGGTGGGGCCCACGGCTATCGTGGCAGTGTCCAAAATGTATGGGAAGGTCATCTTCTTCCTGGCATTGTAGGCCACTGCCCAGAAGGCGGTGGAGAAGGGCCTGGCTGCCGGCGGCCCTGGCTGCCCAGCGCCTGGAGCCACCCCTCCTCCTTCCCAGCCCACCACTGCTCCTGCTTGGGCCCAAGGATGAGGCAATAAAGCAGTTGGAACGGGAGGTCTTAGAGCTGGAGAGGTGTCTGGCCACCAGCCCCGAGGATCCATCCCTCTGCGGAGTGGCCGGGAGAAGTGGGAGGAGTTCCGGGCCCTCGAAGACCATCAGGCCCCAGGGTGCCTTTGTTCAATCCCGCATCCACCTCCTTCGGAAGATGGATCATGGCTCCCACTTCTTCTATGTCCTGGAGAAAAGGAGGGGGCCAAGAAGCACATCAGCTGCTTTCTGGCAGAGGACAGCACCCCCTCACGGATCAGGAGGAGATGTGCAGGAAGGCCAGGACCTTGTATGCAGGCCTTTTCTCCCCGGATCCGACTGATCCTAATGCTTGCAGAGTGCTCTGGGACAGACTCCCGATGGTCAGCGCGAGTGACTGAGACCGTCTAGAGCTGCCTCTCACTCTGGCTGAGATCTGGGAAGCCCTCCGCCGCATGCCCACCAATAAATCTCCTGGTATGGACAGGCTGACCATGGAGTTCTACCACGTGTTCTGGGACGTCTGCGGCCTGGACCTTGTCACCATCTGGGCCGAGTCGTTGGAGAGCAGGGTCTCCCCCTGTCATGCACGTGAGCCATGCTCGCCTTGCTTTTAAAGAAGGGGGACCCCGGTGACCTTCGGAATTGGCGTCCTGTCTCGCTCCTCAGCATGGACTACAAAGTCATAGTGAAAGCCATCTCGCTGTGGCTGGGGTCCGTGCTGGTGGACGTGGTCCATCCCGACCAGACCTACATCCATCCTGGGGCGTACCATCTTTGATAATCTGTATTTGGTCCGGGATCTCTTGGAGCTCAGATGTAGGTGATAGTCTGTTGTTCGCCCTTCTGTCCCTGGATCAGGAGAAGGCTTTCGACAGGGTGGATCATTGGTATCTCCTGAGCACTCTGCGAGCGTTTGGCTTCGGACCCCAATTTGTGGGCTTTCATCAGGTGATGTACGCCTCCGTGGAGTGTCTGGTGAGGCTTAACTGAACCCTGACCGAGCCGGTCAGCTTTGGGTGGGGAGTATGGCAGGGGTGCCCCCTCTCGGGCCAGCTGTACACTCTGGTGATTGAGCCCTTCCTCTGTCTCCTCTGCCAGAGGCTGATGGGGTTGGTGCTGCGAGATCTAGAGCTGCGGTTGGTCCTGTTCGTGTATGCCGACGATGTGCTCCTTTTGGTCCAGGACCCGGGTGACTTGGTGCGGGTGGAGGCTTGCCAGGCCATATACTTGGCAGCCTCCTCTGCCCGAGTCAACTGGGTCAAGAGCTCTGGCCTGATGGTCGGGGTCGGGTGGCAGGCGAGATCCCTCCCACCCATGCTTCAGGCCATCTGGTGGAACCTGGGTCTGCTGCTCTATCTCGGCATTTACCTTTCTGCCACTCATCTGTCTCTGCTGGAGAACTGGCAAGGTTTAGAGGGCAGGGTGACAGAGCTGCTCCAGAAATGGACAAGACTACTCCAGTGCCTCTCCCTCTGAGGGAGGGTACCAGTGCTCAATCAGCTAGTCCTGTCCATGCTTTGGCACTGGCTCAACACCCTGGTCTTGGCCCTGGGCTTCTTGGCCAACCTCCGGACATTGGTTCTGGAATTCTTCTGGCCAGGACTGCACTGGGTCTCTTCAGGGGTCCTCCACCTGCCCTTGGAGGAGGGAGGGCAGGGCCTGAAGTGCCTGCGCACTCAGGTCCATGTCTTCTGCCTCCAGGCCCTGCAGAGGCTCCTTTATGGTGCAGGTAGTCTGGCGTGGAGCTTACTGGCGCATGCCTTCCTGCGCTGCTTCCGAGGACTCCGATATGACCGGCAGCTCCTTTACTCCATCTGAGAGATCTTTACCAAGACCTCTCTGGGCTGCTAGTCTTCTACCAGGACCTCCTCCAGACCTGGAAACTGCTCTCGGTGACCAGGTCCATGGCAGCCACTGAGGGGGCGGATCTCCTCACAGAGCCTCTGCTACACAGCCCCCAGCTCCGTGTGCAGGTGGCGAAGTCCCCCTTGGTGCCACAGAGGTTGATCCTGGCAGACGTCACCAGAGTTGGAGACCTCTGGACTATGACCAGGGAGACTGGCTAGATCCCCTGATGTTCGCTCGCACATGGGGCTCTCCAGGCCTCGTACTCCCTGGCGTGTACTTCAGGAGGTGAGGGCCACTTTACTGCCCACTGCTCGGATTTTCCTCAACCGGGTCCTGCGAGAGGGCACACCCCGCCCACCCTCCATCCCAGGCCCTCCAGACGTTTTCATTGGGCCCCTGCTCTGTGGAACTACCCAGCCATCCCACCCCTTTTCCGCCAGCCGGCTGCATGATCTGCAGCCGGTCTGCTTACAGACCATGCCAAGGAAGCATCCATACACGCTCATGCTCCACACCCTTCACGTCCTCACCCTCATGTCCCACCCCAACACAAAGTGGTGGGACCTCCTGCCACCTCTGGAGGGTGAGGAGCCCCAGTGGGCCAGTCTATATTCCACCCTGGTCCCGAGGCCTGCTGGGGACACCAGCTGGCGGCTCCTTCACAGAGCCGTGAGCACATGCGCGTACTTGGTGCAGTTCACCACTGTCCCAGACACCTGCCCCTTCTGTGGCATGAGGGAGACCCTGGCGCACGTTTACCTGGAGTGTGCCAGGTTGCAGCCCCTATTCCAGCTCCTCTTAAACATCCTTTTATGTTTTTAGTTGCACTTTTCATCTCACCTTCTCATCTATGCACTCCCTATCCATGGCCCCACAAAGTCACTGGACCTCCTTATCAATCTCCTCCTAGCCTAGCCAAAATGGCCATCTACAAGACCAGGGAGAGGAAGTTGGCTGATGGGGTCTCCTGTGACTGTGGGTCCTATTTCTGATCGGCCGTCCATTCACGCATCCGGGCAGAGTTCCTCTGGGAGGCGTCTGCTGGCTCCCTTGACACCTTTGAGGAGCAGTGGGCACTGTCCAGGGTTCTCTGCTCAGTGTCCCTGTCAGCTTCCCTTCATTTAGCCCTCTCACCTCACTCCTGTCGCTGTTTTATCTTTAGTTGTCCCCCGTACTTGCTTGGTATCCCGGTCCTGTGGATAGTCCCCTTAGGCTGGTGGGAGGTCCTTTAGTAGTGGGTGGGCTTCTGCCCACCCACTTCCTGGATCCCAATAGGATCACTCTCCTGTAGCCATCTGGCCCGACCCTGTCACAATATATTTGCAAAGGATTATCAATCTAAATGAACATTTGCAACCAGAAAACGATGAAGCAGAGCAACACCTTCAACAAAAGAATGGATTAAGCAAAGCTTGCCCAAGATGAAAAGTTCATGTTAAGTTCTACATGAAACAGATATACAGGTGTGGACTTGGTAACAAAGAGCTATCACCTGACTTACCAAAACAAAATCCCTACTTATGATTAATAGAGACTTAGGGAGAGCCAATTGGAGAGAGGCTGTGTGGAGCAGCCCATGGAGGGCCAGGCTGGCCCATATAAGAAAGGCTGCAGAGCAGCTTCCGTCACTCCCTGGAGCTTGAGGAGGGAGGAGGACTGGCTGTCTTGCAGGCTGAAGGCAGCAAGCACCCTGGGCAGAGCAGTGCTGCAGGCAGAGACCCAGGGAGCTAAAGGCAGCCTGTTTTACCGAGGGGGAGACTAAGGGCTGGTCTACATTAGGAAATTAGATCAGTATAATTACATGGCTCAGGGATGTGAAAAATCCATATCCCTGAGTGATGCAATTAAACTGACCTAACCTCTGGTGTAGACAGCATTAGGTTGGTGGGAGAATTCTCCTGTCAACTTAGCTACCACCTCTCAGGGAGATGGATTCCCTATGCCAATGGGAGAACTCCATCTGTTGGCATAGGTTGTGTCCTCACTGAAGGGCTACAGTTGTGCTGCTGGAATGTTTAAGTGTAGACAAGCCCTAAGGCAGAGAGGGTAAGTGATTTATCCAAAGTGCAGAAAAAGTCAGTGTTAAGAGTATAAATTAGTACTCAGGCAATCCTGTCAACCTATCTTCTGTTCTAACACCAGAAACATGCCATTAACTTTTATACAACACCCTGGAACATAGGACAAGAATGAAGGACAATCGTTACTGAGCCAAATTTCCATAGTGGTAATGTTTCTGGATATATTCTGTAGGATAGTGAGAAGCAGGACGTGACAACATACTATCAATACAGTGGGAAGCAAAGGAAAAGATGATAAATCCTTCCTGCCATTCAAAATGATCAGAAAGGCATTTAGACTGACTAACCACAAAATTCAAACATTGTGTATTTTTGTTTAGGAGCAAATCTTGTTTAGTAGTTGCCTTTGCCGCAAATCTATTGTGCACTTTGACCAGAAGACAGTAATTACCTTTCATAGAAAAATCACCATAATTTTAAAGCCAGAGAAGGGAGTAATTACGTTAACAGAAATCATGGCTTCAAAATGATGGTATTTTCTTAAGAGTCATCTCTAATCAAAAGATTGGAGCCATTTAATTGCTGAAGGTAAAAGAAAAAAATGGAGTCGGCAAAGGAAGCAGAAACCAATGTTGAGATCTGGGGAGAGCAGATTAGTACCCCCAAGAGATTTTCCTTCATTTACTTACTAAAGGCCAAGTAGTTCTCTGGTTTTTTCCCAAATCTCTTGAGATCTGTTTGTAAAGTTATAAAAGCACAGCGTGTTGTATCCATTGGTAATTCCAGGCAGTCACTCTGAGCAAATCTCCCCTTAAAGTTCAATATTTCCCTTTGCACAAGCAGGGGAACAATAAGAAAGTTGTTTTAAAACCAGCCTGTGATCTATCAAGACTTCCCCTGGACGTAGGCACGTAAGGGGAGGGAAAATGATGTGTGTGTGAAATGCATGACTGGACTCTTGTATTGCCTATATTTGTGTTTTATTTTTAAGAAGAGCTACTGCAACAGAGATTACAGGACTGTGAGCTACCCACTGAAATCATAATCTTCTATGTTGGCAGACCTCCAACCCCTGCTGAGCTCCATAGATTTCTATGCGGCTCTACTGGGGCTCCTTGGTCCACCTACATGGAGCCACTTCCAGGACCAGAGTCTAAGAGTTTATTTCTTTTCTCATTGAAGTTAATGGCAGGGATCCCACTGAGTTCAGTGGTACAGGATCAGGCTTTAAATGCTGCTTTATATGAAAAGTTGAATTAGGCATGAAAGTGATATCAGCTTCTCCTATTAGGTCTTATTTTAATGTAGAACACTAGTTTCAAACAAGGAATGCAGAATGATGTCAGTAGTTTCTCCTAGAGACACTGTTACATGGGAGAAAACAGAATCTACCCCTTGTGTGCTCTCCCCAGACCTGAGTGTCTGCAATTCAGAAATAACATGCATTGAAAAAAGATTAAGGTAAAATATGAACTGTGTGGGCATATGGCTCATCCTACTTACACTGTGTCTGCTGCCATACCAAAGGTTGCCAACAGAGGGCATTCAAGGTGAATTGTGAACCCCAAATAAATCCTTGATATCCTTTACTGCTTCTTTATGATGCCCCTTCTCTGCATTGCCTAGGCTAAAACTGAATGTCCTTTCCTCATACAGTTGGAAATGAGATTAAAGTCAGTTCTTTCCCAGATTTCAAGTTCCCCCAGGGAGGAGAGTAACTGATACGTAAATATAAATGTAAAAATAAACAGACTGAAGTTCTCCCAACCTCTTGACTGCCCTCTGACCCGTGTTTACAAAAATAGTTCATGAAGTTGTCTTGGAACATCAGGATAGACCAGCAAAGACCAAAAGCAACTTTTAAAATAATTTTGCTTCATAGTTCACAGTTGAAAATATGTAATGAGAATAAAAACCACAAGCTGTATTAGTAACTTTTAATATGCTGTTGTCCAGACAAAGGTTCCTCAGCCTATGTGCAAAATGCTGCTTCTAATGATTAGCAACAATTTTATTGTTGCCAAAAAGGCAGATGTCTAAGCACATCCAATCTCGCCCAGTGTAAATGGTACTACTTGAATAGTGAGTGACCCACTGACTTTGATGGGACTACTCACATAGATAAAGTTATCCACATGCTTAAATGTTGGTAGTGTTGTAGTCATAGCTAATAATGCAACAAAATGTTATTAGCTGGTTTCTACCTCAGGAATTCTTATTTTCTTATCCTTTAGATGATACGCCTAACCAACTTTTGTCCTAGTTTTCTGATTTATTTCACTCTAATCGCTATAAATGTCTGTACTGAGGACAACTGAAGACTTTGTGACAGACAAAATGCACCTGATTTTCTGAATATATTTTCCCTGGAAAACCTTAGTGCACTGAGAAAACTTGGTCATATTTTCAATATAAAACTGTATTTCTGTATTCAGGATCAAAATCTGAAATGACTCCTGGGATTCTTGAGGAGGACTGCCTGACTGCTTGAAGAAAATGTCTGGAGAGAATCAACTAGCCCACTACATCCATTACAGAGCCTATAACATGAATGTTTCCAATGGTTGATAAATTACAAGATATATTTTAATCTAATATTGTCAGTGAAGATCTGGTGACCTTTATGTTAGCACACCACTCAGCACATAGGGACCTGGTCTTGCTTGGGATTCAGAGCACTACTGTAATACAAATAATAAAAAACTAATCAGTTTATTAAAGCTAATCATATAAAATAGGGATGAAAAATACACAATATTTAATTCACTGCTCTTCCGTTCCCTCCCTGAATACCTACTATTTAATCTATTTAATTTTATCATATTGTTTTACATCAGCTGAGCTCATTAAATAGTTACTGTCAACTAACTGTATGTTTTATTCTAATATATGAGCTATATTGTTACGAACATTACAAATACAAATATTATTGTCCTACCATATTAGCTAAAAGTTTATGGTTTCTCCTAATACAATGAAGAACTTTATTGATTGCTCCAAATTTGGAAATGGATCTTGTCCTGAAATGTCCAGATCATCAGGCGTTCGAGGTGCAATGTATTTGTTCATGACTGGAGCCATCTTCATCACCATCTTTGGAAATCCTGCCATAATCATTTCAATCTCCTATTTCAAACAGCTTCACTCTCCAACCAACTTCTTGATTCTGTCCATGGCTATTACAGACTTTCTTTTGGGATTCACCATTATGCCCTATAGCATGATCATGTCTGTGGAGAACTGCTGGTATTGTGAGATCACCTTCTGCAAAGTCCACTATAGTTTTAATCTGATGCTCTGTTTAGTTTCCATCTTCCATCTTTGTTCCATTGCTGTTGATCGCTTTTATGCTATCTGTTATCCACTTCATTATTCTAGCAAAATAAGTTTTCCTGTGATAAGGCAATTGCTAGCAGTTTGTTGGACAGTGCCAGTTGCTTTGCTTTTGGGATTGTTTTTTTCAGAAGCATATGCTTCTGGAATAGAAGGCTATAAGATTTTAGTAGCATGCTCCAGTTTGTGTCCCATTGTGTTCAACAAATCATGGGGAACAATTTTGTTCACAGTAGGTTTGTTTGCTCCTGGCTGTTTCATAATAGGGACATATGGAAAAAAAACTGTAATATCCAAAAAGCATGCGCGTGTTGTGAACAACATACCTGATGATGCAAACAATGACATTATAAATCAGCTTTCCAAGAAAAAGGCCAGAAAGGCTGCTAAGACTTCGAGTATCGTTATGGGGGTGTTCCTAATATGCTGGTTTCCATGTTTCTTTACAATCTTAATTGACCTATTTTTAAATTTCACTACCATGTTAGCTTTGTTTGATGCTTTAAACTGGTTTGGTTACTTCAACTCTACCTGCAATCCATTAATATATGGCTTTTTTTATCCATGGTTTCAGAAAGCATTGAAATACATCTTAGGAGGTAAAATATTCAACCCACACTCTCGTACAACTAATCTTTTGCTAAAAATCAACCACAATAGAATATCTGAAATGGAAAACAAAAGCCAATAGCAAAAAACAAACAAAAAACCCTCTATGAATTATGCTCAGATAAATTTGTTAGTCTCTAAGGTGCCACAAGTACTCCTGTTCTTTTTGTAGATACTCATTGTTCAGTATACGTGGTCTGAAAGATGCAATATACAGAACACTTTCACCAAACACTTTTTTCTTTATTTTTTATAAAAAGACCTTATGTTTTGTCATGATTTTAATTTATTCTTTTTTTCATATACCCCTTTTTTAGGGTAGTACTTAATTTCTTAATATGGAATGGGTGGTTAAACTGTATGTTGAATACATGTCTTTTTAAACATATGGTTTCAGAAATCATTTGAATATTAGATAAAATATTTAATCCACATTCCTGTCTGAGTACAGCTAATCTGTTTTCCGAGGCACACTATAAGTGACTTCTTAGAGCAAACGTAACTGATACTAACAGTGTAACTCTTTGTCCTCCTCTAGTGGCTGCACCATTGTAGATGTTTGAGTCTGCTACTGCCTCCAAGCAAACAGATCTGGTGTGAAATTCTGGCCCCACTGAAATCAATGGGAATTTTGCAGTTGACTTCTCTGGAGGCAGGATTTGAACCCTGTTCCTTTAGCTCAGACAATTGAAGCTGATGGTTTTTGGTCCAGAAGTCATATATTCAGTCCTCACAGATGACCCACTCAGACGTGTTGTTATGCAATATTAATATTTAGTTAATAGAAGCCCCCATTATATTCATGGTAACATATCTTGTAGAGCTAGATTTAAATTTGACATTAAAGATTTAATATAGAATCATAGAATATCAGGGTTAGAAGGTCATCTAGTCCAACCCCCTGCTAAAAGCAGGACCAATCCCCCCCTCAAGAATTGAACTCACAACAAATTGGCCCTGGGTTTAGCAGGCCAATGCTCAAACCACTGAGCTATCCTGCTAAACTACAAGGTACTGGGTTATTTATTTACTATTTTGTTATATTTGTAGTGATCTCTCATTACTTCAGCACCAGTACATTTCTTTGCTGAATTTTTAACACAGGTAGCATGAATAATATCCATGTGGATCTCAGAAGGAGTGCGCTTAAAACCCAAAGTGTCAATTGCTTCCTCAAAAGCAGATAGGATTGATATAGCTAGGAGCTATCTGACAAGCTGGCTGCTTGCAACTCACTGATGAAAGTTAGAGATTCTTAGGGTGGAGTGTGAACAAGTCCCACCTCCCATGAATAGGTATGGAAACCAAGGGCCTGATTCAGTGCCCTTTAATTCAATGGAAAGATGTGCAGTGAATTCAGTGAGCATTGGACCAGACACCAAAGCAGGGAATGGAGCTCAGGGAAAGAGAGATTTGGCATCTGGAGAGACAAATGGCAGGAAAAAAAGCCATCATCTACATTTTCAGTTGTAAACAATGGCCTCTGAAACCCTTTAAAGGAGGCACTCAGATCCCATGTGCTAAAATTACCTAGATAAATAGTATGGAAAATCTCCTGAGCAATAATAAGTCAGCAGAGGGCACTGTGATGAAACAGCTCTGGGTGACTCTGCTACTGCTTTTCTGGGTCCTGACCAGATAGAGCAGCCAAGAGAGGGAAGGTTCCCTGGCAGCTGGGATGGCTGGAAATCGGTAGCAAAGTGACAAAGGCAGCTGTTCCTGGCCAGATCTAAGCATGGCAGAGCTGGGAATGGTTGTGGGTGCAGATGGTGATTTAAGACTGAAAGGGCATGTATGTAAACAGTATAAATAAGGGTATATGCATCGTGTAAATAAACAAATTGCACTAAAGGTATCTGTGATGTTATTTTCTCTCCTTCAATGGAAAATGACCTGCTGCAAGGCCTGAAAATTCACCACTCCTCAGCCAAGGGGCAACAATACATTAGATAAAATATCTGGATTTGGAGGCAACAAACTACAAATGTTTCTGATGTTTGTATGTTAAATGGCTTCACTATAGTCACTGCCAGAATTACTCTGATTTAATATAATGATTTAACAGACTCAGAAATTCTCTCTCTCTCTCACACACACACTCTCTCTCTCTCTCTCTCTGTTTCAAAATGGTTTTATAGCTTCCTGTTACCTAATTCAGTAGCCACACTGAAATTTTCAAATGTGGAGGCCTAAAGTTCAGTTCCAAAATTCATATTTAAACCCTGCAGAAGCTCATAGTACCTTTTTAGGTGCCTAAATATGGATTCAGGAGCTAATTTTAAGCACCCAATTATTTTAAATATTGATCAGAGCGTGCCATCAACATACCGCACAATTCCACATTAGTTGGCCCAGTACATTGCATGTACTCCAATAATAACATTGCTTCTGGATTGAAAATCCTCAGTTTTAGCCATGAATCTTCTTGGTAGAGTAGTACTTTGGCACTGGAGAAATTGTGAAGTACACTTTTTTGGCTGTAGAAGTATTTCTTCTCAGCCAGCCTTTGTCCTACATGAGACACAGGAGATCCTAACAATGCACTGCTTCTGATGAACGTAGCTTTGTGGAATGGTAGCATAGAAGTATCTTTGCTGTTGGGGGAAAAATACGCACTTTTAATTAAATCAGGTGTGTTATTCTCTCCCACATATAAACACTGCAGATCTGCCCCATTTTCCATATCACTGAATACCATGGAAAATGGCTTTTCAAATGCATGTCAGCCTATACATCAAGAATAGACCTTGTTGATCTTATTGGACCAAAAGTGATCTTAAGACATTTCCCTCATTCCCTTCCACCTTCAGTGAGTCTATCTGGCCTTTTGTTAGTGTCTGACTCCTGCTCTGCCTGTCCCAGCCGTGACCAGTGCTGTCTACAGATCAAATGATTTTTGTTCACACAAGTGTTCTCTTCGTTAACCTTCCTTATTCTGACATATTATAGCTAAAAGATGTCACTCACAAATCTCTGTAGATTTATACAATGCCTGCTTATGGCAAGGATGTATAATTTTTACCTGTAAATACCTGTGTACTCCTTTGTGTCACAGGATGAGTTGTTCTGGATTGGTGTTTTGTATTACCTTCTGGAGAATACAACAGATAATGCAAGCAAAAATGGGCAGAACATATCTTAGCCTTTCTGCTACATATCCACTCTAGAATAAAATTAAAGAACATCCAAACAATCACAGGACCTTGGACAAGAATCCTTGGCTGAAAAATCTCATGAGAACAAGTTTTCTTTTGAGATATGTGTTACTTACTGTTCTGAGTTCTAATTCAGCAGAGCAACTTAAGGATTTATTTAACTCAGTAGAACTGAACCTTGTGTTCAAAGTGAAGTACATGCTTTAGTGCTTTGCTCAGTAAGGATGGTCTCCTGAAGTAAGGCCTTGGATAGAGCTAGGGATACAGTGAGAACAGTTTGCCTTGTGGTATTTCACTACTTGTATGACTGGTCGTGGCTTGAATTTAGATGTGCAGAGACACATGGTCAGAACAATCTTTCAAGAACCTTCATAATGTTTAGGGGGTTGAAATGGTCGAAAGCGGAGGTGTGGAAGTAGAAAAATGTGAATGAGACACTTATTATTTGTGGAATATTTTGTGCATCCCTAAATGTAACTGACCATCTTTGGATTCCCTTTCCCTTATGAGCCATCCCCCTGTTTTAGAAGTCATTGAAGTGGTTCCTTTTTTTTCATTTATCTCAGTTGATAATTATTATAATTTAACATGTACATTATGTAAGCAGGGAAATAGTCCTGCTATTGTGGGGAACTTTCCTGGCTTCTGCACTACCCCGGTGAAGTGGGCTAGTGAAAGGATCTGAGTCCTCGCTCCCACTTCCTTTACCCAGTGGCCTCCCTGCCCTTGAGGACTCCCATTCCACTCTCCTGTCTGGCAGAGTCCTTGTAACCCCAACAAGGCTGGGCCCAGGATTCCTGGGGGGCTCGACCCCCAATCCTGCTGTGGTCACCTAGGACAGGGGCTAGGGTGTCCCCACTCCGGGGTACTCGCTCTGCACTGGGCACTTCTCTGACCCACTGACCATTATATACAAGTTAAAGTAAATGCAAGTTATTTAATCAACAATTAATTTTTAAAAGAATAAGGAAAAATGGGAAAGGTTAAAGGAAACACATCACCCCGCTCTGTGGCAGGGAACATCACAAACAGTGTCTCTGGAATGCCAGGGCAGTTCACAGTCTGTTCCTTGTAAGTCCCAGGCCGCCTTCTCAGGCCCTGGCTGTGCTGTAGGGATGCTGTGGGTTGGACACTTGCTCTGGTGGTGGCCATACGCTTTCAGGCTCTAAGTGGTAGGACCCTTCTTCCCAGTGTCACCCCCACCCTGTCGGGGTTATGATCCAAGCCTGGCCTACAGAGCCTCTTGGCTGAGGTGTCTCCCTGTGCTGGGGCCGCTGCCCAGGGTCCCCCTCGCTCTCCCCAGCTGCTCACCGCACCCAGCTCCGGACTGCTGCAGCCCCAGCTCCACCACTCTATCTCAGCGCTGCTGCTGCTCTGCCTCCAGCTCCCTGGGCTGCTTCTTTGGCCCCTCTGGCTCTGGTTGCTGCAGCTCTGCTCCCAGGACAGGTCTGCTCTGCAGGCTGCTTCTGTGACTCTGCTCCCAGAACTGACCTGCTTCCTGGGCTGCTTTTCTGGTCCCTCTGGATCTGGCCCAGCTCTGCTCCGCAGCTTAGCTTGGGCCCCTGCTTTCTCCTTAGCTCGGTCCCACTCTGTCTGACCCAGGCAAATCCAGCTCACATGGAGGATTGGACCTCCCTGGCCTCCTGACTCCCTGATTACCCTGCTCGCCCTGTCATTCAGGCTGACCTGGAGCATTGGCCTCTCCCCATTGTTCCTGGGGGCTGTCAGTCTCAGGGTCCTGATTCCCCATCGACCCTTCCCCCTTTTTAGTACTGGGAGCTGGCAACTAAAACACCCCCACTGAATGTTAGTAAGGTGGCAACAGTCCCCTTACAATTGCAACAGAATATAGAGACCTCAGAAAGGTTAGGGTCCCATCAACACTAGAAAAAAAGGGGTTCCCCTCATGGAAAATATCAGTGAAAGTGAAAAATCATTCATTTTGGTTGGAAAATGCTTGTGGTTTTTTGCTACTCTAACGCCTCCTGGGAGTGCTAGTTCAAGTGCCTCAGGCCCCATTCTTCTCTATAGGCTGCGCTCCTTGGTTGGACTGTATCTTCTGTGATGTGCCACTGTCTCCCCTCTGGCTGAGTGGTGGTTAAATAGCATGAGAGTTCCATCGCCATGGTCCATTATGGGGTGATGAAGTCTGGCTGTGGAGAACTGGAGTGGCGTGTGGAGAGAGGAGAACTGGAGTGTCTGGCACTCAAAATACAATTCCTATGAGGCACTGTGGCAGAAATTCAGAATTGAAATATTTTGGGTTTAGGATGAAATATTTTGGCTTGTAGCCATTTAGTTTTTTGATGAGAAATTCTAAATTTCCATTGAAAAGAGACACTTCTTGCAAAAAAAAAAAAGTGTTTAGCCAAAAACCCATTTTTCCAACAAAAAACAGTTTTGACAGAACATTTTCAACCAGCCCTACTGAGCAGAGTAAATGACAGCCCCTGTCATTTAAAGCTTATAATGTAAAAGACCTTCCATGGCTTTATATTGAACATATTGAAGTAGAAGCATCCTCCCATTTCCAAATGGGCTGTGAACCAAATCAAAAAAATCTCCTCACTGGGTTGTTTGTGCATAATTTTTTTCAGTTGCAGCAGCAGAATGAAGAGTTACAGAGTAAATCTGCCAAAGGAAAGACACGATAGGAGACTTGTGAACTCCTCAGAGACAGCTACAGGTCTTCTCTGCTGTATATATACTAGCAATCAGTTAATCTGATAAGAAAGGAGGAAAAATTTCAAATGCATTTTCATTAAGCATTGCCACAAGGAGTCATAGCTTGAAAAAAAGCAATCAAACAAGCTTTGTGAGTTAATAAGAAAAAGATTTATACACACTTTGCAGGTAAGTTCTAAAACTGTTCATTGATTTGAATCAGAAGATTTTTTAACTGAAACCAAAGACTAGAAATAAAAGCAAAAATCACAGCCAAAAATGTTTTCTATGAAGAGATGGACTATGGAGAGAGATCAGGTGAAACATTTTTCACTCCAGTGTAATGATATAACCAACTGCATTTTGTAAAGCACTAGAGGAACTGCAATTTATTTGATTTTCCAGTCTAAATATTGGACTGACTGTAATAAGAAAAAGGTTTCTTGTGATTTTTTCCGAGGAAATGTTTATCTCTGTGTCATAAAGATAACTTGAACCACTGTAAAATAAAGAAGTGAGTTGAATCTTAAATTGTCTGGCAAGATCATTCAGAAACTGACTAGAGAAAGACAGCTGGGTCATCTTCAACAATTTATGCTACGCCAGTGACAGATAGAACATCAGTTAATGAGCTGATAATTACCAATGTGAGGACTGCAGGGCTGGGCTAGAAATATTGTTTTTCATGAGATTGCAGTCTCTTACTGAGCACACACTCTGTGCTATTTCTTATGAATGTAAATGTCATATATCCTTTCAAAGTACTAAGGCAAGATAATATACAAAGATCCTTTCCTGCAAACACTCTTATTCACTTGTGGGTAAAGAGTAAACACTGGTGCTATTCATGGGAGTAAAGTTATACACATGCTTAAATGCTTGTAGGACTATACTTTATTAGACATAAGATCTGATATTGATTCCATCAAAGTCAGTGTTAAAACTCTTGATGACTTTAATGGAGTAAGGATTTGGCCTATAAATAGACCTGATACTTTCTATATCTCTGATGTAAGAAGTAGAGAGGTGAATGATCACAAAATGTTAAGCATACTCACAGCATAATTGGCTTTTGGGTGCTTGATTATTTATATAAGATAAAGAACCCTATTATAATAACTCTACATTTTGATATCAGCCTGGCATACCTGTTTTAAACCTGTAATATGTTTATAATGGTAAATGTTCATATTCTTATCATGCAATGGAGTTTTCAATGGATTTTAGAAAAGTATGCCAGAAAGCTTTCATGTACTCTGTTGTACAGAAATAGCTTTATATGAACCTGACAAGCTGGGAAAAAGAAAAGAAAAACAGGAATAGGTGAGGGACAAATAAAGGGGATAATAAGACAGGACAAGGGATATGGACCTATAGAATTGAAAGGAGGAAGAAATGGGGCTTGCAGAGGGGATAGTTGATTTGATTAAAATCTGTATTCTGTTGAAGAACGAATCCCTGATGTATACATAATCTAAGTATCTAATTAAATTTGGGGACCTTGTAGCATGAGAAAACCCCAGAACTTGAGTCTTGTGATTTATGATGTTGCTAGAAACTCTTGTTGGAATTACTGGGGGAATACAATTCCTTAGTTTACTACTGTGAAATAATGTTAATTAAACTCCCAAATTCTAATAACGTATACATAGCATGTGTGTACATTTATGTATATGTGCGAATACATGCACACAGTAGCATATCCGATGTACCTTCTCAGGCCATAGTGGCCACCTTCAAACTTCATCACTTTCATTCTATTGTACACGAAGAACTGTGCACCAGTTTGCTGGCATAAGGAATAGCATGTAGAGGAGAGTCTGCAGACTGTAATGTGACAAATATGGTTTCTTCCTCTTACACATGTATATTTGTAATAGTAAATACTGGTTTAAATAAAAAAAACCCAGAAGTCTTAAATAACAATTATCCATAATAAAGGATTAATACAGTTCACTAAAGTGGTGTCCTTTTACCTGTTTTTCAAATCTTTCAATACTTTGAGGCACAGATTGTGCAGCACACCTCAGTGACTCCTCAGCACGATGCAATTGTATTTCTCTTAATCCTAGCCAAGTAAATGTTGAGGGTATGCACCTCAGTGGATTAATATTACAATCAGAAACATGTCTGCAGGTATACACTCAGTGGCCTACTGGCAAGCATGCTAAAACGAGGAAGGTGTCAGTGAGTTTGTGTCACTCTTTTACCTTGAGATCTGGCCAGCTTCACAAACTGCTGCATGTTAAAATCTTTATAGCATCAACCATTTTGGATTTTCTGATGCTGTAATGTCTCTCCTAGAAGGATGTAGCACCTCCAGGAAAAAAATGTCTGAGATGATACATAGAGCCGTGCAATCAGTGGTGGATTAGCCACTCAGCCAACGAGGCCCCGTGCCCTGGGGCTCCAGTCAATTGGGGGGGGCTCCAGAAAATGAGCTCCCCCGTGCCCTGACCCGCTCTACCTCCCCAACGCTCCTGCCGGGGAGCGCGGTTGGAGGGAGTGGGGAGACCTGCCCTGCTTTTCGCGCCCGCCCGGCGCTCCTGCTTGGAAGTGGGGGAAGCCTCTGAACCTCAACCCTGCTCCCCAGCAGGAGAACCAGGCGGGCAGAGCAGGGCAAGTCCCCTGCGCCCAAACCCCATTTCCATGGCAGGAGTGTGGGGGAGGTGTGCGGGGGGACTGCAGGTGGAAGAGGTGGAGAGGGGCCCCCACTTGCTCTGGCCCAGGGCCCCACAAAACCGTAATCCATCTGTGTTTGCAATACAGGTGAGTGTCGTACATTTGAGGCTTTCATTGTGCAAAACTCTTATCATAGTGCTTATAGTGTTGAATGTAAACTCCCTAGCGAAAATATCCAATATTACTTAGAATTTTTGAGCACCTTAAGATTCAAAAGCATTTAGGAAATGCTTCAGCCTTCTTTTTTTTTTTTTGGTTATCATTGGGCCAAATTCTGCTATCTCTTATACTGGTGTAAGTCTGGAATAACTCCTCTAAAGTAAATGGGAATTGTTCTGAATTGATGTTTTTGCAACTGAGAGTAGAATTAGGGCCATTATTTTTAAGTGTTAATCAACTAATGTGAAACACAGGTCTGCAGATGTTGCTACTGTTCATGTCACTTTGTTTATTTTTTCTTTTTCCCCAGGACTGGCTGTATTGTAATACTTTGAAAAAAGTTACTGTCATTGATCCCAAATCATGAATTCATCCCCCCTCTGGAGTCCACAGAATGTGCAGTATTGCTTTGACTTTGTTAACAATTCATGTCCTAGAAATGTAAGGTCTACAATCAGTCTTTGGGCTATGTACAGCTTCATGGTGGGAGCAATAGTGCTCACAATGGGTGGAAATATGCTTGTGATCATTTCCATCGCTCATTTCAAACAGCTTCACTCTCCAACCAACTTCCTGATCTGCTCCATGGCAACTACAGACTTTTTGCTTAGTTTCATGGTTATGCCCTACAGTATGATCAGGTCTGTTGAGTCATGCTGGTATTTTGGAGACCTCTTCTGCAAACTCCATACTTGTTGTGATATAATGCTCTGTACCACCTCTATTTTCCATCTGTGTTTTATCTCTGTTGACCGTTACTACGCGGTATGTGACCCACTGCGTTATGTTACCAAAATAACTGTCCCTGTGATAGGACTGTTTTTACTAATTAGCTGGTCTGTCCCATTCTTATTGGCTTTTGGCCTAGTTTTCTCAGAGTTGAATATTAAGGGCATTGAAGTATATGTTGCTTCAATTGACTGCTGTGGTTTCTGTACACTCATATTTAACAAGCTTTGGGGAGTGATGGTTTCGCTGATAGCCTTCTTTTTCCCAGGCACAGTGATGGTGGGGATTTATGTCCACATATTTACAGTGGCAAGAAAACATGCAAGACAAATTGCTAAAATCCACAGTGCAATAATATGTGTCTCTGTAACGACAAACAAAATCTCCACAAAAAAAGAGAGCAAAGCAACTAAAACTTTAAGTATAGTCATGGGGGTGTTTCTTTTTTGCTGGCTGCCTTTCTTTATTCTTACAATAGCTGATCCTTTTATTAACTTCTCAACACCTGAAGACTTGTACAATGCCTTCCTCTGGCTGGGCTACTTCAATTCGACTTGTAATCCAATCATTTATGGTTTATTTTATTCTTGGTTTCGCAAAGCATTTAAAATGATTGTGACTGGTACAATCTTCAGATCATATTCCTCTACTTTTACTTTGTTTCCTGCATACACTTAATTAACCAGGTATGGCTTTTATGACTGGATTAGCATTAATAGATGCCTGTGCTATTTCTGGAGATCTTTTAGAACAGTTCACATAGTGCCCTATATCTTGACAATATTTACAAGAATCTGCACATGCTTTTGGAGAAACTCTTCTGTAGCATGTCTCTGTAGGTATTGTTTCAGGATTAGCATGCTGTCTTAGTGAGCTGTTTGTCTGTATAATAGGAAGGGAGAGAACAGACTGGCAAACTATATACTACATTCTATCCAGCTATGTTTCTGTATATACAGTGATCATTTTGACAACTACACTACAATGGTCATTTCTTTGCAAGTACCAGTTTGAGACTCCAAGTGCAGCATTTAAGTATTAATTTATCTAGTTACCCATGTTTGAAAATGGACTCCCCATTGTCGTGGGCCCGATAACACCACCCTTACTCCAACTGAGAGTATCTTTCTCTAATTCTCAGCATGAATAAGGGTAACACAAGATCTCTTGTGGTGAAGGGCTAGTGCTAGTTCATATTTGCCATACTAATTTTGTACTGCTTCTGAAACAACAAGATACAGTTTAAAAAATGGGAATAAATAAAATAACTGATAAAATGTCTTATATTTAAGGCCCTACTAAATTTGCAATATTGCAGAAATTGCAGATCCCACAATATTAGGCTTCCCCTGCAATTTTGCCAGACACCAGGGACTGACAGTGGGAGCCCTGGGTGGCTAACAGCCAGGGCTCCTGCTCTCAGCCCCCGGTGGCTGGTGGCCAGGACTCCCACTGTCAGCCCCTTGCATTAATAGTTGCCACAAAATGTCTGGATATCAAAAAATTAGCAGGCATAATATAATACTTGAGTGTTTATATTGTTCCGGGAAATTTTTCTTACTCAAACAGGTCTTCTCTGGCTTTTCTAAATTACCACAATTAATAAAGGTCCATTATTACTTTTCCAAGATTTTCCATATCTTGTCTGTGATGCAGCCACGATTATTTGACAATTATCCCATGATTCAAGTACGGTAGTGCCTTCCTTATATTACTATACGTCTAAATCAGGGGTGGCCAACCTGAGCCTGAGAAGGAGCCAGAATTTACCAATGTACATTGCCAAAGAGCCACAGTAATAAGTCAGTAGCCCCTCCCCGTGCTCCCAGCGCCTCCCACTCACTGGCAGCCCTGCCAATCAGCACCTCCCCCTCCCTTCCCGCATCTCCTGATCAGCTGTTTAATGGTGTGCAGGAAGCTCTGGGGGACGAAGGGGGAGGAGCGACGGCACGGCAGGCTCGGGGAGTGGGGTGGGAAGGGGTGGAGTGGGGGCTGGGTCTGTGGCAGAGCCAGGGGTTAAGCAGTGAGCTCCCCCTGGCACATTGGACAGTTGGCGCCTGTAGCTCCAGTCCCGGAGTCGGTGCCTGTACAAGGAGCCGCATATTAACTTCTGAAGAGCCGCATGCGGCTCCGGAGCCACAGGTTGGCCACCCCGGTCTACATATTTGACCACCAGCATATATCTGGGATGGTATTTGTTGTGTCTGTTAGACGGTGGATAGATACTAGAGGAGTCTTAACCAGAGACTGGATTTCCCTTTCTGGTGACTGGACTCACTGTTTATGTATCATGCACATTACTGTAGTTGGGAATCAAACATGAATAATAGTTCAAAGCAGCTGCTCTATTATGTGAGTATGGGATCCTCTCTTAGCTGAGCCAGTAGGCATCACAGTAGGCTTGTCTCGGTTCAAAACTATCCTGCAAATCTAACACTATTATTTACAAAAAGTGCTTTCATATTCACCATTCTATGTGGCCAGAAATCACCAATCAATTCAAGTGCCAGTGCTGACATTGTCAGCAATGGAAGGAGATGGAGATATCGCAAAGGCTTGGTAATGAGCCATGAAGCGCCTCACATTTCAAACCCCAGCCCACTTTGCTAAAGCTGCTAATATCTGATGGCTTTTTCAAGAGGTTATGGGAAAAAAGTTGCACTTCCCGATTTTCTGAAAATGGCAATGAACACACAATCAACATTTAAACCTTGTTTAAATGCACTAAACAAACACTTGGGGCATAATCATCAGCTTGATGCAGCTTATGGGGTAAAGCAAAGATGGCTGTCACACACCTTTCTAAGCCAGGACTGCACGGCGGCCCAAACTGGCTCTAGTGCAAGTCAGAACAGCCAGCTAGAATGGTCCCATGATATAGTCCCCTTCCAAAATATCCCCTTCTTCTCCCTGCTGACCCTGACATGTCCCCTGACCCTGGGGAACTGGAAAGGAAAGAAGTGAGGCTAGTTATACTGGCCTTTGCATACTTAGACATGTAGGGCTTGATTAGAGAGAAGAGCCACAGAGAGTTGGCTGTAGCTTCCCGATCTGAAGTTGCCCATCTTCAATGGAAGTTATTTCTGTACAGCGATATTAAATCACTGGAGGATTAAACACAGGGGATCACTGTCCCACATCTGACTACACCCTCCCTCTCCTTAGGCCGGGCACTGTGGGGTGGGGGCAGTTGATGCAGGAGGCAGTTGTGCTACCCCTGCCAGCTTTATGCCAGTGCAAAATTTCCTTGTCGAAAGGGAACTCTAGGCTGCCAACCTCCATAGGCTCGAAGGCCACTTTGTGCTGCTTCCACTTATGGAGGACAAAGCAGACTGGAGAATCTGGTCTTCTAGTCCTTGTTATTCAGGAACTCTACCATTTTGCCCTTCATGTGCCATGCCACGCAGCATGGTAGCATCTTCTTTTTTTCCCAGATTCAAAATGACTTTTTAAAATAAATTCAGTGTTTAGTTTTGATATGCAGTGAGATTTCACAGGTGCTTAAACAATGTTTTAAAGAACGCTGAGCACTGAGCAGGACATCAGATAGAGCTCAGGGGATAGACCTATGGAAGCTGTTTTAGTTTGAGGGTTCCCATGTGAGATTCATCTTCTCTCAGTAGCAAACAGCAGCAAAACAGCAAAGGGAATCAGGGAGAGGATATAGTGGGTGTCTCATTAACAGTCTTTTTGCAGAGTTTTCATGATCTTAAATACCCATAATTAGTGTGACTCTTCTTAAGAGAACTTTTCAGCTAAAGCTGTTTCAGATAGAACTCTTTGTTACATTCTGGCTTCCAAATAATTGGCAGAATGAGTACTTTGTTATTATACAAAGGCCACGAGTCCCAGGAATTGCCTGCAAAAGAAAGAGAATGCTGCATGACCATCTCTCTCCCACATCTTTTGTATTTCCTTTTCTGGTCAGATTTCTGCAGTGTTCGTCTAGCTGGTTGCATCCACAGCTGATGTGGCAGCTAGCAGGCAATGCCAGTGCACTGCCAGCTCCTCCACTCCCTGCTTGGAGATTTTTTTTTAAAAACTGTACTGTTTAAACATACACAACTAAATTATCAGCAGAGGGTGTATTGAAAGTGCAAGAAAAATGCCCATGGATGCTATGTACTCGCAAATCTCTCCCCCCACCACCCATTTGCTCAATTAAGTGGATATTTGCATACATAGGTCAGGTGACGGCATATCCATGGGCATGATATTACAAAAACTGTGTAATGTTCTGTTAGGGATTTTGCAGGTGGGTGCACATTTTTGTGGGTGCAGCAGCTGAGTCACTCTTTGAAAAACTGACACAAAATGGTTCATACCGACTGCACTGCAAATCAGAAGCAGCTGCTCGTTCAATCAAATAAAAGATACATATAAGATATGAGCAGTATTCTGATGGAGATACTTGTACAGGTGGATTGGAATGAATTCCTTGCACACTGAGAAGATAATGGAGATGACCAAAAAAAGGACTAAAATCCAGCAATGAAAATCCTGAAATTATGGGAAACTGATTACATGGGATATGCCCACTTCATCCTAATAGATAATCCCTACTCAGTGTTGCAGAGGATGATGGAAAAACTCCTAGATAGGCCACAGGTGGTTATTAGCCCTCGTCTGCCCTACACAGTTTTGTTGACAAAAGTCAGGTGTCATTGACAAAACAGTGGAGATGGACATACTACAGTGCTCCTTCTGCCGACAAAACTCTCCGGCTTTGCCAACAAAATAAAATCACCTCAACGAGTGGTGTAGAGCTTTTTGTGTCAAAGTTATATCGACAAAGTGCCAGTGTAGACACCGCACTTAGTTATGTTGCTGTAAATGGCCTCCAGGAGGTGTTCCACAAAGACCATCCTGACAGGGGCATACACAAGGTTGGGGCAACCCTCCCCTCTCCCCCCGTAATTGTTGGGCTCACAAAACTTCTCCGGCCCCAGGAGAAGAGCGAGCACCTGTCAGGTTGGAGTGAAGGGTGAGCTCCTCCTGAGGCCAGAGTGGGGTTGGGAGGGAAGTTAGAGCAAGTTGTCTGAGTAAGCTGGTGAATTCCTGGATGGCTGATACCATGGACTCTGTCTACCTCCTTATTCCTAAACCCTGCCTTCCTGCCTGTTCCTGGCTCCTGTCCTCCTTATCCCACTCTCCCACCTGTTGCTGGTTCTGACTTTCCTGCCTTGCTCCACATCCCTGTTTCTACATCCTACCCCTGACACTGACTCCAGCTTCGACTCCTGGCTTGATTCTTGACTCCGACTCCATTTTTTCCACAGTGATTTTTTTATACAGAACAGAAAATTTCATAATGTTGCAAAAACATAACCTGAAAACTTCAAATACCATTGGAAAAATTGTCCAAGACCTTGGCCTTAAAGTCTTTATGAAGACAGTTTTTTGGAAGTTTTTTTCCCCTTAGGGTAGATGACCTAGAATACTTTTTGGCTTCTGCATTGGAATGGGTGTATCAGTTTAGACACAATTGGCTCCAACTTTAGTGTAATCCCCTTTCAAAGATCCACAACAAAGATCTGCCTCCCACCTTTGCCATGGCAGTCTCACAGAATCATAGACTTTAAGGTCAGAAGGGACCATTATGATCGTCTAGTCTGACCTCCTGCACAACGCAGGCCACAGAATCTCACCCACCAACTCCTGTAACAAACCCCTAACTTATGTCCAAGCTACTGAAGTCTTCAAATCATGGTTTAAAGACTTCAAGGTGCAGAGAATCCTCCAGCAAGTAATCCATGCCCCACGCTGCAGAGGAAGGAGAAAAACCCCCATGGACTCTGCCAATCTGCCCTGGGGGAAAATTCCTTCCCGACCCCAAATATGGCGATCAGCTAAACACTGAGCATGTGGGCAAGACTCACTAGCCAGACACCAAGGAAAGAATTCTCTGTTGCAACTCAGATCCCACCCCATCTAACATCCCATCACAGGCCATTGGGCATATCTGCCGCTAATAGTCGAAGATAAATTAATTGCCAAATTTAGGCTATCCCATCATATCATCTCCTCCATAAACTTATCAAGCTTAGTCTTGAAGCCAGATATGTCTTTTGCCCCCACTGCTTCCCTTGGAAGGCTGTTCCAGAACTTCACTCCTCTGATGGTTAGAAACCTTTGTCTAATTTCAAGTCTAAACTTCCTGATGGCCAGTTTATATCCATTTGTTCTTGTGTCCACATTGGTACTGAGCTTAAATAATTCTTCTCCCTCCGTGGTATTTATCCCTCTGATCTATTTATAGAGAGCAATCATATCTCCTCTCAGCCTTCTTTTGGTTAGGCTAAACAAGCCAAGCTCCTTTCATAAGGCAGGTCTTCCATTCCTCGGATCATCCTTGTAACCCTTCTCTGTACCTGTTCCAGTTTGAATTCATCCTTCTTAAACATGGGAGATCAGAACTGCACACAATATTCCAGATGAGGTCTCACCAGTGCCTTGTATAACAGTACTAACACCTCCTTATCTCTACTGGAAATACCTCGCTTGATGCATCCCAAGACCGCATTAGCTTTTTTCACAGTCATATCACATTGGCGGCTCATAGTCATCCTGTGATCAACCAATACTCCGAGGTCCTTCTCCTCTGTTACTTCCAAGTGATGCGTCCCCAATTTATAACAGAAATTCTTGTTATTAATCCCTAAATGCATGACCTTGCACTTTTCACTATTAAATTTCATCCTATTACTATTTACTCCAGTTTACAAAGTCATCAAGATCTTCCTGTATGATATCCCGGTCCTTCTCTGTATTGGCAATGTCTCCCAACGTTGTGTCATCCATGAACTTTACTAGCACATTCCCACTTTTTGTGCCAATGTCAGTAATAAAAAGATTAAATAAGATTGGTCCCAAAACCGATCCGAGTAACCTCCTTTCAGCCTGACACTTCACCTTTCAGTGTGACCCGCTGTAGTCTCCCTTTTAACCAGTTCCTTAACCACCTTTCAATTTTCATATTGATCCCCATCTTTTCCAATTTAGCTAATAATTCTCCATGTGGAACCGTATCAAATGCCTTACAGAAATTGAGGTAAATTAGATCCACTGTGTTCCCTTTGTCTAAAAAAATCTGTTACCTTCTTAAAGAAGGAGATCAGGTTGGTTTGGCATGATCTACCTTTTGTAAAGCCATGTTGTATTTTGTCCCAATTACCATCGACCTCAATGTCCTTAACTATTTTCTCCTTCAAAATTTTTTCCAAGACCTTGCATACTACAGATGTCAGACTAACAGGCCTGTAGTTACCCAGATCACTTTTTTTTTAACCTTTCTTAAAAATAGGAACTATGTTAGCAATTCTCCAGTCATACAGTACAACCCCTGAGTTTACAGATTGATTAAAAATTCTTGCTAATGGGCTTGCAATTTCATGTGCCAGTTTCTTTAATATTCTTGGATGAAGATTATCCGGGCCCCCCAGTTTAGTCCCATTAAGCTGTTCGAGTCTGGCTTCTTCCTCGGATGTGGTAATATCTACCTCCATATCCTCATTCCCATTTGTCTTCCTACCATTATCCCTAAGATCCTCATTAAAGACTGAGGCAAAGTATTTGTTTAGATATTGGGCCATGCCTAGATTATCCTTAACCTCCACTCCATCCTCAGTGTTAAGAGGTCCCACTTCTTCTCTCTTTGTTTTCTTCTTATTTATATGACTATAGAACCTTTTACTATTGCTTTTAATTCCCTTTGCAAGGTCCAACTCTACATGGCTTTTGGCCTTTCTCACTTTATCCCTACATGTATCCCTCAGTAAGGTAGCTTTCCTTGCTAATCCCTCCCATCTTCCACTCCTTATAGGCTTTCTGCTTTTTCTTAATCACCTCTCTGAGATGCTTGCTCATCCAGCTTGGTCTACAACTCCTTCCTATGAATTTTTTCCCCTTTCTTGGGATGCAGGCTTCTGATAGTTTCTGCAACTTTGACTTGAAGTAGTTCCAGGCCTCCTCCACATTTAGATCCACAAGTTTTTCAGTCCAATCCACTTCCCTAACTCATTTCCTTAATTTTTTAAAGTTAACCTTTTTGAAATAAAAAGCCCTAGTCACAGATCTATTTTTGTTTATCCTTCCATTTAGTTTGAACTCAATTAGGTTCATGATCGCTCGAACCAAGGTTGTCCCCTACAACCTTTTCTTCTATGAGGTCCTCACTGCTCACCAAAACCAAATCTAAAATAGCATCCCCTCTAGTCGGTTCAGCAACTACTTAATGAAGGAATCCATCAGCTATCGCATCTAGGAAAATCTGAGCCCTATTATTATTACTAGCACTTGTCCTCCAGTCTATATCTGGGAAGTTAAAGTCTCCCATGATCACGCAATTTCCATTAGTATTTACTTCATTAAAAACATGAAAGAGGTCTCTATCCATATCCAAATCGGATTTTGGCAGTCTATAGCACACCCCAAGCACTGTCCCAGGGGAGGCTCTAGTAGCTTTCTTCCCCAATGTGACTTTTGCCCAGACAGACTCTGTCTTATCCATTCCATCGCTTCTTATTTCTTTACAGCAGTGTTTCCCAAACTGTGTTCCGCAGAACACTGGTGTTCCGCACTATGTGAATAGGTGTTCCGTGAAAGAATCTAGAATTTAATTTTGACTCTTGCACTTGATTTTTGTACTACTTTATACACGCTTTCCAGTTAAAAATTGTTAGTTCAAGTTATTTTAAATTTGTATTTTTGCTTTGTTTTATAAAATAAATTTGAGCATAAATAACGCAATTTTTTATTTGAAAACCAAACGACTACAAAATATAATAAGTGTTCCGTAATAGGCTAAAAAGCGTTCCGTGGCCAAAAAAGTTTGGGAAACGCTGCTTTACAGTCTATCTCATCACTGATATACAGTGCTACTCTACCACCTTTGCCTTTATTTTGGTCTTTCCTAAACAGCACATACCCTTCAATACCCATACTCCAGTCATGACTACTATTCCACCATGTTTCTGTTATCCCTACAATATCTGGTTTCACTTCCTGCACCAGTAGCTCTAGTTCCTTCATTTTGTTACCTAGGCTCCCCGCATTAGTTTACGAACATCTTAATTTTTTCTGTTTGGCTTCGTTCACATTCTTCACCCAATTGGGCACAGACATTCTACCGCCAATATTACCTATTAGCTTGGTATGTACACTGCCCTTCTGCCTTATGTCCATTCTCCTACCCACGGCTGTATCCTTTCTTACTTCATTTTCTTCCCTCTCAAAGAGAAAATCTGGCATGGAGATTACCTGGACATCTCCCAACCATCTCCCCCAAATTCCTAGTTTAAAGCTCTCTTGATCAGTTGTGCCATCCTCCATCCTAGAAATCTATTTCCCCCCTTACTCAGGTGAAGTCCCTCCCGAGAGAACAGTCCTCTGTCCATGAATGCTTCCCAGTGGCCATACATCCCAAAGCCCTCCTTATAGCACCACTGCCTGAGCCATCTGTTGAGCATTATAATCTTGTCCCACCTTTGTTGCCCTTCTCTAGGAACAGGCAGAATCCCACTGAAGATCACCTGAGCCTCGATTTCCTTAAGTGTCTTCCCCATCCTGGCATAGTCTCCCTTGATATGTTCCAGTGAGAATCTAGCCATATCATTTGTTCCCACATGAAGGATAATCAATGGATTCTTTCCTGCTCCCGTTAGGATCCTCCTCAGCCTCAGGTCCACATTCCATATCTTAGCACCCGGCAGACAGCACACCCTTCTGTTCTCTGGATCAGCTCTTGTTACAGGCCTGTCTATTCTTCTCAGTAATGAATCCCCAATCTCGTAGACCTGCCTTTCCCTGGCGATGGTGTGATTCTCTAGTCTATCCCCTGTTCCCTCTGGCCGCAAGTCCTCTAGATTCCTATTGTCCCTTGCAATCCTCTGCAACCCGTCCTGTATCCTCCTGGGGCTCATATTTGGTCCTGTTATCTCCATTGATTCTTGCCCTCTTCCTGTAGGACTATCTGCTCTTCTATTCTTCCTTGCCCTCTCACCTTCAGTGACCACCTGCTTGCCCCTTATTTTCCAACTCTGCAAACCTGTTCCTGAGCTCTATTTCTCCTTCACTGCCACATCTTTTCCTCTGCCTGGTTCTCTTAGTCACATGCATCCACTGTCCACTTTCCTCACCCAGCAGTATCCCCTCAGAGTTCTTCAGTCCTGCTTCTATCTGCAAGGCTGAGCTTTTCCCTTCAGCCTCCTCATGTCTTTGCTCCATCATCTGCTCGAACCCCTTTCTAAACTCAACCAGAGTCTCCACCTGCATCTCTAATCCTCGGATCTTCTCTTCCATCAGCTCTATCAGGTGGCACTTCATGCAGACGAAATTCTTTTCAGGTACCCCCTCCAGGATCATGTACATGCCACAGCTTCTACATCCAGTCATCTTCATAGTGTCTTCCACTACTTGGATCACTACCACTGCTGCCTCTGTATCTGTCATAGCCTTCCCACCTAAATCCTGTTAGTCTGGGAAACACAAACCAAACCAAAACACCAGCACCCACAGCAAAAACAAACTCCTAACGAGCACCAAAACACTGCCAGACCACCACACACTCCCTTCACTAGCCTGTCTGCTCCTTTGCCTGGCTCTTATTCTTCCCCACAAACAACTCCCACTCAAACACCCCTGTTTACAGCTCTGTTTGCCAGTTCCTCTACCGCTGCAACTGTCTGTACTGCTGCCTGACTGGCTGGCTGGCTACCTTTATAGGACCCCTAGTCAGAGAAGCCCCGCCCCCTAATCAGGGCTCAGCTTCTCTCCCAGCAAAACTGCCCCTACAAGCCTCTATAAATACCAATACAAATATCTACAAACTCCCACTCTCTCTGCAGCACCTCTGCAGTTCCTTTCCCACCTTTTTTTTTTTGGCAGTTTTGGCACACAGTGCACTTGGAAAACACTTGGCAGGAGCAGAGGGAATGAGAGGCAACAGAACATCAAGGGAGTGGGAGGTGGGTTCTGGTGAAGAAAGGCATTGTGCAACTGAAGGAGCGTTAGTGAGGGAACCAGAAGTAGGGAGGAAGGTCTTGTTTAGGGAGCTCATAAAGGACCTAGAGCTGCAGGTCAAGGAAGCAGATATTGTGAGGAATGTCCAGGTGAGAAAGGGTATTTTCGGGAGTCTATGACAGATTTGTGGGTAGTCATGGAGCCATGAATTTGTCCTCAAGAGCAGGAGGGAGAGATTTGTGGATATGAAGGGTTTAGTCTGGGAGCCAGGAGCCTGTTTTAAAATTCACAGCTATGATGTGGGGAGCCTGGAGCACATTTCTGGATAGTCTTGGAGAGATTGTCCAGGGTCCCATTAAACCAGGCTATTTTGTGGTACTGGGAACTTACTCTGAGTCAGAGAAAACCAAGAGACTGTCAGAACGTCTATGGGGAGGGAAGCTTGTAATAATCACCTTTTCTGGGTGATGATAAAATTTCAGTTTGTCAGGAACTTGTTGTGGGATTGAGGCCAGGACAGGCTCTCACTGGGAAATATGGAAGATCCTGGGGCGTAATCCTTGGTTTTTGGGAGCCTATTAGCACATGGTAGGAGGAAAAGTCAAAGGAGGGCTCGCATCTGCAGGAATGAGTGGGGATGGAGGGATGTTACAAGAAGACATGATTGTGAGCTATTACTACACTTCCAAGTGAAAGCCACAGGCAAAGGGGTTCATTGGCATCCTCTGAAAGAGATCTATAGATTTTTATGGGCAAGTGAGCATGTGTGTGTTTAAGACTCATTGTTCTTTAAAACAAGTGACGTACTGTTGTACGAATAATGCTTTGTGCATTCTCCCAGGCGTGCTATTCATCTGAGGGACCCATCTCTCCATCTGGATTAAATAAGGCATTGATTACAATAACAACAAAGGAACCAGCTGCAGGAGTAAAAAGAGAATGCAGGCAGAAGTCCAGCAACAGAGTGGGGGCTACCCAGTTTATTGCACCCAATGCAGCATGTATGATTACCTGCCCTATGGGCAGGTGGCACGTGTGCATTCGGTGAAAGGAGCTCCTGGCCCTCAGAGACTGTGTATGGGCTTTGGACACCAGGGTGGCTGAGCTGGAGGAGCTAAGGGAGACAAAGAGATACACAGATGAGACTTTCTGGGACACAGTAGATCGATCCCACCCCGGGTCTGACAGCCTCTGTGCTGTTGAGGAGGATGAAAGCCTCAGGGAAGGAGAACATCCAACTGGAGCAGAAGGAAATGATCCCATAGTTGGAACCCTCCTACCAGATGATGTTGTGGTATCCTCTCGCACTGAGGATACCTCTCTGGGGGAGGGAACTCCAGTTATTCGGAACAGACAGGTATTAGTAATGGGCAATTCAATCATTAGAAACATAGATAGCTGGGTTTGAGATGACTGGGAGAACCGCATGGTGACTTGCCTGCCTGGTGTGAAGGTTGCGGCTCTCTCGAGACATCTAGATAGACTTATGCATAGTGCTGGGGAGGAGCCAGTGGTCATGGTACATATAGGTAAGACATAGGGAAGGATAGGAGAAAGGTCCTGGAGGCGAGATTTAGGCTGCTAGGTAAGAGATTGAAGTCCAGGACCTCCATGGTAGCAGTCTCTGAAATGTTTCCAGTTCCATGCACAGGGCCAGTTAGACAGGCAGAGCTGTAGGCTCTCAATGTGTGAATAAGAAGCACTGAGGTGTAGGGAGGTGGGGTTTAGAATTAGGAACTGGGGAAACTTTTGGAAAAGGGGGCACCTATAGAGGAAGGAGGTTTTGGAACAAATTGATAAACTAACAGAAATAAGTCACCAGGACCAGATGTTATTCACCCAAGAGTTCTGAAGGAACTCAAATGTGAAAATTGCAGGACTATTAACTGTAGTCTGTAACCTATCATTTAAATCAGCTTCTGTACCAAATGACTGGAGGATAGCTAATGTGATGCCAATTTTTAAAAAGGGCTCCAGAGGTGACCCTGGCAATTACAGGCCAGTAAGCCTGACTTCAGTACCGGGAAAACTGATTGAAACTATAGTAAAGAATAAAATTGTCGGACACATAGATGAACGTAATTTGTTGGGGAATAGTCAACATGTTTTTTGTAAAAGGAAATCATGCCTCACTAGAATTCTTTGAGGGGGTCAACAAGCATGTGGATAAGGGGATCCAGTGGATATAGTGTATTTAGATTTTCAGAAAGCGTTTGACAAGGTCCCTCACTAAAGGCTCTTAAGCAAAGTAAGCAGTTGTGGGATAAGAGGGAAGGTTCTCTCATGGATTGGTAAATGGTTAAAAGATAGGAAAAAAGGGATAGGAATAAATGGTCAATTTTCAGAATGTAGAGCGGTAAATAGTGGTGTCCCCCTGGGGTCTGTATTGGGACTAGTCCTATGCAGCATATTCATAAATGATCTGAGAAAAGGGGTAAACAGTGTGGTGGCAAAATTTGCAGATGATACAAAACTACTCAAGATAGTTAAGTCCCAGGAAGAGCTACAAAAGGATCTCTCAAAACTGGGTGACTGACGGTTTAGGAAGTTTTAATTCGCAATATCTTTGGTTCTAAGACATCTACCACAGACTTATACCGGGAATGACCAGAGCTTTTAGATAACACTATATGTGAATATAGCTCACAACCATAAACATGGCCCCCAGGAGGAGACCCTTTCCTTTTAGTTATGTATTAAAGTGGTAAGAAATGAGAAGAGATTCTGAGAACATGATAAGAAATAAAAACTCTGAGAAATATTACTGACCCAGATTATTTCTGCCCAATGGAAGGGTGAGGTTTTTAAAGCAACCTACAGTGTTGGGAGGCCCAATTCCTCTAATTTTATTTAGGCATCTTTGAGCCAAAATCCTGAAAGACAACAACAGAAAAAGTCCAGGAAATACTGAACTACAAATCACCAAAGCAGTTCTCATAATGGTTACTGGAACATTCAGCGAGTTGCCATTATTCAACTCAATCTCCATCTTTCTCAAAACAGTTAGATCAGACAGACCCCTAACTTGACAATACATCCTTGTCATTTACCTTCCAGAACAATCATATCTGCATCTAAATTGTCAAAGCCTTTTGTTTGTTTTATAGAGTTGGTAAGCTTTTAAAGCTCTAATATTAATCACTAGACTGCTCTGAATGTATTTGTCAGGGTTCCCTCCCCACTCTGAACTCTGGGGTACAGATATGAGGACCCGCATGAATGACCCCCTAAGCTTATTTTCTACCAGCTTAGGTTAAAACTTCCCCAAGGTACAATTCCTTTCCTTGTCCTTCGATGTTATATTGCTACCACCACCAAGTAAAAGAATCACACCTGCAAAATCAGGATGGAAGGTAACTTTGCAGGGTAATAAAGAAAAAGATTTAAAACACAGAGGATTCCCCTCTAGGCTAGCTTCAAAGTTACAAAAAACAGGAATAAAACTACCTTTTAGCATAGGAAAAATTCACAAGCTAAAACAAAAGATAATCTAATGCATTTCCTTGCCCTTACTTACACTTTTTTAAATCTTATATGAATCATTCAGGTATGTTTTCAGGAGATGTTTTACCTGCCTGGTCTTTCTCTCCATCCAGAGAGGGAATCAACAAAGAGAGCCACAAACAAACCTCCCTGCCCCCCAGATTTGAAAGTATTTTCTTTCCTCATTGGTCCTTCTGGTCAGGTGCCAACTAGGTTATTAGATCTTCTTAACCCCTTGCAGGTAAAGTGATTCAGTACATCTGGCCAGGAGGGATTTTATGCTACTGCATACATAAAGGTTGTTACTCTTCCCACTATATTTATGACTGTACTTCCCAGAAATTTTTCTAAAAATCTGTTAAATATAGTAAAATCTCTTTTACAAAAATAAATGAGCAACTAAGTAATGACAAGTATTTTTTCTACTTGTTTTCTATTGTTTATTTAGTTGTATATAAACACATTGTTGACATGAAAACTTATAAAATTTTTAAGCCTGCAGATTTTTTTTAATCACTGCACGTCATAGTCAGATTGTACATATGTTTTTCCGTCACAAACAAGGTAAGGAACAAACTGTGGTGTATGCTAGTACAGTTACAGTTAAAGAACAGGTTGCATATAGCTAACAGTAAGATTATCAGTGTGAACCGGAGGAAAACACACTAAAATCAATAGGGGCCTTACATTGACTTCCCTAGGTTTTGAATGAGGGCTTATAAGTAAAAATACAACAAAAAGGGTTCACACTAGCAAGTGTTACAAATGAAAACAGTATGGTACAAAGCATGAACTCAATGAATTAGTTCCTTGCATACTGTAATCAGCATATTTAACAAAACAAAGCCAAATAACATAATGTTTTGCCACCAACAGAGTTTCCTATTAGTAAACTTTTTCCATAACAAGAATACACTCTGTCTAATGAACTTGCCAATCAAGGTACAAATGGGGTATGTCATTGGGCTATAGCAGTAAATATGTTCCCAGCATCTGAATATTTCATTATGCGTGCCTTTTTTATTAATCTAAGAAGTCCTTAATCTCTATCCCCAATTCAGAAAAAACAGCCATATTCAAGGCAGCCCTAAAGCACATGCTTAAGGGCTATCCTGAACAGAGATGTACTTAAGAATGCGTGTACGTGTTTTCCTCATTCAGTGCATCTATGATACTCACTACCTTTATCGAGAGTGACACTCAACCTCATTTCATTCATTCACCATCTGTTGTTCCCTCAGTTTTATTTTGGAAACTGCTGTAGTATTAGAACAAGCCATGCTAATTCCAGGAAAAATAGAAAAACTGAAAGTGCAGGAATTATTTCCTCCAACCATCAAAATCACAGTTAACTGGTTTGAGAGGGGATTGAATAAACCTTACACTTTTACGCCAGCAACAGGGGAGAGAAAAAGTCACATGATGGAGTCATCTGGAGGTGACATCAACTTCTCTGGATTCCCCACTGGAAGAAGTACTGATAGTATATCAAACCCGAGTGCATTAGGCAAGCTGTTGTGCTAGATAGAGTCTTTTTGTTGCCTTTGGGCAGAAACCAAAAATTCTATCCTCATCCTCCTGTCCACTCCATCCATCAGTAGAAAGTAAAAATATTACCCCCATCACATACCTGGAGGTTGCTTATAGTGTGAGCAAGCAGACAAAACTTCAAATAAGCAAAAGAATGCATTGGACACAGTGTCCGAGTGATCAGGCGCGGTATACAGTGGGCCACAATGAAGCATAGAACTGAACCAAATCGAAAGACATCTGTGAAAAATTATGAAAAAAAATCTGTTGATATATGTTGTCACTGTTTGGATGCTGGAGGTTACCCTGGGAATTTGTTCATAGATGATTTTATCTCACTCAAAGTGAGAATAGGACTCTATATATAATTTAAAATATATTCTTCAGATCCTTTGGGTTATTTCATCCTTCCCCACTGAGAAGAAACAGGAATCACAGTTACCTACTCATTGCCTCCAGCCTTGAACTCTGAACTACCAGCACTGCCTTCTTAATAACCTTGAGCTTTCTTCTCTGGGACCATTTCCTCGCCTTCATAGACGCTATTTGTGGGCATTTGAGAAGTAGCCCAAGAATGGTGTAGTGGTAGAGCAGGAAGCTTCCCCCACAAGCTGGTAAAGTTCTGCAGACTCTATTGCACACTCTATCTTTGCAGCAGCCCTGAAAGGACATGGATATAGCATCACAACACTTTAAATACTGGCGTCACTGTGCTGAGGGAGGAAATGGGCCAGTTGTCATTAAAACCCATGGGCTAGATCCTCAATTTTTTTTATGTAATGGATGAGCCTAGCTACATTATTTCTTTATTTCAGGAGCTCTGTGAACAGTGCTTTGGGCTGGAATTTTTGACATAATGGCAGTGGCAGATTTAGAATTAGTGGGTCCCTGTGCGCAGCTTCATTTTTGCCCCCCCTCACCCCCTTTTCAGGACCCAGCCAAGAAAAAGAACATTCTCTTATAGCTCTCCCCCGTTTGTCATTTTTACTTCATCCTCCTCCTATATATAAGTAATGGGAGGACTGTGGGGGGCAGGCTCTGGGCTGGGTCAGGGGGTCACACACCCTTCTTTCAGCGACTCCTAGGTGGAGGAGGCAGGGGGCTCTGTGCGCCGCTTCCTGCAGGCGCTGCCCCTGCAGCTCCCATTGGCCTTTGTTCCCAGCCAATGAGAGCTGCAGAGTCGGCACTTGGGGCGGGGCAGCATGCAGAGACACCCCCCTCCCAGGGGCCACAGGGATATGTTGGCCGCTTCCGGGAGTGAAGCGGCGTGGAGGGAGGGAGGCAGAGCAGGCAGGGAGCCACCTTAGCTCTGCTAGTGGCACGTCTCTGCACACCTCTTGGAGGGAGGGGGGCAGCGGGTCTCCGTACGCTGCTCGGGGTGGGGGCAGCATGCAGAGCCACCTCCACCCCGCCACCAGAGGTGCACAGAGATTTGCCAGCAGCCAGCCACTTCCAGGAGCAGCGTGGGGCCACCAGCCACGGCTTTCAGGCAGCCTGCCTGAGCCCTGCTGCGCCGCCAACTGGGACTTGGGGGCAGGTTGTCAGATACTTGTCCTGCATTTTGGGAGCCCCTCTGTTGTTAGGGGCCCCATGCCACTGCACAGTTTGTTTCATGGTAAATCTGGTCCTGCATATTGGCACTGACATTACTAAGCAAAGTTGGCCTGCAATTGCTGTTATCTCCTGATATCATCTGAATTGTTAATTACACAAGTTGCAGTTTTTTTCCTAGGCTAATCAGGTTTTCATGTGTTCCAGTTGTGTTTTTTATTATGCACAGTAGCCTTAATTTGGCAGCTGTAGAGTTGTTAGGTCAATATGTGATTTTAAAAAATGAAAATACACTTATCCAATCAATGCTGGGTATGTAGGTAGGTGTTTACAGTCAAATGTTTTCCCCATTTGTCTAGGTGGCACAGGCAGATCAACAGCGCATGACTGCATTGTGTAGGAGTGTCCACCATTCATGTAGAGGGTGGCATTTCCTGCCAAATCATTCATTTCCCTCCTTTCCATCATTGTCTGGTATCAGGTTGATAGTGTCAGGAACTCAGCTGCCTCCGGGCTTGCTCGCCTAGCAACCCAATAAACTCTCACTAAGTGACTGTGCTCCCCAGCTGGTCAGCAGGAACAACAGATCACCATTTTAACCCTGGAGTAACAGCAGCACAGTGATGGCTGAGTGTGTTCCATGCCTGTAGCTGTGTCAGACTTGCTTCTTGTCCAGCCCTTGCACCAACCTCTGCCGGCTTCTGCGTCAGTTCTCGTCCCTATCTACCTATGAACTTCTGATCCCTGGCTTGTCTCCTGACCAGGCCTCCAGTTCCGTCCTCTAATTCTGTTCCAAACACTAGGCCGGACCCCTGCTCTGACCACTAGGTCGCACCACCTGCACTTCAGTGTATGCCAGATATTCTTTTGAATTACTACTTTGGATCACAAGCATTTCCCACCCCCACCCCCCAACTCCCCGTTGGTGTAAATAAATCCACCACAGAAATAGTCTTAGTCATACACAATCCTGACACACAAAAATAATTGTTCATAACCTTCTATGTGTGCCCAACGCATCAGCATATTTCTTCTATGAGCCATGTTGTGCCTGATAGTCTGATGACCTCTATGTGTCGTGTCCTGAAATCATGTTTAGCAATGAGGTATTATGATTTAACTCTGGCTCTGAAATGGACATTTCCTCTAAAGAGGATCATTCAGGTTTCCTCTTATTTATGGCTGGCACATGTTATTGCATAGTTTTTATTTGGTGATCCATATATCTGCTGTACATGTTCTGGGCTGCTTGACCACATTGTGAAGAGCAGCCATTTTCACCCTCCAAGAATTGCCATCTCTGCCCTGGTTACTCCCTTTGTCATTTAGCCAGAAGCTATATGCTCAGAAGCTCACACTTCTGCTTAATACAACATTTCTCCCACCCTACTGCTCCCCCATTAATAATAATATTAGTATTAATAACTTTGGTTTAAAAATTTGGAATCACCCTAAAACCTAATGTGACCCAAAATCTTGAGTTATTTTGGGCCAGTTCTCAAAGCCCTTCGGAGCCTTTTGTCACTGTTGGCCTGCTGACACCTCTCCTCTGTATTGCTCCTACTTCCAGTCTTCGATAACAGCAGATTTGGAGATTTCTCCCTTACTTTCCTCCCTTGGTTATGTAATGTAAAGGCTAAGATATGTTCTGCCCATTTTTACTTGCGTTTATCTGTGGAACCTAGAGATCTCTCAGACAGGTTAGGGTCCCATCAACACTAGAAAATAAGGGGTTCCCCCATGGAAAATATCAGTGAAAGTGAAAAATCATTCATTTTGGTTGGAAAATGCTTGTGGTTTTTTGCCACTCTAACGCCTCCTGGGAGTGCTAGTTCAAGTGCCTCAGGCCCCATTCTCCTCTATAGGCTGCGCTCCCTGGTTGGACTGTATCTTCTGTGATGTGCCACAGTCTCCCCTCTGGCTGCGTGGCGGTTAAATAGCATGAGAGTTCCATCGCCATGGTCCATTATGGGAGATGAAGTCTGGCTGTGGAGAATTGGAGTGGCGTGTGGAGAGAGGAGAACCGGAGTGTCAGGCACTGGAATTACAATTCCCATGAGGCACTGTGGCAGCATTTCAGAACTGAAATATTTTGGCTTGTGGCCATTCAGTTTTTAGATGAGAAATTGAAAATTTCCACTGAAAACAGACACTTATTGCACACCCAAACACACACACACACACATACACAAAAGTGTTTAGCCAAAACCCCAGTTTTCTAATAAAAAACAGTTTTGACAGAACATTTTCAACCAGCCCTACTGAGCAGAGTAAATGACAGTCTGTGTCCCATAAACTTTCTAAGGTAAAAGACCTTCTATGGCTTTATATTTAACATATTAAAGCAGAGGCAAAGTTCATCCTCCCATTTCCAATAGGGCTGTGAACCAAATCAAATAATTTCCTCACTGGGTTGTTTGAGCATAATTTTTTTCAGTTGCAGCAGCAGAATGAAGAGTCACAGAATAAATCTGCCAAGGGAAAGACACGATAGGAGACTTGTGAACTCCTCAGAGACAGCTACAGGGTCTTCTCTGCTGTATATATACTAGCAGCGACCCAGTTAATCTAATAAAAAAAGAGGAAAAAATTCAAATGCATTTTTATTGAGTTTTGTCACAAAAGAGTCATATGGAGAAAAAATAATCAAATGAGCTTTGCAATTTAATAAGAAAAAGAAGATTTATACACACTTTAAGGTAAGCTGTAAAATTATTCATTGTTTGAATCAGAAGATTTTTCTAACTGAAATAATACACTAGAAACAAAAGCAAAAATCACAGCCAAAAATGTTTTCAGTGAAGAGATGAACTATGGTGAGAGGTCAGGTAAAACATCTTCTACTCCAATGTAATGATGTAACCAACTGCATTTTGTAAAATACTAGAGGAACTGCAATTTATTTGATTTTCCAGTCTTAATAGTGGAATTACTGTATGACAAAGAGTTTCCTAATTATTCTTTCAGAGGAAATGTTTGTCTCTGTATCATAAAAATAATTTGAACCACTATGTAAAATAAAGAAGTCAACTGAATCTGAAAAGGTCTGGCAAGATCATTCAGAAAATGACTAGAGAAGGACAGCTGGATCATCTTCAAGAACTTATGCTACGCCAGTGACAGATAGATCATCAGTAAATGGTGTTAATGAGCTGATAATTACCAATGTGAGGACTGCAGGGCTGGGCTAGAAATGCTGTTTTTCATGAGTCTCTTATTGAGGACACACACTGTGCTATTTCTTATGCATGTTAATGTCATATATCCTTTCGAAGTACTAAAGCACAATAATACACTAATATAAAATCCTTTCCTGCAAATACTCTTATTCACTTGTGGATAGACTTATTGATTTCAGTGGTGCTGCTTGTGGGAGAAAAGTTATACACATGCTTCTATGCTTGTAGGAATACAATTTACTAGACATAATGTCCAATATTGCTTCCATCAAAGTCACTGTTAAAGCGCTCAATGAATTTAATGGGGTAAGGATAGAGCCTAAAATAAATCTGATATTTTCTAAATCTTTGGTGTCAAAAGTAGAGAGAAGAAAGACTACACAAAATTAAGCATATATACAGCATAATTGGCTTTGCTTTCATATTAGAGGATTATTTATATAAGATAAAGAACCCTACTATAATAACTCTACATTTTATATCAGCCTGGCATACCTGTTTTAAACCTGTAATATGTTTATAATGGTAAATGTTCATATTCTTATCATGCAGTGGAGTTTCCAAAGGATTTTAGAAAAGTATGCCAGAAAGCTTTCATGTACTCTGTTGTACAGAAATAGCTTTATATGAACCTGAAAGCTGGGAAAAAGAAAAGAAAAACAGGAATAGGTGAGGGACAAATAAAGGGGATAGATAAGACAGGAGAAGGGATATAAACCTATAGAATTGAAAGGAGGAAGAAATGGGGCTTGCAGAGGGGATAGTTGATTTGATTAAAATCTGTATTCTATTGAAGAATGAGCCCCTGAAGTGTACATAATCTAAGTATCTAATTAAATTTGGGGAACTTGTAGCATGAGAAAACCCCAAAACTTGAGTCTTCTGGTTTATGATGTTGCTATTGTTGGCATTCCTGGGGAAATACAATTCCTTAGGTTACTACTGTGAAATAATGTTAATTAAACTCCCAAAACCTAATAACATATACATAGCGTGTGTGTACATTTATGTATATGTGCGTATGCATGCACACACTAGCATATACGATGTACCTTCTCAAGCCATAGTGGCCACCTTCAAACTCCATCACTTTTATTCTATTAGAGTAGAACCTTAGACTTATGAACACCCGAGTTACGAACTGACCAGTCAACTATACACCTCATTTGGAACCATTAGTATGCAATCTGATACTAGAGAGGGGGAAAAAAGCAAATACTATACAGTACAGTACTGTGTTAAACCTAAACTCCTAAAAAATAAAGGGAAGTTTTAAAATAGGGATCTGACAAGGTAAAGAAACGGTTTTAGTGTTTGTTTCATATAAAAAAAGAAGGTTAAAAGCAGCATTTTTCTTCATAGTAAAGTTTCAAAGCTGTATTAAATCAATGTTCAGTTGTAAACTTTTGAAAGAACAACCATAATGTTTTGCTCTGAGCTACAAACATCTCAGAGTTACGAACAACCTCTGTTCCTAAAGTGTCCGTTAACCGAGATTCTACTGTATACACTAGGAATTGTGTAGTAGTTTTCTGGCATAAGGAGTAGCATGTAGATGAGAGTGTGCAGACTGTAATGTGACAAATATGGTTTCTTCCTCTTACACATGTATATTTGTAATAGTAAATACTGGTTAAATAAAAACAGAGTATTAAATAACAATTATCCATAATAAACAGTTAGCTAAACTGGTGGTTTTTTACCTTTTTTCAAATCTTTCAGTGCTTTGAGGCACAGATTGTTTAGCACACCCGAATGACGCCTCAGCACTATGCGATTATATTTCTCTTAATCCTAGCCACGTATGTGTTGAGGGTATGCACCTCAGTGGATTAATATTACAAAGAGAAACTTGTCTGCAAGTATTCACTCAGTGACTTATTGGCAAGGATGCTAAATAAGGAAGGCGTCAGTGATTTTTCACTCTTTTACCTTGAGGTCTGGGCACCTTGACAAAGTGTTGCACGTTAAAATCATAGAATATAAGGGCTGGAAGGGACCTCAGAAGGTCATGCAGTTCAACCCCCTACTCAAAGCAGAACCAATCCCCAATTTTTGGCCCACATCCCTAAATGGCCCCCTCAAGGATTGAACTCACAACCCTGGGTTCAGCAGGCCAGTGCTCAAACCACTGAACTATGCCTGCCTGCTCTTTATAGCATCAACCATTTTGGGATCTCTGATGCTGTAATGTCTCTCGTGAAAGTATGGTCAGTACTTTCAGGAACAAAGATCTCCAAGAAGAGCTGTGCAAATCAGGTGAGTATCACGTGTTTGAGGCTTTCATTTTGCAAACCTCTCATCATAGTGCTTATAGTGTTGAATGTAAACTCCTTAGCAAAAATATCCAATATTACTTAGAGTTTTTGAGCACCTTAAGATTCAAAAGCATTTAGGAAATGCTTCAGCCTATTTATTTTTATTTTATTTTAATTTTTTTGGTTATCATTGGGCCAAATTCTGCTATCTCTTATATTGGTGTAAGTCTGGAATAACTCCTCTAAAGTAAATGGGAATTGTTCTGAATTGATGTTTTTGCAACTGAGAGTAGAATTAGGGCCATTATTTGTAAGTGTTATTCAACTAATGTGAAACACAGGTCTGCAGATGTTGCTGCTGTTCATGTCACTTTGTTTATTTTTTCTTTTTCCCCAGGACTAGCTGTATTGTAATACTTTGGAAAAAGTTACTGTCATTGATCCCAAATCATGAATTCATCCCCCCTCTGGAGTCCACAGAATGTGCAGTATTGCTTTGACTTTGTTAACAATTCATGTCCTAGAAATGTAATGGCATTATGGCATGGCCCCCAGGAGGAGACCCTTTCCTTTTAGTTATGTATTAAAGTGGTAAGAAATGAGAAGAGATTCTGAGAACATGATAAGAAATAAAAACTCTGAGAAATATTACTGACCCAGATTATTTCTGCCCAATGGAAGGGTGAGGTTTTTAAAGCAACCTACAGTGTTGGGAGGCCCAATTCCTCTAATTTTATTTAGGCATCTTTGAGCCAAAATCCTGAAAGACAACAACAGAAAAAGTCCAGGAAATACTGAACTACAAATCACCAAAGCAGTTCTCATAATGGTTACTGGAACATTCAGCGAGTTGCCATTATTCAACTCAATCTCCATCTTTCTCAAAACAGTTAGATCAGACAGACCCCTAACTTGACAATACATCCTTGTCATTTACCTTCCAGAACAATCATATCTGCATCTAAATTGTCAAAGCCTTTTGTTTGTTTTATAGAGTTGGTAAGCTTTTAAAGCTCTAATATTAATCACTAGACTGCTCTGAATGTATTTGTCAGGGTTCCCTCCCCACTCTGAACTCTGGGGTACAGATATGAGGACCCGCATGAATGACCCCCTAAGCTTATTTTCTACCAGCTTAGGTTAAAACTTCCCCAAGGTACAATTCCTTTCCTTGTCCTTCGATGTTATATTGCTACCACCACCAAGTAAAAGAATCACACCTGCAAAATCAGGATGGAAGGTAACTTTGCAGGGTAATAAAGAAAAAGATTTAAAACACAGAGGATTCCCCTCTAGGCTAGCTTCAAAGTTACAAAAAACAGGAATAAAACTACCTTTTAGCATAGGAAAAATTCACAAGCTAAAACAAAAGATAATCTAATGCATTTCCTTGCCCTTACTTACACTTTTTTAAATCTTATATGAATCATTCAGGTATGTTTTCAGGAGATGTTTTACCTGCCTGGTCTTTCTCTCCATCCAGAGAGGGAATCAACAAAGAGAGCCACAAACAAACCTCCCTGCCCCCCAGATTTGAAAGTATTTTCTTTCCTCATTGGTCCTTCTGGTCAGGTGCCAACTAGGTTATTAGATCTTCTTAACCCCTTGCAGGTAAAGTGATTCAGTACATCTGGCCAGGAGGGATTTTATGCTACTGCATACATAAAGGTTGTTACTCTTCCCACTATATTTATGACTGTACTTCCCAGAAATTTTTCTAAAAATCTGTTAAATATAGTAAAATCTCTTTTACAAAAATAAATGAGCAACTAAGTAATGACAAGTATTTTTTCTACTTGTTTTCTATTGTTTATTTAGTTGTATATAAACACATTGTTGACATGAAAACTTATAAAATTTTTAAGCCTGCAGATTTTTTTTAATCACTGCACGTCATAGTCAGATTGTACATATGTTTTTCCGTCACAAACAAGGTAAGGAACAAACTGTGGTGTATGCTAGTACAGTTACAGTTAAAGAACAGGTTGCATATAGCTAACAGTAAGATTATCAGTGTGAACCGGAGGAAAACACACTAAAATCAATAGGGGCCTTACATTGACTTCCCTAGGTTTTGAATGAGGGCTTATAAGTAAAAATACAACAAAAAGGGTTCACACTAGCAAGTGTTACAAATGAAAACAGTATGGTACAAAGCATGAACTCAATGAATTAGTTCCTTGCATACTGTAATCAGCATATTTAACAAAACAAAGCCAAATAACATAATGTTTTGCCACCAACAGAGTTTCCTATTAGTAAACTTTTTCCATAACAAGAATACACTCTGTCTAATGAACTTGCCAATCAAGGTACAAATGGGGTATGTCATTGGGCTATAGCAGTAAATATGTTCCCAGCATCTGAATATTTCATTATGCGTGCCTTTTTTATTAATCTAAGAAGTCCTTAATCTCTATCCCCAATTCAGAAAAAACAGCCATATTCAAGGCAGCCCTAAAGCACATGCTTAAGGGCTATCCTGAACAGAGATGTACTTAAGAATGCGTGTACGTGTTTTCCTCATTCAGTGCATCTATGATACTCACTACCTTTATCGAGAGTGACACTCAACCTCATTTCATTCATTCACCATCTGTTGTTCCCTCAGTTTTATTTTGGAAACTGCTGTAGTATTAGAACAAGCCATGCTAATTCCAGGAAAAATAGAAAAACTGAAAGTGCAGGAATTATTTCCTCCAACCATCAAAATCACAGTTAACTGGTTTGAGAGGGGATTGAATAAACCTTACACTTTTACGCCAGCAACAGGGGAGAGAAAAAGTCACATGATGGAGTCATCTGGAGGTGACATCAACTTCTCTGGATTCCCCACTGGAAGAAGTACTGATAGTATATCAAACCCGAGTGCATTAGGCAAGCTGTTGTGCTAGATAGAGTCTTTTTGTTGCCTTTGGGCAGAAACCAAAAATTCTATCCTCATCCTCCTGTCCACTCCATCCATCAGTAGAAAGTAAAAATATTACCCCCATCACATACCTGGAGGTTGCTTATAGTGTGAGCAAGCAGACAAAACTTCAAATAAGCAAAAGAATGCATTGGACACAGTGTCCGAGTGATCAGGCGCGGTATACAGTGGGCCACAATGAAGCATAGAACTGAACCAAATCGAAAGACATCTGTGAAAAATTATGAAAAAAAATCTGTTGATATATGTTGTCACTGTTTGGATGCTGGAGGTTACCCTGGGAATTTGTTCATAGATGATTTTATCTCACTCAAAGTGAGAATAGGACTCTATATATAATTTAAAATATATTCTTCAGATCCTTTGGGTTATTTCATCCTTCCCCACTGAGAAGAAACAGGAATCACAGTTACCTACTCATTGCCTCCAGCCTTGAACTCTGAACTACCAGCACTGCCTTCTTAATAACCTTGAGCTTTCTTCTCTGGGACCATTTCCTCGCCTTCATAGACGCTATTTGTGGGCATTTGAGAAGTAGCCCAAGAATGGTGTAGTGGTAGAGCAGGAAGCTTCCCCCACAAGCTGGTAAAGTTCTGCAGACTCTATTGCACACTCTATCTTTGCAGCAGCCCTGAAAGGACATGGATATAGCATCACAACACTTTAAATACTGGCGTCACTGTGCTGAGGGAGGAAATGGGCCAGTTGTCATTAAAACCCATGGGCTAGATCCTCAATTTTTTTTATGTAATGGATGAGCCTAGCTACATTATTTCTTTATTTCAGGAGCTCTGTGAACAGTGCTTTGGGCTGGAATTTTTGACATAATGGCAGTGGCAGATTTAGAATTAGTGGGTCCCTGTGCGCAGCTTCATTTTTGCCCCCCCTCACCCCCTTTTCAGGACCCAGCCAAGAAAAAGAACATTCTCTTATAGCTCTCCCCCGTTTGTCATTTTTACTTCATCCTCCTCCTATATATAAGTAATGGGAGGACTGTGGGGGGCAGGCTCTGGGCTGGGTCAGGGGGTCACACACCCTTCTTTCAGCGACTCCTAGGTGGAGGAGGCAGGGGGCTCTGTGCGCCGCTTCCTGCAGGCGCTGCCCCTGCAGCTCCCATTGGCCTTTGTTCCCAGCCAATGAGAGCTGCAGAGTCGGCACTTGGGGCGGGGCAGCATGCAGAGACACCCCCCTCCCAGGGGCCACAGGGATATGTTGGCCGCTTCCGGGAGTGAAGCGGCGTGGAGGGAGGGAGGCAGAGCAGGCAGGGAGCCACCTTAGCTCTGCTAGTGGCACGTCTCTGCACACCTCTTGGAGGGAGGGGGGCAGCGGGTCTCCGTACGCTGCTCGGGGTGGGGGCAGCATGCAGAGCCACCTCCACCCCGCCACCAGAGGTGCACAGAGATTTGCCAGCAGCCAGCCACTTCCAGGAGCAGCGTGGGGCCACCAGCCACGGCTTTCAGGCAGCCTGCCTGAGCCCTGCTGCGCCGCCAACTGGGACTTGGGGGCAGGTTGTCAGATACTTGTCCTGCATTTTGGGAGCCCCTCTGTTGTTAGGGGCCCCATGCCACTGCACAGTTTGTTTCATGGTAAATCTGGTCCTGCATATTGGCACTGACATTACTAAGCAAAGTTGGCCTGCAATTGCTGTTATCTCCTGATATCATCTGAATTGTTAATTACACAAGTTGCAGTTTTTTTCCTAGGCTAATCAGGTTTTCATGTGTTCCAGTTGTGTTTTTTATTATGCACAGTAGCCTTAATTTGGCAGCTGTAGAGTTGTTAGGTCAATATGTGATTTTAAAAAATGAAAATACACTTATCCAATCAATGCTGGGTATGTAGGTAGGTGTTTACAGTCAAATGTTTTCCCCATTTGTCTAGGTGGCACAGGCAGATCAACAGCGCATGACTGCATTGTGTAGGAGTGTCCACCATTCATGTAGAGGGTGGCATTTCCTGCCAAATCATTCATTTCCCTCCTTTCCATCATTGTCTGGTATCAGGTTGATAGTGTCAGGAACTCAGCTGCCTCCGGGCTTGCTCGCCTAGCAACCCAATAAACTCTCACTAAGTGACTGTGCTCCCCAGCTGGTCAGCAGGAACAACAGATCACCATTTTAACCCTGGAGTAACAGCAGCACAGTGATGGCTGAGTGTGTTCCATGCCTGTAGCTGTGTCAGACTTGCTTCTTGTCCAGCCCTTGCACCAACCTCTGCCGGCTTCTGCGTCAGTTCTCGTCCCTATCTACCTATGAACTTCTGATCCCTGGCTTGTCTCCTGACCAGGCCTCCAGTTCCGTCCTCTAATTCTGTTCCAAACACTAGGCCGGACCCCTGCTCTGACCACTAGGTCGCACCACCTGCACTTCAGTGTATGCCAGATATTCTTTTGAATTACTACTTTGGATCACAAGCATTTCCCACCCCCACCCCCCAACTCCCCGTTGGTGTAAATAAATCCACCACAGAAATAGTCTTAGTCATACACAATCCTGACACACAAAAATAATTGTTCATAACCTTCTATGTGTGCCCAACGCATCAGCATATTTCTTCTATGAGCCATGTTGTGCCTGATAGTCTGATGACCTCTATGTGTCGTGTCCTGAAATCATGTTTAGCAATGAGGTATTATGATTTAACTCTGGCTCTGAAATGGACATTTCCTCTAAAGAGGATCATTCAGGTTTCCTCTTATTTATGGCTGGCACATGTTATTGCATAGTTTTTATTTGGTGATCCATATATCTGCTGTACATGTTCTGGGCTGCTTGACCACATTGTGAAGAGCAGCCATTTTCACCCTCCAAGAATTGCCATCTCTGCCCTGGTTACTCCCTTTGTCATTTAGCCAGAAGCTATATGCTCAGAAGCTCACACTTCTGCTTAATACAACATTTCTCCCACCCTACTGCTCCCCCATTAATAATAATATTAGTATTAATAACTTTGGTTTAAAAATTTGGAATCACCCTAAAACCTAATGTGACCCAAAATCTTGAGTTATTTTGGGCCAGTTCTCAAAGCCCTTCGGAGCCTTTTGTCACTGTTGGCCTGCTGACACCTCTCCTCTGTATTGCTCCTACTTCCAGTCTTCGATAACAGCAGATTTGGAGATTTCTCCCTTACTTTCCTCCCTTGGTTATGTAATGTAAAGGCTAAGATATGTTCTGCCCATTTTTACTTGCGTTTATCTGTGGAACCTAGAGATCTCTCAGACAGGTTAGGGTCCCATCAACACTAGAAAATAAGGGGTTCCCCCATGGAAAATATCAGTGAAAGTGAAAAATCATTCATTTTGGTTGGAAAATGCTTGTGGTTTTTTGCCACTCTAACGCCTCCTGGGAGTGCTAGTTCAAGTGCCTCAGGCCCCATTCTCCTCTATAGGCTGCGCTCCCTGGTTGGACTGTATCTTCTGTGATGTGCCACAGTCTCCCCTCTGGCTGCGTGGCGGTTAAATAGCATGAGAGTTCCATCGCCATGGTCCATTATGGGAGATGAAGTCTGGCTGTGGAGAATTGGAGTGGCGTGTGGAGAGAGGAGAACCGGAGTGTCAGGCACTGGAATTACAATTCCCATGAGGCACTGTGGCAGCATTTCAGAACTGAAATATTTTGGCTTGTGGCCATTCAGTTTTTAGATGAGAAATTGAAAATTTCCACTGAAAACAGACACTTATTGCACACCCAAACACACACACACACACATACACAAAAGTGTTTAGCCAAAACCCCAGTTTTCTAATAAAAAACAGTTTTGACAGAACATTTTCAACCAGCCCTACTGAGCAGAGTAAATGACAGTCTGTGTCCCATAAACTTTCTAAGGTAAAAGACCTTCTATGGCTTTATATTTAACATATTAAAGCAGAGGCAAAGTTCATCCTCCCATTTCCAATAGGGCTGTGAACCAAATCAAATAATTTCCTCACTGGGTTGTTTGAGCATAATTTTTTTCAGTTGCAGCAGCAGAATGAAGAGTCACAGAATAAATCTGCCAAGGGAAAGACACGATAGGAGACTTGTGAACTCCTCAGAGACAGCTACAGGGTCTTCTCTGCTGTATATATACTAGCAGCGACCCAGTTAATCTAATAAAAAAAGAGGAAAAAATTCAAATGCATTTTTATTGAGTTTTGTCACAAAAGAGTCATATGGAGAAAAAATAATCAAATGAGCTTTGCAATTTAATAAGAAAAAGAAGATTTATACACACTTTAAGGTAAGCTGTAAAATTATTCATTGTTTGAATCAGAAGATTTTTCTAACTGAAATAATACACTAGAAACAAAAGCAAAAATCACAGCCAAAAATGTTTTCAGTGAAGAGATGAACTATGGTGAGAGGTCAGGTAAAACATCTTCTACTCCAATGTAATGATGTAACCAACTGCATTTTGTAAAATACTAGAGGAACTGCAATTTATTTGATTTTCCAGTCTTAATAGTGGAATTACTGTATGACAAAGAGTTTCCTAATTATTCTTTCAGAGGAAATGTTTGTCTCTGTATCATAAAAATAATTTGAACCACTATGTAAAATAAAGAAGTCAACTGAATCTGAAAAGGTCTGGCAAGATCATTCAGAAAATGACTAGAGAAGGACAGCTGGATCATCTTCAAGAACTTATGCTACGCCAGTGACAGATAGATCATCAGTAAATGGTGTTAATGAGCTGATAATTACCAATGTGAGGACTGCAGGGCTGGGCTAGAAATGCTGTTTTTCATGAGTCTCTTATTGAGGACACACACTGTGCTATTTCTTATGCATGTTAATGTCATATATCCTTTCGAAGTACTAAAGCACAATAATACACTAATATAAAATCCTTTCCTGCAAATACTCTTATTCACTTGTGGATAGACTTATTGATTTCAGTGGTGCTGCTTGTGGGAGAAAAGTTATACACATGCTTCTATGCTTGTAGGAATACAATTTACTAGACATAATGTCCAATATTGCTTCCATCAAAGTCACTGTTAAAGCGCTCAATGAATTTAATGGGGTAAGGATAGAGCCTAAAATAAATCTGATATTTTCTAAATCTTTGGTGTCAAAAGTAGAGAGAAGAAAGACTACACAAAATTAAGCATATATACAGCATAATTGGCTTTGCTTTCATATTAGAGGATTATTTATATAAGATAAAGAACCCTACTATAATAACTCTACATTTTATATCAGCCTGGCATACCTGTTTTAAACCTGTAATATGTTTATAATGGTAAATGTTCATATTCTTATCATGCAGTGGAGTTTCCAAAGGATTTTAGAAAAGTATGCCAGAAAGCTTTCATGTACTCTGTTGTACAGAAATAGCTTTATATGAACCTGAAAGCTGGGAAAAAGAAAAGAAAAACAGGAATAGGTGAGGGACAAATAAAGGGGATAGATAAGACAGGAGAAGGGATATAAACCTATAGAATTGAAAGGAGGAAGAAATGGGGCTTGCAGAGGGGATAGTTGATTTGATTAAAATCTGTATTCTATTGAAGAATGAGCCCCTGAAGTGTACATAATCTAAGTATCTAATTAAATTTGGGGAACTTGTAGCATGAGAAAACCCCAAAACTTGAGTCTTCTGGTTTATGATGTTGCTATTGTTGGCATTCCTGGGGAAATACAATTCCTTAGGTTACTACTGTGAAATAATGTTAATTAAACTCCCAAAACCTAATAACATATACATAGCGTGTGTGTACATTTATGTATATGTGCGTATGCATGCACACACTAGCATATACGATGTACCTTCTCAAGCCATAGTGGCCACCTTCAAACTCCATCACTTTTATTCTATTAGAGTAGAACCTTAGACTTATGAACACCCGAGTTACGAACTGACCAGTCAACTATACACCTCATTTGGAACCATTAGTATGCAATCTGATACTAGAGAGGGGGAAAAAAGCAAATACTATACAGTACAGTACTGTGTTAAACCTAAACTCCTAAAAAATAAAGGGAAGTTTTAAAATAGGGATCTGACAAGGTAAAGAAACGGTTTTAGTGTTTGTTTCATATAAAAAAAGAAGGTTAAAAGCAGCATTTTTCTTCATAGTAAAGTTTCAAAGCTGTATTAAATCAATGTTCAGTTGTAAACTTTTGAAAGAACAACCATAATGTTTTGCTCTGAGCTACAAACATCTCAGAGTTACGAACAACCTCTGTTCCTAAAGTGTCCGTTAACCGAGATTCTACTGTATACACTAGGAATTGTGTAGTAGTTTTCTGGCATAAGGAGTAGCATGTAGATGAGAGTGTGCAGACTGTAATGTGACAAATATGGTTTCTTCCTCTTACACATGTATATTTGTAATAGTAAATACTGGTTAAATAAAAACAGAGTATTAAATAACAATTATCCATAATAAACAGTTAGCTAAACTGGTGGTTTTTTACCTTTTTTCAAATCTTTCAGTGCTTTGAGGCACAGATTGTTCAGCACACCCGAATGACGCCTCAGCACTATGCGATTATATTTCTCTTAATCCTAGCCACGTATGTGTTGAGGGTATGCACCTCAGTGGATTAATATTACAAAGAGAAACTTGTCTGCAAGTATTCACTCAGTGACTTATTGGCAAGGATGCTAAATAAGGAAGGCGTCAGTGATTTTTCACTCTTTTACCTTGAGGTCTGGGCACCTTGACAAAGTGTTGCACGTTAAAATCATAGAATATAAGGGCTGGAAGGGACCTCAGAAGGTCATGCAGTTCAACCCCCTACTCAAAGCAGAACCAATCCCCAATTTTTGGCCCACATCCCTAAATGGCCCCCTCAAGGATTGAACTCACAACCCTGGGTTCAGCAGGCCAGTGCTCAAACCACTGAACTATGCCTGCCTGCTCTTTATAGCATCAACCATTTTGGGATCTCTGATGCTGTAATGTCTCTCGTGAAAGTATGGTCAGTACTTTCAGGAACAAAGATCTCCAAGAAGAGCTGTGCAAATCAGGTGAGTATCACGTGTTTGAGGCTTTCATTTTGCAAACCTCTCATCATAGTGCTTATAGTGTTGAATGTAAACTCCTTAGCAAAAATATCCAATATTACTTAGAGTTTTTGAGCACCTTAAGATTCAAAAGCATTTAGGAAATGCTTCAGCCTATTTATTTTTATTTTATTTTAATTTTTTTGGTTATCATTGGGCCAAATTCTGCTATCTCTTATATTGGTGTAAGTCTGGAATAACTCCTCTAAAGTAAATGGGAATTGTTCTGAATTGATGTTTTTGCAACTGAGAGTAGAATTAGGGCCATTATTTGTAAGTGTTATTCAACTAATGTGAAACACAGGTCTGCAGATGTTGCTGCTGTTCATGTCACTTTGTTTATTTTTTCTTTTTCCCCAGGACTAGCTGTATTGTAATACTTTGGAAAAAGTTACTGTCATTGATCCCAAATCATGAATTCATCCCCCCTCTGGAGTCCACAGAATGTGCAGTATTGCTTTGACTTTGTTAACAATTCATGTCCTAGAAATGTAAGGTCTACAATCAGTCTTTGGGCTATGTACAGCTTCATGGTGGGAGCAATAGTGCTCACAATGGGTGGAAATATGCTTGTGATCATTTCCATCGCTCATTTCAAACAGCTTCACTCTCCAACCAACTTCCTGATCTGCTCCATGGCAACTACAGACTTTTTGCTTAGTTTCATGGTTATGCCCTACAGTATGATCAGGTCTGTTGAGTCATGCTGGTATTTTGGAGACCTCTTCTGCAAACTCCATACTTGTTGTGATATAATGCTCTGTACCACCTCTATTTTCCATCTGTGTTTTATCTCTGTTGACCGTTACTATGCGGTATGTGACCCACTGCATTATGTTACCAAAATAACTGTCCCTGTGATAGGACTGTTTTTACTAATTAGCTGGTCTGTCCCATTCTTATTGGCTTTTGGCCTAGTTTTCTCAGAGTTGAATATTGATGGCATTGAAGAATATGCGGCTTCCATTGATTGTAGTGATTTCTGTGCCTTCATATTTAACAAGCTTTGGGGAGTGCTGGGTTCTCTTATAGCCTTCTTTTTCCCAGGCACAGTGATGGTGGGGATTTATGTGCACATTTTTACTGTGGCAAGAAAACATGCAAGACAAATGGATAACATCCCAAGTACAATAAAATATGCCTCTGCAATGACAAACAAAATCTCCACAAAAAAAGAGAACAAAGCAACTAAAACTTTAAGTATAGTCATGGGGGTGTTTCTGTTTTGCTGGCTGCCTTTCTTTATTCTTACGATAGCTGATCCTTTTATTAACTTCTCAACACCTGAAGACTTGTACAATGCCTTCCTCTGGCTGGGCTACTTCAATTCTACTTGTAATCCAATCATTTATGGTTTATTTTATTCTTGGTTTCGCAAAGCATTTAAAATGATTGTGACTGGTACAATCTTCAGACCAGATTCCTCTATTCTTACTTTATTTCCTGCAAATACGTAGTTAGCCAGGTAGTTAGCAGCTGCCCACCACTGCTCTATAGGTAAACTATACAGTACATTCTATCCAGCTATTTTCCAGTGATCATTTTGACAGCTTCACTACAATATTATTTCTCTCCAAGTACCACTTTGAGCCTCCAAGTGCACTGTTTTAGCATTAATTTGTTATCTAGTTGCCCATGTTTGAAAATAGATGCCACCCTTACTCTAGTTCTCAGCATGAATAAGGGTAACAGAACTAAGCCCAAAATCTTTTCTCTGGCTGAAAAACTGATCTTTATCTACATACAAGCTACCCAAGCCAGTCTCATGCACGCCAATGAATGTGTAATTAAGTCTCTAGCGGAAAAGTGTTCTGAATGTTCACTGATTCAGTGTTTGGTTTGCGTTGTAGCTGCTGAACAATCACCTCTGTCTCCATGCATTACCAAAGTAGCCGAGATCAGCTGAGAACTGTATGAGTCCCAAAAAAGATGTGTGGGCTCGGAGGATGCCATGGGATGCTGTGAAAGGCCAAAATTATCACTGGGTTCAAAAAAAGAACTAGATATGTTCCTGGGGGGACAGGTCCATCAATGGCTATTAGCCAGGATGGGCAAGGATGCATCCCGATGCTCTGCGTGTCCCTAGCCTCTGGCTCCTGTCGGCGGGACAAAGGATATCTCTTGTGGTGATGGGCTAGCGCTATTTCATATTTGTCACATTTGTCACATTAATTTTGTACTGCTTATGAAATTATGTACCTTCATCCAGAGACAACAATGATAAGATAAAGTTTAAAAACTGGGAATAAATAAAAAACTGATAAAATGTCTTGTATTTAAGGCCCTACTTAATTTGCGATAATGCGGAAATTGCAGAACCTGCAATATTAGGCTTCCCCTGCAATTTTATCAGCCACTGGGGGCTGACAGTGGGAGCCTAGGGCTGCTGATAGCCCCACTGTCAGCCCCCAGAGGCTGGTGACGAGGGTTCCCGTTGTCAGCTCCGTGCATGGCAAGGCTCCTGTATCTGCACTCTCCAGAACATCCCCTTCTTTTCCCTGACATGCCCCCTGACCCTGGGAGCCGGGAAGGAATGAAGTGAGTCTGGTTATACTGGCCTTTGCATACTTAGACATGTAGGGCTTGATTAGAGAGAAGAGCCACAGAGAGTTGGCTGTAGCTCCCCAATCTGAAGTTGCCCATCTTCAATGCAAGCTATTTCTGTACAGCAATATTAATGGATTGGACATAATGGATCACCATCCCACCCCGCACTGCACCCTCCCTCTCCTTAGGCCGGGCACTGTGGGGTGGGGGCAGTTGATGCAGGAGGCAGTTGTGCTACCCCTGCCAGCTTTATGCCAATGCAAAATTTCCTTGTTGAAAGGGAACTCTAGGCTGCCAACCTCCATAGGCTCGAAGGCCACTTTGTGCTGCTTCCACTTATGGAGGACAAAGCAGACTGGAGAATCTGGTCTTCTAGTCCTTGTTATTCAGGAACTCTACCATTTTGCCCTTCATGTGCCATGCCACGCAGCATGGTAGCGTCTTCTTTTTTCCCAGATTCAAAGTGACTTTTAAAAATAATTTCAGGGTTTAGTTTATATAGGGGGTGTGATTTGACAGATGCTTAAACAATGTTTTAAAAGACCCTGAACATTGAGCAGGACATCAGACAGAGCTCAGGGGATAGACTTACGGAAGCTGTTTCTGTCTGAGGAACATGAGATTCATGTTCAGTCAGCACCAAAATGCAGCAGAACAGCAAAGGGAATGAGTGAGCTCTGGGGAGAGGATATAATGAGTGTCTCATTAACATGATCTTAAACACCCATAATTAGTGTGACTCTTCTTAGGAACTTTTTGACTAAAGCTGTTTCAGATAGAACTCTTTGTTAAATTTTGGCTCCCAAATAATGGATAGAATGTGTACATTCTTATTATACAGTAAGGCCTTGAGTCCCAAGAATTGCCTGTAAAGGAAAGAGAGTGCTGCATGACAATCTCTCTCCCATATCTTTTGTATTTCCTCTGCTGGTCAGATTTCTGCAGTGTTCCTCTAGCTGGTTGCATCCACAGCTAACAGGCAATGCCAGTGCCCTCATAGGCACCAACTTCCTCTCTCCCACAGGGGGTGCTCGACCCCCCCTCCACCCCAAGCCCTCCCCCACTCCTCCCCTTCCCCCAAACCCCCACCCTCACCCTTCCTCTTCCCATCTCTGCTCCACCCCTGCCCTGCCTCTTCCCCGCCTCTTTCCACCCCCTACCCCAAGCACGCCCCATCCCCACTCCTCCTCCCCCTCCCCATTGCTCCTGAATGCTGGTGAACAGTTGATCGTGGTGGGCGGGAAGCACTGGGAGGGAGGTGGAAGAGTTGATCAACGGGGCCGCCAGCGAGCGAGAAGCGCTGGAGGGAGCAGGGGACGCAGGCTGCCGGTGGATGCTAAGCACCTGCTAATTTTTTTCCATGGGTGCTCCAGCCATGGAGATCCATGGAATCGGAGCCTATGAGTGGACGACTACCTCCTCCACTCCCTGCTTGCAGATTGTTTTTTCAAATAGCACTGTTTAAACATACACAACTAATTATCGACAGAGGGTGTATTGAAAGTGCGGGCAAAAAAATGCCCATGGATGCAATGCACTCACAACTCTCCCCCCGCACACCATTTGCTCAATTAAGTGGATATTTGCATACATAGATCAGGTGACGGCATATCCATGGGCATGATATTGCAAAAACTGTGTAATGCTCGGTTCGGTATTGTGCAGGTGCGTGCACATTTTTGTGGGTGCAGCAGCTGAGTCACTCTTTGAAAAACTGACACAAAATGTGCCATACTGACTGCACTGGAATTCAGTTGCCTCTGTTTACTCAAGCAAATAAAAAATATATATAAGACATGTGTAGTCCAAGTCTCACCTTTTCCAGAACATAATGCACAGCTCCTCTTTTGTGAAAACCTTCTCTCCCTGGTCAGATGGTTTCTTGTCACATGGTCTATAATAAATGAAGTGGGGTCAGGGTGTCGGGGTAGCTCCCTTTGATGGACACTCAGCCAGCCAGTTAGCTGTAAAACCCCTTTGGGGAGCTGTTCTCTACTTGCTTTACCTGTAAAGAGTTAAAAAGTCTTCCAGGTAAAGAAAAAAAAAGTGGGCACCTGACCAAAAGAGCCAATGGGAAGGCTAGAACTTTTTAAAATGGGGAAAGAAACTTTCCCTTTGTCTGTTGTTCTCTCTGGGCTGAAGAGATGGGCAGCAGGAATACTGTGTAAAGTTTGAACCAGATATGAAAACCATCAGATCATATCTAGAACTCCTTTTAACAACCCAAACATGTATGTAAATTATGAATGTTTAGGAAGATGCAATTAGGTTTATTTCTGTTTATTTTTTAAGGCTTGTGGACTCCTCTGTGTTAACTCCAGATGCTTTTGCTTGCTTGTAACCTTTAAGATAACCACCAAGAAAACTATTTTGGATGCTTAATTTTTGGAATTGCTCTTTTAAAATCTAGCAAAACCCTAAGTGCCAGATGTATTTTCTTCCTTTTTGTTTTTAATAAAATTTACCTTTTTTAAGAACAGGATTGGATTTTTGGTGTCCTAAGAGGTTTGTGCATGTCGTTTGATTAGCTGGTAGCAACAGCTCATTTCCTTTGTTTTCTTTCTCAGCTCTTCCCCAGGGGGAGGGTGTGTGTGAAAGGGCTTGAGGGCACCACACAAGAAGGAATTCCCAAGTGCTCCTTCCTGGGTCCAAGGGGGTTTTTTGCATTTGGGTGGTGGCAGCGTTTACCAAGACAAGACAGAGAAAAGCTGTAACCTTGGGAGTTTAATACAAGCCTGGAGTAGCAAGTATTAATTTTTTTTTCTTTATCTGGGGGTCTTTTTAACTCTTTACAGGTAAAGCAAGTAGAGAACAGATACCAAGAGGGATTTTACAGATACCTGGCTGGCTGGGCTCCATCAAAGAGAGCTACCCCTCCCTGCCCCCCCCCACTTCATTTATCACATGGTCAGTAGCTGATGAGGAAGCAGAGAGAGAGAGACAGAAAGAAAATGTGAGGGGGGGGAGAAAACCCCAAATATATAATGGTGAAATGGAGAACTGAAGTTGCTTTGGACAGTTAAGACCTACCTACAGTTTTTAAATTTTCTACCTAAATACAATGGTGATGAACACTTTAGAAATATCATAGATAGATAACATGAAGGATCGCGAGCCTCAAAACCAGGTCCATGGGTCCCCAGCCAGTACGCGGACTGTGGTCACAACCCACCAGCTTATCAAAGCAGTTGAGAAGAGGGCCAGCCAAGGTTTAGCTCACAAAAAGTCCCACCCGAAATGCTCCTAAACTAGGAGAGATATCTTCTGATTGGCTGGGAAGCAATACTTAATCCAGAAAGAGGCACAGTAATTTGTATAAGCAACTAAGGGATTCGCTTGCTGGCTGCTATTACAGACCCTGCCTACCTGCCTGACTCCTAAGCCCTTTCTTCCTGCCTGTTCCTGGTTCCTTTTCTCCTTATCCCTAACCCCCTTCAGCTCCTGGTTCCTGCTTTCCTACTTCTCCATGTCCCCACTCTTATGCCCTATCCCTGACGATGGCTTCAACCCGAGGCTTGACTCCTGACTTTGATGAACCATTGATAAAAGTTCATGATAGGGCCCTCTTATCCTCCGGGCCAGTGGACATAGAAACAGTTCTTCTTGAGGTTGTTATCCAAGAGCACTGAGAGATGCTATAGTTCGATGCCATCCATTCCCTACACTTCCCTCTGATTCTGGGTATTTCTTGGCTGGCCCTCTACAACCCTCTTATCAGCTGGTGTGAACCAAGCTAAATTTCAGCACTTAAGTTCTGTCAAACTACAGTGACTACAAAGATGTCTTTAGAAAAAATCCACAGACACCTTGCCCCTGCACAGGGACTATGATTGCCCAATCAAACTACAACCGGGGAAAACATTCCACTCAGCATATATTTGCCATGTCTGAATGTGAACCTAGCTGCACTGGGCACCTACCTTCAGGAGAACCTACCCAACGGTTTTATTCATAAGTCCAGTTTGCTTTCCAAGGCATCGCTCCTCTTTATTAAAAAGAAAGATGGAAGCCTTGGACCGTATGTGGACCAATGGGCCATGAAGCAGGTCACCATGAAAAACCAAATATTACACTGGCCTAATGACTTGAACCTTAAAACCTCCTGCATCGATAGCCTCATAATGTAATGGGTGCGTCTCCCCGCCAGGATCTGGTCATCCTCATACGATCAGCTTTGGACAATGGGATCCTTCCTGATGAGCAGGAAGCCATAAGTAAGGAACCCCACAGTGTCCAAGATGGGGTAACCTATGTATAAGGACATATATATGTTCCCCTACCAGGCCTGCAAGGCCTGCAACCCTACAAATATATTATGACTCTCACCAGGCAGTTTGGCTGCTTTAAAGCTCAGCTCCTAGTCTCTCATGCCTTCTGGTGGCCTCATATTCAGGCCTCTTTGCAGGCCTATGTGGCCTCTTGCAATGTATGTGCTGACTCCAGTGTGCCACACAATAAACACTTCAGACTTTTGCAATCCCTCAGGATATTTTTGATGCTTCATAAACCTGCACCAGAATGACTGGTCCTTGCTTCTAGCTCAGGCAGAGTTTGAATACAATGGTTTGCGTACAAAGTTTGTGTACAAAGCAGAACACATGTCTATGAGGCAAAGCCCTTTTATTTCAAACTATGGGTTCTCCCCTTAGTTCTACCCAGAGCTACCCATACCTTCCCACAACCCAGCAGCTCTAGACTAGACACAACAGACATGTCACACCCAAGATAACCTAAAAGTTCATCTGGAGGATGCCAAGAACAGCTACAAACCATGTGTGGGTCATCAAAGACAGGAGGGGTCCACACTTTTGGTAAGCCAGAAGGTATGATACTTGAAAAGCCTACAGAAGAACAGGCTGTTTCATAAATTTGGTTATCAATCCCTTGGCCGCTATTGAATTTCCTGGCAAATTAACCCAGTTACCTTTGAACACAAATTACTTCATTCTCTCCAAATACACCCAGTTTTCCATGTATCACTCCTGAAGCCCCACATTCCCTCACCACTCCCAAACACCATCCCACCCTCCGCTGGTGTGTTTTTAAGACCATGGTGAGTATATTGTCCATGAGATCTTCAATGCCAGAATCAGGCAAAGTAGACGCTGGTATCTTGTAGACTGGGAAGGCTACAATCCTGAAGAATGCTCCTGAGAACAGGCGCAAAGATCCAGGCTGCTTACCTGGTAAAAGCTTTCCTCAAAAAACACCATGGAAAACCCAGACCACTGCCCACATATGTGAAGAGGAGGGTGTGATGTAAAAGATTGCAAGCTTTGAACTTCAGTGCTCAGACCATGGCCGCCACCCAGCTCCTCACCTGAACCAGTGGAGAAGTCCAACCAAGCTGTAGCTCACAAAAGCCTTGTCCACAAAGCTCATGACTGGGGGAGTCATCCAGCCCCACTGATTGGCTGGGACACACTACTTAAACCATAAATAGGCCCAGGAAGTTGTCTGAGAAACTGGGTGAATCCATGGATGGCTGCTACTATGGATTCTGTATACTTGCCTGGTTCCTAAGACCTGCTGTCCAACCTAGTTCTTGCCCTCCTTATCCCACTTCTGCATCTGTTCCTGGTTTCTCCTTTCCTGCCTTGGTCCACATCCCTGCTTCTACATCTTACTCCATCTTCGACCCCTGGCTTGACTCCTCACTCTGACTCCAGTTCTGATCTTTGATATGACTCCTGATTCCATTTCTGGATCTGACCTTTGGGTTGGCATCTGACTCTGACCAAGGTTCCAGGCTCCTGATTCTAACTATTAGAACTAACTGTCCATGCATAGTCCCTACAGATAAATAGCTAGACAGGATCATTATTCTGGTGTAGATACATTCATACTTGGAATTGGAAAGAGACCTTGAATTCATTTTATATTAAAACCTAGAAGAATATGAAGATGGTGAAGATGACAAAACAACAAAGACAGATAGATACTATATTAGTAATCTGATGAGCTATCCAATGCCATAAAAACCTTTGATATTCTAGCTATAATCTCTCTCTCTCTCTATCTATCTATTTATCTACATTTTTTTGATGAACACACACAAAAATGTCCAGTGTTTGGATTGACATTGTAGCAACCTTTTTGTCTGGAAGTTTGTAAAGTTATGTAAAATTCACCATTTTTTCTCTATACATTTCTTATACAGGACAGAAGTTTTCATAATGTTGCTAAAACACAACTGGAACACTTCAAAAGCCATTGAAAAAATTGTAAGGCCTTGGCCTTGTAGTTTTTATTAAGAAAGTTTTGTGGAAGGTTTTTTTCCACTCGTGGTAGAGGACCTGGCATCACTTCTGGAGTTCTGCCAGGGAATGTGTGTACCAGTTGAGAAAGATAAGAACTGGCTCCAACTTTAGTGTTATCGCCTCTTAAAGATCCACATAAAAGGTGTGCCTTCCACCTTTGCCATGGCAAACTCTCTGCAGCATCTCCACACTTCCTTTCCCACTTTTGTTTGCTCTGGCACAGTGCACTTGAAAAGCACTTTGGAGGAGCAGAGGGAATGAGAGGCAAGGGAACATCAAGGGAGTGGGAGATGGGTTCTGGTGAAGAAAGGCCATGTGCAATTGAAGACGTGTTAGTGAGGGGACCAAAAGTAGGGAGGAAGAGTGGCAAAGATCTTGTTTAGGGAGCACATAAAGAACCTAGAGCTGCAGGTCAAAGAAGCAGCTATTGTGAGGAGAGTTCTGCCCTCTGATTCTGCTCCGATCACTAGGCCAGATTCCCCCACCACAACTCTCCCTTGGTGATAAATTAATCCACTACAGAAATAGTCGTATTCATACACAATCTCTATACACAAAAAATAACTGTTCATAACCTTCTATGTGTGCTGAACGCATCAGCTTATTTCTTCCATGAGCCATGTTGTGCCTGATAGTCTGACAACATTGTTCGGAAATCATGACTCCTGCTCTGCCCGTCCCAGCAGTGACTGGTGCTGTCTGGAGTTCCAACGATTTTTGTTCAGACAAATGCACTATTCATTAACCTTCCTTATTCTGACATATTATAGCTGAATGATGTAGTAACTCACCAATCCCTGTAGATTTATACAATGCCTGCTTATGGCAAGGATATATCATTTTCACCTGTAAATGCCTGTGTATGGTTTGTATGATCCTCTCACAGCATGAACTGTTCTGGATTGGTGTTTTATATACCCTTCTGGAGTCCACAGATAAACGCAAGAAAAAATCGGCAGCACATATCAGCCTTTCTGTTACATATCCGGATAGAAGAAAATGAAAGAACACCCAAACAATCTAAATGCCTGAGGTATGAATCCTTGGCTGAAAATATCACAAAAACAAGTTTTCTTTTGAGATATGTGTTACTTACTGTTCTGAGTTCTAATTCAGCAGAGCAACTTAAGGATTTATTTAACTCAGTAGAACCGAACCTTGTGTTCAAAGTGAAGTACATGCTTTAGTGCTTTGCTCAGTAGGGATGGTCTCCTGAAGTGAGGCCTTGGATAGAGATAGGGATAAAGTGAGAACAGTTTGCCTTGTGGTATTTCACTACTTGTATGTCTAGTTGTGGCTTGAATTTAGATATGCAGAGACACATGGTGAGAACGATCATTCAAGACCCTTCATAATTTTTAGGGAGTTGAAATGGTCGAAGACCGAGGTGTGGAAGTGGAAAAAGGAGAACGAGACGCTTATAATTTCTAGCATATTTTGCCCATCCCTAAAGGTAACTGACCATCTTTGGATTCCCTTTCTCTTATGAGGCATTCCCCTATATTAGAAGTCATTTAAGTAGTTCCTTTTTTCATTTATCTCGAGACTTAATTATTATAATTTAACATCTACATTGCAATAGAACATAGAGACCTCAGACAGGTTAGGGTCCCATCAGCACTAGAAAATAAGGGTTTTCCCCTATGGAAAATATCAAGGAAAATGAAAAATCATTAATTTTGGCTGGAAAATGTTTGTGGGCTTTTTGCCACTCTAACGCCTCCTGGGGGCTCTAGTTCAAGTGCCTCAGGCCCCATTCTCCTCTATAGGCTGCGCTCCCTGGTTGGCCTGTATCTTCTGTGATGTGTGTACCACAGTCTCCCCTCTGGCTGAGGCGGTTATATAACATGAGAGTGCCATGGTGATGGTGCATTATGGGAGATGAAGTCTGGCTGTAGAAATTGGAATGGAGTGTGTAGAGAGGAGAATTGGAGTGTCAGGCACCGGCAGCATTTCAGAACTGAAATATTTTGGACTTGGGATGAAATATTTTGGCTTGTGGCCATTAACTTTTTGGATGAGAAATTGAAAATTTCCACTGAAAACAGGCATTTATTGCAAAAAATATGTCTTTAGCCAAAAACCCAGTTTTCCAACAAAAAACAGTTTTGACAGATCATTTTCAATCAGCCCTACTTAGCAGAGTAAATGACAGCCCCTGTCCCATAAAGCTTATAAGGTATAATTTAAAAGACCTTCTATGGCTTTATATTTAACATATTTAAGTAGACGCAAAGTTCATCCTCCCAGTTCCAATAGGGCTGTGAACCAAATCAAATAAGCTCCTCACTGGGTTGTTTATGCATAATTTTTTTCAGTTGCAGCAGCAGAATGAAGAGTCACAGAGTAAATCTGCCGAAGAAAAGACACGATAGGAGACTTGTGAACTCACCAGAGACAGCTACAGTTCTTCTCTGCTGTATATATACACTAGCAGCGACCCAGTTAATCTGATAAGAACAGAGGGAACATTTCAAATGCATTTTCATTTAAAATTGCCACAAAGGAGTCTTACAGAGAAAAAAAGCAAACAAACAAGCTTTGTGAGTTAATAAGAAAAAAATTTATACACATTTTACACATAAGCTCCAAAACTGTTCATTGATTTGGATCAGAAGATTTTCTAACTGAAATCAAAGACAAGAAACAAAAGCAAAAATCACAGCCAAAACATTTTCAGTGAAGAGATGAATTATAGAGAAAGATCAGGTAAAAACATCTTTTACGCCTATGTAATGATGTAACCAAGTGCATTTTGTAAAGTACTAGAAGAAATGCAATTTATTTGATTTTCCAATCTCAATAACGGAATGTAATGACAAAAAGTTTTCTCGTGATTCATTTAGAGCAAATGTTTGTCTCTGTATCACAAGAATAACTTGACCCACGATGTAGAATAAGGAAGTCAATTGAATCTTAAAATGTGTGGCAAGATCATTGAGCAACTGTCTAGAGATGATCAGCTGGATCATCTTCAGTAATTTACGCTATTCCAATGACAGATAAAAACATCTGTAAATGGTATTAGTGAGCTGATAATTGTCAATGTGAGGACCACAGGGCTGGCTAGAAATTTTGTTTTTCCTGAGATTGCAGTCTCTGAGAGTTTACTTTTACAAAATCTGTTGCTGAGCAAATGCTGTGCAATTTCTTATGCATGTTAATGTCATATATCCTTTCAAAGTACTAAAGCAAGATAATATACTAAGATCCTTTCCTGAAAACACTCTTATTCCCAGGTGGCTAGACCTATTGATTTCAGTAGTCCTGTTCATTGGAGTAAAGTTATACAGATGCTTAAATGCTTGTAGGAATAAACTTTATTAGACATAAGGTCTAATATTAATTCCATCAAAGTCATTTTTAAAACTCTCAATGACTTTAATGGGGTAAGGATTTGGCTTACAATAGATACAATACTTTCTATATCTTTGGTGTAAAAAGGAGAAAGGAGAAAGATCACAAAATGTTAAGCATACACACATTTTGGGGGCATTCATACTGTAGCATTATTTATATAAGAAACAGAGTATAATGAAGCTATATTTTGGTATCAGCCTGGCATACCTGTTGTAAACCTGCAATATGTTTATAATGGCAAATGTTCATATTTTTATCATGCAATGGAATTTCCAATAGATTTTAGAAAAGTATGTCAGAAAGCTTTCATGTACTCTTTGGTTCAGAAATAGCTTAATGAACCTGACAAGCTGGGAGAAATAAAAGAAAACCAGGAATAGGTGAGGGACAAATAAAGGGGATGATTGACACAGGAGAAGGGATATGGACCTATAGAATTGAAAGGAGGAAGAAATGAGACTTGCAGATGGGGCAGTTTGTTTGATTAAAATCTGTATTCTATTGAAGAATGAGTCCCTGATGTGTACATAATGTAAGCATCTAATTAAATCTGGAGACCTTGTAGCATGAGAAACCCCCAACAACTTGAGTCTTGTGGTTTATGATGTAGCCAGGAACTCTTGTTGGCATTACTGGGGGAATACAATTCCTTATTTTACCACTGTGAAATAATGTTGATTAAACTCCAAAACTCTAAGAACATATAGATAACATGTGTACATCTATATATATATATATGTGCCTGTGCACACACTATCACACATAGTTGCCACCTTCAAACTCCATCACTTTAATTCTATTACAGTAGAACCTCACCGTTACAAACACCAGAGTTACAAATTGCTCAGTCAATCACACACTTCATTTGGAACTAGAAGTACATAATCAGGCAGCAGAGACCGAAAAAAAAAAAAAAGCAAATATTGTACAGTACAGTACTATGTTACACATCAACTATTAAAAACTAAAAGGAAAGATTAAAAAAAAGGATTTGACAAGGTAAGGAAACTGTTTCTGTGCTTCTTTCATTTAAATAAAGAAGGTTAAAAGCAGCATTTTTCTTCTGCATAGTAAAGTTTCAAAGCTGTATTAAGTCAATGTTCAGTTGTAAACTTTTGAAAGAACAACCGTAATTTTTGTTCAGCATTATGAACATTTCAGAGTTACGAACAACCTCCGTTCCCGAGGTGTTCATTAACTCTGAGATTCTACTGTATACACCAAGAATTGTGTAGCAGTTTGCTGGCATAAGGAGTAGCATGCAGATGAGAGTGTGCAGCTTGTAATGTGACAAATATGTTTTTTTCTTCTTATACATGTATATTTGTAATAGTAAATACTGGTTTAAATAAAAAAGTCTTAAATAAGAGCTATCTATAATAAAGGATTAATAAATTTCACTAAATTTGTGTTGTTTTACCTGTTTCTCAAATCTTTCAATGCTTTGAGGCACAGATTGTTTAGCACACCCGAATGACTCCTTAGCACTATGCTGTTATATTTCTCTTAATCCTAGCCAAGTATGTGTTGGGGTAAGCACCTAAGTGGATTAATATTACAAACAGAAACTTGTCTGCTGGTATATACTCAGTGACCCATCAGAAAGATTACTAAAATGAGGAGGCTGTCAATGAGTTTTTGTCACTCTTTTACCTTGAGGTCTGGCCAGCTTCAGAAAGTGCTTCATGTTAAAATCTTTACATCGTCAACCAATTTGGGTTTTCTGATGCTGTAATATCTCTCCTGGAAGTATGGTCAGTACTTTCAGGAATAAAGATCTATGAGGTGATGAGGAGAGCTGTGCAAATCAGGTGAGTGTCATGTGTTTGAGGCTTTTATTTTCCAAACCCCTTATCAAGGTGCTTATAGTGTTGAATATAAACTCCATAGCAAAAATATCCAATATTACTTAGAATTTTTGAGCACCTTAAGATTCACCTTAAGGAAATGGTTCAGCCCATTTTTTTTGTTAGCATAGGGCCAAGTTCCGCTATCTCTTATACTGGTGTAAGTCTGGAGTAACACCTCTGAAGTAAATGGGAATTATTCTGAATTGACATGAATGCAACTGAGAGCAGAATCAGGCCCATTATTTTTAATTTTAGATGTTAATAAACTAATGTGAAACACAGGTCTGCAGATGTTGCTGCTGTTCATGTCACTTTGTTTATTTTTTCTTTTTCCCCAGGACTGGCTGTATTGTAATACTTTGGAAAAAGTTACTGTCATTGATCCCAAATCATGAATTCATCCCCCCTCTGGAGTCCACAGAATGTGCAGTATTGCTTTGACTTTGTTAACAATTCATGTCCTAGAAATGTAAGGTCTACAATCAGTCTTTGGGTTATGTACAGCTTCATGGTGGGAGCAATAGTGCTCACAATGGGTGGAAATATGCTTGTGATCATTTCCATCGCTCATTTCAAACAGCTTCACTCTCCAACCAACTTCCTGATCTGCTCCATGGCAACTACAGACTTTTTGCTTAGTTTCATGGTTATGCCCTACAGCATGATCAGGTCTGTTGAGTCATGCTGGTATTTTGGAGACCTCTTCTGCAAACTCCATACTTGTTGTGATATAATGCTCTGTACCACCTCTATTTTCCATCTGTGTTTTATCTCTGTTGACCGTTACTATGCGGTATGTGACCCACTGCATTATGTCACCAAGATAACTATCCCCATGATAGTACTATTTTTATTAATAAGCTGGTCTGTCCCATTCTTATTTGCCTTTGGCCTAGTTTTCTCAGAGTTGAATACTGAGGGCATTGAAATATATGTTGCTTCAATTGACTGCAGTGGTTTCTGTACACTCATATTTAACAAGCTTTGGGGAGTGCTGGCTTCTCTAATAACCTTCTTTTTCCCAGGCACAGTGATGGTGGGAATTTACGTCCACATATTTACAGTGGCAAGAAAACATGCAAGACAAATTGCTAAAATCCCCAGTGCAATAATATGTGTCTCTGCAACGACAAACAAAATCTTTGCAAAAAAAGAGAACAAAGCAACTAAAACTTTAAGTTTAGTCATGGGGGTGTTTCTGTTTTGTTGGCTGCCTTTCTTTATTCTTACAATAGCTGATCCTTTTATTAACTTCTCAACACCTGAAGACTTGTACAATGCCTTCCTCTGGCTGGGCTACTTCAATTCGACTTGTAATCCAATCATTTATGGTTTATTTTATTCTTGGTTTCGCAAAGCATTTAAAATGATTGTGACTGGTACAATTTTCAGATCAGATTCCTCTACTTTTACTTTGTTTCCCGCATACACTTAATTAACCAGGTGTGGCTTTTATGACTGGATTAGCATTAATAGATGCCTATGCTATTTCTGGAGATCTTTTAGAACAGTTCACATAGTGCCCTATATCTTGACAACATTTACAAGAATCTGCACATGCTTTTGGAGAAACTCTTTTGTAGCATGTAGTAGGTATTGTTTAAGGATTCGCATGCTATTTTACTGAGCTGTCTGTCTGTATGTTAGGAAGTGAGAGAACAGTCTGGCAAATTATACAGTACATTCTATCCAGCTATGTTCCTGTATACACAGTGATCATTTTGACAACTACACTACAATGTAATTTCTGTCCAAGTCCAGTATTTAAGCATTAATTTGTTATCTAGTTGCCCATGCTAAAAAATGGAGTCCCCAGCATTGTAGGCCTGCTATCTCCACCCTTACTCCAATTGAAAGTATCTTTCTCTAATTCTCAGCATGTTTAAGGGTAACAGAACTAAGCCCAAAATGTTTTCTCTGGCTGAATAACTGATCTTTATATACATGCAAGCTATGCAAGCCAGTCTCATATACACCAGTCAATGAGTAATTAAGTCTCTAGCAGAAAAGTGTTCTGAATGTTCATTGATTCAGTGTTCGGTTTGGGTTGTAGCTGCTGAGAAATCACCTCTGTCTCCATGCATTACCAAAGTAGCCGAGATCAGCTGAGAACCTTAGCAGTCCCAGCGAATATGTGGGAGCTCAGAGGATGCCAGGGGATGTTGTGAAAGGCCAAAAGTATGACTGGGTTCAAAAAAAGAACTATATATATTCCTAGGGGTATAGGTCCATCAATGGCTATTAGCCCGGCTGGGCAGGGATGCAATACTATGCTCTGAGGGTCCCTAGACTCTGTTTGCAACAAGATGGGAGTGGACAACAGGGGATGGATCGCTTGATGATTACCTGTTCTGTTCATTCCCTCTGAAGCACCTGAAACTGGCCACTGTTGTCAGATCAGTTACTGGACTAGGTGGACCTTTGGTCTGACCCAGTATGGCTGCTCTTATGAAGTGGTGCATTTTTGAAAGAGGGTAGATGGTGGTGCCTAGGTTTGTTCTCTTGTACAGTCCAATCCAAACTCCACCTCTTTATGCTGGCTCCTGTCAGCAGGACAAAGAAGATCTCTTGTGGTGAAAGGCTAGCGCTAGTTCATATTTGCCATACTAATTTTGTACTGCTTATGAAACTATGTACCTTCATGCAGAGACAACAATGATAAGATGAAGTTTAAACACTGGGAATAAATAAAAAACTGATAAAATGTCTTATATTTAATGCCCTACTTAATTTGTAATAGTGCAGAAATTACAGATCCCGCAATATTAGGCTTCCTCTGCAATTTCGTCCGACACCAGGAGTCCCGGGCTGCTGACAGCTGGGGCTCTCCCTGTCAGCTCCCAGTGGCTGGTGGCTGGGTCTTCCCCTTTCAGCTCCATGCATCGCGGGGCTCCTGGAAGAGCCCCTCTCCAGAACATCCCTTTCTTTCCCTTGCTGCCTCCTAAAATCCCCCCTGACCCTAGAGAGCCGAGAAGGAGAGAAGTGAGCTTGGTTATACTGTTCTTTGTATACTTTACTCCTGAGGGAATTCTGCACCAAAAACTTAAAAATTCTGCACACAATATTTTAAAATTCTGCAAAATTCTACAAATTTTATTTGTCATTAAATAATGTGGAGACTCCAGCATGGCAGTGGGGCGCACATGCCACTGGCTACACGGAAGTGGGAGATAACCCTTCAGCCCCACCCAGGACATGGACTCGACGGTGAGGCTATAACCTGACCCTGAAATAGTGCAAGGGCTGGGCCTGCCACAGAAACACTCCAGTGCCCTGTACCTCTGTGGTAGGCACACCGGGTGTAGGCAGACAGGCAGGATCCAAGTGTGGAGGGGCTTAGTGTAGGGGGATCAAGGTGTGGGGTAATCTGGGTGTGGGCAGCTCAGTGGGGGAGTCCAGGTGCCTGGGGATCTGGATGCACAGGGGCTCGTGGTGGGAAATCTGAGTGCAGGGGCAATGGGACTCTGCCGGGGGCCCCAGGTGAAGGGGGTTGGGCAGATGGGGGAGCAGCTCCCAGTACAGTGACCCCTCCCCTGGTGGCTGAGGAGCAATGGGGCAGGAAGCAGGGTAGGGGAGTTTGGAGACAGGTCAGTTTTCTTGAGGTGGGTTTGACTTGGGCCTGGCTGCTCTTTACAGGGGAAGTGCACTCCCCCCCGATCCCCAGCCCAGCTGGAACTAGCAACTGAGCTCGGTGCAGGGTAGCAGCCACTGGCTGTGGCTGGGAAGGGCCAGGTGTGAGAGGGGTGGGGCTCAGCAGAGGGCTTGGTGGTGGGGATTTTGGCTGTGGGAGGGGGAGACAGCAGTGGGAGTCTGGGTGTGCGATGGTTTGGTAGACAGTGGGGTGGAGCTAACCTAGCCCCAGACCCACCTCCCACCACAGTGATTTGCCACACCACCAGCTGCTCCAGGTGCCCAAAACCATGTGTCCATGCTTTGGGGAGGGGCACATGACCACTCTTTTGGCTTCCATTGCTTCCCCATCAGAAAGTCATTTTTCTGTGGGGAAGCAAAGAAATCTGCAGGGGACAGGAATTCTGTATGTGTGCAGTGGTGGAGAATTCCCCAAGGGGTAATACTTAGACATAAAGGCCTTGATTAGAGATTGCAGCCACAGAGAATTGGCTGTAGCTCCCCGATCTTAAGTTGCCCAGCTCCAGTGCAAGTTATTTCTCCACCAAGATATTAAGCCACTGGAGAACTGGACATAATGGAGCACTGTCCCACCCCACATTGCACCCTCCCTCTCCTTATGCTGGGCACTGTGGGGTGGGGGAATTGATGCAGGAGGCAGTTATGCTACCCCTGCCAGCTTTATGCCAATGCAAAATTTCCTTGTTGAAAGGGAACTCTAGGCTGCCAACTTCCATAGGCTCGAAGGCCACTTTGTGCTGCTTCCACTTATGGAGGAAAAAACAGACTGGAGAATCTGATCTTTCAGTCCTTGTTATTCAGGAACTCTACCATTTTGCCCTTCATGTGCCATGAAGTGGCTTCTTTTCCCCAGTTTAAAAGTGACTTTTTAAAATAATTTCAGTGTTTAGTTTTGCTATGGAGTGCGATTTCACAGGTGCTTAAAAAATGTTTTTTAAAAACTTGAACACTGAGCAGGACATCAGACAGAGCTCAGGGAATAAACCTGTAGAAGCTGTTTTTGTTTGAGGGTTCCCATGTGAGATTCATGTTCAGTCAGCACCAAAATGCAGCAGAACAGCAAAGGGAATGAGTGAGCTCTGGGGAGAGGATATAATGAGTGTCTCATTAACAGTCTTTTTGCAGAGTTTTCATCATCTTAAACACCCATAATTAGTGTGACTCTTCTTAAGAACTTTTTGACTAAAGCTGTTTCAGATAGAACTCTGTTAAATTTTGGCTCCCAAATAATGGATAGAATGTGTACATTCTTATTATACAGTAAGGCCTTGAGTCCCAAGAATTGCCTGTAAAAGAAAGAGAATGCTTCATGACAATCTCTCTCCCATATCTTTTGTATTTCCTCTGCTGGTCAGATTTCTGCAGTGTTCCTCTAGCTGGTTGCATCCACAGCTAACAGGCAATGCCAGTGCACTGCTAGCTCCTCTACTCCCTGCTTGCAGATTGTTTTTTCAAATAGCACTGTTTAAACAGACACAACTAATTATCGACAGAGAGTGTATTGAAAGTGCTGGCAAAAATGCCTGTGGATGCAATGCACTCACAACCTCTCCCCCCGCACACCATTTGCTCAATTAAGTGGATATTTGCATACATCAGGTGACGGCATATCCATGGGCATGATATTGCAAAAACTGTGTAACATTCGGTTCAGTATTTTGCAGGTGTGTGCAGTTTTTTGAGGGTGCAGCAGCTGAGTCACTCTTTGAAAAACTGACACAAAATGTGCCATATTGACTGCACTGGAATTCAGTTGCCTCTGTTTACTCAAGCAAATAAAAGATATATATAAGACATGTGTAGTCCAAGTCTCGCCTTTTCCAGAACATAATGCACAGCTCCTCTTTTGTGAAAACCTTCTCTCCCGGTTAGATGGTTTCTTGTCACATGGTCAGTAGGTGATGAGGAAGCAGAGAGAGAAAGAAAGAAAAGGGGTGGGGGGAAGAAAGAAAAACCCAGATGTATAATGATGAAATGGACAATTGAAGTTGCTCTGGACAGTTAAGACCTATCTATAGTTTTGATATTTGCTACCTAAATACAATGGTGATGAACACTTTAGAGCTATCATAGATAGATAACGTGAGGAATTGTGAGCCTCAAAACCAGGCCCATGGGCTCCCCGCCAGTACCCAGAATGTGGTCACCACCCACCAGCTTACCAAAGCAGTTGAGAAGAGGGCCAGCCAAGCTCTAGCTCACAAAAGCCCCACCCACAATGCTCCTAAACTGGGGGAATCATCTAGCCCCTTTGCTTGGCTGGGAAGCAATACTTAAACTAGAAAGAGGTACAGGAAGCTGTCTAAGAAACTAGGTGATTCCCTGGCTGGCTCCTATTACGCACACTGCCTACTTGCCTGACTCCTAAGCCCTGCCTTCCTGCCTGATTCTGAAGCCCCACATTCCCTCACAACTTCCAGCCATCACCCTGGTAGATTGGGAAGGCTACAGTCCTGAAGAGTGCTCCTGGGAACAGGCGAGAATGTCCAGGCTCCTCACCTGGTAAATGCTTTCCACAAAAAACACTATGGAAAACCCAGACCACTGCCTACATATTTGAATGGGGCAGGGGTGATGTAAGAGTTTGCAGGCCTCAAACCCCGGTGCTCAGACCATGGCCGCCACCCAGCAGCTCATCTGAACCAGTGGAGGAGAAGACATCCGCCAAAGCTCTAGCTCACAAAGGCCTTATCCACAAAGCTCATGATTGGGGGAGTCATCCAGCCCCATGGATTGACTGACTCGCACTACGTAAACCATAAATAGGCCCAGGAAGCTGTCTGAGAAACTAGGTGAATCCCTGGATGGCTGCTATTATGGACTCTGTATACTTGCCTGGTTCCTAAGCCCTGCCGTCCACCCTGGTTTTGGTTCTTGTCCTTCTTATCCCATTCCCCCATCTGTGCCTGGTTCTTGCTTTTCATCCCTGCTTCTACATCTTACCCAGGCACTGACTCTGGCTTCAATCCCTGGCTTGACTCCTCACTTTGACTCCAGTTCTGACCATGGGTTTGACTTCTGACTCCATCTCTGGATCTGACCTTTGGGTTGGCATCGGACTCTGATCAAGGTTCCAGACACCTGACTAACCATTCGACATATCTGCTCATGCCATGGTCCCTACTGATAGATATATAGTTAGATAGACAGGAATTGGAAAGAGACCTTGAATTCATTTTATATTAAAACGTAGAAGAATATGAGGATAGTGAAGATGACAAAACAACAAAGACAGATAGGTACTATATTAGTAATCTGATGAGCTATTCAATGCCCATAAACACCTTTGATATTCTAAACATAATCTCTGTCTCTATCTCTTTTTCTCTCTTTCTCGCTCTCTGTATATATGTCCAGTGTTTGGAACTGACATGGCAGCAACCTTTTTCTCTGGCAGTTTGTAAAGTTATGCAAAATTCACCATTTTTTCACTATGAATTTTTTATATAGGACAGAAATTTTCATTATATTGCAAAAACACAACCGGAAAACTTCAAATGCCATTGGAAAAATTGTCCAAGACCTTGCCCTTATAGTCTTTATGCAGAAAGTTTTGGGGAAGTTTTTTTTCCACTCAGGGTAGAGGACCTAGTATCATTTCTTGAGATCTGCCATGGAATGGGTACCAGCTTAGAAAGATAAGAACTGACTCCAACTTCAACATAATCCCCTTTTAAAGATCCATATAAAAGGTGTGCCTCCCACTTTTGCCATGGCAACCTCTCTATGGGACCTCCACACTTCCTTTCCCATTTTTGTTTGCTCTGCTACACAGTGCATTTGGACAGGGCCACCCTTAGGATTTATAGGGCCCTACGCAGTACTATTAAACTGGTGTCCCTATGCCCGACGGCAGCCCGGGCTCACAGCCCAGGTCGGGAGGGATGAGGCAGCAAAGGATACCAAGCCACTCAGCCTGCCTCACGGCGGCAGAGAGTCACAGTTCCCCGCAGAGACCCATGTATCCTCTCCCTCACGCAGAATAGACATGCAGAAAATACCTAATTAAAAGCACTAAACTTGGGAATACAAAATGTCAGTCACAGTTTTTTTGATATGCCCTGAAGTTTGTCAGACATTTATTTGCAAAAACTTTGAAGTACGGGTGAGTCAGCTGTCTTGCTGAATAGAACATTAAATATTATGGAATACATGATGCAGCCCTTCTCTGTTTTACATTTTCTTAACCTGTATTTCTAAGCTGATTTTATATTTTAAATGTACTCTTAAGCCTCCATAAAGTAATCATTCCAGATTACTACATATTTAACTCACTGAAACAAAGACATTATTTTAAATTAATCAGTCACAGAGGTTTAGTGTGTTCATAACAATGTTTATTGCTTTTAGAAAAAGGGAACTCTAATTTACTTTGTGTGAGCTCCATAACAATAGACATGTTTATGAAATTTCACCAACTTTAAAAAATATGTTTCCAAAGATTTTAGGCATAACAAAGGATTTTATATCTTAGTAAGGTACTGATTTTACTGGAAGGTTTTCTTAAAAGTAGTTAATCAGATAGTCAGAAGTAAAGAAAGGGAAACTCTTTGTCCAGCTATCTGGAAGGAAAGGGGTGTTGTCCCTTTACGGGCTCTCTTCAGTGGGAGGGTGGGGGAAGGGGGGGTGAAGGGAGAAAGGGATGGACAGAAAGGACAGGAAGACTTTGGAAGCAAGTTTTTTTTTACTATAGTAATTAAAATGTGTATTTTAGATAAGTGTGGTCTTTTAAAGGATTTATTTAAAAAATGATATGTCTGAAGATCCAAGCGTTTAAGGCTAAAGATGATTGTGCATCTGAAAATCTATGCAAGGATTTTTTAGAGATGTGATTTTATAATCTTCACCAACTCACTAATGAAGTATTTTTAAAGCAAATTTTAAACTAAGGTCCTGTAGACTGACATGTTCTGAGTAAATATTACAGTAATGCACAACTGTTTTTGTCAGTAAATTCAGAAACTGACAGTATATATCTGGGGGCTGGCAAATGCCTGTTAAAAGGCTTTATTACCCCTTGACAGGTTTCAGAGTAGCAGCCGTGTTAGTCTGTATTCGCAAAAAGAAAAGGAGTACTTGTGGCACCTTAGAGACTAACCAATTTATTTGAGCATAAGCTTTCGTGAGCTACAGCTCACTTCATCGGATGCATACTGTGGAAAATACAGAAGATGTTTTTATACACACAAACCATGAAAAAATGGGTGTTTATCACTACAAAAGGTTTTCTCTCCCTCCACCCTACTCTCCTGCTGGTAATAGCTTATCCAAAGTGATCACTCTCCTTACAATGTGTATGATAATCAAGGTGGGCCATTTCCAGCACAAATCCAGGTTTTCTCCCCCCACACCCTTCCCCCCCATGATAATCAAGGTGGGCCATTTCCAGCACAAATCCAGGGTTTAACAAGAACGTCTGAGGAACAGGGGGAGGGAGGGGGCGGGGCGGGGAAGGGGGTAGGAAAAAACAAGGAGAAATAGGTTACCTTGCATAATGACTTAGCCACTCCCAGTCTCTATTCAAGCCCAAGTTAATTGTATCCAATTTGCAAATGAATTCCAATTCAGCAGTCTCTCGCTGGAGTCTGGATTTGAAGTTTTTCTGTTGTAATATCGCAACTTTCATGTCTGTAATCGTGTGACCGGAGAGATTGAAGTGTTCTCCGACTGGTTTATGAATGTTATAATTCTTGACTTAGGCTTGAATAGAGACTGGGAGTGGCTAAGTCATTATGCAAGGTAACCTATTTCCCCTTGTTTTTTCCTAACACCCCCCCCTTCTCAGGCGTTCTTGTTAAACCCTGGATTTGTGCTGGAAATGGCCCACCTTGATTATCATACACATTGTAAGGAGAGTGGTCACTTTAGATAAGCTATTACCAGCAGGAGAGTGGGGTGAGGGGAGAAAACCTTTTGAAGTGATAAACACCCATTTTTTCATGGTCTGTGTGTATAAAAACATCCTCACTGCATTTTCCACTTTTATGCAACCTATGAAAGAACTCTTTGAATCTACAAAGCTCAGCATCTATGCTATGAATCTGAATCTCAAGAATTGTACTCATGTCTGTATATATACTGATCTTTTAACCAATACTCTCTCTCTTTTCTTTTTTAATAAATTTTAACTTAGTTAATAAGAGTTGGCTGTAAGCGTGTATTTGGGTAAGATCTGGAATATTCATTTAACCTGGGAGGTAATGTGTTTGATCCTTTGGGATTGGTAGAAATTGTTTATACGATGAATAAGATTTTCAGTGATCCTCATCATATTTGACTTGGATGTCTGGGTGGAGGCCTGAGGCTAGGTTGCTTTAAGGAAACTGTGTTGTTGGCTTCTGGATAATCAGTGAGGTATTATAGAGGCCGTTTTGTGCTGGCTTCATAAATATAAGTATTGGAATATCCACCAGCTTTGGGGATTGTCTGCCCCATTATTTGCAGTTCACACTAATTGAGTGACCTCAGTTGGCTCCCCTGGGACCTCGGTCACAATGGGTTCTGGTGAGGAAAGGCCATGGGCAATTGAAGGTGCATTAATGAGGGGACCAGAAGTAGGGAGGAAGAGTGGCAAAGGGCAAAGATCTTGCTTAGGGAGCACATAAAGAACTTAGAGCTGCAGGTCAAGGCAGCAGATATCGTGAGGAGAGTCCAGGTGAGAAAGGATATTTTTCAGGGAGTCTGTGACAGATTTGTGGGTAGTCAGAGGGTCATGAATTTTAGATCAAAAAAGGAGGGAGGGATTTGTGGATATGAAGGGTTTAGTCTGGGAGCCAGGAGCCTGTTTTAAAATTCACAGCAAGTCTATTGGGAGGAAAGGTTGTAATAATCGCCTGTTCTGGGTGATGAGAAAATCTTAGTTGGTCAGGAACTTCTTGTGGGATTGAGGGCAGGACAGGCTCTCACAAGGAAATATGGAAGATCATGGAGTGTTGTGATTTCTTGCTTGGTTTTTGAGGTAAAAGGGATGGACATTGGGAGCCTATTAGCGCGTGGTGGAGGAAGAGTAAAAGGAGGGCTGGAATCTGCAGGAATGAGTGGGGATGGAGGGATGTTACAAGAAGACATGGCCATGAGCTACTAGAACCCTTCCAAGTGAAAGTCATAGGCAAGGAGGTTCATAGGCATCCTCTGAAAGGGGTCGATAGATTCTATGTGAGCATGAGCGTGTTTAAGACTCCTTGTTCTTTAAAACAAGTGATGTTCTGTTGTACAAATAATGCTTTGTGCACTCCCTCAGGCATGTTATTCATCTGAGGGACCAATCTCTCCATCTGGATTATATAAAGCGTTGATTAATCGCACATCTCCCAGGTATGCCAATGGATACATCGTTAGAAGGGGGATCCACTCACTGTAATACAGATCACATAAGACAACAATGGGTGATTCTGTTTTACTGTAAGTACCATGATTTATAAACATAGTTTTATAATTGTATTTTATTTCAGTTAAGAGAGATACAGCATCATTGTGTGTGTGTTTGTTCAGAAATTTTAACTTCCTTCACTAATTCTGTCTGCAACCCTAGTGATTATTAAAAAATGAAATAAAATAAAGGAAAATATATATTTAAGTACATCTGTCTAAATGTAACTTTCAAGGAACATAACTAATGTGTGTTTAAAATCATATTGGTTAATTATCTGATTCATTAAAAATACTCATTGAAAATTCTCATGTGTATATCTATATATATTATGGTTAATGTTCCTATTGAATAAGGAGTTACATAGTAATGACATGGGAGAAAAGTAGTGATACAGTTTTAGGAAGTCTGTTAGTCATTACAGTTGATTAGTTGAATGTGGAATATTCAGTCTTATAATGGTTTTCTGCATTCATCTGTGTAACTGGAAGTATACAAAAACGAGCAATTTGCCCTTTTGGATTTTCTATCTGCAATATGACATGGCTTTTTTTGTAAGAAAAGATCATTTTTCCATAAGAAGCAAACACAGTTTCTAGTCAGTCTTACAATAAAAAATAATTATTTTCATTACTGATTGAAAACCTCTCAAAAACTAATTAAAGGAAAACATCACTGCCAGTGGAAATTCACAAGAACTAATTCATTATTATATAGGGTCAGCTATAAAGACCCGTTCACACACCCCAGCTTCCAGAGACTTGTACTCAATATACTTCTATGACAGAATGTTAACTCAATCTCCCTTTCTCCCTTTGCTATATTTCCTTCATTTATTCCAAGTGGTTGCATAAATAAATATTTCTGACTGAGAGAGTAAAGGAAAAATATATATGAAAAACTATGCCTTAAAAAGTTATAGGCAAATTCATCAAGAAACTGGCCTTTTTCATTTGAAAGATAGACACTCTCCAATGTATTCATGAACATGTGGTTTTCTTTCCCTCCTACCTTATTTTTTATTTTTTTTTCACATAGAAGATAAAGTGTCTGGATCCCCATTAAAAGCCGAGTCATTTATTGGAAGTGTGGAAGAGCTGGAGAAGGTGTGGACAGCTGATAAGGAAGAAATGAGCTCTGTCCAGAAGCCCAGTGCTAATGAAATGGTGTCCACTACATTGTGCTATGAAGTGAATGGTTCCTGCTCCAGAACGCTTCACTCCTTTGGCGTCCAGCTGGCCATCTACATGGCCTGTGCCATGGGCATGCTGCTCACAGTACTGGGGAACCTGATGGTGATGATTGCAGTCTCCCAATTCAAAACTCTACATACTCCCACCAACTTCTTACTACTCTCCCTGGCCCTCGCAGATCTCCTCCTGGGGTTAACGGTGCTGCCCTTCAGCACTATCCGAACTGTGGAGAGCTGCTGGTATTTTGGAGATGACTTTTGTAGGCTGCATACCTTTCTGGACTCTGTCTTTTGTTTGACCTCTATATTTCACCTGTGTTTTATTTCCATTGATCGTCACTATGCTATCTGTGATCCTTTGCTCTACCCCACTAAGTTTACCGTAAGAGTGGCTTGTGTATATATAGCGATTGGGTGGGGGGTCCCCATGATTTATACTTTTGTCTTGCTTTATACCAATGCAATTGAGGAAGGGTTGGGCTATTTCTTACAAGACATGCCCTGTATTGGTAGATGTCAGCTACTGTTCAACAAACTCTGGGGCTGGTTCAACTTCCCTCTGTTCTTCTTCCCCTGCCTCATAATGATAACTTTGTATGTGAAAATATTTATTGTGGCAAACAGACAAGCTAGGCGGATAAGCAGCATGACCAAGAGTGCTGGATTTGGGCTACACTTAGGAGCATCAAAGAGGGAAAGAAAGGCAGCTAAAACTCTTGGTATAGCTGTAGGAATCTACCTCCTGTGCTGGCTGCCCTTTACTATAGACACCATGGTAGACTGTCTTCTAAATTTCATTACCCCACCAGTTCTTTTTGATGTCCTAATCTGGTTTGCTTACTTTAATTCAGCCTGCAATCCCTTGATTTACGTGTTTTCCTACCGTTGGTTCAGGAAGGCAGTGAAACTAATTGTAACTCGCAACATCATTGGTTCCGGGATATCTACAGTAGACTTGTATGAGGAATGACCAGAGCTTTTAGATAACACTGTCTGTGAAAATGGCTCACAACCATAAACATGGCCCCAAGGAGGAGACCCTTTCCTTTTAGTTATTTATTAAAGTGGTAAGTAATGAGAAGCAATACTGAGAACATGATAAGAAATAAAAACTCTGGGAAATGATATTGACAGATTATTTCTGCCCAGTGGAAAGATGAGGTTTTCAAAGCAACCAACAGAGTCGGGAGGCCCAATTCCTGTCAATTTTATTTAGGCAGTTTTGAAAATCTGAACCGAAATCCTGAAAGACAACAGAAAAATACTGAACTACAAATCATCAAAGCAGTTCTCATAATGCTTTTTGGAACATTCAGTGAGCTGGCATTATTCAACTCAATGTCCATCTTTCTCAAAGCAGCTAGATCGGGCAGACTCTAACTTGGGTTTCACATACTAGACATACTTGTCACTTACCTTCCAGAACAATCATATCTGCATATAAATTGTCAATGCCTTTTGTTTGTTTTATGGTGTTAGTAAACTTTTAAAGCACTAATATTATCAGTTTGTGCAGAATAACATAACCACTCTACTGTAAGGATACCAGTCTGGTTCTGAAATAGAATGGTTTTTGCATCCCTCCTTCTCCCGTGTTCATGAATGAGAAAAATGTTGTTTGATTAAAAGCAAAGGTAAATTGTTTCCTCTTCTCTCATCACCAAGTTAATCATTATTTTTCTGTGTTGTATGTGATATAAAATCAGCAATATGTTAAAAAAACATGATAGTGTACAGCTTACCTTGTAATCACACATAATTGTCATTTTCTTAAGCAAAATTTTAGGCCCTGATTTAGCAAGGTACTTGAGCACATTCCCAATTTTAAGCACATGATTAATCCCAAAGAAGTCAATGAGACTGTTTACATGCTTAAAGTTAGGTGTATGCTTAAGTATCTTGCTGAATGTGGTCTCAGTCTATACTCTCAGTTTCTTTCTGGCTCTGATTATATGCTTTTACAATGTAAATGTTAATAAAAGGGTCAGAAAAAGTTGAAAGATCTGGTCTGCTGCAAATTCTGCAATACACCTTTCTAACCAGACCTATGGGAATTATCTTGCCACATCTCTAGTCTCCTATGAATGTGCTTTCCAGAAAATGTCCTTTTTTAAAAACTTCCACATATAGTAAAATCTCTTTATAAAATAAATGAGCAACTCAATAATTACTTAAGTATTTTTTCTACCTTTTTTCTATTGTTTATTTATTTGTATATAAACGAATTGTTAGATATGAAAACTGGTCTGTATCAGAGTGCTTTTTTAAAAATCACTTCATGTCATAGTCAGATTGTACATATGTTTTTGCGTCACAAACAAGATAAAGTACGAAGTGTGGTGTATGATTGTATAGTTACTGTTAAAGAACAGATTGTGTATAGCTAACAGTAAAATAATCTGTGTGAGCCTGACCAAAACCCACTGAAGTCAATAGGAAGCTTTTCATTGACTTAACAAATGAGGGCTTGTATGAACTGAATGACTTAGTTGCTTGCATACTGTAATCAGCATATATAACAAAACAAAGCCAAATAACATAATGTTTTGCCCCCAACAGAGTTTCATATTAGGAAACTTTTTCCATGACAAGAATACACTATGTTTAATGAACTTTCCAATTCAGGTACAAATGAGGTATGTCATTGGGCTGTAGCAGTAAGTACATTCCCAGCATTTGAATATTTCACAATGCATGCCTTTTTCATTAATCTAAGAAGTCCTCAATCTCTGTCCCCAATTCAGGAAAACAGCCATATTCAAGAGAGCCCTAAAGCACATGTTTATGGGCTGTCCTGAATAGAGATGTACTTAAGAATGTGTGTAAGTGTTTTTCTCAATCAGTGCATCTATGATACCCACTACTTCTATCAAGAGTGACATTCAACCTCATTTCATTCATTCACCATCTGTTGTTCCCTCAGTTTTATTTTGGAAACTGCTGTAGTATTAGAACAAGCCACTCTAATTCCAGGAAAAAAAGAAAAACTTAAAAGTGCAGGAATTATTTCCTCCAACCATCAAAATCACAATTAACTGGTTTGAGAGGGGATTGAATAAATCTTACACTTTTACCCCAGTAACGGGAGAGAGAGAAAAATCACATGATGGGGTCATCTGGGAGGTGACATCAACTTCTCTGGATTCCCCATCAGAAGAAGTACTGATAGTATATCAAACCCAAGTACATTAGGCAAGCTGCCGTGCTACATTGAGTCTTTCTGTTGCCTTGAGCAGAAACCAAACATTCTATCCTCATCCTCCTGTCCACTCCATCCATCAGTAGAAAGTAAAAACATTACCCCCATCACACACCTGGAGATTGCTTATAATGTGAGCATCGAACTTAGCAAGCAGGCAAAACTTCAAATAAGCAAAAGAATGCATTGGACACAGTGTCCGAGTGACCGGAGTGGTATACAGTGGGCCACAATGAAGCATAGAACTGAATCAAACTGAAATACATCTGGGAAAAATTATGAACAAAAAATCCGTTTATATCATTGGTGCAGTTGTGCCTATGCAAGTTTCTAGTGTAGACAAGCCCAAAGTCTGAAGCAGGCTCACCAATCTTTCTAAGTAAAAAAGTCCCCATGGTGAAGGATGGGGACACTAAGATGACAGCAAGGTGTAAAGTCATTATTAAGTTGTATGTGCTGCAAAACAACGATTTACTATCATGTCAGACCTGAATATTGTACGATTTTTTTCCGTAACAAAATTTAGGGCCACAGTCATTTGCACCAGTTTTCTGCCATGTAACTCTATGGTATAAAACTGCTGTGGAGTGAGGATCAGAACCTGAGATATTCAATAGTAACAGCAAAAGAAAGGCTTGAAACTTCTTGGTCGTCTGTCATTTTTATTTTATTTTATTTTTATTTTTACTTTTCAGATTCTCATTCTTATGAGTCTTTACACATATATTTCCACAAAATATATTAACACACCATGATAGGGCTCCACTCTGGTCAGGAAAGGGTTAATACAGCCCTACTCCACTGTACCTGTCCTCCAGGTGTTGGGCTTGCGGGGAGGAGTTGGGAGAGGAGAGCACAGCTCAGTTGGAGGGCTGACCTCTGAGACCAGGGGTGCTGGAACAATTTGTATAGTGGGGGTGCTGAGAGTCATTGAACCAACCTGCAAATCCTGGATATGATGGAAACCACTTCAAGCCAGGGGGTGCTACTGCACCCCCAGCACCCCTAGTTCAAGCACCTATGTCTGAGACAAGCCTGGTTGGAGCCAGGAACTGCTTGAGAGACTGCCTCCTGCCAGAGCCTCCCTGAAGGAGGCTGATGAGAGATTAGTGTTTGCTACTATGCCTTGCTTGCTGCTGTGGGGTAAGGCTGTGACAGCCAAATAAACCTCCTCTGTTACACCTGACTAAGGTCTTGGTAGCAGGAGTGACCCAGATCACACAGGCCAAGAATTTTTGTTTGTTTGTTTTTCACTTTTCCTTGGAATCAAGCTCCTTTTGCTGTTCTACCCCAATGTTCTTCAAAGAATGCATCTTCTTTTGGAAAGAAAAACACTATGCTTGTTATCAGCTAATGCTTGGGTGATTGCATTTGGCTACAGGTTTCAGAGGGGTAGCTGTGTTAGTCTGTATCCACAAAAACAATGAGTAGTCCTTGTGGCACCCATCACACGATCCATTGTCTACAGCCAAGCCCTAAGATACAACTGCATTTGCTCCAATCCCTCAGACAGAGACAAACACCTACAGGATCTCTATCAAGCATTCTTACAACTACAATTCCCACCTGGGGAAGTGAAGAAACAAATTGACAGAGCCAGAAGGGTACCCAGAAGTCACCTACTAGGACAGGCCCAACAAAGAAAGTAACAGAATGCCACTAGCCATCACCTACAGCCCCCAACTAAAACCTCTCCAGCGCATCATCAAGGATCTACAACTTATCCTGAAGGACGATCCCTCACTCTCACAGACCTTGGGAGACAGGCCAGTCCTCACTTACAGACAGCCCCACAACCTGAAGCAAATACTCACCAGCAACTACACACCACACAACAAAAACACTAACCCAGGAACCAATCCCTGCCACAAACCAGGTTGCCAACTCTGTCCACATATTTATTCAAGGGACACTATCATAGGACCTAACCACATCAGCCACACCATCAGGGGCTCATTCACCTGCATATCTACCAATATGATATATGCCATCATGTGCCAGCAATGCCCCTCTGCCATGTACATTGGTCAACCGGACAGTCTCTACACAAAAGAATAAATGGACACAAATAAGACATTAAGAATTGTAACCTTCAAAAACCAGTAAGAGAGCACTTCTATCTCCCTGGACACTCAATAACAGACTTAAGACTTAAAAGTGGCCATTCTTCAAAAAAAAACTTCAAAAAAAGACTTCAACGAGAAACTGCAGAACTGGAATTAATTTGCAAACTGGACACCATCAAATTAGGCCTGAATAAATGGAAGTGGCTGGATCACTACAAAAAGTAATTTTCCCCCTGTTGATACTCACACCATCTTGTCAACTGTTGGGAAATGGCCACATCCACGCTGATTGAATTGGCCTCATTAGCACTACGAAAAGTAATTTCCCCTCTGTTGATATTCACCCTTTCTTGTCAACTGTTGGGAATAGGCCACATCCACCTTAATTGAATTGGCCTCATTAGCACTGACCCCCAACTTGGTAAGGCAACTCCCATCTTTTCATGTGCTGTATATTTATACCTGCCTACTGTATTTTCACTCCATGCATCTGATGAAGTGAGTTATAGCCCATGAAAGCTTATGCCCAAATAAATTTGTTAATCTCTAAGGTGCCACAAGGACTCCTCATTGTTTTTGCACTTGGTTAGGCTGACCCAGAAACCTCTTGATGCCAACTGACAGGGCGCACAGAGGTAGATAGAGTTCAGGGACGCCCTGGGTTCACCAAAAGGACTCTACTGAAGGTCTCTTAGGGTCTCTACAGTAAGGTCTCTACTGAAAGCATGTGTCACGATGGTCATCTTAATCATTGTTAAATATATGTGCAGGTAATGTGTAAATTTATGTAGATATCCTGAAAACTATGTTCTTAAAGCAGGTAAGTTATGGCAGGTCACCAGAAGGTGATAAGCAGATTCTAGGCAGGAAGGGGGTAGTAAACACTTATCTCTCTAGCAGACCATTGTGTATGCATGCCTCCAGGCTAATTCAATAAGCGAAAAAACAATGGACATACTCGGTGACAGGCTATATTTGCTGTCTGGATCAGGCAGAGATCTGAGGATTTACAAAGACAGAGGAACTCCAAGATAAACCTCTGGAGAGGGAACATCCTGGGGTAAAGGACCATGTTGTGTAACAGCATACTAAATCAAATGCTAATAAAGAGTTTGCACTGAAGTCAAAAGAAAATTAACAGGAAGAGGTAAACAGCAGTGGAGGGGGGAGGAACCCTGTTTTCAGGTGAAGATCAAAGGTCTGTTCTGGGGGTGAAAAAATGACACCCTGGGATCCTTCCCCAAGGAATTAAACTGGCATTGGGTTTGCTTCATGAAAAAGATCTCAGCTAGGCTTGTCTGAAAATGCTGGGAAGAACTTCTTTAGACTGAAGGGTAATTTGTTTGCTCAGTTTAGGCCATAAAAAGCCTATAATTTTGTTTGATATGTAACCCTTTTTTTTCAACATTTCTGCTTGTTGTCATATGACTCTATTCCTTGTTAAATAAACTTATACTTGCTTTCTCTATGAACAAATCGAAGTGCTGTGTTTTAAGCAGAGGGGCATTCTCAGTGGACTAGTAAGCTGTGGTGTGTACTATCCCTTGGGAAGTAGAGAATCTGAGAGCTCTGTGAGCATTTAGTGAACCAAAGGCTGGACACCCCAGAGAGATGCCCAAAGGACGGGGTTGGTATGTGCTTATTGCTAGCCTGTGTAGAGAGCGTGAGGCCTGCAAAAGCCTGGAAGGCAGTGCTTGTATTGCCAGAGGCTGCTGAAGTCAGGGAGTGGGCCCACAGCAGATACAGAGAAGACTTCCTCATGCTAAGGACTGATAGAGGTGAGATGCCTCACAACTCTGGAGACCCCTGGGACAGGCACATTTATTGCCGTGTTTCAAAGAGATAGGGAAGTAACGTTATCCCTATATTTACTGACAGGGAAACGAAACCCGCAGAAATGAAGTCTGTGTACAGAGGAAGAACTGAGCCCAATCTTCTCGAGCCCCACTAGAGTGACTTAATTACTGGACCGTCTTTTTGTACAATCTCATTTTACAATTGAGGAGACTTTGCATAATTTGAAACAATGCATAGCTTGTGCATTTGGTTCCCAGATACCATGATGGCCAGCACATTAGAAAAATCCTAAATAGACATGATCCTATTACCAATCTTCTGAATCATCTAATACCCATAAAAACACCTACTGTTCTAAATAACCCAGAGTTTCAAAAGAGATTCTGAAAAAAGAAAAATTCCAGTGTTTGTAAATTTCCATGGAAACAGCTGGGCTAGATATAGAAGTACTGTGTAATAATTTATGAATAATTTATATTACTTTTGGCTATTGGGATGCTTAGTGTATTAATATATTGGTTTAGTTTAATACAGGGTAAAACAAGCAGAAAGGAAAGCAGCTGTTTGGAAAAACAAGCAGGTAGGAAAAAGAATGGCTCAAGTTAAGCCTCCCTTTAGTGAACACTTGGGGTATGTCTACATTGCATTTTGTACCCATGTCCAGGCACCTGCACCTGCGAACCAGTGTTTGCCAAGCATGCTTGCTAACATCTAAACTCCAGTGGATGCACACCTCACGCGCATATAGCCACATCCACACTGGCACTGCACAGAAATGTGTCTGACATTGGGATCTCTGGGAGTGCATCCTAGGGTTCTTAGCACCTTCTCAGCTGGAGCTGGTATGCAGTGTATGTGGGAGAACTTGTCTGTCTGTCCTATGGCTCTGTACAGATGTGTTCTCAGCCCACCAACACATCCAGACAAGGTTCTTCCTTTCTGTGCATTCCCTGTTTCACCCATTCCAGCCAGAGACAAGCCATGGATCCTGCACGAGTTGAAGAGCTATTCCTGCTTGCAGCTTATTGCAGGACACAGACAGAATGTCTGCAAGATGTTGGTGGACATGTCAGTGACAGTGTCTGGTTTTTTTAAGGCAATGGCTCTTGGAGAGAACGGAGCAGCCATGGCAGCTGCAGCGGCCTATTCTAGAGCCTAGAGAGTTTCTAAGTCAACCAGTGATATAGAAAAATACAAAATAAAATTATCCAATCAGAGCTAAATATATCCAATGTTTATAGTGCAATGTATTGTAATTTTGTCAGAAATTCTATATAACAATGTTATATTTTACAAAAATAATGCTATATAACACACAGAGAAGAGTCAATTAAGCAAACATTTTCTTTTTTATTCAGCCTCATTAAAAAAAAGATATGCACTTACACTTTAAATCAGAACATTTGAAAAAAATAAATGGACTTTACTAAAAATAACTCAACATGATTTTCATTAGGATGCAAAGTATACAGCTATAAAAGCCTGGGAGATTATTTTAAAGGAAAAACAACAAAACAGACAGAGGAAGACCGTGACCTGGAATCAGAACTTAGCAGTACAAGATACATTTTCATTCAGAAAACAAACTCATTGTTGAGCAATCAAGGTGGAAGATTTTACAGCTCACAATCACTTTCATTGCTTTTCGAAACCAAGGATAAAAGACAGAGTAAATCAAAGGATTAATGGCAGAGTTGGAATAAGCAAACCAAATCGCAATGTCAAAGATAAGGGGTGGAATTATGAAGTTGCGGAAAGCATCAATTGTTACAATTATCAAATAAGGTGACCAGAATACCAAGAAAGCAATCACAGGTATACCCAGGGTTTTAGCAGCTTTCCTCTCTCTTCTGCCAACTCTATCACTGTAATTATTAGATGACTGGGTGTTGTTGCTCATCATCTCTATCATTCTAACTTGTTGTTTAGCCACAGCAAAGATCCTGCCGTAAAGCATTATCATTGCAAAGAAAGGTATGAAATAAAGGAGAGAGGATACAACCACCCACATTTTATTTAAGATAATCTGACAACTCCCTGCACAGGAGAGGCCATTTACTAATTCTTGCATCTCTTTGTCATTAGACCCAGTGAAGACAACAGAAAAATTGATTACTAATGAAAATATCCAGGCAACAGCTATGAACATTCCTGAAACTGGCACTGTGAACTTGATGGGATAAATTAAAGGGTTGTTGACAGCAACATATCGATCAACAGAGATGAAACACAAGTGAAATATTGATGCTTGGCACAAAGATACATCTAAACAATAGTGAAATCTACAGAATATTTCCCCAAAATACCAGCATGTTTCAACAGATCTTACAGTGCTAAAGGGCAACACAGTCAGACCCAAACCAAAGTCAGCACATGCCAAGGAGGCAATCAAAAAATGTGTAGGTGAGTGAAGCTGCTTAAAATAAACAATGGAAACAACTACCATTAGATTTCCACCTACTGTAAAAATCACCAGCAAACCAAGCACAATATACAAAGATACTCGGAGTCCAGAAGACAATGGTGTTTTATAGCAAGATTCATTCATGTTCTCAAAGCAGTATTGCAAATCTTCGTTATCAACAAAAGTTGAGTTCATTATTTCCAACAAATTGAATTCCTGAACTGATGGTTATGATCTAGTAAAGGAAATACATGCGCCTATTTCCAACTTCTCCTGGAAAAAAAAGTAAATATGGGTGTTAATATAATAACTCCACAATATGATCTTGAACGCAGACATTAAGATTCATTCACAACTTTAAATATTACAAAAATGGAAGATTTCTGTAGCAGCCACTTTTCCCCGGTGATTTAAAATAAGTGAAATAACTGGAAAAAGAAATTATTTTAATTTATTGTATCTGGAGTTAAGGGTTCGTTCTTACTTGTTTTGAATCTTCCAATGCCTCACCCATCTGACAAATTCCTTTTCACAAATCAGTGTGAACTGAGGTGTGAAGAGAATGTTGGAACAGGCTTCAATTTATAGTAATGTGTCCTCCCCTGGGTTCTGACGTTCAGGTTAAAGACAAAGCCTGTTCTCTCCTCTCCCAAAGAAAAAATAAAGTCTGAGGCATACTCACTGATTTTCCTAAATAAAGTCCCTGTGGTAAAGTGTGGGAAAACGGAGATGACAATAAGCTATAAAAATCATTATTAAGTTCTGCTGCAAAATAAGACCTGAAAATCATACAACTTTTTTCAGTAACAAAATGTAGGGTCACAGTTTCCATTCTTTTATGTCAGCTTTATGCCATGTAATTCCATGGTGTCAAATTGTTATGAGGGAGTGAGGATCAGGGCCTGAGATTTTCATAAGTAATATCAAAACTGAGGTATGGAACTTCTTAGCCAGATCCTGTCTCTTTTGACTCTGCACATGCTGATTCTTACGAGTCTTTGTACATTTATTTCTACAAAATATGTTAACAGACTGTGATGAGGTATGCAAATCCCCCCTGGTGAGGAAAGGGTTAACAGGCTGCTGTGGGCTCAGTCCGTCCTGCTCTGCTGCGCTTGCAGTGTCAGGCTTGGAAGGAGGGTCTGAAATTGGAGAATGTAGGTCAGTTGGGGCTGACCTCTGTGAGAGGGGCTTGGACAGGGATTTCTTGAGAGACTGCTACCTGCCAGAGCCTCCCTGAAGATTAGTGTTTGCTGCCAGTGCTGTGCTTCTTAGGGTGGGGTAAGTGACAGCCAAATAAACCCACTTTGTTTTGTTACACCTGACCAAGCTGTTGGTAGTGGTTTGTCCTGAGCCCAAGAGTGACCCAGGTCACACAGACCAAGGATTTTTTTTTCTTTTTTACTTTCCCATGTAACCAAGTTCCTTTAACTGTTCCATGCCTATATATTTTTAAGGAATGCATTTTCATTCGGAAAGAAAAGTGCTACACTCATTATCAGATGATGCTCAGGTGATTTAATTTGTTTCAGCATATTTATTACCACATCCCAGTGAGGTAGGGAAGAATGATGATCCACCTGTTACCGACAAGGAACTGAACCACAGAGATCAAGTGGTTACCCAGAAAATCTGTGTGGCAGATGAGGAACTTGAACTGAAATCTTCTTTGAGTCCCTACTAGACCACGTCTTTTTACAGGAAAAGGAATCACAGTTCAGAACTGCGTGAACTTGTGGGAAGGACGCAGTCTGCCAGGAGAGTTTAAGGAAAAACAGAGGCCAGAATAAACTAGCAGGACTGGGAAAGTCTGAGGACAATGACATGGAGGAAGATGTTTGGAGTGTATGCAACAACTGGGGGAGTAATTCTGTCCCATCCAGACCATGTTTCCCAAATTAGTAGGACCTGGAATGAAGGAAGCTACAGCTGGAGAAGAGGAAGCTGTTCCTGAATGAAAAACTGTTCACTGACAGGGAGTATGATAATCAGAGTGAGAGTGAGAGAAAGCGACTGAAGAACCAGGGACCTGGTGATTCAGTAAATGCGGACAGAACGCAGTATCAATTCCACAGGGATTATGATGGTTAATTGTTTCCCCAGTTTAAGGAGGATGATATATTGATGTCTATTTCACTGCTTTTGAGAAGGCTTGTGATTTAAAATGCGTTCCCTCTGCAGATTGACTCCATTTTCTGTTGTCCTTCTTTGGGAGGTAAAGCCATAGATGCTTACAGTCCAATGTTTGGGACAGGCTGTGGGGACTACAAACAACTGAAAGCAGCTTTACTCCTCAGATTTGTACTGACTGCAGAGAGACACAGGGAAAAGGGGGTTTTGTTTGTTTGTTTGTATTGCAGGGAGGGGAGTCCAAAAGGATAACCTTGCCTGTATGGATGACTTTTATGGAGGTGGTAACTCAGGTAACTTTTCAGGGGTGGTGGGAGTGAGGGGAGCTAGAGCCCCTGCAATGGAAATATTGGGGGAGTGGATCTATGTTTCCACCCTCCTGATATTTTCAGCCCACACATTATCTCACAGAGGTAAGAGTGGGACCCATCTATGTTTCTCCCCTTGCGCATGTGCATGGGCTGTGGAGGGCTGGGGGAAAGAGTATAGGTGGTGCATAATGGAGGCTGGGGGAGGCTAAGCCTTCCCAAACCTCATGCTGCTGGGGTGGGGCAGTGGTGGATTTGGGGTCCCTGGAAAAATCTACCCCTACCACAGCCCCAGAGCTTTTCCAGTCTCGGGGCCATGGAGGGGGCAGGGCCTCGGGCGGGGGGAGAAGGGGGTGGAACAGGGGCGTGGCCACAGGGGAAGGGGTGGAACAGGGATGGGGCAGTGGGTGGAACGGGCAGGGCCATGGGAGAAGGGGTGGAACGGGGTGAGGTTGCAGGGGAAGGGGCAGAATGGGGTGGGGCCATGGGAGGGGCCTCAGGTGAAAGGGGTGGACTGGGGGAGGGGCTCCGAGCTCAGAGCTCTAGCCAGAGCCGGGAGCTTCACCCCAACCAAGGCCGAGCTCTCAACCCCTCTCACCCCCCACCCTAGCCAGGGCCATGGGGGGAGGTGCCAAGCTCTCAGCCCCCCCTGCCCTGCCCTGCCCTGGCCATGGCTATGGGGGGACTGAGAGCAGCGAGTGGGGGTGTGGCCTCTCGGCCGTAAGAGGCAGGCAGGGGGCTAGCCTCCCCATGGGGAAGCTTCACCCGCAGCCCATAAGGCAGAGGGAGAGGCAAAAGCAGGACCCAGAGGAGGGCCTGAAGCAGCCACAGCAGCACAAGAGATTAAATTGGCTGCAGGGGAGCAGGTGGAGAACATCCAGGAGAGGGGCAGGACTTGAAGCACGTGGGCTATCCAGGGTGAGGTGCGGGACAGGGCACCAGCACCTGGGTGGGCAGCAAGGGAACATTGTGCACAGGCCACCAGCCACTGCGGGGCAGGGAAGCACAGGGCACCAGTTCCACAGAGGCCCATTTGTGGTTCACTACTCTGTCAGCAACTTTTGTCAGGCCTGACATACTCACTACACCTCACACACTAGTGTCATGATATTTTTCTAAAAGTTGACCTGTAATATGTCATTGGAAAACTAATAACTCACTGATCATTAATATTCTTGAGTGATGTATGTATGCTGTGTACATTTAGAGTTTTGGACATAAGCTGGAATGATGGCTAAAATGAGTTTAAGCCAGGCATGTCAGGGGGAGTTGATAAACTGGTCCGTCCTAGGCAAAGGAATGTGCATTTGTTTTCTAACCAGCCTGATGAGCAGGCAGAGACATATGTAAATGGATCTTCATTTAGGTAAACAGAGCTGACAAGCTAACAAATGTGGGAGGAAACAGCTTTGAGCAAGGAAGTGAAATATTATCTTGGCTTTAAAGACAGTGGGCTGAACCTCAAGTGAGAAGCCATTGAATCAACTGATTGTGTACCATATTAGGGTATTCTAAAAGTTTATCGAGTGAGATGTTTTATGAAAGGCTATGACACACAGGTGATTAATATCATGTTGAAATATATGTATTCACACTCTAGAAGGAATTACAGATACTCATTGAAATTAGGCTTTACAGCCTGTGCCCAAACAAAAGGAGATACAGGTCTCTCCCAGACAGGAGGGAATGTCACAGCTATTTACCTGTCTCCTATGTAAATTAAGCATGGCGGGATCAAAACAGCGGGAAGTCCCATTTATGTACAGGTGGATGGGAAGCCCAGAGAAAGGGAAAAACAGCGTGAGATCACCCTGCCTCTTGAAACAAGGTAATTGAACTTTGGAAAATATAAGCAAAGACAGAAGCCATCCTTGGCATCCATCACTAGACAGATCCAAGGGAACAGAACTCTTGCAAGTTGAGAAATATGGGTCCTTCAAATAAGATGGGGGTTGAAGTCTCTGCAAAGTGAATATAGCTGAAAAATCTGCTTAGGCAAAAATCTTACACAGGAAAACAAGGGAAGACAGTACCTGGTACTTCTGTGGAAGGTTCTAAGTGAGGGAAAGCCAGCCATGGATGGGAAGAAGGAAGATTGGTGTGAGAAAACATCTTGAACAAAGCCTGTACCTTGCTAGATTAAGTTTTGGACTTTTGGATTTGTGACTTCATTTTTATTTGCTTGTAACCATCTCCACTTTTATTTCCTTTACCTGGCATCACGTAACCTATGTCCTATTGTTAATAGGTTTGTTTTGTTTTTACTATAAATCAACTCAGTGCTGTGTTCGCAAGGAAGGGTGTACTTACCCCAGTTAACATGCTGTGATGTGTGTATGAACCTTTTTATTTCTCTGAGCTGTCCAGGAGAGGGCTGCACGCTTCAGGGCACAGAGTTTTGGGGAAATTGAGGACTGGGAATGTGTTGGGGCCACCCTGCTGGTTGCCATGAAAGCTGGTGGAAGCCATAGTGGGGCTGTGAGGCTGTAGACCGGCTGCTGAAGTCAGAGCTGCTGAACCAGGGCTGTCTAGCACACTGACACTCAGGTGGTGATTGCATGATTGTGGGCCGGCTGTGAGTGTCCCAAGCTGGGAGCTACAGAAGCAAAGCATTGTAAGGCAGCCAGGGTTGTAGTGCAAGTGGTGACAAAACCCCTTACTGGTCTGCATTGCGCAACCAGAACCTGTGCCAGCACCCCCCTCCAAAGAGCCTCAGTAACTCCCCTCGATCCCCCTCCTATCCCTCTGTCCCCACCCCATTCACAACAAGCTTCCTCCACCCCACCCCCAACTCAGCTGAGGGATTATCTCTGCAAATGAGGCAAAGATGCATAGATTCCCAGGTGAGAAGGGACCATTGTGATCATCTTGTCTAACCTCCTCTGTAACACAGTCCATAGAACTTCCCCAAAATAATTCCTAGAGCAGATCTTGTAGAAAAAAATCTAATCTTGATTTAAAAATTGCCAGTAATGGAGAATCCATCGTGATCCTTGGTAAATTGTTCCAATATTTAATTATTCTAATTGTTAAAAATTTACACCTTGTTTCCAGTCTGAATTTGTAGATTTTCAATGTCCGGCCTTTGGATCGTTTTATACCTTTCTCTGCTAGATTGAAGAGGCTATTATCAAATATTGTTTTCCATGCAGGTACTAATAACCTCTGATCAAGTCACCCCTTAACCTTCTGTTTGGTAAGCTAAATAGATTGAATTATTTAAGGCAGTGGCTCTCAACCTTTCTTGACTACTGTACCCCTTTTAGGAGTCTGATATGTCTTGTGTACCCGCAAGTTTCACCTCACTTAAAAACCGCTTGCTTCCAAAATCAGATATAAAAATATCACAGAACACTATTACTGAAAAATTGCTGACTTTCTCATTTTTACTATATAATTATAAAATAGATCAACTGGAATATAAATATTGTACTTACATTTCAATGTATAGTATATAGAACAGTATAAACAAGTCATTGTCTGTATGAAATTTTAGTTTGTACTGACCTCGCTAGTGCTTTTTATGTAGCCTGTTGTAAAACTAGGCAAATATCTAGATGAGTTGATGTATCCCCTGGAAGATCTCTGCATACCCCCAGGGGTACGTGTATCCCTGATTGATGGTCACTGTTATAAGGCATGTTTTCTAAACCTTTGATTTTTCTTGTGGCTCTTCTCTCGACCCTCTCCAATTCCACAACATCTTTACTGAATTTTGGACACCAGAAAAGAATTCCAGCAGCAGTTGCACTTGTGCCAAATACAGAAGTACAATAACCTCTCTATTCCTACACTAGACTCCCTTGTTGATGCATCCAAGGATTTCATTCACCCTTTTGGCTACAGAGTCACACTGGGAGCTCATGTTCATCTGATTATCCACCATGACCCAAATCTTTTTCAGACACTATTTCCCAGGATAGAGTCCTCCATCATGTAAGGATGGCCTATATTCTTTGTTCTTAAATGTATATTTATATTTAATCATATTAAAATGCACATTGTTTTCTTGAACCCAGCTTACCAAGCGATCCAGATATATCTGTATCACTGACCTGTCTTCTTCTTTATTTACCACTTCCCAAATATTTGTGTCATGTGCAAACTTTATCAGTGGTGATTTTATATTTTCTTCTAGGTCATTGATAAAAATGTTAAATAATGTAGGACTAAGAACTGTCCTCACTAGAAACACCCACTTGATGACTATTCCCTGTTTACAATTACATTTTGAGACCTATCAGTTAGCCAGTTTTTAATGCATTTAATATGTGCCATGTTAATTTTCTATATTTCTAATTTTAATCAATTTTAATGTTGTATAGCATCAAGTCAAATGTCTTGCAGAAGTCTAAGTATATTAGATCTATTACCTTTATTTTTTGATGAGATTATACATTTGGTTGGTAAAGATATCAAGATAGTTTGAGAGGATCTATTTTCCATAAACCCATATTGATGGTCATTAATTATATTACCCTCCTTTATTTCTTTATTAATTGAGTTCCATTTCAGCCACTCTTTTATCTTGCCTGGGATAGATGTCAGACTGGTGGGTTTATAATTACCTGGGTCAACCCATTTATCTTTTATAAATACTGGCAAATCACTAGCTGTCGTCCAATCTTCTAGAAGTTCCCCAGTGTTCCAAAACTTATTGAAAATCAACATTAATGATGTAATGAGCTCATTAGTCGGCTCTTTTAAAACCTTTGGATGCAAGTTATCTGGACTTGCTGTTTTAAAAATGTTTAACTTCAGCAGCTGCTGTTTAACATCCTCCCGGGATACTAGTAGAATGGAAAGAGTGTCACCATCTAATATGACTACATCATCTGTTGTGTTTTTTTCCCCAAGATACAGAACAGAAATATTTATTGAACATTTCTCTCCTTTCTACATCACTATTGATAATTCTACCATTTTCACCTAGAAATGGACCAATAACATTGTTAGGATATTTTTGGTTCCTAATATTCTTTAAAAAACCTCCTCCTTATTGTCCGTAACTCTGCTGGTCCTAGAGTTCTCCTTGTGTCCCTTTGTTTCCCTTATCAGTTTTCTACAATTCCTAGCTTCTTTGAATTCCCTCTGAACCAGGTTTATTTCCCTCTAAACGAGGCTGATTTTTTGGAGTTGTATATTGAACAGAGCTGGGAGGGAAGCCAGCTCTGAGGAACACCGGAGACCACAGGGAGAAGCAGTGTCATGTCTGTAATAAACTGGATCATATCATCTGGAATTGCCCATTTCATCCATTAGGGATAAGTCTGGTCCTAGAGTGACAGCCTGTATCTCAAACTTAAGGAGTTAACTGTGTGACTCAGCCTCTGGAGGGAGGGAGTTGCCCAACCAGCTCATCTGGGGCATACAGTGTATGTGCTTAGGAGTTAACTCCTAAAACCCTGGTACATTAGTCCTGCTGTACCCAAATGGGAACAGAAACAATGGATCCCCAAGGGGGCAGACAGTGGAAGTTAATGGGAATAAATTCCAGGCATAGAGGGACACAGGCATAGCCCACATCCTAGTCTCACCGCATGTAGTGAAACCACACTAGGTGCTGGGGGGAAGACATAAGTGGGTAAAAGTTCAAGGATAAAACCATTTGCTCTGCCTTTAGCCTAGGTCCTATTAAAGAAGCAGGTGGGTGCAGGGATGCTGGTGGTGGCGGGGATGATAGAGGATATTCCATCTGATGTTTTTCTGGGAAAATGATGTAACAGGTTTGAGCACGGGCAAAGTGTGAACTGCTGGCTGGGGGAGGCTAGCTTCCAGTCCAGCCCCTTTTGCCTGAGGCCCCGACCCTTCTGCCCCCCCTCCACCAGAGCCCAGAGCATTGCTACTGCCCTCTCAGGCTAGCCCCCCCAGCCCCGGAGCACAGGGAGGGCGTGCAGCGCTTACCCAGCCCTCCTAGCACTGTGAGGGCTGGCACATGGCCCCAGCTCCAGAGCACTGGAAGTAGCCCCCACTAGCCCCGGAGCACTGGGAGGGCAGGCAGCACGGCCCCAGTCTGAGCCAGGGCAACCGCATTGGGGGACTGGAGCCGCAAGTAGAGTGGGAAGCAAAAGAAGGGCGCCTGATGGCAGAGCATGGGTGGGGCCAGGCCTAGCTGTTTGACGAGGCACAGCCTCCCCCAGCCTATGATAGCCACCACCCATGGGTCTGAGGAAGAACGCTATTCCACTACCTCAGTTAGCAAAGGGGAGGATGGAAATAGAAGGCTGTTGTCACTCACAGCAGCTACAGGCTGTCTGTGAAAATGCACATGAAGTAGGTGGAAGAAGGGAGGGGACTTTTCCCACCCCTCCCCCTTAATAAAAGAAAGAAATGGGAAACCCAGGAGACTGCCCAGTTCTCCAGGATGTGTGAGCCAAGCAGGCTGTAGAGTCATTTTCACTTTCATCCCCTGGCCCAATGACTATTCCTTGTCAGTCATAGTCAGTCCTAATGACAATGAATAGTATTTGGGCCAAAGAGCAAAAGACTGACTCTACAGCCTGGTGGTAAAGGCATTCACCTAGAATGTGGGAGACCCAAGTCCCTGCTCCAATAACTATTTTAGACATAGTGGAATAGTTTCAGCAGGATAGACTGAGAGACCTGTACCAGAATATTCTACAGTGCAGTGGCTAGACCACTCTCCTGCAATGTGGGAGACACAAGTGCAAATCCATTTCTACGGCAGGCAGAAGAAGGAAATCAAACCTAAATCTTCCATATCCCAAGGGGGATATAAAATGTTGCAGAAAGCTAAACTGGAGATATATAGAACACAGAACCTCTTTCCTTCCACACCCTTTGGAACCCTATCTAAATCCTGGGCCTCGAAGACCATAGAAAGAAAGATTTTCACCCCTTAGAACAGTGAGTATACCATTACCCCCTCATCTTCTGCCATGGAATGAGTGAACACATTCAGAAAGAATAGGACCAGCTATAACACCAGCCTAATGCCCTTTAAATATTCAGATAGAAGAACTAGACCTCACCCTTTGCTGAGGAAGCAACTGTTAGGCCTTGAGTGACTGTTTCTGACCTCATTATGTTGGTGAAATCAGTGAAGGTCCTGAAGGGGTGAGACACAGAAGGAAGTGTCATGGTAAAGAAAAGCAGAAAGACATTCAAAGGCTTGTTTGTAAAGGGGCCATGAAGAATGCAGAAGAGTTGTAGAAAGCAAGGAGCATGTTTCAGGAGCTCATGAACAGCCTGGAACTGCAAGAAACCAGGGAAGCAGGAAACAGGAGAATCCAAGAGAGGAAGGGAGCTCGTTGGGAGTCTGCTGATAGTGTCGTGAGTTGTCAGCGTACCAGGAGTTTATCAGAGACAGAGATAGAAAAGAGAGGGAAGTATGCCTAAGGAGGGTTTAAAACTTCACAAGTAGGCTGAGAGGAGCCTAGAACACATTGCTGGATGTTTGGGGCATTTATCAGGAATCATATGAAACCTGGGAATTCCAGAGTGCTGTTCCCAGTCTCTGTGATACTCAGCACTTGCATGCAGAGTGACACTCAATATCACTTCCTTTATTCACCATTCATCGTTTCTCCACTGTTGTCTGGGAACTTCCATCGTATTAGAACAGACTACTGTAATTCAGCATGATACTAGAAGTGCAGGAAACTATTTCCTCCAAAAATCAAGATACCCAGTCATTTGGTTGGAGAGAGGATTGGTTTAACATATATTATTAAAATCCTTTTGCTACTATTACAAATACAAAAAAACTGCAGGAAAAGTTCAGAGTTCTTTGAGGAGGGATCATAAAATTTCAGGCTATCACACTCATACCAACAGCACTAGAGCTACTTAAAGCCACACAGGGGAAAAGGTAACTTACATGGAGTTCACTGCAGCTTATTCTTTAAAAGGGAATTATAAGACAACATTTTAATCAGCCTCAACAATTTGCCCATTAGCAGGGCTTCTTCCTTGTGGTTCTCTCCTTGATTGTGGAAAGAGGTGGGGGCCTATATAGACCTTTTGTTTCTCAGCATGCCTTCTCCCAGATTAGGAGCAGTTATTTCTGCCATAATCACTACATGCCCTCCCCTGTTGTATTCTTCTGGTTCTGAGAGAGAAAAAGTGGCTGGCATGGAGAGGACCTCTAATCCACCCTGCTCACAGAATGGAGCTTTGTGTTCTAAAAACAGAATGATCAGAATGGACTTCTTTATAAATGCCAGCCTGCTTCCTTGAGATCACCTACTTCTCAGTAATCCCCTGTCATTCAGGTATTTTAAAGGTGACCCGGGACTGGTACAGAGTTGGTCTATATGAGTTGTCTCAAAAGCTTTAAATGACCTGTATACCCCATTCAGTCACTCAGAACGTCATGGAGGGCATACAGCATCATAATACTTTGATATTTTAATCACTATTGCTAAATAAGGAAATGGTCTGACTACCATTAAATCAATAGGACTTTTGGTATTAACCCTAGATGGAATCTAATTAGACCTTCATTTCTGTGCATGTACTGTATGTCTATCTACATTATTTTTGGTCCAGTAGCTTTGTGGAAAGCAGTGTGGGTTGGAATTATGGTCATATTGAAGTTGCCATTATGACTTGAATTTTCCCTGCAACAACTGTTCTGTCCTATCTGCATCTGATTTGCAAGTTGCATAAGATGCCTATTTCCCTCAGCCCCCATTCCTATCCCCATCTCTGCTAGGTAGGTTTTTCATGGGCTCTGTATGTTTCCTATTGTTCACAGTGGCCTATTCTAGGGTCTAGAGAGTTTCTAAGTCAACCAGTGATACAGAAAAATACAAAATAAAATTATCCAATCAGAGCTAAATATATCTGTTTATAGTGGAATATATTGTAATTTTGTCAGAAATTCTATATAACAATGTTATATTTAACAAAAATAATGCTATATAATACAGAGAAGAGTCAATTAAGCAAACATTTTCTTTTTTATTCAGCCTCATTAAAAAAAAGATATGCACTTACACTTTAAATCAGAACATTTGAAAAAAATAAATGGACTTTACTAAAAATAACTCAACATGATTTTCATTAGGATGCAAAGTATACAGCTATAAAAGCCTGGGAGATTATTTTAAAGGAAAAACAACAAAACAGACAGAGGAAGACCGTGACCTGGAATCAGAACTTAGCAGTACAAGATACATTTTCATTCAGAAAACAAACTCATTGTTGAGCAATCAAGCCGGAGCATTTTACAGCTCACAATCACTTTCATTGCTTTTCGAAACCAAGGATAAAAGACAGAGTAAATCAAAGGATTAATGGCAGAGTTGGAATAAGCAAACCAAGCCACAATGTCAAAGATAAGGGGTGGAGTTATGAAGTTGCGGAAAGCATCAATTATTACAGTTACAAAATAAGGTGACCAGAATACCAAAAAAGCGATCACAGCTATACCCAGGGTTTTAGCAGCTTTCCTCTCTCTTCTGCCAACTCTGTCATTGAAATTATCAGACGACTGGGTTTTGTTGTTCATAATCTCTATCATTCTAGCTTGTCGTTTAGCCACAGCAAAGATCCTGCTGTAAAGCACTATCATTGCAGAGAAAGGTATGAAATAAAGGAGAGAGGATACAACAATACACGTTTTATTTAAGATAATCTGACAACTCCCTGCACAGGAGAGGCCATTTACTAATTCTTGCATCTCTTTGTCATTAGACCCAGTGAAGACAACAGAAAAATTGATTACTAATGAAAATATCCAGGCAACAGCTATGAACATTCCTGAAACTGGCACTGTGAACTTGATGGGATAAATTAAAGGGTTGTTGACAGCAACATATCGATCAACAGAGATGAAACACAAGTGAAATATTGATGCTTGGCACAAAGATACATCTAAACAACAGTGAAATCTACAGAATATTTCCCCAAAATACCAGCATGTTTCAACAGATCTTACAGTGCTAAAGGGCAGCACAGTCAGACCCAAACCAAAGTCAGCACATGCCAAGGAGGCAATCAAAAAATGTGTAGGAGAGTGAAGCTGCTTGAAATAAGCAATTGAAATAATTACCAGTAGATTTCCACCCACAATGAGAATTGTCAGCAAACCAAGCGCAATATACAAGGTTACTCGGAGTCCAGAAGACAATGGCATTTTATAGCAAGATTCATTCATGTTTTCAAAGCAGTATTGAAAATCTTCCTTATCAAAAAAAGTTGAGTTCATTATTTCCTCCAAGTCTTATTTTTGAATTACTGAACTGACGTTTATGATCCAGGAAAGGGAGAATATGCTCCTGTTTCCTACTTCTCCTGAAAAAAATGAATAGGGATGTTAATAGAATAACTCCACAAACTTACTTTAAACACAGAAATTAAGATGAATTCAGAAAGTTAAAAAAATTGTAAAAATGTAAGATCTCAGTAGCCGCAGATTTTCCCTAGTAATTTAAAATAAGAAAAAAGAAATGATTGTGGTTATTGTGTTTGGATTTAATAATAGGAGTCGTTCTTACTTGATTTCTGCCTGCCAATGCCTCATCTTCTGAGAAACTCCCTTTCATAAATTGATTTGAACTGAGGTATGAAGAGAACACTAGAAAAGGCTTGCAATTTATATTAGTGTTTTCTCCCCTGAGCTCTTGTGTCAGAGTTAATGACAAAGCCTGTTCACTCTTCTCCCAAAGCAAAAACAATAAATCTGCATCAGCCTCACGGATCTTTCCAAATAATGAAGCCACTGTGATGGAGGATGGGAACCCTAAATTGAAAATGAGGTGTAAAAAATGTTGTTAAATTGTTTGTGTAGCAAAACAAAGATTTACTGTCACACTTTCCAGTATCTCTAGAATATCTGGCAGAAAACAGGAAATTTCATTTCCACCCATATTTAACGCAGGACTGGTCTACACTGGAAAATTAGGTCAGCATAAGTACGTTGCTCAGAGGTGTAAAAAATCCACACCCCTGAGCAGCATAGTTAATCGGACCTAAAACCCTATGGTTAGCACTAGCCTTAGCACTAGGGTGACAGAAGAATTCTTCCACTGGCCTATCTACCACCTGTCCTACGCTGATGCGAGCACCCCTTCCATCGATGTAGGTAGTGTTTACACCTAAGAGCTATGCCTCTGTAGTGCTTTAAGTATAGACAAGCCCTCCGTCTCATGCCAGTCTTCAGCCCTCATCCTGCAAACACTTACATACATATGAAGCTTTTCTTACGTAAGTAGCCCCACTGAGTTTAACATTCCTACTATCTACAAGCCCAGTAAACTCTCATGGCCTTTTTTAGTAACAACATTTAGGGCTATATCCTCCACTCCCTTACACCAGTTTTATGCCAGTCAGCCGTGTAATGCCATTGCATAAAATTGGTGTGACAATGTGGAGAATCAGGCCCTTAGATTCTCATATGTGTCATTACCAGTAATTTTTGGAACTTCTCAACCAGACCCTGTTACTTCTGTCTCTCCAGATATGTGAGTGATTAGGTGGCATCTGATCTATCTGAATCTTTACAACTTTATTTTCACTGTTACCAGAGCAAGGAGTTTCTTTAGCTTTCCTCTAATCAAGTTTCTCTTGCTCCAGCCACACAAACATGAAAGACTTGTTCTGGAAGGGAGCTTGTTCTGGAAGGCACTATATTCAAAATACTGGGTTACACTCAAGAGCCTGGATTTTTTTCAGGCACGTGTTACAATGTTCAAATGAAGTTTTTTATTATTAACATATCAACACAATATTGCAGCACATTCTTCCAACAACATCAGCAACTCTTGGCCGAATAGCTTCCCAGTCGATGGGGAATCAGGATGCAAAATCTGGGTATATTCTAAGTGTAATTTACTTTATTATAGGTGGTGCAGGTAATGACATTTGTAGTTAACATTGCCTGATGCTTCCCATTATAAGACCCCTTTACAGTTGCTTATAATTTTGCTAAAATAACAGTTTGGACTGAAATTTTCCATGCTTCCGGCTTAAATTGATCGATTGATTGATCTGATTGGAAAATTTCAGCAAAAATGGTTCTGCTGTTTTTCAGAAGTAAATTAGGGGAAAATATGTTTTGTCCATGTTAAAAAAAAAATTAAACTGTTTAATTGGAGAAATTCTAGCACCTTCATGATTTGAGCAGGAACTTAAAATCTGACAGTGGGTTGGGGGATTGCCTTTTGCCATCTCCATGAAAATCCACCCACATTTGGCCACGTTACAAGCCTCTGAAAATCTCAGTTCACGCATATTCAGTAGAGACTTGTTAGTTTGGCAGTTAACTTCTGAAGATTCCATCTGCACCGGGCTATTTGCTGACCAGACTTTATTTGTGACATTCCCAAAGAATGATCGAGCATGCTCCAGCTGCAAGGGCTCAGAAGCACTTCCCCAGAAATTGTTCCTCACAGCAGCTAGAGGCAGCTGTGGTACAAGACATAGGAACTGAGAGCAGGGAAACTTTCTTTCATGTATTCTCAATGGTCCCCATGCTGGTGCCTAGACAGCAAAGAGGAGAAGTGGAAAGGAAGGTACCTGACTAGAGAAGAAGATTCTATTCCTGCCTCTACCATATTCAAAAGTTTGGTGTAAGTGCCCAATATAACATTGGAACTCTGAGTCATAGAGTTCCGATGTTATATTGGGCATTTACACCGAACTTTTCACAACTTTAACTGTGTGGTCTCTCTTTTCTGGGTGCCCAGCTTGAGAGACTCAAATCTGATTTGCAGTAGTGCTAATAAAACACAACAGTGGTTGTCTTCAGTGAGAGCTCTGGTCTGAACAAATAAAGTGCTATAAAATGCTAAGTTCTCTGCAAACTCAGGCCACAGGCATGCCAAATAGAATACAAGCTGGAGTAGTCAAAGATAGATAAGTAGGGTTTTGTGCACATTATCAATAAAATTTATTTACCATATAGGCACCATTTATGCCAAACACTATACTTTAAGCCTTTCTCCCAATCTGAGCAAAATGTGTATAGCACAGCAAAAGGCCTATGAACCGCTTCTGTTCTCAAAATAGGGTATAAAGTGGCCTTTAAATAGTACATGGGCCTTATACGCTAGCCTTCTGGACAGAGGGTTATTTCACCTGCTCAGAAGAAAATACTTTCATTGTTTTTGTTTCTCCCTGTTGTCAAAAATACATATATGAGATCACATTTCCTATCCAAATTAACAGACTTCACAAACTAAGATTATGTATGAAATATGACTAAAATACACTAGTTCCTATGTGAGTGACAATGCTTGCTTACCTGCCTTTGATAAGTTTTTGGCATTCCAATTACTAGTCCCAGTTTTTATCTGTTTTGTAACAATTCGCTCGTGGTTTTTGTCAGAGTGGACAAACAATATGAATTTCAGTACTGTTGTACTGAGGAAAAGAGAAAGGAGTGTAAACTCTAGCAAGTCAGGTGTAAAATTATAATTAATCAGGCCAAAAAGAATTTGAAGAGCAACTAGCAAAAGACACAAAACTAACCACAATTTGTCTTAAGTACATCAGAAGCAGGAAGCATTCCAAACAATCAGTGGGGCCGCTGGACAATCAAGGTGCTAAAGGAGCACTCTGGGAAGACGAGGCCATTGCCGAGAAGCTACATGAATTCTTTGTATCCGTTTTCACTGTGGAGGACGTGAGGGAGATTCCCACACTGGAGCCATTCTTTTTAGGTGACAAATTTGAGGAATTCTCACAGATTGAGGTGTCAATAGAGGAGGTTTTGGAACAAATTGATAAATTAAACCGTAATAAGTTGCCAGAACCAGACGGTATTCACCCAAGAATTCTGAAGGAACACAAATATGAAATTGCAAAGCTACTAACTGTAGCACGTAACATATCATTTAAATCAGGGTCTGTACCAGATAACTGGAGGATAGCTAACATGACGCCAATTTTTTAAAAAGGCTCCAGAGGCAATCCTGGCAATTAAAGGCCTGTAAGTCTAACTTCAATACCAGGCAAATTGGTTGAAACTATAATAAAGAACAGAATTATCAGACACATAGATGACCACGATTTTCTGGGGAAGAGTCAACATGGCTTTTGTAAAGGGAAATCATGCCTCACCAATGTTTTAGAATTCTTTGAGGGGGATCAGCAAACATGTGGACAAGTTGATCCATTGAATATAGTGTACTTGGATGTTCAGAAAGCCTTTGACAAGGTCCCACACTAAAGGCTCTTAAGCAAAATAAGCATTCATGGGATAAAAGGAAAGGTCCTCTCTTGTATCAGTAAATGGTTAAAAGACAGGAAACAAAAGGTAAGAATAAATGTTCAGTTTTCACAATGGACAGAGGTAAGTAATGGGGTCCCCCAAAGATCTGTACTGGAATCAGTGGTGTTCACCATATTCATAAATTATCTGGAAAAAAAGTTAACCAGTGAGGTGGCAAAGTTTGCAGATAATACAAAATTACTCAAGATAGTTAAGTGCAAAGCTGACTGTGAAGACATACAAAGGAATCTCACAGCACTGGGTAACTGAGCAAGAAAATGGCAGATTAAATTCAGTGTTGATAAATGCAAAGTAATGCACATTGGAAAACAATCCCAACAGTACATATAAAATGATGGGTCTATATTAGCTGTTACCAGCCAAGAAAGAGATCTTGGAGTCATCCTGGATAGTTCTCTGAGAACATCTGCTCAATGTGCAGCAGCAGTCAAAAAATCTAACAGAATGCTAGGAAAGGGATAGATAATAATAGAAAATATCATAATGGCACTATATAAATCCATGGTAAACCCGCATCTTGAATAATGTGTGCAGTTCTAGTCACCCTATCTCAAAAAAGATATATTAGAATTGGAAAATGTACAGAGAAGGGCAACAAAAATGATTAGGTGTATGTAACAGCTTCCATATGAGGAATGATTGAAAAGAGTGGGACCATTCAGTTTAGAAAGGAGACAACTAAGGGGGGATATGAGAGAAGTCCTTAAAATCATAACTAGTGTGGAAAAAGTGAATAGGAGCATGTTATTTATTCCTTCATATAACACAAGAACCAGGGATTACCTTAAAAATTAATAGGCAGCTGGTATAAAACAAACAAAAGGAAGTACTTCTTCACACAACACATAGTCAACCTGTGGAACTTCTTCTCAGAGAATGTTGTAAAGGTCAAAAGTATAACTATGTTAAAAAAAGAACTAAATAAGTTCATGGAGGATAGGTCCATCAATGGCTATTAGCCAAGATGGTCAGGGATGCAACCCAATACTCTGGGTGTCCTTGAGCATTTGACTGCCAGAAGCTGGGACTAGAGAACAGAGGATGGATCACTCAATAAGTGCCCTGTTCTGCTCATTCCCTCTGAAGCATCTGGCATTAGCTACTGTCAGAAGACAGGATACTGGGCTAGATGGACCGTGGGTCTGACCCAGTATGGCCATTCTTATGTAGTTTACTAATGTAAAGGAAACACATGCAGTGGTGACACGAGTAGGTACAGATCCTAACTCAAGACCATTTTTTTCTTTAACAATGTTTATTCTCAGCACATAAACCTTTGGCTTGGACTTGTAACAGTTTGGAATGACTTTCTGAAATACTGAGTTTTGTCTCAGTCATTTCAAACAAACCTATCCCTACCTGGAACACTGAAGCATAGGACCCAAACTTATAAATACATATGTATGCATATGTATTATATATTATATATATATATGTTATATAATATTATATATTATATATATATATTATATATTATATGCATATGTATTATATATTATATAACAAACATAATGCATTGTTATTATGCATATGAATAATAACAATGAGGAGCATGGGCACAGGAACAGAAGAGGGCCCGGGCACAGATCTGATTGGCTTCACCTGCTGGTGGCTCAGCCAGCTGTGAGGTGACCCAGCCACTGGCCTCCAGGTATTTTAAGCCCCTCAGAGTCTGAACAGGGTCTAGTCACTGCCCCTGTCTTGGGGTCTCTAGGCACGCTCTTGGGGTGCAGACTCTTGGGAAGCCATGGCAGCTGTCTGTTTAGCATCCCCCCCTGAGAACTGTGACCACATGGCCCAGCTGCCAAGCACCCGGGCTTTGTGCTGACTCCTCAGGTTCCTCTGTAGCTTAAAACAAACCCTCTCTCAGAACTCCACTCAAAAGTGTTGGCCTTATGGGTTACCTCCTTAAAGGGCCATATGGTAGGTATAGCATATAACACAAAAACACCTTTCACAGAATTCTAATACATTATTTCTCTTTATTTAAGCACAGAAAATACAGATTACAGATCATATAGAACACAACAAACATCCTAAATACTGCCCCTTACTCTCGCTCACCCTTTGGAAGTCCTTAGGGGACCAGTATTCAGGTAGACAGAGTTCATCCCCACACACACAACCCCTTCACAGGCTCTTGAAGTAGTTTCCCTCATCCTGAGCTTGTGAAAATGGCCAACAAATCCCAAACAGAGCAGCTTCTGCCCTTTTATAACCTTCCAGTCCCTCAGACATGTGACTCCCTGGTCAATCTTAACAGATGACCTTAGGGTCCTACCAAGTAACTTTGTTATCAGGCAATCTCTCCCCTGACAAACCAGTTCTCACCTTCAAAATGCATTTTGCAGCGTAATAAGGATACATTCAGAGATCTCATCATCTCACACAGAATTCATAAATTTTACATGTTAGAGATACAATTTCCTGCAAAATCATTGAAAACCCTTACTGAATTAAGTTTAAGTATCTTTGGGATCCATTGTATTAAATTAACAGTTTATGTATAATTTTGAGCCAGGATCATATGTAACCTCTCTAGTTAGTTGGGAGATGTGATGATCAAAAGCCTGGATGATCAAAAGACTATGTTAGACAATGTGCATGACAAAAATTGACTTTGGGGACAATATGTGTGAAGTGAACTTACTGGGATATACAGGAGAGGTGTATGCAAATTCCCCACCTCTGGTTATGCAACAACCCAGCCTTTTGAAGCTATGCCCTGAGGAGTAAGCCATTGACTGCTGATCACATAAGGTCAAGATCAAAGACCAAAACTATATAAAGGAAAGACTGAACTATTCATGGTTGTTCTGGTTCTGAATCTGAGACTGTTATGAACTAGTAGGCACATGGAAAACCCTAGTTGTGGATTTTGAAGGACTGATCCCAAGGATGGAGTTGGAGTGTCCTCTAGGAAGCTTTTTAGCATGCATTATCTCTGGTAAACTTTCACTGTTTTTAATATGTTTTCTTGGTAATACTTCCACCTTAAGCATAAAGTGCTTGTTTATAAATTCGTTTGTGGTAAATTGTAACAGCTGGCATTTACAGCTGTTCAGAGCCTTCAGAGAGACAGCAAAGCACAGATGCTGGCCTATTTAGGCAGCCTGGCTTGCTGGGGATATCATAGTGTAAGCGGGGAAATGTGCAGCCTGGAAACACCCTGATCAGGAGGAAGAGAGATGCAGGTCTCTTCCCAGGCTAGGTGGTGGCTGAGACACTGGGAGCCTAGATTGGATGCCCTTGAGGAACCACAGAGGTGGGATACGGGTTACAGTTGCCTTGGTGACAGTACAGACAATTCCCCAAATCATTACATGTTCTCAGGGAGATGATTGTGGCTTTCTGAGCCTGTGCCAATCCTGCTCCCTCAGCTGCTTTAACTTATGCCACTTGAATAAGGTTTATAAGGGCTTATCTACATATAAACTGCCACAGTGGCGCCCTGTAGCACTTCAGAGAAGATGCTACCTATGCCATCAGCGTAGATAATCCACCTCCCGGAGAGGCAATAGCTAGGTTGATGAAAGAATTCTCCCATCGACCTACTGCTGTCCACGCTGGGGGAGAGATCGCATTAACTGTGGCACTCAGGGGTGTGGTTTTTCATACCCCTGAGCGATGTAATTATACCGACATAAATTCATAATATAGACCAGGCCTAAGGGCCTGAACACCACTAAAGGATCAACCTGCATTTCTGAGGAACCTATAAGCCATGGAAAATATAGCTTTGGAATGGAAGCGCCATCTCGACCATACTTCTACACCTACCCAAACTCATTGAGGAAGAAAGGACCTAAATCATATATGGCCCACAGCTACTTTGCCCTCACCAGCATGACAGACACACAGTTCCCCAGCAAGTGACCTCCAGGGCAGATGAACCCTGCCACGTTCAGAGCTTGCTCCATCAACTTTTCACATGCAGAAAACCATGGGGCAGGGGAACATCTGGGGCAGGTTGGGGGTAGGCCAGAGGAGTGAGGGGGTATATTGGCACTCTGGCCAGTGTAGTTAGGGTAGTTCTGCACCCTGATTATTCAAAAGTCAGAGGACCATAGAAGCCATACGAGCTAGAGTGCAATTTAGGGCTGCCCTAGTCTGCACTGGGAGCTGCACTGGAGCACAACAGACGCATCGGGATGATACAAGCTGCTTCAATCCTTGCTCCAATCTTAGCAGTGGAATGAGTTTGGCCTCGAGAGTAGTAGAAAAATGGCCAAAATGAGAGAGAGAGAGAGAGAGAAATACCCCACAGCAAGATTAATAAAGGTGGGATTGATTTTCGTTAACACACATACCATTACCAATGACCTCAGTTTCCTCCATCAATATTCCTGAAAAAGCAATTCAGTAATAATACCGAGATAACACCTGGTTGCTGTGGAAGACAGTTAAATTTGCCTTCAAAAAATAAAGGAAGGATTTTATCATGAGACTTAGGTCAAACATATGCATGACAGTATATACTTAGCTGAAGGACTGTCTTGTGATGAATCAAAGTAGATTGCTTAATGATGTTTTTTCAGACTCTACACATCTGTCAGTGTTTACACCCTTTACCAGAGGGATTTCACTTTATGGAATGATAAATAAATTTCCCTTGTGTTTTCTGTTTTTCCCCTCACCACACCCCTTAGTTCTGAGAGGACAGCGTGCATGTACTGTGTCATTAACTTTGCTAAGACAACTAAGAGGATAAAGCACTACTGAACACAAGCGTCTCTTCCTGCCTTCTATTCACATTTTAATCTATGGCTATATTTGAAGAAAAGCTTCTCAAAAGGTAAGGAATTAAGAATCCATCCAACTACAATGAAGTCAATGGGAGTTTTGCAATTGACTTAAACAGAAAGATCAGGCATCGAGGAAATTTAAATGAATAAATATGAATAGGTAAAAATAAATTCTATACTATAGCAGAGGAGAATATTTTCAATTATAAAATATTTTTGCTCCTAGTTTACCTATTTCAAAATGCCATTGAAAGCTGTAGTTACAACAGATATTTTGCTATGTTCTATTATTTACTTCCTAGTTACGTACACATTTTTAGTCTACTGATGGACATAATGCAACACTTTGGAATTATTGTACTCTCACTCATGTTGACTTTAATTCTCTTTTTCAGAAAGATTTAAAAAGTGAAGAGCTTGACCAACCAGTGCCACACCATCACCATTGGTATACAAACGCAATCACTAAAAAGTTCCAGAGTAACAGCCGTGTTAGTCTGTATTCGCAAAAAGAAAAGGAGTACATGCAGCACCTTAGAGACTAACCAATTTATTTGAGCATGAGCTTTCGTGAGCTACAGCTCACTTCATCGGATGCATACAGCTTCCACAGTATGCATCCGATGAAGTGAGCTGTAGCTCACGAAAGCTCATGCTCAAATAAATTGGTTAGTCTCTAAGGTGCCACAAGTACTCCTTTTCTTTTTACTAAAAAGTTCAGAGTAGTTAACAACAAAAGCACAACATGACTTCAGCGCTTCTTCAGACTGAAGAAACACAATATTGCTTTGAGAATATTAATGGATCCTGCTATAAAACATCGTGGTCTTCTGGAATCCGCATAACTTTGTACGTTGTGCTTAGTTTTCTGACAATTCTTACACTAGGTGGTAACCTAATGGTAATGATTTCAATTGCTTATTTCAAACAGCTTCACTCTCCTACAAATATTTTGCTTGCCTCCTTGGCATGTGCTGATTTTTGTTTGGGTCTGACTGTGCTGCCCTTCAGCAGTATAAGATCTGTCGAAACATGCTGGTATTTTGGGGAAACATTCTGTAGATTCCATAGTTCTTTAGAAGTAACTTTTTGTTATTCATCAATATTTCACTTATGTTTCATCTCTGTTGATCGCTACGTTGCTGTTACTGATCCTTTAATTTACCCTCTCAAGTTCACAGTGACAGTTTCAGGCATATTCATAGCTGTTGCCTGGACATTTTCGTTAGTATTCAGTTTTTCGGTTGTCTTCACTGGGGCTAATGACAAAGGGATACAAGAGTTAATAAATGCCCTCTCCTGTGTAGGCAGCTGTCAGATTCTCTTTAACAAAACATGGGTGGTTGTAACCTCTCTCCTTTATCTAATACCTTTTTTTACAACAATAGTACTTTACAGCAAGATCTTTGCTGTGGCTAAACGACAAGCTAGAATGATAGAGATGAAGAGCAACAACAGCCAGTCGTCTGAAACTTACAGTGACAGAGTTAGCAGAAGAGAGAGGAAAGCTGCTAAAACCATTGGTATTGCTGTGATTGCTTTTGTGGTATTTTGGTTACCTTATTCTATAACTGTAATAACTGATGCTTTTTTTAACTTCATAACACCACCCCTTCTCTTTGACATTGTGGTTTGGTTCACTTATTCCAACTCTGCCGTTAATCCTTTGATTTACTCTGTCTTTTATCCTTGGTTTCGAAAAGCAATGAAAGTGATTGTGAGCTGTAAAATGCTCCGGCTTGATTGTTCAACGATGAATTTATTTCCAAACTGAAAACCTGTCCGATTCTGCATACAGCTGCTCACTTCACATTTCTCAGGCATTCCCCTCTTCATAAAATCTGGCTGTGTATTTCTTTTTCTGAATAAAATATTGTCATCTTGAATTTATACTTTGTATAACTTTTATCATTGTGAAAAACTGATTTATCACATGATATCAAGACAATTTATTTACATATACTGTTAATTTAATACTAGATTATGGTATGAAACAATAATAGAGCAATGTCCATTGGTTGGAATTGTGAAACTGAGAAGATAAAAGAAAAGGAGGACTTGTGGCACCTTAGAGACTAACAAATTTATTTGAGCATAAGCTTTTGTCAGCTACAGCTCACTTCATTGAATGGCCCTCCAGAATTAAACAAAGGCAAAAAAAGAAAGATCAAAAATTAGTTTTTCAGTGAAATTCATCTCTGTTCGTTAGGAAGTACTAACAATAGTGAGAAACAGAAATGATTTCCCATCCCTTTAAAACCTATATGACATCTTTCTTTTACCAAATAAATAGTATAAATACTAATATTTTATACATATATATTACTGTCAGCCTATGGGAGTTCAAATTCTTTACTAATGAATTAAGTCCCCCAACACGCATATGTAATAGATATTATTATCCTCATTTAATGAATAAGAACATTGAAATTCAGAGGGAGATAGAAGTTTAACTCCCTTAGTCTCCTTTGAAAACCCCAACCAAAGATATCAAGGATCCAATCCTGCTACTTTTTAAATTGGTGGCCAAACTCCCTTGACTTTTAACGGGAGCAAGAATAAGCTGGAACTGACTTGACCATATTCACATAGGAAATGTCCAGCTCTGTGCTTTAACCACAAGACCAATCTTTCTCTCTGGGAAGTATTGAGTTGAAATAAGACTCTTTCATGTGCACAAAGGTTCCTCACACAAGGGAGTTATAAAATAATAAAAACAAAGTAATAAAAGAAACTAAAAGAACACGATAAACTAAGGTGAAATCCAGATACCAGTGAAGTCAAGGATAAAACTCCCCTTGAGGTCAACAGGACCAAGATTTTACCCCTGCTGTTTTGAGAGAAAACTGTCCTTTCCATTACAGGAGAAAATCCAGTCACAACAGTCTTCTGTGTCACAGCAACATTCTATACTTGAAAGTTATTTCGGTTTAAAGTAAGGTGTGAATTTAAAGCGCAATAGCTAGTTACTCTGCCTTATCAATTCCAGTTAATTTCCCATGTAGCCAAGCCCTAAGATATTTCCCATTGGCAGCAAGGGATCTGGATTTCAAACACTGGCTACAGAAGCCCTGGACAGGCCTGTTGTGAATGAAAAAGATTTGTTAATTTGTAATATTGTCGTATAATAACAGTAAAGTGCTTATTATCTCGTTTGCTAAATTGTAAGTGAAGTAGGAGCATGCCATTGACGTTACTGTAGTAGGCAAGTTATCTATGTATCACATGAACTAACTGGATTTTGTTAATAAAATCTAACAGTTTAATTTACAAATTCCAAAAATAACTTTTTTTAATTCAACAAACCAAAGGATGGGCAAGATGCAGAGGATGAAGGATACTTGTGCACGGACTTGATAATGTAGTGTGGGATTTTTGAAAGCACCCAGCACTGGCCTAATTCTGCCCCTGTTGAATATTAAGTCCCACTCCAAATAGTAGGCAAAACACTATGGAGTGTAAATTTGTTTAAGTGGTTTTGCAATACATGTAATTACTGTAGCTTGTAAACTGTGTAGGCCAGGGACCATCTTCCACCATATGTTTATACAGACCCTAGCACACTGAGGGCTGAGTTTTCATTAGGCACTACTTTAAAACAAACAAATAAATAAATAAATAAATGCATATAATAATAAAATATTGTTATTCATTCAGATGAACCACACGAATAAAAACTGCCTTGGAAACATCTGCTATACAGTTTGTCATTTCATGCATTTATCATTAGTTTTATTGTTCAGAACTGAAGATAAAAGAAGCGTAAATCAAATGTTTGATATTAGAGGATAAAATACACAAGGCTCTCTATACCATTTAAGCTCTATAAAGAAGGTGTTCAATAAGAATGTGTGCAGATGGCTGTGAACCATATGTACTACCTTACAGCTGGCAGGAGACTGTGGAATGGGGGGAGGTGCAAGGAGATGGGCCACACGCCTTTGTATGATACTGCAGTGCTCATGGGCCAATGGCAGCCCTCCTTGGAGAAGGGGGCTGCGACTGATCAATCCTAAGACCTGTAACAGGCACTCAACAGAGTTTTATACTGCAGAATGTTCAGTGAAACTTTACACGACCAGCCTGCACAATAAGGTCTGATCAGTTCAAAAGCACATTACTGTCTTTCCAGTTCACTTTCAGAACACCGTACACTGTATGGAACACTCATTCTCTTTTCAGGTGCGGGGAAAGACACATCTCTTTGTGAAGCCTTTCCCAAAATAAGGAGGAATACAGAACGGCCGGGGGTCTGAATTTCAGAGTTGCTGAGTACCCATACATTCCATTGACTTCAAAAAGAATTTTGGGGACCAGTACCTCTGAAAAATCAGTCCCCCGTCCTTGTTTTTCCTCTCATTCCCCTTAGTTTTCCTCTGCCGAATATGGGCACATGAAACATGATTTTGCCTCAAGAGGAGTAGAGAAGATGGTTCAGAATATGATGGTTACGTAACCCTGAACTGAGCACCCTAATGTTACAAGGATGGAAGCTCTAGAAATAAATAAATGAGACAGTCTGACAGATAATATTGCACAGAGCATTTCTTTTTCCCCTCTCTTGGGGCAATTTGGTCTGTTTTGTGATCTCCCTCTCTTCCCATCATGTAACATCCTTGTGGCAACAGCAACAATTGCTTACAAGGAATAATAATATTAGGTAAATATTTAATATATTTTTATCTATCTTGTAATGTAAAATAGCTGCTGAAGATAAGGAGGAGAAGTCAGCACCATGTGCCCACCGGGAAGATCTGCATGGACCACTGATAGCCAGCAAACCACAGTTTGGGAACTCCTGCTTTCATAGGCATCACACACTACCATCAGAAGACATGAAATGTAGACAGAGTTGTCCATATGCTGTGAATCAAAGTAAACTGTCGCCCAGGTTCAAGACAAAGTGTCTTCTCTGAAAAGGACATTTTTGATCACAAATACAAATGCAAAACAAAATACTGGTAGGTTGATTCTGATCTCAGCTGAGTCTCTGTCAATGAGGAGTGACTGTACTGAAATCAGTAGAGTTATATTGGTGTGATACCAATGTGAAATCAAAATCAAGCCCAAGATTTTCAGCTAACGGAGGAGAGCAGGATAACATCACTGTTGTGCCATCTATTGGGTTATCCTGAATATTTCAACTGTAAGAAAAAGAAAACAATACAAATAGCAGCATTAAAATAATTGCTAATCAAAATGAAATATTAAACCCACAGTCAGCATGCATACACAATTTATGTAGTGGATGATAGCACGCATAAATGGGAGGGCCATTTGTATTATTTTTATGTAAAAAATATCAAAAAGCACCTATTCCTGCTCAACAGAATTCCAAATAGCTGGCATAAAGACTTCACCTAAGCCCTGCCAATCTACTTTGTTCCATCTCTGGGATGACTCCTCTCTGGCATGCTTTAATAACTATGACTAAACCCTATCAAATTGTTTAAATTAATTGAAGAGAGGGCACAGGGTCTGAAACAGTCATCGAGCTGGAAGAGTGATGTGGAATGAGTATTGATATCAGAACTTCAGCTAATATTTTTTCGTTTGTTTGGGTTTTTCTTCTTCTAAGTTTTTGAACAACTTCTTAGTATGATGGTATTGTGGTAGCACCTAAGGGCTCCAAGCAGGGATCAAGGACTCCACAGTGCTAGGCACAAACACATAACAAAAAACAGTCTCTGCCCTGAAGAGCTCACAGGTTAAGTAACATCTATGTCACTCTGTCATATTTACATAAGCATAACATATATTTGGAAGGGTTTTCTTATTTTTCTTTTTATATATATAGCAGATATTAGACTCTAACTTCAGACTGTGAATGAACACTTTAAATATTCTAAAAATTAAAAAGGCAGTGATAAGAATATTAAGGTCATTGATATCCTCACTAGGAAACAATAATACATGTGGACAGGCTCCTCTGCCTGCTTCCAGTTGAGATCTATAATATTGGCAATTGTCATTCGGAGGGGCAAGGAGTTGAATCTTCTCTGCCTGTTCTCCTGGGGTTTGGATCTGCTTGCAAGGGTCTCTAAAATAGCTGGGGGCTGGCTCTTCTTTTCCTTTCCTCCTGGGCATTAGAGCCATTAGGAGCTCTTTAAAGACCTAAAATTAAAAAAGAAAAGCCTAATAAAAGGAGAACCATGGATGAATTGCTAAGGAGGAAAGAACTGTACAAGCATGTAGGGACATAATCAGAAGGACTATGGCACAAAGTGAGTTACACCTAGCAAGGAACATACAAAACAGGGTCTTTAAATACATTAGGAGAAAGAGAAAGGAAAGTGTTGGTTTTCTACTTAGCAGGGAAGGAGAGATAATAACTGATGAAATCCAGAAAACTGAGGTATTTAATGCCTATTTTGCTTCAGACGTCACTAAACAGGTTAATTGTGACCAGATACTCAGCTCAATAAAAGCTAACAACAATAGGGAAGGAACACAAGCCAAAGTAGGGAAACAACAGGTTAAAGAATATTTAGATAAGTTAGATGTATTCACGTTCATCTTAGGTATTTAGGAAGTAGCTGAAGCAATCTCAGAACCGTTCGCAATTATCTTTGCGAACTCCTGGAAGATGAGTGAGGTCCCAGAACACTGGAGAAGGGCAAACATAGTACCTTTCTTTAAAGTGGGGAACAAAGAGGACCCAGGGAATTATAGACCAGTCAGTCCAACTCCGATACCTGGAAAGATATTGATACAAATTATTCAACAATCAATTTATAAGCTCCGAGAGGATAATAGGGGGTAAAGAATAGGCAAAATGGATTTGTCAAGATCAAAGCAAGCCAAACCAACCTAATTTCTTTCTTTGACCTAGTGGATAAGGGGGATGCAGTGGACATGATATACTTAAATTTAGTAAGACTTTAGACACAATCCCACATGACAGTGTCTTAAACAAATTAGGGAAATGTGGTCTACATTAAATTATTATACTGTGGGTCAACAACTGGTTAAAAGTCCCTACTCAAAGAGTAGTTATCAATGGTTTGCTGTCAAACTGGGAGGGTATATCTAGTGGGGTCCTGCAAGGGATAGGCCTCGGTTCAGTACTAGTCAACATTTTCATTAATAACTTAGAAAAGGGAGTGGACACTATTCTTATAAAATTGGCTGGTGACACCAATCTGGGAGAGATTTTATGCACTTTGGAGGACAGTATTAAAATTCAAAATGACTAACAAATTGGAGAATTGGTCTGAATTCAACAAGATGAAATTCAATAAAGACAAGTGTAAAGCACTTCACTTGGGAAGGAAAAATCAAATGCACAACTAAGAAATGCAGAATAAGTGGCTGTGTGTGAAAACAGCTTGTCTGCCTCCCAGCGGGGTGGAGTGCAGTTAAAACAGTGTGTCCCCCTCCTGGCTGGAGGAGGGGGGTAAAAACAGCATGTCCTCCTGCTGGTGGGGGGGGCGGGGGGGCAAGGGTTGAAAGAAAGGCTTCAGAGAAGATTCTACCTTCGCAGATGGGAGGGGTTCTCCTGTTGGTGTAGGTAATCCAGTTCCCCGAGAGGCGGTAGCTAGGTTGATGGGAGAATTTTCCCATAGACCTACTGCTGGCCACACTGGGGGTGAGATCACTTTAACTGCAGTGGAGCCCAGGGGTGTGGATTTTTCATACCCCTGAGCGATGTAGTTACACCAACATAAGTTCATAATATAGACCAGGCCTAAGGACCTGAACACCACTAAAGAATCAATCTGCATTTCTGAGGAACCTATAAGCCATGGAGAATATAGGTTTGGAAAGGAAGCGCCATCTCGACCATACTTCTACACCTACTCAAACTCATTGAGGAAGACAGGACCTAAATGATATGTGACCCACAGCTCCTTTGCTATCACCAGCCCAGCAGCTGCACAGTCCCTTAGCATGTGGCCTCCAGAGCAGATCAGAGCTTGTTCCACGAACATTACACTTCCAAAACCAATGGGGCAGAGGAACTTCTGGGGCAGGCTGGGGATAGGCCAAAGGAGGGAGGGGGGATTCTGGCAGCCTGGCCAGGTGTAATTAAGTTCTGCACCCTGGCTATTCCAAAGCCAGAAGCCCACAGAAGCCATGGTAACTAGAGTACAATTTAGGCCCCCCTAATTTGCACTGGGGGCTGGACTGGACCACAGCAGACACATTGGGATGACATAAGCTGCCTCAACCCTTACTCCATTCTTAGCACTGGAATGAGTTTGGCACAGAGTGTGGGAAAATGTCCAAAATATGAGAGAAAGAAAGAGAGAGAGAGAGAGAGAGAGAAATAAAAATATCCCACTGCAAGATTAATAAAGGTGGGATAGATTTTCTTTAACACACATACCATTGTCTATGACCTCAGTTTCCTTAGTCAGTATTCCTGACAAAGCAATTTACAGTAATAGTACTGAGATAACACCTGGTTGCTGTGGGAGACAGTTAAATTTGCCTTCAAAAAATAAAGGAAGGATCTTATAATGAGACTTAGGTTCATCACAGTATATACTTAGTTAAAGGACTGTCTTGTGATAAATCAAAGTAGATTCCTTAATGATGGGTTTTTTCCAGACTCTACACATCTATCAGTGTTTACACCCTTTACCAGAGGGATTTCATTTTATGGGATGATCACAAAATTTCCCTTGTGCTTTCTGTTTTCCCCCTAACCCCACCCCTCATTTTTGAGAGGACAGCATGCCAGCACTTTCTCATTAGCTTTGCTAAGAGAACTCTGAGGATAAAGCACTACTGAAAACATGTATCTCTTCCTGCCTTCTATTCATTCTATTTTAATCCAGGGTTCTATCTGAAGAAAAGCTTCTCAAAAGGTAAGGCATTAGCAGTCCATCCAACTACAAGAAGGATACTGACTAACACGGCTGTTACTCTGAAACCCATCCAGCTACAGTGAGGTCAATGGGAGTTTTGCAATTGACTTAAACAGAAAGATCAGGCATCGAGGAAATTTAAATAAATATGAATAGGTAAAAACAAATTCTATATTATAGCACAGGAGAAACTTTTCAATTATAAAGTATTTTTGCTCCTAGTTTACCTATTTCAAAATGCCATTGAAAGCTGTAGTTACAACAGGTATTTTGATATGTTCTATTATTTACTTCCTAGTTACGTACACATTTTTAGTCTACTGATGGACATAATGCAACACTTTGGAATTATTGTACTCTCACTCATGTTGACTTTAATTCTCTTTTTCAGAAAGATTTAAAAAGTGAAGAGCTTGACCAACCAGTGCCACACCATCACCATTGGTATACAAACGCAAACACTAAAAAGTTCAGAGTAGTTAACAACAAAAGCACAACATGACTTCAGCGGTTCTTCAGAATGAAGAAACACAATATTGCTTTGAGAGTATTAATGGATCCTGCTATAAAACAGCGTGGTCTTCTGGACTCCGCATAACTTTGTACGTTGTGCTTAGTTTTCTGACAATTCTTACACTAGGTGGTAACCTAATGGTAATGATTTCAATTGCTTATTTCAAACAGCTTCACTCTCCTACAAATATTTTGCTTGCCTCCTTGGCATGTGCTGATTTTTGTTTGGGTCTGACTGTGCTGCCCTTCAGCAGTATAAGATCTGTTGAAACATGCTGGTATTTTGGGGAAACATTCTGTAGATTCCATAGTTCTTTAGAAGTAACTTTTTGTTTTTCATCAATATTTCACTTGTGTTTCATCTCTGTTGATCGCTACATTGCTGTTACTGATCCGTTAATTTACCCTTTCAAGTTCACAGTGCCCGTTTCAGGCATGTGCATAGCTGTTGCCTGGATATTTTCATTAGTATTCAGTTTTTCGGTTGTCTTCACTGGGGCTAATGAGAAAGGGATACAAGAATTAGTAAACGTTCTCTCCTGTGTCGGGAGCTGTCAACTTCTTTTCAACAAAACATGGGTGGTTGTAACCTCTCTCCTTTATCTAATACCTTTTTTTACAACAATAGCACTTTACAGCAAGATCTTTGCTGTGGCTAAACGACAAGCTAGAATGATAGAGATGAAGAGCAACAACAGCCAGTCATCTGAAACTTACAGTGACAGAGTTAGCAGAAGAGAGAGGAAAGCTGCTAAAACCATTGGTATTGCTGTGATTGCTTTCGTGGTATTCTGGTCACCTTATTCTATAATTGTAATAATTGATGCTTTTTTTAACTTCATAACACCACCCCTTGTCTTTGATATTCTGCTTTGGTTCACTTATTCCAACTCTGCCGTTAATCCTTTGATTTACTCTGTCTTTTATCCTTGGTTTCGAAAAGCAATGAAAGTGATTGTGAGCTGTAAAATGCTCCGGCTTGATTGTTCAACAATGAATTTATTTTCAGACTGAAAACCTATCCGATCCTGGGTAGAGCTACTCATCTCACATTTCACAGTCATTCCCCTTTTCATAAAATCTGGCTGTGTATCTCATTTTCTGTATAAAATATTGTCATCTTGATTTTATACTTTGTATAACTTTTTATCATTGTGAAAATCTGGCTTAACTGTGTCACAGCAACTTTCTAAGAGCTTGTCTATATTTGAAACTTATTTTGGTTTATAGTAAGGTGTGAATTTAAAGCTGCCTATTCTGCAATATCAATTCCGGTAAATTTCCCATGTGGACAAGCCCTAAGATATTTCCCACTGGCAGTAAGGGAGCTGGATTACAAACACTTACTACAGAAGCTCTGGACAGGCCAGTTGTGAATGAGAAAGATTTGTTAGTTTTCAATATTCCTGTATAATAACAGTAAATGCTTATTATCTGGTTTGCTAAATTGTAAGTGAAGAAGGAGCATGCCATTGACTTTACTCTGGCAAGCAAGTTAACTATCACACGAACAACCTGGGATAAACTTCTAAAAGTTTAATTTACAAATTCCAAAAATAACTTTTTGTAAAAATTCAATTTGCATGGCAGTTCTTCCCTGCCTGCTTCAGTCTGCATAGGGTCAAACTCTCCATCCTCCTGAGGGTTGAGTTTATTACCAAAAAAAAATAATAAATTTCAGTCCAAACATTCTCCCCAGGCTTGGAACTTCTCAGGTCTCTTCCTGTAGGAATTCTCTGTCCCAAGCCATACATCCCTCTGCCTAAAGAGCCGTTCCTTTAGCCCCAGAGTGGAGTTAACAAGCCACACAGCAGTGACATGGAGTCGGCAGAGATAAATTAGCATCTTCACAACAGAAAAACTGTGCCTCCTGCTTATATCCAAATCATTAATGAGAGCATGAGACATGATTTTATAAATGTCCAGCTGACCCAAGGCTTTAACCAACTTCATCAGTGGCTTACAGCCTCTGCGAGAAAACATATTTGGCGACACATAGGAATAGGATGACAACTGACTTTTAGTATTCAGTTGAATAAATAATGTTTTATCTTAATATTAATCACATATCATATAAAATAATGCCTCTGTTGGAAATAGAGTAGCTGTCCACTCCCCTTTCTCATGGCAGAGCCTTTTGACTGGGATAGGCAGGTAGCCCACTTCATCCTGCCCCTTTTGGAAGCAGCCACCTGTAGCCTCTTCACTGGTTCCTGCCCCTGTAACTCACTGAACACTTTTCTATTACTCCCCTGGTAAATCTTGCAAGATCCAGTGTTTGAAAAGTATGGTCCATTCTGAGACATAAATACTGGGAAAGCCCAGAGCTCAGAGAAATATCCATGAAGCCACAGTGGCAGGATCCACTGGCTATTCCTTTATTTCAAAATGTTTGTGCTAGCTGAACAACAGACTTGATTTAACAGATATATAACAAGCAAAACCCAGTCATCATCACAAAAAACACAGCGGGGAATAGCAAAAGGAGAGAAAGGTAAAACTCTGTTAGTACCCAGAGGGAGCTTTTCTGGGGATGGATCACCATTTTTTAACATAATAGATGTTTTTTCTTGATCTGACAGTCCAGCTGATGCTTGTGGGCTGGCAATTTTGTTAATTATAAATTCTCTGTCAACTGTGTGATTTATGGCAGCTTTTATCTTTGCTTAAGATGCAGTACAAATAAGTCTTAAAATTTAAATAACTGGTGGTTGTTCAAAACTGAATTTATTTCAGACTGAAAATCTGTCTTGATGCTGTGTTTGCACAACATCTAAATCTTTGTCTGCCAGTTACCCTGGGGGCACCTTTCTACTTTTCGTCATTCTAAAACTGTGTGTAGTTTTTCTTTTTTTCAGGTAAAATAAAGTAAAATGTGAAATATAAAGTCACAGTGATTTGGTAGCATGATTAAGAAAAAACAGAAGTCTCAGACAGAGTGGGGCTGCATTGTGCTAGGCACTATACAGTCAAACAGTAAGTGACAGTCCCTGCGCACCCAAATAACTTGTGTTTTAAAAGATAAGATATAACAAATGGATGAGACAAACTAGAGCATGGGCAAGGTAGGGAGATTGAAGGATACTTGAGCACAGACTTAAGAATGTAGTGTGGGATTTTCGAAAGCACCCAGCACTGGCCTAACTCTGCTCCTGTTGAAGATTAAGTCCCACTCTAAATAATATGAAAAACACTATGGAGTGTAAATTTGTTTAAGTGGTTTTGCAATACATGTATTTAGCTTGTAAACTGTTTGGGCCAGAGACCGACTTCCACCATATGTTTGTACAGAGCTTAGCACTCTAGGGCTGAGATTTCATTAGGCACTACTTTAATTTAAATAAATAAATAAATAAATAAATACATATAATAATAAATTATTGTAATTCATTCTGATGAGCCACACGAATAAAAACTGCTTTGGAAACATCTGCTATACAGTTTATATTTCATGCATTTATCATTAGTTTTATTGTTCAAAACTGAAGATAAAAGAAGCGTAAATCAAATGTTTGATATTAGAGGATAAAATTCACCCCGGTACACAAGGCCCTCTGTACCACTTAAACTCTATAAATAAGGTGTTCACTAAGAATGTGGGCAGACAGCTGTGAGCCATTTTTACTACAAAAAGGGCTGCCAGCCTTCCTGGCTGGCAGGAAACCATAGAATGAGGGGAGGTAGAAGGGGATGGACTACACATCCTTGTATAGGTTTCAGAGTAACAGCCGTGTTAGTCTGTATTCGCAAAAAGAAAAGGAGTCCTTGTGGCACCTTAGAGACTAACCAATGTATCTGAGCACAAGTTTTCGTGAGCTAAAGCTCACTTCATCGGATGCATACTGGGGAAAATACAGAAGATGTTTGTTTTTATACACACAAATCATGAAAAAATGGGTGTTTATCACTACAAAAGGTTTTCTCTCCCCCCACCCCACTCTCCTGCTGGTAATAGCTTATGTAAAGTGATCACTCTCCTTACAATGTGTATGATAATCAAAGTGGGCCATTTCCAGCACAAATCCAGGTTTTCTCACACACACACACACAAACCCACTCTCCTGCTGGTAATAGCTTATGTAAAGTGATCACTCTCCTTACAATGTGTATAATAATCAAGGTGGGCCATTTCCAGCACAAATCCAGGGTTTAACAAGAACGTCTGTGGGGGGGGGGGGTAGGAAAAAACAGGGGGAAATAGGTTACCTTGCATAATGACTTAGCCACTCCCAGTCTCTATTCAAGCCTAAGTTAATTGTATCCAATTTGTAAATGAATTCCAATTCAGCAGTCTCTCGCTGGAGTCTGGATTTGAAGTTTTTCTGTTGTAATATCACAACTTTCATGTCTGTAATCGCGTGACCAGAGAGATTGAAGTGTTCTCCAACTGGTTTATGAATGTTATAATTCTTGACATCTGATTTGTGTCTATTTATTCTTTTACGTAGAGACTGTCCAGTTTGGCCAATGTACATGGCAGAGGGGAATTGCTGGCACATGATGGCAAATATCACATTGGTAGATGTGCAGGTGAACGAGCCTCTGATAGTGTGGCTGATGTTATTAGGCCCTGTGATGGTGTCCCCTGAATAGATATGGGGCATAGTTGGCAACGGGCTTTGTTGCAAGGATAAGTTCCTGGGTTAGTGGTTCTCTTGTGTGGTATGTGGTTGCTGGTGAGTATTCACTTCAGGTTGGGGGGCTGTCTGTAAGCAAGGACTGGCCTGTCTCCCAAGATCTGTGAGAGTGACGGGTCGTCCTTCAGGATAGGTTGTAGATCCTTGATGATGCGTTGGAGAGGTTTTAGTTGGGGGCTGAAGGTGATGGCTAGTGGCGGTCTGTTATTTTCTTTGTTGGGCCTGTCCTGTAATAGGTGACTTCTGGGTACTCTTCAGGCTCTGTCAATCTGGTTCTTCACTTCAGCAGGTGGGTATTGTAGTTGTACGAATGCTTGATAAAGATCTTGTAGGTGTTTGTCTCTGTCTGAGGGGTTGGAGCAAATGCGGTTGTATCGTAGAGCTTGGCTGTAGACAATGGATCGTGTGGTGTGATCTGGGTGAAAGCTGGAGGCATGTAGGTAGGAATAGTGGTCAGTAGGTTTCCGGTATAGGGTGGTGTTTATGTGACCATCGCTTATTAGCACTGTAGTGTCCAGGAAGTGGATCTCTTGTGTGGACTGGACCACACCACACAGGCTTGAATAGAGACTGGGAGTGGCTAAGTCATTATGCAAGGTAACCTATTTCCCCTTGTTTTCCTAACCCCCTCCCCCCCCCCCAGACATTCTTGTTAAACCCTGGATTTGTGCTGGAAATGGCCCAACTTGATTATCATACACATTGTAAGGAGAGTGATCACTTTAGATAAGCTATTACCAACAGGAGAGTGGGTTTGTGTGTGTGTGGGTGGGGTGGGGAGAAAACCTGGATTTGTGCTGGAAATGGCCCACCTTGATTATGATACACATTGTAAGGAGAGTGATCACTTTAGGTAAGCTATTACCAACAGGAGAGTGGGTTTGTTTGGGGGAAGTGTGGGGGGGGAGAAAACCTGGATTTGTGCTGGAAATGGCCCACCTTGATTATCATACACATTGTAAGGAGAGTGATCACTTTACATAAGCTATTACCAGCAGGAGAGTGGGGTGGGGGGAGAGAAAACCTTTTGTAGTGATAAACACCCATTTTTTCATGATTTGTGTGTATAAAAACAAATATCTTCTGTATTTTCCCCAGTATGCATCCGATGAAGTGAGCTGTAGCTCACGAAAACTTATGCTCAAATAAATTGGTTAGTCTCTAAGGTGCCACAAGTACTCCTTTTCTTTTTACATCCTTGTATGATACTGCAGTACTCATGGGCCAATGGCGGCCATCCTTGGAGAAGAGGGCTGCGACTGATCAATCCTGAGACCTCTAACAAGCACTCGACAGAGTTTTATACTGCAGAATTCTAAATGAAACTTTACACGACCAGCCTGCACAACAAGGTCTGATCAGTTCAAAAGCACATTACTCTCTTTCCAGTTCACTTTCAGAACACTGTACACTGTATGGAACACTCATCCTTGTTCTGGGCACTGGGAAAGACACACCTCTTCATGCAGCCTTTCCCACAATAAGGAGGAATACAAAATGGCCAGCGGTCTGAATTTCAGAGATGCTGAGTACCCACACCTTCCACTGACTTCAAAAAGAATTTTGGGGACCAGTACCTCTGAAAATCAGCCCCCCCCTTGTTTTTCCTCTGCCTAATATGGGCACGTGAAACATGATTTTGCCTCAAGAGGAGCAGAGAAGATGGTTCATAATCAGACAGTTATTTAACCCTAACTCAGCACCCTAATGCTACAGGGATGAAAGCTCTAAAAATGAATAGATGAGACAGTCTGAGAGATAATACTGCTCAGAAGCATTTCTTTTTCCCCTCTCTTGGGGCAACTGGGTTTTTTGTGATCTACCTCTCCTCCCATCCTGTAACATCCTTGTGGCAACAATAACAATTGCTTACAAGGAATAATGATATTAGGTAAATATTTAATATATTTTTATCAGTCTTGTAATGTAAAATAGCTGCTGAAGATAAGGAGGAGAAGTCAGCACCATGTGTCCTCTGGGAAGATCTCCATGGGCCACTGATAGCTTGCATACCACAGTTTGGAAACCTCTGCTTTCATAAGCATCACACACTACCATCAGAAGACCTAAAATGTAGACAGAGCTGTCCATATGCTGTGAATCAAAGTAAACTGTCCCCCAACTTCCAGACAAAGAGTCTTCTCCGAAAAGAACAAATGCCCCCCAAAATACTGGTAGATATATTGCTTTAAGAAAAAGGGTTGATTCTGATCTCAGCTGAGTCTCTCTATAAATCAGGAGGGACTGTACTGAAATCAGTAGAGTTATATTGGTGTAAAACCAATGTGAGATCAAAATCAAGCCCAAGATCTTCAGCTAGCAGAGGAGAGCATTATAATGTCACTGTTATGCCATCTAGTGGATAATACTGGGTTATCCTGAATATTTTAACTGTAAGAAAAAGAAAACAATACAAATAGTGACATTAAAATAATAGCTTATCAAAATAAAATATTAAATTCACAATCAGCATGCATACAGAATTTATGTAGCGTATGATAACACAGAAACATGGGACTGCCATTTTTATTACTTTTTATGAAAAAAAAAATCAAAAATCACCTATTCCTGCTCAACTGAATTCCAAATACCTGGCGTAAAGACCTCACCTAAGCCCTGCCAATCTACTTTGTTCCACCTCTGGGATAACTCCTCTCTGGCATGCTTTAATAAATATCACTAAACGCTATCACATTGTTTAAATTAATTGAAGGGTGGGCACTGGGTCTGAAACAATCAACGAGATGGAAGAGTGATCTGTATTTTAAAGGTTTCAGAGTAGCAGCTGTGTTAGTCTGTATTCACAAAAAGAAAAGGAGTACTAGTGGCACCTTAGAGACTAACCAATTTATCTGAGCATAAGCTTTCGTGAGCTACAGCTCACTTCATCAGATGCATCCGATGAAGTGAGCTGTAGCTCACGAAAGCTTATGCTCAAATAAATTGGTTAGTCTCTAAGGTGCCACTAGTCACTCCTTTTCTTTTTTCTGTATTTTAAAGTGAGTTGGCTGTATTTTAAAGAATCCTTATTGAGGTTACAGGGACAAACCATCCCGATGTGTAGAAAGAATAGTAAATATGGCAGGCGACCAGCTTGGCTTAACAGTGAAATCTTTACTGATCTTAAACACGAAAAGAAGCTTACAAGAAGTGGAAGATTGGACAAATGACCAGGGAAGAGTATAAAAATATTTCTCGGGCATGCAGGAGTGAAATCAGGAAGGCCAAATCACACCTGGAGTTGCAGCTAGCAAGAGATGTTAAGAGTAACAAGAAGGGTTTCTTCAGGTATGTTAGCACCAAGAAGAAAGTCAAGGAAAGTGTGGGCCCCTTACTGAATGAGGGAGGCAACCTAGTGACAGAGGATGTGGAAAAAGCTAATGTACTCAATGCTTTTTTTGCCTCTGTCTTCAGCTCCCAGACTACTGCACGGGGAAGCACAGCATGGGGAGAAGGTGACCAGCCCTCTGTGGAGAAAGAAGTGGTTCGCGACTATTTAGAAAAGCTGGACAAGCACAAGTCCATGGGGCCGGATGCGCTGCATCTGGGAGTGCTAAAGGAATTGGCGAATGAGATTGCAGAGCCATTGGCCATTATCTTTGAAAACTCATGGTGATCGGGGGAGGTCCCGGATGACTCGAAAAAGGCTAATGTAGTGCCCATCTTTAAAAAAGGGAAGAAGGAGGATCCTGGGAACTACAGGCCAGTCAGCCTCACCTCAGTCCCTGGAAAAATCATGGAGCAGGTCCTCAAGGAATCAATTCTGAAGCACTTAGACGAGAGGAAAGTGATCAGGAACACTCAGCGTGGATTCACCAAGGGCAAGTCATGCCTGACTAATCTAATTGCCTTCTATGACGAGATAACTGGCTCTGTGGATGAAGGGAAAGCAGTGGACCTGTTGTTCCTTGACTTTAGCAAAGCTTTTGACACAGCCTCCCACAGTATTCTTGCCAGCAAGTTAAAGAAGTATGGGCTGGATGAATGGACTATAAGATGGATAGAAATTTGGCTAGATTGTCAGGCTCAACAGGTAGTGATCAATGGCTCCATCTCCAGTTGGCAGCCGGTATCAAGCGGAGTGCCCCAAGGGTCAGTCCTGGGGCCGGTTTTCTTCAATACCTTCATTAATGATCTGGAGGATGGTGTGGATTGCATCCTCAGCAAGTCTGCAGGTGACACTAAATTGGGAGGAGTGGTAGATATGCTGGAGGGTAGGGATAGGATACAGAGGGCCCTAGACAAATTAGAGGATTGGGCCAAAAGAAATCTGATGAGATTCAACAAGGACAAGTGCAGAGTCCTGCACTTAGGACAGAAGAATCCCGTGCACTGCTTCAGACTATGGACCAAATGGCTAGGCAGCAGTTCTGCAAGAAAGAACCTATGGGTTACAGTGGACGAGAAGCTGGATATGAGTCAACAGTGTGTCCTTGTTGCCAAGAAGTCTAACAGCATTTTGGGCTGTATTAAGTAGGAGCATTGCCAGCAGATCAAGGGACATGATCGTTCCCCTCTATTCAGCATTGGTGAGGCCTCATCTTTAGTACTGTGTCCAGTTTTGGGCCCCACACTACAAGAAGGATGTGAAAAAATTGGAAAGAGTCCAGCGGAGGGCAACAAAAATGATTAGGGGACTGGAACACATGACTTATGAGGAGAGGCTGAGGGAACTGGGATTGTTTAGTCTGCAGAAGAGAAGAATGAGGGGGGATTTGATAGCTGCTTTCAACTACCTGAAAGGGGGTTCCAAAGAGGATGGATCTAGACTGTTCTCAGTGGTAGCAGATGACAGAATGAGGAGTAATGGTCTCAAGTTGCAGTGGGCGAGGTTTAGGTTGGATATGAGGAAAAACTTTTTCACTAGGAGGGTGTTGAAGCACTGGAATGCGTTACCTAGGGAGATGGTGGAATCTCCTTCCTTAGAAGTTTTTAAAGTCAGGCTTGACAAAGCCCTGGCTGGGATGATTTAGTTGGGGATTGGTCCTGCTTTGAGGAGGGGGTTGGACTAGATGACCTCCTGAGGTCCCTTCCAACCCTGATATTTTATGATTCTATGATTCTATTATGTGGAATGAGTATTGATATCAGAAATTCAGCTAATGTTTTTTTCGTTTGTTTGGGTTATTCTTCTAACTTTTTCAACTTTCTCTTAGTATTATTCGTAGAATCATAGAACAGGAAGGGACCTCGAGAGATCATCTAGTCCAGTCCCCTGCACTCACTGCAGGACTAAGTATTATCTCGACCATCCCTGACAGGAGTTTGTCCAACCTGCTCTTAAAAATCCCCAATGATGGAGATTCCACAACCTCCCGAGGCAATTTATTCCAGTGCTTAACCACTCTGACAATTAGGAATTTTTTCCTAATGTCCAACCTAAACCACCCTTGCTGCAATTTAAGCCCATTGCTTCTTGTCCTATCCTCAGAGGTTAAGAAGAACAATTTTTCTTCCTCTTCCTTGTAACAACCTTTTATGTACTTGAAATTGTGTTGTGTATTGTACTGTGTATACAGTATTGGCTTGTGGTAGAACCTAAGGGCGCCAAGCAGGGATCAAGGCTTCACGATGCTAGGCACAAACACATAAAATAGTCTCTGCTCTGAAGAACTCACCGGTTAAGTAACATCTATGTCACTCTGTCATATTTACATAAGCATAACATATATTTGGAAGGGTATTTCTCTTTTTTTTCCTTTTTCTTTTTTTATACAACGGCCATTAAACTCTAATTGCAGACTGAATGAACACTTTAACTATTCTAAAAATTAAAAAGGCAGTGATGAGAATATTATGGTTCTTGGTATCCTCACAAGGAAACAATAATAAAATTGTAGAACTGCCTAGAAGCCTAGGACTCCTACGAAGAGAAGACAGTGGGTGGAAACAACTGTCATTAAATATTGAAAAGACAGGACTACCAGGCTCCAGGACTGGTCCTGCAGGGTTTCCAGGCTCATGCTCTGCAGTCACCGCTCCACAGTAAGGAAGAGTGCAAGGCTGGAACTGTGAATACTCCTCCTGCTTTCTTGTGTTTTCTGATGGAACAGATACTGTTAATTTGATACTATATTATGCTATAAAACAATAATAGAGCAATGTCCATTGGTTGTAATTTTGTGACTGAGAAGATAAAATGGCCCTCCAGAATTAAACAAGGGCAAAAAAAGAAAGATCAGAAATTAGTTTTTCAGTGAAACTCATCTCTATTTGTTACGAAGTATGAACAATACTGGAAACAGAAATGTTTTTCCATCCCTTTAAAACCTATATGATATCATTATTTACCAAATCAATAATATAAATATTAAGTTTTTTTACTTATATATTGCTGTCAGCCTATGCTTGTTCAAATTCTTTACTTATACTATTGAATTAAGTCTTCCTACACCCATATGGAATGGATACTATTATCCTCATTTAATGGATAAGAAAATTGAATTTCAAAGGGAGATGGACATTTAACTCCCTTAGGCTCCTTTGAAAAATGCAACCAAAGAGATTAAGCATTCTTTAAATACATTAGGAGAAAGAGAAAGAGAAAGAGAAAGAGAAAGAGAAAGGAAAGTGTTGGTCTTCTACTTAGCAGGGAAGGAGAGATAATAACTGATGACCTCCAGAAAACTCAGGCATTTAATGCTTATTTTGCTTCACTAAAAAGGTTAATAGGGACCACATACTCAACTCAATACAAGCCAAAGTAGGGAATGAACAGGTTAAAGAATATTTAGATAAATTAGATGTATTCAAGTTCATCTTAGGTACTTATGGAAGTAGCTGAAGCAATCTCAGAATCACTCGCAATTATCTGTGAGAACCCCTGGAAGATGAGTGAGGTCCCAGAAAACTGGAGAAGGGCAAACATAGTATCTATCTTTAAAATGGGGAACAAAGAGGACCCAGGGAATTATGGACCAGTAAGTCTAAGTCTGATACCTGGAAAGACATTAAAACAAATTAGGGCTGTCAATTAATCACAGCTAACTCACGTGATTAACTCAAAAAAATTAATCGTGCTTAAAAAGTTAATCTTGATTAATCACACTGTTAATAAAATACCAATTAAAATTAATTAAGTATTTTGGATGTTTTTCTACATTTTCAAATATATTGACTTCTATTTCAACACAGAATACAAAGTGTATAGTGCTCACTTTATATTATTATTTTTATTACAAATATTTGCACTGTAAAATGATAAACAAAAGAAATAGTATTTTTCAATTCAACTCATACAAATACTGTAGTGCAATCTCTTTATCGTGAAAGTGTAACTTACAAATGTAGATTTTTTTTTGTTACATAATTGCACTAAAAAACAAACCAATGTAAAATTTTAGAGCCTACAAATCCACTCAGTCCTACTTCTTGTTCAGCCAATCGCTAAGACAAAGAAGTTTGTTTACATTTATGGGAGATTCTTCTGCCTGGTTCTTACTTACGTCACCTGAAAGTGAGAACAGGTGTTTGCATGGCACTTTTGTAGCTGGTGTTGCAAGGTATTTACATGCCAGATATGCTAAACATTCGTATGCCCCTTCATGCTTCGCCTACCATTCCAGAAGACATGCTTCCATGCTGATGACGCTCGTTAAAAAATAATGTGTTAATTAGATTTGTGACTGAACTCCTTGGGGGAGAATTGTATATCTCCTCTTCAGTTTTCATAGAATCATAGAATATCAGGGTTGGAAAGGACCTCAGGAGGTCATCTAGTCCAACCCCCTCCTCAAAGCAGGACCAATCCCCAGCTAAATCGTCCCAGCCAGGGCATTGTCAAGCCTGACTTTAAAAACCTCTAAGGAAGGAGATTCCACCACTTTCCTAAGTAACCCAGCATATCTACCACTCCTCCCAATTTAGTGTCACCTGCAGACTTGCTGAGGATGCCAATCCACACCATCCTCCAGATCATTAATGAAGGTATTGAAGAAAACCGGCCCCAGGACTGACCCTTGGGGCACTCCGCTTGATACCTCAGATGATGACCCAGCACATGTTCGTTTTAAGAACACTTTCACAGAAGATTTGACAAAACACAAAGAAGGTACCAATGTGAGATTTCTAAAAATAGCTACAGTACCCGACCCAAGGTTTAAGAATCTGAAGTGCCTTCCAAAATCGGAGAGAGATGAGGTGATGAGTATGCTTTCATAAGTCTTAAAAGGGCAACACTCAGATGTGGAAACTATAGAACCCGAACCACCATCAACTTTCTACCGGTGGCATCTGACTCAGATGATGAAAATGAACATGCATAGGTCTGCTCTGCTTTGGATCGTTACCGAGCAAAACCCACCATCAGCATGGACGCATATCCTATGGAATGGTGATTGAAGATGAAGGGACATATGAATATTTAGCACATCTGGCATGTAAATATCTTGCAATGCCGGTTACAACAGTGCCATGAGAACACCTGTTCTCATTTTCAGGTAACATTGTAAACAAGAAGCGGACAGGATTATCTCCTGCAAATTGTAACCAAACTTGTTTCTCTGACCGATTGGGTGACATAGCACTGAGTGGACTTGTAGGCTCTAAAGTTTAAATTGTTGTATTTTTTAATGCAGTTATATTTTTGTACATAATTCTACATTTGTAAGTTCAACTTTCATGATAAAGAGATTGCACTACAGTACTTGTATGAGAAGAATTGAAAAATACTATTTCTTTATTCATTTTTACAATGGAAATATTTGTAATAAAAATAAATATAAATTGAGCACTGTACACTTTGTATTCTGTGTTGTAATTGAAATAAATATATTTGAAAATGTAGAAAACATCCACACATTTAAATAAATGGTATTCTATTATTGTTTAATGGTGCTAATAATTGCGCAATTAATTGAGAATAACTTTTTAAATTGCTTGACAGCCATAGTACAAATTAGTAAACAATCATTTTGGAAGCTCCTAGAGGATAATAAGGTGATAAGGAATAGGCTAAATGGATTTCTCAAGAACAAACCATGCAAAACCAACCTAATTTCCTTCTTTGGCCTAGTGAATAAGGGGAAAGCAGTGTACATGACATATCTTGATTTTAGTAAGACTTCTGACAAAGTCCCTGACAGTTTCTTAAAGAAATTAGGGAAATGTGGTCTATATGAAATTACTGTACAGTGGGTGAACAACTGGTTGAAAGGCCTTCTCAAAGAGTAGTTATCAATGCTTTGCTGTCAGACTGGGAGGGTATATCTAGTGGGGTCCTGCAAGGGTTGGGCCGCGGTTCATTAACATTAACATTTTTATTAATGACTTTGAAAAGGGAGTGGAGGGTATTTTTATAAAATTTGTTGATGACACCAACCTAGGAGGAATTTAAAGCACTTTGGGAGGACAGTATTAAAATACAGTATGACTGACAAATTGGAGAATTGGTCTGAATTCAACAAGATGAAATTCAGTATAGATAAGTGGAAAGTACTTCACTTAGGAAGGAAAAATCAAAATGCACAACTACAAAATGCAGAATCACTGGCTAGTACAGAACAACCTCAGAGTTATGGACACCTCAGGAATGGAGGCTGTCCGTAATTCTAAAATGTTCGCAACTCTGAACAAAGTGCAGTTTGGGCTCCAGATACAGCAGCTGACATTCCAGGACAGGATTCAGCAGCAGCTAAGCTCTTTACTGAACCCTGGCATGAGTTTGCAACTTTGTCCCACTCTGGGGGCAGAGGGGTGTATGTGGGTGTGGGTGTGTGTGGGTGGAATAAAAACAGTGCGTCCTCCTCCTGGCAGAGGGAATAGGGGGTAAAAACAGCATGTCCCCCTGCTGGCGGGGGGCGGGTGGGTGAAAGAAAAGCTTCAGAAAAGACGCTACCTACGCAGACAAGAGGGGTTCTCCTGTGTAGGTAATCCACCTCCCCGAGAGGCAGTAGCTAGGTTGATCGGAGAAATTTCCCATCGGCCTACTGCTGGCCACAGTGGGGGTGAAATTGCTTTAACTGTGGTGGAGCCCAGGGGTGTGGATTTTCGTATCCCTGAGTGATGTAATTCTACCAACATAAGTTCATAATGTAGACCAGGCCTAAGGGCCTGAACACCACTAAAGAATCGACCTGCATTTCTGAGGAACCTATAAGCCATGGAGAATATAGGTTTGGAATGGAAGCGCCATCTCGACATACTTCTACACCTACTCAATCTCATTGAGGAAGACAGGACCTAAATCATATGTGGCCCACAACTCCTTTGCCCTCACCAGCCTGGCAGCTACACAGTCCCTTAGCAAGTGGCCTCCAGGGAAGATCAGAGCTTCTTCCACAAACTTTACACTTGCAGAAACCCATGGGGCAGGGGAATTTCTGTGGTTAGGCCAGAGGAAGGAGGGGATATATTGGCAGCCTGGCCAGGTGTACTCAGGGAACTTCCGCACCCTGGCTATTCCAAAGCCATAGAAGCCATGGCAACTAGAGTGCAATTTAGGGCTGCCCAAATTTGCATTGGGGGCTGCTCTGGACTACAGAAGACACAATTTGCTTCAATCATTCCTCCATTCTTAGCACTAGAATGAGTTTAGCCCAGCGTGTAGAAAAATGGCCAAAAATATGAGAGGGAGAGAAATAAAAATACCCCACTGCAAGATCAATAAAGGTGGGAATTTAAATAAATATGAATAGGTAAAAATAAATTCTACATTATAGCACAGGAGAAACTTTTCAATTATAAAGTATTTTTGCTACTTATTTATTTCAAAATGCCATTGAAAGCTGTAGTTACAAATATTTTGCTATGTTCTATTTACTTTGTATTTACATACACATTTTTAGTATACTTATGGAAATCATCAACACATTGGAATGATTGCACTCTCACTCATAACAACTTTAATTCTCTTTTTCAGAAAGATTTAAAAACTGAAGAGCTTGATCAACAAGTTTCACGCCATCAGTGTTAGTATACAAATGCAAACACAAAAAAGTTTAGAGTAGTTAAGAGCACAACATGACTTCAGCGCTTTTTCAGAATGAAGAAACACAATATTGCTTTGAGAATATTAATGGATCTTGCTATAAAACATCATGGTCTTCTGGAATCCGCATAACTTTGTATGTTGTGCTTAGTTTTCTGACAGTTCTTACACTAGGTGGAAACCTAATGGTAATGATTACAATTGCTTATTTCAAACAGCTTCACTCTCCTACAAATATTTTGCTCGCCTCCTTGGCATGTGCTGATTTTTGTTTGGGTCTGACGGTGCTGCCCTTCAACAGTATAAGATCTGTCGAAACATGCTGGTATTTTGGGGAAACATTCTGTAGATTCCACAGTTGTTTAGATGCATCTTTTTGTTATTCATCAATATTTCACTTGTTTTTCATCTCTGTTGATCGTTACATTGCTGTTACTGATCCTTTAATTTACCCTCTCAAGTTCACAGTGCCAGTTTCAGTCATGTGCAAAGCTGTTGCCTGGACATTTTCCTTAGTATACAGTTTTTCTGTTGTCTTCACTGGGGCTAATGACAAAGGGATACAAGAATTAGTAAATACCTTCTCCTGTGTAGGAAGCTGTCAATTTGTCTACAACCTCTCTCCTTTATTTCATACTTTCTTTTACAATGATAGCACTTTACAGCAAAATCTTTGCTGAGGCTAAACAACAAGCTAGAATGATAGAGATGATGAGCAACAACACCCAGTCGTCTGAAACTTACAGTGACAGAGTTAGCAGAAGAGAGAGGAAAGCTGCTAAAACCATTGGTATTGCTGTGATTGCTTTCCTGGTATTCTGGTCACCTTATTCTATAATTGTAATAATTGATGCTTTTTTTAACTTCATAACACCACCCCTTGTCTTTGATATTCTGCTTTGGTTCACTTATTCCAACTCTGCCGTTAATCCTTTGATTTACTCTGTCTTTTATCCTTGGTTTCGAAAAGCAATGAAAGTGATTCTTAGCTGTAAAATGCTCTGGCTTGACTGTTCAACAATGAATTTGTTTCCAGAATGAAAACCTATCCGCTCCTGCACAAAGCTACTCAACTCACGTTTCACAGTCCTTATCCTTTTCATAAAATTTGGCTGTGTATTTCTTTTGCTGGATGAAATACTGTCATCTTGATTTTGTACTTTGTAAAACTTTTTATCATTGTGAAAAACTGGTTTATCATGATATCAAGACAATTTATTTACAGATACTGTTAATTTAATACTAGATTATGCTATGAAACAAGAGAGCAATGTCCATTGGTTGTAATTTTGTGAATGAGAAGATAAAATGGCCCTCCACAATTAATATTAATCAATTCCAGTAAATTTCCCATGTAGACAAGCTCTAAGATATTTTATACTTGCAGCAAGGGATCTGGATTTCACACACTTGCTACAGATGCCCTGGACAGGCAAGTTGTGAATGAGAAATATTTGTTAGTTTTCAATATTCCTGTATAATAAACAGGAACTGCTTATTATCTGGTTTGCTAAATTGTAAGTGAAATAGGAGCATGCCATTGACTTTACTGTAGCACGCAAATTAACTGAGTATAACATGAACTTAGCTGGATTTTGTTAATAAAAACTTCTAAAAGTTTAATTTACAAATTCCAAAAATAACTGTTTGGTTTTTTTAATACAATTTCGGTGGCAATTCTCCCCTGCCTGCTTTAGTCTGTATAGAGTGAAATTCTCCCTCTTCCTGAGGCTTGCGGTTATTAATAAGAAATTAATAGTAAATTGCAGTCCAAACGTTCTCCCAAGGCTTGGCAGTTCTCAGGGCTCTCCTTGTAGGAATTCTCTGTCCCAGCTCTGCCTAAAGAGCTGTTCCTTTAGCCCCAGAGTGGAGTTAACAAGCCACACACAGCAGTGACATGGAGTTGGCAGAGATAAATTAGCATCTTCACAACAGAAAAACTGTGCCTCCTGCTTATATCCAAATCATTAATGAGAGCATGAGACATGATTTTATAAATGTCCAACTGACTCAAGGCTTTAACCAACTTCATCAGTGGCTTACAGCCTCTTCAAGAAAATGTACTTGGCGACACATAGCAATAGGATGACGACTGACTTTTAGTATTCAGCTGAATAAATAATGTTTTATCTTAATATTTATCAAATATCATATAAAATAATGCCTCTGTTGGAAATAGAGTAGCTGTTCACTCCCTCTTCTCATGGCAGAGCCTTTTGACTGGGATAGGCAGGTAGCTCACTTCATCCTGCCCCCTTTGGAAGCAGCCACCTGCAGCCTCTTCCCTGGTTCATACCCTTGTACCCCAAAGAACACCGCTTTTCTGCAACTCCCCAGGCAAATCTTGCAAGATCCAGTGTTTGAAGAGTATGCTCCATTCTGAGACATAAATACTAGGGAAGCCCAGAGCTCAGGGAAACATCCATTCATGGCAGGATCCACTGGCTAGTCTTTTATTCCAAAATGTTTGTGCTAGCTGAACAACAGATTTGAACGAACAGAAGTATAGCAAGCAAAACCCAGTCACCATCACAAAAACCACAACAGGTTATAGCAAAAGGAGAAAGGTAAAACTCTGTTAGTAGCCAGGGGGAGCACTTCTGGAGTTTTGATCACCATTTTTTAACATCATAGATGATTTTTCTTGATCTGATAATCCTGCTGATGCAAGTGGGCAGGTAATTTTATTAATTATAAATTCTCTGTCAACCCTGTGATTTATGCCAGCATTTATCTTTGGTTAAGATGCAGTACAAATAAGTCCTAAAATTTAAATAACTGATTATTGTTGAAAACTGAATTTATTTCAGACTGAAAATCTGCCTTGATGCTGTGTTTGCACAACATCTAAAACCTTGTCTGCCAGTTACCCTGGGGGCACCTTTATACTCTTCATTTTTTCTAAAACTGTGTGTACTTTTTTCCTTTTTTTCAGGTGAAATAAAGTAAAATGTGAAATATAAAATGGTAGTAATTTTCATAGATATTAAGGTCAGAAGGGACCATTATGATCATCTAGTCTGACCTCCTGCACAATGCAGGCCACAGAATCTCACCCACCCACTCCTGCGATAAACCTCTCACCTATGTCTGAGCTATTGAAGTCCTCAGATCATGGTTTAAAGACTTCAAGGTGCAGAGAATACTCCAGCAAGTGACCCGTGCCCCATGCTACAGAGGAAGGCGACAAACCCCACGGCCTCTTCCAGTCTGCCCTGGAGGAAAATTCCTTCCTGACCCCAAATATGGTGATCAGCTGAACCCTGAGCATATGGGCAAGATTCACCAGCCAGATACCCAGGAAAGAATTCTCTGTAGTAACTCAGATCCCACCCCATATAACATTCCATCGAGCCTATTTACCATGGATATTTAAAGATCAATTAATTTTGTAGCATGATTAAGAGACAGAGTGGGGCTGCATTGTGCTAGGAACTATACAATCAAGCAGTAAGTGACAGTTCCTGCCTCCCAATGAACTTATGTTTTAATAGATAAGATATAACAGATGGATGAGACAAAGTAGAGGATGGGCAAGGTAGGGAGACTGAAGAATACTTGAGCACAGACTTAAGAATGTAGTGTGGGATTTTCGAAAGCACCCAGCACTAGCCTAACTCTGCTCCTGTTGAAGATTAAGTCCCACTCTAAATAATATGAAAAACACTATGGAGCGTAAAAAGAAAAGAAGTGCCTGTGGCACCTTAGAGACTAACCAATTTATTTCAGCATAAGCTTGATTGGTTAGTCTCTAAGGTGCCACAAGTACTCCTTTTCTCTTTGCGCATACAGATTAACACGGCTGCTACTCTGAAAACTATGGAGTGTAAATTTGTTTAAGTGGTTTTGCAATACATGTATTTAGCTTCTAAACTGTTTGGGCCAGGGACAGTCTTCCACCATACGTTTGTACAGAGCCTAGCACACTAGGGCTGAGGTTTCATTAAGCACTACTTTAATATAAATAAATAAATTAAATTATTGTTATTCATTCTGATGAGCCACACTAATAAAAATTGCCTTGGAAACATCTGCTATACATCTGCTATCATTTCATGCATTTATCATTAGTTTTATTGTTCAAAACTGAAGATAAAAGAAGCGTAGACCAAATGTTTGATATTAGAGGATAAAATTCACCCTGGTACACAAGGCCTCTGTACCACTTAAGCTCTATAGAGAAGGTGTTCACTCAGAGTGTGGGCAGACGGCTGTGAGCCATCTGTACTACACAAAAGGCTGCCGGCCTTCCTGACTGGCAGGAGACTGCAGAATGGGGGGGGTGGAAGGGGATGGGCCACACACCTTAGTATGATACTGCAGTACTCATGGGCCAATGGCAGCCCTCCTTGGAGAAGAGGGCTGCGACTGATCAATCCTGAAACCTCTAACAAGCCCTCAACAGAGTTTTATACTGCAGAACGTTCAATGAAACTTTACACGACCAACCCACGCAGCAGGGTCTGATCAGTTCAAAAAGCACATTACTCTCTTTCCAGTTCTCTTTCAGAACACCGTACACTGTATGGAACGCTCATCCTCATTTCGGGCGCTGGGAAAGACACCTCTTCATGCAGCCTTTCCCTCAATAAGGAGTAATACAGAATGGCTGGGTGGTCTGAATTTCAGAGATGCTGAGTACCCACACCTTCCATTCACTTCAAAAAGAATTCTGGGGACCAATACCTCTGAAAATCAGCCCCCCACCCCTTGTTTTTCCTCTTCCTAATATGGGCACATGTAACACGATTTTGCCTCAAGAGGAGCAGAGAAGATGGTTCATAATCAGACAGTTATTTAACCCTCAACTCAGCACCCTAATGCTATAAGGATGGAACTCTAGAAATAAATAGATCAGACAGTCTGAGAGATAATATTGCTCAGAAGAATTTCTTTTTCCCCTCTCTTGGGGCAATTGGGCTGTTTTGTGATCTCCCTCTCTTCCCATTCTGTAACATCCTTGTAGCAACAACAACAATTGCTTACAAGGAATAATAATATTAGGTAAATATTTAATGTATTTTTATCTGTCTTGTAATGTAAAATAGCTGCTGAAGATAAGGAGAAGAAGTCAGCACCATGTGCCCACCAGGAAGATCTCCATGGGCCACTGATAGCCTGCAAACCACAGTTTGGGAACCTCTAATGGTAGTGTGTGATGCCTGTGAAAGCAGAAGACCTGAAATGTAGACAGAGCTGTCCATATGCTGTGAATCAAAGTAAACTGTCCCCCAACTTCAAGACAGAGAGTCTTCTCCGAAAAGGACAAATCCCCCCCCCCAAAATACTGGTAGGTATATTGCTTTGAGAGAAGGGGTTGATTCTGATCTTAGAGGAGTCTCTGTAAATCAGGAGTGAATGTACTGAAATCAGTAGAGTTTTTTGGTGTAAAACCAATGTGAGATCAAAATCAAGCCCAAGATCTTCAGCTAGCAGAGGAGAGCAGTATAATGTCACTGTTATGCCATCTAGTGGATAATACTGGGTTATCCTGAATATTTCAACTGTCAGAAAAACAATACAAATAGCAGCATTAAAATAATTGCTAATCAAAATGAAATATTAAATCCACAATCAGCATGCATACACAATTTATGTAGCGTATGATAGCACAGATGCAGGGACTGCCATTTTTGTTACTTTTTATGAAAAAAAAATATCAAAAATCACCTATCCCTGCTCATCTAAATTCCAAATAGCTGGCATAAAGACCTCACCTTAGCCCTGCCAATCTACTTTGTTCCACCTCTGAGATGACCTCTCTCTGGCATGCTTTAATAAATATGACTAAACGCTATCATATTGTTCAAATTAATTGGAGAGGGCACCGGGTCTGAAACAGTCAGCGAGATGGAAGAGTGATGTGGAATGAGTATTGATATCAGAACTTCAGCTAATGTTTTTTCATTTCTTTGGGTTTTTCTTTTTGAATTTCCTCTTATTATTATTCATAGGATCATAGAACTGGAAGGGACCTCAAGATGTCATCGAGTGCAGGGGCTGGACTAAAGGCAGGACTAAGTATTATCTAGACCATCCGTGACAGGTGTTTGTCCAACCTGCTCTTAAAAATCTCCAATGATGGAGATTCCACAACCTCCCTAGGCAATTTATTGCAGTGCTTAACCACCCTGAGATTTGGACATTTTTCCTAATATCCATTCTAATCCGCCGTAGCTGCAATTTAAGCCCATTGTTTTTTGTCCTATACTTGGAGGTTAAGAAGAACAATTTTTCTCCCTCCTCCTTTTAACAACCTTTTATGTACTTGCACTTGTGTTGTGCATTGTATTGTGTTCTGTACTGTATTGAGTATACAGTATTCTATCATGGCAGCACCTAAGGGCTCCAAGCAGCGATCAAGGCTCCACCATGCTAGGCACGAACACATAACAAAAAACAGTCTCTGCCCTGAAGAACTCACAGGTTAAGTAACATCTATATCACCCTGCTGTATTTACATAAGCATAACATATATTGAAGGGTTTTTCTCTTTTATTTTCTTTCCCCTCCTTTTTTTTTTTTAAGATACAGTGGACATTAGACTCTAATTTCAGACTGTGAATGAACACTTTAACTATTCTAAAAATTAAAAAGGCAGTGATGAGATTAAGGGTCTTGATATCCCCACTAGGAAACAATAATAAAATTGTAGAACTGCCTAGAAGCCTAAGAAGAGAAGGCAGTAAGTGGAAACAACTGTCATTAAATATTGAAGACACAGGACTACCAGGCTCCAGTACTGGTCTTGCAGGGTTTCCAGGCTCATGCTCTGCAGTCACAACTCCACAGTAAGGAAGAGGAGTGCAAGGCTGGAACCGTGCATACTGCACCTGCTTTCGTTTGCTTTCTGGGGGAACAGAGTCCAGCTGTACAGAAAGATCCCCCAACTGGAGACTAGGCTAATCTGCTCACCTTTTGGGAAAGAAAATGTATTTGTGTAGAAGCTGAGCTCTCTTAGGCTGAGGCCCCTCCTATTCTGGAGGGTCCTTCGGAGGGCATGCAGACAGGCTCATCTACCTGCTTCCAGCTGAGATCTATAATACTGGCAATTGTCATTCGGAGGGGAAAGGAGTTGAATCTTCTCTGCCTGTTCTCCTGGGGTTTGGATTGGCTTGCCAGGGTCTCTAAAATAGCTGGGGGCTGGCTCTTCTTTTCCTTTCCTCCTGGGCATTAGAGCCATTAGGAGCTCTTTAGTGACCTGAAATTTAAAAAAAAAAAGCCTAAAAAAAGGAGAACCATGGATGAATTGCTAAGGAGGAAAGAACTGTACAAGCATGTAGGGACATAATCAGAAGGACTATGGCACAAAGTGAGTTACACCTAGCAAGGAACATACAAAACAGGGTCTTTAAATACATTAGGAGAAAGAGAAAGGAAAGTGTTGGTTTTCTACTTAGCAGGGAAGGAGAGATAATAACTGATGAAATCCAGAAAACTGAGGTATTTAATGCCTATTTTGCTTCAGACGTCACTAAACAGGTTAATTGTGACCAGATACTCAGCTCAATAAAAGCTAACAACAATAGGGAAGGAACACAAGCCAAAGTAGGGAAACAACAGGTTAAAGAATATTTAGATAAGTTAGATGTATTCAAGTTCATCTTAGGTATTTAGGAAGTAGCTGAAGCAATCTCAGAACCGTTCGCAATTATCTTTGCGAACTCCTGGAAGATGAGTGAGGTCCCAGAACACTGGAGAAGGGCAAACATAGTACCTTTCTTTAAAGTGGGGAACAAAGAGGACCCAGGGAATTATAGACCAGTCAGTCCAACTCCGATACCTGGAAAGATATTGATACAAATTATTCAACAATCAATTTATAAGCTCCAAGAGGATAATAAGGTGGTAAAGAATAGGCAAAATGGATTTGTCAAGAACAAAGCATGGCAAGCCAACCTAATTTCCTTCTTTGGCCTAGTGGATAAGGGGGAAGCAGTGGACATGATATACTTAATTTTGACAGGTTTCAGAGTAACAGCCATGTTAGTCTGTATTCGCAAAAAGAAAAGGAGTACTTGTGGCACCTTAGAGACTAACCAATTTATTTGAGCATAAGCTTTCCACAGTATGCATCCGATGAAGTGAGCTGTAGCTCACGAAAGCTTATGCTCAAATAAATTGGTTAGTCTCTAAGACGCCACAAGTACTCCTTTTCTTTTTACTTAATTTTGGTAAGACTTTAGACACAATCCCACATGAGTGTCTTAAACAAATTAGGGAAATGTGGTCTACATTAAATTATTATACTGTGGGTCAACAACTGGTTAAAAGTCCCTACTCAAAGAGTAGTTATCAATGGTTTGCTGTCAAACTGGGAGGGTATATCTAGTGGGGTCCTGCAAGAGTTAGGCCTCGGTTCAGTATTAGTCAACATTTTCATTAATACCTTAGAAAAGGGAGTGGAGGTTATTCTTATAAAATTGGCTGGTGACACCAATCTGGGAGAGATTTTATGCACTTTGAAGGACAGTATTAAAATTCAAAATGACTAACAAATTGGAGAATTGGTCTGAATTCAATAAGATGAAATTCAATAAAGACAAGTGCAAAGTACTTCACTTAGGAAGGAAAAAATCAAATGCACAACTAACAAATGCAGAATCCCTGGCGAAGTGGTAGTACAGAACAACCTCAGAGTTACGGACAACTCAGGAATGGAGGCTGTCCGTAATTCTGAAATGTTCATAACTCTGAACAAAGCCCAGTTCGGGCTCCAGATACAGCAGTTGACACTCCAGGCCTGGATTCAGCAGCAGCTAAACTCCCTACCGACCCCGGTATGAGTTTGCAACCTTGTCCCACTCTGGGGGGCAGAGGGGGGTGTGTGTGTGTGTGTGTCAAGTAAAAACAGTGCGTCCCCCTACTGGCTGAGGGAAGGGGGGGGTAAAAACAGCATGTCCTCCAGCTGGGGGGGGGCGGGGTGGGCTGGCGGAGGAGTGATAGAAAAGCTTCAGAAAAGACGCTACCTACATAGACGAGCGGGGTTCTCCTGTGTAGGTAATCCACCTCCCCAAGCTAGAGTAGCTAGGTTGATCGGAGAAATTTCCCATCAACCTACTACTGGCCACAGTGGGGGTGAGATCTCTTTAACTGCGGTGGAGCCCAGGGGTGTGGATTTTCATCTCTCTGAGCGATGTAGTTATACCGACATAAGTTTATAATATAGACCAGGCCTAAGGACCTGAACACCACTAAAGGATCGACCTGCATTTCTAAGGAACCTATAAGCCATGGAGAATGGAAGGTTCTGGAATGGAAGCGCCATCTCGACATACTTCTACACCTACTCAATCTCATTGAGGAAGACAGGACCTAAATCATATGTGGCCCACAACTCCTTTGCCCTCACCAGCCTGGCAGCTACACAGTCCCTTAGCAAGTGGCCTCCAGGGAAGATCAGAGCTTCTTCCACAAACTTTACACTTGCAGAAACCCATGGGGCAGGGGAATTTCTGTGGTTAGGCCAGAGGAAGGAGGGGATATATTGGCAGCCTGGCCAGGTGTACTCAGGGAACTTCCGCACCCTGGCTATTCCAAAGCCATAGAAGCCATGGCAACTAGAGTGCAATTTAGGGCTGCCCAAATTTGCATTGGGGGCTGCTCTGGACTACAGAAGACACAATTTGCTTCAATCATTCCTCCATTCTTAGCACTAGAATGAGTTTAGCCCAGCGTGTAGAAAAATGGCCAAAAATATGAGAGGGAGAGAAATAAAAATACCCCACTGCAAGATCAATAAAGGTGGGAATTTAAATAAATATGAATAGGTAAAAATAAATTCTACATTATAGCACAGGAGAAACTTTTCAATTATAAAGTATTTTTGCTACTTATTTATTTCAAAATGCCATTGAAAGCTGTAGTTACAAATATTTTGCTATGTTCTATTTACTTTGTATTTACATACACATTTTTAGTATACTTATGGAAATCATCAACACATTGGAATGATTGTACTCTCACTCATAACAACTTTAATTCTCTTTTTCAGAAAGATTTAAAAACTGAAGAGCTTGATCAACAAGTTTCACGCCATCAGTGTTAGTATACAAATGCAAACACAAAAAAGTTTAGAGTAGTTAAGAGCACAACATGACTTCAGCGCTTTTTCAGAATGAAGAAACACAATATTGCTTTGAGAATATTAATGGATCTTGCTATAAAACATCGTGGTCTTCTGGAATCCGCGTAACTTTGTATGTTGTGCTTAGTTTTCTGACAGTTCTTACACTAGGTGGAAACCTAATGGTAATTATTACAATTGCTTATTTCAAACAGCTTCACTCTCCTACGAATATTTTGCTCACCTCCTTGGCATGTGCTGATTTTTGTTTGGGTCTGACGGTGCTGCCCTTCAGCAGTATAAGATCTGTCGAAACATGCTGGTATTTTGGGGAAACATTCTGTAGATTCCACAGTTGTTTAGATGCATCTTTTTGTTATTCATCAATATTTCACTTGTTTTTCATCTCTGTTGATCGTTACGTTGCTGTTACTGATCCTTTAATTTACCCTCTCAAGTTCACAGTGCCAGTTTCAGTCATGTGCATAGCTGTTACGTGGACATTTTCCTTAGTATACAGTTTTTCTGTTGTCTTCACTGGGGCTAATGACAAAGGGATACAAGAATTAGTAAATGCCCTCTCTTGTGTAGGAAGCTGTCAACTTGTCTTCAACAAAACATGGGTGGTTGTAACCTCTCTCCTTTATTTCATACCTTTCTTTACAATGATAGCAATTTACAGCAAAATCTTTGCTGTGGCTAAACGACAAGCTAGAATGATAGAGAGAAGCAAGAACACCCAGTCACCTGATAACTACAGTGACAGAGTTAGCAGAAGAGAGAGGAAAGCTGCTAAAACCCTGGGTATAGCTGTGATTGCTTTTTTGGTATGTTGGTCACCCTTTTTTGTAACTGTAATAATTGATGCTTTCCTTAACTTCATAACTTCACCCCTTCTCTTTGACATCGTGGTTTGGTTCACTTATTCCAGCTCTGCCATTAATCCTTTGATTTACTCTGTCTTTTATCCTTGGTTTCGAAAAGGAATGAAAGTGATTCTGAGCTGTAAAATGCTCCGACTTGATTGTTCAACAATGAATTTGTTTCCAGAATGAAAACCTATCCGCTCCTGCACAAAGCTACTCAACTCACATTTCACAGTCATTGTCCTTTTCATAAAATCTAGCTGTGTATTTCTTTTGCTGGATGAAATACTGTCATCTTGCTTTTATACTTTGTAAAACTTTTTATCATTGTGAAAAACTGGTTTATCACATGATATCAAGACAATTTATTTACAGATACTGTTAATACTATATTATGCTATGAAATAATAATAGAGCAATGTCCACTGGTTGTAATTGTGTGACTGAGAAGACAGAAAGGCCATCCAGAATTAAACAAAGGCAAAAAAAATATCAAAAATTGGTTTCAGTGCTATTCATCTGTTTGTTAGGAAGTGATAACAATACTGAGAAACAAATGTTTTTCCATACCTTTAAAACCTAGATAGTATATTTTACCAAATCAGTAGTCAACTTTAATATTTTATACTTATATATTACTGTCAGCCTGTGTTCAAATTCTTTACTTATACTAGTGAATTAAGTCCCCCTACACCCATACGGAATGGATATTATTATCCTCATTTAATGGATAAGAAAATTGAATTTCAAAGGGAGATGGACATTTAACTCCCTTAGGCGCCTTTGAAAAACCCAAAGAGATCAATGACCCAATCCTGCTACTTTTTAAATTGGTGGCAAAACTCCCATTGACTTGTAATAGGAGCAAGAATAAGCTGGAACTGACTTGCCCATATTCACACAGGAAATGTCCAGCTCTGTGCCTTAACCACAAGGCCAACCTTTCTCTTGGGGAAGGATTGAGCAGAAATAAGACACTTTCATGTGTGAAGAATCCTTGTGCACTGGGAGGGTTCTAATAATAACAGTCACTAAAAGAAAACAATAAACGGAGCTGAAATCCGGATGCCAGTGAATTCAATGGTAAAACTGCCCTTGACATCAACAGGACCAAGATTTTACACCTGCTGTTTTGAGAGAAAACTGTCCTTTCCATTACAGGAGAAAATCCAATCACAGAATAGTCTTCTGTGTCACAGCAACATTCTAAGGGCTTGTCTATTCTTGAAAGTTATTTTGGTTTAAAGTAAGGTGCGAATTTAAAGTGCAATAGCTAGCTATTCTACAGTATCAATTGGACATGCCAGTTGTGAATGAGAAAGATTTGTCAGTTTGCCGTATTGTCGTATTACAACAATACCTGCCTATTATCTGGTTTGCTAAATTGTAAGTTAAGTAGGAGCATGCCACTGACTTTACTGTAGCTGGTAAGTTAGCTGTGTATCACAAAAACTAATTTAGATTGTGTTCATAAAAGCTTCTAAAAGTTTAATTTACAAATTCCAAAAATAAATTTTCTTTAAAGTACAATTTGAGTGGCAAGTATTCCCTGCCTGCTTCAAACTGCCTAGCGTGAAACTCTCCTTCTTTCTGAGGTTATTAAAAAGAAAATAATAATAAATTTCAGTCCAAACCTTCTCCCCAGGCTTGGCAGTTCTCAGGGCTCTCCATGTAGGAATTCTCTGTCCCAAGCCATACATTCTTCTGCCTAAGGAGCCACTCTTACTTTCTTCACCACCGGAGTGGAGTTAACAAGCCACAAAGCAGTGACATGGAGTCGGCAGATATAAATTAGCATCTTCACAACAGAAAAAACTGTGCCTCTTGCTTATATCCAAATCATTAATGAGAGCATGAGACATATTTTATAAATGTCCAACTGACCCAAGGCTTTAAACCAACTTCAGTCGCTCACCGCCTCTGCAAGAAAACGTACTTAGCTATACATAGCAATAGGACGACAACTGACTTTCAGTTGAATAAACAACATCTTAATATTAATCAAATATCATATAAAATAGTGCCTCTACTTCGAAGTAGAGTATCTGTCTACTCCCGCTTCTCATGGCACAGCCTTTTGACTGGGATAGGCAGGTAGCCCACTTCATCCTGCCTCCTTCAGAAGCAGTCACCTGTAGCCTCTTCACTGGTTCCTACCCCTGGACCTTGCAGAACACCACTTTTCTGCAACTCCAGAGGTAAATCTCGCAAGATCCAGTGTTTGCAAAGTATGGCACATTCTGAGACAAATACTGGAGAAGCCCAGAGCTCAGGGAAATATCCATGCAGCCACAGTGGCAGGATCCACTGGCTATTCCTTTATTTCAAAGTGTTTGTGCTAGCTGAACAACAGACTTGAATTAACCGAAGTAAAACAAGCGAAACCCAGTCATCATCACACAAAACACAGCAGGTAATAGTGAAAGGAGAGAAAAGTAAAGCTCTGTTAGTATTCAAAGGAGCTTTTCTGGGGTTCTGATCACCATTTTTTTAACATAATAGATGTTTTTTTCTTGATCTGACGGTCCTGCTGATTCTTGTGGGCTGATAATTTTGTTAATTATAAGTTCTCTGTCAACTCTGATTTATGCCAGCTTTTATCTTTGCTTAAGATGCACTGCAAAAAAGTCCTAAAATTTAAATAACTGGTGATTGTTCAAAGCTGAATTTCAGACTGAAAATCTGTCTAGAGGCTGTGTTTGAACAACATATAAATCCTTCTGTCAGTGAACCCTGGGGCACCTTTCTACTCTTCATTTCTTCTAAACCTTTGTAGTTTCTTTTTTTCAGGTGAAGTAATGTGAAATATAAAGTCATAGTGATTTTGTAGCATGATTAAGAAAAAAAAGAAGTCTCAGACAGAGTGGGGCTGCATTGTGCTAGGCACTATACAGTCAAAACAATAAGTGACAGCCCAAGCCCCCCCCCCCCCCCCCCCCCCAAAGAACTTGTGTTTTAAAAGATAAGATATAACAGACGGATGAGACAAACAAGAGCATGGGCAAGGTAGGGAGATTGAAGGATACTTGAGCACAGACTTAAGAATGTAGTGTGGGATTTTCGAAAGCACCCAGCACTGGCCTAGCTCTGCTCCTGTTGAAGATTAAGTCCCACTCTAAATAATATGAAAAACACTATGGAGTGTAAATTTGTTTAAGTGGTTTAAGCAATACATGTAATTAGCTTCTAAACTGTTTGGGCCATGGACCATCTTCCACCATACGTTTGTACAGAGCCTAGCACAGTAGGGCTGAGATTTCATTAGGCACTACTTTAACACAAATAAATAAATAAATAAATGCATATAATAATACATTATTGTTATTCATTCTGATGAGCCACACTTATAAAAACTGCCTTGGACACATCTGCTATATGGTTTATCATCTACGTATTTATCATTAGTTTTATTGTTCAAAACTGAAGATAAAAGAAGAGACTGTAGAATGGGGGGAGGTGTATGATACTGCAGTACTCATGGGCCAATGGCAGCCCTCCTTGGAGAAGAGGGCTGCGACTGATCAATCTTGAGACCTCTAACAAGCACTCGACAGAGTTTTATACTGCAGAATGCTAAATGAAACTTTACACGACCAACCCACGCACCAGGGTCTGATCAGTTCAAAAAACACATTAATCTTTCCAGTTCACTTCCAGAACACCATACGGAATACTCATCCCCATTTTGGGTGCTGGGAAAGACAGCTCTTCATGCAGCCTTTCCCACAATAAGGAGGAATACAGAATGACTAGGGGGCGGGTCTGAACTTCAGAGGTGCTAAGTACCCACACCTTCCACGGACTTCAAAAAGAATTTTGGGAACTAGTAGCTCTGAAAATCGCGCCCCCCCCCCCCCCGTTTTTCCTCTCATTCCCCTTAGTTTTCCTCTGCCTAATATGGGCACATGAAACACGATTTTGCTTCCAGAGGAGCAGAGAAGATGGTACATAATCAGACAGCTATTTAACCCTGAACTCAGCACCCAAATGCTACAAGCAGGGAGGCTCTAGAAACAAATAGAGGAGAGTCTGAGACAGACTATTGTTCAGAAGTATTTCTCCCCCTCCCCCCTCCCCTTGGGGCAATTGGGTTTGTTTTGTGATCTACCTCTCTTGCCATCCTGTAATATCCTTGTGGCAACAACAACAATTGCCTACAAGGAACAATATAAGATAAATATTCAATGTATTTTTATCTGCCTTGTAATGTAAAATGGCTGCTGGAAATGAGGAGAAGCCAGCACCATGTGCTCACTGGGAAGATCTTCATGGTTCCATGGATAGCCTGCAAACCACAGTTTGGGAACCTCTGCTTCAGAGCACAGGCATCACACACTACCATCAGAAGACATGAAAAGTAGACAGAGCTGTCCATATGCTGTGAATCAAAGTAAATTGTCCCCCAAGTTCCAGACAAAATGTCCTCTGAAAAGGACATTTTTGATCATAAATACAAATGCAAAACAAAATACTGGTAGGTATATTGCTTTGGGAGAAGGGTTTCTCATCTCAGCTGAGTCTCTGTCAATCAGGAGTGACTGTACTGAAATCAGTAGAGTTATATAAGTGTAAAACCTATGTGAGATCAAAATCAAGCCCAAAATCTTCAGTTATGCCATCTAGTGGATAATACTGGGTTATTCTGAATATTTCAACTGTAAGACAAAGAAAGCAATACAAATTGCAGCATTAAAATAATGGCTAATCAAAATTAAATATTAAACCCACAATCTTCTTTGGGATCTGTAGTTTCTGCATCGGAGTGTTGCTCTTTTAAGACGTCTGAAAGCATGCTCCACACCTCATCCCTCTCAAATTTTGGAAAGCACTTCAGATTCTTAAACCTTGGGTCGAGTTCTATAGCTATCTTTAGAAATCTCACATTGGTACCTCCTTTATGCTTTGTCAGACCTGCGGTGAAAGTGTTCTTAAAATGAACAGCGTGATGAGTCATCTTCTGAGACTACTAGAACATAAAATATACGGCAGAATGCAGGTAAAACAGAGCTGGAGACATAATACTCCCCCAAGGAGTTCAGTCTTTTTTAAACGAGCATCATCAGCATGGAAGCATGTCCTCTGGAATGGTGGCCAAAGCATGAAAGGGCTTCTGAATGTTTAGCATATCTGGCACTTAGATACCTTGCAATGCTGGCTACAAAAGTCCCATGCAAATGCCTGTTCTCACTTTCTGGTGACATTGTAAATAAGATGTGGGCAGCATTATCTCCCAAAAATATAAACAAACTTGTTTGTCTTAGTGATTGGCTGCAGAAGAAATAAGACTGAGTGGACCTGTAGGCTCTAAAGTTTTGCATTTTTGTTGTTGTTGTTGTTTTTTTAATAGTGCAATTGTGTAACAAACAAACAAAAAAATCTACATTTGTAAATTGCACTTTCACAATAAAGAGATTGCACTACAGTACTAGTATGAAGGAATTGAAAAATACTATTTTGTTTATCATTTTTACAGCACAAATATTCGTAATCAAAATTAATATAAAATGAGGAGTGTACACTTTGTATTCTGTGTTGTAATTGAAATCAATATATTTGAAAATGTAGAAAAACATCTAAAAATATTTAATAAATTTCAGTTGGTATTCTATTGTTTAACAGTGCGATTAATTTTTTGAGTTAAATCATATGAGTTAACTGCAATTAAAATAGTTCTGGTGCATAGGGCTGACAATTAAAGCCCAAACAGCAGCACCAACCTAGTGCCTGCTCAGTGTTACACCTGCAGGTATGATTGCTCCTGAGCAGGACTGAAGCAAGGCAGGCACAGACCTTGTTCCCAGCCTCACTCCTGCCCTGCTCCAGTCCACTCCACTCCACAATTCCTGTGTCTAGCTCTGACCTTGAGCTCTGGCTCCTGGTTCCCAACTCTCTCTGACCCTCGGCTCTGACTGATTCCTGACTCTGGCACTGGCCATCAGTGCTGTTCCTGGCCTCTGGCTCCACCTTTGATCACTAGCCTTGAGAACTAGTGCTCAGACCACTTGGCCTGGCTGCCCAACCCTGGTCTATAACACTTCCTAACACCTGTCACTTAGTGGTTGTCTTATGCCTTAAAGCACAAAAAGTTTATAAACTTCCATTTTTAAAAATTTAATTTAAATGATATTCACATTATTTTTTGAATCCTACAGGTGATATCTTGTGGCAGTAAGTTCCACAGGTCAGTTATATTTATGTAAAAAATAATTTAAAACTGAAAAAAAAATTATCTGCCTTTCAATTTTTCTGAAGAGTTCCTTTGCTCTTATGAGAAAGGATAAACAGAAGTGCATGATATACTGTTCATTATTTTGTATACCTCTGTCATGACCCCTCACATGTGTCTCTTCCCTAAACTTCTTCAATGCTTAGCTAGACAGTCTGATGTAGCAATCATTCACCATTTGGTCCGTTCCTGTACAACAGCGAAGGCTTGATGGCCTGAGAGTTCAACATCGGAACAGACTTGATGAACCCACGTAATAGGGATTCTGCCTCTGGGTCGTCTTCACCCCTTGGTTGGTGGAATTTTATCCCGGATGTTACAAGCCACCTGGAGAATGACATTTGCTGGAACATCTTGTGGCGCCCTTGTGACATGTCTGAAAAATGTAAGGCGCTGCCTGCAGACAAAGGCCCCAGTATTCCGTAGACCCAAGTGACCATAAACATCTGCATTATAGATGAAGTCATTCCACTTTATGCCCAATATATGATGCTGACATTGTGTGGAAAGCCTCCAGCTTTGTCCAGTCTGAGTGGTGTAGTGTCCATTTTTCACATCTGTACACCAATATGGGAAGGGTACAGCTCAAACAAATCCTGAACTTGGTTGTCATACTAAGATGATGTTGATTCCATATCAGTTGTAAACAGCCCATGGCAGATGCTGCGATACCAATCTGATGGAGAAACTCCGTGTGAGAATTGGAGGAACAGGTAAGTATAGAACCCAGATACCAAAAGCTGGAAACTGATTGGATGGATTCATTGTTCAAAGAGATTGGAGTCACAGATGGACCTGGTCCTAGACTTTGCAGTTTTTTCTTTGACCATGAAACACGGAGGCCAATCTTAGCTGACTCCTCCTCCATATGCTGGAGTGCCTCACAAAACCTGTCGGAGTTCTGTACTAAAAGAACAATGTCATAAGCGTAGTCAAGGTCGGTGAGCGAGAGATTACCAATATCAATGCCTATGGACCTGACGGAATGCTGCATTATGAAATCCATTGCCCGACAAAAAGAGTGCAGGGGCCAGAACGCAATCCTGCCTAACACCAGATACTGATTTAAAAGGCGCTGACATCTGGTTCCCCAGACAGACAAACACGGCAGTGGTTCCATTATGTAGCTCTCCAATCAGTCCAGCAGAGTGGTAGAGACGCCTATGCCCTTTAAGGACTTTCATAACGTGATATGGTCTATGGAATCAAATATAGCCTTAAGTTCGACATACATCGCAAGTTCAGGAAGTCCCTGCATGTAGTGTATCTCCGTCAACACGTGAAGAGCCAAAATGGCATCTAATGTGGACCTGTTCCTCATAAAGCCTGACTGCTGGGGATGATGCTTCCAATGTAGCAAAGGCTTCAGGCGTACCAGAAAAACATGCACAAACACCTTCCCTGGAATGGAGAGCAAGGCGATCAGCCTATAGCTCTTACATTCACTGTGCGGTCCCTTGCCTGTATAGAGTGAGATCACAATGCTGTCCTTCCAGGCATTTGGCAGGGTTCCAGTTCTCCACACCAGACGAAAGCTGGCCAGAAGTGATTCTGCTACAGGATCAACAGCACATTTTAGCACCTCTGAGGGCATGTGATCAGCACCGGCTGCACACCCATTTTTCAGTTTAAATATGGCACACTTCACTTCATCCAATGTTGGTGCATCAGTACAAATGTCTGGATCTGGAACTGCAGTGGCTGCCAGATCATCCAGCTCTGAACAAGCGGCAGCTGAAGGATGGTTCAGGACACTAAACGTTCCAGCCAGTGAAAGAATCTCATCATCCAATTTACATGGATGGCTTTGGCTATCATTCAGGATGCCGTTTGTAGTTGACTACCTCTTGACCACTGAGGTTGTGAATGGTGTGAAATGCTGGCTTCAAGTCGCTCCTGGCTAAGTCAAATTCGACATCATCCAACACTTGGTTATACTGTGACTCACGATCGCGGAATGCCAGGGTATTAAATTTTCTCTTCAGCTGATTATGAATATGCTTATCACCATGCTGATAGACTGCAGCCTTCAATTTAATTATCTGGAAGGCCTCCTCTGATAGCCATGGTCGGCAAGCTGGATGCCTACAGGCAATCGTCTGCTCAGCAGACTGGTTGAGGGAAGAAGTGAACAGGGACCAGGCAACCTCCATGTCATCTGGCAGACTAGTTAAAACTGAGAATCTGTTGCTGATGCCAGTACAAAACCTATTGGCTAAACCTGTAACATAGAGTGTGTCGATGTCAAACTTCTTCATCATCGCAGAGGGTTTACCTGCTCTTTGGAGCATCAGCATCATATGGGGGACCACTAGATGGTGATCTGTGTTCGCCACGCATTCCACACCACCATATACTTGACACGCAATAGGCATCTCTTCGCCTCCTGCAATGATGTGGTCCAACTCCTTCCAAGTGATGCCATCACGAGAGATCCATGACATCTGGTGTATGTGTCACTGCTTGCACCATGACCCAAGAATGGAAAGATTCTGGGGGGCACAGAATGTAAGCAAGTGGCGAGAGTTATCACTCGGTGTGCCTGAGCCATAATGACCAATGACCTATTCAAATCCAGTTCGCAGGGAGCCAGTAACTACATTTAGGTCACCCAGGATAACGAGATTATCATATGGAGGGACTGTACATACTAGATGTTCCAATTAATCACAGAAATGATCTTTAACTGAGTCAGATTCCTCTGTCGGCGCATAGACTAGTATGAAAGTGATGTTACTGTGCCGATGTTTAAGATGTGCCATAAGTAAATGAGGAGACATGGGTGTCCAAGTTGTCAGGGAGGACTTGGCCTCGCCTCGCCTCGCAGTCGCAGGGCTACCCCATATAAATGATTGGGGCTGCCAGAATACAGAAGTAATCTTCCACTCGTGACATCCGTAATCTATCAGCCTTGCTTCTTAGTCCTGCGACTGATATACCAAGACGGTCCATTTCACGTTAGACAGTGACCTGATGACCATGCTTGTGAAGAGTTCCAACATTCCAAGTTGCAATTTTGGTGGACTGCCAGAGATCCCAGATACAATTGGATGCATTGTCACAATGTACTGCAGACGAGCCTGCTGACATCAGAGGACGCACGTCCCCAGGGGGGCTTTGACACAAACCTGTCATGTTTGCACTGAGGGGAGATGCACCGACAAGGCACCTACAGCTGAAAATAAGGCAGGGGCTTTAACCCTGGTGCTGAATACTAGATTATTCATGGTCAACAAACAAGAGCGAACGATTATCCAGGGAAATACCTCGTCCCACTGGGATGAGACTGAGGCGCAGTAACATGACCCTTTTCCTGGTCTACCAATACTGGCTTCACACTGTGTGACCTGAGCCGTTGAGTCTCTCAGTGACTTCCTTCACCTCAGGTAGCTAGGTGCCCTGCATCTTCGCAACCTGTGTTAGCCATCATTTTCAGGGTTCATGTTAGATCTGTCCACCTTCGCATAATACCCAACGTAATATTTTGGACAAGCCTTCATCACTGATGGCATAGCTCCAACAAGCAACCCCCAACTTCAGATGTTACACCCCCCTCCACCACCATGAGGTACAGGTCGGACTTGGGGGGGGGAGTCTTCTCTAAACTACAGTCTCAATCTTGTCAGCCTTTTGGTATCCTGTGACACAATTAAGGTGGGCCCCATCCTGTGCAGGGCAAGTGTGCATTCCTTCCTCGGTGAATAGGGGCAGGTGCATGAGCCCTACATGCCTATTTACCCCAACTCAAGTCTGCACATCTGGGCTTAGCTGTGGGGTAGAGTGGCCCAATGGTCAGAGTCTATGCACACACCCTGCTCATTCAGGGTAGTACAGCCTAGCAGCTGGAGTCCATGAAACATCCCTACTATCAGGGCAGTGTGGTCCAATGGCCAGAGTTCATGGGGGCCGCTGGCAGGAGGGCTGGTGGCCCAGATAGGGGGTCCCAGGCCCACCCAACTCCACTGGGCCCTGACCCAGGATCCTAGTATCAGTGGAACAAGCAGCTAACTGCTCAGCAGGGAGTCCCACCAAAACACACCGAGCTTATCTTGGTGGGAGATACCACTACGACACTGCCCCTAGGTCACTTCCTACCACAGTCTCGGGCGTTATAGTCCAGGAGGCTTTGGGACCTCTTAGTTCCCCAGCACTGGCCGCTCCCTGGGGCTCCATGGGCTGCTGGGGTCTGAGGCGAGGGTCCCCATCTCCACTCCCCTCTGGCACAGGCTAGAGGCCATCCTTAGCAGGCACTCCTAGCACACAAACTTCCCCACGAGCATCTCCTCCTGACCGAGCTGGGCTGCTCTCTTTTATACTGATACAGCTGGAGCATGCCCAGTAGGGAGAAGGGGGTGTGGTTTCCTCAGCCCACAATGCGGCATTAGCTCCTTCCCATCCAGTGCGGGGCAAGTGCGCCCCGTCACATACCTCTAATAATATATCTCGTCTCCAATCCCCCTGTATTTTTGCTATATCCTTTTGGAGATGAGGCGACAGAACTGAACACAGAACTCCAGGCAAGAGCATCACATTGATTTATGTAAAGGCATTATCACTTTTTCAGTATTATTTTTAATCCTATTCCTTATGTATTCTAACATTATGTTTGCTTGTTGATTGAGCAAAGGTTTCCATTACATTGTCTACTTGTATACCCTGGTCTTTTTCCTGAATACAATTAACTTAGAACCCGGTAATGTGCATGATTAGTTCCAGTTATTACTTCCAGTATGCATTATCATGCATTTGTCACCATTGAACTGTGGTCTGCCACAAGCATGAAATCAAGACCCTGCAAATAATCTCATGAACCTCTGCAGCCTCAAACGTTTATCAATTTTCTCTCTCTAACGGGGTGTATTTGGTCAGCATCTGAAAGCCAGCTGGAACAGTATGCTATGTGCTTCTAGTAGATTGTAAACTATTTGGGGCAAAGAGGGTCTTTTATTTTATATATGTACAGTACCCAGCACAATGGGGCCCAAATTCTGATGCTGCGTGCTGGGATGAAGGCACTGTTCCCTTCACCCTACCTGTGAAAACCCTTCTATACACATATCTAGTTAAGCACTGGAATAAATTGCTTAGGGAGATTGTGGAATCTCTATCATGGGAGGTTTTTAAGAACAGGTTAGACAAACACCTGTCAGGGAAATACTTAGCCCTGCCTTCAGTGCAGGGGACTGGACTAGAAGACCTCTCGAGGTCCCTTCCAGTCCTATGATTCTATATCTGTTTTCCACCAAAACTGTTCTTTGCTATCTCCTCTCCAAAGGGAAGTGGCCCAATATTTCAATTTGAAAATCCGTTCATGTTAGCTGTATCTTTGTAGTCAAATCCCAAGACCTTTCGTTAATAATCTGAAAGTCAAAGTATGTTCACTGAAACCTTCACTAAGGTTTGCAAAACTTGTAAGAGAACTGAGGATAAGTTTTTCATAAACCTTGATGGAGTTTCATAAAGAACCATTTCCTTCCCCATGTGTATTAGAAAAGTTCTCTAAAAAGTGGGTAGGTTGGGTGTGGGAGGTGTTAAACACTGTGGTACAAGCCAAGCTCAGCTCTCAGAATTTCCATGTATTCATTCAAATTCTAAACTCTGTGTGAAACTCAGAAGGTGCAACCACAAAAAGGCTCCTTGAAACTTTTAACACCTTAGCACAGATTTAAAGAACACACAAGATGAAACCTTTTAGTTTCCCAAGGCTCTGCCAATGCATCTTTACCAGCTCTAACATTTCTGGCATTGTATTTTTAAAATAAGCAAGCAAAGATTACAAATTTGTTGTCACGTATTTTCATGGAAAATATTGCTGTTTATTTTCAAGACTTAAGTGTTGACTGACTTGGAGTTTTGCACTCATGATTTTTTTCCTTCAAATCCTCAGATTCTATTCATTATTTATTCAAAATGTAATGACTGAAGAAATCAAGATTTGTAACAGATTCAGAGATAAAACCCTAGGGGTCAAGGTTATGCACAGACAGTGTGGGTGGGTAACAGACAGAAAGCTAATGTTGTTTATGGTTAAGGCTATGAGTCTTTCACAGAGGTCACAGAAGTCATGGATTCCGTGACTTTCTGTGACCTCCATGATTTCTGCAGCTGCTGGCTCAGGGGCTGCCCGAACCAGACAGCCCCAGAGCCAGCAGCAGCAGTTTGGGTGTGTGGGAGGGGGCTACGGCCAACAGGTTGAGGAAGGGGCACGTCCCTGCAGCTCCTAGGCGGAGAAGGGGCCAGAGGAAGGCTCCACGCTGCATGCTGCTCATGCCTGCGGGCCCCTCCCCCGCAGCTCCCATTGGCTGCGATTCACAGCCAATGGGAGCTGCGGCAGCTGGTGCTTGTGGCAGGAGCAGCGCACAGAGCCTCCTGACCCCTCCGCTGCCTAGGAGCTGCAGGGACGTGGAGCCGGGTAGGGAGCCCCTGCTAGCCCCGCCAACCCTTCCCCCCCAGCAACAGGGAGGGTCCCGGGCCACACTGCCTGGCCCCCACCCCCAGCGGGGTGCCCTGGGCCAGTTCCCCCAGCACCTGCAACACCCCCAGAGTGCACCCCCCCAAAGCACCCACAGCCCCCTGCCCAAGTTTTAGTCACGGGTATTTTTAGTAAAAGTCACGGACAGGTCATGGACTGTGAATTTTTGTTTACTGCCTGTCCGTGACTTTTACTACAAATAGCCGTGACTAAAAGGTAGCCTTATTTATGGTGCCATCAGCCACCCTAGCGGGTGTGCAGCAACAAGTGGGCCTGTTGTTGAGACCTGGTCTTCAAACCCAAGTGGAAGAGCTAGCCCAGAAAGGGGGTGGTGCATGCGGCAGCTACTTAATCTGTGGCATTGTGCCTCGCTGTGCCATCCTGCTGGGGGAGTCTTGCTCCACATCACCTTGTACCCCTGGATCCTTTGCACCGGGACAAAGTAGCCCAAGGGTGATGATAATCAGCTCCACTCCACAGCCAGGAACTTTGCTGCAGAAGATGTAGCCCAGGCTGTACTGCAGGACTGTGCTCTAGACTCTTAGCTGCAGCATCCCTGCTGAGAAAGAGATGGTTGAGTAGTTAAAGGGGTAAGAGATCCCGAGCAATGAGGATCCAATCCTCCTAGGATCCCTTATGATGATGTCTATCTGTAGCAGGGGTGGCGAGTTGTATGGGCCTGTGGTGCTCCAGCAAATTCATGGCCCGGCTCCACCAATGTTCGGGGCCAGGTCTCTCCCCTGGCCCTGCCTGCCGCCCACGCGTGCCCCCTCCCCCGAGCATTCCTGCCAGCCCTGGGCAGCAAGCAGCTGCCCCCTGCAGCTCCACACTGTGCTCCCTTGCCAGCTGCTGCCGGCTACAAGGGAGCAGCGCTGGGGGCACGCTGAGGCGGCTGCTGCGCCTGTGGAGGGAGGAGGCGCATAGCAGCCCCCCGCCCTGGCAGGCAACTCTGAGTCCACTCTGAGGGAGGTGGGGGGCTTATCCTGGCTGGACATTCTGACCAGCAGCCTGGGGAGGCTTGAGTGAGTGTTGTGCTGGGGAGGAGGGGGCAGTGAGAGCCCTCCCCCCGAGCTCACTACTGCCAACAGGGAGAGGGCTGGGAGGAGTCCTCCTGTCTGGCCCCCCTCCCCAGCCCCGGGGGCAGCCTGCCTGCTGCACCCCAGACTCCTCATCCCCAGCCCCACACCCTCTCCTGCACCCCAAACTTCTATCCCAGCCCAGAGCCCGCACCCAACCCCCCTCCCAGAGCCCACACCCAGCACCCCAAACCCCCTCCCGCATCCCAACCCCTTGTCCCAGGCCAGAGCCTGCACCCAGCACCCAAACTCTCTCCCAGAGCCCACATCCCTCCCGCAGTCAAACTTCCACCCAGAGCCTGCACCCCTAAGCCCCTCCTGCACTCAAACCCCCTCCCAGAGCCCGCAACCCCTCCTGCACCCCGACCCCCTGCCCCAGCCCAGAGCTTGCACCCAGCACCCAAACTTCCTCCCCGAGCCTTAGGCAGGTGTGGTCGGGGGGAGGGACTTGGACCCGCTCTGGGCGCCACCAAAAATTATACAAACCTGCCGCTCCTGCCTGTGGGGACGGGGAGGCACCTGCTTCCCCATTATGGAGCCGCCCTGCGCTGGCCACAAGCCCCAGCAGCTGCACCCACAGCTCAGCCCGGTACGGGGCGGAAGGCAGCTGCTTTCGTCGCCACTCCTCGCGATCGGGCCAAGCAGAGGGGGCGGGGCCGGCGTCCCCAGCCCCGCCTCTTTTCCCGGGGACTTCTGCCGCAGCCGCGGGAGCGGCCGGTCAGCTGAGAGGCGGCGGCGGCAGTGCGGGGTCCGGAGCCCAGCTGTGCTGGGGGGGGCGCTGGGAGGCAGAGCCGCTGGGGCCTGGTAAGAGGCGCCTCGGGGAGCCTGGGGCGCAGCGGAACTCTCTTTTCCCTGTGGGGGTCTCGGGTGGGCGCCGCCCTGTTCCCAGCTGCTCTGCGGCAAGGGGGGCCGCCGGGGCCGCCCTGCCCGCCAGGCGAGCCCCCGGGACTGCCCACGGGAGAGGGAGGGGCCGTGCTGAGGCGGCGCCCACGGGAAGGGGTTAGTTCCGCATTCCCGGGGCCCTCAGCCCAGTTGCTGCAGTTCCGTGCGCCCTGCCTCTCCCCGCAGCCGGCTGGAGAGCGGGCAGCCCTCGCTCTGCTGGCGGCCCCGGGAGCGTGGAGCGGAACAGCCCCCGCCCCAGCCCTCCACCTCTCGGCCTGTTGTCCCCGCGCCGGGAGTGGCCCATGGTGCCGTGCACGCCGAGCTTGTGGGACGAGCGACGCGTTCGGGTGCGGGCAGTGCTTGTGAAGTGCAGACGCGTTTGTGCGCAGGTGTGCCTCCTACTTCCAGAGAGACAGGCTTAGTACATGCAAAAAGAAAAGGAGGACTTGTGGCACCTTAGAGACTAACCAATTTATTTGAGCATAAGCTTTCTTGAGCTACAGCTCACTTCATCGGATGCATGCCAAGCCAAAGCACCCCCACCCCCGGCCCCTTCTGTCTTGCGAGGGTAAAGAATTGGGGCGTTCCTGTCTTCTGCCTGCGCAGGGAGCTTCATTGGAATCTCATATGAGTTCAGTGCTACCCCAAAGCTGCTACTTCTCTGCTTGACCGTGGAACTTCTGCCTAAATCTTGCCCTGCTCTCCTGCTGCCTGGCTTCCTGCTATAGTTTTAACCAACACACACATCCTTGTAGGTATCCCTTTTTATGGGTTGCCTACACAAACAGTTTTCAGCAAGCTGGAGCATAAGGCTGTCTTGCAGTAGCCTACTGTGCACCAACTGCCTATGCGGGCACGAAAGGGTTCATTGTGTACTTTAATCTGCTCCCATTTCAAAGTGGGATAGAGCAAAGTGTACAACTGAGTTTTTAGTATGCAGCAGCAGGGTCCACATTGTGCACGGCAGGCTAGCATGGTGTGGGTTTACACCCCAGTTATCTGCACGTATTTTGAAGCAAAGTCCTTTTCCCTTTTTCCCCTACTTCCCCTTCACCCTCTTAAAAGCAGGCATTGTAGTGTTCTTGGGAAGTTGCTGGACTCTCTGTGTGCAGGAAGTTAGCATGTGAAAGCCTGAGGAAGAGAATCCTTCATCTTGTGCTCATTATCACATTCAAGATTTGTGTTGTTAAGCATATATATTTTTGTGTAAATAAGCTAATGTGCTCAAAGTCTGCTTGGCCTGTTGTCACATAGGATAATTTGTGATATGTTGCAGGTAGCTATGTTCCTACAGAGAGATGTGGGTCTCGAATACATTCATAGATTCCAATGCCAGAAGCACACAGTTGTTTTCAACCAGAGAGAAACACAGGCCATAGAATTTCCCCCCAAATAATTCCTAGAACATATCTTTTAAATTAGAAAAACAGCCAATCTTAACTTTAAAATTTTCAGTGATGAAAAATCCACCATGGCCCCTTGGTAAACTGGTTCAATGGTAATTACTCTCACTGTTAAAAAACTATGCCTTATTTCCTGTCTGAATTTGTCTAGGTTCAACTTCCATTGGATCATGTTGTTTTCTCTGCTTGACTGAAGAGCCCATCATTAAATACTTGTTTCCCCATGTAGGTATTTACAGACTGTAACCAGGTCACCCCTTAACCTACTCTTTATCAACCTAAATAGATTAAATTCTGTAAATGGAGTCATAAAGTGTGCTGAGGGTATACTCTTTCCTTAATACTATGTCTTCAAAGTAATGGTTTTGTTCTTCTGTTACTTTGGGTTGTTTGCCCCAAAGTTTATAAACTTTCCTCTTGAAGAAGCTAGTGTCACATTTTATTTAAATAGCTTACTTTTGGGACAGTTTTCTGCTGAATTGTTCTTTATTTATATTGTAGTAGTTTCCAGAGGCCCCATGGGGGCCCAGTTGTCTTAGGTGCTGTACAATTAGCACAATTTTTGGTGAATTTTAATACAGATGATATTCAGTGGTCCTTGTTAGTGCCTAATTCCTTACATGCATGAGTCCTGTTGTTTCAGTCCTGGGCTGTTTCTGAGTAAAACATATTAAAGGAGATGGAAATATTATAATTTAAGGCTACAATTTAGTCACAGGTATTTTTAGTAAAAGTCATGGTCAGGTCATGGACAATAAACAAAAATTCATGGCATGTGACCTGTTCATGACTTACATTATAAATACCTCTGATGAAATTAAAAGCCGCACCGGCTCCTGCTCACTTGGTCCTGGGGACTGTCTGAGTAGTGGCTGGTGCAGCTGGCCCCAGGGCCGCTCCAGCAGCGGCCGGTGCGACTGGCGTTATTGAAAAACCTGGCAACTGGCTGCAGAGCTGCTCCAGCAGGAGCTGGTGTGGCTGTCCCCAGAGCCAGCTGCTTGGGGGACCCTAGGGTCAGCCACACTGGTGGCTGTAAAAGTCACGGAATGTCACAGAATCCGTGACCTCCATGACAAACGTAGAGTCCTAATTAAAACACACATACCCATAAAATTATAACTGATTTTACTTAATTAGGACTGTGCAAATATGACCTTGGCTGAAAAATTTGCGCACCTCTTTGCTACAGTACGAGAAAAGAAAAATTGACAGTATCTAGAAACAAAAGTTAAACGTGACTGGTTTTATTGTCCACTCTGAAATGCAAATAAGTAAACTCAAAGTGTGTGTGTTTTGTTTTGTTTTGTTTTTTATGGGAAAACCTCAGAGCAAATGTTCATTAAATGGATATGTTCATTAGTTACCAGGATAAGTGTACAAACAGTGCAAAATACTCAACACACTGACCAATTGAGCTGCAATGTATATGTCTGGACAAGGATTACTGACATGATTCACAATTGCATTAGTTTTTGAAGGAGAACAAAGTGTCTGAGCCTGGTATTATCTAAACAAATGCTGCTAGTTAAAAATAATCAATTCTTAAATACCCTAAACTAAAACTGAAAGTAAGTTATTCTGAAACAATTTAGTGAGGCTTCCCCTAAATGCACAAAATGGAAACCATATCCTTCCATAAAATATTTTGTTTCCCCTCATGTTTTACATGTTTAGCTATTTCCAATAAACAGTTACTTCCATGACTTACATTGAGGACAGGTGGGGTTTTACATGTTAGCAGAACTAACTTTTTAATCTGAGGAGGAGCTCTTAGAAACAGAGCTTATTATACTTTATTATAGTATTTCTTAGAGGCCCTAATTGTGATCAGGGCCCAGCTAGGCTAGATGGTGTACAAATATGTACAGACATTATCTGCCTCAAAATGAGTACAGGATAAGAAATCTGATACTGCAAGATAAACTGCAGGTTCTTATTGCATCATATTTTGCTCCACCCTTTCTTGGTCTTCACTGTCAACTATACCAGCTTTACTAGCTCTTTGTTTTCTTCTTCCACTCCATTTTTGTACCTTTTTCCATGCTCTCTCTGATCTCCTGATCCTATTTAGCCAGGCCTCCAATCAGTTTCTTTTTATTCAAATCTATCCTAAAGACTCAGTTGTTCTGTGAGGCTTGCAAATGCTAACCCAGTCAAATGTCTCCTCCATTCTGTGTGACATCAAAAGAAGAGAAAAGTTGGAAGGAAGGGTGGGGGAAGAAAATCAAATAATAAGCGCAGTATTTATTTTTTGTTAAGAACAGTGCTTATGAATAAAATCACCAGTACTTAATAAATATTACATGACCCATGTGACTGATTCCAATTCCATCCTGATGTAAACAGAGTTAATTCCGGAGAAGACTCCTACTAAATCAATTAACCGATTGCACAGTCTGATAACGAGCAAATTTAGCTTTTTAAATCTTCATACATTCAGCTGGGTGTTGAAGTTAAGAGTGTCATTTTTTTCTTCTTTGTATGTCTGGTATATCTTATAAACTTTAAATTGAATTACCTGAGTGTCTTGATGCTTAGGACCTTTTAAAAACATATATCCTGTGGTGTATTTTAATTTGAATTGAAAGGAAACAAAAACATTGCAAACTCTCCTACCATGTTAACTTGATAACTGGGTCAATTTATTTCACTAAAATAGTATCTCTAGACTTTGCGAAGAAGGTCAGAGGGGTCCCAGATATTGACTATCTCAGGGACCTGCCTGTAGGATCATTGCCATCTTTTTATGTATGAGTGACGCTGTAGTATTTTGAGAATGTATTGGAGAATTAAGCAGGCTGACTTATTTTATTCTCTTTGCTCTCATGCTGCAATAATGATGGGCAAAAGTGAGGTTTTCAGCATCTTTAAAACTTTCTTCTCAAATGTCTCAGAACTTAGTTCTTCTGTATCCAAAAGCTGATTGTAGAAAGGGATTTGGTTTTTAACTTTTAAAGGGGAAAAAATAACAATTTTGTTTACATACATACTCTGGGTTGAGAACTCCCTCCCTCCCTGCTTGTTGCTAAATATTAGGAGTCAATTGTGAGGATGTCTGTCTCCTAGACCTAGGGAATGTTTGTAGTACGGTGTAGTATGCTGCTCTCATCCCTTCACTTACTTTTTGTAGGCTCATCCTAACAAGAATTTATGTATTCTTTTAAAAAATAAACAAATAAAAAATTACCTATTCCAAAGTGACCGCTAAAGGCGGTAACAGGTGCTGGGCTGGTATGGATGTACCTGTCGGTTCATAGATATGGTTCCCATTTAAACCACTGCAGATTCAAGAACCTCTTGATTGCCTTTTATTTTAATATATCAAAATATTATACAGACAATGGTGAAACCTGTATGAATGAGGAGGATTGAGTAATACTTTGTTGAATTACCATGAGCATAGCAAGACAATAGTCTTTCTACAGCTAAGGTTGCAACATAGGGTTGCCAACTCTGACTGAAGCTATTCCGGGAGGTTTCTTTTCTTCTCCCCTTCTCCTCCCCCCCCCGCCCCCCCCCAAAAAAAAAAAAACAATAAAACATGATGTAATGTCATTTTCTTAAAATATCCTATTAAAATCTCTTGGATTGCTTTCAGTGGTTACCGGGAGATCGATGCTGATGCCGATTCCGGGCCAAGCCTGGAGGGTTGGCAACCCTATTACAACAGGTTTCATTTTGAGCCAAATTTTCCTGTAAATATTTTGTGCACCTATTTAAAAAATGGTTACTGAAAGTGAGAACTTGTTTTGGAAATTTGAAGAAAGTTGAACAAAATACTTTTTCCAGCTAAAGAAACTTTAAAAAAATAACATTTCTTTGAAAAATGGTCAGATTGCTTGTGGTGGAGCTGATACTATTCAGTGTAAAGGTGGTAGAACCTTACTCAGCAAGGAGTCCCACTGACTTCTCTAGAGCTACTTATTGAGTAAAACTCTGATCCTGCAAGACTCAGATATGCTTAACTTTAAGCATGTGACTATTTCTATTGAATTCAATGACTGCTCGTATGTTTAAAATTGTATGCGGATAAATTTTTTGCAAGGTCAGGACCTAAATTGAAAAGAAGTACTTGTTGCACCTTACAGACTAACAAATTTATCTGAGCATAAGCTTTTGTGAGCTACAGCTCACTTCATCGGATGCATGCAGTAGAAAATACAGTGGGGAGATTTTTATATACACAGAGAGCATGAAACAATGGGTGTTACTATACACACTGTAACAAGAGTGATCAGGTAAGGTGAGCTATTACCAGCAGGAGGGGAGACAAATGTTTTGTAGTGATGATCAAGGTGGGCCATTTCCAGCAGTTGACAAGGACCTGAATTGTCACTTAAACTGTAAGGGCCTTGGTAAATAGTTCTGATTATGTCATACATAGGCTAGTTTTCAAGAAGACCCTTCTGCTATATAGTCGAAAGTAGCAAACCAGTAAACAAGGCATGAGACTCAATAATTGAAACTGATTTGCTTTTGGGGGAAAATATTTTTGTTGTCAAAGCTGAAATCTAAAACTTGATCTGTGCTTCTCCCATCAGTGCCTATCATAGTGAGCTTTCAAATGTGGATATTTTCTATTTAAATGTGGAGTCCTGTGCAACATGTAAGGGAGGGAAGTCCAGGCACAAGGCAGTTTTTTAGCATGTAAGTCCTAACAAGAACCAATGGCTGGAAGCTGAAGCCAGACAAATTCAAGTTAGAAATAAGGTGCACCTTTTTAACAGGGATGGTGATTAACCATTGGAACAAACTACCAAGGGAAGTGGTAGGGTCTCTTCATCTCTTGATGTCTTCAAATCAAGACTGGATGCCTTTCAGGAAGGTATGCTTTGGTAAAACACAAGTTATTGAACTCAATACAGGGGTAACTGTACGAAAATATATATCCCAAAGATAAGGCTGGTAGGCAGAGGAGACAGATCTCTCTCAGGTGCTGACCCCAGTCTGTAGAACTAAGGACTATTGCAAACATTGCTACATTCTGGTTTGAATGGAAAGTGCCCTTTTCCAACCTTGTCTTCTCAAAGAACAATATACAACACATTAACTTAATCACTTCAGAGTAACAGCTGTGTTAGTCTGTATTCGCAAAAAACAAAAGGAGTGGTAATAGAGAGTGGGTTTGTGGAGGGGCGGGGGATGAGAAAACCTGGATTTGTGCTGGAAATGGCCCAACTTGATTATCATACACATTATAAGGAGAGTGATCACTTTAGATAAGCTATTACCAGCAGGAGAGTGGAGTGGGGGGAGGTATTTTTTTCATGCTTTGTGTGTATAAAAAGATCTACACTTTCCACAGTATGCATCCGATGAAGTGAGCTGTAGCTCACGAAAGCTTATGCTCAAATAAATTGGTTAGTCTCTAAGGTGCCACAAGTACTCCTTTTCTTTATTCACTTCAAAAAGTTATGCAGGCAACAAGTTCAAAACATATTTAGTTTTATCTTGATCTTGCTGAAGTTGTAGTTAAGGGATGTGTGTGAGAGAGTTTTGCGGGGAGGGGAGTATTGTGGGTGGTCATACATTGGAAGTGAAAGCGTGTTTGCTGTAGAGATGAGGTATCTGAATGAGTATTGGTATTGTGATATTAAAGTGGTAAGGTATAAGACTTCAACTTGGTACGTATGTACATGTTACTTTAAACCGGTACATTTCTTGACTTCTTGTTAGCGGGTGAAATACTGGCCTCAAAGTCAATAGCAAAATTCCCATTGACTTTAGTGGGGCCAGGATTTCACGCATTGTGTTCGCAGGCAGACTTGAGCAACCCAGATTAAACAAGTTGAGATGGTACTGAATGGAGAAGCACTTAGAGGTGGTGGTTGTGGTGTTGGCTTTTTCTGGATCTATTCTCGTCCTTGTTTATCAGTCACAAGCTCTAAGAATTAGACTTGGGTTTGCTGGGGAATGTATTTGTCTGTATTTAATTATAGTCCAGCAGCCTCCTTTGCTCTCCAGCCTTGTCTGAATTTTGTTTTCTCCTGCTTCTTATAAACTAAAGCACAGGCCATAAAGCTTCCATTTTCATCCGGCCTTGCAGTTTCTGTCTTATGCTCCTTTGGGGTATTTCTTGAGGAATTTGTGATATTGACTGAGAGGTGGTAGTTTTTGAATGGCCCTCTGAAGATTGTCAGTTTCAGCTGACAGTCTAGAGCAGAATTGCCAGAATCTACTAGCTTTGTCTACTGAGGAGAATATTTTTGCAACAGTTGGTCTTAACGCAGTTGGGGCATTGCTGTATTTAAGATGCTTCCCCAATGTGGTAAATATTGTTTATATCGACTCTAAATTGTCCATCAAAAGCATGCTCACTGTTGTGTGTGGTGTTTGGGGCTACTAGGTGCTATGATAGTACAATCATTGTGCTAGGCACAATGTAAACACACAAAAAAGCTGGTGCCTGCCCCAAATAGCTTACACAATCTAAGTGGTGTTGGTGTGAGAATCTTCTCAGTCACACGTACTTATGTCATTCCCATATATTGCCACCTCATTTATTTACGATTTCATTTCCAATCTTGACTGGAAACCTAGCTTTTCTTCCTTGCCTTCACCGCTAATCTCTTTTAATGTATGTACAAGTGTATGGGGAGCCAGTCTGTATGAAAAGTGTATTGTAATAAAATAACCATTTAACCTGTTCTCATATTGTGCTGACCTGTATCCTTTATTTATACTAATGTAATCAGGCTTCTCTTGCTGTCTTACAAAATTGAGTAAAGATGAAGAAACTTTCATTAGCTGTTCTTACCAGCATCTGACATTGCTCTCAAAGTTTGAGCAGGGCCACCACTTTTAAAGATCTGATTTTCAATGTGTCTCCAACTGGGCATCCATTTCTGAAAACTGAGACCAAAAGCTCTTAAAACAGAATGATTGTGTGTATGTACACTGTGAGAAATGCATTTAGCCTATCATTCAGTAACCTACTTGTCACTAATGAAAAATTCACCTGTATTTGTAGTCTTATAAACTGAATTGTTGAGTATTTCCTTGAGGTCCCCAAACTGGGTGGTGTGGAGGCATGTTGTGGGGGGGCCCAGGAGCAGATGGGAGTGTACCCCAAAGTTTAGGGACCTGTGCTCTATATAATGTTTCTCTGTAGTTTCAGTTATGCTTTAAGGGCTCCAAACAGCAATTAGGACCCCGTTGTACAAGCCACTGTACAGTCACCTAGGTTATCAGGCCACTAGGGAAAGCAGTTTACACTTGTAGAAGATTTTATGTATGTTTATGCTGTATAGCGAAGATTGTCTTGTAAAAGATTCATGTAAGGCTTGTTTTGATGAGATACTTTTTCAAAATTATTGTAACTAAAAATTCAAGTAGTATCCCTAGGTTGCACAAAAACATCTCCATTTTGAGCAATAGTGTCATTTACACTGGGTAAAATGGCCTGTCCGAGCACTAAAAGGAAAATCAGATTACAGATAAGACTACAAGAGTTAGAATCTCTTGAGAGAAAAGCCTAAAAAATAATGTTCATTGCCTTAATATGCATGTTATGGACAAGTAGTCAGAAGACCATAGTTAAAGTTGCAACAGAGACTTCAGTTTTCACGGGGAGTAAAGTGTGAATATTTCTAATATATTCATTTTCTTGAATTTCTAATGTAGTTTCTCTGGATAGAGTTTCTGGTTTGGTTTTGTTTGTTTTTTTCCAATTTATGAGGGTTTCCTTATTTGTATGGGTAGGAAAAACCTTATATTAAACTTGACAGATTTGACCTAATTGTTCTCATAGGAAGCTGTTTCTGTGATTTGCTGATTCATAGATTACAAGCCCAGATACGACCATTGTGATCATCTAGTCTGATCTTCTAATTGACAGTCATAGTCACAAAATTTCAGGCCTATATTATGTAACAGGCTCTGAAATGGTTTCACATCCTTACTTTAGTTTGAGAAATCATTCTCTAAAATGCCCTTTTCAAAACAGACTTACTTGATAAAGGCCAAATAGGATTGTATGGTGGAGTTCCATGTTGCTGGAGTTTTTCAGTCTGTGTGTGCTCTAACCTGATAAAATGCATTATGGACTTGCAGAATTACTAGTGTATAACTACTTCCTTTTTATTTTTAGGTGCCTTCACTTGATGAAATTCTGACCTTCTCACACCTTTGATCTTCTTAGTGGACAGTCTATTCAGCCATGTCGAACAATACAGGCATTGATGGGGATCCAACCCAGCTAGCTCAACATATAACTTCTAATATCCGGAAGATCACCCAGTGCAGTAAGTTGAATGAATTAATACATGTTCTTTTAAACTAATCTATTGAAAATACTTCCAGGCCTGTAGCTAAGCAACAAAATTGTGCTGATGTTAAAGAAATGCTGTCAGTTTGACAGGTTTCAGAGTAGCAGCCGTGTTAGTCTGTATCCGCAAAAAGAAAAGGAGGACTTGTGGCACCTTAGATAAATTTGTTAGTCTCTAAGGTGTCACAAGTACTCCTTTTCTGTCAGTTTGAGAATCCCATTTCTGTATAACTTTTTGTAGCTTCTGTGCTTGTACATAACGCTTCTTAAAATTATTGGCATTTGTTCCCTTTTTTTTGTGTATACTGAGAGCACTTCGTGTTTTGTCAATTCATTGTACATTGTTTCTCCCTTCCTGAAAGATCTCTGTAAGTATCATCAGGGGAAAAGAAAGATGCTACATATTTTAAAAGTTGAGGGCATACTATTTAAAGGGTACTCTCCGTATTTGGATTAAAAAAAATTAACCTGACATGGTTCTTCTAATGGTATTAAACCACACATGCGATGTTGTATGTGTCACACTTTTTAAAATGCCTTTATGCGCTAACTCTTGATATTGACTCTAAGAGTCTGCTGTTTCAGTTTTTGTCTCGGGAAAGAGACCAACAAAAGTACTAGCTTGTGATAGTGGCGTTTGTGATAAGCACTGCCGCTCACTAGGATCACCAACCCCTTTTAACCTCTGGAGTGTCAGGCAACCTAAAAGTGGCAGAGAAAGGAGGAGTGATCTTTTTCACCCACTCTATTATTGTTACAAAACTTTAAATCATTAGCACCTCTGTCCTTGCTTTTTTCCTTGTAAAGAGCCTAGTTTATATTAAACATAAAATTATGTGAATGTAGCCTTTTGAATTACTATTAGAATTCTGTATTTCTATCTTTCCCCTCTTATAACTTGCATTTATTTATTTATTTACTTAATTAATTTTTTATAACAGAATAAAATAATCCCCCTAGAAACAGTTTCTAGCTCACAGATTCTTAAAGGGTTGTAACTGTAATTTCAGTAACGAGTGAGATTGTAATACAGACAATGATCTAATACGGATGACTTTCTTCCTTTTTCTTGTTTATATAAAAATTAAATTCTTTTGTTCATAAACCACAGATCTGTAAAACATGTTTTACTCCCATAAATAACTCAAGCAGTTTTTCAGGTGCTTCCTCACATACAGCAACCAACACTTCAGAGCCTCTGTGAAGCAAAAAATATTATTGTAGAGTAACCCTCTTGGTGAAGCTGCTGCTGATGGTTGAAATTAAAGCACTAGCACTGACCAAAACTTGCAACTATAGTTGCCTAGGGATATACTTAGCCACCTAAATAAAGGTGGCTTGATTTGTTTGTTTCCTGAGGTGCCATACACCTATGGTTCTCATAGTGACTTCAGGGAATTGTGTCCTGCATTGGGGGGGGTGGGGGCGATGCAAGGGAAATGAAGCCCTGGTTTTTTGGTTAGCCTTGTAACTAGGAACTTGATGGTAAGTTAAAATTCCTGGTGGTCAGAGTGAGAGTGGGAAAACAATAAAAGTGAGAACAGCTTTGGTGCTGTAGTAACTATCTGTGTGGAAGTAGCTATGAGGAATCCATTTGTTCTTCCATACCAGCACAAACTTCCCTCAGTATTGTGTAGGGAGAAGAATAGTTCAGTCTGATGCAAATAATTGTATAGGCAAGATATTTCTGAAAGTGCACAAGACCAGGTTCTGCTGCTCCTCTTCACACTGAATAGCTCTTTACTGTGAGTCGAGACACTGGGTGAAATCCTGGCCTCAATGAAGTCAATGGGAGTTCTTCCATTAACTTCAGTGGGGCCAGAATTTTACCTCTATCTCAGTGGGGCTACGTATACTAGTCACCATGAGTAAGGATGGTAGTATATGGCTCAGTTCTGGACAGAAGGGTGATTTTTTTTGTTTCTGACTCTTTTGTTTGTATGTGAGTGCGCTGCTGGGTAGTTTTAAATCCAAAGTGGTTGAGATTTGTTCCTACTCTCTTTTTTTTTTTCCTTTCTTTTTTTTTTTTTTTTTTTTTTAAAAGTTATGTGAATCAAATCGCTCAAACCACATGTAGGTCTTTAGCTTACTGGCCTAACAAAAGAAACCCACAGCATCAAGATACTTTTAATTAATCAGTGTTTACTAAAGGAACAGCCATTTTAAAACACCAGTGGCTTCAGAGATCACATGCTCAATTACATGCTAATTGAATGACAGCTTTAGTGAATCTAGACTGAAATCTCTTAATGCATTCAGAATACAAAGATAGAAAATATCCCCTGTTGATTTAAGTTTTTCTTATTAACTTCTTTGATTATGATGAGCTTTCTTATTCATTCCTCCTTGTATATGTTTGGAGAGCAACAAAAATCGTATTGTTGTACTGTAAAACACCTTGCCTCATATTTAAAGAACCATTTCACAACACTATCCTCAGCCAAATTTTGGGATGTTGGAATAGATAGGGAGCAGCAGACAGGATAGGGAGTAAGCCTGAATGTGTTGTGTGTGTGTGTGGGTGCATGTGGACTTATTTTGGGTGCTAGAAGGGGAGGCTTTGGCACTATTTAGTCATATGGAAAATTCAATACTTGGAGAATAGTTATGAAAATAACATTGTAACTGAAAGGGGTGGGGAGAATTTTTCTTACAGAACTGAATTATAAATCACAAAAGCAAGATGTGCAAAAATTCTTCACCTGTCTGCTGCTTTATCACATACAAGGGCTTGAGTCTCTCTAATTTTGTATTTATTTTCACTAAGGTCATTTTGTACATTAGAAGTACAGTATGTCCATTGAGAGAAGAATATTAGGTTTTCACTTTCTCACTCTTGCAGAAGAACCCTCTATGATGGACTAAAGAAATAAAGGGATTATGACACCACAAGAAACTGAAACCTGAGCAATTGAGAGAGTCTGTTTAAAACTCTTGCTTGTTTATCTGTTGAATTCAAACTTCTGACAAATGTGAGAACAAGATAAAATCAAAGATTTTCTGTTAAAGAAATAACACCCCTGTCTCTTCAGTTGGGGCTGAAAAAAGTTCCCACTCCATTTCTGGAGTCTCCAGCCAAAACAACCCCTAGGAAAATAGTTTTAAAACGTTTAGGTTAAAAAATAAATATCCGGGCCTTTATGGAGGGGGTGGTGTATATAGAAGCAGAAAAGTTACATACATGGTACCCGGTACCTTTTTTTTTTAATCAGATACCTCATATGATAACAAATTAGTGGTAGTGCCAGGTGTTGGATTGACAGTGCAGGGTGCTCCAGTGTTCAGTCTGAGCACAGAACTGGTAATCACAGCCAACAGCAGTGAAAGCCTTCACCACCCTGAGATACCACTGTACTTTGCCCATCTCCTGCAGCAACCACCTCTACGCTTGAGGAAGTAATGCAGTCTGCATGCTTGCTTACCTCTTGGCCTCTCCATTAGTTGTCACCTAAAAATCATTATTATTTGTAAACTACCAACATAGCTAGTTATGAACAAACAATGATGTAGAGAGGAAAGGTTTTATATTCATTACCAAACCCTGTGCCATACAATCCTTCTATTTTCTTAGTTTCAAAATAAGTGACACTTATATGCAAATTGATAGCGTTGCCTCTCACAGCGACTGTAACTCTTCCAGATGTATAAAGTATTATAGAAAAATGCTGTAATTTGGCTGCAACTAGATGGACACTTATTAAATATGCCCTGATTGAAAAAACAAACTTGTGAGTATGTACGTGCGTGCACACACAAAAGGGGAAAAGCTTTTAAAAATGTTCTGTGTAGCATCCCTTCCTCATTGTACTACCCTTGTCCCTTTTCCACATTTTTGTTAGTTTAAGTTGCAAGCTCTTTTTGGCCATTCTTCTTACATGTCTGTAAAGCACCTAGCATTTTGGACATTAAATATATTGTTGTTTTTTTATAAGTATACTATTTCATTTTATTTTAAAATATTGTGTTTAAACTTTTAAGTGATGCTTTCTTCTGTGTGACCACTACATTCCATTAGTTTCCTTTTATAAAATATTAACACTAATACCATATGGCCAGACTGTGGCCTAATTTGCATGGTGGTAAACTCACAGAAAGGACAGCAGCCTCCGTTGGGAGGTTGGTATTTCCACCCTTTTGGGAGAGGGCAGGACAGGGTAGAATGGGAGTGGAGCTGCCATCACCCAACTGAAAAGCTCTTGTTAGTGTAGCGACGTTGATGTGCTGGGAGAAGTAAACTGTACCATGTAGAGGATTTGCACAGGGAACCCCAGCACAGCTGCAGCACTGCAGGTATGCCGCTCTGGCACTTCACTGTAGACACTACAGCAAAGGGAAGGATCCTCACGTCACTGTAGTTAATCCATCTCCCCAAGAAGCAACAGCTAGGCCGATGGAAGAATTCTTCCATTAACCTAATGCTGGCTACACTGAGGGTTAGGTTAGCTACATCTCTGTGTGGATTTTTCACACCATTGAGAGACGCAACTATGCCAATGTAATTTTTTCAGTGTAGATCAGGCTTAAGTCTTCAGCCTTCTGGTTTGATTTAGGGGCAGGGCAATAACATACTGCCCAAAGCTTGTAGGTGCAGGGCAAAGCCCTGTGTAGCACTATAAAATAATAGAAAATATCTGTGGTGTGGCTAAGTTGGAGTTGGTGTGGAAGCTGTAACTTTAACTTCTTGATTCTTGTGAGTGTAACAGTATTTTTTTCCATTTAAAAAGATTGTCATGCTTCTGACCCATAGCAGATTATGAATCATATGGTTCTTATTGACTTGTCTTTGCGACTAAATTTGTTCAGTACTCGCAAGGTGACTGATACAGTATTTGACCTTGTTGCATACATTACGAAAGGAAATGTAGCAGGGGGAGCATATGCATTTTGGATACTGTAAATTGATTAAAATAATCAGGCATAATCCTCACCTGGGTAAAAAGAAACGAGACTGTCAATCCCTGATGTCTCACAAGCATTACTGAATTTTTCCCATAAGGAGGAGTTCTCCTACCCCAGTCACTTACTGTTGATTTTGAGGCAATACAACCATCAGTACAGATTGCATGCACATGAAGGTAAATTTTAGCATGTTAAATTTTTCTGTCCTGTGAAGTCAGGTCCATCAGATATTTTTATTATATTCCATGTGTGCTGGGAGTAAGCTTTTTTGCTAAGTGTTATTAAAATGAGCTGAATCAGGACTATATTTGCGACATGACTTCAGTCCTGGCAAGTGTAAAGTTACAAAAATGGATTGGTTCTTGGAAGATGGAAAACTTCTGATGTCTTTTTAGTTGTTTTTAAATGGTGCAGTGACTGCTTCTTATAAAACATCTTTTGCCATCCTATAAATAAGGTCAATGATATAATTGGGGATGTCCATGTGATATAGGCAGAATTGCTCTTAGCTAAGGGGCATACAAATATGCATGTGAAAAGTACTTTAGTTCACTGATGTTTTGAAGTCCAAGCCTGTACAAAAAACAGTTTACTTGTCTTTTGTCCCCATCTTATCTATAGTTTTGTACAACTGTGTTTAAAATTAGACTTAGAGAAAAGCCCAGCTTTTCTGTGACAGATTATTTACATACTGTTCTTAAAGTGTGGTTCTGCTCTGAAAAGTATCTGTCTCTATATGTAACGGATGTTTTTCTTGTGTGAATTCAAAGTCTTATCTGTTCACATTAGTGGCAAAAATGTACCTCTTCTGCTTTTTATTCCTGTTTCTTTTTAACAGTGTTTGGCTTTGTGGTAGTGATCTGAGAATGCTATTCCATCATGTGCATCACAAACACAAATGCCAGTGCATTTGTGGAAATCTTATTCACAAAAGGCATAATTTCATAGGTGTAAATGAGATCCTAATTTGACCTACATAGCTCCTGATTTGGTGGTGGTGGTGCCTGAAAGAAGAAGAAATCCTTGTGTGACTTTTCAGCCCTTCATGCTTAGCGTTACTCTCAAGTCAGAAAAAAGCATCTGTTACTTGTAAACTGAGCCCTTTGGGTTTGGAAATTTGTTGAGGTGATATACATGGAGCCACAGTACTGTCTGTGAATAGTAAGGGGACCAATGAGAGCAGACAATCATTGCTAATTTTATGGATTGAGCAAATGTAAATGGAGTAACCTAAACAGGAAATGTCTCCGGGGCAGCTTGTCCTAGTAGCATTAAAGGAGGAGGAAGGTAGCTATGCCTATCCTGGGTCCTCGCAGTCCTCCCACCACTGCCAAAGGCTCAAATTTTTTCTAAGATATAACTGACCCATTTAAACCAAAGCTCCTGAGAGCCCACCTTATTCCAGGGCCTTTATTTGCTCAAAAAAACTGGTTACACTACTACTCAGAGAACACCACCAAGTCTCAGAAGTGCCTGGGAATCTCTGCAGATCAGCCCTGTCCGCCTTTGAGGGAGAGCTGATTCTAATTCTAATTCATAGGCAAGTGCTGAGCATTACCCTTGGACCCTACCATAAGCATCACATAACGAGGCTTGGCAAAACTGGATTTTGATTTATTTTTATTTATTTATTTATTTGTAATTTTGATGGATATCATTGTCTATTTTTAGGCTTTTTTTTTTCACTTTTTAATTTCAAGTTTCAGGAAATTGAGGTGGTCAGACAATTATTTAGTGCTTATAGATGACAAGATTCAAAAAGTTAGCTTTATAATTCTTAAAACACCAATTGTCAACATCGCGTGTCAAAATATATAAAGTAAATATCTTTAAATCTAACTCTGTTCTTAAGTATAACTTTTCAGCCTAGCTGTAAACTTTCATTATTGATGGAAATATGTTTTTGTGAGTTTGTGCATGTATGGTGAAATGGAGTTTACTGACATTTCATGATAAAAATAGCTAATCCTTCCAAGCCATAAAGAAGAGGTGGGATGGGGTGGTGGTGGAGGAGTCTATGTCCCAGTTGCCAAGACCTACTGCCCAAAGTTGCGATCCTTTGAAAAACCACCATGGCCTGCTTCTGAATACTTAAACAGAGGTGTAAAGTCGGCGTGTCTTTAGGTAACTCCATTTGCAACATTTCAGACCAGCAAAGCCAAGTGAGATTGAGCAGAACCATATGGTTCACTGTCCAAAAAAAAAAAAAAAAAAAGATCCTACAGCAAGGCAAAACAAGAGTTCAGAGTCCTGATGAATTAAGGGTGTCATGTACTGGTATTGGTAAAGCAAATCTACAACAGAACAGGAAGTAGGATGAGATTTGGGGGCATTCTGTAACAAAGCTGAAAAGCAGCCAGTTTCTGTCCTGTAAACTCTTTTTGTATGTACAGCCTGCTGGGGGCATCAGGCCTTACCTTACAAAAGTGCCTGGCTGTGAGGGTCAGTGCATCTTTACAAAGTCTCACCTGAGAAGATAAAATCTTCTTGGTAGCTGCAGTTCTTCTGTTACTGACTTTTTTTTTTTTTTTCTGCCGACTGTCAACTTTTTTATGGTGGCCCAGAACAAATCCAGGTCAGAAACTAGACTCAAGTGACATTAAATCATTGTTACTTATCTTTGTTGACAGCCTTAAGAGATGTGCGATATGGTGGCTCCTTCCTGGGTTGCCGTGCTGCAGCAGGCCATGGCACGACCAGTGCATGTGTCTGTTTCCCCTTTTGTTCTGGAGTCCCTAATAACTCCATGCTAGCTTTCCAAGTATAAATAACTCTTTTTTTCAGGGTTAATTTGTTACAAAAGTCCCACAACCATTATCTAGAATTCCGCAGCACAAACCAAACAGTACATTCATTCAAATTCTGACAGTCCAGTACACACCAGTACAGCTCGAACGTCTCTCTGCAGTCTGGCACTCCAGTACAACTCCAGCATCTCTTGTCCCAGACCCTTTAGCTGGCATGCTTTTCTTCCCCATTTTCTTCCCAGAAATGGTTCCAGCTCCTGCCTGGAAGCATCTGTGGGCTCACCCCTCCATCGTTCCTCAGCTTCTGCTCTCCAGCTCAAGAGGCAGTAGGCGTCTCCCTCTGCTGCTCTCAGCCTTTGGCTCTCTGGCCTAGAGAGGTCTGTAGGTGACCCCCAACCTCCCCTCCACCAGACTGCCTTCTGCTTTCACCAGCCTGATCTTGCTCCACTGCTTACCAGGGAACTCTTTCCGCCCCCTCTGTCATGGGCATCACTTCCTTGAAGCTCTGCTCTTCAACCTCTGTCATTCTCTCTCCAGACTCTGTGTTCTGATCTCTCCTGTGTAACTCCCAAGGCAGCCCAATCCTCCACATTACACCAAACTAGGGTGAAGGTGGACTGGAACAGGAGAGCTGGGCCCAATTCCATTTAAGGGGCCCACTACCCTCTTACCAGGGATATTTAGAAATATTATCTTACCTCAGTCACAGACCTTAAACTTACAGGTCTACTGCATTGGCATATTGACTGAGAGATTGTGCCATCCCTTACTTTGGTTGGCTGTTATGAAGTCTATGCAACTGTTGCCTTATTTCATCGTCACTTATCATGTGTGGGTATAACTGTTTTGTATACTACATAATAAAAGTACTAAATACTAATGGTAAATTAAAGATATTAATGTGCAGAAAGTCCTGGATTTGGGGGAATTAATAAAATTATTAATGCAGTTTGCTTTCAAGTCTTATTAATTGTTGAAAAGCTTAATAATTACGTAAATGTAAATCCTTAGCTATAATATTAATATTTCTAACTATCTTGCTGATTACACTGGGACATAGCTTTCTTTTATTTAAAGCTTCTAGTATACTGAATTAAGAAATAATTTAAAAGGTCGTGAGTAAGGTACAAATTTTTTTTTCCTCCCTGTCTTCTCTTCCCCCATTTCTTCTCCCCCCCATGCTAGTATAACCATATTATTCTGTCACTTCAAGTTCTTCCTATTCCTCAACCCCAGTTTCTTCAAGAAATGCATGGTATCTACCAGGGTATTTTAGCTGAAGAAAGGAGGAAATCTGAATTCTGTCAGACACTCTGTGACCTTGAGCAATTTGTTTAACCTCTGTGTCTTAGTTTCACCACCTTAAAAACAGAAATGATGCCTACCTACCTCACAGCAGTGTTGAGCTTAATTAATCTTTAACATGTGTGAGATGCTTTGAAATCCTTCAGGGGAATGCTTTAATGTAAATTCACTATTTAACTAAATTTTGCGGGTATGTAACTTTCTCTAAATATCTCAGTTTAAAAAAATGAGGAGGAGTCCTTGTGGCACCTTAGAGACTAACAAATTTATTTGGGCATAAGCTTTCGTGGGCTAGAAGAAACCTGTCAGTTTAAAAAGAGACTTGTAAACTAATCCAGTAGATTTGCATATATTCTTGTATCTAGCTGTCTATTTAATCAAGTATTCTGGTCTAGGGAATAGAGGAAAATGTTTTGAATCTTCTACAAATAAAGCAAACCAGCACCCTCCCCTCCCCCCATTCAAATAAATAAACCTGGGAGGTGGGGGGGGGGGGGGGAGAGAAACTTGAGGAATCATTCTGTATTTTCAGTAGACTGCTCCCGAGTGACTTCTAAATAATCTAAATTATTAGATTTCAACTTCATCTGTAGTTGGATATTCCATTTATTCAAATTCTTACTTCCAGTTGAACAAGTTAAGTATTTTCACACACTGTTACCCAACCAGTGCCAGTAAAATGTCTAAATATTTGTGAAAGATACATGCAGTGGCATTTTATATACTGCTGATTTGTCTTGGGAAAACCCTGCTTAAAGCAGATGAAAGGGAAAATTATAGTATTTTTGTAGTTTCTACTTAATCTTCTTGGGCTGAAGATCTGAAGTGTGACTGAAATTGACAATTTTAAATCTCTAACACTAATTTCACTGGCCCCATGCTGTGTTTAGAATGGCAAATCTTGGACTTGCATCAGTGCCTTGTCTACACACTTTAATTTTTAACTGAGTTTGAACCAGTTACTGAAATGCTTAGCGCCAGGCATGGCTTGGGTCCCTACTCAACATGGTTAATACTCAACTAGTAATGGTGACCACTAATCATGTCACCCTTGCCGGTGGCCTAGGCTGCAATAGGGCTATCTTCCTGTAACTTGGTCGTAACACTGTAGTTTTGTAATATCAACACATCTCTTTTCTCTCCGCCTTCCCACCCCCACCTTTGCCTGTTTGATCTGGTCTTTGTGCAGTACGACATCCCAGTGTTCGTTGCTCCGTCTACTGCTGGTGTTGTTGTGTGCATGTCCACTAGGCACGGTCTCCCCATTGGGGCATTGTAGGATAGATGCAGTTAGGCAATGTGGTTGGTGTGGTTTTCAGAACATGGCTGATGTGTGCTTGTGATGTTATAAAAAATCAAAGTAGAAACTGCTGATCTGCGGACAGAACTCGGTAACTGTGTCAGCTGAGCGTCGTCATCTGGCTACAGAAATGTAGTTGTAATTATTATAACAGATGAGCTATGTGTCATAAATATGGTCCTCTGAAATAAGGTCTCACATTGTTTTTATGTACTTACATGTTGTGGGCCTTTTAAAGATTCTCTGGTTTATTTGGGCTGTTTCCCATCATTCTCCATGTGCAAAGCTGTGCTGAAGTCTCTCAGATGGCATAGAGCCAGTATGATTTGACTCCACTCCATTGCCGGCCTCAGGCATGAGGGGTAGAGCTGGAGGAAAAAGTATGGCCAGACTTTCTTACAGCCAGCTGAGCTTTCGCTGCTGGACCATTGGCAGCTGGCATAAATCTAGATTCACTCAGGTTCTTTTAACTCCGTGGTCTCCAACCTTTTTTATGCACAAGATCGCTTCTTGAATTTACATGCAACCCAGGATCTACCCCACGGCCCTGCCCCGCTCACTCCATTCCCCCCGCCTCTGTCACTTTCACTGGGCTGGGGCAGGGGGTGGGGTGCAGGCTCTGGACTGGGGCCAAGTGGTTCAGAGTGTGGGTGGGGGCTCCGGGCTGAGCCTGGGGCAGGGGGTTGGGGTGCAGGAGGAAGTATGGGGTGCTGGCTCCTGCCATACAGCACTTACCTCTTGTGTCTCCCGGGCAGCAGTGCAGTGAGGCTAAGGCAGGCTCCCTGCCTACGCCGCTCCCAGAAGCAGCTATCCTGCCCCTGGGGGGGGATACATGGCTCCGCGCGCTGCCCCTCCCTGCAGGCAATGCCCCGCAGTTCCCATTGGCCACAGTTCCCCGTTCTCAGCCAATGGGAGCTGCGGGGGTGATGCTTGCAGGGAGGGGCAGTGCATGGACACCCCCCCTCCCCCCGGCTTGCAGGGGCATGCTGACGGTTTCTGGGTTGCGGTACAGGACATGGGCAGGTAGGGAGCCTGCCTTAGTTCTGCTGCACCACCGGACTTTTAGTGACCGGAGATTGCAATTGACTGTCGGAGGCTTCAGGATCGACTAGTCAATTGCCATCTACGGGTTGGTGACCACTGTTCTGCTAGGGATCAGTGCAGTGCATGGATATCCTCAGTCTTGGCAGAGAACAAAGGTGGCTTTAAGTCACCTTTTGCACTCCATAGTCTTGGTTTTGCCAAGTGTTTCTCTGCCACAGGTCAGGATCTGATCCAAGATGTCTTATTGCATTGCAGATTGTGCAGAGAGCAGTCATGCTTGCTTGAAGTCTGAACTGGAGATTCCTCTGTTCTAAAGGCAGAAAACTATCTCCTGGTTGATTTCTTGGATCCTTTCTTTAATTCTGTAAAACTTCTATTTCCATAAGCAGTTTTAAATACCTCCTTCCTTGTTCAAGAAGCACTATTATCAACTACGTCAGTGTAGTTTTAATGTGGTATTCTAACTGGTGCTGCAGATTTGTGCAATTGTTACAAAAATATATTTTAAAACTTTTTCCTAGTCCATGCAAAATAATGTGCTGTATGACCAGGAGAGTCTGTGATTTAGAATTTAAAACCTTTCTGACCCACAAGATAATCTGTGCTTCGGGTGGGGCTGGAACTATATTGATGTCTCATTCTCACCTAGATACTCACTGTCCATTTTAGTAAGAAGGGTGAATGATGGGATTAGTTGGAGAACAGTAAATTCAGAGTAGAGCTTGATGCCTTCTTAACAGTTGCACCTTGTGTAGATGTGAGCCATAATGGTAGACTAAATCCATATAGCTGTGGGCCACATTCTGATCCCCTTTGCCATCAGCGGTGGAACTCCTGGTTTGACTGTAGCTGAACCAGTATTTGGCCATGTAATTATGGGGAGACTTTCTCCCAACTTTATCAGCAAAATTCCAGACTGAATTCTGCAATTCTCTTTTTGGCTCACATATTCTGTTAAACAAGTCAGACTAGTTTTCAGTTACATCTTTAATGGAGAGTAGCTTTAATCAGCCAGTAGCTTTGTGCTGCAAGATACTGAGGACTAGGGATGCTGGGAAGAAAAACCGAAATCGACTGCTAAAATTGCATTAGGCTGTCTTAATGCAGCACTCATGACTGGGGGTGGAAAAAGGGTGAGGCTTGGGTAATTTTTTGCACATGAGATGTCAATTACTAGGAAAAATGCATTTTGTAAACCAGACAAGCTTGTCCTGTTTCCTGTCATCACTAAACAGTGCCCTGCTCCCTGAGTTCATGGAAATGACTTTCATTATAAAAAGAGTGTATTCTTGTCTTTAAAATTGACTGACTGAGACTTTGCTTCTGCAAGGTTATTTTATGGGTATGAAAGTGCTGGAATTAATGTGTCTCTTCATAGCCTGACTAGGTGGGGGCAAGGGGGTACCAACCTCAGTTGACATATAGGACAGAAAAAATTGGAGGCAACCTAGAAACCACTCTAAATCATGCTGTGTTAATTGGCCTCTGGCTTTTATTACCGGCGTATTCAGAATGTAGCGTATTGATGAAATTACTAGGACTGTGTTGGATTTCTTGAATATATCTAAGTAAAGCACCAAATGACTTTATTCACTGTCCCTTAATATTCATGGCAGGGAGACGGAGGGGGATGAGGAGATGTTATAGAACAGCCCAAGGCAGCAGTATTACAACTGCTGTAAATCAGGAAGCTTTGTGCCCCCAAGTCTGAAAACTGGTTCCAGACTTTCCAGTGCTGTTATCTTCCTTCTTCTCCTTGCACACTTCCAAGATGTTGCTGTCCTGTGTCTTACCACCTGCCTAGTTCAGGGGGAATTGGTGGTGAAAGTAGCAAAACCAGGTGTTTCTGTGTAGCTTTCCTACCAGTTCCCCTGGGGAAGAGAAGCTAAGGTCCATCTGCTCCCAGGAAATAGACCATCTTAAAGTTCCATTGGGAATTGTTTTGTTTGTCTTTATCTTGAGTAGTTTAACAAATTTAAACTAGTTCTTGTTTTAAAACCAGTCTTTTTTTTTTAAGGTGTCAGTGTGTGGGTAGTTACCTTCCCACTCCCCTAATGAAAATAAGTTTATTTTATTTCATCACACTTTTTCCTGTATGTGCCAAACCCGCTATAAACCACTGCAGCTTGACAAACCTGTTAAGATTTAAAAAGTCTGGGGGCAGTTGCCTCACCAACTGTGGGTTAAATCCCTGATTAACTTGTATCTGAAGATTTCTTGATTTAAATATATGGTGTATAGTCAACCTCGTTAGTGCTAAAAGGAAAATTTTACACAACTTATACCCCAGGCATTGCCATTACAACTCAAGGAAGCATTTGGCCTTTTTGTATTGCATGGAATCTTTGTGGGCTTTCCTGATGTGCTGACTTTCTCATCTTACATAAAAAATATGAGCTCTTGGCTTATACATAGGCATATTGTATCGAAAGGGATGCTGCCAAGATAGTAGGCCTACAATTAGATGTACCCATTCTTTGTTTTTTCCTGCGTATGTACTTGGGGGTTGGATGCTTTTCCATGCCCACCCTGCTCTCATATACTGTTGCTGGATTGGCAGCTCTGGGTACTGAAGTGTTCTTTTCATAAAGCGTACATAATGAAGACAGTAGTAGTAAAAACTTTCCCCGGCTGCTTACTAAAGAGCTGTAATTCATTCAGTTCTTGGTTTTTTTTTTCCTTGGGTTCATTTTTTTAATGAAGTTTTTCACACTGCATTAACACCTTTCTGCTTTACTGTGTCAAAACACGGTTCTTGGGAGAAAGGTTTTTGTTTGTTGGGCCTAAACATGTCCACTCCACACTTGCCTTTCAATAGAGTATTGTTTGTGGTGTCAATATCTGCCCACTGGAAACTAGACTGAAATTAAACTTGCTTCCCAAAGGCTTCTAAAAAGATTTCAATCTTTGGATATCGGACTAAATGATCACAGTGGTACCTTCTGGCTGTATTTATGAAAACTGGACTGAACACTACAAGAAGAACTTCTAACCTATACCAATCTCTTGACCCATCCAGGGTTCATGTGTATTGTAACTTACAAAAATCCTGCTAGCTAAGGATAGAGCTAGAATAAATTTACCTCTCTAACTTAGTGTAACACTATTGACCAGTTGCCTGGTAGGGTTTTTAAACATCCCCTGAATTGTACAGTAGCGATCAGTTTCAGAACTGTGATAATGGACTAGATGGATTTTTTTTTTTTAATTGTGTGGTCTTTTTTTTTTGTTTTGTGTGTGTGTGCTCCTAATTGTGAGCAACAAACCATTTTGACCCTAGGTGGGGGTTGTCCGGAATTTTTACATACAGCCCTTGTTTTGTAGGGACTAAGTTTTCCCTCCCCGGCCCCCTCATGTTCTCTATCCCCCTTCCAATCACCAAAATATTCAGGAGGAAGCTTTAAAACTATGGTACAATATATATATCTTTGAAAGTCATGCCTGTGGCATTTGGAACTAAATATAGTGAAAGTGCCGACTTTGTTCAGAGTAACTTACATATGATGGCCTCTGCTTAAACCTTCATTCACTTTTAATCTTCTATTGCAGTTACAAGAAAAGGAGTACTTGTGGCACCTTAGAGACTAACAAATTTATTTGGGCATAAGCTTTCGTGAGCCACAGCTCACTTCATCGGATGGTACTCCTTTTCTTTTGGCGGATATAGAGTAACACAGCTGCTACTCTGAAACCTGTCATATTGCAGTTAGAAAATTCATCCTCCAGATGGCAGTAAGGTAATCCAAACTTGTAAACTTTCAAACATCTGTCAAATAGATGTAGGTATAGTAGAGTGCTTAAAAGCTAATATGTCCAAAATACATGCAGAAGTGTTTCACTCTGGAGACGAAATTATCAGTAAATGTATGAGCACCTTTTTTGGTTCTTATGTCCAAGATATCTTTCTATAGGTAGAATATCAGAAATTGGTTTGCTTTGAGAGTTTAATACCCAGTAAAACCTTATAAATAGTCTCTAACAGCCAATCAACCAACATCTTGATTAATTTCACAGGGTCACTTGCAAGAGTTACCAATTTAAATGATATTTTACATTTAAAGTAATTACTTAATACTTAGGTGTATTAGGACCCCCCCCCCACTTCCCCCCAAAAAAGACTTCAGAAATAACTATTGTGGTTAACTACCAATAAAGAGGATTTCTAGTACAGTATATTTCAGCTTAGTAGTTCATTATTCAACTCTTGAGTTAACATTCATTTTCAATAAACCTTGTCTATATGTTTTAGGACACCATGTTCTCAAGGGGATATTTAATGTGACTTGAGCCCCAAAGCTCTGTCTCTCAAACTTGCCAGCAGGTGGCATTTGTTAACAAATTATGCTGTTGGTTCAGGATTTTTTTTCTTAGAACTTTCTCTACATCTGTTCTATTTAACTTGATTTAAAACCATTAAGTTCTTTTTTTAGATCAGTAGTTTATATACTTAAATTGTTGTGTAGTTTAAATTCACTTTCAAACTTCTCAAAAGCTTATTTGTGTGTTAGAAAGTTTTTTTTTTTTTAAAGAAAACTTTGCACAATCAGTTTTTCCCAAAACATTTAAGAATTTTCTTTCTACCATCATAATATAGAAAGTAATCAGTCACTTTAACAATAATGAATATTGGAATGTATATATTCAAAACTAAACACATAAAATGCAATATAATGATTCACTAATTGAGGACTCTTAAAGTGAGAATCCCTTACTGAAACATTTTAAAAAGCATTAGCAGTTGAGTGATTGATTTTTTTTTTCTTTTTTTTTTTAAATTTTTGTGATTGGATAAACACCTTGCTATAATATTTATTTTAGTTTACATAATGCCTGGTAGACTGAGTGTATAATGCCCTGAATCTTTATTTTTCCAGTTCTTAATCACTAATAAAAGAAACATAAAAGAAGGCATCTTTCTTAAACTCACTTTAGCTAAATTTTTTGCAATTTTTCTTTAGTTCCTCAAAACACACTAAATTATGTATCATGTAGGAAGAGGTCTGGGTTTGATGACTTCATCATATTTTCTGCTGCCTAGATGGCTGCCCCAGACTGCACGGGGATAAATATGTTTTGGGGAGACAAGTAACTGACTGAGGGTATGCAAATATAGATTTTCCCCATTAAATATTCTCCCTGTCTTGGCCTTCTGAAAATGTGCCACTGGAATCAGACTAGTGATCACGTTGCAAATACTATTGTAACATTTCATCCCTCCTCTTCTCTCCCCCTCCCCCCGGACACATTAACTTAAAAGGAGGGTTTAGGTGCCTCTTCATTTTGCTAAATCAGAGCTGAGATACATTTTATGTAACAAGCTTAAAACTTGGCATGGGGCTTTGAGTTCTTCTTCGAGTGATTGCTCATGTTCCACAATGTGGGGGTTCGCCATGTGCACCGGTGCTGGAAGTTTTTCCCCTAGCAGTACCTGCGGGGGGAAGCGCGACCCCTGGAGCGGCACCTGCCTGGCACGATATAAGGGGGGCTGAGCTCCCCCCACCCTCAGATCCTCCTTGCCGCCAGTGAAGGTGCATTGGAACTGCTCTGCTCCAGCTTTGTTGCAGCTCGTCCCCAGAACTCTTCGTTTGTTCAGTAGTAACCTGTAGTCAGTGAGCTTATTCAGTTTAGTTTTAGTTGAGTTTAGTCATTGAGCCCAGGCTGGGGCATGCCCTGCGCCCCAGCCTTTAAGTCGTGCGGCTCTTGTAGGAGTTCTGTGCCAAGGGGCGACCCGCATGCGGATTGTCTGCGCTGCTTGGGAGAAACCCTTATCAGCAAAAAGTGCAAGATCTGCAAGTCTTTCAAGCCCCGGACTAAAAAAGAAAGGGACGTTAGGCTCTGGGTCATCCTGAAGGAGTTGGTGCTGGCCCTGACTCCTGCATACCGGCACCGCGGCATCGGTATGCAGAGACCCTCTGGTACCATCGTCTAGTCAGCACTGCTCCCCGTCCATGGGGCACACCAAGAGGACCAGAAAGATTCCCTCTTCACAAGGGCACCGAGGGAAGACTGGGACAGAGGCTAGGCCCATGTCAGGTAGTCCTCGATCCCCATCAGGCCCTAGGCCTCTGACTCACATTGAGCGGAGTAGCCTGGCCCCTTCGGAGCAGGCCTCTCCAGATGTCCGGGTGCCATCTACGCCCAAAGCTCTCCAGGCAGCCAGGGACCTCATGTCCGTGCCAGTACCCGGAGCTCCACCAATTTCGGCCCCACACTCCAGAGGCAAGCCTCCGCTGGGATCACCACAGTCGCCACTAGCCCGGTACCGGCCTCAGTCGAGGGAATGTTCCTGACACCGCTCACCACCCAGCGACCGTTCAGGGCTCAGTCAATGTGGATCGCCCTCGACGCCGGCCGGACTGTCTGGATGGGTGCCGTCCAACTGGGACTCCCGGCACCGCTCATCTTCGCGTAACGAATATTGACAGGACTATAGTGAATGTCGCCAATGGTCCTCGTCTGACTGAGGTATCTCCAGCGAGTCGCGGCACAATCGTTGACACCATTCCCACTAGGACTCCTGTTCCAAGTCTCCTCCAAGGCATCGTAGCCCCGGGTGTTGATCGCCGACGCGGGTCTGCCCATCGAGGATATTCATGGAGCAGCTAGTACCGTCGGTGCCGCTCCTCCGCGTCGAGATCGCGGTCCTGTGGCCAACATATATCCCGGCACTGCTGATGCTCCCGGTCCAGAGGCGGCAGCAGATCATGCGCCAGCCCGGCTTCCCCTCACAGCCTCCAGTCTAAGAGCCAAGCTAGCCAGTCCGAACAGCTGGCTCTGCCAGTGCCTCAGCAAGCGCAATGGCACCAGTGGGCACCATGCCCTCCAGCGCATCCCCCATCAGGGCTCTCTCGGTGGCTGGGGCCTTAGATGCCGCTGGTGCTTCCATCTTTAGATCACCAGAAAAAAGGTCGGTGGGACCTGTGTCCTCTGTACTGTGCCCGGAGTCCGACCAGGTGGTGAATCCTGCGGTGCTGGACGACACCCAAAGCACCGCACTGGCCTCGCCCCATCCGGAGGAGTTGATTGCGGCCCTGCCCCCCTCCGTCCTGCAGGAGGACTACCAGGCCCACCAAGACCTCCTAAAAAGGGTGGCAGCGAGCCTCCGCCTCCAGGCTGAGGAGATGGAAGAGCCCTCAAACTCCCTGTTCAATGTGCTGTCCCCTTCAGCAATGGGCTGGGTGGCCTTGCCACTCCATGAAGGGGTGGCAAGAATTTTGAATGCCCTGTGGCAAACTCCAGCCTCGTTGGCTCCCGTCTCTAAAAAGGCAGCACGCAAGTACTTTGTACCCACAAAGGGACACGAATATTTGTATATCCACCCACCGCCCATCTCTTTGGTGGTCGAGTCAGTCAACCACAGGGAGCAGCAGGGCAACCAGCCCCGACCCCCAAGGACAAAGACTCTCGGAGGCTGGATGCTTTTGGGAGAAAAGTTTATTCGTTGTCAAGCTTTCAGTTACGAGTAGCAAACCATCAGGCTCTCCTGGGTCGCTACAAGTTTAACCTCTGGGAGTCCCTCCCCAAGTTTGAGGACTGACTCTGGGAGCATAAGGAGTTTAAGGTGCTTGTGGGGGAAGGGGCGGCGGTCGCAAGGGCATCCCTGCAGGCTGCTTCAGATGCAACGGACACGGCCGCGGTGTCCATGAGGTGGGCGTCATGGCTTCTGCTCTATGGGCTCTCCCGCGAAGCGCAGTCGTCAATACAGGATCTCTTTCGACGGGAAGGCTGTTTTGCTGAGGAAACAGACACAAGGCTGCATGGCATGAAAGACTCCCGCACGACCCTCCAGACCTTGGGCCTCTATGTCCCTCCTCTGGCAAAACCCAAGTTCAAGCTGCAGCAGGCTCCCACCCAGGCTGCCCTCCCGAAGTATGAGGCCACCCACAAAAAGCAGCAGGACTATAGAAAGCACCCGCAACGGCAATACCAGCCTCCCCCCGAGCCTGGGTCTTCTAAGGTGAAGCAGGCAGGCAAAAGTCATTTTTGACAGGACACTCGGGGTACCACGCCAGTTCTCAGCAGGGACCTACCCCCAATAAAACTCCTCCAATCAGTTAGAGAGGGGGGGGGGTGTGTGTGTGTGTGTGTGTGTGCTTTCCTTCCGGAATGGTCGCGGCACACCTCGGACTGAAGGGTCCTCAATACCATCTCCCGAGGTTATACCCTTCAGTTTACCTCCTCCCTGCCCTCCCGCCCCCGTCCCTCCTGGGGAACCCCTCTCACGAGGCTCTGCTCAAGCAGGAGGTGGGCCAGCTCCTGGACCTAGGAGCTATCGAGGTGGTGCCCAAGGAGTTCCTGGGCAAGGGGTATTACTCCTGGTATTTCCTTATCCCGAAGGCCGAAGAGGGGCTCAGGTCCATCATGGGCCTGTGAGGCCTGAACCACTACATGGTGAAACTCAAGTTCTGCATGGTTTCCCTGGCCTCCATCGTCCCCTCCCTGGATCCCGGGGACTGGTACACTGCCCTCGATCTACAGTACGTGTACTTCCACATCCACATATTCGAGGGGCACAGACGCTTCCTCCGTTTCGTGGTGGGACAGAGTCACTACCAATTCATGGTCCTACCGTTTGGTCTGTCCACTGCCTCCAGGGTCTTTACAAAGTGTATGGCGGTGGTAGCGGCCTACCTCAGATGCCAGGGGGTCCAAATGTTCCCATATCTGGACGACTGGCTAGCCAAAGACGCCTCCCGGTCGCAGGTGAGGGATCATGTGGTGCTCCTCCTTTCCACATGTACTGCCCTGGGCCTGTTGATAAACAACGCTAAGTCCACATTCGTCCCAGTCCAACACATAGAGTTTATCGGGATGCTACTGGACGCAATGTCGGCTAGGGCCTCTCTCCCACCAGACAGGTTTGAGACCCTGAAAGGCTCATCGACTCGGTCTCAAGGTCCCGGTGATGACAGCCAGGGCTTACCTGCAACTGCTGGGTCACATGTCTGCGTGCACATATGTGGTCCGTCACGCCAACTCAGAATGAGGCCCTTCCAGCTCTGGCTGGCCTCGCAGTTCTCCCAGGCCATGGACAGAATGGACAAAGTCCTCACAGTGCCAAATGCAGTGATCACCTCGCTGCGGTGGTGGTCCGCCCCAAACAACATGCTCCAAGGGATCCCGTTCAGGGACAGGGCCCTGTCATCAGAGCTGGTGTCCGACGTGTCGGACCTGGGTTGGGGGGCCCATGTGGGGAACTTTCAAACCCAAGGCCTGTGGTCTCTACAAGACCTACCCCTTCATATAAACATCAAGGAACTCGGGGTGGTGCGACTGGCGTGTATGCCTTCTGCTCGCACCTGGAGGGCAAGGTAGTCCATGTCCTCACAGTCAACAGGGCCACCATGTTCTATATCAACAGGCAAGGTGGGGCCCAATCCTCTGCCCTCTGCCACAAAGCCCTCAGTCTGTAGGACTTCTGTATAGCCCACAATATCTATCTAAAAGCCTTCTACCTGCCGGGCGCCCAGAATGTGAGGGCGGATCACTTGCACAGGGATTTTTCCTCTCCGCACAAGTGGTCTCTTCACCCAGAAGTGGCTCACCAACTCTTCCGAAGGTGGGGTACTCTCCAGGTGGACCTATTTGCAAACTGGCAGAACCAACGATGCCCCCTGTTCTGCTCCTGGGGGGCCTACGGAGGGGCACTATCTCCGATGCCTTTACCCTGTCATGGTCAGGCCAGCTCCTCTATGCCTTTCCCCCATTGTCTCTGATCAGTAGGGCACTGGAGAAAATAAAGACGGACAAGGCCAGGGTCCTCCTCATTGCCCCAGTGTGGCCCAGGCAGCACTGGTACGGGACCCTCTCACGGCTGGCAGTAGCTCCACATGGCAGTGGCGCTCTCAGGACCAGGGCCGCCTCCTCCATCCCAACCCAGCAAAACTTCACCTCACCGTGTGGCTGCTAGGTGGCGAGGAAAGGACGTGCTCAGAACAGGTTCAGCGTGTCCTCCTCGAAAGTAGACTGCCCTCCACTCACCGCTCCTATGTGGTGAAGTGGTCTTGGTTTTCAAGGTGGGTGGCGGGCCAGGGTGTTTCCCCAACGGCCGTCCCAATCCAGCTTATCCTTGATTACCTCCTCCACCTGAGGGCCCAGGGACTGGCGCCCTCGTCAGTCAGGGTACACTTGGTGGCCATATCGGCCTTTCATCCCCCGGTGCAAGGGCACACGATGTTTTCCCATGCTATGACCGGCAAGTTCCTTAAGGGTTTGGACCGCATCTACCCATATTCCAAGCCCCTGGTTCCACAGTGGGACCTAAACCTGGTGCTGGCTCATCTCACAGGGGCCCTGTTTGAACCACTGGCCACATGCCTGGTCTCACCTCTTGTGGAAGGTGGCCTTCCTGGTAGCTATCATGTCAGCTAGGCAGCTCTCGGAGCTCAGGGCCTTAACCTCCGAACTGCCATCAACGTTTTTTCATAAGGACAAGGTCCCGCTCCGCCCACATCCCACATTCCTCCGGAAGGTGGTCTCCACCTACCACATGGGTCAGGACACTTTTCTGCCAGTCCTCTGCCCCAAGCCTCACGCGACTAGTGGGGAACGCCATCTCCACATGCTTGACGTTAGGCGAGCTCTGGCTTTCTACCTCGAGCAGACCAAGCCATTCAGAAAGTCTTGACAACTATTCGTTGCCTCGGCTGAGTGTGCGAAGGGTCAGTCGATTTCCACTCAGTGGCTTTCTAAGTGGATCACTTCATGCATCTGTTCCTGTTATGAGCTGGCAGGGGTTCACCTGCCACCCATTGTGAGGGCACACTCAACTCGGGCACAGGCCTCGTCGGCTGCCTTCGTGGCCCACATCCCCATCCAGGACGCTTGTAGGGCCGCCACGTGGTCTTCGGTTCACCTCGCACTATGCAATAGTCTCCCAGGCCAGGGATGACACCGACTTCGGCAGGGCTGTCCTCTGTCCTGGGAACTTGTGAACTCCTACCCACCTCCAACAGATATAGCTTGGAATCACCTATTGTGGAATACACATGAGCAATCACTCGAAGAAAAAAGGGTAATTGTCTTTTCCGTAACTGGTGTTTTTCGAGATGTGGTGTTCATGTCTATTCCACATCCCACCCTCCTTCCCCTTTGTTGGAGTTGTCTGGCAAGAAGGAACTGAGGGTGGGGGGAGTGCAGCCCTCCTTATACCATGCCAGGCAGGTGCCGCTCCAGGGGTCACGGGGTGGGCAGGGGCACTCCCCCCTACAGGTACTGCTAGGGGAAAAAATTCCGGCACCGGTCCATGTGGCGAGCACGCATACCTATTGTGGAATAGACCTGAGCAACACATCTCGAAGAACACCAGTTACGGAAAAGGTAACTGTCTTTTTCTCATTGTATCCCATAAGAAAATGACTCTTTAAAGCATTTGAACCAAATGTATAAATCAAACTTCAAATGTAACCCTCAATATTAATTTTGTATCAGTACTACTTTTAAGCTTAGGCATGTTTTGTGAGCTGCTGTTTCACTAACGTACTAGTTATGAATATTTATACACATGTCAGTATTTTGTCAGGCTTTCAGATGTTTGTCTGATCTGGCGCACACAGGATGAATAAACCAGTACACAATTTGTATTGCCTCTTAAAATAACTGTAGATAAATTTGAGTTAAGGAGTCTGGCTTAAACTAACTTCATCTGTGCATCACCACTTGCTGCTTAGATATTTCAGCATGTTGTGTTCCTTGGTAATATAGTCTAGGATTTAATTTAGGCTTATTAAAATCACATTTTGTTTGGCCCATCACAGGTGTACATACGCTTGTTGACAAAAACGTGTATGGTTTTAGAGTTGCCAAGCAAAAGTGCATAAAACTAAAGTGGGAAATATATCTAATTGGATCATTAAAATCTCTTCCTCTTCACCAACAGCTGCAGAAATACAAAGAATACTGCATCAACTTGGAACACCACAAGACACGCCTGAATTGCGGCAACAGCTGTAAGTACTTTACATGAAGATCTTTCATTTCACTGTATTGTAAATACTGCCTCAGTAGGTGACAGTGATTTTAGCAAAGTGCCCAGCCTTGTTGGGAGTGGGATGGTGGAAGTAGAACAGAAGTATTAAAGTTTAAACATGAAAAAATTAATCTGAGGTATTCTTGTAACCTATAGGATCTTGCCATGCTAACCTACCTAACTGGCAGTTCTCAGTACTTCTGCTGAACATATGCGTGTTTAAATGTAAACACAGACAACCTGACAGCACTGGAAGGTACTGATTTGGCTCTAGGGATTTAAAAACCTCCAGAGCATTCTTTTTGTAGAGCACTCAATGTGGCATAGTCTGGAGAGGGGGATGCTTTTGTGGGGTACTGCAAGAGGGAAAAGTGAGACTGTTAAACAATGCTAACCACAGTATCTAGTGAAATTACAAGGTGAACATATGCCGAAAATACTAGAAAAAGCAGAAGTGAAATAAGGCCAGTTGTCAGAAGTTACACTGCAGTTCAGCCCGCTGAATATGGGCTTTCATTCATGTCCCATTGAAGGAGACTACTAGCCACTCTGTTTCTCAATACAGAGGCTCATTCGACTTGGACCAAACTCTACTACTTTTGCTCTTTAATCCTAACACACACATGCACAGGCTGCATCTGCAAACTCCTTGAGTGAGAAAGCTGGCAGACTTCTCTGTGGCTGTTAATATAGCATGGTAGCCATTGAATGGCAGGAGGGAAGTGTACATTAGACCAGGCCTATTACATTCATTCTGGGCAGGACATATAATTACTCTGAGTTAGGAGTACAAAATTGGTGACATACAACCCTGGATCCACAATGGATTTCCTACTGATGACAGTGATTGGAAGTAAACTCTAACACTTGCACAGTAACTAATCTTTGAGTTTAGTAAAGTTCCTGTTGCACTTGGCATCATTCAGCATGGAGCGGGGAATAGGGGGCGGGAGGGGATGCTGCTGGGCATTCTAGTGCTGCTTCCTGGTTTTTTAGCCATTTGCACATATGATTGCAGTGATTTATATATTGAAAATTAAGGACATAATTGCATACCTACATTAGTTGAAAATCTGATCTTGGCTAGTGTGGTTTGATCAGATTATGCCAGTAGTCCCCAAACTCTTTACCTCGCGTGCCCCCCTCTCCTCCGGTATGTGCCCTGTGAGCCAGGGCCGGGAGCAGGGACGCATCCCTGGGAGGGAGGGGAAGTTAGGTGGCGGAGGCTGGGGCCCCAGCTGGAGGCGGGGCTGTGAGAGCTGGCCTGGGCCCCAGCTGTGCCCCTTCCCCTGAACATTCGTCCACACTCCTCCGTGGGATGTCCCGCACTTTGGGGATCTCTGACTTATGTAATGTTTTCTTTGGATTGAGGGTAAACTGGCTACAACTACATCTACAAAACCAAAGTTATTCTGGTACAGTGTGGGGGAAAATTGAACGTATACCAGAGGAGTGATGCTCTGCTCCCTGAAACTGGGGAAGCCATGCGCCTTTTGTTGTACAGATTTGCAATCTGGGAATACATTTGTGTCCCTGGCTGCTTCTAAATGTTCAGGAAGATGATGATGATGATATGGCAGATGTTTAAAATATCTGTTCTTTGGGATGGGTCTGGCATGCTTCATGTTTTTCTGTTTGAGTCATTCTGCAGAATCTAAGCTTTCTTTTTAAAAAAAAAAAAAAAAAAAATTGAGACTGTGAAGATCACTTTCCAGTCACTTTTGAATGGTTGACTTAAGCAGTGCTGTTTGCCTCAGTCTCCAGATAGACAACGCGTCTGTCACAATTTCAGTCTATGCTGCCATTTTACAGCGCTGCAACTTCCTTGCTCAGGAGTGTGAAAAAAACCCATCCCTGAGCGATGCAAGTTTCAGCGCTGTAATGTATAGGCAGTGCACCAGCGGTGGGAGCCACTCCTCTCGTGGGGGTGGTTTTTTTACAGTGCTGGGAGAGCTCTCTCCCAGCACTGGTGCCACAACTACACAGCCAGCACTTTAACATTGCCAGTGAAGACATACCCTGAGAGGTGGGAACTCCTGGCCTCTATTACCTCATTGAAATGTTTTGCCTCTAAAGCTTAATGAGGACACTTTGGTGTGCTTTTTATTAAAACAAACAAACACACAAATTAACCCTTTCATTGCTGATCATTTTGCAGATGAAATGGGGGAGGTGATTGAAGTTAAACCCCTGGGGGTGAGGAAGGGAAGGAAATAGAAAGGGAAAGTAAGGAGCGTCACAGGCATGGAAAAGGCAGTGAAGGAAAGGAGGATGAGGAAGGCAGAGTAACAAAGGGCATAAATAGCTGTGCTCCTAACGCTGAGTGTGTTTCTCCACTAAAAGATACTGAACAAGTAATACAAGTTTAGTTACCACATAAAACACATCCTCCCCTTATATTGGTACAAATCTCCGATTGACATCAGGAAGAAATTTGCTATAGATTGAGTGGGTGGCATGATCCTAAATTTACACCTGAGCCAAAGACCACAATTTAAAAAATGAAAGTTTGACTGCTAAGTTTCCTTTTTAGATAAATCAGGTTTTCCGGATCTTCTCTTTTTTAGCGTGTCTGAACTCTGCTATATGTATACTTCATTGTTCAGGGGCCACTGCAAAACCATCTTGATTCATTTCATTGAGGTTGCAACTTACTTTTTATTTTTCTACAAATAATTTTGCCTATAGATATTTCCCAAAATTGCTCTGGTATTTGTAACTTTTTCTGTACAATAGCCAGTGGCCCTCTTGTGGCCGATTCCACTGCTAGATCATTAATTTAACATCATTTCTTTCAGGGTCTGTGTCTCATCCAACACCCATACTATCAGTGATCAGTTCACAGATAGTATAGTGACTAATAGAAATGCCAATAAATAAATCTTTAGTAAGACACTTGGTAACTTTCTTCTAAAAATACTGCTCCTGAGCATCAGTGAAATTGTTCCAGCAAAATAATCCAGTGGCTATAATATAGACTGTGTTTGGTTTAGGCAGCAGAAGCAGCAGCATGCAAACCAGCTTGCCAAAGAAACTGACAAGAACATTAAAGAGTTTGGGGCTCTGCCTGCGACAAGCGAACAGGTATAAAAATGAAGAACATGGATCGTTTGGACATAATGTTGGCTGATGTAAAGTATCTGAATGGCTTTAGTTATGTAATGAGCAATAATATGAATACTAGACGTTGACAACATCCAAGTGAGGTCTGTGTTTAAAATGAATGTTCAGTGCTATGTAGAAGTCCCGTAATAGGCCTCAACTGCAGTAAAATGCACAACAGCTTTCTGTAAGCAATTGCTCCTACCATGTATCAGAACTAAAGCACTATGACAAGAATTGCTACCACATAGGGTAATTACTATTGCTGCTGATGGTGTGTTGTTGTGACCTGTAGGATTAAGAGATTTAAAATGAGTGAATATGGTCCACAGATTATAATTATTTAATCACTTCTCTCATTCATATTTGCTGCTTAAACTTTGCACATGGTACATAAATACCTCTGGACCTCCCCTTCCCTCCCCCCCCCCCCCCCCCCCCCCCCCCCCCCCCCCCCACACCCCCCGAAAAAAAAAATTGAAGTGCCTCTTTTGCTTGTCCCTGGAGTCTGAAAGTTTGTGGTAAGAAACTCAACCATGTTGTTTGACCAGACTCTTCCCTCCCACCCTTGCTCCTGACTCCAAGATGGAAAAGTGGAGGTGATTGACTAAGGGCAAGTTGTAGCTCTTTGCAAATTCAAAGGGAGGGTCAATGTGATCTATGTGGATGGGGAAATCTCGAGGAAATTCTCTCATGCCCTCCCAGTGTCCACTCTCAATAGGAGTAGATATTGGAAATTGATATTTTTGTGACACATGATTACAAGGTCGTTTCTCCTCTCAGGTACAGTTCAGGGCATACATTCAGCGCTTCTGTCTTATAAATAAATCAGTGAGTTTCCCCTACTCCCACTGATGCTCTGGGCTGTTTTTACACAGTTTAAATTTTACAATATCAAAATATTCAGCAATTGTACAGTACACCTACTTAATAGTTAATAAATAAGACAGAAGTTCTCACTAGTGGTTTACTGAAAGCTGTCTGGATGTGTGATGCTGGATCCTCCTTAATTCCAGCTTTTAAATACCAATAAGACAGTTGAAAATACATTGCATTCCTAATACTACTTTTTCACAACTGCTGTAATAGTGATAGGGTTGTTATGTGAACCCAAATGGGAGGTAGTCCATACAGTCTCAAATGGGAGGGAACATGCCCATGATACTCTCTATTTAAAGTGTGAGGCCCATACTAACAGGAAGAAGGCGGCGGGGGGGGACCCTTGAAATAACTTATTTGTAAAGCCTTGAACAAGAGCCAGCTTGTTTTATGTTGTTGTTAAAATCTGTCTCTTTCCTCCAATAGCGTCAAAGAAAAATACAGAAAGATCGTCTTGTGGGGGAGTTCAGTTCTGCACTAACCAACTTCCAGAGGGTCCAAAGGCAAGCTGCTGAGAAAGAAAAAGATCTTGTAGCCAGAGTAAGAGCCAGCTCTAGGGTATCTGTAAGTATCCAGAAATATATTATTATACTCAAACATTATTTACATAAAACCTGCCTCTTTTTATTAGCTTGAGAGCCGCATTCTTACAGGAATTGTGAGTATCGCAGGAGATGTAGAATGTGCACACAATGCCTGCATAGTTGTGTGGTGGGGTTTTTTTTACTTTGCCTCTGAACACAAGATATTAAATTTAAAACTTGCATTTCAGTTTAATGGTTTGATTAAGGAAAATATAGCTTCATAATAATTCCTGATTTAAAAGATTTACTTTGTCCTTGTGCCTACGTATGGTTTTACAAAGGTGTTCATAGGTGCTCCGCATAGTGCATATTCCCTGATCTTGCTGTGGGAATCATATAGGTAGATCTTTGTATGTCTGTAGTGTTCCCTAAAGCAACAGGGATTCTTTTTGGACATAAGGATCCATCTGCTAGACCCCTTTGCAGGATTGAGGCTGTAATGGGCTATGGAGCAGGAAACATTGAGTAAAGTAGTAGCTTTCATTTAGAGTGTCTTTACTTATGTCCGTCTTTAAATTGAACTTTAGTTAATTTTAGAAAACTAAACTTTTGACATTTGGGAATGCAAAATTATGCTCTGATTTTTATTTTATTTTATTTTTTTTTATTTTTTTTGTAGTATAGGCTCAATCCTGACCTTTGACTCAATGAATACAACAGCACTGTGTATTGGCATAAAATATATTGCAGGCTGCTACCAAGCTCAGTTTTCTCTCTTGCGCACACACACCAGCCCCACGCTGAGAACATAAGTGGCATTTTGTTTTAGAGCTAACTGAAGTTAAAGGCCCTTTAATCTTGTTTCATTGTGGGAATGTCGACAAACACTTTACTATGTGCCCTTTACTATGTGCAAATAAAATGGTAATTTTTGCTTTTCCTACAGGCTGGTCCTTCAGAAGATGGTTACAAAGAAGGAACACTTGTCTCTTGGGACAGGTAGGATGGCTGTGCATAAACCTTATAACTTGTCTTGTAAATTGATTGGTTAACTCCAATAATGGGGACTTACTTGAGATACACTGTGTACTGTAGTCCCCGGTTTTAAGAGAACTTGTGTGGTGAAACAACATTAAGATCACTTATCCAGTGCATTTAAATAACCTATTTGTTAAGGCATGCTATGTTTCTTTTGTTGTTGTTTTTTTTTTACCCCTCTAAAAGCTAATGATCACAAGCTGCTAGTATTCTACAGAAGTTGAAATTAGAACTGAAAATATCAATTTCAATAATATCTTCTTTATTCTTTTTTCTATTTTTTTTTTTAAATCTTTAAAGTTATTGCTTTAACACTGTCAGACTCAGTTTCTGGGTCTTCTGGCTTTTAATGTGTTCTGTTTGTTAACTGAAACAATGGAATTTGATCTCTCCCTCTCCCTGCAGAAGGAAATAGAAAACTAAAATTAGTTGCTGAAAAATGTAATACAATTCTATTACAATAGAGCCCAGAAGCTTCAACAAAGATAAGGGCCTAATTGTGATAGGCATTGTACCAAACTCTCCTTCCTCCTAACCCCCTCATATGTCAAAGCTGTTTAATAGCTTGCTTGTATAACTTTCTTTATTGAGGGCCTGAGGATTCAGGCCTTTCACATCAGCTCTACTTAGATTTTGCAAAGGTAAAAACATCATGTCTTGTTAATAGTGAATTTAATGTGTATTCTCTGTACTTTAATCTTTTTTAACATGAAGTGTATTTCAACTTTGTGTATAAGAGCAGTTCAGCCGGTCTGAATATTCTTCGGGGGTTTTTTGGGGTTGTTTGTGGTTTTGTACAGTCAACCTCAAGCACAAGTGCAAGATGAAGACATTACAGAAGATGATCTCCGTCTTATTGAGGAGAGAGAGTCCTCCATCAGGCAGCTTGAGGTAAGCAGCGCTGCTATGTGCAGCGTTAGAACAAACTTGAGAATACTTCCTAATGCAGCAGGTATTAACATTATTGGGAAGAATCCATCATTAAACATTAGAAAATTATTTTTTTAATGCAGAAATTGCTTTTACGCAGTAAGTAAAGAACTGCACACGGAATTCCCTACACAAAAACAACTTTTCGCTGTTCTATTAAGCAGTGCCATGGTCTACTAAGCTCTCTTGACTTCACTTGAGGAATAAGTAGTCACCCATATGTCTACCAATAAGATAGAACTTGGGTTTTCATGAAGATATCCTTAGAACTATGGGGTGGTGTTTTTTTGTTTTTGTTTCGTTTTTCCCCCAAAGACTTCTCCTCATCCTAAAGCATCTTTACAGACATGCAGTGTAGCCCAGTATTGCCATTCGTTCTTGTCCATGGCTTGTTCCTCCATTAAGTCCATCTTTTTTCAAAGGCAAATTTAAATAAAATGCAAAATGTCCCCTCTACAGAATTTTCCAGGTGTAGGTATTTTTCAGTTCTTCCTGGTATCCATTGCCTTTAATATCATTGTCTGGAAATGCAGGATACCCATTTTTATTACATTTAATATGTTTAACTCCTATTTATACTATATATGCATATAAAGTACCAATAGTTTGGCACAGGAAATATTGACTCCAGTAATGACTGAATTTTTCTGGGACTGAACAGGAATACTTGAGGACAATCCATCTGTCTGTGCATTCATCTACCAATAGCAAAACAAAAAACTTGGATGGGAGAGGCAGGGGAAATTCCAATATTTTAAATCAAAATAAGTACTAATGAACATATTAAATGACTCAGAAATGGAAATATAGGTTAAGGATTAATGGCATTGTGGCTGTTGTGGGTTTTGAAAAAGTAACTCCCTTTTAAAACACCAGTGGAAATGAATGATGGATTCCAGACTGACTGATATTATATTGAGCTCCAACAAACTCCTCCAACAATTAAGAGTCTGGAATTTGACCTTAAGCAGGCAATTTTGGTGACGCATGAGACAAATAAAATCCAGTCCTCTTTTTCTTCATAGGCTTTGCAATACTGATTGTTTAAGAACTTATTTTTGTGAAAAACCAAAGAGATGTGGGTAACTAGATAAATAGGAAATGTAAGCAAAACAACAAGGTGACATGTCACTTTATCATGACCACATTGTAATAGTTAATATTGTGTATGTGTTACTGCCCTCTACTGGATTAAACTATTTTTGGTAACTAAGGGCTGGTCAATAAGAGTTGTACAAGTTTGAGTTAACAGACATAGTTAAATTGCTGGAAAACCTTATGGGAAGACTTATTTCCATTTGGTTTAAGTCACTAAAGAAATTATTTAAGGCATATTGACATAAGCTAGACTTAAACTGACAGTGTGTTTACGTTGAATTTTGCACTAATTTAACTAAGGTCATGTTTATGCAGAGAGTAAGCGCTAGATTTCCACCCCAACTTGCTGCGCATTAATTCTCTGCATAGACAAGCCCTAAGCTAGTTTAAGAACACCTTTAGTTAAGCCATTGCAAGTTTCTGTGTCGACAAGACCTTAGAAATTGGCCTCTTGCACTAATAGGATGCACAGTGCAACTGATTTTGCGTATTTAGGTGAACATGATAGTATTCTTTTAATCCAAATTAAAACTTGAGCTTGAAAAAGAATTTATATTAGCTTCTTGGCGCAGGAAACCATAGCTGCCTTGTCTGAAATAATGCACAATGCTTAGCCAACTACAGGAGTGTCCCATGGTATTTGCTAATTGTTTGTTTTTTAAAAAAATTTCTCTTGCAGGCAGATATTATGGACATCAATGAAATATTTAAAGATTTAGGAATGATGATTCATGAACAGGGTGATGTGATAGGTAAGCACAGATCATAAAATATTTTAGAAAATTTACATGAAATTTAGAAATTGGTGGGGGAGAAAAGAGAATAATTTCCCACTGGTTTATGTAATTATTCATCATGATGAATAATGCTTGGATCTTATTTTTAAACCACAAAATCATGATTTTCCAGAAACTAGCAAAATGAAATTTGATGATTTTGATGCAGCTTTTTTTGAGTTCTACATTGGCAGAGATTGTTGGGTGATCTGTTTAAAGTAGTCAGGAAATCCAGTACACTTGGAAAAATGGCTTTAACTGTAGTTTCAGGTCCTACTCCTTTGTTTTGAGTTTTGCTTCCAATTTTTGTGAGGTTTTAATTGCACTTATTTTTGTGAAATGTCTTTCTCCCCATTTCTGAGTGAATGACCAACCTAAAATGGGGAAAAAATGCAAAGTATAAAGAAACTTCAGGGGGAAAAAAAGCAACGTTTATTTCCTCGGTTCTTTATGTTGGGCAAAGCAAATTAAGGGTTTGTCTCCACTTACTGGGTGTGGTGATTGATCCACCGGGGGTTGATTTAGCAGGTCTAGTGAAGATCTGCTAAATAGACTGCTCTCCGGTATTCCACCAGAACAAGAAGCATAAGGTAAGTTGATGGGAGCAACTCTTCCATCAACCCAGCATGGTGTAGACATCACAAAAGGTCGACGTAAGTTACATTGGCTCTGGTTACGTTATTCATGTAGCTGGAGTCGCGTAACTTAGGTCGACTGAACCCCGTAGCGTAGACCTGCCCTAAGCTAAACCCACAACAGACACTGTTGTTCCAAAAAAAGATCATCCACGCAGGGAGTTACACTGTTGTCATTATGTTGGTTTGATAATGCCAGTAAATTACCTTGAGTAAGCCCTTAGTTAGTTCAGTAAATGCAAATTTAAATGCACACCATTTTCTCAGAGTACAACTAAATAACACTCTTCTAAGCAATATTCACAGACTGGCTATGGGGTGCGCGCGCAGATGCGCGCACGACCACAAAACCTTCTCAATAATTACTGATCCACCAAATCTTTCAAACAAAATTTCCATCAACTGGATTTCATACCAAGAATACCAAGTGGTATTCTTAAGAAGTTCTGGGTCACTCATTTCATCTGTCACCACTTTCTTCTCATATCTACACCTTTCTCTGAGCTGTAGGCACTCTTCAGTTCTCAAACACCAGCTTTCTGAGAAACTATCCTTATTGGTCCACATCCCAAGCCAACCCTCCGCTTCTAGAATACCTGAACTTGGAAGTTCTTATAATATCTGAAGTCAACCCTGAAATACTCTGGGCGCTTCAGAAGTTATCCTGGTCATTGTTACAGTACACACAGGAAAAATGACAAACGAGGATAGTTCCGTAATGCAGTAGGATAAAGTTTGTGTTTTAGTGAAGGTAAATGCAAGTCAAAAGTGATTGTTCTTGCACTTTGCTCTATGTGTATTTGAGTGTTTTATTTACTGTGTTTATCAAAGTTAGTTTTAATGCTTTTTAGGGATTGATTTATTTAGGGATACAAACTTACTCTCCTGAATAAAAAGTTGTTAAAAGGAAAATAAATACCATGAGGTGATGGTAAACTATTACCTCTAGGTCCTGTTTATACCATGTTGTTGATTTTAGCCATTAATCATTCGGAGGGTGGTGGTTTTGTCTTGCAGTAAGTACTTTACCTGATGCAATTGTACATAGAAATTCTAGGGGTAGGCTTGTTGGGATTTAATTTTGTGAGAGTATATGTCTGCTCTGGGAATATGGAAGATCAGAAATGCAGCAGCTGTAATTGAATTAGTAACAGGTGGCAAACACATGAGGCTTTTACTGCATCAGGCTTTAATTGAAAATTTGACTTTTTCTTTCTTTTTAAAAGACAGCATAGAAGCCAATGTAGAAAATGCTGAGGTACATGTCCAGCAGGGAAACCAGCAGCTGTCAAGAGCAGCAGACTACCAGGTAATATCTGTGCAAACTGCCAGTCATCTATCAATAATTGTCCCTTTCAGTTGTTTGTCTTAAACCACAACTTCTATAATAAAAATTTAATTCTTCCTCGTTAATTGTTTTAACGGTTTGGAGACTTACTCAAAGGCCCAAGACTGGCATAGGTTAGGATCTCGGGGTGACTGTTCCAAATTCAGCCCAGGTTGATAGTAACAAAAAGGCAGTGCCCTCTGAAAGTCTAAAAAACCATCATAACTGACCCTCTCCTTTCCAGTACAGTGAGGGAAGGATTGAATGTGCTTGGAGAATGAACCTATCCTTTACTTGGTAATTTCCGTAAGTCAGGATCGGGGTTCATTGGTAGGGCAGTGTAGGGAGGTTTTGTGCTGCTGCTGGTCAGGCTGCATAAATCTCTTCTGTGCATAGAAGACTTTGCTTTCCAGTTTTTGCAGTGTTCATGGACTTTAAAAATAAAATGAAAGAGAAAAGTTTTAGAAACCTGTAAAAGGCTTCTTTTTTTTTTAAGTCTATTTAGAGATCCTTAAATTTTGGCCTTTGTTAAAGATAATCTTATTAGTAATACATTCTTTTCCTTGAACACTTCTCTGCTCAAGTTGGCCTTCTCATTTTAAAGTCTTACACATGTTGCAGTTATAGCCAGGCAAACAGATCAATGGGGAAAATTTTATTAAACCTGTATTTGTCTGCTGGCTTGTAAGGGACAAAATAAGGTGGCCAACTTTTTTCTAAAATATAGGCAGGGCTGGTAGCACCACTTATTAAGATTGCCCAACAGTTCCCATTATAAGACCCTGTTTTCAGTTGCTTATAAGTTTCCACATTTTAATCATTTTGGCTGAAGTTTTCCGGAAAACTTCAGCCAGGCAGACGCTGGAATGGAAAATGTATCTTAAACGATTCATCTGTTTCAAAGAACGAGGCTAGCGGAACATTCACAACTTTTGTCCACGCTAAAAAATTCTGGTGACCTTTTTATTTGAAAAGTTTTAGCATCCCATGGATTTTGGAGAGGGACTTGAAATTTGGCTGAGGAATGGCCTTTGTGTCAGGATGGGCCTTTTGACATCCCTGTGAAAATCCATCCAAATTTGGCCAAGTTATAAGCCTTTGAAAAAAAACATAGTTCATGCATACTCAGTAAAGACTTACTTGATATTTAGCAGCTAAAATATAATTATTCAGTCCTCATTGAGCATGCTCAAACCTCTCACAGCTCCTAGTGCTGAGCATATTGCATATGTGCCATCCCCACAGAGCAACCGAGTATGCTCCCTCCAGTTCAGGGCTGTGAGGGTGAAGCCAGACCTTCCCTGTAATGGCTGATCCGAGCTATTCTGGGACTCAGGCCCTGGAATGGAGAGCCTGTCTCTCCTGCATTCACAATGACTTCCCTGCTGGTACCCAGGCAGCATGGAGGAGGAAGCCATCAGATTCATCTGCAGGGAGTGAGGGAGGAGGGAACCAGATTGCCATATGGGAAAGGAGTAGGTTGGGACAAGGAGTCCAACAAGACTGCGATTGGAAGGGTGCAGGGGGAGAAACTCGGGCTGGCTCAGTAAGTAGACTGGAAGCTGGAGATGGGAGAGAATGGTTGGGCAAGGAGACTGGGAGTTAGCTTGGGAGACTGAGTGAAAGTGTGTTACTGGCGGTGGGGGTCTGGGAACTGGCTGCGTGTCAGGGAGAACACTGAATTTTTACTGAGGGGAGGGGTGGAAGACTAGAACTTGGAGGAGAGACCTACCTCCTGGTTCTTCATCCCAGTTATCCCCTCCCCGCTTCTTTGTCCAGGTTCCAGTCCCAGTCTGTCTTCCTCCCTGGGCTCCTCGTCCTAATTCCCCACCTCCCAAAACACACCTTGGTTCCTTGTCCCAGGCTCCTGCACCCCCAACCAGCTCACAGCCCCTATCTCCACCCATACTCTCTGCTTCTGTCCCAGTCTACTCTTTCCACTGTCCCTCCCCCTCCACCCCTTACTGACAAAAAAAATCTATATATACATTCTCCCTGGCATCTCACAAGAAATGTAATGAATTTTTCCAGTGTGAATTCCAAATACCCTTGAAATCTGAGTCAAGTTATAATTTTTATTTGTTTCCTGAACGACTTCTGCCTGTTAACCATTCACTGTCTTCATTGTCTTTTTTTTTTAAAGTACACTGCTCATTTAGATTGTGTAAATAGCAGAACCACAGAAGCAGTTGCTAAGTAGTTCTTAACGCTGCACAACAATTATATTTTTGTATTCACAGCGCAAGTCCCGAAAGAAAATGTGCATCATCATTCTTGTGCTTGTCATTGGAGCAGTGGTTCTTGGACTCATCATATGGGCATCTACGAGATAAAACTGTGGAAAGAGCATTATTTAAATTCTGCAAGAAAACTCCTACAATCATTTTTGTCTGCTTCTGAAGCTGTTCAGTAAATGATGGTTCTGTACTTTATCACTGTTGCTTTTTAAAAAAAAAAACCTGCAAAATGACTGTTTGTACCACTAGTTGGTGTAACTTCCTTCCATTCTTGGATTTGAGAATGTTGTCTTGCCAGTATAGCCAATCAGTCAGCTTTATAAACTTAGTTTTCATGGTAAATTTAATAAAGAAACACCTCTAAATATTTTGGGCTAATCAGAATTTTTGATAAAGTGAGGCATAATCTGCTTTGATATTTCTAAGTGTTGCCAAATGAAAACAGACTTTCCTGAACTTATTCTCATTGGGACAACACACTTATGGTCACAAATTATTTTTAAGCTGGTGAATAGGTCTTCCCACTCGCTGTCTCCTATGCATTATTCAAGATTATAACATAAAAGATCACGTTGATGTAAGAAAGCTATCCTTCACTATTGAAGCCTTTGGATTAGGTGTTCAGTTTCTGTTTGACTAGGAAATCTTTCATAGATTTCATTTGTCTTTATCTGGCAGTAGGTATCTGTGTGCCAGGCAAAGCCTATTTTATAGGTAGAATGGATGGCAATAAATTATTAATATAGGCTTTTTGATTAAGCTCTTAAATTTAGAAATGAGACTTTGGGCCATATTTTTAGTTGGTATTCGTGCACCTAATTTATGTATACAAATCTCGTACTTTCATGCCTAAAATAAGTGTTGAAAATGATTATGCACAATGGAACATGTTTGACTGAACATCTGGGTCTAATTTTAGTTGTGGACTCTTAAGTATGATATTGGGAACAGTGGAAAATTTGTAGTTTCCTAATTGCACTTGAACTCCAGTGATCTGAACCTGCTGTTGTGGTACAAATACTTTGAACAGTACAGACCCCAGTTTGTAAAAAATGTATTTGTTTCTTACACAATCAGAGAGAAGGATTATATTTAAATTTGGTGTTCATGACTGATTAAGATCTCTATTTCCAAATGCCAATCAGCTGAACTGACTCAACTTGCTCAGAAGCTTGGCTTACAGCTTTCCAATGTTTTTCCTTTTTGTGCCATTTTGTACTGATCCATAATTAGAAAGGTAATCTATTTGCCTTTCTAATTGATATGATAGTGCACTAATCAAGAATATTGTGCAGATTAAAATGTCACTTAATCTGTATTTTATAAAGTTCTTGTACAGCAGTTTGATAGAGAATGCACTGTTTACATGACAAGATGAGATTTACTAATTGAGAACCATTTAACTGTAAGTATCTGTGGACTTAAAATTGTAACCATGAATCCAAAATAAAGATGTTTGTTTTTAAAGTGAAGGTTTTTCAGAATGGTTTTTCTGTACCAGCACACATCACTTACCAAGTGATTAAAACTCATGTAAAGGGGACACACTCAAATTGTAAGATGCAAATATGCAATCTGATCCACACAAGGACTTTACATCTGTGTGTGGGCCTGTTGACGTAAATGGGAATCCATGTGTATGAGTTCAGATTGCAGGGTCAAGACCCAGCCTTGGATAATGGAAATTAACGTCTTTCTGAAGGCTGGCTGTTCAGGAGGATATATTTATTACCAGTTCTTTGTAATTTTTAATATATAGGATAGGAGCCCAGAATTACAGGAGGGGCACCTATAGATGTGTGTTAAATTTTGGAAGAAATACGCTTTAATTTCCAGTTCTTAGTGCTGAGGTATTTGAGTTTCAAACACGGCAGGGGTATGTTCTTTTATTTAAAATCTGTGGCTTTTTTTTTTTTTTTTGGTTGTGGGGGCGCAGCGACTGGAATCTCTTTAATTGCAGGAACATGGTCTGTTGGTTTTAGAATTTTTTATAAAAGCTTTTCTAAAAAAATGTGGGCCAATTTCTTTGTCCATTCTCAATCTTGGTTAGAATTGAGTATGGTGACCTAAAAGAGACTCTCTAACAGTGTCACTGTGGGGTTGTTATACATTTACTTGGATACAGCAAGTAAAACCAACAAAAATACTTGTGATTCCCTAAATGTCAGAACTGTAAATACAAATTTAGGATCTGAAAATAGCTTTCTTCTCCATCTTGTGACTCACTCCTTCACCCACCACTCCCTGGTATTGAAAATTCTGCAGGCACATACTGCCATCAGTTACACCTGTGCAAACTCATTGACTTCAAAGGGAGCTGTGTGGGCGTAACTGAGGGCAGAACTTGGACTTGCAGTTGGAGTTTAGTTTATAATTATATTACTGCACAAGCTAAAACTAGATACAGTTTGCTCTTTTAATTTGGATACCATGGAAATTGGCATGGTATAAGCAGCTAAATCGCACTTCAAATATTTAAGCATATACTTAACTTTAAGCACATGAGTAGTCCCACTGAAATCACTGGATTACTCATGCTTAGAGGTAAGCATATGTGTAAATGTTTGTAAGCTTCAGGCTCTAGATAATTTGCTCTCAGATCCCTAGAGTATAGGGCCAGAAGAGGCCATTGTGGTCACCTCTCCTATAGACTTTAAGATCAGAAAGGACCAGCATGATTATCTAATCTGACCTCCTGCACCTCACAGGCCACAGACTCTCAGCCTCCCACTCCTGCAATTAACCCATAACCTCTTGCTGAGTTATTGAACTCCTCAAATCATGGTTTGAAGACTTCAAGTTACATAGAATTCACCATTTACGCTAGTTTAAACCTGCAAGTGCTCTGTTCCCCATGCTGCAGAGGAAGGCAAAAACAAAAAAAAACCCCAACAACCCTGTATCCCTGCCAATTTGACCGTGGGGAAATTCCTTCCTGACCCCAAATATGGTGATCAAGCCATACGACTTCCCAAATTAATTTTGTTTCAAGTCCAATAGCAATGGTTGAACTAGAGCATATCTTTTAGAAAAATGTCCAGTCATGATTGAAAAATTTCCAGTGATGGAGAATCCACTAAAATCTATGGTATATTGTTCCGGTGGTTAATTACCCTTACTGCTTTTTAAAAAGAGAAAAGTGTGCTTAACTCGTAGTCTGTATTTGTCTAGTTTCAACTGCCACCCATGGGATCTTGTTTATACCTGTGTCTGCTAGATTGAAGAGCCTTCTGTCACATTTCTGTTCCCTGTGTGGGTACTTTAAACCTTGCATGCCATCTAACTCTCATTTGCAGGAGTTAGCTGTAAGCAGACAGCATTCTGAATGCTTGCACTGGGCAGATCTGATGAATCGCACAGCGCCATTTTTACATAGTTACTTTTCATGGTATAACTTAGATACTAAATTTTATTTTGTGCATACTGTAATCATAGTGTCTGCGTTACTTGCATTCTCCTGCTCCTAGGAAAGGGTTGGGGGAGATGTTTCCTTTTCTCTTCTTAGGTACTAGGGAAGGGAGTGAGCAAAGGATCTTGTTCCCCATTGCACAAGTGATAAAGGAGGGGGAAGCAGGAAGGATTCCTCCTTTCCCTCTACTCATAGTAGTGGGGATGAGTTGTCCGAAACCATGTAGTGCAAGCCTTTGATCAGGGCACAGTCACTTTGCGGTTGGAGTAGATCAGACAGGGTGAGCTGCCCACCAGATTCAGCCAAACTGCACTCTCTTGGGAGGTAGGGCAGCCTACTCAACCCCCCTAAACTAAATATAAAAACCTAGCCCCACTGGACAAGTGCCTGATTGCAGATTAGCTCAGACAGGGCCTTCAGCCTGACAAAACCAAGGGGGCATAGGCAGGAGGAGGAGGATGGTTTTTTTTTTTTTTTTTAAAGCAATTAAGTGATGGAAGGCACACAATTTAGGTGTCTGTCAGCAATTACTTTAAACAACAGAAATTCTAATGGAGCTACTTTTCCTAATCTTTTTCCCATTATAGACATAGCCCCCCCTACACACACACACACACACACACACACACACACACACACACACACACACACTCTCTCTCTCTCTCTCTCTCTCTCTCTCTCTCTCTAAAAATGTAATCCCCAAGTATTGAAAGAAAGCTTAGGTTCTTAATAGATAATCAGACAAAACATCTGGATAGTCTCATATAGATCCTAAGTGTCTTCTAGAACACAGACATTCACTGTTCTGCATTATCCATCAACATGTCAGAGTAGCAAGGCCAAAAAAAAGGCAATCAAAGCATATTTCAGTTTTACTGATGAAACCTTGTAAGAATAGTTCCTTTGTAGTTATCTTAACCACACACCAGGAGAGCTTCTTTTCTTTCCTACTTTTTCAAAGGGGGTGAAAATCACAACACCAGAGGTTTTTGGGAGGTTTTTTTCCTTCTTGGAAATTGTTCTTAGTATTATACAGTATCTGCAAACTAACTTATTATCCAACAGCCTGTTCTGGCAGGCCCCCTTACTGTGTGCATAAAATCAGCAACTATATTGGAATGTCACTGTTTGAGAAACTGAGGGATTGGCTGGAAGTTGGCTATCAAATGAATTGTTTTTTTAAAGCATTTTAAACTGTTTTTAGTCCAGGGGGTGGGGTGGGAGGGTAGTAATCTAAAAGAGAAAATACAGTTGGTTATCAGATTTCTATCCCCAGCTGCTAATGGCATTGGAAATAGCAATGTTCTAGAGCTGTTCTGAAGTGTGCTAGAGAACAAGTTCTGTGTTCTGGAGTCACTTAATTTAGCGTTTTCATTAAACCGCTTTTGGGGCTTGCAAGCATTAACTGTTAATGAGAGGGGAGCGTGTGGGTATAGACATGAACCCATACAGTACCAGCCTTATTTCTCACTTGCACATTTATATTCTGATAGTATCCACAATGTGCCCAGTGCAGTGCAAACAAAGGCAGGCACAGTGCCTCCTCAGTGAGCTTGAAATTGAATCTCAATATCTGTCACTTAAATTGTAACACCTTGTCTCCATGGGGAAATTGACCAATATAGCTATTACAGAATATGTAATTACTCCAGAGTTAGTGAGTTTTATTCTGGAATAGAATGCCCACACAGGGAGCTCTTCTGGAAGAGCTATTGCAGAATAGCTTAATTATCACCACTCAATTTCCTTGAAAACAATGCCCAAGACATACCACAAAAGCAAACTGTGCCTTAGAAACTGCAACCGTTTTCAGAGTGTAAGCATGCAAATAATTAAGTTTTCTTCTTTACTTTCTTGTCATTGAAGACGGGTAGGTCATACTTTTATTCAAACTTTGTAAGTGTACAAAAGCTGTAACTAGAGATGTCCATAACTGTAACAAAATTCTGACTTAAAAGGTGGAGAGGAACATGTAATGTCTTCAAATAGGTCATCATAAGAGGACCAAATTTTGTCATAGGTTTTCTTCTTTATACCATTGGTTAGAAGCTTGTCCATTAGTGAGGTGCTGTCTATTTGTGTCCATTTCAGGGTGTACAGAGTCACTCCTATGGTGCTTTCCCATCTTGCAATAATATTTCTAGCTGCTGTTAAAATAATGTGAAGGTGCTGGGGTTGGAAATGCAGCAAGATGTGTTCTGATCTCCATATGCAAAGGTGCAATGTTTTGCATAGGGGACAGTAGAGTGATGGTGACTGTCAGTCATATAATATATAAAACTTGCCTCTGTGCAAAAATTCAGTAGAGGAAGCAATTTGTGTGGGAGAGGTTGGAATCTCTGATAAAATCGGGGAACCTGTCTAGCGTCAAAGGCTTGTTAGTGCAAGAAAGTATTACACATTCGCCTTTTTTTTTCTTAATTCGCATATTGCTTTAACCCATCTTTGCAGGTTGAAAAAACAAGGCAATTCAATTTTGAAAATGGCCAGCAGCATTTTATTTTTCTTTACTCCATCGTTTCTCCACTCAAACCATAGTGACTTACAGTCATGGTTTTCCCTCATTTCATCCAAGCCCTGATGGTATTCGATAAGGAGTGTAACAAGTGTTTTTATAAGTGCCTCAAGAACAATTGCATTGCTGTGATTTAACTATTGGCTATTCTGGTGTGTCATTCTCTCATTTTGACCAGTATTTTCATTCCAAAGAATTCCCAACCAACTCTACATGGAAGCCCTGTCAGGACTTGCCCATGATTGAGCAGAAGAAGAGGTGGAAAGCATTCTCTTCTCTGATTTCAGAGCCTGGTCAGTTGCTCAGTCCACAAAAAAGGATAGTTACTCCAGCCCTAAAGTCACTGCAACTCTTGCCTACTAAGTGGTCCTGAATGAGAATACTGGGAGAGACTGAATGTCCTGGAGTTGGGGTGCAGGGAAGTAAACAGCTGATTAGCTTGAGCTGCTGCCTAGCTCTAAAATGTGCAAGCCAGCAAAGTATTATTGAAATAGCTTTCATAGGAGACTGAGGTTTCATCTGTATCTGTTGCCTCCCAGGGCTTTTGCAACTCCCAATGCCAAGGATATCTTGAGATGGGTTGGGCCCTTAAGAGTTTCTTCTTAATCATTTTCCAATATTTTTCCTCTCTTTGATGTATATATGACTGAATGTGACAGGAATTGCTTCCCATACAGTGTTTTAGCGTCTCTTAAAATTCCAGCTTCAGCCAAAGATGAAACTTGTTTTAACTAGCTTGGGAATTTTGTGTTTATACATCTTTAGGGTTTAAAAGATTTTTTTAAATTGGCCTCTTTAATCTCAGTTCAGTCTGTAAGTGGAGTGTTATGTATTGGAGGGAAGAGCTATCTGGGGAATTCGTATGAATTTGGTTTGTAAAACACTCTGGAGGTTCTCCCCCATCTCCAGATAAAACTGAGTATTAATACCTGAATAGAAACTAGGCCTCAATGCTTTCTTCTCTTCCACCGCCCCACCCCTCCCCCCAACTTTTATAATAACTCTAGTTGATTTAAAGGAGCTTGAAAGATTCAAGCAGAACATATTTCATAAGGAAAAAGCTAGTGGATTAATTTTGTGATTCACCCACTTACAAACCCAGCTTTAGATAAAAATGTTTAAATAATATTTTTTAACCATATGCCTAAACCAGGAGGGCTCTGAAACCCCAGAAATATTCAATAAAGACCGCAAGACTAAATGAAAGGGGACAATTATTTGGGGAGGAGATGACGCGGGGGAAGGAGGAAGCAATCTTCTAGTAGTTTCTACTTTAAAGAAAAGTGGAAACAAACAAAAAGTGTCTAAAACTTCAGAAGCTTCTGTATAACACTAAGGGATGTTGATTACTGCACAGAACAGTGACTCACTGTTGTCCATTAGAGGTGAGTCAAATGTTGAAAATTGCCCTTTCTGGATGGTCTCAAAAGGCCACCCTTTTCTGCAGCCAGAAAATATACTTGCGGTTTTATTTTTATGGTTCGGGGAGGAAAACCACAATAGCATTTCTGCATATTGTATTTCATGTATATCTGAAAAGGCTTTAGTTTTCTGGTGTAATCATTTCTGTTATGATCACAGAAGAGGGCTCAGTTCCCTGAACTCTTCCTGACTTCTCTCTTGCTTATGTCCTTGCTGTATGACAGACATACCTTCTAATTGAAAAGATTAAAATGTTATAAGGACTTAAATAGTGCTGGGGGCATGTGGCAGCATTAAGAGGACTGCGCTAATGACAACCATTTCAACTCCAAGAAACCAATTTATTTCAGAATCTGATTACCCAATGAATGAACATAAGGCAAAATATATTGGTCCCAAAATCTATTCACTTAACCTAACCAAATTACATAAAAAATAATCATGGACCCCTTATTTATTTGTTAAGCTCGGACAGCATCCTTGGTGTGGCCCAAAATACAGAAGTAATGGCTTGTACTCCTTTATTTTTGTTTGTTTCCTAATCACCTTTCTTGTATCTCCCTCTTGGCCCTCCAATTCTGCCTCTGTCTCTCTTTCCACAAGCGATTATCAGATGGGTTTGATGAAGGAAATTGACTGAACCTGTTCCTGTCCTGGGCTTTCCTTGTGTTATTGCAACAGTGTAAAAATTGTGATTACAATCCTAGTAGCACCCTGCTATGACTGCCCAGAAGGGTAGGGCAAATCAACTTCACATGGTGCCATAGCAGTCTGCTGGCCCTTGAAGGTTTACTTTAGGGTACAGATGAGAGATTTTTCTTCCCCAACAAAATGTCCTAAGATGAATTCACCACTTAGTCACAAAGGGTCTAATTAGTGGAAGTAAAAGAACAGCATTATCAAACACCATTGGCTAGAAAATACTGCTTAATTCCTGACCAGGGTTCTGGAAAATAATTTGAGTCTTGCAATTTCCAAGTTGAGAATGCAAATTCATAGAGAAGTTTTCAACATAGCTATTTCAAGAGTTACTCTGTTTATCCAGAGTTTAACTCTTCTCTGTGAATTTGTACTAGGGAATAACTTCATACTGTTCTGAACAGTACTATAAGAGCTTGCAAGTTGTCAAAGTACTAATTTGCTCTTAATAGATGCTAGAATGTATGCTGTGAGCAATGGAATAAAATAGACAAACTAACTGGGTGAAGCAAAGATATGAACCAGTCTGGGTTGGTGTGCAGGTGTCATGGCAGTACAGTGCCAGTTATCCAAAGCTGCAGCCCAAAAACACCACTTCTGCCAAGGTGGGGGAAAACCTTCTCTACTGAAACAGTTGAAGTACCAGTGCCCAACTTGAGCAACCAACTGGTATCAGCTCTGGAGTGTGGGGGAGGGCAAGGAATCCATCTAGTCCATATCTAGGCCTTCTTTTTCCTCAGGGAGAGCTGGACACCAAATGGTCAGTCTGTTGATGGACCCTTCCGTCCTCCAGGAAAGCACCTTGTCCTGCTTGCTGACTCTGGTCCCCAGGCCTTTGAATCAAACACTCTCTAGTGATGTGTGTTCCCCGGGATAGGGCAGTCACCTCCAAGGCTTGCCTTTCTCCCTTCCTGATTACTAACTGCAGCTAGGTGGACCTTCCTCCAGGACTGACACTTCTGGTAGGTGTTGTAGGACAAGGCAGATGTAAGTCCATGGGTGAAATCCTGGTCCCACTGAAATCAGTAGCAAAACTCTCATTGCCTTCAATGGGGCCAAGAATTTACCCTCCTGTCTCTGTTTTGTTGCCAAAAGCCAGTTTTTGCCAACAAAGCTTGCCACTGTAGACAAGCCCTAAGCCGCTACCTTCTCCTGCACTGGCCCAGTGTAGGGTCTGTGCACCCCATTGCAACTGGTTTCTAAATGCTGTAGCTAGGCTGACTCTGTCATTTCTCTCATGCTGTGACAGATTCTGCTCTGTCCACCGTGTACTGCATGAACTACTTTTCTTACAGAGTCTGTTGTCTCCAAGATACTTCACAAGCTATATTATCACACATGGCCAATGAAATGCAGCCTCTCTGGACTGTAAACAGGCTTGGAAGGATTAGATTTTTATTTGTAAATGTTGATAAATGTAATTTCCCCCCACGCACACAAACAAATCAACAAAAAAAATTCCATGAATAATTATCTAAATTTACAGACAGGCCAAGTTTTTAAAAAAAAAAAAAAAGTATTCGTTTGAATTAAGGATATTAACTTTGTATATTTTGACATGTGATGTTGACAATTCATGTTTCAATAGTTTAAAGCTTTAACTTTTGGAATCTCAACATCTATAGTCATTAAATCGTCTTCCCCCCATTTCCCATAACTGAGAATATAAATAAAAAAAAATCTTTAAAAATCTTTAATAATAAACATCAATATTACTTGTATGTAGTGGTGGTGTAGCTGTGTCAGTCCCAAGATAAATGCGAGACAAGGTGGGTGAGGGATTATTTTTTATTGGACCAACTTCTGTTGGTGAGAGAGACAAACTTTCAAGCCACACAGAGCTCTTTTACTGGATCAGCTGAAGAGCTCTGTGTAAGCCTGAAAACTTTTCTCTCTCTCCAACAGAAGTCGGTCCAATTAAAAAATGTTTTCTCAGCCACCTTGTCTCATCAATATTATCTGTGAAAATTATCAAAAAATCAAATCCAACTCTGCCAAGCCTGGGCGTAAGCTAAAGAAGTGAAAACATTACACAGGAATGAGAGAAGCAGACACTTTGGTCTAGGACAATGGAAAGCCCTTTTGAAAAATGTTCATACAGTTTTTAGGGATTTTTTTTTTTCCAGTGGATAGAGGCCCACTTACACATGCCCACTCTCTTTTGCATTTTCATGCCTACATCTGCATGCACAATGGATATTTTGAAATTGAAATACCTGTTTGCATGTGCAGTTGTAGTGACTGTGCGTGCAGCTGAACGTGCATTTTTTGGAGTGCCTCCCTGAAGCTTCTGGCTGTGTAAAGGGAGCATTTCACTACTGTGCCCACAAGGGCCAGGGGGGAGATACCAGCAAAAGGAGGACGCTCAGGCCTAAGAATAGTAAACTACGCTTTATTGAAGGAAGGAAGAACTTACGCTCCAATCTGTGTGGGGAGCCCCTAGGCAGCGTAGAGGGGCTGCAGGGGACTCTGGCCATTCGGGACAGCTGACCAGGCAGGACTCTGCCGGGGGGAGTCCTCTGCGGCGCTATATTCTCCGCGCTTATCTCGGGGTTACATGGGGTCACAGCTGGTTACATTCTTATATGTATGATTTATGCTTATTACATAAACTGACTTATTTACGTGCAAAAATATGCTGAGCTATGCTAAAATATCTTTTGGCAAGGTCTGTTGGACAAAGTTTGTTGAAACTGCCTGCATCCTCCGCTTACATCCAGTCATGTACTCAGTCCACCACTTAGCTCCTCGCCAATCTTCCGCAACCTTGCTCCTACAACTACTTTTGTAGGGTGCAGATTTTTTCCACTGCAAGGAGGGCCTGCTCCACTGGCAGGTGCACAGAGGGAAGGGGATGGGAACCATATGCCTTCTGTGTGTATCTCTCTCTCTCTCTCTCTCTCTCTCTCGTTTTTGCAGTGCGGGGGAATGGGAGATACAAGTTCCCATACTGCCCTAAGCAAGGACAGTCCCCACACTCGATCCTCATGTAAGAGAGCAGGAGTGGAGAGGATCCTTGTTTCCTTTGCCTCAGTCCCCATTACCAATCATGTAGGGACCATGCAGACTCTGACCCGAAGCCATAACTTCTTGATACGCATTTTTAAAAGTAAATATCCTCTTGGAAAGTAAATATTCAATCTTTATTTTTTATTTGTTGGCTTCTTATATAAAAGAACTGCAGGCCCTGGCACTTCTAAGTCAGAACCACCTCTTCCCAGAACAGAATTTTCTCCACAACCTTGCAGTGTTTTGGCAAAATGAGATATCTCTGTTAATGTTATGACTAATATATGAAGAATTTAAAGCCTTGGTTACAACAGCAGCCAGCAAAATAGCCAATTTCCTCTGTATGATCTTTTTTTCCCCCTGCAATTCTCTGTGGTTAGTCATCTGATGGGTTATACAATGGACATGGACCTAAATCAACTCACATCTCCACCACAAAGTATTAAATACGGGCTCAACTCAGCACTCCCTACAAATATAAGTATCCCCAGATGGATTTCAATAGGCATATGCACTGTCGTAGCTGTGTCAGTCCCAGAATATTCAAGACACAAAGTGGGTGAGGTAATATCTCTTATTTTACCAACTTCTGTGGGTGAAAGATACAAGCTTTTGAGCCACACAACAGAGCTTCCTTCAGGTCAGACCTGAAGTTGGTCCAATAAAAGATATTTCCTTACGCACCTTATCTCTTCAATAGGTATAGTCACATAGGGAAGGATACCTGTGTGAGAGTTGCAAGATTCTACTCAACAGTTAAACCAGAAAATCTGTCCTTGCTGAAAAATGAAATAGCATGTATTCATGCTTTGGACTGATATTGTGTGCCTACAAGCAATCATTTTTTTTAGTTTTGCTGGGAAGATTCTGGCTTTGGCTGAGCCCTGACTGGAAAATATTTGTGCTTGTGAACATTAAAGATGTGCACCTGCCTCCTCAGTGCTCTTATCGCAACATTAGACAGCTGCTTTTCTTCTGATTTTAGCAAAATGTTGTCACATCCCTGGTCAAGCTCCTCCTGTTGGACAGGCACCAGGCTGCTCTGTTTGGACTTATGCTGGGTCCATGTACTTTTGGTTTTTTGTTTTGGTTGGGTTTTTTTAACAGCTCCCCTGCACCTCAGTGGGCTCCAGGCACTGTTGTTGGCTTTTCTGACACACTTCTTGGGCACAGATTCTGCCCTGTGTCCCTTTTTGGAAGTGGGACCCCTCAATCCCAAGACCAGTGCTGAGCCTCCTAAAAGCTTAAACATACCCTTTCCCAGAGCCCCAGTCTTGTGGGCACTCTGGTTTATAGTTTATCCCTTCAAGGACACATGATAATTGAAGGTTTCAGAGTAACAGCCGTGTTAGTCTGTATTCGCAAAAAGAAAAGGAGTACTTGTGGCACCTTAGAGACTAACCAATTTAGTGAGCTGTAGCTCACAAAAGCTCATGCTCAAATAAATTGGTTAGTCTCTAAGGTGCCACAAGTACTCCTTTTCTTTATGATAACTGAAGTAAATAGACAAAGACTTTGCAAATAGATTTCTAAAACAATCACTTTTTACTTTATAAAGCATGAGATATATAGATCCATGCAAAACGAACACATGTACCCATTTCCCTGCCTCCGTTTCCTCACCACGCCTGAACGTTCTTTGGGATTTGGTCAGAGTCCTCCAGAGAGTCCAGGATCCTCCTCTTACCCCTTCTCCTCTAGAACATGGAGTCTTCTCTCTGAGCCCTGCAGCCAAATGTCCTTCAGCCCAGATAGTCCAGCATTCAGAAAGTTCCTTCTCCCTCAGGAAATATGCCCCTTTTTATTCCTCCCCCAAACTTCTCAGCCTCTGTGGGTTTAAAGGGCTGTATGAACACCAGTTCCTTTGTTCCCCTCTTGGGGATTTTCCACTTTTTCTCTACAGATGAACAGAGATCCAGTTTCACAGAGGCTGCAGCCTTCTTATTGTTCCGTCAGAGCCCAGCCTATTGACTTGTTGATAGTCCTTAATGACTCTCTTTCAAAGATAAACACTCAGTAGCCCCTCCCTGGTCTTAGCACAAGGAGTCTCTATGGAAAAGAGAGGGGTAAACTGAGTCACTCATCTTTTTCATAAAATTTAGAATTTTCTCCTATTCTCCACAAATGTCTAAATTTTGTTGTTTAGAATTTTGATTAATTTTCCTGATAGTGTTTCAGATCATTCCCTGCATAGCATCTCTATTAATATTCTTGCTACAGGACCTCAAAATATTATATAGATTCTTAAAATAGTGTATACAAATTTGTCAGTACATTTATCAAAATTGTAGCATAAAATATTAAGAATAAAAACATATCACCAATATTTGTGTTAGGTTCTTCTGTGCCACCCTAGATGAGATTGGAGCCCTCTCTCAATCACATGGTGAGAAAAGTCCCTGTGCTGAGGAGCTTACAGTCTAAACAAACAAAATAGATAAAGGGTAGGAGGGGAGAGAGAGAAAGGGACTTGGCTATGGTCACATGGCAGGTGAGGGCAGAGCTGGTAGCAGAATGCAAGTCTCCTGCCTCCTTAGTCAGTGCCCTACTCCCTGTACTACAGTGCCTTCCTGCTAAGAAAATGTAATCTAAAGCGAAGTGTAAATTGACAATTTTTGTATTGATAAACATGTTTTGTAACGATGAAGTTGATATACCAACTTGCATTCAGCTTTCAATTAAGGATTCTGAATTAAATATTGAAGTCTTCATGTCATTCACAGATTTAACGGCCAGAAGGGACTATGAGAGCAATAGATTACCACCCATTAATTCCTGCATCTAGCACACAACTTCTGACTGAACTAGTTTTGAACTGCATCGCTTCAGTTTCCAGCCACTGGATTTTGTTATGTTTTTGCTAGAGTGAAGAGCACTGTACTATCAGAAATTTTCTTCCCTTGTAGGTATTTACAGCCTATGATCAACTCATCTCTTAGGCCTTTTATTGGCAAAATAGATTGAGCTTCCTTAGCCTCTCATGGTAGTTTCTTTAGTCTCTTAGTATAAGAGTTTTACAGAACTTGAATAATTCTTGTAGCTGTCTTCTGAACTTTTTTCAATATCCTTTTTAAAGTATGGATACAGTGCTCCAGTAATGGTCTCACTCATAATGCCTTCAGCCTTATACACATTAGTAATACGGTCACCACCTCCCTGCTTCTACTTTATTTTCCTGTGTTGCTACATCCAAAGATTGTGTTGACTCTCTTTGCTGCCACCTTACCCAGGGAGCTCATGTTTAGTTGGTTATCTGTCACAACGCCTAAGTCCCTTTTTGAGTCACTGCTTTCCAGGTTGCAGTCCCTATCTTCCTACATTCTTTTTCCTTTAGATGTATGACCTCATGTTTAGCTATGTTAAAATGCATGTAGTTCAGATGAGCCCAGTTTACCAGTCCTGAAGTTAGAGATGTTATTTATGTCAGTCAATGTCAACAGATGGTCACTTTTTTATTTAATTTTAGGGATTTTAACTTGTTTGACTGTTTTCTTCTTTTGCCTTATTTTTACCGTTTTAATAGTCGTGCTTAGCATTTTAATCATCCAAATGCTAATGAAACCTCTCTGCATAGGCGCCGACTTCCCCTCTTTTCCGTGGGTGCTCGACCCCTCCATCCCCACTCCACCCCTTCCATGAGGCCCTGCTTCTTCCCCCCCTTCCCTGCCCCTATTCCAACTCCTTCCACAAATCCCTGGCCCCACCTCTTCCCCGCCTCCTCCCCTGAGCATGCCATGTTCCAGCTCCTCCCCTGCGACCCCCCAGAGCTTGCTAACGCCACCAAACAGCTGTTTGGCAGTGGCTGGGTGGGAAACGTTGGGAGGTAGGCAGATGAGCGGGGACGCAGCACGCTCATGGGAGGGAGGAGGAGGTGGGGAGGAGGGGAGTTTGGCTGCCGGTGGGTGCAGAGCACCCACTAACTTTTCCCCATGGGTGCTCTAGCCCCAGAGCACCCATAGAGTCAGCACCTATGCCTCTCCGCAGTTCCAGCTGTCTGAGGCCAGTAACTAATATTGTCCCCATTTTACAAATGGGGAAACTGACGTAAGAAGGATAAGTGAGTTCCCCGGCTTCACAGAAGGGCTCAGTGTCAGATCCAGAATTTGTAATGGATGCAGATTACTAGACACCCCCAGCCACTCACTCATTTTCTTTCTATCTTATCTGTTGTTGTTCAAACAACCTATTTTCCTTCTTGCATTGATAGGTTTGCCGGCTGTCTGCTTAGATTCTCTTGTTGTTCAGTTTCTAACTCTTCAGAACCCGGTGTCACTTTTAGTGTTTCTCTTCTACTCTACTTTCTCTTGCAGAAGTGGGTGAACAGTTTGGCTTGAAACAGGAACCTGTCAGAACCACCTATGACCATGTGCCTCCTGAAAATTTCAAGTTACTGCAAGTACTTGGGACAGTGAAGGTTGACTTTTTAGGGATGAACACTGCATGTGGGCCTATACCACCTTTCGGATATGTTAAAGTAAGCATGCCTTCAAGCCAGCAGACAAATGTCTCTCATGAACATGTATGCACTTCTATATAATTCTCCTTTAAACCCATATTTCCTTATTTCCTTCCTTCCTTCCATAAATGTAATCTGTCCCCCAATTGTCCTTTTATCAAGAAGGCAAAATGTACTGTATAAATTTTTTTGGAGGAAAAAAAGTGCTCAGTGCAACAGATACTGAAAGTTTAAAAAAAAACAAAATCTTCTAGAATGTTGTTGTCCTCAGAGATAAAAGAAAGTTCCATACTTGTTTGCACTGGAAGATTTACCATTGATTTCATTGGAAGCAGGATTGTGAGCAATGCTACCTTCTTTTAAAATAATCTGGAAACTTTTATGTGACAGACTAATTATATGTTAGTCTTCTTAACTTGTCAGTAAGACAGGTGCTGCCAGTTTTGTCCAAGGGATACAATAACTTATGATTCCTCCTTTCAAACAATTTTACAGGCGTATTCACAGTTCTTGCGTAATAAAGCATATAATTTCCTCTGGCTTCTCCAGAAGAGAATATATACCTAAATTCAACCTCCCTTACTGTTTGTTTAACCTTACTAATTGTAGTGTGTAAATAAGACATGGAAACTCAAATCCAGAGGAAATCTGTAGCTAACAGTCCATATGTTTTTTATTAGTAAACACAAGAATCACTGATTGTCCATTTTTAAAAAAAAAGTAGATGTTCATAAAACCGTGTGATGGCCACAGCCTGAAAAGATGTCCTCCTCCATCACCTTAAAGTTACACACCTTCATGTTCAGTAAAGCCATTCATCAATTCACTGCAGTACAGCATCATCAGAGAGCACTGGGAGAGACTTCTGACAACTGCTGTCTCGGGCCTTGAGCCAGCAAAGTATTTAAGCATGGGTTTAAGAGCTTTGCTGGATTGAGACCTTGGCCAGCAACCTGTAGAGTGAGCATCTGAAGAAGACAAGGAATGTGAATGACTCTAAGGCAGTAGGTTTCTCTGTAGGCACAAACGGACAATCTTTCTGGGTTCAATAATATACCCTAGGTGATCCTGGATTTGGTCTTTGTCTGCTCATCCAACAATGTCTCTGCTAGTTCCCACCACCAGAAAAGGGGAAGAAACGGTGTCTAACAAATGGAGCTTACTTCTGATCCAGCTTTCCAACTTGATCTCAGGTAAACTAGAGATCTGCCTGCCCAAGGAATAAACTACGCCTCTATCATGAATCTGACTACAACCAACCAGCATTTTAAAAAAAATTAAGACAGAGGTTTTAATATTGTGTCGTTAGTAAACAGTTAAAGCCTTAGATCATGAGAGAACCTTAAAGGACAGCACTACCTGTGAGCAGCAATAAATAACATTTAATTAATCATGACAAGTCCCCTATAGTGATTTGGCTCCCCTCTCTCCCCAGTCTCATTTTGAGGAAAACCGACCTGGCGGCCAACTCTTCTTCCTACCCTGCCTGGCTTCCTTTACTCAGAATTTTATGTTGAAAATGAACATCTCTCACTGCACAGAAGTGATAGTACAGGAATCAAATTTTATATGTAGGAATGGAACAATGGCAGGGACATCTTCATAGTGTTTCACACAGAGATTAAGCATTCTCCATGGACATTTTTATTGCTACTTAAAGTTATGTGGCCTACATTTTCAAATGTGACTAGTGATTTTGGATACACAACTTACAGAGGTCTAAATTTTCAGAAAGCACCGAGTCACCCCCTAAAATCAGTTGCACACCCAAAAATTGAGGTACCCAGAATCACTAGTTACTTTTGAAAATTTAAAGCATGTGGTTCTAACGTTAAAATATAGGCATTATGAGTGTGGTGAAAATTTTCACCTAATTTTGTGTGTGCTTTTAAAACTATATATTTTAGAAATTTCCTCTAAACTGCAAACTTTCAGTTCCTTTTATATGAATCATAGAAATGTAGGGCTGGCAGGGACCTTGAGAGGTCATTTAATCCAGCCACCTCCGTCAAGGCAGGACCAAGTGTACCCAGACCATCTCAGATAGGTATTTGTCTAACCTGCTCTTAAAGACCTCCAGTGATGGGGATTCTACAACCTCCCTTGGAAGCCTATTTCATTACTTCACTATTCTTATAATTGGAAAGGTTTTTTTCCTTCATATCTAACCTAAATTTTCCTTGCTACAGATTAATCCCATTACTTCTTGTCCTATCGCCAGTGAACATGGAGAACAATTGATCCCCATCCCTTAACATATTTAAGACTTCTTTTCTTAAGACTAAACATGCCTAGTTTTTTAAACCTTTCCTCATAGGTCAGGTTTTCTAAACCTTTTGTCAGGTTTTCTAAACCTTTTATCATTTATCCTACTCTTGTCTGGACACTCTCCAATTTGCCCATATCTTTCTCAAAAGTGTGGTACCCTGAATTGGACACAGTATTCCAGCTGCGGCCTCACTGGTACTGAGTACAGCAGGACAGTTATCTCCTCTTACGTATGACACTCCTGTTAATATGAAGTTTTCGTTAACCTTGCGTATTACATCTGCAGCTTCCAGGGCTGGATTTAGGGTCTGGTGATCCAGGCTTGGGGGGTGCTGGGCTTGGGGTGTTGTTTTTGTTAACGACAAAAGGGAAAATAGAATGTTTGAAGTAAAATGTTTCAGGTATTCCGTATGTGAATTCATTTTTCACAAACCTCCTAGAATGTTCTGGACCTTTGTAGAATCTCATGGAACCTTCCAGACTTAGAGAACTACATTTTCCTCAAACCTCCTAGAATTTTCTCAGCCACGCCCTCGCCAGTCAGTCAGTGAGATATAAGAACGAATTGAAATGAAGTGAGAGCGCAGCTGCAATATTGTGAGCCTTATTTTACTGTGTAATTGTGAAAGTATACTTGTGTTTTGAGACTTGAAGGTGAGAAAAGCTACTTTTTGAACCAAAGGACTAGAGTTAACATTCTAAGGTTGTCACCTACTGTAACACTATTTAATACTGGTCCCCGGGCCGGCTCTAGGCACCAGCAAAACAAGCAGGTGCTTGGGGTGGCACATTTCTAGGGGCGGCATTCCGGCGCCGGCCATGCCGCCCCTAGAAATGTGCCCCCGCTGCCCCAGCTCACCTCCGCCTGCTCCCCTGAGTGCGCTGCCTCTCCCTCACCTGAGAGGGAGGGGGGAGAAGCGGAGCGGCGGTGTGTTCAGGAGAGCAGGCGGAGTGGAGGGGAGCTAGGGCGGCGGTTGCCGCAGGAAGCAATGGGGGCGGGGAATGCGGCACGCCCGGGGGAAGAGGTGGGGCCGGGGATTTGGGGAGAGGGGTTGAGAAGGGGTTGAGAAGGGGCGGAGCTGGGGGCAGGAGGGACATGAAAAAAAAGCGGGGGCGGCCAAACGTTTTTTTGCTTGGGGAGGCAAAAATCCTAGAGCCGGCCCTGACTGGTCCACCCAATGTTGATGCACAGTTCAATTTCTTGATGTTAGTACGCTTCAGTTATTCTTAGAATTAAAAAGTTTCTATAAGCTTAGAGGAAACAATTATTTATTTGATTATATACGGCATGAATAAATACAGATTTACAGATCCTGGCAAATGTATCATCTTATATGAAAAGGGCAAATTGTGCATCAAAGTGGTGAAATGGGCTACAAATGCAATAAAAAAAATAAGGTATTCAAAATTTTAACAAATGGAGGGGGGTGCCATTTGGTCTAGGGCCAGCACTGGCAGCTGCCATACGTAAACTAAATTTGGCAAATATTTAGTGCTGTGTGGAATACTTCCTGGAATATTTTAATTTAGTTTTAATAGTTAATATGAAAGTTTGAAAAATAAAAACTCTTCCAACTCTGATGCTAGCTGTTTTGCATGCTAATAAGCACATTCTGGCCGCTCTTGTATGTTGTTACAAAAGGGGGAGAGGATGCACTTATGTCTTTCCTCCTTGCTCAGTCACAGAGAGGGCAGCTAGAACTCTGGTGCTTGAGTATCCTGACTACAAGGTACAGGAGACTAATAATGCTGTTTGGAGCACTAGTGTGCCCCAAGGAGAGGTGGCTGGATGTACTTAAGTGAGGTCATGGCAGTGACAGGGTGGTCTGCTCCTTTAAGGGTCAGAGGGCCTGTGGCCAGCCAGTCCTGTATGAATATTAGACCCAGCTGGGAAGAGGTCATGTGATTCCTGTAACTCACTGAGACACCTCAGTTGGAGGGGAACTGCAGGTGCAAGTTTGACTCCTATAACTGGCCTTGGAGCAGAGACAGAGGTGGGGGTCTGGGCAGCCAGCCTGTCTCTGTGCCCTGCAGCCTGTGTTGTTGAGGGTAATAGATTTGTTTTGTGTAACTTTGGAGTTATTTTGTTTCAATGAATAAAACTTGCACTAAGGGGAGAGCCTGAAAGAGTTCTGGGTGTGGGGTTTAATCCTTCCTGGGCTCGGGAAACAGGCCTGCAGCCCTATCATCCTACTCATTTTCTGCATTCTGTACTATCTTGGACTCTGAGATACCCATTTAATAAGTGTAGCACTTGCCTATACTTCCACAGAACACTGGATGCATTTCATTTGCCTCTCTCCTCCTCAGGCAAAATGCCTCCAACTGCTGCCACTGGCCTGATGGCCCTCTATGCACATACCACTGGTTGCACGCAGTAGCTGGTACAACCACAAGCTAGCTATAATATATACATATTAGCATGAATAGTTCAAGAAAAATAAAAAATCGAAGCACATTGATTTAACCAAATAACTGTATTGCTCTAGCAGTGATGTGACCCTAGATTATTAGGGTAAACATTTTTCAAAATACTATATTACACCTTTCATTACCCTTTTAACTTTATACACTTAGTCTCCCCCAACAAAATTAGCTATATCAAGCCAGATTTTGATGCTTGTGCACCACTTTGGTGATGCAAAGGGGATAAAGAACCATCTTAAAAATCCTGCTGGATATTTATGTTGCACAGAGGAGCCCCTGGGTGGAGTAAAGCCAACATAGCTAACTCTATAATATTTACTCCTGGCCCTCACCAACATAAAGGAGCTGCCAAGGATATCACAAGAGGAGGAAGGGATATGGCTGGACATTGCTCTACTTTCCAACAATGCTGGGCCAGCAGGAAGTCTCCTCAAGGCTGTTACTACCAGAGGAGGCCTAAGACTATTTTAATTTACACCATCGCCAAATTAGCTCCCAGCTGCCTTGGGAATAGAAATTAGGAAATTTGTCAGAAAATTGTTTAAGCTATTTAATATTAAAGAAAATCTCCTGCAGTTTGGAACAACTTACCAAAAAATTCTGCCTGGCTGGGGGAATGGAAAAGGGTGTGACACTGATTTATAACAGAGCTTATTAAAACTAAACATGGAAAAACTACATTGCCACATTATTATATGTTGTATGTAATCAACTTTATTTATATATATTACATTCCCATTAGCTGCTACCTTTGTTCTGAAGAGGGCACTGACTAGCTCTGAGAGGAGAAATATTTGGCTTCTTTAAGTTTGTGGAGAAAAGATTCCATCTAAAAGCAGAAACAGCAATGTACTTGAGATACAGGATCCCATAAATTTCATTTGTTAATCTGTTCTGTTTTAAATTTGCTCTGCTGTTTCATCTTTTAGTCTCTGATGATTTTTTATAGTCTGTTTGGTTTTTTTTTCCCTGTTGGTAAGTGAAAATAGGCTCCCACCCCTAATCTTACATTGGAAAAATCATACAATTTGATTTATCCCTGTGAAGAGAAATGTTTTCATTTTCAAAATATGAAAACACTTCAAAGATTGGCTAATATGAAGGAATTTTTTTTTTAAGGATTTTAAATTGATCCTGTTGACATTGTTTTTTGTCAAAAAAAAAAAAAAATATTTGGCACTTGTATAGGGCCTGATCCAAAGCCCATTTAAGTCAGTTGAAAGAGTCATTGGATTTTGGATCAGGCCCATAGTGTCTTCTATCCAATGAGTTTGAAGTGCTTTACTAACATTAGTCAAGGTGGTGAGGTAAAGTGTTTTACTGGACCAATTTCTGTTGATCAGAGAGACAAGGTTTTGAGCTACACAGAACTCTTCTTAATGTTACCAACATTAACTAATTTTGCCTCTCAGTACTACTGGGTAGAGGGCAAACAATGTTATACTTAATTTACAGCCCCTAATTTACCTAATTATTCTATTCTGTTTGTTTGAATTAGTTTGTATCTGAGTTTAGATAGCTGTAAAATCATGACTGGTGTGGAGAAAGTAAATAAGGAAGTGTTATTTACACCTCATAACACAAGAACTAGTCGTCATCAAATGAAATTAATAGGCAGCAGGTTTAAAACAAACAAAAGGAAGTATTTCTTCACACAACGCACAGTCAACCTGTGGAACTCTTTGCCAAACAATGTTGTGAAGGCCAAGACTATAACAGGGTTCAAAAAAGAACTAGATAAATTCATGGAGGATAATAATAATAGCCAGGATGGGCAGGAATGGTGTCCCTAGCTCTGTTTGCCAGAAGCTGGGAATGAGTGACAGAGAATGGATCACTTAATGATTACCTGCTCTGTTCATTCCCTCTGGGGCATCTGGCATTGGCCACTGTTGGAAGACAGAATACTGGGCTAGATGGACCTTTGGTCTGACCCAGTATGGCTGTTCTTTTGTTCTTATGAGTTTGGGCATTTTGTCTCAGGCTCCAGATGCTGCAGCAGTGTTGGCTGAGTCTATTGAGATGACCTGAGAGGGCCCAGTTCTTGGGTTCATTGGAGTTGTGGTGAGCGCTGTGACTGTTTTCATTTTTTCTGGCTTGACTGGGGAGTCAACCAGAGGTGTAGACAGTGATTTCATGTTTTCTTCAACCATGTGATTGTACATGGAGCTTTGTATAGAGATTCTAAGAGTCCAGTCCTGTTCCCATTAAAGTCAGTGTCTAAACTCACACTAACTTCAAGATCTGACCCCTACACTTCTGAAAAAGGATTCCTTCATTTCACCGGTTGTCTAAAAAGATTTTGAAACCTTACATATACTCACTGTGTTGCGCAGGATTACCTGTACTCTCTTGTGTCTCTCTACAGTAATATCCTATCCTCTGTTCTGGGTTTTCAGAATTTGTCATTTTCAGATACAAACTATTTCGAACAAACAAAATAGAATAATTCAATTTTTAAATTTATTTTCTAGCAACAGAAAATTAAAGGCCAGATGGGACTATATGGCTGACTAAGACCTGGTCTACACTAAAAAGTTAGGTCTACCAGCTATGTCACTCAGAGGTGTGAAAAATCCACATCCCTGAGCTACACAGGTAAATTTACCTAATCCCCAGTGTAGATAGCACTACTGCCTATTAGGGAGATCGATTACCTATGCTGAGAGGAGAACCCCTTCCCTCTGCATAGGTAGGGTCTACACTGAAGATCTACAGTGACGCAGCTGCAGCATTTCAAGTGTAGACTTTGCCATATCTGACCTTTTGTTTTTTTTCTTTTCTGTTTAATTCTGCCTTTATGTGGGTGTAACACGTCTCCAGGAGAAATGTAGACTTTGTAATCTCTGAGACACTCCTAATCGTAGAGGGATGGAGGTTGATCTACCAGTACTCTATTCTGATTGCAGTTTGTGGAGTAATTAAAGCATCCAGGTTCACTTGACAGCGTTGGGATTGGGATTTTTATTAGGGAGAAAGGATGGCTTTGTGGGTAAGGTACTGGCCTGGGATTCAAAATATTGGGGTTCAGTTTCTGGCTCTGCAACAGACTTTCAGTTTTACCTTGGGCAAGTCACACAATCTCTGTGCCTCATCAGTTTCCCACCATTTAATTGGGGATAATGATGCACCCTGGTGTGCTGTATGGATAAATCCAGTAATATATGTGTAAGCTGCACAGATACTAGACAATGGAGAGTAGTGGGGGAATGAAAGTAGAATATAGTTATCTTTTCTTAATTTTTTTAAACTGCTGCCCATCATCCTGGTATCTGAGCTCTTAGAATGTTTAAAATCAATAGCAGTAGTGAAGTCCCTAGTGAACCTCATGGAGTCTCAGATTCTTCTCCCTTTTTGGAGTAAAACTGGGGTAGGGTTTGGGTTTTTTTTAAATTAATTTTCTTTGTTATTGTCTGGTTGTATAGAAAAGGAGTACTAGTGGCACCTTAGAGACTCACCAATTTATTTGAGCATAAGCTTCCATGAGCTACAGCTCACTTCATCAGATGCATTCAGTGGAAAATACAGTGCGGAGATTTATATACACAGAGAACATGAAACAATGGGTGTTACCATACACACTGTAAGGAGAGTGATCTGAAATCTGGTTGTATAGGTATTCTTGGACTTATACCCTGGATAGTCAAGTCATGGCTGTTGTATATCTCCCAACACCTCTATGTGAACAGATCTGGAATGTTGCTGAGGAAAGACAGAAGAAAAAGATAAAACAGTAAGAATGAGTAAGTATATTACCTTCCTGTACTAGCATGCCGGCCCAGTTCTGATGCGATCTTTCAATTTTTCCCTCCCCCACGGCCTGAAATTACCAGTCTCCTCTTTTAAGAGGTCTCTTTGCCGCATCTCTGGATACTTCTCTGCATGATAATTGACTTCCAAACGAATTAACACACATGGCCAGTGAAGGATATGGAGTTTTAAAAGTGAGCGCAAGCCTGGTAGCTTGGAGGCAATGCTCTTCACAGCCTCATGGGACTTCCATTTGAGAACATCTGCCCTGTGTGATGAACCTACCAGAAGCCGCGAGAAAAGGGAGCCTGCACTATCGCTTTCAGATAAAGAACGCTGAAAATGAGCTGCCCTGGAACAGGAACGTTTCCTATATGGGAATATGTATTTGGGCAGCTTTTGAAAAACAAGACGAACTCAAAAACTTAGACTCTGCGTTAAAGGGGCACATGACAACGTGACTTCAGGCATTCCTATTGCTCATGCCTCATTTTAGCCATAAATAAGAAAGGGGCATAAGGTTGGCGGGTGGAGGGGGTTAGGTCCTAGGCACATTCCCTGTAAGAGTACCCACCGATTTCCTCCCCGGTGGAGACGAACGATTTCCCTGCTTCTGCCACTTCGTCAAGTCATGCTATTCTTCAACCTGCGCACCTTTCCAAGGGCGTGTCACGTTGTCCTTTGGGTTTCCTTGACGAATCGGGCGTCAAATGTGTACATGGTAATAGGGGCATGTGTTTTCCATTCAAACACAGAAGCCTTCACCTTGTGCATAAGAGTCGTGTTCTCCACCTTGCTTGCATGTTCTCTACTGTCTCCGTACAAGCTTTTCATGGGGGGAGGGGCGGCACTATGGAGATATTTAGATGCACATTTTAAGCAGGCGTTGCATGCAGGCGACCGCACCCGCTGAGCACCAGCCGCTATGTAGCTTCGCGGGGCCCCTTTAGAATCCACCTTCCTCCCCGCTGCTCGGTCACTCTGTCGCAGCCCTGAACAGTGACCAGTAAGCATCGGAACTCGAACAGCGTTCCCATTTACACGAGCTGGTGGCCTTATCCCGGAGTCTCGGCAGTGCCTGGAGCTTCGCCGCTGTTACCCCAGTGTATCAGATGAGCTTCCACACAAGCTATTAGCAGGAGCAGGGGAAAGTGTGTGGCCGGCCGAGGGGCTGCTCTGAGGCTGGGACTGTGTAAACCAGGTTGGTTTCGAGCGGAGAGCGCGTGTCTTGGTAAACGAGAGCGCAAACACTCACAGGATCACCCATCCGCTCCGCTGCAGGGAGGCTCCAGCCCGGGAGGGCCTGGGCAGGCGCCGGGGCTGAGGGAGGCTGGGATCTGTCCTGTCAGGCCGGGGCTGGTGGCTAGCCGGGCAAGGCGGCTCACGCACGTGTGGTGCCTGCGGGCTGCCCCGGCACTGGCAAGAGTGTCTGGGCCGCCCGGCCTCTCCCAAAGAAGGAGAAGCCGCAGCCGGCCGGCCAGGGGCTCATGCGCTGGGCGTGTGTGTGTGTGTGTGTGTGTGTGGTGTTGAGGGGGGGGGGGTTAGGGCTCCTGACTCACCGACTCAAAGGGTGGGGGGACAAAACTCCACGTGGGTCCCCAGCCGCTTCTTCCCTGAACCCCTCTCTCCCCCATTCCTGTCCTCCAGGACCCTTCCCTTCCCCCCGAGTGCCAGCCCCTCCCTTTCCCTGACCCCTTCCCCCCGGCCCTGCCTCTTACCCCTGCGTCCCGCCCCCACCAGCCCCACCTTCGTCCGTCCAGCCCCTGCCCTCCCCTCAGTGACCCGCCTCCGCCCCCCGCCCTTCCTTCCCTCCCTGCAGCCCACCCGCCCCATCACCTCGCCGCTCCAGGGGGGGACAAAGCCCGCCCCCTGCTCCCAGCCAGGGCTGGTGCCGCCCGCTGCGGGGCGGGCTGAGCAGGACACCCCCCCAGCCAGTGCGCGGCGGCGGCTGCAGCAGTAGCAGAGCCCAGCGCCGGCTGAGAGGGGCTGGCTGGAGCCCGGCGACGTCCCCGCACCGAGCCCCTCCTGTGCCCGAGCGAGCGGCGCCCGGGAAGGATGCTCCGCTGGCCGCTGCTCCTGTGGGGGCTGCTGCTCCCCGCCACCGCGGCCGCCGGGCGCTACCCGCACAGCGCCGTGCTGGACGGGGCGGCCGGATACCGGCTGCTGTGGGGCCACCAGGGCAGCAGCATCTCCTTCCGCCTGGAGGTGCGCACTCAGGGCTACGTGGGCTTCGGGCTCTCCCCCACCGGGGCCATGGCGTCCGCGGACATCGTGGTGGGAGGCGTGGCCAGGGGCAAGCCCTATCTGCAGGTAAGGACCGCGCCGCCCCCAGCACCTGGCCGACGGCCCCAGCTCCAGCCAGCCTGCGAGCTGCGCCTGCCTTCGCGGGGCGCCCCGCACCACCGCCCGCTGCTGCGGCGCTGGGAGCAGCCCGAGGCAGCGGGAGAGGACGAAGGGCTGCGGACCGAGTCACGCTCTGCCCTTGCCTGTGCCCGCTCTAGTTCTCTCGCCTCTGCGTCTCTCCCCTTCCCTCCACACACCCTGCTTGCTCGGCGACCCTCTGCCCTTCCCTTCGCTGAGCTCCCTTTCCGCTCGGTCTTTCCCTCCCCTTCCAGCCTTTCCGTCTCTCCGGGTCTCTCCTCTTCCCACGCTCCTCTGCTTTAGGCTTTCCAGCCTTTCTTTCTTTCTTTCTTTCTTTCTTTCTTTCTTTCTTTCTTTCTTTCTTTCTTTCTTTCTTTCTTTCTTTCTTTCTTTCTTTCTTCCTTCTGTCCCTCTGTCAACTTTTCCTTTATTAAAGCTGTCAGGGTCCTCCTCCTCCCGCCCCCCCGCCCCAGGATCAAGAATAGGTAACAATCCTTTTCTCTCCCCCTTTCCTACTTTCTCCGCTTTGCGTTTCGGGGCTGAGCTCTGTGCCTGGAGACGTGAAGTGCAAAGGCGGGGCCTCTTCCAGCGGGATGCGCTTTCCTTGGCACACTGCTGCCCATGAACAGTTAACTGAGCGACAGTTAACTATGCTTCCTGCGGGTGGCGCACGCTTCGTGTATTATAATCTTCCTGCCTTTAGAGTTTCTCCTTTCTAGTCAATCTAGGGGACCCCACCGACATTATGACCTCCTTATAATCGGGATGTAACTTCCCCAACTTTTAGTCCCAGATCCAGCCTCATCAACTGGAGCATAAACTGTCTCTGCCCATCTCTGTTCGTGCGGTTATGTGCTGGAAGCAGACAGTAATGTTTTGACCTTGTTCTCACAACGGGGTTCAACAGCAGCAACTTTATGTTATATGAGTATTTGTACTTGTGAAATGTACCTCCTGGTAAGACAAGCTCCCAAGATGGTTTCAGTGAATCTCTCCAGTCCACTTGTTTTAATATAAGCCTGGTGGAAACATTTGCTAAGTAATGCTAAGAGGCCTGGCTTTGAAACAGAAGTCCAGGACCACATCCCCCTAACGTAACTGGTGTTTGCAAACTAATAGAAGTGTATCAAAAATTATTGCAAAACGGTCATCTGATCGATTTATAATGCAAACAACAATCCATTCACAACAGTGTAAATCTGAAGGAACTATTTTGAACCCAATGAAGTTAGATGATGTAAAATTGGGGTGAGAGGAGAATCAAGCCTGGTATCTACAAATGATGAGCCAGATTCTGCCACTCTTACTTGCCTTGAATAGTAATTTATACTCCCTGTAACTTCATTGATTTTAAAGGGACTACTCATGGAGTAAAGTACTAGCCAAAGAAATAGGAGTGGAAGAATCAAGCCCTATAATATACTCCTGATGGCATCCTGTGCCAAAAAATTAAAAATTCTGTGCATAATATTTTAAAATTCTGCAAAATTCTGCAAATTTTATTTGTCAAATAAATGTGGAGGCTTCAGCATGGCATTGGGGAGCACAGGCCACTGGCTGCACAGAGGTGGGAGAACACTGTGCAGTACCCCACACCCCCCGGGACACAGACTCAGTGGTGAGGCTGCACCCAACCCTGACACACTGCAAGGACTGGGCCTGCCCCAGAAACACCCAAAGGCCCTACCCCTCTATGCCAGGTGCACCTGATGTGAGCAGGCAGACTCAGGAATGCAGGATCCAAGTATGGAGGGGCTTAGTGTGGGGGGATCCACATGTGGGTTGAGAGGGTTTTGTGTGGGGCAATCTGGGTGCGGGCAGCTCAGTGGGGGATCTGGGTGAGGAGGGGATGTGGATGCAGAGGAGATTGTTGGGGGTTTTTTGGATGTAGTGGTAATGGGACTCTGCAGGGGGGTCTAGGTGAAGGTGGTTGGGGCTCAGCGAGAGGTGGGGGAGTCTGGGGGTGAGGGGGGTCCAGATGCTAGGGGAGTGGGACTCAGTGGGGTGGGGATCCAGGTGCAACTGGTTGGGGCTTGGTGGGGTGTGGATCCAGGTGCGGGTGGCTCGTCAGGGTGGTCCAGGTGCAGGGGGAGTGGGTCTCCTCGGGGGGGTTCTGAGTGTGTGTGGGGGTGAGGCTCAATGGGAGGGTCTGAGTATGAGGGGGTCTGGATGCATGGGGGTTGGGCAATGGGGGAGCAGCTTCTTGTACAGGGATCCCTCCCCTGCAGCTGAGGAGCGATGGGTGCAGGAAGCAGTGGGGGAGGAAGGAGTTTGCAGAGCTTCCTGCAGCCGGGGGGAGAAATCTGGGGATGGGTCTGATCCGGCCCAGGATATCATGCTGGGGAAGACTGGACTTCTCATGCAGGGGAAGAGGAAGTCCCATCTTCCCCAGCCCAGACTAGCAGCTGAGTCTGGCACAGGGTAGGAGCTACCAGCCAGTTCTTCCCCAGTCTTGCCTCCTGCCCCACAGTGATTTGCCTCTCTGCTGGCTGCCCTGGGCACCCGAAACATACTGCTGGGGAGGGTCACATGACTGCTCTTGTGGCTTCCCATTGCTTCCCTGTCAGAAAGTCATTTTTCTGCAGGGAAGCAAAGAAATCTACAGGGGACATAAATTGTGTGCATGCACAGTGGTGCAGAATTCCCCTAGGAGTAATAATCATAGCCTTTCTTTTCTCCTCCAGGATTTACTAGAAGCATTTGATCATTGAAGTGACTTCATACAAATCGGAGGTGCTTTTATTTTAAGCATATGGCATCTCTAAAATTTCAGCAGTAGAAACCAAGTTATAAAATTTCTCTGTTGCATCAACTCAATAATCCAATAATAATCAGATTTTCTAAAATTAAACTAAATTTTGGAATATTAGTAACATGTTTAACATTAGGAATATTTTGTTATTTTACTGCATGAAGTACAGGCATATATTAATTGATAATTTCAGGTAAAAAGGGATTTTCTTTGCTCTTTCAAACTGAAGATAGATTTACATAAAATCTGTCTCTGAATAAAACACAAAACCAAAAGAGACCAGTTTAGTTATCTGGAAATGTATGTCCTAGGTTCATAGAGTTTAAGGCCAGAAGGGACCATTAGATCACCTAGACTAGAGGTAGGCAAACTGCGGACGACCCTCCCACCTGGCTCCTGAGCTCCTGGCTCAGGAGGCTAGCCCCCAGCCCTTTCCCTGCTGTCTCCCCTCTCCCACAGCCTCACCTTGCCGCGCTGCCGGCACAATGCTCTGAGCGGCGGGGCAGCAAGCTCCTGGGGCAGCGCTGGTGCTCCAGACAGAACGGTAAGGGAGCGGTGTGGGGGGTTTGGATAGAGGGCAGGGGAGTTGGGGGCCGGGGTGTGGATGGGGTCGGGGTGGTCAGAGGGCAGGGAACGGGGAGGTTGAATGGGAGCAGTCAGGAAGGAGAGGGGGGTTGGATGGGGCAGTGGGGGGCCGTCAGGGGCAAGGGTTCCGGGGGCGGTCGGGGAGAAGGGGTGGTTGGATTGGGCAGGGGTCCTGGGGGGGGGAAGTCAGGAAGGAGAGGAGGGGTTGGATGGGGCAGTCAGGGGCAGGGGGTCCGGGGGCAGTCAGGGAACAGGGATGGGTGGATGGGGCAGGGGTCCGGGGGGAGGGGGGCTGTCAAGAAGCAGGGGGGGGGGTCAGATAGGGGGTAGGGGCCGGGCCATGCTTGTCTGTTTGGAGAGGCACAGCCTCCCCTAACCAGCCCTCCATGCAATTTTGGAAACCTGATGTGGCCCTCAGGCCAAAAAGTTTGCCCGCCCCTGACCTAGACAGACCTGTATAACGCAGGCCATTGAATTTCATCCAGTTGCCCCTGAATTGAACCCAATAACTTGTGTTTGACTAAAGCATATCTTCCAGAAAGGCATCCAGTAGTCTTGATTTCAAGACCACTTCCTTGGCAGTCTGTTCCAATGGTTAATCATAGAATATCAGGGTTGGAAGGGACCTCAGGAGGTCATCTAGTCCAATCCCCTGCTCAAAGCAGGACCAATCCCCAATTTTTGCCCCAGATCCCTAAATGGTCCCCTCAAGGATTGAACTCTCAACCCTGGGTTTAGCAGGCCAATGCTCAACCCACTGAGCTATCCCTCCCCCCGTTAATAATAATAATTAATAATAATAATATAATATAATCCTCCCTGTTAAAAATGTGTGCTTTATTTTTACTTTGAATTTGTCAGGCTTCAGTTTTCAGTCAGTGGTTCTTGTTATATCTTTCTTTAGTAGATTAAAGAGCCCTTTAGTACAAGGTGTTTTCTCCCCATGAAGGTGTTTATATACTGTTATCGAGTCATTGGTCAAACTTCTTTCCGATAGGCTAAACAGATCGAGCTCTTCAAGTCTTTAACAGTAAGGCATTTTCTCCAGTTTTGAAATAATTTATGTGGCTCTTTTCTACACCCTTTCTAATTTTTCAATATCCATTTTAAAATGTAGACACCAGAACTATATGCAGTATTCCAGTAAACCTTAAAAGAGTGTGTTCACTGTCATGCACAATAAATTACAACTGAGATGAAAAAATGATCTAAGCAACTTCCTAATATTTTTCAGAACTGCACATTTTATTCATAAACCTAGGCTAAGCCAAGTGGAATGACTTATTCTGTTGCAGTATGAAATAGAGTCTTGCTGAAATGCCAGTATCTATTCAGCTTGCTGACAGCATCTCTTTTTCTCCCTCATCCTTTCCCCAGTGCTGCATCCTATAACTGTTCTGTAAAATGGGGCAGAGTCTTATATAAGAATGGCCATTCTGGGTCAGACCAATGGTCTCTCTAGTTCAGTATCCTGTCTTCCGACAGTGGCCAATGCCAGGTGTTTTTACAAGGAATGAATAGAACAGGGCAATTATTGAGTGATCCATTCCATGTCACTCAGCACCAGGATCCAACAGTTGGAGGCTTTGGGGCATCCAGAGCATGGGATTGCATCCCTGACCCTTTGGCTAATAGCCATTAATAAACTTATCCTCCATGAACTTATCTAATGATTTTTTTCAATCCACTTATGGTTTTGGCCTTCACAACAACCCCTGGCAATGAGTTGACTGTCTTTAGGTTGACTGTGTCTTTTGTGTGAAGAAGCACTTCCTTTTGATCTGGCAATGAGTTCTTTAGGTTGACTGTGTCTTTTGTGTGAAGAAGCACTTCCTTATGATTTTTTAAAACCTGCTGCCTATTAATTTGATTGGGTGACCCCTGGTTCTTGTGTTCTGTGAAGGGGTAAATAGCACTTCCTTATTCACTTTCTCCACACCATTCATGATTTTATAGACCTCTATTAGATCTGCTCAGAGTCGTCTCTTTTTGAAGCTGAACAGACCCAGTCTTTAAATCTTTCCTCATATGAAAGCTGGTCCACCCCCCTAATCATTTTTGTTGCCCTTTTCTGTGCTTTTTCCCAATTCTATTATATCTTTTTTGAGGTGAGGCAACCAGAACTGCATGTAGTATTCAAGGTGTGGGCATACCATAAATTTACATATTAGTATTATTATGATATTGTCTGTCTTATTGTATATACATTTCCTAACAGTCTGTTAGATTTTTTGACTGCTCTGGCACATTGAGTGGATGTTATCAAGGAACTACCCTGATGACTCCAAGATCTCTTTCTTGTGTGTTAACAGCTAATTTAGTTCCCATCATTTTGTATGTATAGTTGGGATTATGTTTTCCAACGTGCATTACTTTGCACATATCAACACCAAATTTCATTTATCATTTTTTTGCCCAGTCACTCTGTTTTGTGTGACTCTTCACAGTCAGCACTGAACTTAACTACCTTGAGTAATTTTGTATATTCTTCAGACTTTGTCACTTCACTGTTTACCCCCTTTTCCAGATCATTTATGAATACATTGAACAGCACTGGTCCCAGTTCAGATCATTTTGGGGAGCCTGCTATTCTCCTCTCTCCACTGTGAAAACTGGACCTTTTTTCCTACCCTTTGTTTCTTATCTTTTAACTAATTATTGATCTATGAGAGGATTTTCCCTCTTATCCCAGGACAGCTTACTTTACTTAAGAGCCTTTGGTGAGGGACCTTGTCAAAGGCTGTCTGAAAGTCTGAGTATACTATATCATAGAATATCAGGGTTGGAAGGGACCTAAGGAGGTCATCTAGTCCAACCCCCTGCTCAAAGCAGGACCAATCCCCAATTTTTGCCCTGATCCCTAAATGGCCCCCTCAAGGATTGAACTCACAACCCTGGGTTTAGCAGGCCAATGCTCAAACCAGTGAGTATATCCACTGGATCATCCTTGTCCACATGCTTGCTGACTCCCTCAAATAATTCTAATAGATTGATGAGGCATGATTTCCCTTTACAAAAGCCGTGTTGACTCTTCCCCAATATATCGTGGTCATCTCTGTGTCTGATGATTCCATTCTTTACAATAGTTTCAACCAATTTGCCTGACACTGAAGTTAGGCTTACTGGCCTGTAATTGCCAGGATCACCTCTGGAGCTTTTTAAAAAACTGACTTTTCATTAGCTGTCCTCCAGTCCTCTGGTAAAGAGGCTGATTTAAGCAATGGGTTATGTACCACAGTTAGTTGTGCTGCAATTTCATATTTGAGTTCCTTCAGAACTTTTGAGTGAATACCATCTGGTCCTGGTGACTTAATACTGGTTTATTTATCAATTTGTTCCAAAGTCTTCTCCAATGACCCCTCAATCTAGGACAGTTCCTCGAATTCAATGTGGGCACTCAGAATCACTGGTCCCTTGTGAAATTTTTGGTGCTTATCTTTTTTTCCCTTAACCCTCTTTGCTCTCCCTTCTATTTTTAAAGAAAGTGTTTCAGGAAGAGAGAGGTCATTGTTTGAGAACAGACATTAGAAGCATAGCAAAACGACTGTAGTCAATAAGTGTAAAACCAGGTTCTGTTTATTGCCATGTGAAAAATCAATTCATTGGGGTGGAAGAAGACTGCAGAGGGTTTCCAGAGAGCAGAAAAAAATCTTTTGCCTGCCATACAATCTTCATTCCTACATGTGCACTCCACAGGCACCACCCCACCACTGGGAAGCATTTTCCTTAAAAAATATATATATATTTTGAAAAATAGCATTTCAAATCCTGGCTATTCAACATAGATTTTACTTTGTATATTTTTAAATGTCTCTTGGACTTTGACGTTACAACTTTTGTTTCACCTGAGCCTTAATGCAACAGAAGGGATTTATGGTGGGGTAGCACTAAAAGGACTTGAAAGACAATTCTGTTAACTCTCTCTAAGTACTGTAGATCAATCAGGCTGAAGAGTATAATTATATCATAGAAGGAAACATGATTTGAAAAAGTTTGGCTACGTGATTTGAATGATGGGGCAATAATACATTAGTGGCCAAGCATTTCAGGAGTTCAGCTATTGGAGTGGGAGCCTAATAAACAATTTTGGGAATGTGCAGAGAACAAGTCTCATGGCATGGTCACTTTAGCATACTCAATAGTATACTTGTATGAGGGACTGGAAAACTAGAAAGGGGAGAGAGATACAGAGAAGGCAGTAGAAGAGGCGGGGAACTGTGGTTATCAATAAGAATGTTACAGCTCGTATTCCGCCATGTTGCAGAGAGCATTGCAGTGGCATAGCTGCAGATTGCACAGGACTACAATGAACATGCTTGTTTTAAAAAAACAGCAAACAGCAAAATAAAGCAATGGTGCCTGATGTAGGAAGGCTGGGAGCTCCTTATGACTCCATTGGAGAAACTGTTGAACCTGTAAAAATGTTACCCCAGTAATATTGCCAAGGTCACTTTCAACCTGGATTATATGCCATGAAAGTGCTTGGGGCAGCCTTAACTTTTGCATCTAGCTATATTTTAAAAAAAGCGCCTCTCTCATTTGTGCTCATGAATTGACACAGCATGGATTTTCATGCTAAACCCAAGCCTTCTCCTTTGGTCTCCACCCCTGTCTGGAATTGTGCATCCTGACCCACAGCACGTAGCAGCTTAGAGCCCCATTTTGAGTAATCCTCCTTGATGAATGCCTATTTTATGCAAGTTATACAAGAGGGTTGCATTGTAAGATTCATCTGTTGAACTTACACAAAAATAGTCCTTACTCAGGGTGTAAATCATTAGTGAATAGTGGCTATGTGTCACTAAAAAGTACTTCATTATTCATTACAGAGTTGCTTGTTAACTCTCACCCAAACTAAAGAATATCTGTTATCAAATGTATCCCATAGAGTTAGCTTATTTGCTTATAGGAAAGTGCTTGGAATGGATTTTAAAAGATAAAAACAGTGAGCATTCTCTGTGCTTAACGATATGCTGCTTTTAAGTGCACTCACGCCAACAGCAACAAAAATGTGTTTAGAAAACAAGTTGAAAGGCAGCAAAAGAGATGCAAATTGTGTACCACCCTGACATATTTCAGTTGTTGCTTTGTTGAAGGTATTTCTTGCAATGTGGAAAAATCTCCAGATGATTATTAAGCCCCTCTTAGCTTGAGTTTGGGACATAAGGAGACACTGCACCATAATTAGCCAGGCCAAAAAATAATTTGAAGAGCAACTAGCAAAAGACACAAAAACTAACTGCAAAAAAAAAAAAAATTAAATACATCAGAAACATGAAGCCTATCAAACAGTTAATGGGGCCACTAGATGATTGAGGTACTAAAGGAGCACTCAAGGAAGATTAGGCCATTGTGAAGAAGCTACATGAATTCCTTGCATCGGTCTTCACTGCAGAGGATGAGAGAGATTCTCACACCTGAGCCATTCTTTTTAAATCTGAGGAACTGTCCCAGATGTGTCAATAGTGGAAGTTTTGGAACAAATTGATAAATTAAAGAGTAGTAAATCACCAGGACCAGACAGTATTCACCCAGGAGTTCTGAAGGAACTCAAATATAAAATTGCAGCACTACTAACTGTGGTATGTAACCAATCACTTAAATCAGCTTCTGTACCAGATGACTATAGCCAATGTGACACCAGTTTTTTAAAAAGGGTCCAGAGGCAGTCCTGGCAATTACAGGCCTGTAAGCCTAACTTCAGGGCCAGGCAAATTGGTTGAAACTATAGTAAAGAACAGAATTATCAGACACATAGATTAACACAGTTTTTTGGGGAATAGTCAACATGGCTTTTGGGAAGGGAAATCATGCCTCCCTGATCTATTAGAATTCTTTGAGGGGGTCAACAAATATGTGGGCAAAGGTGATCCAGTGGATATAGTGTATTGGACTTTCAGAAAGCCTTTGACAAGGTCCCATACCAAAGGCTCTTAAGTAAAGTAAGCAGTCATGGATTGGATCAGTAACTGATTAAAACAGGAAACAAATGGTAGGAATAAATGGTCTTTTTTCAGAATGGCAAGAGTTAAATAGAGGTGTCCCTCAGGGATCTGTACTGGGACCAGTGCTGTTCAACATATTCACAAATAATCTGGAAAAGGGATAAACAGTGAAGTGGCAAAATTTGCAAAATTACTAAAATAGAAATAGAAAATTACTCAGGATATAGTTAAATCCAAAGCAGACTGCAAGGATTTACAAAGGGATCTCATAAAACTGGGTGACTGGGCAAGAGAATGACAATTGAAATTCAAAGTTGATAAATGCAAAGTAATGAACATTGGAAAACATAATCTCAACTATACACACAAAATTATGGGGGCTAAATTAGCTGTTACTTCTCAGGAAAGGGATCTTGGAATCATTGTGAATAGTTCTCAGAAAACATCTGCTCAGTGTGCAGCAGCAGTCAAAAAAGCTAAGAGAATGTAAGGAACAAGATAGATAATAAGACAGTAGATATCATAATGCCACTATATAATCCATGGCATGCCGACATCTTGAATACTGCATTCAGATCTGGTTGCCCTATTGCAAAGAAGATATATTGAAATTGCAAAAGGTACAGAGCAGGCAACAAAAATGGTTAGGGATATGGAACAGCTTCCATATAAGGAGAGATAAAAAGACTCGGACTTTTCAGCTTGGAAAAGAGACAACTGAGGGGTGGGGGATGATAGAGGTCTATAAAATCATGAATAAGTGGAGAAAGTGAACAATGAAGTGTTTTTTACTTCTTCAAGAACCAGAGGTCACCCAATGAAATTAATAGGCAGCAGCTTTAAAACAAAGAAAAAGAAGTACTACTTCACACAACACACAGTCAACCTGTGGAACTCATTGCCAGGGGTGTTGTGAAAGCCAAAACTATAAGTGGATTAAAAAAAAGAATTAGCTAAATTCATGGAGGATGCATCCATCAATGGCTATTAAGCAACATGGTCAGGGATGCAACTCCATTCTCCTCCTTGCAGACCTAGATTATTTTGTTATTTATAATGAAGGGTAAGGTTCTGTCATGGGTATTTTTAGTAAAAGTCAGGGACAGATCGCGGGCAATAAACAAAAACTGGTGGAAGCCTGCTGACTTTTAGTAAAAAACCTGGGGGGGGGAGGGGAGAGAGGAGGGCTAACAACCACAATGCTGCCAGGGGCTGACCTCTGTCAGCTGCTCCGCACCTGCTGCTGCTCTTGCAGCAGGGGCTGACCCCACCTGAGTTTCTACTTCAGCCCTGGGGTCACTGATCCAGTGGCCCGGGGACCACTACTCCGGCAGTCAGCCTACTGGCCAGCTGCTCGAGCAGCCCTAAGGACCACTGCTTTGGCGGCCCCAGGGCCAACTCCCAGCTATCTGCACCAGTGCCCCGGGGCTGATTGCCTGCACTTGCTCCAGCCCCGCCACTGCTCCTGTGGCAGGGGCTGACCACCACTGCTACAATCCCGGAGGGGGCTGACCTAACCTCAGCCGCAGCTTTAGCTTTGGGGCTGTTCCGGGGCTGACAGCTGCTTCAGTCCTGCCGCAGTGGAAGAAGTCCTGGAGGTCCCGGAAAGTTACAGAATTAGTGACCTCCATATCCTCCATGATCAAATTGTATCCTTATTTATAGTACTTTTGTTGTCTTTATGAAACAAGGAGGAGATGAGATTTTTCTTACAGTTCCTTATTAACCCATACAGTTTCATAAGTAGGACACAATGTGAACAAAAACACTTAAGTGGGAACACAAGAAATATAGTTATGATATGATATCATATATATATATATATATATATATAATATGATTTAGTTAGCATTAAAAATAAGGATTTTAGCTATATGGAGGAGATTTTCAAAAGCACCTAAGGAGTTTTGGAGCACAAGTCTCATTGACAGCTGTGCTCCAAAATCCCTCAGGTGCTTTTGAAAGTCTTCCTCATAATAATTTCAAGTAATTAAAAACAATACAACATCTACCTTTATAAAGCTGGATCCATAATGGGGGATATTCCTAATGATAAGGGACAGCTGAGAGGTACGCATAAATCTCCAACCTTAAGTCCACCTGAAAGATAGTCACTTCAGATGCTATTTGACTAGCATTTACTTCATCTGCAGACTAAAGAATCCTAGGTTGTCGTGCATCCCCACCCAGTGAAGTTTTTCCCCCTAAAGCATATTGTCACATGCTTTGTCTAGTCTAGTTTTTTTTAATGACAGTCCTGCATCCAGCTCTATAACTTACGGTTGAACAAGATGATATCTTTTAGACAGATAGCTAATCGTGATGAAAAGACTCCAGGTGATGGAGAATTTACCAAATACCTTGGGAACCTGTTCCGATGGTTAAGTATCCTCAATGTTAAAAAATTGTCTTATTTCAACTTCCAAACACTGAATCTTATTATGCCTTTGTATGCTAAATCAAAGAGCCCTCCAGTATCCAATATCTTCCCTCTGTGTAGATAATAATCAAAATATCTAAGTCTGATGCAAAATTTCATCAACTGCCACAGGGTTCCACAGAAGCCAAGGAGTGTCTGCAGAATTTAGGCCCATCTTGCTGCAGAGTATGCAGATCCCTGACAGAACTTACCTCGATAAAAGAAATTGGATTTAGAATGAAAATTATTGACACCTTCCAGTTTGTAGGTTTATTTGACAAATAAGAATGGTTTGTTTATATTTTGTTTGTGTTTGTGTCTGTGTGTACACACACACATACATATTATAAACATCCTTCTAATATGTCAAATAACCCTAAAAACTGGAAGAAGTGCATGTATCTCTTTTTCTCTCTTTCTTTTTTAAAAAAATATTTATTTGCGGGAAAATCTTTCCTTACTCAAATGATAGTTCCGCTGAAGTAGGTGGGCCACATTCACCTTGGTATACTTCCACTAACTTAATCAGAGTTATACCAGTAATGAATGTAGCCTGCTGGGACTGCTCATATGAATAAGATTTGGCTTTTGTAGTAGTGAAGCATAGTTTATTTAATCTAGTGTTTCTGTAAACAGCCATCGATAATTAATCATGAACGAACTGGTTATGGGTGGCAAATGAACTGGCTATTGGACAGTTACTTTGGACACCTCCTACAGTTGCTTGATTGTTGTCAGTCTAGGCTTTCTATGGAATATTCTTTTTCATTTGGGACCCGTTACATCATTGTCAGTCAACCAGAATGATCTCATAATGTTCTTACTGTAATTGAGACTTGCAGACTTTTCCTTCTTGTTAGCTCTCTGTTGGTCACTCTACTTTATTTTTAATAAAATAAGAACTGAGTAGAGTCATTGCTCTAAATTCAAGCTGGAACTCATGTGAGATTGAAAAAAGTTTGTTTTGCTTATTTGTAAAATTATGTTCTATTTGGTTCCTGTCAGATGCCATGTGAAAACAGCTTTTCTTGTGATATTATCCACTGGCTGCTGGAACCAAGAACTCCAGGATTCCATTTGAATGAAAAAAAATATTAGTAATAGTAATTCATAATAAAAAGATTAACCATGTGATTTAGAATTCCAAAAAAAGGGCTGGTTTGTTGCAGATTTAAGACAAAAGTTTTGGTCAGTTCTTACTTATTCTGGAGCAGTTTATTGTTCCTAGATATTCTGAGCCAGATTCTGTGCTGTACTTACTTCCTGCTAGGTTATAGCTCCCTGCTTCTCTCCCCAGCTCATCTCCAACTCTGTCCCAAGATAAAGCAATCTCTAATTAACAACGGTCTCTAAGCTGGGAATAGCTGGAGTGCATCTAGCTCTGTCCATGCCTCTTTCCTATCACTTGACCCTGACATGCCCCCCTATACTAGTCTAATAAACATTGAAATTTGGTGATCTCTGAGGAAGAACATGGCAACTTTTATAAATGGTGCAGTCTGCTCACACATTGAACCCATGGATAGGGCTATAGTCTGTAAATTGTTTTCTGATCCTTTGGATTGAAAGGTGCTATGTAAAATTTATTATAGGAAATGGATATCATAAACAAAACAGTCTTGGACATTGTAAAGATGTTGAGGGTTGCTTTTATCTCTTTAAACACCTGTTCAAGTGTGTGATGACAGCTGGTAATATTTTTTTCTCAAGATTCCTTGTGCAGCTGTGCTTACATTCTTCAAGGATAAAACAGCCTATTTGCAGCTTTTATTACATCTATAAGAAATTACTCTCCATACTGTTTTGTATAGTGCCAATCAGAAACATGTCTGTTGCAAAGCTCTTATACGAAAGTGATACAGGTCAATAGAATGTGAGAACCAATTTAACATCATTGCCTTCATCTGTTGTAAATGATACACAACAACTTGTATAATCTGTGTGATTGTTAACTTTCCATAAACTGTTTTAATTTCTAAACAGCATATTGTGATAATGCTATCTAAGTATTCGACTGATGTAAAGTCTGTGCTAAGGTTTGCTAAGACTGATTTATGCAATATTACTATAGAAAATGCAGGAAAATTGTGTTATATTTAAGATACTTTAAATTATGTTAAAGGGTATAAAATATCCCAAAGAAGAAAAGTCTGTGCTATCGTATCAAGACTAATAATATTTAATTCCGAAGGATTCATCTATAGTACTGCAAGTTTTCAACAGAAATTCTATAAACAACCAAAACTTGGTTTACCATTGGGCAAGGGAGCTAGACTTCACAGAAGAAATAAAGGGCCTGATTCTCCACTTGCTTCCTCCTTCTACAGTCATTTACACTTAGTAAAGTGGGTATAAAACACTACCAGTCTGATTTGATAGTGTTTTTATATGCACTTTTCACTTATTTTGCATGGCAATATCCCCAGAGGTGCAAAGAAATAGAGACTCAGGCCTTAAGTCCTTATTATAATGGATGAATAGTAAGTGTAGAATCAGCAAACCAGACCATATCTTTTCCATGCTGTTAAGATTGATACAGAAATTTTATACTGAGAGCTTGATTCTGACTACAGATCTGTGCTTCAGCTCTCTAAAATTTAGAATAGCATGTACCAATATGGGCTTGTCAACAATAGAAAGTTTAGCTGCTTTAACTATAGCTGTATAGGTTAAGTGGTAAAACCCCGCTACTGTGGACACAATTATACTGGCATAAAAGTGCTTATATCGGTATACTTATTCTAGTTTGGGAACTAGAATAAGCTATATCAGTATAAGGCATCCTTTTACAACTATAACTGTATCCACACAAGGGGTAGGTACAAATCACGCCCCTTTAACTGACATAATTGTAGCAGTAAACTTGTAAGTGTGGACAAATTCTGTGCTACAGAGCAGTCTCCACACTAGTAACCTGAGAAGCCAATGGGAATTTTGATTCTAGCGGTAATGTGGGAACAGGCCTTAGATTGTTTATTCTTATTCTCCCACCCCAAAGAGGTGTATCTTCAGATCCATATGTCCTCCATGTTTGTGATGGCAGATCTTCCAAAGGCAAAAGGATTGACTAAAACAGTGGTTCTCAACCAGAGGTACGTGAGATCTGGGGGTACACAGAGATCTTCGGGGGGGTATATCACCTCATCTAGATATTTGCCTAGTTTGAGAAGAGGCTACATAAAAAGCACTAGCAAAGTCAGTACAAACTAACATTTCATATAGACAATGACTTGTTTATACTGCTTATATACTATCCACTGAAATGTATGTACAATATTTGTATTCCAATTGGTTTATTTTATAATTATGTGGTAGAATGAGAAGGTAAGCAATTTTTCAGTAATAGTGTGCTGTCAAGGTTCCTTCCCCACTCTGAACTCTAGGGTACAGATGTGGGGACCTGCATGAAAACCTCCTAAGCTTACTTTTACCAGCTTAGGTTAAAACTTCCCCAAGGTACAAACTATTTTACCCTTGACTTCCACTGCCACCACCAAACTTTATCTGGGTTCCTGAGAAAACGTAGTTTGGACACGTCTTTCCCCCCAAAATCCTCCCAACCCTTGCACCCCACTTCCTGGGGAAGGTTTGGTAAAAATCCTCACCAACTTGCATAGGTGACCACAGATCCAAACCCTTGGATCTTAGAACAATGAAAAAGCATTCAGTTTCCTTACAAGAAGACTTTTAATAGAAATAAAAAAGAATCATCTCTGTAAAATCAGGATGGTAAATACCTTACAGGGTAATTAGATTCAAAACATAGAGAATCGCTCTAGGCAAAACCTTAAGTTACAAAAAAGACACACAGACAGGAATATTCATTCTATTCAGCACAGTTATTTTCTCAGCCATTTAAAGGAATCATAATCTAACACATACCTAGCCAGATTACTTACTAAGTTCTAAGACTCCATTCCTGTTCTATCCCCGGCAAAAGCATCATACAGACAGACACAGACCCTTTGTTTTTCTCCCTCCTCCCAGCTTTTGAAAGTATCTTGTCTCCTCATTGGTCATTTTGGTCAGGTGCCAGCGTGGTTACCTTTAGCTTCTTAACCCTTTACAGGTGAGAGGATTTTTCCTCTGGCCAGGAGGGATTTTAAAGGGATTTACCCTTCCCTTTATATTTATGTCATGTGCTGTGACACTTGTATTTTTATGTCTGATTTTGTAAGCAAGTAGTTTTTAAGTGAAGTGAAACTTGTGGGTATGCAAGACAAATCAGACTCCTGAAAGGGGTACAGTAGTTTGGAAAGGTAAGAGCAATGAGACTAAAAGATTTAGCCAAAAATATAAATTGTTCCCAAGCTAATGGCTGGATACATTTGTTTAGTAAATACTGGGCTTTTTACATGCCAAAAGTGGTAAATGAGTGAATGGATTTGTAGAGGTAATGACTGAAACCAGCTTTTCTCACCTTTGCTAGATGCTGAAAAACACATTGATATGGTGGTTTCAGAGTAGTAGCCGTGTTAGTCTGTATCTGCAAAAAGAAAAGGAGTACTTGGGGCACCTCAGAGACTAACCCAATCACCATTCCCCTGTAGAATCAAACTGAGACATCACTCACTGTAAATTGTGCAGATCTGTGACCATCCCTCTCCATTCATATAGGGTGAATGAAATAGTTAGGTTGACATTTAAATTATCATAATTTATCCTTACTGGCATATTTTATGCCTAATTCAGTGATGCAGAGGACAGGATTTTAATATTTGGATGGGACTCAAGCAAAACTTGGAAGTGGGACCTCCACCCTACTGCAAATCCATCTAATCCCTTGTGACTGACTCAATGGAAAAAAATACATAGTTTCCACTCAACAAAAATATATTAATCACTGAACACAACACCCCAATTCCTCAAGCAAACCTCCACACAACACTCACCCACCCATCTGTTCCCCCAATACAGACCCCAAAGCAGGTCCATTAATTCCACCTTGTAAAACAAATCCAGTAGTTCTGCCCCACCACACAACCCAACCCAACCCATCCATCTATTCCCTTCCTCTCAGCACATGTATATAGGCCCCAGATTTCTCAGCTGCATCCTCTGCTCCTCTTCTCAGCTCACGATCCTTCTGATTCTGTGACTTTTCTCATCCACACACACTCACATACTCGTTTTTGAACATATACTCGTTCACTTGCACCTAGCCATGCATAGGGCTGGCCGGAAAACTATTTCATTTTGTGACAATGTATGAGGTTTTAACATTTGTTTTTATTGTGGATTGCACCCTGACCTCATTCAGTGCACAGGACGGACAGTGGTCAATGAAAAAGCAGCTATTCCATAATTTGTGTTTTCCCCATTGTTCAATGTGTGGCCCCAGGCCTTATTACTGCACACCATTCAAACCTTGCTCTGCATACAGAACTGTGAATTTCTTCATGGACTTATCTGTGGTGCTCATCACTATAGTATCTGAATGCTTTCCAAACATTAATTAATTAATCTTCACAATACCCCTGTGAGGTTAGGGGAACATTATTATCTCCATTATCAAACACTTTAATTTGAAAGCACAGCTATGCTGACTTCGGTTGCAATTGCAAGTTGTCAACCTCAGGGACTCAACTTGGACACCATAAAATAAAAAACAATGTCCATGTGTGAATAGTTTGGTGTAACTGACTTGCCAAGCATCACATGGAAACTTTGTGGCACGTGCAAGGATAGAATCCAGTTCTCCAGGGAAGATTCAACTTCCTTAACCAAGAGACCATCCTTTCTCTTCCTGCTGCCCTCTTCCACATTTGCTATACACCATCCAACTTCTGTAACAAATGAAGCAGGGTTCCTACGAGCAACACTATGCAGACTTGATTCGTCCCCATAACGTGGTCCATCCTGTGCACTGAATGAGGTAGGGGTCCTGTGGAAAAAATAATATGCTTCTGAAATTAATATCATAGTGCATACACACAAGAGGGACCAGTTAAGTTTTCACAGACAGCGTTAAATCTGGCATGTCCTAACTTTTGAGTGCTCCACATTCAAGATCTATAGATGCATACATATTTATGCATATCAATCTATAACATGCATAATAAGCCAAATTCCACTCTCGGGTGCTATGATGATAATGAGAGAAAAAGGGACACTTCAGAAATGAGTGGTGAAATCCTGGCCTCATTAATTAAATGTGAGTTTTTCTGAGGACAAGATTTCACTTAAGATTTTGATTTAGTTGCTGTTGACCAGGAGCCAAATTGTCAAAGGGATTTCAGTTCAGCCTCAAATTTTACACTGAATATAATTTCTAAACACTTGCATGTGCACTTTTAAAACTCTCTCAATTGCATATTCAGGTGAGAGATTCTGTCTCTGGAGACTGGAGAATGCAAGTCATAGAAACCACATAAAACTCATTTAGCCCCAGAAGCACATCTACTAGTTAAAAAATTCTGCTTCAAACAAAATCCTTTGGTAACAGAGAGAACACTAGCATGTGCTGGGAAAGCAGTTTTCTCTTGATGTTTTCCTAACCACAGACCAGCTGCTCCCCGCCAAGGTTCAGTGCACAGAGTAGCAAAAAACAAAAAATCTGCACAGAACAGGCCTAAAACTCAAAGAAGGGCATCTAAGAATATCCTGCTCCCCTTGTTCCTGAGCCTACGGAAGGCCTTTTTTATGAACACCACATGGTTGGGGCTCTGTCAATATGAGAGGTTGTGTCATCTTGAGGGAATGAGGCACAGCTAGCAAGCAGCTGCACATGGCAGCAAAGAAGTCAGGGGTGACGAGGTTAATGATGTGACATTATTGAAGCAGTTTCTGCAATTATATGATATATCTGTTACACTGAAGACTGTGATCTTTCTTTCTTTTAAAATAGTCACTACAAACATTAGAGTGGGCTTTTTAAACTGATAGATGTGTAAACAAGACTATGCCATTGTAAGATGAATTTTGCTGTTTAATGATAATTTTCCAAAAAAACCCACACTAGTTAAAGCTAGAGTTGCTGGTTCCTTTAGATTTTTAGATTTCTTTTAGATTTTTTTTCCAATTATTTTTTGTAAGAAAAAATAGTAAATACTAAAATGTGGGGAGAGAGGAAAAGGAAGTGCTTTTGATATAAACATTAAGTGAAATTAACTCTTGCTGTACTGAAATCAGTAGAGTTACAGTAAAGATGAATTTGCTCATTATCTTTTAAGTATCCTATTTGTTTTTTCTAGGTGTCTGGGCACAAGCAGTAAATTTATACCATTGTTAAAGAAGGATCTGCTTTAAATTTCTGAGCCTCAGCTGTTTACTAGTAAGACTTAGATGACTTTTTACTCAGAAAACTACCCAATCTCATTTACAATAAATCCTTTAGCAAACAATTGTTGTAGTTTCGATATTTTACATAAAGACATGTTTTGGATTTAATACCAGATCATTTTATAATGAATTATAGCAAGTTGGTTTTATTTTGTATTTTCAACAGGATTATTTTACAGATGCAAACAGAGCATTGAAGAAAGATTCTCAACAGGATTACCATCTTGAGTATGCTATGGAAAATAGTACACATACAATATTGGCTTTTAGCAGAGAGCTGCACACTTGTGACACAAATGATAAGAGTATAACGGTAAGGTGTTTTCCTTTTATATAGAGAGAGACACATAGATCAAGTACATAAAAATGTACCATGATATTGAAGCCAGTTATCAAAAACTCCTCAGATTATAAAAAAGAAAAAGAACTACAGAAATTAATCTACCAAATGTATTTATCCATCTATTTGACTTTCCAAACTTTCCATTTTGGGGCTTCGATTAATCATGTAAAATTTCAATATTTGGATGTATTTTAGAAGGCATGGGCAGTTAAAGTCAAATTCGAATTTCTTTCCCTCCCCTTCTATCTGTTTCTCAGACCTTTCCCAAATTTCTTTTGTACTGAGTCTTACATGCTTGACGTCAGTACAGAAAGAAGAGTTTCTGGAAAATTTGTGCATATAGCAGGATAAACATATTTTATATTTGATTTTCTGTATTTTCTCTTTTTTTAAGCAGAGCAGTATTTTTTAATATGTTTATTGTCCAAGTTAAGTTCTTTTATTTACTGCATGGTAGCTGCAATAGTCTATTTATTTCTTTTTATGCAGTTTTAAAATATGTACTCACTGACAATAGCATTAAAGATGACTGAACAAGCAAAAGACTTGCATCAAGTCATTCACTTTGGTATGTTAATCTTCTAACTCTAGAAAGTTCGCTATGATAGGAAATGCTTTTTTAATCAGTGTTGTAGAGTTTAAGGCCAGAAGGGACCATGGGATCATCTAGTCTGACATCATATATCACAGACCACTAAACACCACCCAGTCATCCCCACACTGAGCCCAACAACCAGAATTAGAACAAAGTATTACAGCCTGCAGGACACTAAACTATTGTGTGCCACAAGCAGAGAACAGGAGGGACCGAGATGCATTGTCTGGGTATACCGAAAGAAGGACAGGAGACACTTGATGTGGATTTAATCAGGCTGCAACTTTATTATATAGATGTCTGGGACTACCCGGCAGATAAGGTGTACGGTGCAGGCAAATCCATATTTATTAAAATCATTACCTCGGGCTTCCACCAGCCCCCCTTCATTTTCCATCCAGGTCCCCCCAGCCAACCCGTGGCTTGGATCTTACCATCCACCCATTCATAGGAGGGTTAAGGTGGCTATGAGAAGGGAGTTGTGGGGGCGTGGCTCCCTGATGTACCAATCATGGGAGTTCCCCAACCACCCTCTCCTCTCTGTTCCTTTATCCAGCACCTCCTTTTAAGTCCTTTACCAGGCCATTTATCTGGTCACTGGATACCTTCCCTATGGGGTAACTGCACTGGACATCTGCCCCACACTTACAAAATAAATTACGACATATAGCCTACCCCCTCTTCTTCTTACCAGAAAAGGTCATCCCTGATGTCTGCTGTGGGGAAGGTGAAAAAACCTGACTCCACCAAAGCCAATCTCGTAGTGTGGGGAAAATTCCTTCCCAGCCCCCCTTAAAAAGGAGTGACTAGCACAATGCCCGCAGCAGGTCCTAACCCACCTGATATTTGACACTAGAGGATGGAGGATGGGTGGGTGCTGCCTTGCCTGCTGCATGGAACAAAGGGGCTTCCCACGCCCAGGGCTTGACCTTTATGTCCTTCAGACCTTACATTCCTGGGGGGCGAGTCAGCGCCCGCAAAGCTGACCACCATTCACGTTTTGCAGCAGTCTCTGACCTCACTCCCCCACCCCCCCGCACAGCTGCCCTTCTTTGGCAAACCCAGCCAACATCTGCCCCGCTTTAAGTGCGGTGCAGACATTCTCATTCTAGCAGCTGATCGCAGGAGAAGCACTGGTAACCCCTCTAAAAAAAGACTTGTCTTCTTTGCTTGTTTGTTTGCTGTTTAGGGATCTATTCTGCTTCCTGTGGCAGTGCATAAAACTTACTAACCTTCGTGGGAAAGACACATATACCTTGATGGCACACATTTCTCAGTGGCAGAGTAAACCTCCAACTGAGACCAGCTGAGCCCTGCAAGGAGATCTCTGTGAAACATGTTTGGAGGAGATGCGTTGTAGATACATGGGGGTGGATTATAAAAACAGGGAAAGAGTGGCTCCAGCAGAGCAATGACAAGTCACTACAGCTCTGGATCTGCCCTGGGAATGTTGTGAACTAAACTGTGAGGAAGGACTTCTTCCTATACCTAATCAGAAAAGATTTTGTTTTCAAGGAGAGCACAGTAAGGGTGATATGGGCCTATCACCACAAAGACATAGGAGAAGCAGGCCAAAATTATCATGGATCAAATCGCGGCTCAAAGAGTCTACGTTTACTGAACCCTGAGAAAAAGAATGTTATATCTGCCTCTTTGCCATACTTTGACTTGACAAACCAAGACGTAAGTTACTTTGGGTTTTGTTTTTATTTGGAGATACGTAGTGGTGGGGGTGAGAGGCGGGGACTGAAGCAACATGAAAAAAGTTTGACTTTTATATTAGTGTTTTCTTTCCCTTTTTATTAAGACAGGTGCCTATACCGGACAAAGACACAACCTATTGGTGCCAAATGTTTAAGATACCTATACATCATGAAAAGCATCATGTGATAAAGGTATGTGACTCAGTCTGAAGAATCCAATTTATACCCTCCTGTTTAGAGATGTCCAGAGGACAGCAATTCTGTTTCACAGCAACTTTCAAGGTTTTCAGATTTGTTTTTGTTCTGCACTTGGACAAAAACAAAGAAACAAACAAGATCTTTCAACTATTTTTGTGAAAACAGGAGTAAGGAAGGGGGTATGCGTGTGTGCGTGTGTGTGCGTGTGACAGAGAGAGAGAAAGAATGGGTAAACTAATTTGGGTAAAAAAAAAAAAAAAAAAAAGCCACAGGCTTTTTTACAAAGCTCAGAGCAAATTCAAACTGGTTTCAAAACTGCAACTAGTTAGCATTATTCCTTATATTATATATTTTTTAGCCTCTGTACCTTCTGGTTCAGGCTGGACCCAGAAGCACAAAAACACTTTGAGAAAGACGGTGCTTACACTCTTCCTCACAAAACCAATTTTTTTAAGGTCAGGCTTGACAAAGCCTTGGCTGGGATGATTTGATTGGGGATTGGTCCTGCTTTGAGCAGGGGGTTGGACTAGATGACCTCTTGAGGTCCCTTCCAACCCTGATATTCTATGATTCTATGATTCAATAATGTGATGTACCTTAGATTTCACAAAAGAGCCCACTCTCACAATAATTCTGTTCTACTTTGCCAGACCAAAGTGAAGTAGATAGTTCAAATAAATATCCATCTGTTTGGGTGCTTATCTGAATCAACAAACATTTTTTAGATTCACTCCTCATTAATTTAAGGTATGTAATATGTAATAATAAAATTATTGTGTCAGTGTGAATAGATGTTAAAAGAACAAAGTAAGAATTATTTGAGAGAAATTTCAGTCTTGAGGAAACAAAATTAGATGGTGCTAGTTAAAAGGAGCATGATCCTGCAGTTAGTAGTCCTTGACTTGAGTGGCACTATGCAATTATTATGTATGAATAAGGGTTGCAGGATCAGGCCCTAGGTTTTAATTTTTCCTAAAACCCATTGATGTTTCAAGTAAAAACATGAAGATGTTACTACTATTGTTGGGCTTCTCTGTTATGTTCATGCATCTCCAATAAGTTCGGTGAGATTGCAAGGGTCTAAAAACAAAAGGTACATCTACACTGCAAAAAACACCCCCAGCAGAGAGTCTCAGAGCCCAGGTCAGGCTGTGGACTTGCGCTACAGGGCTAAAAATAACAGTGCAGACATTCCTGCTTTGGCTGGAGTCCAGGCTCTGAAACCCAGCGACAGGCGTGGATCTTAGAGCCTAAGCTCCAGCCCAAGGTAGAATGTCTACACTTCTATATTTATCTCGGTAACACAATCCCAAGTAAGTTGACCTGGGTTCAGAGACTTGCTGCTTTGGGGTTCTTTTGCAGTGTAGACATACCCTAAGAGAACTTGACCCATTATCTCAAATGTGTATATGAGACATGGTTATTCTGCGGTACCATGGGTTTAATCAATTTTCCAGTGGATAAATCGTTAGGTCCAAATGATGCTGCCAGTTACTTGCATGTAAATCCCATTGAAGTAGGTGGTAACCAGTCATACAGGGGTATATGTAAAACAGAATTTGGCCTGCAATATTAATGTGTGAAAACTCCTTGCTATCTGTTTTCAAATGATATAGGCTCAGAATATTAAGCACCTGTGCACGTCTTTCAATGCTGATCTTAATAGCAACTGTACACATGTATGCTTCACTGAAAAGACTCTGTGTAACTTGCCTTAAGATGCTTTGCATGACAGCTACTATAGGTGCACCATGTGAATGTAGTATGTGGCCGGTTGAAGTTTGAGAACTTAAGCTGAAATTCACTTATTGGTTGATTTTTTTTCACAGAAGTGTAGTGTTTCATATTCTGTACTTATGCTGTGATTTATAATGAATATTAGAATCTCATAAACTTTGAAAGTCTCCTGTTTGATATTTTATTATAAATAGCTGACAATTTTAATATTATTTTCAATGTTTTTCTGACTTGGGGAAGAAAGCAATGTTGTAATTTAAATGGTGTAGTACTCGCTGACAGCTAAACTGATTACAGAGAGAAGGAGAGAAAAGGAATTGTGAAAATCCTGTTTTAGCTTTTCTTTCTAAGGGTAGAACTTGAATTTTCAGATATGTCACAAAGCTATATAGCTGACTTATGCAGGCTTGTTGTGGATTTATACAGATGTATTCTTGCAAACACATTGTGCATTTCCAAATGCTTATTGATTACACAAAGGAATGGGATTATGGATCTCCAAAAAGTCATGGGCCATGCAAACAAAGATAGAAATGGACAAAGGACAAGCCAAATGCATCATCTGCTTTCAACAAACTGATTGGGCTATTTGGATACATAAGTAGATGTTGATTCATGGTTTCTTCTGTTGTATACATTCAGCACAAACAAGGCATCCCACTTTTAGAAAGAGAAAAAGCCATGTGCATAACTTTAAGTACATAAGCAGTCTCATCAACTTCAGAAGGACTAAACAATTAGTTATGTACAAATGCTTAAGTACTTTACTGGTTTAAGCCCTTAAGATGGTCCAGCTCCAAGTTAAGTAGAATTTGGTTCATATAGCACACCTTTTCTTTCTCTCTTTCATTTCTTTTTGTTAATTATTATTATCCTCTGACTAATTTATTTTCAGATATATTAATATTCATTGTAAAGTACAATATTTTCTCTAGACAAGACCTTAGGGAAATAGAGATAAAAGTAAAGCTAGGTAGTGAAGAATGTTAAGATTCTCTGATTGTAGATGGTTGAGTTGAAAGAGGTAAAGAAAGGGAAGTGATTATTGTAAAAAAAAACCTGTGAAACCTGGGATGTGGTTCTAGTCACCCACAGTAGGAGACATCAGTCCCCCATTCCCACACACAGAGCAGTCCAACTCTGCTGGTGGTGAGTAGGCTCCACCTTTCTAAAAGATGCAGTGTTCATTCTCCCTGCATTCCCCGGAGAAGCTATGTGCTTCACGAGTTCCTTCCAGGCAGTGCAGTTCTGCTTCACCCCCACTGTAGGCCTGAAAGCCACAATCTACCCCTAACCGCTTTTAGGAAATATGGTTTTCTCTGGGTGAAGAGCCTGCCAAATTGAATGGTGGTGGCTATTAGTTCAAAGGCATTTAAGACTGCATTAGGTTCTGTTTTGGAGAGTTGCATGTTAAGGAAGTTAGGGCCCAATCCTACAAACCTTTACTCATCCAAGTAGTCCATTGAAGCCATTGGGACTGTTTGTCTGGGTAAGGTGTTGCAGGATTGGGCCATTATTCCTACTACAAGGTATGGTAATGAAATAACATATGTTAGTGAACTAACAGTTCTTTCTATTAGTTCAGGATTCACACACAATGTAAAATGCCACCTGCACTATTTTCATTATCTGGTACTTTGCCATATGTAGAAAAAAAACCCATAACATTCACTTTGTTTTCTGTGGGCCAGATCCTCAGAAATCAGCATTTCTCCACTGTCTCTATATCTTAGAACAAGATGCACCAAGTGACAGGTAAATTACATGAGAGACAAGGTTGGTGAGGTAATATCTTTTATTGGACCATCTTCTGTTGGTGAGAAAGACAAGCTTTCGAGCTACACAGAACATTTCTTCAGGTCTGGGAAAGGTACTCTGAGCGTTACAGCTAAATGCAAGGTGGAACAGATTTAGCATAAGTAGCTAGCACATATCTTAAGGGACCATTCAAGGTAGAGTGACCTGTTAACACCTCTGCAGTCATAGGACAAAAAGAGGGAGTTAGTGGGTTACGGATGGTTGTAATAAGCCATAAATCCAGAGTTCAGTCCATGATTTTTAGTGTCTAGCAGAGTTATGAATTTAAGCTCCCAGGAATCGACATGGCTACAATTGCACTGCATACAACAGGTAAATTATGTAGCAGATAAGACTACTTCTGTATTCAACACTTAGCTACAATGAGGACAGGAGCAAGTAACTATGCCTTACACCATATCTGCTAACAGAGAAGAGAACATAAGTACAATAAAGGGTCACTGAATCAGGGTTAAAAGAAAAGAAGTACTTGTGGCACGTTAAAAAGAAAAGGCGTACTTGTGGCACCTTAGAGACTAACCAATTTATCTGAGCATAAGCTTTCGTGAGCTACAGCTCACTTCATCGGATGCATGCAGTGGAAAATACAGTGGGAGGATTTTATGTACACAGAGAACATGAAACAATGGGTGTTACCATACACACTGTAACGAGAGTGATCAGGTAAGGTGAGCTATTACCAGCAAGGGGGGAAAAAAACCAAACCAAACAAACAAAAAACCTTTTGTAGTGATAATCAAAGTGATAAGGTGGGCCATTTCCAGCAGTTGACCAGAACGTGTGAGGAACAGTGGGGTGGGCGGGAATAAACATGGGGAAATAGTTTTACTTTGTGTAATTACACATCCACTCCCAGTCTTAATTCAAGCCTAATGTAATGGTGTCCAGTTTGCAAATTAATTCCAATTCAGCAGTCTCTTGTTGGAGTCTGTTTCTGAAGTTTTTTTATTGAAGAATTGTGACTTTTAGGTCTGTAATTGAGTGACCAGAGAGATTGAAATGTTCTCCGACTGGTTTTTGAATGTTATAATTCTTGACGTCTGATTTGTGTCCATTTATTCTTTTACATAGAGACTGTCTGGTTTGGCCAATGTACATGGCAGAGGGGCATTGCTGGCACATGATGGCAAATATCACACTGGTAGATGCGCAGGTGAACGAGCCTCTGATAGTGTGGCTGATGTGATTAGTCCCTATAATGGTGTCCCCTGAATAGATACGTGGACACAGTTGGCAAGGGGCTTTGTTGCAAGGATAGGTTCCTGGGTTCGTGTTTTTGTTGTGTGGTGTGTGGTTGCTGGTGAGTATTTGCTTCAGGTTGGGGGGCTGTCTGTAAGCAAGGACTGGCCTGTCTCCCAAGATCTGTGAGAGTGATGGGTCATCCTTCAGGTTAGGTTGTAGATCCTTGATGATGTGCTGGAGAGGTTTTAGTTTGGGGGCTGAAGGTGATGGCTAGTGGCAGTCTGTTATTTTCTTTGTTGGGCCTGTCCTGTAGTAGGTAACTTCTGGGTATAATCAGGGTTATGATTTCTCATTTTAATTTTCCTTTATTTTATATTTCTTGGAACTTTAAGTTCCTTGAGATAGGGACTGTGTCTGCCTATATATTTGTGCAGGCTCTACTAAACCCTCCTGTTTGAAGGCTGTAGGAGCTACTGCAATACAAATAATATAATAATAAATAATAATAAATGATCAATTTACCTGTCATAAATACAAAGTATACTTTCAACAACATAGAGAGGAAGCTATTTGAACCAGAGTCAGTACCAGGCACTAAACTGTATTTGTATACAGCTTCAAACAGGAGAACAGTATCTCCTCCTTTTGTTTCACTAAACTTCTAAGGGTTTGTTCAGGCTTCATCTACACCCACTCGATCCCATTATGAACTTTCTGGCTGCAGAACCAAATATCAGTGCAAGAGGCCAATTTTAAAAATCGCAATAGGTAGAACTGAAGAAGGGGACATGTTGGGGATAGAGTATGTCAGGCATCATCTAATCCACACGCTGGACCTGTAAGATGGCTGTACAGTAGCTCTGAAACCCCAAGATGAAACTGCCTTTGTTTATCAGAGCAGTGTACATCACCTCCGTGCAAAAAGCTCCTACAGCTAGATGTGCATTTGCCTGTCTTGTTGCTTGCAGCTCCAAGATGTGGCATATGCTTGGGGGTTGCGGCCATGCAGTACGTTTTTATTTTTCCTATACATAGAAATTAGCCTTGAGTTTTCTCAAATGCAGGAGCTCAGGCTTTGTGTTGTATTTGTTACTCAAGACTTTCTAAAATATAAGTTTAAGTCTATTGATTATTCAGATTCTTGCACTGCTCTAGACAATTATTAACTAGCCATTCTTGAAAATGAAAGTTTGTCTCACTTCTTTTTCTAAATGTGCTTTTATTGAAATGAGTACACAAAGAGTATCATATTCATAAGGCAAAGTCCTCTGCACCACATAAGCTTCTCACAGGGAATGAGTGGGGGAGGGGGGTGTCTGCTGATAGGGTAGTCCCACTGCCCTATGAAAAGGTCTCTGCATCGGTCCTGCATAAGCCACATTGAGCATGGATTTTGTGTGCATGGATAATTGGCCTAGAGGGGCCACTGGTGCTATGCCAACCCTTAGATTGGGGTAGGAGCTATGTCAGTAAGAGAGAGAGAGAGCAGCTCCACACCCCCAATTGCTCTGTATGCCACCTGCCTGGAGCCTGAATACTCAGGTTTTCTGCAGGTAATGAAAGGGTTAGTTTAGGTTATGCCATTTTATCTGGTCAAAGATTACGTTTTTTAAAAATTCTTTTTATTATTTCTCATTCTATGTAAGAGTTCTCCCCTGGAGGCACATTGAAACTTCTGAAATCCATTTAAGTACCATCGTGTACTCTGATTTCCATTGCTTATCTACATCGTGTGACAACACATCTCTTTTGTCACGTCAGGTCTCAGCATTTCTCCCTGTGGTGTTGAGGAGGCCTGGAGTAAAACAGGCTGACACTGGAGGTTTAATATTTCACATAGTTTATTTACAATATTTACAGAGTTGGCCCCAAAGCATCTTTAAACAAAAACAAAAAAATTACATTTCCTAACACCAGCTGGAATACTGCCTCTTTTTATGTCACTACCAGTTGCCAGCCACCCTCTCTGGGTCCAGCTATGTTGAGAACCAAGGCCTCCACCCCAAACAAAAGATTTCCGCTTACAGAGGAAAACAGCTCTTCACTACGAGAAACCTTTTCCCTTCACTGCATGCATCCCTTCTGCAGCTTGTTTGTCATCCATCCTCTCTTATCCCTCTCAGTGGAAGAGATTTTTAAAGGTCACAGGCTGCCCTTCATTAAACTCAGGTGTCGATAATTAACTTGAGGGTAACCTCTTTCAGTTCATAGGAAAAAATGCTTCAATCATTTTAAGACTACTATATCTACCTTCAACCACCCTTCCAGAACTGCCAGGTCTGACTTTGTCACAATATATAAAAATGTCACCAGATCGCTTTCACTATTAATGCTTCGTATATCTATTATTTTTTGTCTTATTTTTCAGTTTATCTGGTGACCTTATTTCTTCATTTTTTTTCTGAGCTTGCACCGTACAGATGTTTGCCATACATATGTCATGAAAATGACAGTTTCAAATTCATTAGAAACACTTCTACAGAAACTATATTTTTGAAGCGTGTTTTAGTGCTTTTATCTCTTTCTGTTCATGATTCTTCAGTAACATTTTTTTTTTTACAGTTTTTAGCTTAGGCCTCAGTGCTTTCTTTCTCCCTAAGACTTATTTTAAGTGGATTACTTACTAATTTAACTGCATCAGCCAAAATTATATTATACATTACTTTGAACCTGTGCTTCTTAGGTATAAATGCTGACCTCAGATCTCCCAAATGCAGCATTGTATTTCCTACTGCAATTAAAAAACTTAAATACAATATTACCTGCTTTATACAAATGTTCTCCCAACACACCTGGCACACCTCTGTTTCCCTTCACGTACTTGAGTGGTGTATACACACTTCTGTCAATTTATAACATCTGTTGATGAAAGAATGTATGTTTTAGAAGCCTGGAACTCCAGAATCACTTTGCTTGAAGGTTTTTCAGCACTAAGTGTAATATGACCATACCTGTTTCAACACCCAATCCATTTTTCCTTCTTATTTGCTTAACCTCCTTAAAGTATCTTTTTTTAAATTTGTGGAACCAATCTTGCAACTCCTAGTAATAATAATCTCTACATGAATAGTAGTAATAGGCAGAAAAAAGTTGTCCGAGACTGAATATTGGTATTAAGGATATCTTCCATGGCTTGCAGTGTTGTAGTCATGTTGGTACCTGGATATTAGGGAAACAAGGTGGGTGAGGTAATATCTTTTATTGGACCAACTTCAGTTTGTGAAAGAAAAGCTTTCAAGCTTACAAAGTTGGTCCAATACCCACCTTGTCTCTCTAGTATTAAGGATAGTCAAAGCAAGTAGTATAAAATAAGAACTAACTTACCCAGAATTTGGAACCTTCACCCAGAACTTTGAACCAGCCTTGCTGAAGATACAAAGAAATCAGCCAATGTGTTTCTTACCCATCCCCCCTGCCATTATTTTTAATGTTCATGCTGCTTGGAGGTTCTGTCTGGGACCAGAAGCAGAATAGCCAAAATACTGGAAGAAAGGCTGCGCTATTTCCATGACCAAATGGCACCAGAAAATATTACAAATCCCATCAGAGAGCATGCTTTTATGAGATTTGCAGCACAATTTTTCAGACTCTGCAGAGCTTCAGAGAGTATGGATGATGTTTGGATACGTACTCAAACCATCTCTTTCATGTGTCTGCATTCATTGTGCAGTATCACTCATGAGAATGGAGCAAACATGTTGACCAGTGATGGAATGGGAGAAAGTACAATGTTTAGGGTTTATATGGGTAGACACATAAGACACAATCAAAAATACATCTGGTTGGTCAAATATCAAGTATCTCTGAGTGTCTCTTGTACAATAAAACAAATAGCATATTGACACAAATAAACCTTTTTCATCATTATTAATATGTTGGGTGATAGAGAAGGTAGTGATAAAGGATTTTTAACTCAAATTTCTTAGGGAAGTAAATCACTTTGAGTCCTATTGATGTATCCTACTTCAAAATAAAAAAAAAACTGTTGTTTTTTTTAAGTCTGCTTTGAGGAGGTTTGGATTTTTTGCCCAGGCAATTATTTTTTCTTTTAATCATCAAAGGATAAGTGAGAGAATAATCAAATCAGGCCATATATTTCACCAGGAAAAGCCTGGTTATAGAACACTGAAAAATGTTGAAGTACACTGTTGCATAACATATGTAACCAGTTTTCCAATACTGGTCTTGCAACTAGAAGGGAGTGCCTTTTAAACTAAGATTTATCTGCATTGGAGCTGGCTAACAGCTGCTGGTTAAACTTCATTTTCAGATTCATAGTAATCTCTTATTAGAAAGCAGAATCCCTCAAAAATCTTGTTGCCAAGAGAGACTGGGCTTTTGGACATGGGAATGCTTTAGTAATACCAAAGACTCCAGTGTGAAAAACACAAAGGGACTCCAGTTTAAGAGACTGATTGATTAAAAGCCAGAGAGGCGGCTTGTAGCCTTTGGTACCTAAATGGGGGCACTGATTTTTATGTTGAATGATACCAGACAGTAACTTCTTGTTGTTCTCTGGCCTGAACTTTTACGTTTTGCTTAATGTCATAACTCTGGAAAATTGCTTCAGACAGTCTGAAACAAAAAAGTTCTGTATTTTACATGTACATTGCATGTGCACAACAATTTCAACCCTATAAAATTAGATTGTCTGCAAAGTGTTCATCCTGTGCCACAAAGCTTGCAAGCTATCTGGCCTTTGACCTGGTGGGCTCTTGCTTCATTGCAAGCCTGAACAGGCACATTAGATTATGCAATGTCAAAAATCACTCCACTGAACTGGCAGGAGATTCAAACTTTTCCAAGAAAACCCCCTTAAATGTACACCTGGCACATTTCAAGCACTGTCCCTTCATGCTGTAGGTGATTGTGTGCCTCAGACTTGTGAGCAAAAATAGCAGCATCTATAGCCACATCAGAGTTGGTTGTGCAGCCAAACTCCACATTTCTCAGTGGAGTGTAATCCTCCCCTGAAGTTTTGTCTGTATTCCTTTCTAATACAAAATATGTAAAGGGTGCAGCTCCTTCTATTTAGCCCCATATTACGCTGTACACTGATACCTCATTCCATTGTGGCTAGCTGCAGAACATGAACATCTGAATTCACCCACTCCTATCACCTTGGTCTTCTTTTTTAACTAAATGATCACCCAAGCTCTATACTGATGCACTCACAATGTGATCATGCCGAAGGCAATTACATACTCTATACAGGCCTTCTGGTTCACATGGACCACAACTTCTTCTTAAGAGAATGACCAGTATCATAACTTAAACTTTTTCTTAAAATCCAGCATAGTGAAGGGACACAAGTATGTGTGCCCTGATCCTCTGGGATTCAGCTCCCTAATCCCCAAATCTTCTAACTGCCCCTTTCCATGATGGAAGAATTTGTCTGCTTTGTGGGGTCATCATCTATCTATGCTTGATATTAAGGCTCCATTCCCACATTTGATCTCCTACTCCATCTGTTTCCCCTCCTCCCCCCACTCTCTGTTCTGTGTATGGTTTTGGGGATGTGGAAGTAGATAAAGGGAATTTGGATTCAGGCCTCTGAAATGAGCAGGAGTCAGGCTAACTCTAGCTTTAATAATGCGAGATTTGTAGAAGCGGGGATAGTGCAAAGTGAATAGAAAAGAACTGTGAAAGAGGCTGTTGTGACCTTGTATTAAGAATAGAATGTAGACTATAAGAGAAATCGGTGAGAAAAATAAGATATCATGAAGGAATATGTATAAACAATATGCAGCTGTTATTATTGTCTGCAATAAAGGTATAAATGCTTGCTCGAATTGTTTATCTTTAGAGACACCTGCCTAGGTGGGGGAAACCCTGAGTCCGAGTGCACTCTCTCCCTTTGTGCAATTGCTTGAGATAATAAAGTGCATCTGTCTTGCTGCATCCAACCTGAGAGGGAGAACTGTGTTTTTCTCCAACAGGGATATGGTAGGGACTAACCAATGCAGTAGTGTAGTTGAGGGTAAACAGAATTTACCCATTTCTTACTGGGAGAATATGGAGTTTAGTTTAGGGGTTTACCCATGTCTTTTTTTACTACTACACCACTGAACCAATGCACCAAAGGTGCAAGGAAATCCTGTTATAGGAATGTCTGCAATTAGTCTGACTATTCTCCCCATCATGGTAGGTAATAAAACATTCCTGTAACCTGTAAATATATAGTCTGTAAATATATATCCGCCAAAATGATGCTGCAGTGGACAGGTGTATGCCACTCTTTGTGTAAATACCAGCATAGCTAGGCTATAAGTAGGTAATAAAATACCAATGAATGAGACAATTGAGCGTGAGTAAGGATGGTTGTATCTGGACCATACTGAATAGCATGCCCACCTAAGTCCTAATAATACTGTGCCTATTTCCCTGGTGATCAATTTTCTAGATCAGACAAGCCAGGTAGGTTTAGCATCCTTGCCAGAGCCTCCTTAGAAGCACTTTTGAATACTCCAGGTTTATAGGTACCACAACCTGGGGAATTCCAGTTGGTGTCAAATCCTAGGTATCAGGTTATTCTCCATAGAGTGAACAATTATGATCGGAGGATACCCATCTATCCATCAAGCAATGAGATGGGAACAGCTGCTTCCAGAGTATCCTGTGAATGATGTGTCATAGTGACCCCAAAATCCAGTTGTAAACTCATCTTTCCAATGACTGCTTATTTCAGGGGCCAGTGAATGAAACTGCTACTGAAATGCGGATCCATATGTTCCAATGAACTCTTAAAGTTGAACAAACAAAACTACATTAATATAACCATGGAAAAATAACTCAGGCAAAACCACTCTGCCACATCAGTCAAATTCCTGCTGAGGTCACACAAATATAACATCTCAATACACATCAGGTGACAGCTGGATCACTGTTGGCTGCTGAGTGTCCTTTGCACCAGGACCCAAGGGAAATTATACCTGGCTAAGTATACTCTAGCTCATAACATATTTAAAAATATAAAAACAAAAACTACCTCTGGCCTGATGAAACATACAAAGACAAAGTTGCTATAAAGCTTCTGATGCACCCTTCATCATTACATCCTCTGCCCCATCCCTCTCTTTCATTTCCCTTCTTATTATGTATGGACTAATTTTAGATGTTAAGATATTTAGGCATGGGCTCTGTCTTCCTCTTTGTTTAATGAGGTGCCTATCACATTTTTGGGTGCTGAAAAAGTTATGAATGATAATAACAATATTCAAATAGTACTAATTACTTTGAAAGAGTAGTAGTATCTGAAGCTGACCCTTATTATGTTTCCACTGATGCTGAATAGTACTTTATTCCACTGAAGTCAATGGGACTACTTACAAAGGAGCTACCCTATGCAAGGGTATGAGAATCTGGTCCAATATTAGAGAATGTGAATTTCATGGAATTAATTAACATTAATTAACTTTAACATGCTTTACCACACTACTGAGCCACATACAATTTGCGCCCTTTCTCTTTTCTATATGTTACCTCTTTAAGCCTTTGGAGGGCAGGGACCATGGGTAAAATTTCCAAAGTGTTTGAGTGACTGAGGATAGAGTTTAAGTCCCATGTTCAAGAACCCAAGTGCTTTTGAAAATTGTATCCCATGTCTTTATTTTTTTACTTGCAACAGTATCTAGTAAATGTTTGGTGTTACAGAAAGATTAGAGATGGGTGAAACTTTTTAAGTGAATAGTTTACTTACCAAAAAATGCTGTTTCAGGACAACTGAAATGGTTCATGAATTCACTTTGATTTGGGAAATAGTTTTGGCTTAGAGAACAGAAAAAATACAATGTGCCTAAACAGACTGATCACAGAGAACTGTCAGCAGTCATTCCAGAAAGTTTTTTTTTTTAAAAAAAAGTTTCCCCCCCACAAAAAAGTCAAATATTGTTTAGTAGCAAACAAATAAATTACAATACTGGTTTTTGGATCTGAAACATAAGAAGTTTATTGCTTCATTATTTTCACAGATTAATTTTGTGTGGTGTGTGTGAGCTGCACTGAAATCTAAGATTCTGTGGTCGTACTGTGTGTGTATCACAGCTACCATGCCAATATGCCTCATGCTTGAGAAAGAAATGACAGGATGGCAAAGTAAGATAACTGAATGAAACATGTATTTTCTTGACCCAAACATTTTATCAGTTTACTCCTCAGGGTTGCATTTTTTACTCTGTTACTGCAATCTGTTATCTTAACAGTCTGAGGACATACCTGAGGGGGAAACAAGTCTTTTTGAATGCTCACTGTGATGTATGTTTCTTTTGGATTGAAATGACTTTTAAGTTCTGAAACTCTTTCTAGGTAGTAAGTTCAAACTGGTTAGTTGGAACTAAAAGCAGAAATTTAGGAGTGGACTGGGTGACAGTTGTAATTGTTGTCCACCTGTGCTTATTTTGAAATCTTTGCTGTTACTATTTTGTTTCTGTTTGTTTCTTCTTACCCAATTAAAGTTATTTAGTTTATGGTTGCATGGCTGCTAATTGGGTATATGGAGGTGTAACAGTTATCATTAGGATTTTTTACTTTAATTATGATGATTTGGGGGGGATTGCATGAATTTAGAATCATTTAGGAAATGGGGGGAACAGCATGAATTTAGAAAATTCAAAATACAGAGCAGCATTTAGCTGCAACTGCATATTTATTCAAGTGAAAATCGTACAGTTTCAAGCTACAGTACAGTAATCAAGTCTTAATGAGGTATAATAGTGAAATTTAAATAAGTGTCTCTTATTACATTAAGCAGCATGGTCAATCAGCAGACAAATGTCTCTTTTTTAACCATAAACAGGAAATGTCAATGCTCTGAATAACATTTTCCATTCAGACGGTAAGGACATTGTTCCCCACGGTGATGACAGAATTTGTGTTCAGTAACCTTGCTAGATGGTTTAAATTACCCTCAGAAGCAGTTAAACCCAGACTCAACAACAGTTTATAAAATAAATAAACAAACAACACTGTTATTTCAATTCAGGATTATGTTCTTCATTTGAAACTGTCACTGAATACACTCTGCATGTACTAAGAAGGAATCATTCAAGTTTAAATGTCTGGAGTTGTCGTATGGAAAGTTTCCCATCCTCCAAGGGAAATTTACCTAATCTCATCTTTTGGCTCTTTCTCCTGCAGGCTGGGCCTTTTCCTATTTAAGCGATCTTTGAATTAAATTGTTGTAAGAAGCAATTTATTTCAGTAACAACAAAATGTAATTGATATTTTCCCCACATCCAGGGTATGGCTAATGTAAGAAAATATTTAATCTGAAAAAATATCAAGATACATAGTGGTGCTCAGTGTCATATATAAATAGGTCTGAGTGGAACTATAACAGTGACTTTGTTATGCCTAGCACTGTTGACTCCAAAAATCACACACTTTTTAAAGTTGCCTATATATTTGGTACCTCATAAATTCTGGAAGTCTTTCTGGAGGGCAGAGTACAAAACTGATTAGTTAGAAATAAGGACTGAATTTAATGTGGACTGCATGACAGTGTCACCAAAACATATGCACATGCTTAACTTTACACACAGTGATTAATCCATTGAACTAGATTCATAGATTCATAGATTCATAGATATTTAGGTCAGAAGGGACCATTATGATCATCTAGTCTGACCTCCTGCACAACGCAGGCCACAGAATTTCACCCACCACTCCTACAAAAAAAACCTCACACCTATATCTGTGCTATTGAAGTCCTCAAATCGTAGTTTAAAGACTTCAAGGAGCAGAGAATCCTCCAGCAAGTGACCCGTGCCCCATGCTACAGAGGAAGGCGAAAAACCTCCAGGGCCTCTTCCAATCTGCCCTGGAGGAAAATTCCTTCCCGACCCCAAATATGGCGATCAGCTAAACCCTGAGCATATGGGCAAGATTCATCAGCCAGATACTACAGAAAATTCTTTCCCGGGTAACTTGGATCTTACCCCATCTACTACTCACAGTGTGTAAAATTAACATATGTTTTAAGTCTATGCAGAATTCAGACCTATGTAAAAATTCAGTATTGAAGCATGTTTTTCAGTATACCACATGGGACATGGACAGATGCCCTGGCTATTCTGTGAGTTTAATTTCACAGCTTCTGACAAATGCTCTCCACAGGGTGGAGGTGTTTGCAGGGCTACAATGGGGACAGGAGTGTGGTCCCCAAAATCCTTGAATTCCTAGGAACTGCCATGAAAATAGATTTCAGGGGTGAAATCCTGGCCCTATTGAAATCAATGGCAAAACTCCCATTGACTTCAGTAGAGTCAGGATTCCACTTCAGCTCTGCAGGTCCAGCTACACAGGGCTTCTCCTCATTTGACCTGCTCTGGCTTGCATGGTGCTTTACATATGTGTATAAGAAGTGGAGCTGATCAGAAAATGAGGAAGGGGGTGTTGTGCAGAAAAATTAGACCAAAACAACAAAATACATTTAATCAAAATTTTCAGCAGAAAATGTCAACTTTTTGTCAAAAAACCCCTAAAACATTTCAGTTTTAATTTTCTGAAGACAAATCTAGAACTTTCAAGGGAAGCAGATACTTTCCATCAAAATTATTATTTAGTTAAAACCCAATTTTTCATTGAAAAAAGTTTCAACAAAAATATCTTCAATCAACTCTAATGAGAAAACATGGACCTTACCTTGAGGAGCTTATCATCTAAGTTGGACAGGCAGATCAACAGATAATGAAAAAAATATTGTTGATATATGAGAAGGTAAAAGTAAACAAGAAAGTAATACTAGATGTCAAAAGCAAGAGGAGAGCAAAACATCTGTACGTCTCTCATTGAAACTGTCTGGTGAAAATTAGCCAGAGCTCATTTTCAAAAAGCATTCATGGGTTTGGTGAACCTGATTAGATAAAATAACTATCCTAAACCATCCTGAACACCAACAGTAAGTACACAAAATCTCCTGTCACTTTTTCTAATCCAATTTTTCAGACCGTAGAATAGTATTCTGGACACTGAGCTGAGCACTATGGGCAGCTGATGGTACCACATTCAAATGACTGTACCTATCCACTGCAGAGCTTTTGTGTAAGGCCATCGCCTTGCTAAGTGCCATTTACCATGGAGAGTACATCCTCCTATAGTGCCTTGCTAACAGTGGTTCTGGGTATTACATGGTTTAATGAGATGTGGGTGATTTATACAGCTATGTACTCCATGGAATAATGGGTCTCTTGTCAATCTTGATGCTGTGGAGGGACTGTTGCTCCAGGGAAGGACCTGAATTCATTCTTCTATGTTGAAGCACCGCTGTACACACTTTCACAATGATGCATGGTTCATGGTTCATAAGACACAGGACACACCTATTCTGTGCAAGTGTGGCAGGGTGCTGGTTGAGAAGTCCTTCATCAGCTCCTGCCACTTCAGCCCCAATCAAGGGGAATGGATTGGGGGCTGGGTGAATTGCCCTGTGCTTCCTTGGTAACTGGCTGCATCTGCCAGTCTTATTAGCCCAGAGCTATAAAGGCTGTGAGGAAGCCAAAGAAAGAGGGGAAGGTAAAGAGAAAGGTCAGGTATAGAAGGAGTTGGGAGCCCCTGAGTCTGTTGCTGGCCAAGCCTGTTGTAGGCAAAGTAGCTGTGACACCTGTATATAGTTGTGAACTGGTGGTGGGAAACCTTTAGAGAATAAAGAGCATAGGTGTTGCACCAGACTGAAGTGTCCTTGACTCATTGAGGAGGGAGGAACAGGGGCTGAATACCCAGGGGTGCAGCGTGGACTCCATTACAGCAAAAAGAAAAGCCCCTTTTTGAAGGCTGCATCGTCAAGATCGCTTGCTTTAGTGCAGGGAGTGTGGAGGTGCTTCTGCATCTGGCTAATGAATGTGGAATCCCATGCAAGTCTGGTGCTTTAGGAATACTACTGTGCCCGTGAGGGCGGGGCGGGGGTGTGTGTGGAGAGATACCAGCGAAAGGAGGACACTCAGGCCTAAGAATAGTAAACTACGCTTTATTGAAGGAAGGAAGGAAGAACTTACATTCCAATCTGTGCAGGGAGCCCCTAGGATGTGCAGCAGGGCTGCAGGGGACTCTGGCCGTTCGGGACAGCTGACCAGGAAGGACTCCACCGGGGGGAGTCCTCTGCGGCGCTATATTCTTCGCACTTATCTCGGGGTTACATGGGGTCAACAGCTGGTTATATTCTTACATGTATGATTTATGCTTGTTATACAAACTAACTTGTTTACAAGCAAACATATGCTGAGCTATGCTAAGATATATCTTTTGGCAGGGTCTGTTGGACAAAGTTTGTTGAAACTGCCTGCATCCTCCGCTTACATCCAGTCAGGTACTCAGTCCACCACTTAGCTCCTCGCCAATTGGGCCAGAAGTGACTACAGAAATATGCAATAATGACAACATTGTATCTCAAGAATTTAAAACATCAAAATTAAATGGAAACCAGCTTTTGAATCTGAAGAAATGAATAGACTAGCTTTAGTTTTTGTTGATGTTGTTTTCATGCTCGTGTGAAGACACCACTGGAACAAAAACAAAAACTGATTGACATTTCTTTACACAACAAAGAAATCCAAAAATTGTTTTGCTAAATTTGGTTGACCAGATTTGCTAATGAGACATTTCTGAGGTGGAGGATGGGATACAGTTTTCTGGCTTGGATCATTTGGAGAAACAGCCATTAATAACAAGCTACAGCTGTAACTTCAAGGAAGCAAAGCAAACAAAAAGAAACAGAAAATAGTTATAAACAAGAGTAAGCTTTCTTGTGAGATTTCTTCCTAATAGGAGTCCTGACATCTTGGCACATTAGATCAATTTGAAAATTCATCCTGTTTAATGTTAATCCCATCAGTACCTTGAAGCTGGTTTGCAACAGAGTTGAATCCAAAACCCCTGTTAATAATGCTATGTTAAAAAAAATCAGGATATAGAAAGAAAAACAGTATGGTTGTGTTTGTAATATGTGAGTGGATAATTATGCAAAAGAGAACAAGAATTTATCTGAATAATTATCGGGCCCTGATGAGTGGAAAATCAAAAGGCCAGATTCTGGTCTCAGTTATTCCTTTGTAAACATGGAGTAACTCCATTCATTTTAATTAAGTGACTGTGGATTTGCACAGGTGTGATTGAGGTCAGAATCTGGCCCCAAATTCTAGTTTCATATTACACTGACAGTTCTTTGGAGTTAGTCTTGTGGCCATTGCTAAGAGGATACATTATGATGAAAGATGCTATAAAGAGGTGTAATGGCTCCCTAGTTAAAGAAGTTTGCTACTAGAGGAGGTTTCTAAGGGGTTTGAAGTGAATTATTAATAAACTCTAATAAGAATATAACAGTAGGGATCTATTATCGACCATCTGACCAGGACAGTGATAGTGATGATGAAATGCTAACTATCAAAATAAAAAACTCAATAATAGTAGGGGATTTCAATTGTCCCCATATTGACTGCCTTTCCTGTCACCTCAGGACGAAATGCAGAGACAAAATTTCTCGATACTTTAAATGACTGCTTCTTGGAGCAGCTGGTACAGGAACCCATAAGGGGAGAGGCAACTCTCAATCTAGTCCTGAGTGGAGTGCAGGATCTGGTCCAAGAGGTAACTATAACAGGACCGCTTGGAAATAGTGACCATAATATAACAACATTTAACATTTCTGTGGTGGGAAGAACACCTCAACAGCCCAACACTGCGGCATTTAATTTCAGAAAGGGGAACTATGCAAAAACGAGGAGGTTAGTTAAACAGAAATTAAAAGGTACAGTGACTAGAGTGAAATCCCTGCAAGCTGCATGGACATTTTTCAAAGACACCATAATAGAGGCTCAACTTAAATGTATACCCCCAAATTAAAAAACACAGTAAAAGAACTAAAAAAGAGCCACCATGGCTTAACAACCATGCAAAAGAAGCAGTGAGAGATAAAAAGGCATCTTTTAAAAAGTGGAAGTCAGATCCTAGTGAGGTAAATAGAAAGGAGCATAAACACTGCCAAATTAAATGTAATAAGAAAAGCCAAAAAGGAGATTGAAGAACAGCTACCCAAAAACTCAAAAGGTAATAACAAAATGTTTTTTAAGTACATCAGAAGCAGGAAGCCTGCTAAACAACCAGTGGGGCCCCTGGACAATTGAGATACAAAAGGAGCACTTAAAGACGATAAAGTCATCGCAGAGAAACTAAATGAATTCTTTGCTTCAGTCTTCACAGCTGAGGATGTTAGGGAGATTCCTAAACCCGAGATGTCTTTTGTAGGTGACCAGATCTGAGGAATTGTCACAGATTGAAGTGTCACGAGAAGAGGTTTTGGAATTAATTGAGAAACTTAACAGTAACAAGTCACCGGGACCAGATGGCATTCACTCAAGAGTTCTGAAAGAACTCAAATGTGAAATTGCGGAACTATTAACTATGGTTTTTAACCTGTCCTTTAAATCAGATACTGTACCCAATGACTGGAAGACAGCTAATGTAATGCCAATATTTAAGAAGGGCTCTAGAGGTGGTCCTGGCAATTACAGACCGGTAAGTCTAATGTCAGTACCGGGCAAATTAGTTGAAACAATAGTAAAGAATAAAATTGTCAGATACATAGAAGAACATAAATTGTTGCTCAAAATTCAACATGGTTTCTATAAAGGGAGATCATGTCTTACTAAAAAGAAAAGGAGTACTTGTGGCACCTTAGAGACTAACCAATTTATTTGAGCATGAGCTTTCGTGAGCTACAGCTCACTTCATCGGATGCGTACTGTGGAAACTGCAGAAGACATTATATACACAGAGACCATGAAACAATACCTCCTCCCACCCCACTCTCCTGCTGGTAATAGCTTATCTAAAGTGATCATCAAGTTGGGCCATTTCCAGCACAAATCCAGGTTTTCTCACCCTTCCCCCCCCCACACACACAAACTCACTCTCCTGCTGGTAATAGCCCATCCAAAGTGACCACTCTCTTCACAATGTGCATGATAATCAAGGTGGGCCATTTCCTGCACAAATCCAGGTTCTCTCACCCCCTCACCCCCCTCCAAAAATCACACACACAAACTCACTCTCCTGCTGGTAATAGCCTATCCAAAGTGACCACTCTCCTTACAACGTGCATGAAAATCAAGGTGGGCCATTTCCAGCACAAATACAGGTTTTCTCACCCCCCCCTTTTTTCCAAAAAAAACACACACACACACACAAACTCACTCTCCTGCTGGTAATAGCTTATCCAAAGTGACCACTCTCCCTACAATGTGCATGATAATCAAGGTGGGCCATTTCCAGCACAAATCCAGGTTTTCTCACCCCCCACCCCCATACACATACAAACTCACTCTCCTGCTGGTAATAGCTCATCCAAAGTGACCACTCTCCCTACAATGTGCATGACAATCAAGGTGGGCCATTTCCAGCATAAATCCAAGTTTAACCAGAACGTCTGGGGGAGGGGTGGGGGTAGGAAAAAACAAGGGGAAATAGGCTACCTTGAATAATGACTTAGCCACTCCCAGTCTCTATTTAAGCCTAAATTAATAGTATCCAATTTGCAAATGAATTCCAATTCAGCAGTTTCTCGCTGGAGTCTGGATTTGAAGTTTTTTTGTTGTAAGATAGCGACCTTCATGTCTGTGATTGCGTGACCAGAGAGATTGAAGTGTTCTCCAACTGGTTTATGAATGTTATAATTCTTGACATCTGATTTGTGTCCATTTATTCTTTTATGTAGAGACTGTCCAGTTTGACCAATGTACATGGCAGAGGGGCATTGCTGGCACATGATGGCATATATCACATTGGTGGATGTGCAGGTGAACGAGCCTCTGATAGTGTGGCTGATGTTATTAGGCCCTGTGATGGTGTCCCCTGAATAGATATGTGGGCACAGTTGGCAACGGGCTTTGTTGCAAGGATAGGTTCCTGGGTTAGTGGTTCTGTTGTGTGGTATGTGGTTGTTGGTGAGTATTTGCTTCAGGTTCAGTATTTTGGGGGGAAAGACGTGTCCAAACAGCTCTTCCCCAGTAACCAGTATTAGTTTGGTGGTGGTAGCGGCCAATCCAAGGACAAAGGGTGGAATATTTTGTACCTTGGGGAAGTTTTGACCTAAGCTGGTAAAGATAAGCTTAGGAGGTTTTTCATGCAGGTCCCCACATCTGTACCCTAGAGTTCAGAGTCAGGGAGGAAGCAAATACCTGAAGCAAATACTCACCAACAACCACATACCACACAACAGAACCACTAACCCAGGAACCTATCCTTGCAACAAAGCCCGTTGCCAACTGCGACCACATATCTATTCAGGGGACACCATCACAGGGCCTAATAACATCAGCCACACTATCAGAGGCTCGTTCACCTGCACATCCACCAATGTGATATATGCCATCATGTGCCAGCAATGCCCCTCTGCCATGTACATTGGTCAAACTGGACAGTCTCTATGTAAAAGAATAAATGGACACAAATCAGATGTCAAGAATTATAACATTCATAAACCAGTTGGAGAACACTTCAATCTCTCTGGTCACGCAATCACAGACATGAAGGTCGCTATCTTACAACAAAAAAACTTCAAATCCAGACTCCAGCGAGAAACTGCTGAATTGGAATTCATTTGCAAATTGGATACTATTAATTTAGGCTTAAATAGAGACTGGGAGTGGCTAAGTCATTATTCAAGGTAGCCTATTTCCCCTTGTTTTTTCCTACCCCCACCCCTCCCCCAGACGTTCTGGTTAAACTTGGATTTATGCTGGAAATGGCCCACCTTGATTGTCATGCACATTGTGGGGAGAGTGGTCAGTTTGGATGAGCTATTGCCAGCAGGAGAGTGAGTTTGTGTGTGGGGGTGGGGGGTGAGAAAACCTGGATTTGTGCTGGAAATGGCCCACCTTGATTATCATGCACATTGTAGGGAGAGTGGTCACTTTGGATGAGCTATTACCAGCAGGAGAGTGAGTTTGTGTGTGTATGGGGGTGGGGAGGTGAGAAAACCTGTATTTGTGCTGGAAATGGCCCACCTTGATTATCATGCACATTGTAGGGAGAGTGGTCACTTTGGATAAGCTATTACCAGCAGGAGAGTGAGTTTGTGTGTGTGTGTGTTTTTTTGAAAAAAAGGGGGGGGTAAGAAAACCTGTATTTGTGCTGGAAATGGCCCACCTTGATTTTCATGCACGTTGTAAGGAGAGCGGTCACTTTGGATAGGCTATTACCAGCAGGAGAGTGAGTTTGTGTGTGTGGTTTTTGGAGGAGGGTGAGAGGGTGAGAGAACCTGGATTTGTGCAGGAAATGGCCCACCTTGATTATCATACACATTGTGAAGAGAGTGGTCACTTTGGATGGGCTATTACCAGCAGGAGAGTGAGTTTGTGTGGGGAGGGGGTGGAGGGTGAGAAAACCCTGGACTTCAGGAAAGCAGACTTCGACTCCCTCAGGGAACAGATGGCCAGGATCCCCTGGGGGACTAACATGAAGGGGAAGGGAGTCCAGGAGAGCTGGCTGTATTTCAAGGAATCCCTGTTGAGGTTACAGGGACAAACCATCCCGATGAGTCGAAAGAATAGTAAATGTGGCAGGCGACCAGCTTGGCTTAATGGTGAAATCCTAGCGGATCTTAAACATAAAAAAGAAGCTTACAAGAAGTGGAAGGTTGGACATATGACCAGGGAAGAGTATAAAAATATTGCTCGGGCATGTAGGAAAGATATCAGGAGGGCCAAATCGCACCTGGAGCTGCAGCTAGCAAGAGATGTCAAGCGTAACAAGAAGGGTTTCTTCAGGTATGTTCGGTTTCAGAGTAACAGCCGTGTTAGTCTGTATTCGCAAAAAGAAAAGGAGGACTTGTGGCACCTTAGAGACTAACCAATTTATTTGAGCATGAGCTTTCGTGAGCTACAGCTCACTTCATCGGATGCATGCTGTGGAAATCGCACAAGACAAAGTGACAAAAAAATGTCTTGTGCGATTTCCACAGCATGCATCCGATGAAGTGAGCTGTAGCTCACGAAAGCTCATGCTCAAATAAATTGGTTAGTCTCTAAGGTGCCACAAGTCCTCCTTTTCTTTTTTCAGGTATGTTGGCAACAAGAAGAAAGCCAAGGAAAGTGTGGGCCCCTTACTGAATGAGGGAGGCAACCTAGTGACAGAGGATGTGGAAAAAGCTAATGTAGTCAATGCTTTTTTTGCCTCTGTTTTCACTAACAAGGTCAGCTCCCAGACTGCTGCGCTGGGCATCACAAAATGGGGAAGAGATGGCCAGCCCTCTGTGGAGATAGAGGTGGTTAGGGACTATTTAGAAAAGCTGGACGTGCACAAGTCCATGGGGCCGGACGAGTTGCATCCGAGAGTGCTGAAGGAATTGGCGGCTGTGATTGCAGAGCCCTTGGCCATTATCTTCGAAAACTCGTGGCGAACGGGGGAAGTCCCGGATGACTGGAAAAAGGCTAATGTAGTGCCAATCTTTAAAAAAGGGAAGAAGGAGGATCCTGGGAACTACAGGCCAGTCAGCCTCACCTCAGTCCCTGGAAAAATCATGGAGCAGGTCCTCAAAGAATCAATCCTGAAGCACTTGCATGAGAGGAAAGTGATCAGGAACAGTCAGCATGGATTCACCAAGGGAAGGTCATGCCTGACTAATCTAATCGCCTTTTATGATGAGATTACTGGTTCTGTGGATGAAGGGAAAGCAGTGGATGTATTGTTTCTTGACTTTAGCAAAGCTTTTGACACGGTCTCCCACAGTATTCTTGTCAGCAAGTTAAGGAAGTATGGGCTGGATGAATGCACTATAAGGTGGGTAGAAAGCTGGCTAGATTGTCGGGCTCAACGGGTAGTGATCAATGGCTCCATGTCTAGTTGGCAGCCGGTGTCAAGTGGAGTGCCCCAGGGGTCGGTCCTGGGGCCGGTTTTGTTCAATATCTTCATAAATGATCTGGAGGATGGTGTGGATTGCACTCTCAGCAAATTTGCGGATGATACTAAACTGGGAGGAGTGGTAGATACGCTGGAGGGGAGGGATAGGATACAGAAGGACCTAGACAAATTGGAGGATTGGGCCAAAAGAAATCTGATGAGGTTCAATAAGGATAAGTGCAGGGTCCTGCACTTAGGATGGAAGAATCCAATGCACCGCTACAGACTAGGGACCGAATGGCTAGGCAGCAGTTCTGCGGAAAAGGACCTAGGGGTGACAGTGGACGAGAAGCTGGATATGAGTCAGCAGTGTGCCCTTGTTGCCAAGAAGGCCAATGGCATTTTGGGATGTATAAGTAGGGGCATAGCCAGCAGATCGAGGGACATGATCGTTCCTCTCTATTCGACACTGGTGAGGCCTCATCTGGAGTACTGTGTCCAGTTTTGGGCCCCACACTACAAGAAGGATGTGGATAAATTGGAGAGAGTCCAGGGAAGGGCAACAAAAATGATTAGGGGTCTAGAGCACATGACTTATGAGGAGAGGCTGAGGGAGCTGGGATTGTTTAGTCTGCAGAAGAGAAGAATGAGGGGGGATTTGATAGCTGCTTTCAACTACCTGAAAGGGGGTTCCAAAGAGGATGGCTCTAGACTGTTCTCAATGGTAGCAGATGACAGAACGAGGAGTAATGGTCTCAAGTTGCAATGGGGGAGGTTTAGATTGGATATTAGGAAAAACTTTTTCACTAAGAGGGTGGTGAAACACTGGAATGCGTTACCTAGGGAGGTGGTAGAATCTCCTTCCTTAGAGGTTTTTAAGGTCAGGCTTGACAAAGCCCTGGCTGGGATGATTTAACTGGGACTTGGTCCTGCTTCGAGCAGGGGGTTGGACTAGATGACCTTCTGGGGTCCCTTCCAACCCTGATATTCTATGATTCTATGATTCTATGAAAACCTGGATTTGTGCTGGAAATGGCCCAACTTGATGATCACTTTAGATAAGCTATTACCAGCAGGAGAGTGGGGTGGGAGGAGGTATTGTTTCATGGTCTCTGTGTATATAATGTCTTCTGCAGTTTCCACAGTATGCATCCGATGAAGTGAGCTGTAGCTCACGAAAGCTCATGCTCAAATAAATTGGTTAGTCTCTAAGGTGCCACAAGTACTCCTTTTCTTTTTGCGAATACAGACTAACACGGCTGTTACTCTGAAACCTGTCATGTCTTACTAATCTATTAGAGTTCTTTGATGGGGTCAACACACGTGGACAAGGGGGATCCAGTGGACATAGTGTACTTAGATTTTCAGAAGGCCTTTGACAAGGTCCCTCACCAAAGGCTCTTACATAAATTAAGTTGTCATGGGATAAGAGGGAAGATCCTTTCATGGATTGAGACTGGTTAAAAGACAGGGAACAAAGGGTAGGAATAAACGGTAAATTTTCAGAATGGAGAGGGGTAACTAGTGGTGTTCCCCAAGGGTCAGTCCTAGGACCAATCCTATTCAACTTATTAATAAATGATCTGGAGAAAGGGGTAAACAGTGAGGTGGTGAAGTTTGCAGATGATACTAAACTGCTCAAGATAGTTAAGACCAAAGCAGACTGTGAAGAACTTCAAAAAGATCTCACAAAACTAAATGATTGGGCAACAAAATGGCAAATGAAATTTAATGTGGATAAATGTAAAGTAATGCACACTGGAAAAAATAACCTCAACTATACATACATGATGGGGCTATACATACATAATGGGGGCTGATTTAGCTACAGCTAATCAGGAGAAAGATCTTGGAGTCATCGTGGATAGTTCTCTGAAGACGTCCACGCAGTGTGCAGCGGCAGTCAAACAAGCAAATGGGATGTTAGGAATCATTAAAAACGGGATAGAGAATAAGACAGAGAATATCTTATTGCCCTTATATAAATCTATGGTATGCCCACATCTTGAATACTGCGTACAGATGTGGTCCCCTCATTTCAAAAAAGATATACTGGCAATAGAAAAGGTTCAGAAAAGGGCAACTAAAATGATTAGGGGTTTGGAATGGGTCCCATATGAGAAGAGATTAAAGAGGCTAGGACTTTTCAGCTTGGAAAAGAGGAGACTAAGGGGGGATATTGTAGAGGTATATTATAAAATCGTGAGTGGTATGGAGAAAGTGAATAAGGAAAAGTTATTTACTTGTTCCCGTAATATAAGAACTAGGGGCCACCAAATGAAATGAATGGGTAGCAGGTTTAAAACAAATAAAAGGAAGTTCTTCTTCACTCAGTGCACAGTCAACCTGTGGAACACCTTGCCTGAGGAGGTTGTGAAGGCTAGGACTATAACAGGGTTTAAAAGAGAACTGGATAAATTCATGGAGGTTAAATCCATTAATGGCTAGTAGCCAAGATGGGTAAGGAATGGTGTCCCTAGCCTCTGTTTGTCAGAGGGTGGAGATGGCTGGCAGGAGAGAGATCACTTCATCATGACCTGTTAGGTTCACTCCCTCTGGGGCACCTGGCGTTGGCCACTGTCGGTAGACAGGATACTGGGCTGCATGGACTTTTGTTCTGACCCAGGATGGCCATTCTTATTAAATCCTGTAACAAAGATGGACTTTTACAAAGTTCAGATGTGTGGCTATGTGAACAATTAAAAAAAACTTCATTTACCCAATAAAGGCAGGTCATGCAGGTCAAACATCATAACCCAAATATTTAGAGTAAATAGAATGCCCTGGGCATTCACTTGAAAGACTTTAATCTTCAAGACTTGATCATCCCACAGAAAAGCTCCCAAGAAAGAGATAAGCCTTTTTTTCCGCAGTATAAACAAAATTTGCTACAAACCATTATCAAGAAATTTTAGTGAAATGTTGAAAATGTGAGATTCAGAAAAGATACCTTGTGGCATGTAAAGAGCTCATCACTAAAGCATCTTTTTGAAGCTTAATAAATGTAATTATACTGATACATACTGTGTAATTTTCTGAAGATGTATTGATTTACAGTAGTAGCTGGCATAAATCCATCCAGAGCCTTAAACTTCCCATGGTTTATTGTAGAAAAAAATCAGAACAATTGAAAAACCACTGCAATATCAAATAATACTTGTAATGGGTGGTAAAAGGAAGCACTTAATTATGTATATATACTTTCTATTTTATACAAAGTTAACCATTTTTTAAAAATCTCCTTCTTTCATTTGTGTGTGTGTGTGTGTGTGTCCGTCCGTCCGTCCGTCCGGTGGTGGGGGAGATTACATATCCCTCTAATGAAAGCAATTCCTTCCATTTCAGGTAGTGGGGTATAAAACATGTACATGGGTATTAGTGTGGTCGTTCAGAAAAACCTTGTGCCCAAACATGCATGCTACAGGGGGGAGAAGAGGAGAAAGGAAGTGAGCATGAACAAGTGGCAGTTAATTTTTTTTAATTCTTGTGAAAAGTAGGTGTGATTAAGGACTTTTTAAAATACTTTATACACTCCTAAGGGTTTTAGGCATTTTGATTTGGGGTAAATGTGAGACTCTCATTCCCCAAGCCTCTGGTGGTAGGGTATGTGAAGCAGAAAATTCCTCTGCCTTGGGGGAGAGAACTGACTGACATGCTCTAATAGTACAATATCTCCTGCGGGCCTATTCGTGACGCAGTTTACAGATCAATTCTGACAGCTGCTTCTCACTTGCATTTCAGCAACTGCTGAAATACCACAGATAAACAACTAAAGAATAGGCAAAGTGGGGATGGTAACATTGTAGATAACTATAAATGAATTCCCCATCTATCTCGTCTTTCTCTTTCAATAATAATGACTAATGGATGGCCAAATCTTGCTACAAGAATCAGGTAAGAATCAGCAAGGAAAGGTGAAGGAACCAAATAGCCAAGTCAAGAGTTGTGCTTAAAATGTTACAAATAAATGCCAGCAGTCTCATTTATGCTACAGCCCCTTCACATGGCTCTGGCAGTGCATATGTACCAGGAAGTGGGGCCTAAATGCAATTTTAAGGCTCATTTACAGTGTGAGAGCACTGTAAAAGGACTTTTGTGTAAATGAAAATCAGATCTAAAATTAATTAGTGACATAGGTCTGCAAAGATTGTTTAGTCATCACAGAATATGACTGACTTTTCATAAGTTTTCCCAGGACTTTACTCCTCTACCCAAATTTACTATGACAAATTAAAACCCCTTTTTCCTAAATTATTCCAAAATTTGGGTTTCTCCTTTCTCATATTCACCATAATGAATTAGTAGCCTTCGACACTCATGAGCATAACACTTTTGCTGGAGTAATTGGTTTGTTTCTGTGACCGGTGTTTTGTAAAGGTAGAACTGAACCTAAGTAGCTTAGTTTCAGGTTCTTTGGCTTTTGGATTAAAAGGCATAGAACCAAATTTTAACTTTACACTTTAAAAAGTTCAAACAATTGGGAAATCAGAATTTATAAATTAATTGGTCCAAAGTTTCAAGTGTGGGTGCCTAAAATTAGGCATTATAGTCCATTTTTAGTCATCTAAATAAACATGGCCCCATTTTCAAAGGTGCTGAGCACCAAAGTTAACACTGATGTTCATGGGAGCTGCAAGTACTCAGCAGGCCATTCTTATTTAGTGCCTAATTACGGTTTCAGCTGCCTAACTTTATGTACCTACTATAGCAAAGCACTTAAGCACATGCTTAAACTTTAAACACATGGGACTGTTTACATGCTTACATGCTTTGCTGGATTTGAGGCCCAAATTTGAAAATTTTGCTCATCAGTGTTTATGTCCTATTTCTCCATAACTGACTTTAAATGACATCCACCTCATGCTCATCCTTATTTTTTTATTTATCTAAATTGTAATGAGAAAAGCATATAATTATCATTGCACTGACACTTTTAACAATGTACAGTATATTCATAATTCTGTCTGAGGAGTATAAAACCTCTCACAAAATGCACTGCAGAGACACAACTGAAGGATTTTTAAATGGTTTGTTTTTGAAAGATTTTTTTAAAAAAGCTCAAAGCTGAACCAAAAATATCTATTTGAAATAATGTTATTGTTTAGATAACAAGATGTCAGTGACAGGATGTGGATTTCTAACTTCAGTGATGTCCTATTGCTTTGAAGAGAAATAGTTTTTGAAGTAGTGAGTGTAAGCACAGCAGGTGCTGGGGTCCTGCAGCAGCAGGCGGACGTATCACATGTTTGGACAAGTACCCTTATTTCCATGGCATAAACAGAGAAAACATTTCCCATAAGCTTTTCACTGAATCCATTCATAATTTATATAGAGATTCTGAATGCTGGAGGCACCTACTCCTCTGTAACTTCTGAGCCACAGCGGTGTGGGCAGTTTTGGGTTTTTGTACTTCTTGACAGATATGCAGGTACTCTACATGGAGCTGGGGCCGGGAAACATCAGGTTGAGGTAGAATTCTCATAATGGAATCATTTAGTCCTGGAAAGATAATGGGGTGAAAATCTCATCACTGTGGGAAAACTGCTTGCATTACCATTGCTCCTTTTCCAATAAATACATTTTATATTTGTACAGTGGTTTGGGGAAGTGGCAAAGTGGAGAGAAAAGGGGAAAATAATGCAGAAGATGCTTCCACCCCAGGAAGACTTTAAGACTTGCCGTCAATAGTAAACTCTCATACACTACCTGAAGATCCGGTGTAAATCAGTATAGTGCCATTGACTTCAATAGAACTGTGCTAATTTACATCAACAGGGGACTTGGCTTTGGTATGTGCAGACTCTGTGTGGCCTGGTTTGTATGCATTCATTTCAATAGTTTGAATAAGGGCCAGTGACATACATTTCTGGAGACTGGTAATGTGCTCCAAATATTTTAACAAGACGTTTTGACAAAAAATGTTCTCAGCCAGTTATGAGCCAGCTGTAACAGGGAGGCATATGTTTGCAAGGTGAAATTGCAGGACTTGGGAATGTGTTCACTTGTTTTCCCATTTAAAAAAAAAAGTATTCTCATAACTATTAAAAGGAGACAACACTACTAGGCAAACAAACATATTAAGCACTACATGCCAGAAGTGATTATATTTTTGCCCCTGAAATATATATACCATATATTGATAGCATGGCACAGGGCTTCTCTTGTGTAATTTGAAAAAGGCTTGGACGGAGTGGGGTGTATACCTTGAAAGGGTAGTGTGGGGGAGGTTCTCTCCCTTTGAATATTTCTGGATAGCCTGACTTTTAGTGGAATCTGGTCTATTCAAAAAGCAAAAAAAATTGCTCTTCAGAAACATTCATGTTTTCCGCAGGGATGTCATCTCTGAGAGAGATGATTTAATAGCACCCAGATAGAGGAAGAACTCCATTAGACAGCAGTGAAATCACTCTACCCTTCTCTTAAGTTCAGTGGCAGAATTTTAACCAGGGGCTCCCAGGCACTCCTGAGAACCTTCCAGCACATCACTGCAGCAAACATACTGCAGCATCTATTCTGTGATGGGTGACTTCATATAAAACATTGTGGGTAACAAATACCATGGTAACTGGAAAGTGTTTGGTTACACGCTGAAAGATGTTGGGTTTATTTCATGGTAATCAGCTTCCAAGACTCTCACTCTAGAAGTATGCAAATTATGGAAGATTCTGTATCAAAACTGACCAGTCATGGGTCTAGTGTTCCATGGATACTGTTGAGTGATCATGTTCTTTATCCTACCAGCAGTGCCTCTTGGAGTTGCACAGCACTGAAGTATACACTATAACACTATAACCAGGCTATATTTTATGACAAAGCCTTCTCCATTAAAATAAGAATCCACCATATTCTTGGATGCAGTCTACATATCTATATTAGTTGTTTTCTGTTACTGAAAATGATTCCATCCAAAATGTCATCTTTTTGTGTGTGTGTGTTAACAGGTCGAACCATTGATACAGAAGGACCATGGGAATCTGGTGCACCATATCCTACTTTATCAGTGTAGCAGCAGTTTGAATGACAGTGTATTGGACTACGGCCATGAATGCTACCACCCCAACATGCCAGATTCTTTTCTCACTTGTGAGACAGTCATTTTTGCTTGGGCCATTGGAGGAGAGGTAGGATGAATGGCTACCTGGGATGATTTATCAATAAAGCTTTAAAGGAATGTGCATCACAGTGAAGGTTTTTCCATGCTGCCAATTAGTAAATTGGATTTCATGCTACAGAATTTTGGTCACTAGGACTTTTACCATATTTGCAAATTGTGTGAGATTGTGTTCTGCCATTACACACCTGCACAGTTGTGTTATAGGGAGTGAGAACGTGTGCTCCCCCTTACATGAAGTGCAGCCTTGGCACTCAAGGATGTGCCGGGGCTTTGCCTTGAATGCCACCTCCAGGAAGCAACTGGTAGAGAATGGGGATTAGGTGGAGTATGGCTCCCTCTTGGGAGCAGCTGTTGGGAGAGTGGGGATGGGGAGCAAGCGGAATCATGGCTCTCTCATAAAGTCATTAAATGATTGTTATAAACAACACCCTTCACAACAGAACATGAGCCCCGTGGTTCTTATTTTGATAGCCAAGATGTAAATACAGTTTTTCAGGAAGAAGTTACATATTATCTTAGCTGGTCACTTAGGCCTAAAACTACAAAGGTACTTAGGATCCTCCCCACCTAGAGTGCTGGCTTTTTGTGGAGCCCATTCTTAGTCGCCTATCTCTCCCCCTGCATTGGATAGGGAGTCTAGGCACCTAACTCAGGGTTTGTGGATTGCAGTGCATTCCAGTGATTTTCTAGGCACCCTAAAAGTTAGGTGTTGCAATGCTCAGTGTCAGAAGGCCTAAGTCCCTATATGGATCCAGGCCTTAAGCTCTTTTCCTTAAAGCATATATAGCCATAATAGCTAAGTGTCTCACCATACAATGTTAAATTGTATTGACCTTTTCTGTAAAAAACATGATAGGGATATTAAGTGCTAAGTTTAAAAGTAGTGAAAATAATGTAGAAAGTGCCAACGCTTGTGGAAAAAATGACTTGGGAATGTCAGCTTTGCCATATCAGACTGCCCCATCTAATCTGGAATCCTGCCTCCAGCAATGGCCACCACCTAGTGCTTCAGAAGAAGATAGAGAAAACCAAACTGCCCATAGTTAGTGATGAAAACTAGGTAAGGACAGGAGGGTTCTCTCCAAATAAACATAGAGATTGATTTCACACTGGCACAGATCCTTGTGTGCACTGCTGTTACTTTGCACCACATGGCAGGTGTAATTTGGCCGTAATTCTGGTATACCTAGACCAGGGCGTATCACTGAGAGGGTGATCCTGCACTAGTGTAAAGCCAAGATAGGGGCGCTTATGCCACATACTTTTTCTACTGCAAGCATATTGATCATGTTTAGTCTTGAGAAAAAAGAGGGAAGATATGTTCATTTTTCAGATATGTTAAAGGTTGTTCTAAAGAGGATAGTGATCAGTTGTTCTCCATGTCCACTGAAGATAGGACAAGAAGTAATTGGCTTAATGTGCAGCAAGGGAGATTTAGGTTAGATATTAGGAAAAACTTTCTTACGATAGGGTTAGTTAAGTATTGGCATAGGCTTCCAAGGGTGGTTGTGGAATCCCCATCACTGGAGGTTTTTGGACAAACACCTGTCAGGAATAGTCTAGGTTTACCTGGTTCTGCCTGAGAGCAGGGGGCTGGACTTGGTGACCTATAATAGCTGTGGAAATTGGATGTGACTTTTCAGCTTGGAAAAGAGATGACTAAGGGGGGATATGATAGAGGTCTGGGGTAGAAAAAGTGAATAAGGAAATGTAATTTACTCCTTCACCTAACCCAAGAACTAGGGGTAACCCAATGAAATTAATAGGCAGCAGGTTTAAAGCAAACATAAGGAAGTACTTCTTTAAACAATGCACAACCAGTGAAACTGCTTGCCAGGGGATGTTGTGAAGGCCAAAACTATAACAGGGTTCAGAAAAGAACTAGATAAGTTCATGGAGGATAGGTTCATCAATGGCTATTAGCCAGGATGCGCAGGGATGCAACACCATACTCTGAGTGTCCCTAGCTTCTGTTGGCCAGAAGCTGGGAATGAGTGACAGAGAATGGATCACTTGAGGATTGCCTGTTCTGTTCCTTCTCTCTGGGGCACCTGGAATTGGCCACTATTGGAAGACAAGATAGTGGGCTAGATGGACCATTAGTCTGACCCAATATGACTGTTCATTTGTTCTTATGACTATGGAAAAGAGGACACAATCCTGATGTCATGCCAGTCCTAGGCTATGTTTTCAGCCCCTTGCAAATGTTAAAGTTAGGGCAGTCCTAATGGTACTGTCACACTGCAGCTGGAACTACCAAGCCCAGTCTAGCACCAGAATCAGGGCAGTCCAATGGACAACTTTAGGCCACTTTTGCACATCACCCCTGACATGTGCTTTGTGCATTTTGGCCATAACTCTACACTCTAGCCTCATATTTGTAACTTTCCTCTACCTTGGTCCAAGTGAAGTAAGAAGACCATATAAATAAAATCTAGTTTAACAAGGTTTATCACAGTCTTTGCAAGGATAATCCTGTTGTTAATGCACTGGAGTAGGAAAGGGAAGATCTGGGTTCTATTCTGGCTTTGCCACTGAACCCCTTAGTGCCTCAATTTCCTCATATGCAACATAAGGATGATAATATTTATTGCTACCCATAGAAGTGTTGTGAGGTTTAATTCATTAATGTAAACCACTAGAATGCTGGGATCCTAGAATGCGAAGTGCAAAAATACTATTTGTATATGAGAAACAGTGTAACTTGGCTTCCAACAGGTCTGAAGTTTGATAAATGACCTCTTCTAGTTGGTGTAGGATCAGTTTTAAGGCTCAAATAATTTTACTGAGAATGCAGCAGTTTGTCTAAGAACAGTCTAAACTCATATAGCCAGCATATTATCTGGAAATTGTTGCTTTTAAAAATTGGGAACATTTTTACTTTAGATTCAAATGTTCATAAAAAATGTATTTTCCAACTAACCTGCTTGATCGTGCAATACTGACACTTTTTTATTTAATTTCCTTTTGCAGCTCAGTCAACAAATGTAGGATGAATAATCTGCTAGTGAGCAACAGAGCTGAATATTTTATATAGGTTTAGTGGTTTGGTTTATGCATTCATTATTATTTAATGGGATATATCATTCCATGATGCCATGTCCAGTAAGTTTTTAAAAAGAATTGTTGTTTGTCCATAGTTCACATAATTCTTATTTACATTGTTATATCATTGTTTTTAAATCAGTAGGTATATTGATCAAAACAAAACTGACATGTGGTCAGAACGGGAACCCTATTAACCAGATGTGCATGTTTCAAATTACAGGCCTTTACATATCCTCCTCATGTTGGTTTATCCATTGGCACATCAACAGACCCTCAGTATGTGCTTATGGAAGTCCATTATGACAATCCATCATATCTAGAAGGTATGTTCATTCACCCTAACCATAATATTCAGGATTTCAGAATGTACTGCATGTTGATATATCTCATCCTTTCACCAGAACAGGAAAACCAAATTAACAGCAAAACAGAAATCCATTTTCCTCTGATATTGTCCCTATTCATTATCAGATCCAATCCTTCATTCCTTGCACACCAGAAGTCTCGATCGAAATTAATGGAAGTTTTGGATGCACAAAGAATTCTGAATCAGGCCCATCATGACCGATAAATAACTGTTTTATCACTAAATACTTCATATTGTGTCTGTTTGTATCCTGTTCCTTACATTAATAAGTTTTAGCCTTGCTGAAAGATGACTAGCATTAATTCGCTTGCATCGAGTGACCTTGAAGCATACATAATGTAAAAGCAAACAAAAATTCAGTAGAGGAATCAGGGAACAAGATTAAAAAAAGAATAAGTCAGCAACCACAATTGAAGGCAGTTTCTGAAAACTGAACATTCAGGGTGCTAGACAAATCACAGATTAAAGGATGCATATCTTGAAAGATTTACTCTCCTTTTGTAGTATTATTTTTTGTATTTTTTTCAAAAAGTTGAAGAAAGTTACTTAAGTTAAATAGAAGCAAAGGGAATTTTTGCTGTGAAACCAGAGACATTCCAGAATAATCTAAGACATTTCAAAGCTAACTTCTGACAAGATTAGTAATTCATTTTGGATCTTAAACAAATATGTGCTGAGTTACCTGAGAATTTACTGTAACTGGCAAAATGCTAACTGGGTAAAATGTACCACAGCCCCTTTTAATTCTCTAAAGATGAATCATCATTAGTAAACTCATGTCCCCATTAAATCCTCTGCTCATAGCTTAAGAGACCCTCTCTCTCCTATTTTTGTATTAATACAATCAAGTCCACCTAAAATACATTTATTTAACTGAGCAATTTCTCCATTCTGCAAACCTCTGCAAATCTCTCAGATATTGTGAAAACCAGTTTGCACTGAATACAAGAGTCCACATTAATATCATTGACATTTAATGATTTTCCATTAAATATCAGCTGAAAATCAGAGATTTCAGGCTCCAAGGAGAGCACTTAATGTTAATTATTCCTCACAGAACCATTGTTTTGTTTTAATTAACCACACTGTGTAATTTTATGTTTTTATTCTAAATGACTTGTTAAAAAAAAAAAAAAAAGGACATGGGCAGACTGGACTGATGATTTAACTTTGGAAGCCATGGGAAGGATTTTGCCTCCTGCTTTGGCCCCTATATGTTGCCATAAACAGCCAGCAAGGGACAAGGGAAAATTTGCCCAATGGAGGCACAGTATGGATACCACCAAAGGTGGCCCTGTGCTGCCACCGCCGCCCCCTGCCCATCACTACTGCATGCCCTGCTGCAGGAGGCATGCAAAGAGCAAAGGGGTGAGGGCCTATAGTGCACGATGCTATGGGAAGGATGCTGTCAATTAGAACAACTCCTGGCTACCGGACCAGACTAGAATCTTGAGGGCACAGAGTTGTCATAAAGTCACATCTGTCCTCCCTCTTTCTATACTATATCTTCTGTGCAGTTCCTGCTGGCATTGCAGAACAGAATCTTAGCCAATGCCTTCACTGAGTGATTGAGGCCCCTGCAGTGGCAGGGAAATGATTAACTAAGATATACCCAGATAATCCTGGCAAGTGACTTGCACTCTATGCAGCAGAGGAAGGGAACCTGCCCCCCAACCCTCCGAAAGGTCACTGCCAATCTGACTTGGGGAGAAAATTCCTTCCTGTCCCCACATATGGCAATCAGTTAGACCCTGAGCATGTGATCAAGAACCAGCCAGCTAAGCCCCTGAGAGAGAGGATGCTCAGACCCACCTCTGAGCATTGGGCCACCCTATCCAATGTCCTATTTCCAGCCATAGCCATCTCTGATGCTTCAGAAGAAGGAGGCCAAAAAAACCCACCCAAACCCAGAATACATTGGTGCTCCAAAGAGATGAGATCCTACAAGTAGCTCAGAAAGAAAAATCAATTTAGAGTCCCAAGTCCTAGAAGTATTAAAAATCAATATGTTGCTGGGTCCCTTGTCACCTCTGATGAGGTCGTAAGTCATGCACTGTACTGTAGATCAACAATAGTAACTGGTTATGTATAACAGAAATGGAGAAATCAGTACATATCTTATACTCAGTTTGCTAACTCAAACTTGTCAGAACTGGTGCCCAAGATGATACCCCAGGTCCCCAAATAATTACACAGTTTAGATCTTGCATACTTTGGTGAATGGGCACTTTAGAAAAACTATTGGGAGATAGGGAAAGATCTGTCTTAACATATCCCGCTAATAATATTGTATTGACGTAATATATGGTTGCAGTCATCATGTCTGTTATGTTTCTTAGAAGAACTGTACAAGTCCCTGGAAAGTTTCTTGCCTTCTTTGACATTCTTGTTAATTTACTTGGATTTTTAATTTTCTAAGGCAAATATTTCAAAAGGGGGGAGAAATCAAAGAAGGAAGTGACAGAAATGATCATAAAAAATACATAAATGTGACTATACATTTTGATGTATGAAATGGCCTTGGACAAATATCAGTTTGACTCTTATAAATTGTCAGTCTTTATACATAAGGCTTAGCTTCCTTCCGTGACTTCATATTTATGTAGACATGTGCTAGGCTAGAAAAACAACATGTCCCTAGCACTTCCACAGAAAGCTCAACACACACAGTACATTCACTACCAGAAAACAATGGTGTACACAGAGTATAGCGAAAATCTAGAGATGTCCCTGATTATAGCACCAAAAAATCCTTATCTAGTTCTCCCTCCTCTCTCTAGGATTTATACAGTGGATAAGCACGTTCATCATTAAAGGCTCCCTGTGGTGACAGGGATCAGAGAGGTTGCAAAAGAGGCTTGCTTGGTCTCCAATGACATGCTGCAATCTTAAAAGGCTTCTTTACAGTCAAACCAACAGAGAGGAAAAATACCACTGGTGTTGTGAAGGGATAAAGAAACTTATAACTGGAGGAAAATAGATGTCTGTTACCTAAAAAAACCCAAAATGAGTTTAACTGCTTTTCAAATATTTTATTTTAAAATCACACATCCTGCCTTTTGAGATTTTATTATTCACTTTCATAGATTGCCCATAATCTGCCTTTGTGCCCTCCAATTTCCATGTAAACGACTGAGAGGAGCATGACAAACATTTTTCATACTGGTTAACTTGATTCAGATATCAACATACTTTATTTAACAACTTTCTTGTAAGTTACCTTGATTTATTGCTTCCCTGATTCCTGTAAAATATTTAACCCATTTCCAATTTAAAACCTCCCTTGCATGATTTTCATGTAAAAATTATGAACAAATCTGAGAGAAACTCTGTGATTGACTTTTTTTTAAATCCTGATTTATAGCCACAGTTGACAGTGCTCTTTTGTTGCAGGTTTGATAGATAACTCTGGACTGAGGCTATTTTATACTACAGATTTACGGAAATATGATGCTGGTGTTATTGAAGCCGGTCTTTGGGTTAGCCTCTTCCACAATATCCCACCAGGCATGCCTGAATTCATGTCAGAAGGTCACTGCACTCTGGAATGTCTGGAAGAAGTATGTGTCCTGTCTAATACTATTAGGTTTCGGTCTCAGTACTAATTTGTGATGGCATTTTTAAATTAACTTCTTGGGAAGAATAACAAATATTAGTTAAAGTCACTTGAGCAAAGGCACTAGGCACCAAAACTTTGGATCTTTTTGGACATTAGTACCTCCTTTTCAAACAATATAATTTTTAGTATTTTTTAAATTATGATTTTCTCTGTGCTGAGATTATTCTATGAAGTTGATATTGTAATATTCAATATTCCAGTTGTATATATTGATACATATAATGAAGTATTATATAAAATATTAAATTATTTTATATACTTTTTAATATAATACTAGATAAAACATTTCACTCTGCAGAGCAAAGACATCATTGTATAGAAAGCTAACCATGAAGAATTGTAGACAGAGATTAACTAAGATCTTTGCAAAAGCTAAAGATTCTATGTATTGAAGTCACAGTCTGAAAAACAGTGTTAGGTTGATCAATGAAGACTGGTTAAGATGCAGGTACTGAGGTTTTGCTGTGTGTCCCAAAGTATTAAATTGTTCAGTCTCAGTTTCATTAAAAGACCTTTAATGTAGTTTTGAGGAGAGGATTCTGTTCCACTTTGTGTTATTGAGATATGGTATGAAACCAGTGATTAAGGTATTATATCATACTCTTGTTGATATTTTGTCCTATCTAAAGTTGGGACAAGTTTGAATGTATAGTTAATTTAAGCTATGGTTTGGGTTTAAGGCCAAACTAGAGCTAGGATTTGGGTGTGCAACTGACAGTACCAAGATGGTGGTGGTGGTGGTTGTAGCAAATTTCAGCCTAAAAACGATAAGATCTGTTCTTGAGAGGTTGCTGCCATCTAAGGCCACATGTGAAATGAATCTGGAAAACATGTGCTTTCCAATTTTGGATCTAAACCAAAATCAGAACTACAGGGTAGGTTTGGATCTGTGTTTGAAACACTCACACCACTTGGAATTTGGGGATGTGTGTGCCAGATTTGTAAAATCTGATTCAGCCCTATCTTCTGTGCTAATCTGTCAAAGAATGCCTTAAAATTGTTTTGGCTTGGAATGAAAACTTTAGACTTAATTCTGCAGTATTCTGGTATCAGCTCATCTGCAGTTTGGCAGAAGAACGTCTTAAGCAGTATTTCCAAACTTTCATCTTAAACTGCCTGTCTATGCATGTCCTTTCTAGTAATGCGGTAAAACACTGCAAATCATTTGTCACAAAAAAGACACACTCATATGCAGCAGCAGCCCGTAGCCATGAAATGACCATACCATTTAAAAAACTGTATTTTTAAAGGTCAGATTCTATTGGCTGTGTACTCCATTGGATGTGGCACTCCAGTTAATTTTAATGAGAGGTACAAGTGCACATCAGACTAATAAATATTGCTTAAATAATTGTTTTTATTGTACAATGGCAATTTGGTTTTCATTTGGTGTTTTAGATTTGCTGTTTCTCCATATTGCACAGTGCTTATATTATTATAAACTGAGGAAACATACAGTGCATTTATATATTTAACATTCTCACACATCTCTTTACCTTTTGTGCTTGTGATGTACTGACAGTTTTGTTGGTTTCCCTTTGTCAGGCCTTGGATGCTGAGAGGCCAAGTGGGATTCATGTGTTTGCTGTTCTTCTCCATGCCCATCTTGCTGGCAGAGCCATCAGGATGCGTCACTTCCGCAAGGGTGAAGAACAGAAGCTGCTTGCTTATGACGATGAGTTTGACTTCAATTTTCAGGAGTTTCAGTATCTAAAGGAAGAAAGAACTATCTTGCCTGTATGAATCTTTTCATTCTTCCCCTTACCATAGTTTGTGAGCCACAGTGACTAATATTTTGTTCATAGTTAGGACTAATTTTGCTTGTGAAATGACTTTGCTGTCTTACTCACTTCCTGCCTTTCACAAAATCACATTAGAGTTGGGAAAATACTCTAAACAATATCCCATGAATATTTACCTAAATTTTTAAATAATTTTCTTTGTCCATATTCTGATCTCTTTTGTGTTTGGTTTCCACAAACATTTGAACAATTGAATTTTACTGTCACAAATGTTTGTGGAAAGCACATTTTAAACTCTCATATGTGAGTATGCCAGTTTTTTTGCGCATTAATCCAGTCAGGGAAAGGCAACAATACCATATGGCTTTTCTGACCAATTGTAACTAACACAACACATCTTGACTATCAAGTACTTGCAAAGAGCTGTTTATGTTCAACCTCACACACAGACAGGAAATCAGTCAACTAAGTCTTCCATTTATTTTAAATTTTTTATTTGTTGCTAAAGGGGAAAAACTTCATTACTCCATCATGCTCTGTATTGACCTTCATTGAGTAACTGAATCTCCTTAGGGCAAGAAATCATGATGTCTTATTTTCACTGAGGCACTTAGCACACTCCTGAACATTGTAAAATAAATAGTAATAATAATGCACAATTTAAAAAAATACAAAAATCATCAACTTTTTTATAACAAATATATTCAATTCAATCACCATCTATTTGCAGACATTCCACGAGAAGAAAGAGTCTAAATTCATTACAGATTATTCACTCAGCTCTTGTTACCTCCGACTGGCACCTTTTTTGGCAGAGAGGCTCGATTGAGGCTAGACTGAGGGCTCAATTCTGCAGGGCTCTGAGCACTCCAGTCATGATCCAGAAAAGTACTTCATCATGTGCTTATCTTCATGCAGGGGGAGCAGTCCCATTGACTTCAATGTGATGGCACATATTGGTAAAGTTAAGCACCTGGTAATTTTTTCAGAATGAGCCTATTGCAGAAAGTGAGTTAAAAGTGGCAAGAAAAGGTCACTAGAAGTGACTGAATGTTAGCTTAAAACTGTCAGTCTTCCCCTCACAATTCTCTTCATCTCTATCTCTCCTCCCCCACATCAGGCTTCTTTGATACTTGCCCTTCTAAGGTAAGAAACTGAAATGGGACCCTTTATCTAGCTTCCAGTTCAATTTCTACAGCAAAGCCTGGCCACTTCTCAGGTGGAGCTGTGCTTGCAGGGGAGAGCAGCATTTTCCTTTTGAAGTCTGACTGCTAACAATCCAGTGGGACTTCAAAAGAGAAAGCACTACTTCCACCTCCAGAGAAGGAGTACAGGGGTTTGGGAAGGAGAAAGTGGAGGCTGAGAGAGGATTAGAGGTTTGGATGCCTTTTTAAAAAAAGCTTGTATGCAAATTATAGAGAAAAGTCCCTTTTAGATTAAAGAATAAACAGAAATAGACAGGAAAGAGACTGAAAAGCACATTTGCTTGAGTATATTATGAGCAACTCAAAAAGAGAGGGCTGGAATGAAAGTTGGAATTCAACCTTCTCTAAAGTGGCCTATGCCGGCTATAATATGAATCAGCTGCATCTAAATTCTCATAATTTGCTACCAATGATTCCAATATTACTGCTACCACAATACATATAAATAATAATAATAATAACTAATAATACTGCTTATTGCCAGTATGGTAGAACAATTAATTCAAAGTATTCTCCTCAGACATTCCTATCAGTCTCTCTGTCTGTTCCTGCATGTGCTTTTCCTTGGAGTTGTGGAGTTCATACTATTTGTTCTCAAGTATTAGAAGCTTCTCATGCATTTGAATCCTGAAGAGCTAATCACCAACCAAAGAAAGCTTTGCTGGATGTTCTGTAACTACTTGTACTCCAAGGGCCAGGTACTCAGCTAGTGTAAATCAGCATAGTTCCACTGACATCAATGGAGCGTTGCCAATTTCCATTATTCAAGTCATTAATGAAAATGGTGAATAGTACTGGACTGAGAACTGACCCTTGCAGGACCCCACTAGATATACCCTCCCAGTTTAAACAACAAACCATTGACAGCTATTCTTTGAGTAGGGCCTTTCAACCAGTTGTGCACCCACCGTATAGTAATTTCATGCAGACCACACTTCCCTAGTTTGTTTAAGAAACTGTCATGTGGGACTGTGTCAAACGTCTTACTAAAATCAAGATATATCATGTAAACTGCTTCCCCCTTATGCACTAGGCCAAAGAAGGAAATTAGGTTGGTCTGGCATGCTTTGTTCTTGACAAATCCCTTCTCCCTGTCCCCTGACTGCCCGTGAAACCCCTGTCCCTGACTGCCCCCTGCCGCTCCATCCAACACGCCATCTCCTTCCTGCCTGCCCCCTGGGACCCCTGCCCCCAGTCAACCCCTGTTTCCCGCCCTCTGACCGGCCTGACCCCTATCCGCACCCCCACACCCTGACCACCACCCCAAACTCCCCTGCCCTCTATCCAACCCTCCTTGCTCCCTGCCCTCTTACCGCGCTGCCTGGAGCACCAGTGGCTGGCAGCGCTACAACTGTGCTGCCCAGCTGGAGCCAGCCATGCCACCATGCAGCCTCAGGTCAGGCCCCGGCTCTGCAGCTACGCTGCCCCAGGAGCTCGCTGCCCAACTGCCCAGAGCATTGCACCGGCGGCACCGTGAGCTGAGGCTGCGAGGGAGGGGGAACAGCGGGGGTTTGCCCACCTTTGGTCTATAGCAAATCCCTACCCTGACGTCACCCCTATTTTTTACCCTTTATTCAGAGACTCTCTACAGGTCTGCCTCCCACTTCCTCCTGGACCTAAGAACAAGTGTGTATGTGTGTGTGTGTGTGTGTATATATATATATATATATATCTTCTTCAAAGAGTCAGAGTATAGTTAAGATGATGACTGCTCCTAGAACCAATAAGTCCACTTTCTCCATTTCACAACTAATTACATAATTTTATTACAAAGCTGTAAAGGTGTACACACTATCAGAACTACATAGGGAGAGGGAGATTCAGACCTTCAGGTAGGTAATCTCCTGACCATTTCAAGAGAAATTAAATCAGCAGATAAGGGCTAAATAACTCAGCTATCCATATGCAAATAAACATAAAAATCCCCAGAACTGGTGTGCTCTGAAATTCCCCAAAGTATCATATTTCTAGTTCAATCCTGTTCTCTACTTCCACTTACAGGGAAAGTTGTAGGCTTTTGTTGTTGTTTTTGTTTTGTTTTTTAAATCACTAAGGCCAGAAGAGGAGTTTTATAAATCCATGATTCTATTTACAACCCCTTCAGCTTCCCCTCTTTTTTGGGGGTGGGAGAGATGGTGGGGGAGGGGTTATTGCTGTCTAACAAAATACACCTCTTTAAGTAGCAGGCCTATGCCGTGTGGCACTGAATTCTTCACATCTTTCAGTCACAAATTTAGGACTACTTTGTGAGGGGCAGTGGCTGCAGCCACTCTGGCACCATCTTCTTTAAGGGATAAAAAATATTTCTCAAAAAATGTAGGCTTCCCTCTTTTTAGTAATCATTAAACAACTCAGTCAATGAATAAACAAGCACGTGAGAGCCCTGAACTCCTCTAATTAAAGGTCAGACACGAATTGCCCACAAGGCTAATACAAATGTGTCCAGTCAGTACTTCTGCACCCCTCATAAATCCAGTGTTATAATTTCTGATCCATATTGCTTTGCATAGGGACATGTAGACTGTATTTGATTTGGTATAGAAGATTAGTTACTCTGTGAGCTACTGCTTTTTATTATTTAAAAACACGGTAGAGCAATTTAGTAGTCATGAAAATGAAGAATTAATTGAACATACTAAAGACAAAAAATGTGCAACCTTCTCCAAATAAATCTGTCAATATTTCAATCATATCTCGCCACACCTTTTGCCATACCAAGCTCGGGGTTCTCTTGAGGAGAGACTGCCAATCATGGCAAACAATAGGGTGCTTTTATGATGTGGAAAATCTTTTCCTTATTTACACGGATAGTCCCATTGAAATTGGTGAGAGGATTTATCACAAACAAAATATCCGTACTCATAGAGTGTAAGGAATTTGGAACAAGAACCACATCTTCCTATGTGTGAGGGCCTTGGTCGTGACTGGAGCTTTTGGGTGGTAATGCAGTACAAATAATGGACTAGGTTCTCAGCTGGTGTAAATTGACATGCCTTCATTTAAGTCAATGTAGCTACACTAATTTACACCCGCTGAGGATAATGAATAATGAATTAACTAAACCACCAAAGTTTTAGTCTGGGCTAATGTACTGATCCTCTGCTCCTTCAAAAATTCAAATCCCTGGATTCCAGTGTTCTGACCATTATTTGTTAAACCTTTGCAATAGTAAATCATCACTTGAACCAAATGTTATAAAACTTCATAACTGTGAACTTCTTATATTTTATGTTTCAGGGGGATAATTTAATCACGGAATGTCGCTACAGCACTATAGATCGAATACGTATGACATGGGTAAGGAAAGCTTGGGTTGACACTGAAGGCATATTTCTTTGAAATAAATACATAAGTGATATGTTCTCATTTGTAAGCAAAAATAATTTGATATTGTGAAGAGTAAAGCATTATTAAGTGATAGCACCAAGGCTCCTTATGGATTTATGCAGCGATTACTATATATAATTTAACGTTCTCTAATTGTAACTGTACAGCATGCAATTAAGGCACCAGTCTTCCCTTTGGAAGTTTGATCTTTCATGGGACAATGCTTGTTCTGGCTCTTTTTTATTCCTCATTAAAATAAGAAACAATTAATGCCCTTACTAAATCTATCCCCAGGCAAAACATCCATATATCAGCACAGTGGGATGATATTTACATGCATTTGTCTCCTCCATATAATACACAAGTGAGAAATTTGGGGGATTGGCATAATATTTTATTATTAGGTTGAGCAGTAAATATAGAATTAAAATATGCAATCCTAACTACCAAGTCTATTTAGTGCTTGAAAATATGTGTGCTTGCAACTGCCTAATTAATGTGAGTCAAATTCTGGAATCCTTACTTAGTCTGTCCTCAGACAAAAATCCCATTGATTTCATCTGGATGTTTTGCCTAATAAAAAGACTGAATAGGGACTCCAAAGCCAGAGTCTGACTCATAGTAATTAGACAATTAAATGTGTATGTATGTTTCGGTACTACAAATTCTTGGTAGTTAGACTGTTGTATTTTGAGTCTGTGTTTACTGCTCAACCTAGTAATAAAGTATCATCCTAGGCTCAAATATACACTATATGGAGGAGAGTGAAAGCATGCAAATACTGGCCAAGGATCTAATTCTGCAAAGACTCACTCACATGATTAATTTTACACATTGTAAATAATCCTATTGACCTAAGCACCTGAGTAAGTCTTTGTAGGATTGGGTCCAGATATGGCCAGTGCATGTAAAAGTGGGGAGCACCACCTGGATAACCTTCTGCAAAGCCTGTGGAAACTCCTACATGAGACTATTGTGTAGACGGGAGGGGGATGAGTTCTTGAGACATGTTGGGTCATGGAGGTTGAGCTCAAAGAGCAGCTACTGCAGAGGGCATGCTGCCTTCCAAATCCAGAAGATTTTACACCAGTGAAGGTCTCCCTGTGCTTTATGAGTCCCATCAGAGGGGGGACCCAGAACACAAGGTGGCAGGGATATCATTGGCAAGATGAAGGAAGTGTGGGGCCTGGAGTTGTGCCAGAGGGGCTTCTACTGTACATGGATGCCTTAAGATCTTCAGCATTAGGACTGAGACTACCCACAGATCCTCAGGTGCCAACCTCTGACCTTTTCTGCTCTGGCACTGGCCCCTCTCCCTGAGGGTAAAGTAAGTCAGAAATTCCCAGAGTTGAAACCTGAGGAGCTGCATGTCTGTGTGTAGAGCAGGGTAATTAGGAACCTGGTTAGGGCACTCCAGGCAGTACGTAGACATTAGGCTATTGAATGATGGTTTACCGTGACAAGTGAAATAAATATATTTCAGTAGAAAGAGAAGTAAACAAAAAAGTGAGAATTGCGTCTTTTACAAAGATGCCTATACCTTAGTTGAGCCATATCTACCATCCAAGGTTAGAAAGTAATGAGTCACTCTGTTACCTATTCCTTGGTTTTGCACTCTTAACTCAGAATTTAATAATTAATAATTATGTAATTATTTAATGATTAAACTATGCTCTCTGGTACTAACATACCCTTTTGTGGTGAGAAAATACATCATTAGACTGAACACTTCAATTTTATTTTGCATTCTATTCTTCCACCCTATTATGTCATAGAGCAAGATAGTAATAATTCATACCTGGAGCTATATGAAATGGAATGCTAGTATGGAATTACACAATTTGAATTTGTCTTAGCAAAACATGGCTTAAGGCTTTAAGACTAGAAGAACAGAAAATGTCAAATGGAAAAATTACTAAACCATTGTTAATCTTTGTACAGAATTGAATCTGTCAGTATCATCTTGTTGTTTATCAGCTGTAGGCAACCAATCAAGATTAAATTATTCACCTAGGACATATTTTTAGGTTTGTCTTCATGTACCAGTTTTAGGACCAGTTCCTGTTTAACTCAGTCCCATGTGTACTTCACTGAAGTCTAGATACTCTTTTACGTCTTTTCCATCTCTAGCTTCTGTGATTCCGTGAAAGTGCTTGCAAGCAGCATTTGACATTTAGTTATTCCAAGTAGATTTTGCTTGTTGCTGATTAGGATAGCTGAGTTCAATTCCAGCTTTGATAGGGATTTCTTGTGTGACCTTCAGCAAGTCATTTGAAGTTAGATTGTGGTGTCCCTTACATGGCTGCATAGTGGGGTGGGAGGGAGTAAGGCACACCCCGCCCTCCCTTGAACAGACAGGGTAAGGGCTGATCAGAATTGCAGTGGTTGAACTTAGGGTTCACAGAGGCTACTATCAAGATGGTCCCCCCAGTAGATCTTGGCAGAAAAATACAGGAGGAAGATAGATGGAACCGTGGCTTTACCCCACTTATACACTGGACAGCAGAGCTGGCCAGACAGGCTATAGGGGAGTATCTTGCAGGCCTTAAAGAGGCATTTCTTATTTAGTTTTGTACTTCTCCTGAGAAAATAATAAAAGAAATTAAAAAAAAAAACAAATTAACACATTATTATTGTGCTCCCGGCTGCCACTTCAGTTCAACTGAGACTGAATGCCTTCTGGTGGTCCCGCTGTGTGCCAATCCATCAGTTCTGCACTATCCGAAGCCAAACCTGGGGCTAAATGCCACACGTGAATTACTGATCTCTCTGTATCTCAATTCTGTCTGTGTCTGAAAATGGGGATAATACTACTACCCTACCTTGCAGGGGTGTTTTAAGGATAGATCTTCAAATACTTGGAAGGTGCTCAGATACTACTGTAAGGGGGACCATATAGAGAGAGAGACTTTCAACTGTTCTTTTCAAATGTAGTAATGTTTTTTAGAATGGAAGTACAATTGGGTCCTTTATAATTTGAAGTTAGTGGTTGGATATGACAGTGCCACATGGGAGCACATGCAATTTGGAGCACATTCGAGTTGGAGTAAACCTAAACTAAGTGCTGGCAACTTCCATGTAAGTCTCTGGGTCAAACTCTATGATGCAAAAGGTTACAGAAATAGTCTTCTTTGTCTTCCCCTTCTCCCATCGATCAGGGTCAGTAGCTCTTGTTCTTTGTCTCCAGGTGCTCTTGTTGAGTGCCTCTTCCAAGCAGATACCAACCTTCTTCATGTCCTACTTCAGCATCTCAAACCACCCTTTTTTCTAGGTCTTCCTTGTGGTCTTTGTCCTGTGACTACTATAGTTCTTGTACTGTCTGGCCAACATATTCCACATCTTATTGTCTCACGTGACCCAATCATCTCAGTCGATACTCCTTCTTCTTTTCCATAAGGGTGACTTCCTGCATCCTGGCTCATACTGTTTCAGTAAGTAGCTTATCAGCTGTCATCTTACACAGCATCCATCTGCACATTCTCATTTCGGCTGTGTGAAGTAGGAGTTCTCCTCTCTTCCTTGTTGGCCAGCATTCTGACTCATACACCATGGCTGGCTTAATCATGATCTTACACACATTGCTTTTAGTTTGTGTCGTATTCTTATCGCAGAGAGTTCCCATCAACTCCCTCCATTTACATCAAGTGTTCTTCATGCGGCTCCTAACATCCACATTCCCATCATGGCTCAGCAATGAACCAAGGTATTTAAATGTTGCACAGCCTTTAACTTTCTTACCATCTAATTTTATTGTCTTCTTGTTGTGCCTCTTAATGAAGCATCACATGTATTCTGTCTTTTGTCAGCTGATTCATTAGCCATTTTCTTCTAATGCAGCCTCTTATAGTTCTAGATTCTTTTCTAATTCGTATTTATTTTTGTCATAAAAATAAAGGGAAGGGTAACAACCTTCCTGTATACAGTACTATAAAATCCCTCCTGGCCAGAGGCACTATATCTTTTTACCTGTAAAGGGTTAAGAAGCTCAGATAACCTGTCTGGCACCTGACCAAAAGGACCAATAAGGGGACAAGATACTTTCAGACCTTGGAGGGTGGGGATGGGGGTGGCGGGGAATGCTTTTGTCTGTCTGTTCTGTGTGCTTGCCAGAGAGAGATCAAGAAAGCAAGCAATCCAACGCCATTAGAATTAGTAAGTACTAGCAAGGAAATGCATTAGTTTACTTTCGTTTTAGCTTGTTATTTTCTCTGTGCTGAGAGAAAGGTGTATTCCTGGTTTTCTTTTTGTAACTTTAAAGTTTTTGCCCAGAGGGAAATCCTCTGTGTTTTAAATCTGATTGCCCTGTGAGATTAGCTTCCCTTCTAATTTTACAGAAGTGCTTCTTTTACCCTTTTTCTTTCTAATAAAGTTCTGTTTCTTTTAAGAGCCTGACTGATTTCTCTATTGTCCTAAGACCCAGGGGTTTGGGTCTGTGATCGCTTTGTAACCAATTAGTTAGTTATTATTCTCAAGCCTCCCCAGGAAAGGAGGTGTAAGGGCCTTGGGGGATATTTTGGGGGAATAGGAACTCAAAGTGGTCCTTTCCCGGATTCTTTGTTAAATCACTTGGTGGTGGCAGCGTACCCTCCAAGGGCAAAGAGTTTGTGCCTTGGGGAAGTTTTACCCTAAACTGGTAGAAATAAGCTTAGGGGGTCTTTCATGCGGATCCCCACATCTGTACCCTAGAGTTCAGAGTGGGGAGGGGACCCTGACAATCTTAATGATGCAATATAATGTTATTGGTGAAAAGCATGCTCCATGGAGCCTCTCCTCTCGTCTCCCACATCAAGATGAGAGACAGAGGCCCTTTGGTTCCATCTGGCAAAGGGTTCCCTGTTCCCTGTCAGCAACTCCTATCAAGGTTGACAAACTCACTACACCTATTGCTGTCATAGTATCTATCCATAGAGTGTCATGTAAGATCTTAAATGAAAGCCAGGATCATGCTGGCCATTAATATAATTGTGGATCATATTTAAAAAGTTATGTCTATATACTGAATATGTCCTTATATTTTGTATCAAGTTGATATTGCCCTGCAGAGGTGAGAAACTGATAAACATCTTTGGTCTGTCAGGAAATCAGTCTGTCTGTTGAAATGTAAATTGAGCATTGTTTCATTCACAATCACCAATCTGAGCTAAATGCAGATTTAACAAGAAGAAGAGAACAATAGGGGGAAAAGACTTGTTTGGGGGTGCACTTAAAAGGTTTACTTGGACTATAAGATGGGGACAGGGATAACACCCTGTCATCCTGCACTTAAGGAATTAGCTGGGCAGCACAATTATATTTATGAAAATGGGATCCCAAGTTGACCTGTTGGAAATATTGGAAGGAAACTGCTTCAGACAAGGAATTTAACCTGTTACAGATAAGTTTAGCCTCTAAGAAGCATGTTTTGTTTTCTTTAATCATTTCTGTTTCCATTATTATTACTAACTATCTCTTACACCTTAATCTTTAATGATAAACTTACGATTGTTTCACTATATTTATATCTCCATGCTTTGGTAGTATAAAGGACCTTATCAATGAAGCTGTGTGTGTACTCTTTCCTTGAGAATAGCAGACCTGGTAATTACTGTGAGTGTTTAGTGACCGGGACTGGACACTAGTGGGGTACACTTCAGAGGAGCTCAGGGACTGGAATACACCAAGTGTTAAGCTGCAAGGCAAAGTAAGGGCTGGCAGAGTCCTGTGGAGATTGTATGTGTGGGTAAAAGACTGGGGATATCAGGGAGCTGACACCTTGTTTAGCAGAAATAGTCTGTTGGTGTCCATTGGTCCATCAGCCCTCACAGAGAGCACCAGTCGCAACGTGTCATTCATGTTGTTCTAGCCAGTCCTTCAGTCATCCGCTGGCCAGGCTGTCAGTGGCACCGGACACCTGATCCGCATAGCGCACCGCAACACAGAACCCCTTATGATCCACCAGCCTCAGCCTCCCAAGTAGCAGGGATTACAGGAGCACCACTATGCCCAACCCCAGGGTGTCTATTACAGACACAAAGAAGAAAGGGCTTAAGGCTGATCCTTGATGTAGACTTACCCTCACTGTAGCCACAGCTGCTTCCCACTACCATTGTGCTACCCTCATCCATGTCCATGATCGTCTGAAAATATATCTGTAGCAGACTGTGTGACTGTAGGCACCAGCATCACAATTCTTTAGGCACTCTGTCCTAACCCTTCTCTAAATCCACAAACACTAAGTGCAATTCTTTGTATTTCTCCCTGTTCTTCTGCAATATTTGGGTTGCAAACACTGCATCCATGGCTGGCCTTCCTGGCATAAACCCAAATTGGTTGTCACTTATATGAGCTCGAGCTCCTCCCAAACTCTTTTCTCGGTAATTCCTTCCATCCATTTCATCATGTGACTCATTAACTTCATGGGGCTGTAATTACTACATTCTTGCACATCTCCTTTATGCTTGAAGACAGAGACTGATGTGCTCTTCTTCCACTCATTGGGCATTTTTCTAATACTGAGAATTAAGTTGAAAAAATTCATCATCATCACTAGTTCTTCTGGCCTAATACTTTAAATGCCTCTGTTGGTACACAGTCTGATCCCACTGCCCTCCTACATTTCATCATCTTTAGTGCTGTCTGCATCTCCACCGTGATGAGAGATCTCCACCGGTTGTTTGCGCATACTGTCCTCAACAGTTTCTTCACATTCTCTTCATTGAGTAGTTTCTCATAAAACTGCTGCCAACTCCTAATGATTTCACTGCCTTCCACCAGTACTTTTCCATTTTCATCTTTGACACACTTCTACAGCTCCCAAGTCTTCTATGTTTCTTTGCCTAGTCTTGGCTAATTTATATATTCCTTTTCCCCTTCCTTTGTTAGAAGTCCTCTGTCTTGCATCTAAGGCTTTAAATGCTTGATGTTTAGCTTCTGCAACCATTCTTTTTACTGTTTTCTTGTATCCCTCATAACTTTGTTCCATTCTGACTTTCTGCCATTGCTTAAGCCTTTTCTTCTTCTTTGGTGCCTCCTGCACATCACTGGACCACCACCACGTCTCCTTGCCGTAAAATTTCCCTATTTTTGTTTGGCCACAAGCAGCTTGTGCACTTTCTGTGATATGTTTGGATATTTTCCCCCCAACCTTATTGGTATCATCACAGTAGGTTTGGTCATTGTCCAGCCTCCATGGAAACTCATCCTTAAATCTCAGACTAACTTTCCTATCCATAAGCCTCCATCAGTTTATCTTTTGTTCCTCAATTCATATTTTGTCCCCCACTAGTCTTTTCACCCAGAGGTCCATTACACGCAGTCTATGTTGCTCCTCAATTTGCTCTCCCAGGATTACTTAACAGTCTCTCACGTTTTTTTAAATCCCTTCTTCTTGTCAGGAAGTAATCAATCTGGGACCTGCTGGCACCACGCTTGTATGTAATTAAGTTCCCCTTCCTCTTTACAAAGTATATATTGACAACCATAGGTGCTGACCATAGGGAAAAAACCATAGGGAAAAAATGGTAGGTGCTGAGCACCCACTGGCAGCCCCCCTATCAGCCCTCCTCCCCCAGCGCCTCCCTCCTGCCAGTGGGCTCCGCCAATCAGCGCCTCCCCCTCCCTCTCTGTGCCTCCCACCCGCCACAATCAGCTGTTTTGCAGCATGCAGGAGACTCTGGGGGGGGGAGGGTGGGAAGAGCGAGGATGTGGCGCACTCGTGGGAGGAAGGCAGGATGGGGGCAGGAAGAGGTGGAGCAGGGGTGGGGACTTGGGGGAAGGGGTGGAGTCAGTGTGGGGTCTGGGGCAGAGCTGGGTGTTGAGCACCCCCAATCACATTGGAAAGTTGGCTCCTGTATTGGCAACAATCAGACCACAGGCTCTGGCTATCTTTAAGATATCCTCTCCAACTTCAGTTCTTGTTTCAAAGCCTCATCCTCCATGACAACTGTTGTTGCCATCACTGCGTTCTCACACATGTTCATTGAGATCCGCTCCAATAATCAAGTACGCAGCTTGTGGTACTTCACTTATCACTTGATCTAGTGCTACCTGGAATTCCTCCTTCTCGGAATTGTACAACCAACCTGTGGTACATATCCACATATAACATTAAATATGTATTCTCTGCTCACTGCTATTCTAACTTTCATCAGCGGGTCACTCTTCTTTAGAATGTCTAGGTACCTTCTCCTGTAATATTTCTGCTACCATTATTCCTACTCCAATCTTCTTTGCTACTGATTCATGATATATTATCTGGTAACCCTCACTGATGTTCATGGATTTCAACCCCTTCCATTTTGTTTCCTGTATTCAGGCAATATGCACTCTCTATTTCAACATCTTGATTACTTCTCTTGATTTTCTGGTCACAGAAATAGTATGGGAAGGAAAAGGAGGCAAGTGCGATGCTATAACGGTAGTTCCACTGACTTGGCATTCAGTGGTTGAGTATAACAAGTGTGACTTACATATCAGTGAGTTAAAAGTGGTTGACAATGGGAAAAGCAACTAATGGACGGGTGTTAATATAAAATATCCACAGCTGCACGTGAATCATCCCCATTGCCAACTCTTCTTCCTGGTGCAGCAGGGTTCACTGCACTCCAGTGTGAATTTACCCTACCTCACTTCCATCTCACTTTGGAAAATAGTGTCAAAACAAGAGTTCGTGAAAGACTACAAAGGTGTGAAATAGCAGGAGGGTTATTCTGACTTCACTGTCAGTAACATACTGATAGCTGCTTTTGCTGCCATTTATTTTTATACCTGATCAGAGCAATGAGTGGACTTTTAATGTATTTTGTTACAAAGGGACTACTGACTTTTGTTCCTTGATAACTGAATATGCAGAGTAACCTTGCCATATTGGTCCATTATTTCTTTTCTCATGTACGGTTCACTAGCTAACATATTAATTATCATCACTAGCTTTTTCTGAGAAATCATAAGCTTATATTGCTAAAATGTCTTCATCTTCAGGGGGGTCTGAGCACCAGAAACGAAATGTGCCTGTCTTACCTACTGTACTACCCGAGAATCAATCTTACCCGATGTGCAAGTATTCCAGACATAATGGAGCAACTCCAGTTTATTGGAGTGAAGGAAATATATAGACCAGTCAGGTAAGTAGGGGAAATATAACGGGGTGTGCACCTTGTATTCATTCATTAATTCATTTTGGTCTGTGGGATTATTGCACACACATATGATTTTTTTAACCCCTTGTAATAACACAGTATGTTGTCTCATCTCGTATCACTGGCACTACTTGAATTAAACACAAGAAATGCTACTACGTGTTTCCAGCATTTGATGTCTCATGATCGTTGCACTTCTTCTAAGGTATGTTTAGAGTAGAAAAAATGACACATTGCTGACCATGCTTGTCAGTCATGAGGCACTTCCTCCACTGGTATTGAAAAAGGTTTGTCGGGTAGTGTAGACAGAACACAATCATTTTCAGTGTCATTACAAAAAACCTAATGGAACCACGTTACACTTAATTCAATGGTAAGGTCAGTTATCACTAGCAGGTAAAATGTTTTCAACACTAGCTGAGAAGGGTTTGAGGGTCTCCTTTTGCTGACAACCATTAAAACACAGATCATTTTCACAGTGTTTAGGGGCCCTAGTGTAAGGCATTGGGGACCTGATTGTCCTCGGATTAAATCAGAAGTCAAGTTAAACTGAAGTCAGTTGAGTTACATTGACAGAGAGGAGAATCAGGCCCTAGAACTGCTGCTACATCCAAAAGCTAAGAACAATTTGGAAATAATGGCTAGAAAGGATGATGATGGACAAGATAATAAGGTAGAAAGGTGATAGAACAGGAGAGTGGTGCATAGCAGGGGATAAAATGGAGATGGAAAGAGATGTGGAAAAAAGGTAGAGGCTCAGGAGGGCAGGACAGTAGCAAGTAGTAAGAGGAAGTGCAGGGGAAGTAGTAATGAAAAGGGTAGAGGAAAAGAGATCAAAGACAGCAGGAAGAGAATGAAACAAAACAGCAAACAGGAGAGGTAGAAACAAAAAAAGCAGTATTTTTTTATCCCAGTAGAAAAAGTGCCTCTTGAGAGAAACCGCCAAGTGGCACTGTCTCTAGAACAGCCCACTCAGGGATTAGGAAGTTTAGGAGCAAAAGGAGGAGACAAATCAAGTGACGTAAGACAAAATATTGCTTCCAAGAATCTTGCCTTTTGTCGCTGGTGTACATTGTTCCTCTTCAAACCATTTCTGAAATGAAACTTGCTTGGGTGTGTGCTGCATATACTGTGCCTTGATTTACCAAAATGCACACTTAGTGTTGCAAAGCAAAAATGTTTGTAGGAATAAAAATAGATTAAAAGAAAAAAGGAAAGAAAAGGTTATTTTTTGTCACGTTGCCAATAACGTTTCCCCTAAGCCACAATTTGTTACTGTTATACTGTTACGTACACCACCACCACATTGAAGCTGCTGGAAGTAGTAAATGCCTTCAATTCAGGCTAAATAAGGGAACATCTAAATGCCCCTTTGTTTAGTGGCATTTGAAACAATGGAAAATCATCACCCAAGATCTAGATCGCATGCAAATCTGGGCAGTGTCTGAACCATGCAGCGCAAGGAGTTTCCTGGGTGTCTGATAACAAATGCAGGGACGGAGGATTGATTTGATTAGAACTGTGTGGGGTGAGAAGCAGCAGAAACACCAGAGAAGCAAGCAGAGAAACAGCAGACAGCCGAGGAGAAAGCAAGAACAAACACTGGGAATATAGCCCTCAGACAAAGCCTAGAAAGCAGGGCTGTGTCCTTACCCATACGCAAAGTACGCAGCTGCATAGGGGGTGCCCTGCGCAGCTGCGTGCTGCTCCAGCCCCTGCTCCAGCTCTTTTCCAGGACCTCCGCCCCGCCCCACCTCTTCCTGCCCCTGCTCTACCCCAGCCCTGCCTCCACTCCCCTGAGCTCTGCGCAAGGGCAGAGGATGCACTGACTGGTCGCCGGAAGTGCAGCGACCTGGCCCCAGCTGCGCTGCTGGTGAGTGCTGGGGGTGGTTCCCCCCTGCCTCCCAAGCCAGCCCCGTCCACTGCAGGCCTTCCCCCCCCACTCCCGCCCACAGAGGCCTGGGGCCCCACACTCCCCCTCCCCGCTGGGGGGGGGGCTGCGTAGGGCCCCAGAATAGCTAGGGACGGCCCTGCTAGAGAGAGCGCTTTTTGGGTAAAGTGTTGGCTAAAAGAGGCTTGTAACAGTGAGCAAAGAAACTGTTTTCCTGATGTTTGATTCCTCCTGTGTTCAGGGAAACAGGCCTCTGCATATATTCTGTGTAAATAAACAAGGACTGAACCAAAGAAATACCTGGCGTGAACTGAAATCTGTCTCTCCTCCTAACAGAAACAACCTGCAAGACTGAAGACTCAGCTGGAATATGTGGGGGGGGGGGGGGGGGGGGGGGGGGAGGAGTAAACCACCTGTCCCATGAATTTGCAGTGGGTGTGGAACTCGTAAGGTTAAATGATGTATTGTGGTTTGGCCATTAAAATGGCAGGGCCCTTACCTGCTTCACTATGGTTGTATCAGAGAAAACAAAAAAGTTTCACTACATATTGTTAGTGTTGGGAAGAAATTCTCTATAAAAAGCCAATCATCATCATGACTAAACTTCTACATTACTTTTAAACTGAAATAAAAATAGCTATTTTTAAAAATCCCATTGGACCTGACTCCTACAGCTTTTGATTTCAATGGGACAACTTGCAAGATAAAGCATTGTTCTCTAGGAGTAAGGTAGAATTAGGCTTCCAGAAATTAAAGTTATATGTTTTCCAGCACAACACAACTTTTAGGTTTTGGTAATTAAAAGAAGAGGGAAGGAAGGTTCCTAGAATTACTATGAATAGATTTCTTAAAAATTAATAAACAGGTTTTTTTAACATTTAAGTGTTCCTTGTGGTGGTGTAAATCTGAAAAGCAAAATTGAAGGTCAGAAATTGAAAGTGATTATAACCAAAAGGGAGAATGGTCCAGTCTAGTTACACTGCTCAAGTTGAGTGAACTACAGAAAAATAAACAAATAATGAAATGGTGAAAAGTAAATTTCCATTATTAAAAAATAGTTTCAATAATCTAAGATACAGGTAAGGATTTTAAAATATGATTAATAACCCAACAGTGTCCTATTAACTTTACATTTTAAAATTTGTGATCTCACTATATATAAAGTATCCAGTAAACGCTCACAAAGGCTTTTAAGACTATTATTCCAGAGAGCTTTGATGTACAAAATTACTGATCCCAGTTCTAAACTCTGTCAGATGCACAGGAATAAGAAGAACCTCACAATACAATACCAGCTGCTGCTCTCACGCTGTCAGTATTCACAATCTCCCTTGACAGCTAAACAAACACATTTTCTAATTTAGTGCTAGCACAACCAGCTTTCTGATCTCATGAACAAAATATTCTAATAAATGATGTGTTATCTTGAGTGTTCATTCATATCACTGTTCTTAACAAGAAAATGCGCATTTGGCCTGAGGAAAGAAAGATGTTTTGAATAAAGTAAGTAGGCAGACTCTCTGCCTGAGATGGAACAGTCATTAAAAGAAGAGATTATTAATGCTCCTAGTATTCATAACCTAATCTACAGTTCTTATTGCATTAAGCATTACCAGCCTAAGAATATGTGGCCTGATGCTGATCTCACTTAAACCAGTATTACTAGTATAACTCCACTGACTTGGTTAAGTTACTCCTGATTTACGCCAGTGAAACTGAGATCAGAATCAAGCCTCTGATGGCTCAGATTAGAACTCTTTGTCCCTAATATGTGTAAATCAGGAGGAGTTCAAGTGAAATCAGCTGTTACACTGTTGTAAAAGAGGTGTGAGAGCAGAATCGTGACCTTCCATCTATGGCAGTGGGGTGCGAGTACGGCAGAGGAGGCAGTACAGTGTTAATAACAAATGGGATATAGCTTTATTGTAGAAGGCATAGGTCTGATTAAAATATTTTAAACAGATGAAATCATGCCTTCATCCAAAGAACTAATAAATCTGTGTTAAATAAAGTTTAATCACAATCAATTCTCCACTAACAAAATTCAGATTTCCGTTTAAAAGTATACCATACACCATATATGACTTTCCATTCCCCTCATTCTGTCTCAGCACCTGGGATCGTATCCCTTTAAAGAAGGCTAAAGTTATAGAAAAGGTTTTCCTTATGCCTACCTCTTAGTTCCTTATACCCTGTCTCTCTCTTCCTTAGAAGAGTCACAGAAGATCCAGTTTGACTGGGGGCCAAATTTTCTATCCCACTCTATCACCTTTGCATATCTCAGACTGTGCACAGAGGACAGAATCAGGCCCTTCTCTTCTGTGGGGGGATCCCCCTGGCATGGAAGAGTCCTCAGAGGGCATAGAGCCAGCGTAGCAAACTTCTGCGCCATCCTTTCCCACAGTCCTTGGAGCAGAGTGTGTGCTGGGGGTCTTCTTGGAACATATCAGGAGCAGGGAAGGAAACGTGTCTAGAACCTGCTGTGCTCTGACTGTCCTCATTTGGGCCCTTTGGCACATGTTAAATCAGCCCCCATGCAGCTCTAACTTCCTCTGAGGCTGGGAATAGGATGAGAATCAGGGAGCTGTAACTAGCTTTCTGACAGCACACATCCTCTCCTCCTCTGTGCCAAGTGTCTGTTCCATGCAGCAGAAAATGTGACCCATTGTCTTTTGAGGAATTAACAGTGGAAAGATTTGCACTGGATTTGTTTTCTCCTTTTTTCAGTTTGCAGATATTTTATCTAGAACCTGTGGTGATTTTCTTTTTGTTTTTTACTTGAGAAAAATTCCTTCCCTTTACCAAAGCCTGATGGGGCAGATCCTCAACTGCTATAAACTGTCACAGCTCTAGTGAAGTCAATGGAGCTTTGAGAATTTACATTATCTGAGGATCTGTTTCCACATGGTTGCAGGTAACATAATACAGTGGTGCAGTAGCACTACTATAGTTAAGGTTGTATCATGACTTCTGTTTAAAAGTTGACCTCTTTAAGTCCTCTAAAATCCACGTTCTTAGTGAGATTCCTTTGAAATTCGGTGTGCCTGAGGAGGATGCAGAGTAAGATTAATGACCCAAATTAGGGGTCAAAGCTAGCAGACTGCAGAGATGTAAGATCTGAAAAAAACAGCCATTCTTCAAAACGTTTCTAGGTGTTTTTTGTTGCCTAGAACTAGAGATAAAACTGTTGACGTGATGCAGGACAACATGGTCTCAACCTGTTGAGTTTAACCAGTGTAGTGCATGGCACCCACTAGATCTTTGGGGACCCAAATTGAGATGGTCTGGGTTTACTTCGTCCTGTCTCAGTGCAGGGAGCTGGACTTGATGACTTCTCGGGGCCCCTTCCATCCCGACATTTCTACGATTTTATGATTTCAACAACTGTGGGGTTGGCAGAGTAAAAGGTGTGTTTGTTAACAGTGTACTGTACTGGGGCACTGCTGAAAGAGGGCAGAGTTAAGGTTGTGTGGGCAACCCTAATTGAGTGTTTCCTGGTTTTCAAAAGTTTTGAGTTTTTCTGAACTCAACATTCTGCAGCGGGATGACATACCAGCAAGCAAACTTAACTCTGTGCTAATGTAGTTTTCTGCCATTGACTATAAATTGAGTATTAGTCACATTCAAAATTAAATAAAAATAATGATAGCACAAAAGGTTAATAATCAATTTGCTTTTGTAAAAAGGGTACTGTATATACCTTTGCTTATGAATGTTAATAACTTAGTGAGGAATTTTTCTTTTATTCAGGACATGGCCTTTCATTATCAAGAGTCCAAAGCAATATAAAAATCTCTCTTTCATGGATGCGATGAACAAGTTTAAATGGTCCAGATCAGCAGGTCTCTCCTACAATGAGCTTGTTCTTAGACTGCCAGTGAATGTGAGATGCTCAAAGACTGACAATGCAGAATGGTCGGTAAGTCTAATCCTGCATTAGCTGTCCAAGTGCTATTGAAGACGTAACAATACTATGAATACAATGGGGTTCTCTCTGATTGAAGCATATGGGAGTTACTGTGCTTGAATTGATGGGGAATATGAAGTTGGTTAAATGCCTTTCCCCCAACTACTCATGGCTGTTGAAAAACAGTTGAAAAAGTTTGGAAAAGTTGGAATATACTATCTGTATTTTCCTTTCTTGAGCACTGACAGGATATTAAATGACTGAAAAATCAGGACCCTAGTCAGTACATGGAATTAGTAATAGAATAAGGAGCCTTTCATCACCTCTGGGCCATAGGTTATGGAGTCTACATCTCTCACCTTAGGAGTTGGTCTTCTAGCTCAGTGATGAGGTGTGTTAGTAGGCCAGGGAAGGGAAATTCACATTGTTTGCCATATTTTCTCTGTGTCCTGTTGCAGGATTTCAGTCTCCAAGGATGTTCCTTTCTGATTCTCCCTGAGCACTAAATTCACTTAGAAATGTAAAGTAAAAAGTAATCCTCCACTGAGTTAATAGCAGCTCTAAATGTCTATTGACAGTTTAACAGTCCCTCTGGGAAAAAAATGAATGGCATGGCTACCTGAACTTGCATTGACAAAGTACCATTAGAACACCAATGTAGCATCAGTGGAGGAGACATTGCAAAAATAAATGTGCTTTGACATTTTATTGCATATTTGACTCCATTATAAACAGATTCATGCATCAATTCTTCTCTGTATCTGAGCTCTGCTGAGCATGAGAGGGGAGTGCATCATGGACCCAGTTATGTGCTTGATTCTGTGCTTACCCAGCATGGGCATGAGTTAGAGAAGCCTAGATGCAGTTCTGTGTCATTGATGATATGATCTGTAAGCACAGAGCTGTCAGTGGTGGATTGGCAAAGCAGTGCTCTCGCCCCAACCCTGAATAGCTCCCTCCATCTCCCACACCAATAAGAGTGGGGACAACTGGCATAGGAGATTTATGCCATTGGGGGAGTTTCCATCCTCCAGGGGAATTCTCGACTCACTAAAATCCAACCCCCTTATACCTCCTGAGAGTTTCAAAAGGGCAGGAGTATAATGCAGAATCTAGCCTTCAATGTCCCTAGAATTCTTAGAGTTGTCATATTCATACATTATAAGAGAATCTAACATTGATCAGATTGGCGTGACTTTAGGATGGAACTGAAATAATTCATGGTTCATTATCAGTACAGCTCTAACTATGCATAGTATGATATTACTAGAACTATGAGATACCTTCATTGAAATTATATAGTGTGTGAGAGATTTTTATGAGATGTCTGTAAAATAGTTCTGATTTCATCCTAATGTTTGCTGTACTACTGAAATTCTATGAAAAGTAATTACAGACACTACATGCAAAATGTTCCCTGTTCATGGTTAAATAGCTTGGCTGCTTTAATTTACTTAAAACAATAGTAAACACAAAATGCACAGCCAAAATAATTTCATTATTTATTTTTTGGGGGTTCTAGCAAAGAGACTGGAAATCATATATGGAAATTATATCAGATATGGGGAGGATTTTCTATTTTCTCTACTCTTCACTTATTGGACAGCAATATTTGCAGCATTACAGACCCAAGTCAGGATGATCTCAGTAGGATCTGAGGGTGATTGACTCTATATTTTTATCATTAGTTTCTTTTTTCACCAAGTTACATCCATTAAAGCTAAGAGCAGGATATCTTTCTTTCTTTCTTTCTTTCTTTCTTTCTTTCTTTCTTTCTTTCTTTTCCATAACTAGTATTGCAGTTAGCCATCCTTCAACAAGATGAAGGTAAGAGCTCCATACTGGGTCAGACCAATGGTCCATCTATCCCAGTATCTTGTCCCCTACAGTAACCCATACCTGCACTTCATGGTGAGTGTACAGAACAGGGCAGCTGGAGTGATCCATCCCTTTCTTCCTCTCCTGGCTTCTGATAGTCAGAGGTTTATGGTCTCCCCAAGCATGGAGTTGCAGCCATGCCCATCTTGATTAATAGCCATTTAACATCTCTAGTTCTTTTTTTGAATCCAGTTATACTTTTGGCCATCTCAACATTGCATGGCAGTGAGTTCCACAGGTTAATTGTGAAGTGTGTGAAAAAATACTTCCTCTTGTTTATATTAAACATGCTGCATATTAATTTCATTGGGTAACCCCTGGTTTTTGTATTGTGGGAAAAGGTAAATAACACTTCTCTGTACACTTTTTCCACACCATTCATGATTTTATATCATATCCCCCCTTAATCATCTATTTTCTAAGATGAAGAGCCCTAATCTTTTTAGTTTCTCCTCATATGGAGCCATTCCATACCCTTGATCATAGAATCACAGAAGTGTGAGACTGGAAGAGATCTCAATATGTCATCCAATCCAGTCCCCTGAATTCAAGGCAGGGCTAAGTAATAACTAGACCATTCCTGACTGGTGTTTGTCTAACCAGTTCTTAAAAACCTCCACAACCTACATAGGAAAGGAGTACTTGTGGCACCTTAGAGACTAACCAATTTATTTGAGCATAAGCTTTCGTGAGCTACAGCTCACACACGAAAGCTTATGCTCAAATAAATTGGTTAGTCTCTAAGGTGCCACAAGTACTCCTTTTCTTTTTGCGAATACAGACTAACACGGCTGTTACTCTGAAACCTACATAGGCAATTTGTTCCACTGCTTAACTGCCCTAACAGTTAGGAAGTTAGGTTAAGTTTTTCCAAACCTAAACCTCCCTTACTGCAATTTAACCCATTGCTTCTTATCCTGTCCTCAGAAGTTAAGAACAGTTTTTCACCTCCTCCTTATAACAACCTTTAATGTACACCTCTACCCCGATATAACACTGTCCTCGGGAGCCAAAAAATCTTACCATGTTATAGGTGAAACCACGTTATATCGAAGTTGCTTTGATCCACCAGAGCGCGCAGCCTTCCCCCCTGCCCCCCGCAGAGCACTGCTTTACCGCGTTATATCGGAATTAATGTTATATCAGGTCGCGTTATATCAGGGTAGAGGTGTACTTGAAAACTGTTATGTCCTCACCTCCACCCTTCTGTTCTCCAGACTAAACAAACCCAGTGTTTTCAATCTTCCTTCATAGGTCATGTTTTCTAGCCCTTTAATCATTTTTGTTGCTCTCCTCTGGACGTTCTCCAATTTGTCCACATCCTTCCTAACTATATTCTTTTTGAGATGGAGTGACCAGAACTGGACACAGTATTTAAGGTGTTGGTGTACTATGGATTTATATAGTTGCATTATGATATTTTCTATCTTATTTTCTGTCCCCTGCCTAATAGTTCCTAACGTTCTGTTAGCCTTTTTGACCACTGCTGCTCATTGAGTTGAAGTTGTCAGAGAACTATCCATGATGATGCCAAGATCTCTTTCTTGAGTGGTAACAGCTAATTTAAAACCCATCATTATATATGTATAGTTAGGATTGTGTTTGCCAATGTGCATTACTTGGCACTTATCAGTGTTGAATTTCATCTGCTTTTTATTGCCTGGTCACGCAGTTTTGTGAGATTCACCTGTAACTCTTCATAGTCATCTTTGGATTTAACTGTCTTGAATAATTTTGTATCATCTACAGACTTTTTTTAATTGTTTGCTCCCTTTTCCAGATCATTAAAGAATTTGTTGAACAGCACAGGTCCTGGTACAGATCCTTGAGGGAGCCTGCTGTTTACCTTTCTCCATTGTGAAAACTGACCATTTGTTCCTACCCATTGTTTCCTATCTTTCATCCAGATACTGATCCATGAGAGGACCTTCCCTGTTATTCCTTGACTACTTAGTTTCATCAAGAGTCTTGTCAAAGACTTCTGAAAATCCAACTATATTGTATCCACTGGATCACCCATATCCACATACTCATTGACTCCCTCAAAGAATTCTAATAGATTGGTGAAGCATGATTTCCCTTTACAAAAGCAGTGTTGACTCTTTCCCACAAATCATGTTATCTATGTGCCTGATCATTCTGTTCTTTACGATAGTTTCTACCAATTTTCCCAGTACTGAAGTTAGGCTTATCAGCCAGTAATTGCCAGAATTGTGTATGGAGTCCTTTTTTAAAAAATGGTGTTACATTGGCTACCTTCCAGTCACGTGGTACAGAGGCTCATTTCAGCGATAGGTTACATACTACAATTAGTAGTTCTGCAATTTTATATTTGAGTTCCTTCAGAACTCATAGGTGAATGCCATCTGCTCCTAGTGACTTCTTACCGTTTCATTTATCAATTTGTTCAAACCTCTTCTATTGACTCATCAATATGGGACAATACTTCAGATTTCTCGCTCAAACAGGGTAGCTCTGATGTGGATATCTCCCCCACATCCTCTGCAATGTAGACCGATGGAAAGAATTCTTTTAGCTTCCCTGCAAAGGCCTTGTCTTCCTTGAGTGCACCTTTAACACCCTGGTCATCCAGAGGGCTCCACTGCTGTTCGGCAGGCTTCCCGCTTCTGATATACTTACAAAAATTCTTACTATTAATTTTTGCATCTTTAGCAAGTTGCTTCTTAAATTCTTTCTTGGCCTGCCTTATTTTACTTTTACTCTTCACTTCCCAGAGTTTGCACACCTATCCTATTATCCCTATTAGAAGGATTTGATTCCTAAATTTTAAATGATGCCTTTTTTTCCTCTAACAATCTCCATTATTCTGCTGTTAAGCAATGATGGCATTCTTTTGGTCCTCTTACTGTCTTTTCTGATTTGGGGTATACATTTAGTGTAAGCCTCTATTATGGTGTTTTTAAATACTCCCCATGCTGCTTGCAGACATTTCACCCTTGTGACAGCTCCTTTTGGTTTCTGTCTAACAAGCATCCTCATTTTTGTATAGTTCCCCTTTTTAAAGTTAAATGTTACTATGGTGGGGATTGGGGGTGGTTTTTTGGAATTATCTTCCCTACAATTATGTTGAATTTACATTATGATCCCCTTTACTGAGCAGTTTAGCTATAGTTTCCTCTTGGACCAGATCCTGTGTGCCATTTAGGTCTAAATCAACAGATTCCTTAATCCTGATGAGGGCTGAATGGCCAAGAGGTCAGTGATCTGATACAAGAAAGGAAGAAAATCTTAATTCTGAGGGTGTTAATTGAAAATATTTAATCCCTCTTTAGGGTTGTCATCTCAGTCTGTCTTAATTTTAAATGTTGTGTTTATTAAGATTAAGTGACTGTTTATTTCTAGTACTCTAAGGAGAGAGCAACTTCAAAACCAGCCCATCAAGCCACAAACCCATCTGTTGCATTTCCAAAGGCTAAAAAACGTGTGTCCTAAGCTGCTGGAGTCTCATTTTTCATGGAACTCCTTTATTTATCTCAAACATATTCATGTTTGTTTTTAATTCAAGTTGTTGCTCATCTTAATGGGGAGTCCACTGCAGGAAACACACAACCAAACAGTGTATACCATCCCACTCTTATGTCAAAGCAGGGGCAGATGGGGGTTGTGGGAGCTGCATCACAATGACATTGAGGTGACGAGGAGGACTCTCTGAAGATTATACTCCATCATCTTTATTATGTGCAATAGTCCCTTCCATTTCACTCTTTGAGGGGGATGTGCAGAGAAAACTGCAAGTGAGGACAGCATGAAAGCTGCTGCTCCTGAAGAAACCTGAGCTAGAGCCCCAAGAGGACTTAGGCACCTAAAGCCCAGTTTTAAGCACCACTGCCAATCTACAAAGCCCCCACTCAGCTGCCACCTAACTCTGTAGGTGCCTAAACTCATTTTGTGCCCTAAATTTTTTGTTTTGGAAGTTCCCAAGATACCAAAGTTTCTGCCTCTGGGCATGCGCACAGCTGCCTCACTCAAGGCACTATCTTCCACCTGAGCCCCAATTTGATCCACGAATCAGTGAAAGATCGACATCCTTCTGCCTATAGGGACCAATCCAGTAGGCATGCTCAGAGGCTATCTAGCGCTATACAAAACAGTCGGGGGGGGGAAGAGGGGTAGTCGTAAAGGAGGCCCCTCCCTCATCACCGTTAGCCCCATGATTAGGGTGCTCACCTAGGATGTGGGAGATGTCCAGTACAAGTGCCCCCTCTGCCCAATGAGAAGAAGGGGTTTAAACTGGGATCTGCCGCCTCTCAGGTGAGTGCTTTAACCATTGGGCTACATGGAGAGACTTTTATTCTTTCTCTGGCCCAATTAGTATGTAATTAAAGTGGAACAACTTCAACAGGAGAGACTGAGAAAGCCCTACATTAGAATATCCCTCCCCCAGCCCTTCTGTGTGGAGTTGCCCTTAATGGACAGGCTGCAGAGGAGTTATGCTGATTTATGCCAGCTGAGAATCTGGTCCAGAATATATTGATGCGTTGATTGAGTTTGACAACTACAGAGGTGGAGGCACTACCGCAGTATAAATATTAAATAATAACGTTTCTGATGGAAACATTGGACTACTTAATGAAACAGAAACTACCTATCTTTTATATGATAGAAAATCTGACCATTTTCAATATTTTTTTAATTGTAGATCCAAGGCATGACAGCTATACCTCCTGAAATTGAGAGACCATACAGGACAGAGCCAGTAATATGTATCTCATCTTCCTATTTACATTGCAGTCTATTCCTTAACCTGTTGTTCAGTGCATGTGTCACGGTCAGTACCCTTAGGAACAGTTGGCCCTTTGTATAATAATTTAATTGTTTTCATGTATGTTCTGTATGCCATGCAACTCCAGATATGTTTGCACTGTTGCTATTGTAGATTTATTTTTTTACATATTAATAAACCAAATTTACTAGTTCAAAATAAAATGTTTACTTCTTCTGAAAACTCTGTTTATTTTGTTTTTTAATGTACAGTATGTGTAAAGAACAGTAGGTACACTGCTACGTTACATTATCAAAATTGTTTCCCCTACAGTTTTGTTACAGCTTATCCTGTCTTTTCACACAGTGTTTCTAGAAACAGCTCTGTATCCAGATAAAATTAATAAACTAAAATTTAAGTAGTTCACCTTAATCAACGTGGAGTGTGCTGTATTATTTTGTCTTGGTTCTTGAGACTGATGTAGGGCTTGATCCTGCAAACGCTTATGTACCTGAGTAACTATACACACCTTGGGCTGGCTCTCCCCCTGCTGCGGTAAAATTCCCAAGAGAGAGCTTTTGGGGAAGGAATTTCGGCGGGAAATCCCTTGCAGACTCTCTCCATCATAGTCCCTTTGAGGGGAGGTAGGGTGCACGGTTTGTCCTCCATGGAAAATGGTGCAGGGCGGAACCCCAGGGATCATTGTAGAGGCAAGAACTATCCATGCAGAGACAATTTGTCTTTGCATGGGCTCTGGCCCTAGGAACCCTCCCTCCCAGCTTCGGGCAATGGAGTGTAGTTTCTCCTCAGAGGTGTAGCACAAGCCGCCTCTCTGATCTTGCTAATCAGAGTGGCTTTTCCCTCCCAGCATGGATTGGGTCCCGAGTTCTTTGTTGCAATGTCTGGTGCCTCCACCCAAGGTGACTCTTCTCTGTGCCTGGGACACAAGGCATGCTGTTTCAGGGAAACAACTAAGGGATATCTGCACTAAACTTGTTTCCTAACTGATTGGGAGCTTCTGGAATGAATCACAAAGACCCCGTATATCATTTTAAAGTAAGATTCCACAGACCACTGGTTTAATCTTGCAACTTTCAGAACACAGCATGTGGCTTCTTCCTTTGTAGCTTACTGCCCTCTCCAGTCAATACCAAAACCTGGGATGGACTAATGTGACCCAGCTGCTATACTCGGTACTCTAAAAGACTGGCAAAGATCCCAGGCTGGATTTTCCGCCAACACTACGGATTCTACAATGGCACAGCTGTAGCACTATAGCTATGTTGCCATAGTGCCACCGTACACGGACAGAAGGTGTTTTTCCATCGAAATAATTAACCCTCCTCCTGGAGTGGGAGTAATTAGGTTGATAGAAGACCTAGCTACATCTACAATGGGGGTTAGTTTGGCTTAACTGTGGCTTGGGGTGTGAATTTTTCACACTCCTGAATGGCATACTTAGGTCAATCTAAATTTTAAGTGTAGACCAGGGTTAATACTATACTGTTAACAAGGAGTATGATACAGTACACAAGAAACAAAATACAGTCATACAAATCCCAACAAATAAAATGCCACACCCAAAATAACAGTGTAACAAAGAGGGGTCTTGACTGGTGACAGGAAACAGAGGCTCTAGGGAGGGAATCATAGAATCATAGAATATCAGGGTTGGAAGGGACCTCAGGAGGTCATCTAGTCCAACCCCCTGCTCAAAGCAGGACCAATCCCCAACTAAATCATCCCAGCCAAGGCTTTGTCAAGCCTGACCTTAGAAACCTCTAAGGAAGGAGATTTCACCATCTCCCTAGGTAACGCATTCCAGTGCTTCACCACCCTCCTTGTGAAAAAGGTTTTCCTAATATCCAACCTAAACCTCCCCCACTGGAACTTGACACCATTACTCCTTGTTCTGTCATCCGCTACCAGTGAGAACAGTCTAGATTCATCTTCTTTGGAACCCCCTTTCAGGTAGTTGAAAGCAGCTATCAAATCCCCCTCATTCTTCTCTTCCGCAGACTAAACAATCCCAATTCCCTCAGTCTTTCCTCATAAGTCATGTGTTCCAGTCCCCTAATTATTTTTGTTGCCCTCCGCTGGACGCTTTCCAATTTTTCCACAACCTTCTTGTAGTGTGGGGCCCAAAACTGGACACAGTACTCCAGATGAGGCCTCACCAATGTCGAATAGAGGGGAACGATCACATCCCTCGATCTGCTGGCAATGCCCCTACTTATACAGCCCAAAATGCCGTTGGCCTTCTTGGCAACAAGGGCACACTGTTGACTCATATCCAGCTTCTCGTCCACCGTAACCCCTAGGTCCTTTTCTGCAGAACTGCTGCCTAGCCATTAGGTCCCTAGATCCTATAATGTGTTATGGTTAAATAATATATACTTAAATATTAATAATACAACATATTCCCCACCTCTCAACATTCACAGATGTACCACAGCCCTCAGCTCTCCCCTGGCATCTTCCCAGGCAGACGGAATGCATAGGATGAGTCCAGAGATGAGTGTATGGAGATGAGAGGAATGGTGTCCCTAGCCTCTGTTTGTCAGAGGGTGGAGATGGCTGGCAGGAGAGAGATCACTTGATCATTTCCTGTTAGGTTCACTCCCTCTGGGGCACCTGGCATTGGCCACTGTCGGCAGACAGGATACTGGGCTGGATGGACATTTGGTCTGACCCAGTAGGGCCATTCTTATGTTCTTATGTATCAGCACTGCAAACGGACAGTTTAGAGAACAAAAGGACCCCTCTGACAGTCTTTTCACTCTTGAATGGGCAGGGTTCTCTCTCTGGTCTGGAGCCTTGTGGAGATCCCAGCTGGCTCTAGGTAGCTGGCACCAGGTTGGTTCACTGCCTCTCTGGCCACTGATCTCCACAAGCCTGGAACTGCCTGATCCATGCACTAGATCCCACAGCAGTTCACACCCTTTGTGGGGACTGGGAGCTAAGCAGAGACTCCCTGAGCTGTTCTGCTTCTTGCTCTGCTCCAAAGTTAAAAGCCAAAACTGTTACTAAAAAGCCTTGTTCCTTTGTCTCTGAACCAGGCTGTCCCCTCCCCCTGAGGGGGTTGAGCAGTCCTGTCTCCTTGTTGGCCCAGAAAACTGTCTGTATAAATCACCCCATGTTCAAAAGCCTTCCTAATGCAGGAGCTTTCCATTTACTCTGCCCTGCCCTGGATTCTAAACATGCTGGAAAATGATGTCCAGAGGCTCTGGAGCCAATTTTGTTGTGGTCCATAGGCTAGGGCCCCTAGGATATGTCTACATGGCAATAAAAGAGCCGCGACTGGCCTATGTCAGCTGACTAGATGTTCTGGCTTGGGCTGAAGCCTGGGCTCCAGGACTTCACAATGGGGGAGGGTCCCTAAGCCTGGGATCCAGCCTGAGCCCTGAGCCCTACACTGCAATTTTATAGTCCTGCAGCCCAAGCCCTGCAATTCCAAGTCAGCTGACGTGGGCCAGCCCCAGGTGTTCTACTGCAGTGTAGAGACACCCTTTGAGGCTCAGTCCAGCATTCCAGGAGCTGATTGATATACTCCCAAAGGGTTAGAGTAGCTTCTTTTTCTGCCTTAAAATGAGAGCAGATACTGAAAAGGGTGATGTCCTGTCTCTTGTGAAAAGATAACATCTCTTTGGGGAGGAAATTAGGACCAGACCTAAGCACCACCTTCTCTGCAAGGAAGATAAGACAATGAGGAAGAATGCAATGCAGTGCTGCTAAGTCTCTTGTGTAAAGAGCCAAAATGATGGCCATTGTGAACACCACTTCCAAATGAAGAGAAGCACTGAAGAATGGGTGAGAAGATGAGAATATATAGGTGAACCAAAGCCTGATTTAGGGTTCAGGATGTGTATAGGGACCTACCTATCGGGTGTAATGTACAAGGCAGCCTCATTTAAAATAAGACATTCTAGGGAGAGTTCCAAAGGGAACTTCTCTAATGCTACTTCTCAGTGATACAACCTGCACTCAGAAGGAGAAAAGAATCCTCATCAAATGCCCGAGGAATTTCTAATGCTGGAGCTGGGAAGCAGTGATACAGGAAGTCCATAAATGCCCTGCACTTTCCATGCAGCCACATAAATCACTAAAGGTGAACGTATTTGATTCACCTTTTCTTTTGGAAAAGAGAATAAAGCATGAAATGAGAAAAGAAAATGGACGCTGGGTGCATCTTGCTAAACACAATGTGCTTTCTCGCATTTGCTAGTGGATGTGCGTTTCTGGCTTCAAGCCTACATGGACTTGCTTTGGAATAAAAATAAATAAAGCAAACATATGGTTATCGTCCATTCACGCAAAATAAATGGCTGCTATCTGATTTGATGCAGTTTCATATCGGAGAGGGGTTTTTTTCCAGGGGAACCTCACCTAATGATATCTTAACCAGTGTTGTTGCCATCCAGTATGTCATGCTATGATGTAAAATGAAGCAGGCTAGGAAGGGATGTTTGTGACCTGTAGCCACCAATACACCAGGCAGCAAGAGTTTCCATATTCTCTAATGGACCATTTCTGCTTGGCCTGCCTCTGCTTTTAAGTGGCTAGAAGGGAGAGCAATGGAAAGTTGGCTTTACTGGTAAACAAAACATGGGTGAGCGACACAGATTCAGCATGCTTCCGGCGAAAAGAAATGGGAGCAAATATGCATATGTTGTATTACAAACTAGATTTGCAATGGAGAAAAAAAGGATGGAGACTGCCAAAAACCAAAACATGGGAGAAAAGTACCAGAAGTGAACACCGTGGCATTGAGAAGGTAAAGGTAGGAAAAGCATATGCAGCAGCGGCTAAGATCTTTTGGCCTTGTACACAAACAGCTTTCAAAAAGGAAGGTACAGTTTTAATTTCTATGGTTTGCTGCACGATTACCTTCTACTGCAGCATATATGTTTGCAATGTACAGCTACTTGGAAGTTTTACAGTAGTTGTAGTTAAATGAGAAATGCAGTAAATACTGAACTTAAAACATTCTCTGTGAGAGGAAAACATGTATGAAGAGGATACTGAATGGCTGACAAAAGTGGGATGTAGACAATGAACAGAAAATGTATTGGCTAAATCTATTTCTCACTCAAATGAAGTTGCAATCAAAACAATCCTGTGTGATAATCAGTGATTGGAGAACTTCAGAAATTTCTGGAGCAGACTGTAAATCTCTGCCAGCTCTGTATCTGTAAACAGCTCTGTATATAATACTTTAATGTGCAAACATTTATGTTTTGGAAAAGAATATAAAAACACGCTCCTTCATCAGAACCCTTGTGAAATATATATCAGTGGCACTCCACCTGCATCCGCAAAATGAAATATTATCAATTTCTGTTATGCTCTTTAATCATAATAAAGCTTGCAAGTAATGAAAATGTGGCTCATCTTAAACATCTGGGATACTGGGATGCACAGATGTCTAGAATTCTTATTTGAAAGATTTTTTTTCACTTTATCAGAATACAAAGATGTAAAAAAGGTGGCATTCGGTATTTATATAGCACTTCAATTTTTGCCCCTATTAAGGAATCTGTCATTCCTCATTCCTACTTCTTCATTGCAAGGGCCTGTTATGTGATACAGACGCAATCCACTTGTGATTAAATCACAGTGACATCTGTGTAAAGTGCTTGTGTTGAGTGAGGACCCTGAATGGCCCCTAGTTAAAGCCAACTGATATGGTTTGGTAGGCCTAAAACCCCCTTCCCTTGGGAGGGTTGTCCATTTTAAATTAATCAGACTGGCTGTTTTACATTCCCATTTTTTAAAATAGAAATGATCTATTATAATCAAAATGTCCAAAAGGCTTAAAGGGAACATATTTAGCAAATAACAGAATCTGAGGCCACTATTTGTTTTTAACATTCCCTCACTCCTTTCTCCCACACTCCCCTATAACCTAGAATGTGACTAGACATACTTTGAAACTGATGACATTAACTGCAGAACATATGAAAATCTCCATTCCTCTTCCCATGCTCACCACATGAGAGCATTTTGATGTTAGTATATTGCTTGCAAGGTACATCATACTAATCCTAGCAGATGGGCTGTGTGTTTGTTGTAGCTCTTTAATAGGGAGGGAGCAGGAAATGCTGAGAGAGAGAGAGAGAGAGAGAGGCTGGAGCTGGCTCTCAGGAAGAGTAGGCTAGGTCCCTGCTAGCTTCTTCATCTGTCAAGATGGAGGACTGCCTGAACACCAGGCTATCTGATGATTAATAAGCCTTAGCTCTTATGCGGAGCTTTCCATCAGCAAATCTCAAAGGAGGTCGGTATTATTATAACAGTGCCTTAATGTGCTATGGGTGTCTATTATGCCCAAATCTCACTGGATTGTGATTTGGGGGCATTTCTGGGTGAGGGGCCTCCTGCAACAACACACAGGCAGCTCAGGAAATTTTCCTCCTTGGGGCCCCTTTTGCTGCAGGTAACTGTTTCAGCTTCCTGCTGTACTGGGGTCTGACTCCCAGCAGTCCTTGTGTGGTCCGAAAAGGCAAGTGTAATACAGCAGAGCTGCCCCCTCCCCACCAAGCTTGGCAGCAGCAGCTGGATTCACATACTCCCTCCCCCCCCGCCCCCCACCATAGTGCACAAAGGGGGATTAATGAAGATAGTAGGAGCCCTGGTAAAGACCCTTTCCTGTAGACTGGAGACAGCCATGAGTTGTGGATGGGTGGGCCTACTGGGGGAGCAAAGGGCTGTGGGAGCTTGCAGTGTGGAGGATGCTAGGTGAGGTGGGGTGGGGCTGGGGATCAGGGACCTGCAATTTGGTGTGCATAATTTATGCATTTAAGGTTGAATTTTCACTTATAAATGGTGCATATGGGAGATGGGCAGGAGAGTTCAGAAACCAGAAGGTGGTACAAAACCCGTAATTTGCAGCTTGAGTAGTGCTGCGTGGGGTAGCAGAGTGGAAGGAGCGTATGGTTGACTGCTGCCAGACTGAGGCCCTGGAGAAAGGGCAGATAGGGTGGTAGGGCTGCCCCCACTTCCCCTGATGGAAGTGTCTAGCACAGGCTGCAGTTTGCACTGGAGTAAGGGACTTGCCTGGTGAGTGGCTGGACTATAGACTACTGGTTTCCCCAAAAGTTGGGGAGACAGCAGAGCAGGGCACAGCCACAGGGCTGTGCCCAGAAGAGGATGCTACGGTCTGGGCAGTGATGCAGGTCCCAGAGTGGTAGAGATAGCAAAGTGGGAGTAATGGTGCGTGACACACCACAGGAGGAGGGTGCCCTGCAGAAGGACTTGAGTTAATTCCAGAATGGCTATCAGGAGGTGCCATAGTGGTGAGTCCTACACTGCTACAGGGAGGAACTGAGCAACGTCTCGGCCCTGTGCTCACAGGGAAGGTTCTTCAGCACTCATTGTATTGCACCATGCCACAAGCAATGGGATTGCAGTACCCACAAGTCAGGTAATGCTGAAACAGAGCTGCCTGTATTTCCAAGCTGAAGTGTTCAAAATGGGTTTATTTTCTTACTCTGCATGACTAGGCAAGTCACTTAGGGCCAGATTTTCAAAGGCATTTAATTTCATTAGAAGATGAGTACCTAAACTTCTTAAGCACTTTCGAAAATCCCACTACATACATCTTTAGGGGCCTAATACCTTTCGCAGTTTTGCCCTTAGCCTCTGTGTGCCTCCAGTGGGAATAATAGCACATCCCGATCTCCCATGGGTATTACAGACGCATTAAAGATTTTGTGCGCACAGATACTATGACAAAGGAGACCAAGGTAGATGAAGCCCCTCAAAACCTATGGAATCTTTTGTTCTCCATTATCTCTCTTCCTCCTCTCTCCCCCACCCCCAACTGTTGCAAACACATGCTTTTATTGTGAGTCTTGCAATATTTGGTGGGCTTTTAAAAGCTCTGGTTTCTGGAATCAGAGTGTATGTGAAAATCTCAACTTTTATTGTAACAGTTTTCAATCCATGTGGTTTGGCAGAAAAGCATGAAAACATGACCCAGTATACCCTAAAAGCTCACAAACTGGAAGATTTTTAGACAAATTAAAACATCCCCAAAATATTTTAAAGTCAAATTTAAGCCAATTTCTTGATTTGGGGGGTCCTGACCTAAGATTTTTGTGATGCTTGGGGTTGGTAATATTAGGTCCCTCACATTCCCCCTGTGTACTCCAGTCCACCTCATTTTCCTTCCCTTTTCCACCATAGACTCCTGACCCTCAGTTTCTCTCCCTGCTCCTTAATCAACCATCCTGTCCCCATTTCCCTGTTTTTTCTCTACTTCCATCAGCCTCCATCTTTCCTTCTCTCACATTTCCCTCTCCCCCACAATCTTTCTCTGTTTCCACAGTCTGCAACTCATCCCTTTCCCCACAACAGTCCTTTGTCCACTCACTGTCTCCTAAAACACAAGGGGCAGCCTGTCTTCTGTCTCACTGACAGTCAGTGACATTGAAACAATTTGTACAGTGGGGGTGTTGAAAGCCATTAAACAAAAATGTAACCCCTGTATATGATGGAAACCATTTCAAGCCAGGGGGTTCTGCTGCCCTTGTGAATAAGGGCAAATGCTGGTAATAGAGCTGGTGAGGACTTTCTGATATATATTTTTTTAAAGTCAGAAGGTTTCCCACACCCTAGCTGAGTGCCCTAAACACTTGGCTACAGAGTCAGTCTTTCCCACCGCAGGATTTGTTCTATTTTGGCTTAATATTCACTGGGCAAGAGAGACTGAATGTATAACCTGGTGGTTATGCACTCACCTCGAATGTGGGAGACCTGGGTTCAAGTGCTTGCTCCAAATGAGGTAGAGTACAGACTTGAACGTGGGTCTCCCACATCACCATGTGAATACCAGAACCACCCAAGCTATTATCTGAGAGGGTTCTCAGTTACCTGTTCTTCTCCTCTCATGTCTTTCACACCAAAAATTCAAAAGGTTTCAGTTTCATTCTGCATCAAATTTTTTATGTGGCATTCTTGATTGCTGACCAGCCCTAGTTGACAAGAATGTGTCAGGACATCATGAGAAGCCTTTAGATAATCATCTGAAAATATGAGACTCATAATCATAGTGCAAGAGTTGGCAACTCTGTCTGCTCTTACACTGGCCTGCCTGCAGTTTAGACAAAATCATATCTCTTCCTCCCTGCCTACGAGAAGATCAAGACACGCTAAAATCATGATTAAATTCCAAGAGCTGACATGCCACTTCTTCTGAGCCACTGAGCAAGGATTAACCAGGATCACGCAGGCATATCCCACACAATCAATTTCAGGTCTTCCCATTACCTGCCTTGGTTTGTATTCTATTTGTTGCTTCAGTATTTAGAGTTACACATTTTTCTCTTCTGGATTCATAATTGCTTCTCCATTCCATCCGGTCTTTTTCAAGGTAAGATAAATCTATAGTCAATGCATAAGTGTGAGATCTCATGGAGGACCCTATTCACTATTGCCCTGTTCCTGTGTAGTCTTTACACTTGTGCAAGGTGAGTGGGGAAAAATGCTACCATTCTGACAGTGTTTAAATCCAATTTGCACTGGTGTAAATGACCACAGAAGGTGCAGGGCAATAGTGAATTAGACTCTGAGTATCTAAGGCAATAAGTTGCGCTGGCAGATATTTCTCTGCGACATTTCACAGCTTGACAAAACACACTAGTCTATCATGAGTATAAAGCTTTCTTGGGCAAGTGTGGGGTTCACTACCATCAACTTCTGCAGAACCCAGGCTGTTATTTAAAATACATTACGTTTCCAGTCCTTATGGCTTTGAAGATTACCTTCTAAATGTAAAGCTAGTGTTGTCATCCTAAGTCTATAGGCAGACAGCTGCTGCTGCTGCTTATAACTTTGCCAAGGAGTCACAGAGTTAAAACTGACCATATTCTTGTCAGTTTTCATTGATGCTATGCAAAATTCTGTATTCCTCAATGAAAATGGCAAGAATTAGGTCAGATTATCTTTTTGTTTTTTAAAGACTGTATTCTAAAACCCCACATAGACTTTACACTGAAACAGATTGTATTGCTACATTGCCAAAGTATTGCAAGGATTTTAACTGTGATTCCTATTGAATTTAATGGGAACTTCATGGCTGAAACCATTGTGTGGCTACTTTGAAATGTAAGAGGTTACTGTGCAGCCCATTATAAACTAATCAAATTCTTTTTATAATGAAGGCTATTAGAGCTGCATTATGGGCACAATCTTGCTTCCATGGAAGCCATTGGGAATTTTGCCATTGGCTAGGCTTCCTAGATGATGATGAAAGGAGTTTTTGTAGGTGACTGGCTGGCTTGAACTCTTGCTGAAGTAATTATTTACTGCTACTTTCTTGGAATTGTATTGGTAATGTGTGTCAGGGCACTTAGAGCCACGGATAGGTGTCTTTTTAGTTATTTTTAAAAATCTAAATAAATAAAGGACGTTAAAAGGAGCAGGCCCAAAGTCTCCGACGTGTTGGTTATAAATCCCGAGGCAATTAAAGTCAAATGGCAACACTCCTGAATCAGGTGTAAGGAAACCATGATAGAGCTTCATTTTCAACTAAACCATTGTGCAGTGAATTCATGGGTTGGTTGCTTGACTAGAGGTTTTCAGAGTAGACAAAAAGGGTACAAATAGATGCAGTTTACAAATAGTAAAAAGGAAACAGCCCCTCAGCTCATCAGTTTTATTTGACTCAAGATGTCTGTTTAATTTGCCATTTATTTTGTTTTTTTAATTGTTTAAATTCTGAATCAGATAATATTGTAACAACCAGCCTTTCTTGCCTTTGTGACATCCTATAGCTAAATAATGTAGCCTTCCTTAGCTTTCAAAAGTATACTTTCTTTTTGGTAGCCTCACCTGCTGTCTATATTGAAATACCATTACTTCTTTTAGAGTGGCAGCTGTGTCAGTCTGTATTCGCAAAAAGAAAAGGAGTAGTTGTGTCACCTTAGAGACTAACAAATTTATTTGAGCATAAGCTTTCATGAGCTACAGCTCACTTCATCGGATGCATTCAGTGGAAAATACAGTGGGGAGATTTATATACACAGAGAACATGAAACAATGGGTGTTACCATACACACTGTAAGGAGAGTGATCACTTAAGATGAGCTAATACCAGCAGGAGAGCAGGGGCAGGGGTGGAGGGAAGAAAACCTTTTGTGATGATAATCAAGGTGGGCCATTTCCAGCAGTTGACAAGAACGTCTGAGGAACGTTTGGGGGGGGGGGAGAATAAACATGGGGAAATAGTTTTACTTTGTGTAATGACCCACTCCCAGTCTCTATTCAAGCCTAAGTTAGTTGTATCCAGTTTGCAAATTAATTCCAATTCAGCAGTCTTTCGTTGGAGTCTGTTTTTGAAGTCTTTTTGTTGTAATATTGCAACTTTTAGGTCTGTAATCGAGTGACCAGAGAGATTGAAGTGTTCTCCGACTGGTTTATGAATGTTATAATTCTTGACATCTGATTTGTGTCCATTTATTCTTTTACATAGAGACTGTCCAGTTTGACCAATGTACATGGCAGAGGGGCATTGCTGGCGCACGATGGCATATATCACATTGGTAGATTTGCAGGTGAATGAGCCTCTGATAGTGTGGCTGATGTGATTAGGCCCTGTGATGGTGTCCCCTGAATAGATATGTGGACACAGTTGGCAAGGGGCTTTGTTGCAAGGAAAGGTTCCTGGGTTAGTGGTTCTGTTGTGTGGTATGTGGTTGCTGGTGAGTATTTGCTTCAGGTTGGGGGGCTGTCTGTAAGCAAGGACTGGCCTGTCTCCCAAGATCTGTGAGAGTGACGGGTCGTCCTTCAGGATAGGTTGTAGATCCTTGATGATGCGTTGGAGAGGTTTTAGTTGGGGGCTGAAGGTGATGGCTAGTGGCGGGCTGTTATTTTCTTTGTTGGGCCTGTCCTGTAATAGGTGACTTCTGGGTACTCTTCAGGCTCTGTCAATCTGGTTCTTCACTTCAGCAGGTGGGTATTGTAGTTGTACGAATGCTTGATAAAGATCTTGTAGGTGTTTGTCTCTGTCTGAGGGGTTGGAGCAAATGCGGTTGTATCGTAGAGCTTGGCTGTAGACAATGGATCGTGTGGTGTGATCTGGGTGAAAGCTGGAGGCTTGTAGGTAGGAATAGTGGTCAGTAGGTTTCCGGTATAGGGTGGTGTTTATGTGACCATCGCTTATTAGCACTGTAGTGTCCAGGAAGTGGATCTCTTGTGTGGACTGGTCCAGGCTGAGGTTGATGGTGGGATGGAAATTGTTGAAAGCAGTGGATGGGTCATTACACAAAGTAAAACTATTTCCCCATGTTTATTCCCCCCCCCCCCCCAACCTTCCTCAGACGTTCTTGTCAACTGCTGGAAATGGCCCACCTTGATTATCACTACAAAAGGTTTTCTTCCCTCCCCCCAGCCCCCACTCTCCTGCTGGTATTAGCTCATCTTAAGTGATCACTCTCCTTACAGTGTGTATGATAACACCCATTGTTTCATGTTCTCTGTGTTTATAAATCTCCCCACTGTATTTTCCACTGAATGCATCCGATGAAGTGAGCTGTAGCTCATTGCTTCTTTTAATACTTTTAAAATAATTTTAATCATTTCTCCATTTGAAGTTGGATGTGAAATATATTTATCATTCAGATCCTTTAGTAGCAGCTGCTTTCTGTATTTTAACCCTCCGATATCTTTTATAATTCACATCTTTGTATTTAGGACTATATTAGTTACAGTAGGCCTGCTTTTTTCAGAGGTGCTGTGCACTTCCACATCCTATTGAATTCAATTAGATGTTGTGGGGGCTCATCTCTTGAAATTGGGCCCAGTGTTTTTTTTTCTCCCCACTTTCAGTCCATCTCAGGCTCTGTATTGTAATGGCCATCTTTATAGCAGAGGAGGATTGGACAGAACACAGCTCCTTTGGAACACAGTTGTTCTTCAAAGGGGGATTCCGTACCAGGGAACACTTTAATTAAATGTTTGTGTTTCTGTTTTGGTGTTTTCTCCATTACTTTCCTTGTCATCTTTGTTAATTATCAATATTTGCTCTTAAACAAATATCGTCTTGTACAGTCCGCCCTCCCCCGCCCATTTTTCCTTGTCATGAAGTCATATAATGCTGAATTTGGGACATCACATTCATTTCCATGGCAACAGATTGTGATTTCATGAACACAGGGTTTCACTGTTGGACTGAGGTGGGCTGTGATGGAGAGAACTCTGAAACACATACAATACCCTTAAAAATAGCCCTGGGGATTCAGAGAGTTACTGCAAAGTGAATTGCCTTTTTGGTAACTGTTCCCTCCTTTTCATATCCCCCATGGGGTTAAGTATATCACCTGGTAAATGCTTCCAGCCACTTCCATCCTAGTGAGTAAGACCTGGTCTACACTTCATGGTTATTTCAACTCAAGGCAGTGTATGTTGATCTAGCTGTGGATGAGTCTACAATTAAATTTCACTCCCGCCAACATAACTGCCCTACTACCACCTCCCTAAGCAGTGCGGAGTCAGGGTTGATGTAGTTAGGTTGACACACTCAGTGTAGTCACTGCATTTCTCATGTCAATTATTACTGGCCTCCAGTACCTGACCACTTTGGTTACCATGGTGAACTTCGCTGCCCAGAGGCCAGGTGGACAGGAAGCTGCCCTTCCCCTAGAAAGCCCCATGAATTTTTGAAATTCCTTTTCCTGGTTGTCCAGCTCAGCGAGCACACCTACACTCAACAATGGAAAGCTGATAACTGCCCAGCTGACCATGGCTACATGCTGCAGATGTGCTCCTGCCTGCAGTACAAAAGTGGTGTTAGATCTTCTGGGTCTGTGGGGAGAAGAGGCTGTGCAGCCATAGAAACACGGACATCGGTCTGTCACCATATGTCTGTATTTTCCCAGACATGACCTCCCTGGGTCCTCTGATCTGTCTGAGTGGATTTTTGAAATCTGACCAAATGTCCATGATTTTGAGCTGGGTGACCAAAGAGCAGCAGCTGCTGGCTGGGCGCCCTGCTGTGAAGGCAGCGCAGAAGTCAGGGTGGCACGGTATGGTATTGCCACCCTGACTTCTACGCTACGTCTGGTGGTGGTGCTGCCTTCGGAGCTGGGCAGCTGGAGAGCAGCGGCTGCTGTACCCCCAGCTTTCCCTTCTCTCCCCTCGTAGTGTCATCTATTTGGGAACTTGAAATATGGTAACCCTACTTCTATGAGCAGATTGCTCAGGGGATGGAGGAGAAGGGCTAAAACAGGAACTAGCCCCATTGCCACGTAAAAGCCAAGGAGCTGCAACGGGCATGCCAGGGAGGCCGACATTAGATCTGGTGTGGAACCACAGACCTCCTGCTTTTTACAAAGAGCTGCAATCTAGTTCTTTCATGAATTAACCACGAGCCAGCCTCAATCCAGGTGTTTTCCAATTCCCCTAAAAAGAACAGCACAGTTAGTATTTTTCCCCCCACTATGCAGCTGTGGGTCGTAGTTTTATTGACCTTGAGCAATCATTGTCTCAGCACACTCTCAGACTGTCAGCACACTCTCAGTTAAAAATAACTGAGAACAGGAAAATCAGTTCAGACTAATACAGTGCTTTTCAACGGCAATCTCAAATCCTATTGAAATGAACGTTTACTCAGCCCAGATAATGATCCTCTCAGGCAAATCTTTTTCTCTGCCATTGCATAGGAGCCTGTCTGCCAGTGCCAGTACTCTGAACAAAGACATGGGAAGATAAAAAAAAGGTAGAACTTTATATAATTTAGTGAACAATTCACTCTTTCTAAGGAGTTATTAGTGGCAGGAGAACTTCAAATGGTTTGCAGGCTACTCAGACTTATTTCAGCTCAGATAAGCGCTCAGCAATTTGGATGCTTATATGAAGCCTAGATTATCTAAATGTCTTGCTATCAGGAGAAATCTTGAGATCAGTAACTGGTTGTGATTAAAAACTTCTTCATAAGCCTTTGCTAGCTGTAATGCAGAACAACTCTGGAGTGCAGCAAACCCCACTAAATATGTGCATTATTTGTTTTGATCAACTTACCTTTTTTTAAAAAGAAAAAGATGAGGCCTTTAGGAATGATGCAAAGGGTTGCTGATATCCTTAGCAGATGCAGAATGATTGTTAAAACAGCTCTCTCAGACTCAAGTGCTGTTAAACATTGATGCATTGAGCAACCCAGTAAAAACAAACTTTGTCTGACATTATGTTTGTCTTTGTCACAAATGGTTTGCAGGAGATACTATTGTTGGAGTGTTGCGCCATATTCTTCATTCCGAGCACTAATTCTGTCATCAGGACTTCAATTGTACCTGCTTCTTCATGGCAACCTTTAAAAAACAAAAAACAGCAACCTGTGAGTCAGTACAGTGCTAGTGAAAGCAAAGCAATTGCATTTCAATTCTGATTTGTACCTCTCCCTGTTTCAGCCTGGGCCTCCCAATCATGTGGTAGCTTTGAGAAGTTAGAAATGTGGGCAGGAAATAATTATATGAGTTTCTGTTTTAAAAGCATACACTTGTGCCTCTGAGGGAAGTTACTGGGGATGTAGTTTTCTAATAGGAGAGACAGGTCCTGTAAGTTAGTAATAGTGCAAGAGACCTAGAGATGCTATTGGATGCAATTACAAATTTGCGATGTGCCAAGGCCATAAAAGCTGTTAAGGTTTGGTAATAAGTAATAAATCTGTGTGATGCTATTCCCAGACATTGCAGTTCTGGTGAGATGGAAACTCGAATACTGAACCCATAATGCATTTTTAGACATGGTGGGCCAAATTCTCTGCTGGTGTAAATTAGCACCCTGGAGCTGTACCAGTTTACATCTGCAGAGAATTTGGCTCTTCAGCACCTGCAAGATGTAGACAAGTTGGAAGGTGCTCAGAGAGGATGGAGTAATTACTGTAGGAGGAAAGGTTTGAAAAGCTAAATGGGTATATCTTAGCTAAGCAGTGACTTGAAGGGGTGGAAGGGATAGGGGTACAGAACTAAGTCTCCAAACATTTGTCAGGTGTAAAGGAGAGGAAGACTGGTGTTACAGCTGAGGCCCTGCACTGCGACTAAAGAGCTCTGGCTTCAATTCCCAGCTCCACTTAAAAACTTCCTGTGTGGTGCTGGGCAAATTGCTCATCTTTCTCTCTAAAGCTGGTAGAGTGATAATCTCCCTGCCTCACAGGCCGGGGAGGAGGGGCTACATCTGCTAATGTGTGTGAGGGATTTCGATTCCACACTGATGAGAAACACAGAAAACTGTGCATATAAAATATAACACCGGAGCAGGAGAAGGGGCTGTTGGAGCACTGGTTTAAAATACAACTATGGAAGAGTGAAGCTGAATATTGCACAAACATTTCTTTGTCATCTTCTCAATCACATTTACTAAAGGGGCTACATTTTAAACTATAAAATAGAGGGAAAATTTCGTGATACAGTTAAGGCACAGGCCTGGGAATCAGGAGATCTGAGTTTGCTTTCTTTCATGATTTCCTGTGTGGCCTTGAACAAGTCACTTAGCCTCTCTGTCCCTCAGTTCCCCATCTGTAAAATGGGGTTTATAATATTTTCCTTCTCCCATTCTTTGTCTGCCTTTGCTATTTCGATTGCAAACTCTTAAGGGCAGGAACTGCCTCTTGCAATGAGTATGCAAAACCCCTTTCACAATGGGGCCCTCAAATCCGTTGGGGCAAAGTGCTAATGTAATATTGCTACTAACAACATTTTGAAATTTAATTTTTAAATGTCATTGGTATTAAAGATTTACAGGGTTAAAAAAGCAACAAAATAAAGCAGAAAAAGAATATTTCATAGATGTGTATTCCATCTTTGTCAAAGATAATTCACAATAAATGTCATGTAGATTTGACTAATCCTGGTGATGGTAAGGGGAAGAATGGTGGAAAGAGTTTCCTCTTTCTTAGAGAAGAGGGCAGCATCTTTCTAATATCTAGCATCAGAGCTGCTAAACTTCCAAATCATCATAAACAGGAAAAGGAGAATTCTCCCCTCAAATACTTGGATTCTGGGTTAACTTTGGTAAAATCGGCTTTGTTTATACAGCTGATTGCTTGCTCCCTTCCAGCAACTTCATCCCTCCCTTTTTTTGCCTGCTGTGCTTCCCTCCCAGCCAATCATCCTGCTGTGTTCCTGACCTATCTCCTAACTGACCACCCTCCTTCCCTTATTCCTGCACTATTCCCATCCACTTGATGACCCTGTAGCTAACTTGCCATCCTGCTGATCTCCCTCTGACTGCTACTTCTCCTCTCCTGCTGTTTCACTAACTGATGCTTCTCTCCCACCCCAGGCTCTCTCTAGCTTTTCATCTTTCTTCTGAGGATTCTCTGCCCTTAGATTCTCTCTCTGGACCCCCTTATCCACCCATCCACACCTTCTACAGTTTTCCCCTCTTCCCATAGCTAAATGTGGTTTTTTTTTTAATTACAAAACTAGAGTTTAAAAAAGTAACTAAAAATGCCTCAAGTACTTAAAAATGAGGATTTTTCTGAGCCTCATTGGGCTGACTCCATATTCTTCTGCAGGTTTCTGGTGGTAGTTATATCCTGAGGCCTAATCGGCAAATTGGCCTCTCTAAGAGGAAAACCCAAATCCTTTATTCAAATAGGACACGTAAAAGCATAAAATGGTTTTCCAGGCAACTAGGGGCCTAATCCAATGCCTATTGAAGTCAATGGAAAGACTCCCATAGACCTTGATTTAAAGTTCCTTGAAGTCAAAATGCCCATTTGGCTGGATTTGGGCACACAGCGTAGTTGCTCGGGTATGAAAAACATGCTCCACAGACTGCACAGTGAGCTAAAAGGCTGTTCATTTCTCTTTAGGTCCCATAACTGTCTATATGCTGACTGGCCACTAGAGGTTGGTTGGTAGGGGATGGAGGGCACTCAATACAGACAGAGTCCACTGATTATTATTTTTTTTTGTAGTAGTTTTTCTTTGTACTGCATCCTTTTATGGAAATCTAGCAAATAATAGCTTAGTGAATAGTGCTCTCTGCTGGCTTGTGGAAAATTAACATTCAGTTGTGACACTGAAATCAGACAAAGTGGGTGAGGTAATTAATATCTTTTATTGGACCAACTTTTCTTGGTGAAAGAGACAAGCTCTTGAGCTCCACAGAGCTCTTCAGGTCTGGGAAAGAGATCATCTCTTGGAAAAATCAGAATTTAAACTTACCAAACAAATTTAGAAAGAAATTGATAAAGACTAACAGCTTTGAATGAAGGAGCTGCCATCTAATGGTATCAGGAGAGTATTACGGCCTAGCAAAGAGCAACACACTGTTGGATAGATCATTCCAAGAAGTTAATTTCTAATCCATCATTGTGAGATTCCCTGCTTCATCTCAGTCCCAAATAAGCAGGTTTGGTGAAACATTTTGGTTCACAACTGTTTGGAGAAACACATTAAGCTCGCTCTGTTGGCACGGGAACAATTCTCTTAATATCAACAATTCCACATGTCCAAGTTAGAGAGAAGGGTGCCCTCCTGTGGTATTGAATTAGCTCCAAAAAGGGGTTGGGGTTGGGTAGAAATCCATCCCTCTAACCTTAGTGGAATATAGGGCAAAATTTACTTACTATGAATATTCAAAGTCATTGATAGCACCAAGTGTGAGAATAATTGGGAGAGGAGGCAGGAGAAAGAGTAAAACGATTTAAATACTGTCGGAGTTCATTACTTGGTTGATGGGAGCTTTTAAAAGTTCTCTGCCTTTCAGTTATGTCTTATAAAGTGCCTGCTATTACACCTATATCTTGTGAGCACAGGCAACCTTAATTCTGACATTTCTTAACTGTTGAGTGCTTGGCTTTCGTAACCTTAATGTTCTTTTAACGTCGTTTGTGCCGTTTCCTAGGCTTTTAAAAAAGCAAACTAAAAATAAAGTGGCATAAAAAGGTGGCATAATATTGACACCTACATGGTTCACCAGCAGGACTGGAACCTCTAGAGCTGCCTCACAGACCTCTCCGCCTTGGATTCTTTAGGGCAGGGCTACACTACTGGCTAAATCGATCCAACTTTCATCGCTCAGGGGTGTGAAAAAGCCCTCTCCCTGAGCGACGCAAGTTTTGGGCTGTCCACACCAGTGCCATGTTGGTGGGAAACACTCTCCCGCGGACATAGCTTACACTTCTCACCGCGGTGGAGTAATTATGCCGATGGGAGAGTGCTCTCCCATCGGCATAGTGTGTCTTCACCACAGGCGCTACAGCAGCTCAGCTGCACTACAGTAGTGCTGTAGTGTAGACTTGCCCTAAATCCACCTCACAGATATGTGTCTCTGCTATAGACCGTGAGCTAACAGAGTAACTTGTAGCAGTAGTAAGTCGTAATCTTCTATGTGGACCATCAGTAGAGGTTGGGGGGGAAGGGGCAGAATGAGACATACCCTGACTTCAGTGAGGCAGATACTACTCAATGTAAAAGTAGCAAAAATCTAGCCCTAACTGTTAGCCCAAAGAAACTTCATCTATATAAGGGAGTCAAAGAGTAATTTAACAAATGTAACCAATATAGAAAAGCTATATCAGCAATGGAGCGATTCCATTTCCCCCCAAGGTGCTGAATGTACTAAAGCTACAGATGTGATCTCTAAGCAGTGCCCGTCAAAATAATTCCTCTATTTAAGTGCTTATCTGGCAAAGTTATAATATAAAGCCTGGTTCACAGAGAATTCCAGCACTCAGCTAGACGGTTTCATATTTACATATAAACCTGGAAATGCAAAGGGGATAATTCAGTGCAGAGACAGGAAGTTAAACAACAAACAGACAGGGTTAGTAAATGTAGGATTTTTGCTGACTAATTCAGTATCCAAATATTCAGAAAAATATATTCTCTTTGGGAAACTTCAGTTTAATTTTAGCTCTATCATATGCAAAGAAATACAGAGCATCATTCCAGGCAATCATCCTCCTTTCATTAGGTTGGTCTATTATGAGAGGTACCAGGACTCCTATTTCAATTGTGAGGGTTCAGTCCTAACTTAATTCCAACACGGGCTCAGCTTGTTCAACCATATTAAGTTAATAAGTTTGAAATGTGTTCTGTCTTGTAAAAAGGATACATTTAGTTCAAAGAAATTCAGTATTGACTAGAATTAAATATGTGCATGTTAATTTTTAGATAATTTAATCCTAAAATAATTAATCAAGCTTTCCTAAAGATAATCATGCCCTTTGGCTATAATCTTTTCTCTTTAGTTTTACATTCTTCCTTTTGTTGGGTAGGGTCAAGAAATGTCACTTTCCATTGGCTCCTGTGTACCAGTCAAGCCCTATTCCTGTTAACTTATGTTTTCTTAATTTGGGCTGGAAAGGTTATTTCCTAGGAGCTTTTAAAGTTTGCAAAGTTTGTTTTGGAATCTTGTGTTTGCATTGTTTTCACTTAGTAACACCAGTTCTTCCTACACAGCTTTATTGAAATAGTTACCTCAAATAAGAGTTGGCCACTATGACCAGCGTTTGTCGGGGGGGCGGGAAAAGCTGAGTAAGGTACACTGGCTGCTGCTGATCAGCTGTGTTTATCCAGACTGAGTTAATAAATATGACCGAGTCAAGACGGTGAGCCTACTGTCTGTGGCAGCTTGCCAGTAGCTTTTGGGTAAAGGGAGAAGCTCAGTGACATAGGAAGAAGAGAGGCCAATGTTTACTGTTGGTACATGACTGTTAAAACAACTTACGCAGATCACAGTGGGTTGAATAATCAGAACTTGATATGATGGCCTAGATGGATACTAGCATAGCAGCAAAATTGTCTGAAAACACATGGGAACTTTTCATAACCTATTAAACTGCAGAAATATATTTTGCTTGAAGTTTCAATATGGAAAATACTGATGGGATTGGTAGACCAGTCTAATGGGGGGAAAATATTTGCTTTGTGCTGTGGTTTGCCTAATATGTACTTTGAAAGGAGCAGTGTAGCTAAAAGACTGTTAAATTCCCTTTTACCATCATTAAAACTTACTGAACTCATCATACATTAGAGTACAAATATGTACAAATAAACTGGCTTGTTGCATTGAGAATGCTAGTGCATACATGATGTTGTCTGGTAAGATCTGGGGACTGAAGTCATGAGGTCAGAATTAAAGTACTGTACTGTGAGATAGGTAAGAAACTAAGACAGATAACGGAGAGCAGGGGGGAAAAGGACTCAAGACTTTACTGGCACTGGGAATTTAGGCACCTACAGGCATCAGCTAAGCAGGAGTTTTGAGGATTTACATTCTGGACTTAGGTGGAAACCCCCAGTATCCCTAGAGAAGCATATGAATGTAAATCCCCACTCTATTCAGAACTCTGTTCAGCATCTCAAATATCAGATTTTCACAGGGAGGGAATGTATGTGGTCTCTAACAGAAACCCTTCCCATTGCTTCCCTGAAGGAGGTACATATCCACCCCTCCTCCACTTCCAGCTTTCTCCTGTGACCAAAAACTACCTCCTCTCAGCTGTGGAAACCTATCCAGTTTCTCCTCCCATTTATGAACATCCGCCTGACTCCTTCCCATCCCAGCTATGGGGGAAAAAACACCCGACTCTTGGCCAAGAACACCCAGTCCACATGAACTTTCCAAGTGAAGTTGGCTTCAGGCCTGCCTGTGAGTATGAGTAAAGGACTGTAAACAGTACAATACTGATGTGATTGGCCCGTGGTCAAAATATTCAGAGCTGTAAGACACTCTGCTAGAGGATACACCTATATTTGCAAGTGGATTATCATTATTTCAATATAAAACTAATTATTAAATAAAATTGTGTACACACTGAGATTTCAGTACACAGTTTGTGATGTGTGATTCTTCAGATATGTGATATTCGTGAAATTCTGCTACAAGCAAGGTACAAAATATTTATATTTCTCCACCTGTTCCAAATTTGTGAAATAAACATTTGCTCAGTAGTATGGCTTGTGGGAACCTGCAACAGAACATTATGTGCTGTGATGTGTTTCAAAGGGCTGAGTATGGATTCTGTAGCAGGTTTTATTAAGACCTGTCGCAGGATGCTGTACTCACCACTGGAATGTCTCCTTCTGGAGATTAGCTCTGCCAGGCCAACATCCCTCCTGTAGTTGCTCGCTCCGTCACTCTCCCTGTCTCACTTCTTTTGGACTTGAGAGCTCCCACTTCATGGTATGGCCCTCTGGCCAGGTCACTGTAGTCCTACTTTTCCAAGGATTTCAAAGTCTATTGGGACCCAATGTCCCAGGCAGTCCTCCTTCTCACTGCCCCTTAATGGTGCTACTGCCCAGTAGCTGGTAGAGGAACCCTGGCCCAACCTCTAGACTGGGTTCCAGAGACCCTACAACAAACAGTCAAGGTCTGCCCAATCCCACATTTCACTGCTGTAGCCCTGGGCTACTTCCTACCTTACCTTCTCCCACATGGAGAGTGACTGCAGTTTCTTTCTCTCTCTCTCTCTCTTTCTCTCTCTCTGCTGCCAGCTACCGCGCTTTATATAGACCCCTCCTGTTCCTGTCCTCTTTAATTAATCCTTTTTGATCCCTGGGTCCTACTTCAGGCATAAAGTAGGTGGTTAATTGGCCCAAGTGGCCACCTTAATGCCATCAGGCTCATGGGGGGGTAGATACCCCATTACAGACTTAACTGTTTGCTAAGGATGGCATTTTATATTTACAGTCTCTTCTCTTTTTTATGCTACATTTTAAAAAACATGTATTTGTATTAAAGTAGCACTTTGAGGCCTCAATCAGGGTGGAAGCCCCATTGTGCTGGACACTGTTCAAATGCATAAGAGAAAATCTCTGCCCAAAGAGTTTACAAACTGACACAAAACAATAGGGTGTAACAATCTGAGGGGATGAAGGAGGACAGACCAGGATTAGAATGTTAGGAATACATCACGTAGAATAGTTATGTGCACAGTTAGTCAGTTTCAAGTTACTTTTTAAAAGGGTATCATTAATATTTATCTCCGTAGTCCTTACTGGCCATCATTAAAAAGATCACTGAAACCCAATGAAGAGACACTTAAGAATGAATGTGGTCCTGGTATGAAATGACCTGCATAACTTCAGTTTATAACAGCCATTTTCAAATTACAGATCCAAAGCTAGTAGAGTTTTCTTTGTACTCTTGTTCCTAATGTACCCAAACATTTATTTGTATATAGCTTTTGATAACGCTTAATTTCCATCTGAGACATTTGTTACTAAATTCAGATTATTAGGAAATTTTACAACCAAGTTAGAGGCCCCAGAAAAATGGGTGTTTGGATGCTATGCTATTCTGAAGTTTTTATGAACCTACTAGCCTTAAGAGATTGACCTGCCCTCCTTTTTGACCTTTGGACATACCCAAATTTTTTCTCTCCTTGCAATACAATATTCCCTCCTGCCAAAAATTTTTAGATCCAGGACTTGCACCTTTTTCTCAAGGTTGTCAGTATCAAGTTTAAGTTGTTCATCTTTCATAAGGACCTACTCCAAAGCCAGCGAGAGTCATTGACTCCAGTGGGCTTTAGATCCGTGTCCAGATGTGTTTTTCCTGCCCTGATGACATCCTTTTAATTTCTTATTTTCATCTTCACATTCTGGATTCTTCATGAGGTGGATTCACCTTTCTCTCCGCCCCCCCCCCCCCCCCCCCCCCCGTACTGCAACTCTGAGATTCTGTCTCTCTAGAACAATGAGAGTAACTGTCATGGATTCAACTCAAGATGGCCCACCTGGGCCTTACACTGTACAAAGTAAACAAAACAGTTTTTCATTAACTCAAACTAAAAGGTGCCATCAGATTTAGGCCCTGACCAGGCCCGGCTTCTTGGGTTAGGGCAGGAAGATTCTTCTCCTCTGCTCTACCTTCACCCAAAACAGGCCCCTGGAAGAAGCAGCCAACTATTTTTATTCTGCTTTCTGGGTCCCGTTTGGCTCCTGACTGCCCCCAGCCATTTGAGCCTCTGGAGTACCAATCTGCATTGGTTCCATCAGCTGCTGATCCTGGACAGCCTTTCTAGGAGGCTCCTGGACTAAATTTAGTTTCTCTCTCTCTCTCTCTCCCTGCTTCTCCAGGACACTTTCTTTAGGCAGGGTGTGCCAAGGCTAGGAGGCCTCCAGGAGGGATTAGTAAACACCTGGTACATCCTGTCACAGCAGGCAGATATCTGTTCATACTTCCACAAGGTTTAAATAAAGATTCTTTTGGACTTTGGCTTATTTCCCTTTCTAGGACTCTTAAGTGTCACAGAAGGAATAGTCATATGATACTAACTGACCAAAGGAATTAACCAAAGGGTTGGGAAAACTGGTGAGATTCTGGTTCTAGCTATGAAGGTGAGTGACCCTGACCCAAGCCTCAGTTACAGCATAAAGAAAGAATGCCCACCCAGCAGAGTCCATCCTTGGAGCATGGGTATGACTGAAAAAACAGCCATCCTTTTTCAGGGAGGTGGGATTACTCCCAGCCTACTTTTGAGTGCACGTTCTCCTGAGCTGCTGTGGCAACAAGATGATGTTCCACACCCAGATCCCTAAATCAAAATTTGCAAAAGTTTGTCATACGCTAAAACCATCTTGATAGCCCTAAAATTACAAATGTTTAACTATATCAAAAGTGATCAGAACACGTTTACCTTATCCCCATGCTGTAACTTGACTAGGCATCTCTAGGAATAATATTTCTGATTCACATTATGTATTTAATATTAGAATGGCTCCTTATCTAATATACACATTGAGCTCTCAAAAGCAGTGTCCTGTCTACAAGCCTTTGGTATTTTATTAGCATTAATTTTTAAAATTAAAGTCTTTCTATTCAGGCCATAATGATGTAGCCTTAGGTACTGGCCTGCATTAGGGTCCCTTGTGCAGCATGCCCGCTACTACAATCCTTTTGACATCATATTTCCCTTCACAAGGCAGAGAAGGGCCATGGTCTCACCTTCCTTGCCTCTGAGCCCCTTTGGCTGCACAGGGAGAGGAGAAGTCTCTCTCATATTCTGTGTTTAGACACCACAGTTGTGATAGGTTGTGTTAAGTTTGTAGGAGGGGGTAAAGGAGGCCCAACCATCATTTAAGGCCCTGTCACAACTGGCTCAAAGACAGTCCCTCTTCTTAGGAGTCTGCAACCTATAAGTCAGACATTCATGGAAAAGGAATAAAGTGGACTCCTATATGTTTTGGCCTTCTCCTGGGAGGCTGACCTACTAAATGCTGCAAGGTCTGGATGTCCTCATCCTTTTCCAGATTGCCAGCTCCTGTCTCCGGATTTCCACCATCTCTCTCCTCTGTTCTTCTGTTTCTCTTCACCTTCTCTGTTTTCACATATTCCTTTTAAAACAGGATCCAGCATCAACTTCTTCATAAGAGAACCAAGAGACCACACCAAGTAGATCTTGGTACAGAAGAAAATCTGGCCTATAGTGCATATGTAGATTTGCATATGATATATACACTATCAACTGATACTATTGATATGTGATGAACTTTTTTCTATATGCCTCTGAACTGTTCTGTTTCTATTTGTACTAGACTATAAGTTCCTTGGAGCGGGGTTCCATAAGTTCCATGTCTCCTTATAGGTTAATACAGTGCTGAGAAACATGTGGGCACCTAATAAGCTAATACTTTTCATAAAATATAAGTAATGTATAAATGCATATTCAGATAATAAACTAAAATTCTTAACAAGCTGCATTGTGTTATGAGTATTTGGTTTTTTAAAATTATAAATACCTCTTTACTCAATCGAGAAGACAATAAATAATGCCTCTTACAAACCTCCTTGAGAAGTTTTTTTTTTGTAAAGAAATTCCAAAGTTTACCAGTGGAGGGAGATGGTGATGTGACTTTTTGCTCAACATCCTGAAAAATAAGATTTAAACAGACTGGAACAGTGAGGAAGTTTAGAAAAACAAATAAACAAACAAATGCTTTCAAAATATTCACTATTACTCTTACTTTTAATGATTGTAATGGGGCTGACCAAAAATTGTATGTATTATTGTTTTGCTTACGCAGTGACAGGGATGTCTGTTGCTTTACAGCCAGATAACATGGCAGATCCCTGCCCTGAAGAGCAGGCTGCGGGGGTGGCAGGTTTGTAGAATTTTTGGTGGTGTCCAGAACAGGTCCAAGTCCTGCCCCCCCTACACCTGCCTTGTAAGCATGTGTGTGTGTGAGAGAGAGAGAGAGAAAATGGACTGGAAACAGTAAGCGTTTAACAGTTTCCCTGTATTGTAGGGGGATGAGGATCTAGAGTGGGTCTGGCGATGAGGGTTTGGGGTGTGGGAGGGGGCTCAGGGCTAGGACAGAGGGTTGGGGTGCAGGGGTGAGGGCTGTGGGTGGGGCCAGGGATGAGGGGCTCATGGTGCAGGAGGGGGCTCAGGGTGGGGCAGAGGGTTGGGGTGTGGGGGCATGAGGGTTCTGCCTTGGGGTGAAGGCTCTGGGGCATGGCCAGGGATGAGGGTTTTGGGGTGCAGGCAGGCTGCTCCAGGGCTGGGGACAGAGAGGAGAACTCCTCAGCCCCCAGCCCTCTCCCTGCTGGCAGCAGTGAGCTCTGCAGGAGGGGCCCTCCTCTCCCCCACAGCAGCACACACACTTCACATCACTGTCACTGCACGTGCTCCTAGGGGCCAGGCCCCTCTCAGGTCCAGTAAGCCCCCTCGCCTCCCATGTGGTAGGGGCCTGCTATCACATGTGGCCTCCTCCCCTGCTGACCCTCACCGTAGCCTCATGGGGGATGGGGCTTCCCCTTGCCAAACGTGGGTCAGGAGTGGTGGTGGGGTGTGTGTGCAAATCACATGATCAGACACTCACCCAAGCCCCAGAAGCTGCTCAGGTGAGGTCCAAACTGGAAGCCCCCTCAGCATCGCCTTGTTGTGGGTGCCGGGGAGGGCAGGGCTCTGAATCATGTGTGCGCTGCCTCCCCTCCTCCTTCTGCAGATACAGCAACCACCTCAGTCTGCCACTGGCACCACTCTGCTGTTGCAGGCAGCAGCAGCCGTTAGTGAGGGAGCACAACGTGGAGCTGCAGGGCAGCCGCCTGCTTGAGGCAGGGACACTCCGGGACCCAGGGGAGGCACATTGGGGTGCCAGGCACGGCCAGGGGAGAGACGTGGCTCTGAACATTGGTGGAGCTGGGCCCTGGGACCCTGAAAATTTCTGGAGCCCAGGAACCACGGGCCCATACAGCTCGGCCGCTCCGGGCGGCTGGGGAGCTCATAGCTCTGAGTTATGGCACTCCAAGCTACCATGGGTGGCGGGGCCGCCCTGAGCTCCAAGCTGCAGGTGGTGGGCGACAGGACTCTGAGCTGCCAGGATGGTCGGGGCCTCCCCAGAGCTACCAGTAGGCCCCCACAGCTGCTGCGGGCAGCAGAGGACTCCAAAGCAGCTGCAGCAGCGATGGGTGCTGGAGCCTTCTCCCTTCCCATTTTGTCATGGATATTTTTAGTAAAAGTCACGGTCAGGTCATGGGCTTCCATTAATTTTTCTTTATTGACTGTGACCTGACCATGACTTTTATTAAAAATGTCTGACACAATCTTAGCCTTACTCATGGAAGCTCAGCCTGTTTTCTGAAACAGGAATGAAAGCGGAAACAAGAGAAGCTCTTCAAATGGCGACTCGTCCATGATGCTGGCTCCAGTTATGCGCCAGATGGCTCCACAGTATCTGTTGGGAACTTGGCAGGCTGTGACAACGTCCAGTACCAGGCGGGTTGGACAGTCAAGTTTTTCCATACTGAACCATGAATTGGGGGCTAGAACAGCCACAGTTGGAGAGGGCTCTAGGAAGCCTGGGAAATGGGGGTTTGACTTGGGTCTGAATACTGCAGTATGGGCACTGGAGCCTTGAGTTTGGGGCATAGGTCTAGAAATTCTAAACTTTGGGTCAACATGTGCTGTGTATGCTCAAGCCCTGGGCTTGCAAACCCAGGGTCCATGGACTTGAGTCCCACTAACCCTGGGCTTACATTATAATGTAGACATACCCTGAATGTGCAGCAGGCTAGCTCAAGGTAGTTTTAAACCTCGGCTTGCTGCAAACTAAGGATTCATACAGAGGTATCTATATAAGTGGCCTGATTTTCATGAATCTTGAGCACTTCACACCTCCCCTTGTTTTGAGTGTAGTATAATGAAGTCACATCTGAGCCTGGCATAATTGAAGGTGCTTGGATGCTCAACATTTATGACTTTAGACACTCATTTTTGAAAAAATTGACCACAAATTTCAGTGATAACTTAAATTCCCTTTCAGTTGCACTGCTGTTAGCTTCCATTATTATTTTTAGTAAAAAAAAAAAAAAAACAACCCCACATTAAACTTCTCACTTTAGCCGTTTCTCTTGAGATGTGGGGGAAGAAAAATAATTAAAAATGGCCATTGCTAGAGGGAGTCCAGTAAGTACATGTCACAAACTGTGATGGAGATGGTCATGCCTAATCGTCAGTGTTGTGGCAGTCAGAGCAGGGTTGGAGTGAAGGTGGAGCGAGAGCAAGGCTGGAACAGGCTAAGGCTTGTCTGTTACCACTGTCAGGCAGGAGAGGGTTCCAAGCCCTGGAGTGAGGTTGAGCAGACTGAGCTGCTGCTCCTCCTTTGAGGCTGGTGACTATCTGGGCAGTTCCTGGCTTGTAGATTGGCTGGAGCCTAGAACAGGAGTGACTCATTATCTTACAGTACAGGAGAACTGAGAAACCCAACTAAAACCACAAATCTGGTTTGTACATGGAAATAAACTATAAATTAATTTAAAATGAGTTTCCCAGTGGATAGGTCCATCAATGGCTGTTAGCCAAGATGGTCAGGGACATAACCCCATGCTCTGGATGTCCATAAATCTCTGACTGCCAGAAGCTGGAACTGGATGACCGAGGATGGATCACTCAATAAATTACCCTGTTCTTTTTATTCCCTCTGAAGCATTTGGCACCGGCCACAGTCGGAAGACAGGATACTGGGCTAGATGCACCGTTCGTCTGACTCAGTATGGCCATTCTTATGTTCTAAAAATTCAAACTTAGATAAAAGGTCTCAACTATTTTATTCCCATGACTTGCTTTTTGTGTTTCCAGAAGTACAATGTAAATTAGAAAAGATTAGAATTTGTTCAATCGTGCCTTTCATAATTATGATCTAAAATACTTGACAAAGCAAAGGGAGGCAGGGGCCAATCCTAGGTGTGGTACTATTAAATATTTAAATCAATTATTTGGATAATGGCGTGAAGAGTACGCTTATAAAACTTGCAGATGACACCAAGGTGGGAAGGGTTACAAGGACTTCAGATGACAGGATTAGAGTTCAGAAGGACCTTGAAAAAATGTTGAATTAGTCTGAATTCAACAAGTTCAAAGTACTACACTTAGGAACGGGAAAATCAAATGCGCAAATACAAAATGAGGAATAACTGAGTAGGTGGTGAAAAGGATGTGGGGATTATAGTGGCTCACAAAGTAAATGAGCCAACAATGTGGTCCAGTTGCAAAAAAAAGGCTAATGTCATTCTGGGGTGTATCAACAGCAGTGTTGTATGTGAGATACAGGAGGTAATTGTCCCACTCTTTTTGGCATCTGTGAGGCCTCAGCAGGTATACTGTGTCCAATTCTGGGCTCCACATTTTCCCTAAAATGTGGACAAATTAGAAGGAGTCCAGAGGCGAGCAACCAAAATGATAAAAGGTTTAGAAAACTTGACCTATGAAGAAAGGTTAAAAAACTTGGGCATGTTTAGTCTTGAGGTGGGACCTGAGAACAGCCTTCAAATATGTTAAGGGTTCTTCTTAGAAGACAGTGATCAATCATTCTCCATGTCCACTGAAGGTATGACAAGAGTAATGGGTTTAATCTGCAGCCTAGGAGATTTAGGTTAGATATTAAGAAACCCTTTCTAACTGTAAGGGTAATTACTCTCTGGAATAGGCTTCCAAAGGAGGTTGTAGAATTGTCATAATTGGAAGATTTTAAGAACAGGTTAGACAAACACCCTTCAAGGATGATCTAGGTTGACTTGTTCCTGCCTCAGTACAGGGAGCTGGACTTGATGGCTTTTCAAGTCCTGTTTAGCCCTACATTTCTATGATTCTGTAATGTTATAGGTGCTGTTAGTTCAGTGTAGGCAAGTAGGACAGTCATTGTGAGGACAGCAATAGCTTATACATAGCCAGCCTTGGATATTAGAACCTGTGTCATTGTGCATGGTGAAATTATCCCCTATTCATTTCTTGAATGTGTAAAGGGATCTCTGACTTGGATTCTGGACATCTGCTCTATAAAACAGGCAAATCCCTTCCTGTACAGATTTGCATGTAAGGAAAAGGAGCAGTCTGTATTGTTTTGCTATGATTCATAATTGTCATAATTACAGAGCAATGATCTTATACAGGTCCCTAGTTCTCCCTGTGGATGAGACTGAAGGAAGCTCCTTGTGCCTGACAACAGTTCTAGTATAATGAGGAATCTGAGCAAAAGGGAACTGTTTATCTGACTTCAGAAGTGCACCAGAAGAGGGGAGGAAGAGGTAGGAATGGTTTGGGAAAACAGTGGAAGTGGCCTGGATTTCTTTCTAACGTGCATTTCCATGTAGTGCAGTTGACACTCAAATCCACTGAAATGTGCTCTACATTCCCTTTGGGGGAGACAGTAGGAAATATTTTCAAAATTATGATGGTCCATGTTCTGTTCTCATTTACACTGATTCTGATCTGATTCCATGGCATGTTACACTGGTGAAACTGAAAGCCAAGTTTTTCCCCTGTGTTTATCTATGTAACACAGATACAACTGTGGGCAGGTTTGAGCATAGTCTCTTATGTAAGGGGGGAAAAAGTTGTGTTTTTGCTTAGCTTTAACCAGCTTTTAATAAGAAAAAGAGACTGAACTAAGGGAAAGAGAAAAATAAGCTACATATCAGCTCCTGGTACTTCAGAGAGACCCGCAACCAGTATTTTAAATACTGCAGCCTCATTTCTTGAGGTTTTATTTCCTGGGACATTATTTGTGGAGCGGTGGATTTACTTCTGGATTTATATGGATTTACCTCTGAGTCTTTGATTCCACTAGGACACATCATGGCTGCAACTCCGCAAAAATAACCAATGGGCCCAATGGAGTAGGAGCCAGTGAGAGTTATAAGCGCTTTGTGTCCTTTTATGTAATAATAAAGACTTCCCCTTTCTGGCTGAACACAGGAAATCAAATCTGGTCCCTTTACCTCAGGGCATATAGTTTATAAATCTTCTTTTGTCTGTAATGATGAACCTCAGCTACTTGTAACAAGAAGCCAGCTTCTGAAACAAACTCATTTGTTTTACTTTTGCTCCTTTGGAATCACATCTGAAGCCCCCTCTCTCCATACCTGGCAGCTACGTCAACATTTCTTTGGTGGAGCAGATTCTTTCATTTATCCAGTGAACAAGCTTAATTCCTCTGCTGCCCATCTGGGTGTGGGACACAGTCCTCTCATCACAGGAACTGATGTTGAAAACAGAGTGAGAAGCCATGCCAGGCAGGATGTGAAAAACTGTACAATTTCCAAAAACTTAATGATATGAATGAATACACAAGGTTTGCCAAACAAGTTTATTTCATCTCTAGCAAAGGAAGTGCTGCCAAAAAGGTAGTGTTGATGTAACAGTTTCAACCACTGACTGCTAAGATGTTGTCTAATACTGTCACATCACTGTTGTAAGACTTAGGGACAGTACTTATTAAGAATGGGTTAAACTAGTAAAACTGCCTTACTTAATGCACAGGAGAGTTCATTAACTTAATCTTCATAATAGTTTTGATAAAACTTTAAATCATATTCTTTCTGCAATGGAGAAAAAAATACTATTTAAAAAGTAGTTTCTTAGCACAATCTAGTTTTGGTCAGGGTCTTACAACAGTGCCACCTATCATGCTGCTTTGTGTAGAATCTGCAGTTTCCTTGGAAAATACTGAGCAGGCCTGCTCATGCTTAACTAGGACAGGTGATGAGATCAGACAAAGGTGGCTCTAAACCAGGTCTGATTGCAGCTATATAAGCAACTTAAGCCTGATTTTCATTCATTTATATCTGTTTTACGCTGGTGTCACTCCTGATTCTCACCAGCGTGAGCTCAGAATCAGGTCTTTTGGGAGTATGTCCATACAGCAAAAATAACACCTGTGGAAGTGCATTTCAAGACTCCAGGTCAACTGACTGGGGCTCTTGGGCTCACATTGGGGGGCTAAAAATAAGTGTTGATTTGTTCTCAGGTTGGAGCTCAGGCTCTGAAATCAAGTGAGGAGAGAGGGTCTTGTACACTGGACTCCAGCATGAGCCTGAATGTCTACACTGCTGCTATTAACCCCACAATGTGAGTCCCATGACCCTGAGTCATTGAGCCAGGCCCCGAGACTCACTGTTGTGATGTCTTTTTTTTGCTGTGTTGGAGAATTGTTTGTGTTGGAAGAAATGGAAGCAAAAATTTTGGCCTTGGGGTGATTGCGTTCCATTGAAGTCAATTGGAGTTTTTGCCATTTATGTGATCTTATGTGAGCAGGCTTAAGCCCTTTATCTTGAATTTTCAAACTGAGATGGAAAGAAGGAGAAGCTGGCAAATTCATGGCTGCCAAGAGAACTGAAGCCCAAGAAGACACTAAAATATTACCCACAGAAGAGGTTGGTAGATGATTTGTTGTATTTTTGTCAGTTCCACAGGCTTGTCAATATAGGTACAATATAGTGTCAACAATTTGGTTCAAAGAAAGCTATTCATATAATTGGTTTTGTTTTTCTCCTGTTTGTTATGAGTATGCGTGACAAGGGATAAAATTGCAAATAACTCTCTTGCTTAGTGTAAGGATTGGAATATTACAATGTTGGATATTGCTCTGGATGATCTTACACATTAGGGGCCCATATGGAAGGATGAGAGCACAAGGTGAATGATTTACAAAACGTGGATTCATACATGCACCCATGAACATAGGCATTTACTCCTTGGGCAAACAGAAATCTCCCTTATCTAGCAGTAGTAGTGGGTTCTTTATCTTCTCTGTAGGCCAGCTACTAGAGAGTGGTAAGATCTCCCTTTCTCCCTCCGCAACACACACACAATACATTAAGACTGCTGGCAGGATTATTTTCTTGTTGGCACTTGGTTTACTCTATATAGCTGTGACTGTAGGGCCCACACTGAGGTTGCTCAATCAGGGCACACTGCAAAGAAAGGAGCAGAAGACACAACCCTCCACCCCACCAAACTGGTGGTTATTCTAATAATTAGATTCACCAAGCCATCAACAAAACAGCTTCTACAATCCCTTACCGGTAACCCAGAAGCAAAAATCACATTTCCCTTAAGCAATCCAGCCTTGACCTCCCACCCAGACTGCCAAGTCAATTATGATGAGGATTACTGAAAATCTTGTTTATCAGATATAAAGTTCTACCAATCCCAAGAGATCAGACACGTTATCCATCAGAATAATGAATATTTCAGATCTTGCCCAAATACATGCTTATAGCCAATTCATATTAACTAAACTAAAATTTATTAAAGAAGAGAGTATCCTGGTTAAAAGGTCATTACACATGCAGATATGAATAAAGTTCTTAGGTCAGTTTCATAGGAGAGATGGTGAGCTGCTGAGTTGCAAAAAGTTCTTTCCAGAATCAGTTCATCAGATTATAGTCCAAAGAGGCAGTCTTTATAGTGTTTGTTTAACTTCTTCCATGAGAATTAGCAGGGTAATCCAGACTGAAGCTGGAGACCTCAGTCTTGTGACTTAAGCTTCCCCTGACCAAACTTAAACAGATCTGAGATACAGGATTGGGGCCCTAGAGTTCTTTTATAGATCTCTGGCAGGCTGTTGATAGCCTTGGGTGAAGCATTGTGGCTTTGAAGTAAAATCTCCTATTTCCTATGTATACACAGCTAATTAGTAGCATTCATCAGCATAAGGTATTTAGCCATCAAGCTGTTCATAAACGGTTTACTACAATCTTCAAAGAGAAATATAGGCAATGATATCATTACACCCAAGTTTCAGCTAAACGTTGATATTCCTTTTTTAATCTCTGAATCAATAGAATATAGTAAGAGACAGGAACCATCTGGTTACATTGTTAACATCAAACAAGATTATAGTTAAATACAGACTGTCAAGGTTCCTTCCCCACTCTGAACTCTAGGGTACAGATGTGGGGACCTGCATGAAAAACCCCCTAAGCTTATTTTTACCAGCTTAGGTTAAAACTTCCCCAAGGTACAAACTGTTTTACCTTTTGCCCTTGGACTTTATTGCTGCCACCACCAAGCATCTAACAAATATATAACAGGGAAAGAGCCTGCTTGGAAATGTCTTTCCCCACAAAATCCTCCCAAACCCTACACCCCCTTTCCTGGGGAAGGCTTGATAAAAATCCTCACCAGTTTGCATCGGTGAACACAGACCCAAACCCTTGGATCTTAAGAACAATGAAAAAGCAATCAGGTTCTTAAAAGAAGAATTTTAATTGAAGAAAAAGTAAAAGAATCACCTCTGTAAAATCAGGATGGTAAATACCTTACAGGGTAATCAGATTCAAAACATAGAGAATCCCTCTAGGCCAAACCTTAAGTTACAAAAAGACACAAAACCAGGAATATACATTCCATTCAGCACAGCTTATTTTATCAGCCATTTAAACAAAACAGAATCTAACGCATATCTAGCTAGATTACTTACTAAGTTCTAAGACTCCCTTCCTTTTCTGTTCCTGGCAAAAACATCACACAGACAGAGAGAACCTTTGTTTCCCGCCCCACTCCAGCTTTGAAAGTATCTTGTCTCCTCGTTGGTCATTTTGGTCAGGTGCCAGCGAGGTTATCCTAGCTTCTTAACCCTTTACAGGTGAAAGGGTTTTTCCTCTGGCCAGGAGGGATTTTAAAGGTGTTTACCCTTCCCTTTATATTTATGACACAGACAAATATGATCACTATCTTCTACTAATTCTCTAACAAGACAAGTCTACATTTCAAAGCTCTAGTCTATCTAATATGGCTTTGTTTGCTATTTATAAGGAATGGCCCTAATTACCATTTACATACTTTTAAAATATGTCTTGAAAGGTAGAAGTTGGGTAATTTCATCTGCTAGTTGTGTAACCCTTTCTGGCTCAGTGTCACAATAGTAATGATATCCAGCTAGTGGAAATCTAAGGCACTATCAAGTTTGAAATATTATGGTGAAGATTACATGCTCCATATATTTAAAAAATGTACTTTATACAAGACATTTGATAAAGTTCTCTTAAAAATACAAGTGAAGGTGACATTTACCCATTTAAACATGGAGGAAGAGGGCTAGGTTTTACATTGCCTCCCTTCATCTCTTTATGCTGATGTGTGTGTATAGTGAAATTGTTAACTGAGCTCCATTTTCTTGTGTCCTTTTTCTTTCCTTCTAGCTTTGAATGAGGAGGTCACTCCCTCCTTGGAGGAGGTATGTTCTGCGAACAAGCTGTGTATAACTTAAAACTGTTTATATTGATAATAAGAATTCCTGGAGGTGTAATGGTCTAATTGATGAATACATTCAGGTTTCTGTATTAAGTTTTCTAAAAATTGAATAAAAAGAAAGTTAAGAAAACAGAATAAGAAAAGATTGCTAAAGAGTCAGATGTGGCTGCTGGCAAAGCAGATGTGTTTATGTTCCAGGTATTTTTTTATTTTTATATTCTGTTTCATTTACACTTAGGAAAGGTCAGTATCAGTCATGTTTGTCCAAGGCCTAGTGATTATTAGTTTGGACTAACTGCAGATTGTTGGAAGCATACAGTGAATACATAGTATTGCGGACTGACTGTACAGTTTTAAGGCTGATGACTAATTTTACTTTTGGTCCATTTCCTGATTATTTTTTGTGTGTGATTAGTCTTAATTTTAATTAAGTTTATACCCTCAGTAGTCAAAGAGATATTGGTTCATTCCTTTCCCTTGCTCACTTCTTTCCTTTACACACTAGATGGACTTCTTGGAATTCTAAATTTAGCAGCATCCACTATAGCAATAAGTCACAACAATGCGTACATTCATAAGCTGCCCAGGCAAACTTTGGATGCATTGCAAGGCATGAAGCTGAAGGTTAATAGGCTACTAACAACCGCACTCCAGTGGAATGGCTTATTGAGATTAGGATATAGTTGATTATTTATACAGTGTACCCTTCTGCTATGAAAAGTATTTTCTGGTAAGGAATTAAGGTCCAAATCTGCAGGTGGACGGGATGAAAACTTGCTTGATGCTTATGTGGTGCTAGCAGAAGGTGTGATGTCAACTCTATAAAAGTATTCTTCATCACTCCCCCTGGTCCAATAGTAGACCTGGTGGGAATGGGGGATCTGGATCCACAGATGGGAAGAGGGTGGACTGGGGAGGAAGGAGTGCATGAGGCTAGGAAGGACATGTGCTTTCCATTCATCATCCCATCCCCAAACCGATGGGGCTTTAACTTAAAAATTAATACAGAGTCGTCACTGAATTCTCTGCCTACCCATTATGATGTTATGGGGACTGCCCAGACCAGTAAGGGGTCCTGTCACCACCGGCCCTGTAATCTTTGTGCTATGCAGCTATGGTTCAATGCCCTGACACCAGTAGCCAACCCGCAAGCATGAGGTCTCACCAGCCTAATTACTCCTTGCAGGGTGACACCAACCGTCCTTCCGATCTCAAGTCTCCCTAAATCTGTCCTTTGAGTTCTTAATTACCAGATACTCGGACCATTCACCTCTGGTTCATTATCCCCAAAGGCACAAAACCAGCCCCCGTCATACCAGCTCACTTTGGCACTCACACTTCACACAATGTGCACACCAGAGACCTGCTTCGGGTAAAAAATTTAGTAGAAAAAACACAGATTCAAAGATGGAATAGTAAGGGAAAGCAAACATTCAAGTTATATGGTCAATAAACATAAAGACACAATCTCAGGCATTCCACTTCTCTATTAGATAAAATCCCTGTTCTAATAAGAGTTATCCTTAAAACAGTTTCTCAGTGTATCCTCTAACTATAGGGGCAATCCAGCATTCATGGACAACCTCCCTGCTAGAGACTGTCCCTCAGGTTCTGGATAAAAAAACTTCAGTCCCAAGCCTGTTTTTACAAGGCTTTTTCTTTCCTTTCTTCCTCTCAGTCCATGGTGACTCACTTTTTTCAGAGTGGGGAGATGCCCTCTTGACTTTACAGCCAGAATGTCTCAATGTCTTTGTCAGGGTTCCCTCCCCACTCTGAACTCTGGGGTACAGATGTGGGGACCCGCATGAAAGACCCCCTAAGCTTATTTCTACCCGCTTAGGTTAAAAACTTCCCCAAGGCACAAATCCTTCCTTCTCCTTGGATGGTACTGCTGCCACCACCAAGGGAGTTAGACAAAGATTCAGGAAAAGGACCACTTGGAGTTCCTGTTTCCCCAAAATATCTTCCCAAGCCCCTTCACCCCCTTTCCTGGGGAGGTTTGAGAAAAATATACAATCAAACAAGGTGAGCACAGACCAGACCCTTGGGTTTTTAGGACACTAAAAACCAATAAGGTTCTTAAAAGCAGAACTTTATTATAAAGAAAAAAGTAAAAGAAGCACCTCTGTAAAATCAGGATGGAAGATAATTTTACAGGGTAATAAGATTTAAAACACAGAGGATTCCCCTCTAGGCAAAACTTCAAAGTTACAAAAAACAGGAATAAACCTCCCTCTTAGCTTAGGGAAAATTCACAAACTAAAACAAAAGATAATCTAACGCATTTCCTTGCTATTACTTACAATTTCTGTAATTTTAGATGTATCATTTCAGTAGAAGCTGGATTACCTGTTTGGTCTCTCTCTTTGTCTCGAGAGGGAACACACAGAGAGCACAAACAAAACCTCTCCCCCCACCCCCCACCCCCAGATTTGAAAGTATCTTCTTTCCCCATTGGTCCTTCTGATCAGGTGCCAACTAGGTTAATGGAACTGATTAACCCCTTACAGGTAAGTGAGTCTGTACCTCTGGCCAGTAGGGATTTGATGTTACTGCATATATAAAGGCTGTTACCCTTCCCTTTATATTTATGACAGTCGTTCCATTAATTCTAATGGTCCATCAATATCTTTTCCTGGGCTGGACAATGGATCATTACTTGAAGCTGTTTTTATGTAAACAATTGATTTGGGAGGCGCCTCTCCTAGCTTAACTACTCACTGCCTGGCTGTGAAGAGTAGTCCAAGTTATAGTATAGATTATGAGCCCAGTTTTCTATATACACAAATACATAGGCCTGGTCTACACTACATGGTTAGGTAGACGTAAACTGTCTTGCGTCAACCTAGCTGTGGAAGTGTCTTCACTTAAATTTTGGCACCTGCTGACATAAGTGCCTCTCTATGCTGACTTAATAACACCGGCTTTCCGAGCGGCGTAGAGTCTCAATCAATGTAATTAGATTGACGCGGTGTTATTGCAGACACTGTGTTGCTTACCTTACTGGCTTTCAGGAGCCATCCCACAATGCCCCACATTGACAATACAAGTGATACAAGCTCTCCTGGTGAGGAAGCACTGCTGACACAAGGAGCCAAGTGTGCGCGCACAGAAAAGATTTAATAACTGCCATGGCCATATGCTGACATAAGTTAGGTTGACATAATTTTGTAGTGTAGACATGGCCACAGAGTCATAACCACAGTCTGTGTATATATCTCATAATGACCATCAACTTGAGAACATTACAAGCTTTCATAAAAGACCTTACTTGGTACTCTTTTATAGTACAATAATATAGTATGTAATCAATTGGCTTAACTGCTCATTTTTGGGGTTTAAACCTTCTGTTCTCCTCTTGAGGGAGTCTGGACCCTGATCGTCACATCCTCTCCATACTGTTTAGTCTTTTTTGGGATCTGAGGGGTAGTCTGGGGCTGCAGTGGAGTCCCTGTTTAATAAGCCGCACTAGTCAGGAGTCCAATGAACCAGGGAGACCCATGAGGCACTGTGAAGTCAGAAGAATGGCTACAGCAGATTCCCTGCAATCTGTTTTACTCCACAGGTGAATGACCCTGAGGAAATTCCATATCACTTCTGGATTCTTGTATGTGCCCTTCTAAATTGTTTTCCTGGTTTTGCAAGACTAAATACATAACAAACTGTGAGCAAAGACATACTAAAAGGGTATATTTCCAAAGTAATTTGCAGTCTATTTTTAGTAGGGAAACGATGACTGTGAGTGCCAAAAGACGTAGATCTGATAAATACCAGGGAATAGATTAAAACAAATGTTTAAAGTTCATTTAGATTCACAGGTGATAACCAAAGCCATCAAACTGATTTGGATAATGTGGTCCACATTGTTCTCATTTACTGACTGCAATGGGAGTAGTTGTGGGGTTTCTCACCAGTCTAGCAAAGAGCAGAATGTGGCCCTCTGCTGAGGTAGGGCACCTTCTCTCAAACAGCAGCATAGCTCAAAGTGGCAAGAGATGTAACTGAGTCACTATAGCCAAATCCTTGTGCCCACTGAAGTCAACTAATAGGCAAAAGACCCATTGGCTTCAACGGGCTCAGGATTTGGCACCTCATGTTTCACAGCATGTAAAACTTCTGTGCCGTATAAATCTTATTCTTTGGAGTAAAATTCTTTGCCACTGCCTTAGTGAACTGGGGCCTAGGAGATACATGAGGCATTGTATCTGGAATTTATAATAGACACTTGATTAAATTCTAACATGAAAAAACGGTCTGCAGCAGATAGATGTGAACACACATTGTTGCAGATCAGGAAGGAATTCTGATGTTCTGAGGGTGTTTTCCCATTGGAACAGTGTTGTCTCCCTGTGAAGTCAAGTAGCTCAAGACAGTTGCTTCCCTAAGACGTTTCTGTGTTTTACATTCTGAAGTGCAGAATGGGTGCTATAAACACATCAGAAAAACCACACACCTAACCTCTGTTGTTGTCAGGAATCTGGGCTCTCAGTTTTATGCCCCGTTGAGTCTGAGCTCTTTCTCAAAGCATTTCCTTTAGCAAAACAAATAACTGCCACAATGACAAACGCTACAAGACTCAATCTGTCGGAAGACTTTGTCTTCCATGCAGCTTTGTTGTCAAAGATGCGGCTTTGTCGTCATAGAATTGTAGAATCTCAGGTTTGGATGGGACCTCAGGAGGTCATCTAGTCCAACACCCTGCTCAAAGCAGGACCAGTCCCCAACTAAATCATCCCAGCCAGGGCTTTGTCACGTCCAAGAAATGAACAGAGCATGGAGAATTGTTGTTTCTACTTCTCATACATTCTCGTTAGTCAGCAATGTACTTTTCCGTGAAAATGCACCCACTGATGCAAACCCAGCATGTGGTGCTTCTTGAATCAGAGTGAACATAAAAGGTCCTATAATGGCTCAGCGTATTGTGCTTGCTTTTGTCTTTCTATATCCCCGTTCAGGTTCAATAGTATCTGAGATCCTGCTAGGTTCTTTTGTACATATGGAGGAATGGTCTTCTAGCGTATGAAGGCACAGGAATGTATCCTTCAGTGATCCTGCTAACATTTACAATAAGAGAAATATCTGTTTGAATAGAGATGGTTAGCGCTGAATACAGTAGGCTACTGTACAGGCTATGGGCCCTGCCACAAATTCCTATAATTTAATTCAATATGAATTAATATAGAGCGCATCATAGGGCACAAAGATAATTTAGCTCTCTTACAAATCATACAAGCTCTAATATACATAGTAAGCAGAAATGCTGTTTTCTCCAGCCAGCAGGAATGGTTCTGTGTTGTGAGGTTGTGCAGTTGTCTTCAGTTTAAAATTACAGCACATTCATAACGCCCAGCTCCCTTGATCACTGGATGTTGTGATTCTCTTGTCACTGTAAATGAGGTCATTAGTTCCACCAGCAGCGATGTCTGCAGAAACACCTCTTTAATGCCAACTCGAACAACAGCTTGAATGAACTACAGAATGGATCAGGGTCCATTAAAAATCCAGAGGGTTGAAATCACTTAGAAACTTAGAAAAGTTTACTCATGATTGTCCTTCAGCTGCCACCTGATAAGAAAGAAATGGTATCTTCTGAGCTAACTTTTGGGGAAAAAGACAGGGCGAGAACTAAATTGTTCAAACGACCATTAAAAGGTTAGGCAGGGAGAGAGTTGCAAAGGGAGATGTAACAATGTAATGATGAAATACAGATCTGAGGGAGGCCGCTGGCACAGAATTTTGGCCTAATTATATGCTGGCACAACTTTCTTGTCTTCAGCAGAGTGGTGAACTTTTCCAATATTTGTAAAATAAAGTGATGACGGCTGATAGATTCTGAGAAAATTATTGGAAACTGAGATTGTTACACATGCAAATAACTTCAGTACATTACTGACTTACCAGATTTTATCCATAAGAAATAAAGGTAATTGAGAACATAGAAGTACCTACCAATTTATAGTAGGACTAGAATCACCAATTTCACCTTACAATATAGTGTTTTTATATTCCAGGGCAGGAAAAATTTGTTTAAAAATGAGTGATACAATGCCTGTCCTTGAAGAGCAGCATCCTATATTCAGACTTTTGTTAAAGCTGATACTGTTCTGGAGAGAAGAGTTGAGGTCTTAGAGAACTAGCTTAGATCTTGGAACAAAAGAATCCTTGGAATCCTAGCAGGACTCATAGCTAGTAGTATTCTTGGAGAATTTTCTACAGGAACATGTGGGTATCAATTCAACTGATGACCCATTACATGCTGAAAACCAGCTACTTCTTCCATGTTAGGTAAAAAATAGTATAGAGGAGCTCTGAGGTGCTATTATTTCATTTACTGATGCCAGAAACCACAAGAAAATGTTGCAGGCATCAAGATTTAAAAAGGGGCTTAAATATGGAAGGGCTGAACATTTTAATTATCTTGACTTCAGTCTTCCAACTCCAACAAAGATGAGTGAATTTGGAATATATAGCAAGATTATTGCAGCTGAAGGGAGTGAGGCATCCATCATATTTCCTTTCAAAGTCTGGATTATTTTGAGCATAGAGGCATGTATCTCCCAAATATTTTGTACTCATGGTAAGCTTTATTGTGGAAAATTAGTAGTGGCTGAATTGTTGTAACCTCTGTTACTTGTACATGTAGAATTTGTCAGAGCAAGATATTTATGTTCTGTTGAGGTTTGCCAGCTGTGAACTGTGTGCTTGGAACAGTTAGTGCAGATGGTCTACTGACATCTGGAATGTTATGTTCAAAACTAGTTGAGAAAAGATGTGTAAGGGCTGTGGTAATAATCTGTGGGATCTTCTGTGTGTCATAAACAAGGGGAATATAAATGAGCAAAACTGAGCTCATAATTTGGAACATTGTGAAGATGTAACCTCTGCAAGACTGTTCTCCACACTGGTAATAGATTGACCTTTCTGTTGACTTTACTTCTGATCCATAAATTGTTTGAGCCTGGATATTTGACATCTTGACGCACTATTGAACCCCAATAGCTAGTAGGCATATTGTTGGAGATTCAAAACAAAGCTGTTCATGTTCTGGAAAGTCTGAAGGAAGATAACAAAGTTCAAGCCCAGGAATCTGACTGGCACTCTTCTGAGCCTGATACTGCCAGGATGTCCAGCAACCCCCAAGAGTATCTGAGCACATCACAGGATTGGCCATTATGAGAAGTATCTTGAAACAGATTAGGAGTACTTGTGGCACCTTAGAGACTAACATATGTATTTGAGCATAAGCTTTTGTGGGCTACAGCCCACTTCATCGGATGCATAGAATGGAACATACAGTAAGAAGATATATATATTTATATATACATACAGAGAACATGAAAAGGTGGAAGTAGCCATACCAACTGTAAGAGGCTAATTAATTAAGATGAGCTATTATCAGCAGGAGAAAAAAAACTTTTGTAGTGATTAATCAAGATGGCCCATTTAGACAGTTGACAAGAAGGTGTGAGGATACTTAACTTAGGGAAATAGATTCAATATGTGTAATGACCCAGCCACTCCCAGTCTCTATTCAAACCCAAGTTAATGGTATCTAGTTTGCATATTAATTCAAGCTCAGCAGTTTCTCATTGGAGTCTGTTTTTGAAGCTTTTCTGTTGCAAAATCGCCACCTTTAAGTCTGTTACTGAGTGACCAGAGAGGTTGAAGTGTTCTCCTACCAGTTTTTGAATGTTATGATTCCTGATGTCAGATTTTTGTCCATTTATTCTTTTGTGTAGAGACTGTCCAGTTTGACCAATGTACATGGCAGAAGGGCATTGCTGGCACATGATGGCATATATCACATTGGTAGATGTGCAGGTGAATGAGCCCCTGATGGCGTGGTTAATGTGATTAGGTCCTATGATGGTGTCACTTGAATAAATATGTGGACAGAGTTGGCATCGGGCTTTGTTGCAAGGATAGTTTCCTGGGTTAGTGTTTTTGTTGTGTGGTTGCTGGAGAGAATTTGCTTCAGGTTGTGGGGCTGATACTCTCCAGCAACCACATACCACACAAATCGAGCACTCTCCCGTCGACTCCGGTACTCCACTGGAGCGAGAGGTGCAGGTGGAGTCCACGGCGGAGCGTCAGCAGTCAACTTACCGCAGCAAAGACACCGTGGTAAGTACATTTCGGTACGTCAACTTCAGTTATTCATGTAGCTGAAGCTGCATAACTTAGATCAATTCCCCACACCCCAGTGTAGACCAGGCCTAAGAAAGTATAATTATTTTTTGATGGGGAAAGAAATTTATGGTCTAAGCTTGTGAGGTGCTGAGCACTCTCAGTCCCAATTGGCTGAAATCTTGCACTTTATATTTACTTGAGTAGTCCCACTCAGGTCAAGAGGAAACTCAGTGAGTAAGGCAAACAAGATTTGGCCCATTGTCTATAATGGAAATTGAGGGCCCTTGCTTTATGTGGAGTTTGGTATATTTTAAAGGCTATTTATCATCTAAACTATGAATTTTAGAACTGCAACTTTTTAAAAACATGTAAATGCATAGAAAATAATATAATTTGCTTAGTATTTTTGTTCTGTGTTTTTACAGTACCTAGCACAATGGGATCCTGCTCCATGAGTAGAGCTCCTACCATAATACAAATAATAATAATCCTCATCCACCATTCAATACACAGGTGGCAACATGACCATGCTTGTGACAGGTATGAGACTAGCATGTGTCATGTCCGATGAAGTGAGCTGTAGCTCACGAAAGCTTACGCTCAAATAAATTTTTTAGCCTCTAAGGTGCCACAAGTACTCCTTTTCTTTTTACGAATACAGACTAACATGGCTGCTACTCTGAAACCTGTAGTTGTCAGTTACACTATGGATGAATTGGGTTACTGGGCCAAATTCTCCTCTCAGTTATGCATGTGCAAGTCCATTATTTTAAAAAGGGCTTCAGCTAAGTAAATGAGAACAGAATTTAGTCCAATATATAATCTAACCCAAAATATACCAATACAAGGATGCTGCTGGGAAACTTCCAGAGATGCTTCCAAGGTTGAAGAGGTTTTTTTCTCTCATTTTACAGATCATGTTCTGAACAAAATACCCTAGTTTTTTTTATATACCTTTAGTTTTGGGGAGGAACTCAGTTTCACAAAGAGTCATTGATTCCAGCTGGCTACCTTATAGAGTTAATCCCCAGCGAGCCACTTCAAGGACTGTGTTATGCTTCAAGAACAGTAAGTATCGTCTTTAATGATAAAGGAACAAATTCTGCCCAGAGCTCCCACTGAAGTCAGTCAGAATGATTTGGCCTATAGAAACAATAGAAAACTGGATTTGATGTGTCCAGCATGTAGCATACTGCCTTACTATCTGTAAAGTACTAGGTTTATTGATTTCTTAATTGTCCAGTTGTATCAATACTTTCTACTATGTTTAGCTTAAGTGGCAAAGCTGTTAGAGATAAACCAGGGATAACTGGCACACTGAAAAATAAATGCAAAATGGCCATCCTTGCACTTCCTCTTCTGGGTCAAAATTTCAAATTTCAAAACATTTTTTTTCATTTGGAAAGAACATGTTGATATTTTTCCTTTTGACAGTTTTAGATAAAAAAACCTATCAGAACTTTTTGTTTCATATGAATTTTTTGGGGAATCATTAGGAAAGGGATAGATATAAGACAGAAAATATCATATTGCCGCTATATAAATCCATAGTACGCCCACATCTAGAATACTGTGTGCAGATCTGCTTGCCTCATCTCAAAACAGATATATTGGAACTGGAAAATGTACAGAAAAGGGCAACAAAATGATTAAGGGTATGGAACAGCTTCCATATGGGGAGAGGTTAATAAGACTGGGACTTTTCAGCTTGGAAAAGAGATGACTAAGGGGGGATCTGATCGAGGTCTATAAAATCATGACTGGTGTGGAGAAAGTAAATAAGAAAGTGTTATTTACTCCTCATAAAAGAAGAACTAGGGGTCATCAAATGAAATAAGCAGCAGGTTTAAAACAAACAAAAGGAAGTATTTTTTCACACAATGCACAGTCAACCTGTGGAACTCCTTGCCAGAGGATGTTGTGAAGGCCAAGACTATAACAGGGTTCAAAAAAGAATTAGATAAGTTCATGGAGGATAGGTGTATCAATGGCTATTAGTCAGGATGGGCAGGGATGGTGTCCCTAGCTTCTATTTGCTAGAAGCTAGTAATGGGCGACAGGGTATGGATCACTTGATGGTTACCTGTTCTGTTCATTCCCTCTGGGGCACCTGGCATTGGCCACTGTCAGCAGACAGCATATTGGGCTAGATGAACCTTTGGTCTGACCAGTGATGAGCTGCCAAAATCTTAACAACCGGTTCCCTCCTCCAGCCCCAGAGCACCCACGGAGTCGGCGCCTAACGTGCCACTTTTGGCCGGTTGTTAAATTTAGAAGCCCTTTTAGAACCGGTTGTCCCGTGAGGTTCTAAAAGGGCTTCTAAATTTAACAACCAGCTCCAGCTCACCACTGGGTCTGACCCAGTATGGCCCTTCCTATGTTCTTAAATTTCAAAATTTGTGATGTTTCATTCCATTTTTGATTGAAAATGCTTTTGAAATTTCCCATGAAATTGATATTCTGTTTTTCAGACATCTCTAGTTTCATGCTACTCCTATAAATGTCTCAATTCTGAGCCTAGGTCCACCACCATGACTTAACTTAGCCGCCTAGTTAAAAGTGTAGTACCATGTAGGCTGCTCTTCCTCAGTTTCTGCACACCTTGCATTGGGCACAGAGCTGAGGGTGGGCTTCTGTGCATTTTGTAAAGTACATGGGAGGGAGCTTCCCCCTGGTTGTGCAGGTCCTAAAGTTCATATAAGAGGTGCATCCTCCTGCAAACCTTTTAAGGTGTGTGAGTGGAACAGGCTCACAGATTATGAAATTTACATGTGCTGTTGTCAGTTTTGGCCACCCAGAAGAGATTCAAATTTTTTTGAAGATATTACTTTTTATGTTTTTGTTATTTTTTGTTTTTGTTTTTTCTATTTTTTCTCTTTAAACAACACCCTCCCCCAACCAAAAATTAAAGAATTTCCATACAAAAATATATGTTGAAAGTGTTAAGGTAGCAAATCAGGAAATACCAAAGTTAAGATCTTGAGTCTGTTGACTTTCATGGCACACTGCAAGGATTATTTGTATTCTCAGGCCTCCAAGAAAGGGGTGGGCTGGAATGGAATAAAGAATGTTAACACAGGAGTGGAAGGATTGATTTTTCCCCTTTAATTCTGAATGGCTGAATAGTTAACAGGGGATTAATTATTTCTTTGATATGTCTTGTAAATGTTTTTAGGATATATGATGTTGCACTCTATATGATTTTATAAAAATATGCTAATGAGTGGGAATATAATGTAACTGGAATATGCTTCATGCAAAAGGTCTCTTGTAAGGTATCATTACAAAGCTTATAATCTACTGAGTGTGGTCATCCTATTTGTATAGATGTATCGCTCTTGTATCTGAAACCAGAAATGTGAAATATAACTCTGAGGTCCTATTGTAGTTATGCAAAGTGTGGGCCATTAATGGTGGTTTGGAATCTTGATGGCTCCCATTAACCAGGACAATTGACTGTAGATGGCTCTGTTTTACTTGTAAGTCTTCCTGTGTACCTGTGGGCTGGCAAGTGGGAAATGAAGTCTTACAGTAACATGTGATCATGTCACTTGAACTGGAATCCATCTTTAACCTGGTGCTTTTCCATTGAGAAGAGGGGTGGCAACCCAGAGGGACAAAGGATTCCCGCCTTATGCAAAAGATATATAAGTGGGTGGAACAGAACAAGCCATCATGAGGAATCCCCGAGCTACCAGCGGAGCTGGAACAAGGGCTGTACCAGGGGAAAGGATTGTGCCCAGACTAGGAAGGCATCCAGCCTGTGAAAGAAATTTATTGAAACATCTCTGAGGGTGAGATTTTATCTGTATTCAGTTTTATTACTGTACTAGACTTAGACTTGCATGCTTTATTTTATTTTGCTTGATAATTCACTTTATTCTGTCTGCTATTACTTGGAACCACTTAAATCCTACTTTCTGTATTTAATAAAATCACTTTTTACTTATTAATTAACCCAGAGCAAGTATTAATTCCGGGGGGGAGGGAGCAAACAACTGTGCATATGTCTCTATCAGTGTTATAGAAGGCGAACAATTTATGAGTTTACCCTGTATAAGCTTTATACAGGGTAAAACGGATTTATTTGGGGTTTGGACCCCATTGGGAGTTGGGCATCTGAGTGTTAAAGGCAGGAACACTTCTTAAGTTGCGTTCAGCTAAGTCAGCAGCTTTGGGGCATGTGGTTCAGACCCTGGGTCTGTGTTGGAGCAGACTGGTGTGTCTGGCTCAGCAAGACAGGATGGTGGAGTCCCACGCTGGCAGGGAAAGCAGGGGCAGAAGTAGTCTTGGCACATCAGTTGGCAGCCCCAAGGGGGTTTCTGTGATCCAACCCGTCACAGGATATGCCTAGAGTGATAATTTAAAAAATAAAATAAATAATATCACACAGTGTTTGGTGTTCAAGAATAAAGCTATAATGAAGAGGAAGGGTACTTCTCTACTTTTTAAAAAAAATGCTACAGTAACAAGAGCATAGTTCTCAGGTATTGATGTAATAACCAAATTTTATGACCTGTAAACTCACCATAGCCAATGGCAGAGTGATTGCAATTTTTTCTTTGGAATGTTTTGTCTATCTCAAAATGCTGGGTCACTGAAACTGAAACTTTCTTGGGAAAAATATTGATTTTTGACAAAATTTTGTTTAGGTTTCTTTTTTACATGGTTCAGTAAGGTCAAAATATTCCTTTCTGACATTTTTGGAATGGAATGTTTCAATTCTTCGTTTTGAAATGATTTTTCATTTTTTTGTATTATATATAAAATACAAAAATATATATGTATCTTAAAAATGTTGAAGTTGAAATGAAATCTTTCTATTTTGAGCATAATGAAACATTTTAATTGTCCCCAAACAATTTTAAAAAAATCATTTCACAGGAAATTTGAACATGTTTGCATTCTGAATTGGAATGAAAACAAATTTTCAAATGGGAGAATTTCCTGTAAAACAGAAAAATTTTTGGTTACCTCACAGTATTTATGCTTTCATCCAGTTGATGGGCCAGTCAGAGGTGGGTGTCAAAATATGGGGTGCTGGAGCAAAATAAATGAAAAAGGAATAACATGACATTTACATACAAAATAATGAATGGTTTAGAGGAGGTAAATTGAGCACTCCTGTTTATCCATATTCATAATACAAGAATAGGAAGACAGTTAAAGCAAAAGTCAATACATTTAAAACTGATAGGATATATTTTTTTGCATATAGCCTAATTAATTTATGGAACTCATTGCCAAAAGATATCATTAAGGCCAAAAGCTTACTAAGATCCAGAAGTGGATTAGACATTTATATGTATGAATAATGAGGACATCCACAAGTAGATTAGATACGATATAAATAAACCCTCATATTTCAGGATATAAACCAACAACTAACTGATAGTGTTAAGAATACATTTCTTCTATAAGCAGGTTACTCCATAATTATTCCTTTTGGTCTTTCTTTTATCTTTTTCAAAAACAGGCACCCTGGCCACTGTCACAGACAAGATATTTGACTAGAAGGACCACTGGTCTCATGCAGTATGGCAATTTCTAAATGTCTCTAAACTTTTTAAGGAAGCCATTAACATTTTGGGTAATTCAAATAGTTAATTATAATACATATCAGCTATTCAACACATGATTAATTATGCCATCTCCTTTCTGTACAAAAAAGCTTAACACTGGATCAAAGGTAACTAAATCTGCTCATGGTTTTAGAAAAGGAAATCTGAATTATGGTGCGCTTCAGTGTTTTCTGCAGAAAAATATACAGAATATTAATATCTGATAGATGAGATTTTCATCGTTTTACTTCTTGCATGAAAATCTGCTCTGATTATTTCATCTATTATTTTGTAGCATCAGCAACAACTAATGTCATCAAAGAAGATGTGTGAGGGTTTTTTCCCCCCTCCCAAGGCTTTGATCTTTCTCTTGATTGAGGAAGTAAACTTTCAGTGCACATTTCTCTCTGAGTGTATTGGTAACACTTCTACTTGTTGTTCTAGCTAGATTTACACAACATCTACATTTGAGCTGGTGTGTGTGAATAAATCACCAGGACTAAATGGTATTCACCAAAGAATTGAAGGAACTCAAATGTGAAATTGCAGGACTACTAACTGTAATCTGTTACCTATCATTTAAATCCGCTTCTGTACCAAATAATTGGAGGATAGCTAATGTGACGCCAATTTTTTAAAAGGGCTCCAGAGGTGACCCCAGCAATTACAGGCCAATAAGCATGACTTCAGTACCAGGCAAACTGGTTGAAACTATAGTAAAGAACAAAATTGTCAGACATGTAGATTAACATAATTTGTTGGGGAAGAGTCAACATGGTTTCTGTAAAGGAAAATCATGCCTCACCAATCTATTAGAATTCTTTGAGGGGGTCAACAAGCATGTGACAAGGGGGATCCAGTGGATATAGTGGTACTTAGATTTTCAGAAAGCCTTTGACAAGGTCTCTCACCAAAGGCTCTTAAGCAAAGTAAGCAGTCTTGAGATAAGAGGGAAGGTCCTCTCATGGACTGGTAACTGGTTAAAAGATAGGAAACAAAGGGTAGGGATAAAAGGTCAGTTTTCAGAATGGAGAGAGGTAAATAGTGGTGTCCCCCTGGGGTCTGTACTGGGACCAGTCCTATGCAGCATATTCATAAATGATCTGGGAAAAGGGGTAAACAGTGAGGTGGCAAAATTTACAGATGATACAAAAATACTCAAGATAGTTAAGTCCCAGGCAGGTTGCAAAGACCTTCAAGAGGATCTCTCAAAACTGGGTGACTGGGCAACAAAATGGCAGGTGAAACTCAATGTTGATAAATGCAAAGTAATGCACATTGGAAAACATAATCTCAACTATACATATAAAATGATGGGGTCTAAATTAGCTGCTACCACTCAAGAAAGAGATCTTGGAGTCATTGTGGATAGTTCTCTGAAAACATCCACTCACTGTGCAGAGGCAGTCAAAAAAGTGAACAGAATGTTGGGAATCATTAAGAAAGGGACAGATAATAAGACAGAAAATATCATATTGCCTCTATATAAATCCATGGTACGCCCACATCTTGAATACTGCATGCAGATATGGTCCCCACATCTCAAAAAAGATATATTGGAATTGGAAAAGGTTCAGAAAAGGGCAACAAAAATTATTAGGGGTATAGAATGGCTGCCATATGAGGAGAGATGAATAAGACTGGGACTTTTCAGCTTGGAAAAGAGACAACTAAGGGGGGATATGATAGAGGTCTATACAATCATGACTGGTGTGGAGAAAATAAATAAGGAAGTGTTATTTACTCCTCGTCATAACACAAGAACTATGGGTCACCGAATGAAATTAATAGGCAGCAGGTTTAAAACAAACAAAAGGAAGTATTTTTTCACACAATGTACAGTCAGTCTGTGGAGCTCCTTGCCAGAGGATGTTGTGAAGGCCAAGAAGCTGGGAATGGGTGACAAGGAATGGATCACTTGATGATTACCTGTTCTGTTCATTCCCTCTGGGGCACCCGGCATTGGCCACTGTTGGAAGACTGTTGGTTCTATTGGGCTAGAACCGCTAGATGGACCTTTGGTCTGACCCAGTCTGGCCGTTGTTATGTTCTTATGCAGACATATCTGTGCTAGCTCTGCTCAAGATAGGGTCTGCCTGCTTGAGCTAGTGTCTAAAAATAGCAGTGTGGCTGGGGTAGCATGGGCAGCAACTCCAGCTAGCTGCTTGAATACAAACCTACTTGGATCCCCTGGGTACATAGTTGAGTGCCTAGCCCGAGTCACCAGCTGTGCTCTCCTGGCTACACCGCTATTTTTAGCATGCTAGCTTGAGCGGAGTTAACCCAGGTACATCTAAACAACCTGGGAATCACATCTCTGGGCTCAAATATAATCGTACCCTTAGAGAGGATTCATGAATATGCATATCTGGGCTCCATTCTCCACAGGGGCACCAGAGGGCAGCCTTAGTGCTCTAGCGTCATCATTTTGTGATATTAGATCATGGCCTCATAACACAGCGTGGCAACATCACTATACATTACCACAGAGTTACAATGCTGCAATGCAAACCTCCAGGCCTGTTCTAACTAAATTGTTGTCACTGATAATCACAGCTGTTAACTTCAGAGGTAACAGCATTTCAGTGTTCCTACTGTCTGTGTAGGTGGATATAGTATGTAATGCATTTTGAAATCCTTACTGAGAATGAGTTTTTCATAATGACTGATCAGTTGATTGCCCTAGCTACTGGCATTTTCTTAGGATGTAAGTCTTGGTATTGGGCTTGATCTATAAAGCCCAGTGTAATTTGGGCCCTGAAAAAATTAGAGACCATCCTCCTTATGGACAATATAGTCTGTTGTAATAATCTAGGTCAGATGCTCTTGCGAATAGTCTCCAACCTTGAACTCAGGGGATGGGGTATTGTAGGTATTATAGGTAGGGTATTTTCATGGATGCCCTTGATTCCATAATTTGCTTCCCCACTGATGTCAGAACCCAAGTTTGTTGACTTTCAGGGCATGTTGTTGTAAGCCCTGTGGCCTGAAACCTAGAGAGAAGGGAGATCACTAGTGTCACCTGTTGGTGAAGTGGTAGAAGAGCGGCGAGAGCTGTGTTATAAGAATGTTATCTCACAGAGGGAGCTCTCTGCCTGCATCTTTTGGAGAATAAAGGGAATTGACTGAATGGGCCAGGCCTTATTTGCATTTTAGTTATGTCATAGCTTGGGGTATTTTTGGTTAAAGTGAAGCTAACTTTTGAGCTTGAGGGGCAATAAAATGCAATGGACAAGAACAAGATATAGGCATTGAATGTGCCACTCTGACCGAGACTGTTGTCCGGCACAGTTAAGGGAGCCAGGATAGAGCTATAAAGAGGGAGAGAGAAGGGAAAGAAGCTCCTGCCTTTTGGTGGGAGTGTTTCTCTGGTGGTTAGGACTCCATAAAGGGGTTCTGGATAGTACCGATCCCTCCATAAAAAGCTGAGCTACGACTGCTGTAGAACCGGCATGGTGCAGAGCTGAGGGCAGCATTGACTGGAACTGAGCTGAGGCAGCTTGGGCTGAAGTAACAGAGAGAGCAGCAGCTACGTAAGGGACTCTGGTGTGGGCCTCCCTACCCAGCAGCTAAAGCTGAAATCATCCCAGCTGGGTCAGGTGGCAGAGCCCCCAAAGCAACCCAAGCAGCACTGGCCTGCTAGAATGCTTGGACTTCTCCAACGCAGGACAGCTAACCCGGAGTAGGACCTGGGGAGGAGGGAAGTGACTAGAATGCACTAGTCACTCTCTGTTGCCTGGAGGACTGAGGTGAGGACTATTGTTGGGGCCCCCTGGAGGGTGGGAGTGTTACCTCATAGAATTTGTTAATTTATTAATTGCTGGTTTTCCAAAGTTTCTTCTGTTGTCCTCTCTTTTATAAAGTTCTCTTTGTTTTAACCTCTGGACTCAGTGCTTGCCAGTGGAGAAGTATTGCTTGTGAGTGGGGTGATGGATAGTTTCTCATGTTTCTCTGGATAGGGGCTTGAACTGCTGTTGTTTAAATCTTTAAGAAAACCTGTAGCAAACTGAACCCACCCTCTTTTTCCTGCCATCAACACCTGGCAAGAGGGTTACATTGCTTTTAGGGCATGTTGCTATCTATTTTCACAGGCTTTTGTTGAGAGAGTTGAAAATGGGATGAGCTTTTGTTTAAGGCAAAGGATTAGGAGGCAGGTAACTTAGGGCCAAATTCAGGCCCAGTTTGGTTCTGTTCCTGGTTCTGCCACTGAAATTCCTCTTTGACACTGAGCAAGTCACTTAACTTGTGAGTGCCTCAGTTTTCAACACTGTAAAATGGAGGTAGAAATGACATATACCTCATAAGGCAGGCTAAATAAATTAATGTTTATAAAAGCAATGCAAGTTGCCCAGATAACAAATTCTATGTAGTTACATTACAAAGTATTGTTGTGATAATTATTGGACATACTGGGCCTGATTGTTCTCTTGCTTTTAACACTGGCTTTATACCACTGTATATTCCAGTGCCTTCAGTGAAGTTGTTCCTCATTTAAACAGATGTGAGAGGAGAATCAGTCCCGCTGGCTGCATATCAGCAACAAAATATCACAAATGAAGCACAGCCTCTGAGAGACATTCTGAGTCTCTGATGCTAATTTTATGCTTGTCAGATTTGCTTGTGCTCATTATGGCCATTCAGAGAGGGTTTTACAAGTGGTCTTGTTGGAAATCAGGAGCAGTGGTAAAAAATATGGTCCTCCTGACAGCACTTATGGGAAACACAAGACCTGTATCTGGGAAACATGAGATAAAAACTCCTCCGCTGTTTCATTGCATTGGAATGTCACTAGCATAACTGAGGAGAAAGAGCCCTCTGTGATTTAGCTTCCTCCTAGGATTAAACAACATGTCTCCTTATGGAAGGAAATCAAAGGCACCAGAAGGATATCTTATTAGGGCTAAATTGCTAAGGAAGGAGGACAGGAATAACCAGAGAAAACTGTGGCTTTGGATTCCAGCAGAATAACAAACACATCCTGATTTTTCTACATTGCTCTCTCTTGTGGATGCTTGGTAGTCGATCAGCTTCAGCTTCATTGCAGTTCAGGGGAAATGTGCCAAAGGAAAAAGCTCTGATGATATGAATAGCTATTAAAAGTTAAACACATATGACTGGTCAGTATCATCAAAACATGCCAGAGGCACAGATGCTGTAACAAGCCATGGCATATCTGGTATGTTGACTAGATAATATACATAGTCCAGGATTCTATAGGCATTTATCTTATTTACTACTTTGTTTTGTTTATCCATAGTAACCTTTCATTGCTGTGGTTCTCTTTCATCAAAGTTAGCAAAAAGAAGACATTGACAGCAGTTATTTGTTTGTGTTAGGTGAAGTAAAATAAAACTGAGCCTCAGACCTGGAAGTTTTATCCAAGATTCCCCCCCACACACACTTCCTTTACACCTTTGATGTCTGCCCTTTACCACCCACCACCCCTTTCTCTCACCACACACCTTCTTGTAATAGCCTTCAGATGAAATGATCTTCCCTAAGACCAAAGAGGAGGTTGTGGTTGCTATAGATGACATCTCACGAGTAGGCACCGCTTGCTCGTTGTGTTTATTTCAATCTCTCCTAGCTACGGTACCTGGAGTCGGAAGGGTCACTCCACAGTTTGAACTGGCGCATTTTTAAAGTCTTTTCTATTATGAAATATTTATGAGAGGAAATAGGGTTGGACATTCCTGCAGCCAGTCCAGTTTAAGAACACTATGTTCCTTCCTCCTTAGGACATGTAAATGTAGTCAGTTCTTTAATGGAAGACACACATACCTCATTCCTTTACATTTGAAGTGAGCTGTCAGAGGAATGTAAACTTTTATTTGGAGCAAGCCCTCAGGTAAAGGATTACCATGTGCTGCACAAGAAAATTCCAGCATGCCCACCAAAATTTATACTGTGGGGAGAGCTATGAATAGAAAGTTTGTACACTGCTATGAATATGGATAAAATACATCACCGCGCAAAATCAAAAACACATATTTTGGATCCCATAATATTTTCAAAAATATATTGAAAAGAAAATAAACACAGATTTTGTGTGTTCATTTACTGTTTGAAGTACCTTCAGGGAAGAGAGACATCAACAACTTTTCTCCAAATTATTCATTCTTCTTGATGCATTTCAGACAGTGTGAGCTTCTTTGGGGAAGCACAGCAAATTAATTCCCTGGATCTCTGTTTCTCAACCTGCTGTATATTCATAAGAAGATTGTCTGTGCACAGCATCAGCAAAAATTCACGTACTCAGGACTTATATTTGATTTTAAAAGGCAGAAAAACATTACTGTCTATAGCATCAAAAATTATCCTTTTCATGAGTGTTACATTCCCTTTATTAACCTTGTTGTCAAATATAATTTGCATTTTCAAAGCTACTTCCAGGTGAATTGTTGTTGCTAGTTTGCTGTGGTCCATGTCAGTTTCTTTTGAAATCAAAGAAGTTCTAGGGATGAGAAAACTTGTGTCCATGAGATTCCCAGCTCAGTTTTGCACACTCATGAGCTTTGAATAGTCCAGAGAAGATAGCTATCTGATGTGAACCGCTGCACCTTTTAGAGGTTTGCCCATCACTTTGCTAATATAAATTTAATATTAAGTTTTGAACTTCTTATACAGAAGTTCCTCTGACACAGTATTTTTGAAGCCATATACTCTGACTTTATTATAATGACATAGGATCACACAGTTGTGTTCACTAGTGTCAAAACTATTGTTTTGACTTTTTGTATAGGTAGGTGACATTTTTTTTTTAAAGAAAATGGTAGTAAAGGGAGATGTTTTAATAGCAGCTAATGGAAGTAGTAATAATAATAATGTAATACTTTGCATATCTACAGCATGTTATTGTAATTATACAATCTACACTGCACATTCCTGGCAAGGAAAGCTTAAATGATTTGCCCAAGGTGACACAGACAGGAGTGGAATGGTATTCAGACTCTCAGTTCTGTCCTTTAGCCACAGGCCATGCTTTGCGCTAAATGCCATTTTTTCCTTTCTGTAAAGCTACTTTGTGATTTCAAAGTGTAATTCATTTTTAAATGTGGTCCCAAAATCCTGCACCTGGACAGTCAAATCGATACTGACATGAATAAAACATGTATCAATCAAGTGTCAAACTGTGTGTCAACAGGTGGGATTTGGCCATTTGACTCAGGCACCCAGATCTGAAAACTGAGCCCTTGCGTATTATCTATGGAACTTGTGAATGTGCAAGGAAGGGAGAAGCGACTGAACAAAGACCTTATACCCTCTTGTGCCTACCTGCACACAGGATGTGGACAACCTCAGTCTCTGCATTCCAGGACACATAGGAACTGCAATTTCTGTCTGTCCCTATGGATTCAGATCTCCCCAAAAAGAGAAGGGAGGACTGTCTCGAGGAATGTTATAATGTTCCACCCCATCCCTACTCCACATACTGGGAAGTCTCTGGACTGTGGCACAGTCCTTCCAGTGAACCCCATGGGGTGATATGTCTTAATACCATCCTCACGATGAACCAGTATCTAAATGCCACAATCTGGCCCTCAGTGTGCTCTGGGAGGGAAAGAGGAGCTGGGGATTGTGATAAGATCTCACTGAACTAGCAAGTGGGGTTGAGTGGGTCGAGGTCTGTAACTTTATAGGAGTCTCATTTCATGGTCTGACATAACACACTCCTCCCATTGCCCACAAGCTCTGCAGTAAAAGCAGGTTAACAAAAGGAATTATAAGAGAACAGAATATTCCGAAGCATTTTATGCCTCACTGACAACAGGATCTCAAGTAGATAAATGTTTTTGAACTTGAATTTAGGTCAGCTTTTTGTGAGCACTCTTTATAGAGGAAAGGTGTGTCATCCAGTATTTTATAGGAAAGCTTAAAGCTTCTGCTTCACAGTTGTTTTACCTAAGGGAATGTTTTGTGTGAACTGCTGGGAACATAATGTTCTTCATTTATATTTACAGAAGCAAATGGAATCCCTGAAGGTGAACACAAAGAGCTGGCATGTGTGAGATTCTCTGCACAGGCCTGTCCCACTGAATACTGCTGTTCCACTGTGTGTTTTGGAAACTGTGACTCTGTGTAAGAACAAACAGATGGTGTTAATAGAGGGGCAATCACAGCTAAGGATCTGTATTTTTCAGATGTCCACACTATTCAGACGGTATAGTATGCTGTGTGGTATAGTAATGTAAATGCATCCTGCTGATGTATGAGAATGAATATTGTTTTTTTTATGCATACAGCAGGGAGATTCTAAGCCAGTTGTGGCCAACCTGTGGCCCAAAGAGGCTCTAAATTGTTGCCTTAAAGGGCACCCATTTTAAGAATAAAATGTATATTTGATTATAAATTAAAAATGCGGTCTCTGAATCACACCCTGTGTAGAGGGACTTAAAAAAAATCAGAAGACATAGCAAAGCCCATGATTTAATGCTTTAAAAAACCCCCAAAACTCATGATTTTGGGGCCAATCTCTCATTTTGGGGGAGTGTGACTCATGATTTTTTTAACTTTTCAGTTTAGACATACTGTACAGGAGTCATTGCTTTGTGTCCCCTCTGCTGATAGCCCTTTTAGAAGATCCCAAGTGCAACCACTCTACCACTTTTCAGCTAATGTTTGCTTTGACTGTTATTATTTATGCTAGGTGCTTGGTCACTGAAGTCAGATGGTATTTTTTCTCCTCCTGACTTGGAGAAATCGAACTTAAAAAAAAAATGGGGAAAAAAATGAAAATGAACTATGGATGCTTATTTTTGGATGACTAAACATTTTTTGCTAAACTACGTGAAATAGGCAGGAATCACAAACGTTTTCAGGAATAATTAGTGGTCACGCAAATACTTGCCAATAACAAATAATACAACTTCAAAAGTTGTAGTGAACCAAACCTGGCACTCTTATTTGGGAGAATAGTTACAAATGAGGGTGTTTTTAAAACACTATTCCTCCAACTCTTGTCCAAACAGTCCAGCATGTAGTCATGAATAACTAATATATTTGCAAAAATTAGCATGGGTTCATAGGAGGGCCATGAATGGGGCAAGGAGTGAGGTTGGGAAGATCCAAGTTTGCAACAGATATTTTTTAGAATAATTTGACAAACTCTCCTCAGGGGAGTGCCAGTTCCTGTGATACTTCCAGCCCAATTTTGTGAACTCAGTAGGTTCAGAGAGTCCTACTAGACTTTGAATAAGTATTTGGACTTTTAGAGGCCTTTCAGAACTGAATCCTTAAACCCTTTTAGACTTCACCCATCATTAGTCTGAATTCCCCCTTTAGTTACAGCCAATCTTGCATGGGGGAGAGGGAGATGAAGACGTTATAGCTGCCTGAGGGTATAGCTCTTTCAGTGTTTACTGTTAAGTTTTGACATTAAGCTGTGAGCAACGTAAATCATATTCCATTCATATGCATCTGTCATGACACTGTCAACAATTTAAACTATTTCACTTGCCTACGCGAGTGACGCATCTATATTATATGTAATATGCAAATATTTATAACACTAGTTTTGCACATTTTCTGGGTGCACTAATCTTTGTGGCTGGGTCACAAGTACATTTTTTGGTAAATGAAAGTGATTTTCTTACTGTTGTAAAAATAGCTGCTTAGCAGATTTCAAGGAACCTTTTAAAAATGTCCAACTGCATTAGTGTGCACAAAAGATGTGCCTAATTTGCATAAACACATAGCAGTTGAATGCACACAGTAAGTGGATATTTGGATGCACAAAAAGCCTGTTTGTGTGTGAAGTTGCATTAATTGCATGTGCATATTAAGGAGAAACATGTCCATACCTATTTTTCAAAACCAGACTCTCACTGTCAGTCTTGGAACCCTGCAAAGACACATGTACTGTACCACTTAGAAAGTATTCTTTTATTAGATTTAACTGAGAGATTAAGAATGAATGCTGGAGTGATGAAAGGTGAGGTGGGGACGGCTAACTCTGGAAGCAGAAATTTGTTTATTCTCAGGCTCGGTACAAGACTGTGTTGCTTGCCTTTTCAGCTTCCCAAACTGCCATGGCAATTCAAATTACCTTGGCCTGGAAATATGACTGTCTGCCATTCGCTGGATTTCTGCATCTTCAGAGGAAATGCTTCCAAACAGAGCAAGGGCCATCAAATCCCTTTCCAACTCCTAGGTTATAGTCACCTTATTGAGGATTGAGCTCAGCAATACTAAGAAGGGATTTATTCACTGATCGGTCTCCTAAATTTTTTGGTAGATGATGCCTTCCCCGCTACCTAGTGGGGGATGCAGACAATCAGCAGAGGAATGTTTTCATAAGCACTGTTTTCCAGACAGTCCTTCATCTGTGGAAAACATTTGTAAAAAGAATATACCTGACCCCACTTCTCCTCATGCTGTAACAGGAGACTAAGGATAGTCTACCTACAGAATGCCATCATGATGCTTCAGCTAATTTCAAATATATAGTCAACATTTACATACTTATAAGTGCCAAGGAAGAGGGCCTGGATGTGGGGGGATGGGGAGCTCTTTAAGGACAGTCTAATAATAATTTTCTTAAATCTTGTTGAAAATATTTTTTAAAAAAGTGCTGTTCATAGAAGTAGGAAAGTCTAGAGACCTGGCTTACAGTCACAGGTAATGAGTTTAATAATCTCAGTTTGTTTCTGATGAAATATGTCCTGATAAACTCATTAAACAATTTGGTACATTCACTGCTGCTGTTAAGGTATTAGCAATGTTTTAGGCAAAACTAAAACTGTTTATCATCCCTCACAGAACCAAAGCACCAGTAGGAAGTAACTAACTAACTATGCTGCTGCTCTTAATAATTTGGTATCATAGGCAACAACCTGATCATCATCTTTTTTGCCAACCATAAGAACAATTGTCCATGGTCAAGAACTGAAACTGCAGGGCAGGAATAAATTGAATTGGAGAATACTGCACTTTGTCTGCTCACATTATCCATGTTTTGAACCAGTGCTATTAATCCAATGTTGTTGTTTTTAAAGGGAGAGACAATTCATAGAAAACATTACAATCTGCTTAATTCACTAACATGGGATGAATTCCTAATTTTTACTGAGCTCAGAATGTTTTGTTGTTGTTTTTTAGTGGCACCTCCTGTACTTAAGAGTGAAATACATTGTTTGAGCATGTGTTTTTTCTCCAGATGCTTCTGTGCCTGGCTGCAAAATTAGACCTACTTCAGCACATGAAAAGGCTTGTTTCCTGTAAAATGCTTCATAAAACTTATGGCAGGTATAGTTTGGAACTGCTCAAAGTGTTCCTAGAATTATTGAGCGTGGCCTCAGATTCCACCAGGAATCTTTTATAGAAGGTACAGCTGTCAGGAGAATGCTGGAAGGGGCTCCTTGGAGTTTCATCACAGATCCTTCACTGGCTGAAACTTTAAACCCACGGTATCTTCAGCCAGGCTCTGAAAATAGTTCAACTATTCTTCTCGAGCTATTGAAGAGCTGCCATCTTCAAGGAGGAGATCCCAGGGCTGTTGTTGATTTCCTTAGAAACTCTATTCTTAATCAATGGCGAAGAGGTTACCAAAAAGACCTCCAACATAGTGGAATTCATTGCTACTGGTTGTTTTGTTTGTCAAAGTGTACGCTTACTTTTCATTCTATTCCAGGAGCAATTAAAGAGAGAGGTCAGTTAAAGGCAAGGGAGAGATATGCCGGTTTGATTTACCAGACCTAGATCATCCAGAAACAGGTACAAAAAGAAAACAACCTCAGGCGTGTTTTTAACTTTATAACAATGTTCTCCAAATTTTTTAGGGAGGAAGAGGAAATAATCCTATTTGTGTCTTTAGAATGTTTGTCTGTATAAAGGAGAATGGCATACCTAAAACAAAATGAATTCCTACAGCAAGATCTGTATGCCCCCTTGATTCTGGGACTAAGCAAAAGACCTGTTGGTCTTTGGACAGGTAGTCTTTCTATTTATTTATTTATTTATTTAATTATGGCTTGAAATCTAATGTAGTCATCTCTGTCTTTCTGATCTCTCTTCTTCTTGAAGTAACATGGCACTTTCTAACATTTGGGAATGTCTGATGGGCCCAGCAACAGTAAATCACTCCCAGTTAGAGGAAGTTTGAAACAGTGTTGGGCTAAGATTCTGATGTGAAATTAACTTTACACAGGTTTCAGTATTAAAACTGAAAGATTTCTCAGTACACACACACAAATGCTAGTGTCTGAGATGGGAACTTTACTCCTTTCTTGGTAGTCAGTGAGAGATACATATAATTGATTAGAGCTTTAATAGAGTTAAGTTAGATGTTGTTCTTGTTTACAAGAATGAAGTGTCTGAAGAAGAAGACGACGACAACAACGATAAACATAAATATCTCCCACTGTCGTCCCCAAAGTTAGATCAACATTTATGAATGGGAGCTTAAGCCATAGTATCAAGTGGGATGAATAGGAGGGCTGGATGAATAGGAGGGCTGGATGAACTGTTCTGGTGAAAGTTGGCGGCAGCTCCCAAATCAGCCACATTTGAGTTTGCAAACAGAAGTTAGATACTATGAAATTCAACAAATAGAGAGCTTAATCCTGCAAATCCTTTGCTCACAGAAGTCCCAAAACAGAGAATTCTGTCATGGAGGGATTGTAAAATCAGGCCGTAGAGTTGCTTCTTTGTTACAGGACAGTATGTCATGCCGTCATGTGACATCACACTACTGAGCTGCAGAAAGAGGAGAGGGCCAGCCCCCAGTCAGCTGGTTCTGAAGAATCCTGTGCTCCAGTATCCCATTCTTTGATTCCAGGTGAAATGAGCAAGTCTGGTTCTGAACTTAAGCTTGCCTTTTTCATCTGAGGAACTCTGATCTCTCCCCTTCCAGAGTCAACCTAGATAATCATATTTTTATTCTATAGCTTTTTAGTAACAGAGGTGGAAAATGAAAAAGAAATAATGAGCATGAGAAGGAGAGACACTTTGGGGCCTAGTGACGGCTAGACATCCAGGCTTGTCTGGGGGTTGAGTAAGATTGCAGATCCTCACTTTTATTCTAGTGTCTCCTTATAGAATCCTAGGACTGGAAGGGACCTCGAGAGTCACCCTCTTTATGTATTGCATTTTTCTTTTGGGGAGAGGGAGGTACATTTTCCTGGTTTACATCACTGGAAGGGAGCACCTACTGTGTTAAAACAGTTCCCCCTCTGTCCCTCAGAGACAGGCCTTTCTAAGATAATTTTATACCAGATAGTATTATAGAAAAGGTGGATTTTTTTTCATACCATGTGAATATGTAAAGTAAAAAACTGATGTCTCTTTCTTGTCTTTCTGTCCCATAGTGGGAAAGTCTAACATTTTTCACAAGATGATCTTCGCAAGACCGGTCTCTCCTTTCACGAATAATTAGGAGTACAATATCAGGTCTCTAAGGGCAGACTTCCATGCAAACAGGAGCAACCAAGAATGCACCTGGTTTATCAAGATCCAGTTGCCTCAGGTACAATGAATCCTGGGAACTGCTGTGGTGTCCCTTTTTTGCCTTTTGCCTGTTGTAAAAATAGACAATAGAAAAGCCTTTTTTCCTTGTTTTCACACCTGACAGCATCGTCAAATGGGGGAGGGGCAAATAGTATAATTGTATGTACTGGACTGTATTTGCATACAGTTGCATTGAGTACACTTTTAATTGTCTGAGGGATATTGTATTTTTCTGCCAAACTGGACTTTGCCTTTATCTGGGACTCAATTCTCAGCTTCTGGGGAAGATCTTCGCTTTTGTAGGGTACTCTCCAGGTGGGTTAGACTATCCAGGGAATGCCGAGGTGATAGGGGTTGGCTAAGAATGTGGGTGAGGATGGGAGTTAGTGCTATGAAAGGGGTTTTCCTTCTAGTCCTGTAGGAGGATCTGAAACCACTTAGGCCAGTGTTCTTGCTCATGAACTGTTAGGCACCAGTCCAGCGGAGCATTTAAGCATGCGAAAGTGAGTGCTTACTCACATGCTTAAAGTTACGCATGCTTAAAGTTAAATGCTCTGCTGGATTTGGACCTAGTTTTATGTATCATATTGGTCCAAGTTAAACTTCAATCTTTTCCAAGCAGAAAGCTTGCCTTTTTACAGGACTGTAAAGAACTGTGTACACTTTTCATAGCCGTATAAGTAATAATAACATTCACTTGCATATCTGAGAGAGAATTTCCCAGGGAAAGCACCAAGATTATTAGTTAAGAAAATCTCAGCAAGGAATACGGTTGAATTAATTGAATTAACTGTCTAACAAAGATTTGCTTATATTTTCATACACTCTACTGAGGTGGAAGGGGTATGTTAGATATGTCGTATACTGAAAATACAGAGCGTTTGCATTTTGCTCTTTTTGCCCCTTCGGAGTGAGTGGCAGCAGTAAAATTTAGAAACTTGTAGAATCTTAGTTAATGAGGTCTTTGTTATTTACTCTTGGTCCAGGATCCAGTTTATCTTTTTACTATATGATGTGCCTGTGCTGTGGGGGGCTCAGGGCCTGATCCTACGCCCAATGAAGTCAATGGGAGTCTTTCAGTAGGCTTTGGATCAGACCCTACATCCAGTATTTTCAGGGAAATGGAATCAGTGATCAAATTTGTCTTTTTTTATATCTAACTTCTATGATTCTATGGTCCTAATTAATCCTTCAGCTGTTAATAGTCCGATTGTACACTTGTAAATAAATATAGATTACAATGCATTAATTAATCTAAATAATAACTAATTAGAACAATTAAACCATTTGCCAAATTTGCTTTTACTTACAGATGTATAATTCCTGAAAGAAGTCCTAAAGGCCTGTTCCTGCTCCCAGTGAACCAATGGCACAACTGCCATTGACTTCAGTGGGAGCAGGAGCAGGCTTCAGATTAATTTGGGGTTTACAGTACGACAGGTATCTATTGGACTAGGCGCTAGAGCACACAACTGAAATATCTGGGGAGAAAAGACTGATTTTTCTGAGCCATACTGGAAGTAATGAACTCTAAGAATTGCTCAAGAACTCTTGGCTAAATACTGTATCTGTCTGCTTATTTTCCATCCTAAAAGAGTATATAATCTATAAACTCAGGACATTAACTGCTTGGTGTCCTTGCTCTTTTAAGTAGTTGTGTATATATCTAAATAAAAATAGAGAAATTAATACTTATTCTAATCTCCTTTGCCCTGACCACATTTCAGTTTGTCTCATTACATTCCATAAATCCTTTATACAAATCTTTAGATAAAGAAAAATTGAATTTAAAAGCCTTCCAAATACAGGACACACACTTAATCCAGTGGGCTGCACAATCTTAATTAACAGGTACAGGAGTATTCAGGATGTAATAGGTAAATATTGATAATTACATAGGAAAAGTAATGAAATCCTTCATCAGGGCTACAGAGTTCAAATAAAGTATGTTCCCTAGTCCATGCCAAGATCTACATTCAGCCAAACATTTGTGCAAATCTGACTTCATTTTATTGTATGTTTTGCTCTTTCAACGAAAAGGGGCAAAGAAAAAGGATAAACATTTTCCTGCATTTCGGCTATAAAAATCTCCACTTATAGCTCATATATTAAAACATATTTTTGTGTATATGATGTAAGTCATTTAGATTCAGTCCAGCAATGCACTTAAATGTGTTTAATTGTAAGTATATGAGCTTCTCATGTTCTTACAGTTAAGAACATTGGGACTTTATGCCTGTGCGAAAACACAAGGAGCCAAATTCTGTTCTTGGATTGATTCCAATGTGAGGTGCACAGGCACTTCTGAGAGAAGAATTTTCCCCAAAGTTTTACATTACCAGTGCAATTGTCATGAGCACACCTTAGAAACTAACTCTCAGACCTCCAAGGTGCGAAGCGCTCTGGCCTGTCTGCAAAGCCTTATGCGCACAGTTTTAAACATGTGACTACTCGTGCTTAAAGCAAAGCATATGTTTGAGAGTATGTCTACACTACGAAATTAGGTCGAATTTATAGAAGTCAGTTTTTTAGAAATCGGTTTTATATATTCGAGTGTGTGTGTCCCCACAGAAAATGCTCTAAGTGCATTAACTCGGCAGAGTGCTTCCACAGTACCGAGGCTAGAGTCGACTTCCAGAGTGTTGCACTGTGGGTAGCTATCCCACAGTTCCCGCAGTCTCTGCTGCCCACTGGAATTCTGGGTTGAGATCCCAATGCCTAATGGGGCTAAAACATTGTCGCGGGTGGTTCTGGTTACATATCGTCAGGTCCCCGTTCCCTCCCTCCCTCCGTGAAAGCAAGGGCAGACAATCGTTTCACGCCTTTTTTCCTGAATTACCTGTGCAGACGCCATACCACGGTAAGCATGGAGCCCGCTCAGCTCACTGTCACCGTATGTCTCCTGGTACTGCATTGCTACACAGCAGCAGCAACCCATTGCCTTGTGGCAGCAGACAGTGCAATAGGACTGGCAGCCGTCATCGTCATGTCCGAGATGCTCCTGGTCGCCTGTGTGAGGTCGATCAGGAGCGCCTGGGCAGACAAGGGCGCAGGGACTACATTTGGAGTGACTTGATCAAGTCATTCTCTTTAGTCCTGCAGTCAGTCCTATTGAACCATCTTATGGTGAGTGGGCAGGTGATACGGATTGCTAGCAGTCCTATTGCATCATCTTTTGCCGGGCAGGCAAGAGATGAGGATGGCTAGCAGTCCTATTGTACCATCTTCTGCCGAGCAGCTATGAGATGTGGATGGCATGCAGTCCTTCTGCATCGTCTGCTGCCAGCCAAAGATGTAAAAGATAGATGGAGTGTATCAAAACAAGAAATAGACCAGATTTGTTTTGTACTCATTTGCAATTCCCTCCCCCCGCCCCCTGTCTAGGGGACTCATTCCTCTAGGTCACACTGTAGTCACTCACAGAGAAGGTGCAGCGAGGTAAATCTAGCCATGTATCAATCAGAGGCCAGACTAACCTCCTTGTTCTAATAAGAACAATAACTTAGGTGCACCATTTCTTATTGGAACCCTCCGTGAAGTCCTGCCTGAAATACTCCTTGATGTAAAGCCACCCCCTTTGTTGATTTTAGCTCCCTGTAAGCCAACCCTATAAGCCGTGTGGTCAGTCGCCCCTCCCTGCGTCAGAGCAACGGCAAACAATCGTGCATCTGAGTTGAGAGTGCTGTCCAGAGCAGTCACAATGGAGCACTCTGGGATAGCTCCCGGAGGCCAATACCGTTGAATTGTGTCCACAGTACCCCAAATTCGACCCGGCAAGGCCGATTTAAGCGCTAATCCACTTGTCAGGGGTGGAGTAAGGAAATCGATTTTAAGAGCCCTTTAAGTCGAAATAAAGGGCTTCATTGTGTGGACGGGTGCAGGTTTACATCGATTTAACGCTGCTAAATTTGACCTAAAGTCCTAGTGTAGACCAGGGCTCAGTGCGTTGCAGGATTCAGCCTATCAATCTTGTGTTGTTTTTGCACCAGAATGTATTCTGAAAGTAAACTGTACATATCCACAAACACTTCTAGTCATAGCCACAGACCGTACAGCCACACTACAGTGCACAGGCCCAGAAAGGTTGGAGGATAAGAAACCTTAAAGTTTCCTGTTCTCAGGACTGAATGGGGACTAGCCAGCCTCCTTGTGCTAAAACAGAGCAGTGTCTGGGCTTGCCTTACACTCAGCAGCCCACAGCCCCAGTGGGTCTTTCTGACAGCCAATATTTTCCCCGGCTAGTTAGGGGTGCCTTGGCCATCCTTTCTATGTGGGGGACATGGTGCAGGTTCTATATCAGCCCTGTGGTCTTTTGGATTTAAGTCACACAGAGGGAATCTGCAAGTGGCGGATTAAACCCACTCTCTGGCAACTTTCTGCCAAATGTACTGAAGTGTCCTGTCCTTGATATTGAAAATTAATACATAACCATAACGTGTTTAGCAATATGCTACAGTAGAAATGTGCAGAATAGCACATATTGTAAAAGTGGTGCTTTCTTTAAACCAGCTCCAACTGACTTGGAGCAGATGAAAAGAGTCTCTAATGAAGTGGTTAAAACACATTGCACAAACATTCTCAGGTGACCAAGGAAAACACTTCTTTCACCTTTCTCTGCTCCAGGGAATTGCAGTATCATATAACATGGATTTTGCTCAGTGTTTTTCAATCCAACAGAAGTTTTCTTTGTGGGAATTCAGAAATCAGTTTACCAATGGGCAAAGAAACGAGTCTTTTAAATTTGCTCTGATTGTAAAAGTTTTGGTTTTAACTCATCTTCCCCTCAAAAATAAAGATGGGCATGCATTCAGGTAGGCTGATTTCCAGCCCAAAGGGAGGCTGCAAGATACACATCTGGATCACAGTGTACAGTGTATTCCCACCTGATTTAATTGTATGTTTCAATGTGCATACGGGTGATCTCAGAGCCCTTTTGATGGCCATCTAATAAAATAATCCCAATGGACATGCTGGTCTTTAGTTTTTCGTCAAGGACAGACATTTTTTAAAATATTTCTGGGTTTTTTCTAACTATTGTTAATATGCAGGGATATCATTAGGAACTCCCAGTATTGATGAATATATAGTACTCCAAGTTAAAAGGTTCTCCAAATGGATCCCTCCCTGAACAAAAACAAATGAAGAACTCTCGTAAATTTCAGGTAGACCACATCAGTGATACAGGAAACACATCAAGACTCATAAACATCTTGTGAACAACATAAGAACCACATCAGTCATGGTGTATATAATATTAAATATGTGAAACGTGGCTATTTCTTTTGCAATATACTAACCGCATTAGCAATATACAGAATGAAATGAATCATGCAAAGCACATGTTTATGTATTCCCTGATGTGATTTTTTTTCTAGCTAAATATTTGTTTTTCAGTTGTGTTGTTTTGGATTAAAGATAAGCAAAATGCAAAACTTAGATGACATGCATACTGTGATGTCTCAGATCTTGAACATAGCCCTGTGAGTGACAAGATGGCTGTTGCATCTTGGCCTCTACCCCCTGTCTACTGAAACCTCGTGGACCAAGAAGCTAGTAGTACTGTAGTCTCAGCCAATGCACCATCTATAGGAGCCCTCACTGGAACATGGCCTGGTTCCACTGATTGGTGCAACCACACTATTTAAGCCAGAAGGATGCATAGGAAGCTGTCTGAGCAACTAGGTGACTTCCTGTAGTGGCTGTATTGGACACTGCTTGTGCTGGCTCCTGCCTCAGTCCTGTCTTTGCTGCTGTCTCCACCATGCTCCTTCTCTGTGCCTGATCCTTGTCTCTTTTCTGGGTGCTTGTCCTTATGCCGTGCTTCTGTCAGTTACCGTCCTCGCTCTGACCCTGGCTTGACCCTTGGCTCTGACATTTGGTATCTGATCCTGGCTCTGACCCTCAGCTTTGATTCCTGGCTGTGGCTCTGGTAATTGACAATTGCCTCTGGTGCTGACCCTTGGCTTTGTTGACCAACCTGGATACCTGCTCTGACCATTAGGCTCAACTGCCCACGTTCCAGTCCATAATAAATACCCCTTTAGGACAAAAATAGTAGAATTGCAACAAGTACCTCTTTTTTCCACCATGGAACTGGTGGACGGTAATGCTGTAATATAATTTACATGTAGTTCCCATATGCACGTATGTAATTTGCATGATCCATTTCAGCTGATGTTTCAGAGGCATTTTGTACCTTAAAGTCAATGGAGTGCTAAGGGTTGGGGACTATAGCACTGGGCAGCAGTGGAGGGAGGTGTTGTGCCTGTAAAAAGTGTAATACCTCCCGTAGACCTTGAAGGAAGAACAGTCAGGAACGATACTTGCTGCTCCTGTACAAAAAGTACCACTGCTATGTCCCCCACCACAATGTTGCCAGCAGTACTTCTCCCATCAGCAGCACGCTTCTGTTTACAAAGCAGAAGCAGCTGTATTTTGGCTGCTTCCTGTGCAGATGAGGGTGGGAAGTAGAGTCTCCCTTCATCCTCTCCTTTCCTCCTCCCCCCGTCCCCATCCCGGGATGCACCTGCCATACAGAGCAGGGGTCAATAACTTTGGCTATGTTGCTGATGTGGTTGAGAAGTTGCAACTAGGATTTAGATGCCTCACATACAGCATTACCCCATCTTGTGCATATGAGCCTGATGTCATAGGCTCATGTAAGTTAGAGATGGAAACTCCTCCTTAGTTTATCTAGTCCAGCCTGCTGCCAGTACAGGATCCTTCAATAGGATACATATATTTATGCTTTTTAGTCACCTTTCAGTTAAACGGACTCATTTACATGGTCTTAGAGAGAGCTGGAGAACAGTAAATACAGATTTCACTGATTTCTCCTACCACACAGGCTTTGACTTGATTTTCATCCCCCATTCCTTTTGCAACTAATTGGAAATTGATGGAGAATATGGCCCGAACATGAACCAGTATTGATCTCTTTGATAGTGATCCAATCGGTAACAATGGTGAGCCTGCAATTAATGAATCCACCATTTATACCTGGTGATTAAACTGCCTTGTATTCAGGGAGCACTAACAAAAGCGTCTATTAGACTCTTTAGAACTTAGACTTAAGAATTTTGAACTTTTTGATAAAGGTAACATTAAAGGGGACCTGCTGGGAGGTGCAGGGAAGGCTGTACATAAGATTATGAGAATGGCCATAATACCCACTGCACCATCTAGCCCAGTATCCTATCTTCCAACAGTGGCCACTGTCAGGGGCAATGAACAAAACAAGGCAATTATCAAGTGATCCATCCCATCATCCAGGCCCAGCTTCTGGCAGTCAGAGGGTAGGGATGCCCAAAGCATGGGACTGGGTCCCTGACCACCTTGGCTAATGGCCATTTATGGACCCATCCTCCATGAACTTATCTAATTTTTTTTTAACCCAGTTATACTTTTGGCCTTCACAACATTCCCCGGTAATAAGAGTTCTATAGGTTGACTGTGCATTGCATGAAGAAGTACTTCCTTTTGTTTGTTTTAAACCTGCTGCCTATTCATTTCATTGGGTGTCCCCTGGTTCTTGTTATGTGAAGTGGTAAATAACACTTCCCTATTCACTTTCTTCACACCAATAATGATTTTATAGACCTCTATCATATCCCACCCCCTTAATCGTCTCTTTTCTAATCTGAGCAGTGCCAGTCTTTTTAATCTCTCCTCGTATGGAAGCTGTTCCAAGCCCCTAATCATTTTTGTTGCCCTTCTCTGTACCATTTCCAATTCTAATATATCTTTCTTGAGATGAGGTGACCAGAACTTCAAACAGTATTCAAGGTGTGGTTGAGGGGTTGGTGCTGAGTAATTGAAAATGCCCCTAGTTATGGTAAATAGGGATATTTTATAATATGTAAACAATGTCCTTTAAAAAAAAAATCTCTGCATCAGTATTCCCACAACCTGATATTCGCAACCTGCATGTTATGTGGCATTTTGTTTCTTGTCTATCTTCACAGTTTGGCCATGAACCCTGAGTGCTAAGGACCTTCCACACTGTATATACTTTGGAAAGTCAACTACAGTATGGACTTAATGAAGCCTGAAGCTGCAGACACATTTAACCACATCCATTGTGATATGTCTCAGGGCATGACTAGTCAAACCCTAAGTGTTTAAGATGCAAGAATTTTGACTGTGGTGGACAGTAATGGGTTAAAACAGTTATGAAAGTCCCAGTGAAGGAACTATACTGGGAAGGTGGGATGGAGGTGGCTGTGAAGTGTGAGAGGCAACAACGCTAGAGTTGTTTTTTCAATGAAGGTGAGTTGGATGATTGTCTGTGATTGTACAAGGACATTTGTTTGGTAAGTGCATGGTGTGTATACTACCCTATTAAATAACATTCAGTCCAAGGACGATAGGTGGCTCATATCAGACTTAGTGTGCAGATCGATGTAAGTTTATTTTATGATTTGCAGTAAAGCATGGGTGGTCATGCCAGGGGCAAAGTCATAGTTGTTTGGGGTTCCAGACCTCTACCTTTCCATTTTTGTTAACATTTAACCCCAGACTTGATAAACAGAGTTTTATATGCCGGAAAAGACTACAGATGAAGGGGTTTAGTAGTGGGCTTGTTCATTTCAGTGGTTCTTTAGTCTGAGATCCACAAAAAATATAAAGGTTTCAGAGTAACAGCCATGTTAGTCTGTATTCGCAAAAACAAAAGGAGTACTTGTGGCACCTTAGAGACTAACCAATTTATTTGAGCATAAGCTTTCGTGAGCTACAGCTACAAAGTGAGCTGTAGCTCACGAAAGCTTATGCTCAAATAAATTGGTTAGTCTCTAAGGTGCCACAAGTACTCCTTTTCTTTTTTTAAAAAATGTAAAGCTGATAAAAAGTCCTAGGTAAAAAAAAGGGAGATTCTAGTTTGATAATGTGGTGAGGGATGTGGTTAGCAGTCATATAATCATGCACTTATCCTCACAGTGTGTAAAATCTGCCCTGGGTTTATGCTAGAAAAGATATTGAATTCCAGAAGATCAAGCCACCTGATCTGTATAAGTTACTAGTTCAGCCAGATATCATGGTAGTGGAAAAGGCAGAGAAAAATGGGAGTATACCACTTGGGGAAATGTCTATAGAATTGAATAGAGTTCTATAGATATTATATAGGATCTATATAATTCTCTATTAAATTCTAGAGGACAGTTTAAAAATTCTTTAGAAAGGTTATTATTTTCCACTCATTTCTAAAAGACTTTCTCATAAAGGTATTAGCTGACACTAAAATGGAATAAAATAATCCTCAGTATTGGACAAGTCTAATGTGTTTAAAATCTAAGGAGTTAAATGCAAAGTTATTCTCCAGTTTTAGAGTATTACTGCCTTAGGCAGAGACAAAAGTTGTCTCCGCCAATGTCATGGGCACAGAAGGTCCTAATTACTACACAACTGCTATGCTTCTACCATGCTGAAAGGGAAACAGATTGCGGGAGAGCTTGATCCAAAGGCAATGGACAGCTTCCCTTTGACTTCAGTGGCGTAGGGGCCAGCCCATGAGTCAGGCTCTCTGCTGCAGGGCATAGTGGGGTCCCTGTAAGAAGCAGGGGTATAACTACGCAAACCTTCTGTCAAAAATCTTTCATGTGGTGGCAGGGTACCAAACCATTCGGATCTTTTCAGAGGTGTAGCTTTTGTGAATCCTTAGAAGCTAAGACCGGTGCAGGGAGGGGGCAGGCAAGTTTCGCACCTGCGAGCATGAAACTTGAAGTCCATTCTGCATTTGTGTTTCCCATTTGCTACTGGTTTGTGTTCCATTGCCAAGCTTGCCACTATCCGTTTTACTGGGCTCCTGAAGACAAGTGAGCAATAAACTGTCCAAATTCCTGCCTATTCCATCAGCTCTCAATGGGAAAAAATAAGTTTAGGCTAATTAATGGGAAAATAATTAACTACATTTGAGTTAGTGCCTTTGCTGATTCAAAGGGGGGAGGCTGTTTTTACATCAATTATATTTTTCTGTTAAAGCTTCCCACAAACAATCCGTTGGCATCACAAGCTCAGTGTTTTCTAATGAAGCATGGGGGTTGGGCAGAAGGGAACATTTTGAGTGAAAATGTGCTAGAACGTTTCTTTAGTATAATTGCATTAAAACAATTGTGTGCATTTTTTTCCAGTGTACAAGGAATGAAAGGTAAGTGCCCGCTCAAAATTCTGTTCCACTGAACCATGTGTAAGGGGACACCGGACTATTCCCCTTTCCTGGATTTTCCTTATTCTCTTTAAAATTAATTGTTGATTAAATAACTTGCATTTGCTTTAACTTGTATGTACCGGTGTATGGCCGGTGGCTCAGAGAAGTGCCCAGGGCAGAGAGAGTACACCGGAGTGGGGACACCCTAGCCCCTGTCCTAGGTAACCACAGCAGGGATGGTGGTCGAGCCCCCCAGGAATCCTGGGCCCAGCCTTGTTGGGGTTACGAGGATGCAGCCAGACAGGAGAGTGGAAGGGGAGTCCTCCAGGGCAGGGAGGCCGCTCGGTAAAGGAAGTGGGAGCGAGGACTCAGATCTCATCATACCATCTCCTCCATAAACTTATCGAGTTTAATCTTAAAGCCAGATAGGCTCATAGATTCATAGATTCCTTCCATTCTCCTCCAAATAACTTGGTGGCGACTGCCATGGCCAAATCAGGGGCAATCTTGCGGGATGACGATTTAAAGGAATTTCTCTGAAAAGAGTTTTGTAGCCTTGGTGAATCATACTGAGGATTCGTGTGTGAGAAGTGACCTGGAACCACTGGGAATAAAATGCCCTTAGTTTCAAGGTTTTCCAAAGAGTATACTGGCATGATGGTTATCCACTACAGAAACCTACAATTGCCCACTGGTTTTTGCAGCTTGTGTGAAACCTTTTGGCTTTGCTCAGTGTAAGGCCAAGCACTCTAACTCTGCATATGCTATGCCAGTGAAAGCCAGACACCTATAAGATTAGACTTGCTTCTTGGCTAGTATTTCTCCCTTGCCCAACTGATGGGTGGGAGAGGAGAGCTGGCCAACAAATGTGAGGTCATAGAATCATAGAAGTGTAGGATTGGAAGGGATCTCAATAGTCATCTAGTCCAGTCCCCTGCACTCAAGGCAGGAATACGTAATAACTGCACCATTCTTGTCTAACCTGTTCTTAAAAACCTGCAATGATGGAGATTCCACAGCCTCCCTACGCAATTTGTTCCAGTGCTTAACCACCATGATGTCCAACCTAAACCTCCCTTGCTGCAATTTAAGCCCATTGCTTCTTGTCCTATCCTCAGAGGTCAAAAAGAACAATTTTTCACCCTCCTCCTTATAACAACCTTTTATATACTTGAAAACTGTTATCATGTCTCCCCTCTGTCTTCTCTTTTCCAGACTACAAAGCGTTCCTTGGATTTCCTTGGACTCCCTGAGATATTGCCTCTGCTCTTTGCCACAGTGTTCTCACCATAGCATCAAGGTCCTCAGGCTTCTACCCATGTGTATATGAGAGTGTTAATGCTGCAGGCAGCTGCTCTCACTGCTGTAGCACCAGTGGCCTGGGGTGTCTGCACAGATGCTTTTCTGTATCCAATTTCTTGTCGGTCTAACTTGTTGAATAGTCCATAAACATTCAAGCCTTCTTTCACAGCACAAACTAGTATTTACCAGTCAATGATGAAGTGGAGAAAGTACACTACAAGGAACTACAATACTCAAATTTATTATATAGCTGGGGGAAGAGCATGGGAGTCTGAGACCCTCTGATTTCTGAGTTTCCCAAAACTAATGTAAGCAGAGTCAGGATGAGCTCTACCCTGACATCTGGTGGCAAGTCATGGTGGGTTGTGGAAAAGAACTTCAGGGCTGATCTCATTTGCATAGGCACACCCACCCTGCCTAGATGGTCACTTTGGCTGCTGTAGAAGTCCCAGTTTCTCTGTTATTGGGGCAGGAATAAACTGTTATTATCCTGATTATGTGAATCAAGGACAGTGGAACTGTACTTGGCCTTTTGTTATGATGGAGGGACTCACCATCAACTAAGCAGCACTCGCTAGGCAAGGGTCATGGGTTCCAAAACCCAGTGAAGGGAGAGAGGCTGGGGATAGGTATTAATACCTGGTGGTGTGAGCCCCATGGTGAGGGCCTTACATGCTAGTTGCACTTCCTTCTCTCTCTACTGTGGAATATCAGAGCTAATTTTTATTCTATTAGGAATGTAGTTACAGGCTGCTGAGCTGAATTCACTTTGGGCCAATGGTCCACCAGCACTGGGGCTCCCCTACTACAAGCTGAAATCACAAAAGAGCTTAAACCTACTAAGAGCTGAAATCACTGAGTGGTGTGTTAAGTAGTGGGGGAGCCTGAAGCTATATTGCGGAGCAGTTTGCGGGATGGCTGGCAGAGCAGAGCGGCTCTTGGAGCAGAGCAGTTCGTGGGATGGCTGGAGCGGCTCGTGGGATGGCTGGCAGAGCGGAGCCCCATGGAGAGATGGGACAATCAGCTTTGGACCATGTAAGGTGCCCCTTAACACCCCCCCCCCCAATCTCCACCCCGGTTGGGAGGTAAAACTCTGCAGATAAACTTTCGAACTCTGGGGCTGCACTGACCAGGGACAGAGACTTTTGGGGTGTTGGACTTTTGGGACTTTAAGTGATTTTGGATTGCTGGACTCAAGAACCAAAGGGAAAGGACACGGACGAATTTGCTTGGGGTGGGTTTTTGCTCATGGGTTGTGTTAGGAATGCTGTTGGTGGTGTTTCCCCAACATAATGCCACATTGTTTCTCTCTGTTATTAAAAGGCTTTGCTACACTCAGACTGTGCTTGCGAGAGGGGAAGTATTGCCTCTTGGAGGTGCCCAGCGGGGGTGGTATATAATTGTCCCAGGTCACTGGGTGGGGGCTTGAGCCCGTATGCATTGTGTTATTGGAATGGATCCCCTAGATATTGAACCCGGCCCTTGTTGCTGCCAACTCTGACGGGCAGAAGGTTTACACTAACTTGCCCATTTTCTAGCTCATCTTTGAGCTCTGCTTCCTGCGGATTCTCTCTCCGCTCCAGGGAGCTAGGATATAAATTTCAGGGTCTCTTGTCTCTGTCCCTGTAATCACCCAGAGTGGGTTGTCTCAGAGAAACTTGAGAGGCTGAGGGACTGACACTATAAGTGGCATTCCTGGCAATTTTAGCTGAGAGACTAAGAATTGAATAGCCATAAAAACTGAACTAACATCCGATCCCTAAAAGTACCTCCTCTAGAAGAGACTTGAGGCATAGTAATAGGGTTATATGAGGAATCTTGCATTGCTGGTGCATGTGCTGTAACTATTGCATGTATATAAAGGACTTAACAGCTGCCAATCCTGCACCTTTTCTCAACACAACATCCACTTTAAATTATTAGTACACCATCAAGTATGTGTTTTCCCAGTCAACAAAGCTATTATTATTCCATTAGGTAAGTAATGCTTCCCAGGTGGCAAACCAGTTCAGATAAAATAAGGACTGGCCCAAAGTTCAAACTTTTTGAGGTTTGGAAACTTCTGGTAAACTCACAAATAAAAACAAAAATCATGTCTGCAAATGTGTGTGTTTTTTGTTTCCAGACAGGGAGGTGAAACCAAAACACTTCGATGGTTCTTTTTGTACCATCTCTGGGCTGGCTGAAACTGAAGATTTGCAGGAAACCCAGTTCTGATGAGAATGCTTGTCCATTTCCAAACCAAAGAGGTTTGTAACCTAACTGAACTTCTTTCTGAGGTCTGCCCATTACTAACAATCATAACTGCATGAAACTGTTATGAAACGCAGAAGTATGAAACACTCATTTGGTTTTGTCATAAAGTCTAAATTTAGCCCTAGTTCACTGAAGGGCTTGTTAATGTTTGCATTGCCTTCTACTCCCAGAGCAAGGGGATATTGTGCCTCAAGTAGGGTTGCCATACGTTTGGGTTTTCATGGACACAGCCTCTCTTTTGAACCTCCTGCAGTTCAGAAAAAGCCCCAGTTGGGCCACTTCCTGACTGGTCTTTCCCGTGCTTCCACAGCTGATTGGTTTATTCTCCTGCAAGCCACAGATGTCAGATCCTTCCCACCCAGGCCCTGGCTCCCAGCCCAGGGGAGGGAGTCCTGCAGGAAGGCACTGACTGACAGCTGTCTCTGTGTCCTGTGCTTGCACTAGCCGCCCTGCCACTGTGACAGGGAGCAACACTGCCTCCCACCTCCAGTGAGTACCCCTGCTGCAGGTACCCCCTCCAGCACCTCCAACTGTACCTCTCCAGGTCCTTCCCTTCTGGCCATGTCCTTTTTGGAGCAGAATCTGAAATATGGTAACCCTAGCCTCATGAGAACAAAATCTCTTAGGACTACTCTTGAGGAGGTGCAGCTTATGTACCATCCCTAGCGCAGGGCTGTGCCTGACAGCACAACTGAGTCCTAAACCAGGGGAAAGTGTTTCAGCCAAGCTTTGGTGTTTCATTCAAACCCTAAACTCAAAGTAAATATCAGGGATTTGAACCCGTATAAATTGAAACCAAAGGAAGGTTTTACATGAATCCTTTTAAACCACAAATACTGAATTTCACACAACTCTACACCAATACCTTCACCTTTGTGCATTTCTGTCTACTTTAACTTTAAAAATACCTATATGGTAGACTGATTTATGTGATTCAGATCAAGGACAGGCTGAAGTTAAAAGCACAGGCCTGTAAGCAGACTTAGCAGAAGTGGATTTCTTTTTTTTTTATTTCAATGACTAGACTACATGAGCACAATAGGCCCTTCTGACCTTGGAATCTATGAGTATTAATGTATATTTTAAGCAGTTTTTTTATTTTTATACATTTAAATTTTCACACTTGTAGGAAGTTATTGGGGGAGTCAGACAATAGAGGTCAGACAAGAATTATTAAATGATAGATGCTGAGGTTAAGAAAGCTGAACCTTTATAACTGTTGAAACACATTGTCAACAACAGATGTCAAACCAGGCAAAGTAAATATCCTGGAATCCAACTCTAATTAGTTCTCAAGCAGCATTTTTCTTTCCTTGCCTATCTGTAGGTTTTGTTACTGATGGATATATCTCTTTGACTGTGTGTGTGTGTGTGTGTGTGTGTCTGTCCATCTGGTTAAATTAGGGTTGCTAACTGTCTAATGGCACAAATGTAAACACCGTTGCCCCGCCCTTCCCCAAGACCCTTCCCTGCCCCTCCTCCCAGTCCCCCCCCCGCTCACTCCAGCCCCCCTCCCTCCATCACTCACTGTCCCCCAGCCTCACTCACTTTCACTGGTCTGGGGCTGGGCGTTGAGGTGCGGGCTGGGGGTGCGGGCTCTGGGCTGGGGGGTGGGACCGAGGGGTTCGGTGTGTAGGAGGTGGCTCCGGGCTGAGACTGGGGCAGGGCATTGGGGTGCAGAAGGGGGTGTGGGAAGGGGTGCGGGCTCTGGGAGGCAGTTTGGGTGGGGGAGGGGGCTCAAGGCTGAGCCTGGGACAGGTGGTTGGGGTGCAGGAGGTGGTGCCGGGTGTGCGCTCTGGGAGGGATTTTCGATGTAGTTTGGGTGAGGGGTGCAGGCTCTGGGCTGGGACAGGGGGTTGGGGTGCAGGAGTGGGTGAGGGAGGCGGTGCTTACCTCGGGCAGCTCCCGAGAGTGACCGGCACATCCCTCTAACAGGGGCACCTAGGCGGGGTGGGGCAGGGAGCTCCGTGCACTGCCCTTGCACACAGGCACCGCACCTGCAGCTCCCATTGTCTGCAATTCCTGGCCCATGGGAGCTGCAGAGTCAGACCCCCTCACCCCCCACACCCCAAGGGCCACAGGGATGGTGTCATCCACTTTCGGGAGCAGCACGGAGCAAGGGCAGGCAGGAAGCCTGCCTTAGCCCTGCTGCCCTGCCGGACTGCTAGTGCCCAAAATCTCCTATTTTGGCGCAGTAGCCTCCGGGAGATAAAGCCCGATTCCGGAAGACTCCCGGCAAAACCGGGAGGGTTGGCAACCCTAGGTGAAATCAACATTTACTGATAATCTAATCTAATCCTTGCAAGCCCACCTATGAATCAGGGCACCTAAAATAATAATATTTTCTAGAGGATCTCATGCTTTGTTGCTTCTGTAGGCCGAGCTCATTGCACACACCAGGGGCTCCTTGCATTTCTCTGTTTTCCCTTTGTGCCACCCTCCCATCCCTCTCTATTTCAGGGAATCCCTGTAACACCCACCCTCAGCCCCACCCCCTGTGCACCCCTCCTTTTCCCCTTCCCCTCACATGCTAGGGTCCCACATTCTCCCCATGTTAGGGGCTCTGTGTGCATCCCCACTCCCCCTTCACCAACCACCCTTATTTCTTTTCTTTCTGCCTAGGAGATGAGTCAGGGTGTCAACATTTAAAACAGCATTTGGTGGATGGGTGGAGTGAGATGGGGGGGCACTGTGATGCTGGAAGGTGTTAATGGCTGCCATCAACGGCTTCTTTGATCTATAGACAATTACAGAGGTAGTTGAAGCTTCTGGGTCTCTGACCATATATAAGGTGCTCCGTGTGTCACCCATTTCTTCCTTCTGGTTTTCCAGTTCTCCCCAAAATCAATAGGGTTCTGCCCATTGATGCCTAGAACATTTTAGAATCGACTGGATGTGATATTGAAAAGTTATCATGTTACAAAGAAACAGAGAGAGGACATCAAGTTGAGTGAAGGACCTTGGTTTGCTTGGCCAATTATAACTTTCATTTTATAAACAAACCAGAAAGGCAAGTCCCAGCATAGCCATTGGTCACAAAGTATGTGTGTGTCTGAATGTCGGGGAAAGTCTGAGAAGGATTAAGATCATGGTGAAAGTTTTGGAGACACTGGAGCTGGGCTACATTTTTCAGATGAAACTTTTCTTCACTGAAAAATGCAGATTCAGGTTGACCCAAACATTTTGCGAATTTGTGTTCAGTTTGCCAAATTATTACAGTAATAATAAAAAAAATCCCCAAAGTCTAAACATTTCCTTTCAATATCTGAACTTCTTCATTCAAAATGACTTATTTTGAATTTTACTTCAATTTTATTTTTTTTTAAAAAGTAGCAGAACTCAAACAAAATGTTTTGTTCAACCAAAACAATTTTTTTGACTTTTTTGGTTCAACCGTTATACACAAAAATTGTTTATTCTCATAACTCTTCTCTGCACATATCCTGTAGGTTCCATCTTTGTACTTATATTCTACAATTGTTTGTGTGTTAAAAATATTTATAAATATATGTATCTAATATTTAGGGTGTTATGCAAGATAGGGCAAGAGTGGAGGGGCCTGATTTGCCATCACTTTGGACCTTGCATAGTCATTTACACCTGTGCAAAGTAGGCTCAGCCCTGGGGTGCCCTGTGGTTAAATTATACCTTCCATATGGTGAAATATTTGCATATAATCTTGCCAGTGAGCTAGTTTAGGTTCAGGCAGTTCCAGTCCAATCCTGTTGTGATGAATGGGACTACAAACCACCATAGTACATACTTTGCTGTTGGGTCTTCCTCCGTCTGGTGCAGGGCCTTTTGTAGGGGAGGCAGATGAAAAATGGGTGCTTTTTGTCAACACAGACACCTTACACTGAACCTAGAGTGGCCTTTTGGCATTTTTTGACTTACACCACAGCCAGAAATTAGAGCAGGTTCAGGGTTGCTCTAACTTAAGGAAACTGCCAGCAGCCAATGAGATTTGGCTAGGCCTTTCCTCTTACACATTGCACCAGTCTCATTTTCAGGTGTAAGAATTTCATTATCTTGTCATCTGTTGCAGTTCTTAAACAGTAGCGTGTGCCTTACTTGGTTTTCAATGTGTCCTTATATAGATAACCATCTTGCCAGGGAATATATTCGTCCCAGCAACTGGGAGAAAGGCAGGTGGAAAGGAAGAACTGCAGCTGCAGGCAGGTGAGGATCAGAGCGACAAGCTGCATTCCTGAACTGGCTTGTGGCTTTCAGGAAGATTCTGTTTTCATGGTAGGAGGCCTTGTTGTGGTAGAGATTCTCTTCTCTGATGTAGCGTCCCATCTCCTCAGCTGTGGGGAGAAGGAAGGCCATTATTCATGAGGCACTAAGAAGCCAATAAGAGGCAGCAATATTTGTATCACCTTTTGGGAGGCAGTGTGGTCCAGTGCACAGAATGCTGGTCTGGGAGTGCTGGGGTATTATTTCCATTGAGCAACTGGATGACCTGGGAAAATCTCTGCACCTCTCTGCCTTGATTTCCGCATTTGTGAAATGGAGATAGCACTACTTAACTCTCTGGATGAAACATACTATATGAGCGTAATCCAGCAAAGTGCTGAGCACCCAACGTGAAGCTGGTAGTCCTGGAGTCAATCATATGTTCTCTCTCAGCTAGCAAACAGAAGCAATGAATTCCCATTTAAAAACCTGCTGCCATTGGCCACAATTCATCGTTGCCCTGGACCTTACATTATCTTTTATGCTAGTGGAAAGTGAGTGCATAAAGCTGTAGCTGACCATACAAAGTACAAGAAGATGGCGAATTAGACCTGTGAAGTGGAGGATTGCTTTGGAAGGACTCTATCCTCAACAGACTTCCTGCATGAACATGGTCAGGTCACCTAACATCTCTCTCCCCCAACTTCTCCCAGCTGCTAAATGGGCTAATACTTCCCTGCCTGACAGGAGCATAGTGAGGCTCAAGTAATTAATGCTTTTAAAGTACTTTGAGAGCTAGTGGTGGAAGAATGTATTGAAGTGATGATTATTATGTATTTACTTACTTACCATGTTGTTTTCACACACTTCCATGACACTTTCACTTTGTTAAATATTTCCCGTTCTGAAGCTGAGAAATGCTCAGCGTTAAAAGAGAAAAAGAAGAGTTGAAATTAAGGTCACATGTACAAACCAAGAAAAACCTGGACACTCCAAGTGAATCCAAATACTCTGTGTAACTCGTGCCGTTTGTTCCCACCTCAGCAAAAGTTAAAGAAAGTATCAGCCTTCCTTCTGAAGTTCCTGGCTTTGTGTCAGCACATTAACGGGATTTAAATATCAGTTATCTGTGAACATGGTAAATGTGCACTTCTTCTGAAGTCTCACAAGCTAGCTGTTAGAGTTTGAGGGTAATTAGAGTGGAAAAGCATGCCCCCTCCTCCCTCTTCTCTGTTCAGAAAATTGACTTGCATATTATGTAGGACAGCTGCGTGTGAATGCAGAATAATGAACACTAGATGGAGACAGATGCTCCTAGCATTTGATGTGCTAGATTTCCTGTTGTGAACTGACACTTTCTGTCAAACAAACAGCTCAAGCTAATGAGCTTCTGAATGTTCTGAATCAGCAGGAGAATTTAAGCATTAGAAAGATTTTACTCCCTTCACGTCATCTCAGACCTCAGCAAGCAGCTTTTGAAAGGGCTTAATCTGAGGTGTACTCCTGTGTGTATGGATGTTAACTAGCTGCAGAGACACAAGGCAGCTGGAAGCCCATGTAAATCACAGTGTTATAGCCAAGCTAATGCAGGAACAGTGAGATTTTAAATAATCGGGTTTCAGTCTGCCTGCGTATGCAACGGTGGTCTTTACTGAAACCAAACCAGTATATCTCTTCCCTCTTGTGATCTGGTTGGCTATTTCATAACAGACATTAATAAAGTCTGTAGCTACATACTTATAGTAGTATTAAACAAAATAACTGGGGAGGTCTCATACTTCATAGCTTCCATAGACCGAGCTTATTGTACACACCAGGGGCAACTTGCATCCCTCCATCCCCCCTTCCCCACCCCCAGCAAGCTCCCTGTGTGCCATCCTCCCATCCCCCTCTATTTCAGGGACTTCCTTCAACTTTCCCCACGTCCTCCCTCGTACATGGTTTTCTATGTGGTTTTCCCCATTCCCCCCTTCCCCCTGTTGCAAGGGCTGTGTCCCCACATTTGCCCCTCCTCCATTTTACTCCCTATGCCAGGGGATTTGGGCATTTCCCCATTCCCGTCTCGTCCCTAGGCCGCTATTGTCGTCTTCTTTCTGTCTGGGAGATGAGTCATTCAAGGTGTCAACATGTTAAACTTCAGTGGGAGGATGGGCAGACCAGAGATGGGGGTGCTGTTATGCTGGAAAGTGTGAATGGTCTCCATCAACAGGTTCTTTTATGTACAATTGCCGAGCTGGTTGAAGCTGCTGCTTGTGCTAATTGGATGGCAGGGGCTCCGTGAGTCCCCCGTTTCCCTCTTTTGGTTTTCTGATTTTCCCCCAAATCAACAGGTTTCTGCCCACTGAGGCCTAGAATATCCCCTGAAATTTTGGAGTTGAGCAGGTGCAGTGTTCAAAAGTTATCACAATTCAGACAGACAGAGAGAAATGGCGTTGAGTCTAAGGCCTCGCAAGCTTGGTGAACAGTCATAGGAAAAGACTGATGGATGAAAAGTTGGGAGTTTGTGTGAAAGTTTGGAAGCTTATCCAATTCTTCTGAAGGTATCCAAACCACGCAGACTTGGGGTTGAAACCTCACACAACAGTCATGATATGGTAAGCTATGCAAATAAATCCTGTGTTAATATTAGAGATGACTTTGACGTAAAAGCCTGAATCCAAACAGTCCTGAATCTTCTGTTTTGAAATCTAGATCCAAACGTGGATGTGAATGTCACAGTTGGGATTTTTCTTTATCATCAGCTCCACTGGAACCCTGAGTCCAGAAACCCACAAATTTAAGGGGTAAGAAAGTTTAAAGTCCAGTCCTGACTCCAAACCCAAATTTTGCAGCTTGGGCCCACTTCTGCTTGTCATCGTTTTCTGAACTTTGATTAGTATGAAAAAATGATTAAAAGAGGGGAAAAATGCTCTCATGGAAGTACATGAGAGCTGAGATAAGTGATTGTAGGGAAGTTAGTACATGAAAGGCAGCATAGCCCAGTGAATAGGGCACTAGGCGGAGAGTCAGAGCTGGATTCTATCCCCACTGTGACACTGACCTGCTGTGGGACTTCAAGCAACTTATTTCACCTCTCTGTACCTCATTTTCCCCATATGTACAATGTAGTTTTGTCTGATGATAGTCTGAATAAAAACTGCAGAATTTGGCTTGAGGAAAATAAAACTTTCTGAAATATAATAAAAAAAGATATGATACTTCATCATGTAGTATACCTAGAAGACGCACAATACAACAGAATGCAAAAATAGTGATAGAATCAAAGAGCTCAATCTATTTTGTTTAACAACGTGAAGGCTAAGGGGTGACTTGATTAAGATCTGTAAATATCTACATGGGGAATAAATATTTAATAATATGCTCTTCACTCGTGCAGAGAAAGGTCTAACACGATCCAATCCTGGAAGTTGAAGTTAGACAACTTCAGACCTTAAATAAGGCATAAATTTGACACAAATGTAATTAAGCATTGGCACAGTTTATCAAGGGTCAGGGTGGATTCTCCATCACTGACAATTTTTAAATCAATGTAGGATGTTTTTCTAAAAGACATGCTTTAGAAATTATTATGGAGAAGTTCTCTAGCTTGTGTTATACAGGAGGTCAGACTAGATGATTACAATGGTCCTTTTGAGCCTTGGAATCAACTCATGAACATTTTCATAATTTTCTTATTGAAAAGTATTTGGTATTTATTTTTTCCAGTCTTGAAATTTCTTGAGCTAGAATGGTTTGGAGGTGATGTTGTAGATGTGTATCTTCTGCAGACACAATAGAAGTACAGGAGTTTGGAACTCTGTCCCCAGGTTACAAACTAAGTTTGGTTATTCTTCAAAAATGTAGATACACTAAGATTGGTTGATCAGAAAATGATGCAGAATGAGACACTTGGGATTGGAACTGGTCAATTTGCTGAAACCAAAATATTTCATGAAGATGAGAGACTCTCGTGCTCTATAGCCTGGTGGTTGTGGCACTGGCCTGGGATGTGGGAGATACAGGTGCAAATCCCTGCTTTGCATGATTAGGAGTGATCTGGGATGAATAACTGTGCTCTGAGTCAAGCACAGCAGAGATTCACATAATTTCATTTCATGAAAATGTTTGAAATGTTTTGTTTTTGTCCCAATGCAGAACGAAAAACCTTGAAAGTTTCCATGAAATAGAATTGTCACCTTCCGGAGAACTCTACCTGGGATCTATTCTTGGACCATTTTCTCGCTCCTCAAGCAAGGAGGAGATCGGAAGGCTGTCAAGGTAGCACATTCACTCCCTCAAGTCACTCAAAAGTGATATCCTGTAGCTAAACTCTGAGCAGCATTCATGCACTCAGGAAGGGGATCCCTTCAGCACCTCCAAACCCAGGAAGATTGTTGTGATAAGGAGCCTAAATGGGAAACCTCCACTGATGATAAAAAAAAAAAAAATAGCAACACAGAATCATAGATGTTAAGTTGGAATCAGCATACAAAAGCTAAGGATATTTATTTGAAGTTTATCTCAAATTTTGGAACCTCCTGGATTTCCAGAACTGGGCGGGAAATCTCAGTAGTATCATAGAAAATTAGGGTCAGAAGAGATCTCAGGAGGTCATCTAGTCCAATCCCCTGCTCAAAGCAGGACCAACACCAACTAAATCATCCCAGCCAGGGCTTTGTCAAGCCGGGCCTTAAACACCTCTAAGGATGGAGATTCCACCACCTACCTAGGTAACCCATTCCAGTGTTTTACCACCCTCCTAGTGAAATAGTGTTTCCTAATATCCAGCCTAGCCTTTCCCCACTGCAACTTGAGACCATTGCTTCTTGTTCTGTCATCTGCCACCTCTGAGAACAGCCTAGCTCCATCCTCTTTGGAACCCCACTTCAGGTAGTGGAAGGCTGCTATCAAATCCCCCCTCACTCTTCTCCTCTGCAGACTAAATAACCCCAGTTCCCTCAGCCTCTCCTCGTAAGTCATGTGCCCCAGCCCCCTAATAATTTTTGTTGCCCTCCGCTGGACTCTCTCCAATTTGTCCACGTCCCTTCTGTAGTGGGGGGACCAAAACTGGGCACAGTACTCCTGTGTGGCCTCACCAGTGCCGAATAGAGGGGAATAATCACTTCCCTCAATCAGCTGGCAATGCTCCTACTAATATAGCCCAATATGCCATTGGCCTTGTTGGCAACAAGCCCTGCTGACTCATATCCAGCTTCTCGTCCACTGTAATCCCCAGGTCCTTTTCTGCAGAACTGCTGCTTAGCCAGTCGGCTGTAGTGGTGCATGGGATTCTTCCTTCCTAAGTGCAGGACTCTGCACTTGTCCTTGTTGAACCTCATCAGATTTCTTTTGGCCCAATTTGTCTAGGTCACTCTGGTCCCTATCCCTACCTTCCAGCGTATTTACCTCTTCCCCCCCCCACAGTTTAGTGTCATCTGCGGACGTGCTGAGGTTGCAATTCCATCCCATCATCCAGATTATTAATAAAGATGTTGAACAAAACCGGCTCCAGGACTGACTCCTGGGGCACTTTGTTTGATACCAGCTGCCAACTAGACATTGAGCTGTTGATCACTACCCATTGAGCCCGACAATCTAGCCAGCTTTCTATCCACCTTATAATCCATTCATCCAATCCATACTTCTTTAACTTGCTGGCAAGAATACTGTGGGAGACTGTATCCAAAGCTTTGCTAAAGTCAAGATATAGCACATCCACCGCTTTCCCCATATCCACAGAGCCAGTTATCTCATCATAGAAGCCAATCAGGTTGGTCAGGCATGACTTGGCCTTGGTGAATCCATGTTGACTGTTCCTGATCACCTTCCTCTCCTCCAAGTGCTTCAAAATGGAAGCTCTAAGGAACAGTCTTTCAACACCGCGTCATATAAATAGGGGGAAAGTAGATAAAGAATTGGAATTCTCAAAAAGCCATTGTGCCCATCTAATGCTTCATTTGCAAATATGCAACAAGTTGCAGGGCAGCTTCAAGATCTGGGAGGGACACGTGCTCTCCCAAAGAAGGGCTTCACTGTCAACCAGAAAGAGGAAGTACTATATAATGTATTATATAATCTATATTATTATATTATATTATATAATTTTAGCATAAAGTGGCACCAAAAGGCTTGACCTTTTGGTCTCAAAACAGTTCAAGTTTATGCAGTCATCTTCTAATCTAGTATTTAACCTGGTAGGATATAATCATTCCAGTTCATTATAACCACAACTTCAAAAAACTAAAAATGATCATTAAATAAGGCTCTTAGTTCTTTTTTAAAAATCACTTATTGATAACCCCCTATGTTATATATTAATTCTCTTGCAAAATTACATAAACCCAGCTGTTCTGGCTTTAACTCAAAGGATTAATTAGTAGCAATGGGGACTGCTAAACATTTTCTGAAATTTGTCTTGGATAAGCATCCAAAAGATTGATGTTTATCCAAAATTTATCTGAACTATGTTAACCTGTTTGGTGTGGAAATCTTGCCAGATCCAACCTGTGAGTATAGTACATCCTGGAATGATTGCCTTTCTCGGGATTAGAGATGACTAACTGCTGCAAACAAAGAGTTTGTGAATGTTTGTTCGCCTTCCCGACAGATCAATTTGAACAAATTTGTAACCTTTCTATTTATTAGTTGCTAATGTAAGTGGTGGAATGATCCTGCTATTGTGGGGAATTTTCCTTGTTTCTATACTACCGCAGTGGAATTGGATAGTGAAAGGATCTGAGTCCCTGCCCCAGTTCCCTTTACCTGGATGCCTGCCTAACTTTGAGGACCCTTCTGTGCAGCAGAACCCACTTAACCCCGATAAGGCGTGGCACTGGATCCCTGGGGAACTTAACCCACAGTCTTGTTGTGGGTCACTCAGGATGGTGGCTGGGGTGTCCCCACTCCAGGGGACTCTGTCCTCACTGGCCACTTCCCTGACCCAGTGATCGCTACGTTGAGTTTAAACCACATACAATTTACTAAACAGCAACTGTAAACAAATAAGGGAAAAATCGAAAAAGTTAAAGGATCCAGGAACCCTGCCCTATGGGCATGGGGTCACTGTAACCAATCATCTCTGAGACTCAGGAATATTCACAATCTATTCCTTACATATGCCAGGCTTCTTTCCCAGGCCCTGGCTTCACTGCAGGGATATGGCAGGTAAGGCACCTGCTCTGTAGGGTTGCCAACTTTCTAATTGCACAAAACCAAACACCCTTGCCCTGCCCCCTGCCCTGAGACCCTGCCCCTCTTTGAGGCTCTGCCCCACTTTACTCCTGCCCCCCTCCCTCCATTGCTGGCTCTCCCTCACCCTCACTCATTTTCACAGGGCTTGGACAGAGGGTTAGAAAGGGGGTGAGGGCTCCAGCTGGGGTGCAGGCTCTGGCGTGGGGATGGGGATGAGGGGTTTGGGGTGCATGAGGGGGCTTCAGGCTGGGGCAAAGGGGTTTGGAGGGTGGGAGCAGGCTCTGGGCTGGGGCAGGGGTTCGAGGTGCGGGAGGAAGATGCAGGCTTTGGGGTGGGGGGATGAGGGGTGCAGGAGGGGGCTCCAGGCTGGGGCCAAGGGGTTTGGCGTGCAGGAGGGGGTCAGGGCTGGGGCAGGGGATTGGAGTGCGGGGGGGGGGGGGTGCAGGGTGTGGGTCCCAGGAGAGAGTTTGGGTGCAGGAGGGGGATAAGGGCTGAGGTAGTGGGTTGGAGAGCGGGAGGGGGTTCTGACCTGGGGCAGGAGGTTCAGGGTGCAGGGTCTGGGAAGGAGTTAGGGTTATGTGGCACAAGTTGTAAAAGATTCATGACCAGGAAAAAGAATAAAATTCTTCAGATAATTATTCTCAAAGTTCTTTATATGCAAAACACAAGTCACTGAACTGTACTTTTGCTGTTTTGAAACTTTCATTTTTGACCTAAACCAGAAAAGGCAGGGTGTAGCATGGTGGGCAGTCACCGTCGCAGCGCCTCCTGCTGGTCATCTGGGAATTAGCTCAGTTCTAGCCTCAGAGTGCCTCCTGCTGGCCAGTGTCTTCCTGCTGGTACCTGGTCTCTCCTGATAGCCATCACACCACTTCAGGCCCTGTGTCCCTCCTAGACCCCGGTGCCCCTGACCTTGGGGTGCTGCCCCATAGCAGTGCCCCCACACCCTGGGTCTTCCCTCCTCAGGGAACCCCAATCCCCTAAGCCCACCTTGCCTCAGTGACCCACTGCCAGTCCTCATCTAGCCTCTTCCCTCAGGGGCAAACTGCAGTCTGAAGTGGCCACTCATCATCAGCCAAGGGCACCGGGGTCTTTCCAGCCCCAGCTGCCTCCCTGCAGCCCTGGCACCTCCCCGGCCTTTAGCAAGGCCTCAGCCTGGGGATTCACCAGGCCAGAGCTCCTCTCCTCTCCTCTCCTCTCCTCTCCTCTCCTCAGCTCTGTCTGCCTGCCTGCCTGCCTGCCTGCCTGCCTTTCCCCAGCCCCTCTTTCCTCAGGTACCCTCCTCATCTGGAGTAAGAGTGTCTCTCACTCCTTCAGCCTGCCCTTTTATCAGGGTCAGCTGGACCCTGATTGGGTGTGGCCACATCCGTGGCTGTTTACCCAACCAGCCTCCCTTGGCTGCTTTTAACCCCTTCCTAACCGGAGCATGGTGACTGCCCCACTACACAGGGACACATGACAATTTTCCAAGATCTTAAAGGTCTCTCTCCCACATTGTTTTTATGTCTTTTTTTTTTTAAAGTACATTTGATCTCTTAATTAAATTCTTCGCTCTATTTCCTAGTTTCAGGTAGTGGCTGTGCTATCATTATAAATTGGAGTCCTTAAAGCAACACCCAGCGACTGGGAGTTTGATCCATAGCTACTTTGCTCAAACTCTGCCTTTGTAAGGAGACAAAAGGCAGATTATGATCTAATTTACACTGATCCAAATTGCAATTGCAAATCCAAAGCAAATCATAGACTTATAGAACCACAGGATTAGAAGGGACCGCAAGGGTCATCTAGTCTAACCCTGTGCCAAAATGCAGGATTTGTTGTATCTCAGCCATCCAAGGAAGATGGCTCCTTTTGAAAATCTCCGGTGAAGGAGCTGCCATGACTTCTGTAGGCAGTCTGTTCCATTGTCCTACTGTTCTTACTATTAGGAAGTTTTTTCTGAGACTTAATCTAAATCTGCTGTGCTGTAGTTTGAACCCACTGCCTCTTGTCCTGCCCTCTGTGGCAAGAGAGAACAACTTTTCTCCATCTTTTTTATGGCAGTCTTTCAACACTTTGAAGATTGTTATGATGTCCCCATTGACTTCAGTGGCATTATCCAATTTACATTATCATAACTGAGATCAGAGTCTGGTCCCCTACTCAGGATCCACTTTGTGAGGCCTGAAGGAACCCCCAAAATTCTTTTTGCTGTTGCTGGTTAGAGAACAAAAACCTACTATGTGTTGGTTGGTGCAAAGCAAAGCCTGAATTCAAATGGTCCAAAGGGGACAGTTAGGCTCCCACAACCGCTCCCTGATCCAGACATGATGATGGAAGCAGCTTCCACCATCCTAGAGGATACAGTGCTAAACTGTGGAGCAGCCTGAAAACTGCATCTGTGCACCAGAGAGCTGTGGAAAGGACTCTGCCATCCCGAAGCCCAATCCCCTTCTAAGCTCTTTGTGGAGTGATGTGGGTCTGCACTGTCCCTAACTTGGTTAATGCCACAATCCAGCCCATAAAGTGCAAGTCAACAACAGAACAAAGAAGGAGCAAACACATGGGGCTAGCAATCAGAATTTATGAATAACTTTGTTTTGTTTTTCTTCTAGAGACTTTTTTTTTAAAAAAAAGGTGCAATTAGACACTGAGGCTGTTTGGCAGGGATTAACGGGGAGAGCATGGTTTACAAATTAGAGAACCTGCTTTCTCTGTACAGCTGTATGTCATTGCCTTGAGGGACTGTTATGGTAACAGATTCTAAATGAGTCAGTCCTGCTGTCTAGCCACAAAAGCTTTTTAATACAAACATCACTGAATGCTGCTCCTGCACCCGGCAGATGTCTGCAATCAGTTATTGACTGGCTACTATGTATGTCTCGGGGGGTGGCCAAGCTGTTTGCTTGATAGTAGATATCCTGGGTATGAAGTAATGCTTCCGTGAAGCACTTAGAAATGGAAATTGGGTTGAAGTAAACCATTTTACATTGGAGCTTACTAACACCCTTGCAGTGCAGAGATGATGGATATGAAATCAGCATAAAGAGTGAATTCTGGACCATTTGATTGTGCTTAACTGTTCATATGGGATGAGTTTCTTTTTGTCACTTCTGTACTCACTGATCTAGTTCTAACTGTAACCTTCAGAGACAAAAGTTACAGTATTCTACCAGGTAACCTAATCGTTCTAATCTCTAAGAGCCAAATACGGAGGTCTTATTCAGTTTTCACTGAGGCAAACTTCCACTGAAGCCAAGGGAAGTTTGCCTGTGTGAAGACCAAAGAAAAACAAAGGACCTGAGGATCTAGCCCTGCAATGCTGAGGGACCCATCCTATTGGGATCCGGGAAGGACCTCCTCCCAGCCTAAGGGGAGTATCCACAGGTCTGGGATTCCAAGTGAGTACAGGGAACAACTAAAATAAAACAGGGACAGGAGTGAGGTCATAGGGCTAAACGAAGGGAACCTGACTGGGACACCGAACAGAGAACCCCGGACAGCGCCCACTGCTCCTCGAAGATGTCAAGAAAGCCAGTGGATGGCACCCAGAGGAACTCTGCCCGGATGCATGAGCAGATGGAGGATCGGAAATAGGCCCCACAGTCATAGGAGATCCCGTCGGCCAACCTCCTCTTTCTGGTCTTGTAGATGGCCATTTTGGCCAGGGCAAGGAGGAGGTTGACAAGGAGGTCCTGTGACTTCGTGGGGCCATGGATAGGGAGTGCTGAGGGACCCATGAAAGGCAGAATTGCCACAGCTGACAGGTGAAGTGAGTTCAGACCTCTCTCCTTCAAATTCAGTTGCTCACAGCTTATTTTTAATATTAGGTTTTATATTGTATTTTATTATTTTTAAGGTACTATACAAACATTAACCAAGTGAATGTTGATTGAGGCTGCTGGCATGCACAGGCATTTTAACAGTGCTCTAGTTTTTATCATCAGTTTTTGATTTGCATTATCAGCTCACTCCCAGCTATTATGAGAGAAGTTTATAAATCAACATTTGAGAAAACAAATCACATTAACCTCCCAAAAGCTTATTGAGACTTCTGGGATTTTATTATCTTTGTATTATTACCTTTTTGCTTTCTCCTATAAGACAAAATGAGGAAATGCGTTCTTTCCTTTGGTCATATATCTGCTACTTTATGTGGCAGAAGTAACCCGGCAGCAACACTTTCATTAGCACAAGTCCAGTTTCCCATATTTCATGGTCCTGTTGCTGTTATTAGCTATGATTTGTGTTGCAGCAGCTCCCAAAAACTCCAGTTGGGATCAGGGCCTCATAGTGCAGTTTGGTAGATACAGTTCCTCTCTTGAAGAGTTTACAATCAAATGTCCTGCTCATCACTCCTTTCCTGATGATTATGCGTGCACCTTGCAGTACTTGCATCATTCAGGACCAGATATATGGGGGTCAATCCTCAGATGGGGTAAGTTAGCATAGCTCCACAGTAGATCTGCTTCTGGGTCTCTTCTCAGAAAAGGAAAGCCTCATGAATACTTGTACAAATATATTTTCATCGCAGGTTTGTGCTGCCATCTTTAAACCAAGTTAAGCAGTCTATAACTCATTCAGCCTCTATCCTTTTTATAAAAGTGAGTCATCCAATGAGATGACAGAAGCAATACCAAATGACTTAGTTGACCAATCACACACCATGAGGAGCAAATTATGAAGAGCGAGTGCTCAAAGCAATACTCCCTGCAAATATTTTGCGAGGAGTCCAGAATTTGCATATCACCCTCAAATTATTTTTAATAACAAGCAAGTTAATACAATTGAAGTTTATTTCAGGTAGTTGGAGAACACAAAATAGAGCTCAGTTCCTCAGATAAATTATTCACCATGATTAATTTGCCCAGCTCTAGTGGAAGCGCTGACAGAGAGGTCGGTAGAGCCCTGTAATTGGCAGTGTTCATTCCCTAAGCAAGGGGCAGCTGTAGGGCAGTTCAGTTCTCATCATTCCATGCTGATTTGTAAAAAAAGTGTGTGTGCTGCCTGTGGCTCCAAGAACCCAGAGAGAAAAGCCCATTACCACTCACCCAGCCCAGCTGTCTATACCCCCTGGGGCCAAACGCTCTACTGGGCATGGTGACCAACTCAAATGCGACATCTCTAGGGAGCAGTAAGAATAGATTGTGCATGGCTTCTGCTACCATTCTCTGGGTGGAGAGTTCTTGTGAGCACCCTCCCCCACAATATGACCATGCCAGAGCTGCCAAAATCTAGCCTTTTAATATGCACAAAATATGTATAGTATCCATTAAATGAAGTGGCTCACTGCTCTATACATGAGGACATGAAAGGGGTAGCTATTATGAAAGAGGTCAGGGAAATTTAAATAGGGACAGCACTAAAGTGAGATAATTGGAGGGAAAGGTAGGTGGGCCAAGCAATTCTGACATACATACTGCAACAATGGGGCCAGATTCTCTAATGTCTTCTGCTCCCTTTGCAGTCCCAAAGGGTTAGAAAACAGCCAGCTCTACCCAGCTGAGGATTCCCCCAGTGTAGGGGAGTCCCCAGCTAGCTCCAATGGCAGCCCTTTTACATAGGGGGCATATCAGAGTCAGGAAGAGGAAGGCTGGAACATTAATGGGCTCTGGGAATTCTCAGCTGGTAGACAGGCACTTGGGGGCCAACAGCATAATGCAGAGGAGCCTGAGACTCTTCTACACTCTGATGGGGAGTGGTGTAAAATAAGCTTCAAAGCTAAGGAACTGCAACTGGCAGAAACAAGGGGGGCAGGGGGAGCAGAGAATCTAGCTCTCTGGTTCTGGTTAGTTGGATAAGCTTATTTAAAAATAAAATTCCCACAAAGCTTTAGGAACCTAGTTCATCATCATGTTTATGGAAAACGTATAAAGCAAAATGTTAGAACAACAGGAATTTCCATGTTAACAGATAAATGAGCCTTAAGATGGATATGTATAACACATTTGCAAAGGGTTAATATACAATAACTGATTAACATCCCATCTTAATTTTTGCATCAACCAATCTATACTTGGATTTATAGGCAAACAGAAAAAAACAAGTCAAAACATTTTATAATAAATCATGTAAAATATATAAGGACTCATTCTGTGAACAGACAGCAGTTGGTTGCATCTGAAGAAGGTTGTATCTAAAATTATCCATGATACTCCAAAGTTATCCAGAACTTTTTAGGTCTCAAGTGTCAGTTCAAATGGCTAGGCTAAAGTTAAAATAAATAATGCTGAACAAACATTAATAAACATACAGAACCGATAGAACCAATTTCTGTTCTGCCATTTTCACTGACTTCCTTACAATATTCACCCTACAATTTTTGGAAAAAAAAAAAAGGAAGGTATTGTTATGATTCAGGTTACATGCATGACAACCACCCTTTATTCAGGATAAATGGAAGAAGCAGTTCAGATCCTTTTTTGGAGTGAGGTAGCTGAAGCAATAGGAGCCATCATCAAAAATGCAGGCCACATGCAAGGCTTTCACGAATTGAGCTGTGTGGGTGGAAGGGTTTCACAGGATACTTTTTGATGGAATTTTGTATGCCAGAAGCAGCTAGAGGCAGGGAGAGAGAAGAAAGGAAAGAAAAACATTGCCCTGAGAGAAAGAAAAGAGAGAGAGAATATTTTGGGCAGAGTGCTAGCTGGAAAGAGGCTTAGAACTGTGAACAAAGAAACAGAATATCCTCTTGTTTGATTCCTATTGTGATCTGGGAAACAGAACTTTGTTTGTATTCTTTGTAAATAAACAGGATTGTGTCAGAGAGATACCTGATTTCTTCATCAATGTTGGCTAACCGCTTGCGTCAAAAGCGATAGCAGTATGTTCTCGAAATATCATATATTTCTGACATTCCCATAGATAATAATTGTATCTGTTAGAACATAGAACCTATCCAGTGCTTTTTCTTCAGATGTTTCCTGTGCTGAAATTGTGCCAAACAGCACTCTGAGAAATCTCAATCTGATCTGACATGCTGAATGTCATGAGATAGTTGAATTTTTTGTCCATTTTTTTGTCCATTCTGACTTGCTAGAAAGCTGAATCTTCATTCAATGTGTTAAATTGTATGGTCCAGATTCCTCCTGCATTTGCATTTGCACTGCAAGGTGTTTGCTTTCAGGCTGAACAATGAATTTTTAGTTCCATGGAATGAGAAAGAGTCTGTTCCATTTCTTGGTCTTGTTGTCTCTATTCTGTCAGTGATCTGTGTTCTTATTATGCAGCCTGGTACTCAGGAGTTTTCTTTCTTAATAAGGAGCCTTGTGAGCAGACATGCCAAACCCGCGAAAAAAGCACAGAAATTGGGCTTGTTTTTGACTTAATTGGCTTGTGAGTTGCTTGTTGGCTAGTTTTTTGGCTTGTAGCTTGTTGCTTCTTTTTATGAACAATTCCTGGCAAGCAGGGGCAAGGGTCAAGCGGAGAGAGAGTCAGGGGTGCACAGCGGGCCCAGCACAGTCCCAGACTGCATGCCGAGGGGATCTAGTCACATAGAGTGCAGGGGTTCTTAGGGATTGGCTTGTTTTTGCATTGTTTTGAAATGGGATTAGCTTCATTTTGGGCTTGTTGTGAAAGTCCGGGTGCTTATTTACCGCGTGAAAGTTGGCAACAGTGCTTGTGAGGGCAGACTGATGATTTTAAAATGTTTAGCCGGATTTCTCTGGTTGAAGATAGATTTTTTTTTTTTTATAGCAGCTGTCTTTTGCTCTCTGTTTGTACATTGCCTAGTATAAGGTGGCTCTGGCCCAGATTGGAGGCCTCTGAGTGCTATTGCACTGTAAATATTAAGCAATAAGATTAAAAATGAAGTCTGTATGAGTTGCGGCTGTTCAGAATCTCTGAACGTCAGAGTTGAGATTTTCAAAAATAGGTGTTGAAAATTGAGCTCCAAAATTTTGTTTACATACCTTTAAAAAGTGACCTGATTTTAAAAAGTGCTGAGCACACAACAGCTCCTATTGAAGTTAATAGGAGCTACTGAATGCTCGGCATTTTTGATAATGGGACCATTATTTAGGCACTTAAACATGGATGTAAGAACCTAACTTCAGGCATCCAAGTTTGAAAATATTGGCCTAACTCCTCTCAAATTGTGACTATTACAAGATGGTGTTTGTATCCTAAATCTGGTAATATATATAAAAACACACATGATTTGCTGTTATGGTTAAATTATTTCCAGAAAACCTGAGTAAAAATAAAGCCTTGTTTTACAACACTTGAATATGGTTTATTCTCTCTGCTTCTCCAGTTGGATGGTTGTCTCACACGTATGCCAAGAATTAAAGTACAGTATGTACTGTACCTGTAGTTTATGCATCTATTATTTGTTAGATTTTTTCCCAGTACGAGGTCATTTTGGTCAGGAATCTGTTGCCAGCTAGGAAAGGAGAGAAGGAAAAACAAAATAACGTCCCTTAAGGTAAGTGGTACTGGTAAACAGCATATTATTGGTCTATTTAAAAGCAGTACAGTTGAGTTTGGTGACATCAGCGACCTCTGAGCATGTCATAGAAGAGAACTATTATGGGAACCACAAGTCCAGCTTGCAATTAGGGTTAGATAAAAGAATTGAGTAATTATGCAACAGTTACTGTTCTATAACTTGAAGGGCTGTGCCCAGGGAACAGAGTTGTAACTTAATATTGTAGCGGCAACTCTTAGCGCTGCAGCTGCCAAGAGTCAATGGCTGTTTCCATTATAAGCCCTGTTTTGCAGTTAGTTTATAACCCAGACATTTTAATTCACATCAGGCAAAAAATTGGCAGACAGATTTTTAGACTTGAGGCACATTCTTTTTTTAAATGGCATAAAGCCACTAATTATGTACTTATTGCATTGTATTTGATTTCGATTCAGATCATTCAGAACAGCAAGAGCGTCCTGGTGGTTTCAGATTTCCTTTTTTAACTAAACAGGGACTTGTATAGCACCTAATGGGCTAAATTCCGTCTGTCCCTATGCTGGGAGCCTTTTTCCCTCCATGCTACAGCCACACACGGGGAAGCTGCAGTGCCAGTTCTTGCACTCTGCCGGAGGAAGGGTGGTTCCATAGGTTATAAGGCAAGAAGAGACCACTGTGATCACCGTGGGGTTACCCTGGCTGGTAATGGTCATTAGTGTGACAACTAGAAGTAGGGACATGAACAAGCAAATCTGTGGTGATGACAGGGCCTGCTTGTACATGAAGACCAGCAACGGAGTGAGCATGACCTGTAACTCTAACAAGGAAAAGGGGAGCCCTGTATCATATCCCTCCAGACTTCCATTGACTTCAGTGAAAGCAAGATCAGGCACCAGTGACATCAGTAGCCTCTGACTGCCAGAAGTTGGGAGTGGATGACAGGATGGATCACTTGAGGATTGCCTGTTCTGTTCATTCCCTCTGAAGCACCTGGTATCGGTCACTGTTGGAAGACAGGATACTGGGCTAGATAGACCCTTGATCTGACCCACTATGGTCATGCTCATGTTCTAATACAATACATAGACCAATACAGAAGAAATTAAAACAAATATAGGACACTTTTGTGATATTTATTTGTACCCTAGGCCTGATTTTCTAAATGGGTCTAAACTTGGCAACCTTTTTAGTGAGTTGTATTTATACGTCTAAATGGTAGGATTTGTCTGGCTGCAAAATCCCTCGTGAAGATCCATATAGATCACAATGCCTTTGAGAAACTATCTTACTAATAATGGCAACATTGACGGATAATTGGAGATAGTCTCTGTATCCAATTTTAAAACATGGAATATCAAGACCTGGTCAAATATCATGTTGACTACTTTACTGCCAACTTGTATATCTTTGCCCTACCCTCTTTTTATCTGTCTGTCTATTTTAGATTGTATGCACTTTGGGTCAGCGTCCGTAGCTTCCCTTATGTTTGCATGGTACCTTGTGCACTGTGGATGCTACAAGGAAACAAGCAATAATAATATATCTAGGTACTTATATGGCACCCATTACTATAGTATCTGAGTGCCTGCAAATAATAGTAGGAGCAAAAAATGCAGATGCAACTAATCCCAAAAAAGCCAGTGTTGAACAACTGGCCCATTAGTGTTCGATACGTTTTAATGGAGTCACGGGCATGATCCCTTTTGTAGTCTATTAACTGCTTACTGTTCTGCTTAATTTACAGAGAATATCCTTTTTATTAATATTTAATCTGCTTTTATACAACTCTTCATATTTTAAGGAGGATTCTCAGTTCAGCGCAATGGAATGTTGGAAACAGGGACCATTTTCTTTTCTTTTCTCTTTTTCTTTTTCAGATTGGTTCTTTTGTTCCTGTTTTTAAAAAGCATTTTTATAGGGATTATTTTTGCTGGTTCTGTCAGCCAGTTCCTTCCAGTGGGAAGTGTTTCTGATTTCTATCTGAGTTACCCCTTTTTAACTATTAGTTGTTAGGTTTTTATTGTGCTAGATACTTGCAGAAATTGTGCTTATGTGAAAAAACTAAAGCTTAGGACACAATGGAATTTCCCAGTATAACCTTAGGCATTACATGTATGACTTATAATCAATAGTAAATATGGAACTGCTCTAGAACATATACCACAGCATGAGGCCAAATTTGGCAGGTTTTTTATGGTGCAAATCTCCCAAGCTAATAGCAGAATTTGGATCATTGTTATTACTACTCTGTTATTTATTTAGGGATAGATAGTGCCTTGAGCCACAGTCCTGAGCATAGGGTAGTATTGGGGGGCATTGTGCATCAGACATCCCTTTGAAGCAGAATTTCTGTCCTCCTTCCCCTTTGCTTCAACAGGGTGGAGGGCTGTAATTGCAGCTGACATGACATAAGTTATGACACCCCCCCCAACCAGCTCAGCTGTGTTGGCCAGGGGGAGGTGGAGCACCCACCAGTAGCCGGCTCCTATCCTTTTCGCCTCCCACTGATGATCAGCTGTTCAGAGGCATGAAGGAGGCACTCGGGGGGAGGAGGAGGAGAAGGAGCGGGGGCAGGGAGAGGCAGGGTGGGGGTGAAGCAGGGATGGGAAGAAGTGGCGTGGGGTCGAGCAGCCCCTGGAAACACTCAAAGTCGGTGCCTCTGATGGGGGCAGTTCTTAAACTCCTGCATGGGCTCATACCCTAAGTCACAATCTTAGCCACAGAGAATAAAGACAAGGGGCCTGATTCACCACTACATTATTCCCATTTTATGCCTGTGAAATGCCATAAAAATCAGTGGAGTTACCCTAGCTTAATACTGCGGTAACATAGTGATTAATAGGTCCCTCAGTCCCTTCCTCTTGGAGCTTTGATTCTACCTTGCTCACATCAAATAATATCTTCCTCCACAATTAGTCCCATTAGTTTCAGTGTTACTATTCACAGAATAAGGTGCTATTAAATATAAGGATGGCAGAAATGGGCCCATTGTAAACGTTGCAGGTTGGTAGTGTTTGCAGAATTGGGCTCAGGGTTAGATGTAGTGAGAGCATTTACAAAGTTTCAGCTGGTTTGAGGCAGCTTACTTGTTCTACCCACATTTCCCATTTTAAACAGCTGGAATATCTCTCAGACCTGTAGAATCATTTTTAGACAAAGTAAACTTTGTAAGTGTGACCACTGTATATCATGACAGTACACAGGAAGAGATTACATCAGTAATTGGACGGGTGAAGGAGGCAGTTTTATAAAAAATAAGATTGAGTTTGCTTGCTTTCACACAGTACATAAAATTATAGTCATTGTCTTGGCAAAATATGCACAAAGGATTTTTTTAAAAGAAACATGAAAAGGGTATATTTTGCTTTTTGGAGAGTGTTTCAGGGATATACTGCATTACTACATTTCCCGCACTCTGTTTTCCACATTGTTTTATTACTTGGCTTTTTCTTGTTGTTGTTTAACCATTATGTCTAGCTGCACTTATTATTCTGTGATCTTACAACATGGAAAGAAAGAAACACTTATAACAAGGAAGACAAGGTTCAGACACTGTGTGGTGAATAGCAACGGGGAAAGGTAATGTGGAGAGAATTAGTCAAAGGCTGTTGTAATCATTTGGCCCAGTGTAAGTGGTTCATTTGTTTTTTGTTCCTGTTCCAATGTATTATAACATTACTGGAGATTACTTCATAGGCCAAGTGTCACTAAGAAACCACATATTTTTATTTAGCGTTAAGGGCTTCAAATCTGCCAGAGAGTCAATATTTATCAGGGACACTTCATTTAATATTTTTATTTTTTTTCCTAGGCTACTCCTCACTCTAAAGTTGACAACTTAGTCACTGGTTCAGTTACCCCGCCTGCAACCGTAACTATGTGTACTGATTCTAAGTACTCGTTGCTAAGAGCAAGGCAGGGCTAAAGAAGCTTGTTAAACTTATTATTAAGTCCATGTGGTTTTGACGTGGATGTCTTATTGGGCTGGTTAGTGCCAAATTCAGGTTTCGGTGGTGTGTTTTGTCCTATTTTGGGATTTCAGGTCTGGGAAATGAAGCGTTTGTGCATTTTGTGCAATGTGTGTCATTAAGAAATAAACATGTGCAGGTAGCACCCAAGTTACACTATTTTAATCGGATGACTTTAACTGCATTGCTTAGCGCTAGAAATCACAAGAATATCTTCTTTTAAAGCTACAGTATTTTGAAATCACGTACTGGTAGAAGGAGGCAAAATCAATTTAGATAAAATAAGAACTTACCTTCAGTAAAGTTCTAATTTGCCCTCCTCTTGATTTTTATTTGGTTCTGTACTTCCTGATTTTAACTATATTTGGAAATGACAGAATACAGCAAAAAGAAAAAGGAGTACTTGTGGCACCTTAGAGACTAACCAATTTATTTGAGCATAAGCTTTCGTGAACTACAGCTCACTTCATCGGATGCATAAAGTGGAAAGTACAGTGAGCAGATTTTATATATACACACAGACCATGAAAAAATATACATTGTAAAGAGAGTGATCACTTAAGATGAGCAGGAGAGTGGGGTGGGGGGAGAGAAAACCTTTTGAAGTGATAAGAGGTGGGCCATTTCCAGGAGTTAACAAGAACCTCTGAGGAACAGTGTGGGGGGGGGGGCTGGGGGCTGGGAGGAATAAACAAGGGGAAATAGTTTCACTTAGTATAATGACTCAACCACTCCCAGTCTCTATTCAAGCCTAAGTTAATTGTATCCAATTTGCAAATTAATTCCAATTCAGCAGTCTCTCATTGGAGTCTGTTTTCGAAGTTTTTTTCTTGAAGGATACTCACTTTGAGATCAGAAATCGAGTGACCAGAGAGATTGAAGTGTTCTCCGACTGGTTTATGAATGTTCTAATTCTTGACATCTGATTTGTGTCCATTTATTCTTTTATGTAGAGACTGTCCAGTTTGACCAATGTACATGGCAGAGGGGCATTGCTGGCACATGATGGCATATATCACATTGGTAAATGTGCAGGTGAATGAGCCTCTGATAGTGTGGCTGATGTGATTAGGCCCTATGATGGTGTCCCCTGAATAGATATGTGGGCACAGTTGGCAAGGGGCTCTCTGGTCACTCGATTTCTAATTGTATACAATTAACTTAGGCTTGAATAGAGACTGGGAGTGGTTGAGTCATTATACTAAGTGAAACTATTTCCCCTTGTTTATTCCCCCCCCCCACCCCCGCACTGTTCCTCAGACGTTCTTGTTAACTCCTGGAAATGTGCTGGAAATGGCCCATTTTGATTATCACTTCAAAAGGTTTTCTCTCCCCCCACCCCACTCTCCTGCTGGTAATAGCTCATCTTAAGTGATCACTCTCCTTACAATGTATATTTTTTCATGGTCTGTGTATATATATAAAATCTGCTCACTGTACTTTCCACTTTATGCATCCGATGAAGTGAGCTGTAGCTCACGAAAGCTTATGCTCAAATAAATTGGTTAGTCTCTAAGGTGCCACAAGTCCTCCTTTTCTTTTTGTGAATACAGACTAACACGGCTGCTACTCTGAAACCAGAATACAGCAAGGCAGCATGTTGTTGCGGTATTTTCATTGTTGCCGGAAGGAGGATATACCATAAATCTCACCAAAATTTGTGGGATGGAGGGAAATGCAGTCAAATTTTGAAGACTCAAGTGGGCTCACTGGACCTTGGAGGTGCTTATCCAAATCAAAATGAAGTTCAGTTCAGCTCCTTTGAGGTTTGCACAGTACTATTTACCAGTCAGGTAGTTAAAAGGAGTAACACTTCAGTCATTCATTAACTAATGGATTACAGCTCAAAACCTTACATTGTAGTTAGAATGGGCTATTTTTACAGTAGTTTCAGTTTCCATTTTTCTTGATTTGCTACCACTCATAGGATTTTTCAGAGCCTGATGTTAACACCTAAAAAATTAATAGGTTTTTCAGTTTTTTCTCTTTGTGAAACAGACATGTATAATGTCTTTGACTGATATCATAATGCTAAGAGGTTGTGAATTCAGGGACTGAACATAAGATTTTGGACTCAGCTCAGCCGCAGGTTATGTTGGCTCCCACCAGCATAACTCAGGGTACATGGCCCCTGAGGGTGGAAAATCTGCCTACGGGAGCCATTTCAGCAGAAAGATGCCCCAACTCCCGAATCTACCTGGGAACTCTTGGCCAACAGTAGATGGTGGTGGCCAGGGGAATGTGCTAATTCAGCATATCCTCTGCCAGTGACCTCCTATGACATCCGGACTGCAATTTAAAGATGTCCTCTGCAAGTAGAATCCATGAAGGAAGGGTGAAAACATTACCTATTCCCCCCAGAAGGGGCTCATTCCATCTCTTTCCGCACCACCCGCTTCCTCCCCCCCCCACACACACACACTTCCTCTGGCACAGTAGACCTTAGTTACTCAGAAGATGCAGTTTCCACTTACCTATTCCAGCAGGGAAGACTTCAGTCCACTACATGCAAATAGAACTTTCCTTCACTGTAGAAATGATAATTGTGGTAAACTGGTAAGAAGATTTTAGTTCTTTTGCCAAAGCTCCTTTTCCCACCATCATTCCCAGACTTAATAGCTTCTGGTGGTGAAGTCTCTGTAAATGAAATCCGGACTAAGATGCACATTGGCTGCTCAGCACTTTCGAAAATCATGCCACCTATACAAGGTGCCTAAATGTGGACATAGGGGCCTAGCTTTAGGGCAACAATTTTTTGAAAAGTTTGGCCGTAGTCTTAAAAGGGAAGGCTCATCTTGTGCCACACTGAGAGCAGCTGCGAGTGGTCAACTGAGTTTTCTTTGTGCAGAGGAGCAAGGGCTCTTTAATCAAAAAGGAAAAGAACAGTGCAGAATGCCTGGGAGAGAAAAGCCAGATAGAAAGTTTGTTGACCAGAAGCAGGTGTTGTCATTGTTGTGAGATGGCCAGGAAGAGAGCCAGGAATATTATGGGCACCCTTTCCACAACAAGGAGGTTTTTAAAAATATTGTTTTCTGCTTTTTTAAAGATAGATACCACCTGATGCCTTTAAAGAATATGAGACAAAAGCAGAAGAAGAGGGCAGTAGAAGAGTGTCATCAGAAAAACAGGCCAGTCTTTCCACCCACCATAAGAATTTCTACAAAGTCAACCAGGTAAATGGGATTTTCATTCTGCTTAGTTTGAGCTGCTGGTCAAGGAAAGCAAATGATGATAGAATGCATACAGAACGGGATACCCCCACACATGGAATAGCATTCAGTTCTGGTCAGTCTATTCGAAAAAAGATAAATCAGAAATAGAAGGGGGTATGGTCACATTCAAGGGTGCAATCCAGATCAGTTAGGAGTTGTGTCACCACTTGCCCTGCAACCTTGGGTGCCTCACCATGTTTTGCTGTAGTAGATGCCACTCTGGACCACTCACAAACAGCCAAACAGCATGCAAGTCACCCACTGAATGTCTGTGTATAGCTACAGCCCTGGTCCAGAAGCTCTGACCCTAGCAGACTCTCAGCAACACACCAGTCACACTCTGGCTTCCACTAGCCTTGGTTACTACTTGCAGAATGACCCCCAGCCAGGGCCAGCTCTAGGTTTTTTGCCAGCACAATCCCAGTCCTGAATTAGGAACATCACAAACTAGAACTTCACTTTAAAGATACCAAGATGACATGAAATATTCCAATACATTGTGTAAATATTAGCAGATAGAGATGAACATGCTGTTAGACAGAAGAAAGAAGAGAAAAAAAGAAGACAATCTTCTCTAATAAGTTCTGATCTCAAACCCAAGCAGTGATGCCCTAAAGATTGCAGTGGTAATGGTCAGTGAAATTTCAGGGTGGGAGACTATACCAGATGTGGCGGTCTTAATGACAAAGATGTGCCAGGCAATGTCCTGTAGTAGAAAAGATATGCCTGGTCTGTGGCAAGAGAGGAAATTTGTCAGGGCATGTAAAGTCAGATTAGTTAGAACAAAATGAGTGGAATAAATTGGCCACACTAGACTGGAAGAAAACTGTGCAGAAGAAAATGACTGTGAAATATATAATTGTTGTGGCAGGCACCAAGTCATGGTGAGATGTACCATTTCTAAAACACAATCAACGGGAGTTTTGTCTGACTACGAGCTGAGTAAAGAATTCAGTATTTGGCCCAAACTAAAGGAATTCCCACCTTACCATAAAAGACTATGAAAATGAAGCAGTTTTGACAAATCACTCACACTTATACTTGGTAGACGAGACAATTTGCTCATGGAAAGGAAAGTCTTTATATTGTAGATGCTGCCATTACATCAGACCTAAGTTATAAAACAAGCAAAGAATGGGTCACAGATAAAGTCATTCTTAATTCAGCAGAAGGAAATGGTTTACACAAAAACATGATTGTAGCAGGAAACAGGCTTTTATTCCCCACACCCCCCGAAGCATTAGATTATTAGCAAGGGCTTACCAAATGCAGTTTCAAAAGAGCAAGTATTTAGCAATGCATTTACCTAGAAACATTCCACATCTACCAAAACTGGAGATGGATATTGAACAACTACAAGTTATCACCAAGTTAGAAAAAAACAGTAGCATATACAGTTGTTAAAAAGAACTCAGGAACACTGTTAAGACCCAAGAAAGCCAGAGCAAGAACATTATAAATTGTTGTACAACTGTACAAGTGTCTGCGAGCTAAATTTCACCCTCGTGATTATCATTCTCAGGACTGAATTTGGCCCACTGTGCTCAGTATTTTGGATAGAGTTCTTTTATTGGCATGTCAGATTAGACAAAGATAGCAGATCACATGACATTTGACATCTAATAAAGACAGAGTTCTCAGAATGCTATTTAGCACAAATTCAGTCTAGGACATTTCTTAGCAAAAAGCACGATACAGTAAAACGTTGAAATGGAGTCCTACTAGATATTATTATCAGCAGGAAAGTCCAAAACACACTGTTATTCTGTGAGCTATATTGTAGAAGTATATGCAGCATGGTCCAGTGGATAAGGTACTGGACTGAGACTAGAGCCAATTGAAATTTTGTGCACAACCATTTGAACAAAAAATGGCCCCTTTTCAAAAATGATACTTTATACATATTTTTGACATCATCAGTTACTTCCATTTGTCACAAAACTTTTTGTGATATTTTAACCAATTTTTTTACTTAGATTTTTATCTAAAACATTTTCAAAGTCATTGGACGGTTATTTTATTTTTATTTTTTTTGGTCTACTGAAAACTGAGTTTTCTTACTGAAAAATAGCATTTTGGTAAGCCAAACAAACTGAAAATGATTTAAAAAAACAAATGTGGCAAAAATAAAATAAAAAAATTAGCAGAAAGCTGGGCAAAAAAGCACAAAATGGGTCAATTTCAAACCCTGTGAAATGGAAACAACTTTAAAATTGTTTCCCTGTTTCCAACCAGCTCTGACTGACATACAAGATCTGGATTCTATTCCAAGCTTGCCACTGATGTGCTGTGTGACTTTGGTCAAGTCATTTCACCTCTCTGTGCCTTTGTTTCTCCTCTACACTTTGTCTGTGTACATTTTAAGCTCTTTGGGGCAGGAATTATTGCTTATATGTGTGAGCCTCACACAGTGGGACCCCAATCAGTTGGGATCTTAAGGCAATACCATGACACAAAACAACAAATCACAGTACCTAATATAATCTTCGTTATTATGTAAAAGCTCTAAAGGTTTAATTCCACAGGGGAAAAAAAATTCTCCTGTTACTAACAATACAGGGCATTTGTCCAAATGACAGGTTACTGAAATCCACATAGGATTGACTTACAGAGCCACCTAGAGAAAATGGCCAGGGTATAATAATAGTTCCATTAAAATGTAGTTATTTGTGAAAGGGAGATGTGCTCTAGTTTGGAGAGGACAGAGTAGGAGGAGGAGAGGGAGAGATACTTACCTTAGAACTGAAGCATCAGAGGGGTAGCCGTGTTAGTCTGGATCTGTAAAAGCGGCAAAGAGTCCTGTGGCACCTAATAGACTAACAGACGTTTTGGAGCATAAGTTTTCGTGGGTGAATACCCACTTTGTCGGATGCATGTAGTGGAAATTTCCAGAAGCAGGTATAAATATGCAAGCAAGAATCAGGCTAGGGATAATGAGGTTAGTTCAATCAGGGAGGACGAGGCCCTCTTCTAGCAGTTGAGGTGTGAACACCAACGGAGGAGAAACTGCTTTTGTAGTTGGCTAGCCATTCACAGTCTTTGTTTAACCCTGAGCTGATGGTGTCAAATTTGCAAATGAACTGAAGCTCAGCAGTTTATCTTTGAAGTCTGGTCCTGAAGTTTTTTTGCTGCAGGATGGCTACCTTTAAATCTGCTATTGTGCGTCCAGGGAGATTGAAGTGTTCTCCTACAGGTTTTTGTATATTGCCTTCCTAATATCTGATTTGTGTCTATTTATACTTTTACGTAGGGACTGTCCCGTTTGGCTGATTTACATAGCAGAGGGGCATTGCTGGTACATGATGACGTATATTACATTGGTGGACGTGCAGGTGAGTGAACCGGGGATGGTGTGGCTGATCTGGTTAGGTCCTGTGATAGTGTCGCTGGTGTAGATATGTGGGCAGAGTTGGCATCGAGGTTTGTTGCATGGATTGGTTCCTGAGTTAGAGTTACTATGGTGCGGTTTGCAGTTGCTGGTGAGAATATGCTTCAGGTTGGCAGGTTGTCTGTGGGTGAGGACTGGCCTGCCTCCCAAGGCCTGTGAAAGTGAGGGATTGTTGTCCAGGATGGGTTGTAGATCACTGATGATGCATTGGAGAGGTTTTAGCTGAGGACTGTATGTGATAGCCAGTGGAGTTCTGTTGGTTTCTTTCTTGGGCTTGTCTTGCAGCAGGAGGCTTCTGGGTACATGTCTGGCTCTGTTGATCTGTTTCCTTATTTCCTTGTGTGGGTATCATAATTTTGAGAATGCTTGGTGAAGATCTTATAGGTGTTGGTCTCTGTCTGAGGGGTGGGAGCAAATGCGGTTGTATCTCAGCACTTGGCTGTATACAGTGGATCGTGTGGTGTGTCCGGGATGGAAGCTGGAGGCATGAAGGTAGGCATAGCAGTCAGTGACTTAGAATTGAAGTCTTCCTATATTGATTGCAAAAAAACAGGAAGGGAGTGGCTACAAGGAAGGGAAGGCAGAGAGTAGGCACAAGGATGATATCACTAGAGAGAGCATTTACATGATGCAGGGCATATCTGTAAATAAAAAAAAATAATAAAATGGGGGCGGGGCTGGGAATGACAAGAGACAATGGGTTGATTTCTGCTCTCATCGTTGACACCTGTGCAACCTCAATGACTTTAATGGACATATATGAGAACAGAATTTAGCCCAAGGCAAGTTACAATGAATACACTAATATCCCATAGAGTTTAAGGAGCGTTTCATAGGCTGCCATTCATTTGCAAAATAACCCCATTAATTCTGCAGTTTGTGGTCTCCACCAGGTTCAGGGGAAAACTTCCTCACAAGGCAGGAAAGTGCTCCTGTCGGTGTTGTCCTTCTTTGGTTGTTCCTGTCTATGAAGGAAGGGCAAAGGAGAGCCCATGTTCTGACTGAAAGTATTTCTATCCCTCAGAAAGATTTGTATTTAAAAACTGATTTGGTCTGTTTCTTTCACAGGTGGCACCTGTTAGAGTCAACATCTCGCAATCAGAGAAGCCAGGAGAAAATAAGAGTAAAAGATTCTCACCAGCAGAAACAGCCATTTTCTCATCTCACCAGGAGAATTTCTGTGAGGTCATCCAGGTAAATCAGATTTTTTTTCACACTGTTCTCTTTTGTTTCTTGTTGAAAGGAGGAGGATTGTTCACTCTGCAGCAGGAATCTCGCCCTTGCTTTGGAACTGGTAATGGAGCTAAAGGTTCTGGTTCTGATCACATTTACATGTAAATGTGGAATAATTCTACTGACCTCAGTAGAGTTAATCAGAATTGGCAGTGGTGCAGATGAGATCAGAATGTGGTTGAAAAAAATGTATATGTAGCTATGGGATTCTTAGGTACGTTGTTGGAATTGTGGTTCTTAATTTCACCTCCCCACTACCCACATGAACAGGGGATCTGTTGTATTAATTTAGGTGGAATAAATGAGCCCAAAGACTCAAAGGCATTAACATAACCCAGTCACTGTCCAACATTAAACAGTATCAAATGAAGTTCAGGGGATGGTATACAGAGACCTCAACCTGGTTAGTACCCTGGCAAACACACCAATAAAAATCCTTTTAACATTTTATTAAAGATACAGGAAATAAAGGAAAAACAGTTAAGACATTTGAAATGTAAAGTATTAAATGAGACTTCCATTTTAACAATATTCCATGGTCCCTTTTGCTTTAGCTGGAGCGGGGTTTTTAGAAAGAAATCTCTGTTGTCTGGCCGTCTGTTAGATCTTATAAAAGATTATAATAACGGTACTTTGGGAGAAAAGAGAAGAAGTTAACTGAGATGGGCTGGAGCTGTCATTGTTGCTGTGATTGTTATAATCCAGTTCTGTTTTGTAGAGGGCAAAACAAGGCAAACACATGCAAAAAGGGAAAAATAAAAACAGCAAAGATAGAAAATGCAGCTTCTGTCTCTGGCGTTGACTCTCACTTGCAACCTTGCCCCTGGAAAAACTCAGGCACAGTACATGGTCTTATCAGCCACTCCAAGATCTGGCAAACATGTACCAATGTCGGGTTGTTTAGGACATTGCATTTAGCTGCCCTCTAGTCACAGGCTTGCAGCAATATAGCAAAATATGCAGTTTTGCCCAGCTAAGCCAGACTCTTATTAGACAGAAGGAAAAAGGAGAGAGATAGGCAAGAGAAGAAATAATGCAGGAAAGAAAAAGGACAGATGGGGATGGGGGAAAGAAAACAAAGTCTTGCATCCTACATGGTGTTTGGGATTTAGCCATAGCCAGTGCAGGTAGCAGTATCATTTGAATCCTTCTCTATGGCCTGGTCTGGTCATGACATCTCTCAGGACCAGGATGAAGAAGGCACAGTAGTGTCACACTGGATCCTGGGGTCTCAGGAGATTGGGGGTGGGAGGTGGCAGCCATGTGAAGCTCACTCCTTTCCTTCCCTCCCCCCCCACCCCCCAGTCAGCCAGTGTTGGCATATGTCCCCCTAAGACCCTTCTGGGATCCTCAATAAGAGAGTGAAGGAAGGAAAGCCCACCTCACCTTATTTTGTCTGCCAATTAGGCCTAATTTTTGATGCACCAATTTTGGCTCACTGATTTCCAGTCTCACACTACTATTGTTTACCAAGCATAATCTTAACACAGTCCTTGAGCTATATCAATAGGCCTTCTTGTTTAGACTCCTTCAGTCTTTGTCTCCCTTTAGCTCTTTTCCCATCAACAAGTTATTGTGACACTTCATAAACTTTTATCTGCTTTCCTGCAGTTAGGCTCACAAGTGGAATAAATTTGCAGGCCCAATTATGACAACAGATCCTGGCATATGAATACCTATGGCATTCAACCATATTCATTCTGCATACAAAGGGGCAAAATTGTAATAGCAGCCTGAGGTTTAATAGGATTTAATAAATAGCTGTTTAACGTGTGAAACTGATACTTTTTCAGAGCTTGTGGACCATACCGTGTCCTTGACCCACAGGTGAAACTCCCTGGTAAGACAAGGACAAAATCTCACCCTAATTATTTTAATGGTAATGCATTTAAAAATTACTGTGATCCCAAATTCATAAAGTGCATTGAACGAATCTTCCCCTGCAAGTCAAGTGACCAACAAGTTGGACAATATCTCTGTAGGTAGCATGAAAGTTCAGATGCAGACTGGGTATGCTGTTTTTATTCTTTGAATTCTCTTTATTGGACATCTCTTGCTTCCAGTGATGGAGCCATGAGCAAGATTAGACTCATTGCGTAGCCATGTTGTAATTATAACAATAATCAAACTATAAGTGTGTCTGCCCATATGTTTTGTTGCTGTTGATGACATCTATTGACTATCTCTTCTTATTGTCTATTACCCTCTTCTACTTCCCCTTGGTTCTAGATGTGTTCACCAATTGTGACATGTTATTAGTAGTGTCTTCCTAGCCAACACAAATGGCCTAGTGCAGGGTCATGTTTACTATTTTTGCCCTGGTCCTATTTCCGTTGTCCTGTGAAAATGAGTTAAAGATGACTACTCCCCAGCCACTAATACATTCTAAAATACTGTGTGGGAATTTCTCAGATATGTCCTTCTTCCACGTCACTTGAATACCAGTTTAAGTATATTGTTGTAAGGTATAGGAAGGGTATGCTGAGTTGCTGGGTAAAACTTTCAGTCACAGTAGTATTGTCGCAGAATGTTCTAAATTATATAAAGTTTATAATCTTTTATATGTTACTCACACTTTTACATAATTAATATAATTAGAAAAGGCGTCAAAGTTACACCTGGTGTAACTCCATGGAAATGACTATAGTTACACCAGGAATGAATTTGGCCCTAATTATTTTAGGGAGAGGTAAAGATCAGAAAGAGACAAAGAGTGAACTCCACATGGGAGTTCTTTGATGTATCTCCAAGCAGACCTGGTTATATACTCCAGTACTTCCCATTTAATCACTAAATCCAAAGCTAATCACTCGCAAAATAGTAACCTAAAATAACACATTGATTATAGCAACATCATAGTCATTTAAGAAAGAAGGAAAATGTGTGTGTTACCCCAACAAATACATTTTAAGAACTACTTTTTGCATATATTCATGAAATCTATGGACTTTGGTACATAGTCATAAGCAAGACAATAATTCTCACTTCTGCTCAGCGGTTTATGCACTGAGTTTCATCAAAAGAAGTTACTTTTCTGAAGACTTTACATGCAGACATGAGGAATACATGGTCAAAACACTCAGATGCTGCTTAAAAAAATGTACTTTGCCTTTTTTTTGACAACCCAAATATTTCTAAAGCAGTTTCATTATTCAGTCAGCAAGTAGAAGGTAAGTGATGCATTGCTGCTTAGTGCTTGTACATCTCCCAGCTGGTGATGAATTTATTTTGTGCACAAGGTAGAAGGAAGCCAGTCTTCAAGGGAATGATAACAGCTTTGGAGGAGAGGTCAGCTGTTATTGATGCTTACTGACTGAAAAGAGTTTGCTATACGTTCTCCTTTGGTGTAACAATAATAGTGGTAGTCAAAGGTGGGAAACCATTCTCCTCCTCCTGAAATATCTGGTAACACCAGCATGATTTTAAAAGGACAGCTCCTCGTTTTTATTTCTTTCACTCATTCCTTAGTTTTGTTGCCAACAGCAACACAAAGAATGTGCTGGGGTATCATAATAATCCGCCATTAAATCCCTAGTATTTAAATTTTAATGCTATAATTCAACAGCTGACAAAAGCCCATTGAGTAGGTCTAAGGAAAGGGAAAAAGCCAGTCCCATTTTCTCAGGAGTGATGCTATAGCAACATGGAATGAATTTGGGGTCAGGGAACAAGCTGTCTCCAAGCTCTGTTTGCATTTCCTGGCTAAAAGTAGAATCTGGTGTTATAAATTTTACCAAAATAAGTGGTTATTTTGAGCTGCACGAAGATATTTCACTTTGTAAAACCCCTTCCCTTGAAAACAGAGAGAAGGCAACAAAACCAGCAGCCAGAGAATAGACAAACTGACAGGCATTTTAGAAAGTGTCACCAAAGAGATTGTTTTGTGGTCTCTCTGCCTTCTCTGTTTTCCTAACCTCCTAGCACAAATCACACACCAGAACTTGAAGTGTTACAACATACTAAGTGTATTTTAAAGGAATTAGACAAAGAAAGCAAAATCAATAACTATAGAATAGAGACCTCTTACAATCATCAAAGACCCAGGAAAAGTCTGGTATGTCTTTTTTATGCTTAGTGCACTATATACTGAAAGCTTTTGTTTTCTGGGGAATTTTGTTCCGTGAAAACAAATGAATACACCTGAAATACAATTGACCATTGTGTAAAATTTTGCCCATCAAGAGCAACACAACTCAGTGAAGTCTGTGCTGCCAATCTGAATTTTCAAAGCCATCTTGTTTACTCACCATGGTCTTGGTATAGCCTTTTTCAGAGCCAATTTGGTATGAATTAAACCCCAATGCCCTGCATTTCTTGGAACAGTCTATCGGTCCATTATGAAACTATTTTAAACAAGGGGATTTAAATGTATCTCTGCCATGTTTCTTTTTCAGGAAGACAAAGCATTGCTAGATGTTTCAGGCACAACTAGAACTGAATGAAAATCAGCCATTTACACTGAGATTCGTGGGAACTCTCTTTTTTTTTCATTGTTGAGCCCATGTGGGTTTCCAGCCCATAATTCGCACTTTGAGCTTCACATTTGAATTGATTTGAAATCTCAAAGCAAAGCTCAAATGATATTGCCAAGTTTCACCTGATTTCATCTCAGAACCATGCAAAATTCACATATTTACATGATTTTTGAAAAAAAATTGTAAAATGAGCCAGATTTCTGGGGAACTGGGCTCAGGTTTATTAAAAAAAAACAGGAAACCAACAGCAAAGTTTATGAAGAGCATGGTTTGAGTTTCAAACTGATAATAATACTCAGGATTAGGTGTGTTTTTGTTGAGAATCTCAAGCAGTGAGTTTTTATACTACAGTTGCACTTAAAGGTCCCATCATGCCAATCACTGTGCACAAAGAGGGGGCAAGTGACTTGCCCAAGGTCAGACGGAAGAGCCTCAATTAGAATGCTGCATTTCTGCATCTTGGTGTAGGAGCCTGTCCACTAAACCACACTGCCTGGATAATCCTGTCCACCTCCACTGAGGAGGTAGAACCTATTGTCTCCTTTCCATCACCCTCACTGGACACAAGCACAGTACTGCTGTTGGCACTCCCTGAGTACTGGGAGCCACCTGGTCAGTGTACTGGGACTCGTTCCCCACTCACCTACTGGTATCCAGCAGCTAGGGTTTGGAGCCCAGCTGCTAATTTCTGAAGCAAAGGAAAGCACCACTGTTTAATGTGCTGCTCTGGGATTCCTGAGCCATTCTGCTTGTACCTGCTGTGGGCAGGTAGAAGGGCTTGGAAAAAATTCTGAGTTGCCACAGTGCTTCTTCTCCTCTCTTCAGCACTTTTCCCCAAGATAAGCCAATATTTGGCTCAGCATCAGTTTGCCAGAGATCACAGTGAAACAAACGGTGTTTTTTCAAGCCTACGTTTTCAAATGTATTTGAGCAAGTCTTGTTACATTCTGAACATTATGTGTAATGTTGTACACCTGTTGGTAAACTGTACACACACTGCCCTTTGGAAATAGTGCACATAATGTAGTTGAGTGTACCATGTGCTCCCATTCTCTGCCCAGTTTTGTGCCAGCATTATTAAGCTCTGCACCCACTACCAAATAAAAATGGTACACTGCATTTTTCTCCCATGTCTGCATTGTATGTAGGCTCAATGTTGTTATATTTAAGATGCGTGCACCTTTGCAAGTTCTCCTCCCCCACTGTGTAGAGAGTAATTTTTCTGTAGCAAAGTCATGAATCACACTCCATGAGAGATCAGCTCACTTGACTTTCTGGTCTTTAGGGTAGGAATGATTCCTGTCAACCTGCTTGAACTAAAAGGGAAGCAGTTAATATGCAAACAACTTTCAGCCGTTACTCTTGGTGGAAGGATCCCACTGGGAGAGTGAAGAGTAGCTATAGGAGAGAATTTTTTCAGTAACGGCATGTCATCCCCTTGACCTGCTGCTGATATGCTAAATTCTGCTACTGCTTGTGCTAGAAACATGGCATTTTATTGTCTGGGCTTGCCAGGCAAGCATTCCTGAATGGAGCACAGTTTTCATTGGGCAATTATTTGGGGGACTAACTGAAAGAAAACAAGAGGCTTTACTGCTATAACTTTCCAGCATTGCAGGCTATAAACTGTGCCGATCTCATATTAGCTAATTTCTCTCTGTTTATTGTTCTGTGTCTGTCACCAAATTGATTTACATAGTGCATATTAGTCAATCTGATGATGTTTCAAGCTATGAAATAGAGAAGCAGCATTTTGGAGGGGTTGCCAGTCCTTTAGGAAGCTTTAATTTTTTCTTGCATGTTTTTATGCTGATAAAGTAAAGGTTTTGACTGTCTGAACTGGGAGCCTCTCAACCCTATAGCAAGCACCTTTTGCTCTGAAAAATGAGCTTTTCCCCTCTTTGTCATAGCTTGTATCCCACAGATATTATTGATCATAAAGTTACACAACTCTTTTACAAATGCAACCACAGTATATTTGAACCAATGACCTCCTCTGGCAGTGAATTCCACAGGTGTATATAAATGGCACAGCCTGAGATCTGCTCAGTAGACCAGATGGTGATCCTTCACTGCATGACATTTGATCATTTAAACACAGACACTGTTCGCATAACCTTAGTACAATCTGAGCTGTTCTTGAAGAGGAGTGTGCATGGCCTCTAGCATGCTGAATTTACATAGAAAAAAACCCTTCATTTTATGAAAAATGTTGCTTGAAGTTCTTTAGTTTTACACTGCTGCCATTAGTGATTGGTCTTTGTTTTATGATAAAAAAAGAAATTCCTTGGGAAACAGATCTTGGAGAAGAAAAGGAGAGTTGAAAATGGAACAAAAGGGATGTCATAAAATAACACTGAAAACAGAGTGACATTGCCTTCACAGAACCTCATTCTAGGTCTGGCCATATAGCCATAAAGCTTTCTGAAACAGCAGCTGCCAGTAGGCGCCGTCTTTCAATTCCCTTGAGCTCTACATTCCATAGGTGGGGGTTATAAATACCCCTTCTGTCCTAGTGGTCCTTCAGCTTCTTCAGCTGTCCACCTGCCAGGGTATTATGAAAGCAATCTTTGCCTATCTCCATCATGTTAGTTTTGGGTAAACCATTGTGGATCGTTTACATTTAGGTTTGAACATTAGTTATAGTAGACTCATGAGTCTGTTTGATTTTTGTAGTTTTTTGACTGTTTGTCAAACTCTTTGCTGTTTTGGGGTGGCCTCATGCATTGTCCAAGATGGCAGACCTGGCTAGGAAAGCAAGGTTTAAGAGATGACTGTAGTTCTAGGGATTCTTTTAGCTTTTTTTAACCAAGAAATCAAATACATTATTTGATATTTGGGATTTCCAAGAGAAAGAAAAGTCCTCCTTATGAATAGAGGGGGTCTATTAAAACCAGTCAAAGAGGTCTGGTAATGCCTTTCCACTGATAATATTATAATAATAACATTAGCACGATACAGACATTAACTAGCTAATCCCTGTGAGGTAGGTTGATAATAATACCTAGCTCTTCTACAGCACTTTTCATCAATAGATCTCCAAGTAGAACTCAGGAGCCCCTCACTCCCCACACGGTGCTCACTCCTCCAGACCATGCTGCTAACTGTTGGGGCGGTTGCTAGGTATCTGTATTCTTTCTACTAAGTCCCAAGGGACGGGGTTTGTGTTATTGAACATCCTATCACATGCTTACATGTCTGAGTGATAACTCTACCGCTGTGGATCTGGAATCTAAAAAGATGGAAAAGTTTGGAAAGAAAGCTCATTGCTCTGCAGCACCCTTTCTGACCGACTCTCTTTGCCAGGCTATCATGGCACCATAAAAGTCTTCCTTATGGTCTAAGCTTGTTTCTTGGCCACAGCTCATTCCAGAAGACAAAAGCAACAGTTCCTTAAAGGGAAGGCTGTGATTAGGGGAGTAGCCTCAGAAGTAGGAGACCCAAGTTCAAATAGCTGCTCTATCATAGATTTCCTGTGTGACCTTTGGGAAACTTGTTTAGTCTCCCTGTGCCTCAGTTCCCCACTTGTGAAGGTGAGGCTAATAGCCCTTCCCTAGCTCACAGTGGTGTTATCAGGATACGTACATTAAAGATTGTGATGCATTCAAATATTACATTGATGGGGGCCATATAAATACTCAAGATAGTCAGAGTCCTCCAGATCTTTACCAAGAGGTCTCTAAACATTTGCTTAGGGACTCTTATTATATATCTATTATAGCTAAGAGTATGGCTGCAACTGTATCTCTCAAGAGACACTCTTGGTTCTGGAGTTTGTATCTTTTCCAAGAAGTTCAAGCTAACATAATTGATTTGCCATTCGAAAGAACTGATCTCTGTAGTTCTGAGGCAGATGACGTTTTATGGAATCAACTGTCCAGAGCCAGATTTCAGGGAGTTGGTTCAATCTGCTCCTCACAGAAAGTCATCTGAGGTTCTACAAGGAGTGGTTTCAGCAGTCCACCTCTGGATCTGCTGACCAGCAGAGAAGCCTTTCGAACCCCTTCAGAAAAGACAAAGATTTTCCTCTTCCACATCAGCAACAGTTGGTGCTGCATTTAGGCCACAAGTAAATCCTTGCCTTTCTTTCTCTTCTACCTATCCTCTTTATCTCTGTTTTTTTCAGGAATGACAACTCCTTTCTTTAGACTACTAAGTACTAAGATCAATTATGGTTCTCCCTCCAGTCCAAAGCCATGCCAAAATCCAATCTCCCTTCGCCTTCCCTATTCAGGGAGCCTTCTCACAAGAAACTGAGGTGAGAATAGGTCATGGGGCGGACACTCCTTAAAGCCTGATGAAGAATAGGGTTGCCAGGTGTCCGGTTTTCAACCGGAATGCCCATTGGAAAAGGGACCCTGGCGGCGCCAGTCAGCACTGCTGACCGGGTCGTTAAAAGTCCAGTCGGCGGTGCAGCGGGGCTAAGGCAGACTTATGGAAGCAGCAGCAGGTCCCCACTCTAGCTCTTACACGTAGGGGCAGCCAGGGGGCTCCGCATGCTGCCCCCGTCCGAAGCACCAGCTCTGCAGCTCCCATTGGCTGGGAACCGCAGCCAATGGGAGCTGCAGGGGCGGTGCCTGGGGAGAGAGCAGCGCGCAGAGCTGCCTGGCTGCATCTCTGCATAGCAGCTGGAGGGGGGACATGTGCTGCTTCTGGGAGCTGCTTGAGGTAAGCACTGCCCAGAGCCTGCACCCCTCATCCCATCCTGCATCCCAACCCCTTACCCCAGCCCTGATACCCCTCCTGCCCTCCGAACCCCTTGGTTCCAGACTGGAGCACCCTCCTACACCCCAAACCCTTTCCCCAGCCCGGAGCCTCCTCCTGCACCCCAAATCCCTCATCCCCAGCCCCACACCAGAGCGCTCACCCTCCCCCCTACTCCAACCCCCTGCCTCAGACGAGAGCCCCATCCTGCACCCTAAACTCCTCATTTCTTGCCCTGCTCCAGAGTCTGCACCCCCAGCTGGAGTCCTCACCCCCTACCGTACCCCAACCCCCGGTGAAAATAAGTGAGTGAGTGAGGGTGGGGAGAGTGAGCGATAGAGGGAGGGGGATGGAGTGTGGGGGCGGGGCCCCAGAGAAGGTGCGGGGAAGAGGGCGGGGCAAAGGTGTTTGGTTTTGTGTGAGTAGAAAGTTGGCAACCCTAATGAAGAAACTTGAGTCACATTTCACTAGCAGAATGTCAGGCATTATGAAAAAGCCTTTCCTCTATTTGTCAGAACAAAGTGACATTCAATTAAATCAAAGTGTAGTACATTTAGAACAAGTAAAGGAAGTATTTCCTTAGGCATTATAGAGTGAGGCAGCCTGTGGCATTTACCACCATACGAGGTCATTGAGACAAATATTTTGGCTGGATTTGAAAAAAGGATTGAATAATTTAATGACTGTTCATAACATTTATAGTTACACAAGTTAAAACTATAAGGATAATCAAATCTCATGCTTGATGGCATAAATTGATCACCTGCCATGGTTGGGAAGGAATTTGTTTTGTTTTATTTTCCCCATGTCCAGCATTGCACAACTAGCTGGGAAGATTGTATGTGGGGGCTTTTAAAATATTTATTTCTAGCCTTCCTCTGAAGCATCAGTGACTACGGGCAGAGACAGGAAACTGGGCTAGATACCATCAAGGTTTTATGGTAACTGCGCCTTTAATCCCCTCCATGGTCTGTTCTAGGAATGGCTGTCCAGGTCTCAGGCCTCTAGCCTTCACCCCTGTCTAGGCAAGGATCCACACCTCTTCTCTCTTCAGAGTGACATTTCAGGCTGTATTTTTCTGTGATATCCCCAGCAAGCCAGTCTGTGGAAAGGCCAGCACCTGCACTCTGCTTTCTCTTCAAGGGCTCTGAACAGTGTACACCAGCAGTTACCACATAGCTCTTCCTCAGGAGAGTAGCAGTTTAAAAAGCATACAGAGCAAACATATAAAAAACAATAAATGGATTCAACCACTTTACCAGCAGGCCCCCATCAGTCCTAGGGAGACTCTTGTAGGTTCCTGCTTTTGCAATCCCTCAGTAGCCTGGAGTCCTTTCTTGGACAAAAAGTCGTGTCCATTTGCTGGATCAGAAAGAAGGCCCCCTGTGTCTGTTTAAACTCGGCCTTGATATCCACAAATCTTTTTTCTCCTATCCCCTTGAAAAGAGGTAAAGCCCATCCCTCCTCTATTTCCCAGGTGCTTACCCAGTCTTTGAAGCCTCTCTGTATAGCCGGTCCTGGGATTTTGCATTAATCACCCCCTACTGATTCCAGATTCCACCCCCACCCTTATGTGCACCAGGAACACACAAATACACCTCACCTGTATTGGAACAAAAGGCTATGAATATTCTACAGTTCATACCACCTGGCTCATCTCCATATAATATTGTTTAGGTTTTTTTGAGGTTTTCATACATAAACATAAAACACTGAACAGAGGCAATAGTAAAGCCATCCAAGAATCATAACCTCCCAGTGCTGCCACTCTTTGCTAACTCAGCTCCCCCTCCCCAAAGAGTGGAAGTGACACCCAATAAGGGCACACCTGTACTTTTAAAATATACATCCATCACATAATTAATTTAATTGCATTTCAGGAGTGAATTCTGGAGCTTCACGGATGCGCCACATGTTTGGTATTTAGTTCTCCTTTACTAATCCTGATTCTGTGGATCAACCTTTCAAGGTCATCTCTAGTGGAGAATATCCCCTATTCTCTATTCCCCAGCCAGAGGATGGGAAGGGAATGGTGAGTAAGATATATGCAATGGACAGCAGTTTTTTACTTTGGTTACTACACAGAAAAGTCATATCCCATGGTGAACTGCCATAAAATATGATAGATTGGTGGATTAATTCTTCTTAATACAGAGTTGGACAAGTGAGATTCAGATATGTAAACTAAAACAAAATCTACACCCTGTCTGAATCTTCATGGGGAAAATGATACATGAAACCACCTATAAGAATGGATATTTCAGGAAAGTGACATATAAAAGCACATTAAATTATCTGCATAGGAGCAGAGGGTGTAAGGTAATGAATTGCCATGCGGCTCAGGGAGGAATTATTCTTGTATTTATAGCACGGCACAATCGTCTGCATGAATTACCATGTACTTTGCATTCATCTGAAGCATCATGTATTAGTTGCTATCAGGTTTTATAGATCAATAGTCTAATTAAGTATGGTAAATTCAGAGTCCCTAAAGGTGAGTGCTTGGAATCAAATGTCCTCAGTTTGGGTATCTGAGGTCAACTGTGAATGGTGAGGACTCCTATATGGCTGTGAAGCTCAAATTGGCAGAGGAGTGAAGGGAAGACTCTCAGAAAGTGATACTAACTTTTTTTACACTTCCCATCCCCACCTACTTTTTCCAAATGGTAACAAAGAGAATTAGGGTCTTGACTAGCCTCTTATTCCATCCCTCCTGCCAGTTCAAACACTTAACTCTAGTTAAGCTCCACAATTAAAATGTTTTGGTTGCTTTTTGTTGGGAAAGTCACAGTGGCAAAGTACGAACAAGCAAGGCAACAATCCAGGGAAGTCTGTTCCTGTGATGTTGCAGTCTTTAATGCCAGCTAAGGTATATTTTTTCAGTTTGGTCAGTCCAAATATCAGATTTTAGGAAGTCTTCAGATTTTTATTGCACTATCCAAGCTTTCATGTATTTTCTTATATAGCGCCAGATGGATCAATCATCTTTTTAAATGAAATAGAGAAAAGAATGTTCATGTCAAGTCAGATTTGAAGGTCTAAGATTTCTTTTTTTGTATATTATTTTCAGACACAAGAAAAGATGAGCCACACACAAGAACTGTCCTCTGTGACTCAGCCTGCTTCCAAGTCTGAATCTGAAGGTGGGATATGGGCTTTTTTTAGCCACAAAATATGTGAACCACAGAAGTATGTAAACTACACACACATATTTGCCTGTTCTTTTCAAAGGAATTCTCTTCATTGCTGTAAAAAAAATATATTACCCACAGAAAGCTGGCAGTCCAGCAATCCATATCCCAGCAGAAGTCTATGGAATGTTCCTGACTGCTTTGCATGCTAAAATGTACAGCTTTATAAATAGTGTTAAGATCTTCAACTCATCTTCAAAAGATCTTCAAAAAATAATAGGTACATTTTCCCAAACAACACATGTGTCATACGCACAAAAATAGTGTTAATAAACCAGCCAATCCTTACATGCCTTTCCCAGATGCCACTTTAAAAATGTAACTGTCTGATAGCATTTTGCTTCAAGAGATATTGATCTCCTAGCATTTTGGCCTAGTCTGTGACTTCCCAGCCTTCTAATAACATTAGTGAGTGGTTACTCAAACAAGTAAACCAATGAGGCCCATTTGGGCTACTTGCCCATTTGGGCTACTATGCACCGTGAGTATGGGTGACATAACCTGGTGTTTGTTTATAATCAATTTTGCTTCTGCGGTAGGGGTGTAGGCATTGATTCAAGGAAAGTACTTAAGCATACGCTTAAATTGGTCCCTATTCAGGACAGCACTTAAGTGTGTGCTTAACTTTAAGAAAGTGCTTAAGGCACATGGGACTGAATTAAGTCAATGGAACTTAAGCTCATGCTTAAATGCTGTCCTGAAGAGAAATAATTTCCTGAATAAGGTCATTAATTTCATAAGGTGGATACAATGGATCTTGCCTTCAAACTGTATATTCACAATTAATATAATTAAATTTTTCCCTTCTTGAGCACCTTTTATCTGAAGATCTCAAACCCTGTTCAGCATGTTAAATTAAGCTTCTCAGCTTCTTTGAAATGAATATTTATTAGAACTGAGTGAATAATTCATAACAAATAATGAACTAGATTAAATTATCCTCTTTTTCTGTTTTAGGAATGTCAACAGAGGGATCTGAATGTTCTTGAATTCATTATTTGAAATTGTTCTATCTTCGTTGTGAATGTTGTTTATACTTTTTCCTACTATTTGATTCTGAATATTCAAAATTCAAGTTCTTTGCTTAGTTGTGATTGGTTGCATAAATCAGATGGACTTTCTGTACCACGAATGGATGAGTATAAGTAAGTAGTAAGGTCATAATAAGGTCTCAGATTGAACCCTCATGCAGAGTCCCCAAAGACTTTTGTTACCCTCCTCTTCTTCTTCCGCACCTATTCTTAGGGGACTCATTTGCATGGACTCATCTATCATCTCTATGCTGACAATTGTATCTCAGTTTTATTTCTCCACTCTAGACTTATCTCTTTCTGTTCAGTCTTACATTTTACTCTCTCTGACATTTCATTCTGAATGGCTCAAGGTCAGCTCAAGCTCAACTTTGTGCTATAGAGTAAAAGTCCTCCAAGAAGTGCAGAGATGCCCCACTTCCCATACATTCTAGGTGCAGTCTTTGGTTTCCCATCCATGACACGCTTCTTGCTGGGACAAAAACAAAAAAATCAAGGATGGGGCAATTGCAGGCTGCAGCTACAAAGAACAGTAGAAAGTTTATCTCATTTCTGTATCTATTTCCTGATAAAAGGTTTTTCTTGACACTGGTCTTCTCATCATACAGATTTAAACATTTTATTAAAGCTAATGTTAAAATTATATAATACACAGATTAAGGAAAGAGTGTCTGGGTATAATGCTTAAATTATTCAAAAGTACAAAGTTTGGTTTAAAAGTCATACAATACATATAGACAGGTTTCAGAGTAGCCGCCATGTTAGTCTGTATTTGCAAAAAGAAAAGGAGGACTTGTGGCACCTTAGAAACTAACAAATTTATTTGAGCATAAGCTTTCATGAGCTACAGCTCACTTCATTGGGTGCATTCAGCGGAAAATACAGTGGGGAGATTTATATACACAGAGAACATGAAACAATGGGTGTTACCATACACACTGTAACGAGAGTGATCAGGTAAGGTGAGCTATTACCAGCAGGAGAGCGGGGGGTGGGGGGAACCTTTGGTAGTGATAATCAAGGTGGGCCACTTCCAGCAGTTGACAAGAACATCTGAGGAACAGCGGGGGCGGGGGAATAAACATTGGGAAATAAGAAAAGGAGGACTTGTGGCACCTTAGAGACTAACAAACTTATTTGAGCATAAGCTTTCGTGAGTTACAGCTCACTTCATCAAATGCATTCAGTGAACGAGCCTCTGATAGTGTGGCTGATGTGATTAGGCCCTATGATGGTGTCCCCTGAATAGATATGTGGACACAGTTGGCAAGGGGCTTTGTTGCAAGGATAGGTTCCTGGATTAGTGGTTCTGTTTTGTGGTGTGTGGTTGCTGGTGAGTATTTGCTTCAGGTTGGGGGGCTGTCTGTAAGGAAGGACTGGCCTGTCTCCCAAGATCTGTGAGAGTGATGGGTCATCCTTCAGGATAGGTTGTAGATCCTTGATAATGCGTTGGAGAGGTTTTAGTTGGGGACTGAAGGTGATGGCTAGTGGTGTTCTGTTATCCTTGCAACAAAGCTTGTTGCAACTGTGTCCACATATCTATTCAGGGGACACCATCATAGGGCCTAATCACATCAGCCACACTGTCAGAGGCTCATTCACCTGCACATCTACCAATGTGATATATGCCATCATGTGCTAGCAATGCCCCTCTGCCATGTACATTGGCCAAACTGGACAGTCTCTACGTAAAAGAATCAATGGACACAAATCAGACGTCAAGAATTATAACATTCAAAAACCAGTCGGAGAACACTTCAATCTCTTTGGTCACTCGATTCCAGACCTAAAAGTGGCAATTCTTCAACAAAAAAACTTCAAAAACAGACTCCAATGAGAGACTGCTGAATTGGAATTAATTTGCAAACTGGATACAATTAACTTAGGCTTGAATAGAGACTGGGAGTGGGTCATTACACAAAGTAAAACTATTTCCCCATGTTTATTCTCCCCCTTCTCCCTGCTGTTCCTCAGGCGTTCTTGTCAACTGCTGGAAATGGCCCACCTTGATTATCACTACAAAAGGTCCCCCCCCACCCCCGCTGCTCTCCTGCTGGTAATAGCTCGCCTTACCTAATCACTCTCGTTACAGTGTGTATGGTAACACCCATTGTTCCATGTTCTCTGTGTATATAAATCTCCCCACTGTATTTTCCACTGAATGCATCCGATGAAGTGAGCTGTAGCTCACGAAAGCTTATGCTCAAATAAATTTGTTAGTCTCTAAGGTGCCACAAGTCCTCCTTTTCTTTTTGACAATACATATAGTACATAATCAGCAATAACCCAAATTTAGATTAATACATTTAGTGATACAATTTTAGATATTAGCACCCAAATATTCGGATACATCACTCATGAAAAGTTATACAGAGAGTTTGTTTTAGAAAGCAAATATAACAATGAGTGTAGATTGTCCCTCAGCAATTAAGCATTTAGGACAGGTTGTCCGTCAATAGATACAATCCATCAGAGAAGTATTCCAGTTACTTTCAAGATTTTGCTTCTCAAGAGCACTCCAGCTCATCTCTCCTGGTAGTGCCGATATCTGGTGATGTGTTCTAAATAGATGTCCCTCGACCATGGTGTCCGATACCATGATGGTGTCCAATACCATGAGTTGTCACACCAGCCGAGTGTAGCGCTGACCAGTTCACATTCTCTCAACACTTGCCCATTACTGGGGTCCCATGTGTCCAGGGCTACAATGATGAGCACATGTGTTTGAACCTTGTAAGCCCTAGTTCTAAAAGTGTATGCCAAAACATCATGAAACCAAGCTCCTTATCTTACCTCCTAAATCTTTTTCACATCCATTTTCCACTACTGCCAACAACACCATCTCTTTTTCATCCAGATACACAACTTTATCATTGTCTTTTATTCCTCCTTTTTCCCTCCCTTCATGGCTTTGACCAAACGTTACCACTTCTTCTTCTTCCACAACATATAAATTATCCAGCCTTTCTATATAGATGCACATTTTTAAACATTTTTGTTCTGGCATTCAAGGCACTGCACAGCTCTGTCCCTGCCTATATCTTGAGCCCCGTCTCTTTTATGCATGTGCTTAATTTTAATGCTTTGCTTAATCAGCGTCTAAACCATCAAACTTTGTAAAATAAAATTCCTCCTAAAATCACACTTCACCTGCAAGTAGGTTTACAATAACAATAATAATAATGGAATCATCAAGATATGTGTAATATGGTCTCGTAATCCTGTTCTTCCTCACCCCATTTCCTTCAATTGTTTGAAACACTCATGTATTACATATATGTAAATTAAGACTGTAAGATCTTGTCTTTTTGTTGTCTGTAAAAGTCTCAGCACACTTTTGAGGCTTGTATTATAGTATATTTTAGAATTATACAATGTATATAAAACACCTACAATAGTTAGGATTAAAGGCCAGTGCCCTATTTTTGACTAGATCTTGTGCCAAAGAAGTCTGTCCTTGATTTGGAAACAGTTCTGTTGACTTCATAATGCTTCTTTGTTGGGGGAAGAAAAAAAACCTTTGAACTCACTTAAAAAAAAAGTTCTGCAATAGATCATGAAAGAAATTGTGGTTTTTTTTATTGTTGAAGTGAACAGGTCAAAAGGTGAAATTGCAACAATTTGAGTCTCTGATTGATAGACTCTGATTGTAGAATGTCTGCCCACATGATCCCCAGGGATGTCCAACTGAGAAAGTGTTGTGTGATCAAAATGCTTTTAGTGGCAGGAGTGACAATAAAGGAGGATGGGGTAAGGGAGCTGACTGCATTTTTATTCCCAGTAATATTTTTTTCATTCCAATTTTCTGATAGTAAGTATACAGCTCAGTTTTTGTAGCTGAGGGGGATTACCCTCCCTAAACACTATGTCTCCAAGCTTAGCTTCACAAATTGCTACCGCTGCTACCAATACTTTTTGCTTGTATAACACCTCCTTTCCAAGGATCTCAAAGGACTTTACGTCAGCAAAGGGGAAGTAGGTCCAGAATGACTAGATGACTTTCCTATGCTAAGACAGAAAGTCACTGTTTGAGTTGGGAATAAAATCCAGATCTCTTGACTATGAACTCCTTAAAGCAGGAACTGTCTTTGTTGTACTCATTTATGCATTGCCTGGCACTGTGTGGCCCTAATTTCCTAACTGGGGTTTCCAGGTGCTACCACAATAGAAATAATAATAAAAATCCTGATCTCCTGCTCTAATCACTGCATCCCCAACTACTGGACAGTTGATGCTGTGATTATGTCTCTAGAAAACATTATCTGTTGAGGCGATCTGGCTATGGGTCAGACTTTCAGAGGACATTAGGTGACTCCAGAGTCTGACCATCTTTAAGAAATACTGCAGATCCTTCCTTTACAAAAAGACCTTTCCACCATAAGAATGGCACTTACAACACTGACACTCCCTTCCACCGAAAAACACACAACCAACCAATCAAAAGAAAAAAAAATCCTGAAGCCAATTAACCTGAAAAATAAAATAAAAATAATTAATACAATTTTAAAAAAATCAAAATTAAAAACTCTTCCCCGGGCAATTGTACTCTGAAAAGGGTACAGGTGATGTTGCAATTGATTTTTCATGAAAGGCATCCAGATACTGCAGTGATGGGTGTCACTGTAGAACCCTTAAGATGGAAAGACAGATAAAACAATCTCAGCACAATGGCTGAAAACAAGTACCAAATAAATGAAACAATCATGTGTTAAAATTTTATTATTTTATATATACATTTGGTTCTCTGCCAGCTCTCAAAATCCAGGAGTAAAGGACAGCATAAATCAATTCATGGGATCTTCCTGGAACCATCAGAAACAGGAATCTTCAAACCTGTGGCCTGCCAACAAGAAAGAACATTGAGCTGACAGACTAAAAATCTCCATCCAGCATTAGAGCTCAAGCAACACTGTAAAAAATGGTTAGAAGATAAAACTTTCATCTATTTTTCTGCTACTCCAGATCTCCACATCAGCAGCCATCCTTATAATCTGATATGTGCCTAGTGGGCAGAAGAAGTAGGAAAAAAATTGGTATGAAAGTTTACTGGGAAATTCCTGAAAAAATAAGGCTGTATGGCATAATTATTTTTTTCCTCTTAAAAAATCCTACTGATTTGTTTTCAGCACATTAATATCAAAGAAAAGATGAAAGACTTAAATGAAACATTGACTCTGGCTTAAAGTCTAAATTGTCATTGGGAAAAGAGTTCTAAATGTAGCCTTCCGTAGAGGGATTTCAGATTAGTTTTAAGAGGCCTGTTCAAATTAAGTGAAGTATGAAAAACAAGGATCCCTTTTCATGGTTTATTACTGGATTAGCCAAAAAAATCCTTTCATGCTTTATGTTTGCAAATGAATATAAATATCATTAGGGTAGAAGATGAGCATGAATCTGTCTGGCCTTTTGCCTATTCAGTTTATTGGCATGCTTTCATTGTTGCTGCTTTAGTACTATCATCGTACGCTGGTTGTTCCATTACCTATGTTTGACATGAACTGCATTGAACCTTGCACAGTAATCTGCTTTGTGTAGTCATTGTATTAAGTCCTCGAAGATTGTTCATTTTGGGGTTGCTCAGTCTGGAATTTAAGTATGTTTAGAAAGACAGAGAAAAACAAAATGCTAAACTTTAAGGTCATTTCACTTTGTATTCTGTAGGTAGGGCCATACCAAATTCATGGTCCATTTTGGTCAATTTCACAGTCATAGGATTTTAAAAATCTTAAATTTCAGGATTTCAGCTAATTAAATATGAAATTTCATGGTGTTGTAACTGCAGGGGCCCTGACCCAACATGAAAGTAAGGGTGATATGGTATGGTATTGCCAGCCTTACTTCTGCACTGCAGCTGGCGGGGCGCTGCCTTCGGGGCGGGGTGCTTGGTCAGTAGCCACCGCTATCTGGCCATCCAGCTCTAAAGGCAGTGCAGAAGTAAGGGTGGCAATACTGCAACCACCCTACAATAACCTTGTGACCCCCCCCCCCCCCCGCCACAGCACTCTTTTGGGTCGGGACCCCAGTTTGAGAAATGCTGGTCTCCCCTATGAAATCTGTATAGTATAGGGTAGAAGTACATAAAGACCAAATTTCATGGAAGGAGACCAGATTTCACAGTCTGTGATGCATTTTTCATGGCCATGAATTTGGTAGGGCCCTATCTATAGGATATATCATGCAGCATCTTTGCTTAATATTCCTGTCTATGGAATCCTATGTATGGATTACAGTTAGATCTAATCATTCTTAAGCAATGAGGTATACTATAAAACCCTGATCTTGAAACTGATAGTGAATAGGTACACCTCTGGGACCAGAGCCCTATTTGGTATGTCTACACTGCAATAACAGATCTGCAGCTGCCCAGGTCAGCTGACTTGGGCTCACAAGGCTCTGGCTTCAGGACTCTAAAATTGCAATGTAGACATTCAGGCTTCGGCTGGAGCCCGGGCTCTGTGGTGCTGTGAAGTGGGAGGGTCATAAAAGCCTGGGCTCCAGCCCAAGCCCAAAGGTCTACACTGAAATTTTAGAGCCACAGCCTGAGCCCCAGGAGCCCAAGTCAGCTGACCTGGGCCAGCTGCAGCTGTGCCACAGGCCTCTTATTGCAGTGTAGACACACCCATTGACTTCAGTTTACTGTGCACATGTGCAGTGAGTTACAGGATTGGGGATTAGAGATAGCCACCCTCTTGGTACTGGTATGGACAGCAGATAAAATATGATTGATAGTTAGATGTGTAGATCAGATTTATCGCTCATTGTAATTTTTCCTGGATTACTTTTCCCCTCCACTAAATACTTCTAATGGAAAGGTAAAGTGACATTGTTTCTATGATGGCATGTGTCAAGGTTCCTTCCCCACTCTGAACTCTAGGGTACAGATTTGGGGACCTGCATGAAAGACCCCCTACGCTTATTCTTACCAGCTTAGGTTAAAAACTTCCTCAAGGTACAAACTTTGCCTTGTCCTTGAACCCTGTGCTGCAACCACCAAGCGTGTTGAACAAAGAACAGGGAAAGAGCCCACTTGGAGACGTCTTCCTCCGAAAATATCCGCCAAGCCCTATACCCCCTTTCCTGGGGAAGGCTTGATAAAAATCTTCACCAATTTGTACAGGTGAACACAGACCCAAACCCTTGGATCTTAAGAACAATGAAAAATCAATCAGGTTCTTAAAAGAAGACTTTTAATTAAAGAAAAAGTAAAAAAATCACCTCTGTAAAAATCAGGATGGTAAATACCTTACAGGGTAATCCGATTCAAAACATAGAGAATCCCTCTAGGCAAAACCTTAAGTTACAAAAAGACACAAAAACAGGAATATACATTCCATTCAGCACAGTCTATTTTACCAGCCATTTAACAAAAGGAAATCTAACACATTGCTAGCTAGATTCCTTACTAACTTTTTACAGGAGTTCTGAGCTGCATTCCTGATCTGTTCCCGGCAAAAGCATCACACCGACGGACAGACCCTTTGTTCCGCCCCCTCCAGCTTTGAAAGTATCTTGTCTCCTCATTGGTCATTTTGGTCAGGTGCCAGCGAGGTTAACTTAGCTTCTTAACCCTTTGCAGGTGAAAGGGTTTTGCCTCTGGCCAGGAGGGATTTTATAGCACTGTGGACAGAAAGATGGTTACCCTTCCCTTTATATTTATGACAGCATGTATGGATCAGTATTGTCAACCAAGCATTTAATTTTATGTTTGCACATTTCCAAATATTTGTGTGAGCGTGTGTGTGCCTGCACATATAAAAAACAAAAGAGTGAGATGTGTCAGAAATGATGGCATCAGGAATGATTAATTCAAATCTAGGCTAGCTTTTTTGCAACTCTCTCCCCGCCATTATGATCTGAGCACCTAGGTCAGGCACTTCTGAACCACTGTTGCACACCTATGCACTCTCCTGCCTGCTTTCCCACTTTGGCTGTGGCAAGCCCCTTCCTATCCCCACATCTTTTTGAGCTCAGAGCTCATTGGTGACCCGCCTACAAGGCCCAAGTAGCCAGTAAGAGAGCTGAAGCACAGCTTTCCAGGCTGTGGGGTGGGGAGATGACGTGGCTCTAATCCTTAATATAATGTTAATTAAACTAAAATGTGACAGCTTTGTGATAATGTATAAACAAATTCAAAACAGGCTTTGTAGGGGGGTAGAGTGCTGTCACTCTTCTTTACCTTGGATTAAGACACCACCTATATTTTCACACATTTTAGTAAGATGGTGGCCAATTTTGGGGTTTTTTTAGATGATCTGTGGCCTAAACCGATCCAGGAACTGCCAGTTTTGGGCCAGTGTGATTCCAGCATGCTGAGGGAAAGTTATTCGGCCCAGAATGTGCTCAAGTGGTGAATGTAGCCTTGAAGTTGGGCATACTTCATCTTTTCCAAACAACATTCTTGTACAGATTAGAGGATAATCTGGCAGGCAGGTCGGGCCAATTAAAACAGTAAATGAAATTGCTGAACTTGTTTTACTTGGCAGAAACTGATCATTCTGCTTCCTTTTTTAATGAACGAACAAGTATAGTCAATCATAATAATTTGATTCATTGTAAAAAGTCATTTTCCTGGTATGATGATTTCTTAACTTCTGTTTCAAAAAAAAGTTCCTTTGACCTTGTGAAGACTGTAAACATCAGTCAATGAATAAAATCCTAAAATGATGGTTACACCTCAGAAACAGTTCCCTTTTGATTACAGGCAGGTAAAGGCATTTTAGAGGCACGGGAAGGGGAAAACCTCAGGAAGCCTGTACTCGTTAAAGGACTGAGGTTCATTTTCCTCAGTCTGAGAATTATTTAGGAAAACAACATTTTAAAAAACCCACTTCCCCCGGAGCTTCTATTTCCTTATACAGACACTCTCACTGCAGCAAAGCCTTTGATGGCCATATTGTAAGAGGATATGTGTGGGGGGTGGATGACCTTGTCCAAATGCAAAATTTCAGTTAGAAAGGTAAATGTGACAGCATAATTCCAACATCCCAGCATATGTTACTATCTGACAGTTGTTTGGTGGCTTGTATGAAATGAGTTGTTAGTCTCAGTTGGGTTCAGTGTCCGCATCACAGAAACCACCTCATCTGGTTGGCAGGTTCAGCAAAGAGACCAAGAATGGGACAAACATGGATATATGAACTTCTCACTCCTAGAGTCGTCAGTTCAAGAAAGTATCCCTATTTTAGTAAAACACTTCAGCACATGTTTTACTTTTCTGAATAGTTTGGGACTTAAGCACACAGTTAAATTCTTTCCTGAATCTGGGCCAGAGGGAGTCCCCTCAAGTCAGGACTCAGGTATGTTAGAGGGCACTCGTGAGAAGCATACTCTGCTGATGCCCAGGTTGTACCTCTTCTTCCTTAGGGCTGTAAATTCGGCACATTCCCCAAGCAAAACAACCACTAATATACATAAAATATATATGTGCTCTCTTTCCTGAGGATAATTTCCATGAATAATGATGAAATGTATTGAGTAGAATGCTGGTGTGATAACCAGATGAATATGAATTCTGGAATACACATGCTATGTTTTAGCTGCCTCTCAGGAAGAACAGAATGTGTTCCAGGATAGTGATTTTTGCTAACCCCATACTACAGGTGCACTTACAGTACAAATGCAACTGAGTGGGGCACTACTTACAACAGTGTTGTATTCTGAGCTGGTTACAACATAGTTAGCACTTGCAGTGTGAGTGGGATCTGACTGAGTTTTAACTGTTCTGTAACTGAGCTAAAGCCTTGGACATTTGTTTGACTCAGTTGTATGTCTAACAAAGAGTGACCCTAAAATAATACAGAGACAAGCATCTAAAATCATTTCAGCTTTTAGTGCCAGCTTCCTTCCAGCTTTCAAATGTCAGTCATTGGCCCAGATAGCCTCAATCCATTCCTTACCAACCTGCTAGTTTTTTGGACTTTACACAGGTTCTGTGAGGCAAAAGAAACTTCTGAAAAGGAGCAGTCTTAAAGTAGCTGAACAACCTCCATGCTATTCATTAAGTATAAAACAAAAGCAGCATGCAGGTTATCTGCTAGTCAATGGATGGGTGAATGGATGTTTTTTCTCCAGAGAGCTTTATCCTGTCTAGCTTCCTTGGCTCTTTTCTCACAGAAGTTCATTGAGTATATGAGAAGTGAGCAGCTATAATTTTTTTAAATCTCCTCTGTTTCCCTTTGTTAAATCCTAAATTCTCACTCTTAACTAGAATTATATTGCAGCTCCTGGGCAGTTTGCCTTGCGATCTTCCCTCTATGGATGCCCTCCACTCCTCTTTACCTTTGCTTTTTTCATGGCCTGATGCTCTCTTTTCCATGGTGGGTGAGGGTCAGAAGTTCAAACACAGACAAATTATAATGTGCTTCAGAAAGGCAATATGTAATGGGAGTATAAGCAACAGTCTTGGCTCCTTAAAGCCCAGCTTATTTCCATGTATAATAAATGCAATCAAGTTTATTAATACGCTCATCATTACTTAAAGCCCCCTCATTAAATTAATTGTGTGGTTTTGAATCTGACAACCATCTGTAATATTAAACTAAACAAATAATATTAGGTTGTAGAATTCTTTTGCTCATGTTTCATTACGATAGTCAGAGTCTCTTTCCCAGCTAGTGATGGCTTAAATGGATTATCTCATTGTGAAAGAAATATTTATCCACGAGTTCAAGAGGTTTATTAAAGAATCACATACTGTCCCTCAGGCTGACCTCTAACTCAGTATGTGTATATCTTCTGTTGGATGTGTTGCGGGATAAAATCGACACTTGAAAAGACATATCACTGCATTTGAATCCACATCCAAAAACTGTCTCTTTTGGGGACTTCAAGCAACCGTCTCTTAGCTAAGTGTGCATGTTAAGTTGCCCATGTGTTCTAATGTTTTTTTACAGTAATAAAATATACTAAAACAAAGTTTACCCTCCCCCCCATTTAAATTATTCACACATATTTGAATCTGGCAAGCTTGTGTTAATGGGCAAGCATGTGGGGTCTTAAAATTGGTGAGCTTTCAAGTACATTTCTCACTTCCAAAAAACAAGCCACTTGTATTGTGATTTGGAATGGTTTTTTCCCCCCAAAGATGAAAAATGAATAAGGTATTAAATATTTATAGGAAGTACGCATTTATGGGCTTAACTGAAGACAGTTTCTATGGACCCTCTCATTCTCTGCATCCATCTGCAAAGTCTGCAGCTTGTTTTATTAAACATGGAAAAGAAACCACACAAATAAATCCCATATATAATGATACTTAGTGCTTTTAGAATGCCTTTTATCTGAGGATCTCAACACACTTTACAAACTTCAGTTACTTCTCTCATTACACCTGCAAGGTAGATATTTTAAGCCCATTTGATTATTAAAACTGAAGCACAGCCAGATTAGGTCATTTCGATACAACCATGGCAGCAAGTTTTTGGCAGAGCTGAGAATAGATCCCAAAAGGTTTGACTCCCATTCACCTACTCCAAACACTACTCTTAATGATAAGTAATCAATGAGCTCATTTTTTGTATTGAATAATTCACAACTGTGTCCCTAACAGCATCCCAGTGCCAGAGGGCAAGGGATTCACTGGTATCTGGTAGTGAGTTTCAGCTGGCCTGACCAGGTCCGTGTATTCCAATTCATTAATGTCATAATCTGCATCTGGTATGTGTAATGTATGGTATCATCGGAAAACTCATAACCCACTGCTCTTTAATATTCTTGCTTGGGGTATATACAGTACTATGCTAATATGGAGGAAATGTGGAACTAAAATGTATTTAGTGTGAGTAAACAGAGTTCTCCAGGCAAAAGACAAACCAACGCCTCCAATCAGGTGTCATCAGAGTCATCCATTTTAAGAAGGTTCACTGGATTTTAAGAATCCATTTTAAAGGTTCACTGGATTTAAAAGAGAGGGGCAAAGAATCCCAAGTTATCATTCAGCTATGAAGCCAAAGGAAGTGGGCATTATGGACTTTGTGGGAGATCCTGACTAAGGGGGTAGTGAGCCATCTTGGTAGAAGGAAGTGTGGTAAGAATCTGACCTTGAATCAAGATTGTAGTTTTGTTAAGTCTTAGTGACTAGAAAGTGTTTTTCACTTTTATTTTCTTGTAACCATTTCTAACTCTATCTTTTTTACTAGAACTGACTTAAATCCTGTCTCCTTTTATGAATAAACTTGTTTTACATTTCATCTAAACCAGTGGTTCATTTGAATTGAAGCAACTGTTAACTCCAGTTAATGTGACAAGCTGCTGGGTATTGACTCTGTAAAGGAGCAAATGAATCTTATTATTCCCCTGAGTGGTCCAGGTAAGGGTTGGATATTGCAGTGCGCACAGTTTTGGGAAAATTATGGACTGGGAATGTGTTGATGTCACTTCGCTAATGGTAACTAAAGCTGATGTATATGTGTGTGTGGCTGGAGAGTAACAAGCAGGCTTCTGGAATCAGAGTTACAAATCAGAGTGGCTTAACACAGAGACACACATTCTTGTTGTTGGTGTCCAACTTGTGAGCCACAGCAGCAGAGCATTTAAGGCACCCAGGGTTACCGGGCAGGTGGTGACACAATCCCTCACTAGTCTGGACTGCACCCCAGAATGTGACAACAACAGTTACTGGAAAATAAACCATTTGGTTTTAGACTACTTGCAAACTATGAAACAAACATTGAACTGGGTTCATTATTGTGTCTATGTTTGCAGTTCAAATAGACATCAGACACTGAGGACATGATCTCAGGGTTGCTCTTTGTTGCTCCTTGTCTTCTTTGTGAGGTGCTAAACACAGAATTGGGGTGCTGCTGGCATATGCTGTTGCTGAATGTTAGACATGCTATTGCACCCAGTTTAAAAATATTGAAATTAAATAATTGCACCACCACTTGGTTGTAAGTTTCCTGTCTCTAGATCTAAAGTTACATGGCAAAGGGGTAGTTAGAAAGGTAGTGTGTGAAACACAGGATTATTTCTGCTGGCTCAAAAGCTGATAAGTTTTCAATAGCTTCCTAAGAGCTGGGGAGCTCACCTTGCTAACCTTAGCCAGACACACAGCAAGAGAAAAAACTTGGTGACAGGATAAAGCTACAATTACATACGCAAGGGGAGCTGAAGGCAGGATCAGTCTTGAGGGGTGTCTGATTAAATGGAGCCTGAAAATGATCAGCATAATATTTTGTTAGAATATGCAATGGATTTGTGATCACTTGGGACTTCATGATTGTCATTATAGAATTCTGTACACCATTGAGGTCAATGGGAATAAAATTGAAGTTCTTCTGCTCTCACATCAGACTTCTACTACTTCTTCTCTTAGCCTCAGTCTCATCTATATGGGGTGGCTCTTTGAGTTCTTCTCCATTCTAGTGTGTCTTGAAGCAGTTCTTCAGTGTAAAGGACCAAGGTGTAGGTGGTCTGGCCTAGCAGGCACAGCTGAGCTAGGGTCTGCATGTCAAAGACAGTAGTTGCTGAACAGGAGTCGGGGTCAGTATGCAAGAGTCCACCTACTTCTCGCTCTTCCAACCCTTCTCTTACCCTCCACTTCTAAGCTTAACACCGTGTTTCCTATACAGTCTTCTGATCTTCTTTTAACATGGTCAAACAATCTAAGCCTGAATTTCCTCGGCATTTCTATAATTGGTATCACCTTCACACTTTCCCTAATTTGTTCGTTCTGAACACGGTCTACCCTCATAACTCCAAGCATCCATCTTAACATTTTCATTCTACTACTTGAGTTAAAAGAGCATGTCCTCTAGCTGGTAGGAGTATTAGAGCTTGATATCCAACTTGAGAAAGTGTGACATTCTGACCAGTAGAGGGCAACAGATCAAAAAAATTTATTAAAGCTAATGTTAAAAAAAAATGTAATACATAGGTTGTGAAAAGAGTGTCTGTACATCTGGGCATAGTGATTAGATTATCCACAAATACAGAGTTTGTTTTTAAAAGTCATATGATACGTAGAGTACATAATCAGGAATAACCGAAATTTAGGTGAATAAATTTAACAATTCAGTTTAGATATTAGAATCCGAATACTCAGGTACATCACTCATGAAGAGTTGTACAGAGAGTTGGTTGTGGAAGGCAAAATATATCAATGTGTGGAGATTGAGAATTCAGGTAGGGTGTCCATATAGAAAATACAATCTATCAGGGAAGTATTTCAGTTACTTTCCTTACTGCACTTCTCATCAGCACTCCAGCTCATCCCTCCTGGTATTGCCAATGTCTAGTGATGTGTTCTATGTAGATTTCCCTCTACTACCTGACGGCATCCAACACCATGAGTTGCCACCTCAGCCAAGCGTAGCATTGACCAATTCTGCATTCTCTCAACACTCGCTCGTTATTGGGGTCGCATTCGCCCAGGGCTCTATTATCAGCGCGTGTGTCTGAACCTGGTAACCCCTAGCTTTCAAGTTGTTAGCCAGAGGGGCATATTTCTCCACCTTTTGAGCTCAGGCATCCTGGAAGGTAGGGGTCCTGTTCTTGGGCACTGTGATGTCCGAATGATGATGATCATCTTCCGGTCCTCGTTGGTGATGATGATGTCTGGTCGCAGTTGTCTGTCGGTTCCGGGGATGATGGAGTTCACGGCAACCTTCCCTACAGGTGGCGGGATGGCTCTAACCAGGCACTTTTGGATGGTGTTGTGTCACAGCTGCCAGGTTCTGGAATGGGACTTGCAGCTACACAGGATGTGGGATAGCGTCTCATTGGCATAGCCACACTTCCTACATCGCTTGTCCCGATTCCCGTGACAGACAGCTCCATTCAGTGGAACACAGTTGAGCCGGGCGCTGTGGGTGAACATTCAGTCGGCAAATCGGGTGAAGCTGCCCCCAGTGAGGAAGTGGTTCCTGGCATCCCACTTGCATGTCACCTCGAATTCCTTGCCCTGGTCTGGCTTCTGCTTCAGGTTTTCCACATACTGGCAGCAGATGGCATCCTTCAGGGTCCTCTCTAGCATGACTCTAGCTTTTGGAGTGAGAACTGTGTGGTCTGTGTTCTTCACCTGTGGCACCAGGAATGCCAGCTTCTGGTGTTCCTCGCACCATGTCCAGCGTCAGCTGATTTGCTTCTCCAGTTGTCACATAACATTGTGGGCGCAAGTCCAGAACGAAGCAAAGTCTCGTACACACCAGTCATTATACTACATACTCTCCTCAGTTATACAAACTTCCTCAAGCATCTGGAATTCGTAACCAATAACCTACCCACTAGGATTTCACATTCCTTACTACACCACATGCTGTCCCAGCCTAGGACTTCACAGCTAGATATGGGGATAGAACTTAGGTCCATCTGCTACAAAATCACTGCCTCCCACCAACTGAGCTGGAGCATGTTATCCTTGCAGCTCTGATACTACAAGGCTTTACAACTAGAAGTGCCTGGAAAATTTCCATGGAAAAGACATTTTTGATGGAAAAATTGAAGCAGAAAAAGAAGAAAATATTTCTGAAAAATATTTTTTGTTTCCAACTGTATCCCTAGCTGGTTGGGAAAAAATAATAGAAGTAGCCACACTTTCTTTTCTACTTTATTCTTTCCTGTTTTCCTGTCAGCTCTATGACATACATGAAAGCAGGGTTATTCCTACTATTACAGGGCAGTGGTGCACTTCAGTATACCCTAATCAGTACCTTACAAGTGGAAGGAATTTTCATTTTGTCAATTTTTCATTTAATCTGTAATATAAATATTAAAAAAATAATTAATCAACATGCAGTTATTACAGTTTTGGGCCCCAGTCTTGCAATGATTTCTGTAGGTGGACATCTTGATTTCAGTGGGATTCTGCTTGGGGTCCACATGCAGCTCTTTGTAGGATTCGACTCTAGGTATCCTCTTCACTCCGTCTGGTTTCCTAGAGTTGGTGACTTGGCTACTGATTCAGGTGCTGGCCATTAGGCTTGGTCACTCCTGTTCCAACCATTAGGCCAGCTTCCATTCTGACCATTAGACAAGGCTGTCCATGGCCTGGTCCTTAATGCTGTGCCAGGGTCAAGACAGCATTTTATTCAAACCAATGAAACTTAAGGATGAAAGTGATGGACTCGAGTTACTGTGGTTTTACTCAAGAGTTCAAGCACCATCACAGAAGTGTATTTCTTGGGAAGTGTCTAGAATACATAAGAAGTAAAGTATAATATTGCTGTTATAGTCTCTACCACATGAATCATTAGTCATGTAAGCAGAATCTGAATGAGCTCTCCCCTGATATCTAATGATGAGCTGGGGGAAAAGACTTCAGGAACAGACTGTATTTGCATAAACAAATTTACTCCTCCTAGGTGTGCAGTAGAGGGAACTACTCCACCAGAATGACCCATTTTGGTTGGTGTTGGGCTGCAAATTGCTCTGTTGGAATGCAGGGGTAATGAAATGTTGTTATCTCTATTGCATGAGTAAAGGGAAGCAAAACTGTACCTAGCTTTCCCTGATTGAGGGGGGGGGGTCACCCTAAACTGAACCTCACTTGCTAAGCAGGGGGTAGGGATGCCAAATCCCAGTGAAGGACAGAAGGAGCAAACGTTTGTATCTGGTGGTGTGGATGCTGCTTCAGGAGCTCTAGACACCATTTAATTCTTTTCCATTTAAAGACAGAGCTGGTTGGACTTAGTTGGTGAGGTTCCCCACAACCTGCTGAAATGACTGAGAACTGGGTTAAGTAATAGAACCTCAGAATGTGGCAGCAGCTAGGGGCACCAGACTGTGACACCAGTGGAGTGAATAGCAGCGGCCAGTGGTGGCAAAGTGAACAGTGGCAACATGGCCAAGCGATCTAAGCCTGAATTTCCTTGGCATTTCTATAGCTGGTATCACCTTCACATGAGTTGCAGAGGCGGTGATGGGTGAAGCATTGCTTGATGCCTTCCCCTGCCCTTGGGGTGAGAGGTGAACTCATGTGAACACACCTCTGAACCCTGGGTCTTTGTGACCGACGACGACAACTGTGAGAGGGGTGCAGGAAAGGAAGAGGGGAGTGGTTTGGTTTTTGGCCTTTCACACCACAAGGTAAGAACCTGAGGCAAAGGACACTGCGCAGTCTACTCAGGGGTGGGTGCTTTGCTCATGGTCATATGCTTTCGAATCATGCTTATGGTGTTTTCCCAAATTAATGCTGGATTCTTTTCCCTCTTCTAATAAAAGTTTTCTTTGCTATACACAGTGTGTGTGAGAGGGGAAACATTGCCTCTTAGAGCCACCTGGGGTGGTGGTAAGTTCCCAGGTTACTGGGTGGGGGCTTAAGTGGATTCTGTTTTGTATTGTTCACAGGATCCCCTGATATTGAACCTGGCCCTTGGTGCTGGTGACTCCACCTGGCAGAAGGGTTACAGCTCTATTAACAGGGTATCTAGGTAACATAGTACAGAGCAGGTGAGGTAATATATTTTATTGGACCAACTTCGGTTGGTGAGAGGAACAAGCTTTTGAGTCACACAGAGCTCTTCTTCGGGTATGAGAAAGGTATTCCGAGAATCACAGCTAAATGCAAGGTGGAACAGGTTTAGCATAAGCAGTTAGTACATAAGGACCATTCAAGGTAGAGTGGCCCGTCAACGCCTCTGCAGTCAAAGGACAAAAAGAGGGGGTCAGTGGATTACACGGCTACACTACATAGTACAATGTGGTCATTTAGGCTACATAGCTATTCAGTTACTTGAAAGTACCGTATATTCCTGGTACTCTTGATCAGTCAGTTGTCACTTCTTAAATCAGGGGTAAGCAACCTATGGCACGCATACCAAAGGCGGCACGCGAGCTGATTTTCAGTGGCACTCACACTGCTCGGGTCCTGGCCACCGGTCCGAGGGACTCTGCTTTTTAATTTAATTTTAAATGAAGCTTCTTAAACATTTAAAATATCGTATTTACTTTACATACAACAATAGTTTAGTTATATATTATAGACTTCTAAAAAAGTTAAAATGTATTACTGGCACACAAAATCTTAAATTAGAGTGAATAAATGAAGACTCAGCAAATCACTTCTGAAAGGTTGCTGATCCCTGTCTTAAATCATATCAGCAACGAGCTAAAGAGCCAATTCCTTCCTTTTACTAGTAGATATCAATGAAAAGACTGCTTGATCTTTTTCAGTGCTCAGACTATCTGAGCTCCAGAACCTGTGGGATTTAGTTGATTAAAATTAACTTCTTGTTCTCCCAGATTGTACAAACCCAATGACTCACTCAATCTAGCAACCTATTTATATGGAGTAGGTGTGGAATGATTGAGCAGAGCTGATTAATATTGTTCATTCAAACCTTTTTTTCAGCAAAAAAGGTCTAGTCTTGTAAATGAATTTGTTGTTTTGGGGTTTTAATTTATTTCCCCCCTTTCTCCTCTTTATTCTTTTTTCTACTTTTCCCCTTTTAAAAAAGGGGGGAGGGAGAGGAAGGGGAGCTGGAACTTTTTTGTTTTCAATTTTCATTTTTAACTGAAAAATCAGAAAATTTCCAAATTTTCACAATACAACTAGATTTTTATTTTTTTATTTTTGCAAGACATGAATGTCAGCTCTCAGTTCTGAACATGAGGAAGTCAGGAATTACAGCTGTATCTGCTACCCTTCCACCAGAGGAGTCTTTAGCTCCATTTGTTTTCTCCAGTTAAACACAAAAGACATAAAGATTTTGTGACAGGAGAGTTATTTCACATTGGGAAATAGAATATAAATATACTGTATGAACCAGAACATTTTGCTCTATACATTTTATAGGTGGAGAATTAGACCTGAATGATTTCTTTTAAAATAAGTACATCCAGAGGCAAAAAAATTTTGACCTTCACATTAGAGAGTGGCCAAATTGACAATTAGCAGGGAATTTCCAGCCCCTGTTAGCAAGCTATGTGGCGTTTATCGGGTGCACCTAATGGAAGCTTTTGTAACTGAGATGATTCAGAGAGTTACAGCCTGTCCCCCAGGCTGATGGCTGAACAAAGTTTGTTTTCACAGAAGGGCTGTCTTCAATGTAATTACACCCTGCAGGTGGATTCACAGTCTGAGATTTACTCATCCAACGTGTGTGCGGTACTGCCCATATTCTGAAGACATCATGTCCCCTTGTGAAGAAGCCATCTGTGTTTAACTACACAGTTTGTTTGGAGGGAGCTATTTCTGTTCTAGTACACTAAGGAAGATTCCAGGAGTAGGGCTCTCTGAGTCCATCTGTCTCTCCCAGGGGTGAGGAATAACTTCACTTAGCATTTTGAAAACAGGTGCAAAGGGATAAAGGAAACTGAAGGAAGAAAAATGAATGAAAAAAGAACTGGAACAGTTCTGTACTTCTCTAGGGAGTGAGGAGCCAGAGGAGGGGGAAAGTGGGGAAGGGACAAAGGTTGTCTTTGTCTGATAAAAGTTAGAAAGTTCAGTGCATTCCAAGTTTTGTCCAAAAATGCTGCCAAATTGTGTAATAAATACATAAGGCTTTCAGACCTGCCTCATGCAGGTAAACAAATACCAGACTAGAAAATCTCTTGTATTTGTTTTGCTTTGAAGCTGTCTGCTGTTTTATCATGGGTCTCATAATTTGAGATGATGTTGATTCTTTTCTAACAGACATCTCATATAAATTTAATAATAGTGCTAGTAACAGTGTCATACAGTCTTGGCTGCCATTGCATTGACCTGTGTGGGTTAAGGACAAGAACATTTGTCACCTTCAAAGCATTCTTTGGGCATTGCGCAGCCATCATTCATTCAGCTGTTTAATCTATTGCACAATGACTTGGAAAGATCAGGCTATTTGGTATACATGAGCTCTTGGGAAACCTTAGCTCTAACAGGTACAAATGTACTACAGGTAAATTCAGATTCCAGCATGCTTACCTTTTGGAATATAATCTTTCCTTCTCAAAAAGAAAAGGAGTACTCGTGGCACCTTAAAGACTAACCAATTTATTTGAGCATAAGCTTTCGTGAGCTACAGCTGAAGTGAGCTGTAGCTCACGAAAGCTTATGCTCAAATAAATTGGTTAGTCTCTAAGGTGCCACAAGTACTCCTTTTCTTTTTGCGAATACAGACTAACACGGCTGTTACTCTGAAACCTTTCCTTCTCAGTGATTCCTTTGAATCTCTTCTCTCACACTGCTCTCAGATTGATGACCATTTGAGTAAATATTGTGTACGCTGGGCATTATTAGAGATTGTGTGCTTCAATTTGACCCATATCCCTCTATAAATGTACCCTGTGAAGCCATAGCCTAAATGCTTCTAAAAAAAACAGTATCCCAGTCATATGCAGTATTTTTTGTTTTCAAATACTATTTTGAACCCTTGATGATTAGGGACCTAGATTTTTCTTGCAACTTCTTGCTCACTAACGCTTTCACTGCCAGTTCTCCACAGCACCTGCTGCTCTGCTGACGTGATATTGTAATCAACAAAATGTTAGGGCAACAGATGAGCAAACTTGTTTGGTTCAATTACAAGAAAAACTGACCTGACCTTCACCCAGAACTAAAACTCAACTTATTTTTCAGGTTAAACAGAGTTCACCTAACTTTTCCATTTTTGTGTGCCTTTCATAGTCTTACTTTTTAGCTTAGCCCAGAAGCCTAAGTAGCAAAACACAAGTAGTTATTTTTTTTTGGGGGGGGGGTATTTGTGGCTTTGATACAGTGAAGAGTTATGAGCAATTTTGTAATTTTTGTGTGCCTGTTGGTGAGAACTGACAAGCCTAAGTTATAGAACAGTCTTGAATAAGTTCATTAAGCATCCACACTTTTTATGTGGTCATCCAAACAGCTGGACTTTTTGACATTCTCATCATCCTAATCACTAGTTAGGATGAAGACGATACAGTATATTCAACAACACAATAGGTGCAGTGTATTTGAATGTCTCTTGAGTATCAGGAAGCAGTCAAGCTGCTAAAGAAAACTTCCGTTGCAAGATATGAGTGGGATTTTTTTGCTTGTTTGTTTTTTTATGTATTGCACCTCACCTTTTGTCTAAGTTTCCCATACAGCAACATCCCTTTATACAGTACAGTTTTGATTATCCATACCTTAGTTTTTGGAAACTTGCTACTATCCTAATCAGATAATGTCCACCCACGAATATTAAGCCCACTGGAAATTCCCTCAGTTACCTTGATTTCCAAACTTAAGTATCCTCACACTATTCAGATAATTGGCTCTGTTCAGTCACGGGAGGGAACTTCTCTTCCAATAACTTTTTTCTATCCTATGTACACCTCCACCTCTTGAAACCACCTGAAAGTCTCACAAATTTTAGCTTCTAACTAACACTGCTTTACCTATGCACAAACACCACTTTACCTATGCACCAGGGTCACAGTCACCCAGGTCACAATGATTCTTTATTAATTGTTAAATACCTACATAGATGTGTACAATTTAATAGCTACAGTACCTGTATAAAATTATATAAGGTCCCTGTCCCGTGAAGCTTACAGTCTATTATACATTGCTAATACATAGCCAGATTCTGCTTGACTTGTTCATGTTGAGCAGTCCTACTGATTTCAGAGGAACTAATCACCAAGTAAGGTAATACTCAGTGTGCAAAAGTGTGGAAGAATTTGGCCAACAAACAGAGAACATCAGTATAAAGTGAGGATAAGTGAGGTAACAAAACAGAGGAAGGAAATATTGAGCATCATTAAACTGTCTTTCTTTTTCAAGTAAATTATATTCTGGAAATAAAATAATGTTTAATTACATAAACATATGTGCATGATTGTATTTATTTGTTCCCCCTCTTTTTATCTCTTCATCAAGGAAGAGAGCAGCCCCAGTTCTGGGAAGAACCAACACCAGTTACTTTCCATTAGCTTAATAGAAAGCAACACATATGATAAACGGGCCAGATCCCATGGTACCTCAAGAAACTACTGTTCGAAGGGAAAAAATATATTCCCTCCAGCCACCCAAGCTTCTGTCTCATGTATTAAATGAGTGTAAAGATGAGAATAAAACTATAGCAGTAAGTACCTTAACGGGGAAATAAGCAAAGTCCATTTCCCAAAAGAATTAAGGATGAGGAGGTTCTGATAGCAGAGGGATCTGAAACAAAGAGCTGCTTCTGAGGATTGTAGCTATTATTTTCTTCCACTGAGAGAGACCTTCAGCTACTGTAAACTGTCCTAGATCTATTGAAGTCAGTGTAGCTATGCTGATTTATACCAGATGAGGATATGGCCCAGGATCTCTGAGGATATCATTAAAGGATTTTTGAGCCTTATGCTCATCAATTGATGCTCACTATTGAAAACAAAATACTCTTCTTGAAGTTATCACATAAGACTCTGCTCTGTGAGGTACTAGGAATCTCCGATAAGATGAAATACATGGGACTGAAGATACCTGGGCCTTGCAAGAGATGCTCAGCACCTTGCATGATCAAGTCACTTAAGAGAGGATTCAGTATGTCCAGGCATTTTATGTTTGTGGAAGGGGTGAATTAGGGAGGGTAACAGATCTGGATTTAGGCCTAATGACAAAGCAGTAAATATTCTAGAGTAGCCTAGGAGTTACATCTGCCTTGCAAGCTCTTGAACTTGGGTCAAAGAAAAGAATTTGCACAGCGAGACGGAAGAGGGGTGCCACATGGACTATTCCTAGCAATAAGGACTGCAGGAAGTTCCACTAAATATTTTTGATGTCAGGGGATAATTATTTTTGGTGGGATAGAAATTCTCATTTAAACAACATTTTTTCCTACAGTACTTTCTCAAAACCCAAGGGCTGTTTTTTCAAAAAATGAGATTTTTGGCAGCCCCGGAGGTCTTCTCATATTTCTGTCTGTTCTGTTCATACTATAAACAGTATCCTTATAAAATAGTTTCTAGACTGCAGTTTCTTCATCAGCCTACTGGAAGAGGAGGGAGAAGAGCTGAGTTTTGTCTAACTTCACATTTACAGACAGAGGTAATCTGTCATTATGTAAAGCTTTGCTACTCACCAGCCAAAGAATCCAAGTCTATGGCCTGTGTTATGCAAAGTTCAGACTAGATGATCTATTGGTCACTTCTGACCTTAAAATATATGAATCTATTAAAAACAACTCTTATTTAAGCAGAAACAGAGTCATCAGATACAAAGCCAAACAGTTTGCTGGTTAGAATCACAGAATCATAGAAATGTAGGACTGGAAGGAACCTCAATAAGCCATTTAGTCAAGTCCCCTGAACTGAAGCAGGACTGAAGTATTACCCATACCAATCCTGACAGGCGTTTGTCTAAACTGTTCTTTAAAACCTCCAATGACGGAGATTCCACAGCCTCCCTAGGTAATCCGTTCCATTGCTCAATTACCTTTACAGTTAGGAATTTTTTCCAAATGTCTAACCTAAATCTCCCTTGCTGAAATTTAAGCCGATTACTTCTTATCCTGTCCTCAGTGGTGTTTTTTTTTTTTAAATCACCCTACTCTTTATAACAAGCTTTTATGTTGTTGAAGATTGTTATCATGGCCCCCCTCAGTCTTCTCTTCTCCAGACTAAACAAAGGTCTCAAAGATCATGTTTTCTAGACCTTTAATCATTTTTGATGCTCTCTTCTGGACTTTTTCCAATTTGTCCACATCTTTCCCAAAATGTGGTGCCCAGAACTGGATACAGTACTTCAGCTGAGGCCTTCTCAGTGCTGAATAGAGAGGAAGAATTAACTTCTCGTTTTTTGCTTATAGCACTCCTGCTAATAAACAATATTCTGGGATATGCTTTTTTTGGAACAATATTACGTTCTTGACTCATATTTAGTTTGCGATGCACTATAACCCCCAAATCCTTTTCTGCAGTACTCCTTCTTAGGCAGTCATTTCCCATTTTGTGTTTGTGCAGCTGACTGTTCCTTCCTAAGAATAGTACTTTGCATTTTTCCTAATTGAATTTCATCCTATTTATTTCCGATCATTTCTCCAGTTTGTCAAGATCATGTTGAATTATAATCCTGTCCTCCAACCCTTGCCAGTTTGGTATTGTCCACAAACTTTATAAGTGTACTCTCTATGCCATTATCCAAATCATTTATGAAAACATTGAACAGAACCAGACACAGGACAAATCCCTGTGGATCCCCACTTGATATGCCCTTCCAGCTTGATTGTGAACCATTGATAACTGTGAATATGGTTTTTCAACCAGCTGTGCACTGACCTTTAAGTAGGTTCATCTAGGCTATATTTCCCTAATTTGCTTAGATGCAATATAGTAGCAAAAGGCTTACTAAAGTCAAGATATATCACATCTGCTGCTTTCCCCCCATCCATAAGGCTTATTACCTTATCAAAGAGGGAAATTGGTTGGTTTGACATGATTTGTCCTTGACAAAATCCATGTTGACTGTTACTTATTACCTTATTATTTTCTAGGTGCTTACAAATTGATTGTTTGCTCCATTGTCTTTCTGGGTACTGAACTTAAGCTGACTGGTCTATAAGTCCCTGTGTTTTCCTTATTCCCCTTTTCATAGTTAGACACTATATTTGCCCTTTTCCAGTTCTCTGGGATCTTTCCTATCTTCCATGGATTCTCAAATAAAATCACTAATAGTTCAAAGATCTCTTCAGCCAGTTCCTTAAGTATTTCTAGGATTTATTTCATCAGGCCCTGCCAACTTGAAGATTTCTAACTTGTCTAAGTAATTCGTAACTTGTTCTTTCCCCAGTGAAGCCTCAGATCCTAGCCCATTTATTCTGAAGTTTTGGTGAAAATGGAAACAAAAAGGTAATTTAATACATCAGCCATTGCCACATTTTCTGTTAATTTCTTTCCCTCCTCATTGAGTAGTAGGTCTACTCTATCCTTGGTCTTCCTCTTGCTTCTAGTGTATTTGTAAAATGTTTTCTTGATACCCTTTATGTGCTTAGCTAGTTTAATCTTGTTTAGTGCCTTGGCCTTTCCAATATTGTCTTTACATGCTTGCGATGTTTTTTTTTTTTTTAAATATATATTCATCCTTTATAATTTGACCTAGTTTCCACTGTTTGTATGACTCTCTTTTGTGAGTTTCTGGTTGGTGAAGATCTCCTCGTTAAGTCAGGGTGGTCTCTTACCAGACTTCCTATCTCTCTTGTGCACTCGGGCAGTTTGCTCTTGTGCTCTTAATAATGTCTCTCAAAAAAAAAAAACCAAAAAACTGCCAACTCTCCTGAACTGTTTTTTCCCTTAGACTTGCTACCCACAGAATCTTAGCTACCAATTCTCTTAGTTTGCTAAGGTCTGCCTTCTTGAAGTCCATTGTGTTTATTCTGTTGTTTTCCCTTCTAGCGTTTCTTAGAATCATGAACTCTATCATTTCATGATCACTTTCACCCAAGCTGCCTTCCACCTTCAAATTCTCAAACTGTTCCTCCCTACTTGTCAGATCAAATCTAGAACAGCCTCTCCCCTACCTGCTTTCTCCACTTTCTGTAATAAACAGTTGTCTCCAATGCTTTCCAAGAACATGTTGGCAATCTGTGCCCTGCTGCATTATTTTCCTCACAGATGTCTGGGTAGTCGAAGTCCTCCCTCACCACCAAGTCCTGTACTTTGAATAATTTTGTTAGCTTTTTTTTAAAGGCTCATCCATGTCTTCTTCTTTATTAGGTAGTCTATAGTAGACCCCTACCATGACATCACCCCTTTTATCCTCACTCAGAGATTTTCAGTAGGTCTGCCTCCCACTTCTTTCTCACCCTTAGTGCAAGTGTATACATCTTTGATATACAGGGTAATACCCTCTTCAGTTTTTTCCCTGCCTGTCCATCCTGAACAAGCTTACCTTTCTATTCCAATATTCCAGTAATGTGAATTATCCCACCAAGTCCGTGTGATGCCAATTGTCATAAATGTGATATCCACTAGTATTTCTAGTCCTTTCTGTTTATTTCCCATACTTCTTGCATTAGTACACAGACATCTAAGATTATTTACTGCTGTATATTTTTACTTTCAGCATACTGAAAGTAGTTTGGACACATAATGTAGTAAAATGCAAAGGAGGCTGTTTATTTTTCTAATCTTGTTATAACCTCAACTTTGGACAATTATTGGTAAGGCTACGATTTTGTCCTGGACATTTTTAGTAAAAGTCAAGGACAGGTCATGGGCAATTAACAAACATTCATGGAAGCTGGGAGAGAGGAGGGTCAAGCACCCTGCCCTGCTGTGGCTGGGAACTGCAGCCCCTGCCCCGTGACAGCTGGGGAGCTGCGGCGAATCCCCCGCTGCCCCAGGACTGGGGAGCTCTGGGGTATTCCCCTTAGGCAGGGGAGCTCCAGGAGATTCCGCCCCTCCCCCACGGAGGCTGGGGGGCTGCTGGGGATCCCCCGCTGCCTGCGGCGGCTGTGTAGCTGTTGGGGGATTCCACCCCCCACCCCTCTGCAGCGGCTGGGGAGCTGCGGGGGATTCCCCCACCGGCTGCGGTGGCAGAGGAGCTGTGGGGGACCCCCGCAGCCATGGGGGATGGGGAGCTGCGTGGGAACCCCACCACTCCAGTAGCAGAGGTATCCCGCAGCTCCCAACCACCACAGGAGATGGGCGTACCCTGCAGCTCCCAGCCACTGCAGGCTGAAGTCATGGAGGTCTGTGGAAATCACAGATTCCGTGACTTCCGCGACCTCCGTGACCAAATCATAGCCTTAATTATCGGGTATCTACTAGGTATAGGTGAACTTCAAAAGAAGATTTAAGCAAACTGGAAAAAATTCTTGCAATTATGCATTCACTTTCAAAAACACTTTTCAGTTTGATTGTATTCACGGCTTTATTTAGTTTTGATGAACAGTCAATCAATCAAGCTTTCCTACGCTGAGACTCAAGGGAAGTGAATGTTATAGTTGAACTCTAAAGTCTGAAAGCAAATTTCAAATCGCATGTTCTCTTTTAGAATATGAATTTCATGCTGATTAGTTCCATAAGTCATCCAGTCAGAAATCAAAAGAGAATGTGCTCTAATTGTGGTAGGTGGGATAAGAAGATAATGGTAATCGGCAATGATGGGGAAGAAAATAACCCCAAAGAGTGCATGACTTCTAATTAAGTTTTGCTAACTTTGGAATTTTTTTTAAAATATGTACAGAACATGGCAGTGGTTCTGGAGGGGAAAAAACAAATACTCATATAGATCATAACAAAAACCAAGGCTTTGACAAACTGCACCACACTGGAAGTTTCAAGAATCTAGTAACCTGTAAAAATAAAAATGTTAAGACAAACCATTTTGACCTCTCCTCCTTGTTACCTGAGGTCAATGAAAGCAACTATGGGCAATCCAGGGTATTACAGAGTTTAATGGGACAGATCCTGCAGGAAATCAACCCACACTGAGTCTATTTTCCACAAGACCTAGTCACAGTTTTTCAAATTAAACTCTTTTTGTGTCGAAAGGGTTTTTTTGAATATAAGAATGGCCATAGTGGGTCACATCAATGGTCCATGTAAGATAGGATCCTGTCTTCTGACAGTGGCCAATGCCAGGTGCTTCAAAGGGAATGAACAGAACAGGTAATCATCAAACGGTCCAACCCCTGTCGTCCACTCCCAGCTTCTGTCAAACAGCGGCTACGGACACCCAGAGCACGGGGTTGCATCCCTGACTATCTTAATTGATGGCCATTGACGGAGCTATCCTCCATGAACTTATCTAACTCTTCTTTGAGCCCCATTATAGTTTTGGCCTTCACAACATCCCCTAGCTACGAGTTCCACACTTTGACTGTTTGTTGTGTGGAGAAATACTTCCTTTAGTTTGTTTTAAACCTGCTGCCTCTTAATTTCATTGGGTGACCCCTGGTTATTCTGTTATGAGAAGGAGTAAATAGCATTCCCTTATTCACTTTCTCCACATCAGTCACTGTTTTATAGACTTCTATCATATCCCCTCTTAGCTATCTCTTTTCCAAGCTGAAAAGTCCTCTTTTTTTAAACCTCTCCCCATACAGAAGCTGTTTCATACCCCTAATAACCTTTTTTGCACTGCTCTGTACCTTTTCCAATTCTAATATATCTTTTTTGAGATGAGGTAACCAGAAGTGTATGCAGTAGTTAAGCTGTGGGCATACTATAGCAGGCGACCACCTTGGCTTAACAGTGAAATCTTTGGTGAGCTTAAACACAAAAAGAAAGTTTACAAAAAGTGGAAACTTGGACAGATGACTAGGGAGGAGTATAAACATATTGCCTGAGCATGCAGTGGTGTAATCAGGAAGGCCAAAACACAACTGGAGTTGCAGCTAGCAGGGGATGTGAAGGGTAACAAGAAGGGTTTCTAAAGGTATGTTAGCAACAAGAAAAAGGTCAGGGAAAGTATGGGACCCTTAATGAAGGGAGGGGTGCAACCCAGTGACAGATGATGTGGAAAAAGCTGAAGTACTCAATGCTTTTTTTGCCTTGGTCTTCACAGACAAGGTCAGCTCCCACACTCCTGTCCTGGGCAACACAGTATGGGGAGGAGGTGAGCAGCTCTCAGTGGTGAAAGAACAGGTTAAGGACTATTAAGAAAAGCTGGACAAATGCACAAATCCATGAGTCCAGGTCTAACGTTTCCAAGGGTGCTGAGGGAATTGGCTGATGTGATTGCAGAGCCATTGCCATTATCTTTGAAAACTCATGGAGATCAGCGGAGGTCCTGGACGATTGGAAAAAGGCAAATATAGTGCGTATCTTTAAAAAAGGAAAAAAGGAGAACCCAGGGAACTACAGACTGGTCAGCCTCACCTCAGTTCCTGGAAAAATCCTGGAGCAAGTCCTCAAGGAAACAGTTTTGAAGCACATGGAGGAGAGGAAGGTGATCAGGAACAGTGAACATGGATTCACCAAGGGCAAGTCATGCCTGACTAACCTGATTCCCTTCTATGATGAGATAACTGGCTCTGTGGATATGGGGAAAGCAGTGGACATGATATATCTTGACTTTAGCAAAGCTTTTGATACGGTCTCCCACAGTATTCTTGCCAGCAAGTTAAAAAAGTATGGATTGGATGAATGGACTACAAGGTGGATAGAAAGCTGGCTAGATTGTCGGGCTCAATGGGTGATCAATGGCTCAATGTCTAGTTAGCAGCTGGTATCAAGCGGAGTGCCCCAGGGGTTGGCCCTGGGGCCGATTTTGTTCAACATCTTTATTAATGACCTGGAAGATGGGATGTATTACACTCTCAGAAAGTTCGCAGATGACACTAAACTGGGGGGAGAGGTAGATACCCTGGAGGGTAGAGATAGAGTCCAGAGTAACCTAGACAAATGGAGGATTGGGCCAAAAGAAATCTGATATGGTTCAACAAGGACAAATGCAGAGTCCTGCACTTAGGATGGAAGAATCCCATGCCCCGCTACAGGCTGGGGACTGACTGGCTAAGCAGCAGTTCTGCAGAAAAGGACCTGGGGATTACAGTTGATGAGAAGCTGTATATAAGTCAGCAGTGTGCCCTTGTTGCCAAGAAGGCTAATGGCATAATAGGCTGCATTAGTAGGAGCATTGCCAGCAGATCAAGGGAAATTATTATTCCCCTCTATTCGGCACTGATGAGGCCACAGCTGAAGTATTGTGTCCAGTTTTGAGCCCCCCACAAAGAAAGGTTGTGGACAAATTGGAGAGAGTCCAGCAGAGGGCAACAAAAATGATCAGGGGGCTGGGGCACATGACTTACGAGGAGAGGCTGAGGGAACTGGGCTTGTTTAGTCTGCAGAAGAGAAGAGTGAGGGGGGATTTGACTGCAACCTTCAAATACCTGAAGTGGGGTTCTAAAGAGAATAGAGCTCAGCTGTTCTCAGTGATGGCAGATAACAGAACAAGGAACAATGGTCTCAAGTTGCAGTGGGGGAGGTCTAGGTTGGATATTAGGAAACGCTATTTCATGAAGGGGGTGGTGAAGCACTGGAATGGGTCACCTAGGGAAGTGGTGGAATCTCCATCCTTAGAGGTTTTTAAGGCCCGGCTTGACAAAGCCCTGGCTGGGATGATTTAGTTGGTGTTGGTCCTGCTTTGAGCAGGGGGTTGGACTAGATGACCTCCTGAGAACCCTAATCTTCTATGATGCTATGATTATATTTTCTGTTTTAATATCTATCCCTTTCCTAATGGTTCCTAACATTCTGTTAGGTTTTTTTGACTGCCGCTGCACATTGACCTGATATTTTTCAGAGAACTATCCACAATGACTCCAAGATTTTTGTTGAGTGCCAACAACTAATTTTGTGTGTATAGTTGGGATTCTGTTTTTCCAATGTGCATTACTTTGCATTTATCTACATTGAATGTCAATTGCCATTTTTTTGCCCAGTCACCCAGTTTTGAGAACTCTTTGTAATTCTTCGCAGTCTGCTTCAGAATTAACTATCTTGCGTAATTTTGTATCATCTGCAAATTTTGCCACCTCGCTGTTTACCCCTTTTTCTAGATCATTTATGATTATGTTGAACAGTACTCACCCCAATACAGACCCCTGGGGGACCCTGCTATATACCTCTCTCCATTGTGAAAATTGACCATTTATTCCTACCGTTTGTTTCGTATATTTTAACCAGTTACTGATCCATGAGAGGACCTTCCCTCTTATCCCATTGCTTAAGAGCCTGTGGGGAAGGATCTTGTCAAAGGTCTGGGTACACTATATCCACTGGATTACCCTTGTCAACACGTTTGTTGACCCCTCAAATAATTCTAATAGATTGGTGAGGCATGATTTCCCTTTACAAAAACCATGTTGACTCTTCCCCAACAAATTGTGATCATCCATGTGTCTGATAATTCTGTTCTTTACTATAGTTTTAACCAATTTGCCTGGTACTGAAGTTAGGCTTAGCAGCTTGTAATTGCCAGGTTCGTCTCTGGAACCTTTTTAAAAAATTGGTGTCATGTTAGATATCCTCTAATTATCTGGCATAGAAGCTGATTTAAATGGTAGGCTACATATCACAGTTAATAGTTCTACAACTTCATATGAATTCCCTTTTTTTTGGAAACACAAACACCATGGTAATAAGAACAAGGAGTACTTGTGACACCTTAGAGACTAACAAATTTATTTGAGCATAAGCTTTAGTGGGCTAAAACCCACTTCATCAGATGCATGCAGTGGAAAATACAGTAGGAAGATACATATACACAGAGAACATGAAAAAATGGGTGTTGCCATACCCACTATAACAAGAGTGATCAGTTAAGGTGAGCTATTATCAGCAGGAGAAAAAAAAAACAAAAACCTTTTGTAGTGATAATTAGGATGGCCCATTTCCAACAGTTGACAAGAAGGTGTGAGTAACAGAAGGGGGAAAAATAAGCATGGGGAAATAGTTTTACTTAGTGTAATGACCCATCTTCTCTCAGTCTTTATTCAAGCCTAATTTAATGGTGTCTAGTTTGCAAATTAATTCCAATTCAGCAGTTTCTCGTTGGAGTCTGTTTTTGAAGTTTTTTTGTTGTAGTATTGCCCCTTTTAGGTCTGTAATCGAGAGACCAGGGAGACTGAAGTGTTCTCCCACTGGTTTTTGAGTGTTATAATTCTTGACGTCTGATTTGTGTCCATTTATTCTTTTACATAGAGACTGTCCGGTTTGGCCAATGTACATGGCAGAGGGGCATTGCTGGCACATGAGGGCATATATCACATTGGTATATCTAATTGTTAGTCTCTAAGATGCCACAAGTACTCCTTGTTCTTTTTTGCTGATACAGACTAACACGGCTACCACTTTGAAACCTGTCACCATGGTAATAGTTATTGAAATATTTCATTCACTGAAAACTAAGTAAACAAAAATATTCTGTAACCATTTTGATAACATTTAATCAATGCTTTTGATAAAAATATCCCCCCACATTGAAATTTCAAAGTTGTTTACATTTTTAAAATCTTTTTTTCCCCCTGAAAGTAAGTTTAATTTTTCAACCAACTCCACTTTGCACCATTTTAGGGAAACCAAGCAGATTTAAACCTCGCCAAAGTGATGAGCTGAAGATTTCTCTCACCTAAGGAAATCCCCAAGTGGCACAGAGCCAGATGGACCAGATGTCACTCTCCCTCACATTACCTAATATATATGGGGCAATGCAGAGGGAGGGGATGTGACCAGGGCAATACTGTGCTCCAACAATTCCCCAGCTGCCACAATTGTGCCCTCTTTGTGGCCACTGTAGGTGGGTGTAGGATTGAGCAGCCCTCATGTTGCTCTAAATTACGCTGGGTGCTGAACTAGCCACCATCAGCCCCCAAACCAGGGATACAGCCTCCCCAGGCCCTGCCATGAGCGCAGCTCAGATGGACCCATGAATCAGGGACCTTTGCTCACTATCCTGAATTTGATTAAATCCTAGCCAATCAATGGTGTTGTGATTAACTCAAGTGTTTTACGCTGTTTGGGGAAGAGATCTATATCAATCACACAAGCCACCTGATTGGAGTAATCAAAGGATCTATGAGTGTCCTTGATATGAGCAAAGTACTGGGTGAACAGACTGTTTCCCTATAAGTACTTTAAAGAATATTTTTCTTCTTTTGTATGTTCTTTTTAAAAGTGGCAGAGGCATTGGAGACTGAGGGGAATGCGAGAACCAGGGGGCAATGATGTGAAAGACAAGCCGTCTGAAATGTGAACATCATAAATGCTGGAGTGTCTGGTTATTTGAGTGTCCCTAACAGTCAAATAATGAACCTTCTTCATGTTCTGCTTTTCTGGACTTGGCTTACTTAGACAAATTTGCAGGCATTAAGGTCTGTCTGGAACTATTTCCAAGAATTTTTTTTTCCTTTAACTTTCTGCAGCTGAGGCAACCTTGTGAAGAGGAAGTTCTGAAGAGAAACATTACCAAATATGTCTCTTCTCCTGCCCATATCTCTTATTTCCACAGGAAAGGAAGACAGACACTGTTGATGACAAACAGACCAATGAAAACACTGCAGAAGTCATTGTCACTGGTACAGAGAGGAGAAGCTTGTCAAGAGCACTTTTCACAAAGAGTAAGCCACTGTAGGTACCAGAGTGTGTCAGTTAAAGGGACACTCAGCACGAAACTTTTAGTCAGTTTTACCACAGTGACATCAAAGCAGTTTTGTAAAGTGTTCTTTCTCCTGAAGACTGCCAGCCCCATTTATTTCTACTTTTTCTAATAACATTTTTCCCTTTTGTAAGATTGCTTTTCTCTCCCCTCTTGCTCTTTGCCACCTAAACAAACGGTCTGGTTTTGACAGCAGGCATCAGTTGGCCTGAACTGGATTACTGAGTCCCATGCTGTGCCTACCTTGCTGCAAGAGCAGGCAACTGGGGTGTGCTCTTCCTTCCTCCTGCTGCTGCTGCTGCCGCCGTTTCCCAGGGCTGGGTGGAGTGACTGTGGAGAGAGTGGTGAAAGAGTCGTTCTTCTTTGTAGAAAGATAGCACATACGTGGGGAATGCCTAAACTGCAATAAAACACCAGCAGCTGTGGGCTCAGGCAGTTCAGGATTGCAGGGCTATAAAGCTGCAACAGGGCTATAAAACTGTAGATATCTACTCTGCAATATTATAGCCCTGCAGCTCAAGAGGCAGCTGACATGGGCCAGCCACAAGTGTTTTATTTCAATGTAGACATAGCCATGGAGGCCCCAATCAGAGATTGATGTCCCATTGTCCTAGGCACGGTATACACATATACATATAATGAAATGACAGTACCTGTCCCAAAGAGCTTATGTAATGCTGACAGACCCCGGTTGTTGGCAGGCAGGATCTTCTGGAGCTTAATGCATGAGCCTCTACTGCGTGAGCTAAAAGCCAACTGGCTCTTAACGAAAGCTGTAGAGCAGACTCATTTAACTCTCTCTAACTGGTCTTGGTGCCACTATATGGGACAGAACACCACACCCAGGAGGTGTGTGGGTTACACTTACAGTATTGTGTTGCCAATTCCTGAGATATTATCTCACAATATTTGATTTTTTCTCAAAGTTCAGCTCCTGGAGTCACCTGATTACTGGATTCAGAGGGGTAGCTGTGTTAGTCTGTATCAGCAAAAACAATGAGGAGTCCTTGTGGCACCTTAGAGACTAACAAATTTATTTGGGCATGAGCTTTCGTAGGCTAAAACCCACTTCATCAGATGCATGGAGTAAAAAATACAGTAGGCAGGTATATATATTACAGCACATGAAAAGATGGGAGTTGCCTTTCCAAGTGGGGGGGCAGTGCTAACGAGGCCAATTCATTCAAGGTGAGTGTGGCCTATTCCCAACAGTTGACAAGTAGGGGTGAATATCAAATGAGGGAAAATTACTTTTTGTAGTGCTAACAAGGCCAATTCAACCAGAGTGGATGTGGCCCATTCTCAACAGTTGACAAGAAGGTGTGAGTATCAACAGAGGGAAAGTTACTTTTTGTCGTGACCCAGCCACTCTCAGTCTTCATTCAGACCTAATTTGATGGTGTCAAGTTTGCAAATTAATTCCAGTTCCGCAGTTTCTCGTTGAAGCCTGGCTTTGAAGTTATTTTGTTGAAGAATGTTCAAGAGAGAGTTCCTGGCAGGTAAGCACGTGCACCACAGCACCTCCTGGTGTTTCTCCTTGTTTTGCCAGGCTCATAATAGGTCAGAGAAGGGGATAGGGGTGGGACCTGCACTCACTTTTGCTGCAGCTCAAGGGTACTTTTGCCTCACTGAGAGATTTGGAGAATAAACAGCTTGTCAGCTCTCCCTGCTGCCTCCCATTGTCACTAGTGTGTCTGGCTCTTTGGAGGGAGATGTGGGAAGTGAAGAATCCCTAGCACATGGGCCATGAGGAGATGGGGGAGCTAAAGGCTCCCTCTGTTTTGGCTGGCCCACTGGGGAGATAAGGAACATCCAGAACCAATGGAGAGGGGATGAGATGTGGGAAGCTGCAGCACTCACTCCCCTGCCTGGCCATTAGTGCTTTCCTGGCCCTGGGGCTGTTTCCATTAGCGGGGTGCTAGCTGTGGTGCACCCCCCTGGCTCACCTTCCATCTCTCTTAGCTCTACGGAAAGAAAAAAAAGGGTGCAGGAAGATGCTCTCCAAACTGTTCCTTTGCTCCCCTCTCTATAGCCATGCAAGGAAAAGGAGACTTCCCTTATATTACTATCCTCCCCTATTTTGCTCTGACACCTTTGCTTCGTTGTATAGTTATAGGGGCTGCTCAGTACCCCAAACTCCTAGGGTGCCAGTAGCATGCCAGGTGTACTGTGACATGGAGGCAAGCATTGTAGGTGCCACGTAGGTGCTAGCCCTGGTGGGTCCCAATAACTACTCAGAAACATGGCTAACTGAAAAGGTATTGTATTAGGGCTGGCAAGAAAGAGAAAGTTTGGAGGTATCCTAACCACAGAGGCTTCAACAGTTACAGCTCAAAGTGAGCCATAGTTTGGGTCCTTGGGGCATCCCAGTCAAGAGTCAGGGCTCTTCAGGCCTAGTGCCTGGGGTGCCCTCTTCAGTTCTGTCTCTATTCCAAGCTAATAGGTTCTTTCCGGTTTCCAGGCCAGGCTCAATTGGTGTTTCTCACTGAGGCCCCTGTGCACTGGCTCCTTGCCCAGCCACTCTCCTTTAAGTCCCACATAGACCTGCACCTGGCTGGTCTGTAACATCTGATGTTCACAGCCTGTTCCACATGCAGCTCTGCATACAGTTCCTGGGGATTCTTCTTTACATTCAGTTTTCCATGCTGCCAAGAGGTTGCTGCTTCAACTTCTCTGCAGCACCTGGCTTCAAAGCAAAGCCCAGCCATTTCCTGGTTCATGACCTTTCCCTTTACCTAGCCATGAGGAAGGAGATGTGCAGCATGGAGGGGGCCTGATGGGATTTGTAGTCACCTACTTAGTGGATTTATCAAATTTGTTTTATCCCCAGGTCCCTGAAGAGATTTTAAGGGATAAGGAGAGAGTGCATAACAGCTGCTAGAGCAGGAGCTAGTCATGTGATCATGACTATGAATGAGACGAGGAAATGAAACTGTCTATCCACAGAGCCCTGTCCAGTGCAAAAAGCAAACAAACTGAAGAGAGGAAAAAACAACCATTGCCTAATCCCTCTCTAATTTTAAGTGATCTGCGCAGTTACTTGTGAAACTTCTGCAATATGGCCAATCCCAAACATCCAAAATGAGTACTTAAGGTCCAAAAAAAATCATGAAAAATAATACGTTTTGTGTTCTTTTTATTTGCCTTCTGATGTTTGTGGTTTAGGGTTTGTTTTCAAGGTTTTCTCTGCTATATAAGTTTACTTTAAAAATGAAAGCTGATCTCATGTAATAACAGGACTCTAGGAGTTGGGCCTTTCAGACAAGCACCAATTATCACAAAAAACACAATATAAAGGCAAGATGACTGGGTTTTGCCTTGCTTGAGGAGTTAACTTGATAGTTAGCCATGTGCCACCTAGACACAAATAAACAGAATAGAACTAAATAACTTCACCAATCTATTAGACAAAAATAATCCTCCAAAATTGTGCAATCCCAGGATTTACCAAAGCTTTCAATGTTAGTACATTTCAAAAGGCCCCCAAAATGTATATACTTTAGAGACTGTAGCTCTATATATGTCCATTTAAGAGTCTGGACCTCAGTCCTTCAATGAGTTACTAATGGACATACCCCTACACACGCAGGGAAATTTTAATGAATGTCCAGATAGGGACAGGGTTCATTCATTAATATATAACCATAGCAAAGGTAATGCACCAAAGAGTATATAGTGTAATGTAGTAGGATTTGATTTACTAAGCTTTGTCAGTGTTCCCCCATAAACAAGGCATTAAATGAAAAATCCAGCACATTTTTTACTGTTGTGAGTATTGCCTTGAGTTCAGGAAGCAAAACATAGTATTTATTAAATAAACAGTCAGTACCAGAATTAGGTCAGGGTTATGGCTGATAGGTAGCCCAAAGCTATGGTCAAAGTAAGGCTCAATTAGTGGAACAGAATTAGGGTTGGAAATAGCATGTCTGTGACAGAGAGCTTAAGCCAGCACTCTGATCACTTTTACCACTAATTACAATCCCCAGGGAATGTCTAATTGGTCAGGGGTGTACCTGATTATCAGGTCAGACTGGGGTTAGGAAATTAATCATCTGGTTTAAAGGAGCACAGGAAGGAAGTGCAGGAGGAGGAGGAGAGAGGGGAGAGACATTGAGTGTCAATGGGAGCTTTCAGAGTAGAGACACCTCAGCATCCCCTCCCCTGGGAGAAAAGAATAGAAAGCAGGAAAACAAGTGCAAGGGCATGGATCTATGGGTAGGTATTGGTGGAGGGATTGAGCCACTGTAAATAAAGTACACACAGGTGTTCACAAGTAAAGTCTCAGAATGGTCTGTGTACACTGGAGAGGCAGGGGTACAGAAGGTGTGCCCTTGAAGAAGGTGGCACTGGGCTAGGGTTACAGTTTGTGACAGAAGGAATAAAAACAATAAGGGCAGGACCAGTATGGGGTATGGTTATGGATACTGAACTGCCTGAGCTAAGAGTAACACTGAGGCAAGAGGCCCACAGCTGCAGTTAGAATTCAGATAATTAGGCAGCCCAGTGCTTGTGGTCAGTGGGTCACACCGTGTTAGAGTTAAGGTGGTGGTGAAAGGGAGCCTCACGCTAGCATTAGGGTTGGAATTGATAGGCCACCCTTGTTTAGGGTTATGGTTAGAACTAGTAGAGGACCCAGGGCTGGAGTTAGAGTTGAGGTCAGTACGGGGCGACAGGCTAGGGTTAGGGTTTTGGCTGGCAGGGAGCCCTAGGCAAGGGTAAAGGTTGCGGCTGGTATGCAGCCCTGGGTTAGTGTAAGTGTTTCAGACTTTCACTGTCCCCGGGTTAGGATTAGTGTTAGGGTTGTAACCCATAGTGGACTCCGGGCTAGGATTAGGGCTACAGCTGTGGCTGTCAGGGGGCACCAGGCTAGGCTTAGGTTTTTGGGCAGCAGGTGGTCAGGGGATAGGTTTACTGTTGTGGCCTACAGGGGCCCCTGGGATACAGTTCGGGTTGCAGTTGGCAGAGGGTCCCAGGCTATGGTTAGGTGTGATGTTCCCCTGGTGTTATCTGGACCAGTGATCTGCTAGGTCACTCCAATCCTTGATTCTGGGACTCAGACTTACCCTGCTCTGCTGTGAGAACCCCCACTCCCGGGCTGTTCACGTACAGCCTCTGGCATGTAAGCTGCTCCCAGCTATGTGAGTGAGCACTTTTGGCCAGTCATTGCTTGGATTGTGCAACTGAATGACACTAGCCAATATCTCCGGTCCCAGGCACAACCCTGGGAACCTCTGTCTTGCAGTGTCCAGTTATGCCCTCTGGACTCTGCAAACTTATATGAGTTCGTCAATTTAACAAAGAAATTGATATATACCAGGCTTCTTATCCCAAGGGGAGTCTCTGACATGCTTCAAACCAAATGCACTGCTTCAGGTACAATAAACAAACAAATTTATTAACTACAAAAGATAGATTTTAAGTGATTATAAGTCAAAGCACAAGTCAGATTTGATCAAATGAAATAAAATCAAAATGCATTCTAAGATGATCTTAACACTTTCAGTGCCCTTACAAACTTAGATGCTTCTCACCACAAGCTGGCTGGTTGCTCTTCAGCGAGGCTCTCCCCTTTGATCAGTGCTTCAGTCACTTGGTGGTGTCTGTAGATGGAGGTAGAAGAGAGAGAGATCATGGCAAACATCTCTCCCTTTTATCATGTTCTTTCCTCCCTCTTGGCTTTGCCCCCCTCCCTCCCCTCAGAATCAGGTGAGCATTACTTCATCATAGTCCCAAACTGAACAAGGGAAGGGGGGTGACGCACTCGAGAGTCCAACAGATCCTTTGTTGCTGCCTAGGCCAGTGTCCTTTGTTCCTGTGAGGCTGGGCTGGGTTTGTCCCATACATACCCTGATGAGGTGTGAACTGCCCCTCTGCTCCTGGAGAGTTTTCCCTGGACTTGTTTTAACCCATGAGGGCACATTTTCAGCCTCATAACTATATACATGAAATTACAACCTATAACAACAATGCTCAGTGCACCATGAGCCTTCCAAAGACACCCAACATTGCAAACTTTGCATCGGATATCACACAATCATATTATAAGGCTAAAGAAGGGAGTGCAGGGTGTTCCCCCAAGGTACAGAGTATGACATTAGGGTTACAGCTTCTGCTGACAGGGAGTCCAGGACTCAGATTAGGGTTGTGGCCAGTAAGAAGCCCTTGGTTAGGGTTAGAGTTGCAGCCTGCAGGGGGCCCCGTCTATGGTTACAGTTGTGGCTACTGCTGGGAGGAGGCTGGGCTAAGGTTAGGGTTGCAGCCATCATGGGGCCCTGCAATAACATTAGTTTTGTGGCCAGTAGGGGGCCCCATCCTCCAATAAATATTGAAGGTGGTGGGGGTCCCAGACTAGTATTAGGGTTGTGGCCAGCAGGGGTCCGAGCCTATGGTTAGGGTTGTGATTGCTGCCAGCTGGTTCTCCTGGGCTAGGGTTTGGGTTGGTTCCAGCAGGGGGCCCCTGACTAGGGTTAGGGTTTGTTCTGGCAGGGGACCTATGCTAGCGTTATGATGTTGGCCTGTAGTGGGCCCCAGGGTAGAGTTAGGGTTTCAGCCAGAAGTGGGTCCAGGGCTAGGGTTAGGTGTGCCACCGGCAGGTGACCCCGAACTTCTGATAGGGTTGCAGTCAGGAAGGCCTCCAGGTCTAGACTTAGGGTTTCAGCAGGCAGAAGCCCAGGGCTAGAGTTAGGGTTTCAACCAGAAGGTGGGGCTTAGCTAGGACTAGAGTTTCGGCTGACAGGGCAGGGTCCCAGGCTAGGGTTAGGGTTGTGGCTGCAGCCAGAAGGAGGCACCAACTAGAGTTAGGGTTTCAGCCAGCATGGGGCCCCAGGCTAGAGTTAGGTTTGCAGCTGTGGTCAGTAGGGGCTCCTGGTCAGGCTTAAGGTTGCTGTTGGCATGGGCCCCCAGACTAGGCTTAAAATTGGGGCTGGTGGGATGCCCCACGCTAGGTTTAACGTGTGGCCAGCAGGGGGCTTTGGGCTAGGGTTAGGGTTTCAGGTGGAAGAGTGCCCTGGGGAACGGTTACTACAGTGGTTCTTAAACTTTTGTACTGGTGACCCCTTTAACATAGCAAGCCTCTCAGTGTGACCCGCCTTATAAATTAAAAACACTTTTTTATATATTTAACACCATTATAAATGCTGAATGCAAAGAAGGGTTTGGGGTGGAGGCTGACAGCTTGCGACCCCCCATGTAATAACCTTGTGACCCCCCCTGAGGGGTCCTGACCCCTAGTTTGAGAACCCCGGGGTTGGTGTTTCATCTGGCAGGGGGTCACAATCTATTGTTAGGGTTTCATCTGGCTAGGATCTGGGGCTAGGGTTAAGGTAGCTTCCATCAGGAAAGGGTTAGGGTAGGTTCCATCAGTGGGCTCCAGGCTAGAGTTAAGGTTACAGATGACATTGGCCCCTGGGTTAGGGTTCCGGCTGGCAGGGGCCCTTGGCTAGGGTAAGGATTGGAGTGACAGAGTGCCTCAGACTAGGCTAAGGGTTGGCCCTGGCCAGGGCCCCCATGCTAGGGTTAGGGTTTCAGCAGGCAGGGTCCCTAGGGTTAGGGTTGCAGTTGGCAGGGGGTCCTAGTCTAGGTTTAGGGTTGTGGCTGAGCCAGCAGGTGGCTCTAGACTACGGCTAAGATTTCTAGTGGCAGGGGTTCACGGGCTAGGATTAGGGTTGCAGCCAGCACGGGGTCCCAGGCTAGGGTTAGGGTTCTGGCTGCAGCCAGTAGGGGGCCCTTGGCTTGGGTTAGGGTTTTGGCCAGCAGGGAGTCCCAGGCTAGGGTTAGGATGGGGCTAGTGAGCTAGGTTAAGGTTTGAGGCCAGTCAGCGACCCCAAGCTAGGGTTTGGATTGGAGACCAGGTTCTCAAGCCTCTGAAAAGCTTAGTTTACACATGCCCAGTAGAGGGTTGTTGGAATTTGGCAGCTAGATTCTCCAACTCTTTGTGATACAATTAAAAAATAGTGGAAGATTTGGAGTCATGCTGTTCCCATTAATGTTGGGAATTATTTTGTTAGCATATCCTTTCCCCCTATTTCTGTAACTCAAATTATACTTAAATGCAACAGAAAAATGTATATAGAACAGCTATCACCCACAACATATATGATGATCAGAGGCATTATGCAGTATTTGATGTATGTATTTTATTGTCCCTGGACTGCCATCAAGACTCTTGAGTAGAGCAGAAGAGAGATCGTGTCTCTTTTAGAGGGAATGCTGAGTCAGCTGCAGTGTTACCCTGCAGGGAGGGCACTGGTGGGCAATGCTGAATTAAATTTCACAGACATGAATTTTGCAGTTATTTCTGTGAAACTTGCTGTGAGTAAATGGTAAAACTAATGGAACTGCTGAACCAGCAAAAATACAAAGGAGGGAAGAGAGGGATGTCCTTCTTTCCTTTTCACAAGACCAGGCAAAAAGCTCAAATCTAAGAACTTTGATTTCCATGTGTAACTTTTCCCCAGCCCTGTAGCTGAAATCTAGTGGTGACATCATATCTGCTAGCTTTTTGATAACTGAAATCAGCAAAATGTTGGTAATGATCTCTAGCCAATGTGTCTTCCCGTCAGGCCAATGGGAAAATAACTGTATGTTGTTCTTTGCTTTCTTTCAAGAGACAGTCATATAACTACTGCTCACTATTCCACCCCCTCACACAACTTCCATCAGCCTCCAGGAATTCCTATACCTATGTGGGTAATTACAACCATTCTGAATTTTTGATCTCTTGCATTTTTGTTTTTTTGGTTCTCTCCATATATCCATTTCCCACTGCAGTCTTCTAATACTTTGCAGACTCTGAACAATAGCTTAGCTGTTCCCTCCAGTTAGGCTTCTAGAAAGAGGCTTTAGAGTTTTGCCATGTTTATCTTTCTTAATACTCCAGTGAGCAGCCCCTTTATGACTCACATGCAAACAAAAGACTTGAATGGTTTATTTATTCTTATGAGCTAGATAGCAGTGCCCGGTGTTCTCTGTGTAGGCAGATCAGAGGAACTTTCAAAAGACACATAACATTGCATATATTGAACTACAAACAATATTATATTCACTGTAAGTAATGGTCAAAGTCCATTGTGAACTGCTACTCAGACTGACTAATGCTTCAGACTTCAGTACACTTTAGAAATCACATCCTGTAACCGTGCCTCCGTGGGTCACAACTGAGAATACCAAATTCAGGACAAACTGCTGATAAATAGAGCAGACACCTACCAAAACTGGTGGTTATTCCCCCATAAGATATACCAAACCAGCAACAAAAGTAAACCTCTGTGTCACCACACTGGCTGACAAGAAGTCAAGAGAGCAGTTTCCCTTAGGTATTCCAGTCCTTGCATCACCACCAAAAACACTAGACTTGAGTGGTTCTTTAAAACCAATTTCATCAAATAAAAGGTTATTCTGATCTCAAAGGACCAGCCACACACCCAGGTCAATATATAACTCAGATCTTATCCCATAATCACGCTGTTGCCAATCCTTTAGTATTTAAAATCTAAAGGTTTACTTATAAACAAAAGAAAGGTGATAGTTAAAATTGGGTAAAGGAGTCGAATACACACAATAATTGCAAAGTTCTTGGTTCAGGCTTGTAGCTGTGATGGAATAAACTGCTGCCTTAAGTCAAGTCTCTGGTTGCTTCCAAATCATTGGAAGGTCCTCAATCCCTTGGTTAGAATGCTCCCATTGGTATAAATCCATAGTCCAGATGTTTGAGCAGGAAAGAGGCAAAATGGAGATGTTTCCTCAGCCTTTTATAGCTTCTGCCATGTGGAGGGAAATCCATTGTTTCAGACAAAGCCCTCAGCACAGCTAGTGGAAAATTACAGGTAAAAGGTGGAAGTTGGAGTCACATTGGCAAGTCACATGTCCCTCCACGATTCGGCTTAGGCACAGAAGTTACCTATACTGGACTGAACGTTCACAGTGCATTCAGTGTAGATGGGCGTCTTCCACTGTGAGTTAAATGTCCTTTCGATGAGCCACTTAACTTGAATAGTTCCTTCACAATGTGCTGGCTAAACATCTTGTTGGAGTTTCCCAGAAGCAAACACATTAGAAATATAGGTACAGAGCCAATATTCATAACTTCAGATACAAAAACGATACATGCATGCAAATAGCATAATCATATTCAGCGAATCATAGCCTTTCCATAGACATCTTATATGCCACATTTTGTACAAGATTTGTTGCAATTATATAACAGTGGTAGCAACTATGATCTACATGGTCATAGTTTAATCAGATAATTTCACACACCCCCCCCATATAGCATACTACCCCACAATGTAGACAAGCCTTTAGACTGCTGGAAAGCTAAGACTTTTCTATTTGAGAATGAACTAAGTGAAAATCTACAAATATTCTGCAATTTAAGTTTAAGGGTTCCAGTGGGATAGGGTCAAAGGGGGAGATTATGCTCCTAATATGAATTTGGCAAAAGGCAAATCCTTTCAAATTGTAAAGCCTCCCTCCACTACTACAGTCTGACAGTAGTGTCCTCTAAAGTTTCAAGCAGTGAGGAAAGTTGATTCTTGGTGCCCCAGGGACGGAGGCTGTGTACAAGTCATTTAAATGACATCTTTGTAGAGGCAATTGCTGAGGTTAGCATGCATTTCCTGTTGATTTTCATATAGTAAATATTAACACTGACTAAGTGAGACATCTCATAAATATACATAGATGCAATAGAAATCTTGGCTGCAGTTATATGGCAGAAAATATACAGCACTTTGGCTTATCTACATATATATCCAATGGTCTCAGGCAGGAGAGTTCAGCCAAAAAAACAAACTAATTCAATATTAAAATAAATGTATTTGCCTTTTTTTTAAGGAAAACTGCATATAGTCCAGTAAAACCCTATCAAATGTGAAAAATGGAGGCCACCCATTGAATAGAAGTTGCCATAGTAAATCAGCTGCTGAACTCTCTAGAACCTAACATTTTCCCTTTTGCTATATCCTTTGTCTTGATTCCAGAGAGCTAGCAAAATAGTGCCCATGTGGGCAGTTTAGTCTTCTCATCAGGACCTTAGACTCAGAATAAAAAATATGGGATTTTATTCCTGGCCCTGCCACTGCCAATATTTAACAATATTTAAACAGGCACAAAGTTCTTTGAGATCTTTGGGTGAAAAGTGCTGTGAGTGCACAAGTGAATTATCACGGAATGCGATGCATGATTTCAAGCAACAAAAGATATACTTCTTATTCATTCAGAACTTGAGCCTATTCCAATTGAAATCAATGGCAAAATTCCCATAAAATCCCAGGACTTTAGGCCTGAATACACAGAGGGCATTAAAACAGCACTGTGCCTAGTTTTCAGACACCTAGAAAATCACAGTAATGCTACTGCGATCCACAGAGTCTAAGTTAGGCACCTAGGCTCCCTATACAATGAATGGGGAGAGAACAGGCATCCTAGAATGTGATTCACAAAAGCCGGCACACTAGGTGGGAAGCTGTCTAAGCTAGCCAATGGGAGATGCTGATGAGAGTGGTGTGTCCTAAGCCTCACGCCTCGCTTGGAAATAGAAACCTAAGTCCTTAATGTTGGGAGGCACCAAGCTCTGCTGACGATCCATGAACAGGAACCTGTCTCCTGGAGTCAGGAAGCTTAGGCATCTATGTAGTTTCTTGTGAGAATGAGTTAGGTGCCTGCCTTGCTCCACACAAAATGGCGTGAGGAGGAAATGCTCACCTCATAACTTTTAGCTAAGTGATTAGAGCACTTGCCTGGGATGTAGAAGACCCTGGTTCGTTTCCCCCCTCTTCTAGAAACAGGCATCTAGGGAACTTTGGCCCAGATCCACAAAGGTATTTAGGCTCCTAAAGTCCATTGATTTCAATGGACTACTGAAATACCTTTGAGGATCTGAGCATTTTACGCTGAAATTTTGTGCACTCTGTGAGTTTAGGCACCTTTGTTGTTCAGCAGGAGTTTTGTGGATTGCAGTGAAGTCTAAAACTGACATTTGTGGACTGGGGCCTTAGTGAAAAACTATATGCATTAAGACAAATAGTATTTTGCAGTCTAATCAGTAAGTGATGTTGAGCTTTTCATTTTGTGTTAACTTATAGCTCGTGAAATGTGATAGACTGACAACGATAGATGTTAAAGACCTATTCTTCCATAGAACAGGTATTCTGGCAGCATAATCACCATAAATAGGCCACAAAATTTCACCTGCGGAATTCTGCATCAAGTTCACAACTTCTGTTTGAGTTACAGCACATATTTTTAGAAAGACACCAGGTCTTGATTTAAAGGCTTAAAGTGACAGAGACTCCACCACATCCCAAAATTGTTCCAATGGTTAAAAAGGTGCATTTATTTCTACTCTGAATTTATCTAGCTTCAGCTTTAAACCACTGGATCTTGTTTTGCCTTTTTTTACTAGATTAAAGATCCCTCTACTGTGAGAAATCTCGTCCCCAGGTACAGACCATGATCAAGTAACCTCTTAATCTTCTCTTGGATAAACAAAATAGATTGAGCTTCTTAAGTCTCTGAAGACTAAGTAACATTGATAGGGTCAACTGAAAGGTGAGGTTAGCATGGTATGGTATTACCACCCTTACTCCTGCGCTGCTGCTGGCGGCAGTCCTGCCTTCAGAGCTGGGCTCCCAGCCAGCAGCTGCCACGCTCCAGCCACCCAGCTCTGAAGCCAGCCCTGCTGCCAGCATCAGCGCAGATGTAAGGGTGGCAATACCAATGACCCCCCACCCCACAAAAGCCTTGAACCCCCCACCCCACCACTTATGGTTCAGGACTCCCATGGTCACTACACTGTGAAATTTCAAATTTAAATATCTGAAACTGTGAAATTTAAGATTTTTTAAAATCTATGACATAAATTTACCAAAATGGTCTGTGAATTTGATAGGGCCCTACTTATATGTTGTGGAAAATCCTACAGCGTCTGTCTTTCCTTTAAAAAAACCCTCCACTTTAGTTGTGGGACACAGAGTGAGACACCTGTACAGTATCTAACAGTGGGAGGGAGGTTATTTTTTTCTTACAAGATTCATGGAGTTCTGAAATATTTGTAAGCAAGTTTCTTACCGAGTGTCTTTTATGCAATGAACTAGACATACAGTATTTTTTCTCTCTCTCTGTTCTCAATAGCATCTGTATTGTATCACAGAATCATAGAAGCCATGGCTGGACTAAATGACCTAATACTAACTTATTTTCCCATCTCTGTCTTAACACACATTTGTTCTCTGAGGTATATTTTCCAGTGCTTTGTTCAGTTCTGTTCAAATTAATCAAACAATGGGGCTTCCACTGTTTCCCCTGGGAGATTACTCCACAAACTAACAATGCTAGCCATTAGGACATCTTTCATTATATTAGAATATTCAGCTTCTTGTTGTTATTATTTTCACCCCATCATCCTAGTCTTCTGTATCTTTTGTCACTTTAAATTATTCTTCTACCTCCATGATTTACACCCTTGAAAATATGATGGTTGTAATACATGCATGCACACACACACACACACACACACACACACACCAAACTTGGCTATTACTTAACAAGTCTACAGATATTCAGGCCCTGATCCCAAAATGAGAGCTATACAAGCCGACCCCTAAGCCCATACAGAGGTCTTTTGACTTTAATAGGACTGTGCAGGCACTATGGTCCATCTGCACCTCTCTCATTGCAGGATGTGGGGTTTAGTTCTTTTTAATCTTTCCTCAGAAATCAGTCCCTCAGAACTTTAATAATTTTTGTGACTCTTCCATGAATTCTTTCTAACTTGTTGATTTCTTTCTGATACTACATTTCCTACAACTTAATGTCATGTCGCAGGATCAGCATATTTTTTCTTTGGGGTCTGTGATGAAAAAGAAATGGCCAGAAACTTCCAGATGAGTATACTCAGAATGAGGTACAAATCCTTTCACACACACACAAAAAAACCCTCACTTTTAAAAATCTTCTGACCCACAGTAGTTCATATTTTTTCAGCCTTTAAGGAGGAGTCATGGGCAACACATACTGATCTATATTCATACTTATATCCCAAATTGGGACAACTGTGCCACCCCTATATTATCTTCCATTCATAGCCCTAGTATTCACCATGATCAAAGGCCCAGAGCTTAGATATTTGTTTCCTAATGTAAACCAAAAGGCATTTTGGTTAAATAATTTGATTACAGAAAAGATATCCTGTGGCAGCACATCCCTGTAAAATGCAAACATCCTTCAGTTCTGAGATCTAAGTCATTACCTCAGTAATATTTCAGTCCCTTGTGAATGAGACGAATGATTTGTAAACAGAAGAGGCTCTATTCATCTGTGCTGAAACTTCATTGAAGTCAAGGTAGTTACAGCAGGGACACATTCAGGCTAGTAGGTAAAAGAGCTATTCGTATGCGGCACTTAGAGATATTGGATATTATGTGTACATAGTAAGTATGGTATGCTAAGACCACTTAATTTCCATTACAGACTAAAGAGTACATGAAGTAATTTTCACTTGACAGCCTCTCAAAGATTTGTGATTGTCCAGTTTCTCAGCTATTGTTAAACAGGAAAGCAGCAAAGCTGTTCTCTACATTACATGCTTCATTTCGCAGCTCATATTTTCTGTTTCAAGACCCAAATAATTAATTTGCCTGAAAGATAAAACAAAACAAAACAAAACATCAAATGATGGAATGCTGTAAGGATGAAATGTGGTCCACTGAGCAGGTCATGGACTGGGAGTACCACCCCATACACAGAGGAATTTGGGAGGTTCTACTGTACAAGAGGTGCAGGAAGTGGGGAGCCTTCCCAAAGTATCTATACCACTCTTCTCAGTCTCACTAAATACAATTCTTCAGTTGTCTAGGGAGATCACTAGAAAAGTCCTACTCTGCTGTCACTGAATAGGAACTGATGCAAAGAGGAGACGCTTGCTGAAATATGGGATTGGATCAGGAGCTTCAGTCTAAGGGCTTGTCAGACTAACACAAGTTAGTTCAGTCTGAAAATGCCTGTGTATACACAATGCAGTTCCTTAGAGCTCATTAACTCCACATTCATCGTGAACTCTGGGGTTCTCTTTTCAAATGTACAAAGTTTGATGCAAATTGAGTTAGTGCTATCTGTTGTTTGTGTGCATTGCAGTGTTGCCATGCACTATGTTGGCAGGTCTCTAACAATAATCCCTGTTGCTTTGTGGGCATCTGTTTCTGACCTGCCTGTTTACTTGTGCGCCCTCCACTGCCCTTGGGTCAAGTGGACTGGATAGCCTTTCCTGCATTTAAAAGCTGGAATGGTTCCAGCATCAGACCTTTTGCTCCTGGATTCCAATATATCAGCATTATAGCCGTATTGCTCCAGCTGCCTTTACAACATGCCTTGAGCAGCTGCTTGGAGCCATGCTGAGACCATAGAGCTCATCACCAGTGGGGAGAAGTATCAGCACAGCAAGCTCTTGGGGCCAGCCATCACAATAAAGGTGTGTTTTTGGACATTGCTAATCACATATCCATGAGGGATCATAACCAGGGTGCCAACCAGTGCTGGATAAAAAGCAAACAGTTCAGGAGACTGTACATTAAAACCAGGGATGCCAGGAAACAGTCTGGCCATGGAAATATAACCTGTCCATGTTGTTACACTACTACTGAACCCAAGGAAAGGGTGGACCCTGTTTGCCACCCTGCCAGCTTCCCCCAAGTACAAGTAGCAAGAGTCATTGGAGGATAAACATAGGGAGATCAGTGAAGAGCCAGGATCTCTCTGGGACTCAGGTCCCTAAGGGTGGAACCAAGCCCGATTCCCAGCTAGAAACCCAGTCAGGGATTCAAGTGGCAGGTACTATTGAGGGAACTTCAGCATGTAAGTATCTATCTTCACAGTTTATGATTATACTGTGTCGCTGTGCTAGCTTCTGTCCCAGGTGCCCCATGGCAGCAACCATTCTGGCACATATGTGAACTAGAAGCCTTGCCAAGCCTCAAACCTCTGACTCCCTCCCTCCACTCTGTCCCCCTTCATTCATTTCCCTCCTCCTCCACATACAGGCAGGTCCCGCTGGGTAATCAGTTTCTGTCTGATGTCAAAGCCCCGACCACTGTTTACAAGCCCACACCATGGAAGGCACTTACTAATCTACCTATTTTCATCTTGTTTCCCTGCATCTGTCCTGTCCAGTGAATGTCCACCCCGCCCCCCAAAAGAAAAAGGTTTGCCTTCTCAGAATGGTGGCTGGTAGCATGGCACAGCTTCAATCCTTCCCCGTGACAGTGCATTCAAATAACGAAAACATTCAGCTGTAAGAAATTCAACCATTTATAGTAGTTACAGGAAAAGAAGTTTGGTGAGGATTCGCTGTTTACATGAGGTAGACATGGGCAATGGATGCCCATAAAGATACTAAAACTACAGCTCCTTGCTGAGGTAAGTGTACTATAATGACATTCATAGAGGAAAAGAAGGTTGCCTTAGGAATAGCATAGACATACAGCTTGTAATGGCTTTTTGACAGGCTTACATAGAAAAAGACTGGGAACAGTTATGGCTTCAGTCAGTAAAGAACCTGATCTATTTTTCTCTGTACTTCCAGCATGTCTGGGCTTTATCTCCCCTGCAAGCTAAAACTGAAAAAATTGCTCAGTTTTTGTCCAGACCTTCCAGTATAGCTCACAATTCCCTTCCACTCCTACAGAACTTCTGGGGAAATTATCTTGGTGAATAACTGCAGAGCATATCTTGCCTTTACCTTTTTCGAATAAAGTCATTCTCCACCTCCTAGTCACCAGCCTCAGTGTAATGTCATTGAGAGTCAGGACAGCCTCAAGAGGATGTAGGGAAGATTATTATCCATCTTGCCATCAGATGGCCCCTGCTAACTCCTCCAACCCCCGATAAGCACCTCCAAGGCACAGCAAAACTGCAAAGCAAAACTGGGAACATAATTCTCAACCACCACCACCCCTCCCCCAACCTCCAAGGCATGCTGCAAACCCAAACAACATATTCTGCATATCCAGAAATTCTATTCTAGCCCTCCTTGTGCACACACATTACTTCCCGTCTCTGAGGTCTTCTGCACCCCTTCCCCCCAAGACTAAGAAGAATCTCAAGGAGCGGAAAACAGAAATACTTGTCAAAAATACTATCATAGCCCCTGTGGCATCTGAACAATAACTGCTTGGTTTTTAACTCCTATTTCCCCCACTCACTGTGAACCAACCGTAGAAAGGCTAAAGCCTAGGTAACCACCAGCTTCCCAGCCTAGGACACCAGAGCCAGTGTCCTTCCTGGTCCAAACCCCAACCTGTATGAATTTATTGTCCAGTTTGCCTCCCACTCAATATAGAGAGGAAATGCAACAGCCCCTCTGAGCCAAGATTCCCACGCACTTCACCCCAAACTCACTGGTTTAGATTACAACATAAAGTAAATGTATTAACTACAAAAGATAGATTTTAAGTGATTATAGCAAGGATGGCAAACAGATCAAGGCAAATTACCCCCAGCAAATAAACAAAACCGCAAACTAAGCTTGATATGCTAGATATACTGGATATGAATTAGCAGATTCTCACCCTAACTGATGGTATAGGCATACTTGTAGATTCTTAAGGCACATGCTGTGTCAAGGTTCCTCCCCCACTCTGAACTCTAGGGTACAGATGTGGGGACCTGCATGAAAAACCTCCTAAGCTTATCTTTACCAGCTTAGGTCAAAACTTCCCCAAGGTACAAAATATTCCACCCTTTGTCCTTGGATTGGCCGCTACCACCACCAAACAAATACTGGTTACTGGGGAAGAGCTGTTTGGACACGTCTTTCCCCCCAAAATACTTCCCAAAACCTTGCACCCCACTTCCTGGACAAGGTTTGGTAAAAAAGCCTCACCAATTTGCCTAGGTGACTACAGACCCAGACCCTTGGATCTTAAAAACAATAAACAATCCTCCCAACACTTGCACCTCCCCCTTTCCAGGGAAATGTTGGATAAAAAGCCTCACCAATTTGCATAGGTGACCACAGACCCAAACCCTTGGATCTGAGAACAATGAAAAAGCATTCGGTTTTCTTACAAGAAGACTTTTAATAGAAATAGAAGTAATTAGAAATAAGAAATCCCCCCTGTAAAATCAGGATGGTAGATACCTTACAGGGTAATTAGATTCAAAACATAGAGAACCCCTCTAGGCAAAACCTTAAGTTACAAAAAAGATACACAGACAGAAATAGTTATTCTATTCAGCACAATTCTTTTCTCAGCCATTTAAAGAAATCATAATCTAACACGTACCTAGCTAGATTACTTACTAAAAGTTCTAAGGCTTCATTCCTGGTCTATCCCCGGCAAAGACAAAATATAGACAGACACACATACCCTTTGTTTCTCTCCCTCCTCCCAGCTTTTGAAAGTATCTTGTCTCCTCATTGGTCATTTTGGTCAGGTGCCAGCGAGGTTACCTTTAGCTTCTTAACCCTTTACAGGTGAGAGGAGATTTCCTCTGGCCAGGAGGGATTTTAAAGGGGTTTACCCTTCCCTTTATATTTATGACATGCTGCATTAGCTTTACAGCTTGAGTTTCTCAGGTCTTCATACACAGGCTAGAAATCTCTTTAGCCTGGGTTCAGCACTTCCCTGAGTTCAGTCTTTGTTCCTCTGGTGTTTCCAGGAGTGTGGGGAGTGAGTAACAACTGATGATGTCACTCCCTGCCTTATATAGCTTTAGCATATGGCAGGAATCCTTTGTTTCAAAACTTGGTTCCCAGACCAGTTTGTGGAAAAATACAGACATCCCAAGATGGATTCCAGAATCATGTGGTCTGGTCACATGTCCTTGTAGAGTCATAGCAGCCATTACTTACAGGATGTCTGGAGTGTTCTCAGGAAGGCTCACAACTGGAGGATAAGCTTCTCCTAAGGCCTATTGTTTTTCATAATGGCCCATTACCCTAAATAGGCCCTTCCCCACCCACTATCTAGACTGAAAACATCTTGCCTAGTCACCGATGTAACTACATTTAAAATACAGATACATAGTCAATATTCATAACTTCAGATAAAAAATACATGCATACAAATAGGATAATTGTATTCAGCAAATCATAACTTTTCCAATGACATCTTACATGACCCATCTTGCATAAAATGCATCAGAATTATGCCATAATCATAACATAATAATCTCACTAGGAAGAGTATGGGGATCCAGTGTCATGCCTGACTAACCTGAGGAGCAAGAAAGAAAGACAACTTGAGATGAAATGTTCACAGATCTCATTGTACACTTCTCCTAAAACTGGGGCTGGGGGTGGGGGTGGGGAACAAATCGACAACAAAAAAAGCCCTGAGAGCTGGAGGTTGTATTTGAGGTCAGAGAAGGAAAAAAGACAGGGAGCTACCCAGAGAGAGCATTGCAGGGGCAGGAGACAACATTCTAGTGGCCAGAGACAGCACTACCATGGAAAAAAGACACTGCAGAAAAAGTCAGGGTAATGCAGAAGAAACTCCCGAAGGCAACAAACTCAGAATGCTCTGCTGCAGCACCTGCTTCTAGTGAGTGCACAGACAACCCAGTGCCCTCAACCAGGACCCAGCCATGCTCTGTAGCCCCTGGACAGTACAGGGTACTAGGAAAACTAGCATATGTTCCCTGCTGTATGCCCACACCCATGCTTCCAGAGCCCATTCCCCTTCCCAGCCAACGCTCAGGGTAACGAGAACAATTGCAGCTGGGAGCCCAGCTCTTTCAAGCCTGACTAGCACCCCTGACTAACTTTGAGCACTGACCAGCAACACCAGAAGGCCTAATAACAAAAAGAGGCACAGGCAAGACGTGTATTCGCCTGTGAATTGGACCCATTCCCCCATTGTTCTGTGCTGTCCTCCACTGCACTGTGTCACTTTAAAGCTGTGTTTCACTGCTGTTTTAATCAAGGGTTTATGTCTGGTCATTATATATTGTTGTTTAATAACAATAACAATTAAAAGACAGTTAAAATATCATTAATAAAGAACCTGCACGGAATGGTACACAGAAAAGTCACCTGTAAAAGCAACTGCAATGCTCACAGTCCATTTTCCCTTCTCTCCCTGGGATAATAGCTGGATGTACAGCTGCACACTTTCAGGCCTGAGACTCAAAGGAAGAGCAATAGGCATCCCTATCAGTAGCACCCTGGCTGTTTCCATTTTCTAGGGGGTGCCCTGCTGGCTGCTCAAACCACTGAGCAAGTCTCTGCACCTTGGCCTCCCATCCACCTTTAAGACTTCCTTCCTTACTTTCACAGATCTTGTGCAGCGTACAACATGCAGCTATAATCTTAGGCAATTTTTTTTCAGCCGCATCCAACACAGCCCTTAAACAGCGCCATTTTCCTTTCAAATGACAAATTCATACTCCACTGTCATTTTGCAACTTCTGAAGCAATAGTTCCTTCCTTCTGTCAAAGTGGCCTGTGAATGCTCTTATTAATCAGGGCAGCAGAGGATAAACCGAGTCTCTCAGGATAAGCCAGGCAACCTCTACAACATTAATGTCCATAGTGGCCCTCAGGGCAAAGTTTCTTTTATTCATGAAATTAAATAGAGCTGAGTTCCAAGAGCCTAGCATCATGGACCTTTCCAGAACACCCTGCATTTATGTTTGTAAACCCAACAGGGTGGTCCTTTTGTTTCTAAACACTGAGCTCTAGTGAGGGGAACAAACAATAGGCACATGGGTCCCATCAATTGTCCCAATACTGTTTGGAAACTCCATATGTGAATAGCCATCAATAATCTGAGCATTATCAAGCTTTCCCAGTCCACGAGTACCTTTTCAGTGGCATCACACATTACATGACAATGGCCTCAACAGTTAAGCTCCCTCCACTGAATTGGTTGGCTACAGACCAGTAAAACATTAATGGTGTACAGCAGTGGTTCTCAACCAAAGGTCTGGGGTCTCCCTGGGGGGCTGCAAGCAGGTTTCAGGAGGCCCGACTCACTAGGGCCCAGGGCAGAAAGTCTAAGTCCCGCCATCCGGTGCTGAAGCCGAAGCCTGAGCAATATAGCTTTGCGGGGGTCCCTGTGGTGTGGGGCCCCAGGCAATTGCCCTGCTTGCTACCCCCTAACACTAGCCTTGGCTTTTATATGCAGACCACCAGTTGCTGTGGCACAGGTGGGCTGTGGAGTTTTTAGAGTATGTTGGTGCGGGGGAGCTCAGAAAGAAAAAGGTTGAGAACCCCCTGGTGGAGAGATTGCCTGGCTTCTCCTGAGAGACACGGTAACATCTGGGGGTGGGCAATTTACAGATGGTAGTGGTGACCCACTTGTCAAAAGGAATGGGGCAACACATGGTAATATGCTGCTTCTGCAGCTCCAGCGATGGTTCAGCACAGATCTGAAAAAAAGGTTGCCTTTGCCATCCTGAAATTGTCTTGCCACTGCTGGTCATTCCAAGTCTGTTGAATGATCCTTTCCCACCAATTGACATTGGTTTCTTCATCTGTTGCTACTGCTGCTGTTGGAAGACCCACTGTTGCAGTCACATCATCTGCTCGGTGGTGCAATGGATGAAGTCCAAAGCAGAAACCACCTGGCTCTGAGAGATCAGATAAAGACCAAGCAGCCTCTGCATATTTGTGGTTGCCAGTATAGTGGCACAGAGTATTGCTTCGTCGATGATGGCTGACAGCAGTTCAAAAATGGCGCTAGGCCATCCAAAAGGAAAGGAAGCATGGTATGGAGAGAGTGGAATCATGAGTTTTTTAATTTGATACCAAGTCCCAGAATTCCTCTGGCTTCTGCTATGCTTACCACAATGCACAGCAAGAAAAATCCCAGAATACACACAGCTCAGCAATGAAGCAAAGGACCACGGGATACTTTCTGACACTGCTATGTGCTGAGTGTGCACCAAGCCCCCACTGAGTGTAGACAAGGATGCAAATTGAAAGATGGCACAGCTGTCCCATATGCATGCAACTAGCATGGCCTACATATTGCGTGGCAACTAGTGAGAATTAACTCAGTTCAAATGTAAACCCCCCCCCCCCATACAGACATGGTATAACATTCTTCAGAGTTACCTCCTTCTATGGCCATCCCTAAGAAATAGAAAGTTAGACACAGGGCATTAGTCTGCAAGGTTGGTTTTGATCATTTTTAGTACAGGCTGTTATGTTAAACCAGATTATAGTCTGCTTTAGGAAAGACAGTCAATGTCCCTCTTCAAAGGAGGTGTTACTATTCTGCTCTTATGTTTTTTTGGTATTATTGATTGTCTCTATTTTCACCAATCAGAAGGGGCATGGGTGAGAGTCACAGGTGGTTTCTTACAGTGTTCCTCGGACTTCCTGTTGGGTAAACGGACCAGCTTCTGGGAGGGAAAATTTTGTGGTTTTGAGCCTGTATGTGTCAAGTCGTCTGGGTGTTATAAGGTGCCATCTTGGGTGTGGACAATTTCAGTGAAGATAGTTCCTTGTATTAAGTGGAGGTTTTGGGGTCAAATGGAGGCATTCCAGGTTGACAAAGTGACTGAAGACTCAGAATAGTTCAGTGATGTGTAACTTAATATCCTCCATGACAGAGGAGGCTAGGATCTTCCACTGCCAAGGAGTATGTCAGGAAGAATTACATGTGCTGGAATCTGAGTCACTTGCACTATATGCCACTGATATTTGGGATTTCATCTTTCCTGCTTCTACTGTTACAGATCTCTGTGGTTCTGAGCCGGCTGGAAAGGGACGGGTCAATGCCAACTGTCAGTGAGTGGTCATGATGTCTCACTAGATCTATTCTTTGCCCCTGTACATAGGTAGAGTTTTCTTTAACGATGTTTTAAACTTTCACTGGATCTATCAGCAACCCGACTAATCTTCTTTATTTTATTGTCAAACCAGAATGTCAGAAGCATTTATGTCCACGCTTGGCTAAATAACAGGATTATATATATTTTTTAAAAAGTACTTGCACTGCATTGGAGGGACGGTTGTTATGAAGCTGTTAAAATTAATGTGTAGAAAGCTGAAACACTTAACCCCATTTCACAGTCAATGGGCTGTTAAAAATGCTAGCTACTGTTTAATGCAGTGTTGTAGCAGTGTTGGTCCCAGGATATGAGAGAGACAACCAACAGAAGTTGGTCCAATAAAGGATATTACCTCACCCACCTTGTCTACCTACTGTTTTAGTAACATGGCAAACTAGACATATTAAGAACAAATCATAAATCTTCAATAAAGGATCAGCAGGTATGAAGTTAACAGGCATGCTTTGCCTAAACTAGACACAGCTATCTTCTCTTGTGTTAACATACGCAAATGGTCGTTCCTATCCACAAACAAATGTCAGTCTGTGTACGGCCTCTCACCAAGCAGAAGGAAATGCAATGGAGTCCATCGAACTGGGAAGGGACTGGGACTTTTTGTTAGAGCTGAGCAAACACCCCGGAACTTTGGGAAAGCTCAGATGTGGAGCTGAACTTTGCAGCTGGCCTCTAGCTCTGCAATGAGTTATGTTACATATTTGTGATTTCTGGTAAAGGAATAGCATTATCAGAAGGGCATTCATTTTAGTAGACTTTTTTAACCTTAACTCAGAAATTCTTGACTTTCAAATCTTTGTGTTTCGTTTCTTTCTTTTTAAAATACATTCAATATTCTAATAATGTTGCTTTAAATTAATAGATTTCATGTTTATAGTGTTAATTCTGTTTTGCCTGGGAATTCTTTGATAGTGTTTAAAAGCTTTATACTAAGTAGTCAAATTCCATGAGTGCTCTTAGTGGTGGAAACTGCATTTTGAGTAGGAGAGGTGACATTGCAAAATACAGCTGTGTCAGTTGCAACACCATTTTAACAGTCTAATTGTTTTTTTTAAAAAAAGACAAAGGGTCCTGTATAGAAAAATGTACAATCTAATTTCAGATGTGATGTCAGAAGTAGAGGTAACAGACAGTAGGAGGGGACACAGGTTACACTGATATGCTCATGCAGCAGTTTACGTATGGAATGTGCTCTTAGAAGTTCAGTTCGGGTTTGGTTAATGGTTATTATCGCTGCTCTTCTTATGGAGCTCACAACAAGAAGGACTCGAATGATGAGAGGTAGTAATTTCAAGACCTTATATCAGACAATAACAATGAGGTTAAAAATATACATTACTGTTTTCTATCATAATATTAGTTCTGTTTTGTATAAAATAGCTAGGAAAACAAACTTTCCTTTGTAGGGGGGAGGAAGGAGTCCATTGCACACCAAGAGCCTGATGCAATGCCCATTAAAATCAGTCAAAAGACTCTCATTGGTTCAGGGGGCACTGGGCAATTATATATTACTAGGTAAGAGTAAACTCACTGCCCTTAACTCATCAGACTAATTTCCTGCTTCCACCAGTGTGTGATAGTGTATTTAAACAGCAAATATAGAATAAGGGTTACACTTAATGCTCCTGCACCTGAAGCAGCGTCACTGAGGTCAAGTGTTAAATGTGCCTGTATGTAATCAATATCTTCTATTATAAGTATCGGGTTAGTGCTATTGTCTTACACACAAACCAGAGCTAAGCAGGGGTGCTGGAACTAGTGGTGCTGAGAGTGAGGCAGCACACCCTGGCTTGAAGTGGTTTCCATCATGTACAGGGTTTACAATTTTGTTCAATGGCTCTCAGCACCCTGACTATGCAAATTGTTCCAGCAGCCCTGGAGCTAAGTGAGCTGAGGTAAGCCATAGACCAAATTATTTCCACAACTTCTGCAGTTTGTTTACTGCATTTTTAAAAACCTCTGATCAGAAGTACGCCATGTCCTCTGCTGTTTAAAGGTATTGGCCAGAACACTGTTTCCAGTCTCTTACCAAGGTTTAAAATATTTTTGGTGATGTGAACTTCATGCCATTCCCCTGTGTGTACAGCACACCACGTTCCCATACGCAATAAAGTTTATATACTTGAGAAGAAAGTGCTAGCAGCTGGAGAACTGGTGCAGCCAGGATGCATGGAAGAGGGAGTGATAGGGAAGCGGGTAGTGATAAGCAAACGAAGACGGGCTAGAGCCTCAGCTGGCATAAACTGGCATAGCCCCATTGCCTTGAAGGGAGGTGCACAAATTTACACTAGCTGAGGATCTGTTCTGATGCATCTCTGCTGTCTATCAATTTCTTATTCTCATCAAAAGAAAAAAAAGTGCTTTGCCACTCCATGGGCCATTACAGCTTTCCATGGTGACATGACAGAAATGTGTGTGTAAGAGTAGGAGGTGCAATGAGAAAAAAAGGGAACAGAACATCGTCCACTTTTACTTCCAGAATGACCTTTGCCAGCAGTCTTGGGGTGAAATCCTGGCTCCATTGAAGTCAATGGAAGTTTTGACGTTGACATCAGGAGGACCAAGATTTCACCCCTGGACTTGAGCACCAGCAACAGCTACTCTTGCTCCTTCTCCTTCTTGGCTATATGGCAAAATAATATCTTTTTGAATTTCTAGGAAGCTTTCAGCAATATGTGTCTGGTATTCTGTTACTATACCTTTCTTTTCAGAGTAACAGCCGTGTTAGTCTGTATTCGCAAAAAGAAAAGGAGTACTTGTGGCACCTTAGAGACTAACCAATTTATTTGAGCATAAGCTTTCGTGAGCTACAGCTCACTTCATCCGAAAGCTCACGAAAGCTTATGCTCAAATAAATTGGTTAGTCTCTAAGGTGCCACAAGTACTCCTTTTCTTTTTGCGTATACCTCTCTTTGGAACTTCACACATTTATATATGGTACTTTAAGAATATAAATATACTACAAATATATTTGCAAAAATGTTTGGCACAGAAGGTCCATTTACTATCAGGTACTCTATAAAGGCCCAGATTGCCAGATCTTACTTGTGGATGTCCCAGGGTCTCCAATGGGATTGTCCACATGGCTAAAGGCTTTAGTACTGGGCCTTATATTATCAATGTCAAGAGTAGTAGTCTTCTTGATTAGTGAACCTCTGTAATAATCTGCATGTAGGAACCCCAAAGACACAGAAACAATTTCAGAAAGTGTTAACAGAGATATCAGGAAGTGGAGTGAGGTCACAAAGTAGAGTGTGAGGAGACAGAACTCAGCTGAGATGTTATGAACCAGTTCAGATCCCATGGTGACAATCACAACATAAGAACTAAATTAAGATAAGCACTCACTTGCCTTAACACTTTAGACAACACTTGAACTTGAACCAAATTCATTGGATGTTTGAAAAAAATGGTTAATTTATTTTAATCATTTTTCCTATTTGCCTATCTCTGTACTTCTGAGTTTGGGCTTGACTAGAGTAAGTTAGTTTTGGAAATTAGATGGAAAGCCTGTTCTGATGAGGTTCAACAAGGACAAGTGCAGAGTCCTGCAATTAGGACGGAAAAATCCCATGCACCACTACAGGCTGGGGACCGACTGGCTAAGCAGCAGTTCTGCAGAAAAGGACCTGGGGATTATAGTGGACGAGAAGCTGGATATGAGTCAGCAGTGTGCCCTTGTTGCCAAGAAGGCTAACGGCATATTGGGCTGCATTAGTAGGAGCATTGTCAGCAGATCCAGGGAAATGATTATTCCCCTCTATTCGGCACTGGTGAGGCCACACCGGAGTATTGTACCCAGTTTTGGTCCCCTCGCTACAGAAGGGATGTGGACAAATTGGAGAGAGTCCAACAGAGGGCAACAAAAATGGTCAGGGGGCTGGGGCACATGACTTACAAGGAGAGGCTGAGGAAACTGGGCTTGTTTAGTCTGCAGAAGAGAAGAGTGAGAGGGGATTTGATAGCAGCCTTCAACTACCTGAAGGGGGGTTCCAAAGAGGCTCAGTGGTGGCAGATGACAGAACAAGGAGAAATGGTCTCAAGTTGCAGTGGGAGGTCTCGGTTGAATATTAGGAAACACTATTTCACTAGGAGGGTGGTGAAGCACTAGAATGGGTTATCTAGGGAGGTGGTGGAATCTCCATCCTTAGAGGTTTTTAAGGCCCGGCTTGACAAAACCCTGGCTGGGATGGTTTAGTTGGTGGTGGTCCTGCTTGGAGCAGGGGGTTGAATTAGATGACCTCCTAAGGTCTCTTCCAACCCTAATCTTCTATGATTCTATGGTTCAATGATTGTATTGAGATTTCCAGCCCAGTTCTGGAAACCCAGGAGGTTCCAAAATTTGAGATAAACTTCAAATAAATACCCTTAGCTTTTGTATGCTGATTCCAACTAAACATCTGAATTTATGAACAAGAATCAGATCCTAAATATAGCAGTTTCAATTTGGGGTAACTCCTCTAAAATTTACTAGATTTCATATAGCTCATCATATGCTCAGCTGGTGTAAATTGTCATAGCTCCATTGTTTGTACTAATATAACTAAGAAAATAAATTTGTTTCACATGATTACAAAACCATCCAGCGTGCATACCAGTATAAATGTAATGTACAGTATAGTGTAGACACACACACAGCCTTTGGAAATCAATTTGAAATGCAGAAATACAGCTGAGATGTGATCATTTGCTGGCTGCTTCAGATACCTCTAAACATGACAGCCCTTGACTAGCTATAGGCGGAACAGATATATCGATCTATGAAGATGGTTTTCAAAGAGCTACTTATTGAAATCATGACTCTCATTGATTTCAGCGGGCTTTGGATCAGGCCCTAAGTGTACTCCCTGTAGAAGAGCACCTTTAAAATGGGATTTTTAGAAATATTCAACATTCACCAATATCTGGTTACATTAAAATCAATGGCAGCAGAGTTAGGCCAATGCTGAGTGCTTTTGAAAAACTCACCCTTAATCACTTTTGCATTGACGAGATTACCTGGCCATCATATTTTTCCTTTCTGCAACCTGAACTTTCCCACACAATTATCCAAACAGTGAATAATATTAAGAGACTTTCTCAACTAAATCAGTAGGGATGGCTGAGCCTTTGTTTTGGTTTTAGGCTCTCTCTTTTCTCCATAGAAAAGAGTCACCTGGAAAAAAAAGAACATACAGCTCTTGATACCCTGATAAACCTGCAGAGAATGAAAAGTTCAGGCTTAAATGAAGCTTTTGAGTGGACATCACATGGATATTTTCTGATTCCTTCATTTAATGAGCTCATTTTTCAGTGACTTCTCTTATCTGATATTCCTGGAGGGCCCTTGACATTCCTTGGATTTTTTTGCCTTTTGTTTTCTGCTGCCTCATAGTCCAATCTTTCATTGAGATGCTAAACTGACTGACAGATTTTAATTAGCTGAAGTTTGTTGCTAAGGAGACATGTTTATTTAAACCAAATAAGAGGAGGCTACTTTAAAATCCAAATGCACCATAAATGGTAGCTTTATACTTGGGAGGGAGTAGCAATTTTATCACTGGGTCATTAATACTGTTCAGATGGGTTGTGTTGGAAAGAAACTTATAATAACATTCATTTCTTGCTCCTCAACATAGTTCCTGTACTGCCAGGCTGCCATGCTAATTAAATCTCTTTTTCACAAGCATGCAGTAAACAGTTGGCATCAGTCTGCAGGCACTTTAAATTAAACTCTCTTGGAGTCAATGCTGTATTGTGATAGTAGTACCTGTATTTTTAGTATGTTTGCTTTGGCATTTTGCATTCTGAGTGCCAGCAATAATAATAATAATTAATAATAAAAAGACTTGGTTTTACTTCTAGAATAGTTCAGTGTTTTACTTCCATGGGGCCCAATCCTGTCAGGTGCTGGGTTCCTTTCAGCCTCATTGACTTGAGGGATGGGGAGGGTACAGGATCTCACAAGAGGCACTCAGCATCAAATTAACGTCAGTGGCTTTCGTGTAGTGTTTTGGTGTAATGTCTTTGTCCCCAGTTCAGCAAGGAACTTCATCACATGCATAACTTTAAGCACGTGAATAGTCCCAGGGAAGTCAGTGGGACGACTCACATTCTTAAAGTTACACATGTGCTTGGGCCTTAAAGCCATTAGCATAGCCACAGAGGAGAGGGAGGCAGAAGTATGAAGGACAAATCTATAAAAATAAATCAATCTGAAAAGTAAAATATTACAATGAATAAAATTAGTTCTCCTGTAGTGTTTTTCCCTTGTAGATCCCTGTGTAGCTATGCCCGTATGGAAAAGTCCTATAGAACGTGCATAGAATTTATATAGAATTGTATAAAAAGAAAAGGAGGACTTGTGGCACCTTAGAGACTAACCAATTTATTTGAGCATAAGTTTTCGTGAGAAGTGAGCTGTAGCTCACGAAAGCTTATGCTCAAATAAATTGGTTAGTTTCCAAGGTGCCACAAGTCCTCCTTTTCTTTTTGCAAATACAGACTAACACGGCTGCTACTCTGAAACCTGTCATAGAATTCTATAGAATTTTTGAACCATCCAATAGATTTTAATAAAATATTACATCCCTGTTTTAGATTGATGTAGGATGATTCTATAAACCTATAGAAAGAATATTATTCTCTATTAAATACTATAGATTTTAGAACAGTTCCTGTAAAATGATATTGGTTTCATGCCTAGTAAATTCAAGAGGACCTTTTAGTAAGGGTAAAAAGAAAGAAAGATTTGTTTTACAGTTAGAACAAATGAAGTTAAATTGTGCAATCTTCACTAAAATAAGATTAAAAACACCTTACCATTTCACTTTAATATTTATTATCAGTAAGGAAATGAACTTCTATTTTGTTGTAGCAATAGTAAAGGGTTATTACGGCCACTTTCTGTCAGTGTTTTTCAGTATCTAAGCACGACACAAACATTAACTAATTAGTTCTCATTAAACTCTTTTTAGTTAGATAAATACTTATGTTTACAATACATCTTTTAAAATTCTCTCTCCATTTGTTGCTGGAGTCCATGAACTTTTAACCACAGCATCCTCTTCTGATACAAAATAAAATCTTAACCCAGCAGTTTGGGCACTTTTGTGGGACTAGTCATGTGTTCAAAGTTACACATATGCTTAAATGATTTGCTGAATTGGTGACTAAGGACTCAACCCTGCAGACATTTCCTCCCCTTGACTTCAGTAGGGCTATTTGTGTGACTAAGGACAACTGCTGACGTGCAGGGAGGGGGCACGCAGGGCCATGTGCCTTCCCCCCCCGCCCCCGCCCCTAGATTTCTCAGGCTTCCTTTCACTGGGACGCCCAGCAATGAGGAGGCAGCGGCTCCCCCTGCCCGCAGCACTCACCATGTGTCTGTGCAGTGTGAAGAGAGAGGAAGCAGCAGGGCTGCTTCAGAGAATCAGGCACCAGAACTGTAAAAGATCCAAATATGTCACATGTTTTCAGTCTTTATTTCGAAAAACTAATCCAGGATGGCAGCCAGATTTCATGATTTCCATAGAACCTTGCAAAATCATGCACCTGTGGGATTGCAGCACGGTATGTCATATATTCTCCTTGTTTCTCTTCCAGTTTTCTTCATAAATTTGCACTACGAACCAGATTCAGAGCTGAATCTCTGTTGGTGCAATTTATGCACTGTGTGTGTAAGTAAAATGTGCTCATTCTCATTGGCATTATCTACACGAGAAGAATATGTGCACTTCTGTACCAGTGCAGCTCATCACTCAACACACTGTAGAGTTTATGTCTGTTTCTAGGCTTTGTCTGAGCCCTGGGTTCAGTCGTACTAACAGATAGACAGTGGTAGTTTCAGCATAAGCAGGACACAGAGTTTTTACCTCCATGCAGAGGTGACACGTAACTGTGGCTAGTGGGGAGGACACAACTGAAAGGTTCTGTGGGGGCATGTGACCACCCCACATGTTGCCTCTGCCTCCACCCCCTGAAACTTGATATGTATGTACGATATACACTAGCAACTACCTCCTCCTCCTCCTTCTGCTGTCTGTGCCATGGCTGCCCAGCCCCTGACAGAGCTTGCATATAGATTCTTCACCTCCCTGCCTGAACTATCCTCAATCAATTTAGCAAGCGTTCAAAACAAGACCAACAAAAGGGGCAACACTGTTGGGCTGCACAGACCCCTCCCCCCCATGTGCCATCAGGGTGGGTGGCGCCAGGGTGGGGTGATGCTTGGGGCTGGATTGTCTCAGTTAACAAGAAGTTGGAGACTTATCAGTCACTTTTTTGTTGGAGCGGGGAATATGACACCCGTAAATCACCTTCTCCTTGATACATTGGTACATTGAAGGCTGCTCCTGGGGGCTCACTGAAGCAGCAGCCTGTTCCCCTCACTCACCCACAGGGTATTCGGGCTGGCTAGGGCTCCACTTGAGCTGCCTGGCACTGAGCACCACGTCACAGCTCCTCTTCCTGAGCTCAAAGATGCCTCCCTGACTCCCCTTAGTGGGTGGTCTACAGAGAGGCAGTGGGAAGGGTTGGGATTCCAGCAGCAGAGAAGGAGAAGCAGTCCCATGTAGCAGGTGGTGGAAGCTCAGCCCACAGCCAGCCGCCCTGCTGCTTCCTCTCTCTTCTCACTGCCCAGACACATGGTGAGTGCTGCCGGCAGGGGGAGCCGCTGCCTCCTCGTTGCTGGGCGTCTCAGTGACAGGAAGCCTGAGAAATCTATGGGGGGGGGAGGGGAATGCACATGACCCTGCGTGCCCCCGACCCCGCACGTCACCTCTGCCTCCATATTGTCCAACCTTGGGCTGGTAAAATTCCTGTGTCCTGTCTAAACTACAGTTTCAATCTTTGATCGCTTCAGTTGAGCTACACCAGAGCATAATAATGATTGGAAATAGTCCCAGTTTACACATATCATTTAGACTTATCCTTATATGTTATCTCTGAACCATACCCACTGTTTTTGACCCAAGAAAACTCCCAGAAATTGCTATTGCACTATTTCACCATCCACATTTCATAGAAACAAACCATGGAAATCAGATAATCTAATAATAAAAAGTAAACCCTAGAACCTTAGGGATTATGGACAGAAAAGGCCTATTTCGATCATCTAAGTCCTAATTTTGGGACAAGCACCATCCTTTTGTTCAGTGTTTGTACAGCACCTAGAAAAAAGGTCTCTGATCCATGACTGGGGATTCTAGGTGCTACCAATATACAAATAATAAATAACAATAATATTTCAGCAAACCACATGTAAGTGCTTTCCTGAATCAGGGCCCCCATCATGTACTGTTCCCTCTAATATATTTCCTAGGTCAGTGTTTCCCAAACTTGGGATGCTGCTTGTTCAGGGAAAGCCCCTGGCAGGTCGGGCCAGTTTGTTTACCTGCTGCATCCACAGGTTCGGCTGATCGCGGCTCCCACTGGCCACGGTTCGCCGCTGCAGGCCGATGGGAGCTGCAGGAAGCGATGGCTGGTACGTCCCTCGGCCTGCACCGCTTCCCACGGCCCCCATTGGCCTGCAGCAGCGAACCGCAGCCAGTGGGAGCCACGATCGGCCAAACCTGCGGACGTGGCAGGTAAACAAACTGGCCCAGGCCACCAGGGGCTTTCACTGCACAAGCAGCGTCCCAAATTTGGGAAACACTGACCTAGTGCTTTATCCATGTCATGTTAAATGTCTTTATGGGATGGTGTGAGAAGGGGAGAATGGAAGTAGGGGAATGAAAGCCCCTGTCCCATTTCTGTGGCTCCTGCCTCTTTCTCTTTCTTTTTCCCAAAGGAAACTTCAGTGGATATTTTAAAATATATTTTCTTTTCCCCGTTTATTTTTTGTGAAAGCATGTTCGTTTAGCTTTTTCTTTGTTTTTAATTGAAGATATCCAGAGAAACAAATTTAGTGTCTTTATTTAATTTCACAGTATTAAACACATGCCTGTTCATAGCTCCAGGTACACGTATAATCTAATTTGTTTTAAAATAAATATACAACAAATTTTTGTTTTGAACCTAAGCCATCATTAAACCCCACCCTTCCTGCCTCAACCAACTCATACCAATTCAACTAACCACCTCAGAAAAAGCCTAGAATAAAAACATATAGATTCTTCACCATGCCCTGAGGGTTAACAGACTCAGGCTGTGTTGAATCAAATGAGGAATCAGTTTTCAGCAGTGAAGACCCCTGATTTAAACAGTCCTCTGCTGTTTACACTGAGGAGTTGTTAGCTTAATCATCTCAGCTGCCATGGTTTACAAGAAGAAAAGGGTGATCTCTAACCTAACTTAGTTCATCTAGTGAGAAGCACATCTAAGTACAGTATGTTTTAGGCGTGGTCTACAATCAAAATTTAGATCAACATAGCTACGTAACTCAGGAGTATGAAAAATTCATACCCCTGAGTGCTTTAGCTGTGCCAACCAGACCCCCCAGTATGAAAGGGATCCAATTTTATAAATTTGCCAAAGTGCCAGTTAGATTTTAAAGCTGAAATATAACAAACTGGATTTGCCAGTTGGATAAGTGTTATAGCCAATATTAGAATGGAATCTAATAGTATAACCCCTTTGTATTGAGTCCAGGGAGCGTTAGCTTACTAATTTAAGACTAGGTTCTTTTCAGGTCAACTTTTATCTTGAACAGTATTTTTAAAATCGGGACATTTGATGATGCTTAACTAAGCAACAATTTATGAATTCACCCAGAACCACACCAATATACAATCAACAGTTTACCAATCAAGAGTAGACACAAAACCAATATTCTAGTTATATACTGTGTGCACCAATACAATCTTTCAAGCAATTGTCATATACTAGGTTTGAGATTCAGCAATTACATGAAGGAATGATGTAAATCATCAAAAATTCGTATGACATTTACTTATCACCATCAGTTCTTTAGTACCTAACACTTGCATCACTTTTCCCATATTTTTTTCTTCTAAGAAGCAAGAATATATTTGTCAGTAAGATACTTTTAAGAGTGTGGTCCCTACTATTGGAATAGACTGGCCCCAAAGGGACAGGTTTAGAATATCAAAAGCAATTGCTTAATTTATGGTTCAAATCTCTCTCAAGCCAATTTGTTTGAACTTATACAGGAGAACATGCATATAGCATCAGTTAAAATCTCAAATAGGGTTACTTGATGTCTGACTAGAGAGTGTAGACTTAATCAAGATAATTATTCAGTTATTTATGTTAAAGAACAGATGTAGAAATACGGTCCAGGGATCAGTTGCCTGGAGACTCTACAGCTTCTTTGTGTGTTCGGTCAATTCTGCAGTCCCACATGGTGACCTCCATTTTATATACAGTGATTTCAAGGCATGGTAGAGAGGGCCCTGGCCATTTACCAAATTGCTCTGAGCTTTCAGTTTTTTCAGTTTTTGGCTATCTATGAATATCCAGTAGAGTGTGACAGTGTAACACATTTCTCCAATGCTTCCTTTAGTTGCAGGGTTTAAATCATTTTGAGCATTGTATTTCATAATTTGCCCTGACTATTAATTATGGTTCCCCACTTTTAAGCAATTTCTTTTAATATTCCAAAATTATATTTTGGTTTGGTGATTATATCATTCAACATTTCTTCTTCCTTCTAGTGCCATTCAGTTCTTATTCTTGGGTGCAACAATCACATACAAAGAAAACAACAAAATCTCTTATAGTCTTCTAAATCAGGTGGACATAATCCATACATTCTTTCATTACATCTAATACTTTTCATTTCACATCTTTTAAGGCTTATCGTAGGGTGTGAGATATTACATTAGAGGAATGAGACAGATTATTCACAGAGAAATGTATATCTGATTTACAAAGTAGACAAATGTACAATTTCAAGTTGGGATGGAAGATTTTATATATAATATATATATTTAGGCTTCTTGAGGTGTCAGGAAATTTGACCTCTGGAATTTTCAGCTTCTTGGCTCATCAGCAAGTTATTCCTAACTGGTTTAAATCTACATTTTTTTCTCTCCTCTGATTCTTAATTAACATATAGGAGACAATAGGGCACTTTGCACAGGAAAGGGGGCAATTATTCTTGTTTTTTGCCTAGCAGAAGTTCTCCTTAGCTAGACTAAGGGCTAGTCTACAGTAGAAGCGCTACATCGACGCAGCTGAGCCGCTGTAGCACATCTGGTGAAGACGCTCTATGCCGACAGGAGAGAGCTCTACCGTTGGCAGAATAAATCCATTTCTTTGAGAGGCAGTAGCTACATCAGTGGAAAAAGCTCTGTCCACACCGGCGCTTAGGTCGGTGTAACTTATGTTGCTTGGGGGATGGCTTATTCACATCCCTAAGTGACATAAATTATGCTGAAGTGGTAGTGTAGACCTGGCCTAAGAGGGATGGAAATCTCATCCTTGAGTAAATTATGGAAGTCTGTGGTTTGAGAAACCAACAATAGTTGGAAGTATCCTTATCCAGCATCGGTGCTTTCCTTTCTTGGGAATTGTGTATTTTACCTTTAGTTTAATTAATGCTCCCCAGACAAGATGGCTCACCTGTTGGGATGGGTCTATTAAGTACCATTGTCTTTAGCTCGAGGAAGCTAAGATTTGGAATATGCATATGAATGATTGACCCCCAATTAGTTAAAAGGGAAGAGAGAGAGAGTAGTTGTCAACAACATATTTTAATGTCCAGACATCTTACAGCGTGGCTAGGGTGATGGAAGAATGCTTCCATCAACCTAGCTACCACTGCTAGGGGAGGTGGATTACATACAGCAAAGGAAAAAACCCCTTGTGTCACTGCAGGAAGTGTCCACACTACAGTGGGCATAGCTAAGGTGCTGTAGCTGTGCCACTGTAATATTCATAGCATAGACAAGCCTTTATTCTGTGCTCAACTTATTCTGTGCCCACACCAGAGTTGACAGGTATATGTTGGGCCGATATATTAACATTCATTAAGCACACAATAAAAATATAGCATTATATATATTTCTAGCAGTTACATGGTTTAATTTGACTTTTGTCTGTCTGTAATCCAGTTCACTGATGTTAAATATTCCATAACACTTTACATTAGCTGAGGTAAGCTTTGTCATAAAGTAGATAGGGAAACTGTCAGGATCAGGACATATGCATGGTTTAACCATTGTAACAGGTAGGGAGTGACTCTCACAGACCAGTATAGGAATTTCCCAAAGATAAGGACGAAATATATTTGCTCTGCCCTGGTACAGACCCAGGAGGTGCCTTCATGCCCCAATGCCCCTGGAATGCATGTGTTCACAATAAAGAAATACGGGTACACCACGGTACCAGAAGAACAAGGTAGAAAGCTGATTGGTTAACTTTCGTTTCAGATGATGCACACGGTACCCTTTTACTTGCAAATAGGTTGGGTACAAAAAGGATAGCTTTGGGGGTACCTGTGGAAGCAAACCTTCTTTGTAAGGTGAACTCAGCAATGCTTCACAACATGATCTCCCAGAAACTGGTATTGTATTGAAGCTTTTTTTCTGTACTATACTATTACTGAGTTTAGTCATTGGTTATTTGGTCTCTGGTTCATAATGAACCAAAGTGTGGTCAGACAATTGAATGTACAATTTACCAACACCTGTTTTACACCAATGTAACTCCACTGACCTCATTGGGCTTACTCCTGATTTACACTGATGCCAGCGAGGGCAGAATCAGACACCGAAAGAGAAATTTACCAGCTGAAATTTCCGAGTGGCTTTGCCTATCATCAAATTGAGATTTATTATAATATTATTTATTATAAATTATAATTATTTTATTATAAAAATCCTGCAAGAGTTATCTTTTCCCCATTTTCCTTTTAGAAGAAGGGACTGTTGAGCTGTAACCAAAAGCCTTTTGTTGATATTTTTGCTGCTGAGTTGCTATTCAGGTTCTAGTCTTTCGGATATGTGAAGCAAGATTTCTAAATAATATCAAAGTCTCTTAGCTCTGTGCTTTGCCTCTTCTTCCTCCTCATCCCTCCCACATCACTAGTCTGGTTTTAGACTTTTTCCCCAAAATCACACTAGGTGAAATTCACCTATGGGTAGAGAAGGGGAGCACAAAGTCTATACATCACTGAACTCCCAATTATACTCTGTTTTGCGGGATTAAGGGCCAAATATTTTTCAAAAGTATTTAGGCACCTAAATATGTAGATAGGTGCCTAGTGGGATTTTTGAAAGTGACTAGGATTTTCAAAAACTCCCATGGAAGTTAGGCACTTTTGAAAATTTGCCTCTTTAGGCGTCTGTAATCTGTTGAAAATCTGACCCTAAGTGGGATTTAGGCAGTGCATAAACCTCTGCCCAGGGGTGAATTTCACTGAGAGCCAATGGGGTAGTAAGAGTGACTCTGACTCTCAGTATGAACTGTCCTTTTAGTTGCTTCCTTGGCTCCAGAAGTTGCCTAAAGTTTTCATTTACCTAACAGCTATGATTTTCCACTTTCATTTTTGTGGTAAGTTCAGGAGTAGAACCATGGTCCATTATGAACTGTAACACAGTGAGCCTCCAGCGGATGATAAGAAGTTCAGTGGGAGCCATTTGCTCACAGGAGGGACAAGCTTATGCAGCACCTCTAATCTTTTGTTGTGATCGGCTGAAAATAAGTTCTTAACTGATAAACAATAATGTCCTCAATTAGTCATTACTGCAGTTAAAAAACAATCTCTAAGAATACTCATGGCACTTTGCAACAGAAGGGGCATTAACAGCGAGCAGTGATAGGTTTAACTGGGATTACTGCTCCATGAAATCTCATTAAACAAGATGTGCTAATAAAGAGTTCTGTTTCCTCCTGCTTGCTTACATATGTCCTGCACATAGGTCTTAACTCGCCTAAATCCTCCTTGTGGTCACATGGATTTGCAAAGAATGGAAATCCTGGGAACACACGCTCAGAACCTCATGAAGGACTGACTTTAATGTCTTTAGGGGAGACTTTACTTTCACATGAGAAAAGAGGGGAGAAAGTCTCCCAGGGAACATTGATCTTTGTTCAGAAAACTGTGCTATGTTTAGCTCTATGTTTTTAAGGTGTCCCATGATAGGCTGGCCAATGCTAACATTATGACATTTTTACAGGATTTCTTCCCCTGCAGGCGAACCAATATATAAAACACAAATGCGTAAATAGATTCGAGCATAATTTGAAATAAATAAAATGCTCCTATAAAAACTGTACCTAGCTGATAATAGCCTCACACACATAGATTTCTTCACAAGGGTCTAGATGAAGGGCCAGATTTTGCCATACTTACTCAAGTCAACTAGTACCTTTCTCTGCAAGAGATCTGGTTTCAATGGGTCTTCTTAAGTAGTAAGGTACTACTTAACATGAGGAAGGCTAGCAGTCTGTCTCTAAGCAGTGTGATCTTCTGAGGTGCTTAGTTTTCTTGCGGGATCTATAAGGTTTAGGGGCCAGCCCCACACTTTTCTCTGCAAGGGTATAATGCCTGCCTCCTAGCAGCATTTCAGAGCCTCCCCTCTTCAAGAAAATGAAATCAACTGAGCCTTTCTTCAGTTCTGCCACATGTTGTGAAAGGCCTATCCAAAATGAGTGGTCAATCAGAATAGATTGTGTAAATCCTCATACTATGATATTTCCTCTTCTTCCTTATATACTTTTTTAAGCAGTAAAACAGTTAACACATTCTCATTGAAAGTATCATCCTTGTCATCAGTGTTTTCAACCCATAGCAATAAATGGGGAGTTATTGTTCCAGGCTCTCTGCAAACACAGGCGACCACCTCCACATTGATTAATCACTTTACATATAGAAGGTTTTTTTTGTCACCATAACAGCTAAAGACTCAGTTTATTTTTAAAAATATAAACTGAGACTCTGAAGAGAAATTGTGTGGCTTGTCTGTTTCCTTCCATCAGGTGCACCCCACACATTGGAAAACACTACATTAGTGGAAGTATGCAGAGGAAACGCCAGGTAATATTGCAGGCAGGGCCATCAGATACTTAAAGAGACCCTAAAATAAAGGAAATAGCAGAAGAGTGATAGAGGAGATAAATACATTCACTAACTTCTAATGCTATATATCATGCAAGCTAAGAAAGAGTTTTTCTCCAGAGGTTTAGAATCCCAAAGTTCCTTGAACTCTGTTAATCCAGATATGAAGTATAAACCTGATGGACAAATATAGTGAGCCCAGCTCCACAGTTCTTGCCACAAACAACAGGAGATCCATTTCTGGTATGGAAACAAACTTCTCTTCTTTGGAAGAAGACTAATTTATTTTAAAGCACAAAGCATAGTCTCTTCATAAAGGCACACAGTTCTCTGAGCTACTGTTCAAGCAAGGTTTACAAGGCAACATAAATGAACAAAAAGTACATATTTTTGGAATAATCATTCAGGGAGTGGAGAGGAGTTTTCTCCACACAGCAGCAGTCCCGTGCCTAGCAGAATGTCCTCCTTATATATGGATTCAAAATGTGGGTGCAACTGTTCTAATGCCTCCTGCTTGAACTCCATACTGTTTTCCTAGCAGAAGTTGACTCCCTTTGTTAGAGAAACTGGGACATGGGGAACCAGGCCCTAAGGGCACACTTTTGAGTCTCAGAGGGTCTGTACTGGTCATCACAAAAACCTTAATTTTTGCAGGATTAGTGTACTTTCAGTTTTAAAGGTAAATGTGAGGAGGGGATGAATTGATCAAGCTTGAGGTGAATTTTGTATCAATCCCATAGAAATTTGTCAGTAAGAATCCTTATAATTCCTTAAGTTTGTTTGTGAAGGAGAAAAACACCGTTGGCCTCTTGGAATCACTGGACCAGTTGGCACACTGCTTGTCCGTGAGCGCCACAGGGGCAGGGTGGGAAGCCCAAGAAGCCCCCACTGTAAAGATGTGAGTTAAACCGTCCATGACCACAATATATCCTGTTTTAACAAAGCAAAATCTTTTGGTTAATATGATTGTTCTGAGGGGCCGGCAAGAGTTGATCTGGAGAGACATGGGGTTGCAGATTGAAGTAGTCTATCTGCCAAGAAATGCATCATCGATATAAAATATGGTCCCACTGTTCCTTAGAAAGGTTGTGTCTGATTTACTGTCTGAGAGGTTCAACTATTTTAGAAAATGGGCATCTTGACTTAAGCCAGTCTGATGTGGCTATGAGATGACATTGTGAAGTAAGCTGTCTTGATAGTTGGCTGTGTACAGTTCTGTGGCCAGGCCCTGCCCTCACATCTAATCACCCGGGGAGCAATGCCCAGCCAGCATCAGAAAGTTGAAGACTGGAGTTGTCTGAGTCATACCGGTGATTATATGAAAGGCAGAGGTGATCGCTGAGTCCAGCTTGCTGCAATGGTGACTGGAGACCCAAGCTGGGGCATAGTATTCAGCAGGTGCAATAATTAGGGTATTAGTACGTGTCCATAAATGTCCATAAGGTCCCCATGAGTTGCTGGCAAGCCTGTGAGAAGTGACTCTTTACTTGATTTTAGCACATCTTCTCTATGTGTTGTTGAGAGAACAGCAGTTAAGCTTTATCCCAGGAGCCTCGTAAGGTTATAGGAAAGAAATTGGTAATTCTGGTTCCTCCCTAGTGAATGGCTGAGAGAAACTGGAGTTGGCTGAGGTGGCTGACCCAAATCTTTCTGAGAGCTGACAGTACCTTCCGATCAAGATCTCTATTTGTGATTACTGGAAGGCTGTTGACCACAAGGTGGGCTGCTTTAGCAGTTGCTAGACATGTGTAGGGCATTCAGTGGTTTCCTCTGCCCAAGGGTGATAAAGAATGCCTCGGGCCTTACGACTTGAGTGCGTGAAGTCCAGACTTTCAGTACATTCATGGCACCTTTCCGGACTCTTAACACAAAGATGTTCCATTAACATATTAGTGTCTTGTTTTGTCCCCTGAGGCAAACCAGATTGTCTGACTTTTTGATAGTGGTTGTCCTGGATATCCCAGCAGAAGATATATGCCCTATGTAAGTCACATGGAATCGACTTTCTAGCCATGCTTAACAAAGTTTCACAGAAACCTTGTAAACCAAGTTCACATCATCAGGCACATGACATGACTCCCTGAGTATGAGGAGTGTGCCTGTTTCTTCTCGGAAGCAGTCCTGATTTACACACAATTTCCATCTTTTGCATGCATTTACTTTGGCCGCTGTGCTTTCTAGTCCTGCTACCACTGTTAAAAGGGAGCAGTGCTGAGAGTGTGGAAAGTTTCCTAGTGTGAGCTGAAAGATGAAAAATGGAGCATCTACAGAGACTAAGACAAGTTCTGGCTATGACTCAGTACCTCAGCAGGCGGAGTGGAAAACAGGAGACTGCTTGGGGTCGCAGGATAGATTGGTAGTGTTTCACCATCAGGAGAATCAGTGGCATGGCCAGCATTCGTGTGAAGGGAATTGTAGTTCCGCACACCACTGCAGGATAGGGAGTGGAGGGTGTTACCACTATTCAGAAGGGGTGTGGTAAACATTCATCAGATTTATGCCATTTACAAGTATGAGATGCCAGGCAATGTTGTTGCCATCCTGAGGTTGTCCAAGTACTTGAAACTTAAGTCCAAGTTTCACATAGGTGCAAGTTCCAAACTGTCTATGATGAATAGCAGCTGCAATCTGATAACTCCTGATCTGTAATTGAGAGTCTGTGGTGGAATGGATTTTTGGATGCATTAAAATGTTCATGATCATTTTAGTGGCTAGGTGCTGAAGAACATCATGCTTAGGGGCAGAGATCCCCTCTATATTCAGCTGTAAGTTGTTAAAGTTCTGATGGCCAAGAGAGTAAGCCGCATAATAGAAAAGTCCAAGAAAATAATCAAGTTAGAAAAATATGCTCACATCAACTTCTCAATGAGAAATTGGCCCAAAACCAGACACAAAGCCATAGACTAAATAGAGGTTTCTCATTTTAAAAATGAAATGTGTGCAGAATTCTTTGTTTAGTTATGGACAGTGCAAATTTCTCAAACTTAAGTCCTGATATTTTTCCTTCTCTTATTGCAATTTCCCTTATAGAGAGAATGAGAGAGAGAAAGGAGAGAAAATGATCTTCTTGAGAACAAAAAGCCTTTGTGTGGAACATTCTTGTGCTTCAGTTTGACACGTAGCAACAAACTCTGAACATGGTATTAACTACCTGTGACAAATCTCAAGAGTAAATACCTAGGTGTTGGTTAATACTTGGTCCCAAGCAATAACTACTACTGCAAACATTTTCTTGGACATTTATGACAAGTTTGATAAGAATCTGCAGAGATTGTTTAACAATCGGGGTTTTAGACTGGAAAAACACCCAAATTTTGAATACTTTATCTGACCAGCTGCAGTTTGCAAAACTGGCTGGAAATCAAGAATAGGCTTTCATTGAACATGTTAGGAGATGCACGTGCTCTCTTTGCAGCTAAGTTAGCCAGGAACGAACATGCAACACATTCTTCCTTCAGAAAGGAATCTGAAAAAATATGTCTGAAGTGTCACACATGTATTGGACAGTTTTCATAACTCAGCCAAATCAAACCTAGTTTTAACTGAATGTCCAAAAGGCACCCATCCTCACTTAGGGCTGTTGCCATGCCAACTTATCACATCCTACCCGATTCATTTTGGCACAAACTTTTTTTTTAAAGTTGCGTTATGTTGGTTGGTTGGTTGTTTTGATTGATTGATTTGTCTATTTATATATAATGGGGAAGTAGGTTTCTTTTTTTTTTCAAAAAAATCTCATTTAACAATGGATGAGCCATTTTTATGTGAGTTTTACAAATCAATTCACTTTCTGGCTGCAGCTGGACTTAGAAAATTTCAACCTGATAGGGGAAGGTTTTGAAAAGGTGTAGATGACTGAAAAGAAGGGGTTATCATGGAAATGTTCATGTAACTTTAATGATATAGCCGTCACTAGTGCTCCAGCTTGACTAGCAGAGCTAAGGGTCTTTGGCTTTGCCTTTAGCTTTCCATTCCACCAGCTCCTTATTAATGGCCTGATTTTCACAGGGGCTGAACACCCACAACTCCCACCACAACAACTGTTAGGGAATTTTCTTCTTCTTTGTCATTGCTGCTTAAACATAACTAGTCACCCATTGACACAAAACAGATTTGTAAGCTCTGCAGGACTGAGGCTTGTCTTTTAGATAGCACTGAAGTATCATGTATATATATGGAACTACAGAAAACAATAATAAATTAATACTAAACAATCAATGAGTGAAAGGAGAAAGATTGAAGTTCCTTTGGGAAGAATTTTGTTCTACATTGCAAATTAGCCTGTGCCTGCACTATGCAGACTATACCAGCATAGCTATGTCTGTGTAGCTGTACATAACCCCATAGAGTAGATGCAGCCAACAGTGATGGAAGGGGTTCTTCTGTGAGCATAGGAACACCACCGCCCCTAACAAAGTTAGCTACTTTGATGGAATGTTCTTCCATTGACATACTTGTGTCTACGCTGGAGGTTAGACTGGCCTAGTTATGTCAGTCAGGGGTGTGAGTTGTTCACACCCCTGACCAATGGCACTATGTCAACTAATTTTTAAATGTAGACCAAGCCTAAGTCAGTCCTTAAAAGAAGAATCTTGCACCAAAAGCCAGATTTCTATATATTTCAAAGGTAATAATGTCCTATTTCAGAAGAAGTCACCCTCTCTTTGAATGATATTAAGCTATCTCAGCCAGAGAAGGCTCATCCGTGGAGCACATAAAAATGCTTCTGAGGAAGAGATTGCCTCATGTTTCAGGTATTTAAAAAAATCCTAGAATGAGAATACTGTTGAATCACTCTAAAAGGTTTCTTCTTCCTCACCAAACCATTTCCAATGAAGCAAGTTAAACTCTTTGTTGTACTACCAATATAGTCAGGAACAAAGTACAAGCACTTCCATATTAAGTATCTTTAATGTAAGTCTCTCTGGCCTGTGATGTTGCCTCTCTCTTTGGTCATGGTTATAAGTGGGATTTTTTTATTTGAATGGGAAAACAAATGGATTATTTTTCCAATCCTCAAACCTCCCCTAGGCAATAACATGTATTCCTGGGTCATGGGGTTTATCACAGGCTGAAGGAGAACATTTCTGTGGGGACTCTTTCTTAAAATGAAAAGCAGGACCAAAGTCTACTTATGAAAATTGGATTGGGTACAAAACCTGATAGATTACCACTAGTGTATTCTTCCCAGAACAGTTACAAAGAACAAACTGAATTCTAGCTCCTGTCTGATTGGACCAAATCCCTTTTGGTATATTCATTGTAAAGCATGATTACTGGCAGGCTTCTGGAGTTGTTCTTTTTTATTATTATTTTATTTCATTTTTTGTTCTTTATATTCAGCAGGAACATGGCAGGTGAGAAATGTGTTTCTGCTGCGGTACAAAGTCTTTGTTTTCTGCGGAGTCTATCAGATCATATCTAGCTAAAATAATGAATGTGCAGAATGGCTTGTCCATAAAACTGTAACGGAAGATGAGGGCCATATTATCTCTATTCATTAGAATGGCTCTAACAGTCACAGTTAAGATAAAACCTCTGCTAGGCACCAAAATGATTGGTTCCATTTCTGGAAACGCAACATTACATAAACCCAGTAATTTAAAAATTATAAATAGAGCCGGGTGGAGAATGGTAATTGCATTTCATGGAGGATTTTGAGATTTCAAAATTTGGGTTTATTCTGATTTAAAACCAAAATGAAAAATTCAACACTTTTCCACTAAGTGGTATTTCCACCACGCAGGCAGCTCAGGGGCTGGAAGCCTAACTCAACAGGCTACCAAGGAGCCATGTAGGTGAGCTAGCAGGAAACCTGCAGGTCTCTGGCGGAAGTTCATAGAAATTTCACATGGTCCCGTGGAACATTTTGATTTCAATGAATTGGCAAATTCTGATGAAAAAAAGCGTTCATCAAAATTTTCCAGCCAGCAATACCTATGAGTGCAATCAGTGTTCCTGAAAATCAGAGGCTGGTCAAATCAGGAATATAAATTCAAGAAGTTCTTATGGCCCCAATTCTGAAAAATACCCCTGTTCAGAAAAGCATTTAACCACATGCCTACATCCTGCTGGTTAGAGCACTCACCCAGGATAATGGAGACTCAGAATCCAGTTCCCCTGCTGCAATGACTTGCTAATTATTTAATCCACAGTGCAACAGCAGAGACTGAGGGATCCCTACATTAGACTATCCCATTGCCCAGTGGTTAGATCACGCACTTGAAAGGTGGTAGATCACTGTTCAAATCCCTTCACCCAGTAGGTGAAGGGGAAACTTGACCCATAGGATTCCCACATCTCAGGCGAGTAGCCTAGCCACTGGGCTAAATGTTTTAAGGGAGGTCTTCCCCTCCCACCACCTCCCTCACTTCTCCCCCCAAGCTTCTTGCTAAAATGGCACAGGTGCCTAACTGAAAGACCCAGTTGCTGACTATGAATTGCTAGCAGAGGTAAGTGCTCCTCTGCAGCCTGGACTAAGAGGCCTATCCCCGTGAGAGGGGTAAGGCTTAGCACACACCGCTGTCACTGGCATATGCCATTGGCTATCTTAAACGGCTCCCTGACTAGCATACTGGCTTTTGTGAATTACAATCTAAGGCCCCTAGCTCTCTGCAGCCATTGTATAGAAACCTTGGTGCCTAAGGCAGACTTTGTGAGTGCCAGTGATTTTCTAGGCACCTAAAAGTTAGGCACTGTGATATTCAACATTACATGCCTACTTCCTTTTGTGCATCCAGGCCTATGTCACATAACCCTGCTCAGAGAAGACCTGGGCTAGGCCCCTAGGGCTCAGAACATAGTTAACACTGGTGGTTGCTGAAGCATTGTGCCAGCAAATATTTAGGGCTGTGGTGCTAAAATACGCAGGCACAGCAGGGTGAGTTAAGGACAAGATTTCTGCTCTCACTATGAATTTCCTGTCTTCTGCTGTTTTTAACTGGAGCCTCATTTTCTGTCAAATGTATTTGGAAAGTTTAATAATGTACAGCCTGAGCTAAAGCATTTGTGACCCTCACACTAAGGTGGCTGTACTCTACAAAGAATTACGTCATCCTTACAGATGTTCCTTTGTAAGGCGGAGTGCCAGACTGACGTGGCTGGCCAATTTCACAGTTTACAAGCAGGCACATTAACACTGACATTTCAACATGTGTTTTTCAAATGGTCTGATGAGATTAGTAATTATCATGTAGAGCCTACTCTGTTAATGCAGCAAAGGAAAAGGGAGATTCACTCTAGACTCAGTGATGAATGAAAACTGGAGTGGGATTCTTCTGGAGCAGACTTAGGCACCACTGAGTACTTTTGAAAAATCCCATGAAGTTATTGTATGAACTGGTAGCCACCAATACCCAAAGAGTTAAGGTCTTACTGAAGCCATGGTTCAAAATATCCAGATTCATGGACTAGATGTAGGGGAAAGAAAATTGAAAGTCACGGGAGAGTTGTGTGGTTTGTATCTTTTAAAAAACATTTTAGTGTGGCTGCAGAGCTGTACAGCCAGATTCTCCATTCCATGATGTTCATTTTGTTCTGTGTAAATGAAAGTATGCCAGCCAAAGACTTCCTGCTTAAGGATTCCCACAGTGTCAGGGTAATCTCTGGCCAGTTTAAAGATGGCACAGATAGCTCTGCCATCTCCCATACCAACTCTTCTACCTAGCCCTGCCAAAAGGTGGAGGACGAGGCAGATCAGGAGGCTGGGGGGTGGTATGTTGGGGAGTGGAGGCAGAGGAGAGGAAAGGAAAGGGTGTGCGCAAGAAAGAGAGGGAAGGTCGAAGAGCATGGTGGTTCAAGGCTCTGCTATGCCTGATGGTTGACGAATGTGAGAGCTTACACCAGTGGCATAATTTAAAGCTGCCACTCTGCTGGGGCCAGGCCTCTGACGATGTGTGAGCCATGATGAGATCCCTATCAACCCCTCCTCTCCACCATGCCCAAGCTGCTGTGGGGAGATGTGCCTATAATGCTCTTGCCTTTACCCTCTGGATAGTTACAAAAAGTCAATTACATTTATTTAATAGAGAGCAAGCTCAGGTTTCTGTTCAGCTGACCATTCTACCCTCCATTTCTGTGGGCTAGTTGAGTGGGTCACCTCTTCTGCCTAGTAATTCTTATTTTAAACATTAAGGGATATATTGTCTCCTCCACTTCCATAGGAGAGGAGAGGAAAAGCTGGTAGATCTGGATTTGTATGCTGCACATGGCATCTTCCCTTTTCCCTTCCCTGCAGGAACCCCATCACAGATGCTTGGGGATTGATCTGTGTCTGGGAACAGGGCAGACCAGGGTGGTTGTGAGTGGGGCTGGAGAAACAACTTCCCTCATTAGCATTATCCCCTCACTTCACAACCTCATGGGACAAAAGCAGATAAATTAATACTGCCAAGGTTCCTTCCCCACTCCGAACTCTAGGGTACAGATGTGAGGACCTGCATGAAAGACCCCCTAAGCTTATTCTTACCAGCTTAGGTTAAAAGCTGCCACCACCAAAGTGTTACACAAAGAACAGGGAAGTGCCCACTTGGAAACGTCTCCCCCCAGAGCACTACACCCCCTTTCCTGAGGAAGGCTTGATAAAAATCCTCACCAATTTGCATAGGTGAACACAGACCCAAACCCTTGGATCCTAAGAACAATGAAAAAAGCAATCAGGTTCTTAAAAGAAGAATTTTAATTGAAGAAAAAGTAAAAGAATCACCTCTGTAAAATCAGGATGGTAAATACCTTACAGGGTAATCAGATTCAAAACATAGAGAATCCCTCTAGGCAAAACCTTAAGTTACAAAAAGACACAAAAACAGGAATATACATTCTATTCAGCACAACTTATTTTATCAGCCATTTAAACAAAACAGAATCTAACGCATATCTAACTAGATTGCTTACTGACTTTTTACAGGAGTTCTGACCTGCATTCCTGCTCTGGTCCCAGCAAAAGCAACACACAGACAGAGAGAGACCCTTTGTTCCCCCCCCCCCCCGCCTCCAGCTTTGAAAGTATCTTGTCTCCTCATTGGTCATTTTGGTCAGGTGCTAGCGAGGTTAACTTAGCTTCTTAACCCTTTACAGGTGAAAGGGTTTTTCCTCTGGCCAGGAGGGATTTAAAGGTGGTTAGCCTTCCCTTTATATTTATGACACTGCAGTATCAGCTTGCCTGGTTTTCCTCTACACAGTGTAGTACCCTCATCCCCCCAGTGGAGATTTCTTGGTGCAGCTGCCAACATGAATACTTCTGACAACACAGCATTGGATAGGGCTGAGTAAAGCCTGGTGTAGTATAGAAACCTCCATTCAGTTGGTTCTGGGTTCTTCAGATCCCCAGGGGTCTGCATAAATCTCAGTGGAGCCTTTCCAGACTACCGGACCCCTTTCAGGAGTCTGATTTGTCTCACATACCCCAAGTTTCACCTCACTTAAAAACTACTTGCTTACACAATCTGACATAGAAATACAAAAGTGTCACACCACACTATTACTGAAAAATTGCTTACTTTCTCATTTTTACCATATAATTGTAAAATAAATGAATTGGAATATAAATATTGTACTTACATTTCAGTGTATAGTATATAGCACAGTATAAACAATTAGTTGTCTGTATGAAATTTTAGTTTGTACTGATTTTGCTAGTGCTTTTTATGTAGCCTGTTGTAAAACTAGGCAAATATCTAGATGAGTTGATATACCCCATGGAAGACCTCTGCATACCCCAAGGGTTACATGTACCCCTTGTTTAGAACCACTGTTCTAGAAAACTTTTACATCAGCATATTAGACATGCCATAAAATATAAGAATGATAAGCTAAGCATATAGAATGGTGTCTTGCTTCTATTTACACTTACTAAAAATATCACCCAGCAATTATTTTTTGCTGTATCTCCACCGGTCTTGAATGTCCTGGATTTGGCCAATGACACACTTGTCACCATGACTTCATTGTGTGTTCCCAGTGGGAATAAAGGCCTACAACTCCTGTCTCAGGAGTTGAATCAAATCTACTGGCAAGTGGGGGAGAGAGGAGAGGATTACGTCTGTAAGTAACATCTGAAAATTGGGTACACATTGGTTAGTCTGTCATCTCCCAATCAAAATATCATCATAATTTCCACAGGAAGAACAGCCATTATGCATAAGATGACCAATAAACCAAGCATGGTTAGATATCTAGCAGTGTCTTAATAAAATGCCTTATGAAGAACAAATAAAAAGTCACATTAAGAACTGGCACTTTTGGAAATGGCATTTTGAATGTAGGACATAGACCTGCTGCCTGCATCTGGGAGTGGTATCTGAGTCTTGTTGTGCTTGATAGTCAGTTTTATCCTTCTCTCAAAAAGGAGCAATTCCCTATACCATCCAGTCATCCTATGCTATTGGATATCCTGGCACATCCCAAAAGCCTAGATGGCCAGCTTGGCAGGAAGTGCACTCTTTATAGGATTTTAAAGACTGTCTTAGTTGAACAACCTTATGAAATGGCTTGTATGAAAGCTACTGTGTGACCTGATCAGCCAATGAAGATTCCAGTCTTGGTCATGTATGTTACATACCGCCCTATCATTTTATTGCCTTTATATCTACTGGAATTGGTTCTGCCCAAGTGTCCATAAAAAGAAAAGGAGTACTTGTGGCACCTTAGAGACTAATAAATTTATTTGAGCATATGAAAGCTTATGCTCAAATAAATTGGTTAGTCTCTAAGGTGCCACAAGTACTCCTTTTTTTTTTGCGGATATAGACTAACATGGCTGCTACTCTGAAAACAAGTGTCCATGTGCCCTTTGACAATTTTTTGAAGGTGCTGAGTTAGGAAGATAGTGTGGTTCAGTGGATTGGGCAGGCAGTAGCCTAGGCATCATGAGGTCTGGGTTCTCTTCATGGCTCTGCCACTCGCCTGCTCTGTGACCTTGGGAATATTGCTTCCCCTCTTCTCCGTCTGTTTTATTTAGATTATAAGGTCTTCAGAGGAGAGAGTGTCTTTCACTAGGCTATGTCAGCATTGCAGGTGGGGGCATGAATGGCTGTCCATGTAGGTTTACCTGCGCTAGCTGTTCTCTAGCAACCTCGCTAAAAATACTAGTGAGGATGCCTTGGTGTGGGTGTCAGCATGGGCTGCGCAAACACACCTGACCCTCCTGTGTATGTAGTTGCTTGTGCAGCTGGCTCTGAAGCCCACAGTGTGGCATCCTCACTTCTCTTTTTAGCAAGCTAGCTAGAGTACAGCTAGAGTGGATACGTCTACACATGCTGCCATTCACGCCTTGGCTGCAGTTTAGATGTACCTTCTGTGTTTGTACAGTGCCTAACACAAAAGGCCCCATCTTGGCTGGGCCTTCACCATCCTACCGTAAAATAAAGAGTAATCCTAATGAAATCTGTGGTCACTCACAATGAAACAAAAATAATTCACAAACCACAACATTAGTTGACAGAAATCACACATTTTCTTTTACCAAACTCATTTTGTGCTGCTCTGAGTACATTGCTTTAGTTTGCTCTCACAGGCCAAGTATCAAGTATTGTGCTCAGAAAAAGAGCAAGGACACCAGCAGTGAGGAGCAAGACACACAACAATCCAGGCCGAGCATTTGGGATTTTTTTAACCAAGTACTGCATCTCACTGACAGTTATAAATAGGCACTAGTGCTTATCACAATCTCACTCACTGGGAAAGAATGTAAACCAGCCAAAGAATGAAACACACAGGAAAGCTGCCTCAATTGTATTGGAATTTAAAAAAACAAACAAACTTCTCTGTTAGATTCAGAGCAAATGAACTTGCAAGTGAGTTGCTTGACCTTGTGAATGTTATGATGCTTTATATATAAAAATGTTACAAGAAGATGATGTCACTGCTGAAATGAGGCCTCTTCCCTTTCATCAGCCTTTAAAGGAACTCTCCTAGCTGACCAAAACTGTGTAGTCATGCTGCATGCTCTCACAATGAACCAAGTTCATTATAAGGACCAACCCAAAGGGCACCTTCAAAGCCAGTGGAGCAAATCCATCCAGCATACAAGGCGCAGAAATCATTGGCCAACAAATTATCTCAATAACTTACCTACAGAAATAATTTGCTTGTTTAATTTTTACATCGGAGAGTAGAATCTAGGAAAATCTGTGAATCAGCGTTCCAGAAAACATAGGGAACATTGGGAAAGGTACGGGTATTAAAACAAGGCAGCAGAAAGCACTGTAGATTTTTTCCACAGCTTTACACAAACTTGTGTGACTTTGACAAATCAATTAATTTCTCCACGGGACAGTTCACCACTTGTAATGCAGGTATAGTAATACCTCACAGGGGTATCACTAGGATAAATTCATGGTTTGATATTATGACATTGAGAACCATAGAACAACCTAAAAATAAATACATTGATTAAATAATAAAAAACTCATTCTACTGGTGGGTTAGGAGACACTTAATATTTCTGCACGTACTAGTGATATAGCCAGGCATCAGATCTCTCTTGCCAGTCCAAACGCAGTCAAAGGAGTGGGGGGATGCCCAGTAGTCTCTCACCTCTAAGAGTCTGGGATGTGAATCATTTTGAATACTTCCTCTGGCTTTCACTTTTTTTTTTCATTTTTTCCCCACTGCAAATGTATCATCCAGTTCCACCCTCAAATTTCTCCTGTCACACTACACGTTCCTCCAGCATGTTTGAAATGCTCCTTGTCAGGTAGAGGGTATAGTAGTTCTATTTCTAGAAGCTGAATCACTCCAGAACCCATGTCTTTGGCAAAACCAAATTAAAAAATAAAACCTTGGGTTTATAGGAAAAACTTTGGTCAGAGCTTTTAGACTATCGAGCAGGGGTGGCCAGCCTGTGGCTCCAGAGCCGCATGCGGTTCTTCAGAGGTTAATATGTGGCTCCTTGTATAGGTGCTGACTCCAGGGCTGGAGCTACAGATGCTAACTTTCCAGTGTGCTGGGGGTGCTCACTGCTCAACCCCCTTCTCTGCCTCCACTCCACCCCTTCACCCAAGCCTGCCATGCCCTGGCTCCTCCCACTCCCCCACAGAGCCTCCTGCTCATGCAAAACAGCTGATTGTGGCAGGCAGGAGGCGCTGACTGGTGGGGCTGCCGGTGGGCGGGAGGTGCTGGGGGCTGGAGGGCGGGAGCTGATGTGGGGCTGCTGATGTATTACTGTGGCTCTTTGGCAATGTACATTGGTAAATTCTGGCTCCTTCTCAGGCTCAGCTTGGCCGCCCATGCTATAGAGGATATGGATAAGTCAAAAGTTAATACCTAAGTGCTATACTCTAAGAGCTTTGAGGTCTGATTCTGCAGGAGAAAACATATTTACCTACATTATTTCAAACTTCAACTATGTCATACGTAAGATGTGTACAGACCCAGAAGACAGAGCTATTTTTAAAATGAATTTTTTCAGCTTGTTTTGGCAAAATAAATCTCAAAGTATTTCAGTCTTGTAGTTTGAGAATACCCAATCAATCCCTGCCTTTACGGGAGTTTGGGAGATATTTGCTCAAAAGATGCCAGAAGAAAGCTCATTTGAATCATGTAGTTCCCAACAATGAATGGAATATTCAGGACAAAAATGCTATTTGCCAATCCTTGTGGTTTTGCTTAACTCCCACTTGGGAGACTGTCTTCTAGGGTGTTTTATAGTTTTTGAAGTTTCCTACGACTCTTGCTAAAACCATCTTTAATCTCCGGGACAGCTCAAATAATATAGGAAAAGGTCCCTTTTCCCTTTGGAATTCAATAGTGCTTTGGAAATCCTGCCAGAACTCCACATTGACTACAAAGAGGGACTCTGCTTTCAGACTAACATGGTTTTAGTGGAAAGGGATGCCAAGTAAAAGAGAACTGAAGTAATTCCCCATTCAAAACAGGTTAGAAGAACACTAAAAGAATCTTTCTTCCCCCATAGACCTCTTTGAAGAGTTGAGGACTCCCTCCTACCTACAATGGGAGGAGGCAGAAGGAGGGGTGACGGATTCTTCCTAAAAGTGGGGGGTCACAAGGCCTCACCCCCTCCATGACCCCACCTCTGTACCTCCTCTTTCCCCCAGCCTGCCCCCTGCCTCCTGGAAGCTGGATCCTGTCCTGGGTAAGAGCGACCTGGGAGCCCAGGCAGCTGTGGGGAGCCATGGACCCTCCACTTGCCTGGGGTTGGTGGGCGGGGTGGGCAAGAGCAGCCCTGGCCCAGAGCAGGTAGAGGGTCTGTGGCTCCCCACAGCTTCCTGATTGGCTCTTACCCCAACCTGACTGTGGTTTCCAATCTGGCCTGGGGGCGGGGCCTCGGGGGCTGAAGAGCTGTAGCCAGACCATTGTAAGAGCCTCCCGGGCCACTGTGGGGAGCCACAGACCCTCCACCTGCCCTGGGCAGGGGATCTGCAGGGCAGGGACACAGGCTGGGGGCTGCTCTCAGGCTCCCCCACCCCAGGCAGGTGGAGGGTCCACAGCTCCCCACAGCAGCCTGGGCTTCCCAGGCCACTCTTACCCAGACCGGGCTCCAGCTTCCAGCCTGGCCAGGCGGCAGGGCCTAGGGGGAAGAGGTGGGGCAGGGGGCTGGGCCAGTGGCAAAAAGGGAATGGGCCAGGTCCATCCACTTTCAAAAGTGGAGTGTCATGGACCCTAGGCCCCCCCATTCCGGCGCCCCTGGGCTAAAGATATCTTTGCCCTAGCAATGGAGATTAATGTAAATGCCTGACTGGGTAAGGTGTTGCCGACGGCCCTCAACTCTCATTGTACAATATGGGTTTTTAAATGGCTAAATATAAATGTATACCTCAAAGAACACAGAATGTAGGCCATATAGTGGGGGACTCTATCCTGGGAAGCAGTGACTCTGAAAAAGATTTGGAGGTTGTGGTGGATAATCAGTTGAATGTGAACTCCAGGTGTTACTATGTGGCCAAAAGGGCTAATGGGATCCTTGAATGTATTAAGGGAATCTCAAGTAGAAGCAGAGAAGTTATTTTGCCTCTATATTTGGCACTGGTGTGACCACTGCTGGAATATGGTGTCCAGTTCTGTCGTTCACAATTCAATAAGAAGATTGATTAATTGGAGAGGGTTCAGAGGAGAGACACAAGAAAAATTAAAGGATTACAAAACATGCCTTATAGTGATAAATTCTAGGAGCTTAATCTATTTATTTTAACAAAGAGACGTTCACAGGGTGACTTGATCACAATCTATAAGAATCTTCATGAGGAATAAATATTTAACAATAGGCTCTTCAATCTTGCAGAGAAACGTATAACACAATGCAATGGCTGGAAGCTGAAGCTAGACAACTTCAGACTGGAAATAAGATGTACATTTGTAACAGTCTGAGAGATTAGCCATTGGTCCAATTTACCAAGGGTCGTGGTGGATCTTCCATCACTGACAATTTTAAAATCAAGATTGGATGTGTTTCTAAAAGATCTTCTCTAGGAATTATTTTGGGGCAGTTCCATGGGCTGTGTTATACAGGAGGTCAGACTAGATGATCACAGTGCTCCCTTCTGGCCTTGGAATTTATGAATTGATTTCATTGTGACATGAGGGAATGCAGCACCTCAGAGAAGGTGCTCAGCATTACATAGGATCAGGCCTAATTCCTTTAGCATAAGGCCTCCCCAAAGTTAATAAGTATAAAAATGGAGCCAACTTACAAGTACCAGTGTAACTCATGGTAAAGAACATTACAATAACTGTATGTGGGTGCAGGAGTTACCTGACCTTTCCTAAGCAGAGCTATTGTCATATTTTGCTAATAATTGTCCTACAACGTGCAAGTACCAAAAAAAAATTTTTTTAAACAAACAGAGACATTTCTATTCAAATAAATGTAACTGCAGACAGGAATCCAGGGGTAGGATACAGTACCTTTATATGAGCAGACTATCTTACATCAAAGTTGTAGCACTGTTCCCAAAATGTATACACGCCCTTTATACTTGAAAGCTATGGGCTTTGATCTCTATTTCAGTGTAAACCACAGTCAGGGTCTAATTTCCCTTTCTTCACATTTTAAACTTCTCAAAACCAATGTCAGCAAGTTCTCATCCTCCCCTGCACCTGGGGAGAGTGCAGGCCAAAAAAGGCGGTGGAACCAGCCCAAAGAAAAAGAGGTGTTCTTTGGTTGTCTGCTTACTTTGCTCTGGGAAAAGAAAGTAGATACTGAAGGGAAAAGTTGGGTAAAGCAATCTTGTCTAGGAATAGCACCTGCAGAGTACTTCTTAATGCTGCTTTATTTCAGTGTAACCTCAACACTTCTTGAGTATTAGTCAAGTGCAGATGTTAACACAGAAAAAGTCCACAGCTAACGAGAGTCTGCTGTAGCTATTGGTTGGGTGCACAGTGGAAATGTAACAAAACCTTTACTTGCAGGAATTCCAGCCCAGTTTTGCAGACCTAGCTTTGGCTATCTGACATAAAGTTGTGAATCTTTTGAATCTTGCCATTAAGTGCAAAGCAGTACTGAGGCATATCTCTACCTAGTAGAGACCTATTCCTGCGAGGTACAGAGTCCCACCCCAACTGCCATTGCCTTCCCTGAGTCCAGGATCAAACCCTGTATGCCCAGACCCTGCAGAGAACACACAACCAGTGCACATAGTTACCAGTCAGTTTGTACTTTGTAATAGTAACCAGTCATAATCTGCCAGATCATTTCTCTTACCTGTGTGCACACATATCTGTCCCTGGCCACGTGGTCACAGGTTATTCGGCCACCTCTGTAGTACCATATCCATACTCCTGGACTTCTTAGGTATCATCTCAAAGGTATTTTAAAATGATATTGGAAGAAAGATTATATCTCATGTTATTGTTATATTTTCTTTGCTCCTGGGGTATGCATTTGTATTATTTTTGGTAGTGATTAGGCAAGCAAAGATTCTAAGTCTTGGATTCCTTTCAGATGTGTTCACTATCTCTTTTATGCTATTTTACTGATTTTACCTCTTTTTATTTCTTTTGAAGCCCAGAATATTTATCATTTTATGAGAGAATTTTTAGAAATTACTGGGAGTAAAATAAGTGGTCCAGGGGCCTGGTGGGTAACACTAAGGATTCTCATTTACACAAAACCCCTTTAGCTTACACTACTCAGGCACTACAAAGGGGCCTGAAAGTAGTGCAACTGTAATTTATGAACACAGGGTCCTTTACATTGCCAGAGTGGTGTAAGCTAATGGAGTTTAAGCGTAAATGAGAATCAGGTCTTCACTGAAAAGTTAGGATGACATAGCTATGGCACTCAGAGGTGTGAAAAATCCGCCCCCATTAGGGTTGCTAATTCTGGTTGGATGTACTCCTGGAGGTTTCATCACATGACATAATATTTAATTGAATAGTAATCTTTAATTCCTGGAGACTCCAGGACAATCCTGGAGAGTTGGCAACCCTAATCCCCTTGAATTCTGTAGCTAGGCTGAACTAACCCCCAGTTCAGACCCAGCTAGTGTGATGGAAGAATGCTTCCACCAACCTAGCTATCATTGCTCGAGGAGGTCGAGTTCCTAAAGCACCCTGAAAACACCTTCCATCAATGGAAGCATTACCATCGCATAGCTACAGCTCCTTTGCTGTGCTGCCATAAAGACCGTAGTGTAGATATGGCCTTAGTCTCCCCAATGAACTCTGGCATCCTGGCTTCCCCTTCCACATCAGAATGAGCTCACTCTGCTGAAAAATATGAGTGCTAGTTCAAACCTCCCTTATACCTCATAATTTGACCTCAAAACATGTTATTCTGCAACAGGTATCTAAAACTTCAGATTACTGTATTCTGCAGCATACACTTCATTCACAAATCTTTGGTCTGACCTCTTGTTTCCTTCATCAGTTAAGCCCTATCAGCACTAGGCATAAACAATACTGTAATTAAACCAATCCATCTGAGCCCACAAGAATAACTGGATGCAATTTTTTTGTGAAGAATGATGTGTCTGACCATGATGATTAGACTCAGATCCCAATCTGGATCTGAACTTCATTGCTGTCCAGGAGTGTTCTGTGGTTGCGCTGCTGGGCCATCTAGTTTTTTTCTGGCCTGTGTCCTCCAACATGACCCTGAAGATTAACAGAGTTTCATTTTTACAGCCTCATTTTTGTTTTAAAAAGACAGCAAAATGAAAATAAATGAATGAGCACTCATTTGGAAATCTAGGAGTATGTGCTGAGACCTCTTTTACATAGCTAAAGGTGACAGCAAGGTGAAACACAAAATGAATGAATCAGGCTAACATTGGATCCATTCAAATTACAGTTTACACTGGTCAGCCTGAACAGTACTAACAAAGGTGTGTTCTGCCCTGTTTACCCAATGTGTAAATAGCACAACAATGTTTTTACCTGAATGATAGATAGTATTAGAGTGAATATAATGCAAGTAACAGAACTAGTTGTTCAGTAATATGCCGTACTTCATATAGTCTGTGCTGCTTATTCTAGGCTTCTCTTCTTTAGCAGGGAAATTACGCTGACATGCTGAGATCGTCTCTCCAGGTTTGCATCAGGGTCATACACATCATTCCTCTCAGATAAATTGCATCCAGTTATTCTTGTGGGCTCAAATAGATTGGATTAATTGCAGTACAGTTCATGCCTAGATAACGTTCTGGAAGGGAATCAAGATTAAACATAGCCATTTTCCATGGAGAAGGACACACACAGCAAAACAGAGGCAGTTTGAGTTCCAGTGTCAAAAATATTATTGTTTAATATTTAGAGCCAGATTCTCAGACCCTTGCAACAAGCTGGGACTACCTTATTTTGACAGTGGACCCATTGATTTCAATGGGACTATTTGTAGAGTTCGGTGCTGTTCAATGTGAATAAAGATGTCAGAGCCTGGGCCTTAGATTACAGTAGAGCAAACCCTTCTGAAATATTCTGGGCCAGTTTGTCAGCAGCCCTTGCCTGACCCACAAGGCTTGAGGGGTGCACGAGAACCTCCTCACTCTTTTTGTGGCTATATAAGAGGGGCTCACAGAAGCAGACCCTGTTCTCCCTCCGCTCTGGGTAGTGCTGCTCCCCGCTGCTCGCCTCGGAGTGCAGAATGCTTTAAAGGAGGAAGGGCCACAGGAAGCATTGTACTTGCCAGAGGCACAGTCTCTCTGGTGGTCCTCCTGAGCCAGTGCACTCCTACTCTGGCCCCCATTCATGGCAGTGATGGAAATGTCACAGTCTAGCCTGCTTTTTATGTTCTGACCATCTGAGGGTAACAACTTCCAATCTCTACTGATCTTGGCTGGAGCCAGCCTAGCAACCTAGGAGTTTAAGGGCTTGTATCACTTGTATCCTATTACCAGACACTCAGCCACCTTGTCCCCAGGAGACTTCAGCTGTTTCTCCTTCCCTTTCTTGCATGATTTACTTTCTTGCTTTCCCAAGAAGCTAGGGTTTTTTTAAAACTATTTTCATCCTTCCCCTTTTCCCCTGAGAATGAACAGTTGACTTCTTTCTGACTTGTGCCTTTCTTTCCTATTGTGAACTGTAGCCAGTTTTTCTTTTTGCGTGTGGCCCGTCCTTTACGTTTGCTTAGCTTTCTGGCCACTCTCACCAAACCCTGCAAATGCTAAGGAAATTTACCACATCTCTTGGGTACTCCTCCAGATTGCTCCAAATAAGATGAATAAGCTTTCCCAGCGGTAGTATTTGTTACCAACAAATGACAGTGTTTCCAAATACAGGGAGATATCAACAATATGGTTGCCTTGCTCAGACACTAGTACCTCAGACTCCGTGGGTCTGAACCCAGACCTCGTCTTTGTGAATACTAAAATATTTCCAGGTTTGCCTAGTCATGTGATTGGGTCTGATAGACCCCCAAGAAAGTGTATTCCATCCACAGAGCTCTAGACACCAGAGAATATTTTTTTAAGAATTATTACAGGCTTGTTCATTGTGCTCTGGGACACATTTAACAAGTGTGATATGACTCAGAACAAAAATCCTTACAGACTACTTGGCAGGAATATACGTGTCTCTGAAGGGTGTGTTTCATATATGCGTCTAAATGGAAATGAAATGATGAGCCTCCCTTGAATGTTCAGAAAGTGAATATTGGGCCCAATTTGTATTTATACCTAATGCTAATAAAATCTAGATGTGAGTGTGCTGAGAGATTTGTTCCCAGTACAGTCACAATATTACATCAGAGTGTGAAGACACAGGGAAGAGCTGCTGATGTAAGTGTAGGGTAGGTGTTAGGAGAATGGTAATGACGATGTTGCCTCTATGACTGTCTACTTATTCATTACAAGTGTTTTGAGAGGACAAACCTAAGAATCCCTGGCCTCAGGTTTTCAGGCTAGGCGAGGAGAGCTAATGAAGAGGAAAATTCACAAAAGAAACATTTAACTGGTATCCATTAACACAAACAAACAATCCAGCCATGAGTATTTATACCCACTTCTGTGCACAGCCCTAGTGACTTTGTTACACAAATAACCATGTGGAGATCTAAAAGAGTGCAAGACAAAGATAGCATAAACCTTTGTAAAGGCCTAAATAGTTGTGCAACACATATAACAATTGAGTCATAGGCGATATTTCATTTCACCAGTTTATCCAGCTGCTCCTGCCTTTGCTGACCACTGTCTTTCTCTTGGGCATGTAACTGGACTTTAGGCTTAATAATACATAAACCCATCTAAATTCCCTACTGTTTCCTGTTTGTTACCTTAGTTTTTATAATGTTTTTATTAAGCTTCTTAAAAATCCCTTATCAGGATAATCTCTTAGTGCCAGATTGTGTCTGTAAAGCACTGGCCCACCCTGGAGGCTGTGTGGACTGCAGGGGAAGTTTGGGAATGGATTATGCTAGAGTAAGACATGGCCTTCCCCCTGTGCTGCCCACTGCTCAGTTTGTTTGTTTTTTGCCGGCTTCACCCTCCTAGCTGCAAACAATCTAAAGTGTTTGAAAATAACAAGCAAATTCAACAAGCAAATGCAAGCAGAAACAGAAGCTAAATTAATCTGATAAATGACTCTTTCCAAATTATTTGTTCTGTCCTACTGGTAACCAACCAAAGGGGTCAACTTGCAGTAGCTTCAGAAACTGGACACGGGTAATCAATTATTTTTTGTCAAGGTCCAAATTTCTTGGTCAACATATACAGTCAAGGCCAAGACTCCAGACAAAATAATACAAAAATAATAACAATAAGGATAATAATAAGTAAATAAAATGATTTCATGGTCCATTCAAAAGCGTCTGGCGGTTTGGATTTGGCCCACAGTTCGCCTATTGACTACCCCGGCTTAGCACTGTGTGCTTGTTTCACATGGTCAAACTAGCCTCTCACATGATTTTCTATATCCCATCATCCCGGTTCTGTTTTTTTCTAAGTACCACAGACCTCCACCAATCTATATCTCTCATACTGTGAGTTCAGAGATGCAGGAGCAGTGAAGAGACCAAGGGAAACAGTGTGGTGGTAACTTGTGGAGGAACCTGAGCAGTGGCTTGCTGAAAACCATGTGAGATCCCAGAGAAAATGTATACTCTGTAGTATAGAATCATAAAAATTTAGGTCTGGAAGGGACCTCAGAAAGGTGTCTAGTCCATCAGCCTGAAATGGGCAGGAACTAGTATACCTGGACCATCCCTGACAGGTGTGTGTCTAAATTGTTCTTAAAAACCTCCAGTGACAGGGATACCACAACCTCCCTTGGTAACCTAGTTTAGTACATAACTATTCTTATAGTTAGTTAGAAAGATTTTTCCTAATAGCTAACCTAAATCTCCCTTGCTGCAGAGGAAGCCCATTATTTCTTGTCCTACCTTCGGTGGACATGGAGACCAATAGATCACCACCTCTTTAGAACAGCCCTTAACATATTTGAAGACTGTTCTCAGGTCCCTCCTCAGGCCTCTTTTCTCAAGTTTTTTTTAATCTTTCTCATAGTTCAGGTTTTCGAAACTGTTTATCAGAGGTGCTGACTCTGAGGGTGCTCCAGGGCTGGAGCATCCTCAGAAAAAAAAATAGTGGATGCTCAGCACCCACCAGTGGGCCCTGCTGATCAGCTCGTCCCCCTCCCCCCCCTCCTGTGCCATCCTGCCCACTGCTGATCAGCTGTTCAGAGGTGGGCAGGAGGTGCTGGGGAGGAGGGACCTGAGAACAGGGGGAGGAGCACGGGCAGGAAGAGGCGGAGGGAGGGGATGACACGCTCAGGGAGCAGGTGGAACGGGAGAGGTAAGTGGCAGGGTGGGGCCTTGGGGAAAGGGGTGGAGTGGGGGCAGGGCCTGGGGTGGAGCAGGGGTCGAGCACCCCCAGAGAAATCAGAAAGTCAGTGCCTGTGCCTTTTATTATTTTTATTGCTCTCCTCTGGGCTTTCTCCAATTTGTCCACGTCTTTCTTAAAATGTGGCACCCAAAACTGAACACAGTACTCCAGCTGAGCCCTCACCAGGGCAGAGTAGAGTGGGACAATTAACTTCTATGTCTTACATACAACATTCCTGTTAATATACTCTAGAATGATATTGGTCTTTTTCTCAACTGTATCACATTATTGGCTCATATTCAATTTATGATCCACTATATCTCTCAGTTCCTTTTCAGCAGTACTACTGTCTAACCAATTATTTCCCATTTTGTATTTATGCATTTGATTTTTCCTTCTTAAGTGTAGTACTTTGCACTTGTCTATTGAATTTCATCTTGTTTTCAGACCAATTCTCCAATTTATCAAGGTCATTTTGAATTCTAATCCTCTCCTCCAAAGTGTTTGCAACCCCTCCTAACTTTGAGACATCCACAAGTGTACATGCACACTCTCCCACTTCGTTCTCCACGTCATTAATGAAAATATAGGATCGTACCAGACCTAGGACAAACCCCACTAGATAGTGCCCCCCAGTTTGACAGCAAATCATTGATATTTTCTCTCTGAGTATAGTTTTTCATCAGTTGTACATCCACCTTATAGTAGTTTTATCTCAATCACATTTCTCTAGTTTGCTTATTGAGAATGGAACATGGGACTGTGTCAAAAGCCATACTAAAATCAAGAGATATGATGTCTATATCTCCCCCACATCCACTAGGCCAGTAACCCTCTCAAAGAAGGAAATTAGGTTGGTTTCTCATGATTTGTTCTTGACAAATCCATGCTGGCTATTATTTTTCACCCTATAGCTCCCTTCTTCCCCTTAAAATGCAAATTTCAGAAGGACTACTGCCACCATTCTCCTGATTCTTGAGATGCCTTCACAAGGTTAAGGAAAGATTCCTCACACATCAGGAGGTAATAACATACTGTAACATGTAATAAGATTAAATTAAATGGCAGTTGTATTGGCTTAGCAACTGTGAAGAGGGTCAAAGCACAATTCGTTTTAAAATCCTGATATCATCAGTGTTTTGCTAGGGTTTAATTATTATATTGTTTTCCTCATGTGCTTAAGGACTGTGAGCTACCTAAAGACCAAGAATCCTTTGAAACAACAAAGACAGACCACAGCAATGTCCCTGATGACTCTGAGACCAAAGAAGAAAGTGGTACTCAGAAGACAACAAAAACAAGCACAGGTGCTGGAAACAAGCCACACCTGATCCTTGGATCCTTTCTAGCTTGTATATAATTTCCCTTGATGCATGTTACATCTGCATAGTTAAGAAAATGTGACTAAATGATGACATTCCCATATAGAGCTAGATTACAACTGAGCCTTGGAAAATGTGTGAGTGATTTAGCACCTGCACTTTTGTAAATCCGTCCCCTCAGTAATTATTCCTGGAAGATTTGTGAAAATTCCTCAGTAAATAAGTCACACATACAAATGATACTTATTCATTCAACGGACAAGAAAAAAAATATCTCTTATGTGTTTGATGGAGTCAGGCTGCAAGACTCATGTGCAATATAATTGTAACTATGCCAGTGCATGGTTGGTTGGCATGGACGGTGGTGTCAATGTTCTAAAAGCTTTATCCATGGCTTTAAAATGTGAGCACTAATAGGATGCATCAGACTTCAGGCCTGAAAAGCCTTCTCTATCCACCGGGGGAACATTAACAGGATTCTCCTTCTCTCTAACAACTGCTACTTCTCAGGTGTACTCCCCAACTATCCTTCTCCTCAAATGCCATAGAACCTGTTGGGCTGTCACAGGCTGTCTGAGAGCTCCATCATTGCTATCAAGAAGCAGTTGACTCAGAAAGCTGCTGCCCTTTCACAACTGGCTGATAGACACAAGGAGACAATCGTTTGTATTCTGAACTTCCATAGCACTCATACAGTCTTGATCACACTGCAAACCAAAAACCGGGTCAGAACACAGACACCCCAAACCATGCTAGACAGGCTCCTAAAATCACTTGCCTTCATTAACTTGAAAGCACAGACTTTTTAAAGCTAAACAATATTTTCTCCCATCACTTGTCAACATTTAGTGGCATCCATTGTTGTTCCTTTGCCACACTGCTTCATAGGGATCTGGATCGGACCAATTGTAAAAAAAAGTGCACTTTAAGATGAAGCAGCTTTTGGAAAGAGAACAGCACATTCTGGGCACGTTACAAGAACTCCAAGGCAAGAAAGTCTTTCTTTTTATTTAAAGTTAAAGTCATTGGGGATTGGCTTCATGATTTGTAAGGGGTGATGTAATGGAAAAAATCTGACTCTTTAATCTCTCACTGCTGGGTAGATTCACCTTCTAGCTTATCCTTAGTTAAATGAATTGTAAATCAATTCCCTGCCTTACTGCCATACTTACTACAAAAGCATTTTACTACCTTGTCTTTTTTACCTTTGATCCCAGCGACAAATCTGTAAATATTTTTCCTTCTTCTCTGCCTAACAGATTTGCCACCTCATTGACTGACTGACCTTGGACTGCCTCCGCTCCCCCAACTCTCACTATGACTCTCCTCTTCCATCACCACCTTCCTTCTTGCCTAGTGTAGCCTCCATTTCTCCAACCTAGTAGACTTCCTCATACTCACATTGTGCTCCTTTGACCCAGACAAAGACATACATGCTAAGATCATCTTCCTTGCCCCGTGCTTTGAGCATGGCACACACCTCTCTAAATCTCTCCACTGGCTGATCTTCTTCGGCTGCATCAGATTCAAGCTTGGCTCAAGGCCTTTTAAAACTCTGCTTCTACTTACTTATTTTTATCATGCAACCTAATGCCCATTTGACACCACCAGCTCTTCCAACCTCAACCCTGTTTACCCATTTCTCCCAGAGTCATTTCCATGCTTTTTTCTATCCAGCCTTTTAAACAAAGAAAGCTGTCCCTAACTGGTCTGAAGGCTACTACCATCTCCTCCTACAAAACTTACTCAAGATAGTTAAGTCCCAGGCAGACTGCGAAGAGCTACAAAAGGATATCTCAGAACTAGGTGACTGGGCAATAAAATGGCAGATGAAATTCAAGGTTGATAAATGCAAAGTAATGCACATTGGAAAACATAATCCCAACTATACATATAAAATGATGGGGTCTAAATTACCTGGTGCCAATCAAGAAAGATATCTTGGAGTCATTGTGGATGGTTTTCTCAAAACATATAGTCAGTGTGCAGCGGCACTCAAAAAAGTGAACAGAACATTGGGCATCATTACAAAAGGGATAGATAATAAAACAGAAAATATCTTATTGCCTTTATATAAATCCATAGTACACTCACATCTTGATGCATGTAGATGTGGTCACCCCATCTCAAAAAAGATATATTGGACTTGGAAAAGGTTCAGAAAAGGGCAACAAAAATTATTTGTGGTATGGAACGGCTTCTGTATGAGGAGATATTAATAAGACTGGGACTTTTCAGCTTGGAAAAGAGATGACTAAGGGGGGATATGATAGAGGTCTATAAAATCATGACTGGATTGGAGAAAGTAAAAAGGGAAATGTTATTTACTCCTTCTCATAAGACAAGAACTAGGGGGTCAGCAAATGAAATTAATAGGCAGCAGGCTTAAAATAAATAAAAGGAAGTATTTCTTCACACAACGCACAGTCAACCTGTGGAACTCTTCACCAGAGGATGTTGTGAAGGCCAAGACTATAACAGGGTTCAAAAAAGAACTAGATAAGTTCATGGAGGATAGGTCCATCAATGGCTATTAGCCAGGATGGACAGGGATGGTGTCCCTTGCCTCTGTTTGCCAGAAGCTGGGAATGAATGACAGGGAATGGATCACTTGATGGTTACCTGTTCTGTTCATTCCCTCTGGGGCACCAGGTATTGGCCACTGTCAGTAGACAGGATACTGGGCTAGATGGACCTTTGGTCTGACTCAGTATGGCCATTCTTATGTTCTTGTGTCCTCCTTCAAATCCCTCCTTAAGAGCACATTTACCAAGAGGTTAGGTGGAAGAACAAGGGGATCATTTATACTTACAAACCTGAAACAAAAACCTTTCTGGACCTGATTCTCATTTATCCCAGAGCCCCTTTACACCCCCTCTAGCCTGTAAAGGACACTTAAAGGGTGTGAATTACATCACTCATTCATAGTCATGTGGAAATTATTCATCATTATTTGCAGTATGGTAGAACCCACAATGTGCTAGTGCTGTCCGTGCATATTGGAGTGTATTCCACTCCCGTCCACTTTAAGGCCTCTTTACACTGCCACTGGGATCTAAAGGGGCCTTAATATAAATGAGGATCAGTTCCTGTATGTCCCGCTCCCTCACCTTTTACCTGCTGCTTGTCTTCTTAAACTATAAACCCTTCAGAGCAGGGCCTGTGCACTCCTATATGCACAGACTGCACCTAGCATGGGATTTGGGCTCTGTATGTGCAAAGAATGGGTAATAGAAATAAGAATAGGCTTTCCTCTGGCTTTGGTGCTTGTTGCTAATTGAGCTGCATTATTCAACTGTTGGTCATGTGGCATCTCAAAAGAGAGAAAAATACTTTGCCTGTGTTTGGCTTTGCTTTCCAATCTTCATAGTGTGCATGGGCTACAATCCATGTATGTGAATGGGGTGCAGTATATTTCACACCTACTACTTTCATTTCTCTGAATTCTCTCACATGGTTCAGAGAAGTTTGTTTTCTAAATAAGCAGTAAAAGTGAAAAGGGATGTTGCTTTTGCTCTCCCCCTCCCCCCACCCCCATCAGCTTAGTGGACTAGCTTTTTTTATGCTCAGTCATTATCCATTTCTCACTTGTGAACCTGTCCTGGTAAACACTTTTTCCTCTGCTAGATGGGGGGCAGCAGGGTTGCAGGGGAGATGTAGAAAGCTGAACACTCTCAGCCCAAGTTAATGGCAAAAGCTCATTATCTGTAGCCATTTGCCCTTGCCTTTTACTGTACTTCTGTGAAAATCAAGAAATGTGTAGAAACATCCGCATGTCAGAGAACAATTCCAATGATAACGTGGCAGCCACATACTCTGTTATGGATTAAACTTTTTCAATACCCAGGTCAAAGAATGCAACTTTTGGCAACAGCGACCGGACAACTGAGCAGAAGAAAATAAAGGGTGAGAAAAGAAAAAAGTAACAAAAGTGGAAAGAGAAGAAAGGTAGCAGAAAGATGAGAGTCATCCAGAGGAGGCAGAAGATCACTGTGTGACAGAGGAAGCTGGGGAGCAGAACCCCAGGGAAATAAACCCTACTTTGCTTTGCCTACACTTTCTAATATACCACCCAAGCCAGTAAAAGATACCATTTGTGTGCGCCATTCAAGGATCGCTGCTTTATGAAAAATTGACTCAGGATGTTAATCATCTTTACTCAATAAAAACAATGTGCACAAATATAAGAGTGCAACTCCCTTTGAAATCAATGGGCATTGCATCTATCTAACAGAGAGTGAAAGCTGGCCCAAGGTCTCACTTTGAAGGGGATAATGTTGGAACTGCCCCTGTCTTAATGTATTCATTTATATAGGATTCTAAATCCTTAACTTCTCAAACAGCTATTTGGAGACACAGAAACATATGATTTGCTATACTGGCTCAGACCATTGGTCTGAATCAATCCAGCATCCTGTCTCCAGCAGTGGCCACTAATTGTGTTCAGAGGAAGGTGAGAAACACCTACAATGCACCTAGACAATTGTACAATGCTCTCATGCAGGAAAAATGCCTTCCTGATTCCTGTGGCAATCAGCTTGTGACCTGAAGCATGAGATTTTGTTACCCCTAGCTCAGTACATACAACTTCAGAAGCTATTAATGTTCATAAAGTTATTTAGTATTTTTTGAAAGTCAGTCACCATATTTAACTTGATGACCCCCTGTGGAACAGACTATGTGCTCTGTGAACTGCTATGTCTTTGTATTGGGTCTAAATTTACCAGTCATTAATTTCATCAAATGACCCCTTCTTCATATCTGGATTTCTGTATTTATGAAATGAAATGTGTTGGTGGTTTAGAAATAGCCTTCCCACCTCCTCAGGATCCACCATAAAAGAAAGCCAACCTTGGGAGGTGAGTGTAGTAAGGCAAACATTCACATGAGGAAGAACTGTTTCCTGACTTCCTACAAACAGCTGCACACACATTAAAATCAGTGAACCCAATTCTTCTCTGCAGCAGGACTAGCCTAATAAGAAACATACTTTTGCCAGCTGGGTAAAATGGGTCAGTAGCCAGAAAATTAGCATTTCACCTCTGGGCCTTCACTCAGGTCTGCAGTGCACTTGCATACAACCAAACTGCTGATTTACTCAGGGATCCTGGTTATGAAAATGGCCTGCAAAGTGACAGGCAGTCTGAAGGCTAGCAGGACTGAACTGCTTTGGTCACTCTGAGGTGCGTGCGCAAGAGAGAGAGAGAGAGCTCACTGCTGGCTAGGCCTGAGGTCTTTTTCAATAAAGCACAGGGCCATCTGTGTATAAGTACTGTAACTTCAGTTGCTAGTCCTTTTTGTTTCCTATTCTTCATATGGGGACAGGTAGTCCTTCCTGCAGAAAAATCAATGGGAAGGATCCAAGGAAAAGGATAATTCTGCAAAGTTTCCTACACAAAGTTTTTCCAGCTCATTCCATTATGGAGGGGAAGTGTTTGCAAACCATACAGAAGGTAACCCTTCTGCTGGGTGGTGTCAGCAGCAGCAAGGGCCAGGTTCAATAGGTTCCTCTTAACATTACAAAACAAAACTGGCTTGAATCCACACCCTGAAACCTGGGAAACTAACCGCCTCTCTGGGCACCTCTAATAAGTTGTGTTCAGAAGAGTTCATCTTCAGCCTCGGGGTGGGGGGGGGGGGCGAGTGATACCTCCACTGCTGCTGGTATGCTGCCACTGCCCACTGCTGTTGCTGCCACCTCTGCTGCCAGCTGCTGTCCCCTCTGCTGTGTTCTTGGTCTGGTCCAGTTCTACAGTGCCACCACCCCCTAGCTCAGCTGTGAGTAATCAGAGTTCTAGGCTTTGCTGGGTCGGAGGCACCTTTGATGGTGCTGCTGCTAATTCTCTTACCACTCTGCCTGTCGTTGCGATGCCATGTTCTGAGGCTCCGCCATCTGGCCCAGTTCTTCGTGATTTCAGCTCTTAGTGAGTTACCGACACAGAGGGCAACCTCACTGCCACAGCCTCCTCTACATAGTCTTTCGTCAGAAAACTGTCCTCAGCACCACACCTCAGGCTCAGCCCCCTCGACCACATTATCGTCGATTTCAGCTCGAGCAGTCTCTGAGGTGAGGCTGATCCCAATCAGCTCTGGCTTTAAACACTGGCAGGGAAGAGTCAAGCAGCATGCAGTACCCTTAAACAGAGGCCTCACTCCAAATAGGAACAGGACCGATAACAACACCGCCACCGTGGCCACATTCCTTCGGCTAGGGCATTTGAAGACTCTATTGCCAGCACATATTTATAATTTTTCATAATTCTAGACCCATCTCTGGCAGGGTGCAGAACCTTAGGCCATGTCTACGCTGTGGGTGCTACAGTGGCACATCTACAGAGCTGCCGCTGTGCCGCCCTAGTGCCATAGTGTAGATGCTGCCTACAGTGATGGAAGGGGTTTTTCCATCACTGTGGGAAACCACTTCTCTAAGCAACGCTCCTTCATTGACCTAGCCATGATTATACAGAGGGTTAGGTCGCCATAGCTGCAGCTCCCAGGGATGTGGATTTTTCACACCCCTGAGTGCCCTAGCTATGTTGACCTAACTTTTAAGCGTAGACCAGGCATCAGTGAACCTTGTGGTGAACCTGGATTACGTATCAAGTTTGAAGTGTAACATGAGACTAGGCAAATCTTCCTTGGCTTCAATTTTTGCAGTGAATATTCTATTTAACTCTAAGCCTTAGGGTCTGATCCTACTACCACTGAAATCAATGGCAAAACTCTAGCTGATTTCAACAGGTGCAGGATCAAATCCCCAGATATGGTACTGTACACCTTGGGAAAGTAAGCTATAACAATAAACCAAGTTGCTGTTGAGTTCACAATTCAGACCTATTAACAGGGTTAAGGAAGAGCTTTATCTGAGCTGTTGTTTCAATCATTTCCTGCATCTCTAAGTGGAACAGATACTATTAGGTACTTTGAAGAAATCATTTGATTTTAAAATCTGAGTGGCATATTCTAAATTAATTCTTGAAGAGCTGAAGAAAACTGAGGCTGGCGAGAGCCACATTGCATTTATGACTTATGCGGACGCAATAATCATTCTCTTTGGATATCGCTGAAAATAATGGCAACTCTTTAAAGTAAGTGCTGTACAACTATGCGTTTTCATTAATGGTAATGGGATAGTTGAGATATATTTAAAGCATGCCAGCTGAATATTAAAAGCATGTTTATTAAATATTAATACTTATGTAAGGGATACATATTTTTAAACCTAGCAAACCTGTTTTTAATAATCAAATGGCATTCAATTAGCTAAGAATAATGGTCCTTTTAAATCAAAATTAAATGCATATTGGAGACATTTATTTCAAGCTGTCATTGAAAGATTTTTTAGCTAAGGGCACCAACATTTCCACATAGAACTATAGGAGTAACTATATACACTTATTTTTCTTGCTCCACACTGAGGAAAACCCTGATTGGTGTATTTAAATATGTCATGTTAGATTAATAGCCTCTCTTTTTTAGATGCCCAAAATGTGTTTCCCCCTGTGTTTGCCTTTATTAAAAGGCATCAGTGATATCTCCTGTTAAAAGACCGACACACTGATGATTCATAAAAGTTTTAAAAATAAGGGTTTGAAGAGCATACATTAAAGTATACACTAAAGTAATGTACACAGCATACATTAAAGTAATAAGTTTATATTAATAAGTTCCTTCATCATGATAGGTCTGTGACCCTAAAACCACCCCAAAGCCAAGGGGTAAGTGGATCCCTATTATCTAACAGTGAGCCTCACTTGCGTGATCAGCTGAGTGTACCCCAACTCACTGTTGTCATAATCTGTATCTAACAGGGGTCACGTAAGTTCTCATATGCAAACTGGTAACATGCTAGTCATTATATTATTGTGTGGTGGAAGTATGGGTGATGTATGAAAATTATAAATATGTGCTGGCAATATGTTCTTAAAATGTGTTTAGCAGGTAGGGCTTAAGTCATCCCACCCTAGACAAAGGAAGGCGGTTCTGCCTGCTTGAATGTGTCTCCAATGTAAATTGAGCAAAGAGAGACAATTTACATTTACATATAAGATAAAGTCATCAAGCTACCACATGGGAAAGAAAGCCACTTAATTATTTCGACATGGGGAGGAGACTGCAAAAATGACCATGTATCGGCTCACAGCATGCTGAGCCCCGAGGACGGCTTGCTGACTCTGAAAACGAAGAAAAAACGCTGAGGATATAAGCAGAGAGTAAAAGCCATTTGAGCACTGTCACGCTGTCTGGAGTGGCTCGCAAGTGAGAATACCAGCCTCAGGGCAGACTGTTAAGAAGCAGAGCACAAACCCCAAACTGGTTCTGTACTTAGAGTTCACCAACCAAGCGTCCCAAGCTCACAAAGAGTTTGGCAGATGATACTGTATTCCACATATAGGGATCACTTGCTGCCCTGAAATATAGTCATCTCTGCAGTAGAATATGGGAGTCATTCTGCACCAGCAACACTGCATGTCAGATTTTTAGGGGAAGGAATTGAAGAATAACTTCTCCAGTTGAAATGTTGGGGGTTTGGGAAGTGCTATTCAGTGTGAGACAGGGTTTCAGAACCCAAGGGCTTGTCTCCACTTACCCGTGGATCGACACTTGGTGATCAGTCCACTGGGGGTTGTTTTAGCAGGTCTAAATCGCTCTCCCATTGACTCCAGTATTCCTCCGGAACAAGAAGCATCAGGTAAGTCAATGGGAGAGTATAACTGCCCCCATTTCACAGGTTGGGGACTGAGGCACATCATAGCTAAGTATCTTGTACAAGGACATACAGGAAGCCTGTGGCAGAGTGAGAAGTTGAACGTGGGTCTCTCAAGTCCAAGGCTAATACCCTAACCATTAGGCAATCCATCCCCTTTTTCTCAACACACAGCACCCTCAGCATAGTGTTACCATTTTGAATGTGTGCTTCGGAAAGGAGGCGGGAGGTAGCCAAATGGTGATTCTGAGCTTTGGAGAGCAGTAACACCCTGAGATCTCAAGCTGCAGGCTTCAGTTCAACAGTGAGTTCTGTTGGGGTTGCAGCTAAAAAAAATAATAGAATTGCTTGTTGAGACCTGATACAGAGAAGAACATAGCTGTGGAGAATGCAGGAACCACCACCACACAGCCATGGCCTACCCCAAAGGGAGCCTTCTTCAGATAAAGGTGGAGCCATGTTTGCAGGGCAGCATGAGGAATCTTGCACCGCCACGGCTCGTTCTTACCCTTTTTTTCGTATAAGCGGAGGAGTACCATTTTTAGCGCTGTCAGTCTGACAGCCTTACCAAAAACCGAAATCACTTTATATAGAGCAATAATAATTAATAATTAATACTAAATAGGCATTGTGTGACTAAGGAGGTTGATCTTTCAGGACAGATAACTTTGTCCATCAGAAATCGATATTACTTTCATAACACAATATTTCAGTGCGGGAGCCCACTGAGACTGGAAAGTATCTTTTTCAAACCGTCTTGCATTCCTCAGCATCTCTGGCATGCCGTAATCCTTACCCTACCCACTGCCTGCAGCAACAAAATGCATTTTTTTTATAGACTAGGACCTTAAGAATGATAGCAATTGAGTGTTTATTATTGTCAAGTGACCTTGGACATAGGCCACATCCATTCACAAAGCAAAAAGAAGAGAATGCTCTTTCTTTTCTCTCTAGACGTGAAACAAATTATATGGGAAGAATAAAAACGAAGGTAATCAGTGAAAAATGAGCAATGTGGAAGCAAGGCTGCTGTCAAACTGTGTTTCTTGTCATCAGCTGTATGAAAGTGCAAGATAAGGCAGGGGAAAGTAATCCTCTGAAGCTGTGCAGGAAGTATTTATTTTGTCATATATAGAAGCGTTTGCCAGCATAACGAAAATTCAAAAGCATGTGATGTCCCAGTTCAGATTGCAAATGTCCATGGTAAACAACTGGAGGGTGCTGATAGCATATTGCACTACATGCATTCTTCACAATATCCTTGTATTGCTCATTTTAAAAGGAGAAAAACATTTCCTGTCTGGGTACATAACAGAAGAGGGCAAATGTTCTGGAATGACCTTAAGAGTAGGCAGGGTTTTTTAATGGGACTCAACACTATTAGTTTGGAATTCCATCTGGTAGCTTAGTCATGTTTTTGCCAAACACGTATGGAAAATCCTTTTCTAGAGCTCAGTAAGAAGAAAAACAATAACCCTGGACTCCTGACATTGTTCCTTTACATAGCTCTTCCATCTCACCCAGCAAATCCTGTTAACACTGATATACTTGCACAGCAATTGATAGAATGCTAAGTTCCAAAAAGACACCAGCAAAACTAATTGGCTTGGTGTTAGTTATGATATCTGAATCTTAGGGCCTTCTGGGAACTCAATACTTTCTACAGAGAGAGATCATTCTTGATGCAGAATCTGGTTATTAAAATTAGAGTAATACAAATCTTCATTTGCCTTTCTCCAAGTCATATATTGTACTGTATTGTATAATTGCATTATTTACTGAGCACCGAGAGTATGCTCAGCATTGTAGAAAAAATATAGGCAGCTACAGAGCTGGCTTGCAGTGAAAAGTGACATTGGCATAGCTTTGTGTGAAAAATCCACACCTCTGAGAGATGGAGTTAAACCAACCTAATCCCCAGTGTAGACAGTGCTAGGTTGACAGAAAACTTATTCTGCCTCTCGGAGAGCTGGAGTACCTATACCGATGGGAGAACCCTTCCTGTAGCTGTAGTAAGTTTTAAATGTAGATTTAGCCACAATCCTTGACCAAGGAGCTTTTATTCTAAGGCCTTGCTTGGACTAAAATAAAAGGGGACTTAGACTGAGTGTTGTAATGCCTAAATCTTAGGCACCTTTCTGTTGAGTAGAATTCATAACTCTGAGTTAGGCACCCAGGCTCCCCATACAATGCATGCAGGAGTTAGGTACCTAAAAAAGGGAGCTGCCTAAACTAGTCAACTGGAAATTCTGGGGAAAGGGGTCTGGCCTAAGCTCCAGCCCTCAAAGGGAGTTAGGTGCCTAATTCTGGGCCATTCATGGATTCACAGCCATGAATTATCTCCTGGAGTTAGGCACCTGTGCCAGGTTAGTGTTTTCATGAAAAGTGAGGAGGAGGAGGAAGTAAATGGTTGTGATGGTACCTATGCTCCACCCTTGGAATCTTTAGCAAGGGGTTGGAGCACTCATGTGGGAGACCCAAGTTTCACAGCAGGCAGGGCAAGGATTGTAGTGGGGTCTCATATCCTGGGGAGTGCTCTAACCACTGGACTAAAGGTTAGAAGGGGAGGGAAGGCATCCCCATTGTCCCCACCTCTTCCTCCTCAGGCTAAAGGTTAGGTGGATGGGAACTTTTCCCCCTCCTCCTCCCCGTTACCATCACCTCCTCCTCTGGCATTTTTTGTGCTGGTTTAGGGGTGCTCTGAGCACACCCATCAGATCAGTCCCTGAAGGCAAGATTAGAGGGGCGATCCATTGTGAGTTAGGTGCTGGACAGTGCCAGGACTAACGAGACTGTGTGCATGCCCAGCCAATGAAATTTAGGTGCTTCAGGGTCTTTAATGGTGGCAATGTAAGTGGCTAGGTTCTGGAGGCACCTCCAGCATTAGGCAACAGCTGATCAGGGGTTTTGTGAATGCCAGTGGCACCTAAATATTGGTTGTAGAGACCTAAAGGGGCAGTTAGGCATGTCTAAGTCCCCTAAGTGAATCCCACCCCATGTGTTTTTCAGACCTTCTAGTCAACACATTTTAATTAAGTGGTGTTTTATAGTGTGTTAACATTGAGAGTTGACAGTTTTAAACACTTTTGACAACATGTTCGCTGCTTGTGGTCAGCCTTAGAGAGAGCCTGGATTTTAAATAGGGTTTTTCTGTCAGAAACAATGAGCCAGATTCTGATCTCTCATCAGTTTGTCATTAACGTAACTCCATTGGCTTCAAAGGAGTGACTTCTGATCTACCTCTGTGTAAGTGCAAAGAGAATCAGGGCTCATGTTCTGATTGGATTTAAAAGTAGCACTTCCCACATGATTTCTGAAACAGAACAAATGCAAAGGACACACAGTGGGGATGATTCTCCTCTGACATCAGTGTAAACCAGAAATATCTCTATTAAGGTCAATAGAGTTACACTTCTGTGTTCTTAGTATAAGTGAGATCAGAATCTGGTTCATGGTAACCATTGTTAGTATAATTGAAACAAGGTGACACGCAATAGTGCTGTAGTTGTTGGCAAGATGGGTTCTGTCCTTTCGTGTATTTATCTGTGTAGTTTTGACTGTCTGCCTAGTGTCTTTTCTCATGCCACGTTTCATAATTACGTTAGTCCCTCTTTGTTTCTTTTTGTCTGATGAAACCCCTATGGAATGTTTCCCTTCAGTTTTGTTTTATGGCTGGGAAAGTTTGGTACATGATGGTGGTACATAAGGTCAGCCTCAGTGATCACCCTGGTCTCTTCTGGCCTTATGAACTATGAACTGTGTTTTACATGTCAGTATAGGACTGCCATTGTTTCTTTCTTTGGGACAAAACTGCACTCTCTGCTATAAACCTCTGGATGTATGTTTTATGTTTGGATCAGGTTCTGTTGGTCCAGTAAAAGATATTACCTCACCCACCTTGTTCTCTCATATCCTGGGACCGACATAGCTAGAAACACTGTAAACATGCTTTATGTTTGCAATTTTAAAAGTCAATGTAAACCATTGACAATGACTGTTATGCAAGCTACCAAAATTCTTCACTTAATTCTCCTGATATACATCTTCTTTTCTTTGAGTATTGACTAAGTTTTAGTGCTAATGAAAAGTGTTGCACTGCAAAAGGAGCAAAGTCATTAGGGCATCAGCAGTGAAAGCTTCTCCACGCTGCCCTGACAACAGCGTCATGTGCCTCCCCCCCCACACACACACACACTGCTCCAGCCTCTGCTTAAGTGCGTTGTTCAGTCATATGAATTTGGAGACTGGGTCTAGGCCCACCCAGAGTGCCGTGCCTGGAAGAAAGCAATATTGGCAGTGATGGCTTCAAGCAGATAGATGAGAAGACCCACCAGCAGCCCTCATGCTGCCCTTTGAAAGAATTCCCAAGGAACAATGGCAGGCTCCTTTTACACATTCTTTGCAGTGCCCTTCCCACCCCCTCCACCCCCCAGTACAGTCGTGGAAACTCTTAGCAGAAAGCAGTACAAGGAAGTACATGCACCTGCCATGCAGGAAACTGCTTGCCTGCTGCTCCTCTTCTCCGGTTCTTTTCGACCAAGCAATTCAGTCACATTCAACTCAGGCCTCCTCACAGAAATGGATGTCAGCTTGCCAGACCCAGTGCCCCCAGTCAGTACAGAGACTAAGCCCTCTTTCCCACAGAGCCCTCCAGGATAGGTGGTGGTTGATGTCTCTGAGCTGTGCTTAAGAAACAGTGGGGTGGAGGAGGGAGGACCCTTGTAGCACTTCCTCAGGCTATGTGGAAGGGTGCAGAAGGTCTCCTAAGACATAGCTACCCTGCAGCTGGGAGCGTGCCTCTCAGCACTGGTAGGTAGACGCACACTAGCTCTGCTCAAGATAGCATGCTAAAAATAGCAGTATGCACATTGCATCAGTGTCGACGGCTCCAGCTAGCCACCCAAGTACAGACCCATGGGGTCAGGCAAGCTTGTCTGCTGTGTCTATCTACCCGGGCTGGAAGGCACACTCTGAACTGCAGTGTAGACACACTCCAACAGTCTGGGCAGAGAACAGCCCCAGTTTCTGCCTCCCACTAACAGTGATCCGCCTTTATGCAAGAAATCTGCTGTTGTTGCTGAGTCCCATCACAACTTTCAGAAGCAAAAGGAAAAATTTCTCAGGTGCAAGGAGTGGGGCCTTGGGAGCAGTTGGGTGGGGCTGGAGAGGTGGTGGGAAGGATGGAGAGAGCGGTGGGAGAATGAGGGCTCAGAGAGATGGAAGAGGAGATGAAAGTGGTAGGGCGCAGTAGGAGTTCCTGTGTATCATTTTATTTTTATCTTATTTGTCTGAAATCCATTTCCCAACAACATTTGCAGTGGCTGCCCATGAGCACATTCTCCAGGCCTGTTTGATCATTTCTTCTCTGGTGAGACAGCCAGTAAAGATCAAGAATTGTTACTGTGTGATGTAGATACTTGTCCAGAAGAAACTGAACTGAAACCACTGACTGAAACCACTAACCAAGGCCATCAGGCAGCCTTTACTTTTATCTACCTTTGAGTGGTGAAAGAGTCTCGGCAACAACTTAGAGGACAGATGTTCCATATCCCATTGCTTTAATAATAATTAATAATAGGTCTAAGTGTGAAGCTCTTTCGTCAAGCAAAATGCCTTTAAAAATGGAGTAAAAACTAAGAAAGAACTTTAGGATGTAGCTGTGAAATAGCTATTTAGTGCTAGATTCATAAAAGAATGTAGGTGCTTGACTCCTACTTTAGGTGTCTAAATCCCAGAACCAGGCCCCAATGGGATCATAAAACCCCCTGCTCAGCAGCCCTTGAACTTTAGAGGTGTCTAAACTCGCTCGGCACTTACATTTTTGCAGTAAAAGTTCTCTAGGTGCTTATGTGTCTGCCTCAGAGCATGCAAACTGCTGCACCACTTTAGGCATCCAGATACCTAAGCCCCATAGAGATGCACAAATCCTGGGAAGATAGGCATTCCTCCACCTAACTTGCCTGTGGGGCCTGATCTGGTAAGCAGGCTCAAAGTTCACTTATTGGATCAGGCCTCCAGAGGCAAGCTTACACAAATAGCCAGGGAGGGAGACGAGGAGGGCCTCCCTCATAACTTGTGGTTAGGATACTGGCATAGGCATAGTGGTTAGGATACTGAGGTGGGAGACCTATGGTTCAGGTCTGCTCTCAACCTGAGGTGGGAGAAGGGATCTGAATAGGGATTTGCTACCTCTCAGATGAGTGCCCTAATCACTGGGCTATGGGATAGTTTGTGAATAATGAAAGAGTCATTGGGCCAGAGACAGAGCACAAGCACACGAATGACTCTGTAGCCTGCAGGTTAGAGCACGCATATGGGAGACCAAGGATCCAGTCCCCCTGCTCCAATTACTTTTTAAATTTTTGATTCACAGTAGAATAGCTTCAACATGAAAGACTGAGGAAGCTCCACATCAGAATCAAAGTAGCAGGAGATCCCAAATTCCCTGAGAGAAGTGGGACTTTAGCACATATCCCTTGCCTTGGCATCTCCCATTGGATAGATTAAGTGAGAGGTCATCTCTTTCTCCCCATTCATTGTACAGGGAGCTTAGCTGCCTAACTCAGGCTTTGTGAATTCCAGTGATTTTCTAAGTGCCTAAAAGTTAGGTATGGTGATGCTCAGCATCACAAAATCTAAATTCCTTTGTGAATCTAGCCCTTTGTGCCTGGAGGGGGCTGAGAGCCTGTAGTTCCCACTGACGTCAATTGAAATGGAGGGTGCGCGGTACTTCGCAATGTCAAACCCATACTTCGCACCGACATGATGAACTTTGCGTTTAGAACGAGATCTTCTTAAACTGTTTACAAACATAAATATCATTACCAATCCCTTGTCCTGTCTAGTCTCCTGTGACTCCGAGGATTTAGCTAATCACTTGCCCAGTATAGTTTTTCAAAACAAATACATGTTTGAGTGACATTCACAGAAGCAGCTGACAAAGGTCACCAATTATGTTTTTAACTCATAAGTCAAACCCACTGTCTCTCCTCAAAGAAAAAACAAACAAAAACCACTTTACTCTTTGGCTGAGCTTTTTGGTGCCAAGTTTCATCGCAGAGAGAATATTTGCAGCTGAGCCAGAACCCCCTGAAAAGGGCGTGATAGTGGAAATGCTGGCACCTCTCTCACTCGTAAGGCACAACCTATCACCACTGTAATAAGTGCATGGAAAGAATGATAATTATGGAATCAGCTATTAATTTTTCAAAGAGCTTAACATTGTTTCCATAAACTGCTATTATCATCTTACCAGTGTGGAGCGACAGAACATGGCATGTTCCTAATTGTGGGCCAGATTCTACAGCCTTTACTCATGCTGAATAGTACTTACTCATGGCTAGCAGTCCCATCCATTTCAATAGGACCTGCTGGTCTGAGTAAGTACTTCTCAGCTGGAGCAAGGGAGGTAGAATGTGGCCCTATATTAATAGGCACTTAGTGGCATGCTGTCTGTATTTAACTTTATGCCCAATTTAGAATAAGCAGCATGAATGAAGAATGGTTTGAAGTGAGGGGATGCTGTGTAGAACTGTTCATTCTGCATCAGTATCCCATTAACAAATTAGTCAAAACTAGGCACTGTAGCCACATTGTCCTTCAAGTGACCAGTAAAGGGAAAGAGACACAGGGATAGCATTTAAGATTCTTTCCTTTCCTTTCTTTTATTTTCTCCTGGAAAGAAAAAAAATGGTTTGATATAGGGCTCTATCCAGCCAAAAATACATACTTGCTGTGCAGCAAGCCAAACTCTTTAGGAGGAAGATCAGCTTGCTACACAAGCCCATAGGGAAAAATCAAATAATCCAGGGAAGGGAGTTGCAGGACTGAGGATAAGGGAAAGGACCCAGGGCCAGATTAAGCCTGAGGTCTAGGCTTGTGGCTAGGGTCTAAGTGCCTGGGTATGTGATTGCATTAGAATCTTAGCTTTCTTTTTTTCTGAGAGTACATTTTTTGCTTTTGGGGTGATGAAGAAAGAAGCTTGAACATGTGACTCGATGTTTCAATATCTGCCTGCATCTGCAGACAGCCTGAAACAATAACTCTGAGAGGGGCATCTTGATGGTGTGTTAATTCTAAGAGCCACTGGTCAGTGGGCAGAAGGTAGGGTCCCCACTGCCATTCCTGGGGTACATTAACACTAGCGACCGTATGTGTCCATGTGCGTGGTTGTGCTATAATCCCCCTGCTGGCCACACCTAAACCCCAGAAACACCTGTCTGAAGGTAAGTAGAGTGCAAGGAAGCTAGCATGTCTGAGGGGTGTGAGTAGGTATGCACCTCAGGATGTGGCATGGGCCTGTACCTGCGCTAGTATGCAGTGTGGGGGAGGGGTAAGGGTGTGTACCAGGTCTTGAGTTTCAATAGTCCTCCCCCGCATTCTCACAGAGCACTGAACCCTTTTCTTCCTGATCCTTTTCCTGTTCCCCTTGTAGTAGCAAGTTGCGCTGACCTGATCAGAACAAGAGTGCAGCAGAAAGCTGATCAGTACAGGTGAATGTGGATGTTCCGAGAGCAGCCACGTGGTCCATGGACCACTCCCACCAGTCACCCCCAGGTGCTGATCAGTGTGTGGTCATAGTGTACCATTCTCCATGACTTCCCCCCAAACAGCAGGAATATACACCTTTACCGGGAAATTTCATGGAGGCTGGAGCAGGTGGGCATTGAGTGGACTCTGACTCAGTGCCTGGAATGCATCAAGCCCCTGAGGCTCCTGTACGGGAAGGCATAAGACTCAAACAATCACTCCAGGAGGGCTCACCATACCTGCCCCATCTGTGACAAGGAGGTCCGGCTGCTGTCAAGAGTTCCCAGTACAGAGTCTGAAGTGGCTCACGACTCCCTTCTCAACCCCACCAGAGCAAGAAGGAAGTAGGGAGGATGTCCGGGGAAACCTAGAAGACAAGGAGCATATAATTTTGTACCTCTACCTGGAGTAGCTAGTTGCCCTTAACAAACTCAAGGGCCCCAACCCACAGCAGGCTGACAAGTTACTGTGGACCCCCTCATACACCCTTATTGCCTCTTGCTCCCGTGCTCCATTGCTGATTTTAAGCCCAGGCCTTGCTCCACTCCACCTCAAAATGGTCCCCAAGCAAGACATGGCTATAAATCTATATGATTTTATTGATTTCTGATTAACCACTTTAATGCATTTAGCTGAAGCTATGTCTTAAAAACACGTTATTAATGAAAAATCTTTATACCCCTGTGTCTGTGCATTTCTCAGCCAGTAATGAGGCTACAATGGTCCCAGGACCGCGTGGACCAGCGAAGGAAGATGCAGGTTAGAAAGGTACTGGTTGGGAATGGGACAATTGTAGAAAACTTTTAGTGGTTTGTCTATAGTTAGTAAAAGCTCTCTTTTGTCCCTTGGAAGATTACACAGTTTCAGTACTTCTATCACCTCTGCCCTGATCTTACCATCTCCTTACAAACAGGAGCCAAGCAGAATTGCGGGGTAGTGAAGCGGGTTAGGTACAGCAAAGGGAACACTTTGGTTGTCTGAGGAACAGTTAGTCACAGCAATCTTTTCTCCCTTGGAAGATTACAAAATTTTAAACATCCCTATCCCCGGTGTCTGGCCTCTCCCCACACTGAGCCATTCTGTGCATGCCAGGGGAAATGGAGGTGGAGGAAGGAGCAGATCTGGCAGCTGGACAAACACAGTGCAGTATGTCTTTGCAGTGGAGATGCGAGGGGCTTGTGGCACTGATCTGAAAGTTCAGGGAGCCAAATAAAGTTGTGGTGTTTTCTTTCTTTCCTTGTCCCTTTCACTGTTGTTAGGCAAGCACAGGGGCAGGATTTTCTGGTGATGGTGTGTGTGGGTGGGGTGGAGAACATCTCCCTTTGCACAGAAACTCCATATGCTAGCTGAGAATAGAGTCAATTTCCAGTCAAATTGTCTCCCAGTCCTGTAAGCATATTTCAGCACATTTCTGGAGTAGCTGGGTGTTGAGGTTCAAGACCACTGCAAATCTGCTCGGTCCACTTTCATAGCTGACCTAACTGCTCCATTCAGCAATACATGGAGGGATAACCATTAGCTGAAACATCTCTCTGGCATAGATTGCTGGAACACCTCCACAAGACTGGAAAGCCAAATCTCTTTTCCATTCTGGTACCTTGAAAATTGCTATGTTATCAAAACGTTGTCCGGGTTTTAAAGAAGAAACTGCTAACTGATAACGTAGCCTCTGGAAGGAACTGCCAACCTGCACTTTGAGACTCACTTAACATTTTAAATTTTTAAAAACATCAGTACATTTATCTTACCATTAGTAGCCTGTGCTCCCGCCTCAAGAGCTGCAAAAATTATCTGAGAACTAAGGATTGTCAAACAGTTGCATTCCTGAAATACTGAAAAGTATCAAAATTGTGGTCTTCCACAGCAAAGTTGTGTTATATGTGGGATTTCTCAGCGTCTTCCAAGGAAAACAAAAATGTAATGCTCCCTGTCACAGTTCAAGGCAACTGCACCTGTATTCTCCCTCAATGGTCCAGCAAGGGCAACCACTGTAAGCTTCCAATGCCCCAGAAATGGCCTCTCTTGCGTGGAGACATGCATCTCTCTCCCTTCTGACTGTGGTAGTTCCTTGCCTTCACTGTGATATTCCCCAGCAAAAAACAAGCTACCTAAACAAGCTTCTTTTATTTTCTCTTCAGAGACAGTTAACAGTGTATTTACCACAGTTAATTTACCAGACCCCTCAGTCTATGAAAGCACATTTAATCCTTAAGGTAAAAGCAAGAGAAAAAACATTTTAAAAACAATAAAAGACCTGACACACATGCTAATAGGCTTACCAGAGATCACCCCAACTCCAACATGGGCTCTGGAAGGAGACCAGTCCTTCAAACCTCGACCAGGGGTTTTCCTGTGCTTTCCAGTTCATAACATCCTTTGCTCAGAACAAGAATACAGTCTGATGGGACCACTGTAGGCCAAAGTCCTTCAACCCTTCCCTAAGGATTGGAGCCCTCTGTGAACCAGAGGTCTTGTGCATTTGCTGGATCAGAAAGAAAGCCCTGAGTCAATTTACCACTAGGCTATTTATTCAAAAATCCTTTCTTTGTCTGTTGGTCCCTGGAGAATCCAGTCTGAATTAGTTTAAGCAAACCCCTTTGAGGGAGGGGGCAATGCTTCTGTGGAGGTGTTACAACCTGAGTGACTTTGATTAATCACCCTTCATTGTTCTCAGTTCCTGGAGGAGCCGTATTCACCCTTCCCATGGAAATACTTACAATCTCTTGCACACAATAACACACAAACAATTGCCTCTGTAATACAATGGACCCCTAAGGTATTAAACCTTAGTAGTTCACATGCAGAAAATCCACACACAATTCAAGTAACAATACAAGCATCTGCTACTATCCAGTTCATGTGCTGTGAATTGTGGGTTCCATTCCTGAACTTGAAAAATCTGATGTTCATTATAAGAAGGAAGGAGGGAGACGCAAGGAGGAAGGAGGGGACACAACTTGAGGAAACTACAACTAAACCCTTAGCTCCCTAACAGTCGCTAAGTGCATTTGGTAGCACTGACACTGAGCAGTTAAAAAAAAAAGAATGAGTGCATACAAAGTAAATGTTGCTATAGGCACTAAGAGAGACTGAATGCTCCCAATAACAGAGGTTTGTAAACAGTGAATTACGAAGACTAAAGCACTGCGTAATGACCACATTACAACTCTGCCGCCACTCTTCACAGCACAAACTCAGCCATAAGGTGATAACCCCATGGAGCTGCCCTGTTATAATTGTCTTTAATGTATGAATTGTCACAAGAATGAATGGCTAATTTTTTTTTTGCTGCAGGGAAACAGAATCCTCACACAGGAATGTAGCCCCACAAGATTGTGCCAATGCCCCCTCATGTGCATTTCCAGCAGCTCTAGAGAGTGTCAAGATGTCGCTCAGCACAACTGTGTCATCCTCTGCCTTCCTGCTGTGAACGTGTGGACATATGTCATCTCTGTTTTCCCTTGTCCTCGGTGAACCAGGACTAGTGTGCATGTGGGTGGAACCCAGCTGCCTGTACAAAGTTTGTAAACCTGACTTGTCCTGAGCCAACCTGGTATGGAAGCACTCCCCTTTACCCTCACAAGCAGTAGGTGACAATTATACAAACTGTATTTGCCATTTTGACATCTAGACAGGTGTATAGGCAGCAACAATGAGAGTTCCGTCTACCAAATGACCACTCCATAACCATTCCACACCTACTGAGTTTATAAGTGAATTTCCTTTTCCCATGGACATGGGATGTTGGGATACAGTTTCATGAGCTGAGTTAGGAATGGATATTTGGGGTCCCCCAAAATAGCAATTGGCACAGCCACACCATACAGAACAATACTGTATCTGAGGAATACTTTTCTCCGTACAAGTACTATCCTGATCTCCTCAACATCCTGGAGTCATCAGCCTTCCTGGTGTTTCTTATGCCTGTATTCATGAATCTGCCTCTGGTCCACTAAGTCTTGCAGAACAAGAGGATAATAACCTCTTTGACTCCACTGTATAAACATTTGTCCCACAATAAGGCACAGGAACAGAACCACATCATCATCCAATTGCTCCATGTCTTCCACCCAGTTTGGCAGGGAATTACAGTGTAGGGAGATGTGATCAGGAACTGCCATTAGGAAATGTGTGACGGCAGGAGACAGTACTAACAATACTCAGCAAAGTGTTTCCTAGAGTGTCTCCCAGTTCATGCAGAACCCTGGGATACCATCCATAAAATGGTTACACTCATGTCACATAACAGCAGCAGTGCAAATGCGGGTATATATGTGTACAAAGTGTTACACTCATGTCCAGCACATCATATTTGGACACTTGGCATGGGAATAGGGAACATGCATGAGAATGTCCACTGTCTAGTCACCGAGAATGCTCACCAGTGGAGGTAAGAAGGGGCCCCCATCCCACCACTGCTGCCTCTCTGGGAGGGGAGGAGGCCCCCAAGCCAGGCAGTGGGGACAGAACCATGGTGGCTTCCCATGTCATGGTGTGCTTAGGGCCCTAAATTGCCTGAACCTGATCCTGCATGCCTCAGCACACCCCAGTTCCCTGGTCTGGGTTGGATCCACCCTTTGTCTGCTGGGGACACTGAAGAAAGGCCTTTGCACTGACAGAAGAGAAGAGGGACCCAAGCCTACATTTTAGTAATAACAAGTACTCTAGTTTGAGTTGTGGAGGGGCTGGCAGACCTCCCACCCTCAGTAACTGGGAAAAGGCAGGGGAGGGAATCAGTTTTCGGGAAGGGTCCTATTATTTGAGATAGGGTCTCCTCTCCTCTCCTCTTTTCTTCTTATCAGCTTTGACAGGCAAAATCTTTAGCCTGATGGACCCCATCCCTTTTCTCCCTAGCTGAGCTCCACTTCAGAGTCCTCAGTGCAAGGCCATGTTATCTTTATCCAGCAAACCACTTTAGCACATGCTTAATTTTAAGCATGTGAGTCATCCCCCTAAAGTCTATGGGATGATTCACATGCTGTGCTGGAGCAGGACAGATAGGGCTAAGGTACCTAGGCCCTTTACCTATCTGCATCTTTAGGTGCCCAAACATCTTTAATAATCTGCCCCAGAGTACGCAGCACCTTAGAGGATATATATAAAACAAATATTTATTCTACCCCAGCATGAAGGTGCTAGACAGTGCAGATGAACCCCACACCTCAAAGTTCAGATCTGGATCTAGATTTCAGACTCCCCACAGCTCTATGATGTCTGGATCGGTGGTTTTGGGATAGGCTCCTTTCTATTAGAAAGTCCACAGAAGTAGCAGCATAGCACTTTGAGTCCGCTCACCAAGGTAACTGAAAAATGTGTGATTCTTTTTATAAAACAGTTTTCTTGCTGTATCTGTTTTCAGCAGAGGTCCATTAACGGGAATACTATTTATGGCAGTGAAGTAAGTGTGTGCTGAGAGTCCCCTATATGCCCCCAGAAGGGCTAGCAGCTTTGCATGCCATGGAAGAAAGGATTTAAATTCATCTGTTTTAATCAGATGTGCCCTGATGCAGCTCAAGTTGAGATCACTCAAAAGACAGCAATTGACCTCAGTGGGAGTTGGATTGGGCCCATACTGACAGTGGTATTTACAGCCAAAGGTAACAATTAATCTTAACAGCTGTTGGAAAACCTGGAAGCTTACAGTTTTGGGAAACAACTGAGAGTCACAAGTTTGTGTTCCCTAGCTTTTTCCAGTAGTTCAATTAGGAAAAGGAAATGGATGATATCAATGATGCTTTTGTTTTATCCTTTAAGTATTAAAACAGATTCATTGCCTGCTGAAATATTTACTCTTGTGTTTCCAGTGATGTCATTTGGATTTTTTCATGTATTTCAGATTGTCATCTGAAATGGCTTTGTATCTCTGCAAATCCTTCTTCCATTCCATAAAACTAGTAGAAAAAGTCTCCTTCACAAGGGCTTTCATGTAGGGTTGCCAGGCATCCAGTTTTTGACCAGAACACTCAGTCGAAAAGGGGCCCTGGCAGCTCTGGTCAGCACTGCTGACCGGGCCATTAAAAGTCAGGTCGGCAGTGCTGTGGGGCTAAGGTAGGCTCCCTGACTGTGTTGGCTCTCCGCAGCTCCCAGAAATGGTGACATATCCCTGGGGTCCGTAGGTGCAGGGGCCAGGGAGGCTCCGTGCACAGGCCCTGCCCTAAGTGTCGGCTCCGCAGCTCCCATTGGCCAGGAACTGCAGCCAATGGAAGCTGCAGGGGTGGCACCTGCAGGCATGGGCAGTGCACACCACAAAGAGCCTCCTGGCTGCACCTCTGCCTAGGGGCTGGACATGCTGGCCGCTTCTGGGAGCAGCGTGGAGCCAGAGCAGGCACGGAGTCTGCCTTAGCCCCACTGTGCTGCCGACCAGGAGCTGCCTGAGGTAAGTGCTGCCTGACCGGAGCCCGCACCCTTACCTGCACCCCAACCCTCTGCCCCCGGTTGGAACCCCCTCCTGGACCCAAAACCTCTCATCCCCAGCCCAACCCCGGAGCCAGCACCCCCAGCTGGAGCCCTCATCCCCTCCAGCACCCCAACCCCCTTCCCCAGTCCCATAGGGAGAAATAGTTCATGACACAGTAAGTAGACTGTTTCTTTTCTTCTTCTTCTTTCTTTCCTACCTTCTTTTTATATTTCTTTTCATTCCTCTATGTCCTTTGGCAGAGATGCTGAATGCTTCATAGCAACAGTCTCACGGTTCATCACCTGTATTTTGGGCAGGGACGGGGGTTAGTTCAGGTAGCAAATCCTCAATATCTGTTTGTTGGCAATATGCTGATTAAGTAATTTACCAATTTCTTGGTTATTAGTTGGTTAAAACTTTTTATTACTGGCTCATGAATTGCGAGAGTTGAATAGTTTTCCAGTGGAGCAAATACATTTATCATGACTTACTGGTGTTTTTGTCATGATGGGATAACACTGCTTTGGCACACTGTAACACAACCAGAACCATAGAGTTTAAGGCCAGAAGGAACCACCAGATCATCTAGTTTGACCTGTATATCACAGGCTACCAACAAACATCATGGCATGGAGATTTTCGGGGGAGGGGTAGGAGGGCTTCAGAAGTAATTTTTTGGTATTTTAACTTGTTGGCTATTATACATACAGGGCCGCCTGATCAAAATTAGGATGATTCCAGAAAAAGATGACAACTCGTCAATCCTAAATGCAGCCTTTTCCTCAACTAATCTGTTTAGGGTGGGCCTGCCCATCAAATTTGATCCAATCCACAATTGCTTAAGTCCCAAACAACTATTGAACCTGCAAATCTCATTTCACTATGGAATTATTACCTTAGTGACTTCTACAGGCTCTGAATTAACAAAGTATTCTGTGCAGGCTAAGAAAGAAATTCCTGGAAATTTTTCAATTTAGCTGTTGTTAGTCTAGTGCTGTCCACATACTGGAGCAGATTAGTTCAATTAATGAGTACCCCCATTCATTGGCTATACTTGCAGTACGGCATTCTAGAAGAGACTTGATGTGGGCCTCTCATGATTGGTAGGCAGCAGATCTACCGGAGCGAAAGGGAGGTTGATGTTCACTGTGCTGAGCTTCTCTGAGCTGGAAATAGCTCCTTGCATATTTTAAGCTTCCATTTGACAACAGTTCAGAGTCCATCTCATCTTGCCAGACTTGTCTCAGATTTCATTTGGGTGGGTTTGTTTTCACCAACTTAAGCACCTATTTTTTCTGATTTTTCCATTACCACCTCTGCTGTCTACTCTGTAGAAACAAGAAGGATTTTAGAAGAGCAAAATGCAGAGGTTTCGTTACACAGCATTCTTAAAAATACCAAGATTCCTCCAGAAGAGAGAAGGTCACAAAGTGCTTTGTATCGCAGATTGCATCCAAATAAGATATAATACTAACTGCTTTATGAGCTCACCTAAAGGCCCATCTATAATGTTATCTCTCTTATTTTACCATGTAAGTCTTACTATACCATTTGTCAGCAGTCAGATTGTTACCATACAAGCTACCCAAGTCTTCTGCAGTCTGGCCAAAGTCAATATGTCTGGAACTGCTGCTGTATGTCTTGGAGATAAAAGAAAGAACGCCCTACCTGACTCATTGAGTTAATATTTTATCAATTTTGCCAGCATATTGTTCAGTGTCTGGGAAGCTGATATAGTAAATTTCTGCCCATATTGGTAATGGCAATCATTCACTGAAGCAGTTTGAGCTATCTTAGGATCATGTAACAGGATTAGGATTTCTCTACCTGGCAATGGGGATTTCAGCTACTATAAATCGACCTTTTGCCTTGGCTTTCTTTTTCATATTTGGTTGGATATTCTGTTTGCAGCATTGCACCAGATTGCCTAATGCCCTCAGCATGTATCATGTTCATCTTTTTCTTTCTTTCTTCAAAAAAGTGAGAAATAACTGAGACTTTCTTATAAATATTCTTTAAAGATATTCTTTTGCAATACTTTTAATTTCTATGTTAAAACTGTAGTATCAAACCCTTACTTTCCACTTTCACTAGAAAACTGAAAAGGCCTGTTTCTAAAGCAAGTTTTACAATGGCATATTATGGCAAGTCATACAGGTCACCTAGTCTGGTTTCTATGCACCAAACACTCTGAAATTTGGTAATTTCGATACCCGTTGCCCCTCAGATTTTGTAACTCCATCTCCCCCACCACACTTCTCGAGAAATACGTAAGCAGAATTGGAATCTGACATTTTTGGTTCAAATGGGAGACATTGATACTTATTTGTGGAAGTTCACTATATCTTGGAAATGAAGTAAGGCTCCAGGAAAAATAATTGTCATCCACCCACTAAATAATTATGTTCTTTTCTCCTTGCTTGCAGTCGCACTCTACATGTGTGCAAGTAAATGGGTTGTTACTATTCCTACTTTACAACATAAATTACAGGCCCTGATGACTACCGTCAATTCAGAGAGATGCTGTTGTATCTAACCTACATTTGTTGCACTACACTTTGCACAGCAGACATGCTATAAAAGTAATATTTGCACACAATTTTCTTATCATCTTCAAAATATTGGTTAGCTGACTGTTCAACTTTATTTCCTGCGTTTTGTCCCGTTTGCATTCAATGAAAAAATGCTAACTTGTAAATCATTAATATAGCTTTAATCGTATGTCATTTTTATATTAGAACACAGTCAGTAAATATTAAACTTAAAAGAATGTATTTTAATAAATAATACTCATTAATATTAACCATGGCCTAGTGAGTGAGGAACAGACCACACCAATCTAGAAATGATTTTTAACATCTATTGCAATGTAAGTGGATATTTTAGTACCACATAATATTTACCTTGCCAGGTAAGGTAGTTGGGACACAGCACCTGAACCATAACGTAGGAGAAGAATCCTACAAAAGGATTTTAGGAAGGGATTTGAAAAAAATATGAACTGTCCCGAAGTTCAGCCTTCACACCAAACCAAATGTAAGCCTTCCCCAACAAACCTCAATTTAATACTTCTTATTACTGAGCACCACTATAGTTCACATTTCTTTTTAAATCTATAGATGGTTCTCAGAAGGCCTGACACTCTCTGCTGGGCCAGCTGTTATTCACAAATTTTTGACCTTCAGAGCCTCCCTGCATTGTGAGGGCTGTGGGGAAATGTAATCTGGCATGACTCTGAACCATGGCAACCCTGGAAAACGAGATTTGAAAAATACATCTGGCCAGTGCTTGGCTCTAAATACCAGACCAATTGATGAGTCCTCTCCCATCAAGAATAGCAAGCAAACAGGGGAGTTTGTTGGGAAAAGGTTGGATGTGGGAGGGGTTAAGGTGGTTAAGAATATTGGCTCTGAGAGGGTTGAAATGGGAGCTAAAAAGAATAATGGTGAAGAACAAAGTAAGGAAGTGGTTGGGTCCAGGCCAAGGGGGTGAGCCAGAGAGCTGTTTTCATCCAAAGGATAGGTAGTAGGTGAGGAAGAGACGTTTGAAGGGGTTGGGGTAAGGGTAGGGATGGAGTCGGATCCAGATTTACCTCAAGGGAATTGCTGTAGTTGGTATCAAGGAGAGGGGAGAAGAACCTGGTGGAGCAGCAGGAACAGCATTAGAGACTGAATTCCTATGAGCTCTGGCTTGGTAGCCTGTGCTTCCAGCATGCTGACCAGTGAACCTGTGCACTTCGCATCATGTGCTCTGGTTGTGATGACAAACATGAAGGCAAAGGCAATTGGGGCACATAGAGCAGGCAGGAACATCAAAGAGACAAAGCGAAGTTAGCTGCAGCAGACAAGAGCAGAGTTAATGTTATATAACAATAATACATCACATTTAATGTATTTTGTAAATATTAACTGATTTCTAGTAACCTTCTTATCAAACTATTTTCTATTGCCATTTGCTCCTATGATCTGTAAGTTTTCATTTCCCTGCTCCCTCACCCCATATCTTGTCTGCAGTAGTATCATCATTAGACATCTGCCTAGGAAACTCAATTTTCTGGGCTTCTTTCTCCCCACATCCCTATCTATGAAGATCTGGACCCTAGTTATCAGTTAGTCTCTTGGGCCTCTTCTTCAAAAGGCATGGTTGCAGAGCACGTGATGCGTGATAGACGGGGAAACATGGAGGTAGATAAAGTGAGGTGGGTCTCCATAGCCATCTGTAACTATAGCAGTTGCCAGAGTCAGCATTTTCCAAAAGTTACCACACAATGTGGGGCTTGAGGTCCTACTACATGAATAAAAATTATTAATAATAATAATATATTATTGTTGTTACTGTACACCAGCTAGTGGCAAATGTTGATGTGTTAACATGTGCCATCAGCAGTGATACACAGACAGAAGGCAGTGGGGTGTGATGACATACAGAGGTGAGGAAGCCAATCAGATGTGGTGAGGGAACTGGTAATGGCACTACATGTATTCGTGCACAGAGCGCCCAGGATCTCTATAGTCATCTCTGCCTTTGGCAGCACATTTTCAAATAAATGTCTAGAAGTGATGAGCCAAAACCTCCTGTGGTGTAAGCCAGCATAGCTGCATTGACTTACTTAAAGTCAACGGAGCTACTCTCATTTAAATTATCTGAGTATCTGGCCCTATTTATGACTTTTTTTTCAGATAAAAACATTACTTCTTAAACAATTGTTACTCGTTTTTTGTAAAATTAGGCAAAAGGTACCAATGTAAAATATGCAGCCTAGTTCAGTTAAGGTGGCATAACATCAACAGACAAGACCAATGTCTCAGCAATTTACCATCTCGTATTGAATGAAGTACATAGTATTCTTCAAACATTGAAACAAGACAGCATTTAAATTCCAGGTTTAACCAGAAACATTGGAATGAAAAAAAATATGGAGAGAAAATAGTTGGCTGACGCTGTATGTGTATCATTTCTGTCCTCAGTTTGTTTGGAGTTGGTGGTTAAAAAAAAAAAGGTTACTAGAAGCAGTAATTGAAGAGGTTCCTCTAATTAGGCTGAACAGGCCAAATTTAAGCAGACGTAACTCTCTTGCCCAGTGGTCATTAATTTTTATTTATTTATTTACTTATTTATTTGTGAAAAGCTTTGCAAGAAGTACCCTGTGGCTTTGGTGTGGCTCTTGAAACGTCCTTCCCTTGGTACATCTGCAGCATATCATGCTACGTACTTTTCTCCCATGAATGTTATTTTCACTTTGACCAATGTAATCAGACCTTGCAAAAAAAAATGTAAAAAAATGTTCCATGAAGAACATGGAGTACAAAAATAATATTTGAGGCCAATGCAGTGGAAGAAAAAAAATGGATGAACAACTTGTGGATTACAGGTTTATGTTGGGGGAAAATGTTATAGTGCAGTTCACACCCTCAAATATCTGCTGTTCTCCTCTCTTCGCATTGGCCAAGTACTTGAGTCTTGTGTGCATCTCATCTTCCTGCTCATTGCAGCCAAACATCTTCACATGCCAGTACAGAATGACATTGGCCAGTTTCTTTCTAAGTGTCTTTCATAGGAAGCATGGATGTTTACAGATTAACTCAGGGCTAATCAGTGAACTTCCTTGCTGAAGGAGAAAATAGTTTGGTTACATTTCACTCCCTCTTTGGGGGCAGGGGGAGGGCGGGCAGAGGGAGAATTAAAAACATTTGAATTGGCCAGAAATAAAAGTGCAGACTTCACATGTATTTCTAACCAACCCCGAAAACCAGTCTCCAGCTTTGAACGTGTTGAAAAGGAAGCCATATAGTGTAGGAATGCTTGCTTAGCCAGTCCAAGAAACACACGTTTTTATTACTTCTGGGCTATCTAAAAAGGTTCAGCGTAAAAAAGTTTAATTTATACGTAGAACCTTGTTTCCTGTTTTGTTTTTTCCCCCCTCTCGTGCCAAGTCTGTTTTTCAAACTCTGTGATAGGAAACACATTTCCCTTCTTGTTTTCCTTTCCTCTCATTTTATTTACCCAGCTGTAGATTTTCACCTCAATTTATAGCTCCTGCTCCTGCCCTGGCTAAGAGTCCAAAGACACAGAGAAAGAGAGGGGAAGATGGATGTTGTGTTTTCATGGTTACTGAGGCAAGGGAAGAATCTGGGTGGAGGTGAGGCTGCCTTGGTATCAATATCAAGGGAGTGGTGAAAAGAGACTTTTCTTTCAGGATGTTCAATCATGTAGGTTCAAGAAGGGTGAGGCAGAGGGCATGAAAAAAGCAGTGGCAGGGGACAACGATTAGATGAGTGAGCACATGTACATTTGAACTCTGCGTACATCTGTTTATTTTCACTGAACTAGATACCAAGCTGTCATGCTGTGCTAGGAGATATTTGTAGTGATAGAAACATGAACATTAAACAAACCAACCGACAGACAAAAACACTTGAGCAAGAGCCCAAAGATGGGAAAGATTCATTTGTAGTCCCAGGCGCTTACTGATCTGTTTGTGGAACTCTCCTATATATTTAAATGATCTTCCAGTTTTGCTTTTCATAGTTTTGTATGCCTCCTCCTTTCTGGTCATTTGGATGGATTAATGTGCTTTACCAATAATACTGACAAGGTTGAAAAGGATATTTTGCCAGACCTCATGTACAAGCTCTTTAAATATACATATCTATCTGATAAATGGCTTCCAGGATTGGGAAAACCTTCCAAAATGAAGAGTGTCACAATCAGAAAATACAGCTTGACAGCTGGGTGAGATTTCCACCTATAAAACCTGACTGAATTCCTGTGATATCAACCCTTTAGTTCCTTTGCATGCTTCATTCTTCAGAACTAGGGGACTGACAGTGATAAAATGCTCATTTTGATTGTTTTGGAGTTGGAAGGATGGTTCAGGGTGCACATGTATCCATGAGAGCCGTAAGAAACTGCAGCTTTTTGTATTCTATCCAGCTTAGAGCTTGAATTTTTAAGACTACTCTGAAGTGGTTGAAAAGATATTTTCCCCAGTATCAGTATATTCCACATTATACAATAGTAAAAAAATTCAGCTTACTTAGGGAATACACCAAAATCAAACCAAAAGTGCTGCTGTTTCTTGTTGCTATCGAACGCCTGGGTGCAACTTGCACCATCCCTAAAAATGCTCCTTAGCATGTATTGTGACAAAGTTCCTGCTCTACCTTGGTGGGTCTTGTGCTTATTGGCAGATTTGCTTGCCTTGGAGCTTCACGGCAGCCCTCAGCTTGGCCATTTTTTCTGAATTCACAGTTCAGGTCGACTCCTCCTCTGTCTGACCAGGAGTTGGGAGGATTTGGGGGGAACCTGGGCCCACCCTCTACTCCGGGTTCCAGCCCAGGGCCCTGTGGAATGCAGCTGTCAAGAGTGCCTCCTGGAACAGCTGTGTGACAGCTACAACTCCCTGGGCTACTTCCCCATGGCTTCCTCCCAACACCTTCTTTATTCTCACTGTAGGACCTTCCTCCTGGTGTCTGATAATGCTTGTACACCTCAGTCCTCCAACAGTCCGCGTTCTCACTCTCAGCTCCTAGTGCCTCTTGTTCCCAGCTCCTCATACGCACACCTGGAGTGTGCCTTGCACCTGGAAAAGAATGTGAACCAGTCACTCCTTGATCTGCACAAGCTGGCAACTGACAAGAATGACCCTCATTTGTGTAATTTCATTGAAACAAACTGAAGTGAGCTCCTTTTTAAAACCCAGGTGCCCTGATTAGCCTGCCTTAATTGATTCTAGCAGCTTCTTGATTGGCTGCAGGTGTTCTAATCAGCCTGTCTTAATTGTCTCCAGAAGGTTCCTGATTGTTCTGGAACCTTCCCTTTACCTTACCCAGGGAAAAGGGACCTACTTAGCCTGCTCTCCTGCTGCTGCCCTCTGGCCTGGGCTTTCCTTGCTTTTTGCCCCTGCTTTCGGCTTCCCCCCTGACCGGGCCAGACGCTCTCCTCCCTTTCTTTTCTTTTTGTTGTTTTTTTCTTTCTCTGCTGTTGCTAGAGTGCTGGCTGGCTGCCGGCCGGCTGTTAGCCCCGCCCTGCCCGCCCTAGGACGCTGCTGCCGCTCCAGCTGAACCCCCCCCCGAGAGAGGGGGGGCCTGCCGGCCCGCTTCCCCAGAGGAGGGGAGTGGAAGGACCCAGCCCCCAGACCCAGCTTCTTGCTGTTTGTCTGCGGACCCGTCTCCGGTTGAGAGGACTCTTATCACTTGCTCTGGCATTTCTGGAATGCAAAAAAGAAAACCCGGAACAGACAAAGAAAAAGCAGTCCACCGGAGGAACACCGCCCAGGGAATCTACAAATTGCCGTGGAGGGGGCCTAAGACTGAGTAACTTTCGAACTGTGCTCTCGTGTGGGGGGAGGCCTTGACTGTGTCTTAACTGTGTTTGTAGGGACACAGGCGGTGTAGCATGGAGCTGCCCCCCGATCCATCTGTGTCCTCCCAACCCCCACACTATGATCTTCACCCCCCCTACTCTACCATCTTTGCTGGCTGTCTAACATCTGCCTCTGGACTCAGCTGCTCGCCCTGATTCCACCGCGTGGGCCAGAAGCACCAGCCAACCAAACAGGACTCTCTGGACAAGCGTACGGTGGTTCATTTGCCCCCCCCCCCCCCGAAGTGTCCACCCCACAGCTTGTCCCTTTCTACCTGACCCCAAGTCCTGTTAATCACCATTGGCAATGGAGGGCACCAGGGTGACCTCCGCCGCCGCCATGCCCATCGCCTCCTCAGACTCTAGGGAAGCCCCCCCAGCCAGCGGGAAAGGCCAGGGCAAGAAGAAAGGGAAGGGCCCCGCTAAAACCACCGGGCCCTCCATGGCAGGGGCCACCCCCACTGCTGCAGCCCCGCCACCGACCACGGCATCCTTCCCTGCTGCCCCCTCCACCAGCTCTGCAGATGTCCCTCCCTCAACCCCCAGGACGTGTGCCCGGGTGGCAGCAGCCCCCCCCACCTGCCGCCTCATCATCTCTCCCGCCCACCACCTCCGCCACCATCAATAGCAGCCGGGGCCCCTTTCCCACCATGACAAGGAAGCACGGTGTCTGATGCCTCCTGGAGACCTACGTGCGGGTGTTGGTAAGGGTGGTGGGGCCCTCAGCCATTGTGGCAGCCTCCAAAATGTACGGGAAGGTCGTTTTCTTCTTAGCATCAGAGGCTGCCGCACAGGAAGCGCTGGAGAGGGGCCTGGTGGTGGTGGGGGTGTTTGTCCCCCTAGAGCCGCGAGAGGACCTGGGCATCTGCCTGGTCCTGACCTCTGTCCCTCCTTTTCTCCCCAGTGCTGCCCTGCTACCCACCCTTTCCACCCTGGGGAAACCTGTTTCTGTTATCAGCCCTCTCCCGTTGGGCTGCAAGGACCCCACCCTCCGTCACATTTTTTCCTTCCACCGGCAAGTGCAACTTTTACTGCCGTCGGCAGCGCGTGACGGAGTGGCGCTCGAAGGGTCCTTCCTAGTCCCCCACCGGGGGCCCATTACCTGGTGTACTTTTCCATGGGGGAAGCCCGGTGCTACCTCTGCTGGGCGTCGGGTCATGTCCGCAGGGACTGCCCCTTAGCATGGCAAGGAGGGGCACCTGGGATCCCCGAGACCCGGCAGGACATCGGCCCCGTCATTGCCGACACCCCTGGCCGCCCGGTACCCGAACCTGCCCCCCCTCTCTTTGGACCACCGCTACTCCCGCTCAGGCCTAAGGTGCACCTCTCCTACAACGCCCAGACGAGCAGGAGAGTCCCGCCCTCGCTGCTGACAATCTAGCGGGGCCTATGGAGGAGGGTGTGGCAGAGATACCACCAGGCATGAGAGAGAGTCTGCCCCAGGGAGAATTCTCCCTCCCTTATGCTGCCCCACCGTTCCCCCCCTCAAATCCCTGAGCCATCGCCTTTACCCCCTGACACGACCCCTGCTAACCAGCCCCCAGATGATGCCATGAAGGGCTGGGCCCTAGTCCATGGGAAGCGAGGCAAGCGGAAGGCTCGAGCTCTGCCTCATCTACCTGAGGCGGAGGCCCCCCGGAAGACCAGGAAGGGGGGCACCGATGCCAAACCTTCCGCTTTGCCCACGAGTGTGTCCCATCCACCGGTGTCAGCCGGGAAAGACATGGCAGCACCGGAGGGTAGTGTCACCCCTCCACGGGAGACCCTCCCCTCCGAGACCCTCGAGGAAGTCCCTTCTGTCCTGACGCTACCCGAAGCCCCCGTGAACCCCGAGGCAACCGTCATGGCGGGTGCCGGCGGGGAGAACCCCGGGGCGGCAGAAAGTGTCCTCTCCTCCATGTTCGAGGAGATCGAGGCCTTAGATCTGACCCCGGTCGCCCAGGGGGAGGACGACCTTTTGCCAGCAAATCTCGATCTGTGCAACCTCACTCCACCCCTCTTTTCCCCATGCTCCCTCCCCTTAACTGCTACTTCCGCTCCCACCTCCGAGGAGCCTCTGGGCTCCTCCACCGACCCAGCCGCTGATGGCACTCCACTGATGACCACCGAGCCTGCTCAGGTGACAGCCGGCGCCATGCGGCCGGGGCACGAGTCGCCAGGGGCACCCCCCATTGGTGCGGAGCAATCGACTTCCTTCCCGGGCGGGGGCCCTACAGAAGATAATCCACCTCCTGATGCTGTGGCCGCTAAATCCACCACAGAGCACGCACCCAGTGTCACTGAGAGCTCCCTCCCCACCCCCTTAACCCTTGAGCCTGATCGGGAGGCGCCACCATCCAGCTGCTTGCCTCCCGAAACCCAGAACCTCGCCTCTGCCCCTGCCCCTACCCCTATCCAATTTACCTCCTGCAATGTCATTGCCGCCCCCGGGGCTGTCTCCTTCCCTTTCCCAACTGATTACCCCCAGGGAGCAGCCTTTGTGTTCTCCTGCCCCGACCCATTAGGAGCTGCTATTTTCCCTTCACCGCCCCCTATCGCCCCAGAGCTTGAGGCGGGCTTGGAAGATCCAGCCCATCAGGCACCCTGTCGGGGGTCCACACCCTGCTTGTCCATTTTAGTGGACCACAGGGCTGCACCAAGGGCCCCGCCGGGGAACAACTGGGAAACCATAACCCCACCCCCCCATGAGCTGCGAGGAGAGCTGCAGAAGTTTTTAGAGGATGTCCGTGGCTCCCGCAACAAGGTACAGCTTGCTCTCCAGCGGTGGGGGGACTTTTCTCAAATCCTCCAGGCCACAAGGGCCCTCATGGGGGAAGGTAAAGGGATGGGGAAGCAGGATGCCGCGGCCTACTGGCAGGTCCGCGTCTTCCGTGAACAATTACTCACCTACGGGATGGGTCACGGACTGCTGCGCGGCCCGCTGGGAGATGCGAGCGTCCCTGCCAGTGAGGACCCCCATGACAGCTCTCACCATCGCAACGTTGAACACCCGGGGTTGTAGGATGGCTCTCCACAGGTCCTAGGTGCTCTCCTTCCTTCGGGAGGGAGGGTACTCTGTGGTTTTCCTGCAGGAGACCCATATGGACCCAACCGCCGAAGACAGTTGACGGCTGGAGTGGGGGGACAGGGTCTACTTTAGCCATGCCACAGTTCGACAGGCTGGAGTGGCGACCCTGTTCTCCCCTGACCTACGGCCCGAGGTGCTAAGGGTCGCCGAGGCCGTGCCGGGTCGCCTGCTGCATCTCCGGGTCCGTATGGAGGGGCTCGTGGTTAACCTCGTTAACATCTATGCCCTGACATTGGGCCCGGAGCGGATGCAATTCTACCAGCGGGCATCCGCCTTCCTCGGCACCTTAGATTCTCACGAGTGCCTGGGAGGGGGACTTTAATACCACCATCGAGGAACAGGACCGCTCAGGGACCAAGCAGAGCCCGGCCACCGCGGACACCCTCCGGGAGATAGTCGAACACCACTCCCTAGTGGACATCTGGCTCGACCACCACCCAGATGACACTTCCACGTTCACCTTTGTCTGGGGTGGAAGCCCATCGGTCAAGCCACTCCCGGTTGGACCGCATTTATTTATCACGCTTCCATCTCTCACGAGCCCACTCCTCCAGCATTCGGCTGGCCCCATTTTCTGACCATCATCTAGCCACCGTGACAGCCTCCCTCTGTGCGGAGAGGCGGGGGCCGGCCTCCTGGCATTTTAACAACAGCCTATTGGAGGATGAGGGCTTTGTGACATCCTTCTGGGAATTCTGGCTGGCCTGGCGAGGGCAGCGGCGTGCCTTTCCCTCGGCGCAGCGATGGTGGGATCTGGGGAAGGTGCGCGCCAGGCTTTTCTGCCGCGACTACACCCGGGGCACCAGCCGACGGAGAAATGCAGCGATAGAGCAGTTGGAACGGGAGGTCTTAGAGCTGGAGAGGTGTCTGGCCACCAGCCCCGAGGACCCACTTCTCTGCGGAGCGTGCCAGGAGAAGCGGGAGGAGCTCCAGGCCCTCGAGGACCAACGGGCCTGGGGCGCCTTTGTTCGATTCTGCATCCGCCTCCTTCGGGAGATGGATCGTGGCTCCTGCTTCTTCTATGCCCTGGAGAAAATGAGGGGGGCCAAGAAACACATCACCTGCCTTCTGGGAGAGGACGGAACCCCCCTCACGGATCCGGTGGAGATGTGCGGCAGGGCGAGAGCCTTCTACGCAAGCCTTTTCTCCCCGGATCCGACCGATCCTAACGCTTGCAGAGTGCTCGGGGAGGCGCTCCCTCCCGTTAGCGTGGGCGACCGAGACCGGCTAGAGCTGCCTCTCACTCTGGCCGAGTTCTCGGAAGCCCTCTGTCGCATGCCCACCAATAAATCTCCGGGCATGGACGGGCTGACCGTGGAGTTCTACTGTGTGTTCCTGGACGTCCTCGGCCCAGACCTAGTCACTGTCTGGGCCGAGTCTTTGCAGAGCAGGGTCCTCCCTCTTTCGTGCAAGCAAGCCGTGCTTGCCTTATTGCTGAAGAAGGGGGACCTCCGCGATTTACGAAATTGGTGTCCCGTCTCGCTCCTTAGCACGGACTACAAAGTTGTGGCAAAAGCAATCTCGCTACGGCTGGGGTCCCTGCTGGCGGACGTGGTCCACCCAGACCAGACCGACACTGTCCCGGGCCGCAGCATCTTTGACAACCTATATCTGGTCCGGGACCTTTTGGAATTCGGGTATAGGGATGGTCTGTCATTCGCCCTCCTGTCCTTGGATCAGGAGAAGGCATTTGACAGGGCGGACCACGGGTATCTCCTAAGCACTCTACAAGCGTTTGGCTTCGGACCCCAGTTTATGGGTTTTCTCTGGGTGCTGTATGCCTCCACAGCGTGTCTGGTCAGGCTCAACTGGACCCTGACCGAACCGGTCAGCTTCGGGCGAGGAGTATGGCAGGGGTGCCCCCTCTCGGGCCAGCTGTACACTCTGGTGATCGAGCCCTTCCTCTGTCTCCTCTGCAGGAGGTTGACGGGGTTGGTGCTGTGGGAGCCGGAGCTGCGGCTGGTCCTGTCGACGTACGCTGATGTCGTGCTCCTCGTGGTCCAGGACCCGGGTGACTTGGTGCGGGTGGAGGCTTGCCAGGCCATCTATTCGGCAGCCTCCTCCGCACGGGTCAACTGGGTCAAGAGCTCTGGCTTGGTGGTAGGAGACTGGTTGCAGGCAAGCTCCCTCCCACCTGCGCTTCAGGCCATCTGGTGGAGCATGGGTCAGCTGCTCTATCTCAGCGTTTACCTTTCTGCCACGCATCCCTCTCCTCCGGAGAACTGGCACACTTTAGAGGGTGGGGTGATAGAGCGGCTCTGGAAATGGACAGGACTACTCTGGTGCCTCTCCCTTCGAGTGAGAGCGCTGGTGTTTAATCAACTAGTCCTGTCCATGCTCTGGTACTGGCTCAACACCCTGGTCCCGGCCCCAGGTTTCCTGGCCAACCTCCGGACATCGATTCTGGAGTTCTTTTGGTCAGGACTGCACTGGGTCCCTGTGGGGGTTCTCCATCTACCCCTGGAGGATGGAGGGCAGGGCCTGAAGTGTCTGCACACTCATGTCTTCCGCCTCCAGGGCCTGCAGAGGCTCCTTTACAGTGCAGGTAGTCCGGCGTGGAGCATACAGGTGCACGCCTTTTTGCGCCGCTTCCGAGGGCTCTGATACGACCGGCAGCTCCTTTATGTCCTCCGAGAGGTCTTCCGCGAGACCTCTCCAGGCTGCTGGTCTTCTACCAGGACCTCCTCCGGACCTGGGAACTGCTTTCAATGACCAGGTCTGTGGCGGCCACCGTGGGGGCAGATCTCCTAGCGGAGCCCCTGCTACACAACCCCCAGCTTCGCGTGCAGGTGGCAGAGTCCCCCTTGGTGCGCCAGATGTTGGTCCTGGCGGAAGTCACAAGAGTCGGAGAGCTCCTGGACTACGACCAGGGAGACTGGCTGGATCCCCTGACGCTCGCTCAGCGCATGGGGCTCTCCAGACCTCGTACTCCCCGGCGCGTACTTCAGGAGGTGAGGGCCGCTTTGCTGCCTGCTGCTCGGGTTTACCTCGACCAGGTCCTGCATGAGGGTGTGCCCCGCCCACCCTCCACCCCAGGCCCCCCAGACCTTTTCATCGGGCCCCTGTCCCGTGGACCCAACCGACCCCCCCAACCTCTTCACTGTGAGCTGGCTGCACGAACTGCAGCTGGTCTGCTTCCAGACCACGCCAAGGAAACATCTATACATGCTCGTGCTCTATACCCTTCATGCCCTCACCCTCATGTCCTGCACCGATACAAAATGGCAGGACCTCCTGCCACCTTTGGAGGGTGAGAAGCCCCAGTGGGCCAGCCTATATTCCACCTTCCAGGGATATCAGTTGGTGGCTCCTTCACGGAGCCGTGAGCAAGGGTGTGTACTTGGCGCGGTTCACCCCTATCCCAGACACCTGCCCCTTTTGCGGCGTGAGGGAAACCCTGGCACACATATATTTGGAGTGTGCAGGCTGCAGCCCCTATTCCGGCTCCTCACCAATACTTTATTATGCTTTTGGTGGCACTTTCCCCTCACCTTCTTATTTATACACTCCCTATCTGCAGCCCCACAAAGTCATGGGATCTTCTGGTCAACCTCCTCCTGGCCCTAGCTAAAATGGCCATCTATAAAACCAGAGTGAGGAGGTTGGCCGATGGAGTCTCCTGTGACTGTGGGGCCTATTTCCGATCCTCTGTCCATTCACGTATCCGGGTGGAGTTCCTCTGGGCCGCGTCCACTGACTCCCTTGATGCCTTTGACGAGCAGTGGGCACTGTCCGGAGTTCTCTGCTCGGTGTCCCCGTCCAGTTCCCTTCGTTTGACCCTTTGACCACTCTCCTATTCCTGTTATTTCATTAGTTGTCCCCCGGATTTATTTGGTGTCCAGGTCCTGTGGATCCCCCTCTTAGGCTGGGCGGGGGATCCTTTAGCAGTGGACGGGCTTCGCCCGCCCACTTCCTGGATCCCAATGGGATTACTCTCCTATAGCCATCTGGCCCGACCCTGTCAAGTATGTAGTGCTTTTCTTCTGAATATCTCAAAGTGCTTATGTAAGCAGGCACACGTGTGTAAAGTTTTGCCTAAGGTAAATAGGTATGGTTATCTCAGTATTGGCAATAGTACCTTAGTTTTCCTATACCTACTAGTGAGAATACTTTGAACACTGCAAACAGATGTCAAGTTACTTAGCTATCTAAGACAAGTTGTTGAAGGTGGCCAGCATTTCTATGGGGAAAGAGGTGTATATAGAGGGCTTTAAATTTAGGCCTGTCCTCTTTAGAGACAGAACTCTTACAAGTGGCATACATGGGACCCAGTTATTCAAGGTTCAGAGCACCCTTACCTCCCACTGGAATCCATGGGAGTAGCTGATGGCATTCAGCACCTCTCAGAAGATGCTCAGCACCTCCACAGGCCCATAAATGCTGAGGATGCATTAGACTTTGTGACATCTGCCTGTGGATGGGGCATCAAACTGGCCTGCCGTTCATTTCTATGTGGCATGGTAAGCTTCACCTGAACAGGTAAAAAGTCCAACATGTGACTGAAAAGGCTAACCATCCTCTTGCCTATCTTTCTGCCAATATTCCCAGCTGTGTGCTAGCATACATTAACTGGCACTGATACAAAATTCTCACAGCTGAGAGCTAAAATTCTGGGCTAATAACTGCCACATTCACAGCATTCTTTCCACTTTACCTTAGGCCTGCAAATCATTGCTTCCTGTGGTGTTTTTGGCACACTCCATACAGTGGTGAAATGGCTTTGTGAGGGGACAGTACATATATTATTGGAACACACCAACCATGGAAGCTCCAGAGTTCAAGGACTTTCATCTGCCAATTAAAAAGAAAAAAGGATTCATGAACAGAAAATGTGTTGGTTTTGTGCCAGGATATTAAAAAACTTCTTTTCAGCAGCTGCTGTGGTCTCTCTTATTTAAAGCCTATCGCTGGTTTGCCTCTTCTCCTTCTGTGGAATTCAGACATGAGGAGGTAGGGCTGAGGTTTCTATACATACCAATCCGCACACGGAGAAAAGATGAAGCGTTGAACTCTTGTTAGTTAGATGCCAAGAATTCTGCAAGGGACTCACCCCACTTCCGGACACTAAAATAAAAAGGCCTCTTCAATCTGTCAGGATACTTGCAAAACAAAGTTAAATTATGACTTTTTCTTACTAACTCTAATATTAAAGCTAGTGGCATCAGGCTCTATTTCAAAGGCTGAAAGCTAACCATTGGCAATAAAAATATTGCCCTGGTAACTGAATGCAGGAATGATGGTAGAGCAGGTCACTATTTGGGGTCTGGCTGAGGAACACGGCAATAAAGTACTGGCAGTAGTAGAATGAGTTTCTTATCCCATTAGTGGACTTTTCCTACATATATACTGAGCTTATATTATTTGAATGGCATATTAACTCTTTTCTTCCATGGTCCCCTTCTTTCTTATCAGACCCCTGAGGATACTCCCATTTTCCCTCCTTTTGCATCTGTCCACTACACCACAACATCAATGCATATCATTCTTTAGTTGACTCTACTTCAACCCAAGTCACCATCTTTCCAACCATGAGATGGGACAGAACTTTCTTCTGTTTCTTGGTGCTGCTTCCAAATTGGCTAGCAATGGTGGTGGTCATGATGGGCAAACTTCTAATATTTGAGAGCTTCAATATGGTTCAGATAAGCACCCAAAGGTCAGGTGTTTATTCAGGTCTTATCCAATCTGTCCAATCCTCCTAGCTCTGCAAAATTCAACTGGAAATTCAAGGACAGATTTTTTCTTGAGATCTGTAATATTTAACTTCTGCTGTTTGTCAGTCTTTCTTGCACTAGTTTTACAATTCTGCACAGTGGATGCTCCTTAGCTAGGCCTCATTGTATTTATTCTGTTTCAGATCAGATATATCATTACCCATGGTTGTAAAATGGCACAATCACATCAGAAACTAACTGGTTCCATTTCTTTTGCTTCTGACCCTTGCCAGAATGCAGAAGCATGAACACACACACACACACATACACACGCACACACACACAGATATAAACTAACTCAACTTTTTCAAACCTCAAAAAGAGTCCATTTAAATTTGGGATGAAAAAGTTTTGGATTGATTCGTACTTTATCCCATCTGGTTCATCCCATCCTTAGTCTTTATTAAGCAAACAGGATGATGAATAGGTTCTGGATAACTCCCCTACCAATGTTAGGAAGCATGAGAAACCAGAAATGATACTGCAATCTAGGCCTCCTGCCCTGTGTGGCTGTGCTATATTGTTCATTTTAATTTGGGGCCTGATGCTTCCAAATGCTTCAAGGGCTTGGTCCTATGCTCATTGAAGTTAATGGCAAAGCTCCCATTGGCTTTAATGGTGCATGATCAGGGCCAACTGCAGAATTCCCATTGAAGTCTGTGGGATTTATGTGCATAGATTGCTTGCAGGATTGGACTGGAAAGACAGGATTTCCCAAAGTACTCAGTGTTCACCTAATTCTGCACCCACGGTAAAACTCCCACTGTCTGCAATGAAAACAGAGTGAGTAAAACTGAACACCTTTAGGAATCCTTCCCTTAGTGTCACCCACTAACGAGGCAAAGTCTTAAAGCTTGTTCAAAGTATGTAACATGCTGATAGAAAACCCAGAATACTAAAATATGGTGTCAATTGTTAGAACAGTGTCAGGCCAAAGGAGTTTGGCATTGCTGATTCTGGAAACCTCACTGATAAAGATTTATAAATAGGGCTTGAAAACCCTGGCATGCAGTTTGTGAGCTTCCTGGACTGGAAAGCTCAAACCCTCTAGGAAACTTGTCATTGTGATTTTTATTTCTGTGTTTGGCATTAGCATAGAAACATACGCTTTTAGACCAGCTCCTATAAAAGGTTGGAAAAATACAATCTCTCTCCATCACCAACTAAATCAATTCTTAACTAATCTCTGGATCATAAAATAGTATAAGCTATCACTAATATAAGTATTTCTTACCCACTCCTTCCAGGTACCAACCAATTATCTGGGACAAATTCCATTCTTCTTTATCACAGTGTGGCTTCACTGCAGTCAATGACATTGTACCAGAGTAAAAGAGAACAGAACGGTGTACAATCAGGATAGTATGGGTCAATGATAGCCACGGGGCATTCTGATGTGGGATTCCCCCAGTCTCTTCTGTTGAAACTGTCCCACTGTGAATAAGTAATAAAAAAATCATTGGCAAGAGAGCACCAACAAGCACAGGAATGATTCTGTAGCCTGGTGGTTGGGAGCTGGAAGACCCAGGAACCAGTCCACTGGTCCAATGACTTGTTTAAATTATCTGTCCACAGCAGAACAGCTTCAACAGGAGAGATTGAGGAAGCCCCACATCAGACTATCCCACAGCCTGCACCTGAGAGGTAGCAGAGCCCACTTCAAATCCCTTCTCACCCTTGGAGGGGTCAGGGGACTTGAACCAGAGGTCACCCCATTGCAGGTGAGTACCCTAACCACTGTGCTATAAGTTGTGAGGGAGGTAGCCCTCCCCCTGGCCATTTTGTGTAAGCGCTGAGCACTCTTGCCAGACCCCACAGGCAAGTAAGGTGGAGGAACACAACCTATCTTCCCCCAGTATGTCCCCCAGTGATGTCCCCCAGTATGTGACTTGCTTTTGAGCTTAGGTGTCCAGATGCCTGGCAAAGTGCTGCAGTGCACATACTCAGGTGCAAAGACATAGGCACCTAGAGATTTTAGGCGCCGAATGAGTTTAGACACCAATATAGTTTAGGGGCAGCTGAGAGGTTGTTTGTGAATCCCAGTAGGGCCTGATACTGGGATTTAGCTGTCTAAAGTGACAGCTATGTGCCAATGTCCTTCATGTCCCCATGCTGCAGTATCAACACACGCTGCAAAATATAACTGTGGCAAAACCAAAACAAGCAAATATTTTCTGTCTCTTTCAGGTTCTTGAACTTCCAGGTCAGCACAGGTTAAACCTTGAACTCTTCTGTGTTGTAGCAGCTCTGTCAGAGAAAGTCACACAACTTGAGTAAGTTCTTTAAACCTGAAATTATTACTTGATTCAATGCTCTTAATTAAGAGAAGTGAACACAATCATTCATAATGACAAGATATAGCAGAAAGACTTTTCATAATACCAGGTAAGTCCTGTAACAGCCTGTAAACGCTACCGAGAGGATCACAGCTTCCAGAATGGATCTGTTCCCAAGTGACACAGAGCCAGTGTATTGTCCCCTGTTTTGTTGTATTCACACTTTTTATAATTCTGAACAGGAATTTTGAGGGTAAAAGCAGCAGCACCACTTACAATTTACAGAGTAGCTGTATTGTTAGAATTCCAGGTCCAACCCAACTCTCAGTTCAAGATTCACACCAAACTGCTTCTCCGACTTCGTCCCAAGAGTTATGATGTCTGGACTCTATGTGCACTGTAAGTGCAACCATGGTCTTGCACCCAAGGCGTGACATGCTTGTGTAACCTGGTTACAATAAACATGGCCGGGTTGTCTCCACCCAACAGGGTTTTCACATGACCCTCTGTCATCCACACCCGGTGTTCTGCCTAAACACATTTGAACCAGTCAATTCTGGTGAAATCTAGGCAGTTGTCCTATTCTGCCTTAGCATGGGACAGATTGCCCAGGTTTGAACACGGAGCAGCACCAGCATACCCTGGACACTCTATGCTGTGATGTCCCTTTGCACAGAGTGCTGGGAATGGGACAGTGCACTCTGGGATACGCTACTTCACAAAGCGTCCACAGTTCACCAAGTGTGTCCATGAACAAAGCCCTTGTTAGGTTGCAGTGCTTTCGAAATCAGTGAAAGTTATAGAGAGTGGGCCAGTGTGCATTGGAGTCAATGGAAAGTGTTTGCATCAGATCGGGCATGGAACTGGTTGAAGATTTTTGAAATTTTTGCAAAACGTTTCTGGCATTTTTTGCAAAAAAATGCTTGCTCTTTTTCTGCCAGCTTATAGAGTGGTCACATTTTTCTGAAAAATCAAAAATGAGACATGGACAATTTTCAACCAGTTCTAATTAAACTCCTTGTGTGGGGAAGAGCTGTGTGCATAGGTGCTGGAACTACGGGTGTGGAGGGTGATGCCGCATCCCCTGGCTTGAAGTGGTTTCCATCATATACAGGGTTTTCAGTTTGATTCAATGGTTGTCCACACCCCCACTATGCAAATTGTTCCAGCACCCTTGGCTGTGTGGCTGAATCTTGCCCCAAACTTATTTGAAGGCCCTATTGTGCTTGTCCTGCCTCTCGAAGGATCTGTGTTACTGACAACCATTTCTACCCAGTCAGTGGTGTTCCGTCAGAACCCATGTTGAGCTAGAAATGCCGCACCTGGAAATTTTTGACCAAAGTGATGATTAACTCCTACACACCACATACCAAAAGAACCACAGCCTCAGAGATCATGGATTTCTGTGGGGCAATGAATGACTAAGTAACATTTAAGGAACCTGGGTTAGATGTGGTTGTTAAAATTAAGCCTCTTCAGATCCCAGGTCAGATCCTTTTTATTCCAGTAAAGTTATTGATTTCCATTTTCTACCCCCTTTGCCACAACATATTGCTCATATTTTGCATCCTTCCGGCTCTACGGAGAGCTAACCTGTTACTATGTGTAGTTATGTATGCATCTTTTTATAGATTATAGCAGACCGCAGACTCACCAGCATGGCGCCTCCTGCTGGTCAGTCCGGGAATTAGCTCAATTCCAACTCTCGGAGCGCCCGCTGCTGGTGTCTCACCTGCCTCAGGCCCCTGTGTCCCTCCCGGACCCTTTACCTCACCAGGGGAACCCCCAACCCTCTATACCCACCTTGCTTCAGTGGCTACTGCCAGTCATCATCTAGCCCCCGTTCTCTGGGGCAGACTGCAGTCTGTAATGGCCACTCATCACTGGCAAGGGGGTTGGACCAGCTGCCTCTGCCTGGCCTATCCCTGGGCTGTACCTCTGCAGCCCCAGTACCTGCTTAGGGCTTTACCAAGGCCTCAGCCTGAGGAGTTGCCCGGCTGGAGTTCCCTATCTCCTTTTGCCCTTCCCCAGCACTGCTCAGTTTCAGGTACCCTTGCTCCTTCAGGCAGCTAGGTCCATCTCTCTCCAAAGCTAGAGAGACACTCAGACGCAGTTCCTCCCTTAGCCCTTCTTATCAGGGCCTGCGGTGGCCTGATTAGGCGTGCCCCAGCAGTGGCCACTTCCCCAATCAGCCTACCTTTAACCTTGTTTTCCAGGAGTGGGGTAACTGCCCTGCTACAAGATCCATTGTTGTATGCAGTGTGGTTGTAGCCATGCTGGTTTTTATAGACAGATTCTTGTTGTGGATGAGTGTGCGCGCAACACACATGTATACAAGTGTGAGTTTGCTTGTGTGGGTGTGTACTTTGAGTATTTTATGGCTTATCTTTAACAAAGGTCTGAGCTAAACTGAACCTTTAGGCACAGCCTTAGGAAGGGGTGATATGTAAGCTGCACCAGTTCAGCACAAGCCCTGGAAGCACTACGCTTCTCAAAGTCCAGAGGCATGGTAGAAATTGTAATCTACTCTCCGATGTGACATCAACAGTAGATCAATACTGAGACTTGATGGATACAAGTGTGCTGAATCCAATTTCACACAAATACGTGTTCACGAATGGCATCATCAGTTTCAAGGTGCATGCTGAGAGTGTAAGATATTCATTCTTGACAGTGAACCAGAACCCCAGGAGAGAAAGTTGGGCATATGTTCCTCACAAGAATCAATCACAGGAAACTTCAATGATCTGTTCGGTTTCTGCTGCTGGCAAATCCATGGCATCAGGCTTGCACTGAAAGGGGTTTCGCACCCAATCTTACTTCATCATGTCCAAGTCAGGGAAAAAGGATGCAAACTGTTCCTTCAGCTGGCTGAGATGCTCAGCCATCACCCGGGTGGGAGGCTGAATAATTTAATAGTCAGCCAGGAATTTGCCAGGCTGCTGTGGGAAGGAGCCATAGTTTGTCTTCAATAGATTATTCTTCCAGGAAACAATTTGCTTCATTAATCCTATACTTCACTCATCTGAATGATATGGGTGTTATTTCCTTGTAGACCTGCATTCAATTCATTCAGTTTCCCAAATATGTCTGTGACATAGACAAAGTGGCATGTATTCCTTGGTCACATAGAAAATCAATTAACTCACTCTTTTTGCAGTCCATTGCATAAGAACGCTTGTCTTTCACTTCAATAAATTGTCTCAGGATTTTTCCTCTTGAAAGCCAACAAATATCAGTACAGAACAATGTCATGTCATGACTGGATCCCATTTCTTAACACAGTTTTGCAAACATATATGCGAAGAGGCTGAACCTTGATGTAGTTCAGAACAGAAGAGGTCTGCAGAAAAATTTCACCGACCTCTGGACTCAGAGCTTTAGGTACCAGTTTTTCCTTTGTGAAACATGCAGAGAGTCCACCCAGTAGACGGAAGAACCCAGAGCACACAGACCTGCTTTGTGGCCTGCCATAGATGGAGTTCCATCTGTGCAAAATCCCATCATGCAATCACATGGTATATTTTTGTCTTGCACGTAGCCATGTAGCACATCGAACATTCTTTATGCCGTCTTATGCCTGGGAAGAGGGAGACAGAACAGAGTATCTTCGAGAACTGAACCCTCCCATGTGTATTTCACAAAAGCCAAGAAACGTGCATCACAATCCTCAGTGCTCACACCAACTGGACGAGCAAAAGCACCCATGTTTTAGAGAGGCTCCACAAGTGTCCACAAGTATGTTTTCCTGATCTGGTGCTAGCACCTCAATCCTTCCCGTCCCTGTATTGGAAGCAGTATGGCTTTAAGCTTGTTTGCCTCAGTTTACCCACACATGTTCACCATACATGTGAGGTCACACTGTGTGGAGGCTGCCAAAACAGCCATGTCCTGTTGCAGAGTTTGTGGAGCAGGTCCAGTCATGTTCGGGGCTAAATCTGGCCTGTTAGACCTGTGAGCCATCTGCTGATGGTACAACCACATTTCGGGGTCACACACCACAGTTTGGGAACCCCTGGCCTAAAGGATTAGCAATTTTTTTGGCAGCTCAGGGTGTCAAAGACTAAGGAGTACAGGTGGTGGTAAAATATTAAAAAATAGGGAATCCAGATTCTAGCTCAACCAGAATCTTAGCAGGTACTGTCTGACCAGCCCTGATTCCAAATTATTATTATTATTCTCTTATTCTGATTTTTAATGTTATTTTATTCTCTTTTTTTAAAATCTATAATAGTTTGTTCTACAAGTGTTTTGAACATGAAAACTGGAAAATGCTATCATTTACTCTTTTAAAGTAAAACTTGACTTCATGATAGGGTTTTACTTGTATTGTTAATTTCTATTTGTATTATGAATTATTGTTTCCAAAGTCTTTCTTTTTAAAAAAAAATCCTTGAACTATTTTATTTTACAGGCATTTTTCCCAATATCTTTATAGTGCCAAAGGAAGCTAATTAAAGCAATCTGCACTTTCAGAGCATCTCAGATTGCAAACAGAGCTAATTTTAATTTCCAATCAAGGATCAACAGTTGCACTACTTCTGTGTTTCCATGGAAGCCCTTGCTATTTTCAGTGAGAGTTTTTTCATGCTTTGCAGATACTCATGTTGGCTCGCTCATTAGCATTGCAAAACCTCAGCAGTGCTGTATTTAGATAGAAGAACTCAAGGAGCAACCTTTAACAAAGAAATGTCTTGCACCAGTCTCATTCCATTTGAGGTTCAGGGTATGTTCCCCTCTTAGTTTGCTGAGTGTCTTTGTAAAATCTGGAAAAAAAAAAAGTAAATTGTAAAACCAAGTAACAACAGCCCTTTCTGCTAAACCTTTGAATCCTTCCAGTAAATACTATTTTGGGAAATGAGGTTTAATAAACATTATTTTTTGCAAAGCTGTACATGTTTATATATATCTGTTGATATGTGTATATCAATGACTTCATTGTTTATCAATGTGGAAAACTTATCCTATCCATGTATAAATGGGAAGCAGCTGAATTTGTTTATTCCTATTCCTTTCTCATGTGTGATCCCATGGGACTCAGGTTTTCTAATATGTTAGTTACAGTTTAAGATAACTTTACAATTTACATTGTATTTGTACAGATTAGGCCTGATTCTGCCAAAGGACCAGTGACCTTCATAGGAACAGACTCAGGTTTGTTGTCATTGTCACAATTTAAAACCTGGTTGACCTCTCAAAAGTGATTCTGACTCATGTTGAATTGTCTCTCAATTCTTTCATATAAAATTTGTTCAGTTTACAAGTAAAATAAAAATATGTTTGTTTTTCTAGCTGTCAGCCAAATAAACTCCTCCTTGGATGTGAAAGGCAAGCTGTGTTCTTTCTGGCTCATGCGTCATCTTCATTAAACCTAACCCAAGGGGAGTGGATATTGTTGTAGATAAAGAGGGAGATTTTCAAAGGCACAATGGGCAGTGATTCACCTAATTTCTGGCAACAAAATAATGACAATGAAATCCAAGGAGGTTTAGGTAACTAACTGCCCTTTGTGCTTCTGAAAATCTTCCCCAATGTGCAAGTTACATACCAACAGCACATACTTTTTGGCCAAGCTTACTGGTCATGCACAAGGAAAAGATTACACAGATTGTTTTTCAGATAGAAAAAATATATTTTTACTTTAATGTGAGCAGATTTGATCTTTAAGTCAGTGAGAGACAATAGACATGGAACTCTGTGGTGCCATTTTTACAGAACCACTTTTCAGAAGAGAACCATACCTTACTATATCAATAAATAAATGAATGTAAAACAAGCACCTTCTCCCTTTTTCATGTGATTCTATAGTTATCTAGCAACTGTGGATAGTAAATCATGTCTTGGTTCACTTCTGGATTCCACAGTTGTTTTCCTATTGCTGCTACCCCATTAAGCATGACAGTTTATCTTTATTCACGTAGGAGGTCTGAGTTTTAATGTCTTCAGATTCCTGGTGTATTTCATGGCAAATACTTCATTAAAGATGGATAAACTTTATTTCAAGTGAAATAAAACCCATTTGCCCATTATTAAAAGCAAGCCAAACTTTGCCTTAATTTCTAAAATGTTAGGAGAGGTTTTAAAAAATATTTCTGCATGCCTTTGTATTTCTGTGGATTAGATAGAGCTAGAAACAGACGTATCAAAATATCATTAGAAAAGCTCTTCTTGTGGTAGTTCCAGATGGGACCAGAAGCAGAAATACTGGAAATCTGGCAAGCAAGTCTTATCTGCACATGATTTCCAGCCTAACTTTGCAGCATTAGGAGGTTTGGCTCATTCAGATAAGGTTTGGATAAGAGTGTGAACTTGCTGATGCCTGTCTGGACGGAAAAGCCAGATCCTTTTAGGTTACCTGTCACTAAACTGAAAGTCAAATGCACCAAAGGCCGGCCAAAAAGTCTAGATATGGAGTTAATATGGAACAGTTAATCCACTTTAAATTCACCTGCTACTTTATTTCCGATTAATTTTCATGTGTGGATAAACTCTATATCTTCAAATTATAAAACTATTCTAAAGTATCTAAGACTGCACAGTCAGCCAGATTGCTTCACTAAGCCAAGGCTGAGCACATTCGAAAATGCCACTCTATGGGTTTATTTACATGGGAAATTATTTTGGAATAGCTAAACCTGATTAATTAATATTCTTGATTAACTTCATGTGTGAATGCTCTTATTCTGGTATCAATTTAAACTGCACTTATTCTGGTATAATCCACAGTTGATTAAGATAATTTGGAATAAAGTACTCTTATATTGGAATAATAACATCCGCACATGGAATTAATCAGGAATCATTAATCAATCAGGACTAGTGATTCCGCAATAACTCCCTATGTAGACGAGCCCATGGAGTGGGATTTTCAAAAGAGCATAGTGTTCTCCTAACTCTGCTCCCGGTGAAGTCAATGGGAATGGACCCATTACGATTAACTTCAATGGAGTTGAGGTAAGCCAACACTGAGTAACTTTGAAAATCTGGCCCATAATTCTTATTACTTGCATTATTGTGGACAGGGCTGGTAGCGTTGCCTGTTATTAATGTTGCCCAACCCTTCCCATTCTAACACCCTGTTTGCAGTTGATTATAACCTTGCCAGACTTTACCATTTGGGCTGAAAATTTATACGTCAGATATCAGCCTCAGGTTGAATTGTTTTGGAAAGTTTCAGCCAAAATAGACCAGGTGTTCCTGAGAATGAGTGAAAAATGTGTTGGACATAATAAAAAATTTCTGGGGGCCTTTTCTTTTAGAAGCTCTAGCATGCCCATGTCTTGAAGCAGGAACTTGAAATTTGGCAGGAAGGTGGCCTGTGTGTCAGGAATGAGCCTTTTCTTGTTCCTGTGGAAAAACACACCCAACTTTAGCCAAGTTATAAGCCTTTGAAAAATCTCAGTTCACACATGCTCAGTAGGGAACTTCTTAGAGCTTCTCTATTAAATTCACCAAAGATTTCATCCTCACTGAGGCCTTGGCTTCACTAGAAAGAAAGTATAGCAAATAGTATACTGGGTTTACTGGTATAGCTATAACTAGAGGAGATGCATCTTATACCAGCAGAAGAGTTCTTTTGCCATTTGGCTTATACTAGTTCCCTGAACAAAATAAACTATACCATCAAAAGAATTTTTTTTTTTTGCCCATATTACTGTATATACACTAGGACTTTTGCCAGCATAGCTATGATGGTTGTGGAGAGGGGGGTTCACATACCTAACCACCATAGATCTGCTGGCAAAAATGTTAAATGTAGAGCAGGCCTGGCATGCTGCATCCCCTCACGGATCCTAGGATTGGCCAGACTGCACATGTGCCATCCCCACAGAGCAACTAAGCATGCTCCAGCTCAGGGATTCAGGGGCAAAGCTGGACTTTCTCTGCAACTGCTACTTCTGGGATTGGGCCAGCCACTGGAACTGAGAGCAAGGAGCCTGGCTTTCCTGGGCTCTCCATGACCCCTTGTGATGGCACTCGGGCAGCCTGGCGGAGGAATGCAGAGGACACAAGAGCTGGTGAAAGAAAGACAATGCAGCTACTGCACTGACAATGAGATTTCCCCACTCCCTGCTGCAATCACTAAGAACTAGGCTAGGGGAGGAACCTCAGCTGGTGATCTTGCAGAAGTAGCTGTGAGCGGCAGGTGATGGCAGAGCAAAGCTATAGCCAATGGCCACAGAGAAAAATAGCAGCAGTTGTGAGCCAGTTGCAGCGGTGGCGGCAGCAACAGAGACAATGAGTCTCTGAACACTGGGTCTTTGCTAACGGAGGACAGCTAACTGTGAGTTGTGTGCAGCAGAGGGAAAGGGGAGTGGCGTGTTAAAGGAACGTTTGTTCATGGGACTTTCACACTTCAGGGTGGGAAACTGAGGCAAAGGACATTGCCCAGCACACTGTGTGGTCGGTGTTTGCCCACAATCACATGCTTTGAAAGTGTGGTTGTGGTGTTTTCCCAAATTAATGCTGGGTCCCCTTTTAATAAAAGTGCTCTTTTGTTGTACACAGACTCAGTGCTTCTGAGGGGAAATATTGCCTCTTAGAGGTGCCCAGGGGTGAAGTTAAGTTTTTCCAGATTAGTGGGCGGGGGCTGTTCTGTATTTTTCAGAGGAACCCCTAGATATTGAACCCAGCCCTTACTGTTGCCAACTCCACCTGGCAGAAGGGTTACACTGTGCTAAAAGACACATTCCAATGAGCTTTTCTTTTGTTATTCTGCTACTGTACGTGAGCTATTAAAATACATAATTGATTTGGTCATTGAAGAGAAAGGCTAATGCAATAACAAGGTAAATCCTACATTTAGTTTGTCCCCAGACCCAATTTACTGCACTGCTCTCTGAACAGCATGAAAGGCTTTAACCCTATGAAAAGTCCTGCAGATGCAACTGACGCCCTTTCAGACTGATAAGGGGAGATCTCCACGCAGAAGTTCCCCACGACACTTGGATGATCACAGAGGCAATCTGGCCCATAGCTGTGAGTAACTATTAAGCCTTTCTAGTCTTTGCCACCTTGCAAAATTTAATCCAAAAATGTGCTGTTTGTTTGTCCAGTGAAATCCTGTGTTTGTAGCTGGGATGATTTGCTGCATTTTGGTACGGCAGCATGGCAAACAGCTTCAGAGTTCGATGAAGTCAAAAAAAGAAGTACATTGGCCTGTCCTTCACAACATACCGTAATCAGTGTCTGCAGAGATTTTTCTCAGGTGGCTCAGTTTCCCACATTGATTGCGATCCTTGAAAAAGTGCTTGCTGCAAACAACTGTGCAGATAATGCTGCAAATTCCAGCCTAATCAAAGAAACTGCCTATTCACTTGAACAACAATCACAGGCCTGGGAGACTCCAGCCTCCAACTGCAGTCATGCCTTGGCTCATTAGTCCCATGTGCCCCTGAAACTAAACTGTGAAAGGGGAGTTTAGCTCACAATGCACTGGGCAAAATCTGAATTAAATTCCAGCGTGGAACCAAAAATAGAACACTTTGAGACCCGTTTTGTCTTGGGAAAAAATGCCTGGACCCAAAAAAAAAAATGCTTTTGGTATTATTTAATGTATTTTTCAGTCTAAAAAGCTAGAGAATTTTGGCCTCAAGGAGTGCTAGCCTGTTACCTTAGAGACTGTTTCTTTTAGAGGCAGTGGAGTGGCAGAGGGCATGCCTTTGCTGCTTACCTTGGCAACCATGAATTGCTAAACGCTGTTCCCATGAATGCAAGCCTTTCACTGCCATTAGCAGTTGCCCACAGGTATAAACATTCTTTCATGAAAAGGTCCAGGGGAATGTACACTGCGTCGATGAAAATCAAGACGACAAACAAAAGCATATTATGCAACAGAACAGTTATGTAAAATTAGATTTTTAAACCAAGACGTGTCTTTAATGACATTGATCCTGGACGTGGTCAAATTTCCTGTTCCATTTATAGCCTCTATAGCCATACCAAGTGGTAGGGGAGGGGGCTGATAGAGAGCTTGACAGGATCTTCTTGTTTCTCTCATTGCAAAATGGAAGACCACTGAGTCTGTACTCGGAATAAATGTACTGGCCAGTTTCACAGGAAGAGCATGACTCCAGCGGTCTCTCTTACTGGCCTTAGGCGCAACGGAAACAAGAGCAGAAGAGATCTAAGTGTCTGTGGAGAATCACTAGCTCGCCCAGTTCAGAGGCATTCTTTATGGTCTTGCTAGGCAAACACTACAGGCAAAATTCTCAAAATATTTACCAGTACACAGGCCTTGTGCCAGAAAAACAAGGGATTTGTTGTGCCATTCCTGTAAATGAGGCTGTTGTGAGTGGTGGAATAAGTTCTAAATTTAATTATTTTTTCCCCCATTTGTAAACTGAATTTTTACACATTTCCATTGTGGCTTTTCTATTACAACTGGTGTTTGCTTTAAGCATTTGTGTAATTCCATGAGTACTGCAGCCCAGTAATTGTAATTGCAAGACACTGCTCAATCCATGTTGTGTTGCATTCCTAAACAGACAGAAATACAGGTGGAGATTTTAAAGCAAAAAGGGTAGCTACGCACCCCACTCTCACTGAATATCATTGGAATTTGGCCACCTCTCTTTTTTTGTGCCTTTGAAAACCTGCCCAGCAGCCTATAACTGTGTATACAGTAGTATCTTGCTAAAACATACTAATGACTGGGAGAGCCATTATAAATGATAGAATGTTGCTAATTAATGAATATGTGAATACAGTACATAGGATAAAAGGCAGGGATAGTGCATCACAAACTGTACGAGTCTCATTTATTTTGTCAATTATGGTTTGGTTTTATTATTCAGGATAAAACTCTGATTTATATTAAAATCTCTAATGTAGCATATTTTATAAAGAGAAAGAACTCTTAGGAATATTAGACCTTTCTATGGCACGTGTGATTACATCTTGTTGCGAGGAAGAGGAAAAGGCCACCGACGTTTTGTATGGATTATAAAGGATGGAGTGAAGCAAAGCACAGAGCCGTGAAGTGTGGTCCTGATCCTCTCATACAAACACGGCAGGTTTTGTGCTACTCTACTGGTGTAAAGTTGCCCTGAAGCCAGCTGGACAGGCCAGTGAAAGATTCCTCCTCCCTAGAGGAAATCTGTGGGTGGCACAGAGCCACTAGTGTAGCCCCCGTGCCATCCCTCCTCCTAGCCCCCATCACAATGAGCATGGCTGCCAGAATGGCCCCTTGGGGGCAGTTGGCAGATGAATTACATTACAGCAGCCTGAAGAAACCAGCCCAGTGCAGGATTGCAAGGAGCACAGCTCAGCTACAGGTCAGTATCAGAGCACACACACTCATCTCTCTCTGTATATAGATATATCAGCCTATCTATCTATATCCTCTTAAACATTCATATGGGAGAGGCCAGGTGATTAACCCTTTAAACACCACACAATACAGCATTCCCAGAGCCATACCTTTTGAAATCCCAGGGATGTGACAAGACCAGTCAAGTTATTTGTGTGATACAAATACTGGATTAATGCACTGTGTGTCCCACACTCATTCAAAGAGTTGAAGCATTGGCTAATGGTGAGGAAAATGGGAAATCCCAGAGACCCACCATAGCTTTTATATTTTTGCAGCTCAGCAAGGATCTCCTCTGAAAGCCAGTGGAGGAAAAATATCCCCCAACTTCCTGTGTGGACTTTTCTTCCTTCTTCTGCACCCTCCCTCCCCCCGCCCATCTCATTTTATTTATTAGATTAAAATGTTGTTTTTGAACATCTCAGACTCAGCCAATCGCTTTCCTCTGTGCATTCAAAGTTCAGGCAGCCTCAAATCAGTGACTTACATTTTGTCTAGCAAAATGTGCTCTGTGCAGTGGTCTAACCCCTTGGAAAATAACATGGAATTGGCCCAGAAAAGAGAAGCTCACCAATCCAACTCCAGTTTCCAGATTTCAAAACCCTTGACAGACTTCATGAACAACTTGGGGCTCAGAGCATGTAAACCCCTTCCTGCCAAACAAAACACACAGAGCACTTCAGTCGGTATAAGAAGCAGCAGCCACACACCAAGCAAGAGCTGAGAAGGCAGTCAATCAGGAGAGGAAAAACTGGCTGGCTGGCCATGCACTGAGTCTCCTGGATGTTTGTGGGAAGACCAGAGGTTAAGCAAAGAGGACTTGCAGAGTGAAAGAGCCTCCCAAACCTGACTGGGAACCTTTTGCTGGCTCTAGGATCTAATAGATCTGACATGTTTTCCCCCTCAAAAGGGGAAATGTTACACTGATAGAAAAAACATTCACATATGTCTCTTTTAAATATACTTTCCCCCTCCCCACAGTCCCAGACAAGTGGTTTTGAATTCTTAGCTTAGAAGGTAATTAAATTTGTGTTTGACTTCACCCAAAAATAGAAAAACTGGCCTAGACAGAGCAAATAACAAAGCAAGCTTTTACTTTGGGAGGATTGACCAGTGTTCTTTGGATCTTACCCTTTTTTCCTTAGCGTCTCCCCCCCCCCAACTTCTTTATATTGAGATGACTTCTCCCCATTAATCCCCAGGGTTGGCACTATAGTGCTTTAAACTATAACACAACTGGAGACTTTCCCAGAGCCCTGTGAATGCCAAGTACTAATCCAGCAGTTTGTGCCACCTCAGTGGCATGCAGTCAACTCACTGTCAAATTATTTTGATATCTTTGGACAACAAAAGGACCTGTCCTTTTCTCTTGGTACATTGAGGGAACAATTTTTTTCATGCTAAACACAACAATTGTGTTTGTGATACCTTAGTCCACCTGAAAGTAGGGGATCTCAGAGAGACAAGGTAGGTGAGGTAATATCTTTTATTGGACCAACTTCTGCTGGTGAGAGAGACAAGCTCTCGAGACTGACACAGCTACAACACCACTGCATACTGGATCTTAACAATTTGCAGAACGTTAACAAATTCACTTCACATCACAGTTTTACTGTGTTGTTTATTTTACTACTCTATTACTCATATATTTACCATGTTATATATATATATCACTGGGCCTAGCAAAGTTTACTTCTGGGGTTATCCTAGCAAAATACGGTTCTTGATTCCTATTGTTCTGTTCCTAAATTATTTCTTCAAAGAAATGTATTTTCTTAGTGCATCATTGGGAAACTCTGGATGCAGCCTTTGTTACGTGCATTTTACAGACAGGGTAACATTTTCAAAAGTGCCTTTGTGATGTAGGCACTAACTTTCCATGGGACTTTAAAAGTGTTTGTTTGAAAGTGTTACCCAAACTGTTCCGCTCTGTTGGATTCATCAGCATTGCCAGTGATTGTTGTGTTAACATTCCCTTTATTGTGAGGTTAAAATAGATCACTTTGGGTTTTCTTGCACTTTCCTCTGAAACATTAGCCACTGTTTGAAACAGGATACCAGACAAGATGGACCACAGGTCTGATCCAGTCTGACAATTCCTGTGTTCTCTCCTATTTTTTATATATAGACATCTTGGCAAGCAGCAATGATGGAATGAAAAGGTGCATCTAAGTTTAGTGGCATTTGGGTAGATTATGCAATTTCTCAAAAGCACCTGAGTGTGGAAGGGGGCTTTAGATATTAAGAGTCCCTTCCTAATGAATTCAGTGGCCATGCTCCTGACTTCAGTGGGAACAAGATCAGGCCCCATATTTGTTCAAGCACTGAGCACCACCCAAACGAGACAAAAGACTTGGCTCCTTAGAATGCTAAATACCATAACCCTTCTGATATTGCCTTTACGGTATCCATAACACTGTCATATCAGAACTGCAGCACTAGGCTTAAGACAAGCTGCTAAAAAGTGTAAAGAGGGCTTCGAGGATTCTTCAAATAAGTGTATTGGACATATCCCTGCTTCTGAGTCAGGATTCAATTCCCTCAAGAGAGTACAGTGTGTATATCTACATACTCACCTTCCAATAAACACTCATTTTTCTGGCCATCCAGAAAACATCAACATTTTAAGGATTAAAGCCGTACTTCACATTTTGATCCCAAACACAGTGAACTCTACTCTCCAGTAAATCCATTATCAGCAGCATCAAAAGCAATCAGGAAAAAGAATGATATTCCTTTCCTTCTAAATTAAAACCACACCAAAAGAAAAGGAATCATATTGCTTTCCAGGTTTTGTTTGCCATGCTGGAGAAAGACGTATGTATGAGACAGCTCTATAACCCACAAAGATCCCAGTTTGGAAAACCTGAAAAGGAGATTTATGAGATTTGGGAGTCTAATATCGTGAAGCAATGCAGGTGTGAAATCCATTAGTCGGGACAGCTTTTGTGAAATACTGAGCAACTGAGTATTTATGATAGATTAAGTTTAGCAGCTTCTTGGGCTCAAAATATGGAATGTGTAAAAGTTATTGTGCATATTACAAAAGAAGCCCTTGAGCTCAGAGCATCAGAATCCATGTCTGACATTACTTCTTGTTTTCCTGCATTACCTAACTACAAAAAAATGTTTTGAGAGCCTGGAGATTTCATTCTAAAGTAGGTTGGACAGAAAGACATACACAAACAAAACAGGGAGAAGCGGTTGCAGAAAAAACACATTTAACCAAAAAAATAAAGAATCCACAAGAATTCTTAAAGGGAGCAGATAGTTAAGAAACATCTTTTGTGGTTTTGCTATAGTCCTATGTTTAAGAAACTGATCAACAAAATGGATTATGAAGTCCTAAGTGCTCACATTGAGAAGGCCAAGGAGCTCTGGCATCTCCTCCAGGAAGCAGAAGTAAAAGAAGTGAAAACAAACAGAAGGACTGGAGGATCTGTAAGCATCCACAGTCTGGCAGTTGAATTGGCAGCAGGTGAGTTTTCTTTGGAGGCTACTAATTTTGGAAATCAAAACCCCTGAAATTCCATTTCCCTTTTAAATGGACAGTACAGAACCAGGGACTCTTGCTCCATCTTCCCCAGAGGCTCCCTTTCACCTCCTTGACTACTTCATAGTCTATCACACAGTTCAATGGGTGTCACTGCTTCTTTATTGGCATGTAATAACAGTCACATAGAGCAGCAAAACATAAATCTGTGAAAAACTGGCTCTCCTTGATGAGTTTATATCCTCCCAAATACATGCACAATATGACATGGGTGTTCCAAAAGTGTCAGATATAAATCATATCTGGAGGCTAACAGGAAAAAGATCAAGGTTATCATTCTACTACTGGCCTTTTTGATGGTTCTACTACTGGTCATTTATGCCATTGCTTCTCTGCTGAAAGAATAATCCCACTGTTTCAGTATTGCCAAAGGAATTTTCATTGCAGGAAACACACAAAATAAGGTCAAATGCTTTATCATTGTAGTTTTCCAGCATCTGTGTCAGGTCAGATTTGGGTGTGTTTAGCTGAATCCCTTGCATCTAGGTTGTAAATTCTCTGCATAATCAGCAGCTTCTCCATGACTTCAATCCCAGAGCCAGATTTATTTATTTAACAGCCTCCTGGGAAGCTTCATGTTTAGCTAAAACAAAAACTCCTCACACTCTCCACAAAAGGAAATTTGTGTGGCTTGGTAAACAATTACAGTCCTTTTGTTTTAGATGATTAATCTTTTCTGCTACATGTCCAGTTCAGCTTCCATCCTGCAGGCTTGTTTCTGTGTCCTACTGACTCATTGTACATTATGATAACCCAGCATTAACCCTTTATAAAACATTTTCCAGATCATAGGGCCGTGATTCTCTTTCAGTGAAACATGGAATTTGGGTTATTGCTGATTATGCACTATATGCATCTTATCAATTTTAAAACAAACTTTTTTATTTTTGGATAATCTAAGCACTCTACCCACATGTACAAACACTCTTTCCTTAACCTGTGTATTATATAATTATTTTAAACATTAGCTTTAATAAAAAAAATTAAAATTGAATGCACGGTAGTGAAATGCTGTTGTCAATGTTGTTGTCTTTATTGTCTGAATAAAGGGAAGCAGAACTGTGCTGTGCCAAATGAGGGGGTCACCCTCAGCTGAAAGGACCTCCTTAAGCCAGGGGCTCGAATGCCAGCCCCCTGTGAAAATGGAGAGGGGTGGGGACAGGTGGCCCATCAAGGAGGTGTGGACTCTCCATAAGGGTCCCCCATCTGGTTTAACCAGTTCCTCTCCACTGTTCAAAGATAGAGCTAAATGGGCTCCATTAGGAGTCTTTTATTATTTTAAGTGCTTAAAAGAGCTGACAATCACTTGTGGTGGGACAGCGTCTCTGCCCAGTCTCAGAGCTGAAAAATCACTAAGATCTGGGTGGAGCCTCAAGAGACTGACCTGCAGAGGTCACAACAGAGAAGCAGATGGCAGAAGGTGACCAGTGGGTGGAACAGCGCTAGTGAGGTGGTGAGCAGTGTGGATTGAGCAGCTGGAGGGCAGCCACCGGAGAGGAATGGCAGGTGGCAGGGTGGCCACCAGAGAGGAATGGCGGGTGGCAGGGAGGCCAGCCAGAGCAAGTGCTCAGATGGTGGAGCAAGCCAGGTGCCTTCTTCCCTGGGTAGAAGGTGAACTCACACAGATGCACCTCTGAACCCTAGGTCCTCACTGACCCAGGACAAGGACTGTGAGTGGGGTGTGAGGAGGGAGTAGAGAGGGGCACAGGAAAGGAACTTTTGACTGTAGAACTCAAGAGCATGAGGCAGAAGACACTGCCCCACACATTCTGGGGTGGGTGTCCTGCTCACAGTTTTATGAGTATGAATGCTGCTTATGGCATTGCCATAATTAATGTCAGGTGACTTCTCTCCTTTCATTAAAAGTTTATTTTCTACACTCAGACTCAGTTTTTGCGAGTGGGGAAGTATTGCCTCTCAGAAGCACCCAGGGATGGTGTGTCATTTTCTCAGGTTACTGGGTGGGGGATCAAGCCAGTTCTGTGTTATACTGTTGAAAAGGAACCCCCCAGATATTGAACCCAGCCCTGGTTGCTACCGCCTCCACCTGGCAGAAGAGTTACATACATGCCTCTCTAACCACAGGCTCTAGGGAGATTTCTCAGGCCTGCAGGGCTGCCATCAGAGCCTCAGCACTTTTGGCAATACCACAGCTGTAGGTTCCATAGCTATGAAACTGCCAATGGAGAGAACAGTCCTATACTGGCAAGCCACAAAGAAGACAATTCTTGGGCCCTCTCATTATACAGATTCACTTAAAATAGAGGATAGATTCATAGATACTAAGGTCAGAAGGGACCATTATGATCATCTAGTCTGACCTCCTGCACAACGCAGGCCACAGAATTTCACCCACCCACTCCTGCGAAAAACCTCTCACCTATGTCTGAGCTATTGAAGTCCTCAAATCGTGGTTTAAAGATTTCAAGGAGCAGAGAATCCTCCAGCAAGTGACCCGTGCCCCATGCTACAGAGGAAGGCGAAAAACATGGATAGATCTCACTCTGTCCCCAGGTTCCCATACTGGCATCCACCACCACAGTATCTGTGTGAGATCTGGCACCCATTGAAGTCAGTGGGTATTTTGTCATGGACTTCAGTAGGACCAGGATTTCTCCATCTAAGTACTTACCAAAATGGGTGAATGCGTGATGGTACTCTGAAAAGAAAACTTGTGCAACAAAGTAAAGCCACATTTGTAAAGTAATTCTGCATACTAACATATCTTTCTATAGCCCATGGTTTCAAGAGAACAATGAAAAATGCATTCCTGCATCTATGGAGAAAAGCCACTTTTCCAAGTTAACTATTTGCTAGTTGGTACCTAAAGGTGTCAGTCTACATTATGACCAAATATTCTTCTAAACTATTTTTCCCTAAAATCACATCATTTTTAAATTTCAGGAGGCAAAAAGCATCAAAAAGTGGGAAAATCTTTATAATTATTATTTTCATTCATTTATCTTCAAAATATTGAAGGAAAAACTTGTTTTTAAAAATAAGTTGCTTTCAGGCTGACAAATGCATGTGACTAACACATAGAAATATATAACAGCCAGGTTAGAGGCTTCTGAATATTTTATCTAATGCCATATCACTAGCACATTTCTAATTAAACCATCACCATGGCATCTAGGCCGCGCATGCTTATTACCACAGGGCACGCAAACTTTAAATATACTGATACAAATGAATCACAGTAAGAATTGTTGTTACTGTGTCAATCTCCTCTTCAAATAGTCTTCATCTGAAAACACATTATCTTTCTATGTTACCTACTTATATGGGCTAGTTATTGCAGGAGCTGGGCACAGAATTAAACAGTTCTTATTTTGTGAGTTTCAGACTAATCGATAACTTTTTATTAACAAATATTGTGATAAATATTTTACTGTTTATTTTGTACTCATTGGTTATATAGTGCCATTCTCAAACACCAGAGTGTTATAAAAATCCATTAACAGGAGCCACGTTAATTATCACCAGAAGGCAGCCACTCCTGGGATAGAGGACAGCAGATATTTAACAGTAGACAGCAATGCTACATAACAGTTTGGAGCAGAACGTGAAGAAGAATACCATTTCCAATAAAAATGTCATGGGAATGTAGGTAGACAGAATGGAATTACTTTTATTGGAATTTGGCTATGACATTGAGTCTAACACTTCTCCTTTGAAAAGTACATTCATGAATACCAGAAGTATAATTCCTCCAATTTTCTTTAATAGAAAAACCCTGTGTTTTAATTAAGGGTAGGCAAGTTAGCATCAACAAAGTAAGAACTGACATGAATGTTTTTCAATCTAAATGCAAGCCAATCCTACACCAGAGATTTTTTGAGATTCAGAAAAAGTTCGGTGAACAGTTCGTGTGTGAGGAAAACAATAAGAGAATCAAAAGAATTGAATGTTTTGTTTTCATGTTTGCATATCTTGCTGCTTTCACCCATGACCAAAACCAGAAGGTATCTGAGGTATTTGTGACCCAGGAAATACCAGAAAGCCTATTCTCCTGGGATTTTCACCCAGATTTTGAGAACAATGGTTTGGATAAACTTTGAAAAAAATCAAACCATTGAACATTGTGAGGTTTGTCCCTTACCTTTTGTAACAGAGTGCATTAAAACTATTTTCATTGAATTATCATTGGCAATGTCCTGGAGCTCACTTCACTGAATCTCAGCATTACATTTCAGAATAGTCTTTAATCTCTGTGAGACCGGCTCTAATGCGCTGAGCCCCACCTACAATACACTGAACATTCTCAAACCCTCGGCTGTAATGGGGGTTGCAGGCACTCACACTCTTGCTATTAGTGAAGAGTAAACCATACATGTTTCAAAGGTTCAGTGTGGTTGAGATAAGCACTCAAATGTCCAAAGACTGATCTGGAAATCTAGCAGGAAAAGGTTTTCTCTTGTGATTTTACATCCCTCTGACTTCAATATATCGGTCTTAAGTCTTTCCACATAAAATCATTAGCAAAGTCCTTAGCATTGAAGTGAAAAACCTGGCCAAGAGCACCCTTTATCATGATACTCTGGTGGATTTTTTGCACATTTGAGCTTCTGGTCTTTTGTAGAAACCGGGAGCAACTTTTATCAACTTTTGCAAATCTCTAAAAGTTGGGTTTGAGTTCTAAACAAAGGTTTGGTGGAGGCTGGGTGTTTTGTTGTGAATGTATTTGTCCATCCCTGTGGCATAATAATAGGAATGGAGCATTTAGGTTCTACCACAAAGCAAATAATAAATACTTGTAGTAAATGTGGTGCCTCAAGAATGCGTGTTCCTGTTATCAATGCTCTAACGGATAATTCTACTTCAGGCTTCTGGTTGTGAAATGAAATTGAACATCCCTATTCTATCCTAGATGAGCCGTGGATGTGCTGCCTCTAGACACAGCGCACACCTAAACCGGGGCATTATATAACATAGACTGAAATCAACTTGGGGCAGGGACCCTGACTCTGTCACAGCATCTAACACATCGGGGCCTCAAACCCGATGGGGTCCTCTGAGTCCTACTGTAACAGCTACCCTGGGCAGAACACTCAGCATCATAACAAATCTATTACTGATAATGCACCTACCTTAAAAGCACAGGTAGCTGAACAAAGCACAGCCCTGGGGATTGGTAAGCCATTCTGAGACAGCACATTCATTTCCTTGTTTAGAGCTATCTGGCAGATGGAGAGAATGGTGTTACTTGGTTCTGTGAGGGGTTGTATCCAGCTCTTTTCGCCCCCGATAAGGCTGGGAGGGGGAGAAGTATTTAAGGTATGATCTGTGAGTGTTAGCAAGGAATAAGACTGGGGAGATGAACCTCAAATATATTATGTTAAATGTTGGGTTTTACTCCCGTAACAATGTCCCTTTAAATTCCATCTTAATGGAGTAATTTACAAGCACAACCCAGAGATTTAATGAAAGTAAGGATCTTTTCTATTCCAGGACATGTAAAGAAGCTTTACACATGCACACATATATACACACACACACACAACCCCTCTGAATATAACATTAAAAGAACTAAAGCTTTAATACAGTTGGATCAGCCAGGACCCCTGCTTTTATGTAAGAGAGGAAAAAGAACAAGAGTGAAAATAAAACCACTGGGTTCAACTCAGCCAAATCCTAAAAATAGACCTGCTTTCTTATGGAAAGAAATACAAAGTAAGAAAATAAAAATACCCAGAAGATCTGAACTGTTTCTCAAAGTTGTCTGAATTTGGTGCCAAGCACACTGGGCAGCCTAGTATTTCAGAGGCCTCTCATGCCATTTTAGGATCTTTGCAGTTACTAGTGATTGAATACATCAGGCTGAGACGTAACTGTGGCATAAAACCTGATTGGTAATTGCAAGCCGTTCAGTCGTTTTTAACCTTTGCTTCATTGTTTACCTTTATGTGACTCAATGTAGACTCCCACTGACTAACTTGTAAGGGGAAGATTCTGCCCTGTGTTCTTCAGGGTGCTAAGCTGGAGCCCCCAGAATTTGACCTCAGTGTTTTCTGAGGGCTCTCAGGGTGCATATGATAGAGCAGTAGCTTTAGCACCTCTGTCGGCAGCTGTAGTTGCCCTCAGCCACAACCAACCTTCATCTAAAGGTGATTCCCCAGCTGGATTCCCCAGTGAGATCCTGGCAGCTCTGCAGAGAGGTACAAGGTGGAAGGCAATTCCTCAGGCTTTGCAGGGGTTGGACTTACACTTGTAAAAAGTTTATTTTCCTATAATCTTTTGAGCCACTAGATAAAAAGCTCTCTCTTGCTGAAGTATGCACAGATTAGAGAGAGAGAGAGAGAGTTTGCGTGTGAGTAAAAGGATTTTTTTTATTTCTAGGTCCAAAAACAATTTGGAGTGCTTCTTTTTATTGAAATGTCTTTCTCCCAGGGACACTAATTTATTATGGACAGATTCCAGTGTCCACAACTCTGACCCAAGCTTTTCCCCTCTTATGACAATCCATTCAGCAGCCACAAGATGCCTTATATGTAATATATTTTTTCCCCTCACATCAACAGGGCTGGAGTCTCTGGTCAAACAACGTCATGAGTGAAGATTTTGTACGTGCAAAACATGTCTGTCATATTGAAAGTAACAGAATGTTTCAAAGAATAAACAGGAAACCTGCTGAGACAAAACCCCCATAAGATAGCAAATAAAGTACAATCCCTCCTTCACAAAGACTCTCTAGCTTGAGATCTACCGTTCTACCCCTGTTCACACTACAATACCTATTCTTGTTTTGATACCATAATTTCAGTTTCTCATCATCCCATTGAGACAGAATGGATTTGCATTTTCATAACTAATCCTCATAGGAACTATGTTAATGGGATACTGGAAAGATAAAAATTGTACGTTTTTAAATGTGTTATTATTAACCATTTAGATTTTTAAGATTAAAGGGTTTGAGAACTCTAACTTGCTCTTCCCTATCTATGCTGTTTGTTTACCTTTTGAGCAGCTTCATTGTCCAGACTGAGTGAAACACAAGCAGAAAATGAAAGAGCAGAAATGGAAAAAAAAATTAGATCTTCGCCCCCACCACCACGTTGTGGACTCATGAAAGAACTAGGCAGAAACATGGCCCCCTTACTAATTATTATATAATATTATTTTAAATGGGGCACCTTTTTTACCCCAACCTATTCACACATTGTGCCAGTAAAATGCAGCCCCCTCTGGTGTGGAGTGTGGCAATCAACCAGAGCACAGCACTCTGCACAGTAGTAGGGGGAAGGGAAGTTTTGGCTATGGCCCCTATTCTTACAAAAACCGGGTTAAATGTTTAATGTCCATATAGAGACAGGACTTAGGTTTTTAATGAATCATCTGAGAGAGCCTGACACATAAAATTGCCTGGAACTCCACATAGTAACCTCAGAGGGATGAAGAGCTGAATCCACCTGACTAAACATTAAATTTGGGTTTCAGAGGAGTCTAGCTATTTAAACCCTGCGCATTAGATTATGTAATAGGTATAAAATATGTATTAAATTACTCACAAGAGCTAGATTAATTGCTCATCTCTAACAGTTTGATAGGCAACTCTCTGCTCCATTGTGAATGGGGCCCAGAATCTCAGGTGGTGTAAATGGGCACAACTCCAGTGAAGTTGGAGCTACAGCAGTTTACATGTGATCTGAGGATCTGGCCCAGAGTTTTGTTTCCCAAACTAGTTCTTTTGTCCAGTCCTGAAGAATGAGCCATCTGATTACAATCCATGCGGTTGTAGCCTGTATAGAGCAAGGTGAATGGGGGGAGGGTGGGGGCAAGGGAAATTTGTGAGGTGGCAAAGCAAGTAGCTCTTTTAACGTAAAATGAGTCTTTCAGTTGCCAGGGTGGTGAGCTTCTAGCTGGACTGATAAATGCCAAAGGAGGGAAAGAAAAGTAGTAACACAATAAAACTCTGAAGGATCCTTTCATTACCAAACATAGGGTGCTTTCACTTCTACTGCTTTTTATTTAGTGCTTTTGAAGGGCCACTTTCACTCTTCCTTCTTGCACCTCATTCTATTGAAAAAGAGAGCACTTAAATTAAAGGGCTAGATCTCGCCCTATTATGGAAAAAATCCACAGGAGTGGGCCCAGTGAGAAAAGTAAATGCCACAAGGTTTCCATCACGGAGTTGGGAAGTACCCTCCTTCCCAAGCCAAGTACTTCCTGTAAGAACATTAGTCACTCTGCTGTCCATCCTCTCATGACCAGCTACCATTGGCTGGATCCCTGTACAACAGTGGTGGGCAGCCTGCAGCCCATGGGCCACATGTGGCCCATCAGGGTAATCCAGTGGCGGACTGCCAGACAGTTTGTTTACATTTCCATGGCCGCCCACAGCTTCCAGTGACCGTAGTTTGTCGTTCCTGGCCAATGGGAGCTGTGGGAAGCGGTGCGGGCTGCAGGGATGTGCTGGCCGCTGCTTCCCGCAGCTCCCATTGGCTGGGAACAGCGAATCGCGGCCACTGGAAGCTGCGGTCAGACATAAAAATGTAAACAACTGTCTGGTGGCCTGCCAGCGGATTACCCTGATGGGCCACCGGTTGCCCACCACTGTACTAGAGACAGACAACATTTTTAAAAAATTCCACCGAAAAATGGCCTTTTATTTAAAAATAATCACAAAAAAACTTGTGGGTTTTTTTTTAAAATATTCACATTATTAACATTTTGTATCAGAATGATTGGAAACATTATTGAAACCATGGTTTTGATAACATTATAGACTAAAATGTCAATTAAAAACACATTAAAGAAAGTGAGGCCATTTCTAACATTATACAATGGAAAGAATTTTGAAATCATTTGCAATTTTTTTTCCAACCAGCCCTAGGTATTCTCTGTTCATAGTGTATATTTATCAAGTATATTTATTCAAAATGGCCTCAATAATTAAGGCTTTTTCCCTCAGTGGTCAGCCCCTTTAAATTTAACCATTTGTAGAAGTATTTTTAAAGCTTTCTTATGACTTGCCCAACTGAAGAATGCCGTGGAGCTGTGCCAGGCATGGTTCTGATGCTGAGCCCAGGAGACTGAGTAAAGGAGTATTTTTAATTACAGAACTACCCCATCCACTTGTGACTATTAAAGTGCAGTTGACCCCACCAGCTGCCTAATCCTTCCTTTTAATTTCTCCATGGTCTGTTAAACATCCCCACTTACAAGTCTCTCTGCTGGAGAAAGGCTCTTGCAGTGTCTATCTTTCTAGCTGCCTGAAAAACCCTTTTTCTGGCAATAAGATTGTACAGAAATCCTTTCATATATTACAGTATGTAGGCTTACTCATGACCTTGCAGCAGTATGCTCCTACACTGGGTCAATTTCACTGACAAAGATTAAACTGCTACCTATGGTGTCCCGTGGCTGGATTTTCCGGCAGCCCTGTAGCTTCAAACAGAAGCTGGTATAAGTATTTGGTGTCCTGTAGCACTGTTCTTATGCAAGGACTCTCTTTTTCACAGACTCTGGACCATGGCAAGGAAAACATCTGCTTTTTATTTGAGCTGCTGTGAGAATACTGTGTGCAGAGAAAACAGTGAGGCCCAAATGAGCTAAAAACCACTGCAATTCAAGCATGCTCTCTTCTGATCTGGTTACTATGACACAACAGGTCCCTCATTGATAGCCTCTGGATATAAAGGGGGTTTTGAAGCTATTTCCCTTTCTGCTGGATTAATTTGTACTAATACCTTAAAACTCACCCCAAATAACAATAGGGAAATTACAGTGTTTATGAACAACCTAGTACAACATGCAGTATATGTCCTCTGCATGGGAAGATAGCCCTATCTTGAATGGCGTAAAACTTATTTCATTCTACACAACTGTGACTTGAAAAAAACCCCAGCAGATAGTTATATTTATAGATTCCTTGGCCAATTCAATATGCCAGGGTTGAATTCCTTTGTGAAGTTCTTTGTCTGTGGCTCTTTCCTCTGCCAGTCATCTCATTCTGTTTCCAAAGCTTGGTCTGTCTGGTTAGTCTAGTCTGTTCTTACTAAGAACTCAACCATATCACAACCAGAGACTCACACAGTAGGCCACTCAAAGAGACAGACACAAAAAGACTCCATCCCCCCTTGGTTCTTTCAAGCTTCTTTTGCTACACCCCTCCTGCCTTCAAGACCACTCTAACTGCTCCAGAACCTTTCTTGTTTCTAGGCTGGGACCTTTAGAAGGCAACTTCTTCTTCTATAGTCCTCTCTTTCTGTCTTAGCCAAGCCCCATTCCTCTTTCAGGCTCCTTTCTTGGTACCTGACAATGAGCTTGTCACATAAAAGTTCCCAGTGTAATTTCTGTTCAGCTTTGCTTCTTCCCCTCCTCCTTTTCCACACACAACTGCTCGGACTGATTGGTTGGCAGAGGAAGGAAACCATCACATAAATTCTCTTCCCTCAGATAGGTTTAAAGGGATAGTCCTTAAACATAATGTGAACAGGAAAATAAGCAGTTCTGTCAGAAATGTTGAACCCACAATGTCCAAATTCTCAAAATGAACTCCTAGGCACTAAAGCAATGCACAGTGAAGTTTGAAAGCTTGTCTCCTTGGCACTTAGCAAATGGTTTTTATGTGTGCATTCTGCTTTTTTTTCTGTCCAGGTTTTCATCTTGGAATTTAGATTAAATAAATTAGATTAATTCAATTACAGGTATTAGTTTAGTACTGTGTTGCTCATTCTATCATTCTCCAAACAAAAATGGTCATCGTATTTTCTGTAGATGTAAGCAAATAATCTGCAAAGACTAATTAAATAATATAGTCATTAAGAAGTGTTGACACATGAATTGAACTCTCAAGACTATTACCTCTTATTCTGTACCATGTTTTGGAAGTTATACTATTTGTGCAAAACATTTTCTGAATACAGAAAAAAAAAGGGATGTCATTTAATAGGTAGCGGATGCAGGCTATTGTGGATGTAGTGGATGCATATCTGATCAGACTTGAGGACATGGCTATTCTGAGACATGGTAATGAAGATGAGAATCTAGATCTGATGGAAATTGTCTCTATCTATTCTAAAGATTTCTAAGGTACTAATCACTGTCGTACCTCAGCACCAAGGGTATCCACAAGGGGCAGAATTTTGCGCTCAAAGATTGTGCTTACGCTAGCAGTTTTTGAGAAACATCTCATTGTTGCACTAGTACCAGTAAGTGCAACACAGTATTGTATAGATTGACTTTGAGCAGACTTAGACAACATGGCAGCAAAAGTACCAGGGACTGGTTTACACTCGTGCTCCCATCATGGCTAGAACAGGTGGAGCTATGCTAATGCAATTGTGGGACAATTCCCCAAAGTTGACCATGGAGAGGAGACTAGCCCCACTGACTTCACTGGGCTACACTGAGTAACTGAGAGGAAAATCTGGTCCTAGATGAGTTAATCTGATACATCCGCAGAAGCGATCTGGAACTCCAACAACCTGACCTTTGAGAAGGAAGGAAAAAGCAAGAGAATTAAGGGCCATGTTTCTACTTATAAATGGTCAATAAAGGATTAATAAGTATGTTACAGACACGAGTAATATGTGCTATAGATGCTTATGAGCGCATCAGTACCAGTGGTTATATATGGGTATAAGCCATTGTTATAAGCAACCTGTTGATCTACTGGACTCCATAACAACCCATAATAATCAAGGCCTTACTTGAATGGCAGGATGATTCTAAAAAAAACTGCAGCTGAGTTGTGGACAAGCCATGGAAAATTGTGGAAAAGTAATAATGGATCTTATTATGTGCGGTCATAAAGTCTATTACTTTTCAGCAATTTTCCACTGTCGTCCACCCAGGGCGGAGAGTGGGGGAAGCCTGGATCAGACCATGGGCCTGGGGCTGATAGTGCGGGCTCCCTCTGTCAGCTGCCTGGAGCTGAAAGCAGCTCAGAACTGACAGTAGGCACTTCTGCTCTTAGCCCTGGGCAGCCACAGTTCCCACTTTCAGCCCCACGGACAGCAGGCTCCTTCTGTCAAAATTGCAGTGGAAGCCTAATATTGCAGAATCTTCAATTTCCACAATAACGCAAGTTAAGCAGGGCCTCAATAATAACTGATTAGCTCTTTATTAAAAACATCTAGTAAGAATTTATGAACCTTTATAAAAAGGACCTTAATATAAGGATGAACTAATTCAATTTAAGACCAGGCACCACTGACCTTTCCATCTCTAGTTTATGAGACTCCACAAAGTCCTACTGTTCAGTGGTGGCATTCAGCAAGAGGGTCCCTGGTATCACTTTTGTTAATACTATACACATCTGTACATGTAATTCCCTTTCAGAACAAATTGGGACTGGATCTTATGTACATATGTGGTGGGGAAAGTGGAAGGGCAAAAGGAGCATGTATCCTAAAGGTGGCGCACTGTGTCTAAGTGGGCTGTTTAAGGAGGGATTTCACCTCTCAGATCTCCTCTTCAGGTAGAGTTCAGGGTTGTATGTATAGCAAATAATCTGGCCCTTAATGATTGGATAAAATCATTAAAGACATTACCAGCCTTTAGTATCTAAATTCAGAAGAGTAAATTATAACGTTTAGCCCGTCTTCAACTCTAATAGGTTGCATGCTGTGGTCGAACCCTCCAGCATCTGGGTTGTGAATATGATACTGCCAAAGTTTTAGTCTGCGGTTGCCAAATTGCTCAGTCCATGTGTGGCTCCACAGTTTGATCTCCATGGATCTCGACAGTCATTCCAGTTCAGAGAAATCACCAGACATATTTCAGCAGCATGAATCAGCAATTTGGAAGGGATCCTTTATATAAAACAATGAAACCTGACCATATATGGAATACGATCTTTAATGAAGTGAGTGAACTCCACTGAACATGACATTATTCTGGTGGTTACTACACAATACAGCTAACTGGCAACATTTCTACTCTCAGTGACAACAGTGTAAATCCAAACTAAGTCCACTTTCTTCAATGAGCGCAGAATTTGTTCCACTGTGACTTTAATGTACATATATATACCGGCTTTTCTGCCTGTTTTTTCTGGAATGATAAAGTGCTGCTTATGGTAGACTTTGGAATTCTCCACTCAGCCAGGGAGAACACGTCATAATAAAAGAAAGACTTCACTGGGATTGCAGGAATGTAGCAGAATTTAGTCCCTTATGTTTGAAAAACAAAAATATGTAATTTGACAATGAATTTATAGATATGAATAGTAAAAAACCAAAATATTGTATTTTTACATATACCCACACACTGTGTAGTTAACGCCGTAATGGACTTTCCCACTCCCCTAAAAATTTATTCAGTAATGTAACCCTTTTTTCTATTTGTGGCTATTCAGTTACCATATCATGATTCCCTTCAATTTATTAATTGTTAAAATTTATTAGATTCTTTTCTCTATCACGCTGTGACACTCTTTACCCTAAAGCAACACCCCCATATTTACCATGATGATATAATTATGATATGTTTTGTACAAAGTATGCCTTGAAAGGTATCATTCTAAAAGTCTTGATCTATTGAACATTAATATCCTCTTGGATGATATGTGCTGTCATTGTATCTGAAGTTCTGAATATTGACTATGTACCAGTATTTCAAATGTGTCTGCTCCTGGGGTGACACCCACAAGGCAGTTTACATCCAATCTAGCTAGCACATTGTGAATGAACCATTCAAGGTGATGGCCAATTAAGAAACACTATAGGCCATAGAAGAAGCTTATCCACACCTGATGGGTTTTCCTATGGACATTTCAGCCAGTATATGAATAATAACTGCTATGGCTCATCAAAGTATGCAAGGGCATGTGACTAGATCATGTGATACTGGACTCCATCTTGTGCCAGTACTTTTCCACAAACTGGGCTAGGGACTTTGTTTGAACAAAAATGTTTCCTTGACATAAAAGAAGCTATAAAAGGGGGAAGTGACATCATCACTTGGCCTCACTTCCCTCGCAGCTCAACACCTGGAAACACCTTAGGTACAAAGTCTGAACTGGGGAGGTGATCCCAGGTAGGAAAGGAGGAATCCCAGCTTGTGTATGGAAGATTGGTGAACTGTTTGTGCCATCAGGGTGAGACACTGCTTGATTCAAATCCTGTCTAGTTTATAGAACTTAGATTGCAATTTTGTTTTATTTCTTAGGTAATCTACTTTGATTTATACACTTATTACTTATCATCATTTAAAATCTATCTTTCTGTAGTTAATAAATCTGGTTTATATTTTTTTACCTCAAATGGTGTGTTGGTTAAAGTGCAAAGGGAAATCTGCTCAGGAACAAGGGCTGGTGCATTGTCCTCTTCACATTGAGGGAGGGGCAGACTGGGTAATAAACTTACACTGGTCAGGCTTCTGACCAAGGCAGGATGGTACAGCTCTGGGGTCCTAGGCTGGGGAGCTGTGGGGAATTGGCTTGAGCCCCTCTATTTTTGGTTCATGAATGGCTGGCAAAAGCATTCATGTAACTCAGCTGGGTGTGTCCCTGCCTGTAAATGGCTGTGTAAGTGCAGAACCTGGAGGGGTCTGCAGCTTGTCACAGCATCACAATATGAGAGGGAGCCCAGGCTGGTAAGACAGAGGGCTCAGCGGTACCCCAGTTCCAGGTTGCACCCTGGGGAAGTACATAACACACACTCTATAGAGTAAAACATTGGAACATTGGAACTTCCAGCTGTGTTTCTTAGTTCTGACTGATGAGATAGAAACAACATCATCTGACCTATTCCCTGGTTGGCTGAGCAGAGGGTGGGAGCACCAGAGAAGATATAATGTTCTGCTTACAGGAAGAATGAGTGTGATACAGATCAATGGATGATAAAGAACAAACCAAGGCAGAATAATTGCTGTTGCAGTTCAAGTTGAGCAGTTCACACAGCACCACAAAATAATGTTTTAGGAAAAGCTTCCTTTTTAATATAGGATGAGAGATAAACAGTCCTGTTCCCCATTCCCTCCTCCACACTGATTGAATGAAGTGGATTGAATGAAGTGGAGATAGTGAGCTAAAAATCAAGCACATCTAGGTCAATTAGCATGGAAAGTCAATTCACTGAAGCCTGATGGATGTCTCTGGGAATCACACACTTCACAGCAAGAATCTGGCTGCAGTGCCACACTCTCAGCAACTCAAAGCAATTAAGCCATTATGTGGATCTTTAAGCTAATGATCATGGGGATTTGGTTAATTGTCTGCTTGTCATGGGTCCTCCTTAGGGAGCATGTCAACTTTTTTATTTCTCCTATGGATTTTCTGTGCACTTAAGAACGATCCATTTTAGCTGTCATATTCAAAGCTTCCTCTTTAAATATTTTAATATTAAATATTCTGCAGAAAAACTAAAATCTCCAGTGAAAAGAGTTAATTATGTTTATGTGGACCTAATTTTCAAAATCAAACTTAACCAATGTTCCCCCCAGACCAAAGCAGTTTAATATAATTAAGACTTAAATGTAGTTTCCATTTCAACATCCTACTATCTCCACCTTTTTCAAATAAATTCCTTTTGGTTGTGATGTGGTTTCAGTGCTATCTATAGCTATAGCTAGCTAGCTCTGTGACATATGCTGATTAATCGAACAGGCCATCAAATCACACACTTGGGCCCTGATCTTGCACTGTACGGGGTTCGGGGATGGACCGCTATATCTGCATGCTGCCCGGCAGAGTGAGCACCATTCAATGGGACTCCATGCATGTGCAGAAGTTTGGTTTGCACTGCTAGGGCCTCATTTTCCAAAGTGTTGAACGCCCAGTGGCTCTCACTGACCTCATTAGGAGTTAGCGGTTGAGCATTCGGTGCTTTGGAAAAGTCAGGCCACCTATTTAGGTGACTACATGTGGATTTAGGAGCCTTACTTCAGAATTCTATTTTTAAAACCATGCCCCTGTACCATAATTCATCTGTGAGGAAGGTGAATATTTTACAGCTAGCAGACAAAAGCCTCGTTGACACTTGCAGTGGCATTTAGGATACGTGTAGCTACACACCGCAGTGAAAGGCAGGCTGCGACCACACTTGTCGCTGTGGTGTGTAGCTACATGTGGCTTTGGAAGGAGGAGGCAGCAGTGAAAGGCTCCGGCAGCATGACACTACACTGCTAAAAGCAGCAATGCCAACATGGGGGGCACTCCTTGGGTGTGTAAAGAGCCGTGTAGGCCACATATTCTAGGGGTTCAGGTGTGCAGGGCACTCTACACACCTAAGCCATGCCTCACCATCTACACTGCTATTTATGCCTGTGCTAACTGGGCTGAGGGAGTCAGGTGTGTTAAAGAACATGCTGAATTGCTGTTTGAAGTCAGTAAGGGAGCTACCATTAAGGGCAGGCACCTTCACCTTCCCACCTGGGTCCAGCCACAGCAAAAGAGCTCAGGGACAGAGGGTAGGGGGCAGAGCCGAGGAAGAATGTTTAAGAAGGAAACTAAGATCAGGGAGCAGCGGTAACATTTTCTAAAGCACCTAAGTGTTTGAGGAGCCAAAGTCCCAGTAGGCCCCTAAGTCACTTTTGAAAATGGGACTTTGGCACCTTTGGGTGCATGGGCATAACATCATTGATTTCCACTGTCACACAGTTTATACTAGCTGAAGGATCTGACCCCAGAAGTTAAATTGTTTTGCAATCTGAATTAGTAACTTTAAAAGTTTGGTTTGCTTAAAAGAAAAACACTTACCTGATGAATGTCTCTTGACCCTGGCAATCCCAGAGTACAGGCAGCAGCTTTCAGATAACAAGATTTCAGAGACATGATCCCAGGCATCTTTCCCACTGTAGTGAAATGGCCTGAAATTATTATTTTATACCTCAGCTAAGGAACAGGTTACAAAGGCACAGTGCAACATGCTGGTTAGGAGGACGGAGAAAGAAAGGAACTATTTTATTAGCTTTCCTCCAGTGACCAGTGCAGGGGAAGGAGAGAGAGTGTTGTGTTATTGTTAGGATTCTAGTTTCAACACGTTTATGTGCATGTGGTGATAGGGGCTCAGGGCCAAATTGTTAAAGGCATTTAAGTGCCTAAAGATGCCGAGAGGTGCTTACAGTGATTTTGAAAATCCTGCTAGAATTAAGGCTAGAGGAGAAGCATTGATCCACCAGAACTTCCGTGTTCCTCCAAATACCTTCCTCCTTCCCCCCAGCTTTTCCTCCCAGGTCCTTATATTCCTTGCCTCAGAGTGGCAGGGAGAAGAATAGAATGATACTCTCCCTTAGCCCAAGGCCTGAGGTGGGCTTTCTTAACCCCAGCACAACCCCCTTTCTGGAAGTGTGTGGGGAGGGCCCGGCAACTTATTCTCCCCTGCTTGTTCTCTATAGCACCTTCCTGCAATTTTACATGGGAAGGAGGAGCCAAAGCAGCTCATAATTCCACCAGGTCTATGTGTTGATCTCAGTAATTAGTGCCAGCTCCTTCCACCAGCTTTCATGCAGAGAGTATTATATACTGGCTAATTCACTCAGGCCACATCTATACTATAAACTTTCATTAACACAAGTTATGCCATCATACAGCCACTAAAGTGTGTACATCGTTTGTACACATGAATACTTGGCTGCTTGCATCTGCGCTGCATGTACCCACCAGGAGTGCTTGTGTCAATGCAAAGTGTGGTGCACCCACGGGTATGTATCCCCATGTGCCACATGCCACCATTTGCTGCAATGCCTTTTGGTAAAGTTTCACTATGTGCTGGTGGGGGTAGAACTGAGTTACTCAGGGATCTCTGTGAACTAGGGTGTCAAGTCCCCAACATGCAATTGTCTCCATCCCATAATGCCATCCATAGCCCATAATTTTCACACTTATGCTTTTAAATACCACAACCAACATGGCACTTTTTGGTGTGTGCCATCTCTGACAGAAGCATGGAGCCTGTAGAGTTCTGCACTATTCTCATGAACTTTACAAATAAAGGATGCAAAATATTTCTGTACTTGCAGGCCCGCAGGAGGAACCGCAACAATGATGGAACATGACAGTTTCTTTGATGACAGATTGCTGAAGGATATAGCAAAAAACAATTCAAGGTTTTGGTGGTGGCATTCATGGAGCAGTTGCAGACTGGATGCAAAAGGCCACACTCATGGATCTGTGTGCCCAGCTCAGCCCAGCCCTCCTGCGTAGGGGCACCAGAATGAAAGCTTCACTGACAGTGGAGAAGTGTGTGTTGATTGCCCTCTGGAAGATCATAGAATCATAGAATATCAGGGTTGGAAGGGACCTAAGGAGGTCATCTAGTCCAACCCCCTGCTCAAAGCAGGACCGATCCCCAATTAAATCATCCCAGCCAGGGCGTTGTCAAGCCTGACCTTAAAAACTTCTAAGGAAGGAGATTCCAACACCAGATGGCTACCGGTCACTGGGAAATCACTTTGGAGTTGGAAAAGTCACAGTGGGGAGCATTGTCACGCAAATATGTAGGGCCAGTAAGCATCTCTTGCTATGCAGGCCTGTGACTTTTGGTAATGCAAGACATAGTGGATAGATTTGCAACAACGGAGTTCCTGAGCTGCAGTGGAGTGATAGATTGTGCACACATTCCTATTTGGGCACCAGCCCACCTTGCCATTGGTACATCAACAGAAAGGGTACTTTTCTATGGTTATGCAAGCATTGGTTGATCACCAGGGATGCTTCATTGACATGAGTGTAGGCTGGTGAGGGAAGGTGCATGACACTAACCTCTCTAAGAACACAGGACTATTCAGAAAGCTGCAAGCAGGGACATTTGTTCCTGATGGGCAGATTACCATTGGTGATATTGAAATGCCAGGAGTGATTCTGGACCCAGCCTATCCCTTGCTTCTCTGCCAGTCATACACTGTCCTCTTGACAGCACCTAGGAAAGATTCAACTACCGACTCAGCAGGTGTGGAATGACAGTTAAATGTGCTTTTGGTAGAATGAAGGGTCACTGGTATTTAGTCACTACACTAGATCTCAGTGAGAAAACGGTCCCTTATCGCTGCCTGCTGGGTCTTGACTCCTGCATCATGTCTGTGAGGCAGAGTGGGAAAAGTTGCCACCAGAGTGGAGGTGGAGTGGCTGTTTGCTGAGTTTGAACAGCCAGACACAAGGGCCATTACAAGAGCCCAGTGTAGAGCTATGTGGTTGAGGGAGGCTTGGGAAGAGCACTGTAACAGGCCATCACTGTAGTGTTCTGGGCCTGGAGCTTTGGGTGTTGGTAGGAATTGTGTAGTGCTTGCTCTACATGTATAACTGGGACCATGTATTTTACTGAAGCTAGGAATCATGCAGTGTTTACTATACATTCATAAATATGACCAGGTGTTTTCTTGAACCTATGAGTTCTGTGATGCTCTACACTGGATGCTGAGGACCATTAGGCATTCTGCAATATGCGTTGTGAATTAATAAAGATAATTTTATTTTCAAAAAATAGAAATGTATTGAGTGACAAAAACAGTGCAAAAAACAACAGACAATGCGACGCAATCTATAAAGGTAAATTAACATGATGGAAGTTTAAAACTGGAGAGGCAGCAAACATTTCTATCCATTTCAGTGCACAAAGAGTCCGTGGTTGTTGCACATACACCAGTTGTGATTCTCACAGGTCTGTGTGTGTGAAGCTGTGGTTTTCCTTGCTGTCCCCGGGCATGGAGTGGTGAGGGTATGGATGTGGCCTGTGAAGCCACATGGAATGTTGAGGGGTGTAGGGAGCTGCTGGTATGGAATTCTCCAAGAACTGCAAAGGGTGGGGATGCTAAGATTTTTGGACCTGTAGGTCAAGCAGCATTTTTTGCAGCATTGGTATTTGCTGCCTGAAAAGGCCCACTATGTCCTGGTGCATCTCCCTCTCCTTTTCCTAGTCTTTTCCCCTGTCTGTTCTCTCCTTCTCCATGCTGTTTGCGATGTTGGCCCACCAGGCCCTTTGTTTGCAATCCGACACATCATTGGCTTGCAGGATTTTGCTGAACACATTCTCCCTCGTCCTCTTCTTTCTCCTCATCAGGGTCAGGCATTCTGTTAGTGTGGAGGGGTTACCTCTCAAGTCTACAATGGCAGATAAAACAGACAGATGTATCATTGGGTTTACAATCACAACAGAAAGGGAAAGATAAGTTTCAAAACTCCCTTCTCTTATTCCCATAATAACTTTCAGTAAGACATGTTTATTGAGACTCCAGCTTTAAAGCACTTCTGCACAGCCCGGCTCTCCAGCCCCAAGCATGATGAGTATGGCCCAGCAGGAATGTTAGATGGGGAGGAATGGTGGTTGCACAAGACAATAATATTTGGGTCCTTATTCCACGGATACAGCTTTAGGGCAATGGAACTGAATATAGGCAGTATTTTCCACGTGTGGTGGTGATTTTAGCCGATATCTCACTCCTGAGGGTTAACAAAGACACAGAAATCCCAGAGGCTACTGGCATCCTGAAGCTGCTCAGGCCCTTATGCCGCTAGCCTGTGTACTGCAATGGTGCCTGTGAGTTTGTTGTGGAGTAGCATGGGAAAGTGTCCTTCTGTGGAGGAAGAAATAAGACAGCCATCCATCCCTAGAAACCTTCAGGAATGGATTGGAGAATATCTCAATGAAAGTTTCATCGAGATCTCAGGAGGATACAAGGGATAGCCCTATGTACAGAAACAGCCTAACCCTAGAGGGGAATGAAAAGCAGATATCCCTACCTCTGTTTGTTGTATTGCTACCTCTTCTTGTACAAGTAAAACAATGAAATGTCAATACCTGTGTCCTGATACCTTGGGGATGGGCCAGGCACCATCTTTAAATTTAAACATTGCAAGAGAAAATACCTGCACACCATTACCTGAGGTCCCTTCCCTTTCATTGGGCTTGTCCATGCTCAACTGCTGAGACTGGCTAGAGTGTGGTGGTGTCTTGAACAGGTCCTGGCTTGTGGCATGGCTGGACCCTGTCAGCTGCATCTCCCCCCTCCACTGCCTCCTCCTCCTCTCTGTCCACAGCAGGGGTCTCTGTCTCAGGCTCCTCAGAGGAATCCAGAGTGGTCTGCAGGATGCTGCAGGATTTCTGCCAGCTATGGCATGCAGCTCATTCTAAGAGTAGTCTGCAGCTCAGCACCAGATCAATTGTTGGCCTCCCTGATCCTGTGGTATGTCTGCCACAGTTCCTTCTCTTTCCCATGGGACTGCTGCTGATCCCTATAGTGCCCTTTGCCTGCAATCTTTTTGTAAATGTCCACATTTCTACAGCTGGTCTGTAGCTCTGCCTGCACACCCTTTTCTCCCCACAGGCTCAGGAGATCCAATACCTCCTGTTTATCAAGGCAGGAGTGTGTCTAGTGCGTGGAGCCAGCATGGCTGGTTGGGCAGTTGCACATAACAAGAGAATGCTGCTAGGTGTGTTTGTCAAGGTGGGCAATCAGGAAAAGGCATTGCAAAAATATGTGAGAGGTTGTAAGGGGGTAGGGAGATGCTTCCAGTCTCTGTGGTGTATGGGCAGTGAAGTTCACAACTGTGACCAGAGCAGTCACTGTCACAGGGAATGGGGCATTGTGGGACAGCTGCTAGAGCACTGTTAGGGTTAATACATGTGCAGTTATCGACATGTGGACTGCGTCGACTTCAGTAGGTTGACCATGATTCCACAGCTTTTTGGGAGATGGTTTTACAGCGTCACCATAACAGGGCACTTATGTCAGCAGAAGACAAATTTGAGTGTAGACAGGCACAAATAGGTCGACACTAGGCAATTTATTTTGACCTAACATCATAGTGTAGATCAGGCTCAATGATGAAGGAAACAGACATATAGGAGAGAGTCACAGTTGAGCCCTGCTTCTTTTTGCCATTCTGGTGGTATAAAGGGTCCTTAAAGGGAATGCACTGGCTTGCACAGAGCTGCCAAACTAGTTTTTTGCTCCTCCCAGTCCCCAGTGTAGCAGGAATGAGACGGTGGGCTGGGAGAGGAAGTGTGCATAGCCAAAACTCAGTGCTCCAGCTCTTCTCTGCTTCCCATGTCCCAGGAGGCCAGGAAGCTCCCAGATGAGTCCAAAATATAGTGAGCACAAAGGAGGCTTAAATGATAGATTTCATGATTGTAAGAAAAGGAAGGAATAAGAGTAGCAGAGTAAGAACAATGATTTTCAAAAAAGCAGATTTTAACAAACTCAGAGAACAGGTAAGTAAGGTCCCGTGGAAAAAAAACATCCTAAGGAGTTCAGGAAAGCTGGCAGTTTCTCAATGAGACAATATTAAAGGCACAACTACACACTATCCCAATGCAAAAGAGAGATAGGAAGAATAGTAGGAAGCCAATATGCTCCTTCAGGAGTTCTTTAATGATCTGAAAAGTCAGAAAGGAACCCTACAAAAAGTGGAAACATGAACATATTGCTAAAGAAGAGTACAAAAGAATAGCACAAGCATGTAGGAACAAAATCAGAAAGGCTAAAGTACAAAATGAGTTACACCTAACAAGGGCAATAAAAGGCAATAAGAAGCAAGAGATAGATGAAAGAAAGTGCAGATCCTCTATTTAGGGGGAAGGAGAGCTAATAACTGATGACATCAAGAAGACTGAGGTGTTTAATGCCTATTTTGCTTCACTCTTCACTAAAAAGATTAATGGTGACCAGATACTCAACATATTTAATATTAACAACAAGGGGGAAGGAACACAAGCCAAAATAGGGAAAGAACAGGTTCAAGAATATTGAGATACGTTAGATATATTCAAGTTGGCAGGGCCTTATGAAATTCATCCTAGGGTACTTGAGGAACTAGCTGAAAGCAATCTCAGAACCATTAGCAATTATCTTCACGGTGTCATGGAAGAAAGGTGAGGTCCCAGAGTACTGGAGAAGGGCAAACATAGTACCTATCTTTAAAGGGAAGGACAAATAGGACCCAGAGAATTATAGACCAGTCAGCCTAACTTTGATATCTGGAAAGATACTAGAACGAATTGTTAAATGATCAAATTTTTAAGCACCTAGACCAGTGGTCTCCAAACTTTTTGGCTCGCGCACCCTGAGGGTGACCTGCTGCAGGCGTGCCACCGAAGGGGAACACCAGCCATGGACGTGCAGAGCTGCCGCCGAAGAAAAAAAATGGTGGAGTGCTGTTCAGCGGCGCTACTGTGGCCGCGGACCCCCTGGGATCATCTCAGTGCGCGCACCCCGGTTTGTAGACCACTGACCTAGAGGATAATAGGGGTTATAAGAAATAGCCAGCACAGATTTGTCGAAAACAAATAATTCCTGACCAACCTCATTTCCTTCTATTACGGTTTTACTGGCCTAGTGAAAGAGGGGAAAGAAGTCGATGTGACATATCTTGATTTTAGTAAGGCTTTTGACCCAGTCTGACCTGACAGTCTCGTAGACAAACTAGGGAAATGTGGTCTAGATGAAATTACTATAAGGTGGGTGCACAACTGGTTGAAAGACGGTACTCAGAGAAGGGTTATCAATGGTTTGCTGTTAAAATGGAGGGAGTAGTTAGTGGGGTCTCACAGGAGTCAGTCCTGGGTTCAGTACTATTCAATATTTTCATTAATTATCTGGATAACAGAGAGTATGCCTATAAAATTAGAGGATGACACCACGCAGGGAGGGGTTGCTACCACTTTGGTGTGTATTAGCATGAGTGTTGTACGCAAGGAACAGGCGGTAATTGTCCTGCTCTATTTGGCACTGGTGAGGCCTCAGCTGAAGTATGGTGTCCAATACTGGGTGCCACACTTTAGGAAAGATGTGAACAAATTGGAGAGAGAGAGATTCCAGAAGTGAGCAACAAAAATGATAAATGGTTTAGAAAAGCTGACCTGGGAGGATGTTTAAAAAATATCAGGAATATTTAGTCTTGAGAAAAGAGGACTGAGAAGGCACCTGGTAACAGTCTTCAAATATGTTAAGGGCTGTTCTAAAGAGGATGGTGATCAATTGTTCTCCATGTCAGTTGAAGGTAGGGCAGGAAATAATGGGCTGAATCTGCAGCAAGGTTAGATGTTAAGAAAATCTTTCTAACTACAAGGGAATAGGTTTCCATAGGAGGCTGTGGAATCCCCATTATTGGAAGTTTTTAAGAACAGATTAGAAAAACACCTGTCAGGAATGGTGTAGGTCTGCCTGATCCTGCCTCAGCATAGGGGGCTGGACTTGATAATTTCTCAAGGTCCCTTCCTGCCCTACATTTCTATGATACTATAATTCTCTCCTAATCCTCTTATCCTTATGCTGAGGAGGGGAAGAGTGTAACAAAGAATCAAGGCCATGGTGTGAACAGCTGCTTCTACATTGCTGATGGCAATTCCTTGGACCTCAGTGCTCAACGGTCCCAAATATGAAGTCTACCTTTATACTCAGAGCCCAGAGCCCCATGCTAAAAAGGAGTTTACCTTAATCTGCCACTGGTGGCCAGAGTAGAACTAGATCTGTTCTCTCTGGAGATTGTGGTGATCTTTATTTACATGCATTTGGACCAACCATCAACCCGCTTGAGAGACTCAGGTATTTCCATCCTCTGTTTAAAAGAGCTAGCACTGTACAATTTACAAGAGATAGGATAGGTCTCCTTCAGCTCTTTCATTGCTTGGGAAATGCCAGGATGGCATCAAATTAACAATGGCCAATAAAAGAGAGACAGGGGCTGGGTCAGGAGTGATGGGGAACTGGGTGACAGAACTCATTGGAATAGGGAGCCTTTCATAAGACTTTCTAAGATTATGTCTACACTGCAATTGGACACCCGTGGCTGGCCCATGCCAGCTGACTCAGGCTCATGAGCCTGAGGCTAAGGGGCTACTTAATTGTGGTGCAAACATTCAGGCTCAGGCTGGAGCCATGGCTCTAGGACTCTGCAAGGTGGAAGGGTCCTAGAGTCCAGGCTCCAGCCTGAACCTGAATACCTACACTGCAATTAAACAGCCCCTTAGCCTGAGCCCTGCGAGCCCACGTCAGCTGGCAGAGGCCAGCCACAGGTTTCTAATTGCAGTGTAGACATACCCTAAGTTTACTGCTTCAAATTCATCCCCAGTCAGTAGTGACTTAAGCTTTTCTATTTGATCACACTTTTGGTGACCTTGGCATGGTACCTTCAGTCCAGCTCCTAATCAAGAAGTGTCCAGATCCCTGAACCATCACCACTGGGGTTTGTAACCTGGTTTGCAGGACTGGCAGAAACCAGTGATGGAAAGGGCCTGGAAATTGGATCACTGTCTAAGTCCTAGAGGTGGCCTGTAAAGTCAAGAATATGATAGATTGCAGGGAGAGTTGATGGGGTAGGGCAGCCTGCACTGTACCTGTTCTGGGCCTAATTTGCCATTGCTCTGCATCTTATGGAATCACTTACTCTAGTTCAAACAGTGAGTGTAAAAATGTTGCTACCGAGTTAGAAAGGTAATATTTTACACTCATTTTGCACTGGTGTGAGTGACTCGGCAAGGTGCAGGAAACCATGAATAAAGAGAGGCCTTCAACCAGAGCTGTCAATCCAGCACCTTTCACAGGCTGTAAATTCACTTACAAGGTTTTTTTAGTTCCTTTTTTTTTTTATTACCTCAGAAACAGCTCTAGTCGCCTCAGACTGAGTAGCAAACAAAACACTCTGTTTGTCTTGGCAGCAAACACACGCATATAAAACCTCCTCCCCACACACAAAACAAGGAATTTGTCTGTCTCTTTTCAAGTGTATACCAGCAGGAATGTACATTGTAAAAAATGGAGCAAGACAACATTAACAGTAACATTTTCCATACATTTGGTTTTATTTTGCTCACAACAATTCCTTCTACTGTTAGCAGGGGTAAAAAAATTACAGTTGCAGGCAACACTGGAGTTAGCTGTGCAATCGCCAGTCAAGGCACCATGCAAATGAGACCACACCTTCCAAACATCCTCCTAACAGTAAGGAAAGAACTAGCTGTAAATAAAAATACCACCCCTTCCTTGAACCAGCCTCCTCTCATTGTGTAAAACAGGAGTTTCCATGTAAATAAGGCCGCTCCTTTTGAGGGCCTGCCTGCTCTCATTTGTGAAGACAGGCTCTTAAGTACATTGGTCTGTCCTTTTTCCAAACTATCAAGCAGAACTAAGAGGGGTGTAAATAGCATTTACATCCTTTTTACTCAGGGAAAATCTAGTTCCTTCTTTTGGAAAACTAAGTCCTTAGGTTCCATCTGTGTATTAGATTCCATGAGTCAATCCAAGTCTTTCCTCAGTGTTCCTCTAAGGGAGATTGCTTTATGCACAAATTACTTTCCAATAGAATATGGAAATATGTTTTAATATGGAAAAGTTACCTTACACAGTCAAGCCTTCTCAGGCTTTTACAATGATATTATATTGGTCCCTTAGCTCAAACTTATGTTTTATGGACTCTGCTAACAATAGAAACAATGACGTTTTAAATACATCCTCATTTTCCACACACACATATTCCAAATAAAGTGCAAAGTTTATTTGGGGTATTCCCACCTCAGTACAAATTCAGGATGCATTTGTAATAGGTAAAGAACTAAACTGCAGCCAGTAGTCAACATAAGCTTTTCCAGATGCCACAATGGTTTTCAAGGCCAACTGAACTGGCTCTAAATCAGCTCTGTTTGGGGACAATAAACAGCATAGATACCAGTAAAACATTATCATTGGACAGTAAATGAATTATCTGGAAACACTTAGGATTTCTAGGTTGAAAAGGGAATCAACTTGAAGGCATTATCAAAGCAAAAACACAGGTCTGAAGTATGCTCCTCACTTACAGTAACATTTGAGAAATGAAATATGTGGACTCCTGGTTCCCTAAACTAGATATATGGGACATAATGAAAGTGCTTGTAATGGCCTGCACTGTAGCCAAGAAGGTGGTTTTTATAAAACTGGGAAAGGGTGGATTGCATTCCCACAGAAATTATGGAAACACAGATGTTGTCTAAACTTAAAAAAGTAAAATTGCCCATGTTTTTGATGTTTGCACCAAAGGAGGAACTACTTCTTGGACCATTTAATGGAAAAGTATTAAAGAAAACCATTAATGATAGTTATTGGGCTCCCACTAGCACTAGAAGAGTCCAGAGTTTGCCAGCATTTTCATTATAAATCCATTTTTCAGAAGAATATCTTTTGACTAGATGTATTAAGTTGGGGCTAAAATATGGAATGCATGCTTTCAATTTAGAACTGAAAGCCAACTTGACCATTTACAAAATAATAGTCTGCAAAAAAACAATAGAATTTGTATTAGTTTTAGTCATTTTGTTGTTGTTGTGTTACAGTGGTCATCAGTGATGAGCAACCTCAAGAGGTTTGAAATCAGTTCAGATAAGCATCCAAATTTTGTGTGCCCACTTAAACGATCCACAACAATCAAACCTGCAAAATTCAGCTGGAAATCATGAAACAGTTCAAAAATAATTCTCAAAGTCCCACAAATAAAACCCATTATCACAACACAAAGATTCACACTCAGTTCTGGCTCTTCTGCCAGACATGGAACTTTTCTTCTGTCCCAGTCTGCTCTTCCTGGAGCCAACATTCCCAGCACTTTCTATCTGGAGCTCAACTTTCTGGCTCAGGCTTCCTTCTCTTTTTGGCATCTCTCCTGTTCTGAAGTAGAAGGCAGTGTATATACTGCCCTCCTTCAGAGAGCTCATCCTGATTGGCTGGGAGAGAGGGGACCCGTGTCCACTCTATACAAAAGGACCCTTAAAAGGACAGTGTCCTGGGTTTTTCCCATCCAACTACTAATTCTCTGGGATCGCTTTCTCTTTTCCAAATTCCACCATTTCCTGCACCTTTGTTCATTCCAATATTTCTGGAACAAGGTCTTCTGGCTGTGTAAAGAGGTTAGCCAGCGCTCGTCTCTATCCAGGGCGGCGGGGAACCACACCACCTCACTAGACTCGGGAAGCTGTCTTGTGGGGAATTAGTTCGGCCATGGAAGTCTTCCTCTGCGGCCTTCGTGAGGACAGAAATAAACACGGTAAGCCCAGGCCCTAGGTCAGGGTGGGGCAATGGTGAGTCGGGTGCTCAGGCCCTCAGGCAGGGGCTGAGCCTTAACAGTGTATAATCACAAGCCCAGGCCCTAGCTTCCAAAGGGCCTGGGAGAGGGGGAGACTGCCACCCACGAGTTGGGTGGCAGGGGGGACGCAGGCCCTCCCACTCCACTGCGTCCCAGCCCGGGGCCCTAGCAGAGGCAGAAGACCCACTGCTGTGTCAGTGGGGATCCTGGCCGCAACACACTGACTTGGGTTCTGGCAGCGCTGCAGCCAGACTAGGGTCAGCTGCCCCTGGGCTACTTCCAGACTCCCCTTCCTGAGGTACCTGGGTCGGGGTGGCGTCCTCCGGGGGATCCAGTACCATGGGTTCCTCGGGATAGCTGGCGCAGGGCAGACTCGTCAGCTCCTCCGGGTAGCTGGCGAGGGGCAGGTTGGGCCAGTCCTCGGGTTTACCGCAGGCCGCTGGGGTTTCCCAATCACGAGCTAGGCTGGAGGCGTCAGGCCTCCCCGGCGGCTGCTCTCCCAGTAAGCTCTGGGGTCGGGCCTTTATACTTCCAGTGCAACGCCTGATCCTCTGGGGGGTGGGCTCAGAGCTCCCTCGCTCTGCCCACTCTGGTGTCCAAAAGGACTCGTCTCCCTCCAGGGCAGCAGGGAACCACGCCGCCTCACTGCATGTCCCCTGTAGGCTTAAAGTGCCAGTATATCTTACTACAAATGCTTATTTTATTTTACTGCACCACAACAAGGTAGCTCCTGGGATCACAATACTAGTTTCTATCTGCTACTGTTGCACTGCTCACTGTTCACACTGAGCCAAAAATCCGCTTCACGTACACACATCCCCTTCCACCTCCTTTCTGTCTATTTCTACAGTCTTCGTCCACATTTCAACCACCAGACCTGTAGAAAGAAGAATTGAAGACCATGAAATCCATTGGGGAATCTCACTGTGCAAATATAACTAACCTGTGAGACATTCAGATAACTATGGTGATGGGCTCTAGTACAAAGGCCAGTTACCTAGATGCACAGAACCCCCATGGAACAGAAACAAACAAGCCCTGGCCCAGGAGATCTCCCATCACAGACAGCAGCAGCTCCACCAGGGCCATGCATGCTCTCTACCCCGTAGCCTTCCTGACATTATTACAATCACTGACCTTTAGAACTTGGACGCTATTGACCAGACTTTACAAAAGCTTACATTTAGGCACCAAAATAAGCGTCCAGCTACTTACTCCACACATTAAGTCACAAGTGTCACAACAGGAGTTGCTGGGTATAGCGTTCATTTGAAAATCTGGCCTTATGTTCCACCATTGTGCTTGTTCCTCTTCTCAGCATTCCCCTCTCTACTACCACCACTACTCCTTAGTTCCCCAACTGTAGAAATATAGGCCTACATTAGACCGGAGTGAACTATGATTTTAAATTAAGTTTGGATGTTAGTATGTGTGATAGGCCAAAAGTATGTGACTAAAAAGAATGGGTGCATGAGAAAGAAAAGATGTTTGTGTTAAATTTGTAGTGATCTTGGAAATACCAGTGTAATCTTATTGAAGGTCTGGGCTGCAGTAATGGAAATAAAGTAAACATGGTTAACTGGGGACCAGGTGCAGTGTTTAGCCCTAAGACTTTGTGTGTGTGTGTCTCTCTCTCTCTCTCTTTGGCTAAAGTCCAATAACACCACTTGTTTTTTATGGCATATAAAAAGCAAGGTCTTCTAGGGGTTCGTTGTCAGAACTTTTCCTTACCCCCTGGAGTCACACCATGGAGGGAAGATATATCCCAGGCCTGAACCTCTTGTAAGTATGTTGGCCAATGCTTATAACTATATTGTTAATAGGATAGAAAATATGAGGATGTATGTGCATACCCTGATATTTTGGATGTAATCAATACCAAGTGGCCTTTGAACTAATAAAGGAATGCTTGTGTGGAAATTAAGTCATGGTAAACCTTAATAAATTTATTAGGGACATTATTTACTACACCAACCGTCTTCACCCATGTTCTCCTTTTCTCCCTTGCAGCCACCCCTCCAATAATTCTCTCCTCTCCCTCCCTTTACCGTTAGCTTCCTCCTACAGTCTTTGACCCTATCCATCCATTCTCCTGCTCCATTTCAACTTCAGTTTCTCCCCTAAACTCAAAATAACTGACCTGTGATGTTAAAATTATTATTGTTGAATTACCATATCCCCTAGGAGCCCTAGTCACTGACCAAGACCACACTGTGCTAGGTGCTGTACAAACATAGAACAAAAAGACTGTCCCTATCCCAAACAGTTTACAGTGTAAGAATATGACAAGAAACAACAGCTGGATACAGACAGACCTGGGAGTACGTGGAAACAATGAGACAACATTCACGATAGGCAGAAGTCACAGCACACCAGCAGCCCAACCATTGTCAAGTTTGTTGTAGGAATCGAGGCAAAGGAGAGTGTTGAAGAGGGATTTGAAGGTGGATAACGAGGAACCTCATGTTTCAGTATATGACTAATACCTAGTAACCATGGCACCTTCTTGTTCACCCTGCCCCTCCTTCTCCTGCCATTCTGTGTCTTAGATCCCTTCATCTGTGCAGAACAATCTGCAGGATCAGAGCCTTTGACTGTAAGCTCTTCAGTTCAGGGACAGTATCTTACTATGTGCTTTTTGCAGCAACTTACACAACAGGGCCCCAATCCTGATCAGAGGTTCTAGGCACTAGCCTAATATAGATAAATCACACACACCCTGAAAGTATGGCCTAGGATCACAATCCTTCCCTAGCTCAATAAATGGTGTAAAATACCTTATTTTAATTGTTTGACTATTTAGATATATTGGAAAGATTTAACAATGTCACTAATTCCTCCACTAACCCACCCTCCCTCCCTCTCCCCCCCCCCCCCCCCCATTTATCTGTGAACAACATCTACATATTAGTGCCTGGAAAGTATCTCGGAAACAAAACAAAAAACAACCAGTTGGTGAAAGACCAATAAACACACCCTAAATCACAAAGGTTTGAACAAGAAACACTGATCCCTGCATGGCTGTTCCAGAAATGGAAAATGAGAGAGATTCTTAACATCCAAATAGGGTGAGAAGACAGCGTTCCAACAACAGATTAAAAAAAATGTCTTTTCAGATCCAAATGGTTTTGAAAATGAAAACTGGGATAAAAAAAAAGAATTAAAAAATGGAAAGCTGAAACATATTCCCATGATTTTTTTTTTTTTATTGTTTCACTTTAAAAAAAATACTAAATACAAACCAGGTCCTGCTGTCACGCAGCACCCTGTGTATTTTCTGTGGCTTGCAGATAAGGTCCTTTTGACAAAGATGGGATTTAAGACAAGTACAAATAGCCAAAGCTTCATTTAAAAACATAAATGGAAAAGGTGGGGGGGGGGAATCAATAATTTATAAACCACTTGGAAGATTCTAGGCAGATCAGGTGCCATGGGTTGCTCCCACTCCAACTTTTCTTGGTGGGAATCTGTCATGGTGATTCTGAAACAGCAGCTGATCTGAACTCTTATCCTGTCCATGCTTCACAGGCCTTCCCTTGTGGGATTCTATTGCCCTTTGTTCTCAATAGGCGGGAAAGCATGGGTAGTGTGATGTGTTTGATAGCAGCTCTCTTATCTCAAGATAATATTTTGCATTACACAGAGCACTTTTCCATCCAAAGGTTTCAAAGTGATTTCAAAGGCTGGGTGAGCATTAATATCCCCATTTCACAGATGGGATCACTGAGGCACAGAGGATCATATTCATCCGTACTCTCAAGCAGAGTCTGACACAGGGGCAGGGAGTGAACAAAAATGGTTCACCTGTGAGCTGCCCTATCTTGCACCTGGCTATCAACACCTTTTATGGGCTGTACTGGTAGCTGTGAGGAAATGACGTGTTAGAACCTTTAGCCACACTCTCACTTCCCTGGAAATGCCACTGCTATGTCCCCTGTGCTTGGGGCTCCTGAGGAGGCATGACATATAGCCAGCTCAGACTACTGGGGATGCTTCCTATGATTGGTAAGTTCCACAGGGCCACTTAGGTCAGCTTTATATTGATATTTTGGAGATGGTGAATCAGGCCCAGGCAGGTTAATGCCAACCCTGCAAGATGTAAAGCCCCTCCTGAGAAATGCAGAGCACTCCCAGCCTCTCATTGTGAGATCCTGTAGGACTGGGTCCTAAGCTCTCTTTACCTCAGTAAACTCATCTGTAAACCTAAGGAAGAAAAAGTGCTACATATAATGCAAAGTATTATCTAGGGATGCGGAAGCTTCAGCAAAAAAATTTTAAAAAATACATTACACTTTCAAATGTCGCTCTCCTCCAGTTGATATGAAGAGCAATGGAATCCTGTAGGTGGAGTCTGGGAAACTTGTACTAGGTTGAGGTAACAGTCAATGGGAGCTGAAGGTAGGTAGCACCTCACGGTATTGGCCACTCAGTCATTTGCTCAAAGTTGCCAAACATGTTAGTGGCAGAGTCAGTAATAGATAATATTAGATAATCTAGATAGTCTAGATAATACTTAGTCCTGCCATGAGTGCAGGGGACTGGACTAGATGACCTCTCAAGGTCCCTTTTAGTCCTATGATTCTATTAATAGAAGCCCAGATTTCTGGACTCCCAGCCCTTGTATCCAGGAATTGGATTTTTACACTACTTAACCCAGCCAGGCTTCACAGAGTAAATCATTCATAATAATAGGCTTAAGGTTGCAAACACCCACAGTAATGGAAAGCAATAAAAATGTTTTTCCAAGTATGTTTTTACATAACAGCCTTTACTGGCTCAGAACAAATTATTAATCTAGGGGTACAACCTGTAAAAGAAATATTAACTTGACAGACCATAATGGCTTCTATAGGCCTGCTTCTGTCAGTGAGAAAAATCATGTTTATATGATCCCTAAATTCAATTTTTAAAAAGATTATTGTGAGCGGGAGATATTCAGATACACAAAGGGCATTTAGGCACCCAACTCCTTATTGGCTATCAGTGAGAGCTGGGCAATTAATTGCCCTTTGTGCCTTTGAAAATCTCCCCTCATAATTTTCACTTCTGTTTTAAGATATCACTACTTTGGCCAACTGACAGACCACAAAAGTCTCCAAAGATTATTAAAAAAAAAAAAGAAGAAGATTTGCTATTCCCATCCTGGTTCTCCTGCTTGGCAAGCACAGTTTCCTCAGTTACTGTACCTTCCTGTGATAGGAGGAACAGGTCTGCAGTGCTTCAAGGAGGTGGACCCAGAGCCCTGCTGCACCCCGCCCCAGTGGCGTCCTTTGGAAGTAGCTGCGCAGGGCCAAAAAATGACCTGGAATTTCAGGAGTTAATTGTCAGCCGGGGATCAGAGGGAGCCCGGGGGAGCATCTCTTTAGGTTTAATACCTTAAAAGAAAGGGATGCTGCTCCGGAGACAAAAAAGGAGACTCATCGGAAACCAGGGTGACCGAACCCTGGGGAACATCTGCTATTTTTACCTTTCTGTGTGATGAGAAAGGTGCAACTCTTTCCTTCCTTCCTTTCCTTAAATGCAGATGTATCTGTTATAACTACAAGGAACGGCAGGAGCAGCTTAGAGGAACCTCAGGAAGGTACTGGGGAGGGGGAAGCACAGTGTGTGGAGAGATACTGGCCCAGAAGGCTGGTTGTGGTGGCAGGGGTAGAAAAATTAATAGTCAGAGGAGAGTTTGTAAAATTAATGGGGGTGGGACAGAAATCATATGGAGTGAACTGAATGTTTTGGCAGGGGTGAGAGGAAGAATATTCTGTCCAAAAATGTTGCATGGATCATTGATTAATTGAAATTTTGGCAGCACACCACTGGCTCAGAGACTGCTTCTGAGTCTTTAACTATGCCATCGCAACAGTGACGAGAAAAGGTGCTCAAGTTAACTACTCCCTGGTGGCAGGGTGTTTTTCTGTGAGGGATTTTCAGCCATGGAACGAATTCCTCCACTTGTTCTGGTAGAATCAGTGGACATTCAGGGCATTTGTATTATTGCAGTGCCATATTTTAAGGTGCACCTATTTTCTCATACTTCTGGTAAGAAGCTGGGCTGAGGGTTATGAATTAGGCAAAGGGGAATTTATTGTCCTGTAATTTGGTTTTTTGGGTTCAATCCGATTGATTAGTTATATCTAGATTTAGTTTATGTATTTCTGATTGTATAAACGCCTACACCCACTTTCTTCAGCTGCTCCTCACTTCCATAAAAACATTTCTTTAGGGCTGAAGTATCTTTGTGCTTAGTCTCAGCTCAAAATTGAATTTGTTTAGAATCTTTGAGCAAAATATATTCAGTTATTTCTGTAACTATGCAAGGGTGATAAATAAAACACTCTTTACCAAATGTTTTTACTGCAAAGTTTATACTCACAACTCAAAAATAGCTAACTAGCTAAAATAGCTAAAAATAGACTGTTTAAAGTTGCCATTTTCATATATCAACAGTAAAAAATGTCTGTCCTTTTTAGAGAAGTTTTGTTATCATCCCTGTTTAGGACCCTTTGTTACAGTCCAGAACCAAGAAATACTAAACCAATTTTCTTGAAATTATGGCCGACAGTGAGACTTTAAAAAAACAACAACTTAAAGTCGCAACATCATAAGTTGAATAATCATAACACAAAATTGATTCCACTATGTACACCTTTCCTTTTCTCATTAAAAATCTTTGTCACGAGGAAGAGAAATCATTATTTGAGTGCCTCAATGTGCCTGGCCCTACTCTCATGTAAGTCAAATGGAAAAGGTCCCATTAGCTTCAGTGGTGTCAGTTCAGCACCATACTGTGCAAATACAGCAAGGAGTAATACTACTCTAACTTTTCAGAATTAATTTGCCTCTTCTTCTTCCTTGCTATTCCCATCCTGGTTCCCCCAACAGCTCCCAAGCATGAGTTCATTAATTCTGGGAATGTTGGGTATGCTGTGAGTCTTGTTTAACTTGGCTATTTAAAGGGCTAACCTTGTTGTAACTTGGGCTCTTGGCAATACCATGCCTGTATATGACAGACCTTTTTGTTAACTTGGCTTTTTATTTGTGCATATTAAAATATTTTTAATAATTAAATAGTGAGAATTTAGGACTACATGTTATTCTTAGAGAAAAGCCGGGCTCCGAAATGAATTTTGAACAAAAAACACAGCTTTGACAGGATTTGCATCAACAGGCCTTCCAGGAAGAAAATCAGACACCTCGTCCATTCATCAACGAATTCAGACTCCAAATACAGTGCATATGTTTTTATTACTGGAATTTATCATAATAAAATGAATAACACATTTTAATATGTTACCAAAATTATGACTCGCCTCCATGAAAGAGGTATACGATAGACTCTCTGAAGAAATTGAGCCTGTGACTTTGAGAACCAGAAGCACATATCGCCACCACTTGAGCTAAAAGAGTATCTATTATATTATAGAAGTAGTAGACTCTTCTCTTCTATGTGGACTAGCGGCAGTGGGGGCATAAACACATTTAGCCAGAATGTTACGTAGGCCTTATTTATCCCCATTTTACAGATGGAGAAAACTGAGATACGGAAGGCTAAATGCTTTGCTCAAGGTTAAGCAATAAGTCAGTCATAGAACCAGAAATCCTGATTCCATTCTTGTGCTCTACTATACAATACTTTCTCAGAAGCAAAACCCAGAAATAGGATTACTGTGATTTTCTCCATCAAACAACCAACTAACTGCCCAACAATGAACACTTTTTTTTCTGAAAAAAATAAAGTGATGAAAATTGAAATACTCATGAAAAGTTTATGAAATGAAACCCAAAACACAGAATTTGTTCACTTTGTAAGCATATTTATTCCTCAAACATTCAAGAGCCACACATTGTCCAGAATGGAAAAAAACTTGCAATTTTGTAAGACACGACAACACAATAATCAGGTCTTGAGGCTCCTAACTAGTTAGAGCCATCACTCTTTAATATCTGCCCTTACACACGGAGTTGTTCTAGCTGTGTTAGTCCCAGGATATGAGAGAGACAAGATGGGTGAGGTAACATCTTTTTTTGGGCCAACTTCTGTTGGTGGAAGAGACAAGCTTTCGAGTTTCACAAACCTGAAGAAGAGTTCTGTGAAGCTCTAAAGATTGTCTCTTTCACCAACAGAACTTGGTCCAATAAAAGACGTTACCTCCTTGTTACCAACTTATTTGCCTTTTCAGCACCTGGCCAATTGTGAACTTCTGGATAAACTAAATTGATATGTGCTTTTAAAAAGTACATGCATGATAATGAGCTAGCTGGACAGGAGCACAAGAATCTTGAAAACTCTGAATTAAACTACCTTGTCTTCCAAGTTTTTATTTCTGTTGTTTTCTACCACTTTGGTGCAACAGATTGTGACACAATCTCCTTTGCAAATAAAGATTCAGGGAAGAAATAGGATCTTCAATTTGAAATTCTATGAGAAAAGGGAAGAACAGAGGACAATATTCTATTAGATGCATTTCATTCTCTTTCAGTTCTGAGTTCACTCGAAGATCTTTGTATTTGGTATCAATTGTGTTGGGTAGTGGAAAGATTACATAGCTGCTCTGAATTATTTTTTTATTTTGTCTTTGTGCTTCCAGTTTTAACTTGAATTAGCTCAAGCCAGACTTGCAGTGAGACTCTGAAATAGTGTCAAGTCCCTGTAAAAATGCCTTCATTTTTTTTGTAAAGTTGCTGCCTCTCTAGATTTCCTTGCTGTGTAAAATGTTTGCTATGATTTGATCAAAGATATCCTTGCGCTCCATGAGAATTTCAATATACTGGCTAAATTCAAACATGGAAACACTATCTTCTGAAAAGTCTTTCAAGTGTCCTTTGGAAGCCAAACCCTCAATTCTCTTTTAAAGTCAACCATTAGGTTGATGGTGGTTGTGGAAGAGTTTTTAAATTTCTCAATGTGCTTTATGAATGTGTTGCTACTTTCTCAAAAACATTTGAATAGCGTGCTGCACACCCCTCCACCATAAGTCTAGACAGATTGTATCTGAAGAGTTCACTCATTTTTCCGAGTTTATTTTCGGTGTCCAAGTTAAGGGCAAGGACTTCCTTACCATAATTTTTTTGTATTCTTGACAGGCATCTTCAGCAACTTGGACACATTCTGTACTGGTGCTTGTAGCAGGCATTGTTGGTCATTTCTCATGTTAGACCAATCATCCTGCATTAATGTCAGAGTTATATCTAATTTCCTTAATATAACTCATTCTCTGGTGCATAATATTAAAGTGGAATGCATTACAGTTGGTGAAATACCAGATTGGAACACACTAGCATGGCCCTTTCCAAACTTATACTCCCCCCTGTGGCAGCTTGATGGCAAAAAAAGAAAAAAAAAAAGAAGAAGAAGAAAAAGGAAAAGAAATCCAAGGCACACTTAGTGAGTCACGTACAGCACCATCACTATTTACAAGGAAAGAATTGGACAAATGCCTGTATAGAGTCTCAGGAAGTATGGGCCAGAGAAATGAGAAAATAGGTGTTCCCAAGAATTCCACACCTACATGACACCTTTTCCTTAAGAATGATCTTAACACAGAGGCAGTTAGTTTACAGAGGATTTTAAAACTCACTTGAAATTTGTAAAAGCAGTTTGTGTCATTGTGTCCCTAGCTCAGAGGAATATTGTGAGAATTAATTAGTGTCTGTCTTGATCTGAAGAATTCAAGAACTATGTAAGTGCAAGGTAATAAAAAATAGAAGGCAATAAATGAAAATCCCAGAGCAACCACAATTTAATCCAAAATAATCACAAATATTAACTGCACCATTGAATTAACATGTTTTTTTTCTGTCCTGTATTCAACATGCTCTTTCATCAGAGGGCACCTCTTCACTAGAAATTGACCTCAAATAAAAGCCCAAGCAAACTTGAACTTCACAACTGAATCCACTTTCCATACAGGTTAAACCAAAATGCCAGATACAAACAACTCCAAATATTGTGAAAGTCTAGATTCTAACCTGTGAAGTTGGAATTTATATTTATATTTCTTATACAACTTTTTTTTTTAAAAAGTAGCAATACTGGTCAAAAACACTTTGGTGTTATTGTTACATTATTTCTAAATATTCTATGTTTATTAATTAAAGGGCACCCATCACCATGGTGTCTTTAGTAACACTAGTGTAAACTGTAGTCTTCTGCACCATTATTGTAAAATACAATTGGAGGGGAAACCCAATTGGTATCGAAGACAACTCTTTTTTCTGGTTGAGTTCCAGTAGGAAATCAAGATCTCTTAGAAATGTACCTCATGTTTCCCCTCCTCCCCCTGCATATTTCTCCCACACTCTACTTTCCTCGTCTGTATGTGACAAACTGTCTGAGAATGAATTCCCTACAGACACTGGTGAGATTATGGTTATAAGATGGTTTTGAGACCTGATCCTTTAGTTGTTAAATTTCCCATACATCCGCAGGTCAACAAGGAAGCCCCATCAACATAACCTTGGATGTCCTAAGCTACATCCTAGGTTCCCCATCTGCGTCACTTGCAGAGATCTATTTACATAGTGTGCATATCACAGAACACTAGCTGCAAAACTAGCCAACCATGCTGGCAGCTAAATCATCTGGAATCATTCTCCCAAAAATTAAACAATTCTAATAAGAAGCTAGTGTGTTGCAGTCACTATGTTCTTTTGTCAATTTATATAGTTTTCCTATCAATGTCTCTACATGCAAATACAATTTAAAGGCACATACAATAATCCAACTCCACCATCACCTCAGTAAGGCCTGAGTAAACACAACAGCCCTGTCATGTTACAACAAGGTCAACTCACTCAGGCTGTGTCAGACCAAGGAGGGAAGTGAATTCCTGAGACAAGGACCCATCGCTGAAGACACCCAGACCCCAAATGTATAAATCAGGGAAATGCCAGCTCAAGCACCTCAGCTGTCAGGGAAGAGCACAAGGAGAGAAGGAATCTCAAAGAAAACCAGGACCCGGACCACAGAGGGCTTTCCCAACCAAGACATTCCTAGTTATAAAAGATTCATGAAAACAATTCATCTACACCATTGCTGAGGCACACTACAAAGGCATTGAAAATAATGCAGTGTCAATGAGTTTCATAAGGTTCTATGTGATGGTGGACAACCAATTTGGATGCCACTAATATACTGAGTACTAATAGAGCTGTCATTCACAAGGATCACCATAAGCAGTTGTTTTTTTAAAACCAAATGAACAAGAAATTTTAAGAAAATATACTCATATACATGTAATATATATTACACACACAGATCATAGACACTGCCATTTTCCTTGGCATCTCCCCACTTCACAACAACATAAATTAATATCCTCATAGACTGTTGCAGTTTTAATTCCATTTGTTAATTGAAAGATAATTTGGCCAGGCCCTAAGTATACCCTGAAGCTCTCAAATTTGGTCTCTGTGGATTACCAGAGGGAACAAACAGACTGCAAAACTGTGGGCCCTGCAGTGAAGAGACCAAGCCAGTTTCAGAGAGCTCAGTTTAAGTAATCAAACAGTAAGAGGGATTCAGACTGAAGTTACCAGGAAGAGTCAGGAACAAAAAAAGGTAGAGCATCCGATTACTTGGTACCAGAACATTTTAGGACTGTCTGAATGCAATCCCAGCCAATCTGCATTTTCTTGAAGATCTTCAGGGCAGGAAGTGTTGTGTCTTATACAGCCCTGAGCACAACATCAGTTCTTAATAGGTATCAATACTTTAAACTGCACTCAGAAGCAAACAATACACCAACACACAACACCCGAGCAGAGCCGCTCCTTTCCAAAAGCGGCAAGCTGCTGTATTTTTCAGTAGCTGAAACCTCTGTTTCTGAGAGTGTCTCAGACATAGCCCCAAGTAGCGCACATTGCTGTAATCTAGCCTTGGTTGCAAGATTACAAAGTTTGGTAATAGTGTGGATGCACTACTGCCCCTCTGCTAGACAAAATCAGAACTATTCAGCTGTGAGTCATAAACCCTAAACTACTAATCACAGGTGCTGACTTTCATTTATCTGCATGGGTGCTCCATCCACAATCTGCCTAAGGCCCCGCCCCCACTCCACCCCTTCCCCCAAGGCCCCACCTTCATTCCGTCTCTTCCCACCCCGCTCTCCCCATTCTCCCCATGCCCCACCCTCGCTCCACCACTTACCTCCCCTGCTCCGCCCCCCCAAGCATGCCCCACCCTTGCTCTGCCTCTTCCCTCCCCTGCTCTGCTCCTCCCCTTCCCGAGTGTGCACCACCCTCACTCTGACTCTTCCTGCCCTTGCTCCACCCCCTCCCCCAGTGCCCCACCTCACTCCACCTTTTCCCCCCCACACTGCCCCCTCCCCCCAGCACCTCCTGCCTGCCACAGAAGAGCTGATCAGCTGGGGCCACTGAACAGCTGATCAGCAGGTGGCTGGTGGGTGCCTCAGCCCCAGAGCTCCCACGGAGTCAGTGAGTATGCTAGTAATAGCGCGGGGAGACAGAGTAAACAAACTGAGGACTCCAGGACTTATTATTTGTTACTCTTCTGGCCACTCTGAACTGCATAGAGCAAGTAGGGCTGGAAGTTGAAGCTAGATAAATTCAGACTGGATATAAGGCATACTTTTGTAACGGTGCGGTAATTAACTATTGGAACAATTTACTAAAGCTTGTGGCGGACTCTCCATCACTGACAATGTTTAAGTCAAGACTGGATATTTTTCCAAAAGATATGCTCTAGTTGCAACAGGAATTATTCTGGAGGAGTTCTATGGCCTGTGTTATAAATAGGCTTGGCAGAATTCTATTTTTATTTTTTTATAATTTTGATGGAAAATATAGATGTTTATTTTTAAGCATTATCTTCAATTTTTACCAATTTAAATTTCACAGTTACAGGAAATTATGGGGGATGGGGAGGAGGATCAGACACCAGGGAGGGTCAACAAATTATTTAACAAGAGAGACAAGGTAGGTGAGGTAGTATCTTTTATTGGACCAACTTCTGTTGGTAAAAAGAGACCAGCTTTCAAGCTTACATGGAGTTGTTCTTCTGTTTATACTCAAAAGCTTGTCTCTATCACCATTTGGTCCAATAAAAGATAACCTCGTCCATGTTCTCTCTCTAATATCCTGGGACCACTACGGCTACAACAACACAGCAAAAAATATTTTTTTAATGACAGTAGACATTGTTTTCAAAAAGTTAAAAGCTTTATGACCAGGATTAAAACTGCAGCAGTCTACAGGGATCTACTAATATAAACTGTCAACATCACATGTCAAAATATACAAAGTAAATATCCTTAAATCAAATTCTAATAAGTTCTCAAGAAGCATTTTTCTTACTTCGCCTATCTGTAAATTTCTGTTATTAGTGATGGACATATGTTTCTGTGGGTTTGTGTGTGTATAGTGAAATTGATGTTTACTGATATTTACAAATAAAAATATCCTAATCCTTCCAAGTCTAGTTATACAAAATAGATCATCCCAATGGTCCCTTCTGGGCTGGCCTTGGAATCTATGACTCTACGGATGGAGTTCAAGTGTCCTTCCTCCAAAGGGACGGGCTTCTATCACTTGACCTAAAGGGACACCATATACTTTTATTTTGTCTCTATCATAAAGACAGAGAAAGAAAAAAAAGGATCCAGAGTGATGAGGGTGTGCGACAATCGTTTTCAATCCACAAAATTGTTCAAACACTAGAAATAAGAATATTGTCCATATGAGACTTTCCCGCCTTTACATATGCTCATACATTCTATAGTTACAACAGAAGTTACTACTGTATGTTAATTTGATACTCACAGATAGAGCTCCTGAAAACAGACATCCCTGTCTGACTGATGCAACAGAACTGTCGTTGTGCATCAAACTGTCAAACCATCAGTTCTTGCAACACTTTTTCTTCTTTTTCTTGTTCTTTTTCAATGACAGAGACCTGCTGGGTGACTCAATGACTTTCTGTCATTCTGTGGCTCAATACAAATGGGACACCCCGAAAAGTTTATTGATTGGGCAAAATTTTCTGGAAGTTTAGCCACTTTTCCGTAAGTGTCTAAGTAGGGACTGAGGTGCCCAGGTGTAGACACACATTCAAACATTTTGGCCTTTATTTTCAACATTCTGTCAGATGACCATATTGCTCAAATATGTATGGGATGGCCCTAATTGCACTCCTGCAGCAAGGGTAAGAGAGAGAAATTCATAATGGCTTTGGCATGCAGAGCAGTAAAACGATCACAGTGGATTTCAGACCTCCCTTGGGATGTGACCAAGTCTCACTATTTTTATGAGAACATGCTAGGACTTCCAGTAATACCAGAATGGGTGATTCAGGACCAGGAAGAAGCATACAAGTACAGAGGCAGGAGAAATTCATGCATACCACAACATCCTTTATATTACAAATGGAAGACAACATTAAAGTTTAAAAATGAACTAAAAATAATATTGTACATGAAATAAGTATTTCTAAGATCTTACATCAACAAGGGGATCATCCTACTCTCCTAACTCAGCAAAGTACCCTTGATTTGGCCCCAATAGAATTTATGTGCAAACTTTAGAAAATCTGAGCAAATGCATTTTAAAACAAAATGGGATTGATTTGCTGATGTAGGAGATCAGGAGGGAGGGGCACCCTCCTGCTGTGCCACCAAGGGACATTAGCCTTCAGGAGAGGGCAGGCAATGTTTCCATCACCACTCTCCCAAGGGGTTCCTCCAGGAGAGGGCATCAAAGGTTGCCTAGGGGAATGAACTGAATCCAGAGGCTTAACCAAAGGAACTGTTATCAACTGAAGCTGATGCAGGCACACACATATCAGGTATAGCATGTCCCATCTCCAGCCACCTCCACTCACTTTTTTGGACTGTTCAAGCCATTGTCAAAGCAGGGTGAGGAGTGATTGTTTTGAGTCATTCCAATCCCACACTAGTTGGGCTTACCATGGCTGGAAATCCTATACCCTCTAGCAAAACCTGGGAATAAACAGAGCCTGATAATTGAGAGTCAATTCCCTCTTCACTCACATGCCATGACCTGTGTTACGGACTCTGTTTTTCCTGGCAAATACTGATGATATTGCTGACATCTACATTAGTGCAATGAACGCAGCTCCCTGCACTGTTAATGGTGCCATCAGATGGTTCAGGGGAAATCCAGACGCTCTGGACCTGGGTCTTGGCAGGTAAAATGCCTTTCAGTTCACTTTAAAGGTAATCTTGACTTAATGTAGACAGTTTTATATATGTTTGGAATACTCTCATGATTATTTTATTTCCAGTAATCACTTTACCACTTTAAGACCACACATGTCCATGAAAAACTATGGTGACTTTTCAGAGAATTAAGCCAGAAGTTTAAAGCAACCCTTCTAGTGACATTTTCAAGTAATAAAATATCACATATTTAAGTGACAATATCTATGATTAAGGAATAAGAATGAACTCAGGATTATGAATAGGGAGTTACATATTATGGCATTGCCTTACTCATGCCGCTGAACAGTACTTAATTCCACAAGTGGTCTCCGGGGTAACAATTTGAGGCCAAATTCTCTGCTGGTGATTTTGATTTCCAAAAGAAGCTCCACCAACATAGAATCTACCTCTGTGTCTTTAGTATTGGATTTGAACCAGCAATCTAGTAATAAACAGCTTTGTAGGTCAGAAGCCATCCCTCACACCACCCAGTCTCTCTTTGCCTGTATGCTTCTAAGAAGAGTTAATGACATTAACAAGTAAAATCTCATTGGCAGGATTAGCGGGTATAAATTGGTGAAGTTTCATTTAAGAAAATGTACACCAGCTGAGGATCTAGCCCACAGTATTATAGTTATACAGATCGAATAAACTAGATGGAAAACATGGAAAAGCTGCTTGACAGTTCTTAGGAAAAAGAAGTGTTTTCTCTCCATTTTTCTCTGCCTTCGCAGATTCACTAGCTCATGAACCCCCCACCCCAAAAAGTTAGTGAATCTGTAGCAGTTATTGTACCTGAGCACTTTCTATACCTATGGATATACTGAATGAGTCATCACATGAATTCTAAGAAAGACAAACAGAAAGGCAGCAAATTCAAGACAGAGTACAGCTTTTTATTTTTACTTTATTTCCATTTCTGCACTAGCACAGCAAATCTTGCTTGGAGTCTCTATTTTAAACAAATACATGTTGATGTAAGTTTAACTGGATCCCTTAGGATTTTAGGATAATATTTATTACAATTTAAGAAATATTCTGGAGAGCTTTTGGGGAGGGAAATTAATGTACATCGTTAAACCTGAGGCAAACTAGAAATGTCTGTAGCCCACTACAAGACCATCATGATGAAAAATAGCTCAGGGTACACATGTCCATATACGGCCAGACTTCCTATAAGGAAGACGGGACTGTATGTGCATTGCGTATGGCTCCTGGATCAGATTCACATTCCTTGGGTATGTTTCTCTGGGAGCTTTTGATTTCCGCTTTGAGGGCTGGCTCAGACTTCCAATTGCTCTTATAAGAAAATATCTGAGACTGAAAGTTGAAAATGTGCAAGATTCCTTCTTTAAGTACACAAACACTCCAAGTCTAGCCACTTTCCTGTAGTTCTGCCAGGTTTTCAGTATGTCTGATACTTGATCAAGTGAACTTTTTGGGGAGAAGGAAAAAAAAAAGAAGGAAAAACATAAGGGAAGGAATGTAGCATATCCACACCTGTACATTTTACAAGACTTAACCAAAGGAACTGTACCAACTGAAGCTGATGCAGGCACACACATACCGGGTATAGCTGTGTCAATAGGGCTGTGCTGCCAACATAGTGAATTCTTAATTTCACCAGAAAAAATATACTGGCTAAAAAGCATTTGCTGTATAATCACCTGTATATAACTCAATATTAGTGCATTTTAACCTTTTATGAATCAACCCTAAGATGTATTTCTTCAAACCATGACATACTGCTCATCAATAAGGGGAGGCTAGAGAAGACTTGATGAGTCATTTATAAACAGTGAAAGAAATAAAACAACATGAAGCCAAATTCTCCAGGGTTGGATTCTGGGCATATTTACACTGGTGAAACACCTTAGATTCCAGTGAGGTTACTCCCAATTTACACCAGGGTAAGCGAGCAGAGAATTAGTCCTGCAGACAAACTCCTACTGAAGACAATGATGGATGAGGACTGCTGTATTTGGCCCATTATGCGATTTGAGTTAAGGACAGACTTGGCCCTTCACTTTGGATTTCCTGGCTTTCTGGTGGTTTGTTACTTTTAAACATACTTTTTCTGTCAATGAACTTCTTAGGTTTTTGTTTAATAAAAAAATTATTTCTCTGAAAAAAATTCTTACACAGAAAGCTATGAAACATGTCTAGAGCCTCTCTCTGACGATCTCCTACCATATTTAGGCATTTTTAAAAGGCAGTCTGTTTACCTGGTTACATTTGCATTTTGGTATGCATGTTATACATAGTTTGGTATGCATATTATTTACCCAGTACTGGGGTCATCACAGTCTTTAGGTAAATATGGATTTTGGAAAGCTTCAGAAGTTTGGAAATGTATTATTTACCATAACTGTTCCTCCAGATTTTTTTAAACAGCAAAGATATCATTTTTTTTATGAAAAATTGGGATTTTTAGCAGAAGTGAGTCAAGAATCTTAACTTGAAGGCAAAGAGGAATGCCAAGAAGAACCTTAACTTGAAGGCAAAGAGGAGTGCCAAGAAGATAAATACACTTTTGCAGTACAATATAGAATATTGGGTTTTTAAATGAGAGAGATTTTGAGGTACATTCTCCACTCCACACATACTCAGTCTCCCCAATGACATTAATGGAAGTTACACACACACACACACAGAGGAGAGATTATGTTTATCATCTTCACAGATCAGCTACCATATAACTGACCCAAATTTCATATGCAAATGTCTAAACAGGCCAATCAAATCTTGCATTTGGGCATTCAGGTCAGCACCTCAGTACTACAGCCCAGTCTAACTCCCATTAAAGTTGAATGAAAGATTACCATTAGTTTCCATAAAAGCTGGATAGGGTCTATAGAATGGCCATTAACATGCCTAAAGGTCAAATGTTGCCCTCAGAAAAGCAACAAGCCAGTGATGTATTTATCTGAGGACAGAATTTAGCACAGGTACCAATCTGAGCATCCAAAAGTAGGATTTCGGTTTCTCATAAAGGCCACATATTTGAAAATTAGGCCCAGAGTGTGAACTGTTGATAACATAAATAACCATTTGCAAGTAATATTATTTATAATGGAATTGGACTGATTCAGTTTGTTAAAATTCAGTAGAAGAGATTAGATCACTTTCTGAATTTAGTTAATTTAGATAGGCTGTAAAACTGCGTAAGTGTGAAAGCGTGGGAGGAGGGAGTGGTTATATGCAAACATCTTTTTAAAAATATCCATCATCTAGACTTCAATTTGACTAACAAAGTGCATTAACTCTGTCTGTCTCATTAAACACAAGCATACTTAAACAGGTCAAAAGTCAACATGCTGGCATTCATTGTGTTAAAGCTGGGGTCAATCAACATGACAGCACAGCGCAGACAAATGATGCAGAATTGGGAAGCCATCCTTCCTGCTGAAATAAATAAGAACAGACGTGGTCCATGATTATTTAATAAGGACCAAGATACTTAGGAGCCACAGGTTTTGGTGACAAGCCAAACTGATTTTTAATCTTATGAGGCATAATCAGCAAGAGGGAAGCAGAGATGCCCTAGGAATGTGTTACTCACAAATGACAGCTGCAAGCAGGCAGTGGGAAATAAGAGACATTTCTTCCACGCTTCAGCCGCACTTCATTGTGCCAAGTATTTCAGGGTAAATAGGCACTCTCTCTATTCATAGAGAACATCTATTGGGGAAGGAACACATTTCAAATATTCAGTATGATTCAGTAGCACACAGACTCAATTTATAACCAGTCCTCATAATATAATTATGACTTTTTTTGGTAGTAACAAAATGCCCAGAGTGTTCAGTGCTCCAAAACTGGTTGCCAGAACTGAAAAAGTGTGTATCTAGGGAAGGCTAGTCACCCACTCTCCAAATAAGTCAGTAGAGAGCAATCCACCTTTTAAAATTAGTAGTGTCTTGTATTTTCTAGCCAAGAAAAAAAAAAGAAAGAAAGAAAAAGAATTCCCATGGTTGTTCCTAGCAACCATCCCCACAACCTTTCTCCCTGCTTCGCCCCCCCCCCTCCCCCCTTGAACTAGCTGCCTGTCACAGCATTAATCGCTTGTGTTGAATGGAACAACAGGTTCTTATCTACTATTGATGAGTATTTTTCTCTGGCATAATTTAATATCAAAGAATGTGCTTCCTTGAAAGACAGAATAATGGAACCTCCCCTCCAAGTAAAAGGTTAATTTTTAATTATAGCAAATTAGTCTCAGCTATTATAGGCCAATAAACTTGATTAACAGTATCCATTAATTCCTTTCCCTCTAAATTACACCCTCTCTGATAATATTATAAGCAGCAGCAGCAATAGTTAGTATGAAAAAGTTTCTCCTTCCCTAATGAAGAATGCTGAGTTCATAACAGATTTTACATGCAGTTTCTTTTGAATGCCTGTGGGTTTTAAAACAGCTCTTTTCTTGTTACCAGGGCTGCTGGTGGTGGTTCAAATGTATCCTAGATATAGATATTTAAGACGTCTCAGCTGGTTCAGAATTCCCAGGAGTTTGTATCTTGTAGTGAAGTGCCTGTTAATATGATGTATGTAATTTGGAGGTAGGGTGGGCAAAGCAAAAGCCGTTTGAAACAGAGGTTTGTCATCTAAAAAAATCATTTTAAACAGTATTTTACATCACATAAAATCAGGAGTAGGAGGCTGGAAGGGGGGGAAATGCCATTTGGGGATGGAAATACAGCGCCTTTTTTGTGTGCTGAAGTGTGCCAGCTTTTGCAGACAGGAGGAATGCTGCGTGTCAAGGGGTCAGGATCAATCCGGTGCGAGCTGATGAGGCAGGAAGGTGGGGAGGAATGTCAGGAATGTCGCTGTTTGTGTAGGACTCCATTCAGCCGATTGGCGAGCCCGGGGCGCCGGGAGGGTATAAAAGCAGCCAGGCTCCCTGCTTCAGACCCATAGAACAACTCGCCTGCCAAAGAGACGGGACCGTGGCGAGGCGCGCAGTCGAGGCGCTCGGACAGCAGGCGGCCTTGGCCAGCAGGCAGGAAACCCAGCGCCACACCGCGGCCCGCTGGCTCGGACTCCCTCCGCCCGCAGGACAGAGCAGCTGAGGAGCCTTTGCACCGCCTATTGCCGAGCTTGGCCGCACGGATGGGACCCAGCAGCTTCGCCGTGGCGCTGCTCGTCGCGCTCCTCTGCTGGGTAAGTGGCCCCCCCGCCCTCGCCCCCGCCGGGGGCCGGCTCCCGACGGCAGGACTGGAGGGAGGTTCAGGCTGGGGACGCGGGGAGCCGACGCGCTGCCAGCCGGGGGCTCCCCTGACCGACCCCCCCCCTTCTCCCTGCAGGAGGTGTCCGGCCAGGACTGCAGCGGGCAGTGCCAGTGCGGGGCGGGGCCGCCCCCCGCCTGCCCGGCCGGGGTGAGCCTGGTGCAGGACGGCTGCGGCTGCTGCAGGGTGTGCGCCAAGCAGCTGGGCGAGCTGTGCACCGAGCGGGACCCCTGCGACCACCACAAGGGGCTCTTCTGCGACTTCGGCTCGCCGGCCAACCGCAGGATCGGCGTGTGCACCGGTAAGTGGAGTCCGGGGGGCCCCGGCTTCTCCCCGCGGTGGGGGGGCGGCACTGAGCGGGGAGGGGGCGCAGCACGGGCAAGCCGAGATCTGGGGTGCGAGAGTCCCCTCATGTTGCCCAGTTTAAGAGCCCAGTTCATACCCACCCCCCCTCTGGCTGCCTTCCACAGGAGAGTGGGCCCTCTCTACAGGGCCCAGCTCCATTGCACTCGGGTGATCTTGTCGTCCAGCCTCCTTCCCCCCCGCCCCAGCAGGAGCCATGGAGACTACTGGCTCCCCCAGGTCCTGCTGCGTGCCCTCCCCACAGTGGCAGCGTGAGTCGCTGGGCTGCTGCCTATTCTGGAGGGCTTATGCCCGGCTGTCCCTCTCTCCCTGCCTGCAGCTCGGGACGGCGCCCCTTGTGTGTTCGGAGGGATGGTGTACAGGAGCGGGGAGTCCTTCCAGAGCAGCTGCAAGTACCAGTGCACTTGCCTCGACGGGGCAGTGGGGTGCGTGCCCCTGTGCAGCATGGATGTCCGGCTGCCCAGCCCAGACTGCCCTTCCCCCCGAAGAGTCAAGCTCCCCGGGAAGTGCTGCGAGGAATGGGTGTGCAATGAGCTCCGAGAACAGACGGCGGTTGGACCCGCTCTAGCTGGTGAGTTGAGATCTTAATGAATTTTGTTGGCCTCCCAGTGCAATAGATTGAAATACATAGTGCAGTGATGATTATCCTAATGGACCAGATTCAGCCCTGATGTGACTCCAGTGCCTTCAGTGGAATCACACCAAGGACAAATATGATGCCCTACCTTTATGCAGCATTAATACACTAAGAGGATAGCAGCTGCACTATTGCTGTCTGCCACAATCTCATCCTGTTGACCTGTGCTCCACAGCTTACAGACCGGAAGACACTTATGGACCAGATCAGGCAATGATGATGCGTGCCAACTGCCTGGTCCAGACCACGGAATGGAGTGCTTGCTCAAAGACCTGTGGAATGGGCATCTCCACCAGAGTCACCAATGACAATGCCTTCTGCAGACTGGAGAAGCAAAGCAGACTCTGCATGGTCAGACCTTGTGAGGCAGACCTGGAGGAAAATATCAAGGTAAATATCCCCATCTAATATACACTTCTAAGGATGTTTCAGCATAGATCCAGTTTTACAGAAGATGTATAGCTCTAACTTAGCCACTTTCAGAACCAAGTAAATATTATATAAGGTCTCATCCCAGTAGTGAATATTTAAGAATTAAGTTATAAATAAATGCACCTATTTTAGCCATTCAATACATATAATGCCATTTGAACACTATTTAAACTATCTTGTTTGCATGTGAAACCTTCATGAGGATCAGAGTATTAACCTCTTTGCATACGACCGGATGAAATTAATGGATAGAAATATGAATGGGAATTGTACAATCTTTAAAAAAAGGCTTCTAAACTTCTTTCATTTGTTGCCCCACAGAAAGGCAAAAAGTGTATTCGCACCCCCAGAATCTCCAAGCCCATCAAGTTTGAGCTCTCCGGCTGTACCAGTGTGAAGACCTATCGAGCTAAATTCTGTGGGGTCTGCACTGATGGACGTTGTTGCACCCCCCACAGAACAGCCACTCTTCCTGTGGAGTTCAAATGCCCCGATGGTGAGGTCATGAAGAGGAGAATGATGTTCATCAAGACCTGTGCATGCCACTACAACTGCCCTGGAGACAATGACATCTTTGAGTCTCTGTACTACAGAAAGATGTATGGAGACATGGCATAAAGCAGGAGACGCTAGGCTCTCAACTTGACCTGATTGGCATCTCATTTTGTAACCATGATTCGATAGCACAAAGCATTTAAATCTGTTTCCAAAAAGTTCAGACTGCTCCATGTGACTAAGACAAATTGTCTTCCAACCCCAAACATTGGTTTGAAGAAGAAAGTAAAATGGCTCATGGGACCACAGCGAAGCACAGCTTCAGAGGACACTGTTCATGGAGTGGTGTTTAGGGAGTACTAGGGGGCATATGCAGGAAGATCAATGTTCCCTTAGTATGGTAACGTGTGTTCCACCTAGTAGTGCAATTGAAGAAGAGACCCTTAGCATGTTTGCTGACACTCATTGAGTGACAGCAATGGCTGGAATGTAAATTACCCAGCAAGGTGCTAAGTAAAATGTGTTCTGTTGGTGAGGACTGTAATGTTTCAGCTTTGACACTGATTCAGATGACTTGTTCAAGAAGAATCAGAATCATGTCTATTTGACTGGACAGCTTGTGGCAGTTAATTTGCCTGTAACAAGCTAGATTTTATTAATATTGTAAATACTGTGTGTGTATATATATGTACAGTTATCTAAATTAATTTAAAGTTTTGTGCCTTTGTTAATGCTTTGATACTTTAATGTTAGCTTTTTTTGTCTGTTTTGAAAGAAATAGGTAGGACGTAAAGCTTGTCTGACAATGCATTCAAAGCATGAAATAGATCCTCTAATGGAAATTGTTCAGTTAGGGTGACCAGTGAATCAAACTCAAGACAGAGATTGTTTGCGAAAGATGAGGTGCCTGCATCCTTGGGAAGCATCCATTTGTGTGGTAAAAATATGGTTGCCTCGGCTTTAGTGAACAAATGGCTTTAAGTAAAATGAATGGCTCTTCTGTAGCTGATCAGTTTTTCCACCTGGGAGCATTTGTTTCTTTCTTTGACCGTGGCTGTTTGAACGGTTTGTTATTTGTTGAGAAGTGTGACCAAAAGTTACATGTTTGCACCTTTCTAGTTGAAAATAAAGTATTATATTTTTTATATAAATGACTTGGAATTTCATTTGCCCGACACTACCCCTACTCTCTTCCTACATATTCATCAAAACAAGGGTTTATTTTGTGATATATAAAAAATCAATGTTTTGTTAGTGGGGATTTTTTGTGTGGTTTTTTTGTTCCCCAGAAATCAATACACTGAGACTTAAAACTTCATATCTATTCCAACACAACTTGCCAGCTCATAATCATTGGTAGGTCAGTGAAAGATGGGAGGCCATTTAGTCTTTCAAACTTTAAATAGGGGTCCTGGAGTGTTGAACCCAACACTGTTTCATCAGTAACTAGGGCATGTATATAGCACTAAGTAGCTTTAGACTTCAGCTCTCTAGGTTTTTATGCCATGCTTGTCATGATGTTGCATAGCAGGTGCTGAGATAGCATCTATGTAAGCTGTTCAGTGTTACTGGACTCTTTTAATAGTTAAGCACCTAGATTCCTTCTGAGCTAAATTATAGCAAATATTTTTAAAAGCATCATTAAATTGAAACTGTCTAATTTTGGGGTCAAATAGAGAAGTCTTTACTCTGGTAAAACTTCTGTTGAAGAACCAGTGGGATTTCTGTTTGTGAGGACTATAATGTGGCTTAATGGATAGAGCCCTGCACTGAGATTCAGGAGACCTTGATTCTATTCCTGGTCCTACCTCTGGTCTGCTGGGTGGCCTTGGGCAAGTTACTTCACTGTTGTGCCTCAGTTTTCCCCACTGGTAAAATGGTGATACTGATCTCCTTGGTAAAGCACTCTGAGGTCAACTGATGAAGGGAGCCAGGTATTAAAAGGTGCATGATAATATCTTAAAACCCATCTTAGGTAAGCAAAACAGAGTAAGTCAAGAGTTGGGCCATCTGTACCCCAAATACTAGCTAGGAACTTCAACCCTGTATTAATTCTTTCATCAAAGTAACATACATTTATACTCTTGTCTATTAAGAGTAGGAACTTTAAAACCAACTTCAGCATTTGAAGTATTTTCTTGTGTTTCAGATATCCAGGTATTCCCAAACAAGAATCACTTTCAGGAAGCCAAGTTTAGCCCAGCATTTCCCTGGGGAAGTTAGACAAGCTGAAAAAAAGTTTGAGCCTGCACCATGCTGAGCACCTTCAAATGCCCACTGATTTCAGTTGGAACTTGGGTCAACGGACACTGCACCAAGTCTGCATTAATGACAGTCTAACTGGGGTTATCTAAAGCCTGTTGAAGTCAATGAGCCTCTTTCCAGTGAGTCAGTAGACACTGGATAGGGCCCCCGAAGCATTTCCGCTTCCTCCCCAAAATGTGAGGAATTCAGCTGGCTCGAGGAAGTTGTTTTCTGTGCCCATCTGAAATATTTTAGGTATCCTCTGCCTCTAATAGTTCCTCTCGTTCTCCAGTATTTTCCTTGCAGGTTATGAATATGGTGTAGCAGCTCTCTGTTCACTCTGGAAACACTCTATATTCACATAACCAGAAGGACTGTTTAGGCAACCACTACCTTAGCTCCACCCCACCTCCCCCAATAATAGCAGAACTGTCATTTCTACCCGAAAAACAAAAACATACCTGGACTTCAGCCACAGTTATCACTGTAAATGCTCTATGAATTAGACAATTGAAAAGATAATCACTGTCTAACAGGCAGGGTGATGGAAGTAGTGATCACAGAGGTTTGGTGTTTGACATTGTTAGTGTTCCTAATAAAAAAAGTTCAAATTAGGTAAAAATTGATATAAAATACTGTACATGGATGAAAATTCCCTATGTTGTTACATTTCTAATGAACACTTAATATTGTCACTCGAGGTCATAACTGCCAAAAGTCATGCTGCTTATAAGTTGCTTGACAAGTTGTGGCTCTTCTTTGAAGTATTATGTAAAAAGTCAACAACTTCATGTGTAACTGTAATACACTAAGATCTTCATTTCTCTCACCCCAAGACCAGTCATGACTGCCATTTTGTAACATAGATGGGTGCAGCCACATTAGTAGAGAAACCCAGTATCCTGAATATGTTGTTGCAGGGCCTCATGGGAATGTAATTATGCATTGTATGGTTGTAGCACTTCCTTCCAAAGACACACACATTTTCTGGTTTCAAGAAGTCCATGTTTAAATGATATGGAATCATAAGAGTACACATAGGCAAAAATGTAGGCCTCTCAACCTTAATATTATTCCCTGCTTTCTGCCCTCATGCTTATGATTTAGAGATCAGTAAAAGCAGAGAGTGACCATAACAGGAATCATGTTCTAGGAATGGGGCAGTAAAAAGGAAATAACTTAATTTAAAAAAAATCAGTTTCCATCTAGTTTGCTTCTTCAGAAAGCTCTACCACACGGATTTGCTGTGACAGCATTTTTAAAAAACTTGTTTACTGTATTTAAGTATATTCATTCAAATGAATGTTCTGCTACATTCATACTATAGTAATTAGAACACCACCACATATTTGACACTGATTTAATGAACACTACTCAGTTAGCCATTAGAAGAAGCAATCTACCTGGCTGCAGACCAGAGTGTCAACTGACTTGTCAAAAAGCGTGAGCTACTTTCCCCATTTCAGTATTTTGTACCATGGGCAACCACGATGCATTTGCACGGTTTGCAGCTCAGCATTCTAACACAATACAGATGCGAACTACAGACATGGATTACATCCCCATCATATGAGGCAAGCATTGTTCTCCAGATGGAATTTTGTCAGATTCCTCATAACTAACAAACATAAAAAAGACACCCATTAAGAAACTCTTTAAGAATGAGCCACTTTTAATGATCTGTAACCACATAGGAACAAATAAGCTTTTTGAACAGAATCCAGTTGTTTGAATCACAAAGAAAGGGAGTCAATTCAGAAAACTGGTTTTTGGACACGCAACTAGAAATAGCAAACAGCAGTTAGATCATTTGCATTCCTTCTTGTAGTGTAACGTCTTTACCAAACACTGTGCTGTAAGAAAGCACCCTAGCTGTTATGCTAAATATTAAGGTCACAAAACAAGTAAAAGAACAGGAATATTCCATCCCACCATGTAACTTGATCCCACCTTCCTGACTTTGTACCCTATCCCTGAATCCCCAGCTTCTTTAGAAACAAAGCTAAAATGTGGTTTTAACTCATTCATAAGGTACTATACTTTACTTCCATATGGAGGCATATAGTTACCCCCCCAAAAATGTCCAGCCAGTTAGGATGAAATACCAATGCAAGGCTTTGCCCCAAAACCAAGGAGAATCTGAGAAAAATAGCTCAGTTAACTTTTTTTTATCCCATTTTCCACTTTTTCCCCTCCTTCTAATTCACATATGCCCATAGATGGAAGTACCAAAACCTACCGCATTCTTACAGTATTTTCAGTCTGACCGGAACCAGGAAATACCAGAAATTTCTTTAGAGAACCCGGTCCCAAAGTGTGCTAAAGCTCTTGACACATTCAAAGCTTTAACAGAATTCAGGAACATGATTAATGTTACATCTGCACTAAAAGAGTGAAACTGTATTTTTCCTGTGTCAGAAGATAACTCTTGGCAATTGGATTTCGATACAGCTGTAATTGTATTGTGGATTGCCCATTAGGTGAGCAGAAGCAGATTGTAGGAATTTAGGAGCGAAATTATAGGATCTGGCCTTTCAGATGCTAATTACACTTTGGCCATGTCTACAATACGATGTCAAACCATTCCCAAATTGAAACATAGTTGGAGTATGCTCACACTCATCGTTCTGACTTGTGTTCTGCATTGTTGCAGTTTTGTCCCTCATCAACACTGGTGTGTTCTAAGCCATTTCAGTCACAGTGCCCTCTGGGTACTTCCTCCATAGTTCCCAGAATATATGCCAGAGGCAGTGAATTCTGGAAGATTTTGAATAGCTTCAGGTGCACTGCAAGACAGAAGGAAGAGGAATATTTAACTGTTTGTGCTATCTCCATTAGCACTGAAACGGTATTTAGATTTGCCAAAAGCAAGTCTAATCTGGTATGGTATATATGCTACGGGAAACACTTGTGTGTAGGGATGCAAGGCATTTTATAATCATGCTAGATGAACCAAAAGATTCATAGCACTGTGCATTTCTCTGGTGTAGACAAGATTTTAGATTTAGATGTGCCTGCATTTATCACTCAGGCAAAACTGGCTGGGTCAGAGAGAGAAAGGCACTCCAGACATTTGCTTGTCTTTTAAAGTTAATCCTATGAAAGGTATAGAAAGATTTTTACTAGTTTTCAGCACCTAACACGAACTTTTTCCTTTGCAGAAAAAAAGCGTAACTGATGTATACAACAGGGGCCAGATCCTCAGATGGATTAGACTACCATAGTTCCAATGGAGTCAGTTGAGCTTCATCAGTTCACACCAGCTGGCCCAAGGTCCTGTTTTTATTTGACTATAACAGAGATATTCTTCTCCGCATCATCTAATACTGTACTTCCACAGCAGGAAAAGACAGAGACTGGCATCTAGTGGACAAGCAGGGTAATAAGTTATTGAGATGAACACAAGAATTTGGAGATTTAGCTGAATTACATAGGAAAACACATTGTGAATGGCTAAAATTATAACCTACTAGGCAACTGAGAAGTTGTTGTGGCTGATAAGCAAAAGGTAATTATATAGAATTCAGAAAATAAGCCTTTGAAATATTAATATGCTAGTCAAGCTTTAACCCTAGAGATATGTGATATCCAGAAAGATGTTAGACATATTATTAAAGAATGATACTGTAATATGCTACAGTGCTAGATATCCCTTTATTTCTCAAGTTACAGTGTGAAAAATCCTGAAGTCTTTACTCAATCCTTCATTAGACAAGGCACCCAATGGCTTCACTTTTAACTGAGTAAGGACTTCAGGATTTGGCCCAATATAATGTACTAGAAGATGAACTAGGATAAAGTCATTTGTTCTCCCCAAACCAAACCCTGTATTTATTTTTCATTTAGGAACATAGGAATTGCCAGCCTAGACCAACCCGGTGGTCCATCTAGTCCAAAATCCTGTCTGACAGTGGCCAGTACCAGCTGTTTCAGACAGAGACAGGGTTTTAGTTATAAGTTATGAGAATAAGTTATAACTTTGGTTCATGCCTTGAAGCACAAGTAGTTCAGATGCCTTTCAGAACTCTTACAGTTTGTTTTGGGTTTTTCTGTTTAAATCCCTTATGTTACAACTGTGGCTGTTTCTGATATCTATATAAATGGCCAGTCTTTTTTTGAACCCTGATAGACTCTATGCTCAGTGATTTATTAGTTAGTTTAGTGTTGGTGACGGGTTCCAGACTGACCACCACAGAGATGGAAGTCCTTTGCTTATTAACAGAGAACAGGTAGGTCACAGCCATGCATGGAGCAAGCTTCCTCACTCTGCTCACCAGGGTGCCTTGCTGAGCGAGAGAGGCTAGGAGTGAGAGGGTAGTTCAATCTACATGACAGTTCATTTCTTGGCCTTTCTTCCAAATGTGTTACCAGGTACTGCTGAGTGGAGTGGTGTAGTTTTTTTTTACTGAAGAGCCATAGCATTTTAAGCCAGCATTAAACACCCTGAGAACTTTGGGACAGATTGTGCATGGCCTTACGTGCAGGGCAGAGGAGGACAGAAAGGAGGGCAAATAAGATCATGAACAGCCTCCCCCAACCCACCACGTTAAAGTCAGATAGAATTGCAGCCCCTTTTTTTGAGAGAACACATGGACTGTTCTGTCTCTGCTCTCCTAGGTCTCCATCCACAGCATCCCAATGAGGGTAAGATAGGACAGTGGAAGAGGCAGCCCCATAGGTCTACCCCTCTGACAGTCATCCTCATAGTGTGGAGGTAGGAGCTGCACCCCAGAATAGGGTACAGCTAAGGCTCCTCTGGCACAATGCAGTTCCATGCGTCCCTTTATGATGCTCTGCACATACGCAGCACAACCAAAGCCTTTGTTGCTTTATTTTCATCTCACTAAACATTCTACTCTTGAATTTTCCCCAAAAGCTATTTCAGCCATGCAGTTCCTTGTTTTCAGTGGCAAAGTACCATTGTTTTGACTTCTCTCCCAAATGTATATTCTCCTGGGTACCATATATGTGAGAAGACACAGCGCAATGGAAATGTGAGCCATTTACAGGGGGGAAAATAGCATCTGCCCTTTGTTCATTTGCACACATTCTTCTAAGGCTAGATTTCTGCCAAGGTGAAATAGCTATCTGCACCTATATTTGTGACATCTGATATGCCAAGAGCTAATGGAGGCAGTGTTGCAGCTGTGCTGGTCACTGAATATTACAGAGACAAGGTTGATGAGGTAATATCTTTTGTTGGACCAACTTCAGTTGGTGAGAGACAAGCTTTCAGGCTTAAACAGACCTGAAGAGCTCGGTGTAGCTCAAAAGCTTGTCTCTCTCACTAACTGAATTTGGTCCAATAAAAGATATTACCTCACTCACTGTTTGTTCTCCACAAAGTTTTTTAAAATATACCTTAGATTCATCAGAACCCATTATACAGATTCTGGAATTTGTGTTTTGTTCACCGGAGGCAGCCAAAGTCTGACCTGTGGGACTAGCACAACTGCATATTACTACAAGAGGATCCAGCTCCGCCCAAGAGAATGAAGAGTTACATGCTGGAACCTGTAGTGTCACTTGGCTGCCCTTCCCTGTTAAAGATGAGGGCAAGTGCAATCTGCTCTGTTTTATCTGATGTGAGTATTTAGGTAGCTTACTGCAGCCCTTGGTGGGTCAATATTTGAGCACTTCTGATATACGATGTTGTTCTATATCCTGGGTAATAGAAGTACACTCTAACCTAGTTTTTACTTATTTTCATATTAGCACCTTGATTCAAGATTAAAGCAATAACTCCCCAAATCCTTAAACTAACACTTACTACGTACCTATCACGTGCTAAATATCTCTTTTCAGTGACCTCTCATTCAAATCTCTTCCTGTGATTCAAGAGGTTACAGTTCAGCAGTTTTTCAAATACTACAACAGCAGCTTGTCTTCTTAGATTACGCACAAAGAAAAGGAGGACTTGTGGCACCTTAGAGACTACAAGCGTGTGCTCAAATAAATTGGTTAGTCTCTAAGGTGCCACAAGTCCTCCTTTTCTTTTTGCGAATACAGACTAACACGGCTGCTACTCTGAAACCTTAGATTACGCTGACACCTTGTGGTCACTATGGCATATTTGCAAAAGTGCTGAACCATGTTTAATGCAATGGTTGCACTAAGGTAGCTGAAAACAGCTCAAGACTATTTCTGTTGTCTTCAGTTACACTTGAGCTATTGTGTTCCAAAACACATTTCTAAGTTGCTGTTCCTTGGGTTTTTTAAAAGACATCTAAGTGTAATACGTTGCTTATTCTTCAAGGTGCAACCAATGGTGGAAAATTGTGGACTGAAATATATGAGAATTACACGAATGGCATAAATTAAATGTATAGTTATTAGAAAATACTTTCTAATGGAGTTATCACATACTATTTATTATGAGTGCTAGCTGCATTGGTTTTGATAAACCAGAATGCATTGTTCTGTGACATGTACTTTATATTTCACTGCCGTATCTATTTTAGAGCTGCAGAAAATACAGAACCTGCAAATTTCAAAAAATTGTCCATTTAAGGAATCTTCAGAAACCAATTGTTGGTCATTAATAGAGGTTGCTACATCAGATCCCCTATTTTCTAGACTTCTCTGGTGTTCCAAGCTCCCTACAGCGTAAATAGCAGCAGTTGCACCTCTTAGGCCCTCCCCTGTGTCCCATATCTTTGAATGCACACACACACACACACACACACCCCTTTTCTTCTTTGGCAACAGCTCGCAGCAATTTTCCCCCCGTGAATATCCATAAAACTCATCTTAAATAAAGTAGTGTTTATTTACCAAAGAAAATAAAGAGACAACCAGAGTAAAGAGAATTTAAAGAGAGGCAGCCTGGCTGTGTCTGCAAGTTTTGCAAGAGTTTAGCTCACCAGACTTTAGGGTTGCCAAGCCTCCAGGATTGTCCTGGAGTCTCCAGGAATTAAAGATTAATCTTTAATTAGATTATGTAATGTGAGGAAATCTCCAGGAATTTTTCCAACCAAAGTTGGCAACATTAAGGCTAAGAAAGGTCTGAAATAAAAGCTTTAAACAGTACCTTCAGCATCTCTGCAAACAGTTCTTCCCCCAACTTTCTGCAAGAGAGAAGATACACGTTTGGACACTGTCCCCTCCATGGATCTGATACCTCAGCATCTGGCATTGCAACAGTGTCCTCGATTAATGTAAGTCGCACCTCTTTCTTATTGGCTAGTTTACAACTTCAAATGAACTTCTGAGTAAGCCGCTTACTGGGAAATTTATTTCTCTCTGGGTTTCCTCTAGATACGTAGATCATGATTCATGTCTCCTTTGTATAGCCCTTACTTTTTTTATATATGTATGTATGTATTTATTGCCTTAAAACCAGAGCTACTCCTGACCCTGGGCACCAGTTCCAAAATCCTCTCTAACTTTGGGAAAATTAAGATACCAACTTCTTGCTTGGGTCCATCTCTCTGAAATGAGTATGAACTTATGCATCTGTAATGGGCAAAGACAGGTGCTGAGAAAATACATAACCATTATGTTCCTGCACCTCAGTTTACTTCTGAGGCAGCACAGGCCAGAGTTCTATCTTTGCAGGGTTTGGGGTTGTTTTTTTAAGGATTCCTCAAGGCTACAGTATGCAAAACCCTGAATACAGGTGTTAGTAAGCTGCTAGTCATACTCATACAATTTCTTATTGAACAAACATTTAATTCTTACACAAACAGTATTTGGCATATTTTTGAATAACTTCTTTAAAAAACTACAAGACGGTAGACCTGTGTGTTCTCTATAGTCTCCCCCACTTTGTTGCTATTGCAATTTTTAGTACACACAGACCTCCACAGATGATTTCTCAGTCTCTGTGGTGAGATCCTGAGGAGAACATCAGCCTCAGCTCCCCTCCAAACACATTAGAATTGCCTGAGCAAAACAGTCTGAACATCCTGACAGCCAGCAGCAATTCCAGGACCTGAGCGAATAGTTGACTGTCTCACTAGCGAGACTGGTGACAGGCCACAGATTCCCTAAATCAGGGGTGACCAACCTGTGGCTCCAGAGCCACATGCAGCTCTTCAGAAGTTAATATGCGGCTCCTTGTATAGGCACCGACTCCAGGGCTGGAGCTACAGGCGCCAACTTTCCAATGTGCCGGGGGGAGCTCACTGCTGAACCCCTGGCTCTGCCACAGGCCCTGCCAACACTCCACACCCTCCCCTGACCTGCAGTGCCCTCGGTCCTCCTCCTCCCCCCCGCCAGAGTCTCCTGCATGCCACAAAACAGGTGATTGGGAGGTGTGGGAAGCGCTGATTGGCGGGGCTGCCAGTGGGCAGGAGGTCCTGGGAGCTGGGGGGGAGCTAATGGGGGACTACTGACATATTACTGTGGCTCTTTGGCTATGTACATTGGTAAATTCTGGCTCCTTCTCAGGCTCAGGTAGTCCAAGCGCTGTGGCATAACCTTCACAGAACACATTTCTTGATCTTGCCATCAATCAGCTGCTGAGTCCACAGGTCTGTCTCCAGCTTCCATATTTGTAACCATTTCCCCCTGAGCTCAGATTGTCTCAGCTGTCAGAGAGTGAAGGTATTGAGTCTGCAAGTCTGCTTGCTTTTAATAGAACCTTTCAGTGAAGAAGACTCCAACAGCCAGTGAGCATGTATACGCAAAAAGAAAAGGAGTACTTGTGGCACCTTAGAGACTAACCAATTTATTTGAGCATAAGCTTTCGTGAGCTACAGCACACAAGTACTCCTTTTCTTTTTGCGAATACAGACTAACACGGCTGTTACTCTGAAACCTGAGCATGTATAGTAATAATTACTACACCCCTCCCCTAGATGTCTCTCAATCCTTCTAACTAAGGATATGTCTACACTTATCATGGATCTACATTGCGGCGATCGATCTACCAGGGGTCGTTTTAATGGGTCTAGTGAAGACCTGCTAAATCGACCGCAGATCACTCTCCTGTCAACTCCGGTACTCTACTGGAACGAGAAGTATAAGGTAAGTCAACAGGAGAGTTTCTCCTGTTGATCCAGCATGGTGTAGACACCACAATAAGTGGACCTAAGCTACATCAACTCTAGTTACGTTATTTACGTAGCTGGATTTGCATAACTTAGGTCAACTTACCCCATAGTGTAGACCTGCCCTCAATTAGCTACCCTGGTCTTTGCAGGTGTGCACTGTACAGAGATGCAAGAGTTAACTAAAATTCCTATCTCCGCCCCACTGCTTCTCTCCCTTTCTTACTTATGGGTTACACCCCAATCCAACACCCCTCTACCACCTTGAACTTTTATTTAGATCCCCATCCAGACTTCTTGCAGAGGCCCATCCTATTCAAAACATGCCCGTCTGCCTGCAATATTATCTCAGCTTCCTTAGTAGCCAGAAGTGTTAATAGTCAAAATTATTAATTCTTTAAATTTAAAGCCAACTATTCTGGCTAGAATTTGTTTCCTGTTATGATATGTGAGGAGTTCACACTTCTTACAGTCATTGTGGCTGAAAACTAAGGACATTTGTGCTCCAGTTTACATTGCCTAAACTTTGACACTGAGGACACATCTGCACCAGCATAGCATCAGTGCTGGGACACTAGGTTACAGAACAGATATGATCCAATGATTAAAAATATTCCTTTGTTGAGTGTTCTTAAATCATACGATATCCCTGATCTGTTCAAGCCTATAACATAAATTAGGGACACGCTTAGATCCTCTATACTACAACACAGAATTGCTAATAAATGGATTGTAATGCTGTTCCTTGGATATGCCTAGTACCATGGAGTATGTAATGTTATATACAGTGTTACTTTTTTTTTAAAAAAAATGAGGCTCCTCTGTCTCTCAAAGCACATCTCTCATCTGAAAAAGGCTTAGAACATAAGTACATAAGAACGGCCATACGGGGTCAGACCAAAGGTCCATCCAGCCCAGTATCCTGTCTTCCAACAGTGGCCAATGCCAGGTGCCCCAGAAGGAATGAACAGAACAGGTAACCATCAAGTGATCCATCCCCTGTAGCCCATTCCCAGCTTCTGGCAAATAGAGGCTAGAGACACCATCTCTGCCCACCCTGGCTAATAGCCATCGATGGACCTACCCTCTGTGAATTTATCTAGTTCTTTTTTGAACCCTATTATAGTCTGGGCCTTCACAACATCCTCTGACAAATAGTTCCACAGACTGACTTTGTGTTGTGTGAAGAAATACTTCCTTTTATTTGTTTTAAACCTGCTGCCTATACATTTCATTTGGTGACCTCTCGTTCTTGTGTTATGAGAAGTAGTAAATAACACCATACCAACATAACCTCTTCCAGTCTTTTCCTTTTCTGATTCCAGTTGCTATATGCTTCTAGAGAGGTTGCTGGCCCTTCTGGTCAAAAGCAATGATGGTACCTTTCAATTAAATCCTGGCCAGACTGAAGTCAGTGGCAAAAAACCCTGTTTGTTTGGGGAGGAGAGGGCAGGATTTTACCTATTAAATGACACATCAGTGCCCAAAGATGACTGCTACCATGCACTTGCACAGTGCCTTAATCAGCATCATTCTCTCTGTTGCCTGGGGTACAGTATCTCTGGCAGTGAGAAAAATTTGAGAGATGGCACAAGAATGGCACAATAATTTACATGGAGCACAAAAGAAATGGTGAAACCAGAGGTGAGAAATTTCTGGAGTATTTTCACAAGAACCAAGCCAGAGATTTTTCAATTATGGGAGCAGAGGAAAAAACCCTACACTTTTCTTATTTCAAGTCATACATGTCAGAGTTCAAATTGGGCAAGTGGATTGTAGTTAAAATGAGAAGGATGTCAAAGTCGAACAAAGTTTATTTAATTGTAAGTTGTATAATTTTAGAGTTACGTATCTCTTTCAGAGGGAATACTACAGGAGAGCTATTGAGTTATGAGGTGCCAGCACAGATATACAAAACTCACATTTATAAAGGTCAGAGTAATTCACTAGTAGCCTATAAATACGGAAAGAAAAAACAGGAGAGTGAAAAAGGAGGAGAAACTGAAGGGAAAGAAAGGAGGAAAGAACAAAAGGAGGCTCACTATATTTAAAACCTTGTTTTGAATTACCAAGCTATAATGGAGCTATAAATATGATTCAGACAAAGTTGGCCCTCAGGAAGAGCCCCCGAAGCTTGGTGTCCTGTTCCCTACTCTGGGAAGTTGCAGAAGGAGCAGATTGGACGTGGGGCTGGAGGAAAGAATTTTTGTGGGGTTTAGGAGATCCATAATTAATTGATGGGTTGGGGGGTGAGTAGCTGTTTGGCCAATAGTTTTGCTCAAAAGAAGGGGGGATGGAAAAAGTCAAAACATTTTGTTTTGATATTTTCAAAACAATGTGTTTCAGTTTTTTGTTTCAAAAATGACATTTGGTAATTTAGCTAGATTTAGGTAAAAATGAAAACGGTTAAAATAACCACTCACAGTGAAACAAAGTTGTTTTGTTTCTAGTCAAATTAAATGTTTCATTTGACCCCATTTTTGTTTGTTTGTTTTTTGGCTTAGCCACTGAACCAAAAAAAATCCATTATTCGCGGGGTTCTAGTTACATGATAAGCAAAGCTCCACTACAAACGCTTAGTGGAATGGACCACATTTGTCTGCATGCATTTAAGGTAGAGCTTAAGCCCTGAAATGATAACATGCTGTTTGATGGTAGTGGATGAGTACACAGATATGTAGATTCAAAAAGGAGATTTAAAAAAATCTTTGGGGTTACCAGTTACTGTGTAAGGACACCATGAATGCCCTCTGTTTCAAGAAGGCACTTTTCTTATTCTGTTAATTTTAAACTGTTTATATTTTACATCACAAGCTAAATCTAGGAACCATTTTACTCACTTGGGTATCTTTGCCCTTAGAGCATCCTACATAGAAGGAAAAACAACAGCAAACTGAGCTTTATATATCTGGAGAAGGACTCTGTGATCCTTGAACTTTGACCCAGGCATTAAAGCATGACGGGAAACGTAGTGCATTATTTTAGCAGTCTGGTGAGGTCCCTAGGGATTCCCCCTTAGGTCCGAGGAATCCTCAGGAAGCCAGTTATGCTAGGTTCTGCTAAAATGATCACCAGTGAAAAAGTCAATGGCATTTTAAACTGTCATCTTTAGGTTTCAGGGTTAACGGCCCACTAAGATAAAACGGCTAATGTTTCTGGCTATTTGCAGACTACGGACAATATTGCTGTGTTGTTTACATTCAGATCACATTGGGAAGGTTCTCTTCACAATCAGAAAGACTGGAAACTCTTTTTTAAAAGAAAGGTACGATTCTGGAGCACAGTTCTGTAGCTCCTGTGGGCCAACTTCACAGTCACAAAAGGGGGTTACATTTATTGTAATTTGTGCCCTGTTGAGGGAGGAATGTACAGACAAACTGTAGGGAATTTTCTTTTCTTTTAAAACTTTGTCATCCAAATTTTGTTGTAATGAAATGTTAGATCCATGTTGATCTTGACACTCCATTACATTTATTCATTTGAATTTTAAAGAATTTTAATACAATTTGTATTTTTCCATACTACTGACAGTGACATTCCCAGATGAAAAGTATATCTCTGTTACTCAGGATTATCAAGTCTGTTAGCCAACATATTTCAGTCTGGTTGCTAAAGCACTTGCCATTGACATTCAAAAGTAGGATGCTCACATTCTGTTGGGAGCTGTTTAGTTTTAAAGTTTTATTATATATTTTTTCCTCAGGGTCCAATGTGATACATATTATTAAAACAACCACATTAGAAAAGTTAGCCACTAAAGTTGCCATATTAAATTGTCAAATAAAACAATTCCCTGTTCTGATCATTTGTATTCCCTCATTAGCTCATATCTCCTGTATGAAGTTGAGGGGTCTGAGGCTAAACAGCCCTTGGGTAATATGACCATTTTAGGAAGCAACCTCTTGCTAATATCTGCTTTGTTTTACAGGTGAGACTTCAAAGCCACCTGGAGGGGCTGGGTTGACAAATCCATTGAAGCTTGGTGTCCAAATCCACTAGGCATCTTTGAAAATCTCACCCAATGTGTTTATTTAGATGAATTTTTCCTTATAAGCCAATTTTTTTTACTACCTGTGAAAATTCTATTTAGAAAGGGACTTTCCCAGTCCTTGATCCATATCCCCTCATCTGCCCCTGAAGGGGAATTCTGGGATGTCATGGAGAGAGTTAAGGGGTCCGATAGGTAGTTCACATTTTCACACTATTCCTCCACAGAAATTTGGTGCATGACTTGAAAGAGTGGGTAGGGGACAGTGATCCACTCCCAGGAGAAGACCCTTGATTTACCCCCATGCCCCAAAGCTAAATCTCTTGTACAGAAAGAGAAGGAAGATGGTGTGTCTAAAGAATTGCATCTGACAGCAACCAGACTTTATTTGCTAATACTAAGCAACTTAAAAACAAGCAGACTTTCAGGTCTTCTCATACTTTGTAAAGAAGCAATTTTTCCCCTCTTGCAGGCTATCTTTAAAAAATTCAGTTTGTGGTAGTATGGTATTAAGGCAATAGTCATGTTTTATTTAACACTTTGAGTAGCAAGGGAAGAACTGAAACTGGTTTTATTTTGAGTTTATTGGCAAAGTCTTCATGGAGGCTTTTTCGTACCCCACCATCCTTTGCAGCAACAAAACTAATTTTATTAGTCTCGTGTAGACAAATGGAAGTTTTGATGATGCTCACTATAGTTATTCTTGTCCTGTCATAATTCCAAGAACCCATAAAATGTTCTGCTATTGAAGTGCAAAACCTAAGATGATAAAACTAGAAAGTTGCTGAGAAAAATTTAGGTTAGGGAGTACTAGAGGAGCACTGACTGTTGCATCAAATTCCTATTTCAGAATTCAACAGCTGTAGGAAACTTCTCAGTGCAAAAACCCTGTATTTATGCAGTTACGTTTGCATAGTTCAAGTAAATACTAATTTGGCAAGTTGCATACATTGTCTCATTTTCCATTTTCCTGGTTACAGGAATGGAGGCCCATGTTGGATCATATTAAAGAAGTTCTGTATTAAAATCACAAATGAGTTTGATTCCCCATAGTTTAAATTCCAGGGTATTACTAATTAAGAGGTCTCTGGGTTTTTGGTTACTGTTTCTCTCCCTCTGTGTGTGAAACTTGCAAGCTGCTAATTGTGTTAGTACATTCTAAGACAGAGTCTGTCTCAAAGCAATTCACAGAGACTCAAAGCAATACTCTAACAACAGAAACAGCAACCCAGAGACTCCCCGCCCTTTTGTTGTATTAACAATTGTGATTAAATAGAGATAGAGGATGTATGTGGATGGATGCTTGGTGTAGATAATAACTGAATGATCAGGGAGGTGCCAGCCTAGAATCCAGTGGTCCATCGGCTAAAGAAGGCGTCAAGTGGAAATAACCAGAGGACCCCCGGAGGGCAGACTGGAATCCAACCCAACAGCCTCAAGAATGGGAGAACCAAAGAACAAGATAACATCTTGGAGCCATCAGGAATGTGCCATCTGCTGATTGATTCAGCAACAGCATGATGCAGCAATTCCCATAGACTTGGCATAGGAAGAAATTCCTATAAAAATAGACTCTAAAAAGTGAGAACTTTGGGGTCTGATTCTGCAAAACCAACTTCCAGGAGTATCAGATGAGCATCTGACAAGGCCCTGCTCCCTCCTCATGTCCAGGCCACCTGGCCAGTGGCTTGGCATGAGCAACTCTAAGGCTGGTAAACTATGATAACACTTTGCAGAACCTGTGTGTGTGTGTGTGTGTGTGTGTGTGTATGAATGAATGTGTGAATAAAATATGAGATTGAATGGAATGTTATAGCTATAAACTAACTGCTTACTATGATAACAACCTTGCAGAACCTGTGTGTGTGTGTGTGTGTGTGTATGAATGAATGTGTGAATAAAGATGAAGATTGAATGGAATGTTACAGCTGTAACTAACTGCTTACTATGATTCTTTCTGTATTCACAATAATGTGGTATTTTGCCTTTTTTCCCTTTAATAAGGTCCTGCTGGTTTTTATTTTATTGGTACAACACCCACCCCTGCTGTAAAATATTTCACACAAAAAACCTAAATTAAAAGAATTGTTAAAAGTTGCCTACGTCAAGCACTCAAATTCTCAACGTTAATTCAGCCCCCTTCTGTGTCTGCAGTACGATGCACTCTTTTATTACATGGTCACATACAACTATTTTCCACAGAACCATTCAGAGCACAGAATGGACAGTGCTCATTTAATGAAGACAGCTGTTCAAGATTTTGTTTTCTCCTGGTTCAATGCATGGTCCTATGTATTATCCAGTGGTACTTCTAAACCCTGCTCTGAAGACAGAATTATTCATTTCCCCATGTGTTTTTCTACAGCACTCATTACTACAATATCCAAGTGCTTCATGGTCATTAAGGAATTTATTTTCACACCTCCCTTGGAAGCTTAGGGGTGTTGTTATCCTCATTTTATAGCTGGAGCGCTGACATAGAGCAGGGGCCAGGTCCATGCCACTTCCCACAACTCCCATTGGCCAGGAATGGTGAACTGTGGCCACTGGGAGCTGCAGGCAGCCGTGCAAATGTAAACAAATGTTCTGGTGGCCTGCCGATGGCCTGCCCTATCGGGCCGCAGGTTGCCCACCACTGCTCTGTGTGGATCTGCACTGGAAAGGGATGACACACGTTTCACCTGATGTCACACATTTGCTGATGTCAGAAGCATGGTGAGATTCAGAAATCCTAGGTTCCATTCCAGGCTCTAAAGGAGTTTGTCCTCTAGTGCAGTGGTTCTCAACCAGGAGTCCAGGATCTCTTGCAAGGCCACGAGCAGGTTTCAGGGGGGCCACCGAGAATGGCTAGCATTCTACTCTCCAGGGCCCAGGGCAGAAAGCCAAACCCCACTGCACGGGACTGCAGCCCAGAGCCCTGAGCCCCACCACCCAGGATCGAAGCCAAAGCCTAAGTAACTTAGCTTTGCGGTGCCCCCTGTGGGGTGGGGCCCCAGTTACCCTGCTTGCTATCCCCTAACGTCAGCCCTGGCTTTCACATGCAGAAAAACAGTTGTGGCACAGGTGGGCGGTGGAGTTTTTTATTGCAGGTTGGGGTGGGGGAGGGCCTCAGAAAGAAAAAAGTTGAGAACCCCGGTCTAGTGGACAGATTCTCCTATCCATTTCCCCCTCCCCCCAAACTTGACCCCCATTTGCCACTCCAACCTGTCCCAGTCCTGTCTCTTCCCAGCCTAGCTACTTGCCCTAGTCCCAGTTTCCATTCCTCAGGCTTCTCATCCTAGTCCCTGTCTCTTTCCCAGCCAGTTCTAGACTTCCCCAAGAGGCTTGCTGAGTCCCAGTCCCCTACCCACTTCCAGTTTCTTTCCCCTCCTACACCTAGTCCCAATCTCTCCCACTCTACACAGCTCCTTGTCTGATCTCAGTATTCCTCCCACACATTTCTCCCACCCTCCACTCTGGTTCAGGTTCCTTGCCCTACCAGTTCCAATCTCCTCTCCTTCTTAGCTTCCCAGCCCAGCCTCCTCTCCCATCTCCTCTCCCAGAGCTGCAGGAAAGCTGACAGGTGTGGAGTCGCCCACGGTTCAGAGACAGCACTTAGGGGAAGATCTATTAATAGGGATTTGCTACATTCTAATAAAGAGGAGAGGACAGAAGTTGATAAACTACAGATAGAAGCTGAAGAGAAACAGGCTTGTTTATACTCTTGGTTGTATGTTTATGGAGAAATTCTTGGTCATAAAATTGTCTATACTAGGATAAAAGGTATATTTATCCTAGTGTGGCTATGCCCCATAAAGGCTAGATACCATTTTTTTTAAATGGGACTCAGACTCTGCTGTAATCCGACCCTGTTAAGAAGTAGATCCATATATTGGAGTTTCTATTTGACTGCCCAAGGGTATCTGGCATAAAAAAAGGAAAACAAACTGCAACAGCCTATGGTTTTTATTTGTCTAAGTTGATGTTACACTAAATAATGCTATCATGGTCATGATGCAATGTTGCTGCAACACACTTGCACTTCACACAGTGAAACTACTTTAGGAGAATGTTATGCTTGTGACAGAAGAGATCAAGAAAATACACACAGTGAAAGGAGAAACAGTCTAGGGGCCTGATCCAGTTCTACTGAAGTCACTGGAAAAGCTTTCATTGACTTCAGTGGGCTTTGGCTCAAGCCCCCCTACATTTCTAGGCTAAACATAGCTATGCCACACTGAAAAGGGGTTCAGAAAAAAAAAAAAAAAATCAGCCCTGAATGTTAGTGTGGGGGAAGATCATCTTTCATTATTAATGAAAATGAAAGCAATGGTCTTCTGAGCAATGGTATTTCCCCCCAAAAAATGTCAGTTTTCTTCAAAAGGACAAAATTCATTCCACCAAATCTAAAAACCACCTTGAACCTTTAAGAAAGCAAAATGTATTAATCAAATCTAAGTTCATCTGGAGTGAGATAATTCTCCAAAACTGTCCTAAGATATTATTTGATTAATTTCTTATTATACATGTACTCTGAAGCACCACATCCCTGCATAGTCACAGAAAACGTGTGTAACATGCACATTTCTCTTTAGTTCCTGGTCCACTACAGGATAATAACCTACTACTGTAACCAGTTATAAAAGATATTGTTTTAGCTAGAGGGCCTGTGCCATGGTGCTGAAAGTCTTACGCTCTTCCCCTACTGATGACCCCATTTGGGGGTGGATGCCCATTACACATGCAATATAGCTTTATGCGGCATATTGCATGATATTTAATAGCACAATGCTCAAAGTCTAATTCACTAGATGTGAATGTCTAATTCACTCACTATTTCACTGCCCCCCCCCCCAAGAAGCCAGAATTAAAAGGACCATTGTGTATGTTACATTAATCAGGATTTTAATGGCTTTCCAGGATGTTACATACTTGCCAATTATCTCTATTTTTGATCAAAATATTGATAATTATCCCTCCCTTATAAACTTCTTCCACTCCAACGTAATTAAAAAGATTTAGAAGGTTCCATTCATTTTCTCCTCAGTGTTTCTGTATATAAAGTTCAAATGCCAGCAGATCAGCTTTAATAACAGACACAATTCTACCGCATTCAAGTGGGAGTAAGACCAACAGAAGCTGTCTTCCTGTGTTATACTTAGTCCATCAAATATCCCTGAGATACGAATGTGGCACAGATTCTTTCCAATATCTCAACTATGGTCAAAATGCTCTCAGTAAGTGTTCCAGCTCATTTAAAGACTTTTTTCCTGTAGATAAAATAGTGTATTTACAAAATTATTTTGTGAATAGACAAATTTCACCTCCATGGGAAAAGTTGGTAAATATGTTTTAACTGTAAAATATCAGACACTGGCTGTTTTCTGTCTTGGTAGAAGCTGAGTCCAGTGAGAAGTTCTACATCTCTGACCCGGGCTGTATGAAACCTCATTCGCTCTTCAACCCATAAAAAGTCATGTTTGTGTCTCTGTTGGGGTAGGGAAACGAGAGGAAAAATTAGGGATATTCTGAAGAATTCTGTTTCAAGTTTACACATACAATATGCTAGTGGAAAGCTGTTTTGTAGAAGTTAAGGCAACAATTTTCACAAAACATAACCAAGAAGTTGAAGAGATCAGTGGATGTTAAGCATTTACAAATATAACTAAACATAGCACCTGATCTTGTTTTTAACAATTTCATAGATTCCAAGGCCAGAAGGGACCATTGTGATCATCTGGTCTGACCTCCTGAATAACTAAGGCCATAGGACCTCCCCAAAGTAATTCCTAGAGCAGATCTTTTAGAAGAACATCCAATCTTGATTTAAAAGTTGTCAATCACAGAGAATCCACCAGTTAAAAATGTATGCCTTATTTCCAGTCTGTATTTGTCTAGCTTCAACTTCCAGCCATTGGATCATGCTATAACCTTTCTCAGCCAGATTAAAGAGCCCGTTATCAATATTAAAAATAAAGTTAAAATTGGCTGTCTTATATAAAAGGGCAATATTAATTTAGCAAAGTGATCCTGTAAACTCAAAATGCAACTGATTTTAACCTACTGAGTTATAAAATGTGGAATCCAGTGGCAGGGAGGTAATCATATCAACAGCAATGGATTTGTGTGTCAACTATTGTGATTTGGTGTTGATACTACAGCTGTCTCTGTTAAGTGTCATAATAAGATTCTCTCACTTTATGTGTTTCAAACCCACCAGACTCTAACCCAACCACTCTTTACAGTTCAACAGAGCAAAGCACACAACATAGCTACTTTCACACGTAAATGGATATACCACACTTCTATGTAAATTAAAACTGTTTAATCTCACTCTAGGACACCATGATAAAATACTTCAAAAGACTTTACAGCCATTAACTAATTCCCCACTGCTCTGTCTGCAGTGCGAGCCAGGCCTGGCTTCAGATATATACATGGAGCTGAACAAAGGTTACTTACTGCATCAGCTTTCACTGTTGTCTGGCCTGTGAGGTACAATGAAAGATAAGGCATCTAAAGCCCCTTCACACTGCAAGGGGGTCTGGGAAATATTTTTACAGCTTGTCAGCACAATGAAGTAGTGAGTTGGAACCAGAACTTCTGGGTCACGGGTTAATCTGAAATGCAAAGAGGTGGCGTTTTAGATCTACTTCCTCTAAAACTATCAAATTAAAGTAGCGCAAAGGACACATGGCACAATGACACCTGGTGTACTTTAGCAAACGGTTTTATTAACCTCCTTGGCCCAAAGAGAAACCTTCAGAAGCTTAGCACTAGAATATGCCAGTAGAATACTTTGAGCTTTTGAGGGGCATTCTAGATTGCTGTCACACAAGCAGAGTTTGGCTGGCTTGATGGTCTGAAGAGTAGGTCTAGTGATGGTCTCAAAAAAGGGAAAACCATGATTCATCATAAAAATAGGCGAGAATCTAAAGTAGATTACTGGCAGAGTTCAGAGCTCTGACTCAGTTAAAGGAACGCCCAGCTCATCTGTTGTTTTGAACCAATCTTGCCAACTATAAGAAAATAGCAAATCTTTACAGAGAAGTCTATCAATAGAACTTAGCCCGTTACTCTGAATCAGGAAGGAATCAGACTACCAAGGGACGATGGGCTCCTTCCATTGCTCCTGTTTCCTCCAGTACTTGGAAGCAGCCTCGTGGAGTTTTAGGTATAACCCCATTCTTACAGCTGCCACAGTTCCCAGGTGGACCTAACGTACAGGGTTTGTGATTCCATACTTCTGGGGTGTTTTTTTTCTTTTTACCTTCTCTTTTGCTGGGCTATTAGCTCCAAACACATCACTTTAAAGCTATGTGACTGGCTACACATTAGCTGATGTATCCTGCCAGGAGCCCCTCTTGGGAGATAATTTTTTTGGCAACTAGTGTCATAGTTATTATGAAAATGATAAAAAAAAAAAAGGAAAGAAAAAAAATCAGCATTAAGAAAGGAGAAAATTCCCACCTCTTCACTTTTTCTGGAGTATCGTACAGCCCATTGGAGTCATAATCGAACACAGGGGCCACTGACTACATTGACACCATTTCTTGCCAGAGTGTATTTTGGCAGCAGGACATCATAGAAATAGTTCCATAACACTGGAATACAATATGGTAGTGGAAAATGTTATGTCGAGGGAGAATTTTTGAAAATAATTGCACTGTGTATTTATCAGTATACAGACAGCTATGATGAAGACAGAAGAAGAGAGATGTTTATTGTTAGTCTCCAAGGTTCTCCTCATGCCTCTGAGAGACTGATGTCCCAGTTAAGAGTGAGCCACCTTGTGTTCCCCATGTGAAATATAACTGTATTAGGCTGATGCAGACCTGCTTAGCAGGGGGCGTAGTTCTGTACCTAGTTTCTCAGATACCAACTCAATCCCTGTGTCCTACATGCACTCATGCATGTCTAGCTTGCACATCCCTTCTCTGCTAGATGTGAGATTGTTGCCCTTATTACTACAGCAGACCAGATTTCAGATAAGAAACCTCAGGTACAAGACCATCTTTGAGCCTAGAAAGGCACATCCTAAACTGGGAACTGGTGTTGATTATTTAACTGCATCTGAGTCCATTAAAGACACTCTGCCCAAAATACATGCAGGTGAAATTCAGACAGGAGGAAAAATAAGCAACAAAACATTGTAAAATGTCAAATTAAGAAATGAGTTTCTGGGCCTTTGTTTATATAGGACCAGAGACTGGGAACCCCAAAATCATTGTGGTGAGGCAGTTATTCACATGAGCAATTCTACTGACTTTCCGTAAACTACTCCAATGAGTAACTCCTTGTCTATGTAAGCAAGGAGTTCAGTCTGGCCCAATTGTTACCAATTATCTTGGCTGGGACTTAATTTACAGAGGCAGCTGAGCCAGGGAACTTTTGCAATGATTTGGAAACAAGCAAATCAGCAATGTTTTTGCATGTAAATAGATGTACATAATTACCTTTAAACTCATGATACATTGGCACAATGTTGCTGTTAAATAGTGCTTCATAGGAACTCTTTGTGTCTTTTCTTAGATCTAAAGAAATGAATGATGAATTATTCATTACTTTTGTAGGGTCACTTGGAAAGCCATGAGATGCCAGCTACATGGAGGTTAAATAGATCAACTTAAAAACGTTACTGTGGGTCTGACCTATTTTCAAAAGAGTAAATGCACTTGAGCCTGATTCTGCTCTCACTGAAGTCAGTGGGAGGTCTGTTCATTCTCTTAAAATGGGTGTTAGATCAGGTGCATAGAGAATGAAGCAATCTAGGCAGCAGCTCCAGTAAGTGCAGTTGTCAAATATAAAGTGGACACATTCCTGAAAATATAAAAAATCTGTGCACACTTTTAGATTTCACTGGTCACCTCTGGATCACTGCATGAGTTTTAGGGGACTGCTACCAACTCATTCTGCCTGCAGAATAGATGAAAAAAAGTAGAAGGGACCCAGCGCTATCTAACCCTAGAAGACTCCTGCCCTAGCACCCAAAAACTTAGTGTGGATGCTCAAATAATCAAAAGAAATAATACCAAATAATAACCAATAATACCTGATTCTCCACTGCCCAGCACCTTGTGTAGCCATTTACATCTGTGCAAAGTAGGGGTAAAAATGCTACTGGAGCAGAATAGCAGTGTTTCACATTCACTTTGCACAGGTATAAATAGCTACACAAAGTGTTAGAGAATCAGGCCCCAAAATATTTAAGTGCAAAACAATTAATTATTTTACTGAAGACCTGATGTGGTATAATACTGTATTTCAGCTATAAATGAGTTCCATCCTAGTTGATTGAAGGAAGTTTCCCACTGAAGCTACACCCCAGTATTTGACATGAGCGTTCTTGTCCACAAAACATGTGGGCTTTTTGAAACAGTAACAACCACTTATGAAGAAAGGTTGAAATTTGAACTACTTGTATTTTCCCAGTTCACAAGACTTGATTCAGAGTTCATAAACTCTTTCCCCCCTTCCTGTGTGAGGTGCCATGTTAGAAAACTTGACTACCTCGCAAACCTCCAGAGGGACGGTGGAAATAATTCCAATGCTGTTTAAAGGGATGAAGAATGTTCTGACGCAAGGTTTTTCCATCTAGTGAACCAATATACTGTAACTAAGAGGGCAGGGCCTAGCCAGTTATACTTTTCACAGCTGGTGAAAATCCTGGCCTCACTAAAGTCAATGGCAAAAATTTCCATTGACTTTAGTGGAGCCATGATTTCACCCAGTATTGGTCTAGCTGTAAAATTTTTGCAAGAGTGATTTTCCTCCTTTGCTTTATTCAAGACACCCTGAATTGTCTTTGGTGACAGAGGGAGTAAGAACACTTTGGGCATCCTGCCAACCACCAAAGTAAAGTTTGGAGATTCCTACTTCTTGCATGTTAGCATAAATTGCAGATTGAAATGGACTACACTGCAAATGGTTTAGGAGTAGCAACCTGACGCCTTCAGTTAATTCCCTGGATCGTTTTATTACAAAGGGTGCCCCCTTCCACTATTGCATGAACAAAACAAAGGGATGACAGAAACTCAGACAAGTTGTGTGAAGAAGACAGTGAATTTACTTGGAGGGAAAAGGAATCCGTAGTTCAGTTGATGGTGACTTTTGTAAAAATGAACAAGTCTTGCTAGGAACTAGAAGGGATACGAATGTCCACAATTAAACAGTTGGACACGTTTTCCACAGAGGCAGTCCAGTTATCCTATGAACAGAACAGAATAATAATTTGCTGTACAAACAGCTGAGTCACCGTTATGGTTCACTTTAATACTTGGGTTTACAAAACCCTAAAAATTATCTGCAATTGCTCTTAGTTGTGTGAGGAGACTAAGTTTCAGAAGGATTAAATGTTCTTGCTTCCTTATTTCGATGAGGCAAAAATTGCTTCATGAGTATCTTATAAATAAAACAACCAAACTTAGGCATTCCATGTGCTATGGGAAGAAATTCCTTTATCAAAAAGAAAACCTAGATGTGCACGTTAGAGGTGCCCTGAGAGCCTTCGGGAGGTGTTGTGGCGGTGAAGTGATTTAGCAGTCCTGGATTTTATTTTTGTGAAGTATTTGTTTGCCTGTAGCTTTATTCTTAAGTATAGTTTTGTATGATGGGTTATTTAAAAAAACAAACAACTAAAAACAACATTTATTGAAAATCCTGCAATTTCGCCAAGTAATCAGACTGAACAACATTCTCTGCTGATCCTAAAGTGTTTTTAATCTAAGGCCACTCTAAGAATACTTTATTTCAATAGAATATTTATTTCTATATCCTCATGTGTGTTTCACTCTATTTTACTTTAAAGATACTTGCCCTGGAATCATGTGAATATTGATTATAATTTCAGTGATGAGTATTTAGAAGGTGACATCGGGGATCAGTGTATTTGGCAACAAGTTATTGCTAGCCTCTTCCAATATTTAAGAACCAAATCCAATTCTTGTCATCAGTTACTGTCAATATCTCAAGTCAAACATAGGTTTATTGGGCTCAATGCAGAGGTAACGGGTGAAATTTAATGGCCTGTTTTATAGTGGAGGTCAGACTAGGTGATCTAATGGCCCCTTCTAGCCTTTTAGTCTCTGAATATGAACCAGGTGGCATACAGGATAGAAGGTGGGTATTTTTGATTTTTAAATATTCTCAGAAACAAAATTGGACAATTCTGAAAAGCCTGGGCTAGTTGCACCCACAAGATTTCCCAAGCAGACCTCCCCTGTTCTGCATGGAAAGCATGTTCATGTATGAATAGCGAACACTGGTTTGTCCAGCCTTCACTTCACCTCCATTTCTCCCTTCCTCAGACTACATAGATAGGCTTCCTGCCTTGAGAAAGGGGAAGGCACAGGTCAAGGACCTGCCTGGTTTCTCATCATACACTAGCCCACACAGAAACTACATAGGATGCCCTTTAGAAAAGGGCCCCCCTCGTACTATGAAACCATTCTTAACGTGGGGGTTCCAGATGCAGCCACTACCATGGAGGCTTATGGCCCAGACTGCAAAGGAGTGGGCCTATCCAGAGACCCAAAGCCAGAGTGGATTCACAGGGCCTCTCCACCAATGGCTTTTGCCTACTGGAGATTTGCCACAGTTCCTGGGATCCTGCTGGTTTCTGGAGGCAGAACTGGAGCTCACTTCAGGGAAGGAAGAGAGCCACAATCCATCCACTGTATGTCTTTTTTCCCTCCCTACATTCCCTCTTCCTGTGGGTGTTTTCATGGGACAGATGCTATGGGACAGCTATTATGTGAATTTTGGGGCAACACATATCAAAAGCAGAGCTGCTTCCAGCCCTGAAATTCCAGTTTACAAAAAACAACAAAAAAAAAACAACCTCTGACCAAAAAGAGTACCAGTAGGAAGAACAAAGCATTACAGAAGCCAGCAAATACTTACGTATTTGCTAACAGTGTAGGCACTCCACAAAGTCATATTGAGATCCTGGCTGTATCATTCACATACTGGTGATGGTAAAGGAGGTAATATGTGCTTCTCTTCTGTAGAACCCCTGGGTCCTCCCATAAGGCAAACTGTATTTCTCGATCTTCTTTACTTAGAGCAGAAACAGGGTTTATTCACAAGTTCTATACACTTTGCATATTTGTTGAGGATTTTCTGCAGTGCACCCTCATATTTCTTGTGATGGCAAGAACTTGCCACAATTTCCAGCTACCACACAGAAAAATTATGATTAAGACAAGAGTAAGAGAAAGGTACTAGCCTGCAGAGCACCTCCATGATCATGCAACAGATTGGTAAATAACCAGTATCAGATATTTAAATATATAGTAGAATTAAACTCAAAGAGGAAGTAATGCATTTTGCCAGTACAGAGTAATCATTTAAAACTAGAGATGGTTCTAAATTTCCCAAAAATCTGGGTGGGTGTTTCAGTTCAAGTGTTCTTCTGGAACCCACCACTCTAGTGCTTAGGGAGAGACCATGACTAGTTGATAGGTTTGGGACAGACTTCAGTTTTACTGAAGCAATGCCAACTTAAATAGTAAGTCCTATAATTGACTTTGATTTCAATGTATTTCTTTGAAGTCCTTTAATTAATCAATGACTTAGTGAAATGTTGGTTAGTCCTTCATAAGGGTGTGCACTTAGTTCCACAATGAATTACTGTCATAGCCAGAGACTGTGCCTTACACCCCTTTTTCTACCAACTGACCTGAAAAAGCAGGGAAAAAAAAAATGCCATTACAATAGAATTACACTATTGGAATGCAACTACATGACAGTGTAATTACAGTCACTCTAATAAAAAGTGTGCCTAATTTCTCCATACAATGCAGAATAATTCAGGACAGGGAACATTTTAATGTTTTGCACCACTGTAATTGTGTGTGGCTCCTTTCCCTGTGTGGCTATGAACTATTCTTTTCTTTGAATCCAGAAGGGATTTAATCATTTGCTTTCTGCACAATATCCCCACCCCCTCAAAAGTATTACAGGATAGTCACTGGTTTTTCTTTTTAAATCTGTAGTGACTCCTTTCACTTTGTGCCGTAGAATCCCAGAGTTATGAACACCTCGGGATTGGAGGTTATTTGCAACTCTGAAATGTTCGTAACTCAGAACAAAACATTATGGTTGTTCTTTTAAAAGTTTACAACTGAACACTGACTTAATACAGCCTTTGAACCTTTAGTATGCAGAAGAAAAATGCTGCTTTTAACAATCTTAATTTAAATGAAACAAGCACAGAAAAGGTTTCCTTACCTTTTTAATTATTTTTTTTAAAACTTTCCCTTTATTTTTTTAGTAGTTACATTTAACATAGTACTATACTGTATTTGCCTTCTCTTTGGTCTCTGCTCTGTGTACTTCTGATTCCAAATGAGAGGTTGAACCTGTCAGTTTGTAATTCTGGTGTTCGTAACTCTGAGGTTCTACTGTATTTGGTAAGTGTAGTCACTATAAATTTTAATATCAAGATCTGAATTACTGGAGTAGTGTTATCTAAACTGTTAAACAGTGCAGAACGATCCTGCTTCCACTGAAGACAATGACATTAACCTCATTGGATGCAGGACCAGGCCCTTAGACTTACATCTTTACAAAGTGAGTTAATTGGAATTATGGGCCTGATCCTACAGTCTTTACTTAGGCCCTGATTCAGCAAGGTACTTAAGTATGTGCTTAACTTTAAGCAAGTCAGTAGTCCCACTAACTTCAATGGGACTACCCACTGAGTATCTTGCTGAATTGGGGAACTCAAAGCAAAATTCCCAGGATCAGGCCTAAAAAGTTACTAAGTGGATCTCATTTTATTGATCATCTGCATGGGTAGCTACAAAGTACAGAAAGCAAAATTTTAAGATGTTCTGGGGTATGTTTTTAAAGTATCTGCTGTTATTGTTGAGTAGACTCATGAAAAACTCTTATCCCACTGCCTACACCACATCAGTCTACACATACCTGCCAAAGCATCAGGTTATTCATGAGTGGACAAAAAATATGTCTAATCCTGCCTTCAATGGGGACATAACCTTACAGATATTAATGGGAGTTCCTCATGGGTACAGAATTTATTTTCATGAGAGGTGGTGATGTCACCTCTGTCTTGAATACAAACACAGAAGAAGGTCCATACCAACTTATTGATCTTTCTGACATTCTAATCAACCTGAATCCATTTTTGATATTATTAATGCCAGCAGATACAGTTCACAATGACCATTAGTTAGGTTTTAGTTATGATGACTTTAGTCACTGGCTATTGGTCAAAGGCTCATTTAAGAGGAAAAGAAACAGCTTCAGTGTGGTCATAACAGAATACATTCTATTACAAATCACAGTGATGCAGATATACTGTTGACCATGTAAATAAACCTATTTTATTCTTATGACTAATACTCTAGACTGTCTAAAGTAAAGATCTTCTATGTTTCATCATATATGCAGGCTTCAAGGCATTAACATTTGTGGGGTTTTCCTAGCTAATTTTTCCTCATTAAATTCTTATGTATCCGATGTTGTAAAATTCAAAACCTACTATAAGAGAATTCAGTATATCTAGATAATCAAGAAATAGATGGCATATATGCCATATCAGTTCTGTATTTAACAGAGCAACCATGAGGTAATGGCCCAAACATAGACTACATTTCTATAAAAATATACTGCATAGTAATAGAATTTTAAAGAATGGCAGTTATACAAGATAGAGGGATCTATTTGTAAAGATGAATAGTTCAGGTGAATACCGGTAAAAGATGAGATTCTTTGTTCAGCCCAGGTACTTGAGTAGGACTCAGGATACATCTAGGCATTGGTCAAACTTTTTTTAAAGTAAAACCTTTTATTTTATTTAAAAACAAAACAAAAACACCATTTTCTCCTATAAAATAAAATGCTTACCTTCTGATGCAGTGTGATTTAACTGTTGCTGAAAATCCCTTATGGGCAAGCCCTATAAAACAAAAACACAGGGATGCTACTATTTGTTATATAGAGCACAATTCCCTGCCAACAGTTCTCAACAATAAATATACAAAGCGCTTTGTTAACAAATTCAAGCCCTCTGTTCCACAAGCCTTCCACACAGGAACTCCAGTGAAGTCAACTGGAGGGCTGCCCATTGACAGTGTGCATGATCAAGGTTTAAAATTAAGAAAATAAAGTCTTCAATTTATGTACAACTATAGTCCACTGGAGAGGAAAATTCCCATATGATAAAGTCAAGAAGGCAAGAGTTCAATGCTTCTCTGTCAAACCTTGCCTTCCAATGGCAGCATTTGGTCCTACGTGAAAAGATAGATCAGGCCCTCTATACCTATTGCTCATTAAAATCAACAGAAATCTTTCCATTGATGTCAATGGGCACTCTATCAGGCCTATAGATTGCAAAATTATGAATGTAGTGATCACACTCAGGAGTATACAGTTTCAGACACAAATACAAAACAAATTATTTTGGCTCAGCAGTTTATCCATCTGAATTACTTACTGCCAAATCACATGAGCAAACCAATGTCCAATGAAGAGAGTGGTTTTCAGGAGTGGATAAACAGAAGGATGACTTTTCTTCCTCTGGATGTCTTGGAACTTAAACAGGATTCTTTAAAAGGTGGTTTAGGCTTCCATGAGTTCCATTGTTGTAGGCTGGTGTTATACCAAAGCAAATCTACAAACAGTTCAAACTGAACATTAAGGGGGATTGAAAAAAAATACATGGCAGTTTGGCTGTGACTATACTCATGTGGGTGCCATGACTGCAGCATTGCCTGTTTCTGTTTTAGTATTCCTTACAGTCAAACTAAGTCAGGTGGCAGATTAATGTAGCTGCTTTCACAGCCAGCTTACCACTTGTGACTGTCACTTGTAGTGAAGGAGGGAGACACCATTTCTCATCCACCTGCCTCCTGATAGTGCAGAGGGACGGGACAACACTCCCCTAGCAAAAAACCAAACACACACTTGTACCTTGTGGGAGTTGAACTTGTAGCTTCCAAATCTGAAATAGTGGCTAGAACTCTAATAATTGGTGCACAAAGTTGGTGGCTATTGAGCACCCAGTTTTGAGGGGAACTCCTGATCAATTGTTATCTTCTGAAAGTTGAGATGCTGGCATGGGTACCTGTTGAAGGCACTAGGGCCTACAGCTGAACTGGCTCCTCTGAGCTGCCAGTACAGACCTCCACTCTTGCCTCTCCCCATAAGAAGTGATAGCTCAAGGGAGAAGCTTGCCTGTGGAGATTAACTGGTGACTAGTCTACTATATCCTTCATCAATGATAGTAGCAACAGTCCCAGAAGGAAGCAACAATGTATGTGCAAGTAAGAGAAAAAAGGGCACTGCTTCCTGCTGATGGCCCTGATCCACTAAAACATTTAGGCACCAGAGCTTTCCCACTGACTTCAGTATGCCTATTCACAGGCTTACGTGTTTTTGTGCATCAAGGCCTTTGGTAATAGAATCTCCCTTCAGGAGGACCTACTGCAAGGGTGAATTCCAGTGAAAAAAGGGGAAGGAGGAGTTTCCAGGGGAGGCTTTAGAGCAGACAAGCCAAATCCGTGTGTGTGTGGTGGGGGGGGGAGAAATGAAGAAATTGGGCTTGTTTTTGGCTTAATTGGCTTGTGAGTTGCTTGTTGGCTAGTTTTTGCTTGTAGCTTGTTGCTTTTTTTGGGGGGTGGGGGGTGCGGGAATCAACTCCTGGCAAGAGGGGCAAAGGGGGCAGAGAAGTCGGGGGTGCACAGCAGGGCCCACCCCAGTCCCAGACTGCACGCCAAGGGGATCTAGTCACAGAGTGATGCGGTTCTTAGGGATTGGCCTGTTTTTGGCCTTATTTTGAAATGGGATTAGCTTGATTTTTGACTTATTGTGAAAGTTGGGGTGCTTATTTACTGTGTGAAAGTTGGCAACTGTGCTTCAGAGGGTGGAAAGACAGGTGGAGACCCCCGGGGACACAGAGGGAACTAGCAGGTGGATAGAGAGATGTGGAGGATTATAGACAGACAATGGAAGACAGTGGTGAGCTAAGAAAACCAAGAACAGAGAAAAGTAAAAGGGAAGAAGAGACAACATAATATGAGGGGAGAGCAAAGGAGCCAACGAGGCATTCAGTTTTCAGAAAGAGATCTTAGGTTGATGTTGCTGTTGCAATAAATGGTAATGTTACAGGAAATAAAGTGACAAGGGTCCTGAATAAATTGTATGAGGATGTGCTGTCAGTGAGCACACAGGCACGCAAGGAAAGCAGGACACACATAAATCAAGTAATCTAGACAGGCTACCTTTTGGCAGGGGCAGGACAGATTAGTTTAATTCTTTTATGTCAAAAGTCAAATTGTTCCAAACAGAGAGTTCATATTAATCTTTTACTCTAGGGGTCTGATTTTTCTCAGGAATAAACATGGCTTCAAATTTATGAAATGCATTCGGCTCTAAGGGAGAAGCTTCATCAGAGATTTAAACACGTGTTTATTAAGATTTTTATTTTTATGCCCAAAAGGTTTTCACAGGCTTATGAGGTTAAAAAAAAAAAAAAAAGATTGCTTATTCTTACCACATATCAAATTATAGATTTCAATATTTTCAAATGGGTCAACTTGAGTCTTGAACTTGAATCCAGGTCCAAAGCCAATAAAGAGAGCCTACAGTTTAAACAAAACTCCAATTTACTTTTGTCTTTAAGGAACATTACAGTAAAAAAGTGTACATATTATTACATTAAAATGTAACTGGATAAAAGTGGTTTCAGTTTATCACCGCATCTTTGACGATAAACATATACAGTCTGCCACGGACTGAACTAGGTGCAGATTTCTCTTTTTTTTTTTTTAAAGGTAGATATATATTTTCACATGACAACATAGGGCTAATCATGGAAGAAATTTGAAGAGGTAGAAGAAGCATTTCCAGAAGATGGGAGAGGTGGACAGTTTGATTCACAGCTGGCTTTAAAAGTTATCTTCAGCAAATGTAAACCTTGTGATGTATGAAAGTCCTGCTCTCTTCCCTCCTTTTGAGCAAATTATTTCGGCTTCCATATGCTTACTTAAATAAAATCACTTAAAAGGAACTTAGTATAACGGTTGTCCCAACATGACTGGCATACGTCACCTGAACAGCTTATTTGCAAGACTTTAGTCTGAGGCACTCATTGGTTTTCCCTTTCTGGATGAAAACTGCACACCCAGTAGATCACACCTATTTTTCCAGAAGCGATATAATACTGTTTCCCTTCTATATCACCTTCCTTGGCAAGATCTAAAAGCTCTTTGCAAACAATGATCACAATCTCAGATTCAGTCACTTTCTCAAGGTCACACAAGCTTGGTGGCAGAACTGAGAAAAGACCCCAGGTGTAGCTTTCAGTCCTTTTGAATTAACCATAAAACAATCCTTCCTCTTGGGGGAAGGGAGGGTTGGAAAGGCTAATTGGCTAGATTAGGTGAATAATACAAATATGGGGTAAAGTCAATTACATGTGTTTAACTATGACTTTTAAGACTGTTTGATCTCAACAATACATAATTGTTGAAGGCATGTACAGGTTTCTGTAGTAAGAGTCAAATTTCCATTGTATTTACTAACTCCAGCTCTATAGAAGGAGCACAGAAATGAACAGAAATATTCATACATTCCAAGGCAGAAGGGACAATTGTGATCATCTAGTCTGACCTCCTGTATAACACTGGCCATAGAACTTCCTCAAGTAATTCCTAGAGCATAGCTTTTAGAAAAATAGCTGATCTTGATTTAAAAATTGTCTGTGATGGAGAATTCACCACAAACCCTGACACAATGTTCCAGTGGTTAATTACTTTCACCATTACATATTTACACCTTGTTTTCCATCTGAATTTGTCTAGCTTCAAGTTACAAATAAATATTTCAATTATTAAATATTTCTTTCCCATACTTATAAACTAAGAAGTCACCCATTAACCTTCTCTTCACTATAGGACATGTTTTCTAATCCTCTAATCATTCTCTGAACCCTCTCCAATTTATCATCAACATCCTTCTTGAACTGTAGGCACCAGAATTGAACACAGTATTCCAGCAGTGGTCACACCAGTGCCAAACATTGATGTAAAATAACCTGTCTATTTCTATTCAAGAGACCTGGTTATACATTCAAGAATTGCATTAGCTCTTTTGGCCACAACATCGGGAGCTCATGTTCAACTGATTATCTGCTACGATCCCCAAATCTTTTTCAGAGTCACTGCTCCCAGAATAGAGCCCCTATCATTTGAGAATGGTCTACATTCTTTGTACCTAGCTGTATTAAAATGTATATTGTTTGCTTGTGCCAAGTTTACACCAAGTAAACCAGATTGTTCTATATTAGTGACCTGTCCTCTTCATTATTTACCGTTCCCCTAATATTTGTGTCATCTGTAAACTTTATCCTTGATTAATTTTATTCTCAGCATCTTGATTTTGTGCTGAGTGCTCATATCTTTCATCGTTTTACCCTCCCCTTTTGTTATAAGTTTAATGCCCTCCTGACTACTCTAAGCTACCAGCTGACCTTCATGAGTCTTCACCAACTTGGCCCTCCAGCCAAGACACAAAGTCCAAATAATACCCCAGATGGGGTTCAAAGAGTCCAATAACTATATAGCATATTTGCCCTTGCTAGAGTCATCAGTCCTAGCTCTGGGCCCTTTATTTGGGCTCCCAAATAAGACCTGTCCCCTTCTTGGGGTTTATAACACTTCACCTATGGCTAGTAGGGGAATTCTATAAACTGCAACCACATACTGTACTATTTACTCTAATCCATAGTTGCTACTTCCCCAGGCCTCTTCCTACCAGGCCCTTTATCTCCATCCTTATCTCAGGGCCAACATCCACAGGTTTTCTAGCTCCATCCCCCTTCTTCACTCCTCTCATCCCAGCCAGGAACTGACCCGCTAAGGCCCTATAGATCCTTTTCTCTCAGTCTGCTGGGCTCATATTGGCTATGGATTCCAAGATGGCTGCTCCATTGAGGCCTCTCTAAGCAGGCAAAAACCACCCATCTTTGCTTCTCTTTTTCTCCCACCTCACTGCTTCCTGGGGCAGGGTATAGCAGAACAGCATGGCCTGCAGCCCAGGGCCCTGGTATACCCCGTCACAGGGTGTGTCCTGGATTAAACAAACATATGCATGAAAATCATCCTTTGCAAGCTGTGAATAAGGTGAATTAAGCTATCATAAGCGTTACCATCTTCTGAATCTTACCTGCATACTCATGAAGCGATTGTCTGAGCCATGGAATCCACCATTGCAATATTTGACTTCAGATGGTTTCCTATTTAAAAGAAGTCACAGGGTATGTAACCAATAATACTTACTTTACAAAATGTATTTATGTAAAAATATATTCAGTAGGTTTGTCTGCATATAAAAGGGGACATTAACTAAAGTGAAATCTATACCCCAGGGGCCTACAGAGTCTGTAAGCTCTGGAGGAGTAAAACCTTTAAATTTTGAAGAATAGAGGCTGCCATCTCCAGTTATAATCTCTGCAAGTCATGGGCAGCACCAGCCTCTTCCCAGTGGGTGGGCTGAGGTGGGCTACACAGAAGATAGGGGGTGGCTGTGCCCTCCCTTGCCATGAGGCCCCACCCCTCTCCTTAGTCTTGCCCCCTGCTCCTCCTCAGTTAAGTGCCAGCCCAGCCTCTTCCCCCGAGGCCCTGACCCAGTCGGAGGCTGGAAGCCAGAGCTGGGCAGCGTGGGGTGGCTGCTGCACTGGCTGGTGCCATGGTGCGGGCAGCCACGGAGCTCCCCCATCTACTCCTGCTGCTACTCAGGACCCTGGGGCTGCGGCTGCTCCTCAGCTCCCCACCACGCTTCGATGCTCGCAGCCTATGTGGGGGGACCTGCCTCTGGGGCCGGCAGAGTCTTCTGGGAGCAGTGACTGCAAGGGGTTGTGCCCAGGAGCGTGGCTGTAGCAGGTCAGTCCAGGCCACTGTGGGGAGTCCCAGATCCTCCACCTGTCCTGGGAAGCATTCCCTGGTGGGCGGGGACACATGCCAGCGGCTGCTCTCAGGCATCCTAGCACCCCGCCCGGGCTTACTTCTGTGCGGCTGCTGGCGGCTGCGCTGCCTTCAGAGGTGGGTGGCCAGAAAGTGGCAACTGCCGCTGGCCAGGTGCCCAGCTCTGAAGGCAGTTTTTGCTGCCAGCAGCAGCAGAGAAGTAAGTGTCATGGGTAAGTGTTGGTTTCATGATTTGATTCTGATTGTGTTCATGCAATAATTTGATCAGTTGTTTATCTCAATCTATATTCTTGTTGATTTATTGATTCCAATTATACTATTGTTAATTCCTTGATTAATTCCTGTGATCTCCATTGTAACCTCAGTTCAATTATTTTACTGTCTAGTGTTTTAGGGAATTTAGTAAAATTAGTTAGCTTTACATTTGCTTGTTTATTTTAAAAGTCGTAAAACATACACCAGACAGGTTCTCTCATCAAATGTCAACTTGTTATATATGGACCACTGTCCCACTCCTAAATTAAACCCTTATTACCACTACACAATATACACTACTATTCTGGCAATGGAAAATGTATAGGTCAGAAGAATCAATGCAATTTCTGACAGTGAAATAAGAAAAACAAGACATAATGGGGGATGGCTCAGGAAATTTCACCTCTCGGTCCCCAGCGAAGTTTCTGCCTGGGCTGCTAGGCTCTAGAAGTACAAGAGGGTTGTTCAATAGCTTGTGAGAAGTGAGTTGATTCACTGCAGTTCACAGGCGGACACTGATTCAGCAAAGCACTTATATGCTTAACTTTAAGCACATGCTTTGGGAATTAAGCAGGTACTTAAGTGCTTTCCAGAAATGGGTTCTTAATTGACAAGTGTCCACATCACAAAACCCACCAACACCTTAGGCATATTTAGCAAGGAGAAATTCATATAGACTAAGGTGATCCCACAAAGTCAGGGACAAGGGCAGTGTAGGAAAAAGCTTACTTTGTGCTACACCTATTCTGTGGATAAACGGAGACCTCAGACTCCAATGGCTGTCAATCTAGAACCATTCACTTGTTTTAATTTTTCTCCTCCAAAGCAAAAGAACAAGTCAAGAAACTCTTTACTGTACAATCAAGTACTGATGAATGGTAACTTACCGAGCGAGTTGCCACTGGGGGTCTAAGTAAAAATGTACTTGTTCAATTCGGTCATTGCTGACGTAGTGAAAACGCTTGGGTAAGAACTCTTTCATAAATGCTTTGAAATGCTGATCTGGGTCTATGCACTGAAATTTTTAAATTAAGATATACATTTAATAATGTGTGAAAAAACTAGTCATGACCATCATGCATAAATTCTTATGAACATCAGAAACTAAGTGCTTAATAGTGCTTTAACGACAAAGGGTCTTGTTCAACTCCTGTTAAAGTCAATGGGAGTCTTTCCATCACCCTCAAAGACCTATTGGATGGTGCATAAATATTAGTTACTTACATTTGAGAATCGGTCAATCTGTATTTTAACACTTATATTTAAGGGATGCGGTCAACTAATTTTTTTTAATTATCTAATTTTTTGCTCCTTTTTCTGATAAGGTTCTGACCACACTGGACTTAAGAACACTGGCTGGTATTAAGACCTTTATTAATTGAGGTCTCTCTTAGGTAAGAGACATCACATGAACAGGATGTCAAAGTCTAGTGGTGTTGAATTGTCCAGTTTGAGAATGCTGCAACACTATTATGGAAAATCATACACATACAAAGGTTTTAATATATTGGTCACCCATGGATATTTAATATTCTCACCCACCAACATTCCCTTTTCCTTTATGTAATCCCTACTTGGAGTTTGCCAGCTCCTGGAATACTAGACTGAGCCACTTAGGGGGTCCTACCCTACAATCTACAACAATAATAGCTACCAGAGCCCGCCGACACCATTTCCGACCATGCTTGGAGTCAGAGGTGGGAACAGAAGGGGCTAGAAAATCCTGATGAGACCAATAAGGAGGTTTCTGCATGGGGTGATCTGGACAGTGAGTCTGATGCAATGTCAGCTGAGAGAGGAGTTAAAAATAGAAAAGTCTAATGAATGACAAACAAAATTTAAGTCATGTATCAGCCAAAAGTGAGTCACTGAGGTCACAATCATAGAAATGTAGAGCTGGAAGGGAATTCAAAGGGTCATAAACTTTGGCCCCCTCCACTGAGGCAGACCCAAGTAAACCTAGATCCCTGACAGATGTTTCTCCAACCTGTTCTTAAAAGCCTCCAGGGTTTCACAACCTCCTTTGGAAGCTTATTCCAGTCCCTAACTATCCTTATATTTAGAAACCTTTCCCTAATATCTACCCAAAAATCACCTTTTGCTGCAGATTAAGCCCATTACTTTTTGTCCTACCTTCAGTGGACATGGAGAACAATGGATCCAGCATCCTCTTTAGAAGGGCCCTTAACATATTTGAAGACTGTTACCAGGTCCCCCTTCAGTTTTCTTTTCTCAAGACTAGACATGCCCAGTTTTTTTAACCTTCCTCATATGTCAGGTTTTGAAACCTTTTTATCATGTTTGTGCTCTCCTCTGGAATATCTTCAATTTGTCCACATCCTTTCCTGAAGTGTGGCACCAAGAATTAGACACAGTTACCCCAGCTGAGGCCTCACCATTGCTGAGTAGAGCAGGACCATTACATCCCATGTCTTACATACACCATTACCATTAATGCATCTCAGAATCATATTTTCCTTTTTCCTCAACCGCATAACATTGTTGACTATTATAACCCCCCAAATCCTTTTCAGCAGTACTACCACCTAGCCAGTTATTCCCTATTTTGTAGTTGTCCATTTGATTTTTTCTTCAAGTGTAATACTTCGCATTTGTCTTTAATGAATTTAATCTTGTTGATTTCAATTCTCTAATTTGTCAAGGTCATTCTGAAGTCTAATCCTACCCTCCAATTTGCTTGGACCCTTCCAGCTTGGTGTCATCCACTAATTTTATAAGAATTACTCTCCACTCCATTTTCCAAGTCATTAGTGAAAATATTGACGATTGAGTAGTACTGGACCTAGGACTGACCTCTGTGGCATCCCACTAGATATGCCCTCCCACTTTCATAGCAAACCACTGCTTCTCTTTGAGTACAGTTTTTCAACCAGCTGTGCACACACCTTATTGTAATTTAATCTAGACCACATTCCCTAGTTTTGCTTATGAGAATGTCAGGTGGGGACTGTATTCAAAAGCCTTACTGAAATCAAGACACATCATGGCTACTCTTTTCCCCCTACCCCACTAGACCCCCGTCAAAGAAGGAAATTAGGTAGGTTTGGCATGATTTGTTCCTGACAAATCCTGCTGGCTATTTCTTATAACCCTTATTACTATAACCCTTGTCCACTTTTCTCCTTGTTGTTTCTCTACCTGTCATTGTGTCATATCTAGACTTGGGTAGTAACCTGTTTGGGGCAGCGTCCTTCTCTTTTTATATGTTATGTAAGGAACCTAGCATACTGCTGCTGTAAAATAATAAATGTCAAAATGAATCAAGAAGCATGAGCGACATTAAAGACTACACTTACTGTAAGTTGTCTGGTAACGTGCTGGTAATCAACTGGAAGAGTCAGATGTAAAAATTAGTCACCTAAAGTTTAAACAAAAAGATGCAAAATAAAGGCGTCCAACTATGGAATGCTGATTCAATACCATATAAAGCAGTCATCTAGGTTAAAAATAAATTTCTAAATGTAATCAACTTGTTTTTCCTGCATGAAGACCAAGCAACCAATAGTAAAAACAATCAGTAAGAAAATCTTCAAGCTATACTTTTTAACTAGCCTTTTTAGGAGAGGTTTCCCTTCACATTTTCTTCTCTCCAGTCACTTTGGTTATTTACTTGTAATGTTCAGATATTTATAGTTTAAATGGTGTTGACAAAAATGGATGTTGCCAACTAGAATCCGACATTCCAGATTTTATTGCAATGTGCACATAACAAGCAGTAACTGTTTGTGCTAGTCTAATAACTTGGAGCTTTCTTGATGTAACTTAACCTTGGTACAGTGTTTATAAACATGTTTCTAATAAACTTCAAGGAAAAATCCCACCAAAAGAAACAAAATAAATTTATTCAGCAACCTTCCTTCATAGAGCTTAAGGCCAGAAGGGACTAAGTTATCTAGTTTGACCTCCTGTATATCACAGGTCATTAAATTTCTCCTAGTTACCCCTGTACTGAATCCAATAACCTGTGTTGGCTAAACCATATAGAGATTAAGGGCCCCAGCTACACATGTAAGTGAACCATGTTTTTAAATGCCTTTAAGAGCAGAAGATTTATGCTTCTAGGGCATAACAGTTTCCCCAACCCTTATGGTTCATTTCTCCGTAAATTTGTACTGAATCTGAGGAATATCAGTATATTCTATACATATTAATCCTCACTTAATTTTTAAAAAGTTTAGAAATAGATAATCAAGTAACACAAATTAGCAACTACATACAAGAGAAATACTCATCTGGAACGTTTTGGGGTCTTAAGCGAGCTGCAGGGCCAGGAATTATTGTGATATCTTGAACATTCTCCATATATGTGCTCAGATATGCTGTTTTACTACAGCTAGCTGTTTCCATGCCTGCAAAATGGAAAAAAATGTTATTTTTAAAAGAGGTAGTACAAATCTGCAGTACTCCTGATAACAGGATGTATAGCTGTTTTGTACAAAGGGGAAATGTAGCTTTCCTGGTTAAATTATCACCAAGCACAATATAATCTGAACAGCAGAAAGGAACTGTAAACTCATACTGTACATAAACATCTACCCTTTCAGCAGCCCAGTAACACTCCCTCATGACAGTTCTCACAAGAAAATGGAAATAGATTTTCACCACTGAAGGAGAAAAATAGAGGATACTGTGGGAGCTGACTGGTAGAGTGGATAAACTTTTCACTTCTGGGCTGTGGTCAGAAATCTAAGTTTAATACACGCAGCCCTGCAGTAAATGACAGGTCAAAGGAAGCTAGTGGAAAATAACAGGTCATGGCTTGTGGCTTTCAGCTCATTTGTGCAGTGTGTATACGCACACCACAGTGACTACTTAACAAAACAGGATATTATAATAAATAAAAACTAATTATAGTCTTAAAAATTGAATCTATTGCTTTGAAGTCACTTAAGGTGGAATGGGGGGAAGAGAGAGCTGGGTGCAGCATGTGAAAGAAATGAACTATCATTCCCCCCACCAACACTACAAATTAACAATAAAAGGACTGATTCTCAGGTACAATGCGGACCCTTTACACCGCTCTGGCACTGTAAAATGTAATTATATTAAGGCCCACTTACACCAGAGAGCTGTAAAGGGGCTGCGGTTGTAAATAAGAATCAGCTCCAGAATATTCTTCTATACAAAAGCTGACATCTGACTTTAAGCATGTCTACTATGAAAACAAACTGCCACCACGGCTTCAATGGGTGAGGGAACTTGAGGAGGCCAGTGGTGAAAATGGACAGTCCCAGCAGGGAGAGAGGGAAACGCTTGCTGAAGGACACCAAGTAGCTTCTCCACATATTTGTCTCTTGCAGCCATTGGCCAGCTGGGAAGGTTGGGGTGCTGATTGGCCAGCATTCCCTAGCTTGCAGGATTTAACCTGGAGTGGGGACCATGTGGACCCTCTTTTGGCTCCATTCCATCAGCCCCAGCCTACTCTCCTTAAACTAGGAATGGGAACCCAGACTTACAGAGTCTGTGGGTCCAACTTATTGACCATTCAGGGTCAGGAAGGAATCTTCTCTCCCTTGGGCCAGTTGGCAGAGGACCAGGGAATTTTTCACCTTCCTAGAGGCACCTTCAAACCACAGTGGGTTAGGTAGGAATGTGATTAATACATAACTGAGGTACTTGGGTTGAGTTGTTAATTCATCACAATTTGTGGCAGGTTTTCCAGTGCAGTTAAGAGGATAAAATGAATGGTTCCCAGAGGTAAAAATAAATAAATTTAAAAAATGGCATTTTGGTGATGGGCCTTGGGCTCATGGGAATCGAGTGAGACCTTGCGGCCTCTGTGGGCCAAGGTCAGACTTAGTGGCCTTCACACCTTTGGTCCGTGCTCTTCTGCATCCTCTGTTCCTCTTGCAGCAGGGGGGTGCTAAGACTGATTCCTGGGGGTAGGCTGAGGAGAGCCTACCCCACACTGAGTTTCTATTGGTAATGAGCCCTGTAACCCCCAAACTGGAACCAATTAAATATCTGGTATAGAAGAGTGTGGGTAATGGCAGGTACTGTCCCTTCCCTGTGCTAAAGGTTAATAAAAGTTGCAGCCTGCCACTTAATTCCATGCATGTGTCTGTCCTCATTTTGCCACTGTTTACATATCAATTTACCATGATCAGAAAGAAGAATAATGTTTAGGCATTTGTGCAAGTTCATTTGTTTGAGGACCATCCATCAGCATCCCAACTATGTTGTCCACTCTCTGTAGTGCAAGAATGACCTGCAGAATAGAAATGTGGTGATGTAAAATAGATGTTAAGCATTTAGAAACTAATTCATATATCTGTATTTGATGAATGTAAAATGTAAGACACAGTATGGCCCATATTCAAATAAAAGACCTCTTCCTGCAGACTCTATTCACATAAGTATTCCCAGGGGTTTCAGTTGAACTATTCATGTGAATAAGAATTGCATGGTCAGACCCAAGTTTTCCCTTCAGGTTAAGTATGAGCTATTTGTTTAAAAGGAGAAATTCTTACAAAAAGATAGTCCAATCAGTTTCCTCTTCACATATATTATATACTTCTGTCATTTGGGTCATTTTAACTGGGAACATAGGAATGGACTAGTGACTTGGGGTCTAAATTTTCAACCAATGATTAAATTTTAAACCAAAAGAAATGCCATCCCATAGCTTCAATTCTTCACCCTTTTTCATGTTTAGTACTTAGTGACAGTGGACTCCGTGGGACTACTTGCAAGAATAATTTAGATGCATAAGTAATCAATACAAGCAATTAATATTTATAATAAGCTAGTTACATTTGATGGGACTACTTGCATAAGTAATTCTACTCAGTGTGAGTAAGGGTTGCAGAATCATGCTCTTACAGAGCTAGTCAGATGTCTTTACAGTGGATTCTATTCTTCAAAGTGTTTCTGACATACGTAACCTACATTTTATTTACTAACCAAAGATAAGAATAACTGAATTTTATATTACCTAAGAAGAGGGGAAGGGGAGGAGGGAGACACAGACACCACTGTCAAGCTCTCATTGGCAGTTAATCAACTAAAGAACTACATTGATCTTTCAGTATTATCACAGAAACAGTGTTCAGTTTGTGAAAGCGCTCCACAAGAGAAATTGAACGCTTCTTGCTGTTGACAGCTCCAGTGAAATTTGGAAAAGTCAGTTATAGATGCCAAAACTTTTCCTGAGTTCAAGATAGTAGCATTCTCTAATATTCCCAAATCACTGAATAGTTTTTTTCCCCTTCCATGTCTTCCTGTTTTTGTAAGTGCATTTACTGAAGGATGTAACATTGACCCGTGGTGGAAAATGAAGGCTTCTCTTTATTTACAGCATAGACAGTGGTAGTATCTGCTTCCCCTATGCCAGTGGTTCTCAACCAGAGGTCCAGGGCCCGTTGCAGGCTGTGAGCATGCTTCAGAGGGTCCGCCAAGCAGGGCCAGCATTAAACTCGCTGGGGCCCAGGGCAGAAAGTCAAAGCCCCACTGCATGGAGTTGAAGCCCAGGGCCCTGAGCTCCACCACCCAGGGCGGAAGCCAAAGCTTGAGCAATGTAGCTTTGTGGTGGACCCTGTGGCATGGTCCCACAGGCAGTTGCCCTGCTTGGTACCCCCTAGTGCCAACTTTGGCTTTTATACGCAGAAAAACAGTTGTTGTGGCACAGGTGGAGACATGGAGTTTCTACAGCATGTTGGGGGCGGGGCCTCAGAAAGAAATAGGTTGAGAACCCCAGCCCTATGCCAAAGTATGACATGAAAGGAGATATGATTCATATCCACCTAACTGTGGTCTGAGACAGCCAGCAACCATGCCAATTACAACGTGAATAGCCATCCACAGAAGTGGACTGGGATTAGAGCTGGTTAAAAGGTTTCATTCACCCCACCTCTTCCGACCCACCTTTTTTAAGTGAAAAGTTTTTTTTCCCCCCCTCAACTGATAATGTTCATGAAAACAATTTTTTCTTTCCAAAAATTTCTAGTATTTTGTGTCAAAAGGGAGAACTAGTGTATGATGAGTGGGGGGAAGGGGAGAGGGAGACTAAATATACACCATTTACAACCTCATCTGCATTTGCAATTTTAAATTATAATTAAAGTTAGTACCTAATTTGTTAGCATTGAAAACAGCACATTTATTAAATGCCCTTTTACTAGGTATGTTAGGTCATGTTCACCCTCCCACAAAGTCGTTGTTCTAATAAATACTGCAGATGAGTGCTCCAGTTTATGGCTGTTAAATTAACATGCTTTACAAAGCTTCATCACTAACTCAGTACATAGTTTGAAAACAAAACAAAACAAAAAACCACCTACTTACTCCACTGCTGACTGGTCCAAAGTTATGGCCTGAGGAATCTGGTTCTTCTAAATACAGAGTGTAAAAGTGTGGTCTATATCAAACAGCACCAAAAATGTAATATTTTACATACACATTGAAAAACAGTCTGGAAAAAATTATAATTCAACAATGGATATCAAGTAATAGAAACAACTGTGCATCACTTAGTGAGGAAACATTTTGAAAGAAGAGAAAGGTATAGACAATTTGCTTAGAAACAGGCTTGAAACAACTAATTTGTTGATCACAAATGATCCGGGAAAAGGTGGTAAAATTGGCCAACAATACAAAATTACTCAAGATAGTTAAGTCCAAAGTAGACTGCCGAGAGTTACAGAGGGATCTCAAAACTGGGTGACTGGGCAACAAAATGGCAGATGAAATTCAGTGTTGATAAATGCAAATTAATGCACATGGGAAAACATAATCCCAATTATTTATACAAAAATGATGGGATCTAAATTTGCTGTTACCACACGAGAAAGATCTTGGAGTCATCGTAGACAGATCTCTGAAAACATCCGCACTGTGCAGTGGCAGTCCAAACAGTTAACAGAATGTTCGGAACCATTAGGCAAGGGATAGATAGTAAGACAGAAAATATCACAATGCCACCACATAAATTCATGGTACGCCCACACTTTGAACACTGTGTGTGGTTCTGGTCACCCCCTTTCAAAAAGGATATGTTAGAAATGGGAAAAGTACCAAGAAGGGCACTAAAAATGATTAAGGGTATGGATCAGCTTCCATATGAAGAGAGATTAAAAACACTGGGACTCTTCAGCTTGGAAAAGAGATGACTAAGGGGGGATATGATAGAGGTCTATAAAATCATGACTGATGTGGAGAAAGTGAATAAGGAAGTGTTATTTACCCTCTCACACAACACAATGAAATTAATAAGCAACAGGTTTAAAGCAAACAAAAAGGAACTATTTCTTCACACAATGCATAGTCAACCTATGGAAATCATAGCCAGGGATGTTGTGAAGACAAAAAGTATAACTGGGTTCAGAAAAGAATTAGATCATTAGAATTAGATAGATCCATCAATGGCTATTAGCCAAAATAGTCCAGGATGCAATTCCATAAACCAGGGACTTTCAGATTCTGGGACTGGATGAGAGGGGATGGATCACTTAATAATTGCCCTGTTCTGTTCATTCCCTCAGAAGCATCTGGCATTGGCCACTGTCAGAAAACAGGATTCTGGGCTAGATGAACCATTGGTCTGACCTAGTATGGCCACTCTTATGTTTTTATGAAGTTATTGAAATAATGCACACAGGGTATTAAATATAAACAACATTTACAATGCAATGTATTTATTAATCATTATTATTTCATTATTCTAACACTGTAAACAGAAGCTTTACATTTGAAATTTAATACCTACCTTTCATCTTGAGGTAACTGCAGCCAATGAAGAATAGCTATCACCCTTTCTTCAAATGGGATTGAACTGCATCAGAACAATACAATAGCAACTGTATTTCAAAGAACTGAAAATTATGTTCACATGAGTTACGAAACCTGTCTTCATTTCAAGATCATTGAAATCACTTGGCAACAATAAGGTTGGATATCCATTAAATATATGACAGGTTTCAGAGTAGCAGCCGTGTTAGTCTGTATCCGCAAAAAGAACAGGAGTACTCGTGGCACCTTAGAGACTAAAAAATTAGTCTCTAAGGTGCCACAAGTACTCCTGTTCATTAAATATATCTAGATCAATATTTTGGAGTACTACAATGATGGGAAATTTTACAAATAAAAGGCTAACGGCCTGATCTAAAGCCCACTGAAGTCAACAGGAGTCTCTAGCTTCCATGGGCTTTGGATATGGCCCTAAATCTTGCTTGCCTTCCTCATACAAGCAGTACAACTGATTTCACCAGGCATGCTCACATAAGGTGAGAAGGATTTGTTCCATATACTGTATTTTTAACACCATTCTGGTGTTTATAATGTGAGCCCAGTTGCCAAGTTTCTAATGACCACACATGGATAAAATCTGGGATCAAAACTCTGAAGTAGACTGGCAATCATAGATTAGTATACACCCACTAAAAACAGCCTGTATGTTACTGAGACAGCACCACTTGTTGCTGATGACAGCTGTAGCTTGAACGACACAATGCAATTCCAAGTGACCCTGTTCAACTAACTGGAGAAAAGTGTAGAATGTCCCACAAGCAACCAACAGTCAGAATCTACGTGACAAGAAAAACAGGACCTGAGAAGAAGATTGAGGACCTCAGGGAAGATTTTTATATTATTAATGATGATCCTCAAATGCACATACTTTTTCCACTGCAGAGAAATGTTTATTCATAGGGAGGAACAACAGTTGACCATAAAGGCTACTGCCTTACTGTGAAATACCTTGAAAACTTGCAATAAGGTCAATTTGACAGTGAAATGTTTCCCATAACTACCTCATTACATAGAGTTTTTCAGCTACATAGACAATATCATGTAAAGATTTTCCCACTTCATGTAAGGGAAGAGCTCAGATTGAGTGATCAGTGTTAGAATGTAGGTATTTGTGAAATATTTGCACCAAGTGTAAATATAAGACAGCAACGCATCACCAGATTCAGATGGCAAATCTTTTGCATACCTCTCCTAAGCATGTTATAGCATAATAGGTTCTTCAGTCAGTTACACAACATGCATAATGGAAAATGCAGGCTCTGGCTAGTGGGATTCTGCTTTTTCACAATGTGCAGGTGTGATGTTATGAGTGTATAGAATATCTCATTGAAAGGTGACAGGGCCAGAAAGAGTTAATTAACTCACAGACTGACCTGACCCATGGCCGAACTTTAGAGACTGGTTAGGAAGATATGTAAATGAATAGAGCTTTGAAATGCAAGCCTGTGTTGTTAGGGATAGAAGAGTAGATGTTTGCTCAGGTCTTGTGATGTAATCAAACCAGTCTTGTCTATAGCTTTGATTCAAAGATCAAAAAAGGAATATTAACATATACTTGAGTGAAATAGTATTATTGTCTATGTCTCTTTGAAGGTTGATATAACCTGTATCTGAACTGTTTAATGGATACATTATCCTGTGTAATTGCCATGATGTTTGGAAGAAGGAAAGTTAAGCCTATTGTTTTCTCACGCCAAAAGGCTGCAGGAAATGTATGAAAACCTTGGGACACGGATCTTTCTTCATCTCAGATCTGCTTTGAGTTTCAAGAGGGGGAAACCTTAAGCCATAAGGATTGAGATCCCCAGACACTGACTGCAGTCACCCTGAATATGGACACTGGACTATAACCTATGGACGATTTCTAAAGGACTTTTGGCAACTACAACACATCTCTGCTATGTATCTGAACCTCAAGAATTGAATTCAAGTGTGTATGTATGTTGACCTTTTAACCAACTCTTTTCTTTTTTCATAAATTTTAGTTTAGTTAATTGACTGTAAGCGTGTATTTTGGGTAAGATCCGAGTTATCATAGAATATCAGGGTTGGAAGGGACCTCAGGAGGTCATCTAGTCCCACCCTCTGCTCAAAGCGGGACCAATCCCCAATTTTTTCCCCAGATCCCTAAATGGCCCCCTCAAGGATTGAGCTCACAACCCTGGGTTTAGCAGGCCAATGCTCAAACCACTGAGCTATCCCTCCCCTCCTCCCCCCATCATTTGACCTGGGTCTGGGGCTTGGGATCAGGAGAACCTTTTCTTTTATATGACGAGAAGATTTTCAGAATTTATCATCATATGTTTGACATGTGTGGCTGGATGGAGGCCTGAGGCTGGGTACTTTAAGGGAACTGCATTATTTGGACTTCTGAGTAACCAGTGAGGTACTACAGAAGCTGTTTTGTGCTGGCTTGGTAAATCTAAGTATTGGAATATCCACCAGCATTTGGTGTTTGTTTGCTCCGTTCTGTTTGCAGTTCACCCTGATTGAGTGACCTCTGCTGGCTCCCACAGGCAGCACCGTCACAGCAGGACTATATTAGTAAGCAGGAAGATATTTATCTTCTGTCATCTATCATTTTGTGAAAGATGATCCAAACCAGGAAAGGAAGCAGAACAAAGCCTACATATCATTTTCTCTCTCTCACACACACCCCCTAATTCAAGGGTAGTCAATAGGCAGACCACGAGCCAAATCCGGACCATCAGATGCTTTTGAACAGACTGCAAAATCTTTTTATTTACTTATTATCATTATCGTTATTATTTTTGTATTATTTTCTCTGGAGTCTAGACCATGACTAGACCGTGACCAAGACATTTGGACCTTGACAAAAAAATGACTGACTACCTCTCCCCTAATTTATTGCTCTACCAAAGGAAAACACACACACACCACATGATGTTTACATACCGATTGTATGTTTTATATAAGTCTGGAAAAGTTCCATTAATTCTCACATCTGATCCAGGCCAGAAGAATGTACCAGCTTTTAGACCTTGATGCATAGCTGTCAGCCAGATCTGTGGGATGAGGACAAGTATAATTATTTAAGGCATGGCTACACTTGCAGATATAGAGCGCAGTGAGTTAAACCACCCTTGGAAAGCGCAGTAGGGAAAGCGCTGCAGTGTGTCCACACTGTCAGATTCAAGTGCACTGGCGTGGCCACATTAGCAACTCTTCCAAAGGCAACAGAGAGCAATGCATTGTGGTAACTATCCCAGCATGCAAGTGGCTGCAACATGCTTTTCAGATGGGGTGGGGTGGAGTGGAGTGTGACAGGGAATGCGTTGTGTGTATGTAGGGGGAGAAAGAGTGGGTTTGTGGGGGCTGAGAGCATGTCAGCATGCTGTCTTTTAAGTTCAGACAGCAGCAGACCTCCATCCCCCTGCCTCTCTCTCTCTCTCTCTCACACACACACACACACACACACACACACACACACACACACACACACACAGAGCAAGCAACATTCTATACTAATGGTTGCTTTGTCCCAGAGCAGATAAGCAGCCGGCTGTCAGAAACGGAGCTTTGAAAGGGCATGTCTGCATTCCTGCAGCCAATTCCAAAACAATGACAAGAGTGGCCACTTGACTTAAGGGGATTATGGGATGTTTCCAGAGGCCGATCAGAGTGCAGCAATGCAACACCTCGTTCACACTGACGCTCGGGTGTTCGTTTCAGCCGAGGCGCAGCAAGCGTTATGCTTCTCGTGGAGGTGGATTACCAGGAGCGCTCCAGCTGCAGAGTCCAGGTGCTCTAAGTGCCTTGCCAGTGTGGTCGGGTCATGAGTTAGGGCGCCCGGGGCTGCTTTAATGCGCTCGAACGCACAAGTGTAGCCCTGCCCTTAGTGTTTGTCATAAAGTCCCAGCTCCTGGAGTCCTGTTATTTCATGAGAATTTCCACTTTCATTTTAAAAAACAAGTTCTAGCATTCATGTTTGTGGAGAAAAGCTTGAAAAGGTGACTTGAGAATAGCCTAAAGGTTCAAAACCCAAAAGGCAAATAAGAACCAAAAATGTATTTTTTGAAAAAATCTCATGATTTTTAGCCAAGATCATGATTTTTTGAGGCCTAACATGATTTTTGAATGGTCAGGTTGGCAATAATATGGCAAGTTGGGGGAAAAGAGGAAGCTAAAACTAAGTTGGGAGAGGATAAGTGGGAGACCTAGTGAAGTAAAGATGAGTAGCATAGGCTGGAGGGGAGGAAGAAATGGCAAGAGACAGAGGATGGAGAGTGAGAGACCTAAAAGCCAGAGAAATGGAAAAAAGAAAGGCAAAAAACACACACAAACTTTTAGTTTTAGTTCTTTCTAAGGCATTATTTCCAGGCAGAAAAGAGAGGAGGCGGAAGGGTGGGAATCTTTGGGTCACTGCAGCTGGAGCATGGAGAGAGTTAAATGACTTTGAGCTCTGGGTATCCAAGGAGTTGGGACTGTACCAAGATGCCTTTCCCAATTAGCATCTGCAGGGACCTTGGACTAGAACCATTCTACAGAATTATACTTTTTGGAGTGGGGCTGGAGAGGAGGCTGAAAATGAATAATGAAAATGTTCCAAACAGGGGTAATATAAATAAGATCATTAACAAATCCTGCCACCTAATTTTTTCATTATTGCAGTTTACATGTAAGCTATTTCAAAATCCATTTTACAGCTGCAACAATGTAATCATGTAGTTATGCTGAGTGACAGCTTCTTGGCTGCCTTGGAAATGCTCTCTGTAACATTGTTTCTCAGTATCACCATTTTCCTGAGAAATAACTAAACAACATAACCACTCTCTCTTGTGTGACTCATAGCAGTATATTAGTTATTAATACTTACCGGCTGTCCTTGATACCACTGTGGATTAAACTTCTCTGCATTTTTAAGTGAGAAGGAAGCATTTCTATGGGGGTCGTAGATCTTGTTATCAATTATACCATGGGATTCTGGATACAGCCCCTACAATGAAGATTGTGCCATTGTACAAAAAAGAAAATCCTTTTTTATATAAATCCTTATGTACATGTCACAACAGTGTCACATTTCACTGCTACAAAGATCAAATACATATTGATGCTTCTCAAAAGTAACGCAGCATTTTTCAGACTTTGTGTAAGTGGATGCAAGTCTATTGACTTACAAAATCTGAATTTGGCTTGACCTCTTCAGGCTGAGTTTACAGCCTACTTGCTATAGTTTTCGCTTATGCTCTTTTAGAGACATTTAGACAAAACAGAGCCTAAATGGATGGAATAACTTTAGCCTTTCTGACATCTTAAGGGTAGCACAGCTGATTTGTCACAGAACGGGATGGCCTTCATGAAGCAGTTGGGCGGATCCCCACCTGTGACTAGATGCCTCTGTAAGATAACAGACCAACAGATAGCTCACTGGCGGGGAGTGGGGAGTGGCAAGAGTAGGGAGGCTCCTGAGGAGACCACGTGACAGGGAAAGGAGCCAGAAGGGTGCTTACTACTCCAGCTAGGTGAAAGGCCAGGCTGGGGATACCTGCTGTGTGCCTGGTTTACCTATTTTGATTGATGTTGAACTGTGTTTGTGATTGAATAAACATATGCCTCAGAAAAAGGAATGGAATAGTGACCGTGGGGAGCTTTATTTACACTATCTGGAAAGTTAGTCCCCCAACTTTCATAAGAGTGGGAGAACTGAGGCAGAGGAGGGTCTGATGCCAGGTTAGGGGAAACCCCATTACATGGTGGCAGAGCAAAACTCTCTCTACCAGGCCAACTCTTCAAATTTGGGAGTGTGTGTCTTGAGGGGAGGGGGCATTAAACAACTTTTTAAAAAAAATAAGTAGAGATCCAGAGACTGTGCACATAACAGCATCCACTGCCACGCCACCCAAAGAGGCAACAGCACTGATGAGTCAGGAGCAGAGGGCAGTGAGGCTGTGATTCCATCAGTCTTAATTTGAGTTCTAAACTCTTTGCCCATCAAGCTCAAGCTGATATACCCTAGAAGGCAGTAAGACACAATCCAGTTTTGGAAGCTTTTTTTTTTTAAATTGGTTTATTTTCTCCTGTATATATTCAAGATGGGAGAAACCTTAGAGATCAGTTATTTGTGACACCTTCCACCCTTGGGCTGCCTCTAAACCAGATTTGAATCTCAGCCAGCCTTAGATCTCCTCACACCTTCAAAACTCATGAGATATTCAGATTGCTGGTTCCATTTCAGACCTCATCTATACCTACATAATGTCACACTTTCTGTTCCATGGGCAGGGCATAAGGCACATATCTTCCCAAAGAAGGAATGAGAAGAACGTAGCTTGCTTCTACTCCACTGGCCAAAACTGTGATTCAGCAAATTATGCCAGATTCATACCAATGCACAAAGTGAAGAAGGATACCAATTTATAACGCCACAGGAATTCCTACACCTGGTATTGGATAGTTTTTATGAATTATCTGGATCAAGTTAATCTAACCAGGCATAAGTAGTCTTTATATAGTGATTGTCACACATTAAGCCAGATCTTAGCATGAAAAGAAAAGAAGAAAAAAGTGTGGAATCTACATTTTCATGGTCCTGTGGGAAATCTTAAGTATTGTTCTTGTTGGATTTAATAATCCACAAATCCCGTTTCCCCTGGAATTGATTAAATTCAGAACAATGTATCTTCTAGAGAGAAAAACACAGAAGTTCTTACTGTGACAATGGTGTAGTGATTGGGGAATGTTTTTGTTGGATACACTGGTCTCATGTTGGGAGTGTATGTTCCACATTTTTCTAGGGAGGAAAAATGTAAAGTTACAAAAGTAAAAAAAATTTCACAAGACTCAACTATGTATACATTCAGTTTCAAAAATCACACCCCTGTAGAGTTGCACTCTACAACATTGTAGAATTCATACTTATGTCAGAATGAACATGTCACATTTGACTTAATAGCTAGTGGTAGAAACACATTCTAGATACTCCTTATGGGGCCAATCTTTGACCACTGACTTCAGTGGTCACAGAATCAGGCCTTTTAAACAATACCTGGTGCAGATGTATATAGGAATGACCAAAGAAGTCACGCTGTTCCAGTTAGAACACAGACCCGGTAGCTAGTGAGAGTGCTGTGCAGGGCGAGCACTAGTAATGATTTCAGTCTGGGAGTTCCCAGAAGCAAAGTCGCTTTTGACTGAGGGCTATAAATGCTGTCTTGCCCCAGTTCTCTGAACCATCATCTGACAAATTGCTATTTACTTTGCTTTCAGTTTATATACACATCCCATAAAAAGGACTGTTTATCATCATGTTCTCTAGGCATAAGCTCAAACTTATGTTCTTGCCATAGAATTGCAGGTCTCTTAAAAAAAAATAATCATCACTGCCAATATATATTAGAATGAAAAATCATTCATGTTAGGCCAAAATTGTCAAATTTGGCTTCCTAAAGCAAGGTGCCTAAATCTATACACAAGCACCTAAATAGGTGTTCTCTTCTTCTGAAAATTAGGACAATAACCCTCACTAAAGTACAAAAAAAAAAAAAAAAAAATCACACACAGACCAAAAGTTTTGTGTAAAGGATATAGATAAGCATAAAGTTAATAAGTCATCAGATTGATGTTCTGCTCTGTAATCTATGCATGCACTTTGGATCATTCTCTCCCATATGTTCAGTATAGTATAGATCAGGGGTGAAAGTAAGTCTAGGGACTTACCGGTACGGGCTGGGCTGGGGCTGGGGCTGGCTCTGGCCCCCGGAAGGGGTGGGGCCTTGGGTGGAAAGGGTGGGGCTGGGAGAGGTCAGAGCCAGCCCTGGCCCACCCTGTACTGGCAAGTGCCTCCTTCCCCCTCCCCGAGGTAACAGCGGCAGCTGGGGGCTGTGGCAGCAGTTTAAAGGGCCCTGTGTGGTAGCAGCGGCCGGAGCCCTGGGCCCTTTATATCGTCCCTGGAGCCCTGCCCCGCTTCCCGAGGGCTCCAGCAGCAGGACTCTGGGGACGGGGCTCCGGCTGCCACTACCACTCCGGGCCCTTTAAATTGTCCCTGGAGCCTGCCTCAGTTTGGCTTCTTAAATCCTAACCGTTAAGTGGAATGAACGGAAAGTTTATATCCATGGGCCCCGGTCCTGCAAATACATACGCATGAGTAGTTCCAATAGTACTATTGACCTGCATAGTTACTCCTGTGTGTAACTATCTGCCAGGTCAGAGGCTATGTGGTACTATTAATTTATTCAGTGTGCTATGAAATAAGTTAGCAACACATTGATTTACAATATTAAATGACAATAACTTACATACAGCACCTACCATTCCAGAATGTTTCATTACAAACTAAAGGCCAAAATCAAAGACCACTTAAATCAGTAGGATTCTTTCCATTGACATCAATGGCTTTCATCAGGCTTCAAACCTTTGACAAAATCATGGGGAGGAGGCGGCGGCGTCAGTGTGCTGTAACAGCAGTAGCTGAAGACTCTCTGCCAGAATTCCTCCAAGGGCCCACGGTTGTGTACACTACATCAGGAGCTCCAAACTTTGAAAGGGTCCATCATGTATTTCCTCTCTCATGCTGGCCCAGCTCTGCTGGTCAGTGCAGAGGTGAGGCCTGTGTACCCCAACCTCACTTTGGGTAAGATAGTGCTATTGCTGGCTCCAGGCTAGCACAGGGCTTGCACCCCCTATCCATACTGTGGCAGTCCCCTGCACAAGGCACGAAGGGGAGGCTAAGGCTCCTTGCATCATATCCTATCCTCCTTGTGCTCCCATGCATTGACAGCCAAAACTGAGCTATATTCCACATACTCGCATGTACATACCATAAATCATTTAACCTGCAAATGAAATGCAGGCACCAATAAGGTAAAAGGTGTCAAACGCTGAACAATATCCCCACCATTTTACATAATAGGATGTGACTTCAGCTGGTCACAACATTTGTAACACAAGGAAATTTCATCAAAGCCAAATTGTTATCAGTTTTAAGTTTTCATTGGTAAGACTTCTTAGGTCCAGGGCTCTCTGGTTCAAAGTGACCACAGAGAGACTAACTCTTGCACTCTCTAGCTTGATGGCATGGCACGGCGCTGGCCTGGGATGTGGGAGATCCAACTTCAAGCCTGCTCTGTGTGATTCAGAGTGATCTGGGATGAAAAGCACTGCTCCGAGTCAGGTAGAGCAGGTTCAAACCTGGGTTACCCACATCTCAGGCCAGTACCCATGTCACCTGACTAGAGAATGTGAAAGTTAGTCTCTCTCATCAGGAGTGCCTTAAAAAAAGCTCTGGACCTTAAAAAAAGCTCAGCTTTCAATCAAAAATGGACTTTTTGACATAATTCTATTTCATTAAAGTGTTTGAAAAATTTTGATTTGGTTCAGTACAAAATGAAAACAAAATTTCAAAACCTTGAAAGTTGCTGTGATATGGAATTGTCATCCTCCAGTCAGCTCTAGTGGTGATGAATATCATAGAACTGGAAGGCACCTTGAGAGGTCATCTAGTCCATTCCCCTGCACTCATGACAGGACTAACTTTCTAGACCATTCCTGACAGGTGTTTCTCTAACCTGCTCTTAAAAAAAAAAATCTCCAAATGATGAAGATTCCACAACCTCCCTAGGCAATTTATTCCAGTGCTTAACCACCCTGACAGTTAGGAAGTTTTTCCTAATATCCAACTTAAACCTCCCTTTCTGCAATTTAAGCCCATTGCTTTTTGTCCTATCCTCAGAAGTTAAGAAACTATTTTTCTTCCTCCTCCTTGTAACAACCTTTTACATATTTGAAAACTCTCCTCTCAGTCTTCTCTTTTCCAGACTAAACAAACCCTATTTTTTCCAATCTTCCCTCATAGGTCATGTTTTCTAGACCTTTGATCATTTTTGTTGCTCTTCTCTGGACTCTCTCCAATTTGTCCACATCCTTTCTGAAATGTGATGCCCAGAACTCGACACAATACTCCAGTTGAGGCCTAATCAGCATGGAATAGAGCAGAAGAATTACTTCTCGTGTCTTGCTTACAACACTCCTGCTAATACATCTCAGAATGATGTTCGCCTTTTTCGCAACAGCGTTACACTGTTGACTCATATTTAGCTTGTGATCCACTATGACCCCCAGATCCTTTTCCGCAGTACTCCTTCCTAGGCAGTCATTTCCCATTTAGTATGTGTGCAACTGATTATTCCTTCCTAAGTGGAGTACTTTGCATTTGTCCTTATTGAATTTCATCCTATGTACTTCAGACCATTTCTCCAGTTTGTCCAGATCATTTTGAATTTTAATCCTATCCTCCAAAGCACTTGCAACCCCTCCCAGCTTGATATTGTCTGCAAACATTATAAGTGTACTCTGTATGCCATTATCTAAATCATTGATGAAGATATTGAACAGAACTGGACCCAGAACTGATCCCTGTGGGACCCCACTCATTATAGCCTTCCAGCCTGACTGTGAACCACTGATAACTATGCTCCGGGAACGGTTTTCCAACCAGTTTTGCATCCACCTTCTAGTAGCTCCATCTCGGTTCAATTTCCCTTGTTTATTTATGAAAAGGTCATGTGGGACAGTATCAAAAGCTTTACTAAAATCAAGATATACCACATCTATCGCTTCCTCCCCCCCACATCCACAAGGCTTGTTACCCTGTCAAAGAAAGGTATCAGGTTGGTTTGACACGATTTGTTTTTGACAAATCCATGTTGATGGTTACTTATCACATTATTATCTTCTAGATGTTTGCAAACTGATTGCTTAATTATTTGCTCCATTATCTTTCCGGGTACTGAAGTTAAGCTGACTGGTCTGTAATTCCCTGGGTTGTTCTTATTTCCCTTTTTATAGATGGGCACTATATTTACCCTTTTCCAGTCTTCTGGAATCTCTTCCATCTTCCAGGACTTCTCAAAGACAATCACTAATGGCTCAGATATCTCCTCAGTGAGCTTCTTGAGTATTCTAGGATGCATTTAATCAGGCCCTTGTGACTTGAAGACACCTAATTTGTCCAAGTAATTTTTAACTTGTTCTTTTCCTATTTTAGCCTCTTCTGATCCTACCTCATTTTCATTGGCATTCACTATGTTAGACGTCCAATCACCACCAACCTTCTTGGTGAAAACCAAACCAAAAGTCATGAAGCATCTTCCACATTTCCTGTTATTATCTGTCCCCCTTCATTGAGTAATGGGCCTACCCTGTCTTTGGTCTTCCTCTTGCTTCTAATGTATTTGTACAATGTTTTCTTGTTACCCTTTATGTCTCTAGCTAGTTTGATCTCGTTTCATGCCTTGGCCTTTCTAATTTTGTCTGTACATACTTGTGTTATTTGTTTATATTCATCCTTTGTAAATTTGACATAGTAGTTTTCACTTTTTGTAGGACTCTTTTGATTTTTAGATCATTGAAGATCTAACTCCTGCTTAAGACAGGGTGTTTCTTGCCATACTTCCTATCTTTCCTACGCAGTGGGATAGTTTGCTCTTGTGCCCTTAATAATGTCTCTTTGAAAAACTGTCAACTGTCTTCTATTGTTTTTCCCCCTTAGACTTGCTTCCCATGGGACCTTACCTACCAACTCCCTGAGTTTGCTAAAGTCTGCCTTCTTGAAATCCATTGTCTTTATTTTGATGTTCTCCCTCCTACCATTCCTTAGAATCATGAACTCTATCATTTCATGATCACTTTCACCCAAGCTGCTTTCCACTTTCAAATTCTCTCCCAGTTCCTCCCTATTTGTCAAAATCAAATCTAGAACAGCCTCTCCCCTGGTAGCTGTCTCCACCTTCTGAAATAAAAAATTGTCTCCAAAACATTCCAAGAATTTATTGGATAATCTGTGCCCTGCTGTGTTATTTTCCCCAACAGAAGTCTGGGTAGCTGAAGTCCCCCATCACCACCAACTCCTGTGCTTTAGATGATTTTGTTAGCTGGTTAAAAAAGCCTCATCCACCTCTTCTTCCTGTTAGGTGGCCTGTAATAGACTCCTAGCGTGACATCACCCTTGCTTTTTACCCCTTTTATCCTTACCCAGAGACTTTCAACAAGTCTGTCTCCTATTTCCATCTCAATCCAAGTGTACACATTTTTAATATATAAGGAGAGAATGTTTTCATTGTTATTTTTAGGTAAACAGAATGTAGTCCCTCCAGATTGTAATTTGGACAGCACAGCAATCCTGACATTGCTACTCAGGCAAGAAGTACCATGGGATTTTTACAAGTGGCCAAGAGTTTGGTTGTATGCCTTATGTTTAAACTATCCTTATAGCTATAAGGGATAAAAACTTTGGGCTTTTTTTAAAAAAGAAAACAAAGTTCATATTCTGTAAAACACCCCAAAACCTGTGGAAAAATGCACTAAGACTACAGCTGGTTCTGGTCACTCATTCATTTAACAAAATGAAACTCCTCCCTCAAATGTTATCACTTTCCTACTCCATGCATCAGGTCTTACATTTTAGTACTCATTTCTCATATTTTCTCCACCTCGATTTCCTTTTCAAAATATTGAAATGCTTTCTAACCCTCTTTCCATTATTTTGTCACATCCCCACCTAAATACAAGTCACTCTGCAGGCTGAATCATACTTTAGAATTGGTATGGAGTCAAAACATCACATTAACTAGTTTATTTTTCACAACAATGTAAATTCATTGCAAAATTAGCACTGCTTAACCACAGAAAGGGCTGCTCAACCATTTTCAATCTCTCACTGAGATCCCAAAGAATACTTGGCCAGCTCCTGGTGAAGTGTTTAAAAGAGTTCTCCTTGTACTCTTAAAACAATGGACAGCTTAGATTTTTCTAATTAAGCGTCATGTTATTGTCTAGACAGAGAATTTACTCACGTAATTTGCTAACAACAGGAAGAAGTTCACCCCATGTGTGCAAATACTCTGCTCTGAAGCCATCCAAAGAAAACAACAAAACTGGGGGTTTCGTAAACCTGAGCAATTAGAAATAAGAGAGTTAAAAAAAAAAAAAAAACCATGGAATTTAATATCTGTACAGTGTTTTTTCAGTGTAAAGAACTAAACAGATGCTCATTGATGTTCACAATTAGAGCTGGGCAGAAATTTTTCAAAGTTTGTTTGCTGAAAAATGCAGTTTCAGTCAACCAGAAACTATTCATAAATTTGACCTGATAGTTTCGGCTGGAGACAAGTTTTTCAAGGTCAGCAAAGTTTGTCTTTCAGCCCTTTTATAAGGTTTAGCCCAATGGGTAACATACTTGCCTGGGCCATGAGAGATGGGGTTTGAAGCCCCACTCTGGGGCAGAGACTTGAACTCAGATCTTCCCTCTTCCAGACCAGCACTCTAACAGCCAGGCTATAGGTCGTTCTGCAGTTAATTGATCATTCTCACTCCTGTTGGAGCTGGTCAACTTTGTATAAATGCTTAAAAGTCAATTGAGCCAAATAGCAAGAATAACTCGATAGCCTGGTGATTAAGGCACTCACCTTGGAGGTAAGAGATGTGGATTCAAAGTCTTCCACTGAATCAGCCAGAGAAATGATTGGAATCTACATATCTTGCCCCCTTGAGTTAGCCTACCCTGAAACTTAAAGGATGTCTGACACATTCTTTCTCCACCACCACAGGAAAAGACAAGGATTTTTCTTTTCAAAAGAAAATAAATTTATCCCTTTGCATAAATTGTGTAGATCCTGATCCTGCAGAGACTTCAGTGCAAGCATGTGACATTCCCATTGAAGTCTGTGGGATTACTCAGGTGAATAAAGTTAAGCACAATTAAGCTTAAGTATTTATAGGATCACAGCCTTATTCTACTCTGGATCATCAGAACCCACCCAATGCAACCCAAAACAAAGAATTAAGAGTGATTTAAAAGCACAATATATGCAAGTATGACAAGGAAACACCAATTGTTGTTTCTTAAGTAAGGCTACATTAGGAAACACTTTGACATACACTCAAAATACAAAAAAGTCCAGTTGTTGTAGAGACCCGAGAGCAATTCTATTAGCTCATTTAAGTATTTCATATGTAATAACCCAACTGATCCACATAATGGGAACAAATTAGGAAGAGATGGGCAAAAAATATTTTTAAAATTATTTCATTTGGAGTTAAGTAGGGACTGTGAAGACATCTGCACAGTGGTCCCAAACACCCATGCATGTGACATATCCATAGTAAATATAACACAGCTATTTTGGTTTCAGAAGCCAGTGCTCACAGCCCAGACTGAATCCCAAACAAGACTTGAATGGCAAAATTCCCCAAACCTCAAGTAAATAATTTGCTGTTGGCTAGTGTAACTATCCTTATGTTTCAAAGCCAGTTTTACTAAATTGCTAGATGAGGCTTGGTCCTCCAAGGTAAAAACCAAACCAAAAAAACAAACAAAAATTCCGAGAGCTGGAACTGATTTAATCTACAAAGTAGAATAACTATAGGAGCTACACAAATCTTGGCAGTTCCATAGGTGACATTTTATACACATTTTTAAGGAACTAATTTGCATACTGTAGATAATTTGCATATGATCATAAAATTCCATGTACGGTCAATACACCTTCCACCTAGCAGTGGTGGTACGTAGGCCATGGAGCTGCCCCAAACCTAATGCTTATCAGGACGTCATCTGGGGTTGCTGGATTAGGTGGGTGGATTCTAGGGTGCTGGGGTTGGTGGGTGCTGGAGCATGTATAGGGTAGTTGGGAAGTTGCCTGAGTACTGCTCAGGGGGCACTGGGGTAGGTGTGTAGTAGGAGTTGAAGGAGTTGAATGTTGTGCTGACTGAGAGGGCAGCTGTGTCTGGCTGGGGTCAGTATTGAGCCCCCTTAACTTCTGGCCCTGCCAGTGGGATACTAGCTGCTGCTGCAACCCCTTAATTTCCTCTATTGCTGCTGGACTCTTCCATGCTCAACTCCCACTGGGGAAGCAGCCACAGGAGAGTCCTATGGGCCACGTGGCTTCTTGTCCCCATGTTTCACAGTGGCCTCTAGCAACCAAAAGGGCCCACTGCTGCTCCAGTTTACAGGTCAGCCAGAGGTAAGATTTGGGCTGAGCTGCAGGTAGGGATGACAAGGCATGCAAGATGCATGACACTTCATAGCCCTGAATAATATTTCAGTTGACTCCCACGCCTCTCTAGCTGGTTGCACAGAGCACAATTATTTTTAGTTCATAAGTCTGGAATATCTACCATTTATACCACAGCAAAAATTTGTTACCTTAGAAGACCCAATGCTGCATGATTCTGAGATGGAAGAAGGGAGCACCCAGCACCTTGCAGGATTGGACATTTATGGGAGATTGTTGTAAAATGGTGCTTGTATATTGAACCTTTTACCAGGATAAGAACACCTATATTTGTAATGTTACTGATACACTATAAAGAATAATGGAATATAATTACTATTCAGAGACTGCTGAGCTGAGGAGTGGTTTATTTGATTGTAAACTGAGAGAACATTACCCTTAAAAATATTGTTCTAAATGCAAACTTCCAAATAAAGAGAGACTATCCTTACCCTGCTGGGCACTGGGGTTCATTTATGTCCTCACATTTTTCTTCAACCCAACTTTTTGCTCCTAAAATAGGTATAGTCACATTAAGAAATATTGTACAGTTCTCATATTAAATTAAATAAAACTGATCTGCTAAATGTCCATCACAATATCTCAAAACAAAAAAACAAAACAAAACAAAAAACAAAAAAGGGCATAAAACTTTTCTTTCAGTTTTCAGACCGTTAGGAAGCAAGGCCAGGAGTTCTCAGGTAGCATCATTACTTGTAGTAATCTTAATAGTGAGAACTTGGCAGCCATTAGCAAAAAGTTGGCCAGAAATCAAACAACAATGGTAACAAGATCTAAAGATTTGAAAAAGTGAGAAAACTAGGGCATGCTCTAGACACAAGTTTTGAACTGTTATCATTATTCCTGCTTCGTAACTTTTCTATTGTTCCTTTCAAACAAGCAGGGTGAGGTTGGAAAGGTAAAATGGGAATTTACCTTGGCAAACTATATAATAATTGACACAACAATCTTTGTTTTCCAAACAATCGTCTGAACAGGAGCAACGATTCTCTGGCCGCCTCTTCTCTCCACACCGGAACTTATTGCAGGTCCATATATGAGCTACAATCAAAAATCAAATGCAAAAAGTACAATTTTTAGTTCTTGTCTACATGCAGATTTATATGAGTAGTTTCTGTAGCTAGAATTTTTTTTTTTTTATGTTGACAGGAAGCCGCCCTATCGACCAACCCTCCTCCTTTTTGATCCAGGCTTGGGACCGGAACCATCCAATATGAACAATCTGGATTTAGACAAGGGAGATGGTGCACAGATGCTAATTTCACCCTGAGATGGACTACTGAGAACACAATTGAATTCCCAAGGCAGTCTTGCCATCAATTTTGTGGACTCTCAAAAGGCATTTGATAGTGTAAACAGAAACTGTGGAAATTGTGGAACAATGTGGAATTCCAACAAAATTAATTAACATTATGAAGGCATTCTATGCCAACTCAAAATGGATTGAGTAAGCCATTCAGGATCAAGACAGGTGTAAGGCAGGGGTGCATCCTGTCTCCTTTTTTGTTTATGCTAAGTCATTGACTATGGATTAATACAATGCAACAGTGATACATATTGCCTAAAATGGAACAAATCAAGTCTATTTGATCTAGACTTAATAATAGTAACCACTGTAGCTTCATCAATGAAAGCAATAGTGGAATCACTAGCATAGACAGATCAATGGCATTTTAACCACAATGTTCTTAAAGCAGGTCTAAGCAACACGGTGTTTAAACCACCAGTAGCTGCTGATGACTTGTCTTCACTAGCACTCCCGCCAGTGGCACTAACTTATAAGGCAGATGATTTAACTGTTTCCCTTTGTCTCCCCAATGTTTTCACCCTTACCTGGCTGTATACATGCTTCCTGGAAATCTAAGCAGCAATTTCCAAGTTTGACGCAATCTCTATCACAACGGCAGTTTCCAAATGTCCTTTCAAAGCAACGGCCTTTGCAAGTTTTGACTGAAATATTGGACAGTGTCATTTCAGTAATCTCAGTATTAGGAATTTAGCAGCTATTAGCAAAAAGTAGGAGAACTCAAACAACAGTGGTAACAAGATCTAAATATCTGCAAAGGACAGAAAACTAGCACCCGCTCTAGACACAGACTTTGTATCATTATCATTATTCCAGCTAGAGGTATGATTAAAGACTAAAAGTATTATGATTAACATTCCTTCATGTCTTTTCTATTGTTTCTTTCAAACGAGCAGTGTGCAGCTATTAGGATGCTGTTGGGGAATACGAGGTGGGAATTTAGAGGTCAATGGCTAAACATTAATACTGAATTGGTCAATATGCCTAGAACATCAATAAGATCATTGTAGGGAATGATACAGCTATATTGTACCACTATTAAGACAGATGTGTTTATTCTAGTTTTCTAATATCCTGTGGTTGCCTAAAGTTAGATATCATGGTGATTGGCATATTAAATATATATTAGGCAGCTGGTTTATTTCCTGATAAATAAAACCACATGTACTAGCCCCCATCTACAAGGTCTGACATAAGTATTTCACAGTTACTAAAAGAGAAAAACAAATAGAGGATGGAAGTCAACTACTGAATCAAGAGTCTACCTCATCTCCTGCTGCTGATCAGTTCATCGGTCACGAAAAAATCTTGGTTCTCTCTGCAAAGCCTGAGTAAAATGGTAGAATACCAAATGGATTCCCAGTGGGGATTTAACAGTAATTGGAGTATCAGGGTAAATACCATCACAGGATTATTGGCTGAGCTTGAAAAGGCCTTACACTCAACTCAATAGCATTTCTGTGTTCTGAGTCTGGTCAGAATCTGTCACAATCCACTCCCTCTTGGATTTCTTTGATGGAGAATTTACTCATTTCACTAGTCAAATTGTTTCCTCATTTATTCCAGTTCCTAGAATACAACCTCCCACAGGCAAGTCCTCAGATGAATGTGCTGGCAATTGAAACTACTTCAGGTAAGGCACACAACTGTCTTTCCCTGCAACATAAGGATGGTACTCTGATAATTTCATGATGAATTTTAAAAAGGAATTGCTCAGACTATTTATATTGGAGAATTGCATTAATTACCATCTCTTGAACAGCTAGGCTTCAGTCCAAATATACATCCTAGGATTATGGTTAGCACACAGGCAGACAGTACCTGTAATATGGGAAAGAAAATAAAAACTGAGTTAAATGGCAGTGTAGGATCATTTTGAAACCCCTCTTTTAGGTAATGAAAATCTAGTTACCCAGTCTATATGAAGCCCATGCAAGCTTGCAGAAGCTGATAAATTTACAGATTAGGAGACCAATCCCATAGCCAATCACACAAGTAGTCTTTACTTGTGCAAGTAATCCTGTTGATTTCAATGAGAACATTCACATAAATCAAGACTGTAGGACTGGGCCTTTACTTCTTTCACATTCCTTACAAAAATATTAGCACCAGATACTGTCCTATGTCAATTGCTTACAATGCTTTTCCTTCCCCAAAATGAAAAAGTTGATTTTCAATGCTTCTGTGACTGGTGCCTAGAACGGCCTACACCGAGAATGCCACGCTCAGGGCAGACTGCAAGAAACAGGGCAGAAACACACCAAAAACTGGTGATTTATTCTATAATTAGATTCACCAAGCCAATAACAAAAGAGGTTCTGTAGAACCACACACCAGTAAAAAGCGGCCGCCAGTACCAGCCCGTAGCCGCAGCAGCACTTCAACGTCGCTGCCCCTTTCACACACGCACCCTGGGCCACCGCCCCAGGGCCAGCGATTTAAAAGGGCCTGGAGCTGCAGCATTGGCCGGAGCCCTGAGCCCTTTAAATCGCCGCTGGAGCCCCGGGAGGCATGGGCCAGGCAGCACGGATGGGCTGGCTGGGGGATGCTCACCCCCCACCCTACCCCTTCCACCTGAGGCTCCCCCTGTTCTGGTGGGGCCAGAGCTGGCCCCCGTACCGGTAAGAGTTCAATTTTTCTTTCACCCCTGTTGTCAGCCAATCCTTAGTAACTAACTAAAGATGTATTAATAAAAGAAAAAAGTTACTGAATGGTTAAAGAATCATATACGTTACAAGAGATTGCTAAATCCTCAGATCGGAATTGTAACATTGATGGTGAATATTCTGGTTTGCACAACAGTCTCTCTGGAATCTTTTCAACAGGTCAGAATCCAAAGGCAGCTTATATGTAGAGTCTGTTAGAGTCATTCCATGGATTTTGCAGGGTATTCCAAGTAACTTCTTGGAAAATCTTAGTCCGACATCTTAAACTTTACCTCTTTAAAGGTCAGCATACTGGAGATGCAGAATCAGGCCAGAGATTTCTCTTTTGTAGCTGAAACAGGCTGTCAAGTGTTTTGAGCACAGCATGTGACCACAGCTCCTTTTTTGTCAGCACACACTGACCCATCCTTTGAAGTTAACATTCCAGTTCCTATGCATACACAGGTAATCTAGTTACACTGATTTATAGATGGGAACTGCCTGCCATTCATTATAACAGGGATAGATAAGCTGAAGACACTATAGGTAATATTATGAGTTTCCTGCAGTGTCTCACATCTTTGATCTTCAGATTAACTGGACACAGTCACATGCATAATATAAAGGCAATTAAGACAGGAAAGGGATTTAGAAGAAATTAAATTAGCTTGTCGATGCTAAAAGGAAGTAGGTAACCTCAGAAAAATACACTTAGTATCTACTCTGATTCTTATCAATACAAGTAAACAAGTTAGAGCAGGGGTCACAACCTTTGGCACCCAGCCACTCAGAGTAAAGCCACTGGTGGGCCGGGACAGTTTGTTTATCTGGAGCCACTGCAGGCATGGAGCCCTGCAGCTCCCACTGGCCATGGCTCACTTTTCCCGGCCAATTGGAGCTGTGGGAAGCAGTGGCTAGCATGTCCCTCATCCCGCACCCCTTTGGGGTGGCAAGAGCAGGTGGAAAACAGAAGGGGAAAAAAGGTTTTAGGAAACAAAGTTTCAGATTTCAGGTAAATATTTCCTGGAAAGACTAGCCTTTATCTACTTGATGAAACTGTGCTCTGGGGGAAGGGAGGAGTCGTCAAGGAAACAAGTTGCAGAATTAGTCCTTTGACTGTAATGTTATGGATTAATTATGTATTATGCTGTGGTGAAAATATTTTCAATACTTTACGAGCTCATGGCTCAGTTAACTATGAGCTCTTTAAAGAAAAAAGATTTTTATAGTTAGCTACAGATATTCGAGTTCACAAAACAGCTAACAGACAGTATGAAGGCAACCCCTTGAATTTGTAGCATAAGAACGGCCATACTGTGTCAGACCAAAGGTCCATCTAGCCCAGTATCCTGTCTTCCAACAGTGGCCAATGCCAGGTGCTTCAGAGGGAATGAACAGAACAAGTAATCAAGTGGTCCATCCTGTTGCCCATTCCCAGCTTCTGGTAAACAGACGCAAGGGACACCATTGCTGCCCATCCTGGCTAATAGTCATTGATGGACCTAGCCTTCATGAACTTATCTAGTTCTTTTTTGAACCCTGTTATAGTCTGCACCTTAACAACATCCTCTGACAAAGTTCCACAGGCTGACTGTGCATTTTGAGAAGAAATGCTTCCTTTTGTTTGTTTTAAACATGCTACCTATTAATTTCAGTTGCTGATCCTTAGTGTTTGTGTTATGAGGAGTAAATAACACTTCTTTATTTTCTCCACAGCAGTCATGATTTCATAGACCTCTATCATATCCCCCCTTAGTCATATAGACCTCTATCATATCCCCCTCTTTTCCAAGCTGAAAAGTCCCAGTCTTATTAATCTCTCCTCATATAGAAGCTGTACCATACCCCTAATCATTTTTGTTGCCATTTTCTGAACCTTTTCCAATTCCAATATATCTTTTTTGAGATGGGGCGACCAGATCTGCATGCACTATTCAAGATGTGGGTGTACCATGGATTTAAATAGAGGCAATATGATATTTTCTGTCTTATCATTCCCTTTCCTAATGATTCCCAACATTCTGTTAACTTTTTTGACTGCCGCTGCCCAGTGAGTGGATGTTTTAAGAGAACTATCCACAATGACTCCAAGATCTCTTTCTTGAGTGGTAACAGCTAATTTAGACCCCATCGTTTTATATGTATAGTTGGGATTGTGTTTTCCAATGTGCATTACTTTGCATTTAGCAGCCCTGAATTTCATCTGCCATTTTGTTTCCCAGTCACCCAGTTTTTTGAGATGCTTTGTAGCTCTTCACAGTCTGCTTTGGACTTAACTATCTTAAGTAGTTTTGTATCATCTGCAAATTTTGCCACCTGTTTACCCCTTTTGCCTCACTGTTTACCCCTTTTTCCAAATCATTTATGGATATATTGAACAGTACTGGTCCCAGTATAGACCCTTGGGGGGACACCCTATTTACCTCTCTCCATTCTGAAAACTGATCATATATTCCTACCCTTTGTTTCCTATCTTTTAACGAGTTACTGACCCATGAGAGGACTTTCCCTTTTATCTCCTGACAGCTTACTTTGCTTAAAGAGCCTTTAGTGAGGGACCTTGCAAAGGATTTCTGAAAATCTAAGTACACTATATCCACTGGATCCCCTTGGCCCACATACTTGTTGACCCCCCTCAAAGAATTCTAGGTTAATGGTGAGGCATGATTTCCCTTTACAAAAATTCAGAGATCACTCTGGATTTATGATCTCCAATCTATTAAGAAACATTAAAAAGAATACGTGGATGTGGTACAGTAGAATCATAGAATCATAGAATATCAGGGTTGGAAGGGACCCCAGAAGGTCATCTAGTCCAACCCCCTGCTCAAAGCAGGACCAAGTCCCAGTTAAATCATCCCAGCCAGGGCTTTGTCAAGCCTGACCTTAAAAACCTGTAAGGAAGGAGATTCTACCACCTCCCTAGGTAACGCATTCCAGTGTTTCACCACCCTCTCAGTGAAAAAGTTTTTCCTAATATCCAATCTAAACCTCCCCCATTGCAACTTGAGACCATTACTCCTCGTTCTGTCATCTGCTACCATTGAGAACAGTCTAGAGCCATCCTCTTTGGAACCCCCTTTCAGGTAGTTGAAAGCAGCTATCAAATCCCCCCTCATTCTTCTCTTCTGCAGACTAAACAATCCCAGCTCCCTCAGCCTCTCCTCATAAGTCATGTGCTCTAGACCCCTAATCATTTTTGTTGCCCTTCGCTGGACTCTCTCCAATTTATCCACATCCTTCTTGTAGTGTGGGGCCCAAAACTGGACACAGTACTCCAGATGAGGCCTCACCAGTGTCGAATAGAGGGGAACGATCACGTCCCTCGATCTGCTCGCTATGCCCCTACTTATACATCCCAAAATGCCATTGGCCTTCTTGGCAACAAGGGCACACTGCTGACTCATATCCAGCTTCTCGTCCACTGTCACCCCTAGGTCCTTTTCCGCAGAACTGCTGCCTAGCCATTCGGTCCCTAGTCTGTAGCGGTGCATTGGGTTCTTCCGTCCTAAGTGCAGGACCCTGCACTTATCCTTATTGAACCTCATCAGATTTCTTTTGGCCCAATCCTCCAATTTGTCTAGGTCCTTCTGTATCCTATCCCTCCCCTCCAGCGTATCTACCACTCCTCCCAGTTTAGTATCATCCGCAAATTTGCTGAGAGTGCAATCCACACCATCCTCCAGATCATTTATGAAGATATTGAACAAAACCGGCCCCAGGACCGACCCCTGGGGCACTCCACTTGACACCGGCTGCCAACTAGACATGGAGCCATTGATCACTACCCGTTGAGCCCGACAATCTAGCCAGCTTTCTACCCACCGTATAGTGCATTCATCCAGCCCATACTTCCTTAACTTGCTGACAAGAATGCTGTGGGAGACCGTGTCAAAAGCTTTGCTAAAGTCAAGAAACAATACATCCACTGCTTTCCCTTCATCCACAGAACCAGTAATCTCATCATAAAAGGCGATTAGATTAGTCAGGCATGACCTTCCCTTGGTGAATCCATGCTGACTGTTCCTGATCACTTTCCTCTCCTCTAAGTGCTTCAGGATTGATTCTTGAGTACACGTCAGAATTACACAGCCCCTGACTAATGACACTTAACAGACAATACAAGTTCATATTCAATTAAAAGAAATATTTAGAAACAATCCATTTAACTATGGCATCAAAGCCATACAACAAAACAAATGTAAATGCAGTACCACCAGCTCTAAAGTGGTAATATTACAATGCATTAAAAAAACAACCTGAAGATGTTTAGATAAAACCTAGATGAGACATAAATACCACAACACCATCCATAAATCATTGGTGTTATTTTGGCAGCTAACCACCCCATCTTGTACCTCCAAATAATAGGACTATAACTCATCTTAACAAGCAGTACCCACAATATGATCCTGGTCACCAGAGTAAATGAATCCTTCACTGTGGTCAGGAAGTCTGGTTTGAGCATTGGCCTGCTAAACCCAGTGTTGTGAGTTCAATCCCTGAGGGGGTCATTTAGGGATCTGGGGCAAAAATTGGGGATTGGCCCTGCTTTGAGCAGCGGGTTGGACTAGATGACATCCTGAGGTCCCTTCCAACCCTGATATTCTATACACAAAAGGTCAGACTAGACGATTTAATGGTTCAAATAGTAATGTTACTGTTGAGTTGGACTGATTCATGTTCTGGGGTCCTCATGAATGCCAAATGCCAAATTCTGGGGTCCTCATGAATGCCAGCTTCACAGCACCACAAACCACAAACACATTACAAAAATAGTCTTCTGTTTAAGACAAGCCAGAAACTCTCAGTAAATACACAGCATAGAAAAAAAACTTGGGACAGATCCTCAGCTGGTGAACTATGCTGATTTATACTAACTGAGGATCTGCATACTTGCATTCACCCATTATCTTGGATATTCATTTACTGGGCTTTTTTTAATTAGTCTCATTATCTTTTTAAGTTACAACATCATAAAAAAAGCACTTTTTCATTCCTGCGATGTTGTATAGCAATCGTTTCTATTACGGAATCTGAAGGCTACCGTATTTTATTTCTGTAGCTTAAAAGTAAGGCTTGCTGAAGAGGGATGGATGTCTCAGTAGCTTGGTAAAGGGACATTTCACCCACAAACTGCCAACCAACTCCAACACAGCAAAAGAAAATTGTTACCGCCTAACATTTAGTAATTTATGTGGATCTGAACTAAGGGTCTGACCCAGCACCTACTGAAGTCAATAGGAGCCTTTCCCTTCAGTGGGGTTTGGATCAGGCCCCCATTTCCACAACATTTAAAATTGCTACTCAGTATACCACTTATGGCCAAGTTTTAGTCCCCACTGCATGGCCTAAGGAAAAGGTTTCATAACACCCACAAAACTGCCATCATTAGGGCAATCTCAGCAGAGAGGCCAAGGACCCGATAGGCAAGGCCCCTGAACAGCCATCTTACTCATCAAGATCCTGCCTCCAGACAAGGGTTGAGGCTCACTGCCAGGACACTATGGCTCCCTGTGCCTGGTCTCTGGATAAACAGTGTATAGAAGTTGTCAAATTAGCACCTTTCATGAGAAGTAAACATGCCAAAAATATAAAGAAAATTTAAAAAAAGAAAAAAAAAAGCTGGGGGTGCTTGGTTGTTGGGGAGAAGCATCATATGAATCTAGTCCAAAAGCAGAAGGTAAATAAAGTTTAAAAAAAAAAAAAAAAAAAAAAACACAGAGCTTGGCTTCAGTAGAAGTGCCCCTTGACCTTGTCATGTCCTGTAATTTCCAGATATAATTTAGCTGAAATGCCAGAGAGAGTTGCTATGATAAACAGTATTTGAGAAAGTTTTCAAAACAAAACGACAGAAAAATATGCTGTTTTTCTTACAAAGACATTTGTGTGTGTTTATTTTGGAACAAAACAAGACAATATTTCCTCTAAGGATGAATCTCTGTCATCTCACTGCTTCCTCTATGTGGGAGGACACAGGAAAAGCCTTAGCCTATAAACATGATGGGTGTTGTCATCAGATGATTGGAGAGATGCAAAAGCTGTAATCCAGAAGACATTTGGAAAGATCCTTATTTTGAGTTTGACTGATGGCATAGTGACACCACGGTTAGGCAGCAGGTTTGCATAGGTCACTCACTAAGGACCTGATCCTGTGGAATTGAAGTCAATGGGCGTTTCATCATTGACTCCAAAGAAGCAGGAACAGAGACTAAGATAGGGATAATGTAAATATTGCAGCTATGACACCCTGGAATTCCCAGGAGCTAAGCCATTCCGAACCAGAGAACCACTATCATGGGCCAAGCTGTCATGCCTAATGATGAAAGCCAGAGTCAGGAACCAGGAGTCAGAGCTGAGGGTCAGAGCCAGAGTCAGGAAACAAGCAGGGCTGGAGTGGACTGGGGCAGAGCAGGAGTATGGCTAGGAACAAGGCAGGCACAGAGGTGATTGCAGCTACAGGCATAAATGTTGAGCAGCCACCAGCCTGGGCTGCTGGGCTTAAGAGCAGACCTGGTGATGCCTCTCAGGGAGTCTGGTTGATCAGGGTGTTTGGCTGTAGGTCAGCTAGCTGGTCTCAGGTTCAGCTGCAAGTCCCGATTCCAGACAGTGTCCTACTGGGTGATTTACAGAGAAGTTTCTCACTACTGCTTGCCCCCTGCCATGCTTCCTTTGCTTCCCTGTTCATTCAGAATCTCACTCTCTTGCCCTGTCCTAGCGCTACCCCTCCATCCTTCCTCCTCTCGCTCCACTTTTCTTGTCTACCCCTTCTTTTGCACTGACAGCTCTCTAGTACTCCCCATCCTGATTTCAATCCCAAGAAATCTGATAAAATCATAGTTAATTAGAATCATTTTGAAATAAATGTCTCCTTCCCTCCCCTTCCAACTCCCCACTCTCCCTCTATTGTCCTTCCTTACTTCCTGTACCTACCATGCACCTAGTGGTCCTTCTCTAACTCTCTACCCTAGTCTTTCCTCTTTCGCAGTGTTTTTGTCCCCAGCAAAACTCAACCTCTCCCCAATTCAACCCCAAGACTTCTTAAGTAAATTTTGGAAAAAAAATGCCAACCAAGACACCTGCATAGTTAACAAAGCCCTAAAGCCTCATGGTTTTATTTATTTAATCCTTGTTTTCAATGGTTTACTGTCTCCAGATGTCATGCCATCTCTATGTATGGGCTAGTCCTGAGGGTCTCACTCTTTTTCCTATGCCAGCTCTACACCACCTAGAGAATTCCCCAACACCTGTGAAATCCTGAGAAAGGAAGATCCACTAGTAGCATACATCAGTGGAACTTAATATTGTAAGATCTTTGGGGGAACGTAGCATGTCTTATTTGTCAGTAAAATGTAAATACAAACATAGCACAATAGAAATTATGAATAACAAACAAATAAGAATAAGAAATAAGTCATGTCAAAGAGGAAAACCTGTTCTGCAACCTGCCATAGAAGAGAGGTAGCCTTTAATGATCATGTTGTATAGAGGAAGCTGGGGAGTTACCTGTTTAACACAGAGCAAAGTCTGTCTGTCTTCCATTCAATCTCTTTTTGGAAGTTACAGTGATGTATGGCTCAATAGTTTTATATCGCAAACAGGAAGATACTTGATAGTTCTGTATTCTCCTTTGGCAACATCTGTATCATACCAATCAAATTTCTTGAACTGAAGTTAAGTGAAAAGGCACATGGCCACAGAGCTGTGTAGGGAGGGGCAGTCCCATATTGTGTCAGAGCTGGGTAGTTCACTGAATACCCAGTCTTTAGATAAACTGTGGACTGGAACCCTAAAGTGGGTCATGACCCCGTTTGAATGGGGTTGCCAGGGCTGTTGTTAAACCAGGGCTGAAGCCAAAGCCCAAGCCCCACCGCCCAGGGCTGAAGCCCTCAAGCTTCAGCGCTTCCCAAGGTGCAGGGGAGGAGGGGCTCAGGCTTTGGTCCCCTTTCCTGGGGTCTTGTAATAATTTTTATTGTCAGAAGGGGGTCGCGGTACAATGAAGTTTGAGAAACCCTGGATTAATGTATCAAACAGATGTAAATGTAATATTTTATACTTATTTCAGGTTTCTAAGTATTTTTCTTATGCATCTTCAGACATATTCCCTGTCTTCACACTCTTGGCCTATATTAAATGTCTACTTGTAATCTATCATCTCGGGAACGGAGAGAGTGTGAGGTTGGAGGTCAAGTGTTAAAGTCAACACATTGATTCTGTCTGACCACAAGGCAGCGCTTGCACATCTGAGGTGTGGGAGCTGCAGATCTGGCGATCCTGGTTACCCTAAAGCAATGCATTTGAGGTGTCTGGATTATCCTTACAGCTATATGCAAAAATATCAGGCGCAAGCTGAAGTTTGCATGTCTGCAACCTCCTTTGAACTGAAAAGGGAGGGTTATTTTTAACAGATGTACATAGTAGTTAGTTCTGCTTCAAAAAGAAACATGGAGAAGGACTAGTCGTGGCATCTAAACTAAAACACTCCCAAAACTATTATTAGCATCTGTCACGGTTCCTTCCCCACTCTGAACTCTAGCGTACAGATGTGGGGACCTGCATGAAAACCTCCTAAGCTTACTTTTACCAGCTTAGATTAAAACTTCCCCAAGGTACAAACTATTTTACCCTTTGCCCTTGGACTTCCACTGCCACCACCAAACGTTTATCTGGGTTTATTGGGAAAACGTTGTTCGGAAACATCTTTCCCCCCAAAATCCTCCCAACCCTTGCACCCCACTTCCTGGGGAAGGTTTGGTAAAAATCCTCACCAATTTGCATAGGTGACCACAGACCCAAACCCTTGGATCTGAGAACAATGAAAAAAGCATTCAGTTCTTGAAAAGAAACATTTTAATAGAAGAAACAGTAAAAAGAATCACCTCTGTAAAATCAGGATGGTAAATACCTTACAGGGTAATTAGATTCAAAACATAGAGAATCCCTCTAGGCAAAACCTTAAGTTACAAAAAGACACACAGACAGGAATATTCATTCTATTCAGCACAACTTAATTTCTCAGCCATTTAAAAAAATCATAATCTAACGCATCTCTAGCTAGATCACTTACTAAGTTCTAAGACTCCATTCCTGTTCTGTCCCCGGCAAAAGCATCACACAGACAGACCCTTTGTTTTTTTCCTCCCCCCAGCTTTTGAAAGTATCTTGTCTCCTCATTGGTCATTTTAGTCAGGTGCCAGCAAGGTTATCCTAGCTTCTTAACCCTTTACAGGTGAGAGGATTTTTCCTCTGGCCAGGAGGGATTTTAAAGGGGTTTACCCTTTCCTTATATTTATGATAGCATCTAAACTGAACATTCCAAGACTATTATTGCACACTATTTCCACCTAAGGTTATTCAAGGGGGAAGAACCCTTAAAAGTAGCTGAAGTCATTGTCAGCCATTATGAACAGCCTTTTGGGGAGTTTACCAAGGAGTGATAACTTTTCATATGATAGGTTTCAGAGTAACAGCCGTGTTAGTCTGTATTCACAAAAAGAAAAGGAGGACTTGTGGCACCTTAGAGACTAACCAATTCATTTGAGCATAAGCTTTCGTGAGCTACAGCTCACTTCATCAGATGCATACTGTGGAAAATTTCGTGAGCTATAGCTCACGAAAGCTTATGCTCAAATGAATTGGTTAGTCTCTAAGGTGCCACAAATCCTCCTTTTCTTTTTTCATATGATGGGGCATTTCTTTACATTTACCTGTGGGAGACACTGACATACAAAGCTTTCTAAATACTTAAACACAAATACATCACAGACTGCTTTGGCAGCCAGAGAGATGACAAACTGATTTCAGCAGAAAAAGAAACAAAAAAGGTAAAATGAAGAATTAAATACTTAGGATTTAAAATGTTTGCCACATAGATCATAATATCCTGCAGTACCATTACAGCTGCTGGGGTTTTTTCCCCATTCACTTCTTGCCAATATAAAATATAGACTGTTAGCAAATAGAGAGGAAATTCAGAAAAGTAAAGGATTTACTTCCTGTCTAATTTTTAAAAGGAAAGGAAGCAAATGGTGCTGGTGTTTAATCATGAGGGAAGTTGTGTTGAAACTTCAACGAAAACAGAGCTGAAAAGTGATCTTTGTGTGTTAGAAAAGGTCAATAGACCCTATAGACAATATTCTTAATCCCAGCACGGTTGCCAACTTTCTAACCACACAAAACCGAGCACCCTAACCCTGCCCCTTTCTCCAAGGCCCTGCCCTGCTCCTTCCCCCTGGCTCTGCCCCCAACTCACTCCATTCCCCCTCCCTCAGTGGCTCGCTCTCCCCCACCCTCTCACTTTCACTGGGCTGGGGCACAGGGTTCGGGTGTGGGAGGGAGTGAGGTCTCTAACTGGGGGTGTGGGCTCTGGAATGGGGCCAGAAATGAGGAGTTTATGGTACAGGAGGGGACTCCAGGCTGGGGCAGGAGATTGGGGTACAGTAGAGGGTGAGGGCTCCGGCTAGGGGTGGAGGCTATGGGTTGGGGCTGGGGATGAGGGGTTTGAGGTACAGAAGGGGCTCCAGGCTGCGGCAGAAGGGTTCAGGGTGTGGGAGGGGTTTCTGGGCTGGGACAGGGGGTTGGGGCGTGGGCTTACCTCCGTCGGCTCCTGGTCAGCAGCGCAGTGTGGCGGGGGGAGGGCGGTGCTAAGGCAGGCTTCCTGCCAGCTGGCAAGTCCAGCTCCTTGGCGGAGGTGTGCAGGTAGCTCTGCGCGCTGCTCTGGCCTGCAGGCACCACTCCCACAGCTCCCATTGGCTGTGATTCCTGGCCAATGGGAGTGCAGAGCGGGTGCTCTGGGCAGGGGCAGCGCTGAGCCCCGTGGCCCTCTCACCTAGGACCCAGACCTGCTGGCCGCTTCCGGGGTACAGCACATAGCCAGGACAGCTAGGGACTAGCCTGCCTTAGCTCCGCAGTACCAACGACCGAACTTTTAATGGCCCAATCAGTGGTGCTGACCAGAGCCGCCAGGGTCCCTTTTCGACCGGGTGTTCCGATTGAAAACCGGACACAGCTGGTCACCCTAAATCCCACCAACAGTGAATCATAACCAAAGAATAAACAAAGAGCATTGCATACCACCTGTTTTCAACGGTTATAACATAATATATAGCAGCATGTGTTCATGTACTGCCAATCCTACACTGAGCTTACACCTCTAGTCCAGCCAAGCTGCATTCTGTGCATGAATGGAGGCGGAAGTAATGGGAAATGTGACCTTAAGCCACTGTTACACCCTTCCTGTCCTAAAACCAGCCTCCAGCATAAGCCTGGAGGTGTTCTGATTTATAGTACACCCAGCTGCCCATAATCCCCAGGGGTCATTCTAGTAGCAGGGCATCAGCAAACCATAGGAATTCCTTTGGCCATGCCCCCTGCCCAGAGACCAAAAGCATGGCATAGGTGCCACTACAACTGCTCTATACCCACTGAGGCCAAAGGTAGAATCCCTGGGGTGGGGGCGGGAGGGGTTGGCCACTTTGCACTGCCAGAGCACTGCAAAACAGCCAGAGCAGGGCCTAAGATCTGCCCACCATGTTCAAACTAAGGAGGAACCTTGCCATGTTTTGCATATATAAGTGATTTTGATCCTATATATTACACTGCACATCAATAAAATGTTCTAGAAATATAGTCTTATGTATAAATATTCTTTCCAACACTATTTCAAAAACATGGGACTGTTCTCTTAGCACTCCTGCCCCACCCCTCCTCCCAATATTATAATTAATTATATTTATTAATAATAAATAATAAGCAGTACTCACCTACACTCACGTGGGGTGTTTCTTGCTGCTTTTTGCAGCACTCAGGAACTCCTGATCTTGTTGCACAGAGAAGAAAAAATAGGGGACGTCCCTTGTAATAAGGGACTGTTGGCAACCCTATGTATGAGGTATTCTAAAATGCTACTATTTTGCTTTTCTCTTGTTTTTTTTATGATTACATCATGAAACTAGTACCCCTAAAGAGCTGAAGAAGAGCTCTGAAGAAGAGCTCTATGGTTGGTCCAATAAAAGATATTACCTCACCCACCTTGTCCACCCCTCATTTCCCCTGCCTGCTATTTCTCTGATTAAGGTTATATCTACACTAGAGACCTTACAGCAGCACAGCTGAACTGATGCAGCTGCGTCACTGGAAGATCTCTTGGGTAGCTGCTCTATGCCAATGGGAGAGGGCTCTCCTGTCAACATAATTAAACAGACCCCTACTGGCAGTGCTATGTTGGTGGGAGAAGCTCTCTTGCTGACATAGCGCTGTGCACACTTACCACATATGCTGGCAAAACTTATATGGCTCAGGAGGGTGTTTTTTCCAGATCTTATCTACCATACCATTTTCTCACTAGAAGGGAAAACCTATAATGGCAGCAGGCCGTAAAAAGATACCCAGTTTGGAATATTTGAATGAAGTTCCTCTACCTGTGGGTAAGACAGGCATGCATGCAAAATGCAAACAGTGCAACAAAGAAATGCAAGGCCTGGTTGCCCTAATGAAACAACTTCATGAGAAGTGTGCCTTCTCAGGAGGAAGCTGCGTTGAAGATGATGAAAGGAACATGTCTAAACATGCAGGATCTTCAGGTTGGTAAACTTTTTTATTTCATGCTCTTTAAAGACTGCCTGTCTTCCTTCTGGACTATTCTTGAATCCTCGTGTTGGAGCAAAAAAAATATAGCTGTTACTCTGTGGTATTATCATTTTAGATGCAGTTGTGATAAAAAAAAATGCTGAAATAGGCAGATCTTCCTTTTACAATTTCACCTTTAAAGTAGTACTGAGTGTCAGGGAATGCAATGAGTAATACTAAATGAGCAGTATGGTAATAATAATTAAATAACTGAATTGACTTATTTAGTTTAGGAGACTCCATACAGGACTCAACATACAGGATTCTGAAGACTATCCACCTTCAAGATCACCATCATTTTCTATAGTTTCAGAATTATCTGCCAATGACAGTGTTTCAGTCACATCATATGTCACCTAGCCACAGTATATGTAGCAAAAAGAAAAAAAAAAATCATCCAGAAACAACCATAGATAAGTTTGTGATAAGAACCAGCAGATTACTAAAAGAGGCCCGCAGCGCTTCCCGCAGCTCCCATTGGCCAGCAACGGCAAACCATGGCCACTGGGAGCTGCAAGCGGCAGTACCGGCAGACGCTTAGGTAAACAAAGCATCTCACAGCCTGCCAGGGGTTTACCCTGAACAAGCTGTTAACCAAGTTTGGGAAACCCTGGTCTAGAGGGTAAAATTGTTAACCTGAGTCTCAATGGGTGGAGCAATGTCCACAATGATCCTGTTGTATGCGCTTGTGTGACAACAGAAGAAGGGAATGTCTTCCTTACAGAAACAATTTATACATCAAGAAATGCACACACAGCAGAATACTTACAAGAAGTAGCAGTAAAAGCTATAATAAACTGTGAAAAAAAATTCAAATGTCTAGTATGCAGCTTGGTCACAGACAATGCTGCAAATGTATCCAAGATGAGAAGAAATTATTTAGAAGAGAGTGAAGAGAGTCCCAAGCTAATAACATACGGTTGCAGTGCTCAAACGATGCAGCCAAAGACTTCAGTGTTCCAGAAATAAAGGCTAATGTTGTTGAAATTGCAAAATACTTCCATAACAACCACTTTGCAGAAGCTGCTCTGAAAAAAGTGGGAGGAACCAAGCTAACTCTCCCACAAGACGTGCGATGGAACTCAATAGTGGACTGTTTTGAGCACTATATCAAGAACTGGCCTAATCTGATGACAGTTTGTGAACAAAATTGTGAAAAAACAGATGGCGCTGTCACAGCCAAAGTTCTCAACATGGGGCTTAAGAGAAATGTTGAACACACGAGGAGTACCCTGAAGCCTATTTCTGTAGCCGTGAACAAAATGCAGGGAAATAACTGTTTTATTGCTGACACTGTTGAAATCTGGAAGGAACCGAGCGAGATCTTAAAAAGAGAAATATGCAATGACAGAGTTAAATTACAAGCATTAAAAAAAAACAAATGGGACGAGCACCATCTCCAGCTTATTTTCTTGCAAATATTCTCAATACTCGGTACCAGAGTCAAACCTTAACTGCTGAAGAAGAGGAGTTGGCTATGACATGGACATCAAGCAATCATCCCTCCATAATGCCAACTACAATAAACTTCAGAGCTAAGGGTGAACCATTCAAGAAATTTATGTTTGCGGATGATGTTTTAAAGAAAGTCACACCAGTGAACTGGTGGAAGTCACTTAATTACTTGGACTTAGAGACTCTTGAAGTGATAATATCATTTTTAACAGCATGAGCTTCTTCTGCCAGTGTAGAAAGAATATTTTCTTCCTTTTGGACTAATTCATTCCAAATTAAGAAATCGTTTGGGACCTGAAAAAGCAGGAAAGCTTGTTTTTCTTTTCCAGATTATGAACAAACAGGAAAATGAAGGTGAAGATGACAGTTAGCTGCAGAAGCCAATATTTTAAGTTTCCCATGTTGACCTGGCTGACAGTAGATTTAATTTTTTTTAGTATTTCATTTAACTATTTAACAATTTTAACAAAAACAAACCTGATTTTAAAAAACCTGAATGTTTAAATTCAAAAATTCATAGCTTGTTTTGTTAAAATATTATATGTTTGCTGTTGAAGAAAGAAATCCAGAATACATAACGTTGTTTTAGTTAAATAAAACAATTTAAATGTCTGGTGATGTTCTCCTCCTAATGCAGCATGGCAAGAAAATCCTCCAAATATTAATGATTAACCTGTTGAATTGGAGCTATTTATGAAGTCACTGGGAGGCAAACCTGTCTGCTTCATTTACCCTTGGTAAATGAAATAACCAAACCACCATTCATTTTCTGATATAGCTGTAAAACTAATCTGAAAAGTTTTCAAAATAAATCACTTTAAAAAATGTATAGTGTGTACCTTCTAAAAATGAAACCTACATCTATCTCTGAGTTGTGATGTATTAAGGTTATAACAACCAACAAGAATGCACTTTTATGTAGAAATCCATGATTAAAGCGAGTTTTCCTGACTTGTGATTTAAATCAAATCCACCCTGAATCTGTCCCAACTTGTTTTTAGCTCAGATACTCAGCTTCTTTCCCCAGACCTGAATAAGAGCTCTGTGTATCTCAAAAGCTTGAACTTTCCACCAACAGAAGCTGGTCCAAGAAAAATTTTACCTCACCTATTTTGCCTCTCTCAAAGAGTTTATAGTTAGGCTAATGACTCAGATGGTAAAACAGTGCTCTATGGCAAAACAGTCTTCTCTACATTAGCCATTTTTTTCCTAAAATTTCCCACCATTTCTAACATCAGTGCAGCTCCACTGTCAGTAAGAATTAAAAGAGTTTTAATATGGACAACACACAGGAGATTTTATCACGGTCATCTAGACAAATGGTGCATGAGAACACACTTCCACTTCTGGATTGTTCAACAACTAACTGTGACTATTATTTCAAGTATTTGCTACACATAGTTAGCTTTTCATGCTGTGTGACTGGTCATCTAAAACTATTGCTTATGCTTCTTAAATGGATGACTCAAATCCACCAGCAGTTTCTAAGATTGCTACATGAATTTCCAGCATAAAATTATCTACAGTAACTCCTCACTTAACATCACCCAGATTAACGTTGTTTCATTGTTATGTTGCTGATCAATTAGGGAACATGCTCATTTAAAAGTTGCGTAATGCTCCCTTATAATGTCATTTGGCAGCCGCCTGCTTTGTCCACTGCTTGCAGAAAGAGCAGCCCGTTGGAGCTAGCTGGTGGGGGTTTGGAACCAGGGTGGGCCAGAAGCCCCCCTATCAGCGCCTCACTCCCTTAAGTTCCCTGTGAGGCAGCCACCCAGCAGGCTATCAATTGCCAGGCAGTTCAGGTGTCCTTCCCCCCACTGCCATATGCTGCTCCTATCGTCTGCCTTGGAGCTGCTCCTGGGAGCCTCCTGCTTGCTGGGAGGGTAGGGGGGGCGGGGAGGGAAGAACGGTGCTAATGTCAGGGTGTCCCCCTCCCCTCCTGCCTTCCCCCCGCTCCTTTACCCAATCTCCACAGAGTGGGGGGCCGGGGAGGAGGAAGACAGGACAGGGCTCAGGACGTTTGCTGAGGGGCTCAGGGAGTGTGCTGGCAGCAGCTGCTATCTCAACTTGCTGATCTACTTAAAAAGGCAATGTACTTAGAGTGGGGTCAGCGTACTTAAAGGGGTAATGCATATCTCTCACACACACAGGTTATGTGTGTGTCTCTCTCTGTTTCTCTCTGCCATGCTGTCTCCCCTCCCCCCATTTGTGCTGCCTTGTAGAGTGTGAGGCTACATTAACAACGTGTTAACCCTTGAGGGCTCAGCCGAATGCTAGTTCATCATCTAGCAGCAAGGCATTGCCTGGGAAATATCCCACCCCCTTCAATCACCACCTCAACCAAGCCTCACAATCATCATTGCTATGTAAAGTATTAAATTGTTTGTTTAAAATGTATACTGTGTACATATAAAATATAGTCTTTTGTCTGGTGAAAAAAAAGTTTCCCTGGAACCTAACCCCCGCCTATTTATGTTAATTCTTGTGGGGAAATTGGATTTGCTGAACATTGTTTCACTTAAAGTAGCATTTTTCAGGAACGTAACTACAATATTAAGCGAGGAGTTACTGTAAATATGTATTTGCATTAATATTTGTGACATTTTGTCTGGCAGCTCATCTGAATGTTCACAGAGATTGGAAATGCCATTGAATTTTGCATTCTTTATTTGAACTAATGTTCACAAAAGTTACTTTGTAAGATTCACCCAGCCTATTTGGAACCATAATAATAATGTGTATGTAGTGCTTTATATGTTCAAAATGTTAAACACACTAACTTAGAACTAGCCTCATGTCCTAATTCATTATATCTAGCTAGGAAAGGCTCTGTAAAAATATGGAGAGAAGTCCTAGCCCCACTGAAGTTAATGCTAATACTCCCATTTAATTCACCCATATTGTTTATTTGGAGCACATACTGATGGCTAGTAGCCAGTCAACAGTAAAGTTTTGAAAAACCTGGAAGAATTTTGAGTCTGCTCCCACAACTATATTGTCATTCTCTGTAATTTTTACCTAATTCAGCAGATATCCAGCTTCCATGGTAAAAGAAACTGGAACAATTCACCCCTTGTGTGCTTCCACGGATGTCAGTAGAGTTACTCCAAGGAAGAATTTGACTCAGCAATAAATCAGAAGTAAGCCTTGCATGAACTAGATATTTATCTCTTTCAGACCTCATCTATATTAGAGAAGTTGCAGCAGTGTATCTAATTATAACCCCTAATGCAGGTATAGCAAAAACAAAATAGTTATATGGACCCCATTACTCTTGTTATCTGAGAGCCTCACAACACCCCTTTGAGGTAGAAAATGTCTATTGCCCCCATTTTACAGATAAGGAACTGAGACACAGTCGATAGGTCTATACAGAGTCAAAAAAAACAGTGGCACCAAGTCTCAGAGCCCAGGTCAGCTGACTTGGGCTCACAGGGCTCCAGCTGCAGGGCCAAAAATAGGCAAAACAGTGTAAATGTTCAGGCTTGGGCTGGAGCCTGGCGTCTGAGACCCTCCTACCTCACAGGGTATCAGAGCCCGGGCTCCAGCCCAAGCCTGAATATCTACACTGCAATTTTAAAGCCCTATGAGCCTGGGTCAACTGACCTGGGCTAGCAATCGCTGTGCCATGAATCTTTTATTGCAGTGAAGACATAATTTTCCCAGAGTCATACATGAAGGCTGTGGCAGAGCAAGAAACTGAACCCAGACTAATACCCTATCCAATGAACCAGTCAACTTTCTGAATATAAACAAAGCCTCAGCTCCAAGCAGTATCTTCAAATAAAGTTTCAACTTTGCATCAGCACTTGCCCTCTACCATCAGATATGCGGGATAGCTATTTCATTTGAGCAAGTAAAAACTGAAAAACAGAGTGCTACAAAAGGGTCATAACTTAGAGGAACAGTTAGCTTTCCTAGATTTTCCCTGCTCTGAAGGAGAAAGATTATTCCTTTTTAACTTCTTGAGTCTCCAACACCCAACTCCAATATCCACCACACACACACACACACACCTTCTTCTTATCCAAAGGTATAGAAATTGTACACCACACACATGATTTCTATAAGCTTAATGAGGAGCTAGAACAAATTCTATAGGCTGTGTTACATTCAAAGCCATCTTTGGAAAATGAGATTACCAGAAAAACAAAATCAAAAGTGACTGTGTTCTTAAAACTCCTAAAAGTTAAGATTTTCTCATTTTCATGAAATAGAGTGGGTAACACTGTATGTAGACATGCTGGGGGAATACAATAAAAAAAAAAGGAATCGGAAGACCCATTCAATTTGAAACTAGTACTTTTTATTTATTTAACAATTAAAATGAACACCTTTAAAACTCAAACATGAAATTGATGAAGCAGGAAAGTTGTAATGTTGCAAAAACAAAGACAAAAAAAATATTACATAATGTCCTTGTTCCCCCATATTGCTATTCACCTTGCTTGCAAAATAAAAGAATACTTCAGGAAGACCAGCAATATTTTTTAAACCGAGACCCCCCCAATAAGAGCACACAGAATTTCAAAATTCAGCATATCATGGAGTTTAAAATTGCTATTTCAGACTACCCATTAAACCTCCATTTGGTATCCCAGCATTAGTTACTCTGATCTTTTGTTTTGCCTACTTATTACTTTTCAGGGGCATCCTTTAGAAATTTTGTGGCGATCAACCACATTACTATTATTAATTATTATTATTATTATTATTATGTATTGTATTGAGGTAGCAGCTGAATACCCCACCGGAAAGCAAGGGTCCATTGTGCTAAGCACTGTACAAACCCATAGTATGAGTGTCCTTGCCCCAAAGAACTTAGTCAAAAAAAAAAAAAAAAAAAACACGACAAGACAGACAAAGGACAGGAGTGGAAACAGATTCTCAGAGGGGAAGTGACTTGCCTAAGATTCATAGACTTTAAAGTCAGAAGGGATCATTGTGACCTCCTGTACACTGCAGGCCACAGAACTTCATCCACTCCTGTAACAGACACCTAATCTCTGGCTGAGTTACTGAAGTCTTCAAATCATGGTTTAAAGACTTCAAGTTAGAATTCACTATTTACATTAGTTTAAATTTGCAAGTGACCCGTGACTCTTGCTGTAGAAGAAGGCGAAAAATCCCCAGGGTTTCAGCCAATCTGACCTGGGGGAAAATTCCTTCTCGACACCAAATATGGCAATCAGTTAGACTCTAAGCATGTGGGCAAGACCCATCAGGTATATACCTGGGAAAGAATTCTCTGTAGTAACTCAGAGCTCTCCCCATCTAGTATCCAGTCTCCAGCAATTGGGAATTTTTGCTCTTGGCATGTGGCCCATCAGCGACTGCCACATGCCATCGTAGGCAGTCCCATCGTACCATCACCTCCATAAACTTATTACGCTCAGTCTTAAAGCCCGTTAGGTTTTTTGCCCACACTGCTCCCCTTGGAAGGCTGTTCCAGAACTTCACTCCTCTGATGGTTAGAAACCTTCATCTAATTTCGTGCCTCCAGCTTTCACCCTGACCACACCACACGATCCATTGTCTACAGCTAAGCTCTGCGATACAACTGCATTTGCTCCAACCCCTCAGACAGAGACAAACACCTACAAGATCTCTATCAAGCATTTTTACAACTATAATACCCACCTGCAGAAGTGAAGAAACAGATTAATAGAGCCAGAAGAGTTCCCAGAAGTCACCTACTCCAGGACAGGCCTAACAAAGAAAATAACAGAACGCCACTAGCCGTCACCTTCAGCCCCCAACTAAAACCCCTCCAACGCATTATCAAGGATCTACAACCTATCCTGAAGGATGACCCAACACTCTCACAAATCTTGGGAGACAGGCCAGTCCTTGCCTACAGACAGCCCCCCAACCTGAAGCGAATACTCACCAGCAACCACATACCACACAACAGAACCACTAACCCAGGAACCTATCCTTGCAACAAAGCCTGTTGCCAACTGTGCCCACATATCTATTCAGGGGACACCATCATAGGGCCTAATCAAATCAGCCACACTATCAGAGGCTCGTTCACCTGCACATCTACCAATGTGATATATGCCATCATGTGCCAGCAATGCCCCTCTGCCATGTACATGGTCAAACTGGACAGTCTCTACGTAAAAGAATAAATGGACACAAATCAAATGTCAAGAATTATAACATTCATAAACCAGTCGGAGAACACTTCAATCTCTCTGGTCACGCGATTACAGACATGAAAGTTGCGATATTACAACAGAAAAACTTCCAATCCAGACTCCAGCGGGAGACTGCTGAATTGGAATTCATTTGCAAATTGGATACAATTAACTTAGGCTTGAATAGAGACTGGGAGTGGCTAAGTCATTATGCAAGGTAACCTATTTCCCCTTGTTTTTTCCTACCCCCCTCCCCAGACGTTCTTGTTAAACCCTGGATTTGTGCTGGAAATGGCCCATCTTGATTATCATACACATTGTAAGGAGAGTGATCACTTTACATAAGCTATTACCAGCAGGAGAGTGGGGTGGGGGGAGAGAAAACCTTTTGTAGTGATAATCACCCATTTTTTCATGGTTTGTGTGTATAAAAACGTCTTCTGTACTTTCCACAGTATGCATCCAATGAAGTGAGCTGTAGCTCACGAAAGCTTATGCTCAAATAAATTGGTTAGTCTCTAAAGGTGCCACAAGTACTCCTTTTCTTTTTGCAAATACAGACTAACACGGCTGTTACTCTGGAGCCTAAACTTGTTGATGGCCAGTTTATATCCATTTATTCTTGTGTCCATATTGGCGTTTAACTTAAATAACTCCTCTCCCTCCCTGGTATTTATCCCTCTGATGTATTTATAGAGCAATTGTATCTCCCCTCAGTCTTCTTTTTGTCAGGCTAAACAAGCCAAGTAATGCGAGTCTCCTCTCATAAGGTAGGTTTTCCATTCCTTGGATCACACAGGTCACCAGTGGCAGAGCCAAGAATAGAATCCAGGTCTCCTGAGTCCCAGCCCTGTCCTCTAAACATTGTATCACACTGCCTCTGGATTGCTTTTGTTGAATCTTCTAATCAGAGCTACTGGAGCAGAATTGATAATTATACCACATGGACATAATTCAAAGCCCACTGAAATCAATGGCAGTATTCCCAATGATTTCAGTAGACTTTTGGCTCAAACCCAATGTGACTCCTCTGTGACATTCTATACCTTGGGAGAGCATGCTGTAACCCCCATATTCCTCACTGTCATATCATCGTGCTCTTACGTATAAAGCATGCTTTGTAAGGTATCAGGGGAAAGGTTATGATCTGCTGAAAGTCATTTCTCTATCCATATATGTATATATCATTAATGCATTATGAGCATTGTTGTCACTAAATCATTCTGTAAATTGGGGGAATCAGACAGAAATTAGCTCCCCAGAGGCAACAGCAAGGAAAGTAACCAATGCCGGGGCGGGGTCTCAAACAACCATCAACAGCCATTGTCCAGCAAAGGAGCTACAATGCAATGACTCACCTGTATGAGGCCACACTAGGGGAATTGCTCAACCTTGCTTGGAGAGACTCAGTAATGCTCACCTGACTCTGAAGGGGGGAGGGGGGACGCGGAAAAGGGGGAACAAAGCCAAGAGGGAAGAAAGGACATGATAAAAGGGAGAGACATTTGCCATGCTCTCTCTCTCTTCCACTTACATCTACAGACACCACCACCACACGACTGAAGCACTGATCAAAGGGGAGACCTGGCTGAAGAGCAGCCAGCCTGTGGTGAGAGGTTTCAGAGTAGCAGCCGCGTCAGTCTGTATTCGTGAAAAGAAAAGGAGTACTTGTGGCACCTTAGAGACTAACCAATTTATTTGAGCATAAGCTTTCACAAGCATCCGATGAAGTGAGCTGTAGCTCACGAAAGCTTATGCTCAAATAAATTGGTTAGTCTCTAAGGTGCCACAAGTACTCCTTTTCTTCCTCTGGTGAGAAGCATCTAAGTTTGTAAGGACATTGAAAGTGTTAAGATCAGCTTAGAATGCATTTTGCTTTTATTTCATTTGACCAAATCTGACTTGTTATGCTTTGACTTAGAATCTAAGTGATTATATCTTTATAGTTAATAAGTTTGTTTATTCTACCTGAAGCAATGCATTTGGTTTGAAGCATGTCAGAGGCTCCCCTTGGGAGAACAAGCCTGGTACATATCAATTTCTTTGTTAAATTGAACTCATATATGCTTGCAGCATCCAGTGGGCATAACTGGACACTGCAAGACGGAGGTTCCCAGGGTTGTGTCTGGGACTGGAGATACTGGCTAGTATCATGCGGTTGCAAGTAGCTGGGAGCAGCTTACATGCCAGAGGCTGTGTGTGAACAGCCCAGGAGTGGGGGGTTCTCAGAGCAGAGCAGGGTACAGCTGGCTCCCAGAGTCAAGGATTGGAGTGACCTAGCAGATCACTGGTCCAGATAACACCAGAGGGGAACATCACATCCTCGCAATCGTGTTTTTTCTTACTTCTAAATTTTTAAGTACCAAGACACACTGTGTGGGTCGGTTTAAGGTGCAGGACTGGAAAAATCCATAGTTTGGACTTCGGTTTCCGTGTGATCTTCCTCCTTAGAGAGGCAAGGTCAGCGTTGCTTCCCCACAGAACTAGAACTCAGTCCAAAAATCTACCTAATCTCAGGTGCTCTGTGGGAGGCCAGGGACATTTCTTTGGAGCCCCTGTGCCTCTGCACTGCTTCCTGGCCCAAACAGTCCCAGTAACCTCCCATGTACACCTCCATTGGTTGTGACTCCCAGTGCATCCCCAATTGCAGTGGGGGAAAGAAAATAAATCAACCTGACAGCATAATCTTAATACTGGGTTATATATGTTTTTTCATGGGTTTCTAAAGGAAGACCTAGCAATCCCCAACTCCTTCCCTTCCCCATAGGGCTCTCATGGAGGGTCTTCTGTGTGATATTTATTTAATTTGATTTAAATAATTAAAAGATGCCTATACAAGATTCTAAGCAACCTAACACATTTGGTATTCCAACAAAACCCCAACAGCAACACACACACACCCTACCCCTCCTTTCCACCCTTCATCGTCCTGGGAAGCACACCCTTGGCCCTCTCCAAATTCCCCAGCAAACAGGTGTGTTTTGCAGCATGCCCAGAAGGTCACCAGATTTGAGCTACTTTGGACCATGGGGGGGAGAGAGCAAGTTCCTGAGTACCAGATCCTTCACAGAGAGCATGCTGCCACCTACTCTGTTTTAATGAGAGAGATCCAACTTTATTATCTATGCTGACTGGAGCTGTGGCAGTATGGTATCGGAAGAGAGACAACCCTTTAGGCTGGCAGGTTTTAGGACACGGAGATCAACAGGCAGCTAGTAAAGATCTTGGAAAGTTGATGCCATGTACTCCCAGCAAGACGCCCTTAGTAAGCAAGCTACCAGAGTCTGTACTAGCTTCAATTGCCAAATGGTTTTAAGATGCAGCCCCATGTAAAGCAATATTTTATTGCAAGAGTTTAATTCTGAGGTAACAATGGCAAGGTCGGCACCCTAAAAGAAAGCCTGCAGCTGCCTACCCAGACAAAGGTGGCAAAAAGCTGGCTGGGTTACTGCTGCAGTATGATCATCCAATAGTTGCGAGTGGTCTAGAGTCCACTAAGTTTCCAACCCTGCACACTAGTGGTAGATGAACTCCCTCAAAGAGGCTGTTATTATTTCTGCCATCTCTTCAATCGGTTTCCCTCAAAGCACCATTATCACTTAATTGTTGTCAGGATTGAGCCTCAGCCAGCTCACGCTCATCCATGCACCGATCTCTGGTAGACGCTGATTGAGGCACATCATCTGAGTTGGTGGAGACTGAGACATACAGTTGGGTGTCATCAGCAAACCGAAGACACAAACCTCATGTCTTCTTATTATCCTTTATGACAAAGTTCCTCCTCTGCCTTGGTGGGTCCTGCACTTATTGGTGGATTTGCTCGCCTCAGAGCTTCACAGCAGCCCTCAGTTTGGCCACTTTTGCTAGTGGCTCAAGCTTGCCGTTCACTCAGCTAACCTCATCACTGGCCAGCATGGGAAAAAGGAAGAAGAACAATCCCCGAAGTCTCTGCTGATCCACCGTGAGGGTCGGGGAACAGCCCGGAGACCTTCCCCTCTGGTGGAACCCACAGTCCAGGTCAACTCCTCCTGTGTCTGATCAGGAGTGGGAGGAACCCGGGCCAGCCCTCTACTCCGGGTTCCAGCCCAGGGCCCTGTGGACTGCAGCTGTCTAGAGTGCCTCCTGGAACAGCTGTGCGACAGCTACAACTCCCTGGGCTACTTCCCCATGGCCTCCTCCCAGCACCTTCTTTATCCTCACCACAGGATCTTCCTCCTGGTGTCTGATAATGCTTGTACTCCTCAGTCCTCCAGCAGTACGCCTTCTCACTCTCAGCTCCTAGTGCCTCTTGCTCCCAGCTCCTCACACATGCACCACAAACTGAAGTGAGGTCCTTTTTAAACTCAGGTGCCCTGATTAGCCAGCCTGCCCTAATTGATTCTAGCAGCTTCTTAATTAGCTCCAGGTGTCCTAATTAGCCTGCCTGCCTGAATTTGTTCCAGCAAGTTCCTTCTTGTTCTGGAACTGCCCGTTACCTTACCCAGGGAAAATGGACCTGCTTAATCTGGGACTAATATATCTGCCTTCTAACTCTCTCCTGTAGCCATCTGGCCTGACCCTGCCACACCTTATTAATGGCCCCACATACATGTTGTACAGGATTCAGGAGGAAGGGCAGCAGAATGGTACCCTGTAGCACACCACACTTGAGAGTTTTTTGGGAAGAGGAGCAATTGCCCACAATTACCTATGGAGATCTCTCTGAAAGAAAACAATGAAGCCACTGAAGAGAAGCCCCTATCTGGGTGTGCAGGCAAGTCAACAACAACTCATGATCAACGGTATCAAATGCAGGTGACAGATCAATAACCAGCGTGGAGACTTGATTCCTACCAGTGGGTGGGAAGGGGAACAATGCCACAGAAGTGTGTCTCTCCCCATTTTTTCCCCCTCCACCCTGATCCGAGTCCTCTGAGTCCATTAGTGGAGAGAATGATCTGGCCACCAGTCAACAACTTTTTCACTCTTTGGGCCAGATCTTCAACTAGAGAAAACTGACATACATCCATGGAAGTCAATAGAACATATCAATTCACACCAGCCAAGGATCTGGCCCTCTGTTTATGCTAAAGACCATTTCTGACTCAGGTTCATATGGATGGTCCATGTGCGATATTTTTCATCCAAAGCACAGAACTCCCCACATTTACACTCAATGAACCAAATACAGTCCCAGTGCAAGGAGGAGACTCCACACCACTTTTTGTTCTGCCCACAAACCTCCATCAGCCACTATACATTCCTGTGCGGAGTGCCTTTGCTAAATACTGTTCTGCAGCTTATAAGGGCTTGTGAAACCACCACCCTAACCCCACCCCCACAGGTAGAGCCCCCATACTCTGTTCCCCTTCACACAGAAGCTATGAAGTTCTTCTGTAATTTGGGTCTTGCACCCTTGTGACTGATGGCAAGCCACATGATGCCCTATATATGCACAACTTCCATTGACATCTGTGGGACTAACCTGTAGCTAGAGAGAGGAGAATGTAAATGAGCCCTGTTGCTTTCTGAAGAAGCGAAAACCTTAATGGAAGTGCTCTCTGATCATCAGCCCTGAATCAAATGCATTGTTCAGTATTTATAAAAATCCTAGCACAGCTGGGTATGAAACCATTGCACATATTGTTACATCTACAACAAGAAATATTCTCTCTAGAAGCACTGGAGAGATACAATCTCTCCATTATAGCCAAGTTTAAGGGAGAGACTTTCATTTCTAACCCCACTTTTAAGGGCCCTTTGGCTACAAATACTCATGCTTTTTCTCAGTCTACCATCACCCCAATTTTCTGGAAAGTTTTGTAAATTCTGTGTGACCATTCTGCGTTATCGGAGTGTCAGCAACAACAGCAAAAGTGAAGGGCAAGTCATATTTTTAAAGAGATTTAAAAAAAACCCACCTTTATTTGTGCTTGGATTACTCAAAAATTGCTTCATTTAAAATTTCAGACTCTCTGTGTATGTAGTCCTCAGTGAGGGATGAATACTATGACAAGTCTGAGGGAGAACACTGGTTGAGCAAATAGGGCTCCGATTTAGCGGAGCACTTAAGCACACCGTTACCTTCAAGCATGTTTAGGTCCATCCTTGTTCAGCAAAGCTCTTAAGCATAGAACTGGGAGGGAAAGTTTTCCCATTCCATGAAAAATTTTGAGATATCAAAAATGTTCCCTTCAGCATTAGGACAGAACAGAAACATTATGAAATGTTTCTATGAAAAAAACAAAAATAGATAATACAATAGCCAGTATCACACAAGTTAGACACCTGATTGACAGCAGGGTCTTTGTCTTGGTCTCCCATATCCTAGGTGAATGTCATAACCACTGGAGTACACAGTCAGTGTCTCGTTCTCTGGGACTATTTAATTATTAATGCAAAGTGGAATAGATTGAACAGGAGTCAGGACAGAGTGAGAGGACACCCACACCCCTCAACATATGTGACAGGCTGGTGGTTAGGATGTGCACGCTGGATGTGGGAGAGTTAGGTTCAAGTCCCTGCTTCAAATCAGGTGCCTTGAAAAAGTGAGCCAAGTTTTCACCATCAGCCCTTTCCAGCAAGCACCAAGCAATTTTGGGGCTGTGCTGACCCTATATAGCAGGGGTGGGCAAACTACGGCCCGGGGGCCAAAGCCGGCTCTCCAGATGTTTTAATCGGGTCCTCGAGCTCCCACCAGGGAGTGGAGTCGGGGGCTTGCCCCACGCTGCGCGGCTCCCGGAAGCAGCAGCATGTCCCCCCTCCAGCTCCTACGCATAGGGGTAGTCAGTGGGCTCTGCATGCTACCCCCGCACCAAGCGCCGCCCCCACAGTTCCCATTGCTGGGACATGCTGCTGCTGTTTCTGGGAGCTACTTGAGGTAAGTGCCCCCCCGCCGAAAGCCTGCACCCTGACCCCCTGCCCCACCCGTGATCCCCCTCCCACCCGCCAAACCCCTCGGTCCCAGCCCAGAGCACCCTCCTGCACCTCCAACCCCTCATCCTCAGCTCCACCCCAGAGCCTGCACCCCCAGCCCGGAGCCCCCTCCCGCACCCAGAACTCCTCATTTCTGGCCCCACCCCACAGCCCACACCCCCAGGTGGAGCCTTCACCCCCTCCCACACCCCAAACCCCAATTTCGTGAGCATTCATGGCCCGCCATGTAATTTCCATACTCAGATGTGGCCCTTGGGCCAAAAAGTTTGCCCACCCCTGTTCTATAGCTAAGTATAACATATAGAGTATGGCTGTAACCACCTTCCAACACCACACCTCCTTCCCCCCTCCATCACACACACACAGAAGGCTTTTCACCAGTGGGGCTGCCGGTCAATTCTACAGCAGAAAAATCTGCCAAAAACTCTGGGGTGAATTTAGCATGTAATATAATTACACTACCTACAACAAGACTAAAAGAGACTCACAAGTGATTATGTACAGTTCACACTTACAGCTAACAGCTAAAGATTTTTAAAGGCAATTGTGAGGTGGTGCACAGTTCATTTGAAAGTGTAAGAAGTGTTTGTGTGTTAGCCCTAATTATCAAACAGGTTGCAAGTTCATATATATATTTGAAAAGATACCTCAAAGCTGTAGACTTTACTATACTGTACTTAAAAATTACTGCTTATGCACACACAAGCAAAAGCAATATTTTGTATTTCTATAGTGTCTTCCTCCCAAGAATGCCAAAGCTCTTTATATACATTAATCATTTTAGGCTCATAACGTCCCTGTGAAGTATGAACATTATCATCTTCATTGTACAGATGGCAACAATGAGAACAGAGGAGATGCAGCTGTACTAGGAAACTGACCCATTACTAACAACCACTGTCAGCAATGGGTCTCCCTGAAACAGAACTGAAAATGGTTTCAAGAGACACCATAAACTTCTAATTGACATAACTTTAAAAATTAATGTAAAGTAGTTTCTGGTACTGCACCTGTCCTTCTGGTCCACTACAAATTTTTCAGTCACATTTTTGTCTATTTTCTTCTCCCAGGTTGCAGTGCCAAATACCCACAACAGGGAAAAAACAACCATTGATTTCAAAGAGAGGAAGCAGTGAAAATGAGTGCTATTAAATGCAGAAAGTAAACTAGATGGTGAAAAAAAGAATCCCCGCTCCTCTAATCTCTTTCAGATAGGATATTACTTATAAACGTAGAAGATAAAATACTTTCTGACAGAACTGTGGAACACTCTCTCTGAGCTGCTAATCGAGGCAGGATGAAAGTGTTTTCAGCGCTACCACTCAGAGAATTCAAGAGTCGGTAGTGCTAAAAACTGTTCTGTGCCTCCCTAACAATTAAACCATTTACAGAACAGGATGACCCACCGCAGACAACCATGGTAAAAAATGGAGTACTAGTGGCACCTTAGAGACTAACCAATTTATTTGAGCATAAGCTTTCGTGAGCTACAGCTCACTTCATCCGATGAAAGCTTATGCTCAAATAAATTGGTTAGTCTCTAAGGTGCCACAAGTCCTCCTTTTTTTTTTTTTGCGAATACAGACTAACACAGCTGCTACTCTGAAACCTGCCATGGTAAAAAATGGGTCAATTTCCTGGTTGGCCCTGGAGAGCTGTGACTGGCTCGCCTACAGCCAGGCAATGAGCAGAGTAATGAGTGGAACGCCAGTGCATGGCTCACTCTCCTGTTCTCCGACTACAAGGATCTCAGCGTGTCACAGAAGGTATTTTTTTAAATGCCCTGTTGAAGCACACGGCAAAGCCCTTGGCACAGGATGTTTTTAAATCCAGAGTTAAATTAATGCAAGATAAAGTGAGGCACTTGGCATTTCTGCCTGGGTATATCTCACATACCCACACTGGCTACATCAGCCACGCACGTTAAAGCGCCACCTCGTTAGGCTTTATTTAATGTTATGGTACAATTGCTAGTTCCTCACACTCCCTCTTAAGGGGAAAAAAAAGTGCAGAGCCAAAGACAGAGGAGCGGAGGTTGCTCCGCAGCAGGCTTTTTCATTCCTCTGCAGCATTTCAGCACTCACGCGGGTGCCTTTGGAACCAGTCAACCGGGCTGCCCTGCTCCTTAGGGCCAGCGGAGCAGGGCAGCCCCAGGGAGCTGGGGACCACTGTTCTCTCTAAGCTGTGCACCTGTGTGTGCGCACACAGATCCGAAACCCCGGGCACAGGGCGGAACACCGCGCGCACAAAAGTGTGCATACAAGCACAACAATTTGCACAGAAGAAATTTTTTTGCCCACGCGGCCTGTCAAAATTTTGCACAGAAGACATTTTTTGCGCACATGGCCTGTCACAAATTAGAGGGAACACTGCTGGGGACTAAGGTCCTGCCGGTGGCTATTCATGGCCCCCTCTGCAGAGCAGCTGGACCCGGCCCTAGAGGCACCTGGCCCTGAGCCCCTAGCACCTCGCTCGCCTCTTACCAGGGAGAGCACTGTATAGGTGTTGGGGTTCTTGCTTTTGCCTCTAGGCGCTGCTTTCTCCGGCTCCTGGGCGAGCTCCATGGCTGGGATCATGGGCGCCGCCGCCGCCTGCTCCGCTCCGTGGCTGAGGCTGCGCTGCCCGGGCAGGCTCCCCGTGACGTTCCCGTCTCCCTCCATGGTCCCCGCGCCTCTAGCCTGCGGCGCTGTCTCCGGCCGCCGCTATTAATAGGGTGACAGAGCAGCCCCGGGCCCGGCGGCCCCGCCTCCCTGCTGGCCAGGCGCACGCCTGGCGCCTTCCCCCGCGGCTCAGGGCTGGAGCGGGAGCGCGGGGAGAAGCCAGTGCAGCTTCCTGGCCCGCGGCTGTCCTGCATTGTGGGTGGTGGTGTGAGGCGGCGCTTCCCTCCGCGCCTCTTTACGCGGCCCCGCTTTTTGCTCGCCTCTCCCCGCGCCCTTCCGACCCCCAGCCCCCGTCCCAAATGGCTAAACGCGTCGCGCCTGCTGGGGGTCAGATAACGTGGCTCCCAATAGACGCGGGAGGAAGAGGAGGGGAGCTGGGGGTGGCTGGCAGGGAGAGCCACGCTGCTTTCCTTTGCGCCTAGAACAGCCTTTCCCTCTGGCGTGCCCAGGCTTCCCCCGCAGCCCCTGCCCCCCAGCTCTGAGCACAGTGAAGCAGAGACATGGGGGGGGGGTGGCTTCAGTCAAGCTGAAGAGGATGGGAACTGCTCCTCCTGCCTTTACTGGTAAAGGGACCCCTGCCACAGGGTTAACTCTTTACTCCCTGGGTTCAGTCCCAGCAGGAGGCCAGGAAGGTTTTCAGTGCCAGTCTTGTCTCGTGGTCTGGCTTTGGAAGCTGGTCTTGCTTTGCTCTCAGCTGCAGCACCACCCTCCACAGGAGCTCCTCTACTGGGATATTTTCTAACAACAGTTCCCTACAGTGCCAATAAAGGGAGCGTACTAGCTCGAGATACTGCTTTAGTGCAGAGGTTTTCAAGCTGCAGGGTGTCCACTCCAAGGGGGGCCTGGAATAACATGTGCGGGGGGGCGAGCAGCAACACTGGTGCCTTATGCCAGCCCCGCATGGCAGGGCCTGTGCTAGCCCCCAGGGGGGGTAGGGAAGGAGTGCCACTTCCACCCCCAACTCACCTCAGTGGGCAACCTAGAGCTGGAACTAGGCGTGCGGAAGCACCCCCTGGCTTGAAGTGGTTTCCATCATGTACAGGGTTTACAGTTTTGTTCAATGGCTTTCAGCACCCCCACCGTACAAATTGTTCCAACACCACTGATTCAGTGTCAGCATCTGCCGTGGCCATGCTAATTTCCGCTCCCGGACATCTGCATGCCCAGTACTGGCTCTACCCCCAGAGACCTTTGCATGCACCTTCCCCCACCCTGAAAACCCAGAGATCATTGACAGGTAGTCAATGTAGAAGCAGCGTGCTGCAAACTTTGGGTGTGCCATTTGTGAGTATCTGTGTATATGAAACTTACAGGTATAGGTAATCAAATTGTGTTAGGGTCTCTGTTAGGGTTATGAGTGGGCTATCAAGCATACTTTGTATGTGTCTATTTTTATCTGCGGGGGCACACACAACCAAAAATTGTAACTCAAAGAGGGGGGCTCAGCTCAAGAAGTTTGCAAACTGCTTCTTTAGTGCATGTGTTTTCCACTGTCTGTTGTTTAGCTTCTTTTCCATTTCTTGGCAATACTGGGTGAGGTTGTCTAATTAAGTGTTTAAAACCAGGAAGATATTCAACAATAGCATAGGGCAGCTTTACCGTAAATCAGGCCGCTCTTGACTTTAGTATTTAGTTGTATCATATTTTCTTGTTTGGCTAGATAGACACATTCACACTACATAAAATGGTTAATGCATACTAGGGTTACGCATTTTAGAAATGTGATTGCTAAAAGCATGGCAATCACCAGATAGGATTTAGGACTGAAGCCAATCACAACCCACGCACCCTATGAGGTACACACCATTACATCCAGATGCGCTCACATATGTTCATCATTTGCTCAACAAACTCCCTTTAAAGCCCACTAATGTTACACACATCCAACTCTCCACTGTCACACTGTATTGAACAATCTTAATTCTGACCTCAGCAAGATTAATATAATTTAAATGACACTTTCACTGTATCATTACCTAAAAATTCCTATTTCTTTTCCCTTCCCTCTCCATTTCTAGCACCATTTCTGCCTGTATTCCTTCCCCCCTCCATTTTTCCACATTGTACACAGTTCCCACTTATAGAAAGATTCAAGGTCAAAAGGGGCCATTAGATCCCCTAGTGTTTGACTTGCATAATACAGGCCAGTGACTCTCATCCTTATATCCCTGCCAGAACACTTTCTAATTCCCTGCATTCCCCTACCCCTCACCAGCCTCCTGGCAAAATACTAAGGGTGACTAGTGGCAGCCCTAGTGTTATAACAATAAAATAAAAACCAACAGGATCTTATTAAAGGGGAAAAGGCAAATGCCACATTTATTGTGAATAGAGAAAGAATCATAGTAAGCAGTTAGTTATAGCTATAACATTCCATTCAATTTCATATTTATTCACATATTCATTCATTCATACACACACACACACACACACACACACAGGTTCTGCAAGGTTGTTATCATAGTTACCAGCCTTAGAGTTGCTTGTTCCAAGCCACTGGCCAGGTGGCCTGGACACGAGGAGGGAGGAGGGCCTTGTCAGATGCTCATCTGATGCTCCTGGAAGTTGGTTTGCAGAATCAGACCCCAAAGTTCTCACTTTCTAGAGTCCATTTTTATAGGAATTTATTCCTATACCAGTCTATGGGAATAGCTTCATCATGCTGTTGCTGAATCAACACACACATTCCTGACAGCTCCCTGCTGCCAAATGTTGTCTTGTTCTTCGGTTCTCCCATCTTTGAGGCTGTTGGGTGGATTCCAGTCTGCCCTCCGGGGGTCCTCTGGTTATTTCCACTTGATGCCTTCTTCAGCCGATGGACACTGGATTCTTAGGCTGGCACCTCCCTGATCGTTCAATTATTATCCACACCAAGCATCCGTCCACATACATCCTCTATCTCTATTTTAATCACAGTTGTTAACAAAGCGAGATAATTACAACAAAAGGGCGGGGAGTCTCTATGTGCTGTTTCTGTTGTTACAAAGTATTGCTTTGAGAACAGACTCTGTCTTAGGATGTACTAACACAATTAGCAGCCAAAAACCAAGAGACCTCCCTCTTAATTAGTAACACCCTGGAATTTAAACTATGGGAAAATCAAACTCATTTGTGATTTTAATACAGAACTTCAATATGATCCAACACTAGTCTAATGATTCTACTATGAATCAATAGAAAGGAGGTCTCTCACTTGTGATCCATGGAAGGTTCTATAGAGAGAAGTTGTTTGCCTGTTCCATGTCCTTGCTGTGTTCCACTGTCCATTATGCAGCTTTGTTGTACAGCAAAGCTTTTTGGGAAGATGTACTGACTTAGTTTAGCAAGGTCTTACCCCTTCCCAGGCCCGTCTTACTCACCGTAGGCTCGATTCTGTGCCTATTTCAGTGAAGAATTGCGAAAGGGGGAATATTGGTAAAAAACCTGAGTTATTGTAAATATTGGTGTGCACACCGCCAGCTCTATTGAGCTAGGCATTTCTATTAGGTTAACCGGACCTGCTGGCCTCCGGGAAGGTAGCAGGGGACAAACGCATAGATTAAGCTATGATTTCAGAATCTAGGCTGTGTCACTTGCTAAGTAATACCAGGAGTGACAAAGAGATTGAAATATCCATGTTAAAATGTTTAAAAGAAAACAGGGTAAGCCAGTACCAGAGGGAGGAATGGAGTCAGAAGGAACTCCAACCTCATCTTTTGTTTAAAAAAAAAAAAATTACACCTTTTAAACAAATCCTTCAAAAATTTGGGCACAGTCCTTGGACTAAACAAGCCCTAGCTGATGTCTGCACAGTTTCGGACCTGGAGGATAGATTGGCTCAGTGTATCCTCGTATACAAACCTTCTAGTGCTGCCAAAAGAGATGCAGCAGCAATTTGGTTGTTGTGGGAGGCATGTAAGGATTCTTACCTCCGCTTGTCCTCATCTAAAGAGAAAAAGGCACAAATGGAAAAGGGAGCAGACAATTGGAAGGTGCTGGCTACAAATACCCAAAGCCAGCTGAAAATAGTGAAAGAGGCACTCCAGGAATACAAAAAGAGTGAAAAAGTTAACTCTGCAGAGGCTGGAGGGACGCAGGTAAAGGGGGAGAAGGTCCTATGTACGGCACCCCCAGGCATAATTACAAAGAGAAAAGAGAGTAAAAAAAAAGTTAACTCTGCAGAGGTTGAAGGGAATTAAGCAGCTAAACTTTGTGAAAATGTTAAAAAGGAAATGTGTTAGAGAAAGAGCATTCCTGGTTTCTTTGCAACCATTCTGAAGGAAAAATGGGCCCTTTTCCAAAGGAATGTCTGTAAATTAGCCAGGCAAAAATAAACTATCTGATTAAAATCATTTGACTGGACAATTTAGTCAAATTTGCTAAAAGAACATAAGCGGGTTCTATTGGAACTTAGCTGCCTCAAATATATAAAGGGAATGTAAGATGTAAAAAAAAAAAAAAAAAACAGCGTGGAAGGGATGTTAAGGAAAAGAAAATGTGTATGTATGTATCTATCTGTGTGTGTGTAAATATGTAAAGTTCTAAGGACCAATTGGTTTTGTTTTTGTTTTAAATAATGCCACTAAAAATTCATTTGACTTTTTAATTCAAAGTTGCAAAACTGACAGACCTTTTTGCTAGACACAGGTAATTAGTGTTGTTTGGCTTTCGGATTTGGCATTTAACCCTTAAAAGGTAACTCAATGCTTTACAAAATTTAAAATGTTTTTAAGTTGTGGCTGCAGCAGGGCAGTCAAAATCAGGAGAATAGAAAAAAAAATTTTGGATTCTTTTTGTTTGGTTGGTTGGTTTTTGTTTGTTTTTGTAACAAAATAGAAGATGAGAGCTGTAGTAAAAAAATAAATAAATAAGAAATTAAAAAAAGACTGTGCCCCTCTGAAGCAACAGCAGGGATGAGGTGCACAAAACAAAAAGAAGCAATGTTAGAAACACTGAGCCTTAAAATGGCTCTGAGTAATCAGACTGTCACTTTGATAAAGGTACATGAAAACTCTGTAAGCAAAAAAAGAAATAGTTACACCTTATGTAAAAATTGATATGGATAATGTTATAGAAGTTAAACTATGGAAGGAATGTGCATTTGCCCCAGAACATGTATATTGTAGAAGGGGCAAAAGAAATGCAAACATATCATGCTACTTAATGCTATTAGGGTTTCAAAGGGAGCCACAATAGGTAGGGTTTTCTTTTTCAGATTGCTGTGTGTTTTGGAAGCAGAAGTTAAAAGTAATCAAAACTCTGGTGAAAGTTGATTGTGTCCCTTTTAAGATAGTCTCTGAGCTGCTGATGGCTTTAAATCCAAAAGCAGGAAGCGTCTGTGAAAATGCAAATTACCTAAATGATAAATTTCAGAGTAACAGCCGTGTTAGTCTGTATTCGCAAAAAGAAAAGGAGTACTTGTGGCACCTTAGAGACTAACCAATTTATTTGAGCATGAGCTTTCGTGAGCTACAGCTCACTTCATCGGATGCAACGATGTAGCTCACGAAAGCACATGCTCAAATAAATTGGTTAGTCTCTAAAGTGCCACAAGTACTCCTTTTCTTTTTGCTAAATGATAAAGGAAGGAAAGAACTAGCAGCACAAAGGAGCTGCAGATAAAGGACACACCTGGTCAGCAAACAAATTGTCTAAATAAAAGGCATGGGATAACAAGATAATTTTAATAAATTTAATGATAATAAGTACCCCTGTAACAACGTATAGTGTGTATGATTTTTGAAAAAACCCTTTAAGGTTGTATGGTAATGATGCTTCTCAGCTATTACCTGTAAATAAACTTAAAGCTTAACACAGCAGGAAAACCATTATAAACTTGGTCCGCTGTATAAGAAGGGAAACTGAGGTACTCCACCTCAGGGATTTAATGTCTAAACAGTGGGATAATTTCCCCATAACCCTTAAAAGATAGAAGCCATTGAAACCTGGCCTGCCTATAGAACAAAAACAGGAAAATGTGGGGGCAATTCCTCCGTTTTGCCTACAATCAGCAAGGGTATTTGTAAAAGAAATATTTTAAGCAATAATCTGCCACCCCAAAAGGGGTAGAAACATGTTCTTTTTGTCTTTCAGAAAATCAGGAAAAGCTGATGCCAGCTGAAGAGCAACCCAATACCATGAACCTACTGTCACAATAGAAATTGTGTTTTGTGTTCTATGTTTTGTCTTGTGTTTTGTCTTGTTGCTAGCACTGTTGTGTGTTTAAAAAAAAAAATACTGAAGACCTGCAGGTACTTAAAAATAAATTAAGCTCTCTGTCCCAGCTACAGGACAGCCTGATACAAAAACAAGTACATGCCAATGTAGACTTGGTCCAAATTGGTCTGGGTAACCTAAAAGGCCAATGGAATCTTTGGTAATGGCTTAATACTACCACATGGCTTATCCATAAGAAAAAAAATAATTTAGAAATAGGAAACTACACAGCCATAGCTATGAGATGCACTGAAATGCAGATACTTGCAGTAGCTACTTTGGAAGACAAAATGTTCTGGGTCATATTGGGAAATATTAAGGGTTTGATGCATTTGTTAAAACAAAGAGATCATTGTTTGATACTTATCAATACGAATGGATGCAATACATTTCCAGTATTGTAAAAACAGACTTGTTAATGGGAGAAATTGTTGTCAAAATTGCACACCAATGTCCCTAGGGGCAAAGGTATTGAAGGTTAACCCACTCCCCATATTACACATGGGATCCTTCTGGCTACACTGGACCTCAAGCCAGTGTGCTGGGGAGGGAGGGAAGCTATTGGACACTAGAGGTTGTACCGAATGGACTCCTCAAAAGTGGGTGTGCCTCACCTTGCCTGTTGCCCCAGAACCTTGTAGTAAAGATACATCACTAGGATCATGTATGTGGCATGAATTGGAATCACAAACTCAAATTGCCTCACAGTACCTTCTCTTGAATAGGCTACATAGAAAGTGACACTGACAATTATAAATCTTAGTGTCAAAGGGGGATTATGTTGGATCATATTAAAGAAGTTCTGTATTAAAATCACAAATGAGTTTGATTCCCCAGAGTTTAAATTTCAGGGTATTACTAATTAAGAGGTCTCTTGGTTTTTGGTACTGTTTCTCTCCCTCTGTGTGTGAAACTTGCAAGCTGCTAATTGCGTTACTACATTCTAAGACAGAGTCTGTTCTCAAAGCAGTTCACACAGAGAGAGACTCAAAGCAATACTCTGTAACAACAGAAACAGCACCCAGGGACTCCCTGCCCTTTTGTTGTATTAACAATTGTGATTAAAATAGAGATAGAGGATGTATGTGGATGGATGGTTGGTGTGGATAATAACTGAATGATCAGGGAGGTGCCAGCCTAAGAATCCAGTGTCCATCGGCTGAAGAAGGCGTCAAGAGGAAATAACCAGAGGACCCCCGGAGGGCAGACTGGAATCCACCCAACAGCCTCAAGAATGGGAGAACCAAAGAACAAGATAACATCTAGCAGCACGGAGCCATCAGGAATGTGCTATCTGCTGATTCATTCAGCAACAGCATGATGAAGCAATTCCCATAGACTGGCATAGGAAGAAATTCCTATAAAAATAGACTCTAGAAAGTGAGAACTTTGGGGTCTGATTCTGCAAACCAACTTCCAGGAGCATCAGATGAGCATCTGACAAGGCCCTGGTCAGTGGCTTGGCATGAGCAACTCTAAGGCTGGTAACTATGATAACAACCTTGCAGAACCTGTGTGTGTGTGTGTGTGTGCGTGAATAAATATGAAATTGAATGGAATGTTATAGCTATAACTAACTGCTTACTATGATTTTTTTCTGTATTCACAATAAATGTGGTATTTTGCCTTTTTCCCTTTAATAAGATCCTGCTGGTTTTTATTTTATTGGTATAACACCACCAAGCTAAGAGATTTGAGACATTGTAACAACCCATTGGTTTTCCATAGAGGTTCTCTGGTTGTTTAACAGGGCCTTAGTTTTATTCTCTAAAACACCAGATTATTTTTAGACCACCACCAAAAAAAAATCAAAATTTCAAAGCCCATCTCTTGTTTTCAAATGTTTTACTGATCCTCAAGGAGAACATGGGTTTAACAGTAACTTGCCTGATGATATAATCTCTGTCAGAGCCTTTGGCTATAATTGGAAATTAGCAAAGTCTGGACTGATTTCAGCCTTTCCACTGGACTGGGCAGGTGCAAGTCAATAAAGGCTCTGTGCCTATTGCTACTGTTTGATTATTTGCACTGATAATACCAAACTGTTGCAAAGGACACAGTCAGTCAGTAGCACTGACCTATATTTTAGCAACACGGAACACCGGTTTTGCAAGTTTTCATTTTCCTAAAGTATATAGAAATATTGTTTGCCTCTCAATTAATCCTGAAATACAGTTAGGTGCCTTTGAACGGTTATGGCTGAAATACTGCAGTAACAGCATTGTGTTGGCTGCTGTTACAGCAGATACCAGTTATGACATGAGAAGACAAACATGGGAAACATCTGAGAGACTTTAATCTTACCCAGGGAGATTTTTACTGAAACAAAATATGCTGGTGTCAAAAGTCAGTTTATCATTTGCACTTTAATCTACTTTAGCAATCACAGGTCTACTCTCTAAATCCAGTTAGGAGATCATAATGAGAAAAAAATCCATGTTCTGATGCATCATTAAATAAAGTCTGAAGAAATCCATTGTTCCCCAGATACTGCCCATGTAAGAAAGTAGGTCTGTGTAAAAAGAGGAAAATGAATTAGAGCTATTAGTTCTGAGGCCTCTTGAACACAAGGAGTTAGTTCAATAGCACTTATTATTCTAGTGATGTTAAAGGCAGTGCTAATGAATTGGAAACAGAGAGCAGAGCTTCAGTTACTTGGGTATGGCTTAGGTCAGTAGGTTCAGGGGGGGCAGCTGCAACATCCACTGCAATCAAACTGATTATACAAAATATAACAATTTTAGAAATTGAACACTGTGTTGCAGTTCAAAATTAACACAAGATTAGATGGATACAGTCTTGATTTCTTAATCCACATCACCCCATCCGCACATGGTATCCCCCTGAACTGACCATATTGTTACTGCCCTCCCCTCCAACTCTCTCCTCTCTTCTGTGAGATCTACAAGGAATTAGCCAACTAGTAGTTCATATGCTGAAGGACTGTTGGGATAGCTGATATGTAGTAATAAATAAATAAATAAATGTTTTATTCAAAAGTTACATTGACTATAACTCTCTTCCAACCACGATATGTTGCTTGTCTTCTTGGGGCCAGATTTTATCATGCTTACTCCCCTTGGTTTGACAATTCAAGTTAGGTATGACAACATGGATAAGGGTGGCAAAAAACCGGGCCCTTAGAGTATAAACTCTTCAGGATAAAGTAAAACACATAGGAAAAGTTAAAAAGGTAAATGCTGAAAGAAGAAAAAAAGTGTACTGCAAATCAATCTTTCTGAGAAGAAATATTTTGAGTGGGATTTTCAAGAGTGCCTATGGCCCAGATTTTTAAACCTATCTAGGAATTTCTGTGCTCAGTATCACAAAGGCTAGCTGTTTTAGGATTTAAATCTTTTAAGATCCTAAATCAGTTGGCTGTTGTGATGTTGAGTGCAGCAATGCCTAGATATCTTTAAAATTTGGGCCTATGTTACTTAGAAGCACAAGTTAAACTGACTTTCAAAGCGATTTGTGTTTCTAAGTCTCTTAGGTGCTTTTGAAATGCCACGTTTCTTTATTACAGACTTATATTCAGACAGCCAAAGACTCTTCTGTGGCAAACATTGTAACCAAGGGACAAAAATACATGTTTCTAACACACGTGAAAAATGCCCTTTAGTTACCAATTATAGGAAGCAAAGGTAGAGTCTCCAATTGACAAGGATTTCATCAGTGTTAGGAGTTCTCTTTTCTGGTCTTGTTTGACAGTTACAAGAAAGGTGATGAACTTCTAATTCAGCATGAAGCATGTGTATTGTATTTCCCCATGGTGTACACTTGGATTATTGCTTAACTACATCATTTTGTGCACTTACAAAATTATTTCCTGTAAGAATTGGATGACTGAGGGTCTAAAGTATTTCAAAATTCAGTAACTATACACAGTCTATTGAGAAATTCTAGGGCAGATGATATCCTGAGTTTCTTCATGCATCCTGTACTTCGTTATTGAAGCGTTGCAGGTATTTGATCATGAGATCAGAATTATACAAGGGTGATCTGGTGCCCATAAAGTAAGAGCCACATATCCCTGTGCAGACATTTGCCCAAAATCCAAAGAGAGATCCTTCTGTGAGAGCAAGGAGATGGCCGCCCCACATCTCCATGAGTAAAGGAAAATCCAAGCACAGATCCAGTTCTGAATTATGTAGTACAAGACTGAACAAAACTGTATGCTGTAATAAAGAACAATCCTGGATTGAAAGGGTCTGGGACAGGGTATGACCAGTATAGGTTGATAAAAAAATATATCACTGTGTTCTGCATCGCAGTGTCCTATTTCAGATATTACATGTCACTGTAGAGTTCTCCAGAACTGACAGATGATGGCTTTCTTAGCCTTCTGACTGGAAGCTAGACCCTGGAATGCAAAGTTTTCACTTCAGTGCTGTAACAACCCTATTTCACATGGACAAGAGAATATATCAGCAAAAAAATGTCATGAACAAATATGTGCTTTCTAAAACTACAGAGTGAGGATTTCAGGGCTGGCATACCTAATAGCTCTCTGAACTATCATCCAAGAAACAAAGGTTGGATTTTCAGGACATAATATACGTGTCCCAGAGATCACACAGACCAAAAACTGCTATGGGGGCACCACACTAAACCCCTGAAAAGGGCTGCTCTTCTAACCCTGGGGAGCTCCTCCTGGTGGAGACTCATCAGGCTGCTATACTGGACCCAAACTTTGGGTCCCATGTGCTCTTGACTTTCTGGGCAGAGTTGAAGCACCATCTCTCTAGCTCTGGGTCTCTCAACCCACTGGCCAGGTTCAGACCCCATGGCTGACACTCCCTTTTGGTAATGGGGATGCCATAGTCCAATAGTCTAGGCTCCAAAACTGGTGACAGCTTTCCTAAGCCTCCCCTGTAGCTGTTGCATCCTCTGGTTTTCTGTTTCCCTCTTCTGGGACTAGATTACAGGGAATGCAGGTTACACACAGACTTTGCAAAAGGAATTTCTGAACACACACCCACTTCACTCTTAGACAGTACAAGCAATTACAGATCTATGGAAAAACAACAAAACTTGAATGCAGATCACCGCCACAATTTCCTCACCACTCAAAATCCCTGTGGCATTTGGTCAGTGTCTTTTCAAGGATCCAAGATTCCTCTTCTCCTCAAGTTCAGCCTTGTCTACTGCTGGTCCTGATCTGCTCCCCTCTCTCCAAGGGCTGCTAAAACAACCTCTTAATGTTCCAAACCCTCCTTCCCCATCTGGTGATTCTCCTCAGTGACTTCAAGTTCCTCATCAGGTGAGCTGTTGATAAGCTCACCTAGATAAACTGATTCCTTGGGTGAAAGCTAGCTCACTGTCTGTCTTATGGTACTTGCATTTAAATGGAGACCTTCCAGGTTAATGACCCTTGATTGCTCTGCATTTTTAGCCTTCTGCTTGATGCAAAAATTTCTTCTGATACCTCTATGAATCTTTCAGCACAATATGGAGGGTAAAAAGCAAAACTGGAGGTTTGCATAGACTTACAATCCAAATGGTGGTGTGACATACCAGGGTACAACCCAGATCAATGAGTAGCTATGTCCCGCCTGCTCTGTAACCTGGAGTGCCCTTTACAATGCCTTACTGCTCACAAACAACCTCCAGCATATAAATCACTTCCAGCTACATTTGTGTGTGCTGCAGTCAGCCAGCCACACCTTGACTCTTATCAGCCTTAACGTTTACCACATACTACCAGTTTCAGATTTTCCCCTAGAAACATATGTACTACCCAGCACTTCCTGGGCAAAGCAAATATATTGAGCCTATTATTCCTTTAAGAGAATAATACGCACACCATTTGTTACCCCAGATGGGGTCACCAAGACACTTCATCTTGAACACACTGGATTAGATTAAAACAATAAAAACAAGTTTATTAATTACAAAGAGAGATTTTAAGTGAGTACTAGTAATGAGGCATAAAAGTCAGAAATGGTTAAAAGAAAAATAAAGATAAAACTCTTACTAGTGCCTAACTTAACAACCTGTGTTAAATTCAAGCAAAGTTTCTCTCCATATGCTCCAGCAGATTGCTCACCAAACGCTCAGGTCAGGACCCTTCCCCAAAGTCCAATGACTGCTTCCTTTGTCTCTTCATGTGCAGTAAATTCAAGTGACAGGGAGGGAGAGGGGGTGCCCTAGGGTATTTGTCCTTCCTTTTATAGTTTCTGTCCCCCTCTTGAAAAATATTTCCAGCTGAGAACCAGGAGTCAAAAAGTCTATGTGGAAGGATCTTCCCTGCGGTTTTTTTCATCTGTTTTAACTTCTTTGTCTTCCCTTTCTGCTTGATGACTGCTTAAATACAAATTAAGCAGACCACACATTCCTTTGTTTAGGACAGACCTTCTTTGCCAACTTCTATTTGAGCAGGGCGGTGTGGTTTGGAACATGTGTTAATTACATCATTCAAGGGAATCTTATAACTTCATATACAATGCTACCACACATATTGTATCAGGACAATAATGACCAGCAAATTATGACTTTTCAAAGGATAGCTTACAAGGCATACTTTGTACAAAGATTATTACAGTAGTGTGTACGGTGTGAATATAGGGGTGTATTCTAGCACAGGTACTTGCAAAACAAAATTGAGTTTGTAGTTTGATAAAAATACACATACTAATTTGTCACAGGTAGTAATAGGCAGGATCTTATTTCTCACTGGAAATCACTCCAAGCCATTAAAAGACTCTGTTAATGGGTGCTGAATGGAGCCCCATTTGTTCCTCTTTGCCCAGAAGAAAAGGTCACTGCAAGAGAGGAGGGTATCTTGGATTGGGAGGTATAGTGTAAGGAATAAGAATGGGGAAACTCTGAGCTACAGTAAGGATGCAGAGGAAGAAATGAGTATCCCAGAAGAGCACAATATAACATCTCACCATTTATGTCAATTCTTCTTAAATGAAAAACAACACTTTCTTTAACAACGTTCATACTTGTAATGTAAATCTAGCAAACGATTCCATCAGATAAAACAGAGAGCATTTGAAAATTTCTCAGAGGTTATACTGGCACAAAACACATGCACTTTTAGAGGGTGTCAGGATACCCCCACACACACACTCTAAACTCTGGGGTACAGATGTGGGGACCCACATGAAAGACCCCCTAAGCTTATATTCTACCAGTTTAGATTAAAACTTCTTCAAGGCACAAATTCCCTTCCTTGTCCTTGGACGGTATATTGCTGCCACCACCAAGTAATTTACACAAAAATTCAGGGAAGGGTCACTTGGAATCCCTACTGTGGGAGTAGATAAAGAGAATTTGGATGCAGGCCTCTGAAATGAGCAGGAGTCAGGCTAACTCTAGCTTTATTAACGCGAAATTTGTAGAAGCGGGGATAGTGCGAAGCGAGTGGAAAACAACTGTGAAAGAGGCTGTTGTGACCTTGTATGAGATAAGAATAGAATGCAGACTAAGAGAAATGGTGAGAAAAATAAGAGATCATGAAGGAATATGTATAAACAATATGCAGTTGTTGCTTATTATTGTCTGTAATAAAGGTATAAATACTTGCTCTAATTGTTTATCTTAGAGAGACCTGCCTAGGTGGGGGAAACCCTGTGTCCTAGTGCACTCTCTCCCTCTGTGCAATTGCTAGAGATATAAAGTGTATCTGACTTGCTGCACCCAACCTGAGAGTGAGAACTGTGTTTTTCTCTGACAATTTGGGGGCTCGTCTGGGATGGCAACGCCTGCTGAGACAATGGCAGCTGCTATGGATCGTTCCCTTTAGAACCCTATGGTGCCACAATAGAGGTGTCATAAATATAAAGGGAAGGGTAAACACCTTTAAAATCCCTCCTGGCCAGAGGAAAAACACTTTCACCTGTAAAGGGTTAAGAAGCTAGGATAACCTCGCTGGCACCTGACCAAAATGACCAATGAGGAGACAAGATACTTTCAAAGCTGGAGGGGGGAGAAACAAAGGCTCTCTTTGTCTGTGTGATGCTTTTGCCAGGAACAGAAAAGGAAGGGAGTCTTAGAACTTAGTAAGTAATCTAACTAGATATGCGTTAGATTCTGTTTTGTTTAAATGGCTGATAAAATAAGCTGTGCTGAATGGAATGTATATTCCTGGTTTTGTGTCTTTTTGTAACTTAAGGCTTTGCCTAGAGGGATTCTCTATGTTTTGAATCTGATTACCCTGTAAGGTATTTACCATCCTGATTTTACAGAGGTGATTCTTTTACTTTTTCTTCAATTAAAATTCTTCTTCTAAGAACCTGATTGCTTTTTCATTGTTCTTAAGATCCAAGGGTTTGGGTCTGTGTTCACCTATGCAAATTGGTGAGGATTTTTATCAAGCCTTCCCCAGGAAAGGGGGTGTAGGGTTTGTGGAGGATTTTGGGGGGAAAGACGTTTCCAAGCGGGCTCTTTCCCTGTTATATATTTGTTAGACGCTTGGTGGTGGCAGCAATAAAGTCCAAGGGCAAAAGGTAAAATAGTTTGTACCTTGGGGAAGTTTTCACCTAAGCTGGTAAAAATAAGCTTAGGAGGTTTTCATGCAGGTCCCCACATCTGTACCGTAGAGTTCAGCGTGGGGAAGGAACCTTGACAAGAGGTAAGAGACCTTTTGAAATCTCTATTGGGATATCAGAGGAGGACTGCCCGTGAGGCCGTCTGTCCCTTTTGGGCTTACACCATCCTAACTTATTGATTGTACAGCAAGATCAGATACAGAGCAGTGCTGAGGAACTGTTTTTCCACCCCCAATAAGTTTAATGTACTGGTACTGAGGGGTTGTTACCGCCTCACCTAAAGGAAAGGTTGTATTAAGTCCGCACATAAGGTAAAGATGCATCGTGGTACGCAGGAATAGAGGCCTTGGGTGTGTGTGTAAGTAAAAGAGAGAGTGAGAGAATCAGTGTGAATGAGAGTCACTGGAAGATGCCCAGAGCACCCTGAGAAGCCAAAGGCTCGTGACCGGGGCTGTCTCTAATGCAAGCCCGGTGGACTGCACCTCAGTGGTTCAGTAAAAGAGCCTGACTAGGGGGGCTGTCTCTGCATGGCATCGCCCAGCGAGCAGCCTGCCTGGGTCTAGGGTTGTGTGCCTCTATCCATCTTGTCCCTTTCTCCCACGCTTATGAGCCACTGACTGATCTGACCATTTCACTGGAAGCAATCAGAGTAAGCGGCGCCATCTCTCTGAGACTAACTGACACTCTGCTGAAGGGAGGTATAGGAAGGTCGTGGACAACCTCAATAAATCTTTCCTGTGTGAGTGATCCAAGTGGAAGAGATATTCTTAGCTTATCAGCTCCCTGCTGGGTGACTAGGAAATGGGTGGGGGACAGTCTAAATATTCCCCCGTACCCCCTAAGGGTACCCCGACATATCTCATGTATGTACATTATGGTCCTAGGACCTGCAGGTATTTGGAAAATTGAAATCTTTACATGCGTGAACATCCATCTAAACAATTTCCACTAGAAGGTATCTTCGATTTAAATAAAATTATACACCTCAGAGGAAGCCACAAGGAGACTCCACGAGTCTCGGGTGCGGAGTCTAAAGGACTCCCAGGAAAAATTAAAAACTCAAGTACAGGCTTTAAAATGAAATGTAAAGCATTAGGATGCCTCCCAAATTATTTTTGTTAATGCCTCAGCTTCTTTATACTCCCAATTAGTTAAGGCTGAAGTCAAGGAGGGAAAGGAACGGGTTAATTTGAAAAGTTAGCTTGGCCTAGAGATAAGAAGAAAGCTGCTTTGCGTTGAAGGTCAAGAATCGACATAGATCATGCCAAGCACAAAAACAGCCTGCTTTCAGCCCCAGCTGTCTGTGAAGAAAATATAGACAAAGGTAAAACAAAGGCAAATAAGTTGCAGGACTGAGATTACATTTGCGAAGATTAGCCACCCAGTGAGACCCAACAGTCTGCCTTTGCAACCCTGGAGCTGGTGTGGTTTGAGGACACTAAAGAAGCCACAGGCAGCTGGCCTGGACTGGAATACCTCCCAAAAGCGGAAGCAAGTTGGAAATTTTTACAGTGTGTCTCTGGACAATCTGTGCACAGGATAACCTCCCATCTATCTCTCTCTCTCTGTGTCTCTCCTACCCCCTGGCCTGGCCAGCCCGGGAAACGTGTTTGTGAGTATAAAAGGGGGTCAGGGTTTGAGCATTAATGTTTTTTTCTTCCCTTGAGTGCTGTTATTATTTTATTAATTAATGCTTTAAATTCAGTCACATGGTGTGTTCTCTTCATCTCCGCCCTATGTTCCTGTGGTCTTAGCCTGATCAACTAAGGCACAGGCAAATTGGTAATGAAAATCTGTCGCAGTTTTAATGGAAAAGTGAGGATGGGGAGAACCCTGCAGAGTACACACCATCTCTCTCTTTTGCCCTTGATATTTTGCGTTTGCTTTGTTTGGCACAGTTGGTATTACATGTTAAGAACTGCATGATTAAAGGTGAGCCCCACTCTCAGCCACAATAGGTCTGAGAACCGGAGAGGGGTTTAGCATTCCTCTCTCCACCCCGGTCAGTGGTGATAGAGTGCAAGTGCATGTAATCCTGGTTGTAGAAGTCCAGGTTGGTGGAGGGGAGGACTCAGGGAGTCTCGCTCCACGCATACAATCCTTGGTGCATACGACCTTAACCGTAGCATGCCTGGGGTACAAAGAGGAGTTGGGGATAAGGAAAGAGATGTGTACCTGACAGCTAGAATTGAGCAATTAAAAGTATAGATTATGAACCAGGCAGCAACTCAAACCTACACCCAGGACAGGTTGCAAGCCTTAAGACAGGACTTCCAGGCAGAAAAGGAAGCACTGGCTAAGCAAGTACCAGTCCTTCAGAGACTTATCAAAATTTAACCATTTGTGCTCAGTATACGTCATAACAGCAGTGTGTCTGCCATAAGAGGAAATTAAATAGTTAAAACGCCAATTGGCCGTGCATTCTGTCCAGGTGACAAGCCTCACGGGGGAGGACTCAGGTAGCCCTTGTGAGTGAGAATATTTAAGAGAAGAGACCAGGAGGGCTGGGGGCTAGTTAAGAAGCCCACCCTCCTTGTTAAATTGGTAGTGGGACAAAGCTGGTGCCCATGGAAGGGACAGTTCAAGAACAACAGGATTGGGCCAAAGTGGGCAGGTAACAGATAGAGAGATTGGAAAACAGGTTGGAAACTTGGAGAGCATAGTGAAAGAAAAGGAGTAAGTAATTACAGGAATGGGAAACTTAAATCCCTGGAACAATACTTGGAATGGTAAAATCTGAGTTGATTGGGTGTAGTTTTGGGAGATAAACAAGTGATTTAAGAAAGGAAAGTGAGAAGTTAACTCTGTAGTTGCTGGAGGAAATTAAGCAGTTGAACTTTGTGAAATACTAGAAAGAAAAAGAATTCTTGGTTTCTTTGCAGCCATTTTGAAGAAAAATGGCCCCTTTTCCAAAGGAATGCAATTATGCAGTGCTACTTAATGTGACAAAGCTCGGCCCTTGCCTCCATGGGTGCCGCATTTCCTGGCGGATTTCGCTAGCCTCAGAGGCTCACTGTGACCCTCCACGTAACCCTTCTTTCTCTAGAGACAAGAGTCACAGTCTACTGAGCCATTTTCATCATAAGCCAGCAAGGGAGGTGAGGAGAAGTTATCCTTCCTTGCACAGTCTCTGTTGTCTCCCAGTCTCAGTGATTAATCAGGGGGCAAAGGTTGGGGGGGGAGCCCAGGCCCACCCTCTACTCTGGGCTCCAGTCCAGGGACCCTAATAGTATCAGCTATGGTAGCTGACCTTTTAGAAACATGACATGTACAATTCCCTGGGCTACTTCACCCACAGCAGCCCTCACTTCCTCAAGCTCCACTTCACCCTTACCTCAAGGCCTCCTTCTTTGTGCCTGATCTGGTGTGTACTACTCAGCCTCTCCCACAGCACAACTTCCTCTCACAGCTCCTGACATGCACACCCACCTGACTGGCTGGGAGGCTTTTAACTAGTTTCAGCCAGCCCCTGATTGGCTTCAGGTGTCCCAATCAACCTAGCATTCTCCCTGCCTTCTGGAAAGTTCTTAATTGGACCCAGGTGTCTTCATTGACCTGAAGCAGCTTCCATTTCACTTAACCTGGTACCAGGGATTTGTTTAGCCTGGAGCTAATATATCTATCTCCCACTACTTTTCTATAGCCATCTGGCCTTGCCCCGTCGCATTAATTAAAATCTTATTAGGCTCCAAGGGGCTACAATAGGTGGTGTCTTCCTTTTCAGATCGCTGTGTGTTTGAAAGCAGGAGTTAAAAGGAGTTAAAAGTAAAAGGCAAACAAAAGTCTGGTAAAGTTAATTGTGTCCTTTTTTAAGTAAGAATCTTTAAGCTGTGGATAGCTTTGGATCCAAAAGCAAGCCGGAAAGCATCTGTTTTAATGTAAATTACCTAACTGATAAGGTAGAAGCCACTGAAACCTGGGCTGCCTATGAAACAAATACAAGAAAATATGGGGAATTCCTCTGTTTTGCCTGAAATTAACAATGGTATTTGTATAAAAAGAAATATTTTAAGCAATGACTGACTGCCCAGAAGGGGTAGATCTATGTTCTTTTTGTCTTTCAGAAAATCAGAGAAAACTGATGCCAGCTGAAAAGCAATTCAACATATCATGAATTTACTGGCACAATAGGAGTTATGTTCTGTGTTCTATGTCCTGTCTTGTGATGTTTGTCTTGTGGCAGAATTGCTGTGCTTAATTTTTCATAGGACAATTTAGTTTAAAACTAAATAGAAGGGTTAAATCAAAATGCAGATACTTGTTTTATTCAACTTGGAATACAAAGTGTTTGGATAATATCAGGAAAATGTGATATACTAAAGTTCACTACATTTGCATAAGAAAAAGAAATTTCATTGACCAGATCTTTTAAATGAAAAATTGTTGTTAAAATTTGCACACCAACAGTCTTTGGAAGTAAGGACATGAAAGGTTAACCCGCTCCCCATATTACATGTGGGATCCTTCTGGCTACCTCAAATTTCTAGCCAGAGGGCTGGGGAGGGAGGAAAGCTATTGGACACCAGAGGTTGTACCAAGTGGACTCCTCAAAAGTGTGTGTGCTGGCTTGTTGCTCCAAAGCTCTGTAATAGTCATTTTACTAGAAGGGTGTATGTGGCATACATTGAACAATAAGACTAAAGTGCTGTATAATGGGCAATGTATATGTGTTCATTTTTGAATGAAGGTGTGTGAGTGGAAAGTGAAAATTTCCTTTGTAGGTTAAAAGAAGCCAAAAAGGAAAAAAAATAAAAAGAACTGAGGATGAGTTAACTCAACGCTGTAGCTGGCAGGTTTGGTCCAAAGATAAGACACTGGCCCGCCCAAGGACACTGCTCCCAGCTAAGACTTGGCTGACAGCCAAGAAAGAGTGGGGGCTTGAATGTGCCCAAACAGCCATGAGATCTGCAAAACACTGTCAGGCATTAATGAAATATGTTAAGTCTGTTTATACACAGGTGAAAGAAGCACTACCCAAGGATCCCCCCCAATATACCCCCAAACCCCTTCATCCCCTTTCCTGGGGAGGCTTGAGAATAAAATACCAACCAGTTGCCTTAGCAACGTGAGCTCAACCAGACCCTTTGTCTTTAGGACACTGAAATCAATCAGGTTCTTAAAAAAAGAACTTATTATAAAGAAAAAAGTAAAAGAATCACATCTGCAAAATCAGGATGGAAGGTAACTTTACAGGGTAATAAAAAGATTTAAAACACAGAGGATTCTCCTCTGGGCTCAGCTTCACAGTTACAAAAACAGGAATAAAAATACCTCTGTAGCATAGGGAAATTCACAAACCAAAACAAAAGATAACCTAATGCATTTCCTTGCTCTACTCACAGTTTCTGTGGTTTTAGATGGATTATTCCAGGTATATTTTTCAGGAGCTATTGTACCTGCTTGGCTTCTCCCTCCATCCAGAGAGGGAACAACACACAGAACAACAAAACAAATCCTTACCCCGCAGATTTGAAAGTATCTTCTTTCCTTATTGGTCCTTCTGGTCAGGTGCCAACTAGGTTATTTGAACTGCTTAAGCCTTTACAGGTAAGGCAATCCAGTACAGCTGCCAAGGAGGGATTTTATGCTGCTCTTCCCCCTATATTCATGACAGAGGTCATAGGTCAAATTCTCCCTCCTGTTATAAAAATGTAAATGCTGAATAATTCCATTGGTTCTGGGTTTACAGTACGCCCGAGTAACAAACCAATTGGTCCTGTGCCTTTGGAACCCCAAACATTAGTCTTTATCTGGACATATGCTTTTGCGATCTGATTGTGTTCTATTTATAAATACTTTAAAATGCCAAAACTTTGGTTAAAATATTAGGTGTTCAGGCCCATGTACAGTACAATACATATTTTGATCACACAAGGATTTCAGGGTTACATAAAAACCCAAATCACAAATACACAAGTTAGATTCCCTTTTGGCACAGGAAGAATATTAAATAGGATAGTTCTTACATGTTGGACTATATCTTCCATTTAATTCTGTGTTCTATTTCCCCTATTTCAACTACCCTGTCAGCCTGTTCTAAACCGATAAAGACAAACACTTAGAGAGACAAGGCGAATGAGGTCATATCTTTTATTTCACTAACTTCTGCTGGTGAGAGAGACAAGGTGAGCTGAAGAAGAGCTCTACGTAAACTCACTTGTTTCTCTCACCAACTGAAGTTGGTCCTATACAGGATATTACCCCATCCACCTTGTCTCTCTAATATCCTAAAACCATCACTATTACAACACCACTTTATAACGACAAACACTGTAAAATAAACATTGGCCAGCTAATGTTGATTAACTAGTTTCCCATACCATCTTTTTTGTTCTTTGAATCTCAGTCGCTTAGCAAAAGAAAAATACTCAAGAGCAACAGTGGTTTTACAAAGCTTCATTGGTTACCCGTAACAGCAGCAACTAATGACATAGGGTATGTGAAAATAACACAGCACTGGATTGTTGCTAGAGTGAATACAAACTTGACACATGGGTCCAAATGATATCTGGACTGTTATCAAGGATCAACATAACATGAGTACTGTAAACGCCCACTTTCCTATTTCACTACCATTCTGGAATGGTGACTTTAGTAACATAGCAAAGAGTGAACATTAATTCACAGGCTAAATGTTCGAGCAATTTTGATTAATTACTCACAAGCCAATTCACTGAGGTCACCTTTCCTACTATAGATTTATAGTGATGACATTTTAAAGTTTCACATAAATGTTATACTGTCCCAAGGACTTAAAGAATATTTAACTATTTAGAGCCAACTCCAAACCCTTATGATGAAGCCTAAAGCCTGAGTGCAACCCTCAAGAATTCTCTTAAGCTGCTAGATCGCAATTCTCACTTACACTAAAGTTGCTTTACACCACTTCGGCAGTGGAGAAGGGCCTTAAAGTGAATGTCAGAGCAGTGTAAAGGGCCTTTGTGTAAGAGAGAATTAGGTTCTTATTTTCACTTTCTTTACGCATACACCCATAAAGGGTTTTCATATTCCTTTGCAAGTTAATTATGGTAAATAAGTGTACAGTGCTCAACAAAGAATTACTTTCTTAGTTTAAAGTTACTTTTCAATATCTAAACTGCAACTTGTTAGAGAAATCTAGATACAAAGGGTGAAATCCTGGCCCTAGCTAAATCAAAGACAAAACTCTCATTGACATCAGTGGGACCAGGATTTTACCCAAAGTCTATGACACCGGGACATATGCACATGCATTTCATTAGCAGTTCAGTACCCACTTCCAGAAAGTAATTAACTGGAGGAGAAAGTCAGTAATTCATCAGATTTTATTCATCTCACAGTTCAGCTCACTCCAGGAGTTAGTAGTACAAAGATGCATGAAGCATGTGACCACATTTACAGTCTTTTTTCAGTTGTGCTGGGTGGCACTCTAAACAAGTTGAAAAAGAGACAGACATTTAAAGGCGCCTATCCAAGATAGGTATCTGCAAGAGCTCTCCTCAGGTGGCCAGCTTAAAACTTCGGACTTCTCCCATCCAGGTTTCTTTGGCTTTCAGGAAAAAGTTATGAACAAAACTGGCCTTTATATCCGGTTCCCGAGGGGCCATCCATTGGACTATTCCTATTAAAAAAACCTAAATGTCAATCAAAGCAAAAAGCCATATTTCTTACAAAAATCTGAAGAGACTCTACCAGAATGCTAGTTTTAGTTCATGGATCTTATCCAAAAAGAAAGCAAGCTATTTACTGTTGCTTTGGTCCTGGAAAATTCTATGAGCTGCCTGTGCAAGATTGGGCCATGTAGTTTGCAAAAATCTTCTGGAGGAGCCAGCTTGTCTTAGACCACGCACTTCAGCTGTTGAACATCTTGTCTTGACAAGATATCCTCCATTGTTCTGTCCAGGGTGTAACTCAACACTGGGGTGTTGTTCTTGCCTCTACTAGTTTATCTTCTAAGTTGCAGTTTCATAGTCAGTACTTTTCAGGTACCTCTTTCACAAACAGCTAATTCTCTTGCCATTTCTTTGTAAGTATCTGCTTTGTTTTCAACATGTTTAGGGGTTCATAATATAGCAACGTATAATCTTCTTAGGCTGCTGATGATAGGATCCTGGTACGCGCTGCCGAGCAATCTTTCTGTAACCAGTAGTCAGACAGACAGCCAAGCCTTTTTCACCATTTAAATCTATATCCATGTCCCTTTTTCTGGCCTCAGAACCCCTTTATTACTGCCAATAACAAAGTCTTCCCTGCCACCTGAGTTTCCCTCCCCCCTCAGGGAAACAAACTATCACAACTGGTTCTTTCCTTTCTGGGAGAAGGTTTCTTAACATAAAAATCAGCTTAACTCAAAGCCAGAACTCAACAGCCTTCTTCTCTAGACTCAGCAATCCATCATGCCCCTCACAGGCTCCTAATGCCCTCTTAAGTATTTTTGCACCTGCTTCTCACTGCAGGTAGCTTCAACTGGGCCTTTCCCTGTGGCAGGCATGGAAGTCTTCTTCCCCAGTCCTCTCTGAATCTGGTTTCCTTCTGGATCCCCTTTAGGGATCTCTCATCAGTTACTCATGTATGAGGGCCCCAGCTCTCAGTGCCTCTGATCTTTCTAAACCGTAGAGCTCTGTCTGCCGGATTCTGAGACCCTCTAGAGAGGCCTTTCCTAGCCCTTACCTGTCTCTTCCTCTTTGAGGGAGCAAGTTCTCTATGAAGGACCGCCCTTGGGCTACCATCACATGATTCCTGGTCACTTGACCCAACCATCAAAGAGCCCCAAACCCTTAAAGGACCAGCCCATCTCTGTGACCTTGCCTTTTCCAGGGTAGATGTATTTCATTTAACATACCATAAACACAAGCACCTTGGAATACCAGCATTCTTACTGCTTAGCTTTCTCACTCTTTCCTAAAAGGAAATATCAAGATAATCCCTTTCTTCTCCTAGCAGGACACCCTATTAGACCTTGTCTACAAGGGGTAGTTTTTTCAGAATAACTTTTTGGGGTTAAACTACCTGGCATCCACCCACAAAAGTCCTTTTTTCCAATTATCTGGCATGTTATCCCATATTAATGTATTTGCTTTGGAAGTGAAATAGCTGTTTTTGTCAATTACCAGTGATTACTATATCATGCAATTTTATATGATGTACTTAGTAATTAATATTGTTGCTATTTCAATTCCCTCATTCAAAGCAAATTGGAAGAAGGGGAACTCCCTTTCTGAGGTGCGTTATCAGTAGTTAACTGTCTGTTAGTTTGGCATATATCATCCACCCTTCAGCAAGACTCAAGAATTTCTCTGTTAGATTCCATATTTCTGGTGCCTGATGCCCTTACTTTTTGCTCTTCTACAAATATTAATTTTGGGGTAACCCTTAATTAACAATAATATACACATCTGGGATCTATTTATGACACTACACTTCTCCATTGTTTCTTTTAGCAAACTAAACATTCTGAGTGCAGGAAATTCCAAAAATTGTTTATACATCATTAACACAGCCACATCGAACACATGTAATATTTTGTTATTCCTCTTTTTCTCATGAAATGTGAAGCTTAATGTATTTTATTACCAATATAAACTCTATCATAGAATATATAGGCTGTACAATATAGCAAAGTTAATAGTCTCTAAGCCACTGTTTCTCAAATGCGATCACCGTGGCCGAATGTGGCCACCAGGGGATTTCCCTTCCGCCGGAGCAGCATCTTGGGCGGTGATGGGTAGGGGCAGCAAAACATGTCTCCGGAGACAGGTGGGGCACAACACTGAAGTAGCAAGGTGAGTTCTCTACCGGGGGGGGGTGGCGGGGGCTTAGTGAGTCTTGGACTTCAGCCCTGGGTGGTTGGGTGGCAGTAGGGTGACCAGACAGCAAGTGTGAAAAATCAGGACAGGGGGTGGGGGGTAATAGGAGCCCATATAAGAAAAAGACCCAAAAATCGGGGCTGTCCCTATAAAATCGGGAAATCTGGTCACCCTAGGCGGTGGGGACTTAGGTAGCCTGGCTGCAGACTAGGGCTCAGGGGGCTTCGGACTCTAACCCGTGGCCGTGTGGCAGCAGGTTCCAATCCCCCGTTCCGGCCGTGTGGTGCTGATCTCCAATCCTGCTGGCAGCCTCTGGCCCCAGGCGCTGACCCCTGTCCATGTGCTTCAACCCCCAGCCCTAGTCACTGACCTAGAGTGCTGGCCCCAGGCACAGATACTGAGCTCCAGTGCCTGCCAGCCCCAGGTGCACATCCCCAGTCCTGGCCTTGGGCTCCCACGGGAGCTGGTTCTGGATGCTGCCCCCAGCCTGGCTCTGTGGCAGCAGGTGCAGACCCCAAGTGCCAGGCCCAAACCCTGGTGGCAGCCAACCCCCAGCCGCACGCTCCAACCCCAAGCCCTGGCTGCTGACCCCATGCACTGCTCCTGGATGTCGACCCTCGGTCCTGGCAGGAGCTGGCCATGGGCGCAATCCCCAGCCCCAGGTGCTAGCCCCGGGTGCAGATACCCAGCCCTGGTCATGCGGCAGCAGGCACCACCCCAGGCTCCGACAGGTGCTGGCCCTGGACACCGACCTCCGGTCACACAGGAGCAGGCTCTGGTGGGTGCTGGCCCAAGACACTGACTCCTAGCTCCAGCTGTGCAGCTGCCGGTGCAGACCCCAAGCACCGACCCTGGGCCCCGACTCCCAGTCCCGGTGGCACAGCAGCAGGTGTTGGCTCCGGGTTCTAACCTGCAGTGGCATGGCAGTGGGTGCCGATCCCTGGCCTGGCCACACAACTGCAGGCACTGACCCTGGGCTCCAGTGGGTGCTGGCCTAGGACGCCAACCTCCAGCCCCAGGCGCTAACCCACATCTCCGACCACGCGGGGGCGGCTCCTCGCCAGCCATTGCCCCTGGCCTCTGCTGCTTCACCCCCCCCCCCCCTTCATCCAGGTCTTAACTTGCCAGGACTTGCTGTGAAAAATGATATTAAATGTACAAATATCACTTTTGACAGCATTATTTTTATTATGGAGCCTGCAAAAAAAAAAAAAACCCCTACATAAATAAATTTCAATGATCTGGATGTTTATACATGCATATTTATTTGTTTTTCCTAAAGTTAATTAAGTATTTTAGGGGAAAGTGTCAGTGCGGCCACCAGCAAGAGTTGGTGGCTGCATTCTGAGGCCACCAAAAATTTTGTTGTGAGAACCCCTGCTGTAAACTGTCTTAACTGTTGGTATTTCCTAATTTTTGAGGGCTTGATTTCTGATCCTTGAAGTTCCAGTAATTCTAGTTTTGTTTGGAATGTATAATCTGAATGTCTTCCAACCCCACAATCCAATGTGTTCTCTGTCCAAGATCCTACGTACCAATATGTCGGATCCCACCAACATGTCAAAGAAAATTTATGACACACATCTCTACAACAAAGACATTAACCATTGTATAAGCTGTTTTGCCAGCAAAAATAAGTTATTACCAGACCCTTGGAAATCATCCTTTTCCTTTGATAGAAGTCATCTGGTCTTTGTACTGAATTTTATATTAAGCAGTCTGACACAAACCACTTGTGGCTGTAGTACTGTGCTCATTGATACAGCTGCAGTATTTAGACAGAAAATTGTTAACATTAATTAAGATGGAGGCTAGCACAATCCACTTAACTTAACTTTTAAATAAAAGTGGATTGCGTGTAAGTCTTCTTCCCGTCAGAGTTGGCAGCAACAAGGGCCAGGTTCAGTATCTAGGGGTTCCATTCCAATAACACAATGCAAAACTGGCTAGAGCCCCCACCCAGTGACCTGGGACAAATATATACTACCCCCCCGCGCACCTCTCAGAGGCAATACTTCCTCTCTCACAAGCACAGAGTCTGAGTGTAGCAAAAGACTTTTAATAACAGAGAGAAACAATGTGGCATTATGTTGGGGAAACACCACCAACAGGATTCATAACACAAACCATGAGCAAAAACCCACCCAAGCAAATTGGGCCATTTCCTTTCCCTTTGGCTCTTGAGTCCAGCAACCCAAAAGTCTCTGTCCCTAGTCAGCGCAACCCCAGAGTTTGAAAGTTAATCTGCAGAGTTTTACCTCCCAGCCTGGGTGGAAATGGGGGGCGGGGTTTAAGGGACTCCTTACTTGGTCCAAAGCCAACTGCCCCACCTCTCCATGGGGCTCTGCTCCACCAGTCACTCCACTCTGCTCTACTAGCTGTCCCATGAGCCGCTCCAGCCATCCCATGAACTGCTCCACTCCACCAGCTATCCCACAATATATCTTCAGGCCCCCCCTTAACACAGTGCTCAGTGACTTCAGCTCTTAGTAATTTTAGCTCTTTAGCAATTTCAGCTTGTAATAGGGGAGCCTCAATGCTAGTACACCATTAGCCCAAAGTGAATTCAGCTCAGCAGTCTGTAACTAGACTCCTAATTGAATCAAAATTAGCTCTGATACTCCACAGTGAATAGGGGAAGAGTACAATTAGCATTTCAGGCCCATACCACCAAACACTAATACTGTCTCCAGTCTCTCTCAAATTTACTGGGTTTTGGAACCCATGACCCTTGCCTAGCGAGTGCTGTTTAGTTGATGGCGAGTCCCTCCATCATAACAAAAGGCCAAGTACAGTTCCACTATCCTTGATTCACATAATCAGGATAATAACAGTTTATTCTTCCTGCCCCAATAACAGAGAAACTGGGGCTCCTACAGCAGCCAAAGTGATCATCTAGGCAGGGTGGGTGTGCCTATGCAAATGAGATCAGCCCCTGAAGTTCTTTTCCACAACCTGCCACAACTCACCACCAGATGTCAGGGTAGAGCTCATCCTGACTCTGCTTACATCTGCTAGCCTTCATCTTATGAATACATTAGGTTAATTATATAGATATAGATAATACATATAGATAGTTAATACATCAGATCTGGTTGGAAGAAAAAAATGAAAGACATCCACAAAATTGGTGGCAGCAGGGATGGTGGTGTGAGCAATTTTAAACTTGAGACAACAAGCTGGTCTTCACCCAGTTTTTGTACCAATTTAACGGTATCAGTTTAGAAATCTAAGTCTTTACCAAAATAAACACATTTACTACATCCACACTAGAGGCGGCACTGCTAGAAGTATATCAGTTTCTAAACACATATTGGTACAAAAACTGGATGTAGACCAGTCCAGTGTCCGGTGCTGCTCATATGACTGTCATGTTCCACATAAACTACTATTCTTTTTATTACTGAAGGAGGAGGAAGTAAGGCAAGACTGCTTCTTCTGTGGAAAGAGGGTTTGAGTCAGCAATGCTGTGAACCCAGCATCTTTGACAAGCTCTGCAATGGGCTTTTAAAAAGTGTCATGGAATGAGAGTTTGAAAGGTCTGTGTTATTCCATGTTCACACACTGCCATTTACTGCTCTTTCCCCGGATTGTGATACAGTACAGAGATAAAGCTTAAGTGGCATTGGCAGGGCAAGCTGAGCTGTTAGTCAGCATGAGTTTTAGAGGGGCACAGTACCCTGGGATGGGGAGGATGTGGGTGAAACTTTTTAATTAGGGAAAGAGTGCTGTAAGCTATGCTCTTTGGCTTCTGTTGCTGTCGTGTAATTGCACTGACGCCAGACACAGAAGAGCCATCTTGCCTTTCTGACACTGAGCAAGGAGAAGTTTAAAGCAACTGTTATTTTTCAAGCATGCTGTGCATTCTCGAAAACCATTTAGTTAAATAAAAAGGCTGATGTTTCCCAAGTTTTGGAAACTCTATTTGCGGCTGCAGTTTTCATAGCTAGACACAAATCTGCCAACTCTTTTCCTGAAAACAACTGGAAGGCCTTTCCCATTTCTTTTGTAATTGAAACTCGCCCTAGCAGCTGGGGTGATGGACATTTTATTATGTTGGCTTGTGTGATAGGATTCTGTAAGACCGTAGGAATATCCTTTTCGAAATATTTCCTCTCAGCTATTCTCCTGCCAGCTTCTTCCCATACCCAGTAATTTGTAGTTACCCTCAAGTCCAAGAGATACAAACGGCATGCTTTTCCCTCTGGTAACATAGAATTAAAGGGTATAGAAGTCAAATTTAGTTCCAATGATGACTGAAAACAATGGGATTTGTAGAGAGAGAGATGAAGGCGTTCAATGATGTTTTACTTTACAGCTAAAGAAGCTGGAGGAGCTCTTATCTGTGGACACAGGCCTTTGTTTATGAAAACTGCCATCCATGTAGAAAGTTCATCTGGTTCATCTGAACTGCATGATGCAATTTTTGGGTAACTCTTAATTAAACATAATATACACATCTGGGATCTGTTTATGACACTGCACTTCTCCATTGTTTCTTTTAGCAAACTAAACATTTTGAGTGGAGGAAATTCCAAAAATTAAGGTTGTGTATACATCATTAACACAGCCACATTGAACACATGTACCAAGTTCTCTGTGTAAGAACAGGAGCTATTTATTGCCATGGATTTTTTATGCAGAACTCCCAATAGCTTCAAAAGGAGTACCCCACAGAGAATCATGACAGGAGAGTTCCCTGCACATAAATGTGGCTATTAGCCTTGCTACAACCTTTGCTGATTGTCCTGGTGGACAATGAACTTGCCAGACTGTACTTGGATTGACACACTGGATCCAACATGTTCTTAACTTGCTAGGTCTGAGAAATTAAGTTGTGCTGAATAGGATGAATATTCCTGTCTGTGTGTCTTTTTGTAACTTAAGGTTTTGCCTAGAGGGATTCTCTATGTTTTGAATCTGATTACCGTGTAAGGTATTTACCATCCTGATTTTCACTAACAAGCTAGACTCAAAGTTCTGTTGTCCTTCCCTTACCAACCTCTGCTTCCACATGGAATTATATGTTAAGCTCACTGAGAGACTACAAGTCATATCCGAAGTATCTAGAGATGAGCGTATACCTGCCATCCCCTGCATTGTCGAGAGATTAACTACACAGCTGTTCTGCTCTGCAGACTCAGCTACCCAATCTTCCCTCTGAACCTGAGACACAGACTGTTGACTTACAGAATCAGCATAGAGACATTCTTCTCTCAACAACCTTGTCTCCCCAACAAGCTGGCCAAACACAGCCACTTGGTTATAGGACTGATCAACTTTCTTAACAGCTTTCACTCCATATGAGACCTTCTGAAAGCTATCCACACTGGATCTTTCAAAAGGAAAGTCAGTGGATCCATTCACAACAGAAAATTTCTGGCTGTTAGGAACTGAAACTTTCTTGATTAAATCACTTTCACACTCTTCAGTTGTAGTAAACTGCTTGCAAAGACTACCATGATGATTCCTTTCCCCAGGAGCTTTTCTAAGCAGTAATTCACCCCTCTCAGTAATTCTGCCTTTACCCTCTTCACCTAGGGCTTGCTCTAAAGGAACACTTTCCTGAGCAGCAACAGACTCTTTCTGGGTCTCACTTACATCCAGAATCACCTCTGGCCCATCAGGCGGATTCCTACACAATCCCCTTTCAGGCAAACTTATAGACTTCCTAGATAAAAGATTAGAATTATTCTCCTTCCCTTTGCCACATACAAGCTCAGGAATCAGAGTAGCAGCCGTGTTAGTCTGTATTCGCAAAAAGAAAAGGAGTACTTGTGGCACCTTAGAGACGAACAAATTTATTTATTTGAGCATAAGCTTTCGTGAGCTACAGCTCACTTCATCGGATACATGCAGTGGAAAATACAGTGGGGAGATTTTATATACACAGAGAACATGAAACAATGGGTGTTACCATACATGCTGTAATGAGAGTGATCAGGTAAGGTGAGCTATTACCGGCAGGAGAGAAAAAAAACCTTTTCCACTGAATGCATCTGATGAAGTGAGCTGTAGCTCACGAAAGCTTATGCTTGAATTAAAAAGCTAGTTTCTATTTCCAAGGCAATTACTGCATTCATAGGCAATTACAAATTAAAATCTTCTACCTCTCAGAGTAGAAGCTACACTGTACAGACGCTTACAATTGGGGAAGCACTACATTAAGAATTCAAGTACATTCATATCTACCCATTGTGCAGTACAGACTATGGGGATGCCATCTACTGCTAGTGGTGCACAACCTTCAGTGTGAGATTGAACTAGTCAGCAAACTTCGACGGAAAACACAGAACACTATTATAAACACTTGTGAGATACTTTGACAATTAAGACTATGCAGTGTGAAAACATTTCATGTTAGTAAATTACACAATGTTGATATTTGCCATTTTTGCCACATGTTAAACTGCTTCATCATTTTTGAAAATAAATCCTTGCCCATGCACAACCAATACAAATTTTTCAATACATTGTTGTTTAGGAGCTTTGGCCAATTAAAAACCACATTAAGGTGTTTAAATTAACTGAAACAGTAAAAACTGTAGTCATAGTCATGTTGCAGTGTTTCTGGAATTGTGCAAAAAAATGACACTCATTTTGGGTACCATTGTTTCACCTCACCTACATGCAGAACCATCCCTAGGGGATGACAAATCTGGGTGACTACTTGGGGCCCTGCACTCTGGGGGGCACTGTGGGCCAGTGCAATTGGCTCAGGCCGCATGGGCAGCCGATGAACTGCTGGTTGGGGGAGGCTACTCCCAGCCCTGCCCCTTCCACCCAAGGGAGAGTGTGGCCCCAACAGTTGGTGCCACCGCAGCCTCTCCAGCCCTGGACCACCGGGAGGGAAAGCACATGGTGGCACCTCCCCAGCCCCGGGATGGGTGGATTTACTACAGTGGTGGAAGCACCCCATCCATCACTGCAGCTGTGCCACTGAGGTGTTTCTAGTGTAGACATATCCTCATTGTCTTAATTAGGTGATCCATTGCTTGGTTACAAGCCTACCTGAGTTGAGCTGTTTCCTCAGGCAGAAGTCAACTCATTACCCTAGGTGCTTCCATTTGAATGGAAGACCATCCAAGTTAACAGTTCCTGATTGCTCTGCATTGTACACCCTCTGATATCATCTCTTGGAATCACAGTGCATGAAGGAGGCAAAAAGATGACAGTGAAGGCACAGAACAGTTTTACAATCAAAATACTGCTTACAAAAACAAAATGGTGCTTGTAGATTGATACAGATGCAAGCAGACGTACATTAATCCATCACAAGCCTCACATTCACTACTTCATTAGAAAGAATGAGGAGTACTTGTGGCACCTTACAGACTAACAAATTTATTTGAGCATTTGATGAAGTGAGCTGTAGCTCACGAAAGCTCATGCTCAAATAAATTGGTTAGTCTCTAAGGTGCCACAACTACTCCTTTTCTTTTTGCGAATACAGACTAACACGGCTGTTACTCTGAAACCTTATTTGAGCATAAGCTTTCTTGGGCTAAAACCAACTTTATCAGATGCATGCAGTGGAAAATACAGTAGGAAGATTATATATATGTGTGTATATATATATATATACACAGAGAACATGAAAAAATGGGTTTGCCATACCAACTATAACAAGACTAATCAGTTAAGGTGAGCTATTATCAGCAGGAGAAAAAAAACTTTTGTAGTGATAATCAAGGTGGGCCATTTCCAGCAATTGACAAGAATGTGTGAGGAACAGTGGGGCAGGGCGGTGTAATAAACATGGGGAAATAGTTTTACTTTATGTAATGACACATCCACTCCCAGTCTTTATTCAAGCCTAATTTAATGGTGTCCAGTTTGCAAATTAATTCCAATTCAATGGTCTCTCGTTGGAGTCTGTTTTTGAAGTTTTTTTGTTGTAGTATTGTGACTTTTAGGTCTGTAATCGAGTGACCAGAGAGATTGAAGTGTTCTCTGACTGGTTTTTGAATGTTATAATTCTTGACATCTGATTTGTGTCCATTTATTCTTTTACATAGAGACTGTCCAGTTTGGCCAATGTACATGGCAGAGGGGCATGGCTGGCACATGATGGCATATATCACATTGGTAGATGTGCAGGTGAATGAGCCTCTGATAGCGTGGCTGATGTGATTAGGCCCTATGATGGTGTCCCCTGAATAGATATGTGGACAGAGCTGGCAACTGGCTTTGTTGCAAGGATAGGTTCCTGGGTTAGTGGTTTTGTTGTGTGGTGTGTGGTTGCTGATGAGTATTTGCTTCAGTTTGGGGGGCGGTCCGTAAGCACGGACTGGCCTGTCTCCCAAGATCTGTGAGAGTGAGGGATCGTCTTTTAGGATAGGTTGTAGATTCTTGATGATGCGATGGAGAGGTTTTAGTCGGGGGCTGAAGGTGACAGCTGGTGGTGTTCTGTTACTTTCTTTGTTGGGCCTGTCCTGTAGTAGGTGACTTCTGGGTACTCTTCTGGCTCTGTCAATCTGTTTCTTCACTTCAGCAGGTGGGTATTGTAGTTGTAAGAATGCTTGATAGAGATCTTCTGGTGTTTGTCTCTGTCTGAGGGGTTGGAGCAAATGTGGTTGTATCGTAGAGCTTGGCTGTAGACAATGGATTGTACGGTGTGGTCTGGATGAAAGCTGGAGGCATGTAGGTAAGTATAGTAGTCAGTAGGTTTCCAGTATAGGGTGGTGTTTATGTGACCATCGCTTATTAGCACTGTAGTGTCCAGGAAGTGGATCTCTTGTGTGGACTGGTCCAGGCTGAGGTTGATGGTGGGATGCAAATTGTTGAAATCATGGTGGAATTCCTCAAGGGCTTCTTTTCCATGGGTCCAGATGATGAAGATGTCATCAATGTAGCGCAAGTAGAGTAGGGGCATTAGGGGACAAGAACTGAGGAAACATGGTTCTAAGTCAGCCATAAAAATGTTGGCATACTGTGGGGCCATGCGGGTACCCATAGCAGTGCTGCTGATTTGAAGGTATACATTGTCCCCAAATATGAAATAGTTATGGGTGAGGACAAAGTCACAAAGGTGAGCCACCAGGTTTGCCATGACATTATCGGGGATACTGTTCTTGATGGCTTGTAGTCCATTTTTTTTGTGGAATATTGGTGTAGAGGGCTTCCACATCCTTAGTGGCCATGAGAGTGTTTTCTGGAAGATCACCAATGGATTGTAGTTTCCTCAGGAAGTCAGTGGCCTCTCAAAGATAGCTGGGAGTGCTGGGAGTGTAAGACCTGAGGAGGGAGTCTACATAGCCAGACAATCCTGCTGTCAGGGTGCCAATGCCTGAGATGATGGGGAGTCCAGGATTTCCAGGTTTATGGATCTTGGGTAGCAGATAGAATACCCCTGGTTGGGATTCTAGGGGTGTGTCTGTGCAGATTTATTCTTGTGCTTTTTCAGGGAGTTTCTTGAGCAGATAGTGTAGTTTCTTTTGGCAACCCTCAGTGGGATCAGAGGGCAACGGTTTGTAGAATGTGGTGTTAGAGGAGTCAAATATGCCATTGTGTTGAAGTTTCAGGGCCAAATTTTCAGCCATTCTTCATTAAAAGATTCCCACAATTAGAGTGTGGAACAGTTTCCACTTAACCACCCTCCACTGAATAAAAATTGACAGTTGGGGAGGAAAATCAGCATTTGCCTGTGTGGTTACCCACTTTGCACATGCAGAAGCCCAGATTTTTGTGCACAAACTGGCGTGTACTCAAATATGGCAGGTGTGGATTAGGAGTTGGACCTTGCAAAGGGAATTAAAACCAATAGTAAAAGGTTCTATAGCCATATAAATAAGAAGAAAACAAAGAAAAAAGAGGTGGGACCGCTAAACACTGAGGATGGAGTGGAGGTTAAGGATAATCTAGGCATGGCCCAATATCTAAACAAATACTTTGCCTCAGTCTTTAATAAGGCTAAAGAGGATCTTAGGGATAATGGTAGCATGACAAATGGGAATGAGGATATGGAGGTTGATATTACCATATCTGAGGTAGAAGGGAAACTCGAACAGCTTAATGGGACTAAATCGGGGGGGCCCAGATAATCTTCATCCTAGAATATTAAAGGAATTGGCACATGAAATTGCAAGCCCATTAGCAAGAATTTTTAATGAATCTGTAAACTCAGGGGTTGTACTATATGACTGGAGAATTGCTAACATAGTTCCTATTTTTAAGAAAGGAAAAAAAAGTGATCCGGGTAACTACAGGCCTGTTAGTTTGACATCTGTAGTATGCAAGGTCTTGGAAAAAATTTTGAAGGAGAAAGTAGTTAAGGACATTGAGTTCAATGGTAAATGGGACAAAATACAACATGGTTTTACAAAAGGTAGATTGTGCCAAACCAACCTGATCTCCTTCTTTGAGAAAGTAACAGAGTTTTTAGACAAAGAAAACGCAGTGGATCTAATTTACCTAGATTTCAGTAAGGCATTTGATACGGTGCCACATGGGGAATTATTAGTTAAATTGGAAAAGATGGGGATCAATATGAAAATTGAAAGGTGGATAAGGAATTGGTTAAAAGGGAGACTACAGTGGGTCATACTGAAAGGTGAACTGTCAGGCTGGAGGGAGGTTACAAGTGGAGTTCCTCAGGGATCGGTTTTGGGACCAATCTTATTTAATCTTTTTATTACTGACCTCAGCACAAAAAGTGGGAGTGTGCTAATAAAGTTTGCGGTTGATACAAAGCTGGGAGGTATTGCCAATTTAGAGAAGGACCGGGATATCACACAGGAGGATCTGGATGACCTTGTAAACTGTAGTAATAGTAATAGGATGAAATTTAATAGTGAGAAGTGTAAGGTCATGCATTTAGGGATTAATAACAAGAATTTTAGTTATAAGCTGGGGACGCATCAATTAGAAGTAATGGAGGAGGAGAAGGACCTTGGAGTATTAGTTGACCACAGGATGACTACGAGCCGCCAATGTGATATGGCTGTGAAAAAAGCTAATGCGGTCTTGGGATGCATCAGGTGAGGTATTTCCAGTAGAAATAAGGAGGTGTTAGTACCGTTATACAAGGCCCTGGTGAGACCTCACCTGGAATACTGTGTGCAGTTTTCTGGTCTCCCATGTTTAAGAAGGATGAATTCAAACTGGAACAGGTACAGAGAAGGGCTACTAGGGTGATCCGAAGAATGGAAAACCTGTCTTATGAAAGGAAAGTCAAGGAGCTTGGCTTGTTTAGCCTAACCAAAAGAAGGTTGAGGGGAGATATGATTGCTCTCTATAAATATATCAGAGGGATAAATACCGGAGAGGGAGAGGAATTATTTAAGCTCAATACCAGTGTGGACACAAGAACAAATGGATATAAACTGGCCATTGGGAAGTTTAGACTTGAAATTAGATGAAGGTTTCTAACCATCAGAGGAGTGAAGTTCTGGAATAGCCTTCCAAGGGAAGCAGTGGGGGCAAAAGACCTATCTGGCTTCAAGATTAAACTCCATAAGTTTATGGAGGAGATGGTATGATGGGATAACATGATTTTGGCAATTAATTGATCTTTAACTATTCATGGTAAATAGGCCCAATGGCCTATGATGGGACGTTAGATGGGGTGGGATCTGAGTTACTACAGAGAATTCTTTCCTGGGTATCTGGCTGTTGAATCTTGCCCACATGCTCAGGGTTTCAGCTGATCGCCGTATTTGGGGTCGGGAAGGAATTTTCCTCCAGGGCAGATTGGAAGAGGCCCTGGGGGTTTTTCGCCTTCCTCTGTAGCATGGGGCACACACAGGTCACTTGCTGGAGGATTCTCTGCACCTTGAAGTCTTTAAACCATGATTTGAGGACTTCAATAGCTCAGACATAGGTGAGAGGTTTATTGCAGGAGTGGGTGGGTGAGATTCTGTGGCCTGCATTGTGCAGGAGGTCAGACTAGATGATCATAATGGTCCCTTTTGACCTTAATGTCTATGAGTCTATGAGGAGGCAATTTGATCAAGTACACCTTTGTATTGCTCTTTTTAAATATTATTTTTTTAGAGAACAAAAACCTGAACAGAGAGCTGGTAAAATATAACAAGCCTTTTAAAAATATTTACAGTTTAATTACATTGGACCTGACCTTCAATTAGCTGCTGTCAACAGCAGCAATCATCTATTAAATATAAAGTGGAAAGTGTTTTTTGCTTTAACAGCGATGGTTGTCACTGACGGTGAGGAAGTGGTCCCAGGGAAACACAGTTGCCCTTATTACAAACTGTGATGGTGCAAAGCAGAAAACTGCTTAGCCAACCCTCTGTCACTCCAGCTCCAATTAAGGGAGGTGAATTGGAGCGAGGTAGGTCACCTGGCCCTGATTGGGAAAGCTGTAACAGCTGCTGCCTCATCAGGCTTGGGCTGGATAAAAGCCCGAGGGGAAGGAAGCCAGGAGATGAGCTGGAAAGAGGGAAGCTGTATGAGAGGAAAGGTAGTGAGGGGAAGCAGGGAGTGATAGCTTGCTCCCTCTCTCCTGCTGGTGGACTGTAAGTAGGGAGACTACCAGTATGGTGGAAAGGTGGTGGGAACACAACCTGTAAATAAAAGCACCAGGTGAGCACTGCACCAAGGTCTCTGTGTGACTTTCTCAGCCCAGCAGGAGCCAGGAGGGCTCTGCAAGGACCCCGTTAAACAAACCCACCTTGATTTTTCCTGGTTCTGCCTTTAGGATCACAAAATTGAATTTCTGGGAGCAAGGTGGACTGGAGGATCACTCTCCTCCCTGTGACAGAGACAAGGTAAGCTGGTTTATTTATCTAGTTGTGGGGGAAGCAGTACCTTAACGATCCTCCCTGTAATCATTTTCAGGTGTGGTTCTAATATTCAACAACTCTAGAAGATCCAGGCCTCCCAACCTCCATTAATTTCAATGGTAGATTTGTGGCTAAATCCCTTATCCCCTGTTGAAAATATCACATTTAAGTGTAGGTAGGCCTGTCCTGACATGAGCAATTAAACACATGGATGTGGGGGGAGGCCTCCTTCTTTGGAAGATAGGATTAGGGAGGTAAATGAATCACCAGGCTGCAAACAGGACTTTGGTCTAACAAAGTTAAGTAAATAGGTCACTGGGCTAAAAAGACAGAATGTCTGAGCAGCTAAAATAAAGAGAACACCCATGAAACTGGTTACTATGACCAAGATAACAATGGACAAGTTAAGTTAGGAATGTAGAGATGAGGTTAAGAGTAGGCTGAGAGTGAACAGTGCATGAACAGAGCATGCAGTACAAGGACTGGGTCCTACACTGTAACCAAGGCATTTCAAAAATGTATGATGCAATGAGATATGTAAATGTGTATAAAAGGAGAGGGTTTCTGTTTTACTTTGGATCTGTGATGTACCCTGCATTCACCCCCTGCATTTGAGTCTGATCAACTCAGCATAGCATTGCTATATGCCAAATAAAGATACCTCAGTGACATAGTCTGGAACTGAGCTGAGCTCTTGGGAAGCTGAGTGTAAAGAGGTCTTGGAGGGAATCCCAACACTCAGAACAGAGCAGTGGTGGGAGGCTAATTGCTGGCACTCAGTACTGTCCATTTTTACAAATGGAAAATAAACTGATTTCCATTTTGCCTCTTTTTGATACAGAGATCTCTTGAGGCAGGCGGAGAAATACAGCACCAAAGCAGTTGCTATTTTCAAAGCATGAATCTTGAGTTGATGGCTCATGTATACTGGGAAACAGGAAGAATTTGAGACCATTGAGAAGGAAAACCTCTTCTCAATTTCCAGGGTAGAGAAGAGAATGTGAATCTTTTCCTTAAAATTGCAACTCTACTTGCTTGTGTAACTAGTTATTAAATGGTACTGCTAATTTGTCTTCATTTTATTGCTATAAATCTTTGCACGCTTCACCCTTAATTTCTGGATAAGAAACTTCCTCTCTTTTATTTGCTCCTCCTCTGGAACATTATTTTCTTTTGCCACTTTCCTGTGAAAGTGGTTTAATACCCTGAATGAGCAGAATGGGCCCAGTGTCACACAGTTTTACCTTTTTAGGACTTTAAGGGATCATGTATCCTCTCTCTCTTCCACTTTTCAGTATTCCCAAACTTCTTAATTTTCCTGTGCTTTCTGATTTTAACTATATAAGTTACATGTAACCTTAGAATAAACACCCTTTCCCCTATTAATACATTCTGGAGTTGCGCAGTAAGGACACAACTAAGTCTTTTTGTTTAAGTAGCGAACATAGAATCAAAGGTATACATTTAAATAGCGTTTGAATAAATAAGATTTTTTTTTAAACAGGTCACCCAGATAAAAATGCCAGTACTGTGTTTTTATGGATGTAGAAGAGTAGGATCTTTGTCTGAAGCAGCTAATTGTTTCCTATACCACAAACTCAAATGGTGTCCCATTTTCAAATCTAGCTAGCTGTGAAAACACCTTTAGGAATTGCAGTAACTCCAGGATATTGCAATCAGCACTGGATGTTTACTTATAATGTAGCACAGCATATTTTTAAAACATTATCAGCACCAGATAAGATTTTATATTTACTCCCGAATGGTAAAACTTAGGGCTGTCAATTAATCCATTAACTCATGCAATTAAATAAAAAATTAATCGTGGTTTAAAAAATTAATCATGATTAATTGCACTATTAAACAATAGAATACCAATTTTTTTTCTACATTTTCAAATGTATTTGAAAATACATTGTACTGTATTTCTATTACAACACAGTATACAAAGTATACAGTGCTCACTTTATATTACTTTTGATTACAGATATTTACACTGTAAAAATGATAAACAAAAGAAATAATATTTTTCAATTACCTCATACAAATAATGTAGTGCAATCTCTTTATCGTGAAAGTGTAACTTACAAATGTAGATTTTTTTATTATTATTTTTGTTGTTGTAATTGTTTGTTTCATAACTGCACTCAAAAACAAAACAATGGAAAACTTTAGAGCCTACAAGTCCACTCAGTCCTACTTCAGCCAATCACTCAGACAAACAAGTTTGTTTACATTTATGGGACATAATGCTGCCTGCTTCTTATTTACAATGTCACGTGAAAGTGAGAAAAGGTGTTCACATGACACTTTTGTAGCCAGCAGTGCAAGGTATTTACATGCTAGATATACTAAATATTCGTATGCCCCTTCATGCTTTGGCCATTATTCCAGAGGACATGCTTCCATGATGATGATGCTTATTAAAAAAATGTGTTAATTAAATTTGTGACTGAACTCTTAGGTGGGGAATTGTATGTCCCCTGTTCTGTTTTAGCCGCATTCTGCCATATATTTCATGTTCTAGCAGTCTCAGGTGATAACCCAGCACATGTTCGTTTTAAGAACACTTTCACAGCAGATTTGACAAAACGCAAAGAAGATACCAATGTGAGATTTCTAAAAATAGCTACAGCACTGGACCCAAGGTTTAAGAATCTGAAGTGCCTTCCAAAATGTGAGGGGGACAAGGTGTGGAGCATGCTTTCAAAAGTCTTAAAAGAGCAACATGGAAATTACAGAACCTGAACCACCAAAAAAGAAAATCAACCTTCTGCTGGTGTCATCTGACTCAGATGATGAAAATGAACATGCGTCAGTCCGCACTGCTTTGGATTGTTATCGAGCCGAAGTCCTTATTAGCATGGATGCATGTCCTCTGGAATGGTGGTTGAAGCATGAAGGGACATGTGAATCTTTAGCGTATCTGGCATGTAAATATCTTGCGATGCCAGCTACAAAAGTGCCATGTGAACACCTGTTCTCACTTTCAGGTGACATTGTAAACAAAAAGCAGGCAGCAGCATCTCCTGCAAATTGTAACCAAACTTGTTTGTCTGAGCGATTGGCTGAAGTATGACTGAGTGGACTTGTAGGCTCTAAAGTTTTCTTTTGTTTTTGAATGCAGTTTTTTGTACATATTTCTACATTTGCAAGTTCAACTTTCACGATAAAGAGATTGCACTACAGTGCTTGTATTAGGTGAATTGAAAAATACTATTTCTTTTGGTTTTTTACAGTGCAAATATTTGTAATAAAAATATAAAGTGATCACTGTACACTTTGTATTCTGTGTTGTAATTGAAATGAATATATCTGAAAATGTAGAAAACATCCAAAAATATTTAAATAAATGGTATTCGGCGTAGACCGTCGGTCCTTCGTCAGTTAAGACTGAACTGATCACAACACGTCTTCCAATCTTCTCTCGCTCTGGCCATCCTTCGCCATGCTTGTCCATATCTCTTTGTTAGGAAGTCATCCCACCTCTTTGGAGGTCGACCGCATGGCTATTTCTGTTCTCATGGGTACCACTCAGATATAGCTGCAGTCCATCTGTTGTCGCTGAGTCAGGCCACATCTCCCGCCCACCGCATTTTGCTGAGCCTGCCTTCGACAACAACATCTCACACTCCAGACTGCTGCCTAATTATTTCACTGGGGATGTGATCACAGAGCAAAATGCCCAAAAATGTTCATTCCATCGCTCTCTGTGTGACAGTTGATATTCTTCAATCTTTCTCAATGACCATGTTTCGGTGCCATATAACATCGCTGGAAGCACAGTCGAGTTAAAAAGATTCGCACAAGTTGTTTTGCTTTCCTTGGAGGATGTCCTTGATGTCATTGAATGCACACCATCCAGCTTTTTTTCTGTGCGACAGTTCACCTTTCTGATCATGGCACATGTTGACATGTCAACATGCGCCAATGGTATTCTATTATTGTTTAATCGCCATTAATTGTAGTGTTAATTTTGTTAATCGCTTGACAGTCCTACTAAATTTCACCCCTGTGCAGAGGGGAAGCACAAGGCCTGTGCACCACTTAAAAATCCCACTGAAGCTCTCAGAGGCTTGAACCGTGGTGAATTTCACTCATATATATTTTCCAGGGTTATTTAGGGGATGGCTGGGGCAATTCCTCCCCTCGTTTTCACCTGTCAACCCCATTGAGCACAGTAGGATTGAACTTACTAGGGTGTAACTGAGGACAGAATTTGGCCCATTAGGACTGTGCTGCTGTGGACTTGATCCAAAGCCCATTGACAGCAAGGGGTCTTTCCATTGAGTTCAGTGAGCTTTGGATCAGGGCCTATGTCAATCGGGCCCGAAGGTATAGTGGCTGATTTTTTATTACAAAGTAATCACTGCTGCATATCATAGGTGCTAGAACTAGGGGTGCTCCCACACCTCCTGGCTTGAAGTGGTTTCCATCATATACAGGGTTTACAGTTTGATTCAATGGCCCTCAGCACTCCCACTATACAAATTGTTCCAGCACCCCTGCTGCATACAGGAAAAAATAATGCAAATCTATAACCAAAGCTTACTGCTAGTTCTGTATAACTTATCAGTCGTTTTAGCCAAGAATTTCAAACCTACTAAATGGATTTTAAAGGTTAATTTCAACCATCCAGGTTGAAATATTTTGGCATTACTGCATCATTTATATTTTCACACACAATCTACCTCTGGATCCTAGACACGGGTAAGTAAAACTACCATTAAAATTAAAAGTTTCACAGAACTAAACTGCAAGATTTGTCCAGCTATGTAGCCCACGTGTTGAACTACAGTACTGGTTTCCAGATCCCAGTGATGAGGGCACTGGCTTCTGGTAGGAAGGAAGGGAAAGAAGGAAAAAACAACCCACAGACTTTCCACCAAATCAATCCAAACTCCAGACATGTCTTGAGTTACTTATGACTAAACTCACTTATTGGCTTTAGTAGTGAGGAAAATCTTCCCTGTGACTGTCTCTGTAAACACCAAGGAATGTTCGTTTTCAGAAGGTCTGTGGACAACTAAAAGGTTGACACACAAAAATCTTGAAAAAAAATATACTGTCAGGGCAACTGTCAACACAGGTTATGAGCACTGGGTGTGCCAGGGACTGTGGTTTGCGGCTGTAGGAATTGGCTCCATGCTAGCTGATGACTCTTCTACAGCAAGGGATCGGCAGGAGGTTTGCTCTGCCAGTTGAGCAGAGCAGGGATGAGACTCTAGCTCTTTACTCATAGTAGGCCAAATTTTGCAGTTCATTATTTTTGTGCAACCCCATCGACTTCAATCCTCGTGACTCCACTGTGCCGTATAAAAGCCTTTTTGTAGGTTTTAACTAGTGTAGAATGAATAATGGGCAGGGGGGTGGGAATGGAATTCCACACCTATTCATTCAGATTATAGGCATAGTAATAATCCCTATCTCTCATATAATGCTTTTCATCAGTAAATCTCCAAGTGCTTCACAATATTTAATACATTTATTCTCCGAATACCTGCGTATGGTAGGGAAGTATTATTATCCCCATTTTTAGAGACAGGGAACTGAGGCACAGAGTGCCTCAGTGACTCACCCGAGGCCACACAAGAAGTCTATAGCACATCAGGAAACGGAACCTGGGTATAAATCTTAAGCTAGTGCCCTAGCCCCTGGACTAGAATATTCAGCTTGCATGTGTTCAGGACCTTTTCATGTTCGCTTTCTGAGCCCACATGAGCAGTCAGGCTCTCTTAGCACACACCTGTGTGAAAAGTTATTTTTCAACTCAAATGCTCAAAAAATTAAGTGTGAGTTCAGAACTGCGTGTTTGATTGTAATACTCAACATTCATGTACTGCTGGTTAGTTACAGAAGTTTTCCTTTCCTGAATCGTAGCACTTATGACAGGTGTCACATTTCCATTCGAAGACCTAGATTCCTTGACAAATGAAACAGGTACAGTGGAAAAAGTTTACACACACACACACACACTCTCTCTCTCTCTCTCTCTCTTTCTCTTTCAGTCTTGAATTGGGGCCTGATATGCTGAGTAGATGAATGCCCCTCAGTGATGCACAAGCCCCTAAAGGGGACATCTCCAGACATGAGAAGGAAGTTCAAACACTGGGCCTCTGCTGGAACTGTCATCTAAGGTGCCAGCTGTGATATGGATATCTTACAACGAGGAACTGGACTAAAGTCACTAGCTTCTTTCACACATACCACCAAATAGCCATCAGCTGGCAACTCTCATGCTGAGGATAAATCACAAAAGCATTATCTGCTCAAAAACTAAGTACCAGCTGTGCAGGGCTGTGTGTTTTAAAAGACATTCATGTGTTAGATAATTTTTTAAAAAAAAAATCTGAGATTTTCAGGAATAACAGATACTACAAAGCCTTGGAAACAAGCAGGAGGGCTTTAAACTAGGTTCACCGGGGAAGGAGACCAAAGCCCTGAGGTAAGTGGGCAAGCAGGATACTGGGAGGAAGCACAGGCAGGAACGTCTGTGAGGGGAGGGCTCCTACCTCATACTGAGAATGAGGGGCGATCAACAGGTTATCTCAAGTGCCTATATACAAATCACAAAGCCTTGGAAACAAGCAGGGAGAACTGGAGGTCCTGGTGATGTCAAGGAATTATGACGTGATTGGAATAACAGAGACTTGGTGGGATAACTCACATGACTGGAGTACTGTCATGGATGGTTATAAACTGTTCAGGAAGGACAGGCAGGGCAGAAAAGGTGGGGGAGTAGCACTGTATGTAAGGGAGCAGTATGACTGCTCAGAGCTCCGGTATGAAACTGCAGAAAAACCTGAGTGTCTCTGGATTAAGTTTAGAAGTGTGAGCAACAAGAGTGATGTAGTGGTGGGAGTCTGCTATAGACCACCGGACCAGGGGGATGAGGTGGATGAGGCTTTCTTCCGGCAACTCGCAGAAGCTACTAGATCACATGCCCTGGTTCTCATGGGCGACTTTAATCTTCCTGATATCTGCTGGGAGAGCAATACAGCAGTGCATAGACAATCCAGGAAGTTTTTGGAAAATGTAGGGGACAATTTCCTGGTGCAAGTGCTAGAGGAGCCAACTAGGGGGGAGCTTTTCTTGACCTGCTGCTCACAAATCTGGAAGAATTAGTGGGGGAAGCAAAAGTGGATGGGAATCTGGGAGGCAGTGACCATGAGCTGGTTGAGTTCAGGATCCTGACACAGGGAAGAAAGGTAAGCAGCAGAATACGGACCCTGGACTTCAGGAAAGCAGACTTCGACTCCCTCAGGGAACTGATGGGTAGGATCCCCTAGGGGAATAACATGAAGGGGAAAGGAGTCCAGGAAAGCTGGCTGTATTTCAAGGAATCCCTATTGAGGTTACAGGGACAAACCATCCCGATGAGTCGAAAGAATAGTAAATATGGCAGGCGACCAGCTTGGCTTAACGGTGAAATCCTTGCGGATCTTAAACATAAAAAAGAAGCTTACAAGAAGTGGAAGATTGGACAAATGACCAGGGAAGAATATAAAAATATTGCTCGGGCATGTAGGAATGAAATCAGGAGGGCCAAATCACACCTGGAGCTGCAGCTAGCAAGAGATGTTAAGAGTAACAAGAAGGGTTTCTTCAGGTATGTTGGCAACAAGAAGAAAGCCAAGGAAAGTGTGGGCCCCTTACTGAATGAGGGAGGCAACCTAGTGACAGAGGACGTGGAAAAAGCTAATGTACTCAATGCTTTTTTTGCCTCTGTCTTCACGAACAAGGTCAGCTCCCAGACTGCTGCGCTGGGCATCACAGCATGGGGAGTAGGTGGCCAGCCCTCTGAGGAGAAAGAGGTGGTTAGGGACTATTTAGAAAAGCTGGACGTGCACAAGTCCATGGGGCTGGACGCGTTGCATCCAAGAGTGCTAAAGGAACTGGCGGCTGTGATTGCAGAGCCATTGGCCATTATCTTTGAAAACTCGTGGCGAACAGGGGAAGTCCCGGATGACTGGAAAAAGGCTAATGTAGTGCCAATCTTTAAAAAAGGGAAGAAGGAGGATCCTGGGAACTACAGGCCAGTCAGCCTCACCTCAGTCCCCGGAAAAATCATGGAGCAGGTCCTCAAGGAATCAATCCTGAAGCACTTACACGAGAGGAAAGTGATCAGGAACAGTCAGCATGGATTCACCAAGGGAAGATCATGCCTGACTAATCTAATCGCCTTCTATGATGAGATTACTGGTTCTGTGGATGAAGGGAAAGCAGTGGATGTATTGTTTCTTGACTTTAGCAAAGCTTTTGACACGGTCTCCCACAGTATTCTTGTCAGCAAGTTAAAGAAGTATGGGCTGGATGAATGCACTATAAGGTGGGTAGAAAGTTGGCTAGATTGTCGGGCTCAACGGGTAGTGATCAATGGCTCCATGTCTAGTTGGCAGCCGGTATCAAGTGGAGTGCCCCAAGGGTCGGTCCTGGGGCCGGTTTTGTTCAATATCTTCATAAATGATCTGGAGGATGGTGTGGATTGCACTCTCAGCAAATTTGCGGATGATACTAAACTAGGAGGAGTGGTAGATATGCTGGAGGGCAGGGATAGGATACAGAGGGACCTAGACAAATTGGAGGATTGGGCCAAAAGAAATCTGATGAGGTTCAACAAGGATAAGTGCAGGGTCCTGCACTTAGGATGGAAGAACCCAATGCACCGCTACAGACTAGGGACCGAATGGCTAGTCAGCCGTTCTGCGGAAAAGGACCTAGGGGTGACAGTGGACGAGAAGCTGGATATGAGTCAACAGTGTGCCCCTGTTGCCAAGAAGGTCAATGGCATTTTGGGATGTATAAGTAGGGGCATAGCCAGCAGATCGAGGGACGTGATCGTTCCCCTCTATTCGACATTGGTGAGGCCTCATCTGGAGTACTGTGTCCAGTTTTGGGCCCCGCACTACAAGAAGGATGTGGATAAATTGGAGAGAGTCCAGCGAAGGGCAACAAAAATGATTAGGGGTCTGGAACACATGACTTATGAGGAGAGGCTGAGGGAACAGGGATTGTTTAGTCTGCAGAAGAGAAGAATGAAGGGGGGATTTGATAGCTGCTTTCAACTACCTGAGAGGTGGTTCCAAAGAGGATGGTTCTAGACTATTCTCAGTGGTACAAGGGGACAGGACAAGGAGTAATGGTCTCAAGTTGCAGTGGGGGAGGTTTAGGTTGGATATGAGGAAAAACTTTTTCACTAGGAGGGTGGTGAAACACTGGACTGCGTTACCTAGGGAGGTGGTAGAATCTCCTTCCTTAGAAGTTTTTAAGGTCAGGCTTGACAAAGCCCTGGCTGGGATGATTTAATTGGGGATTGGTCCTGCTTTGAGCAGGGGGTTGGACTAGATGACCTCCTGAGGTCCCTTCCAACCCTGATATTCTATGATTTTATGATTCTATGATACAACATATGTGTCAAAGTCTGAACAACCTTTGAAAAACATAGTTTGGCCAGTTCTGAACATATAGATACAGATTTTTTAAGTGCCCATGCTTTGTGCATAATTGTACTTAAAAACAGATTTATTCTCACTTTTGAAATTAATTTTATGATTTGGAATGAGTAACTTGCATGCCTAAATCATTTTCATAGAATACGAATGTCCATTGACTAAATTAGGAGTGAGATTTACCCTATATTGAACGTGAACTTGTGTGCTCAAAAAGATGGTTCTGCCACCAGGAGTGGCAAGGTGGTGTTGTTCTCTTGTGAGGAAACAGAAGATGTGGGTGCCCAAATGTCGCAGATTGAAATATAATTATATGTTAAAGAAGATAGCTTTGTGGTCTAACCACACATTCAAATCCCATCAGGTTTGACTCAGACCTTCATCCTTGTGGAAAAGGAGAAATTAAATACCACTGAGCTTGTTTATGTGTAAGTATGGGTTTCTCAGAAGAGGCCTTAAAACAAGGTCCTATCTGTTCTGTGTGTACTTGAAAGTCAGTTTTAAAATAGACATTGCAACTTGGAGACTCAATTACAGGCTTCAATATTGATAATCATGACTGACTACTTGATAGTGCCTACAAATCAGACAGCTGGTCATCTACCTGCCATTTATACCTACAATTAACTGTACTTGCAACTGGGATCTCAACCCCCCACCCCCACCACCTCCGTGCAATTGAATTCATAGAAGAAGAAAATACAGATAACAGAGCATCACAGAATGGTGTTAGAAAACTGAAGATTTGCTGACATATACAAGTGGAAAAACAGTCTATCAAACTGGTTTTTCCTTGGTCTTCATTATAGAAATAGTCTTTCATATGATTTGCAATGCCAAGGTCTCTCTAGCACAACCATTTTACGCTGTAAACCTACAACATAGATCATGGTGGAATCTCCTTCTTAGAAGTTTTTAAGGTCAGGCTTGACAAAGCCCTGGCTGGGATGATTTAATTGGGGATCGGTCCTGCTTTGAGCAGGGGGTTGGACTAGATGACCTCCTGAGGTCCCTTCCAACCCTGATATTCTATGATTCTATGATTTGCAGTTTTTAAGAGACTCAGGAATATAAAATTTGGCATATATTAAAAGGCTGGCTCAGAAATGAGGATTTGACTTATCTTGAATTGTTCTTATCCAGTTTGCACAAACCAAATCAAAGCTAATGTGGGGGAGAAACCTCAATATTGATGCAAAATGAATACATTTATTATAACAATAAAAATTAAGTTGTTCTTAACTTGTTTGCACTTTTACTGAATATAAAGACTAGCTACAAGAATGCCATAGCTAGGATGATTGGAGATATAACAATATTTATGTTTAGCTAGTAGTTACAAAATGTTAAGCGAATCAAAGAAATAGAAACCTTCTAAATTTCTATCTTCTATGAACAAGTAAATCAAGCATGTAAACATTCATCTTTTAGAAAGAAACATGAGTATGAAAGGAATGTAGGGTATGTTATCAGTGCAACAAATCTAGGCAAAGTGGGCTCCACCAACACCCACCCTCTTGCAAGAAAACCTACTATTATACTCGAGAAAAACTTTTGTGTGTTTCTTAAATGTTACAACAAAAATCTGAAATGCATACTTGTAAATATGTAGCTAAATGCAAAGTCCCTAATGTCTTTGCTGTGTAAACAGTAAAAATGTTTTTGTGTTCCACCATGGAATCTAATGACCTAGCTAAACTAAGCTGTGAAAGAAACCATTTAAGTATAGAATCTTTATAGTAATGGGGAATTAATTAGTTACTGACAGTTCACAAGCAAGTCCTCATCTAATTCAGGAAGACAAGAAAATCATCATCCCCAAAATTAGCATTAACAACTTAAACTAAGCCAAAAACAACAACTTTCTAAAAGTTATTTAATTTTAGTTCTCAAAATAGTCTTAAAAAATTCTTAAAAAGAAGATCAGGAGTGTTTGGCCTTTTTGAAAACAGAATGTCATTTCCTGTCAAATTTTAATAAAATTGCAACAATATCTCAGAGAATGGACTGAACAATAAAAAAAAGAAGAGTTAAAGCTAGCTTTGAAAGTTATCTGATGCTTTCCTGCCACAAGAAGAACAAAGGCAAGTAAAGAAAGGTTGCATATGCGTTAAAACAGACTGCATATGCAGGACCTGAAAGCGTCACTTAAGACAGGGCCTGCACTAAAAAGTGAGGTTGACCCAGCTATGTTACTCAGGAGTGTGAAAAATCCAGATACCTGAGAGACGTAGTTAAGCCAACCTAACCCCTGGTATAGACCAAAATTCTTCTGTCAACCTAGCTACTGCCTCTTGGGGAGGTGGATTACCTCCACGTACAGGAGAACCCCTCAGGGATGCAGCTGTGCCGCTGAAACATTTCTGGTGTAGACAAGCCCTAAGCCAACACTGAAGGCAAGAAACCAATGAAAGGATGACAACAACCAACTTTGAATGTAAACAAACCTGAAAGAGGTGTTCCCGTTCTCCCCCCTATAATTCATTAACATAGGAAGGAGAAGGGTATAGAAACACTGAAGGGTACAAAACCCCTCTGCTACCCTGCTCAAATGGCACTCCAGAAGCCAGCCACCACAGACAGATAAGAAAAACAAAGAAGACTTAAGAAGAAATCTACCCAAGGAAAACCTCCCGCAAAGGCTTGAAAATCGATTGGTGAGAAGAAGTTAACTAACATATGCCAAGGAATTAGGTTTAAAACTCTTCTAATGATTTTGTTGGAATATTGAAATGCTGTTGTAACTTAGGCCATGTCTACACTGCACTTCTGTAGTTAAAAATTTCATCGCTAAGGGGTGTGAAAAAAATGACAAAAGTTTTAATGACGAAAAGTGCTAGTGTGGACAGCGCTTTGTCGGCAGGAGACACTGTCCCATTGACGAAGTTCCTGCCCGTCGTTTGGGGTGGTTTTATTTTGTCACTGGGAGAGAGCCCTCCCAGCAACAAAGAGCAGATACACGGCTTACCTTACAACTGTAGCGGCACTGCCGAGCCATTGGAAGGTGCACAGTGTAGACATAGCCTTAAAAAACTATCAGCTTCTCCAGTTAATCATCAGGTGGTTAGACCATGTATTCCTGGAGAGGAGACAGGGGCTAAACAGAGGAATACTGGGATGTATGTGGAGTTAGGTTTCTTAATATCTGTAATTGGCCTGTTTTCAGACAGCTCCTTAAATGGCTTCTTCTAAGTAACTAATTTAACTACCTTCAGTTTCATAGGACCTAGTTAAGATAGTTTATAGTTCGGCAAAGTAAGTAGTTTAGATTATTATTAACAATAATTAGACAAGCTTCACTTCCCTTAAATTCTTTTGCCAATACATGACCAGTTTTAAGTATCTAATAAGATACTAAAATGACTTAATAATAATTTGAGGAAATGGTAAGTTAAGACCAAAGTATACTAAGAGAAAAGTGCCCCCGCGCCCGAGAGGCAGTTCCCTCTCTAGGGTGTAATCTCCATTAAAAGCTCTCCACGGAGAGACCATACAGAAGAAATTGTAATGGAGGTAAACAGTTGATCATTTGTGTTTGTTTGTTTAATGATTTCTTTTCCTTTAATAAAAAAATATAGCCCTGGTTAATAACCATGATTATTTTGCTTGGTCTTGATCCTGGTGTCCTGTAAGGTACGTAAAAGAACCACCGTGACTAAATAGTGAGAACCACATCCCGGAGTTGGCAGTAAAAAAAACAACTAGTAGGAGCTGGCCTACCAGCTCTTGTTTCTCTAGACTAAATATTTGTAGTAATTTTTGAAATAAAATTACCTGGCAGTCAACAAATTAAAACTACCCCTTTCAATGCCATACTAAATAAATGACAAAAGACTGAAAATTTGAGAAAAAGTAAATAAAATTATGTTTCTTTTATTACAACATGTTTGTTTTCTTGATCAATTGAAGAGCTGTGGTAGCTTTTTCTTTGAAAGAAACATTGATTTACTTAGATTTATTTGTCCAAGTTACTGACACATGCTCAGTTAATGATAGTCTCAAATGTTGGCAAAAACGTCTTCAGCTGTAAAATTTCAGGGAGAGGCTGATCTCTGTCCTGGTAAAAGTCAAGCCCAGTTACAAGTTCCACATCTCGAATATGCGCTGCATGAGCCCAAACTCTTTCTTCAACCCACTGGGACGCCGGTTTCCCATCCTGCCAAAGCAAAACGAGCAAAGTTCAAACACTGGTTATTCCTTCACGTGTTACCAAACAACAGAATAGCCTTGTATGGCATAAAGTCCTTCACTTGAAAAAGCTCTTTCCACTCTCTTCCTGGAAATCTCTGTAGTCTTGCATTTGGGTGTCTGGTTTGAATAGGGTCAAATGAATGTTTTCTCTCCTTCCTGATATCAATTTACTCTACTGAACAGATATTGCTGTTTCCAATTAGTTACACTCTACTTAATTGATTATTTTGGCTGAACAGTGGGGTGTGAGAATAGAATGTACAGTATAACTCCAGTACCAGATCCATCTTTTGAGGAATAACCTGTATTTTGGGAGAGGATTGTAAGCAAACAGAAATGACAAAGAAGCAAAATGCTGCTGATAAATGGTTTCTTGACATTTCAATGGCCATTGAACTACAAAATATGGTGGAATCACATTTCCACTTGCACTTACAAATCAGTATAGTCTTATCTACTGTCTACATTAAGTACTGCCCCCCCTCAAAAAAATCAAAGAAAACTAAAATATAAAGAGTAATGGTCCAAAACACTATAATGTTTGTACTATTACTATAGAGTTTTTTTCATAAAAGGATGGTAACTTATTTTTCCATGATCATCTCCTATTTACTATGTATTGGTAGTATATCTCTAAACATCAAGGTTATTGGTTATTAATTTCAATCTCAGAAGAAGCATTCATGTAAAAGTACACTATCTGATGTCAGCCAAAGACAAATAAGGAGTAATATTTTCCTTAGCTATGCTGGAGGGAGTAAGCCTGCTAATGCTATTACACCATTAAAATGGTCAAAGAACAAGTTTTATTCTTCAGAAAGCTGCAGTGATCCCACCCTATACATAGAGAGAGAGCTGATCTAAGTCACCTCTAATCTGTAGCTCTTCCCAGCCCTGCTACATACTCCCCACTGCCAACTGCTGAATGATAGCTGCTCTGAGTCCATCAGACCCACAGGATCCTTCCTTTCTTCCTGCATGGCTGGCTAGCTGCTTCTCTACTTAGCTGTCTCACTCTCTTCTGTCTGCCTCACCTGCTCCACACCCTGCTGCCCCAGCTTCTCACCCGCCCAACAATCTTTGCAGTTTACAGCTGCTACCACTCACTTGACAACATGAACAAGCCCCTCACAAGCTGCCACTAGTTCCATCCTTCACTCTTGACTGTTTTTTGTTTAAATCAAGAATGACGGAGTTAAATACACAGGAATCTAAAGACTTCCCCCAGAAGCAATTCTGTAGAAATCACAGCTCATGCACACACACTGTGCAGAGACATGCACAAACCCATACTTACAGCACAGCTTTCACTGTTGTCAGGTCGATGAGGAATGATAAAAGACAAAACATCCAAGGAGCCCACACAGTTCAGTGGCGTATTGGACTGGTTCTTACAGCTGGTCAGCACCACAAAGTAGTGGGTCGGGACAGGGATTTGTGTGTTGTTTATGTGCCTATAAAAGAACATTAATTAAGGGGTAAGTTTGATCATCAAGGGCATAAAACGGGATGGACAGACTTTTTGGCCTGAGGGCCACATCTGTGTATGGAAATTGTATGGTGGGCCATGAATGCTAATGAAATTGGGGGTTGAGGTGTGGGAGGGAGTGAGGGCTCCAGTTGGGGGTGCGGGCTGTGGAGTGGGGCCAGAAATGAGGAGTTCAGTGTGAGGGAGGAGACTCTGGGCTGAGGCAGAGAGTTGGGTGTGGGGGGGCTGAAGGCTCTGGCTGGGGGTGTGGGCATGGGGTGGGGCTGGGATGAGGGGTTGGGGGTGCAGGAGGGTACTCTGGGCTGGGACCAAGGGGTTTGGAGGGCGGGAGGGGGATCGGGGCTGGGGGAGGGAGTTGGGGTGTGGGAGGGGGTCAGGGGTGCAGGCTCCTGGCGGAACTTACCTCAAGCAACTCCTGGACGCAGCAGCATGTCCTCCCTTCAGCTCCTATGCAGCAGCACAGCCAGGAAGCTCTGCACGCTGCCCTGTCCGCAGGCGTCACCCCTGCAGCTCCCATTGGCCGTGGTTCCCAGCCAATGGGAGCTGCAGGGGCAGCACTTGGGGCTGGGGCAGCATGTGGAGCTTCCTGGCTGCCCCCATGCATAGGAGCCAGAGGGGGGGACATGCCATTGCTTCTGAGAGCCGCATGGAGGCATGGCACACACGGAGCAGGGTAAGCCCCCAACCGCGCTCCCCGGCTGAAGTGGGGCAAGCCCTGGGCCCCTCTCCCTGGCGGGAGCTCGAGGACTGGATTAAAATGTCTGAAGGGCCAGATGCAGCCCCTGGGCTGTAGTTTGCCCACCCCTGGCATAAAAGATAATATACTGTACAAGAACTGAAGTGAATGGGATTGTATGGTATGTATATATACACTCAATGCAGAATTTAACCTTTCTAAAAAAACTTGAAAACAGCCATATATATATATATATGTTTGACTGAATATCTGTATAAAGCACTACTCCAGCAAGGTGAGACGCTCTAAAAGCATTTTAAGCATGTGATTGTCCCACTGAAATCAAACGGACTACTCACATGCTTAAACTTAAGCATGTGCTGAAGTCCTTCGCTGGATCAAAACCAAAATGCACTGCACCTTGCAGGATTGAGCCCCATATTTGCATTTCATTCTGTTAACAATTTAAAATATAATGAAGTTTAATTTGCAAAAATTAAAGAGAAAATTAGTGTGGCAGGGAGGGTTGACAGTGCCTAACCTGAACTGCCATGAAGAAAATGATACCTGGTAACCTGCTGTAGAAAGCTAAATCAGTTTAGGATTCACAAATTAAAAATTTCCCCCAAATTAAAAATGATAGTCATCCCTATGTAGTAGGGCCTAATTCTTTGAGGTGCTGAGTGATTCCTGGATGTGCTGTATACCCTCACTTCCCACTGACAGGTACTTTATACACAGTATGGTTTAACATGCAGAATGAAACATGTTTGTGAAAAATTGTAGACAGTGTTATGTGGTTGTCTGGGTATTACAGCATATTAGTTAGGAGGAATCTCCAACCTGTCATCTAGTCCACCCTCCTGCATCATGACAGAACTGATTTCACTATTCCCAAGACATCCTTGTTAGACGTGGTATTAAGTTCAGCTTTGAATACAGCATCTCCAATGACATCAGTTCTACAACCTATTAGCCAAGAAGGTCAGGGACGCAACCCCATGCTCTGGATGTCCCTAAACATCCAACTGCTGGAAGCTGGGACTGGATGACATGGGATGGATCACTCAGAATTGCCCTGTTCTATTCATTCCCTCTGAAGCATCTCACATTGGGCATTGTCAGAGACAGGATGCTGAGCTAGATGGGTGATTGTTCTGAGCCAGTATGGCCATTTTTATGTCCCAATGTTCTGAGCCAAAAAAGTGGGCTCCCCCTGCGTTTCCATGGGAACCAGATCAGGGTTGCCATCTTATATCCTATGCACCTGCAACAGCACGTGGTTAGCACACTGTTTATCTGATATGCGTGTATAGTGTCTGTCTCTAGGTATGTAATTGTTATGACTATTTTCTCTGTATTGCAATATTAAGTTCCCAAGGATTTTGCCATTTTGTGAGTAAGCATTATATGAGAGGATATACTCTGTGCTCCTCTCATGGATACTTTACTTTTGATCTTTCTTGTTTCTCTTAACCTATAACAGAAGTCATTCAGCCTGAATGAATATGGCTGGAATGGAATGAAATATGGTTGGAATATGGAAACCATGACAGCAAATATATCTGAAATAAGCCAGAGTGTGACCCTTCTCTGTTACCTTTTTGTACTTACTGTGTAATTTCATGAAGAGCATCAAAATGGCCATCATAATTGTAATCAAACACTGGTCCGCTGATCACATTCAGTCCATTCCTCTCCGCAGCATACTTTAGAAGCAGCACATCATGGAAATAGTTCCATATCTCTGTCATTACAATGACAGTTGAACATAATTAATACCAGTACATAATTAATACCAGTTCCAAAATGCTCTACCTCTATTACATTAATGAGCATGTGAATATTTTTTCACTTTTTGCCATAGGCAAAGAATGAAAATGTAGCACATTCGTCCAGGCTAAACTGTCACTTCTTCTATATTTTATATATTTTTTAAATATTTCACTTAAGCAAATTTAGAGGGAAACTATTGTATTGACACAATCAATGTACTCTGTTCACCTATGGAAGAGGTGTGGTAAAGGCGATGACATTGCAAGCTTCTCCACACAGTCCAGCGATATGCCTCAAGCTGAATTTGTAAAGAACAACTCTTGAACTGAGAGGACAGTTTATTTTCAATACCTAGCAGTTCTTGGCCTCTCTGCTGAGACTACCGACAACGGTGCCAACTGGTGCTCGCTGAGATGGTGTCTTTAGGGATGTGGACATTTATTCACAAAGGGCCTCTCTGCTGAGACTACCGACAAAGGTGCCAACTGGAGCTAGCTGAGATGGTGTTTTTTGGGATGTGGATATTTATTCATAGGAACTAGTCTGAGTCAACTGACCACATTTCAAATACCAGTGGGCCATTTAACTTATTTTACTTATGTAATTTAATTAAACATTTATCTTTACAATGTAAACTAGTGATAAAAGGTGCACAGTTATGGACAGTGTGGCTAAAAATATACTCTTTCTGTTTACCTGTTACTGATATACCTGTAATCTATAGTCTGCAGTAACTGGCCAGTGAGTTTTATATTTCTTGTGACAGGGTGTTCCATCTCTAGTTATTTATTTTCCCTTAGGGATTCAGGTCACTTTGCTGTTCTGGGTTTCTTTGCTTTATGTGGTATGAGCGAATGGGATATGAATGAACTGTGAAAAGCAGTCCAGTCATTTTTATTTTCTTTTTTTTCTGTTACTTGCTGTAGCATTTTCTATATTTCTCCTTTGTCTTAGAAAACCAGCCCTGGACTATTAGACAAAACATGCATCTGTAGACAAGTCATAGCTCATGGTTTCTAATAGCTGGAAGCAAGGATAGATGGATGGGAATAACAGGGTTCATTGTAGTTGTACACAAGCACATCTGCCTGATATGCATTTTCCAAATAAAGGTCCAGATTCTCTGGTTCGCTGAGATTCTGCATGGTGAAGTGGGGCAGTGTCACAGAGCTGGTTACTAATTCCAGTCTGCCTACTTCTCCTCCTGCATGGGGTCAAGAGAAGATAAAAGAGGAGCCAGGCACTCCATCTGTACATCTACTGGAGACTTCTCCCATACCAGGAGAATCCCCAGCAACAGCTTTGCAGCCAGTCTCTACCTCCTCAGCACCTGAGTGGTTCAAAGAGAGTAGTGAGGGGAAAGAATCTCCCCAAAGTCTAGTAGTAAGGAATTTAAACACGACTATATTCCAACTGGCAAGAGGCAGTTTTAAGTAGGATTGTCCAGAGAAAAGAGTAAAGGAAATGAATACAGTGGATGTGTTTTAAAATCTTCTGTGCCTATTTTAAAAAAACCCACTTTTTAGTGCAATTGTACTCGATCTGGATATACTGAATATGATCAGTTAAGAAAAGAATTTTTAAAATCTTTTAATTTTTTCTTAATTTTCTTTAGTCAATTATCATTTAATAAACTGCAGGAAAATGTTCAGCAGAACCTTTTGAGAACCTACTTTTGAATTCTTCATACATGGGCACAATATTGCTGGTAAGTAAGGCATCATATTGTTCTGGACCAGTTGCATTGAAATCTGTAAAAAAAAAAAACCGAAACATGCATTAATGACTGATATATAGGAAGATGTTTCTCAATGTTCAGTTTACGTATCCCTGCAGACTGAAGGCAAATTATTGCAGGTAATTAAAGTCTCACATTAATAAGTGAACTATATAAATATACATACATAAATAATACATAATTGTATATACAAACATGCAACTGTTTGAACAGGATTGGAGGCTTGTTCTGTTATACTGGAAAATATTACCCTGGGATAGACAACAAAAATATCCCTTACACCCCAATAAAAGGTCTCCCTCCTTTAAATTTCTGAGAAAAATGTAATCTGTGAGGAATGTCAGGGAGGAATCATTAGCACAAAGTATGCCACATCTGTTCCCTAGGATTTTGTTTACTGCCTCAAGCCTATTCAGCTTTTAGCAACCTATATATTTTAAAAAATAGATGCATTCACTTGATCTATTTATATTTCAATGAACTATTCTAGAATATACATTTTTTCCACTGGGAAGCAGGTCCCCCAAGACAAGGCTGCTCACATGTACCAAACTGTGTGGTACCTTTGTGATGGGAAAAAAGGGCTATGGGCTGACAACTACCGTTTGACTGTTGCAAAACTAACCCTTCCAATACATCAAAACTAACATAAAAAAAATCAAAATTTACATGGAGTGACACAGCATGGGCAGATTCTTGACTCCACTCTGGTCTCTTTATGTCATTCTGGTCAGCTTTCATCACAGCCAGCATATCTTCCATTTTTAAAGTAAACCTAAATCTTCTGAACTGAAAATATTTGGGCAGGATTACCATGGATATGTGGGTGGCTGCTGCAAAATGTATTGACTTTCTAATAGTAATTTTACTGCTTTTGGTCAATGCACAGCTACTGGAAATCTCTTTATTTATTTATTTTTTTTTTGCACAGCACACTTATCCCAGGCAGGTTGCTTTGGTGTTTAGATATGATTTAAACACAAACCCACATCCAGCTGATTAAGACTTTCTAAACACTAGCTATAAAAAGAATCCTACTGACTGGGAGGATACAGGAACCCGTGGGTGATGTTCAGGTCTAGCTGGTAGTCAGAGCAGTTTTGGCTTTGAGTAGCCGGGATTCTAACATCAGCCCGCAGACAGTCTGGAATAGTGGAAGGAAGCGAAGATGCGTCTGCCTGCTAAAAAGAAAAAGGGGGGAAATAGTGTTACACCCACAGTTGTGGCTAACCTTATGCCCTGTATGGTTTGTGACTTCCTAGAATGGTTTTCATTGAATCTTTTCCTATTTTCATAATGAATCAGCTCAATACAAGTAATGGAAAATTATGTTTTCTGTAGTGTTTTTCCTTGGTCCTTCTGTTTTTCAGTAATCCAATTAGGGAAAACCCTTAGCATGGTGTAAAATGGTAGTAGCAAGGCTAAGGTAGTATCTTAGCCCAAAAAGGTGACATGTTTGGCCCATTCAGCTCTCTAAAAATAAATTCACTTCCTACTGCAGAGCAGTTAACATGTGAGAATCACATACTGGCTGATGTTATTTTAGCCATATCCAGATGGGCTAAGCAATGACACCAAGAAACTGTATGGACTAGATTCTCAGCAGCTATAAATCAGTACAACTCCTTCCACTTCAATGAAGCAATGTTAATTCACACCAGCTGAAGAGCTGACCCACAACATTTCAACTGTAATTTCGGTATTTACAACTGCTAGGATTGCACCCACGACAACACCAGAATCGTATTTTATCTGCACAACTGTATTTTCTTTCTCAGCAGCAGCTCTTACTTCCATTTAATTTCTTCTCCGTTTTGTTAAGAAAGGTATTGTATCTGATATGAGGCTATAATTAATTAGATCCATCATTCACAACTAATGAGCTTTCTTCTGTTTTATTCTTAACACGACATGTTGAGGTTTTTTGATGTGGTTTTTGTTTTAATGATCTAGGAAGCAGCCTAAGCTTTATAAACCTTTATCAGATAGGAAGAGGACAGATGTAGTGCAACATCACTTTTGATCTGTTAAAGGTGAACTGCAGTGGGGGAAATCATGCTTGTGCCTCTTTTTTCCACTTTGTATGAAAATCTCTGTAGGTGCCCATCCTATGTTCTAGGTGAGCATTACATTGAAGAAATATAATGTAAAGGATAAATAGTTATCCATCAGGAAATATAAGCCACAATCCTACACTGAGATCCATTAATTTGAACCTCTAGCCCCCAGAGGGTGTCCTGCTGAAGGCAACAGGGATCCACATGGGTGCAAACCTGCATGTTAGTAGATCTGATTGCAGCATCAGGGACACAATGAGGATTCTAACCTAAATCACTATAGCCCTCCACCTTCTCCAAAAACCTGGAGGGAAATATGGAGTTTGCAGCACGTATAGAAAGTTAACAAATTGAGGCTCTGGCAGACTCAAGGGGAAACTGTGATCCAAAGTAAAGAACATCCATGGAGAACACCTTTCCTCCCCACCCACCCCAGCAGTGCTCTCCTGCATCTTGCAAGGAACTCCAGCTGAAGCATGTCCACTAACTGGAGTAGTACATCATGAGGAGAGAAATGATCTCTCAGGAAATCAGGCCCAAAACTATTTAAGGCTTGGTAGGTTAACATCCAATTACATCTGGAAACTTATTAGAGAAGTGCAGAGCCTGGTGTAAAGGTGGAATTGTTTCCAGTGTGAAACTCCACTTAACAAGCAGGTGGAAGCATTTATAAGAACATCAGAATGGCAATACTGGGTCAGACCAATGGTCCATCTAGCCTAGTATCCTGTCTTCTGAAGGTGGCCAATGCCAGGTGCTTCAGAGGGAATGAACAGAACAGGTAATCATCAAGTGATCTATCCCCTGTCGCACATTCCCATCCTGACTAATAGCCCTTGATGGACCTATCACCCATGAACTTATCTAATTCTTTTTTGAACACTGTTATAGTCTTGGCCTTCACAACATCCTCTGGCAAAGAGTTCCACAGGTTGACTGTGAAGAAATACTTCCTTTTGTTTGTTTTAAACCTGCTGCCTATTAATTTCATTTGGTGACCCCTAGTTCTTGTGTTATGAGAAGGAGTAAATAACACTTCCTTATTCACTTTCTCCACACCAGTCATAATTTTATAGACCTCTATCTTATTCCCCGTTAGTCATCTTTTTTCCAAGATGAAAAGTCCCAGTCTTATTAATCTCTCCTCAAATGGAAGCAGTTCCATACCCCTAATCATTTTTGTTGCCCTTTTCTGTACCTTTTCTAATTCCAATATACCTTTTTTGAGACGGGGCAACCAGATCCTGCACACAGTATTCAAGATGTGGGTGTACCATGGATTTAAATAGAGGCAATATGATATTTTCTGTCTTATTATTTATCCCTTTTCTAATGATTCCCAACATTCTGTTAAATTTTTGACTGCCGCTGCACATTGAGTGGATGTTTACAGAGAACTATTCACAATGACTCCTAGATCTCTTTCTTGAGAGAGGGGCTAATTTAGGCCCCATCATTTTATATGCACGGTTGCAATTACGTTTTCCAATGTGTATTATTTTGCATTTATCAATACTGATCAATATAAATATTATCAATATCAACTGATTAATATCAACATTATTAATAGCTTCTTTTTCTGAATGGTCTCTAAGCGTAGCCCTATGTGGAGCTGTCATAAATATAAAGGGAAGGGTAAGACACCTTTAAATCCCTCCTGGCCAGAGGAAAAACCCTTTCACCTGTAAAGGGTTAAGAAGCTAGGATAACCTCGCTGGCACCTGACCAAAATGACCAATGAGGAGACAAGATACTTTCAAAGCTGGAGGGGGGAGAAACAAAGGCTCTCTCTGTCTGTGTGTTGCTTTTGCTGGGACCAGAGCAGGAATGCAGGTCAGATCTCCTGCAAAGGGCTAATAAGCAATCTAGTTAGATATGCATTAGATTCTGTTTTGTTTAAATGGCTGATAAAATAAGTTGTGTTGAATGGAATGTATATTCCTGTTTTTGTGTCTTTTTGTAACTTAAGGCTTTGCCTAGAGGGATTCTCTATGTTTTGAATCTGATTACTCTGTATTTACCATCCTGATTTTACAGAGGTGATTCTTTTACTTTTTCTTCAATTAAAATTCTTCTTTTAAGAACCTGATTGCTTTTTCATTGTTCTTAAGATCCAAGGGTTTGGGTCTGTGTTCACCTATGTAAATTGGTGAGGATTTTTATCAAGCCTTCCCCAGGAAAGGGGGTGTAGGGTTTGGGGAGGATTTTGGGGGGAAAGACGTTTCCAAGCGGGCTCTTTCCCTGTTATATATCTGTTAGACGCTTGGTGGTGGCAGCAATAAAGTCCAAGGGCAAAAGGTAAAATAGTCTGTACCTTGGGGAAGTTTTAACCTAATCTGGTAAAAATAAGCTTAGGGGGTTTTTCATGCAGGTCCCCTCATCTGTACCCTAGAGTTCAGAGTGGGGAAGGAACCTTGACAGGAGCTTATTACAGGAATCTAATCACAAGTTGACAAAACACATGAATAAATGTGGCAAGGGCCATCTTAGAGAGAAAGTGTCATTTTTTCTCACCACGCACAGAGGAGCGTGTGCTCATAACTATGGCTGCTCCCTGAGCATCCAGGAACAGCCCAAGATCTAATACCACATCTAAGTCAAGCATCTGGGCTACAAATGGCATTCAAACTCCCCCAGTCAGAGGAACAAATATAAATCCCACCAACTGTTCTGGCATCTTGTCCTAAGCCACCAACATTATTTCACTCCTCTCCAGATACACAGTAATTCTCATCCAAGCCTCAAATTTATATAGACAGTGGGTTATTTATTCTACTGCTCCAGCCAAATCAAAAGAATAGAGATGCAGAGCAAGCTGTCATCTGCATATTGAATATATCACAGACCATATATCTTCACTAACTCTCCCAGTCACTTCATCTACATGTTGAGCAGGAAGGGTGCTAATATAGATCCCTATTGTACCTCGCATGAGAGAACTCTCAAGTTGGAGAAATAAGTACCCACAAATAACCTCTGTGTTCTCTCAGAAAGATAAGAGAGGAACCACTCAGCTCTGTAACACTCTTGCTAGGTTCCACAACCAAATCAACAAAACCTCATGATCAGCAGTATCAAAAGCTGTTGACAAGTTTATAATAAGCATCAGTGATACATTTATCCTCACCCTTTGCTCGAAGGAGAGTCCCAGCTAATCCAATCAACGCAGTGTCTGTCCCACACCCTAGTGACTATGGCCAAAGAAACTGGAAGGCTTCAGAAACTATCAGAGTTGCTGAGCCACAACCTACTCAATGACTTCCCTGTCCCAAAAAAATGGGAGATTTGCTACTGGTCAATAGTTAGGCAGAATGTACATATCAAGAAGTGGTCCCTTAAGCAATGCTCTCATGATAGCCTCTTTAAGAAATCTCTTTCTTCATAAGTTTCAGAGTAACAGCTGTGTTAGTCTGTATTTGCAAAAAGAAAAGGAGTACTTGTGGCACCTTAGAGACTAACCAATTTATCTGAGCATAAGCTTTCGTGAGCTACAGCTCACTTCATCGGATGCATACTGTGGAAAGTACAGAAGACATTTTTATACACACAGACCATGAAAAAATGGGTGATTATCACTACAAAAGGTTTTCTCTCCCCCAACCCCACTCTCCTGCTGGTAACAGCTTATGTAAAGTGATCACTCTCCTTACAATGTGTATGATAATCCAGGTGGGCCATTTCCAGCACAAATCCAGGTTTTCTCCCCCCCCCAAAAAAACCACTCTCCTGTTGGTAATAGCTTATCTAAAGTGATCACTCTCCTTACAATGTGTATGATAATCCAGGTGGGCCATTTCCAGCACAAATCCAGGTTTTCTTCCCCCCACCCCCTCGCCCCCCAACACACACACAAACCCACTCTCCTGTTGGTAATAGCTTATCTAAAGTGATGACTCTCCTTACAATGTGTATGATAATCAAGGTGGGCCATTTCCAGCACAAATCCAGGGTTTAACAAGAACGTCTGAGGAAGGGGGAGGGGAGTAGGAAAAAACAAGGGGAAATAGGTTACCTTGCATAATGACTTAGCCACTCCCAGTCTCTATTCAAGCCTAAGTTAATTGTATCCAATTTGCAAATGAATTCCAATTCAGCAGTCTCTCGCTGGAGTCTGGATTGGAAGTTTTTCTGTTGTAACATCGCAACCTTCATGTCTGTAATCGCGTGACCAGAGAGATTGAAGTGTTCTCCGACTGGTTTATGAATGTTATAATTCTTGACATCTGATTTGTGTCCATTTATTCTTTTACGTAGAGACTGTCCAGTTTGACCAATGTACATGGCAGAGGGGCATTGCTGGCACATGATGGCATATATCACATTGGTAGATGTGCAGGTGAACGAGCCTCTGATAGTGTGGCTGACAGCCCCCCAACCTGAAGCGAATACTCACCAGCAACTACATACCACACAACAGAACCACTAACCCAGGAACCTATCCTTGCACCAAAACCCGTTGCCAACTGTGCCCACATATCTATTCAGGGGACACCATCACAGGGCCTAATAACATCAGCCACACTATCAGAGGCTCGTTCACTGTACTTTCCACAGTATGCATCCGATGAAGTGAGCTGTAGCTCACGAAAGCTTATGCTCAAATAAATTGGTTAGTCTCTAAGGTGCCACAAGTACTCCTTTTCTTTCTTCATAAGCTACACAGACAGACAATCTGTTACAACAGGTTAGACTCAGAAGACTTTCGTCACTGGATCTATAGCTGTATCCTCTCTCATTTCCTCTATCTGAGGTCACATGGTGAACCATGGTGACCTGTGAAGAAAAAAACAGTTACAATGACTTTAGAAAACTACTCCATAGATAAAATTACGCAATCCATTCTCCAGTTCATGTTACAAGAATAAGATTTTTTTAAACAACCCAGTAATTAATGTTTCCAGATGCATAATTTATTTTCATCACATGACGAACTAAATATAGTATTCCACAGCTGTTGTGGTCTGTCATGTCAATTTTCAGCTACTTCCAGGAGGGGTTTTTTGGGGTAATACCAGCAGAAAAAATACTTAAACCACAAAAAACAAAGATCCCATAAACCCAAAGCACCAAGGTCTTTTTTTTCATAAATCATAAAATACCAAACAAGTCTCAATTCTGTTTTCATCACAGTGCAGTAAAGATTTTACTCTTTAAGGATAAGATTCAAAAGCTAATCTAATTTACAATATTTTTATACTAAACAAAAAACCCTTGCATGTAATTTTCTTTCTCTACAAACACACTCTAGAGTCATATCCAGAGGAACTACAGCAAACTCAGAAAAGCAAATAAAATTATAGTGTTCCAGAGTGCAAATTCAACTTACAACCAACAAAATATTATAAAGGGTATGGTAGCTTTGAATTCTACACAACAGAATTAGCGTTCCAGCCTGTTACATCCTGATTGGGTGGGAGAGGTGGGTGGTTTGATGCAACCAATTCCCTCCTCTCGAGGAGATGAGTATGTTACCTCAGAAATGCATTCCAAGCACCAATAGTTTAAATCAGATTTTCCTCTGAATCAGAGTCACAGGTAACAGAAAATCCAGCAGCTGGTACTGGTATACTGTCTGTAATTATGATAATATAAATATTTGTGACAGCTTATTAATATCCAGTCAGAAAGAATTGTTCATTCATAACACTGCTAATCACACACAAAGAAAATTACATATAAGAACTTTTTGAGCCAGATTTTTGGCCCTGCACTGGCCCCTTTGCACTGATCCTGATTAACCAGCCACCTGAGGGAATCCCCAGGTGACAGTCAGCAAAGACTCAGCCTGCTTCATTTTGTTGTCCTGCTTGAGTCTCTCTGTATCTGTCTAGCAATCAGAAACACACCCACCTAAAGGCACTGCTAATCACACAGCATTGTTTCTCCAGCTTATAGGTAACCGCAGGATGTACTGCTCATTTAGAGGAAAACTATTTCCATGGACCTTGGCATCTCCATGGTATGGTGCCCAAAGCATACAAGCAGAGACAGTTACTACAGCCACCTAGCATTCATCTATTGGTAGAAGTAATGAGGCTTTTGGCATGCTTTCTCATCTTAGAAAGTCCCATTTCTTCGGAATAGTTATATTGGATTTAGTTCGCAAGACACAACTGCAATTAACCATGTAGGTTTAGAAAATAAGCCAGTATGCAATCTGACCCTTTCATTTGTAACTTTTCTCCATGTTATTGTATTGAACATAATTAGAGAGGGAACTTTTTGCGATACTATTTCATAACCTTCTGACAGAAAGCAGAATCTGTACTACTGATTTTTGGTTATTATATTGCACTCCAGACACCTCAGTGCCATTTTATTCAGTGCTCATCTATGATGCAGCCTGAACAGGGCCGTCCCTAGCTATTTTGGTGCCCTACGCAGCCTCTCCGCGGGGGGGGCTGTGTGGGGCCCAGGCCTCCACAGGGAGGAGGGGCTGGCTACTTCCTGCGGGAAGTGGAGTGACCCGGCCCCAGCCTGCTCCACTTCCCTGGTCCCAGCCGGGCCGCCGGGCAAGTGCTGGGGGGCCGTTCCCCCGTCCCCCCAAGCCTGGGAGCCAGAGGAGCAGAGCAGGCTGCGGCCGGGTCACTCCACTTACCATGTGGTAAGTGCTGGGTCGTGCCTGGCTGCAATCTTCAGGGGAGTGGGGGCAACTCTACAAGGTTCACCCATCCACAGTTATAATGAGAACATTTATCAATCACACTGCTAAGGAACTGTAAATACACGGAATATATTTGCAACAGAAACTGCATTAGTAGAAACTATTCAGTAAGTTTGTATATTTTTGGAAAGCTTTCTTGGCAGAGAAAGCCAAAAATAAGCATAAGAAAACTTGCAAGGACTCATTCTTGGAAATCATAGTTTGACTTTTTTCTGACTGATAGACAAACTGGAGCCCATGTGCACGACTGCCACTGAATGACCAAGTGAGAGCACTCACCTTTTGGTTTTAGTTGTGTTTATTTTCTCATTTATTATTATTTTCTCTCATTGTTCTTATTCTATTCCCCTCCTTTGCCCTGTGGGACTGTGTAGTAGTTTTTACTCAATGCCCAGCAGGCCTAGTGGGCAGGCCATGGCTCAACAGTCCCTCCATCCCGCAAAGTCCTGGCATGGGGGGAGGAGAGGAGGCAGGGGGACCCAGGACCTGGCCCAAGTATAGTCCTGGTCACCTCTTCCTGATACAAGTGACCAGCTTCCCTTGAGTTACCCCGTTCTCTATTCAATTTGATGTATGGGCGCCCCCTCAACATGGAGTTCCCAATCAGTGTCAGCAGTTCAGTCAGTCAGATAAGCATTCCTCGACTCTCTTCCTAGAGCCCAGTTATTTTCCCTCCGCAGGGAGAAAAAAAGGAGGAAAAGGGTCCCAGTTGGGTCTTGGCCACAGTCCAGACCCCTTCTTGCGGGTTGCTTTGCCTCCAAAAGCTGCAAACCAACTACTTCCCCTTCATTCTCATCCCCACCCACCCACCCCCATCCCAGAGTGACAGAGTCCCCTTTTGAGCAGATCCTCCATTTGGAGTATGCTTCACAGCTGCGGAGGGGCAGGGAAGGGCCCGCTTTTCCCAGTACTGCTTCTTCATTCCCTGCAATTTCGACACCCATGGCTAGCTCATGCCAGCTGACTCAGGCTCACAGGGCTCGGGCTAAGAGGCTGTTGAATTGCAGTGCAGACATTCGGGCTTGGGCTGCAGGCTGGACTCTAGGACCCTGTGAGATGACAGCATGAGAGATGCAGCCCGAGCCCGCATGTCTACACTGTAATTAAGAGCTCCTTAGCTCGAGTCAGCTGGCGTGGGCCAGCTGCAGGTTTTTAATTACCGTATAGACACACCATTAGTCTCTGTGTTGGGTCTGTAAATGTCCTCACAGATTGTAAGGCAGGTTCTGTGCCTCTGCTTTCCTATCCTGACTATTTCCCATTTTATACAAACAGGTTTAGTTGAACCAACTTAACTGTTGTGCTTCGATCTTTGTATCTTTTGTGCCCCTATCAAGTGGCCATTTCCACATTTTAAAATAATTTTTAAGGTATTCAAGGTACAATTAGTTTTGGTTATTATACAGGTTGTTTTTCAAGATATGCTAGATTTGGACAATTCAGGTGAGTTTAAAAAGCATTACAAATATGTTGCTTAAACCCCCTGCCACCATTTCGAACCAAACACTAACCTGGAATTATATTGCTTTGGGGGAGTAAAATAAAATTCCACCTTTCCATTACCAGACTCCAAGTAAACTCAACCTGTTCTGTTCTCAAAAGAAAAAATATTACATTGCAAGAAAGAAATAATCCGGAAGAGTCATATAATGTCCCCTGGTTCATAACCAATTTTCCTAACGAATGCTCTGCATTTTCAGAACAGTGGGTCATTCCATTATGAATGGTAAGTATATTTGATAACCTACAGTTTTATTGACAGTGTATGCACTCCACAGTGGCATCCAGATGTTGTGACTGTATCCACTCACATACTGATGATGGTGAAGAAGGCAATAGGTGTTTTGCTTCTGTAGAACTCTAGGTCTGCCATAGGGCAAATTATAGGTCTCCGCCTTCTTTACTAGAATGTAAACAATAGTTACTGAATTTTGTGCTTGTGAAAAGATTTTTCTTGACAGAAAGGCATATGGGATGAGCAAAAAAATACATCAAATGCAATGATGTATTTTAATTGACTAAAATATGTACAATCTAATAAAGTATAAAGATGTTTAAGGATCTGTACTTCTGGATATTTGAAATTGTGGAACAATATTTTTCACGATATGTTTAAAATACATAAGTTACTCAAGTATGACAGAGAAAATATCACAAAAATCCAGGGCTTGATTCTCCTCTAATTTATGTTAAGTTTACACTGATACAGCTCTGTGGACATCAGTGTGTCAGTGAAGTAAGAATCAGGCCCTAGCTGACTATGAAGTGTTATATAAACCAAGTGCCAAGAACATCCACCAAAAGAATCCAGTTATGCTCCCCAAAATTATGTGAACAGATGAAGGGCAAGAGATGGCTGAAAGGCTGGGAACAGTAGTTTTATCTCCTGTTTTCCTAAAGTACCTTGGGCCTGATCCAAAGCCCACAGAAGCCAATAGGTGTCTTTCCATTGACTTTAATGGGATTTGGATCAGGACCCTAGGGATTCTCAGCCAACCTCTTCTCCATAGACAGGAAAGAGAAAGGGGGAAATTACTAATTATGGGCTAGATTTGGTCATCCTTGCTTACCTTCAGTTGCACTTTACTCTGCAAATAGTCCCATTGAAAGCAATAATATAAAATAAAAAAAACCCCACAAGGGCATAGATTTTACATCACCCCTGCTCCTTTTATTTCCAACAACTTACTTCCTTCTGAGGTGAGATTTAATCTTTGATTTATTGCTTCCAAATCCAATGCCTGTAAAATATAATATTAAAAGATTGTTCAGGAAGAATTCATGTTCTGATTGATTAAAAACAAAACTCTGGACCCATTACTTACTAATGGGACACATGTGCATCCTAACCCATCCAGAGGAGTTGATGTGGTAAAGGGGCATGAAGATGGAGGTGACTCTTCTTTTGAATGCGATGGGTTATAGAAAGGTGTCTTCAAAAGATGATTTAAACTGCCATGAGTTCCATTGTTTGGTGCAGGTTTAATACGCAGCAGATCTGATTAAACAGGTTACAAAACATTTGAAATTTTTGCAAAAACATCCTGATGCCCTACAGAAGAAAATACCAGGAGTTTCATTTGCCTGACAGCTACTCCTTTATGCATTCCTTCTAAATATGACAGCAGAATTTCAATTACCTGAACCGCTTGGGCACCCACAAATGCACACATGGATAATTGAAATGCTGAATAATAAACGGTTGAGTTAATCGGGATTCAACAAAAACAAAACTGAAGTAAATATTTAAAATATAATCCAGCATTGCAACAAACAATGAAGAACCTCGCTAATTAACCAATTGCTTATAAGTCAGGCAGTTGAGTCTGCAATTTGTTAAATATGGAGGGTCTAATAGTTTCTACAGTATAACATATCTCCTATGTTTTATGTAAAGTGAAGCATTAAGGTGTTGCAGGCTGGTCATTTCTGGGTAGTTTTTACACTTTTAAGTGGTGGTGTAGGCATGAGGTCTGATTATTTTAACCACGTTATAGGTGTCATTATTTGAGACCATTACATTACACAAGGAGGAGCACTGAAATGCTTCATTTTATGTGATCGTTAAAAAAATTACAGAAAATTCCACCTCAAACTTTGGGATACAGTGGCCTATCTAAAATTCTGACGAAGAGTTGCAACTCTCTGCAAGATTCCTGTCCCAAGATGGCCACAAGGAGCCCCCATATGAGCTCATGCATATTTGCAGCACATATATTTGTTAGGAGCACTTTTCCACTTCATGATTCTGTCTCCTATCAGGAAAATTTCCCTACTTTGCAGCTAATTTCTTGATAAGTGTGAGCCAATATACATAAACTTGAAATCCAATGTGATGTCCGTGGGTGGGGCGAGGCATTTGGTACAGTATTATTAGCTTCTGGATGTATTCACTAATGTTTCTGTAATCTTTGTCTTAGCTCATAACATATTAGCATCTGAAAACCTGCTTGTGCATTACTAGCTGCAGTACTGGTTGTCTATACTCACCACACATTAGATTATAAATTTCTATGTTTTCAAAAGGTTCCACTTCAGTTTTTTCTTTAAAGCTCGGGCCATGTGCTATGAAGATAGCCTGGATTGTAATAATAAAAGCTGTTATCTAAAAGAATTCAAACTAGAAAACAACAGGAGTTAGATTTTAAAAGAACTAAGAGTATTGGGGCAGATTCTGCACTCTGTCACAATAGTTAAAATCAGTGGGATTATTCTGATGTAAGAGAGCAGAATTTAGTCTGGCAAAAAATGCCTTAGGCACCTAACTACAAAAGTAGGTTACCAGCTGTGGGTCACAAGCAGGTAGGCGCCTCCCTGCAGCCAGGGGCAGCAGAAGCTTCCTAACAGAGGGGAGGCCATCAGCACCTGAACTGTGGCCCCACCCCTCACACCACCCCTTTCCCCCGAGGCCCGTACCGCCTCTTCACCCCCAAAACCCCTCCCCCCATTGATCGTCCTTACTGCTGGTAAAAAGTGGGGGGACCATGGCTCCTCCCTGTCCTCGTTCCAGCGCCCCGCCTGCAGTCTATACTTAGGCACATATCTCCATGAGAGGGTCAGGGCTGAGTACACACCCATGTCATCAGTATCTCCCATTGGCTATCCTAGATGGCTCCCCGCCTAGAGTGCTGCCTTTTATGAATTTCAGACGAAGGTGCCTATCTCTCTGCATGCATTCTATAGAGAGCCTATGCACCTAACTCAGGCTTTGGGAATTGCTGTGTTGTTCCTGTGTTTTTCTAGGGCCTAAAAGTTACAATGCCTAAGTGAATCTAGCCCTAAGTGTCTTAGGCTCCTATGTCCCATTTTCAAAATTGATTTAGGCATTTAGGAGATTAAATCTCACAAAAGTTGACTGGATTTACACTCCTAAACACTAACGTCACTTTTGATAATGGGCCTTAGGCTCCTAAGTCACTTAGGTTTCAGAGTAGCAGCCGTGTTAGTCTGTATTCGCAAAAAGAAAAGGAGTACTAGTGGCACCTTAGAGACTAACCAATTTATTTGAGCATAAGCTTTCGTGAGCTACAGCTCACTTCATCGGATGCATTCAGTGGAAAATACAGTGAGGAGATTTATGTACTGTGTGTATATAAATCTCCTCACTGTATTTTCCACTGAATGCATCCAATGAAGTGAGCTGTAGCTCACGAAAGCTTACGCTCAAATAAATTGGTTAGTCTCTAAGGTGCCCCTAGTACTTCTTTTCTTTAAGTCACTTAGGGTATGTCTACAGAACATTTTGGAGCACACCTCCTAGCCTAGTTAGACAGACTCGGGCTCACACTAGTGCTCTACAAATAGCTGCACAGACACTGCTTTGAAGTTGGGGCACAGGCAGGAGCTTGGGCTCCAAACCCCACCCCTTTTCCCTAGGCTTCAGAGCCTGAGCTCCAGCCTGAGCCGCAACTTCAAAGTGTTGTCTACACAGCTGTTTTTTAGAGCACTAGCACAAGCACTGCAAACCCAAGTCTATCAATCCGGGCTAGGAGGCTCACTCCAAAATGCTGTGTAGACATAAAACTTTAAGAACATTTTTCTCTGCATGGCTGCAGCAACTAAGTTCCATGATCTGGGCTGCTGGTCACTAGTTTATCAGAATCCCAAACCACAGCTGAATTTAGGATTCCACCTGAGGCCTGGGTCTACACTGAGAAGTTATATCACCATAGCTACGTCAATCAAGGGTGTGAAAAAACACACCCCCGACCAACATAGCTATGACAACATAACCCCCAGTGTAGACACAGCTATACCAACGGAAGAGGGCTTTTGTTGACATAGCTAACTTCGTTCAGGGAGGTGGTGTTCCTGCATCAACATAAAAATCCCTTCTGTTGATGCAGGGTGAGTCTATGCTGGTATAGTCTCTGTGGTATAGATATACACTCAAATATTCTCAGAGTTTTAATCCAAATACCCCTTTGGGATGCTCAAATCATCACTTAAGCATTTATATGCCTAAGAGTTAATGTGAGCATCCAAATATAGGTTTTGGACATACTATTAAAGACTCATTCATAAACTGAGAACAGGGTAGATGAACAGATGAACAAGGACTGAATCCTGAAACATATTTGTTACATGGAATGGGTCTGAAGCTTATTACCAACAAAGAAGAGAAGGCCAGACACATACTTCTGTTTATCTTTTTCCATAAAACAAAGAGAGGAGGACATCAAATGAAATTAAAGGAACCAAATTTAAAAGGGATAAATAGAAATACTTCTTATACTTAGCATAAATGGCCCTTAAACTGTGGAACTTACTGCAGCAGGATATCATTGAGCAAATAAGCCAATAAATTCCATCAATTATATAAATTTTTACATGACTAATAATATCATTTGCATTTAAAATAACTAGGATTAAAAACTTTAAGGGCTGACACTTAGCTATGGTCAGGAAATTGTGCCTCAAAGTATAAAGTATTGAAGTGCATTATGGAAATGTTTATGCTTCTCTCAAGCATCCTGAACTTGACCACTGCAAGAGACAGGAGACATGACTAGATGGACCAATGGTCTATTCTGGTATGGCATTTCCTTTGTTCTTTTAATAGGAAAGGGATTTTGAACTGACTAATACAGAAGAACACTTAATGCTTTCTGACTAGCACTTCTAAAGAACACAAACAGGATGCTGTCAAAGGAAAATATTATGAAGGTATATTACCTCATAGTAAAGCACTAATTTGTCCTTACACATACTGTATCAACAGAATAAATATGATTAATGTTCTCTATGAACACATGCCATCTGAAATGTAAATACTTGGTAAAAAATTAGGGAATTTCTGATGATTATGTTCTCATGTGCTTTTAATGAGGCTGTGTGAACTCTGCAGAGTTCTGTTTCTTACCACGATGTGTTTAGTTTAGGTACTGTCATTTATATGACTCTTATATTTTTTAGATGCACTGAGACATGGCTAAGTATTAGACTCTTAAAGGTGGTGCACAATCATAGGACTTTGCAAGCACAATTGTGGCCGGTCTGAACATTTGATTGTCTCCGTGCAAATTGTCTCTGTAGAGAGTAGATTTCCAGGGTTAGATGTCTGAATGCCCATGTAAGAAAAATCAGATTGCAAAAACTGTCATATAGTACAGTGCATGGTTTATTTACAGCAAATATGTAGTTGGCTATACAGTGGGACATGCGATTTGAGAAGAAATCACCTTACCTCCATACTTTTAAACTCATTGTCATAGCCATGATTACCTCCACCACAAAATGTATAAGCTTTATTCCTAAGAAGAAATCATTTTATATTGTAAGTAAAAATGGTACAAATACAACAAAAATTCTAGTTACCCCAACAAATTGGACTTTGGGTTACCCCCTGAGAAGAATGTTGCATAATATTTTGGTACTGATTGTTCTTATAAGACAATGTTGACTTTTGCAGAGACCTCTCCTTCTCTTAGGTTACTGAGATTACTTTAACCAGGAATTTACCCCAAGATTCTAGCTACTGTACAGTGCATTTATGCCTCTGAAATAATCAGAGTAAAAGGCTGACCTCCGAACTGGGAAGTTCCAAACAAATGTATCATCTCCTTGGGGCTAGTTTTATAATAGCCTTCCTTACTATTCACATTTTAAAACAAGACTTCTTCCTGGAAAACCCAACTATGGCAGTCCTGTTGGAACAATTTCAGATGGCTTTGCCTTATGAAGGAGCATTTAAATTTAAATACACTACTCTAAAAATGTTTGCATTTTTTCTACAAATTGCAGCCTTAGTTTTGATTTTGTATTTTAAATACAATAGAAATGTCATACTATTTGACTTACAATGAGTAGCACTTGAAAGGAGAAGACAAATATGAAAACACCCCAAAATAAATATTTCTCTTTAAATATCTAGGACAAATATTGGACACTACTCAAAATAAAATATGAAGTCAAATGCTAAACAGGCATTTTACCCCTCTCTCAACAAAATTTAAGTTTTAAAAATATTATTAAATAAGATTACAGGAAAAAAAGTCCTCTGCTCAGAAACAGATAGAAGGTATTTAAGAGAAAAGAGAAAGAGAGTATTTTAAAAACCATCCAAGAAGCAGGAAAAGGTTTAATCATCTGGAGATCATTTAGGAATATGTAAAATACAATACAAAATACATTTCCAAAAGCTGAGCCAATAATAAGTGCAAGTAGAATTTGCACTTGTAATGCATTTTCAACTGAAAGTGCAAATGGGATGAAAGGAGCTCACAATTTCTGACTTTCTAAGATTTATCACCTTCATTTTTCCACATGAAAATTGGTACCCCAACCCTACGCTTATAATTTATTACCACTGCACCTCTGAGTGCACACACAATATAAATTTTTTAAAATCTACTCCCATGTATTTACAGTGTGTGTATGTGGAACACCGACAGACCCCGCTCATCAGTGGGCAGGATCGAACCTGGGACCTCTGGAGCTAAATGCATACGCCTCTACTTCATGAGCTAAAAGCCATTTGACTCTTAGCTAAGACTGGAGAGCAGACTCATTAACCTCTCTCTGTAAGTGGTCTCAGAGCCACTAGATGGGACAGAGCACCATACCCAGGAAGTGTCCGGGTTACATATGCCTACAGTATATGCAGTTTGTGTACACACATGATTATAAGCAACTACGACAGCTAAGATCAGATAACTATTTCCATTCTAACCATCCCTTTTTCAGTAAATCATATCTGTTAACCACATCATTCACTTTTTGGTATATGTTTCAGGCTTAGTCTCTTCCCAAAGGTGATTTATTTTTTCAAGTTTGAGTAAAAATGCAGAAAATGTGGCAGAAAATAGACTTCCGCCATAACAAAAAGGGTCCTGCAAGATTTTTTTGAACTGCTCTGCCACTAGTATGGCAGGAGATAGAAAGCTAAAACTTGACAAGGTAAGAGTCCTAATTAAAAAGTGTTCTGAATATTTCAATGAAAACTAACTGAGTTATGAACCTTTGAAAAACTGCAGCACTTTTTGCATGACAGATTCTCATTAATTGGGCATATAAGAAGCCAATTCTGTCAGCCCTAGATGGTTAACTGATGTGATGAGATATTTAGTGAAGATGAATAATGAACAAGACTTCAGTTCACCTCATTCACCATGCAGATTTGAAGAGAAAACTCTATGCACACCATGTAAAGCAGTGGCTATCTGGCTTACACAGACACACACAATTATTTCCTTTTATATAGCCTCCTAAACATTCATCTAACAGTCTGGAAAATCCAGCATTCTAAGGATCAGCTATTGTCTTCACTGCAAGAGATGCAGTCTTGTCAAATAGAAAGCAAATGACACATCTGTGAAGGAAATGAGGCATCTTGAATGATAAGGGTAAGAATCAATTGACAACCACAATTTACCTAACAGCCAACCACTGCCGGTCCACCATAAGATGAACTTTATCAATGCGAATGTTGTTAGCATAATGGAATCGCTTTGGCAAGTTGGGTGTCAAGTAGGGTTTGAAATGTTGGTTGGGTTTTCGGCACTGAAAAACAAGAAATGGTCCAATCACGTTAAGATTTGCACTACATCAAACACAAACACATCATTCAGCAATGGCCATAGATACTGTGGAGATTGGCACACTAACTATACTGTATATGTTGATTGATAGCTAGAACAATAATTTCTTCACTGACTTATTCCACCACATTTTGGTCCCAGTTGACAATGGATAGTAAAATGTCTTACTTGGATCTGTTACATAGGCCTTTGACAAGATGTACTGTAAGTGTGTCAGTCCTTAGTAGGAGGCTGTTGTAAAGTTATTGATAAGAACAAAGAACTTGTAATGGTAAAGATATTGGTATATGCTATGGTTAATGTTATTGGCATCCATATACTATCTGCAGTTAGTATATCAGTCCACATTCTATAAGCTAGTAGCTAAAGGTGCCTGAAAGTTACTCATTTTTTGCAATCTTTTACCAGTTTACCATGCAATAAATAGGGAAGTTTACCATGCAATAAATAGGGAAGAGGAATATATCCTTCACATGCCTATAAGGTGTCATTTTGAAATCATTAAAAATTATAAGCATGCAAATCACTTTCTTGGAAAAAGTCAATATCCAACTTTTGGCACTGTTGCTTATAAATGTATAATTACTAAAAGAGATAAGATTTGCTGAGTTGCCAAATTGTAACTTTGAAACAATTTGAATAGATTCTAATGAGATTTAATATAACAAATGTTTTTTCTAACATCCGCTAGTGTAGCTACAGTCAGTGTTCCTTTCTGGTTAAGAATCTGTAGGCTCTCAAAACACAGAAGTTGCCAAAAGTAGAAGAATAAAGGATCATAAGTTTATATTATGTGCCACAACAAGTACAGATCTGAACAAACAGAACCAACCTGGTGACCTCACTTCACAACTGACCGCCCCTAAAACCTTGATTAGGCTTTCTGAAATTCCTTAAAAACAATATATATTTCTTGTTTGAAATATGTAATGGGAATTTAAAAAAAATAATGGTGCAACTGTAAAAATCGAGACGCTCCCAGTAATTCTGACTGGGAGATACTTTGTTTAAGGAATCTAGAAAGACTGAATTTTAGATAGGATCAGCTCTCATTTTAATGGTATTGGTAATAGTGATACCTATTGAGTTTTACTGCACTGGAGAACAGTGGTTCAATCTTACTGTTAAGCATCGGGAGGGCAGAAAAAAATGAGAAAGACTTTGTATGAGAAAGAAAGTGTGAGGAAAGTGAAGGCTTATGTACTACAGTAGAACCTCAGAGTTATGGACACCAGATTTATGAACTGACTGGTCAACCACACACCTCATTTGGATCTGCGAGTACACAATCAGGCAGCAGCAGAGACAAAAAAAAAAAAAAAAGTAAACACAATATAGTACTTTGTTAAATGTAAACTACTAAAAAAAATACATTTGACAAAGTAAGGAAACAATTTCTGTGCGTGTTTCATTTAAATTAAGATGGTTAAAAGCAGCATTTTTCTTCTGCATAGTAAAGTTTCGTAGCTGCATTAAGTTGAAGTTCAGTTGTAAACTTTTGAAAGAACAACCATAACGTTTTGTTCAAAGTTACAAACATTTCAGAGTTACGAACAACCTCCGCTTCCAAGGTAGTTAATAACTATGAGGTTCTACTGTACCTTTATAATTATCATTGTGCCTGCTAAAGCCAACTGTAAAATAGGGATCAAAGTAGCTATCAACAGCCTCAGGGCTACTCTAATTTGCTTCCAGTTGCCAATGGCCCAGGAGGTCATTCCTCAGCAGTGCTCCAGCCATGCCCCTTTTCTCTGAACCATAACTCCTCTAGTGCGGGAGGGAAAGATGTGGCACAGATCAGCTATTCCAGCTCTGTGTTACCTGAGGAGTCCCAGTTTCCCAAAGGAATATTCAGCTGGCCAATTAACATGGCTTTATAGTACCTACAGTAGAGCAGTTTTTAAACTAAGGGCTGGTTTAAAGCTGACAGACGGAGGAGCACATGGTTCAGACAGAGACATCCATTAGGGGAGGATCTATTAACGGAGATTCTCTCTGTCCTCGTAAGGAGGAGAGGATGGAAGATGATAAAATATGGGTAGGATCTGGTGAGAAACAGTCATATGAAAAAGAGGCCCTTTCAATTACATCACATAATGGCAGACAACTAAAAAGTGACCATTTTTAAGTGCTTATATTCAAATGCTAGAAGTCTAAATAATAAGATGGGTGAACTTGAGTGCCTTGTATTAAATGGGGATATTGATATAATAGGCATCACAGAAACTTAGTGGAATGAGGATAATCAATGGGACACAGTAATACCAGGTTACAAAATATATCAGAAGGACACAACAGGTTGTGCTGGTAGGGGAGTGACACTATATGTGAAAGAAAGCGTAGAATCAAATGAAGTAAAAAAAAAAAAATCTTAAATGCACCAAATCATACCATAGAATCTCTATGGCTAGTAATTCCATGCTAGAATAATAAGAATATAGCAATAGGAATACACTGCTGACCACCTGACCAGGATGGTGATAGCGACTGTGAAATGCTCAGGGAGATTAGAGAGCCATAAAGATACAAAACTCATTAAAAATGGGGGATTTCAATTATCCCCATATTAAATGGGTACACGTCACCTCAGGATGGGATGCAGAGATAAAGTTTCTTGACACCTTAAATGACTGTTTCTTGGAGCAGCTAATCCTGGTACTCACAAGAGGAGAGGCAATTCTTGATTTAGTCCTCAGTGGAGCACAGGATCCGGTCCAAGAGGTGAATAAAGCTGAACCACTTGATAATGGTGACCATTATAATAAATGGTGACCATAATATAATAAAATTTAACATCCGTGTGGCATGGAAAACACCACAGCAGCCCAGCACGGTAGCATTTAACTTCAGAAAGAGGGACTACACAAAAATGAGGAGGTTAGTTAAACAGAAATTGAAAGGTACAATGTCAAAAGTGAAATCCCTGCAAGCTGCAGGGAAACTTTTTAAAGGCGCCATAATAGAGGCTCAACTTAAATGTATACCCCAAATTAAAAAACATAGTAAGAGAACGAAAAAATTGCCACCGTGGCTAAACAACAAAGCAAAAGAAGCAGTGAGAGGCAAAAAGGCATCCTTTAAAAAGTGAAAGTAAAATCCTGATGAGGAAAATAGAAAGGACCATAAACTCTGGAATTGAAGTATAAAAATATAATTAGGAAGGCCAAAAAAGAATTTGAAGAACAGCTAACCAAGGACTCAAAAAGTAATAAAATTTTTTTTAAATACCTCAGAAGCAGGAAGCCTGCTAAACAACCAGTGGGGCCACTGGACGATTGAGATGCTAAAGGAGCGCTCAAGGACGATAAGGCCATTGCAGAGGAACTAAATGAATTATTTGCATTGGTCTTGGTCTTCACGGCTGAGGATGTGAAGGAGATTCCCAAACCTGAGCCAGTCTTTTTAGGTGACAAAGCTAAGGAATTGTTGCAGATTGAGGTGTCATTAGAGGAAGTTTTGGAACAAATGGATAAATTAAACAGTAATAAGTCACCAGGATCAGATGGTATTCACCTAAGAGTTCGGAAGGAACTCAAATGTGAAATCGCAGAACTATTAACTGTGGTTTTTAACCTATAATTTAAATCAGCTTCTGTACCAAATGACTGAAGGATAGCTAATGTGACGCCAGTAATTAAAAAGGGCTCCAGAGGTGATCCAAGCAATTACAGGCCGGTAAGCCTGACTTCAGTAGTGGGCAAACTGTTTGAAACTGAAGTAAAGAACAGAATTGTCAGACACATAGATGAACATAATTTGTTAGGAAAGAATCAACATGATTTTTGTAAAGGGAAATCATGCCTCACCAATCTACTGGAATTCTTTGAGGGTGTCAACAAGCACGTGGACAAGAGGGATCCAGTGGATATAGTATATTTAGATTTTCAGAAAGCCTTTGACAAGGTCTCTCACCAAAGGCAAAGTAAGCAGTCATGGGATAAGAGGGAAAGTGCTCTCATGGATTGGTAACGGATTAAAAGTTAGGAAACAGAGGGTAGGTATAAATGGTCAGTTTTCAGAATGGAGAGAGGTGAATAGTGGTATCCCCCAGAGGTCTGTACTGGGACCAGTGCTATTCAACATATTCATAAATGATCTGGATAATGAGGTAAACAGTGGCAAAATTTGCAGATGATACAAAACTACTTAAGATAGTTAAGTCCAAAGCAGACTGCAAAGATCTCACAAAACTGGGTGACTGGGCAACAAAATGGCAGATGAAATTCAATGTTGATAAATGCAAAGTAATGTACATTGGAAAACATAATCCCAACCATTCATATAAAACAAACAAAGTAAAGTATTTCTTCAAACCATGCACAGTCAACCTATGAAACTCCTTGCCAGAGGATGTTGTGAAGGCCAAGACTATAACAGGGTTCAAAAAAGAACTAGATAAATTCATGGAGGACAGGTCCATCAATAGCTATTAGCCAGGATGGACAGGGATGGTGTCCCTAGCCTGTTTGCCAAAAGCTGGGAATGGGCGACAAGGGATGGATCACTTGAAGATTACCTGTTCTGTTAATTCCCTCTGTCGCAATTGGCATTGGCCACTGTCGGAAGACAAGATACTGGGCTAGATGGACCTTTGGTCTGACCTAGTATGGCTGTTCTCATGTACCTTTGCATCACTCTCAGGGCTGGACTTAATTGTGTCTAGCTGCCTATTGCCCTCAGGGACCATTCCAGGAGCTAGAGAGCACCAGAGTAAAGCAATGCTCCAAGCACGTACTGTTTTTCCTGGTTACGCCCCCTATCCTGGAAGCCAGCAGTGGGGTGCTCTAGAACCACTACTGTTGGTTCTGTGCCACCCAGGGGGTTCCCCTACACAGGCAGAATTCTTATGCAGCTTGTTAAGCTAGCTAATTGGTCTCTTTGTACCATCAGAGCAGCACAAGGGGCGATAGTGGATGTAAGAATCTGGTCTGAGATGTTCAGCTGCTAGACCTGTATACTCTGTTAGTATTAACCCTGTGAAATGAGAAGAAGTGAGCCTGGACAACCAAATAAGCAACTGAGATTGATAATTTTATTTTTAGAAAAGGATTCTCCGAGATGGCTACATGACACCTATTATATATGCCATGAGACAAGGTCACTCCTTAAACTCTGTATGTTCTCATCTAGGGCAATGATAGAGGAAAACATCAAATGATATAATAGAATACACCGGTAGTTGGTGCAAGAAAAATAGACTGAAAGAGGCTAGGAACCCTGGGCTGCACTACATACTCATGACCAACGATAGAAAGAAAAGTGGGAATTCCCAAAATTCTGGGCTATAACTATACGAGAGACATTTCACATCTCTTTTCATATACTCTGAATGGCTATTTGGATTATTTAGTTAACACTTAACTACTTAACAGGGATGGGGAGCTAATAATTGATGACATCAAGAAAGATGAGGTGCTTAATGCTTATTTCACTTCAGTCTTCACTAAAAAGGCTAATTATGACCAGATACTCAACACAATAAATATTAACAACCAGGGGAAGAAATGCAAGCCAAAACAGGGAAAAAACAGGTTAAAGAATATTCAAATCAGCAGTGCCTAATGAAATTCATCCTGGGTACTTAAGGAACTAGATGGTGCAATCTTGGAACGGTTAGCAATTATCTTTGAGAACTCCTGAAGAACAGGAGATGTCCCAGAAGACCAGAAAAGGGCAAATATAGTAACTATCTTTAAAAAGGGGAACAAGGAGGATCCGGGGAATTATAGACCAGTCAGTCTAACTTCAAGACCTGGAAAGATATTGGAACAAATTATTAAACAGTCAATTCGTAAGCACCCGGGGGATAATATGGTTATAAGGAATAGTCAGCATGGATTTGTCAAGAACAAATCATGCAAAACCAACTCAATTTCTTTCTTTTGCTGACCTTGTGGATGCGGGGGAGGAGTAGATGTGATATAACTTGACTTTAGTAAGGCTTTTGACACAATCTCACATGACTTTCTCATAAGCAAACTAGGAAAATGTGATCTCAATGAAATTACTATAAGGTGGGTGCACAACTGGTTGAAAGACCAAACTTAAAGAGTAGTTATCAATGATTTGCTGTCAAATTGGGAGGGCATATTTAGTGGGGTCCTGCAGGGGTCAATCCTGGGTCTGGTACTATTCAATATTTTCATTAATGACTTAAATAATGGAATGGAGAGTATGCTTATAAAATCTGCAGATGACACAAAGTTGGAAGGAATTGCAAACACTTTGGAGGATGGGTTTAAAATTCAAAATGACCTTGACGAATTGGATAATTGGTCAGAATTCAGCAAGATGAAATTCAATAAAGACAAGTACAAAGTACTTCACTTGGGAAGGGAAAAAAAATCCAGTCCACAACTACAAAATGGGGAATAACTATCTAGGTGGTAGCACTGCTAAAAAGGATCTGGGGGTTACAGTGGACCACAAACCAAATATAACTCATCAGTGTGATGCAGCTGCAAAAAAAGGCTAATATGAGTCTGGGGTGCATTAACAGGAGTGTTATATGTTAGACACAGGAGGTAACTATCCTGCTCTACTAGGCATTGGTGAGGCCCCCGCTGGAGTACTGTGTCCAGTTCTGGGCACCACAATTTAGAAAATATGTGCATATTGGAGAGAGTCTAGAAGAGAGCAACAAAAATGATAAAAGGTTAAGAAAACCTGATCTATGAGGAAAGGTTAAAAAAAATGTAGTTTTGAGAAAAGAATACTGAGGAGGGACCTGATAACAGTCCAATATGTTAAGGGCTGTTCTGAAAAGGATGATCATCCATTGTTCTCCATGCCCACTGAGGGTAGGACAAGAAATAATGGACTTCATCTGCAGCAAGGGAGATTTAGGTTAGATATTAGAAAAAACTTTCTAACTATATGGGTAGTCAAGTTCTGGAATAGGCTTCAAAGCATAGGTGCCAGCTCCATGGGTGCTCCAGCCCTGGAGCATCCATGGAAAAAACATTAGTGAGTGCTTAGCACCCACTGGCAGACAACTCCCCTTCCTCCCAGCACCTCCCATCCGCCAGCGGCCTCACTGATCAACTCCTCCCCCTCCCCACCAGTACCGCCTGCCCACTGCGATCAGCTGTTCTGCATTGTGCAAGAGGTGCTGGGGGCGTGGGGGAGGAGCGGGGATGGGAATAGGTGGGGTAGGAGCTTGGGGGAAGGAGGCAGATGGGGACGGGGCCTGGGGCAGAGCGAGGGGTTGAGCACCCCGGGGTCCCGAGGAAGCTGGTGCCTGTGCTTCTGAGGAAGGTTGTAGAGTCCCCATCATTGGAAGCTTTTAAAAACAAGTTGGACAAACACCTGTCAGTGATGATCTACATTTACTTAGTCCTGCCACAGTGCAGTGGACTGGCCTAGATGGCTTCTCAGGGTCCCTTCCAGCTCTACATTTCTATGATTCTATGATTAAAAGTTTAAATGCTAAAGTCAATCTAAATTATAAAGACAAAGAAATGCAAAAATGAAGCTTCCCACAATAACATTAATTTGGCCACCTTCCCCCTCCCTCCTATTTTAAAGTAGATACTGAACTCTCTAAAAAGTATTGAATTAGCCAGCGAAAGAAAAAAAAAGGAGAAGAAATTACTGCACATGTTATGAGGCCGAGTTAACCCTCCTGTAGGAAACCTGGGCCTGTTTCTCCACTGCCTTGCATTTGTACTCTAGAACCCAGCTCTCAGATAACTCTTTCTCCACCTGCCAGGTGGCGGGGCACAATCTGTGGATCCACTCCAGTGCAAGTCAACAAATTCGTCCTACTCTGGAGTGTGGGAAATTTTCTTCCCTTGATCCCCCATAGAGATCCCCTGGGCCAAGCCCACGTACAAACTGCAGCATCTAGGATTTGCCTCTGATTGTGCTCAGAGTCACACTTGAGTCAATATCCCCATTAAAAACAATATGGAACTGGTGCAAAGGTTAGGGTTTGAGAAGTGCACATGTAATATAGCCACAAAAATATGCCTTTTAATCAAAATACCATGAAGAGGAAATAAATGTACAAGAGTTTACTCACGGTAAGGTTTTTAACAATTCCTTCAGAATCAACTGTTTAAGAAAACAGACAGTAGAATAAGTTGCATTCAAGCTATTGAAAATTCAAAGCACTGTGCAATAATTTGAGCTATTTTTGCAACCACTTGTATACTATTTGTAAAAGTGAGCACCAAGTGCTTTGTCAGCCTCTGCAGATTACCCAGCCATGTACTTATTAGCGGCCAGAATCACTAGGTAGGAACTCAAAAAGGTGGACTGCAGAAAGCTGCCATGGCAGTATCTAACCAAAGACAAAGCTGACAAATCACTGGAGACAGACTCTCCACCTCTACCCCATCCCCACTTTGGAATATTAGATTTTCAGTACTGGACAAGATCTGGATCACTGGTCCTTTAAGTCTTGTTTCGTGGCTTTGGCAGCGGTCATACCTAATGCTTCAGAGAAAAGCAAATCTGCTGCCATAATTCATCATCCACACTTTGAGAGAGAGAAAGAGAGAGATTTTAATCTTTGTTGTTAACATTTAGTTTTGAGTTTGTTTTTATTTTTACTGAACCCTTCTGCTTCAGGGAAGGCAAACGTTTTTTAAGGATAATAAGATGCCCACAAGAAATGAGACAGTAATTACATTAATAATTTTAAAAACGCTAAATCTTATTCATTCCCTCCTCTGAGCTTCTCATCTTAGCTTGCCTATTCTGTTTCTGTCTTGTTTAGAATGCAAGCTGCTCAAGGCAAGGACTGTCTTTATTTCATGTGGGAGCTATCCTAATGCAAAGCACCTTCGCTGTACATTAAAAATGTGAAATAATAATAAATAAGCACAATAGCTTCCTGGCTCCTAAGGCCCTAAAACAAGCATGACTTTTATGTAGGAATTCTGGATGCTCATTGAAACGAGTGACTTCGGGCTTTTACTTTACCCTATTCTATTCCCTGACTGAGAGGGAGAACTTTTGTCAAACTGATAACATCATACACGACAGGCTCATTTAAATGGTCTCCATTATTATTAATTTGTATTGTGATCTCTCCTAGAGGTCTCAACCGAGATCAGGGCCCCACTGTGCTAGGTGCTGTACATACATGTATTAAGAGACAGTCCCTGCCACGAAGAAATTACAATCTAAATGGAGAAGACAGACTCCAACTGGGAGAAAGGCAACATTATTATTCTCATTTTACAGACAGGAAACTGACACACAGAGATTAAACGATTTGCTGGTGGGCAAGAAATCTGTGGCGGGGTGGGAACTGAACACAAACCTATCCTTTCTTTTTCCACATGAGATAAAAACTGAAAGTGCAATCTGTCACAAGAGTTTTTATCTTTTAGCATCATCTGGAGTTACAGTCAAAGATCACTCTTGCAACACTGTTTCCATGAGCCAAAGACATGGTCAGCTGGCACAGAAAAGTATTCACTATAGACATCCCCAAGGTTCAAAACTATTGATTATCCACTTTCCTTATTTCTTTCCTTTCTGTTGTGCTGGTTGTGCACTAACAGCATGGGTTCACACTTACAAGTAAAGTAGTCTTCTGGAACATTGTAAGCCCGAATGCGAGCTGCAGGCCCATCATACATGTAGAAATTAATTTGATTAAAATAATCTGTCATGTATTCTAACTGGTTGCAGTAGGTCTTATCCATTCCTAAAACGAGAATACATAAATATTTATTTTGTTATATTAGAAATTGCAATATTGACAAGACTATTTATAGTAGTTTATTAAAATAGTGACCATGAACACCAGACACAAGGAAGAGAATAAACAAAGATATATAGTAGAACAGATACTGAAAAGTTAAGTACGAAACTAGATAAAGTACCATGATCAGCCAAAACAATGAGATTCACACAGTTGTGCAGGTTCCTCTGTTTTAGTCCCTCCATTAACATTCCCAATGCCTCGTCTGCTAACTGCAAGGCTTTAATGACCTAAAGAATAAATAGAGTTTCATTAGAATTTCTCCTTGCTATTGATTTCAATACCCCTAGTCAATCTATCAGACAGTATAATCAGAGTAGGGAAAAATAAACAAGTTTCTCTATCATCTTTCTACACTTAATTTTTTCTTTGTTTTTGAGCTCAAAAACAATTCTGTCAACATCACTGCATTTTATTCCTGCAAATGCCCACCGGGTCCACAAAGCAAAGCATAGTTTGTACTGCTTTCTCCATATAAAAGAAAACCCCAACCACCATATTAAGTTTTGCTATACTACATTAGAAGTAAATTTTGTATAATAGATGCTAAATCTTGTGTTTAACAAAGTGCCAGAGTCAGGTCAAATTTGACCCCAAATGTAGGATTTAAAAAAAATATATTCTTTTATAAAATCGTAGACCTAGAAACAGCAATAAGGAAATTATTTTTCTTGCATGTATTATTTTAAATCTGAGAGCATCCCTTTATTATCAATAAGCACCATTACAAGAATGCATATATATACTGGGCCAACTGTTCGTACAGTAATAAAGTTGTAATTCCATTGAGCTCTTACCCCTACAAAGTGAAATTCCCTTTCCAACTTGGGTAACTAAAGCCCTCCTTCTAAACTTCAGATGGCAAGTACACCCACAACAAAGAGCAGTTCCCCTTTGGCATCCCACCTCCCTTCTCATGCTTGCCAGCTCATGTGGTACAGAAGAAGAGATCGCCTTCATTTTTTCTGCTGATAGGCATACCTCTTCACCCTCCTAACAGAAAGAAGACATACACTTAAATCATTTAAAATACATAAGTATATGTATTTGGTCTGATCCTGCTTCCTGTTTATAGCATTCCATGTGTAACTAAGAGGGGATAACTAAGTTAAATCACAGGCTTTATTTCTCTCTCTCTCTCTCTCTCTTTTAAAAAAAAAAAAAGAATGACCACTTTTCTTGAATAGTTGGAAGAACACCAAGACAGAATGACAGGTTTCAGAGTAGCAGCCGTGTTAGTCTGTATCCGCAAAAACAAAAGGAGTGGCACCTTAGAGACTTAACAAATTTATTTACTGGTAATAGCTCACCTTACCTGATCACTCTCATTACAGTGTTTGGTAACACCCATTGTTTCATGTTCTCTATGTATATAAATCTCCCCACTGTATTTTCCATGGCATGCATCCGATGAAGTGAGCTGTAGCTCACGAAAGCTTACGTTCAAATATATTTGTTAGTCTCTGAGGTGCCACAAGTCCTCCTTTTCTTCAAGACAGAATGGAGTATTCATCACAGCATAGACTGAGAGAATAACAATAGCTTTGATTCTGTTCACACAGGCAGTTATGAATAGACCTAGGCAATTTTTTTTGGACAAATAGCTTATTCACTGAAAAATGCAGTTTCAGGTTAACCACAACTATTTGCAAATTTGGGTCGAATTCGACTGACAACAGTTTTGGCCCCCAAACAAATGAAAAATAATTTTTTTAAAAGTCAAACTGTTTTATTTTGATATGTTCTAAATTAAACAAGTTGTCTTTTCATTTCTAAACTATGTTTCATTTTGAAATTTCACTAGATTTGTTTAAAAAACAAAAAACAGTGGAAAAGGAAATGAAACAAGAAAATTTGTTTTGGATCAAACTGAAACATTTTATTAGACCCCAAATGAATTTTTAAATATTTTTATTGCATTGAGAAAAAAATAAAATATTTTTGTTGCATGTTGATCTGAAACAACATTTTTAAAAAATATTTTGGTTCAGCCACAAAACCAAAAAATCAATTATTCAGCTCTAGTTATGAAGAAACATACAGTAACTTTCAGTTTCTTATGATTTCTGATATCATGATGCCACCAGAAATCTTATATTACGTTGCAGTTTTATGTACTACTTAGGCCTGGTCTACACTAGGAACGTACATCGGCATAGCTGTCTCTTGGGAGTGAGAAAAATCCATACCCTTGAGAGACGTACCGATACTGACCTAACCCCCAGAGTAGACAGTGCTAGATCAACGGAAGCATTCTTCCGTCAACCTAGCTACCACCTCTCCGGAAGGTGGATTGATTACACTGACAGAAGAATCCCTCCCGTTGGCATAGCTAGTGTCTACGCTGACATACCCTAAGATTGTATGCTCTTCAGGGAAGAGACTATGGGCTTGTCTTCACTACCGTACTAAATCAGCGCCGCTGTCATTGATGCAGCGGCGCTGATTTAGCGTGTCTGGTGAAGACGTATTATGTCTACGGGAGACTCTTCTGTCGATGTAATTACTCCACTTCAAAAAGAGGCAGAAGCGACATAGCAGGGTATAGACACCACTTTAAGTCCATGTAACTTACATCACTCTGGGTGTGGTTTTTTCACACCCTTGGCCATGTAAGTTACATTGACTTAAGCAGTAGTGTAGACAAGGCCGATGTTTTTTATGTGTTTGCACTAGTACAATGGAGCCCTAGTCAGTGATTAGCTGCCAGAAGCTGAAGAACCAGTTCCTTCAGTCGCTCCGGGTCTTTTGTGGCACTTCGGCGGCACGTCCTTCAGTCACTCCGGGTCTTCGGTGGCACTGAAGGACCCGCCGCCGAAGTGCCGCCGGAGGCCCGGAGCAAGTGAAGGGCCCGCCGCCGAAGTGCCGCCGAAGGCTCAGAGTGCCGCCGGGTGAGTAAAAATTCACAGGGGAGCCTCCCCAGCCGAGAGCTCAGGTGGGACGGACAGGATGGTCCCGCGGGCTGCATGTGGCCCGGAGTTTGCCCACCCCTTTAACAACCGGTTCTAAACCGGCTTCAAAATTTAACAACCTGTTTGCACGAACCGGTGCGAACCGGCTCCAGCTCACCACTGGCCCTAGTCCTGATGCTGTAGCAATATGAATAATTATAACAATAATGCTGCATGTCAGATAGGGTGGGTAATCCTAGTGAAGATCATGTTTGAATTACATGGAATCTCTAAAATATTCCAGATCCCTCCTTAGCCTTCCATATAGAACTTTTCCTATAATTGGAACTGTAGGCAGTAGCAAACCCAAGCTGCTAATGGTTGGATTCCATTCAAACTATTACAACTTACAGTACTCATATTGCTTTAGGTTTAAACCAGAATGATTTGTCTAGTCTCAGCTATCAAACATTTTAAACCTAAGTGAGATTTCTAAACCTTGCAGAGAAAGTTATTCTATTTTGCTTTTCTTATGATTCAGAACCAAGGAACACTGAATGAAACTGAAAGTGAAATGAAATGCAAATGAAACGTGATTAACCTGTAGAACTCATGTCCAGTACAAAGTCAGTAAGGCCAAGAGTTATCAGAAATCAAAAGAAAATTAAAAGTTTATATGGATAATAAAAATACTGACAGTTATGTTAGATTGAATTTATTCATAACCGTAGGAACCTGAAAATTACTGTATGCATGATATATACACACGTTATACACAATTTAGATTAAAATACCATTAAGTTTTCAAAATCAAGCACTTAAAAGTTAGGGAAGGCCAGAATTAAGGTTGCCTGTGTGTATGCATTTTGATACAGTCTTTAATTACATAATCACATGCTGTTCTTTTCCAAAGACCTCCTCTGTTTTTTTCAAAGAACTCAATTTATATGATGGATGGTTCTCAATCAATAAGCTGCGGGTTAATATTTGGTTTTATCCTCAATGTTCAATGACCCTAGGCCTTATTTACAACACACTACTCAAACCCTGCTCTGAAGACAGAATTATTAATTTCCACATGGGCTTCTTTGACACTCATCACTATAGTAGCATATGAGTGCTCCACAAACATTAATTTATCTTTAGACCACAACTGTGAGATGAGGAACCACTATTATCCACTTTTTATAGGTCAAGAATTGAGGCAGAAAGAGAGGAAGGACAAAAGTATCCACTAATATTGGGTGCCTGTCAAGGGGGCTGGTCCTTAAAGGGGAGTCAGGGACCAGCCTAGCTTTGACAGCAGAAGAATGATGAGACTCAGAAATCTTGGGTTTCATTCCATGCTCTGGAGAGGAGCATAATCTATTATTCCCAAATGTGATCTCTTCTGCCCTGTCTCCTCCAACATCCTGTCCCTGTCCCAGTCTTGTCTCTTCCCCTATGCAGGGATGCTTGTCCCAGTCCCCTTCTCCACTCCTCAGGCTTCTCATCCAAGTTCCAGTCTCCTTGTCCAGCCAGTCCTAGTCTCCCCATCCCCATCTTCTTTCCCTGCTCATCCTATTTTTCCCCTCCTGGCTCTTCATCTGATGTTTTCCCCTTTCCCCTAGCCTTCAGTCATCTTTATGCCCTGCTTTTATTTGCCCCCTATACTGGCTCCCAGTCCCAGTGTCCCTTTTTGGGCTCTGCATCCAATCTCACTCTCCCACCTCATCCCCATCTCTGGTTCCTTGTCCAAGTCTCTTTGCTCATCCAGCTCCAGTTCTCCCCACACACACAATTCAGCTCCTTGTCAGATCTGCCCCCTTTCAGCCACTCTCAGCAGGCTCCTCCTATCAATCTCGTCTCTCTCCCCTCCATGCAAATGTGCCTCTTGTCCTTTCTGCATTCTGGTCGAAGGCAGTCATTCAGAGCACAGGAAAGACAGGCTTCCTATTTTGAGTTCTGATACCCAGAACCTCCCTGGGCCAGAGCATCCAGGAGCCACAACTGTAGGGAAAGTCCAGCTTTACCCCTGTACTCCTTGGCTGCAGCATGCTCAGCAGCAGTTCTGTGGGGAAGCATGAGAAGTCCAGTCACATGTAGAAGCTGTCAGGGGATGGAGCATGTATAGTCACTCTGTGGCTAATCATCACTAGGCTGGTCAGCACTAGGATCCGTGAAGAGCTGGAGCATGCTCAGTGAGGGCAGAGCCTTTGGAGATTTTAGCTGCTTAAACTCTAAGAAATCTCTACTGAGCATGTGAAAACAGCAGCTTTTTCAAGGGCTTATAACTTGTCCAAATTTGGGTGAACACAAAGGTCAACTCCTCTACCAAATTTCAAGTTCTTGCCCCAACTACGGGAGCATTAGAGTTTTTCAAAGAAAAGTTTGCCAGATTTTTTTTAACATTGCAAAAGAACACGTTTTTCCCTAGCCTCATTTTTAGAAAGATCTGAACCATTCTGGCTGAATTTTTTTTTTAAAAAAAGTTAGACTGTGACAGACCCCCGGCATGAAAAATTTCAGCTCAAATGGTTGAAGTTTGGCAAAATCATAAGCAATTGAAAATACGGCCTTATAATGGGAATTGTTGAGCAACCTTAACCTTAATCTTAATATGAAAAAGGAATGTAAACTCTCCTGCTTCTAGACATAAACCATCCACTAATCAACATGAATTATGCATGGGTAAGGAAGAAATTTCCCCTGTAGGCTGGTTGTTCCATACTTGTCCACTAGAGGGACCATAACATCCTTTGAAGACCACTTTTAGAGACAGAACACTGAATTAGATCAACTATTGGGTTGATCTGGTATGAAAATGTCTGTGTTTCCCAGGAAGAAGTGTTCTATGTGCATGTAAGTGAAAGTGAAATATGCTTTGAGTTAGGAATAACAGAAAATGCGATGAATGATGTGGACTAAATAAAATACATATTAACTAGAGTTTGTGTTATATTTCACACTCATAAAAGGATTTAGCCAGCTCTAAGAATTTGTCACGTGGCTTTCAAGGATCACCTATCAGCCAAATGAAAGTTTGTTCTAACTATGTCCATGGTTGAATTTTAATATCCTTCCTAGAACTGTGTAGGTCTGAATCAATTTTCTGCAACTCTGGTTAGACTACAGCTCTGCTTTTGTACTTGCAGCAGTGCTGGAACCATGCTGCGGTGGGGCTGACTATTCTCAAGAGGCTAAACAAAATGAAAACAGGGATGTTGATGGTTAGCACTGTTTGTTGAATTCCAGTACTGAATAATAGTTACTATGTGTAATTAACTAGAGCATAAAGCAAAGTCATGCTAATCAGGACTCTGCAATCCCTTCTGAACTATATAAATTACTGTATACCATTATTTCTGGAGCAACCTAGCTTAAGATTTAAAAAATACAACTTACTCCACCACTAACTGGTCCATATGAGTGTCCAGAACTATCAGGTTCTTCAATATACAAAGTATAGAAATCTGGCCTAGAAACCAAAGAAAAGAGCACTGTGAGAATTTGGGAAAGTTTCTGTAAAATCTTTATTTAAAGAAAGGAAACACTGAATAAAATTCCAAGGAAACAAAAAAACTTACCTCAATTTAAGCAGTTTCCTCTCAATTGCTTTGTGAGAATAAACACTTAGGCCCACATTTCCAGAAGTGGCCTTCATTGTCTTTAGTTGAGCATCCAGAAATAGAGGCACCCAAAATTAGAGGCCATGTCCAGTGGTGCAAGTGGAATCCATTTCTGACCGGTACGGGGGGGAAAGGGGGCAGCAGCTAACAAGGGGCACGTGACCCTCCATGTGACTCCGCCCCCCCCCAACCTGCTCCCCTGCTCTCCCCATTCTCTCTCCATGATCCACCCCCCTACCTGGGGGGGGCTCTCTATCCTCCTCCTGCTGCCCTGGAGATTTCAGAACTGCAGTGGGGAAAGGAGCAGAACGTTGGGCCGCAGAGCGGCCCCATGCCCGCAGCTCCTCCGTCTGTACAGCAGCAGCCCCACTGGAGGACAGGGCTGGGGGGGTGGGGCTAGGGGCAGTACAACTGCGCCGGAGGACAGGGCTGGGGGCTCTCCCGGGAACCACAGCAGGGAAAGGAGCAGAAGGTGACAGCTCTTCTGGCGGGTGTACCACGCCTGCCCTGTCCTCCTGCTGTACAGACAGAGCTGGAGGAGACACAGCTCCATGGAAGGCCCAGCAGCCCCACATTCTGCTCCTCCTATGTCTTTCCAGTACACGGTACCAGCTATAAATATCTTGCCGGACCAGATCGCTCTACTTGCACTGCTGGCCATGTCTAAAATATCTGAGTCTATTGCCAGACTTCTTCCTGCTTTGCGGGGTGAGATTCCAGAGAACTTCATCGAACCCCCTATTTATATGAGCTATTCACCTATAATCCCTCACATAAAAGAATGAAAAGCTTTCTTTTAATTTATTCACATGTAACACAAATTCACCTGGCAATTCATTGCCCCATTTGACTACACAAAAATAATTCTTAAAATAATATTATTTAACTTAGCCAATCACAAACAGAACAGGAACAAAATGGCCATCCAACTGCTAACCTACATTTCCCAGAACACCACAGACCTAGAGCCTGGGTTCACAACCTCTTTTAGGTATAAAAACCCTTGGCATACGTCTATTGCAGGACACTCAAATTACAAGGAATTAACATTAATTCTTGTTTGCTAACCTGTAGCACATAGGAACAGAGTAAATTCCCACAAAACCACAGTAAGATAACTTTTAGAGAACTGAGCTGTAGTCTGCATTACTGTGTATAATGTACAATATTTATTCTTCCCAGAGAAGACTCTTAATTCTTTGATACACATAGATCCACAAAAGTACAGGCTTTATTAAATAGACTTTCTTCCTCTAACTCTCATCCAGGCGTTATCTGGATGTCTCAGAATTCATCCAGGAAACACCAAAGAAAAAAGAAATTGTAAGCCAGTAATAGATAAAACAAACCCCAGTTTATACATTCCCATTCAGATATGTACACCCCACACTCATACTGTCAGGGACTTGGTTTACCTCTTTCATCTCTACCTCTCGATCCAGGAAGATAATAAGCACAACCATAATTACAGCAGCTCTTTATATCCCAAGAAACAATAACTGAGCTAGCTAAATACAGCCTCACTTGTTTTACAAGCATATGAAAATAATGTGAAATCTATACGAGTGAAAATCCTTCTAGCAGGTTTCTTTAACACTGAGTTGGATATTATCAAGCTTTACCTCTCTGATTTGGAACCATCAAGCCATGTGAGTATTTCTGAAATTCTCTGTTGATATATAATTGAGCTAAAATAAAATAAAATAATAATTAATAATTAGGTATTGTCAGAAAACATTTCACAATACAAAAATATATATTTTCTAACACCCAGGAATGCAAGAGTTGGAGTCAAAAAGATAACAGGTATATGTTTTTGAATGTTAATGAATAAATGAGATACTTACACTGTTTAATTTTCCAAATATTTTAATGAAATATAACAGCTCTAATGACAATTAGTAAGGTCCTGATCCTGCAAACACTTGAAAACATGCTTAACTTTGTACATGTACAAAGTTAAATAGGTACGTAAGAGTTTATAGGTTCAAGGCCTATAAACAGATAAGAAGAACTGTTTCCTTTATATAGCACATACAATCCACGGACTTTGATATATGTTACAAACTTTAAGTATTCTCACAATACACTTGTTAGGTAGTTTAGTATTATTAGCCCCATTTTGCAGATGAAGAAACTGATGCACAAAGAAATTAACTTTCCCAAAATCACACACAAAAGTCTTTGGCAGAGCTGGGAATAGTAACCAGGTCACCTGACTCCCAGTCCCTAACCACGAAGTCATCCTTCTTTGTACAGACTTATAAAGATAAGCCTGTAGCATGTTATTCTAATGAGGTTACAGGAATTATATAAAAGGTTTGGGAGATGACTGAGAAATTAATAGGAAAAGTTTAGGATACTAATATTAAAGGCAGCTGTAAGGAACAAAATTCTAACTGTGAGGTTAATTCATCATGGGAGTTATCTTATCAAGAGATGAAGTATATTCTCTATCACTCTGGCAGCATAAAGGAGAATCTGGCCCTTCATGTCTGCCTAAAAGATATGCTGTTGTTCAACCACAAGTTATTGTACTAATGAGTGAAATTCTATGCAGAGCCATCCCATCCATAGGACGGACCGGGTCAACCGCACAGGCCCCGCGCTTTGGGGGGCCCCGCGCTTCGGGATGTGGGGTCCAGGGCAGCCTGGGGAATTAGCGGGGGCCTGCCACCAGCAGCAGTGAACAACCCGGTCCCAGCCCGCCCCACCCTGCCCTGCTCCGCCAGCTCCTGGCATTACTCGGGGGAGAGGGCGGAAGCCAGAAAGAGGCGGGATGGTGCCTTGGGGGAAGGGGTGGAGTGGGGGCAGGGAGGGAGCAGAGCCGGGGTGGGAAGATGCAGGGCGGCACAGGGGTGGGAAGAGGTGGGGCGGGGGCTTGGGGGAAGGGGTGGAGTAGGGGCAGGGAGGGGGCAGAGCAGTGGTGAGAAGAGGCGGGACGGAGCAGGGGTGGGAAGAGGTGGGGCGAGGGCTTGGGGGAAGGGGTGGAGTGGGGGCAGGACCTAGGCCGGAGGTGTGTGTGTCCTGGGCCCCGCACCTTCCTAGGGACGGCCCTGATTCTATGGCTGGTATTATGCAGAAGATTAAACTAGATGATCCTAATGGCTCCTTTTGTCCTTAAAAACGAAGTGAAATCCTGACCCCATTAAAGTCAATGACAGAATTCCAATTGACTTTGATGGGAGCAGAATTTCTATGAATTTTAGAAACCATATATGTTGGGATTCCCTTCGAGACCTCTTTCTACTTGGCATCCAAGAGCACAGTTCGACTCCAGCTTTTGGCACTCAGGTATCTTTATTTGGATATAGCAATGCTATGCTGTGTTGATCAGACTCAAATGCAGGGGATGGATGCAGGATACATTACGGATCCATATTTACACAGAAACCCTCCCCCTTTTATATACATTTACACATCTCATTGCATTTACTAGACATTACAACACACATTTTTGGACTGGCTTGGTTTCTCTGTAGGAACCAATCCCTGTACAGCATGCTCTGTTCATGCACTGTCCATGCTCGACCTACTCTTTACCTCATCTTTACATTCCCAACTTATCTAGTGCATTTTTATCTTGGTCAGAGTCAATGGTTCCCTGGGCATTCCCTCTCTTCTCTTAGCTAGCTCAGACATTCTGTCTTTTAGAAAATTGACCCATTTTCTTATCTTAACACACATGATCCATTTACCTCCCTAATTCTGTCTCCCGAGAAATGAGGCCTCCCCCATCTTCAATTATTCATGTCAGGCCAGGCCTACCTACATTCCACTGCTTCTATTTTTCTTGTTTACATTAGCATTCATTTCATTTGCATCATATTCCTGTCTTTCTGTGCTCTCTTTTTCAAGTTTGCCCAGCAACACATGCCTAAGACCACAGTGGCTGTAATCATTTGGACTCCTCTTAATATTAGGTTGAAGGTATGAACTAGGGTTGCAAGCTCACTTCCTCTGGTACAGCTCACTAGGCTGTCTTCACTGCCTATACAATATTGTCCCCAATTTCCTGTTGCTGGGCTATTAGTTGGGCAATGGGCACCAATGGCTCAATTTTCCTTTGTACTAAATCCATGGTATTAATGGACAAGGGAGGTATGGGTACAAAGAGATTGGTCACCAGTGACTCCCACTCAGTGTTGTCTGTCACAGCCTCTGTCACATTCTCCTTCATCTGCACTTGGCTATAGGGCATGGGTCCCAATCTGAATCAGAGAGGTAAAGTTCAAACAAAATCCATCCAGGCTTCTCTGGCATTGTGTTGTCCTCACTGAAAAATTGTGGTATCCCATAGCACCTACGGTGTCCCCACACCATACCACCTCCTTCACTCTCTCTTTAATGACTAGTCGGGCCTTGCTTGTGGTCAGATTCATTCGTGCCAAGCACTCACAAAACCATCTGTGCTTGATTCGTTTACAGAAGGCTGTGTTTATTTCACGTCCTTCTGGTGCTGCCATCTTCACACTGGGATAATGCACTTTATAGGTTTCATTTGCTATTGTACCCATACTGGTGACATATAATGATTCTTCAGGACTCCATGTCCACCTAGGAATAGCAATCATAACTGGCACAGTTGAATTATTAATTTTACATGGTGCTCAAGGTCCAGGTCCTTCTAGGATTGTAAATTGCAAATTTTCTTCCCCAATATTATAAATTCCCTTTTCCGCCAACTTTGGTCCAGATAAGTATGCTGTGTAACAAGCTTGGCCATTCAAGTCATGATACCACTCCAAGATCTCTTTCTACTTGGCTTCCCAAGAACTCAGTTCGACTCCAGAGTTCGTCACTCAGGTAGCTTTAATGGCACATAGCAATACAGGGGATGGATCAGGGTACATACCAGATCCAAATTCACCCAGAAATCCTCTCCCTTTTATATACATTGGCACATCTCATTGCATTACTATAGACTGCATCACACATTTTTGGACTGGCTTAGTTACTCTGCAGGAACCAGTCTTTGTAGAACATGCTCTGTTCAAGCACTATCCATGCTGGACCTGCTCTTTACCTCATCTTTACATTCCTGACTTATCTTGTGTGTAGTAAATTGTCCTGGGTGTTGCCCCTCTTATCTTTGCTAGCTCAGACACTCTGTCTTTTATCTTAGTAACCCATTTACTTAGTTAGCACAAAGAGAAAAGGAATACTTGTGGCACCTTAGAGACTAACCAATTTATTTGAGGATAAGCTTTCGTGAGCTACAGCTCACTTCATCGGATGTATCCGATGAAGTGAGCTGTTCCGATGAAGTGAGCTGTAGCTCATGAAAGCTTATGCTCAAATAAATTGGTTAGTCTCTAAGGTGCCACGAGTACTCCTTTTCTTTTTGCGAATACAGACTAACACGGCTGCTATTCTGAAACCTGTCATTAGTTAGCACAAACATTCTGTTTTCAGCCTGCTAATCTATTTACCTCCTTAATCCCATCTTCTGAGAAATGAGGCCTCCCCCATGTTCAGTTACTCATGTCAAGTCAGGCCTATCTACAATCTATACATTTCCTATAAACAATACACTAGGAAAACATTGACTTGTTGTGAAGATACTATATGAGGATTCGCATTGTGAAAAAAATCAGAGAAACTACAATATATTTTGCAGATTTGCCTGGAATATTTTTCTGTTTTTATCAAAATTGCAGGACTGTTTTCTAGTGGGAAACTGTCATTTTGCTATAATTTGAAACTATCAAAGTCATCTAGGGGATAGAAATGCCCATCAATTATCCACGGTAACTGGGCATCTAAGTCCCTTAAGTGGTTTTGAAAATCTCAGCCATAAATGTTAGTTTCACTGGAAAAGTGGAATAATTTGACACTAATCTGGTGTCTGTTTCCCAGAACTTTGGTAAGAGCTCTAATACTTCATCTTTATTAAAAAAACTATTGCCAACTTGCAGCTTTGGACCAGCTTATAAGACTTGTGTCATAAATCTTTTGAGTATTCTGAAACTTACTTGTTGTACAACCTGTACAAATTGGGGTATGTTCCATTAATAGGTACATCTGATCCAGGCCAAAAGAAGGTGCCAGCCTTCAAATTCTGATACATTGCTGTCAGCCAGATCTAGGCAGAGGACACAAATATCTTATTTCAAGCCATTCACACTACTGGATAACCACATACAAGACAGTACAAGCCGAAGTACAGAAAAATGCAAGTGCAGATCCTTTGCTAGGCTCACATTTTTCAGTTGTTTCTTTCACCTGCCCTACCATTACCCAATTATTGCAATGTTTTGTGATTTGATATTTTTCTCCTGTTTACAGGATTGAAGATGGGATGTTGCCCTCTATTGGCTGTTCATAGTTTAGCAAGAATGTCAGGGTATTTCTATACCTGACAGCTAACAATGATCTTCCTTTTGTTCCAGTGATAAAGGCCTGTGGTTTTGGTTGTGATAGGCTAGGGCCCAGTCTGAGCTCAGCAGCAGGTATATGTTGTTTTATTACACAGAGGGGATAAACTTGCCATATTTAGGGTTGCAACCACAGTCCCCGTTACAAGGCTGATTGGATTCCTCATGAAACAACAACAAAAGTTGTATATTTGAAATCACGCAATTTTTAGTTCTTTTTCAAAATGTTGGTGCTCTGTTTATATTTTGAGATTACTGGTGAAAGAATAATATCAGTTTTAGGTCAGAGCTAAAGTTATCGATTTGTGATGAAATATGCAATATTTTATACTTAATAAAATACTCTGTTTATAACATGGGCAGTGAGAGATCTATGATGTCCTCAATTGCACATTCCCTTGCTTTGTAAATGATGTGACACATAAGGACATTTGACACTCAATAACATTAAACTGTTTTTGTTTGTTTGTTTATAAACAAAACTTTTGTTTTTAGACTAGACTTTCAGACCTGATGTAAAGGGTTACTGCTGCAGTTTGCACAGCTAAGTTCAAAGTGCAAAATCTAGTAAAACTCCCAGTCACTTAAGTGGTGCCAGCATTTTACTTCAGGTCTGAATATGGGCCAATGTATTTTAAATTTGCTCACAAAGTATCATCATAAGATAAAGTTTTCAGATATAGAAAATAATTCAGATGTTAAAGGTTAAACAGCTTTTCTTCCTGTATCAAAGGCAAACTGTCCATTAAAAAATCAGCAATACACACCGCAGGATATGGACTGTGGAACAAACTGATGAACCTTGATATCCCACAACTTGGTATTTTATGCTTTGACATGAGCTAATCTAGAGGCTATGACAAGCACCATAGAAAGAATGACACATACTGGCTGTCCTTTCCACCAGACAGGATCGAATTTTGCCTGCCCAGAAAGTGAGAAACTCTGGCTCAAGTTTACATCATACATGTTGTTGTCAATGATACCATGAGATTCTGGATACAAACCCTAGGAATGAAAATAAATTAAGAAAGGTGAAATATTTCTCTCATTCTTAAAGTAAAATTAAATCTATACTATGTTCCATTACAACTGAACATAGAAGTTAGAGATAGAAAAGATTTATCACATGTCATCCTTTTATCTGCCAATCTGTTCAACTTCCATATTTTCATCCCGATTTCACTTAATTGGTGAAATTACTATAACACATGAAGCCTGATGTGTCTGTAAATAGGTATGATAGATCCCAATTGGTTACATATAAGCAGCAAAAACAATTTTAATATGTCACGGAGACCAGCACTCCTATACAGGTTTCAGAGTAGTAGCCGTGTTAGTCTGTATTCGCAAAAAGAAAAGGAGTACTTGTGGCACCTTAGAAACTAATAAATTTATTTGAGCATAAGCTTTCGTGAGCTACAGTTCATTTCATCGGATGCATTCTAACAAAGAGCAGGAATAAATAATCTGTCCACAGGGCTAGGCATAGACACCTCTGCTAAGGAAGGCAGCATATTTATGTAAACATATGAACTATGGCCCCTTTCTCCTCTGCTGCTCTCTGCCATGCCCTTCCACGGTTCCTTGTCCAATCCCTCCCTTATTGTTATTTTCACTGTAGTGTCACATCTAAAAGGAGATTGTTAGCTCTTTGGGATAAGAACTTCCTCTTTTTCTTTTGTCCTGCTAAAGCACCTAACATTTTGCAGGCTGTACAAATAGTGAAGAATAAAAATAATAAATTCTCACTCACCGTGACAATAGTGTAATGGTTCGGGAAAGTTTTGGTGGGGTAAGCAGCTCTCATATATTTTGAATGTGTGCCACATGTTTCTGCAACAAATCATGCTGAGTGATTATAAGATTACTTCTCAAGCAACTGTAATATTGAAAATTAGAGCTGGTCACAAAACATTTTTAGATCACATTTTCCACTAGGTTCAGTTTCTGTGATTCAAGGTGTCATATTCCTCATATGCAAATATTCAGACAATCTCTCTACGGTACTTGTATAGCCCCCATTACTGTAGCACCTCACATTTTTTAATAGCACAACACTCCCATGAGGTAAGGAAATGCTAATAGCCCCATTTTACAGATTTGAAATTGAGGCAAGCATACAATGGCTAAATGACTTGTCCAAGGTTACACAGGCAGCCTGGCAGAGCAGGGAATTAATCCGGATCTTCCAAGGCCAAGACTAGTGACCTAACCACTGGACTATCCTTCCTGTCTCCTTTGAATAATCACTTCTCTTGCTGTGCAATGGTTTACTGAAATCCAACTTCATGCTTCTGTTTAAAAAGTTTCTGTCACTCAATCAGAGATAGAATTGGGGGTTCAGTGATCCACCACACTACATAAAAAGTGAACAGTCAGGTTGAACAACCCATAAGCTGAAAACTATTCATCCAAACTATTTGGCAAAATGCTTATGAATAACAAACAAACACAGTGGATTCATCAGGTAAAGTTTGCAAATAATTCACAGACAGTGAAAAGGGTTAAATTAATAATGAACATTACCTGTAATTAATAGTTTGACTAGCTCTATTGAATGTAATACCTAGGTTTTCTGGGCCAAACTATTAAAAACAATCTATGGAGTTAGTAAAGATACAAGAATAGATCACGACAACCTCTCAGGATTGTGATAACAGCATGAGTGGTGGCAGCGAATGTTTTTTTAAGGTTTTATATTATCATCTACTGACCACCAATGGTCCACAAAGACCTCCTGTGGGGTCTGCAGAGTTGCTGGTGTCACCAGGCTAAATCACTGATAAGTCTTCAAGCACAAAATGAGTTTATGTTCATGTTTCTCTTCTTAATCCTTTCCTAAATGTACTTTGTTATGTAACCAAGCCCTACAGTTGCTGCAGACAATGTGTGGGATCAGCTGGGAAAAGGAAATGGTCCTTGAGAGGAACTGGTTCATGATATGAAAGTTAGCACACCACTGTTTTATCATCTCGCACATGTAAATAAAGGGGTCCCCCCCTCCAGCTGCTAATGTAAGAAACAAAGTGTGTGAGTACACAAACCAATGTTAACATTGAAAACAGATGCGTGTGACTGGTCAGTGTAAACCAAAGTTCGAAATATCCTCCTGGAAGCTTGAAATTAACATTTCTTTCATTCCAGTAGGAAAGATACACTTCCCTTAAATCTGTTTCAAACAGACCTTGACATAAACTTGGACTTTTCATAAAATGACTTATTAGCTGATTGTATTTCTTCTGCTGACTCAGTAGCAGCAAAGCATAAAACACTTACGTAAGGGTCAGGTCAGTTTGCTCATTAGTCAGAGTTATGACTCTCTTACAGCCCTTGTTATATTTAATAGGTTAGCCACAAAACAAATAAGTTTGTTTATCCAATTACATGTGGCTTCCAGCAACCATGTCAAGTTTTTAAATATATAATATAAAAAGTAAACACATGATCATTCTGTCACTTTCAGAGTGTGGTTCTTGTGGGGAAAGTGAAGAAGATGATTGAATTGAACCATAGGGACACTAGAAGCAATGAGGCTCTGATTCTAAGGTATTCCCATGAAAACCATAGTCAACTTATGTGCAAGTTTTGAGGGCCCACTACAGCAACATGCTGATGACCCTCTATTCCCACTAACTTCAGAGCACTGTGCATCTTTCAGGAGTGCGGCTATACTAATTAAGTGAATCAGCATATTAAAGTTTAAATTTAATAAATTTGAGTGAAGTAATTGATGATAGTTGATGAACATTTAAATGTGCAGCTGTCTATGAATAGAACAAAATTCCAGACTCAAAAAGACTGTTTCTTTGAGTGACATTTCACTGTTACATAGTTCATTCATTCATACTCTTTAGTATTATGATATAATTTAATATGACATTAAGTGATGATCCTTTGGACATTTTATTACAATTTACAATAATTTAATAAAATGGAGGATAGAAAATGTATTAAAACTTTCACTGGAATTTTTCAGCTTCAAACTTTATTTGAATGAATGTTTCACAATATTTATTTAAATAAAATTTGAGGCTGCAAGCCAGTATTGGTGGCCACTGGTCCATGGGTGACTACAATGAACTCTAACTCCCAAGTTAATCCAGAGCAAACCACTGATGCGAGAACTACTATGAAATATTCCTCTTGTTGACCAGGGAGTCACATGTATAAAATGGTGGAAGAGGGAACTGAAGAAATTGCCAGCAGGTTCTGTTTTTAATTGTCACTGCTTTCTTGGTAACTTACTGAGTTTTTCGATATTCGGCAGTAAAGAAGTCCATGTTTGTAAATATTCTGCTCTAAAACCATCCATCGAAAAAAGGATAAGTGGTGGCAAATCAAACCTGCAAGTAAGTGGGAGTTTGTCATCAGAAAGGAGTTTTAGCCACATTCTGCGGAATGCATAGTTATGTCAATAGTGTTGACCCAGAAGCCAGGAACAGAAGTTCCAAATACTTTTTTTTACAAGTTTATAATCCTTTATAACAATAAATCATTATTCAAAAGGCAAAGGAATAAAGGGAAGGTTATTTACATTAGCTTTCAAAAGTGAGCTATCAAACAGCTGCAGGGGTATAAGAATAGGAACCCTAAGTATACTTAGAATTTAGGAAAAGTAACTTATAGGTTTTTATTTTAAAACAAACTATAAATATAAACAAATAGATGATGGGCCAAATTAGCTGGAAGATACTGCTTATGCCAGGGTCTGAATTTTGTCTTTTGTGTCTCAATATATCCTGAAATCCTCTTCAAGCATGTCCACACAGATGGTTTGAACATTCTAACAATCACCCATTAGGTAGGGTGATCAGATAGAAAGTGTGAAAAATTGGGATGGGGGTGGAGGGTAGTAGGCGCCTATATAAAAAAAAGCCCCAAATATCGGGACTGTGCCTATAAAATCGGGACATCTGGACATGCTACCCTTAGGAAACTTTGCCTATCTATAGGCCTGCATCTTGGGGAATGAAGCTTTCTTGTGGAGGGTTTGTGCTAACTCTCTCCTGATTTCCTTTCTGAGAAGTTTAATAAGCAGTCCAAGTTCTTCCCACACCAAATCCTTCCACAACCTCCACTGAGCTGGAGCACACTTTCTCAATATCAAACTGAGCTTAATCAGTATTACCAGGAGAGTTTAGCCTCTAATAACATGTTATTCTGTAACAGCTAATATAAAGAATCAAGGCTAAAATCCTTAGCTCTGAGTGACTTAATCAAATATAGTAGGTGTGATGTTACGATACACAAATATAAACGGCCAGGTAGAAAAAAAAATTAAATTGTTGTTATGGTAAACTCTTACCAGGAGGAAACAGCTGTGACAATAAAACTCTGTGGTTGGCTAGGAATTGACCATTTTTCTACCACATACAATCCGACAGGAAAAAACACATTAGTAAATGTTAAGTAATAAACATTATAAAACTCCGTTTTTAATAATACAGGGCTGACAAAGGTAGTACCCAGTGCTTTCAGTCCTGTAATTCAGCCATGTTTGCTAAACATAATTATATATTTTATAGTTTCCTTAGAAACATTTATACCCGGGAATTATATAGAGAACGCAGCTTTGTCTAAATTAGGGATCTGTACACATGGGACCTAGCAAAAAATTGAATTAAAAATCTTTATGAAGGAACATCGTACTCCATATATACGCCCTCTCCACATTGAGTAAGAACTGTTCTAACCACAATGCTATGTACAGTTATTGCTAGCAGGGTTTTAACACCGTTATGCTGATTAATGCTGAGAGCGATTAACTGTTTTCACTGTTGGGAATGGCCTGTAGGCCTATTTGCTAGCATGCATCTCAGTAAAAGCACCCTTTCCATGCCAATAAGGAAACCTGCTAGCAGCAGCCACATTTCAAACAAGGTTGTAGGTGGCACATTCCTGATCTAAAACTAAATCTTAACAGGGTCTTAAACAGCACTGTGATTTCAGGAAATACAACATTTAAAGAGATACTCACCTCCCTCTATCCTATGAATCTGTGCTTGAAACTGGGCAGGTTGTTTGTTAATCTAAGAAGTATATTTTCATACTCTATGCACAGAATCATTGCATGGAGAAATCCTTGTTCTTTGGGATGAGACTGTATTACTAAAAGTGTTCCTAGTTATAAATGCAGCTAAAGTTATCTGCAAATACATAATATAATGGTTCACTGGTCAAGTCTATGTTTGTAAAGAAACCACATATTATACTTTGAAGACCACCTTTTAAGGTGGTGTTCTACCCTGCCTCCCCATATGCATCAGCAATATTGTATATATAGAAATAGCTGCATACCTGTTTCATAATTCTTCATGATTTTTGAAAGTGTTTATATATTATATGTTTCCATCCCTTTCTTTCTCCCCCTCACTTCGCCAATTCCTCTCAACTGACCTTTCTCCCCAAAGCTACCTCAAGTAAAAATTCCTGACTAAGGTAAGAAATGGCATTCAGAAATCAGAATAGCTGTTCCTTTCTGCAGAGCTGCTGACAAAAAGAAATGACTCCCAAGTAATTGCTTCAAAGTAGCACAGAGAGAGAGAACAATGATATGTGATGGACTATGAACGACTCAGCTAAGAAAAAAATACTAGGGTTTTTTTTTTTTTCCTGAGAAGTAGAAGTACAAATCATTCCTGGTTTTCATAAACAACTGAATTTTTATGTGGAATTGATCTCATGTATTCTATTCTAAAGTGTGTTGTGACAGATCGTCCCCAAATTTAATTTTAAAAAAAAGTGTATACTGGTTGAGCAGAAAAGCTGGCTAAGTCCAAAGTATTATACTCTCTGCCTGCGTCATCAGCTGAATTCTAGGGAACAGGATTCAAAGCCTTCCAGAAGAATCAATGTAATATAGTACTGGTATGAGACAGATAGATTATCCATCCCAGGGGAGTACTACATTATATTATTCAGTAGGATTGGTATTACAGTAGCATTTAGGGGCTCCAGTCATGGACAGGACTCTGCTGCGCTAGGCACTATACAAATACATAACAAAAACTGTCCCTGCCCTGGAAAGCAGACATTCTACATAAAAGATGATAGAAAAGGAGATGGATCCAATAGACAAGGGGAACACAACGGAACAATGAGGAACTGGTCAGCATCAGTGTATATACCTTTCTATACTTTTCTCATTGTATAGAGAAAATATACTAATATTCCATCCCTTTTCTATCAGCCACTTCCTTCTAGGCTAAGAGCTTTCCATGTTAATTTATTATTAAAAATAATTAAATATAAGTGAGACAGCAGGGGAGAAAAGAAAAAGGGGACTACTGCTAAGAATGTCCTCTGAAACCTGCTAAAAGCTGAAATCACTAAAAAGGAGAAAGAAGAGTGTGCTGTGCATAATATATGCCGATAGCTTGGACGAAGGTATTATCAGCATGAGTTTGGGATAACCTGTGGATAACTCTTGACTTCATCCCTTGTGAGTGGTTTCAGAGTAACAGCCGTGTTAGCCTGTATTTGCAAAAAGAAAAGGAGTACTTGTGGCACCTTAGAGACTAACCAATTTATTTGAGCATAAGCTTTCGTGAGCTACAGCTCACTTCATCGGATGCATACTGTGGAAAATACAGAAGGTGTTTTTATACATATAAACCATGAAAAAATGGGTGTTTACCACTACACTACAAAAGGTTTTCTCTCCCCCCACCCCACTCTCCTGCTGGTAATAGCTTATCTAAAATGATCACTCTCCTTACAATGTGTATGATAATCAAGTTGGGCCATTTCCAGCACAAATCCAGGTTTTCTCTCCCCCGCCCCCAACCCACTCTCTTTGTGTGTGGGGGGTGGGGAGACAACCTGGATTTGTGCTGGAAATGGCCCAACTTGATTATCATACACATTGTAAGGAGAGTGAGCATTTTAGATAAGCTATTACCAGCAGGAGAGTGGGGTGGAGAGAGAGAAAACCTTTTGTAGTGGTAAACACCCATTTTTTCATGGTTTGTATGTATAAAAACACCTTCTGTATTTTCCATAGTATGCATCCGATGAAGTGAGCTGTAGCTCACGAAAGCTTATGCTCAAATAAATTGGTTAGTCTCTAAGGTGCCACAAGTACTCCTTCACTTGTGAGTGTTGTGGCCACCCCATAGTCTGGATATCACTTCCACATCTGAGTTGTCAGTTTGTGTGTATTTTTATATATATATATATATATTATATATACAACAGTGTGGTCACTTAATAGCATTTGTTATATGTGGGCATCTTGGTGGTTCTGACATTGTGTGTGTGTGTGTGTGTGTGAATATCAGAACCACCAAGATGCCCACATATAACAAATGCTATTAAGTGACCAGACTGTTGCATCCCTTGCCTTGTGCTCTTCCAATTGCCTGCTGATGTCACTCGCATGTTGTCTAAAGTTTAAACTGTGCACTCTTCAGGACAGGAAGCAATCTTTTTCAACTGCTGTAAAACAACTAATGCAATTTTAGGCACTGTATAAATAAGAATTATTTCTTATTACAGGCTTCCCAAAATTTGTGCACTTTGTTATTTCTGAATCTTATAACATTTTTCTCCATCAGAAAAGGTTCAGTTACAATGCTGAAAAGACAAATGCAAAAAAATTCCATTTGCAGACTGATAAGTGTACAAATCATCCTACCCTTCTGGGCACTGAGAAGTGTTAAGTGATGGACATGCTTCTTTCACCCAAGGCGTTTCACCTGAAAAGCACAAAAGGTGTCACTGCAGCACTGTAGAAACGTAAATATACAACACAAAGCAGTTTCCTTTCCACTCTCCTGTGATTTTCTGAAACTCTGCTTAATGCTCCTAAACATTTATGATATGCTGATGATCCACTAGAGTCTCTTTAGAAGAACAAAAGGAGTCATGAGAGAGGCAAGAAGGACAAATCAAAGATGAAAGGAATAATAGAGAGAACTGATGGGGCAGAAAAAGCAGTGGATTATTTTTAAATAAGTCTTCTCCCTCCCACAGAAAAGCCCTCCCACTAAGGATCCCAAGGCAGGCAGAAACAATGACCATTTTCACAGTGATCTTCATTGTGAATTATTAAAGCCAACAATTATAAATCTAAATAAAAAGTGAAAATTAAATACAGCCACGAGAAGGGGTGAGAACAGGTTCTGGTATTATGATTAAAACACTGAAATAGTTTTTTTGATTGCTTCCCACCTCACAATTTCAAAGAAGTCCATTTATAGATGCAGGCGCTATAGAATCTATAGATCCTTTATACCCTCTGACATTATAGTCATGAGGTATGGTTTGTTTTGCCAGTGGCATTTTTGCTATATCCATTAACAAATTTGCATACAGAACACACAAAGAAGGTTGGAGACAGGTTCTTTGAGTTGGAGTCTATATTGTATTTTTCCTATAGAAATGCTAAAGTATCTATAACAACATGCCACAAATGTTCTCATTAAAGTACCACGTAACTCCAGGCACCTATTTTGTGCATCGTTTGAAATAGCGATGGACTATAATTAAACTCGCAGATCCAAACTCCCCTAAACGTCATTGGTTTTGGGAATCCAAACCTGAATCTGGCTCCACATTTAATGTCTGAAACCAATATATATGAGACAAATGAAAATCCCAGATCTAAACATCCTTATGAAAATTTCAAACCCAACAGTCATGAATTTTAGGTTGGGGGGGGGGGGGGGAGGGTCTTAAATCAGGGTCCAAAATCTGTGGCTCGGATCCATCTCTAATCTAAGAGTTTAATCAACCTTACACAATTAAAATCTTTATTTAAGTTAAATATTTAACTTAAATATTCTATATTTAAGTTAAATTTCTTTTTCCATCTGTGTATTTTGGACTGCTAAAGATTTAAGGGCGGGAGGTGCTTTTAACTGAAATACTGAAGCGGTGTCATTGAGTATTTCTGCACCGCAAAGTGCCCAGGATGCAATAGAGTTCATGACACTGCTCTAAAAGTCCACTGTAAATGCTATCTTTGTGTGTGGGAATGAGAGTATGATATCACCTGCCAGTGGCTGACCCACAAAAAGTAAGGAAAACTACTGCTATTGTCTGTTAAGGAAGATCTTCTTTAGGACAAGTGGCAGACTAGGGGCACCCGGAACGGGGGAGGGGGGGCAAAAAGCCATGGCCCCATCAATTTTAAAAGGCATAGCCCTCCCACTTTTTACCTACTTTAAGGGTGAGTGTCGGGGGAGAGGGCAGAGAGGAATGAGTCTAGGCGAGGCCTGGGGGAAGAGATGGAGCAAGGACGGGGCCGCAGGGGGAAGGGGCAGAGCAGGGGACAGGGTCCCAGTTCAGGCGCTGCTGGCCCCCCCCCCCCCACTTCTAGGGAGCTTCTGGCACTGCTGGGCAGAGACCCGTATTTTCAGAAGTAAAGGACTACGGGTTCTAGCCCCACTTCTCAGGTGCATGTGTGATGTACCCAATAATTCTATCTGCTATCTTCAGCTCATGGACTCATCTTACACTCCCTAAAGGAACAGTGCTTGGTATATAGGGTCTACTGTCTTAAACAATGTTAAAATTAATTTTAAAATGTGCTTATACTGAAATGTTATGAAAAAGTTACAGTAACGATGGTAGTGACATGTTTTTTAGATTTCACCCAGGTCAGAGCAGGGACGGTGCCTTCTTCCATTTTGGGAAAGCACATTATAGGTGCTCCTGCAATAATAATATCTTTTTGTGTTTCTTAGGATTTAATTTTACACAAACTACATTCCTCTCCAGCAATCACCTTCCTTCTCACAAACCTAAATACCAGGTGTTTCACCACAAAGCAGCCACTCCCCAAGTGTCTCAGGCACTCAAAACACATTTACAGCTACAAGAAATCTAAACTTGCTCAAATAAAAGCTGTAGGTATCTTCAGTTAGGCACCAGAAGGGTTTTATCAGAGTTGCTAACAATTACAAAGTCCCATATGTTTATTTTATATGTATTTCATGTATATTCACTTGGGTAGCTTCCTGTAAATATCCCTATAATATAACAAATCACACTTTTATATATTAATTTTTGTTTTACCTTTGCAAATACTTTTGTAGTTTACACAGCAGTCTTTTTTCTCCAAGCAGTCTTCAGAACAAGAACAGTGGCTTCCAGTTATCCGTGTCTCACCACAACGGAGTTTAGTGCATGTCCATATCTGAGCTGAAAAATTATTAATTGGTTGTTTTGATAGAATTCACCCCTGTGTTCATGCCCTACACCCTACTGTAATAATCTTTGCACAAAGTATGCCTTGTAAGGTATCATTTGAAAACTCATAATTTGCTGGTCAGTATTGTCCTGGTAAAAGATGGTGGCAACATTGCAGGTGAAGTTATAAGATTCCCCTGCAGGGTGTTCTTAACACATGTTCCAAATCCCACAGCCCTGCCCAAACAGAAGCTGGCAAACAGGTCTGGCCTAAACAAAGGAATGTGTACTCTGCTTAATTTGCATTTAAGCAGTAAAGAGAGTCATCAACCAGGAAGGGAAGACAAAGGAAGTTGAAACAGGTGAAAAAATCAACAGGGAACATCCTTCCACATAGACATTTTGTCCCCTGGTTCTCAGATGTAAATGTTTTTCAAGAGGGGGACTGAAACTATAATAAGGAGGGACAAACACCCCAAGGCTCTCTCTCTCTCTCTCTCCTGGCCCATTGCATTCACTGCACCTGAAGAGACAAAGGAAGCAGTTGGACTCTGTATGAGGGGTTTTTACCTAAAGAGTTTAGTGTGTAAGGCTGCTGAAAGTATATGGTGCAAAACCGTGATTGAATCTAATATAGTTTGTTAAATTAGGCACCAGAAGGGCTTTATCTTTATTTTTCTTGTAGCCATTTCTGACTTTTATGCCTCATTACTTATATTTGTTCTAAATCTATCTCTTTGTAGTTAATAAACTTGTTTTACTGTTTTATCTAACCCAGTGTATTCAAGCTGAAATGGCTGGGCAATTCTATTTGGGGCAACAAGTTGTGTGCATATTATTCCGTTCAAGGAAAAATGGACTTAGCATATTTGTACTGTCCAGGACAGGGCTGGGCAGTATACAACATGCATTTCTGAGAGAAGATCTAGGGCTGGAGGTGTGTTGGGATCACCCTGCAATATAACCAAGGCTAGTAAGAGCCAGGATGTGGATGGCTGGCTGCAGCACACACACAGACATAGCTGGAAGTGACTTTCATGCTGGAGGCTGTCTGTGAGCAGGCCAGGCTGGAGGCTGCACCAGCAAGATATTGTAAAGGGCACCCCAGGTTACAGGGCAGTGGTGACATAGTTATTTGTTAGCCTGGATTGTACCCTGGTATGTCACAGTTGTGTTTTCGTATGAAGAAAAAAACCACAATTCCGTTCAGAGCACTGAATGTATTCATCTGTGGTGAAATCAGCAGGACTGACAAGCCCATTGATGCTATTGGGAGCTGTTTTGAATCAATTGTCTCTGAGGGAAGAGAAAGAACAGCGAAGAAGAAATGTTGCATGATTCCCAGCAGATGGCAAACAGACCAAAGAATGAAGGAAGGTGTACATGTTACAGAACAGGAGTGAGAGAGAGAGCAGAACAGGAGAGATGGATTTCAAGAAGCTGTCAAGGGAACAGTTAGAGTACAGAAGCAGACAAGTCTGCTAGAGAACTTTGTAGCCCGTGGATCCAATTCATCCCGCTAACATAACCATCGTGTGCTGCATACTGTTCAGAACACAGGGTACTGGGGGCATCCATTAATCCCCTCCCCCCTTCTGAGCGGGAGGTAGTTGTCCTGTCATTCCATGCCCCTGGACAAGGAGAACAGCTATGCTCCCACTCAAGATATTCATGACCTTGTCTGGACTAACAAGGATGAGTATGAGAGAACTGGTTATCTGTGAAATAGTTTGCTTGGTTTTATGTTGGCCCAGTCTTGTTGGGTGTGAATCAATGAAAGTTAGTCATTGAACATATATACTTGATTTAAAAGTTTACTGAAGTACATTCTTCCTTAATAAAAAAAAATGTGGGTGTCTTTCAGGAAAGAAATTAATCCCAGTTTATATTTCATATCATGTCACATTCAATTACAAGTAGCATGGCACCTTAACAACATGCATTCAACATACATACACGACAGCTCTAGAATTCATTATGTGCCATAACAAGTCTCTAAAATACAAAAGATGGCTGGGAATCTTTTTTTCATCTGTACCCATGGCAGAATAAGTAAACATAGCACATTTATCATTTCCCCTCACCCTCTCTCCAGAAAAATTAATACAAAGACTAGACTAACAAATCTCACATTCATAGGAACGTACTTGGTTCCAGGCAGGTACCCTCATAATCCCAGCAGCAGTTTTGAAGCTCTTTACAGCCACCATCACACTGGCAGCCCTGCCCGTTTTTATTAAATGGCTCATTACATCTGTTTCTGCAGCTGACTGTAAAGGGAACAAAAGATGGTTTTAGCACCAAAATTATTCCAATCCTTAAGCATACAACAATGAAATGGAACATGGCCAGGAGCCTAGAGTCAGAATGTTCTGAATAATTGTCAAAAACTATTTCCCAAATCACTTGTCAACATATTTAATAAAATTAATAATATAAGCTTATTTCCATCAAAGTTGGGAGATGTCCACACAAAACTTTGTGTGTGTGTATGTAAAATTAGGATAATTATAAAAATAAAAATAATATGAATATTATGATGAATAATGACATGGGAAAAATATGTGAAATTCAGACCAGGTAAACAGGCCTTGTAAACTTAAAATTGAAAGTAAAAAAATATTTTAAACTATTAATTTTAAAGTTATATAAAGAGATACAGTCATATATGTTCATAAAGAACTTTGTGCCAAAACACCTGTCTTGAATCCTCCCTTCTAAAAGTCCCTGAGGGTTTTGGCTTCAATCCTCTGAATGTGCTTAACATTATGCATTTCTCCCAAAGTCTGAGTAAACAGGTAGTCCTTGCAACATGCCTTTAACTTAAGCGCAACAAATTCAGGCATTTTGGTCCAAAGGAAGAGAGGGTTCCTGTGGCAAAGTATACTACCCTTTTAAAATACAATCTGAAGCTTACAGGCAAGACATCCTGGGCAGAGCCAAGGAGCACGCTGCCCAGCTCTTGGAGCTGGACTATATGAACAGGAAAAGCAAGTTCTTCAGATGAGAGGGACCAGAAGCTATGTTGGCAGCTATAAATTGCAGGTTCCCTTTCCCCACACACCCCCACCCTGCCCCACAGGCACCAGGATGCTAGCCTGATCTGGGCTCTAGAGATTTTGTTTTCTGACTCTGAGTTTGTTTGCTCTGAGGCAAGGGCCTTATGAACTTCCTTAAACTGCTCCTCCCTGACTTGATGCCTAAGGGAAAGGGGAAAAGCTTGCCTGCCACCTAGAACAATAAGAGAATTAGGAACTCTACTCATGGATTCATAGATATTAAGGTCAGAAGGGACCATTATGATCATCTAGTCTGACCTCCTGCACAATGCAGGCCACAGAATCTCACCCACCCACTCCTGCAATAAACCTCTCACCTGTGTCTGAGCTATTGAAGTCCTCAAATCATGGTTTAAAGACTTCAAGGTATAGAGAATCCTCCAGCAAGTGACCTGTGCCCCATGCTACAGAGGAAGGCGAAAAACCCCCAGGGCCTCTTCCTATCTGCCCTGGAGGAAAATTCCTTCCCGACCCCAAATATGGCGATCAGCTGAAACCCTGAGAATGTGGGCAAAATTCACCAACCAGATACCGAGGAAAGAATTCTCTGTAGTAACTCAGATCCAACCCCATCTAACGTCCCACCACAGGCCATTGGGCCTATTTACCATGAATAGTTAAAGATCAATTAATTGCCAAAATCATGTTATCCCGTCATACCATCTCCTCCATAAACTTATGGAGTTTAATCTTGAAGCCAGATAAGTCTTTTGCCCCCACTGCTTCCCTTGGAAGGCTATTCCAGAACTTCACTCCTCTGATGGTTAGAAACCTTCATCTAATTTCAAGTCTAAACTTCCCGATGGCCAGTTTATATCCATTTGTTCTTGTGTCCACACTGGTACTGAGCTTAAATAATTCCTCTCCCTCTCCAGTATTTATCCCTCTGATATATTTATAGAGAGCAATCATATCTCCCCTCAACCTTCTTTTGGTTAGGCTAAACAAGCCAAGCTCCTTGACTTTCCTTTCATAAGACAGGTTTTCCATTCCTCGGATCATCCTAGTAGCCCTTCTCTGTACCTGTTCCAGTTTGAATTCATCCTTCTTAAACATGGGAGACCAGAACTGGCAGGATCAGTTTGGAGGTCTTCTTAAAGGGGACTCTTTTTTAAAAATTAGTTTGACCTTCCCCCTTCTCAGATCCTATCCAGTCCTAAAATTAAGTTTGGAGGTTTGAGTGCCTCTAGTCACCAAAGCTATGGCAATAACACACAAGGAGAGAGTTCTCTCACACTGTGAAGCCCCAAGCCATTTAGGGCTTTATAAGTCAAGCCCAACTTCATCTGGAACCAAAAAGGTAGCCAATAAAAAGCATGCACCTGCAAATGTATTGTAGATACAGATCAGAGCACTTGTACCTCAAAGTATCGTATTTGCACCAGCAATTTATGAGGTAGACGTGCAACTACCCAGATTTACAGTTCCACCACATTTGCAAAAATGCAGGTGCACATTTTGCATATGTACACTTCTCTATTCCCCATCACTGACAATTTGTCAAGTGTTTTCTAGTTGAGTTCTAGTCTGTTAAAAGAGGGTTTGGCTGCTGATGATTTTAATGAATGTATTTACATGCACCCAATATGAAAAGGTAATCCTACCTTGTTTTCCTATATGAATAATCCATTGAATGTCTGACCTTGTCCTTGGGACTTTCAACCACCCTAAATTGTGAAGAAGGGTGGAATGGACCTAACTGAATTTAAGTTATTTTGCATTTAACATGCTGAGTCTCAGGGTATGTCTACACTGCACAGTTAATCTGGGTTCATCTGGTTTTAGCCCAACCCCCCTACCATCCACACAGAAAAATCTCTGACCCAGGTTTGGAGGTGCTTTAAGCCCAGCTTGTTTACCCAGCTGAGGTGTGTGGGTTAGAGCCCAAGTTGGGTTCTACTCTAACTTGGGCTGGCACCTGCTCACTGTGAAATGAGATGCCAGCAAAACTACTTGAGTGTTAACAGTCCTCCACTGCCCTTCCCACAATTCTCCCTGAAGGACAAACAAGCTTTCCAACAAGTGACTGAGAAAGACTCCTAGAGTTTCTCACATCAAAGAACCATGGCATATGCCCCCAGACACACACGGACAAGTGCAGCGACAGTTAGGACATAGTAATGCAAATATGGCTTTGCTGTGGTAGTGCTCACACCCAGGCTAGACTAACCCAAATGCCAGTCACCAGGTTAACTGTGCAGTGTAGATATAGCCTAAATCAGGAGCAGTGTCATCCTTTTTTTCTATTTGAAATGCAAGTTTTCATACTCTTAACAATATTAAATTCCTTTTTATTATTTGTTTAGAGACTATATAATGGAACAATAGAATATTCAGGTGCAGAAATCTAATTATATTTTTCAAAAACTTGACATATTGCAGAATTATTATGGGAGCTATCCTGAAATTTACTCTGAATACTTAAGTTTATCCAATAGGATCAAAGCCATTTTCAAAAGATTTAATATCTCTGACTTTGTACTGCAACTGCTCACTATTGTGTTACTATTTCATAAGGTAGGCCAGTCATAATGAAAGTAGTAAGAGTAAATGGGCTTGATTCACGATTGCCCTGCAGCTTGCAGTCAAATACACCAGGGCAAAGTGATTATAAAAGATGGTATTCTGATCTGCTAACATTTTACACCATTTTGCATTAATTTTGTGCAGGCATAATTGATTCCTCAGGGTGGAAAGCAATGGAGAATCAGGCTCTACATGTCCTTAAAAATGATACATGGCAAGTTGAGAACACATCATACTATTTGGTTAAGAGTCACTGAAGAGTAACTACAGTTCATCGTCATAGTTACAAAGAATATCACAAGACTCCAGAAGAAGGAAACAAGCAAGAAAAATAATGAGTGGGGAAGAGTAGGAAAACAAGTTTAACACATTAACATAGGTACCATAAGAATGAGGAAAAAAACATTTCATCATCATTCTGTGGCTGCACAGATAGAATTTGTTTTAAATGAAGCTATCCAATTGTCGACATTGCACTGAGCCGGTTGGGACATTTTTGACAAAATAAAATGTCATCAAAGTAAGTTGTTTTGTCAAAGCCAAAATGTTTTATGGAGGCATATCAGTTTCAGCAAAGTTTTTGTGTTAAAGGGCCTTTTTTGGGTCAAGAATTCTCTGGTCACTTCTGACAAAAGAGAGACCAAATTGAAAAGCTCAGGCTTTCAATCTGAAAACAGATGTTTCAATGTATTTCCATTTTCCAAAAGCATTCCAAAGGTTTTGATTTTGTTCCAGTGCAGAATGAAAACAAATTTTGAAACCTCAAGAAATGCCATGAAATGGAATTGTTGTCCTCCAGACAGCTCTACACTGCATTCTAACTAGACTAGTTCTCATTAGTAATTAGAGCTGATCAAAAATCAGAATTTCCATCATATGGGAAATTTGGACATTTCAATATATTTTTGTATTGAATCAGGATGAAAAGTCTAAATAGCAAATTTTCTCATGGAATGGAAAGTTCAGACAAATGTCAGTTGGGAACTGCTGTATACTTACTTGGCCCATCATCCTCAGATCTTAATCCAGACTATCTTTCATAATGCAGCATGATAATGTGACTCACATACTGGCCAAATTTTTTAAAGCTGTCCACCAATTTTGGCAGCTTTCTTTTTATGTTGCGCACCCTGAGAAACCTAGGGCCTCATTTTCACAAGTGTTGAGCACCCACGGTTTATTTTTAGTGAAATTATAAGTCATCCTCTGTTTAAACGCTTTGCTGGATGGAAGTGTAAATTAATACTGTACTGAAAATATTGTAAACGTACCTTGTACTTGGTCTTCATGTTTTAGTCCTAGTCCCAAGCCTAGTCCAAGTGATATAACCACCAAAGAGACTAAAAGAACCTGTCACAAAAAAGTCATATACTGTGAGGTATTTCATTTGTAGGTGACACAAAAATTGGGGGAGTGGTAAATAATGAAGAGGACAGGTCACTGATTCAGAGTGATCTGGATCACTTGGTAAACTGGGCACAAGCAGACAATATGCATTTTAATATGGCTAAATGTAAGTGTTGTAGCCCATAGAGCCAGCATAGCCCTTTATTTTACTCAGCAGTAACACAAGGAACCTACAGTCCTGTACCCTATGTAAGGCATTGGCTTAAGTAAGTAGGAACAAAAAATGTAGGCCATACTTACCGAATGGGGGACTTTATGCTCGGAAGCAGTGACTCTGAAAAAGATTAGGGGGCTGTGGTGGATAATCAGCTGAACATGACCTCCCAGTGCAATGCTGTGACCAAAGGAGCTAATGCAATCTTGGGTTCCATAAACAGGAAACTCTCAAGTAAGATTAGAGAGGTTATTATACTTCTGTATTCGGCCTTGTGTGCCCGGTATTGGAATATTGTGTCCAGTGCTGGTGCCCACAATTCAAGAAGGATTCAAGAGGGATTGGGGGTCTCAGAGCCAGACCCGCAGCTCCCCAGGCAGTGCTCAAACCATGGCTACCACCTGGCAGCTATCTGGAACCTGTGGAGAAAGGGACTGGTGGAGCTTTAGCTCACCAAGAGCTTCGCTCACGAAACTCCTGACTGGGGAAGATGTCCAGCCCCACTGATTAGCTCAAATGCACTACATAAGCCAAAAGGAAGGTGTCTGAGTAGCTATGTGAATTTTTGGTTGGCTGCTATTGTGGACTCTGCCTACTCACCTGATTTCTGAGTCCTGCCTTCCAGCCGGTTCCTGCATCCCAGCTATTCCAAACCTCCTTTTCTCAGATCCCTGTCTGCTCTCAGTTCCTGCTTTCCCACCTCACTCCAGGACCTTGCTCCTACACACTACCCCTGACTCAGACTCCAGCTCTGACCTTTGTCTTGGCACATGACTCTGTATCCAGCTCTGCCCCTAGCACTGGTTTCTGGCGTCCAACTCTAACCATTAGGCATAACTGCCCACGCCCTGGTACTTATACAATGTTGATAAACTGGAGAGGGTTCAGAGAAGAGCCACGTGAATGATTAAAGGATTAGAAAACATGCCTTACAGTGATAGATGCAAAGAGCTCAATCTATTTGAAAAGTCATGGAAGATGGGAGAGATTCCAGAAGACTGGAAAATGACACTATATTTGCCCATCTATAAAAAGGGATATAAGGACAACCCGGGGAATTACAGACCAGGCAGCTTAATGTCTGTACCTGGAAAGATAATGGAGCAAATTAAGCAATCAATTTGCAAAGATTTAGAAGATAATAATGTAATAAGTAACAGTCAGCATGGATTTCTCAAGAACAAATCATGCCAAACCAACCTGATAGCTTTCTTTGACAGGGTAATAAGCCTTGTGGATGGGGGAAAGCAGTAGACATGGTATATCCTAACTTTAGTAAAGCTTTTGAAATTGTCTTGCATGACCTCTAATAAACAAACTAGGGAAATGCAACCTAGATGGAGCTACTATAAAATGGGTACAAAACTGGTCGGAAAACCATTCCCAGAGAGTAGTTATCAGTGGTTCACAGTCATGCTGGTAGGACATAACGAGTGGGGTCCCGCAGGAATCAGTTCTGGGTCCGGTTCTGTTCAATATTTTCATCAATGATTTAGATAATGGCATACAGAGTACCCTGATAAAGTTTGTAGATGATACCAAACTGGGAGGGGGTTGCAAGTGCTCTGGAGCATAGGATTAAAATTCAAAATGATCTGGACACACTGGAGAAATGATCTGAAATAAATAGATGAAATTCAATAAGGACAAATGCAAAGTACTCCACTTAGGAAGGAACACTCAGTTGCACACATACTAAATGGGAAATGACTGCCTAGGAAGGAGTACCGTGGAAAGGGATCTGGGCGGCATAGTGGACCACAAGCTAAATATGAGTCAACAGTGTAACACTGTTGCAAAAAAAGCGAACATCATTCTGGGATGTATTAGCAGGAGTTGTTGTAAGCAAGACACGAGAAGTAATTCTTCTGCTCTATTCCACACTGATAGCCTCAACTGGAGTATTGTGTTCAGTTCTGGATGCCACGTTTCAGGAAAGATGTGGACAAACTGGAGAAAGTCCAGAGAAGAGCAACAAAAATGATTAAAGGTCTCGAAAACATGTCCTAAAAGGGAAGATTGAACAAATTGGGTTTGTTTAGTCTGGAAGAGAGAGACTGAGAGGGGACATGATAACAGTTTTCAAGTATGTAAAAGATTGTTACTAGAAGGAGGGAGAAGAATTGTTCTTCTTAGCCTCTGAGGATAGGACAAGAAGCAATGGGCTTAAATTGAAGCAAAGGAGGTTTATGTTGGACATTAGGAAAAACTTCCTAACTGTCAGGATGGTTAAGCACTGTAATAAATTGCCTAAGGAGGTTGTGGAATCTCCATCATTCGAGATTTTTAAGAGCAGGTTAGACAAACATCTGTCAGGAATGGTCTAGATAATATTTGGTCCTGCCATGAATGCAAGGGACCATACTAGATGACCTCTCGAGGTCCCTTCAAGTCCTATGATTCAGCTTAACAAAGAGAAGGTTAAAGGGTGATTTGATTACAGTCTATAAATACCTACATGGGAAACAAATATTTAATAATGGGCTTCAATCTAATAGAGAAAGGTATAACAGGATCCAGTGGCTGGAAGTTAAAACTAGAGAAATTCATACATGAAATTAAGAGTACGTTTTTAACAGTGACAGCAATTAACCATTGAAACAAATTATCAAGGGTGATGGTGGATTCTCCATCACTGACACTTTTTAAAACAAGACTCGATGTTCTCAAAGATATGCTCTAGGAATTATTTTGGGGAAGTTCTATGGCCTGGGTTATACAGACTAGATGATCACAATGGTCCCTTCTGGCCTTGGAATCTTTGAACTTTATCACATATGCTGTACACCAGTAGTATCTATGAATGCTAACAAATGAAAAAATTGGGGAGATCCTGAGTTGAGAGGTGTGAGAGTGTCTGTAGTTATAACCATAAAAGTAAAATTTGTGATGTGCTGCTTATATTTTAGCAAGAAGCTACCACAAAATTTTGTCCCCTTTAATCTGTGAGTAATCCCATTTGGTAAGCAGGGATGTATTTGCTTGCAGAGGGGGGAGGGACCAGTGAATCTATTAATTTGCTTTCCACTTAAAACAAAAAAGTTTCCTCATAACCAAGGAGGGAGGCAGCACTTGATAAAATACTTATGTTAAGCACATTTTCCTTGAAGTGATTACACTTTGATCTTAAGAAGTACAGCATATATTGATAATGTAGCATACAGTTCACCTTGCATAATTTGAAAAAGTTGTATTTCAATCACATCTCTTAGCATAGGTAAAAGATTTTAAACCATGATCAAATAAAAAAAAATCACTATTTTCCTCAATACCAAAATTCTATTCTCTCAGCCATAATCTCTAGAACCCAAGTTCCCCCCTCCCTTCCTTGAAATAGCTGCGGCGGGGGAAGATACATCTGAGAGCTTTCCCAGTGGGTCATCAACACAAGGCTCAGGGGAACGAAGGATGAAAATAAATTCCAGAGTCTGGGAAACCTCACTTAGAATGCCCTGCCATCAATCCCCTAATATAACCAAGAGGACTAATGGCTCAAATTAATTGCAACTATAGAAAAAAAAATAAGATGCAGTCTGAAAAGTAGACAGGAGTAGGCACAAAACCTCTTAAAGATTTCTAGATGATTATTAATTATTATTATTTGTATTATCATTGTGCCTAAGAGCCCCAGTCAGAAACCAAGACCCCATTGTGCTAAGCGCTGTACAAACATGTAAGTTTCAACTGACAAATATTTGATAATGAGTACTTATAATGAAATACAGATGTTCTTTACATGCCTCATATGGGAAATCTCAATTAATAAACAGGCAACTACTTTCTCTGCCAGAAGCAATTTCCTGGTGTAGCCCAACACAGAGAATATTGTGGTAATCCATTCCCCAGATGATAAAATACAGGGATAACCCTGGTGAGGTCTGCTCTGCAACCATATCAGCATGTGATTTAGGGGTTAGGGAGAAAGCTAGAGAGGCTTGTGGGTGTTTGGTAGGCAAAAAAGAGAAGACTCGGTACAGCTAAAGATACATGCTGGTTGACAGCCACAAGTGAGAAGCTACAGTTCCTTTCCCTCAGCCTAATCTGCAATCAGGACACACAGTCTCCTTACCTACCCAAAGTAGAGCCATAATGCAGACCTGTTAAGTCTCCCATTTTCTCCACGAGACTATTTCAGGTCCCCTTCCCAGGCTCCTGAGCTGGAAGCTTCATCTCTCAGGGTAACAAGGAGACTCAATAGGAAATAGCAGTTGGAGCATCTCACTTTACACCCTTCCCCCAGTAATAGACTGCAGCAACTTAGCTGAGAATGGCCATAGAAACTAGGAGCCAGAAGAAGAAACTAAGGAGGATGCTCATATCTGATATGACACAAACAAATGAGCCCTCTCTGGCTTCTGTTCCTCCCCCTCCCAGCTGTGGCCCTTTCCTCACCTGCATCTGCCCTAACACCCCACAACAGGGTTCATCTCGGAGGCTCCTTTCCAGCCTCAACTGCTGCCAAACTCCATGTAATCAGGTTCAGAGGGGTAGCTGCTGTGTCTCTCCTTCTACTCTCCAGCTCCGTGCTCCTGCCTTTGCAAGCTCACAAGCTGCAAGCTAATGGTAGCAGTTCTTCTTTCTATACCTTTCCTTGTTTCAAGATGCTGGGGACCACTGCTGGGTTAAGGGAAGTAGATGCTTCTCTAGTGCCCCCAGAGGAAAAATGCCCAAAGGAGGGATTGAAGAAAGAAGGGTGGAAAGAGAGAAGTGCGTGGAAAATAATTTCCCAAAGGGGAATTTAAAGCCTTCATCAGAGGCAGTGTCATCTCTTATGCCACACAGGAGTAATCAAACGCCTTAAATTGCGAAAGAGTTGTGCCTATGGATACAACAGCTAGCAAGGCACGACTGAGGTTACGGAATGAAAGACTAGGCACAGTCAGATGCACTGAAATAGATCTGGAACCCCAGGAGGACCTTCCCGGAAGGGCCGACACAGGCTGGTCAATGTGGTGATGCCTGAACCACCCATGCAAGCAAACTGGTAGATCAAAAACTAATATGATCAAATGAGGAGACTCTAATGACACGAATATATGCCAGTGCGGTGAGGTGCAGACCATGGAGCACCTGCTCATTTGCTGACTCTTTGGGGAGACCTATATGAAGGAGAACCTCGCTGCAGCAATGGATAGGACCATTACTTGTGCACAGTTCTGAAAAATTATCTAGTTTTTGACAAGAACACGAGAATCAAAAGCTGTCATCTTTAAAAAGAAATGGAGAGAACATAGAATTGATACCCATTTGAAGAAAATTAAGACCTTGGATGTAGATTATGCTTCTGCACCCTCTCCAGAGAAGCTCAGAACCCTCATTAATCTAAGCAACAAACTGTCCCAAAAGGTTGAATTTCCTTTATTCTGTTCGAAGCAAAACTACTGGAAATCTGGCAAGAGAGCGGGCAAGCTGTTTGCATACAGACTTAAGCAAAAGGCTAACAGAAATAAGATTGCTACTATCATGAATAGCAGCAATAAATTATCTACAACACAGTTAGATATTAATAAACCATGTCAATGTTCTCTGACTCTCAGAAGAAACTTTTAGATGCCCCTCTAGAAATCATGAAACTGATAGGCTATAAAAGAAATGAAGGTCGTAAAGACTCCTGATGGGTTCCCAACTGAATTTTACAAAAAGTTCTGTGAAACTTTAATACCTAGATTATTGAATATGTTCAATGAGGCCAAGAATGAGCAAACTCTCCCACCTACTCTAAGAGAAGCTGTAATTTCAGTTATTCCTGAACCTGGGAAAGGTTGGACTAAGGGAACCTTGGACTAAGCAGTAATTACAGGCCAATTTCTTTAATCAATTGTGGCACTAAGATTTTCATTAAAGCTCTTGATATGCAGCTGGACAAAGTCCTCTAACACATCATACAGATAAATCAGGCAGGCTTCCTTCGTGATAGACATAGCTTAGATAATTTGCATCAACTGATTGACATTATCAGTGCTCTGAGAGATTCCAAAGAACCCTTAGCTGTCATTTCCTTAGCTGCCAAAAAGGCCTTTGACCACATAGGCGTTCTTTTTCATGTGTTAGCAAAATTTGGTTTTGGTAAACAATTTATAGCTTGGATTCAGCTTTTATGCTCTATCACAGCTTTCAGGGTAGTTGCCAATAGTATTATTTCTACCCCATTTCCATGTCAGAGAGGTAAATGTTTTCACTTTAGAACCCACAGACATTGCCCCCCAAGCAAATCATGGCATCTAGGTGGTCAAACAGATGCAGATGATGCTCTTCTAGATGTATCTAAGCCCAAGGTTACCGTTCCTAACCTTTGAACCACTATTAATATGTTTGGACTCCTCTCAGGATAGAAAATTACTTGAGGTAAATCAGAAATCTTAGTCATTAACAAATATGCCCATAAAGGCCTTTTCTCGAATTGAGATTTCCAATAGCAGTCCTCTTATATGAAATATTTAGGAATACTGATTCCCAGTAATATTCAAGACATCCCTAACATAAATATAGAACCAATTATTGCACAAGTGGCTAACAATTTGGGGAGATGGAGTTCATTAACCCTCAGTTTGTGGGGTAAAATTAATATACTGAAAATGAATGTCCTTCCTAGAATTTTGTATGTCCTGAGAGGTCTCCCTATTTCTATTCCTCAAGCTTACTTTAAGAAATTCAACAATATTTTCAGAATGTTCCTTTGGGGCGCAGGTAAGAAACCTAGACTGGCTCTGAACAAATGACAGCTTCCCCTTTCTCTGTGAGGATTTTGTCTTCCCAACTTGGAAAATTATCTTATCTCCTCTATATTGAGCCAATCATCTTTGTGGCTATTAAATATGACCACACAGACCCACTTTGGGTTCAGATTGAATGAGAACTGGTATATCTTCTCTCCCTTTTAGGCATGGTAGGGTTAAATTATTATAGATTTGATGGCTCCAGAGCTCCCACAATAATGGCTGTAAGGCAAAACCTTGATGTGGAGGGATTGGATGGACAGAGGAATAATGATTGTCACAGCTAACTGACAATGATAAATTAAACCATTTATAGATCTTCAGCAACAATTTGGCTTGCCCTGCTCTGGAGCATGGAAATATCTCCAGTTAAAGCATTTACTCACAAATGTATTTGAACTGGATGCATTGGGAGCTCCATATCCTCCAGAACTTTTATTATTTTGGAGGAAACTTCCTGGAGTCACTTGGCCAGTGGGATACTTTGATGATCTTCTGGCCCCAAAACCTCTGCCAAAGATTGATAACTTGAGAGTTGCTTGGAATAGAGATTTGAATACACAACTACCTCTAACCTAGTGAAATACAATTATTCCTAATGTTAGAAAGAAACTATAGCCCTGAGCAGGGCTGGCCTTACCATGAGGCGAACTGAGGTGGCCACCTCAGGTGCCAGACTGTGTGGGGGAGGGCCACCACTAGAAACCAGAGTGTAGAAAATTGTGTCTGCTGCTAGTGCATATGTATTCTCTCTGCCCTAGATGCACAGAGATAGTGGAGTGCTGTGCTAGAGAAAGGAGGGCACAAGAGATATAACAGGCAGGCAGGAGAAAAGGTGAGAGGAGCTGATATCTTCCCTCACTCAGGCCCTGCTACCAGTCTGCTTATTTGTCCCCTTCAATTGAGTGTTGAGAGCCACTATAGCTGGCACAGAACAGCAGTCATGAATGAAAGAAGAAAACGCCCCTCTGGAGCAGCATTCAGAAAAAAAAGAAAGCAAAGGAAGCTTTTCCATCTAAGCAGGAAGGAGCTCTCCTGAGATACATAGACACAAATGAGCACGGTGAGCCTTCCGACCCCAGTGAGGATGTGAGTGGTGAGAAGATGCCTGATCTTCCAGTTCGTCAGAATGCAGGTGACCTGGCAGCTGACCTGCAGCATCCATATCTCCATCTCAAATGGATGTAACCAGGCACATTCCTGAAGAAAAATGTAGATCAGAGAAGAGTGTGGTGGAGGCGCAAGAAACAGCAGCTGCTGAGTTTAGTTCCGTAAGTCTAGATGATCCAGGACTGTGGACCCACTTGAGCAGTAGCCTGAGGGACTTCCTTGTACTGCATGGGCCACAGCAAGTGAAAAACTTCATGTTCCCCAAAGACAATGAAAATAGAAGCTTCCATCCAACACATTACTGGCATGAAATCCCCAATAGTGACAAAGTGGAGAAGCCATGGCTTATGTACTCAAAAACCCAGAATGCTGGATACTGTTTTTGTTGCAAACTCTTCCAGTCTAATGTTCCAGCCACATTGGGTTCTACAGTCTAAGGACTGGAAAAATCTGGCTAGAAATCTGGTATGCCATCAGAAGGCAGCAAATCACCAGAGAGCATTCCATAGGTGGGAAGAGCTTGAGATGAGACTAAGGTTAAAGGCCACAATAGATAATCAGCATCAAGAGAAGACTGCATCAGAGTCTCTTTACTGGCAAAATGTTCTGAAAAGGCTCATTGCCATTGTGAGAATGCTTGCTACCCCAAACCTAGCACTGCGTGGCACTTCAGATCAGCTGTATGTGCCAAACAATGGAAACTCCCTTAAAATTGTGGAGCTGATGGCTGAGTTTGATGCTGTACTCCAGGAGCATCTAAGAAGAGTCACAATCCAAGAAATGTACACACACCACTCCCTTGGAAAAAGAATTCAAAATGAGATCATACAGTTGCTGGCAACAAAAGTCAAACAGAAGATTGTGGCAGATCTAAAGTCAGCAAGATATTACTCTGTTATTCTGGACTGCACACCTGACATCAGCCATACGGAACAAATTACTTTAATGGTGCATTTTGTAACAACAACAGAACCTAGTGAAAATGTCCCTGGAATGGTGACTGTCAGAGAGCATTTTCTAGAATTTATTGACATCGATGATACTACAGGAGCTGGTCTGACAAATGTGCTTCTTAAATAGCTGGAAGATATGGGAATTGCAATAGCTGACATGAGAGGTCAGGGCTACGATAATGGTGCCAACATGAGAGGAAAAAACAGAGGAGTGCGGACGTGGATCCGAGAGTTAAACCCTCGAGGCTTTTTTGTCCCATGCAGTTCTCATTCATTGAACTTGATGGTCAGTGAAGCTGCTGAATTTTTTTAATGTAATTCAAAGCATCTATGTATTTTTCTCTGCATCAACTCATCGATGGCAAATTTTGAAGCAACATCTGGGAACATCCTCTCTGACACTGAAACCACTGAGTGCCACACAATGGGAAAGTCAAGTGGAGGTGATAAAGCCTATCAAACACCAAATTGGGAAGATAGATGATGCCATAGTTGCCATTATGGAGGATAATGCTATGTCAGGAACTGTTCGTGGGAGAACAGTGGCAGAGGGAAATGGAATCACCAGAAACATACAAAACTTCACATTTCTGTGTGGTTTAGTGTTGTAGCATGACATACTGTTTGAACTAAATGTTGTGAGCAAGAGACTCCAAGATGTTCACCTTGATATATCTGGAGCAATGGAGCAACTGGACAAAGCAAAGTCATACCTACAGTTTTACCAGTCAGATGAGGGATTTCAAAATGTTCTGAAGCGTGCACAGAAGATGTAGAGGAATTTCACACTGAAGCTATTTTCCCACCCATTCAAGAATACAAGAGTCACTGAAGAAGACGACATTTTTATTACGAGGCACGGGATAATCCCATAAGAGACTCAAAACAACAATTAAAGCTGAATTCTTTAACCAGGTGCTAGATTGTGCAATACAGTCAGTTGAAGAACGTTTCATGCAGCTCAAGGAACACACCAGTATATTTGGGATGTTGTATGATATTCCAAAACACCTCACTATACCTGAAGAAGACCTACACCAGCAATGCAGGGCACTAGAGACAGTGTTGACACATGATGACATGCGCAATATTCATGCGAGTGATTTAGATGATGAACTGAAAGCCCTTTCAGGATACATTTCAGCAGGATAAACTCCAAAGGCTGGAATATATGTGCACAAATAAGTTGATCACCCTCTTTCTAAATACTTTTGTTGCTCTGCGCATACTTTGAACACTTCCTGTAACAGTTGCCAGTGGAGAATGCAGCTTCTCCAAGCTGAAGTTAATAAAAACACATCTATTCTCCACAATGACACAGGAGAGGCGGGTCGGCCTTGCAACCATCTCAATAGAGCATGAGCTGGCCCAAACTGTGGACCTTGCAGGAAGCAGTTCAAATCTTTGCAGCCAAGAAGGCACGGAAAGCACCACATTGATTATTCATACAGATAAAAATGCCAGTGTTTACTATGCAGACAAGAAAAGTTACATTTGCTGTTCAGGCATTTGAAAGTTAAGTATTACTTAAAATTTTTGAACAAGGCATTTTAAGTTGTTAGTTCTCCTTTATTGGGGTAAGTAGCAGAGGAGTAGAACAGGAAGAAGGCAGAACTGAGACCTTTCAAAGTTTTGGCCCAAGTGAGGGGGCATGGGGGCGTCATTTGAGCTCCCCGCCTCAGGTGCCAAAATGTTGTGGGCCGGCCCTGGCCCTGAGACTATGGCTTATTCACAAAAAAACACTTTTTCGAATATGCTGATCCCCACATAGACTAATGGTAATGGGCCTCATAAATGCTGACCGTTGTTGGAAATGTAGCTCTTTGGTACTACATGAGTTCATATGTTGTGGGAGTACCCTTGTATCAAGAATATCTGGTATGAAGTGGGTCAAAGGGCCAATCTGATATTGGATGCTAAATTACAGCTCTACTCCTTAAACTTTATTTTTAGATACATTCCTAATAGGTGGCGACTACCTGGTAACAAGGCAGCATTCAGAATGTTCTGCATGGCTATGTTTTAATTATTACTGAAGTTTCCAGTGTTATAGATTCCTTCCAGCCTGCTTTTAGAAGTGAGTTTCTTGACTTTTTTGTGGTAGCCATTTTAGTCTGTATCAGCAAAAATAATGAGGAGTCCTTGTGGCACTTTAGAGACTAACAAATGTATTTGGGCATAAGCTTTCGTGGGTTAGAACCCACTTCATTCTTATGCACAAGGACTCCTTGTTATTTTGACTTTTTTGGTTACAGAGAAAAGCTTGAAAAAGTGCACTGAGCATACCACAAGGCTCAAAAAAAAGGAGAAAACAAATAAGAGCCCCAAATTTATATTTACAAGCCAATCTCATTAGGGAGAAGGGGGAATTGAACCCCTAATACCTTAATATTTGGGCATGCCGATATTATCTGCATCTCTACTCTTTGTACTTTTTCCTGTATCTTGGTACAAGGGCATTATTCACCAGTTACTTGTCTGTGTTTTCTGATTTGCTAATGAAATATCTGAACACACAGAGACCAAAAATAAACTAAAATAAAAACCACAGCTCCGTTAGCCACTAATGCAAGAAGCTAACGTTTCTCATTTTAAACAAATACGTAACATATAAAGCGCTAAATACATTTTAGGCTCTTAGGATAATACAACAAACATAATAATGTTACAATAAAAGTGAGGTGGTGAATGCACAAGCTTATTTGTTCTGTGTTGCAGTTCATTGAAGCCTGAAGGTTTTATTTTTGCCATACATAAAAAGAACTGTTCGTGTATTTCAGTAAAGCATAAAGTACAGATGTATACTGATAACAAAATAGCTCTGATATTGTTGAGGCTGCCTGACCAATACTATAAAATTCATAGAGTCCTGCCAGAGAAGTTCATGCATCCGTCCTGTAGAATTCCAATCCCCTTAAGTATAGACTGGACAAGTTTATATAGTTAAATTAAACATGGTGAAACGTCTCTCTAACAAATATCAAGTTTATAATGCAATAAGAACAACATTCAGAATTCTGAAAGTCTGAAAGAAACAGAACAGTCACTACTTACGCCACAGAGTATCTTATATTTCAGAAGTGTTTTTTTCTTAACAATTTCCTCTGTCTGTAAACCCATTAACTCCATCTGGCTGCTTTGATGTGCATTTGTTTCTTTGTCAGATAGCATTTTGCTGTGAGTCGTATCTCCTAATATTGCTATAGTCCTTTATCTCCTTTTTCAGTTCAGCTACAGCGAACATTTCATCTTGGCATGAACTGAACACCTGGCACTGTGGTTTCAGGATTTTAATGAGATCAGAGTCCCTGAGTCATAGGGCTGCAGCAAGTCACAATAACAGGGAAACACATTCAGCAGGATCAAAGTGTGAGAAGCATAATCAAGGTCACAGTTTTGGTTTTGTGGCACCTTAGAGACTAACAAATTTATTTGATGCATCCGATAAAGTGAGCTGTAGCTCACGAAAGCTTATGCTCTAATAAATTTGTTAGTCTCTAAGGTGCCACAAGTCCTCCTTTTCTTTTTGCGGATACAGACTAACACAGCTGCTACTCCAAAACAGTTTTGGTTGTGGTCAGTACATGTAGGGTTTTTTGTGTTTTAAAATAAGGAGAGTACTTGAAAATCATAGTTTAGGATTAATTTGTGAGCCAACAGTAAAGCAATCAAATAAAAAATAATACAAGTGAAATTCAAATACTTGATTAAAAGCCTCTCCTCAGTTCAGCATGCCATTCATTATCCTCAGAGTTACATAACAAGTATTAAGCCAAATCCATTATCATATAAGTGGATTTTTGGCTTGGATTCTATACCATATCTTTGTGTCTTTTTTCATGCTAGTCCTTGTGTTTTGAAGTCCTTTCTCTTTCTTCTGTATCAATCCTGCCCTAAAATTCAATTTTTCCATGAAGCCTTCCAGTTAAAATTTATCAGTAATAGAATTGATTGTTCAAAAAAAAACAAACCAGTATTGCCAACTCTAACCATTCCCAAGTGATGAGCAAGACAACAAAAATAATTACATTGACTTAAAAATCATGAGGCCGAGCCCTGGTGCTAGGGGCTCTGCAGGACTGCAGTGAGATAGCTCCTCACTTTCAACTACAGTACCCTTTCCATGCCCTTTGGCCCCAGCTCCGCCGATTCAGTGCTGGGGCATCCAGCCCTAAGGGGGCCAAGAACAGCATGGTGTAATCTTTCAGGGAGAACCCAGCGGTGCATTTGAAAAAGAGAGCAGGTAGCCCCTAAACGTAGCATGGTGACCTACCGCCCCCCGCAAGTCCCCTGTAATTCAAACACTGCTCTCTCCTCCCTCTTTCCTTCCCCTTTTCTCTCCTAACCTTCCTCTGAGCTCCCCTCTGGGCCCTGTCACGCAGCTCCTCAAGAACCTGGTATCACTTCAGCATGCAGGGGCAAAGTACAGTTTGGCCCGGACGCCTCCTCCTACTACTTCTTCTGCTTCTGGCTTCTAGCACTAAGTTCCATAGCACTTCTGTTAATCCCTACGTCCAGTTAGCCGAAAATTTCAGATATCCCCCTGGCCATTTGTACAAAGAGGAATGTATTGTAGTTCTCATGGTGCAGAAGTCATCTTATTGGACTACTTGCAAGCATTTTAGGAGCAACACAAAACTGTAAAGCTCAAGAGATGGTCTATTATGATGGATACAGAATGATGCTGGTGCATAGTAAGGCATGCGCCATAGCAGCATCTGAGTCTGTGGTGCTCACATTTGTCAGAGCAGACTATGAAGCACCTAACAGCTATTAGAATATTTTTCTTTATAAAATACATGTTCACTTTGTGATGGGTTCGGTCACAGAGACCCCCTTGGGACCGTCACCTGACATGCTGGAATTACCTCTGAGCCCTTTTTCCCTGCTAGCTTGGGACTCCAGAACCCTGCCTTGTTGAGCCAGACACACTTGCCTGCTGCAACACAGACCCAGACTTTAACCAAAAACTGCTCAGCAGGTCACCTATCTCCAGCCCCCAGACACCCAGCTCCCAATGGAATCCAAACTCCAAATAAATCCATTTTACTCTGTATAAAGCTTATACAGGGCAAACTCATAAATTGTCCGCCCTCTATAACACTGATCGAGAGATATGCACAGCTCTTTGCTCCCCCAGGTATTAATCACTTACTCTGGGTTTACTAATAAACAAAAGTGATTTTATTAGGTATAAAAAGTAGGATTTAAGTGGTTTCAAGTAATAATAGACAGAACAAAGAAAGTTACCAAGCAAAATAAAACAAACCACGCAAGTCTAAGCCTAATACATTAAGAAACTGTTTACAGGTAAATCTCACCCTCAGAGATGTTTCAATAAGCTTCTTTCACAGACTAGACTTCTTCCTAGTCTGGGCCCAATCCTTTCCCTGGTACAATCCTTGTTAGTTCCAGCAGACATCTTAGGTGGAAAGCAGAGGTGTTCTCATGACTGCGCCCCCCCCCCACCCTTGTTCTGTTCCACCCCCTCTTATAGCTTTAGCACAAGATGGGAATCTTTTGTCTCTCTGGGTCCCCACCCCTCCTTCTAAATGGAAAAGTACCAGATTTAAGATGGATTCCAGTATCATGTGACCTGGTCACATGTCCTGTGACACCTCATTCTTCATTCCCCATGTCACATACACAGGAAGGCTTGCAGGTAAATACCCCATTCACAACCAATTGTTCTAGTCAATGGGAGCCATTAAGATTTTAAGCCACCATTAATGGCCCACACTTTGCATAATTACAATAGGACCTCAGAGTTATATTTCATATTTCTAGTTTTAGATACAAGAATGATACATACATACAAATAGGATGAACACACTCAGAAGATTATAAGCCTGTAATGATACCTTACAAGAGACCTTTTGCATAAAGCATGTTCCAGTTACCTTATATTCACATTCATAAGCATATTTCCATAAAACATTACGGAGTCCAACGTCACACACTTTTCAACAAATAAAAATATTTGTTCGCATTTATTTTAACCCACCATAACAGGAAAATATGCATATATGTATGCATACAAAGGATGCTGCGGTATGAGAAATAATGTTAGGGGAAAATTTCCATTAGCTGCTATGGGAGATGGCCTGAGAAAGGACTGAAAGACTGAGCCCACTATACATACTGAAAATCAAATATGTTTGCTCCTTGCTTCATGAACTTACTTGAGGATACCTGCAGCAGGAGAGTCTCACAAGACTCAGACTTGGCAAAAGCCTTCACATGCTTCTGCATCATCTTCAGCAGCAATGCTATAGAAATAACAGAATCACAGAAATGTAAGGCTGGAAGGGACCTTGAGAGGCCATCTAGTCCAAACCCCTAGGCTAAGGCAGAATCAAGTAAATCTAGACCATCTCTGACAGAAGTTTCTCTAAATTGTTCTTAAAAACCTCCAGTGATGAGGATTCCACATCCTCCCTTAGAAGCTTGTTCCAATACTTAGCTATCTTTATATAGTTAGAAAGTTTTTCCTAATATCTAACCTATAACTCCATTGCTATGGAATAAGCTCATTACTTCTTGTCCTACTTTCAGTATATAGGGAGAACAATTGCTCACCATCGTCCTTAGAACAACCCTTGACAAATTTGAAGTCACTCATCAGGACCACCCCTCAGTTTTCTTTTCTCGAGAATAAGCATACCCCTTTTTTTAACTTTTCCTCAGATCTTTTATCATTTTTGTAACTTTCCTTGGGACTCTCTCCAATTTGTCCAGATTTTCCTTAATGGGTGGCACCCAAAACAGCAAACAATACTCCAGCTGAGACCTCTCCAATGCTAAGTAGAATGGGACAATTACCTCCCCTGTCTTATGTACAACATCCCTTTACACCCCAGAATATTAGCCTTTTTCACATTTGCACCACATTGTTGGCTCATATTCAATTTGTGATCCACTATAACCCCCAGATCCTTTTGAGCAATACTACTCTATAGGAAGTTAAAACCCATATTTATTAGTGCATTTGATTTGTCCTTAGTAAGTGTAGTAGTGGAGTCCTTTGCACTTGTGTAAGCAGAGTCTGAATGAGCTCTCCCCTGACATCTTGTGGTGAGCTGTGGAAAAAGACTTCAGAAGCTGATCTCGTTTGCATGGACGTACCCACCCTGCCTAGGTGCTCAGCATGATGGGATTGCTTGCCCATATGATCACTTGTGGCTGGTGTTGGATCCCCAGTCTCCTTGTTATTGGGGCAGAAGTAATAAAGCGTTCTTATCCTTGTTGTGTGAACCAAGAGCAGCAGAACTGTACCTGGCATACCCCCATGGAGGGACTCACCCTCAACTGAACGGCACATGTGAGGCAGGGCACATGGGTTCTCAAGCATGATGAGCTGAGAGAGTGTAGGGGACAGGTACTTATACCTGGTGGTGAAGACCATGTTTAAAAGTCTTAGATACCATTTGACCCTTCTCTCCATGATATAATAAAAGAGCTAATTTAGACTGAACTGAGAGTCTTGTTACATGCTGCAGAACTGAAATCACTGATACCTATGGCTAAGTATTAGACCTACTTTGGGACAGTGTCTCTATTGCAAGAGACCACCCAGTGTGCACCAGCAGTGAGGCTCCCCCCCAACAGCTGAAATCACTGAGAGCTGTGTTAAGTGTGCATGTGCGTGCGTGTGTGTGTGGGGGGGGGACTTAAGACATCTTGGTGAGTGGGCAGCTGGCAGAGAGGTGCAGCTGGCGGAGAGACACGGCCAGCAGGGAGGCTGGTAGAGAGGCGCGGCAAATGGCCAGAGCAGAGCCATGCAGAAGTGTGGCAATCAGCCGTTGGATTGATGAGTGAATGCCCGAGTAGTGCAGCATGTAAGGTGCCTCCTTACCCCCCGTGCCTTCCACACAGGGTGGAAGGTGAACTCTGCAGATGAAACTCTGAACTCTGGGGTTGCACTGGCCAAGGACAGCAACTGTGAGTGGGATACAGAGAAGGGACGGGCATGTTAAAGGGACTTTTGTGTTGCTGGACTTAAGACCCTGAGGGGAAAAGGACATTGCCCAACTTACTTGGGGGTGGATCTTTTGCTCTTGGTTTGTGTTTATGAACCCTAGTTGCGGTGTTTTCCCAAATTAATGCTGAGTTAACTCCCTCTTTTTATTAAAAGTCTTTGCTACACTCAGACTCCGTGCTCACGAGAGGGGAAGTATTGCCTCTTAGAGGCACTCAGGGGGTTGTGTGTAATTGTCCCAGGTCACTGGGTAGGGGCTCGCGCCAGTTTTGGTTGTATTGTTGAAAAGAAACCCCTAGATACTGAACCCGGCCCTTGTTTCTGCTGGTTCTACCTGGCAGAAGGATTACACTTGTCATAACTGAATTTGATCTTGTTGATTCCTGACCAATTCTCCAATTTCTCAAGGCCATTTGGAATTCTATTCCTCTCCTCCAAAATGCCTGCAATCTCTCCCAGCTAGGTGTCAGCCACAAATTTTATAAGCATACCCTCCACTCTATTATCCATGTCATTAACGAAAATGATAAATAGTACCAGGACAGGACAGATCCCTGTGGGACTCCACTAGATATATCCTCCTCATTTGACAGTGAACCACTAATAGAACTACTTTTTAAGTATAGTCTTTCAACCGGTTATCCAGCCACCTTATAAGTAATTTAATCTAGACCACATTTCCCTAGTTTGCTTATGAGAATGTCATGTGAGATTGTATCAAAAGCCTTACTAAAATCAAAATATTTCACAACTGCTTCCCCTCCCCCCCCACTGATTAGGCCAGTCAACTTGTCAAAGAATGAAATTAGGTTGGTTTGGCATGATTTGTTCTTGACAAATCCATATTGGCTATTACTAGGGGTCTACCAAATTAGTGGCTGTGAAAATCACATCATGGACCGTGAAATCTGGTCTCTTCCATGAGATCTGGTCTCTGACTACCCAGCTCTGAAGGCAGAGTGGAAAGCAGTGGCTACTGGCTGGGCGCCCAGCTCCGAAGGCAGCGCCATTGCCAGCAGTAGCATAGAAGTCAGGGTGGCAATATCATGAATGCACTTTGGTCTAGTCCATATTGAAACTGAACTAGATCAAAGCGCACTTACTGTTAATGCACATCAGCAGAGTCTGCACAAGCAGTAAATGCGCTGCAGGCTAGTGTTGGGTAGATTCACACCCCAGCTTTCTGTTAAGTAAATTGTCCTGTAGACAAGCCTTAATTTATAAAACTTAAGCACTTAAAATATGGAATTTCTAGGCAAAGAAATCATAAAGCTAACACTGCCCACAAAACAAACATAAATTCTTTAACCTGATGCCAAATAGGTGCTTATGGCCAACAAGGTGTTTAAAAATAAACCGAGTTAACCTCCGCCCTGAAGCATCAGGCTTTATATTCCTTCCAAACGTTTTTTTGTGTGTGTGTTTACAATTATAACTGGATGTCCACATAATCTACATAATGTTCAATCCCTCTTTGAATCCTGCTAAGTTCTAGGCCTCAATGTCATACTATGGCAATACATTCCATAGTCTAAATACTCACTGAGTAGAAAATGTATTTCCTTTTATTGGTTTTCAATTTGCCACCTTTCAGTTTTATTGACCATCCCCTTGTACTTATATTAAGAGAAAGGGTGGACCATAATTCCATATAGAAAGTGGCAAGGTAACAAGGTAATAACCTCACCTGATCCCCCGGGAGTCAGTCCTACAGAAGAATAGCAGACTACTAAACAAAACCCAAGAAGACACTGGCTTTGTGTTTCTTGAGAACATCCAAGTGCTACTGACAATGCTCCTCTGCTGACAGAAGTAACACATCTAGCCACTGTCAATGTGAAACACATAGAGTACATCTACATTTGAACTGGAAGGTGTGATTCATATCTTAAATAGATGTACCCATGCTACCTCAGCTCAAGCTAGAGCCTAAATATAGCAGCTCGGGCTAGCCACCCAAGTACATACCCAGAGGATCAGGCAGGAATGCACTTGAAGTGACTAGCCCAAGTGGTTACCCACACCACCACAGACACACTGCTATTTTTAGGCACTAGCTCGAGCAGAGCTGGGGGTGAGGTATGCCTCTTCAAGCTGGGAATTACACCCCCAGTTTGAGGTGTAGATGTACCATCAGAACAATAAATAAAGGCACCAGATGGTGGTTCTACCTCAGCAGATGATCACACATTTGCAGAAGCAACGGTTAGGCGCACAAAAGGGGCCATGTGATCAGAAAGCACTTCAGGTTCCAAGGTAGTTATTGATACCTGTATATCTATATATTTAGATGGTTATTTGGCACTCATTACTATAGTGTCCAGGCATCTTACAATATTTTAATGTATTTATCCTCACAACACCCCTGTGAGGTAGGAAGGTCCTATTATCTCAATTTTATTTATGGGGAACTAAGGTAAAGTGATTTGCCAAAGGTAAAAAGGAAGTCTGTGGCAAAGCAGGAATTTGAATATAGGTCTCCTGAGCCCCAGGCTCAGAGGCTGCTCAAGACAATCTGTTGTGCTCCCCTGTTCCTTGATCCCCATACATACACACACACACTTTGTATTTTTTCTGTTCTGCTCCAAATACTTTCTGTTATCACAGGGGTTCTCAACCCCCTTTGAACCATGCCTCACCTTAGCACCCTGTGACCCAGGCATCTCTGGGTACCAAGTGGCTGAAGACACAGAAGGGGTGCATAGGCACTACAGGGATCGCCTGAGTCAGGTACATGCATCATAATCCACCAACGCGTGGTGTGTGAGGTCTCCACAAAAAGCCAATAGCTCACTGGTCATCATATTTATTATGAAATGTATGGATGGATATTTTTTAAGGAGTTATGTATATATCCTGAAAATCATGTTCTTAACATCTGTGAGTCAGGGCTGGTCACCAGAAGGTGATAAACAGGTTCCTTTCAAGCAGGAGGTAAGAACGCTTATCTCTGTCTGGTTCTGTGTGTATTGTATGTCTCCCAGTGTAAGTCAATTTGTGTATTGAGCCTCCAAGCTAATCAAGTTTACAAAATCCCAAGAGAGGGAAAGTTGCAGGGAAAAAAACAAAACAGCAGGGTGTATCATGTTTACCAGTGAAGACAATAGATTTTAGGTGTGTAACAGGGAATACTCTCCTTCCCTTAGGGGAGAAGCTGCCAGTGTGCATGTCTTATGAACAGAGAATCACAGCCAACCAGGGCTGGTAAGCACTGTGACAAACACTTGGGGGTGAGCTAAACTTTATTAGACAGGAAAGTACCTTGTTAATCAAGTCTAGGACTTAGAATGTATGCTATGGTTTTCTTTTATATGTGACCAATTGTTTCCAATACTTCTACCTACTTCCTATTACCTGAATCTTGATTCTTTGTTAAATAAACACATACGAATTAAGCAGAGACAGTGGTCTGAGATGAAGCTGGTAAACAAGGGGTACTGTTCCTTTGGGAACAGCGGCTCCAGAAATTCTATGAATGTCCAGTGGAACAGGGGCTGGACGCTCCAAGGGGATGCTCGGAGGACTTGGGGGTTGGAGCATGCCTATTGCTAACCTGCAGAGGGACAGTGGAGACTGTATATGCTGAGTGAGGATTGCTTGTGTTGCCCAGGGCTGGTGGAGTCAGGGAGATGACCTAAAGCTTGCTCATGCTAAGGGCAGGTGGTAGTGAGGTGCTTCACAATGCTGGGTACCCCCAGGAAATGTCATACACTCCTTTTGCACTGGGAGCCTCCACTACAAAGACACAACCCACTCTTGAGCATTCCAGGTCACAATGCCACCCACTCAAATTTGGCCCTGCTGTCCCCATCATGATGGAGGGGCACCCAGATCAAATCTATAAGCTGGTGCTTTGTCTCCCCAGTTATTCCATAACAATCAGAAGCCCTTCTCCCTCGCCAACAGCTGGGAACCTCTTTGTTATCAGACATAAGGCTTGTTCTCATGGCACTACAGACTAGCCTAGAGGGGCACGAACTGCAGAGCATTCTAATGTGTAGTGTTCTCATTGCCCCGTGTAAACCCTGCTGGTGTGAACTAAAAGGTGCCTAGTGTGTGTTAATGTAGTCCAGATTACACCAACCCAAACTCTTAGTTTGCACCAGCAGGGTCTACACGGGCAGTTAGAGCACTACACATTAGAGCACTCTGCAATTCACATCCCCATAAACAGGTCTGTGGTTCCATGATGACAAAGAGCTTCTCCCAGAAATCTGCTGCCCTAGGCAGCTGCTTAGTTTGCCTCCAGCTACAGTGGGCCCATCCCAGGCTATCACTCTAATCATTGGACCAACCTTCCTCACAGTTGGGACTCTAAGAGGCACAATAATCCTCTCCTCAGTTCGGGGATTCAGGTTGTCTCCTCTGTCCTCCAGCCTAGGCATCTCCATTTATGTATTTTATTAACTGGCTATATTATTTTGTGGTTGTTGCTTTTAGTTATGTTTTATTTGCATTAATTTTCTGTCAGGTGACCAGGATGAAAGTAGTCTAGCCTAATGGTCAGAGCAGGTGTCATGCCTAGGGTTCAGAGCAGACGTCTGGAACCAAGCCTCAGAATGAGAAGCCAGAGCCACAGGTCAAGCCAGGTGTCAGGAACTGGAATGAGCAGGGGAGAGAGTCAGGAGTGGTTCATGGCAGGGGAAGGTCCAAGGCAGGAGCAGTATGAACAAGGTAACACAGGAGCAATCACAGTGGTGGATGTCTTCTGCAGTTTCCACGATATGCTATGCATCCGATGAAGTGAGCTGTGGCTCACGAAAGCTCATGCTCAAATAAACTGGTTAGTCTCTAAGGTGCCACAAGTACTCCTTTTCTTTTTAGTGGTGGATGTAAGCATTTATCCCTCCAGCAAGCTGCTGAAGGTTTAAGACTTGGTCTGTTGGCCCCTGCAGCCAATCGGATGGCATGGCCAATCAGGCAGTCTGTTTCAGTCGTACTGATGAGGTAGCTTGGAGACTAGCTCTGCTGCAGACTGTGATTCCTGACATTCCTGACAAGAGTAGCGAGTGGAGTCATTGAGTACTGATCCTGTCATCTGATGCGGTCACCATTATCCAGAGAAAAAAGAACAGGTGTACTTGTGGCACCCTAGAGACTAACCAATTTATTTGAGCATAAGCTTTCGTGAGCTACAGCTCACTTCATCGGATGCATAGCTCACGAAAGCTTACGCTCGAATAAATTTGTTAGTCTCTAAGGTGCCACGAGTACTCCTGTTCTTTTTGCGGACACAGACTAACACGGCTGCTACTCTGAAACCCATTATCCTGAGATAGCTGAAACCTTTCTTTTAAAAAAAACTTTTCTCTAAATTTTTCAGGGCAAAACTGGAAGCCCCCAAAACATAAGCTGCTTAGTTTTCAGGGCTTTTTTTTTTTTTTCAACAAAACCCAAACAAAACCAGGCCTCGAGGAAGTAGCGAGGCTCGAGGGTTCGGTTTTGTGCCAACAGAAATTTAAGGGGAGCAGCCTGACCCCCCACCCCCGTCCCCCAGAGTAGGGGGGCCCAGGAAGAAATTTTGCCCAGGGCCCTTACCACAGAGTGGCGGGGCTCAGCGTCCAGTGGCCCTGCCTGGGCCCCGAAGGCTTGTGGGTGCTTTGCGACGCGTTCTCTCCTGTCACTCAACAAGCCCCTGGGTTCTGGGCGGCTGCCTGGCCCCGGCCTGCGCCACTGCGCACCAGCGGGCCTTGCTGGATGAGCTCCGCGGAGCCAGGGGACGCCTCTGCCTGAGTCCGCCCCAGGGCCTGAGCGGGGCCTGAGGCGCGAGGTGCGACTCGCCTGGTCCGCGCCATACACCCAAAGCCAGAGGCCGGGGCGCGGCTTGTGTTCGTGGTCTGTGCACGGGGCTGTTTCTCCCCGCGGCGCACACGGGGGACGGCCTCGGCCCTGCGCGTACCGCTGGGGGGTGGCCACAGGCTGGGGAAGGGCGAGAGCCGGCAGGCTGGGTGCGGCCCCAGCGCGGAACTGCTCGGCCCGGGGAGCTGCTTCCCGGCGGGGACGGGTTCAGGGACGCACCTTCCGCCGCGGCCGCCGGCGCCGGACCCAGAAACCGCCGCCGCCGCTCGGTTCCTCAGCCCGGCCACCCCGGGCGGGGGAGCAGGAGCTGGTCCCGCTTCGGTGCCGCCGCCCGCCGGGAGTCTGGGGCTGAGCCCCCGGGCGGGGCCATGGCGATCCCAATGGTGCCGATGGAGACCCAGCTGCAGAGCATCTTCGAGGAGGTGGTGGTGAGTCACCGAGCCGGCCTAGGGGACTGCGGGGGGGCCTCTGGGGCCTTGGGCGGCGGGTCTGGGTGTTGCAGGGTCTGTGGGATGTGAGGAGCTGGAGGGGGGTTTGGCACGAGACTTTTTTTACAAATTGGGGAGTGATCCATGCTTGCCTTGTGGCCCTTGCAGCGGGGGCCGGGGGCAGTACGGTCCCTGTGTGGTGATGTGACGGTAGTAAAGAGCGGGTGCGTCCCGCTCAGGAGGGGTTGAAAGAACGAGGCAGCAATGAAGCAGTTTGGTGGAAGAACGTAAGTCCCAGCTCGCTACTTGGCCTAACCGAAGCTAGATTGTGGTAGTTGGTAGATACGGCAGAAGTTGGTTTTAAGGAAGGATTTAAACGGAGGACAGATAGTGGTTTTGGCAATTCTGATGGGAAGGGGTTTTTTTGCTTTTTCAGGAATAGGGGGATGACTTGGGAGAAATCATGGAAATACTCGAAAGAGAAGGGGGTGATCAAGGCAGGCATCATTGGCAGAGCAAAGACAGGGTTGTTGGGTCATTCAGTTGTCAAGCTGAGTAGCACAGAACTAAATGATAAAAACACCTGAAAAGCAAAACTAAGGAGTTTGTGTTTGATACAGTGGAGGAGAGGGGAGCCAGGAGAGGAGTACAACGAGTAGGGAAATGTGGTTGAAGCCAGGAAGATGATCCCAGTATTTTTAGTGGACTTAAGGAATGTGATGTGGCAGGTATCAAAGTCAGCGAGGTTGGATAACAGTAGTCAATGCCTGGGATGACAAGGGCCTCAACAAGAGATCTGGCAGTTGGACAGAAAAGATTGAAACTTAAGTAGAAGCAACAAAACTTGGATAAGGCCTGGATATGTAGGTCTTAAAGTAGTGGTTTTCACAACAAACTCTTGCTGGTGGCCAGTCTGACATGTTTTCTGAAAATACTTAATTAAGTAAAGGCAAAACAAATAAATATGTACCTATACATATCCAAATCATTGTAACTTATTAATGTAGGGTTTTTTTCAGATTCAGTAATAAAAATAATATAAAGTTCTCTCTATTCTTTACTGGACCTAAACAGAATAGAAACCCAAATAAAGTGTTTTCCATCTTCTTGTCTTTTGTGGTTGTTCCTTTTGCTCTTTTGGATGCCTTTTTTGTTAGTAAGTCTGCTTCTGTGAAAAATGATAGTTGCTTGTTAATATCACTTTTCACAGCAAGTCCTGGGACAAATTAAGCCCGGGATAGGGGGGAGGCAGTGGAGGCCGGGAGGGCTGGGGGAGAGATGGGAGTTGCGAGGGAGACATGGGGGGGGGGAGGGGGTTTGAGCCACGAAGCCCAGCGGACAAAGCCGGAGACCAGTGCCCGAAGCCCCATGGCCGGAGCTGGAGGCCAGAGCCTGAAGCTCTGGAGTCAGAGCCCAAAATCCTGCTGGCCCACCACCCCAGGGCTGAAGCCCAAAACCTGGAAGATGGGTTCCCGCATTGTGTGTCTCCAGAAGCCGCACAGCACCAACTACTGCTGGTAGGTACTGGCCTCAGCAACCAATGCCAAGACGGTGCATCCAGGAACAGTAGGGAGGGGCCAGGCCGCTGCTCCTTCCCTCTCCCATACCCCCATTACGGCTTAGGGAGGAGGCCGTTGCTTATTTTTTAACAGAAAAATGTATTTAAATTAGGGCTGTCAAGCAGTTAAAAAAATTAATCACTACTAATCGCATGATTAAAAAAATTAATAGCTATTAATTGCACTGTTAAACAATAATGCAATACCATTTATTTAGATATTTTTGGATATTTTCTACATTTTCAAATATATTGATTTCAATTACAACACAGAATTCAAAGTATACAGTTCTCACTTTTTATATTTATTAGAAATATTTGGCACTGTAAAAAAACCAAAAGAAATCGTATTGTTCAGTTCACCTAGTACAAGTACTGTGGCACAATCTCTTTATCATGAAAGTTGATTTTACAAATGTAGAGTTATGTACAAAAAATAATTGCATTCAAAAATAAAACAATGTAAAACTTTAGAGCCTGCAAGTCCACTCAGTCCTACTTCTTGTTCAACCAACTGCTCAGACAGACAAGCTTGTTTACATTTGCAGGAGATAATGTTGCCAGTGTGTTTACAAAAAGAAAAGGAGTACTTGTGGCACCTTAGAGGCTAACCAATTTATTTGAGCATAAGCTTTCGTGAGCTACAGCTCACTTCATCAGATGCATACTGTGGAAAATACAGAAGATGTTTGTTTTTATACACACAAATCATGAAAAAATGGGTGTTTATCAGTACAAAAGGTTTTCTCTCCCCCCACCCCACTCTCCTGCTGGTAATAGCTTATGTAAAGTGATCACTCTCCTTACAATGTGTATGATAATCAAGGTGGGCCATTTCCAGCACAAATCCAGGGTTTAACAAGAACGTCTGAGGAAAGGGGGTTAGGAAAACAAGGGGAAATAGGTTACCTTGCATAATGACTTAGCCACTCCCAGTCTCTATTCAAGCCTAAGTTAATTGTATCCAATTTGCAAATGAATTCCAATTCAGCAGTCTCTCACTGGAGTCTGGATTGGAAGTTTTTCTGTTGTAACATGGCAACTTTCATGTCTGTAATCGCGTGACCAGAGAGATTGAAGTGTTCTCTGACTGGTTTATGAATGTTATAATTCTTGACATTTGATTTGTGTCCATTTATTCTTTTACGTAGAGACTGTCCAGTTTGACCAATGTACATGGCAGAGGGGCATTGCTGGCACATGATGGCATGTATCACATTGGTAGATGTGCAGGTGAACGAGCCTCTGATAGTGTGGCTGATGTTATTAGGCCCTGTGATGGTGTCCCCTGAATAGATATGTGGTCGCAGTTGGCAACGGGCTTTGTTGCAAGGATAGGTTCCTGGGTGAGTGGTTCTATTGTGTGATATGTGGTTGCTGGTGAGTATTCGCTTCGGGTTGGCGGGCTGTCTGTAGGCAAGGACTGGCCTGTCTCCCAAGATTTGTGAGAGTGTTGGGTCATCCTTCAGGATAGGTTGTAGATCCTTAATAATGCGTTGGAGGGGTTTTAGTTGGGGGCTGAAGGTGACGGCTAGTGGCGTTCTGTTATTTTCTTTGTTAGGCCTGTCCTGTAGTTGGTGACTTCTGGGAACTCTTCTGGCTCTGTCAATCTGTTTCTTCACTTCCTCATGTGGGTATTGTAGTTGTAAGAATGCTTGATAGAGCTCTTGTAGGTGTTTGTCTCTGTCTGAGGGGTTGGAGCAAATGCGGTTGTATCGCAGAGCTTGGCTGTAGACAATGGATCGTGTGGTGTGGTCAGGGTGAAAGCTGGAGGCATGTAGGTAGGAATAGCGGTCAGCAGGTTTCCGGTATAGGGTGGTGTTTATGTGCCCATCGTTTATTAGCACTGTAGTGTCCAGGAAGTGGATCTCTTGTGTGGACCACCTGCGGAAGCCTCCCCCCCCTTTCTCTGACGTTCTTGTTAAACCCTGGATTTGTGCTGGAAATGGCCCACCTTGATTATCATACACATTGTAAGGAGAGTGATCACTTTACATAAGCTATTACCAGCAGGAGAGTGGGGTAGGGGGAGAGAAAACCTTTTGTAGTGATAAACACCCATTTTTTTCATGGTTTGTGTGTATAAAAACAAACATCTTCTGCATTTTCCACAGTATGCATCCGATGAAGTGAGCTGTAGCTCACGAAAGCTTATGCTCAAATAAACTAGTTAGTCTCTAAGGTGCCACAAGTACTCCTTTTCTTTTTGCGAATACAGACTAACACGGCTGTTACTCTGAAACCAGTGTGTTTACAATGTCAATGAGAGCAGGTGTTCACATGGCACTGTTGTAGTCCATGTTGCAAGATATTTATGTGCCAGATGCGTAAAGATACATATGTCCCTTCATGCTTCGACTACCATTCCAGAGGACATGCATCCATGCTGATGATGGGTTCTGCTCCAAATGATCCAAAGCAATGCGGACCAATGCATGTTCATTGTCATCATCTGAATCAGATGCAGCCAGCAGAAGGTTGATTTTCTTTTTTGGTGGTTTGGGTTCTGTAGTTTCCACATTGGAGTTTTGCTCTTTTAAGACTTCTGAAAACATGCTCCACACCTCATCCCTCTCAGATTGTGGAAGGCACTTAGATTTTTAAACCTTGGATCGAGTGCTGTAGCTATCTTTAGAAATCTCACATTGGTACCTTCTTTGAGTTCTGTCAAATCTGCAGTTAAAGTGTTCTTAAAATGAACAACATGTGCTGGGTCATCATCCGAGACTGCTATAACATGAAATATATGGCAGAATGCAGGTAAAACAGAGCAGGAGACATACAATTCTCCCCCAAGGAGTTCAGTCACAAATGTAGTTAATGCATTATTTTTTTAACGAGCGTAATCAGCATGGAAGCATGTCCTCTGGAATTGCGGCCGAAGCATGAAGGTTCATACAAATGGTTAACGTATCTGGCATGTAAATACCTTGTAATGCCAGCTACAAAAGTGCCATGCGAACGTCCGTTCTCACTTTCAGGTGATATTGTAAATAAGAAGCTGGCAGCATTATCTCCCTCAGATGTAAACTAACTTGTTTGTCTTAGTGATTGGCTGAACAAGAAGTAAGACTGAGTGGATTGTAGGCTCTAAATTTTTACATTGTTTTGTTTTTGAGTGCAGTTAACCAAAAAAAAATCTGCATATGTAATTTGCACTTTCAGGATAAAGAGATTACTCTACAGTACTTGTTATGAGGTGAATTGAAAAATACTATTTCTTTATCATTTTTGCAGAGCAATTGTTTGTAATAAAAATAATAAAAAGTGAGCACTGTACACTTTGTATTCTGTGTTGTAATTGAAATCAATATATTTGACAATATAGAAAAACATCCAAAAATTGTAATAAATTTCAATTGGTATTCTATTGTTTAACAGTGCAATTAAAACTGTGATTAATTACGATTAATTTTTTCGAGTTAATCGCATGAGTTAACTGCGATTAATCGACAGCTCTAATTTAAATATCTTTTTATATCCGCCCTGAAGCGACAAAAGAACATCATTAACAAACTTGAAATATTTTTTTTTTCTGAGAAGCTTGCTTTTGTCTGCAAAATTGTTTTGGGCTTATGGTTGTGAAGATCATCTGATAATGTGAACTGATTAAATACTGTGTCTGAATGTTAGGACGGACACTTCCAATGGTTCTATTGTACTCATGGCTTTGCCGACCACTAGAGAAATTAACAAATAGTTGCTTTCAGTGCTGCTATTTGTAACTTTCATTACTCTGTGGACAGCTGTGAAACTAAGGGTATGTCTACACTGGAAACTTCAAAGTGCTGCTGTGGGAACGAGTGTGGTCACACGCTAGTGCTGGGAGAGAGGTCTCCGAGCACTTCTGGTAATCCACCTCCATCAGGGGATTAGCTCCGAGCTCTGGGAGTGTGGCTCCCTGCCTCTTGTGCCTGTCTACACTCGCGCTTTAAAGTGCTCAGACTTGCTGTGCTCTGGGGGGTGATTTTTCACACCCCTGAGCCAGCAAGTTAGAACGCTATAAAATGTAAGTGTAGACAAGCCCTAAGTATCAGAAGGGTAGCCATGTTAGTCTATATCCACAAAAACAAGGAGGAGTCCGGGGGCACCTTAAAGACTAACAGATTGTTAGTCTTTAAGGTGTCCCCGGACTCCTAGCTGTGAAACTGACTTTAGTTTCTGTCAAGAACTTAGGAGAGGCAATTCTTTGCAGGTACTTGGAAAAGCTATAAGCTGCTGTAAGCAGGCAATGCAAGGATTTGCAGGTGAAAAGGACCGTCAAAGACACCCTCTATTCCTTCACATCCTATTACCAGAAGAAAATAATACTTAAAATATTTAATGTCATTATATATACATTGATGTGGTGCCATCATCTTGAATATTGCGTTCAGCACTAGACACCCTATCTAAATATAAAAGAAGTGTGAAAGGACCATACAAGGGCAACAAAAATTATTAGAGGGATGGAAATAATCTCACATGATATACTAAAAAAGACTGTTCAGAAAGGAGAAAAGTAAGAGGATATGTAAAATAATGAATGGTATAAGGAAGGTAAATTGAGTATTTCTATATATCCTTATAATCCAAGACCATAGGATCATCCAGTAAAATTAAAAGTCGACAGGTGTAAATTAAATAAAAGGAAATACTTTTATACGCAAAGCATAATTAACCGGTGGAACTCACTGCTGCATAATATAATTTAGGAAGAGAACTCAGTAGGATTCAGACGATTAGATCTTTATATTTATAAGAAGATCCACAGTTATACAAGCTAGAATAAAAAGTGAATAAAATAGAAATCCTCCTATTTCAGTACATAAATCAATCACTGTGGGTTAGAGAGAAACTCCCTGCACCCAACTCCTCAAGAAATGTTGTTGTATATTTGTCAAAGGGCATGGGAGGGCAGGAGGGACATTGTACCTGCTGAAGCATCTGGTGCAGGTCACTTTCAAGCGACAGTATATCCGGCTAGAAAGACCATTGGTGTGATCCTATGTTACTTTTTACTGAACATGCCTCATCTTGATAATTCTGTTTCCATTATTACTAAGTGTATCTGTAGCAGAGCTTTAGATCATTTTGCCATTAATCACCAAGAGTTGAACCCCAGTGTCTTTCTCTTACAGAAAACAGAAGTTATAGAGGAGGCTTTCCCTGGGTGAGTGTAATGACAATTTATTTGTGCATGTGATTCATTGTGACTATCTTCTATATCTGCTGTTTTAATTGTGCTACCTTTCAAGAACACATTGCAGATAACTAGTGTTCTTATTTGCAATAGCATGTTTATGGACACTCCTGAAGATGAGAGAACCAAATTGATCAGCTGCCTGGGAGCTTTTAGACAGTTCTGGAGCAGTCTTTCCCAGGTAAGCATTTCAGTATTGCTAATGTAGCTATATTTTACAGCACCTGATAGTGTACTAGATACATAGCTAAGGCATGATTCCTGTCCCAGACAGCTCACAGTCTAATTTCAGATGTGGGAAAGAAAAGTTGTAGGGAAATAACAAAACACTATGGTGATCTTAGACAGGAAGGATATTGATGACATCAGTGCAATTACATGATTACTTGGCAAAGGCTGGTGCATAACATGGTGTAGTAGTAAAGAGTAACTCCTTTTATAAATATAAATATCAAAAGTACAGGGTCATTTCTGGGGTAAATGGGGTAATTTCTTATAGCTGTTGTGGTAGAAGAGGTTCTGAAGGAGGGGCTTGAATGAAAGGAGGGATATATTTCACGAAAAACATTTATGCATAAAATATTACTATTCCATGACTCGACCATTCTTGCAACACATGGGTCTTTGATATAGGTAGAAAGAAATGCATTATGCATAGGGTTTTCTAAAGCAATCATTGAACTTCTCTGTTTACTTTATGCACTGCAAAAATTCACTCAAATCTCTGTTGATGCATCCTGTGTTCGGCAGCCTGTTCCACTCTATTTCAAAGTAATCTGATTATTTGTTCCTGTTCACAGGTATCATTCCTTACTTTGGTATATCCTCCTATTATAAAATGTTAATATTGGCAAATTATGGTTTAATTTAATTACATACTGGATATATGAAGTCTTCCTTTCAACTCTGTAGTCAGACCAGCAATATACTTTCTTTGTTTCTCTTCACATAGGCTGTTGGGATATAACTTTGTATGTCACTGCTTGGGGAAATTTCTTGAAATAAGATAAAAGTGGATGTTAAAGAAGCAATCTTTGACAGATTAAATACCCAGAAGTTATTATCTCTCAGTTATTCCTTTTTCTCATGTGTAGCAATTTGTGGTTTTAAGAGGACGTTACTTACATTGCCATAGTAAGTAGTTTATTTTTCCCCTCCACTGTTTTCCAGGAATCTCATGAACAATGTGTCCAGTGGATTGTAAGATTCATCCACAGCCAGCACAGTCCTAAAAGAATTTCTTTCTTGTATGACTGTTTAGCAATGGCAGTCGAGACTGGTTTGTTGCCACCCAGGTATGTCTAGTGTGCGTGAAGCAAGAAATGCAATATGCGTAAGTTGTAGTATTGTAGACAAGTTAAAAAAGATTCCTTAAAACTAGTGTTCATTGGAAATCATCTGCTTATTTTTATACATCACTCACTGTTGTATTCTTTTTTTACTAGAATGGTGTGTGAATCTCTAATAAACTCGGACACCCTTGAATGGGAAAGGACACAGCTGTGGGCATTAACATTTAAACTGGTCCGGAAAATAATTGGAGGTGTAGACTACAAGGTACTTTTCCTAAGAAAGTTTGGAAACTCTGGTGTTTTTTATAAGTTTACAGTGCGTCTTTCTGGTGTTCCAGAGAAAGTGTTGAACCTGTCTCTGTCAGTTTAGTATTTCGTCATCAATTAAACCAGATATTCTTAACTTGTTTTCCTAGTGCGGACCACATCTTAATTAATATTTTCTGATGTACACCTCACTTCCCAGTCATGGTCACAGAGTCAGCTTACTTTCCATTTTCAATTCCAAACTAAATAATATTCCTAATGCAATTTCAACAGTTGTTTTCCTGGAAAAGTATTATTATAAAAGTATTTAGGGTAATATCCTCACCCCTATCTCTATGCTGTGTAAAGGGTCAGACTGAGCAGCAGTCTGTAGGTGTAAAAGGCACCTAAAAGAAGCACTGTATCTGGTGTGGGAAGATTTTGCCAGTGCAGGCACTGAGGAAGACATTCGTAAATCTGCCTCTTGGGGTATGTCTGCATAGCAAAGAAAAACCCTTCGCTGGCCCGTGCCAGCTGATTCAGACTCGCGAGGCTTGGGGTGCGGGGCAGTTTCATTGCTGTGTTGACTTCCAGGCTCAGGCTGGAACCCGGGTTCTGTACTGTGACTCTTAGAAGCAAAGCACCCAACCTTACCCGTAATATTTTCTGAGCTGTCTTCTGATACACTTTGTCTGCTAGAAATTGAGAATTTTTGTGAATGTTAATTTCTATATGATTTTCTCTCAGGGTGTGCGAGATCTGTTGAAGGTGATCCTGGAGAAAATCCTAACTATTCCTAACACAGTGAGCTCAGCTGTTGTACAGCAGCTCTTAGCAGCAAGAGAGGTAACTCTAAAATGTTATACGGTGTCACAATGAAAGAGTTGGTCTCGATCTTTTGTCATGGATTTTCACAGTATTCTAAAATGGATCTCTTTGGAGCCTTTTAGATCTGATATAAATGAATAGCTAAAGCTGATGATGTGTTTTCTACTGGCTCTTGTGCCAGTGTATTTCAGGGTCATCTAATGGTGAGCCTTCTCGTATTATCTACAACAGTGGTTTTCTGCCTGTGGTCCGTGACCCCTGGGGGTCTACAGACTACGTCTAAGATTTCCAAAGGGGTCTGCGCCTCCATTGGAAATTTTTTAGGGGTTCACAAATGAAAAAAGGTTGAAAACCACTGATCTACAACATTGCCATTTCCAGGCTATCTGAGCTCCTGAAATGCCCGGATATAGTAGAATGCAGTGATGTAACCATGTCGATCCCAGGATATTAGAGACACAAGGTGGTTTACCTCTCCCACCTGGGCATAGTAAACTCCGTTTAGAATCTCAGCCTTAAAGGGATGCTAAATAAGTTTTATGAAATCAGTATTAATATTTTCATTAAACCAAAAAAAAAAGAAAAACAGTTTGGATTTAAATATTTTCCGTTGTTGCAACCAGATATTGCAGTGTTGTTCTAGCGCATTAGAACCAGAAATTGAATCTCACCACTCTTCTTTCATTGTTCCAACTGAGTAAAATGTAAAAAGAAAACAGCATAAATGGTAAAAAACAAAATACAATTTAATTACAATTTCATTATAATCTAATGTGATACTAGTTAACACAAGTCACAGTTTAAAAAAGTAACTTAATGTCCCTTCAAATCTTATATGTCTGGCTTCTAGAGCTCATTGTAGTTTAAATATTTTGAAATAATTTGTTTATGGTAATTGTCCAAATTGCCTTACATTTTTAAATTTTACTTATTTTTAGGTTGTAGCCTATATTTTGGAAAGAAATGCTTGTTTATTACCTGCCTACTTCGCAGTTACAGAGATAAGAAAACTGTACCCTGAGGGAAAGCTTCCTCATTGGGTAAGGGTTTATTCATTATATTTTATAAAGTGATATGCTCCTCATTCTCTCCATACAAAACATTGGGTGTGATTTTTAAAAAAAAAAAAAAAGGATGCCTAATGCCTTGTCTATATCTAAAACTTAGGTTGACCTAACTACATCACTCAGGGCTGTGAAAAATTTCATGTCCTGTGCAATATAGTTTGGTCAACCTAACCCGCACTGTAGGTGCAGCAAGGTCAACAGAAGAATTCTTCCATCAACCTAGCTGTCATCTCTCAAGGGGTGAATTTACTGGAATAACAGAAAAAACCCTGCTATCGCTGTAGTATTTGTCTGCGCTATCCAAATTTACACTTAGTCTCTATTTGAGCACTAAATGAGGCCCCTATCCTGCAGTTGATTTGCTGGCAGATCCCTGTGCTTGCATGGAGTCAATGGCAAGATCTGAGCATAAGTGCCTAACTTTCAAAATTGTTGAGTGCTCAGCAGGTCACATTGATTTAAAATTTGGAAAACTAGGCAACTTATTTAAGTGCCTAAATATGGACTTAAATTAGGCACCTCTTTAAAAACAACAACAAAAACGACACACAAACTTTGGCCATATTGCTTTAGATGTGCATCTGAATGTTATGTTCTTGAATTTTAGCATTTGAGACTGGGTTGAAATTCTTCATGTGCCTACCAGCTTTATTCACACTCTCCATATGACTCGGAAGATAAGCAAATAGCTTTAATTTTCCAATATGGCCAGTTTTGTGGTCTGATAGTCACCATTACAGAATTATTTGGCATTCTCAAATAATGAAAACAGCCTTCACTTCCATTCAGTACACGTTCTCCTTGTCCTTTTGGTTCTTTTGAAGAACCAGATCTCTGGTTTTGCTTGCACAGAAAGAGGCATGTTTCTTTGATTAGAGGAGATAAGGGGTGAAACTCCCACTGATTTCACTGGGGCCAGGATTTCATCCAAGAAGTGGTAAGTTAAGTGCCTTTGAGGAATTGCTCAGGAGAAGAAAATGGTGTTCTATTGCTAAATAGAATTTTAAACCTGACATGAAAAGCACTAAATAATGTACATTGCAAGAATGTTGTACATATGAAAAGTAGCTATTTCGATTTGCTCTGATTTCTGCCAAAAAGAGCATATATCCTTCAAGTAGCTTACCTGATTTAATGTCTTGTTTTAAATTGAATATTGTGTTAATGTAAATAATTTAGTATTAATAATCTTCTTTCAGTTGCTAGGTAACTTAGTATCAGACTTTGTGGATACCTTCAGACCCACCGCAAGAATAAATTCCATTTGTGGTAAGAAAGCATGAGTGAATTGAATTTTTAGCCAGTAGGCCTAGCTAATTTGGGTTTAGCTTTATATGTTAATCCGTGCAAAATGCTTGAGTATATAGCATTTATGTAATACCTATCAATGACTTTTTTTATCCTGCCTCAATTTTTAAAAAGTTTGAAAATTTATTTGGATTAACCAGATTAAAAATACTGCTTTAAGCACAGATAGAAAGTGGAAAATTGCTTCTTTTCACTTGCCCCTCTGCACAGAGTGATATTGTCCCTTCTGTGGTTTTAACCTGGCCTATGAATTTAAGGGTGTGCCTATATTTAATTACCTTTGCACTGGTGTAGGTATGCTATGTGTCAGACTTAATGGACATTTTCTGAATCAACATCTAGACTAGGGATTTGCACCATTGCCGAATTCCCTAATTTATGTGAGCCTTTAGTCTCCATAAAAAAAGGCTCTTTCATTCAGTTTTACTTTTCTCAAGAAATCTGCAAAAGTTTGATTAGGGCATTTCAGTCCTGTTTAATACTATTTTTGCTCTTTTAGAAGAAGAGGGATGCTTTTTTTCCCTGTACATCTTAAGAAAAGTAACTCCTGTATTTACTGCTGTTATTTCATTCGTCTCTATACAGGACCTAAAATTCTGAGAGCTTCCATTATCTCCAGTTGATTCCTTTAATACACAAAAGCAACGTAGTGGGATTAAGGATGTAATGTCAGCTGTAAACCACTGAGTTCCTTGATTTTTTTTTTTTGTTTGTTTATTTGTTTTTGCAAGAGTATGCACACACTCTTAAGTATATTTTATCAAACGCATGGAAAAGATTTATTCATGTGACTCTCAGTCCTGGAAGAAATTTCCTAATTTGCTCAAGTATTTGCATAAATGACCAGGTGTATTGTTGACTTGATACATTCTCTGACCCCACAAACAGACTATACACAGTTTAAGGTAGAAATACTATTAAAGGTGCTTGCTGTGTATAGTAGTCCTGCCCACACCCACTGCTCCTACAGTATAGTGGTATAACTACTGCTAAAGGCAGGAAACCAGAGTGGGTGGACTAACCATCTACAATAACTCCTCACTTAACGTCGCTCCGGTTAACGTTGTTCCCTTGTTACGTTGCTGATCAATTAGAGAACATGCTCGTTTAAAGTTGTACAGTGCTCCCTTACAATGTTGTTTGGCAGCCGCCTGCTTTGTCCACTGCTTGCAGAAAGAGCAGCCCGTTGGAGATAGCTGGTGGGGGCTTGGAACCAGGGTGGACTGGCAGCCCCCCATCAGCTCCCCTAAGTTCCCTGTGCGGCAGCCGCCCAGCAGGCTATCAATTACCGGGCAGTTCAGCTGTCCCTCCCCCCACTGCCATGTGCTGCTCCTGCCCTCTGCCTTGGAGCTGCTCCTAGAAGCCTCCTGCTTGCTGTGCGGGGGGGAGAGGGAGGAAGGGGTGCTAATGTCAGGGTGTCTCCCTCCCTCCGCTTCTGCCCCGCATCTCCACAGAGCAGCGGGGGACACCACAGGGCTCAGGACGGAGGGAGCTCACTGTCAGCAGCTGCTGTCTCAACTTGCTGATCTACTTAAAAAGGCAATGTACTTAGAGTGGAGTCAGCGTACTGAAAGGGGCAGTGCAAGTCTCTCTCTGTCTCTCACACTCACATGGTGTCTCTGTCTCTCTCTGCCATGCTGTCTCCCCTCCCTCCATTCATGCTGCCTCGTAGAGTGTGAGGCTACATTAACAGCAATGTGTTAATCCTTGAGGGCTTAGCTGAGTGCTAGTTCATCATCCAACAGTAAGGCATTCCCTGGGAAATACCCCACCCTCTTCCACCCTCTGACTTCACCACCTCAACCAAGCTTCACAATCATCATTGCTGTGTACAGTATTACATTGTTTGTTTAAAACTTATACTGTGTGTGTGTGTTTGTGTATGTATGTATAGATATAATACTACACACACATATACAGAGAGAGAGTCTTTTGTGTGGTAAAAAAAATTTTCCCTAGAACCGAACCCCCTCCATTTACATTAATTCTTATGGGGAAATTGGATTTGCTTAACATCATTTAGCTTAAAGTAGTATTTTTCAGGAACATAATTACAACTTTAAGCGAGGAGTTACTGTACTTTAATAGGGTGAATGGGGGAAAATAGTTATCCTTTAATTTCATTTTGTTTGAGGGAAGTTGAAGGCTCAGTGTAGCCAAACTGAATATTATTACATTACTTCTCTTGTGCTTTTGGATGTAATGACAATAAAAGAACTATGACCATCCAACAAAGAGGCTTGACCCATTTACAGTAAAAGGTCCATAATGGACCATTATGGCTGAAATACAACTCTGCTTTAGTTATAAACATTTATTGGACAAAAAAAAAGTTTTATGATCTGGGCATATGCTGTGAATAGGAAGACTTCTGAGGACAAATAGTATATTTTAGTGTCATATTACAAGTATTTTAATATATCTGGGGATGTCCAAACTGAACAGTTTATAGCAAAACATAATAGCTGAGTTTGCCCTTTAGCTAATGAGTTGAAATTTTTAATGCAAAAGGAATGATTGCTAACATTGGGAGCTTCATGCTAGCCAATTCCTGAGGTGGGAGATAACAGATTTAAATAAATGAGTGGAAAGGAGTATTGTTAGTAGTTTCCGAGGTGGGTTCTTGACCTTTAATGATTAAGTGCCATAGCCGCTCAACTTCCTTAGCATTTATCCTTTCTCATTCTATGTAATATGTGCAGGACGTTGTAGTCTTCTTCCTGTGGTAAATAACTCTGGCGCCATGTGTAACTCATGGAAGCTGGATCCTACAACCCTTCGTTTCCCTTTGAAAGGACTCTTGCCATATGATAAGGTATGCATGTGTAAGCATCTTAGTTATGAAAGCTTTGTGTGTTTAATCTATGAAATTACTGTTTGTTTGTAGATTAGAGAAAGGAAGAGGGCAATAATTTTGAAAACTTGGGCTATCCCATTTTCAAGTAGAACTTCAAAATTAATGAATTTAGTAGTTTACTAACCGATTAAAATCCTCCAAATACATGACACAGTAATGGCAAACCATACACACACCAGGTGGTATGTGATGTTTTTACTGCCTGGCACACTGATGCCCTGAGTTCTGAGAAGCAGTAGGTGTTGCATGCACCTATTCTGCGTCTGTGTGTGTGAGAGAGGAAGATACAGAGGAAATGGAATGTGGAAAAAAAGAACTGTGTAGTTCATGCCTTGCATAAGGGGGCAGGAAACTTGATTTCACTTTTTAAATTGGTCTCAGACCCCAGGAGCACTGTGGAGGCAGTGTGCTCAGCCCCTTATTGAGAGGGATCTCATTGGTCTCCTGAAGGTGCTCTGCCCACATTTCAAAGATGTTTTCCAAAAAGTATCCCATCTTCATGTTGTCGAAGAAGGTCCCCCACAATTGGGAGTGTAAAACCAAGAGGAAGACACTCTCTGCTGATACTTACCTTCCTCTTGGGTATTTGAGAACAAAATAGTTCACCACCAAATGGTACATACCTGCAAATATAAACGTATTGAAAAGAATGCATTTTTAATTTTGTTACATTTAATTTAATCTTGAGGCAATGTTCGCGTATGTTTGTTTGTTTGTTTGTTTTTAAGGATCTATTTGAGCCACAGACTGCTTTGTTGAGATATGTGCTGGAACAACCGTATTCCAGGGATATGGTCTGCAATATGCTAGGTCTGAATAAGCAGGTACTGTACTATACTGTGCTGCACAATTTAATTCTGCATAGAATCTGCACTATTCTTTTCTCTTTTCTTTGCTATAGCTAACTGAGCAAAACAGTTTAGGTCCAGACAGTGATTTTTTTTTAATATCATATTAGGTAAATTGGATTCTATATTGTACCTATCATTTTTATATTGTTTTAAGGGTGTTTAAATTGAAAAGTAGAGATTTAAAATATTGATTTTTTTTTTTTGCATTGCTTTTTTTTCCTATAAGGCCAGCCTCATATATACCTTTGACAGACTATAACTTACCAAAGACAATTAGTTTTTTTTTAAAAAAAAGTTCTTGTTAATGTTCATGTAATTAGTTCCCAGAACTTTGTTGTACCTTGTTACTTTGGCATGTTACAGCATTCAATCAGTGGAGCGCTGATTTTATTTTTTTATACCTTTAAGTGGGAGGGCTTGGTCTGACTTGGGATTCCTTGAGGCTGGCCTCATAGTCACTGTTTTGTCTTTTCTTTTTTTCTTCCTTTATTTTTGTTCTGTCCTGTCTTGTCCTGCCCATCCTCCAATGCTCTAGACCTTGAACATTGCTCAGGTATGTTCACAACCTTACTGTTGTATTGTGACTAACGATACGCTGGCCGCTTTGTAGCCACTGATTCCAGTTAGAGAATACATGTACGGTCAGGGCTTGAAATTGGCAGGACCATTAGATGCTAGGACAAGGGCAAATTCTCATTAAAATCTCTTAGGAAATGAGAGATTTATTTAATATGAAAATGTACAGCCCCAGTGGTCCTCTGATCCTAAAATTTTGGTTTGGACCACCACCACTTCCCCACCTGATCTATAGGCTTTTTCTTGGTTTGCTGGAATTTTCAGATGAAGAGAGATTATTGGTTCAGTCCTTTCTTTCCTTATGTGGATAGAAGAACATTCCTTGAATTCACTTTTAGCACTGTAAATCTGGAGTGGCAAAAACTGCTGAAATGGAGCTTGATGGGGATGTCACATTATCAGGCAGCCTCTGTGACAAATTCCCTTTCTTACATTAACCTTCTAGTGTCCTCCAAGCAGGGTGAACTAAGACAATACAAAGTGCTAGAAAAAATGCTTTTTTAAACCAAATTTTATAAACCTTCTGTTTTATTTCTTGTCCAAATTTACCGTATGGACTTAAGCTTGAAATTTTAAATATTGGTCATTACAGCCTTTTTATTCTTTAAATTTTGAATCCTTCTTAGAATAGTAACCAGATCAACATCTATTTTTTAAAAAAAAAGTAATATCTAAGATATGTAAAATAGCGTTGCTGTTTGCAATACTATGGTGAAGGTTGTGTCAGTGTTTCCATTTATAAAACTTCTTTCAGGGATTTGTAACTTGACTGTAAAATTTGCATGACTCTGAAACCTTGTGTGTAATATCTTCCACTGTAAATAAAAAAACGATCACGTTACTTTGAATGAACAAATTTCTTTATTTTATCAAGGTATTTGACAAATAATACTCCATTGCATGTAATTATCCTAAATATTTTAAAACCAAAATCATATAAGGCAGCTGAAATGTTAAAATATGAAAACTAGCCTCTAGATTAATATTTAAATTAATAGGATTTTTTACTGTGTCTAAATTTCTATTTAGACAATAGATTAGGTTGTCACTTCGTGCAGCTTTTCATGGTTTAGTTGGTAAATAGCACAAGACATAGGCTAAAATGTGTACTGAATGTGTTGTATTTAGTTTATTCGTGGTGGTCTGCCCTTTCAGGCCAGAAGATCAAAGTTAGAATGTTAATTTTAACTCTAAGTTTGCTATTCTCTAATTAAAAGATAACTGAAATACTTTTTTTTTTTTTTTTTTTTTAGTTTTTTGGGTTCTAGATGGTAATTTCTACACAGTGTTTCAACCTAGAGTGAATTTTTATGGCTAAGAAACAAACCCTTGAAAAACATGGCTTATAATGGAAATGCTGACAGAACATGAACTGTAGCTGTGCTACCATAATACCAGTATGTGGGCTTTCAGACCATTGTATTTGCCAGCAAAAGTTTAAGCATGAAATAGGGGGTGTATCAGGATAGAAGAGAAAATATTAAACTGTACACCTTAAAAATCCTATTTTTCACAGTTTTAAGTAGAATATGAAAGTTTACTCACATTTGGGTGTAGGTTAATTTATTATGACTGCATTGATATTTCCAGTAACTTCAATAAAATGTTATAGCATGCTCTTCAGGAAGTGCTATACTGGTGATGCTACCTATAGTAAAATTCTTAACTATTTTTGTGATGATAATCCATCCAGATCTAATAATAATAATAATATAAGATCTGAGTTAGGCTGTTAAAGGCCAAGTGGTTGTCAGTATAACAGAAACTATTGAAAATGTAAAGAAAATCATTAATAGTGTGAACTTTGTTTTAAAAACTAATTTTGTGCCTTACCAACTCTTAGAAATAAATGCAGAAACAATTAAATCTAGGACCATGATCCTACAGTCATATCTGCCCCTTTTACTTAGCTATGCCTTGCAGACCCTCACTTATCTATCCACACAGATCCAGTCGCAGGATTGGAGCCTTCATGTGTACCTGTTAGTTCATTACAGTAGAAATGTGTTCAGGATAAATGTGATACAGGTAAACAGGACCCTTGACCTGATTATCAAATATTCTTAAAGGTGAACAGCAAAACTGTTAGTATTATTTTTGTTTTTGAACAATGTATAGATTTATATTAGAAATATTTACTTTGAAAAAGTTCTTTGAGGTACATGAAAAGTACAAATTAAACTGTTTTTCATATTAACCTTGTAGAGGCAAACATCAAGGCAGAGAAAGATACACAATTTTGTACACTGATTCCAGGATTTTCAGTTTTTGTTTGTTCTTTTATGGCTATTTCTATCATATGGCTCTTGATGAAAAATTATAACTTCAAAATATTCTTTTAGTGTTGGCGTTCTGGCAGTTTTCCAATTTCTAGTAATGCACAATTTGGCATGCGAATGTGCGGTACACCATCTTTTGCATAAGTGTTAAAAATCAAATCGTCCTTTAGGATGTACAGTTTAATCTAATTTGTATTTCCTCTCCATCAGTATATTACTAATTTCTTCCCAATATTTGTTTAACTTTGTACAGTTTCGTAGAATGTTCGTTATAGCAAATACTTGAAATATGATTAGTTATTTTGGATGCCGTAAATTTCGGGAAGCCAAATTGCCCTTCAAGGGGCCTCCTTTTCAGAAAGCGCTGAACAGTCACTCCTTTATCATGTTTCAGGCTGGCATCCCATATTGGAGTATTACTTTATTTTCTCTGTGACAAATAAACATACATTTAAAACAAATTGAAAACCAGTTTCTCTTTAGCTTAGTTGCTTGGAGTTTGGGTTCCTTGATGGTATCTCTGACCCCTCAAACAGTGGAGTGCTCCAAGCTTTCTTTAACGTGTGATTTCTATTGCTTGGCAATTGTACATGAAATATATCTTCAAACATTTTGTTTCTGTACCTGTAATTATTGTCTGCTGTTAATAATTTTGGACCTTAAAACAATTTTACTCATATTAAAATAGAAAGGAACATAAATTCTGGCAAGTCAAATGTAAAAGTATAATTAGATGGGCCAAAAAAGAATTTGATGCAAAAGATACACAGACTTAACAACAAACTTTTTTTTTTTTTTTTTGAAGTACATCAGAAGCAGGAAGCCTGCCAAACAATCAGTAGGGCCACTGAACAATCGAGGTGCTGAAGAAGCTTTCAAAGAAGACAAGGCCATTGTGGAGAAGCTAAATAAATTCTTTGCATCAGTCTTCTCTGCAGAGGATGCTAGGGAGGTTCCCAAACCTGAGCCATTCTTTTAGGTGACAAATCTGAGGAACTGTCCCAGACTGAAGTATCAGTAGAGGAGGCTTTGGAACAAACTGATAAAGTAAACAGTAATAAGTCACAGGACCAGATGGTATTTACCCAAGAGCTCTGAAGGAACTCACTATGAAATTGCAGAACTACTAACTGTGGTATGTAACCTATTGCTTAAATTAACCTCTATACCACCTGACTGGCTGATAGCTAATGTGATGCCGATCTTTAAAAAAGGCTTCAGTGGCAAACCTAGTAATTACAGCCTAACTTCAGCACCAGGCAAGTTGGTTAAAACTATAGTAAAGAACAAAATTATCAGACACATATGTTGGGGAAGAGTCAACATGGCTTTTGTAATTGGAAATCATGCCTCACCAATCTATTAGAATTCTTTTATGGGTTCAACATACATGTTGACAAAGGGTCCCTCACCAAAGACTTTTAAGCAAACTAAGCAGTCATGGGATAAGAGGGAAGGTCATATCATGGATCAGTAACTGGTTAAAAGATAGGACACAAAGGGTAGGAATAAATGGTCAGTTTTCAGAATGGAGTGGGGGTCCCTTAAGGATCTGCACTGGGAACTGTGCTGGTCAACATATCCATAAATGATCTGGAAAAGGAGGTAAAGCATGAGGTGGCAAAGTTTGCAGACAGTGCAGAATTACTCAAGATGGCTAAACCAAACGCAGATTGCGAAGAGTTACGAGGGGATCTCACAAAACTGGGTGACTGGGCAAGAAATGAAATACAGTGTTGATAAATGCAAAGTAATGCACATTGGAAAACATAATCCCAACTATACAGACAAAATGATGGGGTCTAAATTAGCTGTTACCACGGAAGAAAAAGGTCTCTGAGTCATTATGGATAGTTCTCTGAAAACGTGCTTAGTGCGCAGCAGCAGTCCAAAAAGCTAACAATGTTAGGAAACCATTAGGAAAGGTTTCAGAGTAACAGCCGTGTTAGTCTGTATTCGCAAAAAGAAAAGGAGTACTTGTGGCACCTTAGAGACTAACCAATTTATTTGAGCATGAGCTTTCGTGAGCTACAGCTCACTTCATTAGGAAAGGGTTAGACAATAAGGTAGACAATATTATGATACCTCTCTATAAATCCATGGTATGCCCACACCTTGAATACTGTGTGCAGTTCTGGTCGCCCCCTCTCAAAAAGATATATTAAAAATGAAAAAGGTACAGAGAAGGGCAGCAAAAATGATTAGGGGTATGCAACAGCAAAAATGATTAGGGGGTATGAGGAGAGATTAAAAAGACTAGGACTGCTCAGCTTGGAAAAGAGACCACTAGGAGGCAATATGTTAGAGGTCTATAAAATCATGAATGAGGACGTGTTCACGAAACTTGAACCAGGGGGTCACCTGATGAAATTAATAGGCAGCAGGTTTGAAACAAACAAAAGGAAGTACCTCTTTGCACAATGCACAGTCAACCTGCGGAACTCATTGTCAGGATGTTGTGAAGACCAAAAATATAACGGTTCAGAAAAGAACTAGATAAGTTCTCAGAGGATAGGTCCATCAGTGGCTATTAGCCAGCATGGTCAGGGACCATGCTCAAGATGTCCCTAGCCTCTGACAGCTAGAAGCAGGAACGGGACAACGGGATGGATCACTTCATAAATTGCTCTGTTTTGTTACTCCCTCTGAAGCATTTGGCTCCGGTCACTGAAGACAGAATACTGGGCTTGATGAACTGGTCTGACCTAGGATGGCTGTTCATATGTTCTTAAAATCTTTGCTGTTCACCTTTTCAGCCAGCCGTGATGGTATAAAGGTTAAAGCAGAATATCCTCTTCTATGCCTTCTCCCAAGCCAGGTTGTAGTTTCATCTCTGCCTAAATCCATTTGTGCCAGGTTGTTTGAGAAAGGAGCTGTTGATTTTACCTTTGTCTATTCATCCTGGAAATGGAATTGAAGCATGAAGTGAAAGGAATGACTTAATACAGTATTATTCAGTTGACTTTCCTTTCCCTCTTCTTTTTACCACATTGTCTGTTTGGTACTAGGAATTTGAATTTCCTGGTATTTCACAGTATTAATATGACAAACATTATGGATCCACTGGTGCTAAGGTGTAAAGTAATCCTTTGATATTTTTTCCATTTGTATGGTTGCATGTCAGAAACGGCACATACCTCTACTTACTGGGATTGGTTCAGCTCCTATTGAAGAAAATGGCAAAATGTTCATTAAGCTGGTAGAAGTAGGATCAGACTCGATACAAATGACTGGTTGGAATTTTAACAAGCTAATTACGAGCCTGGATAACCACCATATTTGGAAAAGAGGGCAATTTGTACCAGTTTTATCCATAATGTCTAAATCATTTATTAGTTGTTCCTCAGATAGCTCAACCATCCATATTTTATAAAATATTTGAGAACTATGAGGACAGTTACATTATTTATTGAATTATTAAAATCCTTTAAAAATGTGTTTTCTCTAAGTATTTTTTTTATTAGAAGCCAGTGGAAGTTTTTACCAGTTCACTATGGCATTCTTCAGGGATTGGTCTTATAAACTTTTTGAGAAAGTCAGAAATGGCCATTGTAGCACTATTCTGATTTTTTTTCATATTTGTTTGTGGTTTAATCGCAGTTTCAAATATAAATCCCCATTTTTCAAGCATTTAAAAACTGTTTCAGGATGGAACTCCAATTACTAGTCTGGGAATCATTTTTTTAAACCAAATTTAAAAAATTTTATTGTAATAAGTGGGTCTTAGAGGAGAAGTCTTAATTGTTCCAGATACTTCTTAAAATTCATGTATAATTCCAAAAATAGTCCTTTAACCCAGAAAAGGTAAATTAGTAACTGCTACTTCTGGTATTTTAAGGAGTTAAACCATGAGGCTATAGGTATTCACGCTATAGACTAGTCCATGGGATATGCCTGTTCTTAATAAATTAAAGCCCCAATCCTGCAAACGTTCACATGTGCATAAATTTACTCATGTGAGTAGTCCAAAGCATGAGGTTTACATATAAGCTGCTTCAAACCTTTATGTACGGAAAATAGTAAAATGCCAGATATTGAGTTAATGCTGAAAGACTGTACTCAAAAACCATTGTTAAGCTTCTTCCCAATACCTTGAAAGTTATTTTAAAGCAATATGAATAGAGGATAAAGTGATCAGCTGTATGTTTGAATTTCCTGGCTCCAAAGTTTGTCCAAACCTTGATATTATTTAAATGTTAAAATATATATTTATTAAGACTTGTTCCTTAATTAAATGTACTGGGGATTTGACTACCGTTTTGTCAATTTTATTATAAACGATAGAATAAAAAGTACATTACTAGTGGAAAATTCCTGCTGGAAATTCTGGCTTTCTTTTTCACGGTCATATTTTCCTGTCTATTGTATAACTTGAATAACTTTTATTTTTTAATATAGGCTAAGGTTGGTGGGCTGTTGGACATTAACCCACTGCCTATCAAGCTAGTGAATTTCAAGCCCTGTACACAGTAGTTTTGCATGCTGGATTATGAAATAGTCTGTAGTGTTGTCTGTTGCACCCTGCTCTGCTTCATAATTAGTTGCATTTGGAAAAAAGTATTCTCAACTGGTGGTGTTAATATTGCTCTTTGTAAACCTGTAATGTGGTTGATATGTGACAATGGCATTGTGTATTTGGAAGAGAAGGTGAAACAGAAATTGATGCTTCCCTTTTTAGTTAGAAGTTTGTGTTAAGCATGCTTCAAGAAAGCACAGCTAAACTTGTAGCTTTCTGCAGTTTTGAGCTGGCAAAGAGCATGTAAAAGAGGGGATGATGTTCAATATGTTTGTCAAGTTTTTCCATTCTTGCATTTTATTCTTAATTTGAAGGAAAAAAATCCCTTTTTCATGGCAAAAGACTAATATTGGTTAAAATTAGAATGAGCATCTCCTTTCAGCAATTCTTTCCTTTTTTATTAAAAAGGTTTTTAGGCTGCCTGGCTAGCAAGTCAATGAATTCATTTGTTAAGAAAGCCCTACATGTATTTTGGTAAAAAAAATTAAACTTCTCTTTTCTTTGAAAATAATAATTTTTTAAAAAGCCTTTTTTGCCTCTAGAAAGGGACACTGTATTTTCATGACTAGTATTTGAGCAGCTCAGTTCCTTCTTTTCTGTCATCATTAAAGTAATACTTTTTTCTTTAATTAAGGTTGCATTATGTTACAGGCATTAGGTGTAAAAATCTAAATGTAACTATTTTTAAACCTAGTCTGTAGAATGACGCAATAGATCTTCAAGCCTTAGCACTGTGTGGAATGAGTCAAATTACACTCAGCTTTCCACCCCCTCAATAGCATGTAGGGCTTATCATTCTGTTTGAAGATGTATAAACATAAAGTAATACACAGTTCCTTACAAAAGTGTTTACAATATAAATTATGCACAGAAAATAGTCTAAACTTGTACCAAAAACTTGGAGTACTGCAGCTATTTTATTTTTCTCTATATATAGACACACATATGTACCCACACATAATGAATATATTCTATATTTGGTCATTGTTAAAAGACATCATGGAAGAGAGATATTTTAAGAGGTGATTTATTTATTTGTGTGTTTAGGGGCCTGGAAATTGCTTATCACACTGTGGAGAAGCTGCAAGCTAAATAATTTTTATGATTCTCATCACCGTGGTATATAAACTAGTGCTTCACCATTACTTGGGACACTAATAATGTCTAAGACTATGTCTACAACTTGGAGCTAGTTGTGTGATTCCCAGCTTGAGTAGACATGTGGGGTGTGATTCCCAGCTTGAGTAGCCATGCTCCCACTAGCTCTAATCGAACTAGCTTGCTAAAAATAGTAGCATAGCTGCAGTATCATAGACAGTGGTGAGCCACAGTATGCACTAACTGCCCTGAGTACAAAACTCCCAAACCTTAGAGGTATGTACTCAGGGTGGCTAACCTGGGCCACTGCTCTCCATTGCCCTTGCTAGTGCAGCTATCCTACTATTTTTAGCACTCTAGCCCTCAAAGGAGGGATCACACCCCAGCTCCAAGTGTAGGAGACCACGATTTATAAAATAAAAATTGTCAGTGTACCGTTCACCTTTAGGATCCTAACCAAAGGCCGTTTCTTGCTGCCATTGAAATCATTGAGATTTCTGCTGTCGACTTTAATTGGAACAGAATTGAACCGGAATTGAAAGCGATCATACGTCCCCTTAAGATAGCCTATCTGAATATTTATGTTGTCTTTGGAATCCATCCTTTGTTTCAGTGTTTTCTCTTCATATACACATAGACTCAGATTTAGAACACTTGGGCTTTGCAGGTGCCTATTAGATTCATGAGTACTATGGCAGAAAAATAACATTTTGTACTGAAGAAAACTGTTAAATAATTCTCAGTTGATACTTGGTGTATGCGTGGAGGGGCAGGGAATTAATATATGGTAGAATGTAAAATTATTTGTGACCTGTAACACAGTGCAGCTTTAATACACTGGCTTATCCTTTAACTTCTTAAGTTCAGACTTCATTTCATGCTTCCCAGCCTTCTGTCGAAATACTGTACTGAAATTGTTACCATTGTGTTGAAGTTAATTGCAAAGCTTTTGGAATACTGTATCTGGTCTCTGCCTTGCAGCACAAACAGCGCTGTCCTGTGCTGGAAGACCAGTTGGTGGACCTCGTTGTGTATGCCATGGAACGTTCGGAGACTGAGGAGAAGTTTGACGATGGTGGAACCAGCCAGTTGTTGTGGCAGCACCTTTCCAGCCAGCTCATTTTCTTCGTGCTCTTTCAGTTTGCAAGCTTTCCTCACATGGTCCTGTCACTCCATCAAAAGGTACCTTTTCTGTGGCATTCTCTTTTGGTAAGATGTGAAAAAAATCTGTCTCTGTGAGACTGAGCTTGTAATCACACTGGCAGAGATGAGATGAAGTATTCATACAACATAAATCATTGTGTTCTTCTTAGCGTATGCGCAGTGTGCCTCAGGTCTCATGTGACCAGGACTCATCACCAAATTTGGTCTGCTGGTTGGATCGTTAGCTTCCCCGGCTTGGGCCGAGTACCGATGGGGAGTGCGACGTGGACACTGATTCATCCCCTGCTCCCTATCATGGTGTTAACTGGTTAGGTCTTTCTCTTCGTTGCATTAGACTACAGAATACCATGCTGTACTTGGATACATTGTAAAATACATTTGCAGCTGGATTTTGAAGGTGGCCTTGTTTTCTTTCAGATTATACTGTTATACCTTGTACTCAGACTGAATATTGTAGACCTAGCCTTTATAAAAAGCAGCTGATTTTCAAACCCATGACACTTTCAGTTTTTGAGACCATTGTGCCCATGTTGTCCCAGTTATGGAAATGCAAATCCAGTGTTTCTAAGAAGTTTTTTTAATGTTCCCCAACAACTTGTGGAAAGCTTAACTATTTTAACTTACTGCTATATATATATGAATGAATCTTAAGTCTTAATGTGCAAGAACTGGTTGGATAGAGGCAATTTTTCCTCTGCCTGCAGTGTATCTGTTCCTAAATAAGGTGGGGTTTTTTGTGTTTTTTTTAAACAGTTGGCAGGACGAGGTCTTATTAAAGGCAGAGACCATCTGATGTGGGTACTATTGCAATTCATCTCTGGCAGCATTCAAAAAAATGCACTGGCTGACTTCCTCCCAGTTATGAAGCTTTTTGATCTCCTTTACCCTGAAAAAGAAGTGAGTTTTCCATACAAAATTAAAAGCCAGAGTCATAATTGAATGTGTTAATTAAAATGAGCCTTCAGGAGTAATAATAATAATACTAGCTCTTAACGTGTACCTTAATAGTGTGTCACATAATTCAACAGGGAATTACAAAAATCAAGTGAAAACTACTGTAAGCTCAAAATTTATGTGCTGAATTTCTCTAATAATTAAATTTGGGTGGAGGGGGACGCATTTGGCACCACAATAAGTTGTAACTAATCTTTTAAGAATTTTTTCTCTCCTGTGAAAGTCTCAAGGACTTCTTTTTCTTCTCTATCAATGTTTGGTGGCATTTCTGATACGAAGGGTTTCAATGAATCTTTGGGTATCTGGGTTAAAGCAAAATGATGCATTCTCATATTTTTAGTGAACAAGGCATTTTAGGGGTATTGTTTGTACTTTTAAAAGGTTAACTAACATGATTTGAAGTGATGTTGGTATGCAATTGCAAACCCACACTGTGAAGTTACTGTAGGGGTGGAGGTGAGGGGGAGAGTTGAGGAGTGTGTGTATAAATGGCTAAATAAAGGGCAACAATAGTAGCAGCCATCAGGTGTCTGACAGCACCTGTCTTTGAGAGATAATGTTGACTGTAACAGTGTCCGCTTTAAGTTTACAATCTGATTTGCAGAGGTGCTGAGTATCCACAGCTCCACTTGCAGGCAAAAAGGACTCTAGATGCTCAGCATTTCTGAAAATCAGGCGCATTGATATTAAATAAGGTACATACTTTACCCTTGATCTTTGTACGATCTTCTAACTGGTATCAGTTAATGTTGCAGACCTGGTCCACAGAAGATGATAATTAAGAGCTCATTTGTGGCTTTGACAGGAACTCTAAGCAAGAGGCAACACATTAGTACCTCAGGAGCATCCCAGGAAGCAGATTGTGGTCAAGTCACAATCTGCCTCCTAGTTTAACTCTGCTTGATGGGGGAAAGCCCCTGTGGGAGGCCTCCTGTACCTGGTGCTAGGCAATGCGTTCTAGCCTAAGCTCTGCCCACTCCTCACCCTGTCCTGTCCCCTTTCGCGGAGGGAGGTGTAGCAGCCCTTCAGAAAGCACTATTCCTCCTTTCCCTTCTTCCTTCTTTCCCTCCACCTATCCCCATCCACTGCTACCTCTGAGTCACGAAACCAGCGCAATGGAGTAAAGAGGGCACTTTATTCTCCTTGACTCCTTTGCACTGCTGTGCACACAGAACCACCAACTGGCCTTAAATATATAATTTGGCTGTCTTCACAGCCTTAGTTTTACACCTGTTTCATGCTGAATGCCTCCCCTGACCTAGTAGTGCGATCTTCAGCACACAGCTATGCTTAACACAACTTTCATTTCAGCACTGCGATTCTTCTTTTCTCCTTAAGGAAAAATGAATCTTTTCTCAAGTGAGAGAGTGGGTGGAGTTTTTAAAATCATTTCATGCCATAAATAGAGTAAATAAGAAAATATCTTCTTTCAGAAAGGGCCCCCCATACAAGAGCACGAACCATAAAAGTGATACTAATTTTGTATTCTGACTGGCAGTGATGTACCACACCGCTTTCCCATCCTGAAATGCACACTGTCCTGATTAGTTGCTGAAGTTGGGCATGGGGACGCATGCTCGCGCACACAAATAGTTTCTGTAATGTTTGTGTGCATAGTTCCCATTGCCAGCTGTGAGATGAGCACTCAGACTTGCAGTCACACATCCTGCACATTGCACCCTGCTTGAAAGTAGCTCCTGTCACTTTGGATTTATGAACAGGCTCTTTGTGCATTTTTGTAGGAGCGAGAACTAAGTTAGAACACTTACTTTTTGATACTTCTCTGTCCTTGGGTTCTCTGGTGTGCATCAATGTATAAAACCAACTGGATTTTGTCTCTTTCTACAAACCAGTTTTAAACGCAATTTAAGTAAATTGAGCAGATTACATCTTTTTCTTGTGGGATATTTGACTGTCAGATGCAAAGGCATCCTTTTTCCTGATGGGCTGTTAATGGAAGTTTTATATTGACTGTCAAACTACTGCTGTTCTGTCTTTCTGTATTTTATCTCTCTATTTCCATTTTTGAGCTTTATATCCCATAACCAATCTCTGAAATTTGTCCTGTGCAAAACTGAGTCTGCGTCTGAAAGCGTTTGGTTGTAACAAAAATAAGTATTTAATTCCCTTGACTCCTATATATTGTAAATGTAAGCATTTATCCACTGAAGTTTTTGAATGATTTATTAGGTTCTCTGGGTAAAAATAATAGCCACATTCAGTCCTTGGTTCCTTTTGACTTCAGCTGGAGTTGTATGCACGTGTGAGACCAAATTTTTTTACATAAGTGTCAGAGTAGCAGCCGTGTTAGTCTGTATCCGCAAAAAGAAAAGGAGGACTTGTGGCACCTTGGAGACTAACAAATTTATTTGAGCATAAGCTTTCGTGAGCTACAGCTCACTTCGTAGCTCACGAAAGCTTATGCTCAAATAAATTTGTCAGTCTCTAAGGTGCCACAAGTCCTCCTTTTCTTTTTACATAAGTGTGTTGCATATCAGAAAAAGACACTGGATCAGTGAACGTTAGTTTTGTTACAAAAGGTTATATATACAATATGTAATTTGTGTGTTCTTTCTTTAGTGTATTCCTGTACCTGATATTAACAAACCACAGTCAACTCATGCCTTTGCAATGACCTGTATATGGATACACCTGAACCGAAAGGCTCACAGTGACAACTCCAAATTACAGATTCCCATTCCTCATTCTCTAAAGCTTCATCATGAGTAAGCTTGGTTTGTTTCGGTTTTTGGTTGGTTGGTTGGTTTTTGGATTTTGTTTGTTTGGTTTTTAATTCCATATTACTGCTTATTCCTAGTCAGGACCAAAGAAGAAAAAAGAAAGTTCCAAATCCATGTTTAGAATTTGTTTTGTGCGATATGACGCAGTGTCAGTTTTTTCAGTTACTCTTAAAAACATTAAAGGTGAATTATTTTGATCATGTTTTAAAGGACTGTTGTCAGGTAGCTCAAGCCCAAATGAGTTTCACATGAATTAATGTTAAATATTTTCATGGCATTTTTAAGAAGAATAATTTCTCTTTTGACTTTAAACAGGTTTCTGTTTTCCTTACAACTCTACCATTACACTTGTGCTATTTATTGAGTACCAGAAAGTGAAACAGACTATTTTCCTGTTCAAAGTGTGTGAAATGCAAAAAAGTAAACAGTCAATAAACGGTGAATACTAAATTACGTTTCGTTTTCAGTTTTAATAATCTAAAATATAAATAACAAAAATAGAGTTATTAAATAACTTTTAGCCTGACACATAACTCCAACAATTGTCCCTTTACCCAAGACTTATGAAGCTATCCTAATATTTACCTGCCTGGGCACAAAATCCTAATCACCTATTTACCATGATAGTTGAATGATAATGAAAAAATAAAAACTTTACAATGGAGTTACATGAAGGATTAATTTGGTCTCATATTTGCAGTGCAGATAGGTCTTGTTTTTCTTTCTCTTTTTCTTTTCTTTCACTTAACATTTAACCTGTCTTGATTATGCAGGTTCCTACAACAGAGTCTAAGGAATAAAAGTTTACAGATGAACGACTACAAGATCGCCTTATTATGTAATGCATATTCAACCAATTCAGAATGTTTCACATTGCCTATGGGTGTTCTAGTAGAAACTATTTATGGTAATGGCAACATGAGGATACCTCTTCCAGGAACAAATTGCATGGCTTCCGGATCTATCACCCCATTACCAATGAACCTCTTGGATTCGCTTACAGTTCATGCCAAAATGAGGTACAGTAATATGGTTTTAAAATGTAATCGATTTACTTTTATCTGTGGATCTTAATGTAAGTGTAACTGTGTAAAGAGGAAAGTTCATTGTTTTGTTTTCTTCAAAATGTATAGAACTTCTATCTGCTTATACAATTAATTTCTTAATAGTTTCAAGTACATACTTTTTTTTCTTTTTATTTTTTTCAGTCTTATTCACAGCATAGCTACCAGGGTGATTAAACTGGCCCATGCAAAGTCTAGTCTGGCCTTGGCACCAGCACTTGTGGAGACATACAGTCGCTTATTGGTTTATATGGAAATAGAGTCCTTGGGCATCAAAGGCTTTATCAGTAAGAAAAAATGTTTTATTTAATAACACTTTACATTTCATTAGTACCCAGAAGCTATAATCAAGGTCAGAGCCCCACTGTTCAAGGGGCTGTAGAAATACTTAGGAAGAAACAAAGAGTTGCTGCCCCAAAGAGTTCATATTATATAGCCCCAGTCCTGCAATAGATTCTACAGGAGAACACCACTGTGCCTGCGTGCCATCTATTGTAGGATCAGGGCCTAAGTATTCTGACTGTTGTGCATAAGTATGTTGTTATCCTCTACAGATTCTCTCTTAAGCTTAAATATACTTAATTGGTCAAGCTCAACGTGCAAGTACATTTTCACTTTACTTATTTGTACATCTGCACCATATTGAATTTTTAATTAGTCAGTATGGAATAAATGTAATGCACACAACTGAAGAGAAATAACACTTATTAGAGATGATACTTGTGCGTGTAGTGTTAGAGCTAATTCATTCTTTTAGTAGTTTATGACTTGCAATTTAATATAATAACTATGCTTTTACATCAGATATAGATTTCATTTTCATGTCCTATGTTAAGAGGAGTTGGTGATGCGGTAGTATGTTTTTCTTAGGATAGACTTAAAACGCCTATAACTAGATAAAATATCACTAAAGATTTGCCTGATCTTGTGGTTTAAATGGGAGAGGCATCTAGCTACTCGGTACATATTTTATAAAAGGGTGTATATTTGCACATATGAGTAAAATAGCCTTTTCCAAATGATCTCACTGGAAAATACTTGATACATTCTCTTCTCTCTTATTAGGTCAGCTGTTGCCAACAGTGTTTAAGTCTCATGCTTGGGGAATTTTGCACACACTGTTGGAGATGTTCAGCTACCGTATGCATCACATCCAGCCTCACTACAGAGTCCAGCTGCTGAGCCATCTTCATTCTTTGGCTGCTGTGCCACAGACCAATCAGAACCAGCTTCATCTCTGGTGAGTGAGGGTAACCATCACTAAACTTTTATCCCCTTCCTTAGTAATTTATTGAAAATCCTGCAGGACCTTTACAAGATAGGTTGTCGCTGTTTGCTTGATACACGCATCCTGCTAGCAGCTGTTGATTCTGCTAGGAAAGTGTTAAATGGGTTCTGCTGAATCTGAAGAAGGTGGCTTCATTGAATGTAATGGAGCAAGATACTATCAGGGTGTGGACTGAACAGTAGAACTAGCCAGAAGACAAGAATTCCATTTCACAACAAATTTCAAGGTTTTAGCATTTGGTTTTGTTCTGCATCATTGCAAGACCTTTAAAAGTGTTCTACGAAAAGCCAAAGAGAGATACTGTCCCACCACAGAGTGGCAAATAACCCAGGAGTTAGGGCACGCTCACTGGGATGTGGGAGACCCGGGTTCAAGTCCTTGCTCTGCCTGATTTGCAGCTGCAACTTGAACTTGTCTCTCCCACATCCCAACTGAGTGCCCTAATCGCAAGGCTATTGAGTTAGTGTCACTCTCTCTGACCCAGTGAATATTTAATTATTAATACAAAGTGGAACCTCACCAATTGGAGAAATTGGTGGACACCCCCTGCAGAATACTCACTAACCCAGTGATTAGGGTTTTCATCAAAAAATTCCCTACCAGCTCCACTGAGAGTCCTGTAATAGAAGCTCGAGGTGCAGTCAAGTGTGGGGAAATGGCTTGAGGTTGAACTTAATTGTTGAAAGGTCCTTGTTAATAAAGCCAAACTCTAGGAAGGGTATGAGCTGTTGAGTGAGTATCAAGCTCCTTTCTCCAGATCAGTTTTCTCAGTTGATACCAAGGAAGTCCTTCTGACTACATTCTGATCTCTTAGCCCAAGTACAACTGTAAGTTGCTTAGTAATTACCCATCTCTGCTGAGAGAGCAGGGAAAAAGTGAGGGGGACAGAAAAGTGGAGGAGTCTGTTGTCATTGATTATGTTTATGAACTTTTGCGTGTCTCTTGAAAGATAAGATCATGGTAGAGACCTGTCAACACGGAATTAGAGGTACACAACTAGAAATGAAACAACTGGACTCTGCATTGTAGGTGTTTAAGTAAATTTAGATGGTACAATGTCATTATCTCTTAAATTGCTTCTGACTAGCAAGTGAGAAAATTAGTTGTAATTGGACCAGTGAAGAATTTAAAATAATGCACCTCAAATGAAAAGCAATATTTTATTTCCCTTCTCCACCCCCTCCCCCTTTGATTTTAATTCAAACAGTATAATTACTATCTGACACTGTAAATGGAGAAGTTGGCTTTGCAACTTCCTGTACCACATTTATCTCTTTAAATAATGACTTCAGATCTTTGGACCGAGATTCTCAAATGTAAAAAAAAAAAAAAAAAAGATTTTTGGGTGCCCCACTGGGGAGTTCTTGCCCCTTTTCAGAAGGTATGTGCTCAGCACTTTCTTGAAACCCAAAGATGGAGGCATCCAAAATCACTAATCACCTAAAATTCTTGGCCCTATCCACCAAGAAGCACAAGTACATTGTTCTTTCCCTACTAAAACTGTTTTGAAAACAATTATATACATATTATATGAAGCAAAAAGGTAACAAATGACAAGGAGTACTAAAGTTTTTCAGTTTTATAGTAGCAGTGTATTTATTTTTATATTTATTTATTATTATAAACAACCTAACTTTTTTCCTTTTCTTCTTTAGTGTTGAGAGCACTGCTTTAAGGCTAATCACAGCGTTGGGCAGCTCTGAGGTCCAACCACAATTTACACGTTTCCTTAGTGACCCTAAAACAGTTCTTTCAGCAGAGTCAGAAGAACTCAACAGGGCTCTGATTTTGACTCTAGCAAGAGCAACACATGTGACAGGTAAGAGTGAATTTGTCAAATAAGGGATAATCTATGTGAAAGTGAATTAAATCATCTTCCTCCAAATAGAGAGATACTACTCGGAGGTCAGCAGCTAGCATTAATGCAGTACTAACATTCTGAAATCAAGAATTAAACGTCAGGAATTCTGAAGTTAGTTTATTCTACAATGTAAAGTCAGTTAAGTTGCACATAGATATTTTCCATTTTAGTTTTCCTTATTAAATTTAAATCCTCGCGTACTAATGCACACTATAAATATATATGGAATGTGCAACAGGGCTAAAGATAATGTTGTGGAAGAAGCCTTCTTAAAGGCCATCTGCAAAGCAAATGAAAACTTGGCTTTTGTGTCCTTTTTTGCCTTTTTATGATTTATAAAGGTCTGATTTATGAAAGCTTTTTTTTTCCTTTTTTACTTTGGAATTTCAGATCTAGTCTGGAGACTGACTGGAGAATTAGTACAATTATAATATCAGAAAATCCAACAGAGTGAAAATTTGAATGGGGAAGGGATTTTTGGCATTTTCTGACTGTTTTGCTCGATTTTTTGCAACCTGAACATTGCATTATCACTAGCTTTTTACATTGACTAAGTTAGAATGTTTAATAGGGTAATGCTTCACATGCATTTCTGTTTGGAAAAGTTGATTCTTTAAAAATGATTCTTGGAATTCCATGTTTATTGTCTCTCAATGATTTCCATATCATACCTACTTGGTTTACAAGCAAGGTATGTTTTGCAATTGCCAGTCCAGCAAGCTAAGCCTAGTATCTTAAAATGAAACTGGGTTATTTCTAGCTCATTTGTCAACAGCCATAAAGATTCTGCAACTGCAACATAGGAATTCTGAAACTCTTATCACTTCTTACTTTGCATCTTCAGCAAGATAGAATCCAGCCCATTCTCCCCACAGGTATGTTGGTTCTACAGAATTAATCAGGAGTGTGAAAAAGGAAAAAAGGGAGGATGGGCAATATAAACATTTTAGACAGACAAATAAGTAAACCTGTCTGTGTTTTCCAAGATTTAAGTCCTACTAATGTAAAAGCCTAAGGAGGAAATGTCAGTTTTATGTGAAGATCCAATTTCACCAATCCGTTGTGTTTGATTAATGTTGCATATGTGTCCATTTAGACTTTTTCACAGGCTCCGATTCAATTCAGGGAACTTGGTGCAAGGACATATTGCAGACTATCATGAGTTTCACTCCCCATAACTGGGCTTCACACACACTAAGCTGTTTTCCAGCTCCACTGCAGGTAATTGTTTCAACCTAAGTGCTTGAACAGCTGGGAAAATAATTATCTCAGTGGGATCTTTGTTGTCCCCTTCATAGTTAGTTTTCTTCCCTTCTACATTATGCTCAAGTCACATGAGAAATCGTGCATGGTTTTGAAATGGTAGGTGTTTTAGGATAAAATGTTTGAGAAGTGGTTGTTACCAAAAAAAGATAAAGCAGTGTTTGCAGATCTTTGCAAAATTATCCAGTTGATGTACATGACAAATGACTTCTTTCACATTGGAAAAGGTTTTCATTCACAGTGGAGATATGTCAGCAGGTTTTGCATCTGTAGTTCTGGCAGGGTGTGCTGCCACTGTGAGGTGTCCTGGTCTGTGGGGAGCTTGCTTTTGATGACGAGATTGGGGGGGGAGCTGTTTGAAGGCCAGAAGGGGGGGCGTTCAGAAAAGATTTCTTTAAGGATGGGATCCCCATTGAATGAGTTGTAGTTGTTTGATGATACCCCGGATGGGTTCCAGTGTGGGGTGATAGGTGACAACTAGGGGTGTGTGGTCTGAGGGGGTTTTATTTCTGTATTGAAGCAGCTTCTCTCAGTGTGTTCAGGTGGCTGTGACACTGAGTACATTTCCCAGACCTGAAGAAGAGCTTTGTGTAAGCTTGAAAGCTTGTCTCTCTCCAACAGAGGTTGGTCCAATAAAAGATATTAACTTGTCTCTTTAATATTCTGGGACTGACATAGCTATAACAACACGGCTTAAATGTTTCAGACTTGTCAGTTAATAACAAACAAACTTTATTTCAGGCATTTTTCAAACAGAATAATGTTCCTCAAGAAAGCCGTTTTAATCTAAAGAAGAATGTGGAAGAGGAATACCGAAAGTGGAAGTCTATGACCAATGAGAATGATATAATCACCCACTTTTCCATGCAGGGCTCCCCTCCCCTATTCCTTTGCCTCCTATGGAAGATGCTGTTAGAGACTGATCACATTAATCAAATTGGCTACAGGTGAGCTTTTAGAAATGTAGCTGCATTCTGTACCAGTTATAGCTTAAGGGGATGGTAAGCTTTCTTAAGTACAGTGGGCACAGTTTTTCTATACTAGGGTAGCAGATTTAATACATTGTTAGATGATGGGTTTTGATGTACAGTTAGAAGGATTAACATACTTTAAGGACTGCATAATGTCTAACAGTAGTGCTTACTACTGGTTGGTCCTGTTTTTATCTCCTGATAAAAGTGACAGTTGCAGGTGAACGATTCAGCTGTTGAGTTGGAGTTTTTTGGGTGGTGGGGAGAGATAAGTGGTCTACAAAGTCAGAGTTTTATTTACATTGAAGTACTGTTCTGGACAATCTTTCTGTTCATTATTTACTATTTATTTGAAATATTTTAATAACTTTAGTCAAAGGCAAATACTAAAAGCTTTATTGGGTTTGACTGCTCAGAAGGCTTATTTCTGAATTGAAGAAGTCAATAATTTTCATGGCTGTCTAACTCTCATTTCCAGTTTTAGAAAGCTTAACACGTGCTGTACCCACACAAAATCAGTTATCCTCTTTCCTCCCTCATTAGGCCTGTCAGAGCAATTACTAAATATCTGATAAAATGTTTGATAGGCTTCCCTACAGTTAGGAAATGTGACACCTTTGGTACTGTGTGTGTAAAAAATATTACAGAAAAAATTAACTAGTTTTAGCAGCATGTCATATGTCACGTCCTACTGAAGAATTCAGTTCTACAAGACTGATGCATGTATATTTATAAAGACTTGTGCCCAGAATCTATCCATGAAGCTGAAAATGATTTATTTTTACTGCTAATTAGCAGCTTGTGGCATCCTGACCTTGGAGTGCCCTCACTTCTGGGAGTTGGGTTACGCTTATCAGCATGTTTTGATGTTGTATTTGAATGCATATTTTGTATAAAAACTTGAAACACAGTCCTGCAAAATTGGCCAGATAAAAATGTATCAAGACTTCTATAAATTATGCAAACTGCTTCTGCTATGTGCATATTACAGTAACAAGATCATTTCTTTTCCTCTGCTTGCTAGAGTTTTGGAGAGAATTGGGGCTAGAGCTCTGGTTGCTCATGTTAGGACATTTGCGGATTTCTTGGTCTATGAGTTCTCCACGTCAGCCGGAGGCCAGCAGCTCAACAAATGTATTGAGATTCTTAATGACATGGTGTGGAAATATAACATTGTAACACTGGACAGGCTGATACTGTGCTTGGTAAGTATGACCTTAGTAGGTTAAGTGCAAGATGTTTCTTTATCCAAAATTTGGCCAATGTCTTCTGATCCACTTCTATAGCAGTCACTTGCATAGGTGTAGTTTGACTTCAGTTTTTGGGGAAGCAGCTCCAGGGCGGCACATAGCGGGCAAATTCCATGCCTGCCTGAGGCTTGCTGTTTGGGAGGCAACACCCTACTGTTCCCCCCGCCTCCTCAAACTATGCCCATTGTTGTGCAAATATATTGAATTGAATAGTGACTAACTACTAGTTCAATAATCAAGTAGTACTATAGAATTACAGATTTTTTTTTTTTTCCCCCTGAGTGAGTGAAAACTAGGAGTATCACAATTGTCTCATTCTCTGGTGAGAAGAACTCTGTCTAGCTTTATTGATCATATAACAGCATTGAATGAATTGGAATTGTTAACACCATTGTATGGGGCTGGTTCTCTTCCCTCTTAGCTTTGCAATGACTGTTCATATTCTGAAAGGGAACAAGGTGCATGACTGATGCCATATTGGCAAATAAATGGAAAACCTCATGTGGCCTTTGGACAACGCTATCTTTGTTTCAGGGAGGTTAAAGATCTGCCAGCTGTCTCAAAAGGGTGGGTGCAAGGGATTGTATGCTCTGTCTCCTTTAAGTTCCCTAGCTCTTTTCCTTGGTTAGTAATTATCAAAAAACTAGCTAAAATATTGCTTCAGTAGGTACTATCCTTTCACCAGATTTTAAAATGTCTCTTCCTGGTATGGATGTAGTGCTACCAAAAGAAATGTCCAAGACGATACGTTAAAAACTGAATGCAGTGTTTGCAGTTTCACAAGTACCTATCCCTGGAATGACTATAATTTTGAAACTGGCATACCTTTCTTGATACTATCAGTGTTGGAGGGATGTTCATAAAATGGTTTTGGCAGATGGGTCAAAGCTATGATAGGGGATGCCTCTCACTGAGGAACATGGGAGAATTTCTCCACTGGGAAATGAGTGAGTTGATGAGCACTTATCAATGGGAGGGTATGGTGTCCAGAGTTCAGACCCTTGCTTCCATTCTGTGCCTACAGACACAGAATATAGTGAATGGGTGAGTTGGCTGGCCAATTATATTAAAATTAAGATGTTTAATCACCCTAAAGTCATTAACGATGAGGATACTTAATCACTGGAACAATTTACCAAGAGTTGCGGTAGATTCTCCATCACTGGCAATTGTTAAATCAAGATTGAATGTTTTTTTCAAAAAGATGTGCTCTAGGAATTATTTTGGGGAAGTTCGATGACAGGGGTGGCCAACCTGAGCCTTAGAAGGAGCCAGATTTGCCAATGTACATTGCCAAAGAGCCACAGTAATACATCAGTCACCCCCCATCAGTTTGGCCCCTCGATCAGCTCCCCCCCGACTCCCAGCGCCTCCCGGCCACTGGCAGCCTTGCTGATGAGTGCTTCCCCCTCCCTCCACTCACCTCCTGATCAGCTGTTTTGTGGCATGCAGGAGGCTCTGGGAGGGAGGGGGAAGAGGCAGGCTCGGGAGGGGACAGGAAGGGGTGGAGTGGGGGCAGGGTCTGTGGCAGAGCCAGGGTTTGAGCAGTGAGCACCCCCTGGCACATTGGAAAGTTGGCACCTGTAGCTCCAGCCCTGGAGTCGGTGCCTATACAAGGAGCCGCATATTAACTTCTGAAGAGCCGCATGTGGCTCCGGAGCCACAGGTTGGCCACCCCTGTTCTATGGCCTTTGTTATACAAGAGATCTGACTAGATGATGACAATGGTCCCTTCTGGCCTTGGAATCTATGAATGAAAGCAGACAGTAATTTTACATTGTTCTGCAATCTAATACTTGTGTTGTTTGTTAAAGGCTATGCGCAGCCATGAAGGAAATGAAGCGCAGGTCTGCTACTTCATAATTCAGTTACTCTTACTCAAGCCTAATGATTTCAGAAACCGAGTGAGTGATTTTGTGAAGGAGAACTCTCCAGAGCACTGGCTACAGAATGATTGGCATACTAAGCACATGAGTTATCATAAGGTACTATAGATTACACCAGAGGATTGTGCAATGTGTGCTGTGCAGTTGGGATGCTGAAGTTGTCCTTTGTTTTGTGTATTATTTGCATTTTGGTTATATACCTTGTTCTGCTATTCAGTGTGTCATTTAATACCACAGCAATAACTTTTTTAAAGATACATTTAACATTAGTAACTTTTGAATATTTGGGTTAATGTAAAATAATTTTATGTTTACAAAATAATGTAAAAAGAAAATGTGCATGTAATACTAAAAGATAGAAGTGACTGAAGAATTAGGAGTCTCTGCTCATCTGAATATAGTTTAATCCCACATTTAATGCTTAATTTTTCTGGAAGCCAGTCAGAAAGAATAAGGACCCAGTTTCTCCTTTGTGTTTGTGAATTGGGGAAAATATAGATTATTTGTTTTTTCATTAATATGGGTTTAACCATTAGTAATCATTAAGGGGCGGTTTTAACTAGGCTTCTGCAAGCTTCCACAGTATTGAAAATAGAATGTAACACTCACAGGAAGGGAAACATTCCAGATTTTAGTGTTGCCCAAAAAGTGGGAACTGCTGGCTGGGGCAGGGCGGGGCGTGACGGTTGGAATATTATATAAATCTTAAACTGTTCCCCGTCACTTGGTATATAAGCACCATCCAGCTACGCTTTATATGTCATGCGTGTGGTTCCTTGTCATTCCTTTCCCCAGGGAGAAATCACATACAAATTATTTTTAATGTATTGATTCAACATATGACAGACCAGTGTTCTCAGACTCCAGGGGAAGCATGTAATGTAAAATAGAGTTGATTTCTCTCTTGATCTTCCTTGGAGTCTTTGACAAGAAGGGTGGATAAGTGATGGTATCATTGCCTGCCTATCAGGATTAATTTCCTTTTAGTACTTTATACCTCCCTGAACCAGTTTTAGTGAATCTGAAACTCTCTCTCTTTTTTTAAATACTTTTTCAAGAAAAAATGAGTTTATTATATTTTGTCCAATTATATTTAGTTACTGTGTTCATATCTTCTCTTTGCATGTATGTGTATATGTATAATTCCAAATTGTTTGGAGTGTCTACAGAATAGAGTACAATGTAGCTTCAGTACATTTTTAAAGTACTGCAAGTAGTCAGTAATGTTTTCAGTATATTTTTTTAAAAAAATCTGTGTTTTGATTTCCACAGAAATATCCTGAAAAGCTGTATTTTGAAGGGTTGGCAGAACAAGTCAATCCTCCAGTTCAGATCCAACCCCAGTACCTACCCATCTACTTTGGAAATGTGTGCCTCCGCTTCCTGCCAGTATTTGATATTGTAATCCACAGATTTCTGGAATTGCTTCCAGTGTCCAAATCACTGGAGACTCTACTGGATCATCTAGGAGGCTTATACAAATTCCATGGTAAGCTCTTCAAGCCCATTAGCTCTTTATACTTGCGATACGGTCACTACAGATTCTTCGTCATAGTGCATATCAGTAAAGGCCTGTCCATGATGGGAAACCAAACCTTATTAGCTAACTGTCTGTTCTGAAGAGAAGCTTGGTTTACTAGCAGAACCATAATGGCTGACTCTTTTTGAACACTGATTTAGCTGTTTCAGTGTTGTATGGGCTTTGATACAGTAAACCTTGTTAGCAAAAATCTTGTTCAATGCTACCCACTCTATCCACTCTCTTCCTTCTCAGCAGGGTTCAAACACAGTTTTTTAACTTGGTTTTCACATGGTTGATGTTGAGTATGACGCAAACCATGTTGTAATAATGGCACAACAGTGTCAGTTTTGTTCTTTCTACTCCTTGTTTCTTGTCAAGGTCTCCCCATGAGATACTCTCTAATGCTGTGTATTTAGCTATTTGTAAATAATGTTTTAAGCAATATCACAAACATAGAAATATTGGTTTTGACCCCCCTTTCAGGTAAACTTTTTGTCCAGTTTCATTTAACATAGTGGTACAGTAACAATAAAAACATGAGGCATTTCTACTTGGTGTATCTGTTTTTACATCAGCCTTAATTTTGCATAAGCTTACTATTACCAATATAAAATTAAGTGCGATGCTACTGTGTTTCTGGGGTTTTTTTGTTGGCAGACCGTCCAGTGACATACCTATACAATACTCTTCATTACTACGAGAGGCATCTCAGAGAACGCACAAACCTCAAGCGGAAGCTTGTCCATGCCATCATTGGTTCTCTCAAAGATAATCGACCACAAGGCTGGTGTCTAAGTGACACTTACATCAAGTCTGCTATGAATGTACGAGAAGATAATCCGTGGATCCCCGATGACACTTATTATTGCAAACTGATTGGAAGACTAGTAGACAATATCCTTTTTATAATGATTTGTGCTAAAGGAAAATTATCAGTATTGTAGTTTCAGTTCACCAGAGTTTAGTTATGTTCCATACAGTTGAAACACTGTAGGACTGAGGGCTTGTCTCCACTTACTGATGGATCCACCGGCGGTCCGTTTAGCGGGTCTAGTGAAGACCTGCTAAATCGATCACCGATCGCTCTCCCGTCGATTCCGGTACTCCACCAGAACGAGAAGCATAAGGTAAGTCGACGGGACCCAGCGTGGTGTAGATACCGCAATAAGTCGACCTAAGGTACTCGACTCCAACTATGTTGTTCACGTAGCTGGAGTTGCATGACTTAAGTCGATTTAGCCCCATAGTGTAGACCTGCTCTGACTCTCCCTGGCCATCCTCTTCCCCTTTTCTCTAATGCTAACCTGCTGGGAAGTTTGCTAGTTCTCTGTGCACCTTTGTTATCCTCCTCCCACAGCTCCACCGTTTCCTCTACTTTGCTGAGATGTCCAACTACAGGGGAGCTGGACTTCTCTCTGATTAAGGGAAACTAAAAGCATATAAACCCCTAGTTTACATAAGTTTTAAGCGTCTAATGATGCCAGTGATTCCACTGTCCTATAAGTAGAAAAAAGCACTTTGTGGTGTTGTTCTGGAATGCCTCTAATTTTCAGTGGCAATCAGATAGTCACTGTTATTTGTTCTTTGTCTATTCAAGACTTCAATTTTTTTCAATGTTGCCACCTGAGAAATTCTAATACGAGTAGTATGTTTATATTTAACAATATACTTCAAAACAGATTATTAATAGTGTAGAAAATTCTCAGCATTTTTCTAATAAAATATCTTAGGTTTAGAGTAAATGAACTCTGACATGGCCCAAACACAATGAATCTTCCTGTCAGAAAAGTATCTGTTGTATTGTATGTATGTGTTTCTATATATACAGATATTTCTCTAGATATTTATTTTAAAAATGCTTTCCAATAACTGACGTATCATCTTAAATATGTGCCTTTGATTGACTGTGGCCATTAGTTTCATTCAGTACTGTCGTGTGTGTGTGTGTGTGTGTTTTTTAAAAAATACATACACACACACACGTATATATTATCAGGAATTTGTGGGACTCTATTGTTTTGTTTGTGTATTAGATATATTTTGTTATAAATACATTGTGTACATGCAGAACTACACTGTTTGCTTCTTACCAGTCCCCATGTGGGAATTTGTTGTTTTCCTTAATCATTGTTACCTATGGCTGGCAAGTCACCTGGTCCATTTCCAAACTGCGACTGGAGATTCAATGAGTTTCCTAACCCAGCTGCCCATGCTCTTCATGTTACCTGTGTTGAACTCATGGCTTTGGCTGTTCCAGGAAAGGATGTGGGCAATGCACTTCTCAATGTAGTGTTAAAGAGGTACGTTGGACTTACAGAACTGCCCTCTACAAAAAGCAGTACAGTGGTTACAAATTGCTCACTGGTTCTGAAACTTCCTTTTCTTAAACATTGTTTTATATATTGATATCTTTGGGAGGCGAGCAGTAGTATGGTGTTGGATGCCATTCTAAGAGCCAAGAACAAAAAATGTGTGTGGCGAATACCTGTACAATACCTTAGATCCCCCGGTGCTGGTGTTGACTGAGACTCAGCTTCATGTGGGAGAAATGGAGGAAGTACCGTACACTTGTCAGCAACTTGTCCAGTTATAGGCATTAACAGGAGACAAAAGGAGTCATGTATAGCACTCCTCGTCCAGAGGGGGAGAGCCATCAGTTGCTGCAACAAAAGATCTTTGACTGCAGGGAGGAAAGCAGAAAAATTGGTAGGATGCTTGAGGTCCAAAAGTGCATCATAGTTTATATTTTTGTACGCATTTAATATCTGTTGTTATAATTTTCATTGTTGCCATGTGATATTGGAACTGCATTTTACAGAGCTCATTCTGTGTTGCCACATGACACATTTGGACTTGATTCCTAGACTCAGTGACTTGCTTTTTGGGCCAGCAGGAACTGAAAGAGTTGTAAAGGGATGAACCACCTTGCATTTAATTAGTGATTCAGATGGCCATCTCTAAGTGGTAATGATGGGTTGAAAGAAAGGATTCCTTTCCCACCTTACTCAGCCAAGGAAGGTCGCTCTGATGCAGGCTTTGGGACTATGGGGAAATGAGTCATCAAAGGAACCGATATCACTGCGAAGACTTTATTCATACAAATGCCTCTAATGAAAATACCTTAAAAGAAAACATGCTACAGGAACAAAATTGTTTTAAAAGTTTTCTATGCAGTGTCAATGTGGTACTCAACTAACCAGTCATGCATTTGTATATATAGCTTTTCTTAAGAGAAAATAGCTATAAGTTCTCTAGGAATATGTTTCAGTCGTCATAAATACAGTAAAAGTCATGAGAAATTATGTATAACTTCAGAGTTTTTTTTTTTTCTCTCCCTATTTGTAGTCAGCCTCTGGTGCCAAGGGAGAATATCACAGCTTGGATGAATGCTATTGGACTGATTATCACAGCCTTACCAGTGAGTCTGTATGTATTTTAAAATTTTCTGAACAGAGAAGAGAATGCATTCTTCCGTAAAAGCTGATGTAAGTGGTAATTTCTGTGAGGGATTAGTGCAACTAATTTCTTTCTGATGCTCCTGGAGTAGTTCCAAATGCCACTGGAAAGCTTATGAAACACCTGTGCTTTGTCCTTCATTATCTGACCAAACCCACTGTGGGACTGGGGGAAGAGGGAGCACGAAAACTGGATTTTTCACAATCTTGTTTCCTCGGTACCTTATAGGAAAATAAAGTTGCTATACTTTAACTACAAAAAATTTCTTGTGCAGTGTTTAAGCTTGAGAATGAAGTCAGAAAATTCTGTAAGATAAGAAGTCTGATGGAACATTAACTCTGCACATCCCATATAACTTTACTGAGCATAATGCAAGAGGAATACATTATAGAAAGGAAGTGTAAAATTTAACAAGGGAAACAAGACTAGAAAATATGTATAATTGAGTTTTAAATGTTTTAGTAGACATTTTCACCTTTTGAAGATGCTGAGTTTGTGTTTGATGACTCAGCTTCAACACTGGATGAATATTTTTGATTTAATTTCCTTTTTTCACCCATTTTCTGCTCCACTTTCCACTTGATCTACCAAAGTTATTTTCACACCCTCCACAGTTACATCATGCATCCCTTTGAAACCCTCTATTGTCTTCCTATTTCTCATTGTAAAAAATGTAAGCTTCTCATCTTCATCTACAAGTTCCAGCATCTCTGCTTTCTTTGCTCCCTACAGTCTCCTACCTTAACATCTCCCTTTGTATTCTTTTCCCATCCTTGTCCCTAGCCTCTGTTTGCCAGAAGCTGGGAATGGACGACAGGGGATGGATCACTTGATGATTTCCTGTTCTGTTCATTCCCTCTGAAGCACCTGGCATTGGCCACATACTGGGCAAGATGGACAATTGGTCTGCTCCAGTATGGCTGTTCTTATGTTCTTAGCTTGTGTCTTGTATTGTTCCTATGCCTGGTACAGTTCCCCGATCCCCTTCCACCAACTGCCACTCTTTTCTGCTTCAGATCACTCTTTAAATTCCATATTTTCAAACAGTCCCTCCACCCTTCTTTTCATTAACAATCCCATGCTCCCTCTCCCCTAGACAGATGGTATCTTGTCTTATTTAGATATTCAGATATTTGTCAGGAAATGGGTAGGTAAAGTATTTGTATAAATTAAGAATGTTAAATGAATATTTTTAATATTTCACAGTAATCTGCGGGAGGCGGGGGAGAAAGTGTTACCTTTTCTTCTAAAAATTAAAAGAATAAAAATCATTTCGGGTTTTTTGTTTTGCCAGGAGCCATACTGGATTGTCCTCCATGATCGAATTGTCAGTGTTATCAACAGTCCTAGCTTGACTTCAGAGACAGAGTGGGTTGGTTACCCATTCCAGCTCTTTGACTTCACAGCTTGCCATCAGTCTTACTCTGAGATGAGCTGTAGCTACACTTTAGCATTGGCACATGCCGTGTGGCACCATTCTAGCATTGGCCAACTTTCCCTCATTCCAAAGTATGTATAATGAAATTTAACTGATTTTTAAAATTTAACTGATAGTCTAAAGTACACTTTTGGCACCCCTTCCGTACTGTGTACAGGAAAACAATATGTCAAATATGTACACAAGGAGGTATGTGGCGGAGAGAGAAAGCAAATCAGAACAAGTAATTAAAAATCCTCTAAAACATGGGTGATGGTAGGGTTTTTTTGGTTTTTAAGCTGGTTCTTGTCTCTCTTATCTATATCTTTGGGCTCTTCACCAGTGTGGTAACCTCAGGGTATGATAAAGCAGGGATCGGCAACGTTTGGCCCGCGGCCCACCAGGGTAAGGTTTGTTTACCTGCTGCATCCACAGGTTCAGCCGATCTCTGCTCCCACTGGCCATGGTTCACCGCTCCAGGCCAATGGCGGCTGCGGGAAGCAGCGCGGGCTGAGGGATGTGCTGACCACTGCTGCCCACAGCCCCCATTGGAAACCAGCCCGGCCCGCCAGCGGGCTTACCCTGGTGGGCAGCGCGCCAAAGATTGCCGATCCCTCATGTAAAGCATATTATATCTCATTGAGCTTGTGTTTGGTTTTTTCTTACTCATTACAGTTTGGCTGCAGCTTATACTGGCAGTGGCAATGCACTTGCTTAATTCCATCCATTATGATCAACTCTGTGTAATTTTGTCTTCAGTCTTTGTATGTGACATTTGTTGCCAGTGGGGGAAGTGCTTTGTAAATTAATAGACATTGCAGTGATACACTAGGAGATGTCCTTAGCAAGCCAGGAAGCTGTAGCGTTTCATACCTTGCAGTTTATTAAAAATTTAGTTAAAATGTATTTCCATACTGCCTTATTAATGGGAGCGTTCAGAGCACATATGGGGGCTTTAACTCAGCTTCCATTTTAGTTTTTCAGTTCACCTTTTAATATTCTTCTCCTGGATTTATCATTGTCTACATAAGTGGGAGATGGCATGAAGTACTCATGACAATTAGGTGACCCTATTCAGAGACTTAGTTCCAGTGTCATAACCCAAGAGGCCTGCATTTGACTCTCCCTTTCATTCTCCAGGCTGATCTTGGGTGAGCCTGTGCAGCTTCTAGTCCTTGGGACTGTGTGAATCATTCATAGCTCAGTCATGATCCCTATGGCTACTTTTGCTGACAGACTGAGTATGGTTCTATGAGTGTTATTCAGCAAGTGTTCAATCATTTTTAACATGAACACTCAAGTTTGGGTTTTAGGGGAGGATGAAACACTTCGACTGTATTTCCACCGTAGCAAAATGCTGTCACTCCCAACCAGTCTGAGGTAGAGCAAGAAAACCCCAAATGCAGTCATAAATGTCTGAGCCTAATGAGTGACGATAATGTTGAATGTTGAAAAATGGTGTTGATTTTGGTGGCATGACTACTTTAACATAAGATAAATGTACAAAACAGTGATGTGTCCTCTTTGAAATATTGCAGATTCCTCACTGAAGTCTTGATACCCATAGTGAAGACAGAATTTCAGTTACTTTACGTTTACCACCTTGTTGGTCCTTTTCTACAGCGGTTTCAGCAAGAGAGGACACGGTGTATGATAGAGGTAAAATATAGCTCTTGTCCTGGCTTTTATAGTCTAATTCAGTCTGGTCTTTGAAACTCAAAAGCAGGGGAAAATCTTTGAAATTAAAGCCCCAGTCCTGCAATCATAGGTGCTGACTTTTGGTTTTGCCTTGTGGGTGCCCCATCCTGGCTCCGCCCCGTACCCCAAGGCCCTACCCTCACTCTGCCCCACTCCACCTCTTCCTGTCCTCGCTCTGCCCCCTCCGCTTAGGTCCTCTCCCCTGAGCATCTCCTGCCCACTGCTCACTCCTTTCTGCTCCCTCCCTCCCACACACACCCGTGAAGGCGAGGTGTGTGTGTTTGCGGGGGGTCAGCCTCCCCCCAAAACTGGCAATTTTCAGCATATTTATACATTTCTTTCATATTCTGTAATTGAATGTGTGTCTATCATTGGCATCTTAATGTAATCATTATTAAAATAGTAATATATCATGACATTATCATGAATTACAGTATATTAGTCATTACACTCAGCTACAAGCTGTCTTCACTAACATCCCAGTTTAAAGACATTATGTTCACTCTGGGCTTCACACCTGCTTAGGGCCTGTCTGGGAGCTGAGGCCACTGATGGCTGTGGGAAGAAGGTGGATGGGAGGGACAAGCGGTGGAGAGTCTTTCCCCTCTCCCTGCCCGTTTCTCCTCTCCCTTCCTTTCGTTCTCCCTGCCCCTTTCCCTTTCTCTTGTTTCTTCTCTAAGTCCTTGCTCTCCTTCCTGATGTTTCCCCCTTCTTGCTTCCCACCCATATCCCTTTTCCCATCTTTCTCCGCTCCCCACCTCCTGGCGGCTGTCTAGTGCCTGCTCCCACCCCCCTCCTTGGGTGGGAAGATTGCGTAGTGGTAAATGCACAGGCCTCGGGCTCAGGTGTTCTGGGTTTGATTCTCTGCTCTGTTACAGACTCCCTGATTAGCCTTGGGAAAGTCACTTCACCTCTGTGTGCCCTAGATCCCACCTGCCAAATGGGGCTAATGCTGACCCAACCTCCTAGGCTAAATTCATTCATGGCTGTGTGATGATGGGGGAAATGGAGATACCAGTGTGGGTAGATTTGGGCTGAATTTCTCCACAGCCAGAGAGTGAGAGCCAGCTCCGCAGGGGGGACGGGAGAGAGAGAGGCGCAGGCCAGCTCCGCACAGGGTGGGGTCGGGGCTTCCGCCCCACATCTTCTGCCAGGGTCCAGGGCTTCTCCTCCCCTCCCTTCCGCCTGCGACTCCTGGCGGGGTCTGGGGCTTTTCCTCTCCTCCCTGCCTGCCCCCCAGCACAGCTCTTGCCGGGGTCCAGACCTTCTCCCCCCGGAGTGCGGCTCCTGATGGGGTCCAGAGCTTCTCCTCTCCCTAATCTACCACTGCACCCAGCCCTAGCCTAGCTGGGCTCCCTTGGGTCACTTGATGCCTGCTGTGGCCAGAGTCGAGCCTGTCTGGCAGGGAGCAGCCATACATGTGGCCATCAGCCCAAGAGGTGTGGGCCGGCCCTAGGTGAGCAGGGGCTGGCTGTGTTGCTGCTGATAGCCCAGCACTCCCGCCCACGCCTAACCCTTAGGCTTTTTTTCTTTTGTGAGACTCACTCAGCCACTGCCAGAGCAGGGAGGTGGGAAACAGCTGATCTGAGCCTGCCCGCCAAACAGCTGATCGCAGCTGCGCGCAGGCTGCCCATAGGAAACAGCTCATCTGCTGAGGCGCCCGCAAAACCGTTGATCCCTGGCTGCCAACAGCTGGTCATCCAAGTGGTGCTGAGCACCCCCTATTTTTTTCCATGGGTGCTCCAGCCCCGGAGCACCGACGGAGTCGGCGCCTATGCCTGCAGTGAGCTCTGCGTGAACAGAACCCTGTGCTTCGATGGCGCTCGCTACTTGAAGGGAGCTAACCCACCAGTTTATTGAAAATGTATTACTTTTTAGTACAGAATGAACTTAGCATTTAAAGAAATTAAACATCAGGGTCAAATATATACACACATTTTATCACTCTTGCTGTGTATGCATAATAAATTATAGACAGGACTGGTTGCGCTAGTTAAGCCTTTAGTTAAGGCTCTCCATTATAAGTAAGGCCCTGCCAAATTCATGGTCCATTTTGATCAATTTCACGGTCATAGGATTTTAAAAATTGTAAATTTCATGATTTCAGCTATTTCAATCTGAAATTTCACAATGTTGTAATTGTAGGGGTCCTGACCCAAAAAGGAGTTGTTGCGGGGGTCGCAGAGTTATTGTAGCGGGGACTGTGGTTCTGCTACCCTTACTTCTGCGCTGGTGCTGGTGGGGCGCTGCCTTCAGAGCTGGGCACCTGGAGAGCGGTGGCTGCTGGCTGGGAGCCCAGCTCTGAAGGCAGATCCACCGCCAGTAGCAGCACAGAAGGAAGGATGGCATGTTATGGTGTTGCCACCCTTACCTCTAGGCTGCTGCCTGCAGAGCTGGGTCCTCAGTCAGCAGCCACCACTCTCCAGGAGCCCAGCTCTGAAGGCAGAAGCGCAGAAGTAAGGGTGGCATGGTATGGTATTGCCACCCTTACTTCTGCGCTGCATCGGTGGGGCGCTGCCTTCAGAGCTGGGTGTCTGGCAAACAGCCACCACTCTGCAGCCGCCCAGCTCTGAAGGCAGCACAGAAGTAAGGGTGGCAATACCATGACCCCCCTAAAATAACCTTGTGACCCCCCTTAACTCCCTTTTGGGTTAGGACCCCCAATTGGAGAAACGCTGATCTCCCCTGTGAAATCTGTATAGTAGAGGTTAAAAGCACACAAAAGACCAGATTTCCCAGAGGGAGACCAGATTTCACGGTCCATGATGCGTTTTTTGTGGCCATGAATTTTGTAGGGACCTAATTATAAGACCCTTTTTCAAGTGCGTACAACTTTGCCAAACTTCAGCCATTCAAATTAAAATTTTTGATGCTGGGTATCTGCCTCAGGTTGAATATTTTTGTAAAGTTTTCATTAAAATGCTTCCACTGTTTCTGAGCATGTACCCATGATTTTTTAAAAAAATGTATAAATCTTGCAATTGTTTCATTACTTACATGTTTTGGAGTAAATGCTTGAAATTTGGCAGGGGAGTCACCTAAGTGTCATGGATGCATCTTGCCATCCATGTGAAATTTCCCCAAATTTGGCCAAGTTATAAGCCCCTGTAAAGTTCCAGCTTTGACATGCTAAGTAGAGACATACTAGCGTGTAGCAGCTAAATTCTCTGAAGACTGTCAGTGCTCCCCTTGGTGGTACCCCATCAGCATGGAGGATGAGGAAGATCTATCCTGACTGGATTGCAGGAGGGGTAGGGCAGAGAGAGAGGGAATTGCAGGACCCAGAGGATGGGAGGACAGCAGAAGGGGTAGGAGCCAGGGGTTGGTGACAGGAGGTGGTGGGGTGAATAGCAGCAATGGGGAAGGAGAAGAAAAGAGAGAGGGGGGAGTATACAGACACAAACCGGGGAATGTATAGGAACAGAGGTGGGCCAAACAGCCTGGGGGCACAGGGGAGAGAGGTCTTTAACTACTAGAGAATACTCCTCTCCAGAATTTGGAATTAACTCAGGAATCCTGAGTCTTTACTTTCCTCTGTTGTCAGGAAATAGTATGTATCTTATCTCCCTCTACTGCAGCGGTGGACAAACTTTTTGGCCCGAGGGCCACACCGGCGTTGCGAAACTGTATGGAGGGCCGGGTAGGGATGGGTGTGCCTCCCCAAACAGCCTGGCCCCTGCCCTCTATCCGTCCCCTCCCCCTCAGAACCTCCGACCCATCCAACCCCCCCTTCTCCTTGTCCCCTGACCGCCTCCTCCTGGGACACCCACCCGGGACCCCACCCCGCATCCAACCCCCCCCTCCCCGCTCCCTGTCCCCTGACTGCCCCGCCCCCTGACAGTCCTCCCGGGACTCCCATGCCTATCCAATTCACCCTGCTCCCTGTCCCCTGACTGCCCACGGTACCCTCTGCCCCTTATCAAACCCTCACTCTCCCCGCCCCCTTACCATGCTGCTCAGAGCAGCAGGAGCTCATGCAGGAGCTCCCAGCCCCGCCGCCCGCGCTGCCCGACAGGAGCGGCACACCATAGCGCTGGCGGTACAGCGAGCTGAGGCTGTGGGGGAGGGGAGACAGCAGGGGAGGGGCCGGGGACTAGCCTCCCGGGCCGGGAGCGCAGGGGCCAGGCAGGACGGTTCCGCGGGACGTAGTTTGCCCACCTCTGCTCCAGTGGCTGGTCTACATAGAGGCTAGCAACTGACTATGGCTACCAGTTACTCTGTTATCTCAACTGGTAGAGGTCTGTGCTGTGGATCTTAATATCAAAACCCTGTTGATGATCTAAGTTGCGGGTCAGTATGACTCCACAGAGGGCAACTTCTGGGGTTTTTTTGTTTTGTTTTTCAGTTGTCTTTTTTAAAAGACGGAGGGGTTTTTTTAATGTAATTTCTTATGTTAAAAGAACATTAGGGCTACATACCCGCAAGGGGGGCAAATTTCCTATCTTGACGTGACATTTAGGAGTTCTTGACTATGCAACTTTAATATTCTTTTAATGTTTTTGGATGTAATGTGTGGATGTAATATGATGGAATAGGTGTATATATAACGTAGCTAAGTAATCATGTAACCTTGTTATTGTATATTTATAACCTTGCTCCTTATTTCTCCCGTTTCTTTGTCACTGTCACCTATTACCTTATGCTGACTCTTGGGTTTAATTTTATTTCTTTAGACTTACAAAATCACAAAAAATGCATATTCTGTGCTTCAGGCATCCCTTAACACTTCTTTAAATAATAACACATATCACAACAGAAAGACAACACTGCAACAAATTCCATCATACGCTTCCATCATACACTAATTTGCTAAACCCTACGGCAAAAAGATTGAAGAATAAAAAAGAGGAAAAATAAACTATTCAGGGCAGGAGGGAGCATCTTTTTATACATTTCTATAAAGTGCCTAGCACGCTTCTGAGTGCTGTATACTGTAAACAGACACTAAATATTGCCTCCAGTGGCTTCTTTCTTCCCTCAGGAAGAAAATAGATTTTTTTTATATCTGTATTCCACATGCAGAGCAAGAGTATAATGCTCTTCTAGAAAAGTAAAGGGAAAAAGCTTTAAATTTCTTAGTCACTTTAGTCCACTGACCACCTCGTTACTTCTCCATAAAATTCACTCTCCTCCAGCAAATCACATGAGCACACGCTTAAAGTCTGTTTCAGTCAATGAAACTTAAGTTTGTGCTTAGTACTTTGCTGAAGAGGAATAGTTTACTGACTCTGGACATAGTAAAAATCTGATTAAAAGCATTGGGTATCAAACTACATAAATAAAACTACCATAATTCAGATTTTTAGGACGGTTATTAAATTATTGTAATTTCCAAAGTGAGGCACCGTGGGGCTAGTTAGGCTACATGTATGCTACGAACTAGGAGGTGATTCCCTTGCTCATGTACACATACTCATGCTAGCTCTCATCGAACTAGTACGAGCACAAATAGCAGTGCAGCTGGGGTACCGCAGGTAGGGCAGCGTAGGCACAGCTGAGCCGGGCCTCATACAAACCCACCTGAAACTGGTTGGTATGTATTGGGCACAACCGCGCCTCTGCTGCCACTGCCTGTACTGCCATGGCCACGCTGCTGGGGGTACTCGTGCTAGCTCAATGAGCGCCTGCGTGAGCATATGTACGTGAGCAGGGGAATCACACTGCTGGGTCATAGTGTAGACATAACCTTAGAGTTGTCGGTCTTCTTTCACAAGAAGCCAGATGTTTACCGGGAAGTTCAGATAAGTAGAAGATGCACATACTAAATGTGTTTCTCCTTCACAAAAGAATAAACTTAAAAATATAGCATGTAAATCCAGACAGCAATGTTTTAAACTTTTTATTTTCATTTCATGAAAACAGATTGGGGTGGCATTTTATGAAATGCTTCTGGATGTGGACCAATGCAGTACACATCTGAACTACATGGATCCCATATGTGATTTCTTGTATCATATGAAGTACATGTTTACTGGGGACAGCGTGAAAGATCAAGTAAGTTAACAATATACCTTGAAGCTAAAAGCAAGGTTACATTTAATATAACAATTTGTACCAGGATCTTTTTGTGTATGATCTTAAATGTAAAAGGATCACAAATCCCTTCACAGTTGATCAGTCTGTCCGTTCCCAATCAATTACTGGTACAGTTTTTCATCGTTAAAAGGTGTAGGTCAGATTTTGAGACAAATTTCAGACCACAGAGAAATTGTGACTAGAGTTTGATTTTCTTTATGAGATGGCAATAGGAGTGCTGCTATATAAACGTCATAAGCATTTATGTTTAGATTTTTGTGCTGTTTCAATCCACACCTTCTGAGTTTTACTTTGAGCTTTGGGTTCAAATTAAATAACCAAATTCCATCTGGTTTTGTTGCAAAAGCATAAATCATCCCATGTTCACCAAAAGGATTTTGAACTTTAATTAATCTTTTACTGAAACCTGATGCAGGTTTCTATTTTGTAACAAAGTGTAAAGTCCAGATAAGTGTTATGTTTCCTGAATGCATTTTGCACGGCTTTGGTTGAGTCCTAGACCGAGGAGGTTTTGGGATGAGAACTGATGAGATTCAGGGATTCATTTAGGTAGCACTTACGATAAATCTGTCTTGCCGTATTGTTCTAGGGTTCATTCCTCTCTTGCATTAAAAATGTGTCAAATTACTTTGTGTTTTGATAATGCTTTGTCCACGTTTGTGGGTACGTCTAAATGACAGCTGGGAACATACTTCCCAGTGTGGGAAGACGGATGCGCTACCAGTATAGCCAAGGTAGCACAAGTTGCTGCTCAAGTGAGTTGCCTGAGCACAAACCTGACCAGCTCCCCTGGGAATGTACTTTAGTGGCTAGCCCGAGCCGCTGCCCTTGCTGTCCCCCAGCTATATTGCTGTGTTTAGCGCACTAGCTTGAGAAGAGCTAGTGCATGTCTGTTTGCCTGCACTGGGAAGCATGCTCCCAGCTGCAGTGTCGATGTATCCTGAAGGGTCTTTTTTTGTTTCGTGTTTTATAGGTAGAGAAAATTATTTGCAATTTAAGACCGTCTTTGAAACTCCGTCTACGTTTCATAACACATATCAGCAAAATGGAACCAGCTGCTATTCCTCAGCAATCTATCAACAGCGGGTCTCCAGCACCACAGCCTAGCCAAGTGCCTGTTAATGTTGCTTAGCCAGTAACACAACAGAACAGGACATCATACTGGTGTCTATGTGAAGACTCTTTTCTATTGATCCAGATGAAACACTCTTTGGTCTGAACTTGGTGACATTGTGTAACAAGGGAAGAGAATTATCTCCAGCCTGCTGCTTCATTTTGATTTGTGTGGTGAATCAGTTTGTGCATCATCTGCACTCCATTCTTCCTGTCTATTTGTATCAGAGACTAGATAAGGTATGCATTGAACTGATCAAAGGTATGCTGCAAACAGTGGCATTTATGGATGTAGGATAAGATGACTATTTTGTAAAGCAGCTCCATATCCCTCTTCAAGCCATCTTAGTTCTCCTTATTTCTGTCTGTCTATATTAGCTTTTTTCAGAGGTGTCTAGCATGGTGGTATGTAAACACCTAGTTTTCTTTTAAATGAAAATGTTGAACCTAAACGTGAGCCAGATTCTCTCTTCAAACCCTGGGGTCGAATATTAATCCATGGACTAAACATAAAGATGGACACTTCAATTGTAATTCACCAGCACTGTCTACTTAATCACTGGGGGACAGATATTGATATCCTCCCTCATCTTGAGCACTGCCTTTTTGAAGTCGGTGGGTCTACCCATGTAATAAGGTTACCATCCGACATGAGTAGAGGCGGCACAGTCAGATCTTGCGTGCACAAATCCCTTTTACTTGACCTCCTGCTCATGAAGAGGTGGGGCAGTGGGGGTAGATTAATGTTCTTGATTTTTGATCATATGAACAAGTTTAGTCCCACAGGGAGGGTGCTTAACTACATGCTTAAGTTCCAGTGGCATAAGTCAACGGGACTTGCGTATCAGATTAAAGTTAAGGATGTGTTTAAGTGCTTTCTTCAATTGGGGAGTTAGGGCTTGTCTGCACCTACAGCGCTGCAGGAGAGCATCTTCTGTTGGCGTAGAATCCACCTCCATGAGAGGTGGTAGTTATGTCGACAGGAGAAGCCTCCCCCACCCCCCCACCCCCCGTTGACAGTGCTGCATACGCTGCGGGTTAGGTTGGTATACGACTACTTTGCTCAGGGGGGTGGATTTTTCACACCGTTGAGCAATGTAGTTACACCAATGTAAATTTGTAATGTAGACCTGGCCTCAGTCTCTTTAAAGACTGTGGATGACTCTTGTAAAGTAGGGAATTCACTGATGTCTTCATTAAAGTAAATAGATGAGCAGTGGCTTTGATCTAGCGTGAACTAACAGGCTGCTAGATTATTAGCCAAAGACAATCGGAAATGGAACCGTGTTTAAAATCTGTGTATTCAATTAAGATTTGCTGGTTGATTTTTATTTTTTTTCTCCCCTAGTTGGGAAATGGTGTAATTTTTATTAGTCAGTCATGGTTGGATTTTTATCACATCTAAGCTTTATTTTAGGTTTGTATAATCCACTACTTTAATTCTTCAAATTTTATTTGTGTATGTGTACTGTCAGTTGTTTACTAGGTATGACTCAATAACAAAAGTGAAAATAGTCTCAATTAAGATTTGTAAAATATTGATCGTATTTGACATTTTTAAAGACTTTTTTTTAATTAAAAAGCCCCTTGAAGTTTATGGTAATACCATTTGCCATTTTATGTCTTATTGTTTATTTGCAATGCTCTTCAGTTTAAAAATAGGGGTTGATTAGAACATCAAAGTCTCTGTGTCCTCAATCTTCAGTTCTACAACAATACCATCTCAGATGATGATCTCAACAGAACTCACACGTTTAGTAAGGTTAGGCCTCATCAGCACCTCCTGCTAAAAGCCCTGGTGCTATAAAAAATAGCGTTGATTCAGTAGAAAGAATTCTTCATATCAGTCTGCATAGTCTACACCTAGTATAGTGTTAGAAGGCACTGTGTTGTCAAGATGCTATCTTTTAAATCATACATACCCCATGGGATTCTAACAAGTGGTCCAGTGTGAATAATTACGAACTGGCTTACCTATATTCATCTTACAGTTTGCATAAGGTATGCAACTTCACAGCAGTTTAGGACAGGTAGAGTAGGACTTCTGCATGCCGTTTAAAAAGCCATCTTGCTCCATTCCAAAGTTAAGTGATTCTTGTGTCTCCCAGACTGGATTTGATAACACACTGCACCTAGGTGCCCTCCAGAAATCCAGTACATATCTTGGAAGTTTAGTCTGCTTCTCCAGAAGCCTCTCCAAAGGTTATTTTGGGGCAGAGCCAAAGGGTCAGTTGATAGGGTTGGGACACAGAAGGGCTGAGATCTGTTCCCAGGTCTGCTATATCACTTTGGTCAAATCACTCACCTCTCTGTATTTCAATTCACTTCTCTATAAAACTGAGGTAATACTTGCTCACCTTTCTAAACACGTTTAAAATGTATGAATGAAAAATGCTGTATAAGTATCAAGCTTGATTATTGGTGTGTGCGTGCCCTCTGATCAAACAATAGCAACTACTCTGTGCATGCACACGACAGATTAGTCCTATACTATGTAGAAATAATTCTTGGGATTGGCCTGGGGCTAGAATGTACATCTGCAGTTCTTTGTAGCATCTGTTTACGGTCATTGGTCTTGCGTGGAGAGTAACAGAGAATTTGGCCTCCTGCCTTTAGGAGCAAATGTTTAGAGCTATTGGTAACCCGAAAACCTGTGAGGTTTTTCTCACCTTTTAAAATTGGAGCCTGAAATCTTTCGTTTCTTCACTAAGCAAGCTGCAACAATGTAAATTAGGCCTCTCCATCCATCTAGGGTCTACCTGTGTATATAAATGGGTTCAGTAGCTCAGTGTCTAAGCTCCTTCAGTTCCTGGCCTATGCAGAGATGACAAAATGTGAAATTGGGCTGAGGCCATCAAAAGATAATGTTTGGCCACTACCAGCCTGGGTCTGAACCTGTGACCTAAAGCTGAAAGGCTCTCTGTCCCATTAACAGTCTCCTGAGTCATTCTGTCTTTAGCTAGGTGGTAGAATTACTATCCAATGGGTTTAAGTATTTTTTAAATACATAAACGTGTTGGGTTATAGTCTCCTTTTGATGTGTGTGCAAAGCTCATGAGCAGGCTTCCGAGGTTGTCGCTCTAGACCAGTGGTTCTCAGCTGATTACACATTGTGGGCCACAGGGGCCAGTTGGCAGGGCAGCGGCAGCCCTGACCCTGTCCCTCGCTGCGCGGGCCACCCAACTGCCCGCCCTGGACCCCACGGGGCTGACTGGCTACCCTGGACCTCAGCACATGGCCCCGGGCCCTGCAGAGCCAGCCAGCTGCCCACCCCAGACACCTTTTGAACCACGCCAAGGGAACAGCTCTACATGTTCATTCTCCACACATTTCACTTCTTCACCGTTGTGCCCGCCACGATACCAAGTGGCAGGACCTTCTACCACCTGTAGAGGGTGAGGAACCCCAGTGGATCAGTCTATATTGCACCCTATTCCCATGGCCTGCCCGGGATGTTGGTTGGTGGCTCTTCAATAGAGCCGTGAGCACGGGCGTGTACCTGGCGCGGTTCACCCCCATCCCCGACGCCTGCCCCTTTTGCTGTGTGAGGGTGACCCTGGCGCATGTCTATCTAGAACGTGCTAGGTTGCAGCCCCTATTCCAGCTCCTCCAGGACCTCCTGGAGAGGTTCTGGCTGCACTTCTCCCCACACCTTTTCATATACACACCTTGTCCATGGCCTCACGAAGTCGCGAAACCTCCTAGTCAACCTCCTCCTGGCCCGTGTAGAGTTGTTCCCTTGGCACAGTTTGAAAGTGAACTGGCAAGCTCCAAAGTGGCCATATATACAATACCAGGAGGAGGATGCTGGACAGAGAGGTGTACTGTGACTGTGGCGCCTATTTCCATTCCTCCCTTGTCTCACGTATCTGGGTGGCGTCTGCTGGCTCCCTAGACAGCTTTGAGGACTCGTGGGGCTATCTACGGTTCTCTGCTCGGTGTCTCCATCTGGATCCCTAGTTTTGAACCTATGACCCCAACTCCCTGCCCTGTTCTTCCTTAGTTGTCCCTCGTCTTCAGTTGGATCCCGGGTCCGATGGCTCCTCCTGCAAGGCTGGGGGAGGGGCCTTTAGATGTGGCCTGGCTTCTGCCCGCCTGCCTCCTGGGATTTCAATAAGGCCCTGGAGCTCGCAGGACCAGCTGGCTCCCCGGACCCTGCCAGTCCAGCCAGCAGCCCCGGACCCCACGGGACCGGTCGGCTGCCCCGGACCTGGACCCCAGAGCTCGTGGGGCTGGGTAACTGCTCTCGACCCAGACCCTGCTGGAGCCCCAGACCCCACGGGGCCTGCTAGCAGCCCCAACCCTGGATTCCCACCATGCAGGGCAGGCCGGAAGCCCCGATCCTGTCCCCGCCACCCTAGGCATGCAGGTGGGCCTTTAACACACATCTAAGCTGGGCTGCAGCTGTGTGTTAATTCCGTGGGCTGCGGGTTGAGAATTGCTGCCCTAGACAGTTGTAATAAGGTACCTGACCAACAGAAACAGATACCAGCATTGTTTGATGTGAAAGTCCTTTAATCTCTTATCTTAACCATCAGTGGTCTAAAAAGAAATGATTGTTTGCCTAATATTGCCTACGTTGGACTGAATGTTTTTTGTTAGAAGTTGTGCTTTTTTGCTCATGCTTTAAATTACTATCACAGCAAGCCTAGTTTGGGTACAATTTCAGTCCTGCATGTGGGTAGCTGATTGTAGATTTTAAAACGGAAGGTGAGACCCTCAGCTGCCAAGACAGTGGCAGCATGGGTTAATGTTTGTGGCAAACACAGCAGGTGTGAATAATCAGATTTGTGGGAGGCGATAGAAGGGCCTGATGCGTAAGCATTGAGAGATTGTTCTCTGTGTAGGAGGCAGCATGGAGAATGCAGAGGCATGCACGTGGTTGACTATTTTTAACTATCTGGTATTTTCAGGGTGACCATATGTCCTGGTTTGGCCAGGACAGTCCCTTTTTTAAGCCCTGTCCCAGCTGTCCTGACTTTTTTGGCAAAAGTGGGCAAGTGTCCTGTTTGCTCTTGCCAACTTGATCAATTCGCAAGAGCAAATGGGACAAATGCCCACTTTTGTCAAAAAAGTGCGGTGCGGAGGAATGTGCAGGGGAGTGGGCGAGCGGCGACGCCAGCCCCGTGTGGAGGTGGGGAAGCAGGGGTCAGGTGAGCAGTGGTGGCAGGGGGGCCCGGGCTACCCCAGGCAGTATTCTGTTTTCCCTTAGGGAAATATGGTCACCCTAGGTATTTTTGTATATAATGTATTTGATCAAAGAAAACTCATCTAGTAAGACTTGAACAACTGTCTGTAATGCCAAAGTCATCTGACTTAACTGAGATCAGTCTCTGAAAGAAGTTCAATTTAGTTATTAGCCACCAGAGGGAGCTTACATGGTGCATTCCCGTTCCATGGTTTCATAGAGCCATAGATTCTGAGGCCAGAAGAGACCATTGTGATCATCTATTCTGACCTCTTGTAGAACACAGGCAATAGAAGTTCCCCAAAATAATGCCTAGAGCACATCTGTATATTAGTCTGTCTTCAAAATTTCAATATAATGTTAATTAATATTTCATTTATAATGAAACCTACATACCCATTATAAAACTATTTCCCAAATCCAGTTACTTGGTATTTTAAAATGTCAATTTCTTTTTAATTTGTAAGATAACATGTTGGATGTGTTGACTCAAGTTTTAGTAATGCAGAAGGTGAGCTAAAGTAATGTTACTTACTACATAGGGGGTTGTTTTTGAAGGAGTATCTAGTACTAACAGTTTGAAATCTCTTCCAGAAAACTTAGTTTAGTGCACAAGAAAAATGTCCACTTTCTTTTTAATGAACCAAGAACTTTATAGAGAGCAACGAAAACAAGGTAAGTAAATAGAGGTAATAATGTGATTTACTGCATAATGGTGGTAATAAATTATTTGACTTGACTTTTAGAATTTGTCATAAAGTAGAAAACAGCATGAGCAAATCTGACACTTTTTACTTCACCAGCCTCCATTAGCATGAGTGACAATTACTGTCTCATTAGTGTCTGAGCTTCAACGAAAAGCTTATTTTTGTGCTTGAGGTTACCAAAGTCATTCAGTAAGCAACAGTCATTAACAAAATATTATACTTTAGGACTGAAAAACTTCTTGGAACATAACTGTATATGTTCAGATGGATTTTTGTGGCTGGGGTATACGGTAACTGGAACTATGAGAACCTTCACGTGCTTTACCAAAACAGGACAAGATAATTGAAACAGCTGTGTTGACCGTTGTGTTAACTTCTTCTTGTGTCTTCCCACGAGCTGGATTGATCTCCATTATATCTACTACCGATAGCAACCCTGCAATAACAAATGACAATTCTACTGAGAAAAATTTCAATTGATACATAATTTTCTTTTCAGGTCAAGAAATTCAAAACTCACTACCACAGAGTTCCAAAGCAGGATGTATTTTTCCCCTTTGGGGTTTTGTCTTTGTTCTTTATCAACATTAACAAAGGCTAGTATAAGAAGACAACCAGTAGTGTGCCTTTTCCTAGTGTAGGATGCAGATATTTAGAGTCAGATATTCTACTGTGCTCATCTTTGCTGGCACCACTACAAGGAGCTGATATCAGAGAGCTAATTATGACTCTAATCCTCAGCCTCAAGCATCACTGGGGGGCTACTCTAATTTGAACCAGGTAGCTTTGTCCCCAAGGGTTCATACACTACCTGAGGCATAGCCAAAGTGCAGAATGCTCTGGATACTCCCCCCTCCCTGCCCAGGATCCATTCAGTCCCACCCCCAATATGTCATCTGAGCCTATGGGTGTAAAGAAGAAGTCGTAGGAGCCAGCTGCATCAGCTCTATGCCTGTTGGGGCTCCCATACTACAAAGTTGCATGTAATTTCTAACCTTCTTTGTGTCCGTTCTTTTACATTTTATCGAACGCCTGCGTTCCAATGAATTGACAAAGCACTTCACAAACTAAATGCTACTAAAACACAGGTAGCTGTGGTGGTAGCTACGCAGAGACCAGAGTGCTACCCAGTAGGTACAGCATGGGAAATTTAGCCTCTGGACATCAGTAAATCCCTATTCATGCAAAATGTGCTATGAGAGCAGACAGGACCTCAGTTAAAGGTCTTTCCCAAAAGCCCTGCACAGAGAGTAAGCTATATGGTAGTTTATCTCTCTGAAGGAAGAATGAGGAGATGTTGAGGAGATTTGAACCTTTGGTTCCAGAACATCTAGGTCTGCAAAACCTGCTATTTAAGTCGCTACTCTGTCCCCTCCAGTTTTAATTTTCATGAGCTCCACTCTTCAGCAATACTTTCATTTTCTTTTCCTACACTAAGAGGGAGTGATACTTTCTCTGCTTTGATTAAATTTTCAATCCTAATGCTGTTTTAATCTGTAGGCAAAGAGGTGAGGTGATATTACCAGATGTGAGTACACTGGTTTGAGATCATGTGGATTCACTATTTAGAATGCCATGGGCAAAGTATTCCTGAAAGTTTAGATTTGAATGGGCCCTTAGAATATGTGTTAACTACTTATGCTAAACTGTTTCATGGTGTCTGTGTATAAAATGTCTTGTGCGATTTCCACAGCATGCATCCGATGAAGTGAGCTATAGCTCACGAAAGCTCATGCTCAAATAAATTGGTTAGTCTCTAAGGTGCCACAAGTCCTCCTTTTCTTTATGCTAAACTGTTTGATCTTGTATTTAGCTGTAGTACTTTTCCCAGACCTGAAAAAGAGCTCTGTGTCGCTTGACAGCTTGTCTCTCTCACCAACTGAAGTTGGTCCAATAAACAATATTACTCACCCACCTTGTTCCGGTAATATCCTGGGACTGACACGGCTACAACAACATTGTGCCTTCCCTGTTGTCTTTTTGCCTTCATTTTGGACTGGAATTCCAAGAGGTGGTGATAGTGTACATTGCAAAGCGGTCAAGGGCTGTAAACACTGAATGACTTTCCTCTGGCAATACAATGGGTATGCTAAAGAAGGTGGCAAGCTGCAAGAAACCAGTTTTTCCAGTCTGGCCTTTGGTGAGTTGTAACCAAAAAATGGATCACCTAAGCGAGGGCCTTGATCACCTGACGGGGAGACCAGGAGGGTCACATGTCAGAGGGGGCTTGAAGTTATAAATGGACATGACCTGTTCTTAGTAGCTGCCTCTCAGTGACCAGGACAAGAATACAAGACTGAGCAGGAGAGAGGAAGGACTTGGGACACTAAAAGGACTGACCAAAACCCAAAGGGGCTCCGCCTGGTGAGGACAAAGGAGGGTGAGATATGTTTGTGAAGGCTTTGTTACTTTTGCACGCATCTTAAGTTCAGCAAGCACTCTTATGCTTGCTGAGTGAAGTGTCGGCGGAAGGGTATGTTAAGTTATTGGTGAGATTTGGGGGTGGTAGTTCAGCATTGGTCTTAAGCCTACTGCATTTGGATGATGGGGTCCCACTTACAAAAAGGGGTACCAGCCAGGGAGTCTGAAAACTGGAAGAGATCCTGAGAATCCTGTTTCTCAGACTCAGTGGGCTTAATAGCATGCACAATCCAGTACTTGAATTTCAAACATAGGAGTCTAGTGAGTATTCAGCAGTGGGCGCTCTGCCAGATCTGTGTCACTACCCATTCCATAGATTCCAAGTAAAGCATGGCAAGTAGGATTCTTTTTCTTTTCCTTTTCTTTCTCCTACTCAAGAGCCACAAGCTATTGTAGTTTTAATGACAGATATGGCTGAGGGTTTGTCTACACTTACCAGAGGATTGACGCTGCAGTGATCGATGCAGTGGCAGTCGATTTATCAGGTCTAGTGAAGACCCGCTAAATCGGACCCGCTAAATTGACTGCCGATCGCTCTGCCATCGACTTCTGTACTCCATCGGATCGAGAAGAGTAAGGGTAGTTGATGGGAGAGTGTCTCCTGTCGACGTTGGGTAGTGTGGATCCATTCACATAACTCACATTGCGTAGCTTAGATCAACTTTTCCCTTTAGTGTAGACAATGCCTTAGGCAATGCTCACCTAGTTTTAGCTATAGACTAAGAATTAAATCGGGCTTTACTCTGGACATCCACAGCTAAACTGTGAGCTCATCAGCCTTCATCCTACATTATTACTATGAAGGAGAGTATTCTTGCAGTACTGAATATCACATTCTCTTATTTGATTTGTGAATTCCTCTTATATTAAAGCAGTGAAAAAATCCAATATGTACCTCAAAGTTAGAAAATCCCTCAGCATAACACTTCAAATGCTGAAGGTAGACATTATAAATGTTAAATCTAAAACTATATTAAGAATTTTCAGGTGTTTATTTTACCTGTTCTATAAAGTTCTTCTGCTATATAGATACCCTCCCTCAAAGTCACTCCTCCAGGAACTGGGGTCCCTGTAGCTGATGCCAGAGAGGGATCCAAGCCATCAACATCAAAACTTAAGTGAATTGGTCTCTTCTTACTTTATTGGTGGAAAGCAAGAGAATAAAATTAAACACATATGTTCAGAAAAGCTGTAAAGTGGTCCTGTGAAAATGTTCTTCACAAACAATGAAAAAACTTAAGCCCCCTGATTCAGACTTCTTGTGTCCTACTTAGAAAACATTTGTGCCGCATAACAAAGTTATGGAATGACATTCTGCCTTGGACGGCATCACAGTGAAGCAAGGAACAGATTAATAAATTGGCTCCATGTTTGTCATGGAAGTCACGGATTTCGTGACCTCTGTGACTTCTGCAGCAGCCAGTGCTGGAGCAGTCTCGAGCCCCAACCAGACACCCAGCAGCAGGAGTTTGGGTGTGGGGAGTCTCAGGGTTGGGGGTTGAGGTGCGTGGAGGTGCTTACCTCGGGGGACGCTCCCCAGAAGGGCAACAGCAACTCCCATCCTTCAGCTCCTAGCTCCACGTGCTGTCTCCACCCGCAGGCACCACCCCCACAGCTCCCATTGGCCACGGTTCCTAGCCAATGGGAGCTGCAGAACTAGGGCTTGGGGCAGAGCGGAGGCAGCACATGGAGCTAGGAGCTGGGGGGTCACCACTTCCCAGAAGCTGGGTAGGGAGCCTGCCCCAGCCCCACCAAACCCCCTCCCTCCACACCCAGCCTCCATGGTGCCCCCTGGACTGCAACTTCCTTCCCCCCGAGCACCCAAGGCACCCCCTGGGCTGCAACTCCCTGCCCCACCAGCACCCGTGGTGCCCTCCTGGGCCACCCTCCCCCCCGCAAGTTTTAGTAGGGGTATATAGTAAATGTCATGGACAGGTCATGGGCTGTGAATTTTTGTTTACTGCCCATGACCTGTCCATGACTTTTACTAAAAGTATCCATGACTAAAACCTAGCCTTATTTATAAAGCATCTAGTATGTACATTAGGGCTGTAAAACTAGAGATGGGGGAGACTAATAGGGTCTTCTAATCTATCCTGCTAACAGTAAAGGAATATTCCCTAGAATATATTCACTAGAGTAAAATGAACAAACTTGAGCTAAATTGATGATGCTGTCACCATTTCCCGATGTGAGACTGTTCTAGTCTTACAATCTCCCTGGGACAAAGCTTTCCCTGAATTCCGCCTAAAGTTGTGCTGTTTTTTTTAAATTTCATCCTATCACTCCTTCCTGTTACTACTACCCTCTTTTACTACCCCCCATAAGACTGTAGGCCCCCAGGATGGAGAGTTCCAACGGTAGCAGCAGGTGGGGGAAGCCCTAGCAGCCTAGCTCTGTTTGATCTGTGGGTGGGAGGAAGAACCTAGAGCCAGTATGGAGGCACTTATTATTACTTGTGTTCCCGTAGCACCTAGGAGCCCCAGTCATGAACCAGAATCCCATAGTGGTAGGCACTGTACAAACACAGAACAAAAAGAGTCCCTGCCATAAAGTACATGGCATGAAGTCACTAGAGGCCTCTGAAGTTACCCAGAGGCCTAGAACAGTGCCTAATGACTTCCTTTGTAGTCATCCAGTGCCAAAGAGAGACTTGGACACAGTTGTGAGCAGCCAGTGGGGCTGATTTGAGTATTCACGTCAAACTTTAAATTATACCAATTTAAATACCATTAAAATAAACCCTCTGTGTTTTAAATGTACGTCATACAGGGGAGTTTTGAAGTGATCTTTGACAATATGATCAACAATACTTAGTGGGTCTTCTGTAACTGTCAAGGCAGAAATTTTGTTTCTCTGATCTTTGTGTTCAGATTGTCAGTACATAAATTGGGCTTGATTTATATGCATGAGTATTTGGCAAAATGTGCCGGGTTCTCTTAGATCTGTTGAACTTTAACACAACCACATAGTCCTATTACATATAGAGGAGCTCTTCTCCCATTGTCCTAGAACAATTTTGCTGTACTGTCCTGGCAGGTATCTATTCAGCATCTCTGGTGCGCTCCAGTGACTGACTGGGATCTCAAAATTCTGAGGTGATTTACCTGATCATTTTTGTGCGTGGGTTGCAGTGTAATTTTTATTCTGTTTAAAAAAAAATGAAATAGTTTCTTTACTTACTTGGCCAGCAAATAACTAAGTGTTTCTTCCATCACCTTCCCAATCCCAAGTTGATCTATTTCAGTCATCGAATAGTATTTAATACCCAGAGATTTCAGAATACCGCTGAAAGAGACATGGCAGACACATTAACAGCTTATGAATGCAACTAAAAGTACATTGTTTTTTCAGCATTTTGTAAATATACTGACATCTGAAATGTTTATCTTCCATCAGAGAACTAAGTACAAATATTAAGTAAATTTTACATTTTAATTCTGCTTACAAATTATCAACCAGATGAATGAATTATAAAGGCAAGAGTGGGGGGTAAAGTATTCTGCTTATATTCAAGTGCTTAATTTTTGAACTTGGGTATCTGAGCACATATATAGGCACCTAATCTATATTGGTTATATTTGAAACGTGTATTTAGTTAATATGAACTTGGATGCATTAAGTCACCATTTAGATGCCTACAAATCAATATTTAAGTTCTTAAATTTGGATTTAAAATGTATGTATTTATTATACACGTGCTGGTTTAGGCAAACAGGGGAAGGATAGGGAGCAATAGCTGGACAGGCAGGAGCAGTTGATCAAAGATATTTTTTGATTGAAGAAGCAGATGATTGAAGATGAAAGAACCAGATGGGTGGGTGAGGATAAGAGAAGAGGCGAAGAAGAGCAGGGAAAGCTAAGAGATGATGTAGAGAGGTTGGATTGGGTATTAGAGGACAAGGAGGAGACAGACCTGTGAGTCAGACTGGGGTGAAAAAGATGAAATGTACAGAGCAGGGGATGGGCAGGAAGGTGGGAGTTCTTGCTGGATTGCATCTTTTCTCTTTGAAGAAATTGGAGAGACTCCTCAGCACAGGAGAGGAGCAGGCAGCTGGTTTGAGGAGAGAGCCAAAGGTAGAGAAGAGGTGTTGATGGCTGTGGGTGCAGGCTTCATTCAGTCAGCAAAAAGGGGTTGAGCAGTTTGGGAGGAAGTCTTTGCAATCACTGGATTTTCCCCCCACGTTTCACTCATGAACATGAGCGGAGGAAGCAGATATGAGAGGAGGGGAGGGAAATCACTTCTGGTGAATGTAGCATGACCTTTTGAGGTGAGATGATATTTAAAAATAGTGTCTGCTCCCTGCAGTTATTGATTGATATATTGCAGATTTTGTCCATTGGCTGTCTGTCTTTGGGGAAGGTGGGCCTATTTTCTGTTTTATTTTCTCCCATCATAGAATCATAGAAATCTAGGGCTGAGGCAGGACCAAGTAAACCTAGACCATTCCTGGTAGGTATTTGTCTAATCTGTCCTTAAAAACCTCCAAAGACAGGGACTCTACAACCTCCTTGGAAGCCCATTGTAGTCCTTAACTACCTTTTTATACTTAGTTTTCCAAATATCTAACCTAAATCTCCCTTGTTGCAGATTAAGCCCCATTACTTCTTGTCCGACCTTCAGTAGACAGGGAGACCAATAGATCACCATCCTCTTTATAACAGCCATTAACGTATTTGAAGACTGTTATCAGATCCCCCCTCAGTCTTCTTTTCTCAAAGACTAAACAAACACATTTTATTTTTAACATTTCCTTGGAGGCCAGGTTTTCTAACACTTTTCTCATTTCTGTTGCTTTCCTCTGGACACGCTCTGATTTAGCCACATCTTTCCTAAAGTGTGGTGCCCAGAATTGGACACAGTACTCCAGCTGAGGGTTCACCAGGGCCAGGTAGAGCGGGACAATTACCTCCTGTGTTTTACATACAACACTCTGTTAATATACCCCGGAATATTAGACTTTTTCCACAACTGCGTCATATTATTGGCTCATATTCAATTTGTGATCCACTATATCCTCCCTCCCCCACCCCATCCCCCAGTTCTTTTCTGCAGTATTACTGCCTAGCCAGTTATTTCCAAATCACATCACATTAAGCCTCACACTGGTGAAGGAGGCACCTACTTTGCAGTCTGCAACAACACCACACATCCATTTAGGCAAGGGAAATGTGGCATTTGAGCACTACTGAGGGAGGAACTAGACTCACTGTTCAGCAGTGTCCACATCTCTTAGTCCAATATACACAATGTCTTCAGCAGACAGGCACGGGGTTATCCACGAGAATCCTGGAACATCAGGCATCTCAGAGGATCAAAAGAGGTTTTATTTTTACTAGGTTATCCCCATAACAACCAGCCTCCTCATCCAAGTGGGAGGGTGGAGAATAAGACTTGACTTCTTAAAAATCCCAAAATGTGAGTGTAGAAAGGTTGGATGGATTGAGAGCAGGCTGAATTTCAAACCTTGCCCCCAAATCAGAGCCATAGGACACTGGGTCCTTGGAGATCCTCCTTTACCATGGCTCCCGACCAGTGGCAGAGCTTTGAAGCCCTTTGCTGACCCCAAGGGTTCAGGGCAGGGACTACCAGACTTCTTGCCCACAGGAGCCATGGGTGATCCATGGAGAAGAAGGGGTCCCAATATGAGGAAATAGGTGGGCAGGTTCCCTTGCTAATTCTAAATGTTACAGTAGTAATAAGGGGGAGCAGAGGATGAGCAAAAACCCACATCTGTTTAGGACGAGTTTCCAAGATACTTGCAATGTAAAGAGGTGATGGCAATTGTATTACCTTGTCCTTCAATTCCTTTAGAAGGAAAGCCACTGGCTGCCCATGCATGTTCCCAGATGATGATGTCAATGGAGTGTTAATATCAGCATGGGCATCAAACCAAACTACACCAAGATCCGGGTGAATCTTTGCATGGCCAGATATGCTTCCAACGGCCAAGCTGAATAGACAGAGAGTTGTGTGTAAACACAGGCATTACATGGCACAGCACGCAAGATATTTTCCTTCTCACAGCACCATGCTAAACTTATTTGTAAAAGTATTTGTTGTTGCAAAACATTCTCTGAGGTTAAAATCTGCAGCCCACTGGGCAGCCAAGGAAGGCTCGTCATGCGCTGGGAATGCTATATTTCTTCTGTGTGGGGAGAAGCCAGGAAGAGGAAGGCTGGAAAAGGAAAGGGTGTGGCTGACTTCCTGTGTACTATGGAGTTGAGCTCGGGGGTCAACACTCTCTCAGAAGCACAGGGCAAAATTCTGGAACATTGGCAGGAACATGGCTAGCGAGTTCACATACTGCAGAGATGCCCTGGTCCAGAATGCTAATTTGGGCCCTGATCCAGCAAGGCACTCAAGCATGTGTAGAACGTGAGTTGTCCCCTTCACTCTGCTGGGTGTACTCAAGTGCTTAAAGATGCACAATTTGAATAGTCCCAATGAAGTGAATGAGACTCTTTGTTGTTGAGACCTGGCCTGAAGTAATTAACATCTGTGTGGAGGCCTCATTCTTTGGAATATAGGATTAGGGAGGTAAATGAATCGTCAGGCTGAAAACAGGACATTTGTGCTAAATAAGATAAGTAGATAGGTCAGTAGGCTAAAAAGACAGTGAGTGAGTTAGCTAAAATGAGAGGTAGAACACCCAGGGAACTATTTACTATGAACTAGATAACAAGGGACAAAGTAAATTAGGAATGTAGAGAATGAGGTAAAGAGAAAGTCTAAAATGGACAGCATGTGGATAGAACATGTGGTACTGGGATCGGTTCCTACAGATTAACCAATCTGATCCTAAAGTGAGTGATGCAGCGTCCAGTAAATGTAATGCCATGTGTGAATGTGTACAAAGAGAAATAGTTTCTGTATAACTTTGGAGCTGTGATGTTCCCTGATCAACTCAGCGTAGCATTGCTGTATGCCAAATTACGATACCTGAGTGACGAAATCTGGAGTTGAACTGAGTTCTTGGGAAGCTGAATGAAAAGAGATCTCCAAGGGAATCCCAACACTATTTACGTTCTTTAAAGCTATGCTCATGCTTGAGTGCTTTGCTGGATCGGCGCTTTGGTGAACAGCCACATTAACTACCCATCTCTCCCTTACTGGAACTATTTGCACTGTCTAAAATTATGCACGTGCATAAGTGTTTATAGGATCAGGACCCAAATCTACATAAAACTCCAAGACTGATTATCTCTTCTACCAATCTTTTTAAAGGGATGTTGGCATGGGAAAAGGCTTTTGATCAGATTTAACAGATAACTGCTAGTCTTGAAACTGAACTGAAAGAACTTAGCTAAAAATGAACTGGCTTTTCATTTGGGTAGTTTGTGCAGCTCTGAAAGCCATTCATGCTTTTATACAGACAAGTATAACAAAGGACCTGTGATCACCGCCAACTACCAAACAGGTTCTTCCACTCTTCTTCGCTTCTGCCACAACGCTGGCTAGCTTCTCGTTTGCGCTCCCAACACTTCTAGGATTTTTTGCATTATGACATGGTCTGTCATTGGGAATGTCATCAAACTGCAAGGCTCCATAATCTTTAACATCACACCCTGGGATTAGCACAGTGGAAAGAAGTTAAAGGTCACAAGGAAGTACATTTTTCATTTAAAATTTCCTGTTCAAAACAATTGAACATTATTGTGTAGCAGGTAATACGGAGTAAATCACACGTAATTTGCAAAGCTATTTTATGCTTAGGTGTGTTTATTGTTTGCAGCTTAATCTATAACTCTGCTTTTCTTCTTTAGCTCCTTATTGAGCAGTTCCTAACCCAACTCACCCATTTGCCTCGGTTACCATTCTGAAAATCCGGAGGCTGGAGCTTATGCTGCTATTACTAGCATGGCTTCCAGAGGTATGTGTAGGAGAGCAAACTTTCACCCCCCAGAATAGCTAAGAGATGGTCAACAAGGGCAGGTGAGGAAGGAACTAGCTGCTAGCTGAGAGGGAGAGGAGCTCTTGGGAGACAGGGATTGGTGTTTTGTTCTGTGGTTGTACAGCACCTAGCCCAATGGAGTCCTGGTTCTCCTAGGTGCTGCAGTAATACCAATAATAATAATAATTCGTAATGGTGAGTGGTCACAGTGTTGTCCTAGATTTGCTCCTTGGTCAATTCCCTGCTCTGCTGCAGGCTGCCTGTGTAACCTTAGGCAAGTGACTTTGTTGGTCTGTGCCTGAGTTCCCCTGCTGAAAAATGGGGCTAATAGCACTTCTCTACCTCCCGCATGCTGTGAGCATAAATACATCCAAGACTGTAGAGCCCTCGGATACTATGGCAATGGGGGCTATATAAGTACCAAGTAGGCAGCAGTGTACAAGTACAAGGCAGCGCTCTGTCAGATGGGGAGGCAGCAGTTAATTCAATGCCAAACGAATGTTGGGTTCTGCTACTTCTGCAAGGCTTCAGCAGAGTTCTAAGCCTCCCAAGCACCATCGGGGCTGTGACCTAGGCAGCTTCCCTTCGCTCCAGAAGAGTTTGAAGAACATCTCTCCAGTGGTTTTGAGCTTGGAGGAGTGGGGATGGGAAACGTATTTTCAGCCTAAGCCCGCTTTTTTCATTCACACACATTTGAAAGGCCAGCCTTCGAAAAATATAAAGTTTCACAGTAAGCGATTGGGGGGGAAATCTACTTTTGGACATACGAAGTGAGTATCTGCTAAGATGACATCACCAGAAATCTAAAATAAGTACATGCTTTTTGCTGGCCAAGAGAAGGGGCAGGGTAGAATGGGGGCTTCTGGGTCAATTTGCATGAAGAAGGTAAGTGTCTCAAAACACTTAAGGAATCCTCTCGGGTGACAAAAAATTGTGAGCACAAAACTTTTACAGCTTCTGTGATTTTTAGGCACTTTGCAATTTTCTGCAAATTTTCAAACATAGTGTTTTGGTTTTATTTAAATGTTTCAGTCATTTTTTTCATTGAAGATGCCAGAGCATTGCTTGCGTACTTGTTGGTGTGTTTATAAAGGATAATGTTAATTGTATTTAAATTTGTGTTTTCCATTTGAAAAATACCTTGGGCTGTTAGTTTATCAATCAGGCCAGCTTCCTTCACCACTGCCGGCCCTTCTTCCACTCCTTCCCGTGCCTATTAATAAGAAATATAATAAGTCAGGTAGATCATGTACCTGAGCAATTACGTAAGAGAAAAACCTGTTTTGGAGCAGAATTTACATTAAACACTACATTATGTGCAAATGTGCTGCTCTAAAATAACTTGATTGGAAGAAAAACAAGTATATCACCTCGTCTGTTCTGATGTAAGTGCAGGAGGCAGAAATCTATCCAGGAAAGAAATGTGGGTCCCTATCCTGCAAGCTGATCCATGTTGAAATGAATCAGGCTCTGCATGGGTCCACCCACACGAACCCAGTTGCAGGATCGGGGCTGTAGTTGAAATAGGGCACAGAAAATAAATTGCTGTAATAGATCCATGGGTGCACATAACTGCACCTTAAGGGAGCCCAGATCCTTGAAAAGTAGTTTACAAGCATCAAGCAGAATCTATTTCGAAAGAAGAAAAAAATTGCCCTGTATTCTAATTTTTCAGGTAATGGTAATTTTTCAGCCATTCTCTGTGTTTAAACAGTTCTATCAGCTAACAAAATTGATCTCTTTTTCATATCCAACCTGGCCTAGGAATTCTCAAGCATGACTTCTGGTCATTTCAAACAACTGAAAGCAAAAATCATTGTCATCTTGTATACGTTTTGTTCGATATGAAATTACTGAAAGCGTCTGTCTAAGGGTTTGTCTTCTTCCCACACTATATCGGCACTGCTGCGATCGATGCAGCAGCGTTGATTGAGTGGGTCTGATGAGGATGCGATAAGTTGACAGGTGAGCGCCCTCCCATCGACATAATTATTCCACTTGAACAAGAGGCAGAAATTATGTCAATGGGAGAGCGTGTCCCACCAACATAGCATGGTGTAGACACCGTGTTAAGTGGATGTAAGTTACATCACTCTTTTTTTACACCCCTAAGCAACATAACTTACGTCGACTTAAGTGGTAGTATAGACAAGGTGTTAGTTACATGCAAGGAAAAGGTTCTGGATGTAGGGAATGTTAACAATACAGAAACAAACATTCACTACAGGTTCACCAGAGCATTTTTATCCTTTGTAAGGGTAACGGTTTCTTCTATTGCCTATTAAAGAAAATGATCATGTCCTTTTCAATGTATCATTTAAAATAATTATTAGCCAGCTCTGAGACTGAAACTGAACTCATTGTGCCATAGAGAGCAACTGCTGTATTGCGCCCAGTCCATCTGCCTGATACATGTGTAGCTCACACTGACGTTAATGGGAGCTGAGTTGTTTTAAAGGTAAATTGGCTCCTCTTCATATCTATAGATAAAGGTTTGTCAGAGGCCGACTGCTTGGGAAACCTGGCGGCTGGACCGGAGGAGGGACACAGCAGCCTTTGAAGTTTCTCTCCTGGTTCCTCTGAAGTAACCCAGCTTCAGAGGGGAGAATTACATTTCTCTTCTAGCCAAGCAACAGCACAGAGTTGTGGCTCGGCTACTTTACAGTCTGACTTTTAATTAAAAAGTTGAAATGGGAACTGGCTGACTGGTCCCAAAGTAGTGCTGTAAGTACAAGCTACATTTTAAAGCAGCCCAGCTGTCTTTGAAGTGCACAGCGCAGCTGCATGGGGGAGGAGGGACTGCTGGAGGACTCAAAGGCACAAAACAGCCAGTTTTAAATAGCTCCCGTGTGCCTGGATTCAGCAATGTCCTTTCTGCAGCACTTTGCCGATAACACCACTCTGTTCTTTATTATAGAAATAAGCTAGAAGTTTGACACTCCAGATTCAGGGCACCATTATGCAAGGCTCCACTCATGTTTATGAGCTCTACTTATCGGAGCCATCCCTTTGAATTCAGTGAAACCATGTGTGTGAATGCGAATTACTTGTATGAGCAAGACTTGCAGGACTCAGTTGTTTGCAGTGGAAAATGAGAACGGAACATGCCAGCTAGGATACGAATTATTGCCAGAAGACACCTGGATTCAAGGGAGAAGTCCAGGTAACCTTAATAAAATATATTATTTTAGTTACAGTAGCACCTACAAGCCCCAGCTAAGATTAGTTACTTGTATTGTCCACATTACTGCAGTATCTGAGCACCTCACAATCTTTAATGGGCTTATTGTCACAACACCCTGTGAGGAGAAGTGCTATTACCTCCATTTTCCAGAGGGGGATCTGAGAGTCCAAGTGATTTCCCCAAGGTCACACAGTTAGTGTGTGGTGGAGCAGGGGCTTGAACCCAGGATTCCCAAATCCTAAGTTAATGCCCTAATCACACTGGTGCGTCCTTCTATTAGATGTACATATATATAGTAAGAGACTTTGCCCTGAAGAGTTTACAATCTAAATAGATCAAAAAGTGGGAGAAAAGAAGTACTGTCATGTTACAGACAGGGAACTGAGGCTCAGAAAGATTAAATGACTTGCTCAAGGTTACTTAGGAAGTCTGTGGCAGAGCATGACCTGAACCCACGTCTCCTGAGTACCAGTCCAGTGCCAGAAATACAAAACAAAGTCTCCATCATTTATTCCTCTCTGTTCTTATCTTTCTACTACAAACTATTTCACAGTGGAAAGAGATGCTTTATCTAACACTAAAATGAGTTTTTGAAACAAACACATTTAAAATGAAATAGCTATATTCTAATACCAATAAATTATGTCATAAGAGAAACAGCCTTGCTGAATCAGACCAGAGTTCCATCTACTCCCATATCCTGTCTCCATCCATGTCTGGTACCACCTAACTGGGCTAGAAGAGAAATGTAATTTTTCCCCTTTGACGGTGGAAGAAACCCTAAAATAGGCAAATATGAAATAACTTGCCCCCATAGAGTAAGTTTCTTTTTAACCGCATCAGTTAGTGGCTTTACTTATGCTCAGAAACAAGAGGGTGTATATAACTTGCAAATGTTGAATCTTATCTGATTTTCAAAGGGGTGGAGCACGCACTGGCCCCGTTGCAGTGTACAACTTTGATATTCACACTTGCAAATGTTAGGAATTTCATTCTCAGTGTTGCTTAATAGATTCCACTCCACACACACTTTAAATTCCTTGCTTGTTATTGGGGAGGTTTTTTTGTGTGTTTTTGAGATATGATCATGTCTGAAAGTGATCAGCTGTCACCATTGGAGCCAGATTTTCAAAAGCACTTGGAACATTGGAGGCTGAGCTCTTTTGAAAATCTGGCCTTACATTATACACATTCATTCTGGGACTTGGGACCCCAGAGGCTGCAACTCCTTACACATCACATATTGTAGGCTAATTAATAGAAAGGGAGAAAGAAAAGCAAGTCCAGCTAACGCCTCTGAGTACAAGCAGCCCAGCCAAAGCAGAACATTATGTATTACATGTTTGTATCAGTCTAGACATTATAATTTTTTGTGATACTTGGGGTAAGATTTTCTAAGGAATGGATTGCAGAAATGGAATAACTCTCAAAAAGAATAAATGGGTATGTTACTTTAATTATTAGTGCATGTAGGAGGGGAATGAGCGTCTCCACAGCTAACTACAAGTCATGCCCTCACCCTCAGGTGCACTTTACAGTTTGGAAACGGAGAGCGTAGAAAGAGAGTGTGCTGGTACCAGGAGCAAGCACATGCCAGGTTGGAAAGAGAATCTGTTTCTTTTCCAGTGTGTGTAATTTTGTTTCTGAGACAAAGCTGAACTGGGATACAGCATTATGCTGCTAGCTGAATAAAAAGGGACTGAAGACCATGCCCTTACAGCAGGCTGAAGAAGGCAGGTTTTTCTTAAGGAAAAGCTCAGCTTGGGGGTGATGCAGTAAGTTTATCTGAAGGAAAGCCTTACAAAAGAGGACCTAATATTTAAAAGTGCTGAACACCTACATCTGCAATTGATTTTTAACTGGAAGGGCAGGTGCTCAGCACCCCTGAAAATAAGGTGACTTAAATTTAGTTTTCTATATAACACTGTTTAGTCATATAGTCATACTGTTCATATCGGAAGGCCACCTAGACAGTGGTCAGCTTTGCCACTGGAATGCTTAAAGCTGATCAAGGTAGGAATTTCTAAACATACTAGGGCTGATTGAAAATTTCCATCAAACCTGATTTTCAATGGAAATTTGCATTTTAGACTAAACAATTTATTTGTTCAAATTATCTGTCCCCGTCCCCCCCCCCCAAAAAAAAAAAAAAAAAACCTGAATACCAAGACATTTCACTCGTGAAGTGCTGCTGTGGTGCCTCGTACTGCTATTCTCATCTGTGGGCCAGGCCCCTGCTGGACTTTATCTTCCATGATGCACTATGGCCACTTGATTCCCATGATGCCTCAGCCTCCTACCCCTACAATGCCACTGAGGGGAGACTGTGGTACATTATGGGAGGTGTAGTTTGACCAGGGAGCCTGGCTTGTAGAGGAGAACAGGAGCAAGATACACCTGAATTACAACTCACATGAGACATAGTGGCAAAACTTCAGAACTGAAATATTTCAGTTTTTAATTTTTCTCTGAAAACATTTTTTCCTGCAGAAAAACGTTTTCTAACCAGCTCTTTATTCTTTGTATTAGTTATGTTTTTGAATAGTATTGCATCACAAAAGTTAATGAGGTAATATTTCCATACCAGTATGCTCTCTTTACTTGTGTATTTATTTATTTCCTATGTCACTGCCATGAACCTCATGTCTGTGTGTGTTGGGAGGAGGGGGGAAGTTACCATCTTCATCATTAAAGGACTAAACCTCATTCTTGGAAGCAGATTATTACATATATGATGGTGGAGGGTGTAATCTGGAAGCAAGTATAATCACATCAGAGGCATTGTGTATGCTGTGCCTAATTATTGAAATAAGCATGACTGCAGTAATTTCAATGTGCTCGGGCATGTGTATATCCGGAACTCCCCCTTACGAGATCCCATTAAGATGAGAACTCCCATATTACACAAATAAAGAATGTAAATTGCTAACAATTTTAGTGTAATTATGTTTAACCCTACTTTTTGCTCATATTTACCAGAGCAGCATTCATCCATGAATGAAGACTATGTTCATGACAAATGGGGAATATTAATAAGGGAGTTTTGAGATCTACAAAGCTGGTGTGGGCAGAGAAGAAGTTCTCTTGTGCTTCAATTGCTCAAAACAAACAGAATTTAACTGAACTTTTTTGAAATATAACATTTGCACTAAGAACAAAACAACGCTAAGTGTTGCCTTTGGGACTGACATGGGTGAAAGTGCCTTCTCATCCAGAGCTGTGGAAAGCTGTGCTAAAAGTGTACCTTACTCCATATTCTTTATGCCTCCCTTCCTAATAAAGAGAATGAGACCAAGAGAAACAAGGAGCAAAGGTCACAGACAGTAGTGGCTTCATAATTTCCAATCTAAAACCCCTTAAACACAAGTGTTTATAAACACATTTTAGAAAAATTGGAAACACTCTACCTGTCCTTTTGAAAAAGGAGCCCAGATGATTCCAGCTGAGGTCTTCGGTCTTACATTCATTCTGCCACGCACCTTGCCCTCTGGGATCTCACCAAAATGGAACAGGTACCTCCCTTTGGAAGGCAGGCTCTCAACCCTCTGACTGGCAGAGGTCAGATTTCTCCCATTTATAACAGAAGGGAAGCTATTTACCATTGTGTGTGTGGGGCGGGGTCTTTTCCTCCACCCACTGAAAAGAGCAATTGCACAAGAACAGATCAGCAATTGCCACTTTCCTGTCCTTGAGTCTACGCAAGAGAATAACCCCATTAACTGTGTATTTTGTATTCGTTATTGTTTAATTTTACATAACTATGTCAAGCTTGTTAATTCAGAGCCTTTTATGAGTGCCAAACTTCTAGCTCTTTTGCCGGTGTTAAGTGGCACACCCTGTTGTGGTGTGCATTACAGGGCAATACGTTCCTTGGGTATATTGTGAAGTAGAAGACCTCTATCCTTCAGGAAAGTACACCCTGCTGCAGCCTGTTGCTGTTCTACAATAGCTATAGCTTCTTAATTTTAAATTCAGTGGTTTAAAAGAAACCTTAAAATCCAACTTTTGTGATATTTATGCAACAGCCTTCTAAGTGTTAATATATCCTTTTGTAGTAGATGGATGGATAAGTCTTCATTAAGTGACAGGTTTATAAACACCTCCCCTGTGCTCCAGTAACTATTATTAAAAAGCCTTTTTAGGTTTCCTGAACCCACTCCCTGCCTCATATCACCCAATCAGTATGATTTGTCCTGTAATAGGAAGGCTCAGGACCTGCACTATCTGGAAGGAACAGACAAAACCAGAACATAGTCATAGCTCCCATCTCTGCAGTCCCTGAAGATACTTTTGTGCATCCGCGCTAGAGATGCACTCCAATGCACACACAGGAGATAGCAACGGTGTGCCTGCCCACTATGAAATCTAACTCCCCGTCTTTGAAAATAGCTACCTGAGTCTGTTCAGGGAGTGGAGTGTATAGTTCAAATACAATTTTGATGATAGGGGATAAAATCTGAAAGAAACAAACTTACTCCTTTTGGGAACTTAACAGCCTTATGTTGCTGTCAACGAGTCTAGCAAGTGTTAAAACACTGCTGAGTCAGGCAAGCCAGGACCACAAAATTGAGGGCTTCTGAGCAACAGTCAAGGTTTTCAAGTGACTAGTTATTTTTTGGTGCCTCCATTTTTTGAAGACCCGATCTGAGATACCCGGAAAGAGACTGATTCTTTTAGCACACTTTCTAAAAATCAGAACTCATCAAAGCATGTCAAGTTAGGCATCCATAATCACTAGCCCCCCACTTCTGGAAAACTTGGCAAGCAACCACTAAGATTTCTAGAGATAAGAGCTATTCACATCTACAAAGTTCTCTTGACAGAATTTGATTTTTTTTAAAATCTCCCTTAGCCCCACAAAGATGCTAAGTATGGGCACAGTCCCGTGAGGATAAAAAGCCAGGTTCTCCTGAACTTTTTTCTCCCCTTGTGTAATTCCTGCCCCCTCTCCACATCACTTCCCCCTGAAAATTCAGACCAAGTTACTTTTGTGGCAGCATACATATAAAAACAGCTCAGATGTATCTGCTGGGCTGCAGTGGAAGCAGTCATAGTAAATGCTTCCTGCATATTGGGGGAATACATTAAGAGCCATCATTGCCAGAGCCATTTTACCTACAAGGGCAGCGGGGGAAAATCACTGAGAACCTCCGGAGGTGAGTGGATGCTGTCCAAATAACAGAGTCCCATGGAGTATATACTTTGTTCCACTCCTTTCCACCCAAAAGAAGGTTATGTCTTTTGGAGCTTAGGGTTATTAACCTGTCAGATGAAAGGGGCATGAACTTTTGCAATCTGACCTACGTCAAGTGAGTGCAGCCAGGAAATAAAGTCCAGCTGCTGGAAACCCTCCTGTGTGTCACCCATTTGTTACACTAGTGCAGTGATTTCCAACCTGCTGTCCACGGACCCCTGGGATTCCTCAGACTATGTCTAAGGGATCCACAAGAGGTTGTCTTTACCATAGAACAGTGGTTTTCAACCTGTATGTCTAAGATTTCCAAAAGGGTCTGCATCTCCATTTGAAATTTTTTAGGGGTCTGCAAATGAAAAAAGGTTGAAAACCAACGCACTAGTGAATCTTGAACTAACTAGATGCTTTTTTCATAGTCACCTGACATAGGTCCCGGTTGCCAAATTTATTACAGTCACCTCAATCCAATGTCACAATAGAGCCAACCTAGTATGCCTTGTTTTGGGACATTAGACACATCCTTTATAGTAGTCGACAGTGGTAAAATCCAATTACTTTCGCCTATGCTGCTTTTTTTCAGACTTCTTAACAGCTCTCCTGTGTGCCACCCTACTGGCGAAACCAGAACTAGCAAGGTGACTTCAAGGGACCTTGACTGGGATAGTAAGGAGTGGAGGCACATTTTCATGCTTCTCTCAGTTTTCAGATTTCCATTTCTAGTCACTGGGAGAGGTGTGATGAAGGGACTAAAAGTAGAGGGAATAAGCAGAAAAAACGCAAAACATACAAGGAGAACCTTTCCTTGAGGATATCTGTACTTACTGTTCCTTTAAATCTGAAGCAGGGAGCCAGACGGGAAGGTCTAAGCAGAAGCTCTGCATTTAGACAGCCTGAGGGACAGAGTAAGTTTAGGAATAATGCTGTTTTCCTTGTTTTAATACAGTTTCTTGTTCAGTGTTACAAGAAAGTTGCTCCTCGGGCTCTTTACCGTTGTCGCATGGCATCCTTCCTTCTTCCTGTGTATATCTTGGTTTGTGGGGGGGAGAAAGACTGAACACTTAAAGATGACATAAGTCAGTTCAATAGAAAGTTTGGCAAAATTGTTTATCTAGCACTATTGGTATACCTGGTATTACACAACTGGAGCTGTGCCAGAGCAACTAGAGGATTCTTGCCCTGATGTCCTTGCATTCTAAGGGCACACACTGGCAGAATACAATACAGGAAAATACAGTGGTGAGTATAAAATCAAATGTTTCATTTTTATCAGAAGATATCAAGAGAACATGACTATGTGGGAACTGAGGGCATGGTGTAACTCCTTGCAAGAGGATGTTGTGAAGGCCAAGATTATAACAGGGTTCAAAAAAGAACTAGATAAATTCATGGAGGATAGGTCTATCAATGGCTATTAGCCAGGATGGGCAGGGATGGTGTCCCTAGCTTCTGTTTGCCAGAAGCTGGGAATGGGTGACAGGGGATGGATCACTTGATTTACCTGTTTTGTTCATTCTTCTGGGCACCTGGCACTGGCCACTGTCAGAAGATAGGATACTGGGCTAGATGGACCTTTGGTCTGACCCAGTACGGTTGGTCTTGGGAGTCCAGTGTTCCTTCATAGGTGAGATGTTGGCTTGGACTAAAACAGGGTGTATGTGTATCATGCAATGGGATAGTGAATATTTTTAGAGTCATACTTCAATAACTACCGCTGGATGTTGAGCTCTTTTCAAAGTCGGGTCATTACTGTATTTGCATGGGTTTTTATCAGCTTGTGTATGTCTGAAGGATATGCAGACAAATGGGCTTGGGCTTGCAAGTGGCTGTGGTGCATATTCATGGATTTGAGAACCTAATTTATGGAACCTACCCCATGGAGAGTTGTTCCATTACTGATTATTTTTCCATATAAATGCATTAAACCTTTGTTCTGCAGTGTCACCATTTTCTACAGTGCTGGAAATTGCATCTGCTGGGAAGGATACCATTTTAATGTTATTATCTGAATAAAACAAAATCCTCCCTGCGTGTTTCCAGTCCATCCCATATTCCCTATCAGCTCTTTTATGATGTGGTCAGAGTTCTCATACTGTGGCATCAAAGCTGTATACAAGTGAACTAGAAAAGACAGCTTTTGAACTTTCAGTAGAACCTAATGGGTCTTTTTGAGAAGACAGTTTGGGCAAGAGTATGGGCAAACCCTATAATGAATACTGTACTTACTGTCAAAGTCAGATTCAGGACTCACATAATTTGTCAGACCACTCTGTTTATGAGCAAAGCGCTTTGCTAGTGCACCCAGATGTGAGCCCCTCTCTGAGGCTCAAGATAACTTATTTATACAGCTAAGCCAAAGCCAATTTAACATAAGAGACAAAAGAAAGCAGAAACTGACAAATATACATACATATCTTGTTTGCATACTAACCTTTACCAATCTTCTAGCTCAGTAGGAGCTCTAAGCTAATTAATTTGAGGACCCATTGTCTCACACTCCTTAATGTTTCTCTTCCTGACAACTATATTTCAACAAACCCTTCAAGTAGCATTTCTTTAATGAATTATAATTTCAATATAATTCATTCTACTTTCACAATCCCTCCTTTTGGTCAAGCTACGCTATGACCAACAATGACTGGGTTCCACATATCAATCGTTCTTTATCTCTTTGTTCATCAGTGATATTTAAAATCATCAAATTAGCACTCTGGTTTGGGGCAGCTATCTGTGTAGCATGCCTGACACAATTTTGGATACAACAGGAAAGTAACTGAAAACATACAAAAATTATTAGGATTCCAAACAGGAGAGTTAGGGCTCCCTGAAACAACCAGTTTCCTATGCCAGAGAAATTGAAAAGGTTACTTAGCCTCCATACAGAACTTGGCTCTTTGTGGGGAAGATATGCGATTTGTTCTAAGTGGCTAGCACGATCTATTACCTCATTGGTGTTGTCTGGTATATACACACAGCAGTCTTTTCCAATGAGAGCACAAGTCCCTCCTTTTGCCACCAGCACTATGTCCAATGCCTGACGGTTTTGGAGGGCTATCTGCCCCTGTTTCTTTGGCCAGGGCTCTTAAACTTTCTCCAGTTTCATTTGCCATTATTTCAACTACTGCTTGTAACCTTAGGAGCCTTTTTGCATGATGTATTACTCCCCCTAATGGTATTAAGGAACTGCCAGTGGCCTCTTCCCAGGTTAAGGGGCTTATGTTATTTACATACCATTGGGCATCTGTTAAGTCCCCTCTTTTTCGCCTGAAATTGCGGAGGCATTCTCGAGGGAAGGTTCCTATCACTCGGAATTGTGGGAAGAGTCGGCGGGATAACAGATTCCTGACCAATTAGCTGGTAGTGCGGTATAAGCTCTGGTCCCACACGCCCAGTGATGGCCTATTTAGGCCAGGAAGGGTCGGTTGCACCCATTTGTCATATAGGTGTTTGCAAAGGAGGAGTAGTATCCCCCAAAGGGTACAGGGTAATTCTCCTTACGAGGAGTGGTGTTATTTGCATGACATTGAAAGATTGTATTGATTTCACTAAGGTTACTGTAGGGGGAACATGAGTGATTTCTCTGTTTGATCCCAGGTTGAGAAAAAAATTCATAACTCCATACCCGGCCCGCCACTTTTTAGTTTTGTTTGAATAATCCCATACATCATTGGCCACAATATGCTGAAGACAACGGCTTTTCCCCAGATTCAGCCCTGTCCCATTACACACCCAACACCGATGACCTTTTCCCTCCACCACACTTACCCATTTAGATGCATTTATTCCCACCGCTTCCCAAGTGTCATTGCTGTTCCATATTTTGTTAAACGGACAAGGCCCTCCAGTGAGGTCTGGGGACTTGAGTGGGATAGCCAGGACAGGAACACCAGTTTGAGAGTGGGCTGGGATGTGGCTGCAGACCCAGCAATTAAAAATATTAAGGGTCTGAGCTATCCACACCTGCTGCTGGATAAAAGAATTGTCATCGTGGTCTCCCCAGCCCGTAAGATACCAGCAGCCAAGAAACAGGCAGAGGCGCATGTTGGAGGCAAGGCTCTTCTGGTTCTGACAACCTCAACTGAGGGAACCGCAGTCACGGTTTTATGCCCACCAGGCAGTAGGCGCTAGGCTCGCTACTACTTTTTTTTTTTTTTTTTTGTTCATCGTCTGCTTCTGGCAACCCTTACGAGAGCGTAGATTGTAAGGTATTGCAGACTGTTCCTCCACGTCTTCTTCTGGAGTCAAAATTGACTCTGCGTTGTCCTGAGGTGATGATTGGTTCTCTGGGGATGGTGCCTTCTTACACTGTGAAGAGTGTATCCACGCTGCGATGGCAGATAGTTTAACAGCCGTCTGTGTAGTGAGCAGTACCTGATGAGGACCCTTCCACCGGGGCTCCAAGGCGTGCTTTGGATGGTGGCGCCGTACATAGACCCAATCACCTGGCTCGAGGTTGTGGCAAGCATTGGAGGTGGGTTCCATGGGCCAGGCAGCTCGAACCTGTGAATGGAAGTGACTTACAGCTTGCATTAGTCCCTTGCAATACTGAAGGAGCGCACTGTGAGTCAAGTTTCAAATCTGGAACGGGAGTAATGGTAGTCATAGCTCGCATAGGGCATCCCATAACAATTTCAAAGGGACTTAATTTATGCCTTTAGGATGGAGTGGATCTCATGTCCGTAAGGGCTAATGGTAAGGCTACTGGCCAGCTTAATCCTGTAGAGTCACAAATTTTAGCAAGCTTATTCTTAAGTACACCATTTTGTCTTTCAACTACACCTGCACGCTGTGGGTGGTAGGGACAGTGCAACAGGTGTTTGATATGCAATATACGGTCCAGGTGTTGAACAAGTTATCCAGTAAAATGTGTATCCCGATCACTGGACAGAGTAGCAGGAATTCCCTTGGCAGGCATAATATGATTTAACAAACATTTGGCAACAGACAGTGAGTCAGCTTTGTGACAAGGAAAGGCTTCAATCCAACCGAAGAATAAACATACCATAATCAATATAAATTCATATTGTTGACACTTAGGCATTTGTGCAAGAACAGTGCTTGAGGCAGGCCCTGGAACCCCTGGGCCACTTTTACAGGTTTACCTGTAAATATTATGGCTTTGGCAAATGGTACAGGCTGCACAGTGGCGGGCTGCAAAAGAGCTAAAATGGGGGGCCCACCATCCTGTCTTTGTTACAGCAGAGACCATCCCCTCCTTTCCGACATGCGAAACACTGTGTAGCAGGGCGGCCAGAGACAGGTAGAGTGAAAAGGGGGCTACAAAGGTGCCAGTAGGCGAGCGCCAAAAGGAATCGGGATGTAGAGAGCAACCTTGGGCAACCCAGGATTCTCTCTCGGTTTCTGGGGCAGAGTCTTGGAGCAGGGTGAGGTCAGTGAGGGACCAGGAGGGTAAGAGGAGAGCGGAGAACAAGGGAATCAGATATTTCGACTAGGTGCGCTGCAGCAGCCACAGCACGCAGGCAGGGGGGTAAGCCTTGGGCAACAGGGTCTAAAGTAGGAGAGAAATAAGCCACTGGGTGGTTCTTTTCTCCGTGCATCTGAGTGAGAACTCCAAGTGCACACCCAGATTGTTCATGGCAGAAAAGGGTAAAAGGCTTAGAATAGTCAGGCAGCCCTAAGGCAGGGGCAGAAGCCAAACCCTGTTTGAGGGAAACAAAGGCAGAATTGGCCTCAGGGGGCCACGGCATGGGGTCAGGCACAGAGAATCGAGTGAGTTCCTGGAGAGGTTTTGCAAGGGAGGCATATTGGGGAATCCATTGTCTGCAAAATCCAGCCATGCCTAAAAACTTCCGGACCTGGCGTGGGGAGCGGGGTCGGGGAAAGCTAAGGATAGCTTGGACGTGGGTGGGAGAAAGTGCACAGGAACCCTGGGAGAGGAGAAAGCCAAGGTATGTGACAGAAGCTTGACAGAGTTGTAGTTTAGAGCGAGAAGCTTTGTGACCCTTATTTGCTAGGGCAGTAAGGAGCACTAAAGAGTCAGTTTCAGAGGCAGACAATGAAGGGGAACAGAGGAGTAGATCATCTACATATTGGACTAGTGTGGACCTGGACTGGAAAACAAGGTCAGCAAGGTCTCGGGCTAATGCTTGGGAAAAATATGACGGGCTTTCAGTATACCCCTGGGGCAGTGTAGTCCATGTGTACTGTTGCCCCTTGTAAGAAAAGGCAAACAGGAACTGGGAGTCAGGGTGAACCGGGACAGAAAAGAAAGCAGAGCACAAATCAACAACAGTAAAATGAGTTGCATCTGGTGGGATAGAAACCAGAATCTTTGAGAGAGGCAAGTTTTGATTCTGTCCACCTATGATTTGCCTCTTCCCACCACTGCATGAAACAATCAACCTCTCCTTTTGCCAATTTAGTTTTGGGTTGGCGGAGTTTGTCTTTTAAGACGTCTACTCAGTCTTTGTCCCAAGATCCTAACAGTGGCCACTGAATTTTGGGATTCTCCTGAGTTAGCCTTTTGCATTCCCATACACATCTTTCCGCTCCCGCCCCGCCCCCCCCCGGTCAGCCTTTTGAAGCCATCCCCACCCATGTCATGAGGTTTTCTGTTCATTAAAACACAACAATGCTAGCAACAAGACAAAGACCACAGACAAACAACACAAAACATAGATCCATGGTATTCTGAGTTATTCTTCCGCTGGCGCCAGCTTGCTTGTAGAGTCTAAAAACAAAAGAAACAATTTCCACCCCCCTTGTGGGGACAGATTATTGCTTCATAATAATACCACTTTCTTTTACAAATTTCCTTGCTAATTGCAGGAAAAACAGAAGAATTACCTCCAGGCTGTACTTATTTTGTTCTATAGTCAGGCTGTTCTATAGTCAGGCTAGTGAATTACCCCACTCACTGATCAGTTATGAAATTCATGAGGTGGTGTATCTCAGTTTCCCCTCTTGTGCAACAGACCATGTTTGCAATAGTTTCTCTGCTGTACCAAGCTATAAGTTTATTCTCAGGTAATAGCTGAGACACAGCTTTGATTTTAGCACTATAGACACACAAAATTCTCTTTTGCCTAACATCCCTTGCACTGTGATGACTCTTTTACACAACTGTACCCCGATTACACTTCCATCTTGTACAACTAGACACAACCAGGAGCAGCCAAGTTAAGTTCCAATAGAAACCCCTTACATCCTTTAGTGATTTTGATTACATTACCCAATAGTCAAACAATTTTGATCAGATTCTCTCTCTGCCTGCAGCAGTCCCTTATAGACCATTTCTGTGGGGAAAGGACCCATTTTCCCTCAGAATAGCTGTAAAGTCTTCTGGGGACAGAAGCGTAGTGGTGGTAGTAGCCACTCTACTTGACCCCTTTAGCCTAGACCATTTTTCCAGAAATTTACAGGAGTCCGGACTCTTCCTAAAATACATAAACTGAGCCGGCATTCCTTTAGGGAACTGTCCCGACTTAGACGTCTGGTTACCCATACAGGAGGACTTTACACACCAATCACACAAGAAGGAAAGTTGGGTTCCTCAGAGCAATGCCCGGTGCAACACACAAAAGGAGCCCACAGGCTACTGCCTCAATCGCCCGTGCTTTCACACCAAGGGTTTTACCCAAGGCGCAGTGCGGCTGCGATTGTGCAGATTTCACTCACTCAGACCGTGGGGACAGGAACCTTTTGGTCAGCCGATCCCTGGACGGAGATGGCGCCCAGACTCAAACACACCACAGGGAGGACGGATAGACACAGAGACAAGACAGTCCTCAGTCCGGACAAAACACAGAAATAATTACCTGACCAGATTCCTGATGTCAGATCCCAGGATCGCTACCAGAACAGAGTGGGAACCAACAGGTTCGATGGCGTAGACTTCACTGTGGTCATGCACACTTCCGTTCTGGCGGAGGACCGCTCAGGCCAAATGCCCAGGTGCCGGCTTGCCACAGCCGTCCTAAGAACAGTCAGGAGTCACACAGCCCCAGAGAAGACGGTTGCCATCTCGGTGGAACCTCCAAATTGTCAAAGTCAGATTCAGGACTCACATAATTTGTCAGACCACACTGTTTATTAGCAAAATGCTTTGCTAATGCACCCAGATGTGAGCCCCTCTCTGAGGCTCAAGATAACTTATTTATACAGCTAAGCCAAAGCCAATTTAACATAAGAGACAAAAGAAAGCAGAAACTGACAAATATACATACATATCTTATTTGCATACTAACCTTTACCAATCTCCTAGCTCAGTAGGAGCTCTAAGTTAATTAGTTTGAGGACCCATTGTCTCACACTCCTTAATGTTTCTCTTCCTGACAACTATATTTCAACAAACCCTTCAAGTAGCATTTCTTTAATGAATTATAATGTCAATATAATTCATTCTACTTTCACATTACTTACTGCTATTTTTGAGTATTCTATCTGTTTTTCATATCTGATACTAAGAACACTAGTGAATGTAAAGTATTCTTACCTTTATTTTTTGTTATCCAAAAATATGCTTTCTAGAGTGAAAGAAATCTCTTAGACTTGGGGTATACCTATTACAATATCTCTAATGCTGGATGTGCAAACTTCTGGTTAATTTTGAGCCTACTAAAACATTGTGGGTTCAAACTTACAAAAACAGAACTTGAAGCTTTGGAGGCTCATTGGTCCTACAATTATCATTATTTATTTATATTACTACAACACCTATGAGCCACAGTCATGAACCAGGACCTCATTGTGATAGGTGCTGTACAAATACAGAATGAAAAGATGGTCCCTGCCCAGATAATTTACCATCTAAGTATAAGACAAAAGATGGATGTAAACAGATAGGAGAGTAAAAGGAAACAATGAGACCGTATTGTCAACAAGATAGGCAATGGTCTCGGCACATGAGCAGCGTAACCATTGTCAGGATTTTTGTAGGCATCATGCCAGAGTTTTAAGGATGGATTTAAAGATGGATAATTGAGGAGCTTTGTGGATGGTTACTGGGATCTCCTCCCAACCACAATGGGGCAAAGATACCTCGTAATGCAATGAACTACCCAACTGGGAACCACAAGAACAGGTTCCCCTGTTTTAGTATGGACATCTCTTTAAGATGTTGGTCCTTGCCTTTAAAAAGGGAAAAGAAAAAATCACCATAATCAAGAAAATCACAAGGCTGTTCATTAGCAGGGTCCATTTTATTATGAAGTATTTTCTGAGGAGATGCTAAAAAGGTCATTTAATGGCCCAAAAATGCAGTTAAAATATATTCACTGGACAGCTTTGATAAAGTACAAATTTTTGTTGTGTTTCTTTACAGTTTTTCTCCTTTTGAATAAGTTCTCATTCAGCACTTTCCACTCGTTTCCAGCCTCCTGGCCAAACAAGTGCAGAGGATATATTCAACCCATACAGCACTGCCACTATTTAATTTTCCTTTCCTTAACTTCCTGTGAGATGCGCTGTCACATGAATCTTGGCAATAGTCCAACCTCAAGGTATACAGAGTGATTTGTCAACCCTGTTGACAGTGCATTCACCTCTCTCTGTCTCCTATACCAACTGTGTCATTGCTTTTGTCTTCAAAATACCCACTATGGCTTTTCTTTTTAATTCTTTTTTCTTTTGATGTGTGAAATCAGTGTCAACAAAAGATCAGGAAGGCTGGAGCGTACAAGTAGAGCCTGAGCAGTTGTAGTGCCAGCTTCTCCATGGAATCCTGCCAATACATCTTCGTCTAGGTGCTATCCACACTAGAAAAATGTGTAACCATATTTAATATGTCTAAGCTGTAGTGTAGAGAGGATACAGCTATTTTTAATACGGTGTCAGCTAACCCTTTCTTCTCTACATGTTAAAATGCTACAACAACCCTTAGTGCTGCTCCCATTCTATGAGCCTAAATAGTTCAAATTATTCTATTATAGATAGGGCCTAAAATGTATAGGGTTATTCAAACTCCATGCTTATTCAAGATGAGTTCCAAATGTCATTGAAGCCAATGGGTGTCTTTCCACTGACTTCAGTTGGCTTTGGTCAGGATCTCAATCCTTGGCCAGTCTGAGACTCCCAAAACATGTACCAATTGTGGTGGTTTCTATGATGTGGCTACCTGTCTGCCAAACAGCCATGAGGTATGCATTGACCTGAAGCAGGGAGCACACTGTAGACACTCTGTCTAAAATTTTGTAGCTGTCTTGTAAATAAACCAGCACATGTATGTATATTTTTTTTAAAGAGGAAAGGATGGGAAAATGAGTCTGCAGGGTTCAGCCAACTTGACACTTGTCATAGGATAGGAAAGGAAAAGCAAATATAGGGCAGTTGCTTGTATGAATTAAAAATTGAGACTACATTTTGATTTATATGCAACAAGTCTAGGATTGCCTAAAATGTCAAGGAAACAATGCTGTCAGGGAAAGACGGGGCTTGTGAAATGGATCTGACTCCATAAAACCCAAATTTCTATACTTCATTGGCAAACTAAGTGACAAGTTGACAGGTTTGTCTTAAAAAACATTTTCAACTCACCTAATAAATTATAAACTGAATCTAGCCAATGGCATATTTCCTCTGATGTGACACAAATCCAAAATGCATGTTCAGTAGTGCTGTTAGTTTACATAAAGGGCTTTGCAGAGATCATTGGCATTGGCTGTCTCTCTGTCTGAATTTAGATAACCTGAAGGACAGCCCTATATGGCAGCATAACAAACTATAGGGATTAAATGTTATAGATTTGGTGAGGGGAGGTATTTATTAAAAATCCCTGTCCTGCCTTCAGTCTTACAAATAGAGAGGGAGGATGGCACAGTGGTTAAGACATCAGCCCAGGATTTGGGAGACCCAGATTCAATTCACTGGGGTGATCTTGGGATCTTTGTAAAAATGGGAATGACAGCACTGCCCTGCATCACAGAGATGTTGTGAGAATAAATACATTAGAGGTTGTGAGCTGCTCAGATATGAGAGGAATAGAGGCCATATAAGTACCTTAGATAGAAGGAAAGATCCTAAACCAATTGATAGGATCCTTTCTGATTAACTTAATACTGTTCATTTCAGTACCAGTTCTGCCACCATTTTCAACGTTATCCCCTTTTCACACACCATGGACGCAGGCTCTGTGCTGCAATGAGAAATAGGACATTACGGTGGCAGCCACTGCTCCAAAGGTCTTGTTCCTCCTCCTGGGCACTAAGATTATCATCTCTTCTCAGCAGCATTTGTACTCTTCTACATCTCCATCCCTCACATCTTCACTTCTCACCTCTTGCCTTCAACAGTGTAAGGAGATTACAGGGAATCTTCTTCAGAATAAGGAGCAGCAGGAACACCATTGGGAGGACCTGTTCCCTTTTCTCTGGCTATCTTCATTTTGTGGGAAAATATCTCATGCAACAGACATGACATAATTTACACAAGGTACTAAAAGGGTGTGTAGGCTTCTGGAAGGCCCAGCACTAGAGATCAAAATAATCCCTGGAGTAACTCCATTATTTGGCCAACCCTTCAATCTGATACAACCAGCAGGTATTTTACCCTTGTGAAACTAAGCCCTTATCTACACTCAGCTAAACCCTTATCTACTTAAACTATACTGGTATGAGTATAACTGAATCCATATTGAGGTTTGTACAGGTATAACTATTTCGATTAAAAAAAAATTCAATAACTGTGAGTAAGCCAGGCCAGGAAAGCCATTATAGTAGCTAAAGTTTGTATAGCACTTTGCAAATGGCTTGTGCTATAGTTATTGTTGTAACTTACCAATCACCCATCACTGACGTTTCTGTTGCATTTCACACAGTGTAGATTAAGCGCAAATTTTCTCAGTTATGGAAAGCATATATACTGCAACCCTCCAGCCTCATTCTCCCCTCTAGCTAGACATTCATTAACCTTTGCTGGCAAAGACAGCCTGGCTGATCCCTTCTGGCTTAAACTCTTTGAATCTTTGAACTCTGGGGTGTCCAACTTGAGACAACTTGTACCTGAATTTCAAGGGATCATCTGATGAGAACTGTGGGTGTTCAGCAGCTCTGAAAAATCAAAGAACAAAGGCCCAGGTTTTCCAAGGTATTTAGGCACCTAACGCCTACTGAAATCAATGGGAATTAGGTGCCTAAATAACTTTGGTAATCTGGACCTAAGTGTGTCAGATTGGAACCACCAGAATACACACACAGGATCAATGACATTTTTGAAATTGTGGTTCTATGTGCATTACGGAAGAGTGGGAACCTAGGCACCCCTGTATTCATACTCTACATACTACTGCAATAATATTTGTACAAAATATACCTTGTGTATTTGTACAAAATATGCCTTGTATCATATGAAAGCAAATAAAATGCTGGTTATTAATATAATAAAATACATGTGTTAATATTATATGTGAAGTTATGAATTCCCTCTGTATGATATTACTATAACATGCTTAAGACCAGACAGCCTAGCATAAGTAAGGGTGATAAACAGTCTGTCCTACAAAAGCAGTGTGGGTTTACCTCAGTTTACATATGAACAGTAAACAAAGCCATCAAACCAAATCAGCCGGGGTTATTCTGATCCTGAACTCAAGAGACAGAAAATTAACATAGCTCCTGCACCCCAGAGAAACACAGGAGACTGAATCCCTAGAAGGCCTTCCTAACATCTCTTTGGGGATATAAGGAACAGAGAGAGACTCCATCTTTACCCTTCACTTTAGGAGATAAAGGACCCAAGTGATTTGATCTTTGTGATGGGTCCTGGCCAGGCTCAAAAAGAGACTGTGGATGAGAGAAATCATCTTGAACAAAGGCTGTATCTTGACAGATTGTTTTAGATTTTTAGACACGTTTTCACTTTTACTTGCTTGTAACCATTGCTACCTTTATCCCTTTCACTTGGTCTATGAAATCATGACTGGTGTGGAGAAAGTAGATAAGGAAGTGTTATTTACGCCTTCTTATAACACAAGAACTAGGGGTCATCAAATGAAATTAATAGGCAGCAGGTTTTTTTTTAAAAGGAAGTATTTCTTCACACAACGCACAGCCAACCTGTGGAACTCTTTGCCAGAGGATGTTGTGAAGGCAAAGACTATAATAGGGTTCAAAAAAGAACTAGATAAATTCATAGAGGACAGGTCCATCAATGGCTATTAGCCAGGGTGGGCAGGGAGGGTGTCCCTAGCCTCTGTTTGCCAGAAGCTGGAAATGGGCGACAGAGGATGGATCACTTGATGATTACCTGTTCTGTTGATTCCCTCTGAAGTACCTGCAATTGGCCACTGTCGGAAGACAGAATACTGGGCTAGATTGACCTTTGGTCTGCCCCAGTATGGCCATTTTAATGGTATCCCTTAATCCCTACTCTTTTGCTAATAACCTTGTTTTGCTTTCATTGTAAATCATCAGTGCTGTGTAAGTTCAGTAAAGTGAGCGCTTCTAGAAAGCTGACATGTTGGAGTGTTTTACTGTCTTTGTAAAGGCAGTGAACCTAACATTTTCTCTGTGAGGGTCCAGTGAGAGGGACTGATCCCTGCAGCAGGAAGGTTTGGGGATGAATTCAGGGCTGAAAGGGTGCTAAGGTCAGCCTACAAGGAGTAACCAGGTTGGGCAAAGCCAGAGTGGGGCTTCTGGGCTGCTGGTAAGCAGTTGGGGTCAATTGTCTAGACCAAAGCTGCACAGTCGGAAGACACCCAGGGTTACAAGGCAGATGGTGACTGAACCTCTTACTGGTGTGGGTGAACCCCAAAATGTTACAAAGAGACGTTTCAAAATGGTTACAGATATCCAGACAGAAGGGAAAGGTTAGTTTCAAGCTTTGATGGAAATGTCAGTGATGGGGGGAACCAACCAAACTTTTTAACCAACCATAGTGGACATCCTTTAAACTTGAACCAAGGCTAATTTTAAGTGCATTTTAAATTTGTTCAATATTTCACACAGCCCTATTTAAAAATAAAATGAAAGTGAACAGTTCACCACCCTCCACCCCCAAGTAGACTGTATATGTTCATAGTCTCCCTTTATCCTACTTATAGGTAAGTCTATCTCTCAAAGGTTTAGATATGATGAACTTATATCCTACTGCAAGTAATTTACAGTTTACAATTTATATTACTGCCCATATTACTTGGGTTCATCATAGCTTTGTCAGCAATGCCAAACCTGTTGCTGCCTCTCTTGGTGGCTTGTTTATGATGTTTCAGACCAGTTTCCTTGTTGATGGAGGAGTCGTAGCAAGGAATATTTACTTGAAGTAAAACTCCCCTCTTTGGTCCATGATGAAGATACTCTCTTTTATGTCATGCCTTTTTTCTATGAGTAGAATTCATGTTGATATCAACAGGAGTTCCACACACACAATGTACAGGAGAGAAGAACTAGAGGAGTATGATAACACTAATAGCCCCTGACTGGCTACAGTATATTAATGATGTTTGCTTCTGCTACTGAATGAGATACAGCTGAAGAATACAGCCAGCCAGTTTTTCTTCAGTGGTATTTCAAATAGTAACAGTAGCTCCTGCTACCTCATCTTAAATTAATTTAATAATACAGAAGCAACTATGCTGGGGTAGCAGATCCACTCCCCACCAAGAGGTAAGGGTGCTCAGTCTTTAGTGCCTGCTCCTTCTAACATTTGGTAAAGTTGGGCATAGGAAACACCTGTGATTATTCTTTCTATCAGTTTTTCTGGGCCATTTCCAGATTGAGCATTTTAATGATTAGATTTGTCTGTCTTTGGCAGCTCTTTAGTTGGTTAAGGCTGGCAGGTGACATACAGAGTAGTCTGTGTAATAACTATGAAGTTAGAGTCCCAGTTTTTGCTGTGAAGTCACCTGCCTAGGCACCCTCGTTCTTCAAGGTGTTTCTGCAGTGAGTATGCAAACTGCTGATCAAAATAGACAGGATCCAGCTGGTTACAGGTAGAATTTCCCTTTTGTGCTTCACTGCAGGAGACAGTTGAAGACCACGCAAGTACAGAGCAGTTTGGGTCCATGAAAGTGACAATTGTTTTTTGTAGAATATAGTTTCTCTGATGCCCTTCATATTTAACCCAAAGCTAGAGAATGGCAGTGCAGATTCTCGGGGCTTCACTGTGCCTTAAAGACACAGCTCTGTGTTGGGGGCTGAATTGCATCCCAACATTGTCTGGGTGGCATACTGCACTGTTTGTTCCTTTGCCCATTTCCTAGCCAGGGAATAAGAGCCCCCGGGAGAGCACGCTTAGAGTCTGATTGGCTCTGCCTGAGCCTAGGGTAGTGAATCCCCTCCCTACACACAGCTGCCCAGGACAGTCTAGGAAAGTGCAGAAAGGAGAAACTGAGACCCAACAATTAGTTACCACTCTCTAATTCTCTGCAGCAGCCCTAACCCAGATTAGAGCTGTAATGGAGTGCTAAACTGGATTTTACTCTTCAGCCACCAGGTAGCGGTGTGCATAACATACCTTATTTAAGCTAACTTTAGCCATCCCTGGCAGAACATGAAAAGATCTTATAACGAACACGTCTGGTGTGTATCTCTCTAAGAAGGAAGCTCTGAAATCAGTCCCTATCTGGTACAAAAGCCTGACCTGCTAATAGCAGCACTGCAACCTACCGTGCACAAGGTGCACATGACGGAGCAACCTGGGGGCACCTCTAGCTTGCACACGGCTCAGTGTATCCCAAGTGACCAAACACCAGCTGGGGTTGGCTGGAGTGCTGTTGCCCCATGGTATCTCCATGTCAAGCCAAGCAGGTGGTTTTACTCCCTTTCTACTTCCCTTTGCCACCTGAGCAGTCCATAGGGAATGGAAGAAGAGGAGAGAGTCTGCCTCGAAGCATTTATTGTAGCTTCTTGACCTGTTTGAAATATGCTTGGCCCGCATGCTGAATACTACTGCAGTAGAGGCCCCAGATAAGATCAGAGACGCATAGTGGTGGGCACTGTACATGCAAAGAGCAAGAGACAGCTCCTGCTCCTAAGAGCTTGTAGTCTAAATGGACAAGACAGACAAAGAATGGGAGAAAGTTTTCAAATTACATCCTAACAGAGTTACGAACTCTGGCCCCTCAGGTTAATTCTGAGGCTGAATCAAGGAAGCCACCCAGATAAATATCTGACAGTAAGAATAATATCGCATTGTGTCTTTGGAGGTAGCAAAGTTGGCGTTTAGGGTAGATAAAGGCAAACTAAGCACTGAAGACTAAGCTTTTGAAAACTGGTAGATGCCCTAGTTCTGTTGGTTCCTGAACTTGCTGAACAGTGACTGCATATGCATGCAACATTCTGCTGGGAAGTATGAGATCTGGGTTTTTTAATTACACTATATGTGAATTGAAAGTGTGTATGTGTAATCTAATTACTGTAGTCTCATAAATATAGGGCTGACTGCTGGAGCAATGTGCTTAACTATACACATTTTAAGTAGTCTCATTGCCTTCAGTGGGGGACTACACGTTGATATGTAAAGTTAAGCATGTGTGTGCAACTCTGCAGAACTGGAGCCATAGTACTTAACTAGTCAGTTAAAGTAAGTTTTAATCTATAGATATTTAGGCAAATAGAGTTCTTCTTTTATCTCATTTTCTTGCATTCAAATGCGTAAAAGGGCAGTGACTGCAAAACTTTTCCTCCTGTCACATGGGAGAGCTTGCACTCTTACTACAGATTGCTCCACTCTTTGCAAATTGTAGTCTCATGTCACTTGTTAGCACAACAGCTGTTCATTAACAAAGATTGATCTGAGTTTGTCAATCAGAAACTCTATTGGAGGATGATCCCCTCCACCCCACTGACTGGAAATGTTTTCTTCTATCTTGCTGCCCCCAAAAAGTATGATTTCTATTTTTCTGGTTTTAATTCAGAAAAAAATATGAGTTTAGTACCACAGAGTGTTTGCCAAGCTATTACTTCCAAATGAGAAGCTGATTATTGTGACACCCAGTGAAGAAAGAAAATATTTGCACGTCTTGAAAAGAGGGTCTAAAGACTGAAATGGAAGATAGGTAATACATTCTGGGTTTGGAGCTGGGGAAGTTCGGTAGTGGGATTGAAAATTTACACCAAGCGTTGCCCTTTCCCCTCAAGCTCTCAAATTAAACAAGCTATGATTCCACTGTGACTGCTTCAGATTATGCTAAACATGATCATTAGACATGATTTACATTGACCTTGTCTTGCCAGTTCCCCCATTTATTTGTTGTATCTACCTGTTTTCTCTCTATCATCTACTAAGATTGTAAGCTGTTTGGAGCAGGGACTGTCTTTTCTATTGTATGTACATACAGCGCCTAACACACTGGGGCCTTGATTTCCCGCTTTGGGGCCTCTGGTCACTACCACACTATAAATAACTAATAATAATTCCAATCCAATAAGCTCATCCATTTTTGAGTAAATGCAACAACAATACGCTTATACAGTGGGGGTCCATCACACCCAATGTCCATGATCACACTATACAGCTTTATTCCAAGTGTCTAAGAGTGCCACAGGATCATTACTGATCCGGCACAGCCCAGTTAATTGCAGGCAACAGCATTACTACCACCAGTCAATGATTGGGCAGTGACTCCCTTCTGACCTCAAATCCGATCTTCAGCACTTGATGTGCAGGGACTGTGACACATTGTACCTCAAAATATCACCCTGTAACCCCCACATTCACCACTGTCATGTAATTGTGATATTTCATAGAAAGCATGCCATGTAAGATATCACATGAAAGGTCATGATCTGCTGAAACCTGTTATTCTGTCTAAATATGTATATCATTAGTGTGGATAGTTATGAGATTTTGCTGTATGATTGTTACTGAAGTATGCTGTAAATTTGCTAGTGACATACAAAGGACCCTGCAGTGAGGTGGTGTGGCTTCCCGCCGCCCCGGAGAGAGACAAGCCCATCGGGTGCCGGAGTGGGCAGAGCCAGGGAGCTCCAAGCCCACCACTCAGAGGGTCAGGCAGCGACCCAGAAGTATAAAACCTCGCCCTCAGAGCTCACTGGGGGCCCAGATGCCTCCATCCTGGCCCACGAATGGGAAGCCCTCATGGCCCAAGGTGCATGCCAGGCCTGGCTGGACTTGCCCTGCGGCCGCTACCCAAAGGAGTTGCTGGACCTGCCACTTGCCAGCTACCCTGAGGAACCTATGGTGCTGGATGCCCCAGAGGACACCACCTGGCCCCAGGTACCCCAAGATGGGGGATTAGGAAGTAGCCTGGGGACAGCTGACCCTAGTCTGGCTGCAGCACTGCCAAAGTCCCTGTCAGTGTGTTATGGCCAGGATCTCCACTGACACAGTAGCTGGTCTTCTGCCGCTGCTAGGGCCCCGGGCTGAGACGCAGTGGAGTGGGTGGGCCTGCGTCCCCCCTGCCACCCAACTTGTGGGTGGCAGTCTCCCCCTTTCCCAGGCCCTTTAGAGGCCTGGGCCTGCTAACATTGGAGTGTTTGCTCAGCCCCTGCCTGAGGGCCGGGGTTGCTGACTTACTTGCCCTGCCCTGACCCAGGGCCTGGGCCTATTTCTATATACTGTTTGTTACTGCTCAGCCCCTGCCGGAGGGCCTGAGCACCTGACTTATTGTTGCCCCACCCTGACCTAGGGCCCGGGCTTAAGGTGCTTGTTTCAGTTGCCACAAGGGCCTCCGAGGGAGACTCCTGCGCCGGACTAATTTCCCCAAACATTACCTGTGTGTAGTGAGCCAGTGTGGCTCCCCGCTGCCCCGGAGAGGGTCAAGCCCCAGCTAGCCGCATTACAGACCCCCATCCAGAAGGGTGCTCCATGACCATTAATCAGCAGGAGAGTTGTAATCAAGGGATTTACAATTCAATGACAGTTGCCCAAGTCTGCACAATGTGGGTTTACTCAATCACTGTGACTCAGCAAAACTCCCCAGGATATGTCTGGGCAAGTGTCTCCCAGGCACATGGATTGAGGGTATAAAATAAGGAACAGTTGCAGCATGCCTTGGCCTTTCTCCTCCCCCACCTACACTGGAAACAACTGAAATGTTGAGACGACAAAGGTAATTTGAGGAGACTGGCCCAGGGTTAAGGGGAAACCTGTGTATCAAGAGTTGTAACATTCAGTGGGGTGAGAAAATTGCTGATCTAAATACTGCCTAATGTAACAAGGTTTAAGATTTAGATTGTACATTTCTTTTATTTTCTTTGGGAACTTTCTCTGATTTTTTTATGCCCACTACTTATAATCACTTAAAATCTATCTTTCTATCATCAATAAATGTGTTTTATACTTTACTTAAAACAGTGTGTTATGGTTGAAGTGCTTGGGAAAACTCAGCTCAGGTAAAAAAGCTTGTGCATGTCCTCTCCCCATTGAGGGAGGGGTAGACTGGGTAATAAAACATACACTGGTCAGGCTTCTGACCAGGGCAAGACGTTACAACTCTGGGGTGTAAGGCTGGAGAGCTAGGGGGAATTGGCTGGAGCCTCTCTATTGTTATGAGTGGCTGGAAGAAGCATTCATGTAACTCAGTTAAGTATATCCCTGCCTATGGATGTCTGTGTGAATGCAGTACCTGCCAGAGGTTTTCAGCTTGTCACAGCATCACAGGGTGAGAGGGAGCTCAGGTTAGAGGGACGGAGGGCTCAGCGGTACCCTCAGTTCAGGTTGCACTCTGGGGATCCCATCACAGGGACTTTGTCTTCATGGTGGGCAACATGACCCAAAAGGGCCAGCTGAAAGTGGTCAGTGATGACTTCAATCCTCTTGAGGCCAGTTCTCAATGATACATCCCTATTACTAAGTCAAACCATCTTATACCCAAAAAGAACCTTAGAGACTAACCAATTTATTTGAGCATAAGCTTTCGTGAGCTACAGCTCACTTCATCGGATGCATACCCAGTAGTCACCACTGGCAACATATATGAAATGCCTCCAGCCTCTGGATGTCTTGTTTAAGCAGCATCCAAGTTTCAGATCCATATAAAAGGACTGGAAGTATACAGGTTTGATAAACCCATGCTTTTGTACATAGTTTCACCTTCTTTTGGCTCCAGACCCAGTGCAGGTCCTTCATGGCTGATGCTGCTACACCAGTTCTCCTTAGGATGTCTGGATCACAACTGAATGCCTAGGTGGTTTGTACAGAAGCACAGCTGTCTTGTATCACAACTTTTTCACCAACACTCTAGATTTTTGTGTTTGCTCAAAAAAACCATTAGCTCAAGGGCAGCTGCCTCATGCTGGAAGCTCTCTGCCGTATCTTTGAGCTCGTTTGCATCCTGACTGAAGTGGAAAACATGATCCACATAATCCAGGTTCATAAACAAAATTGAACCAACAGTTATATTAATATTTGCGGAGATACATTCAAGGAGCCAATCTACTGTGTGACAGAACAGCACGGGGGCCTACTTCTCCCCAGATCTAGTGTGAAACCTGTTAGACCTCTGGGTCCCCTAATGCAACCCTGCCCCTGGGACATTCTGTAGATCTTGAATTAGTCAAAGGAGAATAGCTAGTCCCTAACTATTCCAGAACTGTTTGTCAGTAAACACTCTGCAGCAGTAGCTGTTCTAAAGCCCCAGCCTGTGTTGGAATTTAATAGAATCAGTAGCCTGGTGCCTCTGAGAGTTTGCCGTTACCCTAAAATGTTGTACAATGAAGCTTCAGTGTTAGAGTTTTGCTCACATTTATGCTGAGATTACTGTAAAATGACCACGCTAGACTGTCTTTCATCTTTTGGCTAAGAAACTTGAGAAATGTATTTCAACCGAGAAGATCTTTTTTTTTTCTCTCACCAGGAAGTTATAAAAACTGGGACATATAATGAAAGTACACACCCAACCATAATTATAGTGCCTTGTAGCGGCATTATTATTATTAAATAATAACTTCCAAGTGAGCTGGATTTTATCTCATTCAAAATCATTGGTCAGGGCATTTACAGTAACTAAATCTAGGTGTGTTCTCTGTTTCAGAATACGTAATTCATCTTGTGTGTATTACAGTTGCAAAACCAGTCACCTAATCTCATATAAACTCTTTTACCAGATGATGGTGATCCATTATTTGTAGGGGGTTTTGTATTCCAAAGATAACGTCTCCTGGGTGGATCTGACACATGGGATTCTTAAAGCTTCACCTTGACCAGTGTTTAAGGTTGCGACAAATAGATAATGCAAATACATTTTTATCCTAAACATAATGTCTTCTTTTTCCAAGGGCTTGTGATCATTTAGTTTAACAAGAATTGGCTGTAAGCATGTATTTGGGTAAGATCTGAAATATTCATTAACCTGGGAGGTAATGTGTCTGATCCTTTGGGGATTGGTAGAACTTTTTATATGATGAACAAGATTTTCAATAATCATCATCATATTTGACTTGGCTGTCAAGGCTGGGTTGTTTTAAGGGAACTGTGTTTTGGCTTCTGGGTAACCAGTGAGGCATTGTCGAAGCTGTTTTGTTGCTGGACCAATCCTATTCAACTTATTCCTAAATGATCTGGAGAAAGGGGTAAACAGTGAGGTGGCAAAGTTTGCAGACAATACTAAACTGCTCAAGATAGTTAAGACCAAAGCAGACTGTGAAGAACTTCAAAAAGATCTCACAAAACTAAGTGTTTGGGCAACAAAATGGCAAATGAAATTTAATGTGGGTAAATGCAAAGTAATGCACACTGGAAAAAATAACCCCAACTATACATACAATATGATGGGGGCTAATTTAGCTACAACTAATTAGGAAAGAGATCTTGGAGTCATCGTGGATAGTTCTCTGAAGACATCCATGTAGCGAGCAGTGACAGCCAAAAAAGCGAACCGGATGTTAGGAATAATTAAAAAGGGGATAGAGAATAAGACGGAGAATATCTTATTGCCCTTATATAAATCCATGGTATGCCCACATCTTGAATACTGTGTACAGATGTGGTCTCCTCATCTCAAAAAAGATATACTGGCATTAGAAAAGATTCAGAGAAGGGCAACTAAAATGATTAGGGGTTTGGAATGGGTCCCATATGAGGGGAGATCAAAGAAACTAGGACTTTTCAGCTTGAAAAAGAGAAGACTAAGGGGGGATATGATAGAGGTATATAAAATCATGAGTGGTGTGGAGAAAGTGAATAAGGAAAAGTTATTTACTTGTTCCCATAATATAAGAACTAGAGGCCATCAAATTAAATTGATGGGCAGCAGGTTTAAAACAAATAAAAGGAAGTTATTTTTCACACAGCGCACAGTCAACCTGTGGAACTCCTTGCCTGAGGAGATTGTGAAGGCTAGGACTATAACAGGGTTTAAAAGAGAAATAGATAAAGTCATGGAAGTTAAGTCCATTAATGGCTTTTAGCCAGGGTGGGTAAGGAATGGTGTCCCTAGCCTCTGTTTGTCAGAGGGCAAAGACAGATGGCAGGAGAGAGATCACTAGATCATTAACAGTTAGGTTCACTCCCTCTGGGGTACCTGGCATTGGCCACTGTCAGCAGACAGGATACTGGGCTGGATGGACCTTTGGTCTGATCCAGTATGCCCATTCTTATGTTCTTATGGCTTGGTAAACCTGAGTATCAGAATAACTACCAGTTTGGGGGATTGTCTGCCCCATTCTTTGCAGTGTGCCCTAACTGAGCAACCTCAGTGTCCCCCCCAGTTCATGAAACCCCCATCACAGTAAGCAATTGGAAAAAGACAAAAGAAGAAAGATCTTTGCAAGTGGACTTACAGTAGCAAGCCCATCTCAAAGAAAAATCAGATCCACTTAGATGTTTTGTCACTTTGCCTCTAGTAGCTGAAGGCTAGAAAAGAAAAATACATTGAGTGCTAGTAGTAGGGTTGCCAACCCTCCATGATTGTCCTGGAGTCTCCAGGAATTAAAGATTAATCTTTAATTAAAGATGTTATGCGTTGAAACTTCCAGGAATATGTCCAACCAAAACTGTCAACCAGTCAGGCATGGCTATGTTGAAATCTCCTGGGAGACCCAGGATTTGGAGGGCTCCTAAAGAGCCATTCAAGCAGTGTTAGATTAACCACAGAACTCATTGATTTTAGAGCTACATGAATATTTAGTTTGTGGCAAACTGAGGTAAACTTTAGTCTCTTTGAGGTGAGACGAAATCAAAGCACATTAAACTGTTAAAGCTTATCAGCAGGGTCCACATGGACAGTTAGCCTATGGCAGGCTAGTGTGGAGTAGGTTCACAACTGAGCTTGCTGCTAAGTGTTTGTTCGTGTAGACAAACCCTGAGTCCTGGTTGGTAGGGGTCTGGCCCACCAGAACTTGAATTCATAGATCCATCTGAGGGGGGCTGATTTTTGGAGATGAACAGGGAAGCTCAAGAGGTGAGGATTCAGGTGAGAGCCTGAGCCTAGCCTCAGCTGCCCTCTGCTATGTCTGATTTAAACTCATCTTATGAAGTGTGGTCTAAAATACCCCATTATGAACAGTGGAGGCATGTGCTAAATTCAAACACAAGTGGTAGCAAATGCAGAGTTGTCTACTCCTCATTCCCCTCTCTGACTGTTACACCCCGCACCAATCAGTTTCTGGTAAAATACTTCTCAGTTCCTGTTGAAATTCAGGTCTGGCCAGTGTAACAATATCAACAGCTTGAAAGTTGAAGCTAGACAAATTCAGACTGGAAATAAGGTATCAGTTTTTAACAGCGAGTAATAAACCATTGGAACAATTTACCAAGGGTCATGGTGAATTCTCCATCACTGAAAATTTTTAAATCAGGATTGGATATTTATCTAAAAGATCTGCTCTAGGAATTGTTTTGAGTTTTAGAGGGCAGGCTAGAAATGATCACAGTGGACCCTTCTGGCCTTGGAATCCCATTCATATCCTTAGAATTAGCCATTTTTCTATTATTAAATAACACACAATGCACTACATCACTAAGCGGGGAGTTGGTAATGTATTTGTTTAGCCCATTCAGGTCCCCCTAACAGTATTCATACATAATGCATCAGCTGTGTACATTTATCAGAGCAGAAGACTTTAGTGCTATTTTTTTCTACTGCTCTTCACATCTGTTGGTTTGATACACTTTGTATACAATGTCATTGTTACATTTCCACCTTCTAGCAAACTCTCCAATTTGCTTTAATTACACTATGTCTTACTTTTCACATAGTAAAGCTGTGAGGGTGAGTTTAAAAGAAAAAAAAAAAGTTCTTGAAAAAAATACAGAAATTGCTGTACTTTGAAGTTCTTGTGATAATGTAACAGGCCACAAGAAGGCGCCAGAATAGCAAAAACAGATTTTGATTTTTATTTTTTTCCAACAAGAATGAATACAAAGCTTCTAGCAGGGAAACATGATTTTAACAGGATCCAAATCCTGTTTAGAGTGACCAGATAAGAAGTCTTTGTGCATTATTGCATGTTTGAATGACCATATGATTTAGGGGATTAGCTGTTTAATTTTATTTATCTATAGCCCTCATTATTCTGGTATATGAGCACATCAGAAAAACAAATCCTGAGCACACCTAGACGGAAGGGGAGTATTATCAGCTTCCATTTTATAGACGATGGTCCCTTCTGACTTTAAAGTCAGAGTAACCCAAGGCACAGAAAGTTTACATGACAACCATGGTCATACAGGAAATTTGTTGTATTGCTAGGAATAGCACCCAAGCTCCAGCTGCTGAGGCCTGTTCCTAAACCACTGGACCACTCTACCCCAATACAGCTGTAGGTCATCAGTTCAACTTCCTCCTAGACTTGTTGTTGCTGAAATCCCAGCGGGAATGCATGAAGTCCAGAGCCTTGAGTGCAGAACTACCATCACAATTGGCCCCTTGAGTGTTAGTAAACAAGCCAAGGTATGGATGGATGTGACAATTGAGCTATACTCTCTCTTAAAAGTGGTCACACCTGAACTAAGGGATGCATGCTGGCACTGGGAGGAAACTTTGCAATCTTGTTGTACCTCACTGTAGACAGGACATTCAGTGAAATTCTTCACTGTGAATGTGACTTTTACTCTGTTGATTTAAAGCTTCAGCTACAAAGGAAGAAAAGACCTTTTAATCTGTATCTTGACACAAATGTTGGCATACAATTACTAATTATCTGTAACTACCAATAGGTATCACCCTCTGGTGAGCCATAAGCAGTTTATTTTCTATACTTTTCTTTCTCTATTGAAGAGCCTTAACTGTAGAAATGGTACATGACTGACTTCCTCACCAGATCATTTATGCTATGTAAATCTGTATACTAGATTATTTAATGCCAGAATAAAGATCATGTTAAGCACTGCTTGTTTGCTTGGAGTTTTTTTTGTTTTGCTTTTTATATTAAGTATAATTCTGAAGCCCCACTGGCACAGATTTTCCTCACACTGGTGTAAATCAGTTGTTACTCCACTGAAATCAGTTACACTATGTAAAACTGCTCTCAGTAAGAAGAGAATCAGGCCCTCACAGAACCATCAGGACATGTATACTTTATCCAAACGTCCTTATCTGAACTGCAGGAGCTGTAAAACCACCTGCCATTTTTATCCCTAACTCCTACTCCTTCCTTCTCCAAAATGAAGCTTCTCCCACTTTCTAGTCCCATAGTCCCCTCCACTGAGCAGTGAAAGATTCTAGTCACCTAGTGTGGCAATCTCACGGCATTGTGGGCCTGCACAGAAGCACTTTGAGCTAGTTCCATTATAGTCTTTGCTTGACTTCCCTACATGTTATCTCCGCTATGTTTGCTCATAATTGAAGGGAGCAACTGTGAACTGACAGCGTGGAGCGTGAGTTACAGCAGGAAGGTAAGCAAAGGGGAGAGAAGGATTCCCCAGGTGAGACTCTCATGGCAGACTTGAGAGGAGTCTGACTAGAGATGGGTTCATACTAAAACCCCAGATACAAACACCTCTGAACTTCCAAATCCACACTTCACAGATGGGCCACCACATCAGGAACAGGCAAGACTAAAACCCAGCTTGCCATCCCTCAACCTTTTCTGAGCCAAATTTCTTCATTAGAGTCCATCTCTAACCCTGACTCAGCCAGACTTTTACCAACCAGAAATCTCTTTCCCCCACCCTTAGCAAGGTGCTTCCTAGTAGATCCCTCTTAGCTCTTAGGAAGTGGCCAAGTTCAAAGGTGTTAAATACCTGTGGTTCAGCCAGCGCCTTAAGAATTAATATATGCAGAGAGACACATCTCTGAGCACACACTGAATATTTGCTTTAGACAAGTTTGTTTTCAAAGAGTATCAGCTTATTCTTTACATGGGGTTTCTGTGCCTTCCCTTGAACAGAGCAAGGTCAACTTGTTTTTAAACTTTGATGGACAGGTTACTTTACAGCGTATTGTTCTCTGTGATGCAACTCCTTTCAATGAGAGCTGTGTTTAGGTTTTGGCAAAGAGAAGCATGAAATCAAAATAATTGGCACAAATGGGGCTTAAAAGAATATGGGTGGGAAATTGTTCTGGAATGAAAACAAGGCAAAGCATACACTGTATAAATGTCATCAAGCAGCTACCTCAATGAATTGATTAGCTGGGAATTGTCTGGTTTACATTCAGCAGCAGTCAAGACACCAACAGCCAACTGTGTGGCATTTGTCTTTACTGTAATATCCATATTGCACATTTTGTCTTCAAAGAAATGTGTAGACTTAACAAAACCATCATCATGACCCTGCTTTATAAAAGGGGAAACAAGTACAGAGAGGCTAAGTGACATAACCAAGAATATGAAGGTGGATCAATGTCAGAGGTGGGTTTGGGGCACAGGTTAACAGGTCAGGAGTCATGGAGACTGGATGGCTCAGGGCAATGGCATATACAGAGTCTTTCAGCTGCAGGTCACTATTTTGTATCCATCACAGTTTGGTAGTTGTCATTGCCCTCCACCTAGTTGTCAGGCCTCCACCTAGACATCCAAGTCAAAAAATGATGAGGGTTACTGAAAACCTTATTCATCATATAAAAAAGTTATACCAATCCCAAAGGATAGGACACATTACCTCCCAGGTTAGTGAATATTCCAGATCTTACCCAAATACACGCTTACAGCCAATTCTTATTAACTAAACTAAAATTTATTTAAAAAGGAGAGAAAATTGGTTAAAAGATCAGTAGACATACAGATATGAGTTCAATTCCTGAGGTCCAGATTCATCGCAGAGATGGTGAGCTTTGTAGCTGCAAAGAGTTCTTTCTGAAATAGTTCGTAGGTTATAGTCCAATGTTTATATTCAGGGTGGCCAACCCACAACTGGGATCTCAGTCCTTATGACTTAGGCTTCCTCTTCATGAAACCTCAAGCAGATCTGAGCTAAAAAGCATTGAGGCGCAAACATCTTTATACAATTTCAGGCCTTCTTGTGACATCTCGGAGTCCTTCAGTGAACAATAGGTACTCATGTGGACTTTGAAGTGGACCCATTTCCTAAGCATCACTGGTAATTAGTCACACAGATTAACATAAGGCAATTGCCTGTTTTTTCCACCATTCACAGATGATTTGCTATACATTTCGAAGAGAGATGAATATAGAAATATCCTATGTTTACAGTTCATTTAAATGTTAAGATGTCCTTTAGATCTCTGAATTAACAGAATACATCATAGATAGGGACTGTTTGATTACATTGTTGACCTCTACCAATATATATGTAAATACACAAAAACACAAGCATTATCTGCCCATATGTTTTAAAGGGTTGAATTTGAGTTGATACTTAACCCTTTCTGGTCATGCATCACAACTCCTTTTCAGCTTTTGAACTTTTCTTCTCTGCAGAGGTGTTTGTGATTCACAGGGGGGAAAAAACAAACACACATGAATCTGGCAGAGGGTAGTGACTGGAATGGAATGAGCTACTTCATTAAACTACTTTTGTTCCAAATGTTTTCACTGTTAACAGTCACTGTGTGGCTTGTATTCTATGGCAGACTGTGGGAGGTTTCCTTTTGCTCTGTCACCAGCAATGACTGCTATGAGGCTTGTGACGGGTTCCCCACAGGGCTGATTAACTAAAGGTGAGAGCAGTATTAGCAAATGGGGTTATTAGCAACTGCTGACAAATGCATTCATGAGGAGGAGAGAAGATGAATTTTAAAAAGTCCATTTTAACCTTACATTGCCTATCTTAAAGGTCATCTATAGGTGAGAACAGTAGAAGTCAACCAGAGCTATTCTTAGATTATTTGTCCAGTTACTCCTAAAATTACTGTTACTAGGCTGACAGTGAGTCTAAGGATCGAAATTCTCACAACTGTTTCCAAGCTAGGATTCCACCACCTTCATCCATTTTAAAAAATGTGATTTACTCAAGGCTGTTGCTGGGATACCCCAAATCAACACAGTGTCACTCCTGAGATTGTCCTACTGGTTTTTAATGTCTGAACTCAACAGCCAGGTACAAAAAGAAAAACTGAACTTTCCAAAAGGCTGGTGGTTGGCTACAACCAATGTCATGTTGCATATTTTTACAGCCATCTTTTCAGTAGATAAAGGCCACTGGTTCATAACTACACTTACAAATGGGTATTTAGATGTTTAACATACCCACTTGAGCATAAAATTTAATGCACATTTTTGCACATAAAACCAACAGAAAATGTGGCTAGTAATAATTACGAAAACTCAGAAAATATTGGAGGAAAAATATACAAAACAATTCACAATTTTTTTTACATGCTCCAATATAATTGGCCAGAGTTGTTCAATTTTTAAAAAAGTTCATTTAAAATATATTGCACATCACGGTAGTACATAGTAAGTAGACTATTTATATTTAGTTTTCCCTTTCACAATTGTTATGTGGCTTGGTATAAATTGCTAGAGCTATTCAGCCCAGATCACCCTTCTGCACCCCAAACCTCTCATCCCCAACCCCATCCCAGAGCCCACACCCCCAGCCTGGAGCCCCCTCCCACACCCTGATTCTGACCTCATCCCAGAGCTCGCACCCCCAACCAGAGCCCTCCCTCCATCCCGCATCCCAACCCCAATTTTGTGAACATTATGGCCCGCCATACAATTTCTATTCCCAGATGTGGCTCTTGGGCCAATAAGTTTGCCCACCCCTGCACTAGGAGCTCACGTTCAGTCGATTATCCACCACAACCCCCAACTCTCTTTGTCACTGGTTCCCAGAATAGTCTCCTCTCCTGTAAGTATGGCCTACATTCTTTGTTCCTAGATGTATACATTTAGATTTAGCCACATTAGAGCACACATTGTTTGCTTGCACCCAGTTTACCAAGTGATCCAGATCTCCCTGTATCAGTGGCCTTGTGATGGGGCAGCTGCCCATCACTGGCAACCAAAAAAAAAAGGGGGGGGGGGTTAAAAAGCAGCTCTAGGGAGGCTGTGCCAGAGGCAGCCAATCAGAGGAGGGCTGAAGGGAGCAGCCAATCAGGGCCAAGTAGGCCCATATAAAAAGGGGGCTGCCAGGCAGAGGAAGGCAGTTCTCTGCTAGGAGCCCAGGGAGAAGGATTAGGAAATTCAAGAGAATTGGCCAAGAAAACTGCCAGCATCCTGGACAGAGCAGTGCTGCAACCAGGGGCTGAGGGAGCCAGAGACAGCTCCTGGCTGCCTGCTGGAGGGTTGTAGACTGAGGCCCTGATACAAGGGTAAAGAGGGTGCTGGAACCACACGGGAAGTAGCTCAACTGTGGACTGCAGTTTGCCACTGGTGGGAAGTGGCTGAACAGCAGACTGCAGATCCCCTGGTGGGGGGAGCACAGTGTGTAGCATGGCTGGAGAGTTGTGTCACTGACGAGGATGCTATGGTCCTTGGAGAGATGCATGTCCAAGAGCAGGAGTCATGGTGGCAATACACCACCCAAAGTGGGTGCACACACCAGCAGAGCTAATTCCCAAGACAGGCTGAGGAGGTGCCAGAGCGGTGAGTCACACCCCATTACAGGCCTATTCTCTTGATTTACTATTCTCTCCCCCCCCACACACACAATTTTTATGTCATTTGCAACTTTGTCAGTGATTATTTTGTTTTCTTCCAGGCCATTGATACAAATGTTAAATAGCAGAGCACCAAGGCCCAATCCCTGCAGGACCGCAGTAGAAAAATCAGGTGTTCAATGATGATTCCCCATTTACAATTACATTTTGAGACCTATCAGTTCGCCATCTTTTAATCCATTTAATGTGTGCCATGTTGATTTTGTGGCGTTCTAGTTTTTTAATCGAAATGCTATGTGGTAACAAGTCAAATGCCTTCTAGAAGTCTAAATATATTACATAGTGCCTTTATCAAACCAACTATGTGATCTCCTAAAATAAAAATATATCAAGCTATTTTGACAGGATCTATTTTCCATTAACTGATGTTGATTTGCATTAATTATATTACCCTCCTTTAATCCATTATTAATCAACTTCCGTATCAGAGCTCCATTATCTTGTTCGGGATTGATGGTAGACTGATAGATTGAGGGTCTGACTCTTCTTCCTACATGTTTTTAGTTGTTCCAATATTAGCTCTCAGTGTGTAGTCTTCCACACTCTAATTTCTCCCCAAATAACCATAAAGATGCCACTGCCCCCTAGATTTTTCTTGGGTCATTTCCCATGCAAAAGATTTACAGACCCAGTGTTTTTTTGCATTAGGAGATCTGACTAAACAAATCCAAGGTAGTATGGCTGCAGACTTTACTCAGATGTGTTTCTTTCCACTGACAGTGGTACTATTTTCTCTGTCACCTGGCAATATTCTACACCTGTACTCGGTGAACTGGAGATCTGAGAGAGTGCCTCATTTCCAAGAGGTGCATGTGCTGTTCTGGGGCAGAGAAGGAAAATCAGCCTGTTCTTCTCAGAAGGAAGCTCGGAGACAGAATGTGGTCTCGGTGTTATATAAGCAAACAGTAGAAATCAGATGTGTGCTTTGTGTTAGCCTGTGCTGTTATAAAAAAAATGACTGGTGTGTCCTCAGAAACCCACAGAGAGCTCGGCAGGGGGAGTGAAGCTCTAACCAGTTTGACATTTGTACTAAACTAATCGGATCGGGCAAGCTCACCAAAAAGAACTGTGAAGGGCTTAAAAGGAGAGAGTCAATAGGTGGAAATGTCACACATTATTTCAAATGTGCTAGCCTGTGCCATGTTGTTTTTGGATTAGATAGCTGAGTCAGTTACAAGATATAAAAACACTCAACAGAAGAGCAAAGGGAGTCTTCAAAGAACAGCTTGACGCAAGAACCTATTGAAATCCTGGCCAGCTGTCATATATCCAGTTGAGCGCCCCCTCTTAGCCACTCACCAGATTGCGATGAGGGTACCCAGCTGTTGGATCCAGTGTGTTTTAGGCCGCCAGATTCTGCACAGAATTTAGGCACTGTCAATGTGTTAGGGCCTTTGGGCACACTTTTGGGCTGCAGATCTTCTTTAGTACACCCCACCATGAGAACTTAGCCCACTAAAACCAGTGCTGGCTTCCCTCAGACTTCCCCATAGCTTAAAGACGTCCTCTCCCAAAATACCACCCAAAAGGTGTGAGCCTTCTGGTTTAGCTACGAGCCCCAGTCACGGCTCAGGACCCTATTGTGCTAGGTGCTGTACAAAGGGTCTTTACCCAAAATATCTCTTAGCTTACAACCTAAGTATAAGACAACAGATGGATACAGACAGGCAGTGGAGTACAAGAAAACAGTGAGACAATACTGGTCAGCAAGATAGATTGATCTCAGCACACCAGCAGCTAAACTATTAAGTTTTTTGTAGGCCTCTTGGGAGAGTTTGAAGCAGGAAAATGAGTTTGTTCTGTGGATGTTTATGGGGCGCTTCTCCCAAGTGTGAGGAGTATCATGGGAGAAAGCAAAAAGGTGCTTGTTTGAAAATTTAACAAGTCACTGATAGAGGCTGGTGGTATGGGCCAATCAGAGGCAGAAGTCAACTTATTAATACTGAATGAGAGATGATAGATAGGGTGGGGATAGACTGTGAAGGGCCTTGAAAATGAAGACTAGTAGGTTATGTTAGATACAGTAGAGAAGAGGGAGCCAGCAGAGGGATGCACAGAGAGGGGAGACACAGTCAAAGGGATAGAGTAGGAAAATGATCTTTGTAGCAGCCTTCTGACTGGATCTGAGTGGGGAGAGACTGCATTTGTCAAGGCAAGAGGAAAGGATGCTGCAGTAACGGAGATGTCTTGATAAGTTGTAGCTGTATGAATGGATGAGACAGGCCATTTATTAGAGATGCGCAGAGAAAATCTGTGAGACTTAGACATAGCCTGTGAGGACCTAGAGAGAGAGCTGAGTCAAAGAGGACACCCAAGTTATGGGACTGAGTGACAGGCAGGATGGTGGTGTTGTCCACAGTGACTGAGAAAAGAGGTAGCAGGGAGGGTTTGGGGGTTGAAATTATGAGCTCCGTTTTAGCCCTGTTGAGCTTGAGCTGATTACTAGACATCCATTAGAAGATGTCAGAAAGACAGGCTGTTATCTTTAGGAACTTGGCTCATTGCCTAGCCCCTTCAATTGGCATTTGATCAAAAGCCTACATGAAACAGTGATAAATGATTTAAATGGAATTTCCTAGTTGTCTATGCACCAGATGGTAGCAGAGACTGTAATTATTAGTTCACGCTCAGCATCTGAAATCAAGTTAAAGTTTGGATTGAGAGAACAGACACTAAATGAAATTAGGAAAGATGTTCAGATAGTGTCTCAGTTTTAGTAACTGTCACATTAGCTACTGTGTGTACTGCTGTCATGTGTCTGAAAATTATCATACAAATAGCTAGCATTACCAATACAAGGGGAAGTGTTTGGCTCAGATATGGAACTTCATCCAAAGTCACTATTCTTAAGTCACTAATTCAGATGCAGCTTTGGTACTTTCATCAGTGAGGGAAATTCATTCCTGTGTTTCAGATAGCTGTTAATGGCTTATGTGGTGAGTATCTGAGTGTCTGTTGCGGGGACAGTTTGACCATGTGCTTGATTGTTTGAAAAGTGTGAATTGGGAGTGCTTGGTCCAGGTGAGCCTTGAGTGGGCCTGACTGTTATAAAAAGCCAGCCAGCTGCGAACCAGCTGAGCGGCGAACAGTGGAGAGGCTAACAGAGGGAGTTTGCCTGGGGAGAGCCCACTGAGGCTTACATCTTGCAGGCTTCTCTGAGTAGTTACAGCTCCTGAGGAAGCTCGTAGACGGAAGGTAATATGGATGGTGAGCGTTCAGCTGTTACCTGCACAGGATGTGCCATGTTTGTCTTTCTCCCATAGGACAGAAGCGACTTTGTCTGTACAAAGTGCAAGCTGGTCTCCATATTGGAAGAGAAGGTTCAAGGTCTGGAGAAACAACTTTCGACCCTGTGTTGCATAAGAGAAACTGAAGATTTCCTGGACAGATGGCAGGATATGCTTCTACGGACACAACATTCTGAAGATTCAGAGCAGGCTGCACAGCGGGGACAGAAGGATGGTGAAGAAATTTGGCAGCATGTGACCTCCAGAAGAGGAAAGGGGAGCATCCATGTACCAGCAATGCAGATACAGGTAAGCAACCGTTTTCATGTTCTCTCGACCAGTACTAATGCGGAGAGTGGACTAGATGATACATCTGAGGGAAGGGAACAGAAGGAGACTCTGCCGATTGGAAGGCATGAGATGCACTGTCCTAGGGATGGGGGGGTCCAAGACCACCGCTCCCAAGAGAAGGAGGTGGGTGGTGGTTGGGGACTCCCTCCTCAGGGGGACTGAGTCATCTATCTGCCGCCCCAACCGGGAAAACAGAAATCTGCTTCCCAGGAGCTAGAATTCACGATGTGACGGAGAGACTGCCGAGACTCATCAAGCCCTTGGATCGCTACCCCTTCCTGCTTGTCCAAGTGGGCACCAGTGAGACTTCCAAGAATGACCTTGAGGAGATCACTGCAAACTATGTGGCTCTGGGAAGAAGGATAAAGGAGTTTGAGGCGCAAGTGGTGGTCTCGTCCATTCTACCTGTGGAAGGAAAAGGCCCAGGTAGAGACTGTCAAATCATGGAAGTCAACAAATGGCTACACAGGTGGTGTCGGAGAGAAGGCTTTGGATTCTTTGACCATGGGATGGTGTTCCAAGAAGGAGGAGTGCTAGGCAGAGGTGGGCTCCACCTAACGAAGAGAGGGAAGAGCATCTTCACAAGCAGGCTAACCTAGTGAGGAGGGCTTTAAGCTAGGTTCACTGGGGGAAGGAGACCAAAGCCCTGAGGTAAGTGGGGACGTGGGATACCGGGAGGAAGCACAAGTAGGAGAGCGCAAGAGGGGAGGACTCCTGCCTCACACTAAGAAAGCAGGACAAACAGCAAGTTATCTCAAGTGCCTATACACAAATGCAAGAAGCCTGGGAAACAAGCAGGGAGAACTGGAAGTCCTGGCACAGTCAAGGAATTATGATGTGATTGGAATAACAGAGACTTGGTGGGATAACTCACATGATTGGAGTACTGTCATGGATGGATATAAACTGTTCAGGAAGGACAGGCAGGGCAGAAAAGGTGGGGGAGTTGCATTGTATGTAAGAGCAGTATGACTGCTCAGAGCTCCGGTATGAAACTGCAGAAAAACCTGAGTATCTCTGGATTACGTTTAGAAGCATGAACAACAAGGGTGATGTCGTGGTGGGAGTCTGCTATAGACCATGGGGATGAGGTGGAGGAGGCTTTCTTCAGGAAACTAACAGAAGTTACTAGATCGCAGGCCCTGGTTCTTATGGGAGACTTCAATCACCCGATATCCGCTGGGAGAGCAATACAGCGGTGCACAGACAATCCAGGAACTTTTTTTGGAAAGTGTAGGGGACAATTTCCTGGCGCAAGTGCTGGAGAAACCAACTAGGGGCAGAGCTCTTGACCTGTTGCTCACAAACCGGGAAGAATTAGTGGGGGAAGAAAAAGTGGATGGGAACCTGGGAGGCAGTGACCATGAGAGGGTCGAGGTCAGGATCCTGACACAAGGAAGAAAGAAGAGCAGCAGAAGACGGACCCTGGACTTCAGAAAAGCAGACTTTGGCTCCCTCAGGGAACTGATGGGCAGGATCCCCATGGGAGAATAACATGTGGGGGAAAGGAGTCCAGGAGAGCTGTCTGTATTTTAAAGAATCCTTATTGAGGTTACAAGGACAAACCATCCCGATGTGTAGAAAGAATAGTAAATATGGCAGGCGACCAGCTTGGCTTAACAGTGAAATCCTTTGTCAAGGTTCCTTCCCGACTCTGAACTCCAGGGTACAGATGTGGGGACCTGCATGAAAACCTCCTAAGCTTACTTTTACCAGCTTAAGTTAAAACTTCCCCAAGGTACAAACTATTTTACCCTTTGCCCTTGGACTTCCACTGAGACCACCAAACTTTATCTGGGTTCCTGAGAAAACATAGTTTGGAAATGTCTTTCCCCCCAAAATCCTCCCAACCCTTGCACCCCACTTCCTGGGGAAGGTTTGGTAAAAATCCTCACCAATTTGCATAGGTGACCACAGACCCAAACCCTTGGATCTTAGAACAATGAAAAAACATTCAGTTTTCTTACAAGAATTCTTTTAATAGAAGTAAAAAGAAGCACCTCTGTAAAATCAGGATGGTGAATACCTTACAGAGTAATTAGATGCAAAACATAGAGAATCCCTCTAGGCAAAACCTTAAGTTACAAAAAAGACACAGAGGAATATTCGTTCTATTCAGCACAGCTATTTTCTCAGCCATTTAAAGAAATCATAATCTAACACATACCTAGCTAGATTACTTACTAAGTTCTAAGACTCCATTCCTGTTCTGTCCCTGGCAAAAGCATCAGACAGACACAGACCCTTTGTTTTTCTCCCTTCTCCCAGCTTTTGAAAGTATCTTGTCTCCTCATTGGTCATTTTGGTCAGGTGCCAGTGAGGTTACCTTTAGCTTCTTAACCCTTTACAGGTGAAAGGATTTTTCCTCTGGCCAGGAGGGATTTTAAAGGTGATTACCCTTCCCTTCATATTTATGACATCCTTGAAAATCTTAAACACAAAAAAGAAGCTTACAAGAAGTGGAAGACTGGACAAATGACCTGGGAGGAGTATAAAAATATTGTTCAGGCATGCAGGAGTGAAATCAGGAAGGCCAAATAACACTTGGAGTTGCAGCTAGCAAGAGATGTTAAGAGTAACAAGAAGGGTTTCTTCAGGTATGTTAGCAACAAGAAGAAAGTCAAGGAAAGTGTGGGCCCCTTACTGAATGAGGGAGGCAACCTAGTAACAGAGGATGTGGAAAAAGCTAATGTACTCAATGCTTTTTTGGCCTCTGTCGTCACAAACAAGGTCAGCTCCCAGACTACTGCTCTGGGGAGGAGAAGACCAACCCTCTGGAGAAAGTGGTTCAGGACTATTTAGAAAAGCTGGATGAGCACAAATCCATGGGGCCAGATATGTTGCATCCGAGAGTGCTAAAGGAGTTGGCAGATGTGATTGCAGAGCCATTGGCCATTATCTTTGAAAACGCATGGCAATCGGGGAAGGTCCCAGATGACTGGAAAGGCTAATGTAGTGCCCATCTTTTTAAAAAGGGAAGGAGGAGGATCTGGGGAACTACAGGCTAGTCAGCCTCACCTCAGTCCCTGGAAAAATCATGGAGCAGGTCCTCAAGGAAGCAAATCTGAAGCACTTAGAGGAGAGGAAAGTGATCAGAACAGTCAGCATGGATTCACCAAGGGCAAGTCATGCCTGACTAATCAAATTGCCTTCTATGATGAGATAACTGGCTCTGTGGATGAGGGGAAAGCAGTGGACATGTTATTCCTTGACTTTAGAAAAGCTTTTGATATGGTCTCCCACACTATTCTTGCCAGCAAGTTAAAGAAGTATGGGCTAGATGAATGGACTATAAGGTGGATAGAAAGCTGGCTAGATCGTCGGGCTCAACAGGTAGTGATCAATGGCTCCATGTCTAGTTGGCAGCCGGTATCAAGCAGAGTGCCCCAAGGGTCGTTCCTGGGGCTGGTTTTGTTCAATATCTTCATTAATGATCTGGAGGATGGCGTGGACTGCACCCTTCAGCAAGTTTGCAGATGACACTAAACTGGGAGGAGAGGTAGATACGCTGGAGGGTAGGGATAGGTCACAGAGGTACCTAGTCAAATTAGAGGATTGGGCCAAAAGAAATCTGAAGTGCAGAGTCCTGCACTTAGGACAGAAGAATCCCATGCACCACTACTGACGAGGGGCCGAATGGCTAGGCAGCAGTTCTGCTGAAAAGGACCTAGGGGTTACAGTGGATGAGAAGCTGGATATGAGTCAACAGTGTGCCCTTGTTGCCAAGAAGGCCAATGGCATTTTGGGATGTATAAGTAGGGGCATTGCCAGCAGATTGAGGGATGTGATTGTTCCCCTCTATTTGACATTGGTGAGGCCTCATCTAGAGTACTGTGTCCAGTTTTGGGCCCCACACTACAAGAAGGATGTGGAAAAATTGGAAAGTGATTAGGGGGCTGGAACACATGCCTTATGAGGAGAGTCTGAGGGAACTGGGATTGTTTAGTCTGCAGAAGAGAAGAATGAGGGGGGATTTGATAGCTGCTTTCAACTACCTGAAACAGGGTTCCAAAGAGGATGGATCTAGACTGTTCTCAGTGGTAGCAGATGACAGAACAAGGAGTAATGGTTGCAGTGGGGGAGGGTTAGGCTGGATATTAGGAAAAACTTTTTCACGAGGGTGGTGAAGCACTGGAATGTGTTACCTAGGGAGGTGGTGGAATATCCTTCCTTTGCGGTTTTTAAGGTCAGGCTTGACAAAGCCCTGGCTGGGATGATTTTGTTGGGGATTGGTCCTGCTTTGAGCAGGGGGTTGGACTAGATGACCTCCTGAGGTCCCTTCCAACCCTGGTATTCTCTGATTCTATATGCATCAGCTGGTGTTCACAGTCCATTCCTTAATGGCCAGTGAGTCCACATCTTAACAGTTGACAGCTTTGTTGGAGGTATCAGCAAGGTGAAAAGCTCTGCAAGCTGAAGAATCTCTTCTGGGAGGGGCTGACCTGTCAACTTTCATTGTTTTAAATAGGACTTGAGGGTGCAGAGCCCCTCAATGCCTTGCAGTATTAGGCCCTATGGTAGGAGTGTTTAATGCATAATCCATAAAGAACCAATATTCACAGCAAGAGTTGGAGTGGGTACTAATTTCCAATCCAGTCCACTCACAACAGCATTCTAGTTGTGTTTTCAGGAATAAAAAAGCATCTGCAGTCAACTGCACTTGCTGCAGTGTCATCCAAACAAACGGACCTTAAGTGTGCTTGAAGTGGTGCTACTTGTTTCCCTCTTCCAACTCTGAAAAATATCTATTGGTGACAGATGCTCCTACCTTAACCCTTTAGGTCCATCAAATACATCAAGGTATCACAAATTACTTTCACAAGAATGCCCCTAAAGGATAAAAGCTGAAGTACAGTCACTGCTATGGGCCTTCTCTCCCTCAGTGCATTTTGTTTTCTGTTTTTCTCCTTCCTCTGAAGCACCAGAGATGGCCATGGCTGGAGATGAGACCCTGAATGGGGTAGGTCAGGGCTCTGAGCTGGCACTGATCGTTCTCTGTCAGATGCTTGGCTGGCTGATTCTTGCTCACATGTTTAGGGTCTAACTGATCCCCATATGTGGGGTCGGGAAGGAATTCCCCCTCCCTCCCCCCCCCGCCCCCAGATTAGATTGGCAGCAACCTTGAGATTCTTTTTGCTTTCTTCTTCAGTATGTGGAATAGGTTGCTTGTCAGGATGATTTAAGTGCATCTCACTTAATCAGTTCCCTGCAATTGCATGGGCCTCTGGCACTGACACACCTTGGTCCCTTGTATTTTCTGCCTGTGGCACATAAGAGTTTAGTTTCCCGAGAGCTATAATACGTTGGTTGAATTTTGGGTGAGGGGTTTATGTACAAGTGCGGGCCTATGATCTGCAGGAGGTCAGACTATATGATCTAGTGGTCCATTCTGGCTTTAAACTCTATGATCCAACCATTTCAGCAGACACATGACTTCATCCAGTTGACAACTACCCCCTCTTTATTCAGGACCCTCTTAAGACCTACTTCTTCCACAATGGGCACAAACAATAGCCAGTGAGGACCTTACTTTACTCTGCAATAAAAACCCTGCCTTTTTACTCCTCCACAGTGTGCACTAGCTGCAGAATTAACATGCTCTAATTGTTGTTACTACTTTTTGAACCCCCACCATACTCTCCTGTTATATCATGTCCTTCTGTTAATTGCAAACTCCTCCAAACAGGGATCATGGGTGAAATTCTTACCCTACTGATGACTATGGCAAGGGTCTCACTGACTTCACTAGGCTCAGGGCTCCACTTCTTGTTTCTTCATGCATATGGTTAGGTTTACAATCATGGATTATTAAACCATTGTGATCATCTAGTCAGACCTCCTGTATAATGCAAGCAATAGGACTTCCTTGAATTTCTCTTTGAACTAGAGTGAAAGGAGGTAGAATTATCCATTTTTGTAGCTGGGGAACAGTCAGAGAGACTTGCCCGAAGTCAACACAGGAAGTCTATGGCAGATCCAGAAACTGTACCCAGATCTCTTAAGTCCCAGCCCAACATTTTAGCCACCATCTCTTCCTAGAGATGACCCTTTACTGGGTCATCTTACTGAGCTAAAGTATTGTGGCCAAATCATCCAAGTATCAGGTGCCTACCATGTTCTTGGGTAGTGTACAAAATAAACAATCATACTTTTAAGTGAGAATCTGGGAAGAGAGGAGAGAGAGAAGGAAGGAGAAAATGAGTGTAGGAGAAAGATATGTAAAGAGCACCTGAGTAAAGGAGGATGAGAACACAACATAGGGAAACAGAGAAGAAAGTGGTGACAGATGTATAGAGAAAGATCACAGGCCTGAGAAAAAGCTATGCCAAGATATACAAGAAATGAACTGAAGATAGGAAGGGACATAATGGCAAAATACACATAAATGACTTGCCATGTTCTGTGAGGGAAGAACACTGCTCACCACCTGCCAACCTTTCCTCAGGAAAGAGAGTGAGGCATGGTTGACTGGGAAGAGAAGAGCAGGAAGTGGGAAACATGGGGGCTCATTTGCCTGCTTCAGATGGAGTTAATTTTGCTTGTTCAGCAGATGCTGCTAAGCTATTCCTGTCAAAGAGTTGCTTCATGCCTGGCTTGTAAAGATGCTTCAGAAGAGAGAACTTCTTGCCTTGGAATGCAGCAGACAACACTGGAGACCAGATATTTTTTTAAAATGTTTCCTAGCTAATGATCCCATAGATCCTTCTGCAAATGACACCCTTTCAACACTGAAGCAGAGGCCAAAGAAGAAGTAGGGGGCTGGCATCACACTGAAGAAGCAGCCACCACAACTCTCTAGCTTTTTCTGGTTTCCCAGGGCAGGAATTTGGCCTGTGCCAAAAGTCAGTGGTAATCAGTGACCTGGCAGGCAAAACTACTGAGGGTAGAGGATCATGTTTCACACAGTGTTTTGCTCTTGTGTTGTTCCTTTCAAAAACATTTCACACTCCTTTGTCCCAAGAATGTTCTTCATGTGGTTTGCACTACACGTGGTTCCTATAGAGACCCTTAATAGCAGATACTCTTCCCCCCCCCCCCCCTTGGCCTTTGAAAAGAATGTCTGAGATATAAGAATTGCTCTTAGCAGGGCCCCAGCACGTTTATTTTTTTTAAAATGTTGATGTATAAAACTTGCATTATTTCAGTGCATAAATCAAGTGCATTGGTCTACAACATTTTAAGTAGTTTTTGGATATTTCTCCTCTGGGATGTTGGGGAAAGGGCTGTTTTTTGTTTTCTAGATGGTAGTGGTTGGGAGTGGTGGAAAGGGTTGCAGCTTTTCCTTTGTCACTCAATGGCAAGTTTGAGATGCTGAACAAGTGTCAAGTAAGAAAGCAGTTTCTCTAGCAACTGTAACCATGTAAAATGCTGATCTTCCTCCCTATATGACTTTTTCTCACTTTGGCTAACCTGGGTCGGTAGTGGAGAGCCATAGGCAGAGAATGAGCCTTCCATGCTGATGTGACAGAGTGAAGACATGAAATACAAGCTTAAGCACCACAAGGAACTCCCTGTACCTGATCCCCTATGCCAGTTCATTGACTGATGGGCAGTCATGTTCACTGCTTAACTAACAAACATTCATTGCTTTGGCCAAAATTTGGGTTCCTCAAATTAGGCATCTAACGCAATCTCCTGGTTTCCACAGAGGTGCGGAGTATAAAGTCAAGGGGGAGCTGATAATCAGGCCACAGTGGTTTAAGTGCCAATTGAAAATGCTGGCCCGTATTGCCAACAGTACACATTTTGTTTTACATAACTAGAACCAAACAAACTTTATCAGCAGTGATGGACTCAAATGAAACCCCTCAGATCTCAACACCCTCAAAAGTTCAGAGGAGTCTGAAATCCACATGTGGATTCAAATTTACATTTTGCAGTCAGCCCCAGATTTACAAGGGATTGAACCAAAAATCCACATCTGAATATCCCTAAACTTCAGGGTGTTCATAATCTGGATTCATACACTGTGGCTCTAGCCCATCTATAATTATTCATGTGTAGGCTTTCCTGCAGCGCTCAGCGCAACAGTACTTGCAATTAGCAGTTTCCTTACCATTGACATAAAACAAAGAACCTTAAGTTTAATTTAAATACCCCAGGTTATTTTTGGCAGTCTGTGCAAAATAGCTTGTGACTTGGAACATAAAATGAGATATCAAATGGCATTTTATGTAGGACTCACACTAAACAAAAGTCCCAGCAATGTTCATGAGTGTTGTACAAAATTGTTTATATGTGTGTGTGTTTAAAACTATCTTAGAAAGCAGACTCTTCATCTCAGTATAGATTCCATGTGCAGTTACCTAGGTTTCCAGACATTACTTTATTGCATAGAAAATGATTCTTCAGTACAATAGGGTGGCTGTTCTCATGGTCAAAGTATGTTAGTCACAATGGACAGGGCCTTGTTTCACAGGGTGAAGTGTTGTGAACAGGGAGACAGGAAATTAAACGCAGAAGAGGCCATGCCTCTTATTATTCTTCCTGCTTGTACTGTTAAATGTTGTGTGTTTTGTTTGTTAAGATTTCTAAGAGCAGGGTGCAGTTCCGTTCCTGCTTCTAACCATCTGTGACCTGCCACGTGTACAGGTGTGGTGTGGGATTTACTCATTATCTCAGGACTGTTCTCACATTTCTAGCTGGAGACTGCATCGAACACTCATGTTCAATATTTAGCCAAAAACTGACATTCATGTCAGCTTCATTCCTGAGATAATGAGGGAATTGAGCAGGGGGCCTGCAGCTCTTGCTGCTCATTTGCATATTGGATGAGGTCTCTTGATGGGATTGCTGTGAATAAGGTCATTAGAATCTACTCCCACCCTCCGACATACCCACAGAGTGTGTGTGTGTGTGTCTGTGTGTTGGTTCTACAACCTTTTATGCCATCAGGTTGTTGACAAAAAAAAGCTTGTCATGAGTTTCTTACCCACAACAGGGTTTTTCTAACATGTTTTTAAAGAAAAGAAGCTACAGTTTGATCACACAGAACAGCTGCAGCTAAGCCAAGGTTTAAAAGCAAACAGATTATGACCCAATCAGGAAGGGTTCTAAAGCTGTTGCATATACTGTATCTATCAATTACAGCCCCTCTGTATGTTCTTCTCTAATATGTATGGCTGCACATCTGGACTAATTGCCATTTTCACAAAGGAGTATAAGCAGTGCCAGCATTTGCTTCCCTTTTAAGATGTAATTTGAAGGTGATAATTTTCTTTATGCAGTAGGCAAATTGCTCTCTTGACTAAACTGTTCCTAGTAATCAGGCCTGAGAACAGTGGCAGGGCAGCATTGCCAAAGACATGTCTGCCTCGCTTGTGCATATGTAATGCCAACAGACCCCAGTCGTTGGGAGGTGGAATCAAACCTGGGGCCTTTGGAGCTTAGGGCATGAGCCTCTACTGCATGAGCTAAAAGCCAATTGGCTCTTAGGTAAGGCCCTAGAGCAGACTCATTTATCTCTCTCTTTTTCTCAGTGGTCTCGGTGCCACTAGATGGGGCAGAACACCACACCTAGGAGGTGTGTGGGTTACGCATAGACAGGGACCAAAGTCAAAACTATGGCAGCTCTCAGAAGGGACAGCATCTCTCCTCTGAGGTCATGCTTAAAAATATTTCCCATAACAAATGAGGAACAGCACTCTGTCCTCAGAGCCGGAATCTGGTTATTTTAGCAAGTATTCAGCACTCATACAGTGCACTGGACGTCCATAAGAACATAGAAGTTAGTACTAATATCAATGCAAAAAGGATCTGAAAACAAAATGCTTATTTATTTTAATTTTCTATTTATGTTACCTCAGTAGAGACTGGGACTCCATTGTACTAGGCACACCACAGACCCATGTGAAGAGATGGTCCTTTCCCCAAAAAGCTTACAATTAGAGGCATAGAAAGGCAAAGTGATTTGCCCAAGGTCACACAGTAGGTCAGTGGCCAAACTGGAAAGAATACCCAATCTTAGGCGTTCCAGGCCAGCACCCTACCTACTAGACCATTTTGCATACAGTTTCCAGAAGATCATGTTCTAATTTGTTGCAGAAGAACTGGTGATTTTTATTTTAGCAGTGTCTGCCAGCATTTCTGTTTTCAGCTTTATTTTACAGGGGCTTATATCTGTCAGATGAAAAGAAGTGGCAAATTTTGTCCATTTTTGAGTGTAAAAAATGACGTTTTCTTGTTGGATCATATTAAAGTAGTTCTGTATTAAAATCACAAATGAGTTTGATACCCCATAGTTTAAATTCCAGGGTATTACTAATTAAGAGGTCTCTTGGTTTTTGGTACTGTTTCTCTCCCTCTATGTGTGAAACTTGCAAGCTGCTAATTGTGTTAGTACATTCTAAGACAGAGTCTGTTCTCAAAGCAATTCTTTGTAACAGCTACTCACACAGAGAGAGACTCAAAGCAATACTCTGTAACAACAGAAACAGCACCCAGAGACTCCCTGCCCTTTTGTTGTATTCATCTCGTTTTGTTAACAATTGTGATAAAAATAGAGATAGAGGATGTATGTGGATGGATGGTTGGTGTGGAAAATAACTGAATGATCAGGGAGGTGCCAGCCTAAGAATCCAGTGTCCATCAGCTGAAGAAGGCGTCAAGTGGAAATAACCAGAGGACCCCCGGAGGGCAGACTGGAATCCACCCAACAGTCTCAAGAATGGGAGAACCAAAGAACAAGATAACATCTAGCAGCATGGAGCCATCAGGAATCTGCCATCTGCTGATTGATTCAGCAACAGCATGATGAAGCAATTCCCATAGACTGGCATAGGAAGAAATTCCTATAAAAATGGGCTCTAGAAAGTGAGAACTTTGGGGTCTGATTCTGCAAACCAACTTCCAGGAGCGTCAGATGAGCATCTGACAAGGCCCTACTCGCTCCTCATGTCCAGGCCACCTGGCCAGTGGCTTGGCATGAGCAACTCTAAGGCTGGTAACTATAACAACCACCTTGCAGAACCTGTGTGTGTGTGTGTGTGTGTCTGTGTATGAATGAATGAATGAATGTGTGAATAAATATGAAACTGAATGGAATGTTATAGCTATAACTAACTGCTTACTATGATTCTTTCTCTATTCACAATAAATGTGGCATTTTGCCTTTTCCCCTTTAATAAGATCCTACTGGTTTTTATTTTATTGGTATAACATTCTGACAAAAGTGAATTGAAACAATTTTTAAAAACTCTGTGATCCCAAGTTATTAATAATAGGCTTGTGTGGATTGAAAGGGTCAGATTTTCTAATGGTGTAAATCAGCACAGCTCTGCTGTGATGTCAAAGGAGCCCATTTACACCATGTGACGTTATTGACTTGAACTGGGACCATATAGATCATTGTTGCAACCAAGGTCCTGTAGTGGCACCAAATCTTATATAAAGGGGGTCAAATGAAGTGTCTAAGACAAGGTTATGGTTTGCTGGTTATGATTATGCTATCTGTGTATGTGTATCATTTTTATAGTTGAAGTTATGAATATTGGCTCTATATTGTCTGTATTTCAAACTTATGCTATGCTTCTGGATGACACCCCAGACAAGTTGGTGTCAGCTCTGCCTAGCCTGCTTGATGGCCCATTAAGGACCATCAGCTATACAACTGACCTATTGAGAGAAGGCAGACATGCCTTGCGACTCAGCAAGGTATGCAGGGACATGCCTATGGATAGAACTCTGAGGTTTTTCCAGGCCATGTGATGGACAGCTTGTCTTTGGAACAAAGAAAGAAAGACCACATGGCAAGAGAATATAAAAAGCTGCTGCAGCTCCTCCATCTGGTCTTCAATCCTGCTTCATACCTCTGGAGGGACTTTGCTACACTGAAGCTTTGAACCAAGGACTGAAAGACCCATCCCAGCTGTAGATGTACTCCAGAGACTTGATTTGAACCTGCAGTTTATTCCATCACTGCTGCAAGCCTGAACCAAGAACTTTGCCATTACTGCATGTAATTGATTCCATTTAACCAATTCTAGCTCTCATCCATATCTTTTTCCTTTTATGAATAAACCTTTAGATTTTAGATTCTAAAGGATTGGCAACAGTGTGATTTGTGGATAAGATCTAACTTGTATATTGACCTGGGTCTGGGGCTTGAGATCCTTTTTGGGATTGAGAGAACCTTTTTTTCATTTACTGGGGTACTGGTTTTCATAACCATCTGTCCCCATAATGAGTGGCACTGGTGGGGATACTGGGAAACTGGAGTGTCTAAGGGAATTGCTTGTGTGACTTGTGGTTAGCCAGTAGGGTAAAACCAAAGTCTTCTCTGTTTGGCTGGGTTGGTGTGCCTTCATGTGCATAGAAACCCCAGCCTTGGGCTGTAACTGCCCTGCTTTAAGCAATTTGTCCTGAATTGGCACTCTCAGTTGGGTCCTGCCAGAACCAGCATCGTTACACACCAGAAGAGATTTTAAGCTCAAAAATCTGAGATAACTGGGGGACTAAATCTGACACTTTGCTCACAGTGAGTAGAACTGCACTCTGCAAGTAGTCCCCTTCATTTCATTGGAATGACTTCCAGAAAAAAGTACTACTCAGCCTAAGTGTGGCAGAATCAGGCCCTGTGCTCACAAGTGTTGTATCCACATATAAACCACCAGACTCCTCAGACAGGAAAGGGCAACTAGGAAAGCATCTACCTATGGAGTTTTGAATTAGTAGCCAAAAGGTCTTTATGCACTTGTTCATTTTGTTGGCGTTAAATGCAGATATTAAGCAGGTGGCTCTTCCCCTAGTTAAACAGAAATTCGCTGTTTATTGTACGTGTTTCTAAGCCCAGTAAGAACCAAATTGTACCTGGCCCTTTCACAAATCATGAAGAGTAAAGAGATCCTCTTCCGCCTTAAAACTCACTGGTGGAAGATGGGCATAATTGCAGTCTTTTACTCATAGGAGCATAGAGACTGCTCCCTCATAACACTCCCTTCCCCCGGGCATAAATTGACACAAAGGTGGTGAGGAGGGGCAGGGAAGATGCAGGGCCATGACTCTGCCAACACTCCTCCCCCCACTCACCCACCCACCCACTATCCAGTGGAACAACAGTCTGTGACATCACTATGCAGATTCAATACAAAAGATTAAACAAGTGCATTTTAAAGATTAACAAAAGGCTTTTTTCCCTGGCAGGACCTGAAGTAAGGGCCTCTGTTTTTTTGCATTTCTCCTGCATAACTGAAATCTAAGGCAGAGAAGGGAGCCGTATTCCCCATGCATATCCCACTGAGTGAAGAAGGAAAGACACAGATTCCAAAACTTTTGCAGGTATCTTCAGGGGTCATTAGGTCACCCACACAGGGCTGATGCACTGAAGTTAATGGAAATAAGGACCTGAATGTGAGAGGTACTGATCACCTGTGATTCAGCTGATTTCAATAGGAGCCCAAACTGAGAAGACTTGTGATTAATGCCCAGCATAAATATTGCAGGAGACTTGATACTACAGGCTGGGTCATTTAAGGATGGTTTAAAATTCATTGAAAGGTGGCCACTTTTTCCATAGGTCAGAGTGAAAGTTTTTGGTTAAAATAACATCCCTATTTTGTAGTTGGGGTTTAACACCTTACAGCCGTATGATCCCTTTGTTCTCACAAGCAGAGCAGGGAAAGATCCAGAGGATCCCAGCTTCAGGGAAGAGAAGCATAGAAGGAGAGAGTGCCATTTCCCTTTCTCCCAGCGAAAGCCTGTTTATGGGGCTTTGGGAGGACTGAGCTGTCTACTGGTGGGGGCAGGGTAGGCTGAGGTGGTGCCTTCGGGCAAGCACACTCCACTGAAACTCCCACACCCCTTTCCGCTAGGGCCTTTGCAGATGGGTTAATCCTGAGCTTATCCCAAGAACTTTTTTACGGGCCTGCTCCTGAGAACGACTGCAGAGGCAGCAGCTGAATGGGAAGCCCTTGGCAACTCCGCCAAGGAACTATGCTGCTGTGGAAGCTAAGAGTGGTGTGATGGATACGGAGCTGCTCTGTCATAGTTTATGAATACTGTATGTTGACTTGGTTATTGGGATATTTACTGTATGACTATATTGCTTTTGTTTTAAAGTAGGCTGTAGGGGAAAAACAATCAGGAAGTGAATAAGCCACCCCTCAGCAAACACTTGAAGGTTGCTATGGGGCAATTAATAGATTCATAGATTATAAAACCAGAAGGGATCACTGTGATCATTTAGTCTGACCTCCTGTATAGAACAGGCCATGGAGCTCCCCTGCATTGATTCCGGTTTCAACTAGAGCATCTCTTTTAGGGGAAAAAAAACATCAAGCTTGAATTCAAAATTGCCAGTGGTGGTGAATCCACCACAATCCTTAGTAACTTGTTCCAGTGGTTGGTTAATTACCCTCACCTTCACCTTATTTTCAGCCTGAAATTGTCTAGCTTTAACTTCCAGACTTTGGATTTTGTTATACATTTGCCTACTAGGCTCAAGAGCTCATTACCTAGATGGGGAACAAAAATATGATACTTATAAACTGATCAAGTCACTCCTTACCCTTCTCTTTGTTAAGCTAAATAGATTGATCTCTTTGAGTCTCTCACTATACAGCATGTTTTCTAATCCTTTATTTGTTCCCAGGGCTCTTCTCTGAACCCTCTCCAATTTATCAACATCCTTCTTGGATTGTGAACACTAGAACTGGACAGCGGTTGTGCCAGTGCTAAATACAGAGGTGTCAAGGTTCCTTCCCCACTCTGAACTGTAGGGTACAGATGTGGGGACCTGCATGAAAACCCCCTAAGCTTATTTTTACTAGCTTAGGTTAAAACTTTCCCAAGGTACAAACTATTTTACCTTTTGCCCTTGGACTTTATTGCTGCCACCACCAAGCGTCTAACAAATATATAACAGGGAAAGAGCCCGCTTGGAAACGTCTTTCCCCCCAAAATCCTCCCCAAACCCTACACCCCCTTTCCTGTAAAATCAGGATGGTAAATACCTTACAGGGTAATCAGATTCAAAACATAGAGAATCCCTCTAGGCTAAACCTTAAGTTACAAAAAGACACAAAAACAGGAATATACATTCCATTCAGCACAGCTTATTTTCTCAGCCATTTAAACACAACAGAATCTAACACGTATCTAGCTAGATTACTTACTAAGTTCTAAGACTCCATTCCTTTTCTGTTCCCGGCAAAAGCATCACACAGACAGAGAGAACCTTTGTTTCTCACCCCCCCTCCAGCTTTGAAAGTATCTTTGTCTCCTCATTGGTCATTTTGGTCAGGTGCCAGCGAGGTTATCCTAGCTTCTTAACCCTTTACAGGTGAAAGGGTTTTTCCTCTGGCCAGGAGGGATTTTAAAGGTGTTTAAAGGGAAGGGTATATTTATGACAAGAGGTAATATATGTGACATGGTCAGATTAGTTGCCAGCTCATGCAAAGGCCAAGGGTCTAACAAACACTGACAAATGCACAGCTAGAAACCAGTCTGGCTTACCTGAAGGTTAGCACAGTTAAAATAGATATTAGTGTTTGTGTTTAGTGTTTATCGATTGCTTGTAGGATGCTCTATATATTAATCCTACTATAATATCTGTATTCCATAGTATAAAGTTATACTCAGTATTTGCATTGTAAACCTCTGTACTTGTGCAACTCACCAAACAGGAAAAGAAGCATTAATTAAGGCAAAGTGCTCATCCTACGCACCAGATGGCTCATTGAAAATGAGTAAATGAGGCATTATGTAGCATCAAAGGACAGAGACCTTATTAAAGCATTCTTAACGCCCTCCAGAAAGGAAAAATCTGTGCATGCGCTCATCCCATCAGCTTGGATTCTGGGGTGATGGGGATAAAAAAATCCCTGACAAGGAGAAACTGGGTCTCTTTATGCTGTCCAGACACTGAGGGCTAAAGATGCCTAAAAATAAGCAAGAGATCTCCATGCTGCTTGGCATGTGTCAGGACACATAAGGATATTTAATAGAGCTGCTTATTATAGAAACTTATATTTCCTTTTTACATTTGAGACTGTAACTCATTTGTGGGTATGTTTCCTGTTTTAACTTTCTAAATAACTCTTCTTGCTTTCCTTACTTAATAAATCTTGAGTTAGTTTATTAAAAGATTGGCTACAGGTGTTGTCTTTGTTTTGAGATCTGAGTACAAATGACCTTGGGTAAGTGACCTGGCCCTTTGGGATGGGGAGTAACCTGAATATTGTGATTTTTGGTGTATCACTAAGTCCAGGTTGCCTGGGTGGCAAGATAGACTGGAATGCCCAAAGGGACTGTCTGTGACTCCGTGGGAAGACTGTTATAGGGCTTTAGGAGTTCACACTTGTTACTGGGTGGATGAAGTCTAATTATAGAACATACCCCCAGTTTGGGGTTTCTGCTCTGCTTTTTGGCAATTGCCATTGTGAGCCATTCCAGACAGTGTGACAATAGAACCTCCCTATTCCTATGTGAGACTCCCCTGTTTATACATCCCAGGATTGTATTAGCCTTTTTGGCCACAGCATCGCAGTGCCAGCGCCACTCCAGGAGCCTAGCTCAACCTCCAGCTGAGACTGTTTTGGACAAGATGGGCCAAACATGGGAACTGACAAGAACAAAGAAACTCTGGCTGGAATAAAGGGACTCTCCTAACAGGGAGGTAGTTGGTGAGGAGCTGCTTGGGGAAACCAGGCTGACACAGGGCCTTCTGGCAGTATCTGAAGAAGTTAGGCCTGGCTAGGTTACCATCAGGGTATGGTAAGCCGATATGTGGTTGTTTGTTTTAAAATTCTTCTTCACTAAATGCTTTGTTCCCACTAGTAAAATAAACAATAACATAGTTTAAGGCAGCTCTGTGGTCACTGTAGTCACATTGCGCACAGACTCCCAAAGGGAAGAACCGCAGGTGTCCAAACCAGTTTAAGGAAGTGGGGATATCGATGCCTATCTCACTACCTTTGAGAAGCTGTGTGACTTGAAGCAGGTTCCCCTTGCAGATCAGCACCATTTTCTCACCTGCTCATTGGGCGATAAAGGCAAAGGGTGCATCTATACTAGAATAAAAGGCCCACAGCACAGCGGCAGTTGGCCTGGGTCAGCTGACTCAGGCTCGTGCGACTTAGGCTGCAGAGCTAAAAATTGAAAGGATAGATGTTTGAGCTAAGGCTGGAGCCCAGGCTCTGGTGCCCTGCCCCCTCACGGGGGCGGTCATTTACAATTACCATTCTCTCTTCTTCTTGCTAGGGGCTTTGGGTGACTGCTGCTGCTGAGTTTTTTTTCTTCCCCATACTCAGCACACACTTCCTGTCACTGGACTGGCTGAATTAGGAAGGACTGTTCTTTTGTTTCTGAGTGGTGGCCTGTTAAGATTTGTGCCATACAGGATGAGCTGGAGACAGAGACCACTTTCTGCCTAGAGCTGATAGTAATTTTCTGTCGGAAATGGGTGATTCATCAAATGCAAAACGTTTTTGCATAAACTTGTTAAATTCAATGAAAGTTTGTTTAGAAAGAAAACCTGAAAAAAGTATTTTGATACTGTCAAAGCATTTTAACATTTTTTTGAATGGAACATTTTGATTTCCATTTCAAAACAACTTTGTTACATATTTTTATTATATAATTTTTTAAATGTCAAAATTGGAATAAAATGTTCCTGTTTTATCAAAATGAAACATTTTGATAATCCCAAAACAGACTTTTTTTCTTCAGAATTTCATTTTGTAGAAATTTCCAATTATTTTCCTTTCATTCTATTTCAGAACAATTCCCCCCCACACACCCCCAACGCACAATACTATATGCAAAAAGGAAAAATCTGGTTCCTGCCCAGCTCTACTGCTGACCTGATCAGCTGGCTGGAAGTTGTTACTAGTTCCATTGTCAATCTGAAGCAGATGCATTTATGCCATTTATGTATGCATTTATGTATGTCTGATCTTTTTATGATAGTTCAAGAGGGTAGAAGTTCATGTGATTCCTCTGTTTGCCCCTGGTTCATTTTGGATTTGTGGAGCTTTCAAACAGCTGTTGTAGCATTCTTGGGTTTCAAACAAATGTGCTCCCATAGAATAAAACAAAAATGTTTTTTTCACATGAAGAATTTGATAGTCAGATTTTAGTATTCGGTCAGATAAAGTGTGAAGGTATCAGAAGCCATGGATTAATTTATGGCAGCAAATATTTTTAAGTTCAAAAGGGAATACAAGCATGGAAGTTGCTGCTGTCTGTGCGTTTACACTATCCATGACAATTATAGCAGTGGGGATAGCAGCACTGCCCTCTGCATTTAGTATTTTGTACTTAGTTCTGGGTTCAAATTGTACAAAAATGTAATCGTATGTAGATTAAAATATACAAACCGTGGTCTTTATAAAATGACCACATCTCTGGCTCACCAGCTGTTGCTCATTTTCACCATCACAACACTAGTTTACTTGTCCTTTGTGAGCTTGCTGGGGTCTAGAAGTGGGTCATCAAGAAGAATTTGAATGAGGAGACGGAAGTGACTGTGAGTACCAGCTCAGGAAGGGTATGGCATGCATCAAGGGCGGTGTGGAAGAAAGCACAGAGATGGTTATGAGAAGGGCAGACAAATAGCATATCAAAGCCAGAGTAATCTGAAGAGTGGATTGGACAGGGGTTGGAGTAGGAAGAGAATTGACTAGCTTGACATCCTTTTAAAGGGAGAGTTATGGTTTTTTAAATTAGTGAAAAGCTAATAATAACAATTACATGGCAGGGCACCACAAAATGCACAGAGTGAGCTCCCACTGACTCTCTTCTGATCTGAAAGAGTTCTCAGAGCCGAGAGGTGCATGTCATTACAATGATCACCCACTGCAGTTTTCCCTTCTTTGTATATCCTCAGGGGAAAGGAACTTGGCACTGCTAGTTTACTGACCTCATAAGGCATAGTAGTAGATTTTTCAAGAGAAGTGACAATGTGAATATGCCATGTGCCCTAGGAATAGAATTAAGCTCATATAAATGGGCCTAGCACATTTTCTTTGCAGTCTCTCTCTCTGAGTTTATTTTTAGGAGCTTCAGTGCACATGCTATGACAAGTGTTGCAAAGGAGGCTTTATGTGGTGTGGTCTATAACAGACTGCAGTGTAGGTGGAAACTTGATTAATGTAGCTTCATATCAGAGGTAAATTGAACAAGTACATTTAAAAAAACCCTTACAATTAACATTAAGGCAATGACCTAAATCAAAAATGTTAAAGCTGAGGCTGACATTTCATTTTAAGACTATGTCTTTATGGAGAAGGGGAGGGAAAAAAGGAGCAGATTTCTGTGACTACAGGAAAGGAGGTCAGCCTGAATGGTTGCTTTCCTGGCTGGTTCACAATATACTATTTGAATATAAGCTTTGGAAGTTAATATCTTTTTCTGGTTTTAGTTTTATATATAAACTCTTGTAAAAGGTTAATTGGTTATATAAATTAATAGCCAATCTATTATCACTGGTAATTAATAGCCATTATAGACTCAACAAAGGGATTGGACATTTATATGGATAATAAGACCGTCCAGAGTTATAGTAATGACTAAAATATATTACTAGGATTTTGGACAGGATATAAACCCTCCTGATTCAGGGCATAGGCCAACTTCTCACTAATGGGGTGAGGAAATTCCTTTCCGAGTGAACAGGTTATTCCATAGGAGCCTGCTGCAGGGGTTTCTTGTGCCTTTCTCTGAAGTAGCTGGCAATGGCCACTGTTGAGGACAGGACACTGGAGTAGACAGACCACTGCTCTGACCCAGTATGGCAATTCCTATGTCTGATAAGCAAATACCAGTGCCATAGATGTTACTATTAGACCATTTATTACATCTCTCTGCTAGTTATGAGATGGTCCCTAAATGACATTCTCCATTGCTTTGCCTAATATTCCACAAATGGGGATTCCAATGCTTTATTTGGGAGACTATTCCACACAGGGTGACCAGACAGCAAATGTGAAAAATCGGGACAGGGGGTGGGGGGAAATAGGAGCCTACATAAGAAATAGACCCAAAAATCCGGACTGTCCCTATAAAATTGGCATAGCTGGTCACCCTAATTCCACAGTCTAGTACAGACTATGAGCCAGACTGGTCCCATTCCAATTCTTGTTACAAGGACCCCCTTCACATGTAGCTCTCCCATTTTTCTCACAAAAGGGGTTGAGGCAGTGAATATCACCTTTGCTGCACCATCATTTAGCTCGTCGGGGTGCTTCTCTGATGGAGCTTAGTAATGTGGATTGAGTTCCATTGACTCGGGACACAGACAGGGGCAGGGGCAGAGATGGTAGGGCACTTTCTCCTACCCTTCTCTCAGCATTCCCTGCAGAAATTTGGTTGAGAAGCCATGCATTTGAGACTTGTATTATCTACTTTGCTGTCAGGGGAAGGGGAGGCCAGCAGACCAGCAACCATCCTTGCTGGACAGCTCCTGTCTCTGTGTGGAGAACAGGGGAATACTTTCAGCATAGATCCCTGCTACCCGACACCTCTCCCATTAGAATTTTCTTTAAAAAAATAGATTTGGACCATTGCTAAGAAATGTTCCCTATCAGCCTAGTTCACCCCTCACTCCCCTCCCCCTTCCCCACGCTCAGTTTAATTCCAAGTCCTTTCCTCTTGGCCTGTCCTAAACATTTCCTCCATCTACTTGGTTTTAAGTCTGACATTCTCTCATATGTTTCAGTCATTAACTACACTATATGAGTGAAATCTTAGTTCTGCTGAAATCAACAGCAAAATTTCCATTGACTTCAATGTGGCCTGGATTTCACTTTATATATTTAATTCTTTCAAGAGTTTCTCTTATGTCAGTCCCATCAGCCTCTTAATCATTAACTATTTTCATACAGAGAACTACAGTAATGCTCAGTTTCTACAACATGGTCCTGAATATATTTTTTGCAGTCAACTCTAAAATATGGGTTTAAAATAGAATGACTGACTCAGTGTTATTGCATTTTAGACTGTAACTGCTTCGGGGCAAGGATTGTCTCTTTCCTAGTAAAAAGAACAGGAGTACTTGTGGCACCTTAGAGACTAACAGATTTATTTGAGCATAAGCTTTCGTGGGCTACAGCCCACTTCATCAGATGCATAGAATGGAACATATAGTAAGAAGATATATATACATAGAGAGAACTTGAAAAGGTGGAAGTTGCCACACCAATTTTAAGAGGCTAATTAATTAAGATGAGCTATTATCAGCAGGAGAGATAAAAACAAAACAAAAAAACTTTTGTAGTGGTAATCAAGATGGCCCATTTCAGACAGTGGACAAGAAGTGTGAGGATACTTAACATGGGGAAATAGATTCAGTTTGTGTAATGACCCAGCCACTCCCAGTCTCTATTCAAGCCCAAATTAATGGTATCTAGTTTGCAAATTAATTCCAGTTCAGCAGTTTCTCATCGGAGTCCGTTTTTGAAGCTTTTCTGTTGCAAAATGGCCACCTTTAAGACTATCATAGCTCCCAAAACAAAGGGGGTCAATTCCAATTGGGGCTTTTGGGCACTACCATAATACAAATATTTGCTAATAGTAATGTTGCCGGCACCCAGTGCCGAGAGGCTGAACAACAGCTTGAGTTGGTTCGTTACCCGGTGTACTGCACCCAAGCATCACAACGGGGTGGAGAAGCAGAAAAGTTTATCTGAAGCTTCAAATAGGTACAGGGAGATTTGAATCTCAAATCCTCTACACAGAGCAGGAAGTCACACAGGCTTTTATACATCCTTTTTCCCAGCATACTTATCCAATAGCAAGCTGCCCCAAGTATCCATATAGCCAGCCAATCCAGTTCCCAGCTAGTTCCCTGGTTCTCTGTATCATTTGTTAAACTATACATAAAGCTGCTTTATTCAGCATTGTTCTCCCATATCTGCCCTGTTTGGCCTTGCTTAGTTTCAGGCAGTCTGACTCTGCAGCATATTGTTGCAGATCCTCAGCATAACTGCTGTGTGTGCCTCCAGGCGGGGGGGCCAAGGACACTTGGGCCTAGTACGCAGAGCTGCTGCGAGTGCCTCCAGGCGGGAGGGGGGGCCAAGGACTCCTGGGCCTAGTGCGAGGGGCCTTCATCGACACTCGTGGTCTTCCATCCCCTCGAGTTACCTAGTGGCCATGCCCCAGTGTCCCCAACAGTAATAAGCATAACCACATCTGGGCAATGGCAGAATGGGCCTGATTCTGATCTTATTTGGTTTTATACAGTTAGTGAGATCAGAATCAAGCTCAGTAACTTTGAATGAGGTTGCTTAAGAAATAAAATATTCCATTCACTACTTTAAAAGACTGTGGTAGTCTTCAGATTGTCATCAGTTTTTTTTGTTGTGCAAATCCACGGTTAAGGAAAAATATGAAAAGGCTAGCTCCCGCTTCATTTACAACTGACTAATGTCAAACCATGGAAGATCTCAAGCCAAAGAATCCAAAACAGGGATAAAGAACTTTATTGACAGCTCCATTTTTACCTGTGGTTGTACCACCTAGTTCTGTTCTCTTCTTGCATAATCTGATCCACTAAGCATGCTTGGGCCAGGTCATTATCTGAATGAGTGGCTTCTCTAGAGAAACAGCAGGTAGAAGAAGTCATGTGTTGGTAATACAGTAGATGGCACTCTGCCCTTCAAATTAGGTTAGGGGACACTGCTGTTGTCGGTGCTTTATTTTAGATATGACTTAAAACCACAGCCCTACTACTTCTTATAATATGAATGTTTTGTCTTATTTTTTTTTAAGCATTGGAATATTAACCCTGATATCCAGAGCAAATTCCATTCTCGTGAATTACCTTCTGTGCACCTAAATTGCCTCTGTGCTTTCAGTTGTAAACTGAGGTTGATTAACACTACACTAGGTGTGGATTCAGTCTCAGATCCACCGAAACTTTGCTCCTCCTCTACCAAACAGCAAATATCAGTCACATAACACCCAGGCCTGACATTTGTCATGGGTCATGCCATGATATGACCTGTCGGGTTGAATGCACTGGTCCCATACACCCGAGAGGTATCTCCTCTTAGCTGTGTCCTTGTGACTGGGTATGCTGCCTATATCTATCTGGGTCCCTGAGGGGCAAGAGTTTGATAGAGTCAGAAAAGTTGGATTTCCAGGTCACATGTGTTTCCAAAGAGGGTAGGATCGATGTGCAGGGTCAGGAGACAGCTGGAACTCCTTCCAGGAGTATGTAAGAGGAAATCCAATCCACCAGCTAGGGGCTGCTGGATGTAGTAGAGTCTTGGGAGGCTGGCCTAGAGAGAGGTTTACTCCTAGCTGTTCCTTTAAGGGTAGTAATGACTAGTGTTCAGTCAACACCTGTTCTGTGGTGTGGCCCTTTAAGTTCTGGAACTTTTAAAGCAGATGAAGACCTACCTCTGCCTTCCCTAGGTGTTGGAAGAGAGGCAGAGGGTCCGAGGAGGATAGTTAAGTCTTGGGAAAAATCCAACCAACTGTTTAAAGGCCTGGGAGCAGGAGCTTTATAGACTGGGAAAACCACTGTCAGCCCAGGGAGGTTTGGGAAGTTTACATAGAAAGCTGCTGAAAGGGTTCTCAAAGGAAGCAACTGGGGGAGCTGCTGTGAGCCTGGAAACCCAGGCCCCAAGGCAGGAGAGCTGTGTCAACCCTTGAACCTAAGGGTGAGAGACTACAGGGTAGGGCCACTTTATGTTGATTCTGGGCAGAAGAGACTTTATTACAGGTTTATTTGGAAAAAGCAAAACCCCAGCAGGGGAATTGAATCTTATACCTTCGGACTGTGTGCCATTCTTAAGGGACTCTGAGAGAAGGGGAAACTGAGGCAGGATCCCGCAAAGCTATGCTTGGCCAGCCCTGGGTTCTACAGAGCAGGCACACCCTTTGTCAATAGCAGAGGAAAGTGCTTATTTCATTCTGTTTATGGTTGAGCTACAAGCTATAGTTTGCTTAAAGAATTAAGACCTTCAGAAGTCTGTGCCTGTTTGTTGCTAACCAACGGTGGGATTTAGACTTACTCTGCCCTTGAAGCAGCACTTCCCAGAGGACTCTATCTGTATGCAACTGAACTATAGCTGGTACCTGGTTATTTGCTTTACTTTCAAGAAGGAAGAACACCAGGGCAATGTGTGTTTACCCTGGCTTCAGGCCATGCTGTACTTTGCTCTGCTCGGGAGAAGAACAAGTCTGAAAGCCATTGTTTTTTTTATAGCTTGGCCGGAGCTCTATTATAGATATACTTACTCTGAAGAGAGAGACAGAGAACTGATTTCCAGGCCCAAGACTAGCACTGCCAGGTAAAGGGTGGGCAGGTACTCAGATACAGCTGTGGGAACACCCTCGCACAGTCCTGCACCGGTAGCAAACACAGCTGGCAGTAGAGCTGGTCAAAGATGGAAAACACAATGTTGTGGAAAATGCAGAAGCTGTTCTGTTTTTCAGGGGTTGAAATGGAATCATTTTTTTCCATAATTTTCTCAAACTTTTTTGGAATAAAAATTTGAATTTCTCTCCCCCTCCCCACCCTTCTTGCACCCTCCCTGCCCCTGTTTTTGTTTAGTTGGTTGGTTTTGGTTTTTTTGGCCACTCAGTGCAATAAAATGAATGATGGTCAGGGGTTTTGATTTAATTCACTTTTCTTTTCTTTTTTTTACATTTTTCTTTTTGCTATTCTAACTTCTCAAAACTTCTCCAACTTTGGAAAAGTCACTGAGTGGCCAAAGTACAAATAAAATTATAACTCTGTCACTTGACTTTTCCAAAGTGGAGGGACGAAGAGGTGGTGAGGGTGTTGATAGGTTGCCCCCGGGGTGCCACCTGGAAGTGGGGTACCACTGATCCCTCTGATTCATCACCTTGGGCTCTCTCTCACACTGTGCTGCTGTGACAAGCTGCAAAGCCCTCCAAGCTTGCACCTTCACTGGCATTCACACAGGTAGGGACACACTTATCTGAAGTCACATGCAGGCTCTCTAACCACCAGCCTCGGACCGCAGAGTAGTACCATCCTGCCCTGGTCAAATCTGGCCAGTATATGGATTTAATACCCAGTCCACATCTCCCTCAATGTGAAGAGGACCATGCACACTTGTAATAACCAACCTGAGATCTTCCCCAGACATCTTAGTTAAATGCACAGTGGTTTGGATTAAAACATAAAATAGGTTTAACAACTACAAAAGGATACATTTTAATTGACTATAAGTGATAGCAAACAGATCAAAGCAGATTACCTAGTAAATAAACAAAAATGCAAACTGAGCTTAACATACTAGACAGGGTATATATTTACTAATTCATATCCTCCCTGAGTGATAAACACGCTGGCAGATTCTTAAGGCACAAGCTGCCTTTGCTTTGTAGCTTGGTTTTCCCAGATTTTCATATACAGGCTAGAAATTCCTTTAGCCTGGGACCATCACTTCCCCCAGTTGTCTTTGTTCTTCAGGTGTTTCCAAGTGTGTTGTTGTAGGGAGAGTGAGGTACCATCATGATGTCATTTCCTCCTTTTATCTCTTCTTCCCACTTTCTGGAAAGCTCTTTTGCTGTGAACTAGGTCAAACAATTCCCATTGTGTAGTGCTATCTCTGAGAGAATTCTGTTGTATACAGTTCCTGGGGTAATTCTTGTGCTTTTGTGTATTTCCTCAATACGCCATTAACATTGTTTGGCCTTTTTACTGTTGTACCTGAAAGGCTGCTTGTGGGTGTTTTCAACTTCCCAACATGTTTCAGTAACACATACACAGCCAAACTTTACATCTGATGGTAGCACATACAATCCAATGAGCTATTAATGTCTAGCAGACCAAGATTTTTAGAATGATACCTCACAAGGCATATTTTGTACAAAACATATCCTAATTACATGACAGTGGTGAATAAAGAGGTGCCACAGGGTGTGACCCAATGCATCTCATTATTTACACCCTACACATTACTGTAATAATCTTGGTATAAAATATGCCTTGTGTGGTATCATTTGAAAACTAATAACTCATTGGTCAATAACATTATAATGAAATGTATGAAGCAACATTCTATGTAAAGTTATGAATGCTGTGTTGTTGTTAGCACATGTTCAAACCCAATAGCCCTGATTAGGCAGAAGTTGTTAAACAGATCTAACCTAAACAAATAAAGGTGTGTTTACCTCAATTTACATACAGGTAGTAAACAGGGTTCTTGGGACAGCAAGAGGGGGTAAACTGGTTTCCCAAAGACAAAGGATGAGCTGACGCATCTAGCCAGGTGTCATCAAACTTGATTGGCTACTTAACTGGTGATTGATTTGTTCCTGGCCCGTTCATTGCCAAAGAATGCAATCTGCATTTTAGCAAGCAACAACATGGAACCTGTTTCACCACCACCATGTCTCCATCTTCACAATGGGAAGGAATTTTATCTAGGAGTAACCCTCAGGAAAATGCATTTCAAAGAGTGACTGGACTATAAAAGTGAGGGGCAACAACACCCCAGGTTATCAATCTTTCTTTCTCTTCCCCCTCTCTCTTTTACCTAAGACAACAAAGGAACAAGCCTTTTGAATGTAGTAGGGATCCTGATATGAAAATTTGGTTAGCAATATTGCTGGGAACATGTGGTAAGGATTTTACCTTGAACAAAGTCTAGTTTGTTAAATTTTAGGTACTAAACAGTGGTTTATCTTTATTTCTCTTATAACCATTTTTTACTTTAGTACCTTATACTTGTACTCACTTAAAATCTCTTTGTAATTAAATAAATTTGTTTTATCCTTTAATCAACACTAATCCATTAGTATGTTTAAACTGAACTGTTTGGTAACTCCAGTTAAAGTAGTAAACTGTTGCATATTGACCGCTTACAGGGGCAATGAACCTATAATAACTGAACTGTCCAGGAGAGGGCTGGACAATGTAGAATACATGTTTTGGGGGAAATTCAGGACTGGGAGTGTATTGGGGTCAACCTGCAAGTAGTAACCAAGGCTGTTGGAAACCAGAGAGTGGCTGGTGTGTTTGCTGACAGGCTGCTGGGATCTGGGCTGAATCTATACACAGACACACAGGCTGTGACCTGCATGCTGCTTTTGAGCAGTCCAAGTTGGGAGCTACAATAGCAAAACTTTGAGGCACCCTAGGTTGCAGGACAGGTGGTGACACAGTCCCTCACCAGTCTGGATTGCATCCCAGAATGTGACAGAGGGAGACAAAAATAAATATTTGGAACTTCAAATTTTGAAACGGTTTGGTTTTGACAAAAAACAAGACAGTTCTGAAAACTTAAAAGCTCTTTTTGTGAAGGTTTTCTGCTTGTTCAAAAAAAAAAGGCCACTTTTGTCAAAGTTTTGAATGCAGAAATTTTGATCAACTCTAGCTGGGAGCAATTAACTGAGCCATGTGTAATTCACTGACTCAACTATTTGACTGCTTGGCCTGTGTTAAAAGAATACTTAAATTCTTCCCTGATTGTACAGTGAATAGTACTCTTCCCTTTCTGTCCTACATTGTGAATGAGAGCTGCTAAATGGTCATGTCTGCAGAAGAGGTGGCTGTACTTTTGTAGTAAGGAAAGCAATACACAGGTAAGCAGTGATGCTTGTAAAGCATTTTGGGATCCAACTGGATGAAAGAACCCTATCTACACGTCAGATGATTATCTAGGAACATAGTCTGGGCACTGCAGTCGTAAAACTACAGGACAGAATATAATTAGGGAACGACAGGTTTCACTATAGTAAAGATAATGGTGTAATAAATCCTGTATTCTGTAGCATGAAGTACACACTTAGCTGTATGGGTGTCCATAGCTGCAAAAGAACATGCATAAAATATTAGGGTGGCCATGTTTTACAGTCACTGACCTAGGATAACGAATGCTTCCCCCACCCCACCCCTTGTTTCTTCAGCTACAGTGTGACCTGTGAAATGTCAGCCAAAACCTGTAGAATATATTTATTCTTACACATTTGGTATTTGGTCTTCTCCCACAAGTCACACACTAATAGCCTAGCTTGGCTTACATAGTAATGCAGTATAGTTACCTCCAGCCTATACTGCAGGTGACATGCTGTAAGCTCTTGTAAATATATAATAATTTCAAAGTTATCACATGACATTAGAAATAACAGAGTGAGTTATTTGACCTCTGAAGGAGGGATATTGCATACCTTCTCTCCATGCCAGTAGGTCACTGTGTTCCAATAGTAGCTGGGGGAAAAAGCAGGGGAAAGGGTGGGCTAAAAAGGATACCATTTAATAATAATTTATTTCAATATAGCATCTTTCATCTGAGGCTCTTAAACTGGTTTAAAACCATAACCCACTCTCATACCCCTGCAACATAGATAGGTATTATGCCTATTTCAGAGGCACAGAGAGGCTAGTGCCTAAATTCTCAAAGCATGGTACAAGGTTGTAGCTGCACATCTCTCACTAAAGCAACTGTCAACAGAACCAAGGGCCATTTGAAGCCAGGACTTTGGGGAGATGTATCTGCCCCTGGCCATCTCCCCTCCCCTCAGGCAGGCACCCACACCATTTCTCAGAGGGGGTATGCCTTTAAGAAGGCCTCCTTTTTCTCCCGGAAAGAGAAATGCTGCAGCAACTGCCAGCAGCACCAGGGGAAAGGGAAGACAAGTGGAGACCTTTTCTGCCCCCTACCCAGGAAGGCAGACCTTTGGAGCATATGTGGCCAGGACACACACATCCAAACACACACAGTACTACCCGGAGTAGCCTGTGGGGTTGGCTGTTCTGAACTCTAAGCTGTTTTGTGGTGTTGGGTAACTGGCTTGCAAGGGAGGTAAAAGAAGGAGGTGATTGAGGGTACAGCTAGGTGCTAAATCAGCACACGGAGGAGCATGAGAGTCAGGACTGAGCCTGCAGCTATGGGAGCAGGCAGTTTGGTGAGGTTAGAGGTTAGGGGAGCAGCCAGTAGGGCAGGAATGGGTGTTAGGGGAGCAGCCAGTATGTCTAGGGTCATGTGATGGGGAAACACTTAGGAAGGTAATTCAGGTCCCCTCCTGAATAGCAGAAGCAGAGCCTGCACCTGCCAACTCTCCCAGCTAGCAGCTTGGTGAGGATTGGAGAGCCTTGTATTTCAAATACATAATGAGCGTGGCTAGATCAGGAAAGTATTTTTTTTAAATGACTCATGTTGGTAAGATAGGACTTCTGAAGAGGAAGGAACAAAATCCTGAGCCGGGCAGCCTGAGGAGGAAGCAGTAAAACACTGGGCTCATTATGTTGGGGCAGGATGGGGTCTCTGGGTGATGGCATAGTTTAGGTGTGATATTGGTGGACTTAAAACAATTACTAAAGTCGCTTAGGTTGCAGACAAGGTGTGGGTCAAGAACTAACAGTAGACGTGCAGATACTACGGTGATGGGAACATTTAAGAACTCTGATATGCGGAAGTAGTTGGGGATAGCTTATGTAATAAATAAAACTCACTCCCATGGGACTAACAAGATTTCAGAATCATAGAAAGGGTTGGTCCAGGTTTACTTCTGTAAATGGAGGATAGTTCAGAAGGAGGCTGGGGCAGTGAGCACTTTTTCCAAACCTGCTTGCCTATGCCCAGTACAAAGATAATCATCAGGCAGAACTTGTAGTCTAGTATCTCTATAAATATTCATCATAATAATTCTTCACTTCAGGTAAAATGGTTGTATCTTATCAGAAAGAAGATGCAGGCCTAGTTTTCAAAGTGTCCCTTAAATAAATCACTTCAACTTTTGAATTCTCTCTTGTTTTTGAAGTGATGCTGTACTGCATTTGAGCAGCTGAATTAATTGAACAGGGTTTTTAAGAGCTCTGACTGATCTTTGCGGTAGGTAAGGAATTCTTTTCTGATGAAGGGAAAAAACAGATGGTATTCATAGATACTAAGGTCAGAAGGGACCATTATGATCATCTAGTCTGACCTCCTGCACAAAGGACCCCAGTGTCAAATCTAAGCCTTGAAATATTTGCCTATTAAATTTGGGCTTGTTAACATGCTTATCAGTTACGTACATAACCAAAGCATATGTCCTACAATGCAGATTCAAAAGCATCAGTTTCATGTTGAAGAAATGTACAATTCTATTTAAAAATAAGAGGCTCTTTAAAAAAAAAGAGTTTTTATTCTGTTGGCAGTAGTGGTTTGTCGTCATGTTTTGCAGGGCTCAGACCTGCCAAGTTTAAATTTTTCCCCCCTGTAGAGTACAGGGTTTTGGTCCTTTCTATAGGAAATCAAACTCTGTTTGATTTTTCTGATGCTGGGTTCAAGGCTTAGTACAGGCTGATGCCATCTGAAATGAGAGCGATCGGTGGGTATTAAGAAATAGCCCTGGCACTAAAATGTTTCAAAATCATCTTCTCTTACTGTAACCGGACGCAGACTCACCAGCAGCACCGCCTGCTGGTCGTCCTTGGGAATTAGCGTTTCAGCCTCTAGAGCACCCTCCTTAGGCCAGTGTCTCGCCTTGCTGCTGGCTCCCGCGTCCCTCCCAGGACCCTGGTGCCCCTTTCACTGGGTGCTGCCTCCTGGCAGTACCCCACAGTTCTGGGTCTCCCCCTCCCAGGGGAACCCCCCACCCACTGTCCCAACCTCACCTCAGTCATAGGCTCCTGCCAGTCACCAGCTAGCCCCCACACCCTGGGGCAGACTGCAGTATGAGCCACTCATCATCAGCAAGGTTGGGTTTGGACCTGCTGCCTCTGCCTACCCGTGGCTGCCCCTGCAACCCCTGTACCTAATAGACCTTACCAAGCCCTCAGCCTGGGGCTTCCCTAGGCCAAAGCTCCCATGCTCCCTTGGCTTTTCCCCAGCCCTGCTCAAAACTAGGTGTCCTGCTTAGCACCTTGCAGCCAGGCCCTTCTCCCTCTAGAAGCAAACAGAGACTCTCTGGGCCTCTGGCTCACAGCCTTTATAGAGCCAGCTGGGCTCTGATTGGGGCATGGCCCCCAACTGAGACTGCTTCCCCAATCAGCCCCGCTACCTTCCTTTTACCCCAGCCCTCTCCCAGGGCTATCTTAAACCCCTCTGGGTCCGGGCGGGTGTCCATCCCACTACACTTACCTTGCCTCATCCTTTAATTTAGATGATCCAAATTTAGATGCTGCAGGCTATCTCATAAGACCAAAATTCTAAGCAAATAAATATTTTTGTCCTTTATTTTTAATTTTCACATTTCTGATATTTCTCTGTTTATCCTACTGAAGTTTGAAATTTGCTATAGGCTAGATTGTGTCTTCTGGGATTAGCCCTCATCAAGGGGTGGTTCATAATTTGCACAATTCCAGTAGTGGAATTGGAAAGCCCTGTGCTTCATACATACTTCTGAGTCACAGTTCCTCCCTGTTTCTCCATCAGTGGCGGCTGGTGTCCAAACTAAGCGGTGGGCTGCAGTTAGCAAGCTATTCTCTGCCTGTGTATGTGTGCGCACACACAAACGCACACCCACACCCCTGGTTGTTATTTTCAAAATAAAAACTGGGCCACAGTAGTAGGGAGTGTCATTTGGAAGCATTTTGAAGGAGTATAGGGGATGGTGGTGGGTAAATGGGAAGAAAAACGGCCACCCTCTTCTACAACACTCCTCCCTACACACACACATACATATGCACACACACAGCTGAAAGCCCCTCTTCTTCTTACCTCATTCGCCTCATCTTACCTCATCTCTGCCCCCTTCAGCTCTGAAATGTCTCCCACCAGACAGTCCTAGGCTCAGAACTGCCCTCCTGCCTCTAGACATACACAGAAAATCCTCCATAGTTTGCACCATTCCTCTTCTAGCTGACACCCAACACCATCAGCCTCAAAAGCCCAGCTCAGAAAATCTACCCCCTTACATGTTGCTGGACCTGGAGACCAGGAGCAGAGGTGTCAGGGAAGGATCCTGGGAGCAAGAAGCATGTGCAGGGAGTCCTAGGGCTTGTCTACACTGTGGGGACTATGGTGCTGTAGTTAAATCAGCATAACCCTGTAGTGTAGATGCAGCCTACAGCAAGAGAAGGGGTTTTTCCATTAGGAAAACCACCTCTGAGCAATGGTAGCTAAGTTGATAGACGCATTCTTCTATCAACTTGGCTGTGTCAAAACTGAGGGTTGGGTTAGCATAGCTATGGCACTTGGGTGTTGATTTTTCATTCCCTTAAGTGGTGTAGCTATGTTGGCCAAAGTTTTAAGTATAGACTAGGCCCTAGACTCTTACCACTTCGAGGCAAACCTGGATTAGCCCCTCCCCTCAGAAGCCTGTATTCCTTCTTCCATGCTCAGCACTTCCACTTCTCAAGACAATTTTAGTCCCTGCTAGAGCCAGTTTTGCTATGAAGGTAAAATTTCCAGGCTTCATGCAATTTTTTTCAGCGCTGCCCAAGGGAAAATCTGCCCTGATTGGCTGCCTTCTCCAATTTCCCACCTTTGGGGAAGAGCAGCCAATCAGGGCTGCGGAAGGAGGCAGGTGCAGCTCTCCCTTCAGGAGCCCTAACAGAGTTAGGGTAGGGAGGGGATGAGGAAGCAGAAACAGTCCAGCAACTTAAGTCAGCTCTGATCCCTCTTCCTTCCTCCCCTCCTGTGAACAATGGGGCAGTCTGCTCCATCCTCCCACTCCTCCCTGAAACACCAGACCTGGGAAGGGGGAGAAGAAAATACCATTGCAGTTGCCCCTCCAGGCCTGGGGGAGAGGAGGTGAAGAGACCCCACAGCTGCAGGAGGAGTAGAGGTGCACTGGGGATCAAGAGGCAGATGTGTGGCTGGGAGGGGGCCGCAGAATTGATGTTGGGGCTAGAGGGGCAAAGTTGATGTGGGTGTTGGGGGACGTATACTTAATTGTTGGGCAGAGGGATGGGCAGATATGGGACAGGGGAGACAGCATTAATTAATTAGAATTTTAGGGCTTGGAGAAAAGCTGGAGATGTATTTTATACATGGCCTAGGTCCTCAAAGGTATTTAGGTATTGATTTTGAAGGGAGTTATGTGCCTAAATACCTTTGAGGGTCTGGGCCTACATCCCTCCCTCATCTTCTTCTGACAAGTCGCAATCAGAGACTATGAGCAATATCGGAAATATGGCATGGTAGCTTTTTATTTATTGGGTTATATACTGTACATAGCACCTATTTAAACATTCTAGGCTACCCACAAATGCATGCAGGTATCTCACCATGTTGCAATTTGTTACAACATAACTTTAAAATGGGAAGGCTGGTTAGTTTGTGCCTGAATTTATGCAGATATGTGACAATTTTTGCAAACTTGCAATCTCCTTGTTTTCAGTCAGAGCATATTGGCAGGTATGAACCTACTCCAGAATTTGATTGACATGTTCCACTCTTGGAGATTCTTATAATTCTGTATTACTTTTTATATGGTGCCTCAAAGAAGCAAGGCAGATTAATTGGTTGCCTTGACAACTTGTTTCTGTGCATTTTTGTCCATGTTAGCAACATAAAGCAAATGCCCTAATTCCTCAACCTCCTGTCTCATCAGGTGAAATTTTCTCTCAAAGGCTTTTTTAGACTAGGAAAGAGTTGTTTTACACAGTTCAATTAAGTGCTGTTTAAAAACATGTTAGCAGCTAGTGTAGACACGTGTGTCACCCTAACCACATGTTAGCTTGTCATGGTTGGGCATGGTACCCTATCTATTCTTTCTAATGCACTTTATGGTGGGTGCATTAGAAAGACAATAGAGAGGGTACCTTCCTCCTTCTCTCCTGCTGCCGACTCCTGCCCCAAACACCTGGCTCATCACGGGGGAATGAATTTGTTTGGGTTCTTTAGAAATATGTGAATGAAAAGAACAGTCATAAGAGAGAATGACTAACTGAGTTATACATTATATTTCTAAATAAATATGGAACTTGATTCCTCCTGGGAAGAAAGTCCACAAAGGGCATTTTACAGAATGGTGAGATGGACAATTTTCTTAGGCAATACTTAATCCTAAATGTTTCTTAAAAACACATGCAGGGATAGAAGTCTCAATGGAATGTTTCTAATATTAAAAATCCTTTGATTTCACACACACACATATATATATCTGCAATTACAAATTATATATGCAAAATTATTATATATACTACATATATATATATAATTTTGTAACATATTTAAGTTCACAATATATATATAATTTTGTAACAAGTTTAAGTTCACAATTTGAACCTGTGAGGAGGTGGGGCTGATCAAAGAGGACACCTCTAACTGTTCCACAGAAAGCCAGGAGCTCTATTTCAAAATATGCCAGCAGAGAAATATTCTCTTAACTAGAAAAGGAGTACTTGTGGCACCTTAGTCTCTAAGGTGCCACAAGTACTCCTTTTCTTTTTGCGAATACAGACTAACACAGCTGCTACTCTGAAACCTGTCATTCTCTTAACTGTGTCTAATGATACAGAGATGCAGGAAAACAGCTTCTTTTGAAGTCTTTCTCAAAATGCCCTCCTGCTAATGCACATCTTGCAGAATCTAGCCTGGTGTCTTACTACATTAAGCTGCCTGTTCTTCAAAGAGTAAGAAATGCTACAAAGGGCTGTAAAGGGAGCAGAACAGCTAGGACTGCTGTTTAGAGTTTCCAGAGATGCTACTAACAGGTTAAATCCTGCAGCCCTCAGTCAAGAAAAAATCCAATTGAAGTCAAAATACGTTTTCCCTCAGTAAGGTCTAGTTATTTCATAGTACAGCATTTCCCAAACTGTGTTCTGCGGAACACTGGTGTTCCACACAGTGTGAATAGGTGTTCCGTGAAAGAATCTAGAATTTAATTTTGACTCTTGCACTTGATTTTTGGACTACTTTATACAGGCTTTCCAGTTTGAAATTGTTCGTTCAAGTTATTTTAAATTTGTATTTTTGCTTTGTTTTATAAAATAAAATATATTTGAGCATAAATAATGCAATTTTTTATTTGAAAACCAAACAACTACAAAATAATAAGTGTTCCGTAATAGGCTAAAAAGTGTTCCGTGGCCAAAAAAGTTTGGGAAACGCTGTCATAGTATATTAAAACCTGTTAAACAAGCTCAATGAATGAAAAAAGTATGAAGACATTGAGGTAACTGTCATCCTATACCTCACACAGGCCAAATTCCGATTGATGTCAGTGGGAGTTTTAGTTGTGTTAGGGCACATCTATACAGCAAATGATTATAGCAAGGATAGACATACTCATGCTACCTTTACTCTAGCAAGCATGGGTAACTATAGAGGTGAAGAAGTGATGACATGGACTTCAGTGCAGGCTAGTCAGTGCGGAAGACTTGTGTTGCTTGCCCATGTTAAGCCAGTGCCACCACGTCTTCACTGCTATCGTTACCCATGCTAGCTAGAATAAAGCGCTTCATTTGCAGTGTAAACATACCCATCAGTTTGCAAGTGTGGAAATACAGTATAAAAATGTGTCAGTGTATAATGGAGAATTTGGGGGACAGGGCGGAGGGAGGAGACATACTGCAAAAACCAGACAGGAGGGCTATTGTTTAGTACCATTAGAGAGAAAATAATGGTCAGAGTTGTCAGTTAAGATATTTCAGAACCCAAATGTCTGAAAGAACAAAGCCCAACAGATAGGAAGGGAAAATGGAAATAAAAAGTTAAGATGTCAGAGTGTTGCCAACTCTCATCATATTTTTCTTAAAGTGTCAGCTCCAGGAACTATGTGTTTATGTGACAATCTCAGCTTTCATTTTTAAAAAATGTAAGTTTCTAGCCCCCATGGTTACACAGAAAAACTTGAAAATGTGACTCAAGTGAATCCCTAAAGGATCAAAAACCAGAGGGCAAATAAAAAGCAAACAAAGTTTATTCCTTTTTAAAAATACAGAGATTTTTTTAATCTCATGATTTTGGGGGGCATGACTCATGATTTTTGAATGCTTGTCGTTGACAATACTGAGATGGCAAAGAGGCTGAAACAAAGAATTATAATGAGCAACTCTGTGAGCTGCTTTATTTGGCTGTGAGAAAACATTTTAAATAATCTTATGCTGAAAAATATCAGGCTTTTTGGTTCCTTCACATAGTGCCAGAGTTGTTAGATAGCTTTCCAATATGCCCATTACATGGGTGTTCAATGATCTATCATGGTGCCGCAAATTGATGTCCTCTGTATGCAATACAGACAATGAGTTTTAGAGCAATCTGCCACTGAAATTAATGTCTGCACTAGAAAGAACTTTTTATTAAAGATGATGCATGAAATAATAGGTGAGCCTTTCTTCTTCCTCTGTTTTCCTCTGGAATATTTTCTTTCGTAGCTGGGGTGAGACATGGTGGTAGGGTGACATCCAAGCAGCGATACTGGACTTCATTCTCTGCTGTGCCACAACTCCTCTTGGTGGTGGGGGTTGGACGCTGGATGGAAAGCAGTGATAGTTTTACAGCTCCCTGATTCTCAGGGTCTGACTTTTAAAAACTCTTTAAAAAATGGAGGGGATAGTTCTGTTTCCTTGCTGATGTTCATAAGAGACTTCTGGGTGTGCCTGAGGGCAGGCCTGCACTCCATTCCCTCCCTCTCCATACCTGCTGCCTCTTCACTTTCAGCTTTGCTGCTGCTATTATGGGTAGACAGCTTTTGGGTACACCGGGGAAGAACATACACAGGCCACCCCCCAGAGGAGAACATGAATGCTATTATTATGGTAGACAGGCAATACAACTGGTCATCAACAAAAGAATAAACGTTCTGTCAAATGCACAAACTGACAAAAAGGAAAGAAAAGAAAAAAAAATGAACTGCTTTCAGTTATAGGAATCTTAGGTAATACTTGTAGCAATAATAGGCGCAGTTTTTTAGGACAGGAATATGATTCTTGCATTGTTTGCGTCCCTTCTGAAGTCTCATTTGAAAAATCCCCTATCCCAAAAGATAAAAGTCATGGTACAGATGGTTCTCATGGGACTATTCAACAAATATTTCTAAAGCTGATGACATTTTGTTTATCTGCATGGCAGGTCACCTTTTAATGAAATGTTAAAGGTTGAGATTTAAACCCACAGAAGTCAGGACATTCAGAGATCAAATTGCTTCGCTACTTTGTTCCTTTTCCTTTCATCTCTCCTGGTTTTCTATTTCTCTCCATCACTTCTTTAGTCTGTATCCTGTGTACCCCTTACTGCCTATGCCATCTCTATCTCTACACGCATGTGAAGGCATTAGGACAGAATAAATTCCTGATGACTTTCTCTTGTGTGAAGCTATCTGTTAATTAACTACAGGTAGTGTTTGAAATATTTTTATACCTTTGTCCTGGTTAACTCATTCATGAAATAAGTAACTGTATGTCCCATTACAATTGCAGGCAAAGACCCCATTGTATAAAAAACATGCTCAGGAGTCAGAAATAAGGGTGGGAAAGAGGAATAGAGGCTTAAGAACAGATGGGGTGAAGAACAGGATGAACTAAAAGCAAGCCAACCTTACATCAGAATGTCTTGATTTTGTGGGTTTAAATCACAAAACCATAGATTTTCAGTTTGAAGAGAAGACATATTGTACCAAGAAACCTTGGAGCAATAGGTGGAAATTTTAGAAAGTGGTAACCATGTACAAGTAAGCTGATACGAGATAATACCCTGCCTAAATGGAGAGGTAGATGAAGCAGCATCTCCCATGTCATTGGTCTTGCCTTCTCCGAACTCTATGGGTCTTCAGCCTCTCCAAGTGGGGAGTTGGTGGGAGGCAGTAGTGTGAGGGATGCCCATCTCTGCCTGTTCAGGCTGTATTAACTCCTAAATATAGCTCCCTTATGGCATGGAGCCTCCTCCCTTCAATGGGGGACTGAAGGGGAAGTGAGCCATGCTGACAGGAAGCAGTGTGGAGAGCAGCAGGACCCAGGAGACTTCCCACACCTGGTTTTAGTTCTGTAGAATAAAATCCAAGTAAATCAATACTTCTCTTTTTTTTACCAGCACTCTCCAAGCTACCAGACTTTTATGGCTTTTAGAACCTTCATGCATCACTGGTATTATTTATGGATTAATGTTGTGATATGTGTTGATGTCAGGCAGAGTGACATGCAGCAAAATGTCAAGAAAGCACTGATCAAAGCTGAATTCAACCTCGTGCCTGAGTCAGATCTGATGGCTCTGTCTGTTCTTTCTTTCTTTGGTGGCAGGGAGTCATTAGCTATTACAGTGCCTTTGTTGTTGAAATGCAAAGAACTAAATGGACAGGTTGTGAAACATTTGTAGCCCAATCAGTACTGGAACAAACCACTTATGCCCATCAGACTGCAGAGCCTTTACTAGGGCTGTATATCCAGGTTCCTCAGAAACCCAAATAGCAGCGTTTGGATAAACTAGAATAAATCAAATAGCTCCATATTTGAACTTCTTTGTTGTTGTTGTTTTACTAGATTTGCTAATGCCTCAGAATCATATGGTACTAAAATAACACCAGATTTGTCTGTGAGATTTCCACCATCCAAGAACTGAAATTGTACAAGAAGACCCAGTCTCACATTATTTTTGCTTCCTTAAATAGTTCTGAGATGCTATAAATGCTCATAAAAACAGCTTTTTACTTTGTCATAGGGGACTGGTTCACAGAAAAACGAAAATCACAGGTGCTTTTCTCTCTCGTGAGAGAGATTCATGCTTTATTTGCGCTCTCCAAAGTTGGACAAGGATGTGTACATTCCAAAGAAAAAGAACAACAAACTCCAGCGTCACATTCAAGTCCCCCAGCAGTCAGGTTCAGCTGCCTGAAGCTTCCAGTGTTTAAAAACTTTCCTCACTCAAGCCACGAAGCTGTTTTTCTCTGGGTTTGGAATATGCTGGATGGCCTCAAACTCTGCTTCTTTTAATCAGCCTCACCTGGCCTGCTGGGATTAAATTAGAGTAATTATCCCCTTTCTCTTCTACCTAATTTGTCATTAAAGTAACTCCACACCGCACCAGAACACCCCACCACATAGCTGTAAGATAAGTGGTTGTGACCTAGGGAAATAGGGCTTGTCTGTTCCAGAATCAAACCCATGTTCCGCCAAGCCCAGTATCCTGTGTGTCAGTAGCTGGTACTTGCTGCTTCCAAGGAAGGTTCAAGAAACCCTGCTGTGAACAAGAAACCCCCAGGAAGTTTCTTTTCATCCCAGTGAGGGAAGCCCTAATCCTCAAAAGTATTTAGATGCTTAATTCCCATTGATGGCACAATATCATTTCTGCAGAGCTGTTTGCAAAATACAGCTTGTCAAGGCTGGACATTTATGGCTAAGGCTTGTAAGAAAATTGTATGCCATGATTTTTGTTCTGGAAACCGCATCTTTCAACACACGCTGCCATTTTTTACAGATACTGCAAATTTGAGGTACGTGATCCTGTGTGCCAGGTCACACTGCTAGTCATCAGATTTCGGCCAGCCGCCGCCCCGGTCATGACAGAGGGGCAGCTGAGCCAAATTAGTGTGAGTGGCATTGCCATCTAGTGCACAGGGTCAAATAGTTTTTTTTATGGTACTTAAACTGACCTCACCAAAACCTCAACTTTAACAAATTGTGACCACAAATTTTGAACCAAAAAAATCACAACTTTTTACAGCCTTTTTTATGGTCTGGTCCAATGTCCACTGAAGTAAATGAGAATCCATTGACTTCAATGGGAGATGGATCTGTCCCATAGTTAGCAATCCCATCCCTCCCTGAAGACTAGATGATACATTGTTTTCAGTTCAGTGTGGCAGAGAGTGATCTGTATTGGTTGTCACACCTCATACTAATTGGGTGCAGATTGTTCTTCATATATACGAGATTTAACTTCCTCTTGTGGTTTTCTCCTTCCCCTCAGCTGGACAATAAGAACATGAGAGGAAAGGGGAAACAAAGCCTGTGAGCACACACTTAGATAGCTTATTATAACCATGCTATCCTGCTAATGATATTTACTAAGCTCTGCTACATGAAAATCTGTCAGTCCAATAAATCCGTGCACAGGAGGTACAATCTAAACAATTACTCAGTGTATGTGATCACTTGGTTATGTGCGTGTCTAAATAAGAACATATGATGATGATGAATTTGATCAAACTTTCTGCAATCAGATATATTTGCTCCTCTAGCCATCCAAAGAGTCTTTTTTCCCCCTTAAAGGTCTACTGCCATTCATATCAATAAATTACTGCCAGTGATAGCAAAACTAGTAATCCAGTGATAGGAGAGATGAAGGAGATGTCATTTTGGGTACCTCTGCACTGGATACCAGTGGTGGCAGGGTGTAGGGTCTGTGTAGCTACACTCTGCAGTGAAAAGCAGGGTGGGTCCAAACTACAGTGTGTAGCTACACACATCAGTGAAAGGCTCAGGTGGGGTGTGGGGAGAGGCACCAGGGAAAGCTCCAGCAGTGAGGAGCTACAGGAGCCTTTCCCCACTACCTGAGTGTTTCCCTCCAATGGGGAAAGACTCTGAAGCAGGAGCTACAGGTGTCTTTCCCCTCTGCTGGAGCCTTTCCCTGCAGGTGGGAAAGATTCTGGCAGTGAGGAAGCAGTAGGACACTACACAGGTAAAAATAGCAGTGTAGAGAGCAATGTAGAGTACATACCCACAGGATTTAGTCATGTCTTTATTCTACTCACCTAAGCAATATACACTGCTATTTATACTCATGCGAGGGTTTGTGTACTGTATGTACTCTCCACGCCACTGTAAATGTACTTTACACACCTCCCTCACTCACTCACTCATTTTCACCTGGCTGGGGAGGGTCCCTTTTCAGCCCGGTGTTTGGTTGAAAGCTGGACACCTGGCAACCCAATGCCACTGGCATTGCTGATGGAGCAGAGGGACTGGGGGTGGGTGGGAAATGAGCTAGACAAGACAGGTAGGGAGGAACATGGTTGTCAAGGGGCTTGAAGGTAATAAAAAGAAGCTTGGACAACTTGATGTGGTGAAACATGGAGCCTGTGGTGGGATTTGGAGAGGGGTAATATAGCCAGAGTGATAGGTAAGGAGATGACCATAGTAACTGCGTTTTTGTGGATTGGTAGGGGCTATATGAATGTCAAGAATAATGGAGTGAATGAGTTGACAATAATTAAGATGAGGGACTGGAAAAGAGTGCTGGCTGTCTAGACCGAAAGAAATAGGTGGATTTTAGGAATGTTATGGAGAAAGGAAAAGCAACATGTGGACACAGCCTGCAAGTGCAGGACAAGAGGGATAGGGGTCAAAGGTGGAAGCCCGGCAGCTGGCTGGAGTGATAGAGTAGGGTGGCAGTTACAGGGAAGCTGGGCCTGCACTTGGAAGAAGGTGTATTTTTAATCTGTGTTAACTAACCTGTGTTAAAATCCTAGTGGAAAAAAAACTCTTGTAGTTTTAACCTATGTTGACTGGTTGAGATAAACCCTAGGCTCCCCCCTGGAGGAAGTAGGGAGCATTTTAAAAGAAAGATAGCCGTTTTGGTTTGCCCATGTTAAGTTTAAGTTAATAGCAAGACATCCAGAAGGGAAATGTCAGAGACACAGCCTGAAATAAAGGATTGAATAGAGGAACATAGGTCAAGAGGGTAAATGAGGTGAATCTGTGGGTCATTGCCATAAAGAAGGTTCAGTCTCCACATAGTTAATATAGTTCAGTCTCCACTTTCACTCTGTGCCCAGACTGCCAGTTAGTACAATTAAGATGCAGATACTTGTCCAACAGGAAATGGACCAAAATCATCAACTCATTTTATATGCCACCCACTGGTAAAAATTCTAGTCCCTACTAACCTGATCCACATTGAACCAGTGACCCAGCACTAGAAAGCTACATAGCCCATGGAAAATCCCCAGAGCCATGCAGTTCTCGGACAGAGTTTTGTTATGATTTGTTTTTAATCAAAACAGACAGTGAAAGCTTTTTAAATTGATTTTGGGGATCTGTGTCATAAAACATTTAAGCAACACATGGGTTATTTATTCATGTGGGTTTTTAAATCGCTGACTTTTTAAAAAATGCATCTGATTTCCAGTGTCACATTGGTGCTGCAATTACTTAGTCAGCTGTTCAGGGGAAGAAACCTGGGACTCTGTCTTTGACTCTGACGTAACTGTATTGGTAAAGGCTCAGTAAATCCAGTTCTGGTGCTAAATGAAGTGTTTTAATGAACAGCTGATTACTTTTTCCACCTGGTCCCTTAGCTGTCTGTGGAGAGCGAAAGGGTACATTTACTTATTTTATTTCTCTTGATTGTTTCTATATAAAGGATCTTTCCCAGCCTCAAGATATTTGGATTAATCAGAAGAATAAATGTTCATGTATTTCATGCACAGCATATTCTTTTGCCTTAGGGACAAATCCTCAACTTGTATAAATTGTTCTAGCTCTACTGAGATCAATGCAGCTACACTGACTTACACCAGCTGAGGATCTAGCCTCCACTTTTTAAAATGAAAATGACGACAGGTTTACGGCTCTAAAAATGGCATCTTATTGCAATTGCGCTGAATCCCCCATGCCCCTTTGAGGAAACTGACAGAGAAACTGTATAAGCAGCATCTCAGAGCTGGGCAAAACTTGTCAGATGCATCATCCACCATCTGCCACTGTCAGGTACAGCAAGTTTTTTCAAGAAAGCGGAGTAACATTTGTATTCTTAGGCAAATGTAGGCTTCTAGCAGATTCACAAACACAACATGCTGTAGCTTCTATCTCTGTGTAATTCTTCCCTTTCTGCATGTTAATGTAATGAATGAAAATGAAAAGAAAAAAGAATATTTGTTTTTTATTTTTGCCTCCCAACCAGAGCTCAGAATACCAGAAATAAGAAGAAGGTCAGGGAAGCAGTTTAGGAGTCTCTGGGAAGCCCAGCATTCTCCCACTCAAGGTATTCTAATCTGCATCCTAAACACACTGCAAGTTTCCAAAACTGGCAAGGGCAGAGACAGCACTGTACAGAACAGCATACCCAGGCCATAGAGACAGTGTCCTTCTGCCACTCCCTAGCAACCCCTTCTGGCTAGTGGAAGGAGTGGCATTGATGGGCTCCAATGGGAGTCACATCCAACCTTCCTCACCAGAAAAAGATCGTATCACGGAGGTTTGCGGGTCATGAAGTGTAAGATAAGTCAGTAAAGATGAGGGAAAGTGTAGGACCACTATTTAGCAGGGCAGGAGAGCTAATAATGGAGCACATCATGAAGGTGTTTAATGCCTATTTTTCTTCAGTCCTCACTAAAAAGGTTAATTGTGACCAGATATAACACAATTAATAGTAACAACAAAGGGGAAAGAACACAAGCCAGAATTGGGAAAGAACAGATTGAAGAATATTTAGATAAGTGAGATGTATTCAAGTTAGCAGGGCCTGATGAAATTCAGCCAAGGATATTTAGGGAACTAACTGAAACTGCGTGTGAACTACCTACAGCTGTGGGCACCATGCAGCAACAGTCAGGTTTGGCCCACCCATCTCTCCGTAGGTTTTCAATGTCACGTGACACACAGCCTGGTACCTTTCTGTGACCCACAGTTTGGGAACCCCTGGATTAGACAAACATCCGTCAAGGATAGTCGAGGTATACCTGGTCCTGCCTCAGTGCAGGGAGATAGACTAAATAACCTGTCACAGGGTAGCTGGTCCCTGTGGATGGATTAAGTCCAGCTCCCCTGGACCAGAGCAAGTGAGCCCAATACAGCCAATTAAAGAGGGCTGGACTGCACCTGAGCCTATAAAGGGCTGCTGATAGGCATTTGGGGATGGACTGAGACTGTCTGTGCCGTGGGGTGGAAAGGCCCATGCTTGAGTGGAGCCAGCGCCTATGGTGAGTGCCTGGAACAAGGGGCCAGGGCTCAGGGAAGCAGCAGGAAGGGAACAGAGCTGACTAGAACTGGGAAACTGCCAGGAGCAGGAATGCTAGAGACTCCTGGAGGACTGGCCCTGAGGCTAAGGAATGAGTTAAGACTGTTTTCCTGTTTTTTTGCTAACCTCCTTGTGAAAGAGTGGATGTGGCAATGCCTGTTTTGGAGTGGGGGAGAAGACCTGCCCAGTAACATGACCTCTCAAGGTCCCTCGCAGCCCTACGTTTCTATGGTTCTATGCTTTTCACGTAAAATAATTGGCTGTCCACTTGAGTGTTGGTTTGTGACCTCATTCTCCTAATCTAAAGGACAATAACAGCTAGCACTTTCCCCTGTGCAGAAAGGTGCCAATCAGCAGAAGAGCCAGGGGAAGATGCCTATGTTGGATTTACTACTGTGGCCCACATGCAGTGCCTCCTCTGAGTGGCACTGAAGGGGAAGCCAAAATTAAAGCTGCCCTCATAATCACGTGGCAGCACTCTCAATTTTCTGCTATCCTCCCCATCAACCTCCACTGCACAGTCCTCACTGTTATCTCAGCTCCAGATCCTAGATATCCACTCATCCCTTTGTGAACAAGCCTTGATGGCGCTTGAATGTTGATATGTTTAATTTAGTCTATTTGTTATTATTATTATTATTTTATTATTTAATTCTCAATGTGTTTTATTTCCTAGTAGCAAAACAATGTAGCCCCATGGAGGCCTAAAATACCTCTCCATTTAGAGAAGGAACTTAGAGTTCCACAGACTGAAGTCTCGTACTTTATGCGTGTGCTTTGTATTTCCAAGGTCCCGAGTTCAAATTCAGTTACAGTCATATCATAACTTCATTTTATAAATCTATAATTGAACCGATAGAAAAATTGTGTTAATTATAATGATGCATTGTACCTCAAAATAGCACCCCAAAACCCCCATATTCATCACTTGTATATGGTTATGATATACTTTGTACAAAGAAGGCCTTGTGAGGTATCATTGGAAAAGTCATAGTCTGTTGACCATTCCTGTCCTGTTGAAAATTATGTATCATCATCGTATATGAAGTTATGAGATTTTGCTATATGTTTGTTACCAAAACATATTGTGAGTCTGGGAAACGCCTACAGACTAGCCCCTCAGAAATGACAAAGAAACTGCAAACACAGAAGCCTTACATGCCAAGCCTCACATAGACAAAAGGTGTGAACAAGAATTTGCAATTCACATGAAAGACAGTTGCTTGAGCACGTTCACCAAGGAGCTGCCTAACCCCCATGACACAGCATCTTTCCAGCACCTGGATGGGAGTATAAAATAAGGGACAATGACATCACCTCTTCATCTCTCCTCCCACACTACACTGAAGGCAGAAAGATCATTTGAAAAACAAAGAAACATTTCAGAGAAGCTTTCCAGTTAGCACAGACTGCTGTAGGTTTTGGATAAGAGAAACTTTATTCCTTCAAATTTGACTTAGCTTGATAAAGTTTAGGAATTAGACTGATTTTTATCTTTAATTTTTTTTTGTAACCAATTCTGCGCTCCTATGCCAAAACTACTTATATATCACTTAAAATCTATCTTTCTATAGTTAATAAATGTGTTTTATGTTTAGTCTAAGCCAATGTGATTTTGGCTGAAGTATTTGGGGAATTTACTCAGGTTACAAAGGATGCTACATGTCCACTGCCCTTTGATGGAATGGTGAACTAATTAGTGAGCTTGCTCTGATCAAGAAGGTCTTGGGTGAAAGGCTGGGGCTGGAGGGGATTTGTTGGTGTCTTCCTGTATACAGTTCATAAGTGGCTGAGGAGAGTATTCATGTACTTCGCTGAATCTTCCTCTGCATGATGATGGCTGAGTGAACAGAGCCTGGAGGGGTTTGCTGTTCACTAGCATAGCAGTGTAGGAGACAGCCTGGGCAGGACAGTTAAAGGGGTCACAGTTGTTCCACAGTCCAGATTCCGCCATGGGGAATGTCACAATCATATCTTACCACGTTTTAAAACAGTATCAGACAAATGGGATGACCAGGATAATTATGGGTCTGTCAGCCTGACATCAATCATAGGCAAAATAATGGAATGGCTGGTACAGGACTTAATTAATAAAGAATTAAAGGAGGGTAATGTAACTAATGTTGGTCCCTGTGGATTTATGGAAATAGTAAATTTATTTGATATCTTTTTTGATGAGATTACAAATTTAGTTGATAAAGATAATAGTGTTGATGTAATATATTTAGACTTTTGTAAGGCTTTTGACTTGGCACTGAATGACATTTTGATTAAGAAATTAAAATGATACAAAATCAACATAGCACACATTAATGGATTAAAAACTGGGTAACTGGCATGTCTCAAAATGTAATTCTAAATAGAGAATCATCACTGAGTGGGTGTATTTCTAGTGGGGTCCTCCAGGAATGAGCTCTTGGCCCTACATTGTTTAGCATTTGTTACAATGACCTGAAAGAAAACATAAAAACATTACTGATAAATTTTGCAGGTGACAAAGATTAGGGAAGTGGTAAATAAAGAAGAGGACAGGTCACTGATACAGAGCATTCTGGATCACTTGGTAACATGGACACAAGCAAACAACATGCATTTCAATATGGCCAAATGTAAAGTCAGACACCTAGGAACAAAGATAAACTTACAGGCGTCATGCTGTCTGGAGTGGCTCACAATTGTGAATGCCTACCTAAGGGCAGACTGACAGAAAACAGGGGAGACACCCCAAACTGGTGGTGTGGTCTATTATTAGATTTCACCACGCTTGTAACAAATGTGAATTTCTGGATCACTATCCCAGTCTTACCATGGAGGCATAGACAATCCCCTTAGACGCTCCAGTCTATCTTGCCACCCAGACAAACCAGACTTAGTGATAAATGGTCACTTAAACCAAAAATCACACTACATCAGGTTGCTTCCAGTCCCAAGAGACCAGTCACTTGGTCAATTGATACTCTGAATCTTACACCAAAGACAATGCTGGTAGCCAATTCTATAGTAAAGGAACTAAAAGTTTATTAGCTAAGAAAAGGAAATGGGAGTTATTGAGAGGTTAAAGCAGGTAAAATATATGCACAGGTGAGTTACATTTTGTAACTCAAAATGGTGGCAGTGATGTAATAAACTGCCAGCTTCCCAAAAGTCTTTTCAGGGTACCCAGATTGTCTCTGGGGCTCTCTGCTTTGCATCTGGTACACTTTCTTGTAAGAGTTCAAACAGTCCCCAGGTGCAGGATCTTTCCTTGAATCCATATATATAACTTTTTCTGACAGAAAACAAGCTGACAGTGTCTCTACCCACATGAGCTTTCCCTTTGATGATGGTGAGTGAGGAATGCACTTTGAATCTTTGACCTCCAGTCATCACACACAATGGCTCTTGCTTTGAAATTAGCACTTTTCTGTTAAAGTCCTTTATTAGCATCCCACAAGGCTTCTTTCATGGGTTATATACTGTAAATGTTTGCTGCTACATTATAACAGGATATAGATAAGTGAAAACAATGCAAGTAACAATGAAGTCTAAACACCAAATACACTCTTCTACCTTCACCAATCACTTTAATCTGTCCTAATACACAAGTGAATTGGCCTGAATATACGCTGGTGTGACCTGGGTCTGCCAGTGTCACAACAGGATGGGGGATGCTATCCTGGGAAGTATTGACTCTGAAAAAGACTTGGGGGGTTATGGTGGATAATCAGCTGAATATGAGTTCCCAGTGCAATGCTGTGGCCAAAAGAGTTAATGTGATCTGTTGATGTATAAACAGGAGACTCTCCAGTAGGGGTAGAGAGATTATATTACCTCTGTATTCGATGCTAGTGTGACCGCTAGCACAATACTGAGTCCAGTTCTGGTGTCCATAATTCAAGAAGGATGTTTAAAAACTGGAGAGGTTCAGAAAAGAGGCACAAGCATGATTAAAGGATTGGAAAATATGCCTTATAGTGAGAGACTCCAGGAGCTCAATCTATTTACCTTATCAAAGAGCGTTTGAGAGATGACTTGATCACAATCTATAAGCAACTACATGGGGAATAGAAATTTGATAATAAAGGGATCTTTAACAGACAAAGGTATAACAAGATCCAATGTCTGGAAGTTGATGCTAGACATATTTAGACTAGAAACAAGGCACAGTTTTTAAACAGTGAGAGTAATTAACCATTGGAACAATTTACCAAGAGTTGTGCTTGATTCTTTGTCAGCGAAACTTTTAAATCAAAATTGGATGTTTTTCTAAAAGAAATGTTCTTGTTCAAACAGGAATTAATTCAAGGAACTCCTATGACTTGTGTGGTGTATTGAAAACTGTGTTAAAATTGTGATCTATCACTTTAAATTCTCAGGAGGTTTTCCAGGTCATGCTTGCAGGCCAGTGGTTCGGTAGGGGAATGTGTGATCTTGGCCTACAAGCAGTCAGTCTGCAGCCATGTCCAGATGCAGCATATCTACGGAAATAACCATGTTAGAAGAGATGGCAATTTAAACAAACAGTCCAGTTAAACAAGCAACAGTTAGGATTAACGTTGTTCCCTTACACCTCCCCCGCAAAATCCAGAGTTTTTATGTGTGGTTTTACATGCCATAGGCATAGTGATCCTCCCCACCTATTTTTTGTTTTAACCCAATCATTTAACCTAGAAATCACAATTTCACAGAATTGAACTGTTTCCTCCCCTTAACTTATGTTTGTTTTCATGTGTGAAATGTGGTAGAGAAGATCTTAACCAACACATGTGCCATAATAAGTAGGCATCACAGCTTTTGATAATCATGGAGCTCAGGTTTACTCAAAATAGCCTCACCTCTGTGAGTAAGTCAAGTCTGTGATTTTAACTTAGTATTTTGAATGACACCAACTATTTCCATCTCAGATAAGAGCTTGGTGAATAGAGGCCCCTATACTGGCGCTGTCATGAGCATGGTAAATGGTCCTTTTTTTTTTAGCTCAGATGGGTGCCTGGTGTGGTAGTGCAGATCATGAACCTTAGAAAAGCAAGCCCTGCAGCACAGCACTCCAACATACATGTGAAATGTCTGAGTCCAGCCAAAGGGTGATTTTACAGATAACTCCCAACATATGCCATGTGCTGGACGTTCAGGAGATTCTATTGATGCTTCTTTGGCTGAGAAGTAGCTGAAACGTGGGGCCTTGCAGGATGGTTTCTGTTTGTATGAGATATGGTGACATAGAGACACATGGTGTCCTTAGTTAATTCATTAATTCATGCATCCTGTTTCCTTGAACAGTGATAGGAACACAACAATGTGCAGGCAGCTCTCTTTTAGCAGAAGCTTTGGTCAAGGTTCCTGCACCCGGTTCCAAGAAAATTCTCTGCTTCTGTTTCTCTCCAGGGACCCTCCACAAAGAAATGCAGACTCTCTCTGCTGACTGCCTACATGGTAGTTTTGTCCCAGCCTCTAAGCTTGAACCTTCGGAAACCCCCATTATCTGTATGCTTCTCTATGGGATTTATAGTCTTGCTGGGTGGCTCTGCATGTCAGCACCCTCCTTTGTCTACCCCTGTTTTTATTATGCAAAGTATAGGCTGTGGAGCTGGGGGAGCCACCCAGACCATATAACCCCACCACTTTTAAGAGGGGCTACTCACTCCAATTTGCACTGGCCACCCCTCTGTCGTGACTGAGGGGTGGCCAGGCCAAACCTGAGGGGAGCTGTGACCATGTGCACCAGGTCTCAGTGCCACTCTCTCAGAGTGACAGAGGAGTGGCTGGGCCAAACCTGAGTGACCGTATATGTCACAGCGGGGGATGCACCACAGTAATGGGGTCCTGCTCTGTGCAGCACCTGTCAGCTGCTGAAACTACAGCAGCTCCTCTCAACACTAGTGGACAGCCAGGAAGTGGGACAGACCCATGACCCACAGATGAGTCTCATCAGCAGTGAAGGGTTAGGTAAGGAGCAAGGCGAGGGAGGCAGGGGCTGCTGGGAGGAGACAGTAGGGGGGCTCCCTCGAGGGCTGAGGCCCCTGAGAGGGGGTGCATGTAGGGGCTCATGGGCCAGGGGGGTCAGGCTGCTGGTGGAGGGAAGAGGGGTGCCGCAGAGATGGTGGAGGGTCACGCAGGAAGGGCAGCGCTATGGCCCCCCCCACCACCACCACTTTAAATGGCGCTCCACAGCCCCTGATGCAAAGGAATGTAGCACACCCTTTTACTGTAAGAAGGTCTGGGATCGCCTTTGCTCCCAAGACCCCTAGCAGTGGGCTGTTAACATCTCTTTTATAACTGTTCATAAGATGTGCCAGTGTTGAGTCATGTGCTTTGGGCCTTGTCTGGACTAGGTTTGAAAAAATGGTAGTGTTCGCTAACATTGTTAGCTAATATTTTTAAAATGTTGTATAGGCAAGGTACACTGCCTTTCACATGTGCTAACCTGGCCATGCTGCAGCCTAGCTGAGATTTTAACTCAGCTTAGTGTGTGTTGAAGCCAGTGTGCCTTGTCTACACTTATCTAACCATGCACCTTCTCAACCCTAGTCTAGGAAGAGCCTTGGATTACTTTCTAAACCTAGTCATATGCTTTAAATTCCTGAGGCTGCAAGCTACAGCGTGTGGTACTTCCTGTGAGGAGCTGACTGTCTTCAGTTACCACTGAATCTACTTGAGGGGTTTGAGCACCTCCCATACACCAGCAGCAGAGCTGTCCAAAATGAGATAAATGAACACCAAAATATGCCATAAAAATTGAAATCTCCAAACCTACACTACCCCCAATAGAGCTGTTTAAATTGTGAAATTATATTTGTGAGTTTTCATCAAATAGCCAGATTTTTTTTCCTGTATTTTCCATGAAAGCTTCTCCTGGTTCTTCAGGGATTCTCAATAGGCTATCGGCCATGGATTTAAGAATACCCAAATACACTCTATGTCCTAATCCCGCAACACTTTAAAGTGTTTGGAGCCAGCAACAGCAGTCACACAACAATTCAGTGTGTTTCCATGTCCTGCCAGTGCAAAAGACAGGCAGAAGATGCCTCATGAGAGATTTGGTGGGTAGTTGTCCTGCCTACCGGTTGTTTTTCCCACTCCCAAAGGGGGGTGGGGAAGCAGCCTGGTTGTGTGCTCCTAAAGAAACCATAGGGAGCAAATGCTCAGGAGGCCTCACTCCAGATGAGACAACATAAGATATGGTGGGCGGTCTGGCCTGGCATGTGGGGAGAAGGGCCTATTATAGGGCGTGGTTAGGGGAGAGGAGAAAGGAGAGCTCTGAGATGTAGGGAGGATCGGGCCTTATAGGGGAGGTTTCCAAAGTCTGCATAAGATTTGTATAAGCACCTGAATGTTTGGATGTTTATCTGAGCCAACATGAACTCCAAACCCCATTTGTGCTACAGGATTCAATACTTCACACTAATTCCCCTCAGATCTTCCTGCCTTCAGCTCTTTCTCTCACCCTGCCCTTCTTTTCTCAGTAATCTGCCATCCTTGTTTCCCCAACCTCCATGTTTCTTTTTGTTCTCCCTCCCTTCTCCATTGTTCGTCTTCCCTTTGCTGGGTTGCCCCCTCCCACTTCCACAGGATATTATAACTGTGCTTTTACAATGCAAGTGATAGCTTGAAAAAAGATAAAGCAAATATAATGGTTATTAATTGACCATGGGCTTGGCCACAGACACTCACCCCTTTGAAACTCAAGTGCTCTCGCTTCAGAACAGCAACCCTAGGTAAACGTTCTTGTGAACAGTGTAAAAGAGCAAAGGGCCTTCTCGTGCTCCCAGTAATGTCGAGGTGAGTTTTGTCATTGACTTCAGTGGGAGCAGGAGAAGGCGCAAAATGCCTTCACTGTAAGCCAGCAAGTCGGAAGGAGGCTATGTCTTGCTTTGAAAACATTAGTCCTGCCCTGTAAAAAGGTCAAAAAAGCACTTTCTTATCTGCCTCAAGAGGCATGTTTCAGCAAGGGCATAGGAACCAGGAACTCCTGGGCTCTTTTGCTGACTCTGCCATTGAATCACCATGTGACTTTGTGAAAATCTCTTCACTCTTCTGCGCCTCAGTTTACTCGCATATAAAATGGGGCTCAAGGGGCTTTGGGGACTTAATTAGTTAATGCTTAAATTGAAAAGCATGTTGCAATATAAATTATCCTATTTAGTAAAGCTGATCACCATCCAGGTTTTCTCTGCACTTGTAACTGGAGCCAAAATTGATAGGAGAAACATAATTAGCAAAAATTACAAAGAAATCCTCATCAGCCACAGACTGCTGTGAAAGGACCTAACTTGCAAAAATCACACATAATCATTCATTTTACCACCTTCTTTCTGAGGGAGAAGAAAAATGCTATTTTTTTTTTAACAATGAGATTCATCATGGAAATAAAGCCCACTTAGCATGAATCTTAAATCACATGGATGCAAATGTGCAGAAGAGCCTGTATTTCCTTTTTAATGAAATGCTAAGATGACTGCTATGCATTTACTTCTATTAGACACCAATAAGCCGTGAGTCAATCACAGTTTGAATGTGCATTTGGAGTTCCTTATATACATTTTCGCTTGACGCAGTTTGCATATAAAATCAGTGTGTGTGTGTGAAAGTCCAGGAGAACCTGTGTCTGTGATATGTGTTACATATAAACAATGACTTTATACCGTTAAAGTGTTTGCAAACGGATAGCAAATGTAAGGGAAGTCTGAGTTACATTTGCCGCTGACCGTAACTAGCATAAAATACACTTGGGCATTCCTGTCTGACAGTTTCCATTATTAGTGTTTTTCTGCATCATTTCCTTTTGGGTTTTTTTTTCATGCTAACTGTGTACAACAGTTACAACAAACAGCCGTCCATTGATATCTTATTGGGTCATAGTGGGCTCAGGTGTGAGCCCTGCTGCACAAAGAGTGCACAAGATGTGTCAGGTGCTGCCTTAGTCCTCTCCGCGGGTGACCTCCACTGCCAGATTCTGTGCAGGATGGGTGAGGAGACCAGCTACTGCTGAGCTGCTACTTCCCCCTCCTTGCAGGTGGATGCAGAGTGGGCGGAGTTTTGGCTCTGATTCCTAATGCACTGGAGCCAGAAATGGCACCACTTGCTTTCCACTTAAAGGAAGGGGAGAAGCACTGACCAGTTAGTGACTATGAAAGCCAGAGCCTGGTTCCTACCCTGCTCCTGGAATAGGACTCTACATCCTGCCCCCCTTTTCCAGGCTGGACTGCAAGGTTGAAATCTAGCCCAACCTAGCCCTGTTACAGTGCCTGTGCTGACGCTGTGATGACACTTATTGACTCCACAAATCCTGTCCATAGGATGGATCAGAATTTAGATAGCTCTTCCGGGGACATTATAACAACTTCTAAGCTATTTGCAAAGTAGTGGGTGGGGAGAAGGTGTGCCTGTGCCTCTCAGTGACTTCATCTGCCCATGTAAGATTGCTCCTGAACTAGCTTGTAGCTGAACTTTTAGGCATTAACGCACACAAATGTGTACAAAAATGGAGCCTTGGAGAGTGTGGGAGGGGGGAAAGTCATTCCTTACAAATCATTTTTATCTTATGCTTTTTTCCCCAACTGTGAGAGTAATACCCCAAATACTATCCTTAAAATAGATTGATTAATTGGAGTCTGTAAATTCCATTATTACACATCAGCTTGGCAAATCTGTAGTACATAAATAATATAAGCCTTTTGAAACTCAAGACATATGGATAAACAAACAGATTTACTACCAAACAAGGACTTAGAACTTAGGTTTGTGTGTACATTATATAATGTACATTGATTTTTCTCTCTCTGTGTGTATATATATGTATATATTAGCATACATCTATTATATATTTAGCATTTTAGTTATGTTTGCAAAACTATATTTGCAAAAGTTCCCTCCCTCAAGTTTCTACACTTGGTCTTTACCCAAAGATGATGTTTTTGAAGGTCTGAGCAAAATTTCTTCAGCAGTTTAGATTATGAGAATGCGGAAAACAAAATATTTCCTGCTTTTTGGAACAAAGATATTGCACAAGCTTGAAACTTTAAACTTGCCATTGACATGGTCTTCAATGACCCTCACTGACATCTGGCTCCTTTTGCTTAGGGGAGAAAAAACAACTTAAAAATAAAGTTGTGAAGCAAGTGAAATATCACTTCTGGGCCTCATGCTCGGTGGTTCTTTTCTATTCCTCTGTCTCCTTTGTACCGTCACTGCACAGTCAGTGATATTCCATTCAAGGGGCTTACACGTACATGGGGTTACTAATGAGTCAGTTTGTATGAGGTGGGTTGTGAATATTGTGTTGAAAGACACACAGCAGAAACTCTTCATTTAACATCAGAAACAGAAATAAAAATTGGGGCATAAATAAAATTGTGGATTCCATGATTTTAGTGTCACTCCATTGAAGCCACTCTGTCAACAGTTGGGGATGGCGATCTAACAGGCCAGAGCACCTGTGGAGATACAAGGGCTCCATGAGGATGATCTAGGTTTCCCATGGATTTTCTGGGGTCTGCAGGTTTTGGTGAAGGGTCCTGTGGCTCATGGTGTGGGGGGCAAACCCCACTCCTTAGTGGAACAATGCAGGGGGACCTCTGCAAGGGATCTTTGTGGCTGTTTCCTCTTCCAGAACTCCCTCCTGTGGGTTTACCTGTGGGAGGAAGCAATCAGCTCTTAGGGTTTGTCTACACTGAGATTAGATACCCGTGCCAGTTGACTCAGGCTTGCAGGGCTCGGGCTAAGGGGTTGTTTAATTGTGGTGTAGACATTGGGGCTCAGGCTGCACCCCAAGCTCTGGGACCCTCCCACCTTGCAGGGTCCTAAAGCCCAGGTGCCAGCCCAAGCCTGAACATCTACACTGCTATTAAACAGCCCCTTAGTCTGAGCTTTGCGAGCCTGAGTCAGCTGGCACGAGCCAGCTGTAAGTATTTAATTCCAGTGTAGACATACCTTTAGTGTGTTCTACTGTTTTTGTGGTTTAATGTATATCTGAATATATTTTTATATTATATGTTTATAATATATGTTTATACCATAAAGTGCATAACATGCCATGGCTTAGTTAATGTTACTGTTGGAAGCTTGGGTGTAATCATGGCCCTATTAACGGTTGATGGGAATACTCCCATTGATTTCAATAGGACCAGGATTTCAACTTTTGCATTTCCTGGCACTGAGATTTTAACTGGGAAACCTCAAGGTTGCATCAGTTCTATTTTTCTGCATTTAATATAAAAGCATTCCAGACCAATAATCTCCTCCTAAATGGCATCTAGCAATGAATTTCTCCTAAAAAATTATCTGTGAAAAACAATATTGCACGTCAAGCAGTATGTACTGTACCTTCTGGGGTATCTGCCTCCTTGGCTTCTCTTTCTTGTGCTTCTCAAACAGAATAGAACATGAAGAAACTGGTTGAAAAGCAGGAAGTAAGAGGGGGGGAAGAAAAAAAGAAAAATTATGGTGTAGGGAGTTCAGAATGGCCTCTAGTAATCTGCACTGCAGTTCTAAGAGAATTTCCTCTTTAGTTTGTGGCAGTCACAGTATATAGCCTAGATAATTCCTCATGCTTGCTGACATTTTTAAATCCTGCTGAATAGAAACAGTTTATTTTTGGACTATAAGCATTATCTACTTCAGCTGAAAGGAGTTAATTCAGTTTTTCTAGACGGGACCAGGAGATGCTTCAATGGTTTCTATCATGAACAGGGCAAGGCCAGGAAAAAGCCATTTATTTTTTCAAATCCGACACCGGGACTAAAGATTGTAAAAGACATGAAAGCTGACAACATTTTTAAAAAAATCTCCCACTCATTTAACTCTCTTGGATCAGCTGAGAGACTCATGTATGTGGATGTTCTTTCCTGGCCCATGGAGAAAATGAGATGTACAAATCAAGCACTGAGATTTGTCTGAGCTTTAACCCTGAGGAAGGGTCCACTATAATCAGGTAATGATGTCCTCTGAATTTGCATAAATCTGGAGCTAGTCTCTTCCCAGATCCGACTTGCTAAGGTGTTTGTACACTGTATGGTTCAGCATTGTCACTTAAGTTTATTTGTACTGGATCCCTGTTCAAAAATCGAATATTATCAAATATTTCACTGAGTTCTTCTGCCTTTCTCACTAGGTCCATCATGGGTGCCATGTGGCAGCTGAGATGGTTACTGGTCTTTTTAATGCTTTGATCTCAAGCACGCTGAATGTAAAGCTTTTGTCTTTGTAAGTTGTTTCTGTGGTAGATTGGCCCATGAAGCTCAGAATACCTCCAGGGCTAGTCAGAGCTATGTCAGGTGATTTCAGCTCTGGGGGGAGGTAAAGGTGATTGTAAGTCCCTTCTGAGATGACTGTGACATCTGGTTCTGAGTCAATTTTAAAGTCAATAGCCTTTCCATGAATATTCAGTTTCCTTCTCCAGGCAGGCTCTGTATAATCACATGTGATAGATCCCAGAAACAATGGCTCTTGATTGTCTGCCTGTAATATTAGCCAACTCCCTGACTGCTTTGGTACAGAAACAGCTGCAAAATGTCCATATTTTGTGCATTTGTTATACCTCGTGCCTTTCGCTAGACACGCATCATCTCTTGGAGTATGGATTTTTCCACATCTTGTGCATTTAGTCTGACAGGTTTTGGTATTGGCTTGGAATTTCGTCATACCCTCGTTATGGTAATGACTTTTAGCATTCTTGTTTGTTTACAGCTTCTAAGCTCATTTCACATTTTTCCAAGTTGAGCAAGTTGCTCTAGGTTTTGCTGGTTTACTAGTTTGGACTGCTTTGTTATCTGAATAGCTGTTGATAGGATTAAGTCTGTTTTTTAATTGCACCTGCTGTGAAAGTTTCTGTTAACCCAGTAACCAGCCTGTCTCTGATATTTTCATGTTTTGCAATTCCCAAATCACAATTTTCAGCCAATGCATACAGAGCTTTTTAAAAACAATCAACATTTTCCCCATGTTCTTGAATTCTCTGGTGAAAACATTCTCTGCCATTAACCGTGTTTATCTGAGATATAAAATATGCATTCAACATAGTCAGACCTTTTATAGCCATCTTTGTGAGTGTCTTCAATAAAAGATTAAAGACATATGCTCTGCCTGCTTCCCCATAGAATGAATTAAAGAGCAATCTGTTGTTCTGTTCTTTCAGTTTGCAACCTTTGTTCCTTTCCTTCTGTTTCTGTCCTCCTCTGGCATTAATTTACTTCTGACACCATATTATATACACCTTGTACATGGTAGGTTACAGGGCTGCTACTAGCAGGTGTCTGTACCAGATATGGACTGACTTCAATGCTTCCTTCCCATCAGGGATGTGTTCACCTTAAGAAACTTTAATGTACTTCCAGGAATGGCTGTTATGAGTTTAAGGTATGTTGCACATGGCTACCTCATGGCTGAACAGTATAAACCAGTTTAGCATACCATTACACCTATTGTAGTTCTTTGAGCCCTATTGGTTTCATTTCTATTAAATTCCATCTGATTTTTTCCATAAGGGAAAATGTTTTCCCTTATGAAGCATTTCACTCTCTTCCTTTCCTCAGACTCTGCATGCTCTCCTGTGATTTCTCTCCTTTTCAGTACGTCCTTGTTTAGACACCTGCCTCTACATCCATTTGCTATAAATTGATTGTTTTGCAGAAGAATCTTCCAGGCCTCATAAGAGTAATATAAAACACTGAAATATGAACAAAACAATGTGCGTGCCAGACTTTAATAAGTGTGGTCCGCAGACTGCCAGTTATGGTGCACTTTTGCTCCTTGCTGTTGAAACTATCAACTGGATAAAGTGTCACATGAGTGCCTTCAATTTTAGGAATTGGTTTTCAGTGCCATTTGATTGATCTTTGGCCAATACATTGAGTAACAATAAGGCCCTGGAGTTAATATAGTTGCAGTACCTATCATTGATGTGGAGAGACAATTGACAGAAATGCACAGGACCTCTGAGAACTCAGAATATAGCATGTTTTAGACAAGCTGGAGATTCTAATGGGGTCAGAAGAGAACTTCAGATATTGTATCAAAACTGCATTTTAACTAGTTTAATACTTGAGCTATGATTCCTTTCTTCGCCTTTTTTCCGGGTGGCTATAGGATATATTGACTAATGTGGGTTTCTTTTAAAAACAAGCAAGCTGAATACTGGCTCTTCTATATAATAGCACTTTCTATATAATAGGCACAATAGGATCGAGGAATAACTGTTAGTATTAGTGAAGTTACAGGGATGAATTCAGCCAACTGTGTAACATACTTCTATATTAATGCTTTATTGATGGGGATCTCTTCTATAGGTTGACGCAGTATAATGTTAACATATACTATTGTTGCCTGATATTTAGATTGTGTATTAATTATATAGATTACTTAAGAATCCCCAGTTATCATTTGTGGATTGACAGGTTCTTTTGTGCCAAGATCAGGTCCAGTATTATTTAAATAATTATATAGTTGAGAAACCCGATGTGCACAGTTGCAACACTCACACTATAAGAACTCTTCTATATTTACAAATATAGTTTATTAATACATTTAGCACAGTCACAAACACCCCCAACTCAGTAAGATAGGTAGAGATACTACAGAATGTGCATCTGCACATCCATAGTCTCACACCATCTCCTATAAAACAACCTGAAGTGTTAGCCATCATCTTCCTCATCACCATCACCTTCCACATCATCACCAGTGGCCATCATTCTGGCACCTCCCAAGAACTACATCTCCCACTCCTACCACCTCTAGGCTGGGATGCCACTTTTATAATACGTTACGCTGACGCCGCCATGTTCTTCACATATTCAGTAAGAGATTTTTTCCTTTTTCCTTATTTATATTTCCTCACCTTACTAATGTTGGAGTGTCTTTTTCCTACAGGTTAGGATATCGATGATCTCAACTTATTATCACAGTTGTCAGTTCATTACTATGGCCCTTTTGTGATTAGGTATCACATATGTTATTTCTGTCCTGACCAGTTATTTTGGTTCTTTCCCAGTTCCAAGTTGTGGTGTACCCATTAAGTTTAAAAGGGTATGAACTTAGGAAAGCCCCTATGCCAACCTGCTTTAACGCATCCTCTATGTTAAAGGTCATCACCATATATGGACTTTATGCTTTAGATCATCACCATCTATCTAGGTGAAAGGTCCCAAGCTTATGTATGCTAACTTTGCCTTAGCTCAACATACAGGAAATGGCCTGCAGGTCCCTTGTGTTACAGCCAAAACATATTCTAATATAAACCTATTATAATAAAACAAATAATCAAACCCAAAAGAAAATAAGAAACTTATAAGAAAAGATATGTAGGCAAGCAAGCAGGCTAGCCTTAAATGTATCTCATGTACCTGTTATGTATGTCAGTTCATTGCCCGGACACTTCTGTGGTTGAATTATGTACCTGTGGTCAGAACTCCCCCTTAAACTCTATTTTCGGCTCCCCAAATACTTGGGGTTTTCCTTTGGGCCTTTTATTTGTGCAAAGTTTATCTGTTTAAAATGCATAGGCCTCAAACCTTATGCTAACTTGCTGAAGCTAATGTCTTACAGGATACAGGCCTGTAGGTTTCTTGCATTACTGCTCAATACAGTATAATGCAAAGCAGAATATACTGCAACGCAGTAAATATAAATAAAGGCAAACTAGTCCACTGGGCTACACTGTACACTCAAAAATTAAATTGACCCAGCTACGTCACTCAGGGATGTGAAAAATCAACACCTCTGAGCGACATAGCTAAGACAACCTAACCCCCAGTGTAGACCTAGCTATTGCCTCTCAGGGAGGTGGATTAACTATGCCGATGGGAGAACCCCTCCTGTTGCTGTAATGAGTGTGTACACTGTAGTGTTTCAAGTGTAGACAAGCCTCAGTTCTTCAGGGGTCAGAGCTCTGCTTAGTCATACTCCCATGCTGAGTGTTGGCTGGCACAATGTTCAGTTTCACATCAGAGATCCCTGTCATATGGCGTGAGTGCGTGTGTGATTGTGACAGAAAGAAAACATGAACAATATTAGTAATGTCACTCAGCATTGCTACGTGTTGCAGAAAGGACTTGCCCAATCAGGACACTGAAAAACCACCCTTCGGGTAGCAGACAATTCAGTGCTCTATTCAGCATCAGTAACTTGTAGCCAGTGGGACCCTTCCAAGCAAAGGAGCATTTTCATTGACTACCAATATTTGGAATTCATCCCAGCAAACCTCTGTTTCTTTCTAAAGCTGTGACCCCACCTTCCCATCTAGTATGTATAGCCTGAGGTATGGTCCCGATAGGGTCACCATTTTGAAGCTTGTGAGTGTTGGCTGTAGCAGCGACTTAAAAAAGCAAACGCACACAAAAACCGGGTAGTTATAAGGGCTGCCTGAACTATAATCATGATGGCAAAAAGTATAAAATACAAACAAAAACAAGATTGCAAAAACAGTACCCAAAGTTCCAGGAAACCCTGGCAATTCTGCTCTGAATTGAAAGGTGAGAACAAAGGAAACTGAGTGTGTGCTCCTTTCTCAGTTATATTCTAATTCCACAAGATGTTGCAGAGGTCTAACAGTACCTGTACCAATATCACATGTGTGTATTTCAATAATCGACAGAACAAAGCTAGTTAACACTGTGGTATTTCCTCGGAATCATCTTGCTTGTGTCAGTTTAGTTAATTACTATATTGATTTTTTTTAAACATAGGCCTTTGTATTTAATTAACTTCTGTTTTTAATGTAGTTATACAAGTTCACCTCACTGTGTTCTGACTCATAGACTTTAAAGTCAGAAGGGACCATCATGATCGTCTAGACTGACCTCTTCACATCGCAAGCCACAGAACCTTGCTCACCCATCATGTAATAGACACCTAACATCTAGCTGAGTCACGAAGTCTCAAATCATGGTTTAAAGACTTCAGGTTACACAGAATCCACCATTTACACTAGTTTAAACCTGCAAGTGTTTTGATTAAACAAGTAACCTGCTCGTTTTTTTAATAAGGTGAAACCTAGTGCTGTTTTGGAAATTCAGTCCATGGAATTAGGTCTGTTTAGTTTAGAAACCCATTCTCTGCATTTCACAGTCAGGCACAATCAGGCATGTGAGGGTTCCAATATTTTTATAAATATCACCCCAGAAAGAAAAACAGCATAAAGTTGTTGAAGTATTTATTTTTAATTAAAATTCTGTCTGTCATCAGAGTTTTATTGCTCTGGCTATGGGCCTGAACAAATGAGTTAATAAAATATTGGCTTTGTTTTTATACTTGTGGCCAAATTTACATGCACAATCTGTTAATAATGGAGAGCTTAGGTTTCCAACTAGACAACCAGTTTATAAAAGAAATGGACTCCACATTCTTTTACAGGCTATGTAATTAGTAATTTTGGATCAAAAACATTTCTAAAAAAAAGTTGGAAAAAGAAGAGTTCAGTCTAATAAAGGCATAAACTTGAATTTTCAGAAGTGACTAGTGATTTTGGGCAAGTCCATTTTTGTGTACTCAGCCTGACACATTAACAGGAACTGTTTTTGAGAAAGTGCTGAGTACCCATCCTCTCATTAAGGTGTCTCAAGCTCAGACTCACTGGTCACTTCTAAAAATTTAGGCTGTGATACCTTGTCAGGTATAAGGCCCTGCAGTTGTGCATGTTCAGCCTCCTGATAACTTAATGAGCATAGCTGGCTGCATCAGCTGGATTGCCCACCTGATTGACTGAGGAAGGTAACAGGCTTGTTCTTAAACCCAGCAACAGTTTGGTGACTGCTCAAGGCATTTGCCCACAGCTGCAATAGCGCCTGCCTTGGATCCAGCCCTGCCCCTGCCTTGACTCACTCCAGGTAACCTGTCCTTGTGTCTGGCATCTGACTCCTGCTGTAACCACTAGGCAGGACTGCTTACATCCCGGATCTCTGACACAGATTAGAAAAAATTAGTTATCTAAATAGTTTAGTTAAAAAGATACCAGCTGATCCAAAATCTGTCCTTTGCATGTTAACTGCAAAGGGAGTGGTGCACATTTATTTAAGGGCAATGTTTGGCCTTTTGAAGTTTGATCTTTCTCCAACCCAAGTCCAAGCTCTAGAGTGTGAGCTTATGAATTCTAAGATTGAGGCAACTCCATAACCTATTCCAGATATACTCCATAACTTGTATGTGCAAGTGAGAGCACCCAATGTAGTCTGAGACTCAATACCTGGGCAATCTATGCACCCAAGGTTACATTTATCCCTGATGCAACTTTATGTGGTGAAACGGTGACCCCACTGAAGTCAATGGAGGTTTTTCCATTGATTTTAGTTGGGCCACACTTTCTTCTATTGACTTCTGTGGAATTACATAAGGGAGGAATATGACCCATAACTATCATGCCAGTAGGACTCATGTATGCATAGCCATTTATTTAGCAATTCTCACTTCCATTACACATACAGTGCTGTCCATTTGCTTATGTATTTTCGTGATTGGAGAATTAGAAAAAACTATTTCCCCCTGCCTTTGTTTACTTCTGTTCTGCTAAGCCTGTACATTTCTGGCAGCATTTCTGCCAGGCATGCCTCTTGTGTGTAGCCCCTTACCTGTGCAGAAAGTTACTCCACTTTGTAGAAGGAGAATTAGTAACTTCATGGCAAGTGTCTTGTCTTTGCATGAAGTGCCAAGCACACCTTGGGAACTATAAAATAACAGGGTAGACAAGTTTGTTCTGATATTATGTATATTCTATATCTACAATATATAATTCTGAATCTGTTGTAATTTCCTTTACTCCTAAAATTCCCCTTTTATAGCCTTTTGAAGGAGGATTTGGGGCTGGGAAAAGGGGAGAAAAGGAAGATATTAAAAAAGATCTACAAATATCCAAATATTTGACCCCATATCTGAGCCATATCTCACAAATCACTTAGCACTAGCTGAAAATACAGAACCATTTAAAAATGCAAACATTGAATGCCATCCCCAAGTGCACCGTGGGAAAAAATAACACAGGGGTCTGATTCTAATCACATTTCAAGTCTTCTCTGAAGCCAATGAAGGGAATTACGTTACTGGTAATGGTGTGAGTGAGAGAAAAATCAGACCCCAAATATCTGTAATGAATTAAGCTTTGAGACCATTTCATTTCACAACTTTGATCACAAGACCTGCTCTCAGCAACAGCTGCTGAGCTTCACATTCACTGTTACCAATCAGATAGATGTCGTCTTCTCTGCATACCAAAGGATGTGAACCTTATCACCTCCAATAAGACCACCTAACATTGTTCCCATGTTCCTTCTCCATATGGTATTTCGTGTGATCTGTCATTTTACTGCAATGGCAATGAGACAACACCGGGGAAACAAGGGCGAGGGCTACTACTGGCCAGTTACAGCAGAAGAGCTCACACTAGAGAGAACTTTTTTTTCCAGAAGTTGTTACTGAAGTGGATCCACATGTTAATCCCATTTAACAAGATGTATGCTACACAGTGCGGGCAGCAGGCCTTACAAAGTAGGAGTCAAAAGCATTTAGAAGATGAAACGACATACGCTGCACCTTTTAAAAGATTGTGGTATAATAATAGTACTTTGCACTTCTCCCACTCCTTGTATCCAAGGCTTTCAAAGTCCTTTCTAACAAATGAGATACATCAAGCCAGGGTGCTTGTGCTTTCATAAAAACTCATTATATTTTGGCTTTGCACAACCAATTCTTAGAATTCATGACCTTTTGGAATATATATAGTATTATACCAAGTTTCCCTCGCTCATTAGTATTGCTCAAACTGAAAGAGTGTTTTTCTTTTCCTCTCTAAACAGGAGTAATAATAACCTAGTAATAAAGTCCCCACAATGGGAGTAGAAAAATCAGGTCTGCTGTGCCAGCATATTGCAAACTGCTCAGCAACAGCTGCTTGTGGTCTGCGCGGGAAGATAGGGTAGGAGAGGAATAGTTCTTCACTGTTGCAGGAATTAGAAACATTAGTGACAAGAAAAATATGGTTAAACAAGCAAATGATTAAAGACTAAAGGCCAGCCTCTGATTTAGCTTCTACTGGTGTAAATCTAAACTAACTCAAAATCAATAGTGTTACACCAGTGTAAGTAAGAACAGAATCAGGCCCAAGATTACTTGTTTTTCACCTATTTCCTCTCTCTAAATGGCAGATGAACTGGCATTTGGCATATACAGCTCCCATTCAGCATGCTGGTGTCCCTTGTTTTAAAGCATACACAGATGACTATTTGACAAGTTCCAGTCTTTCAGTGTGGCTGTGGAAAGGCAATTTTTTAATCTTGACTGGCAAGCCCTTGGCAAACTAGCAATCAAAGGCAGCCACCATCAGTTTCAATAAAAGATTGTTGGGGGTCTGAACACAGATGGGATCGTATATTTCCGCTCCATATCCAATGCCTCCATCTTTTACTTTGTCCCACAAAGCCAAGAGCTGCCAAGTAATAACTGGCATCACTGAATTCAATAATTAGCACTTTAATAAGGACTGGTCATTGCTGAAGGTGCTGAGACCTCACAGACTGGCCTTTTCTCTCCCTTAGTGCTACTGTTGGTTGTCAGGCAGTTGCTCTTGAGTGACCTGATGGCTTCTCAAATCAGTCCCAGTGATTCCGCCTCAGAGAACACTATTTCCTCTGAGTCAGGACGCACCAATGCCCCAAAATGATGGGAGCAATGCCCTGGCCAGAAGTACCACGCCTGGGGCTAGTCTGCTCTGCAGGGCCAGCTAGCCATCTTCTCTGCTCTTGCATCCCCCTTGCTGGGAGATAACTATGCCCATCCCTTCATTGGCACACTGGGTTGGAAGTCTGACTCCTTACACCTTTCCCCTTATAGTGCACACGTGCAGGGGATGCATAATTTACCCAAATAATGTTTTGCTGTGAATTTTATCTGTCAATAGTCTGCCCGCCAACTCCAGCAGCAAGGAACTCAGACATCTGCCCATGCCCTATGTGGAAAGATTCTTTGCACGATGAATTCAGAAACCATTGCCTATCACGGAAGGAAATGATCCAACACTAGGCATCAGGCTATTTTGATCAGCAGGGTACTGCCAACGGTGCCAAGCCCTCGTTTATTTCCTCCCTGATAGGCAGCAGAAAAACAGAAAAGTGTTCAGAAGTTCCATATAGCTGGAGCCAGTAGCTGTGTCTTCCAGTTACATCTTGTAACATCACTGTGATAGAGAGGGTTGTTTTATGGGGATATGGGACTTGGAAAGCCCAGGGTTCAGACTCCCGATAAGCCAATGTAACAAAGATTATGTTGGTGAAAACTTGATAACCTTGGTTTTTAATAAGCTAATATCCTGACATTAGCTAGATGAAAATTGGATTTTGAAATGTACTAATTGACAAATGGCCTCAGCAGTTTGGTTTTAATAGCTTTGGTGTCAGGGGTTGGGGTGGCAGTGGCATGGTCCAACCTCAAGATAAGCTTGAATTTTAGAAAAAATAAAATGTGGATCACATTTAGAACTCACTCTGTGTGCCTGGCTGTTTTAGCAAACATGGCCAAGTTGCTCTTGACTTAGAAATATAGCTACTAAACACACACCAAAGAGCTTTTCATCATGCTTTATCTGCGCATCCCCATTCCATTCCAACCTGTTGTACTATTTAACGGTGACACCATAACTCTGTACAGTATGGAGTCCTGCTGAGCTTCAGTTTTATGGTAAATTTGCATACACTTTGGAGACCTCTGTGGTTCCCCACAGCACAATGTGCAATTTGTTATGGATGTAGTCCATCTATCCAAATTTCACACACTCCGATCACTGCAGGTCACAGGCTGCATTAGAACCAATCCATTGCCGTGCTGAACCGTGTAGGCAGAACCTCATAAGTCAATGTGAGTCAGCAGCTACGTCTACCTCCTCTCTGGCCTTATTACTGTCCAGGTGGATCCTGCAAGGTCTTTTCTCTCCAGAGATCTCATTCAGCGGTTCTTTGTCAGACTAGTTGCTGAATCCATGCAGTCTTTTTAGTGTCTCCAACTTCTATGAAAGAAAGTTGCCAAATTTAACTTTGAATTCTAGATCTCCATTTGTGAGCTGGAGGGGTCTTCCTGGGACTCATATGAATCCCAGGAACAGAATGGCTTTTAGATCCTCCTTTATGAGCTCCCTGTTTCTATTTTTTTTTAAAGACTCTAACCCCTTTTTGCTGTGAAAATACCTTTAAAATGTTAACCAATCTAAAGTGGTGAAACTGATTGCTAGGACTGAAAGGAATATACAGCTGGGATCCACTTCTAAAGAAGGAGGCTGAGGAGTCCTAAAGATCTCTCTGACAGATACATTTGATGTAGAATTATATTTGGAGTCTATCCCAAATAATTCTTACTAGACACCCCCAGAATCCTAAGGGTGACCCTATACGTAGTGGTGCATAACTGTGGACAGAAGTTAATTACATTTCAGTGGGAGGTGGCAAACAATTGTCACACACACCCCCATCCGAAAATTTTCCAGCCAGCTCTGCTTGTTTGAAACATTCAGCTGTCCTGAGCAAGCCACTGCTATTGCAGTGGTGACAGCTGCAAGGGGAATTTCCTTCTTGAGTTACCCACAAGTCTTTCTAGGTGTCTATGGGGATCGGAGGGGATGCACCACTTAGCCCCTATAAATCACCTCTTGCTGCTCCATTTTACCCAGGGAATATTGTATTTATCACAGACTGATGTGGAGAACTTTTGTGGGAGCCCCTAATTAAAATGTTGGCGACACATCATTATATTTGCCTTAGAGGTTGATGACGTCCATCTATTAATATTTTTTCATATACTGCCAATCAAACATACAATTAATACTCTGGGGCTAGCAGCCGAACTGACCTTTGATACTGTGTTATTGTTATAGAGCACTGTAAATTTACACAGCACTTTACAATCATAAATATACAATCTCTGTCCCAAAGAAGGTCATAACAATTCAAAAAGTAGCTGATAAGGAAGTAGCTTATAAGGAAGATGTTGAATTGAGGCTGATAAAGTATTCAGTGGTGATTAGAGAATTAACCACAAGTACAGAAAACAGGCAGCTTAATTCATCATGAAGTCACAAAAGATCAGCTAATGCCACTATCTCAGTGTCGCTTAGATTAAAAGAAAAATCCAGCGTGTGAAATGGTGACATTGCCAATATTCCAGCCACAGTGCATTTTACCTCAGGAGTACTACAGATCAGTTACTACCCGAAATATACACGCATGCAGCGTAGGTCCCATGCTACCTAGAGTAAAATCTGGGTGCGCACGCACAACACTATGCACTAGCATAGGTGCTGGAACCGGGATGATGGGGCGCTGCTGCACCCGCTGGCTGGAAGTAGTAATAACAACCCAAATACATGGTTTCAGCACCACCACTATAAAAATTGTTCCAGCCCCCCTGTGTACTAGGGCAGTGAAGTGGAAGGATGCATATTCAGTGGGGCCTATTTTTAGAGCATAGCAACCTGGCCTGGGCCCCGGTCAGTTCCGCCAGCCCAAGTTCTGCTGTTTCAGCTCTCTCTGCTTGTTAGGACTCAGGAGCATCCCTCCCAGTTGTCCTTTCTCCCACCCCCAACCTCACATCATGTATGCTTAAGGCCCTGCTTGAAGCGCGGGATGATCTTCAAATAATTGCAGCTGAGTCGCAGACAAGACATGGAAAATCACAGAAAAATAATAACGGAACTTTATTACTAGTGGTAATTTGGAAAAGCCAGAGTACACCCGTTTGTTTCAGAAACAATTGCTGGAACAATATAAACACCCAAGTATTATTTGTGGCACCTTAGAGACTAACACATTTATTTGAGCATAAGCTTTCGTGAGCTACAGCTCATCCGATGCATCCGATGAAGTGAGCTGTAGCTCACAAAAGCTTATGTTCAAATAAATATGTTAGTCTGTATCCGCAAAAAGAACAGGAGGACTTGTGGCACCTTAGAGACTAACACGGCTGCTGCTCTGAAACCCAAGTATTATGTTATGCCTGCACATTTTTTGATAACCAGACATTTTGCTGCAACTATATTACATTCATTTAAAAAAAAAAAGTGACCGGTACAATATAAAATGCAGAAGACAAAAGGTCTTAACACAACTGCTGTAGAAATAGTCCAGCCACTTTAGCCTTTTACATTTCACAGGCATTGAATGTTAGTGCAGTACTAACTGCATACTCAAAATGTATGCAACATTGCAGCCTGTGCAAAGTCAGCTAATTAAAAGGAAACTTGAAGTGGAAACCTAATATTGTGAGATCTGCAATTTCCACAATAGCACGAGTGAAGCGGGGCTTTATGTTTTCTAGATTTTTGAGGAATCTTGAAGCTCTGTGAAACCAGAGGAACATGTGGCTCTGGAAATGAAACTGATGGACATGCATTAAAAGAATGTATGTAACAGATGAATCTCTGACAGCAGATCTGCCAAGTCAAGCCGTTTTTAATCAAACTGGCAGAATATTCACCTGCTATTTCATTTAACCACAGTTTCTACAGTCCCACTTGGAACGGCTGTTTAGTTGGTAATGTTAATCTGGTGCGGCCAGTGGCATCTTTTATTTGTGTTTTCTTGCTTGGAAAGCATCATAGAATTCCTCAAAAATGCTCTCTTTTTTCTCATTAAGAGCCAGATTGTCCTTGGTCCTTATGGATATGTGGGATGGGAGAGGGCTCAAGCAGCCTTCCCTTTCTACCCCTTCCCTGCTCCTGTCAAGAACCAGGGATAATCATTTCAGTATCTGTGTTCAGGGGACACTGCAGAGACTTCTCCTTCCACACCTCTTCAAGGACCCAAATCCCAAGAAAGGTTGGGGAGCAGGGGGGGCCAGGATCCTACAACGCTCCTCACTGGTCCATAGAGCAAGCCAGATGTACTGAAGGGAAATAAACTCAACATCCTACTAAAGGATGTGATCCTCTACTGAGTTGTCACATGCACCCCTGGGAATTCTGGGGATCGTGCACAGCTCCTCCAAGCTGATGCAACTCTGTGCCACTCTCTGCTCTTAGCAGTGCTGGAATGATAGAATCTAAAAGGAAACCCCTGTCATGGGGCAAAGGGAAGTAGACTGGAATATGTTTAATGTCTTTGCCTGTGGAATAATCTGGAGTTAAAATCTGGTTTGGAATGCTGGAAACGTTCTTGCTTGTTTATTCGCTGTATTCTTTCCAGCGCTGAGTTCTGAAAGTCCTGATCCCAGGCCCCTTTCATCATCCCACTGGAGTCTGAATTCTAATGTATGCCAGGGTTATTTTTATCATTTTGTCTCCCAGCAATGTGCGTTCTGGGGGGAATATTCAACAATTTGTAGTTTGCAATTACCTACACATTGCCACCATATTGTTGTTGATTCTAGTAAATAAGCACTGAAATGACTGTGCAGGAGCAGCTCCAAAGTCCCCCAAATATGAGTTTCATGTAGGTATTTCACAGCCTGCCTCCAGCTGTTGTTGCAGGGTTTTTTGTTTGTTTGTTTTGTTTGTTTTAAGTTTTATGCACATTAGTCAGTTGGAATCAAAATCACCTTGTGTGTAGGAGGGTCTGAGGGAACTGAGAATATACATAACACATACATGTCTGAATCTGACATTTAAAATATAATACTCAGTACAAGGTTGGGCTGCAAGACAAGGCCAGCTAAATGGGAAAGCACCTAGCTGATAAGGGTATGGCGTCATAGCAAAGTTGGTCTGGGCTCTGACTCAGATGTTGCCCTTGAACCCAAACCTCTCATCAGAGCCTGGCTGGGGGTTTGAGTTGGAGCCTGGGTTCCAGTTTTACATGGTTTGGTCAACCATCTACACTGCTGTGAGGTCGCAGACCAAATCACTCATGCTAGCACAGGGGTGCGGAAACAATTTGTACAGTGGGGTTGCTGAGAGCCAACCAAACTGTAAACCCTGCATATGATGGAAACCATTTCAAGCCAGGGGGTGTGGTAATGTCCCAGCACCCCTAGTTCCAGCACTTATGTGCTAGCAGTCCTCTAATGCCTTCCCACAGTTCTGCCCCAGGGGACACTAGGAGAGCTCACACAGATGCAGAATAATGTCAAACTGACCTGAAACATTTTGATTCTGATCAACTGACCAAAATGTTTAGAACAACCCACCCACCCCAAACACAGTATTTCAGTTCACTTTGATCAACAGAAAATTGTAAAAAATTCAGAGAAATCAAAAAATTTTCATGAAAGTTTTTTTATTTTTCAGAACATTTTCCATGGGAAAAAAGCGTTGATGGAAAAATCCTGATCAGCTCTTGATGCCTTACAGAAGCCTAGATACTCCTATGATCCCTAGCAATCCATTTTATTACCTAGATTCTTTAAGGCCTGCAAAAGATCCACCTGGTACTGATATTGGGTTGTCCCTTACATTTTCAGGATGAGGTCTTCAGCTGGTGTAAATCAGTGTTTAATACTGCCTTCAGTGAGCTACACCAGTCGAATATCTGGCCCTTGATTTCCCTCTTCTGCCCTTTGTGTACAAGTCACCTGAATCTTGCTGAAGACTAATGTGTGTCTTGTACCTTTTCTAGGCTTTTTGCAGCTGTTTAGGCTGTTACAAGAATAATTTGTACCCAAAAAGCATTTTTCCTCCAAATCCTCAGCAGCACTTTTTAAAATTGATTGTCATTACAGCACTTTTCTTGACAGATTGTTGCAAGATTATCAGGTAGTCCTAAAACAGTTTGGTTGGCATGATAGGGAACCTGATGATTTCGCTGGTGAGAGTCCAAATGTCTGTCACTTAAAGGAGATATTTTTTTTTCTACAAGGCCAAAGGAGAGGAGGAAAAAGATGGATATTGGCCTCTCCAGTGTGTTACTGTTTCATTGCTGAGTGCAGTGGAATCTATATAATATTTCATTTTAAAATAAAGCAAGTGTGACAGATGAGGAAGTTGGTTAGCCTTTTGCCCTGTGTCCTATCAGTTATCAGGTAGTGAGCTGTTTAAATTCCACATTCGTGTTAGTCCAGAAGCTAGAGAAATTGTATAAGATAAGTCAGTAACACTAGCTCAATGAACTTTGAAATGTAGTTATCTACCATAAATTGAAATGAGCTGTTTTCCGTGCTGGATACCAGCTAAGAATGGGTTCCGTTGAAATGTTCACGACTCAAGCTATCAGAAAGTTGAATATTTAATTGATCACACAATTTTTTTTTGGCAGGCAAAGTTTATTGCTTGCGGTGTACGTCTTTGTTATCAGAATGCACAATACAATATTGCTGCATTTTTATTCCAGTGTATATTAAAGAAAACTCAGAGCATCAGGCTTTCTGGGAGAAAAGGACTGGAAAGATAAGTTTCTGGTAGAATACGTATGTCTCTTTGGCTTTATTTATGTGGAACACACTTCCACCTGAAATAGACAGGAGTTACAGAGGAAATAATGTAATTAAAGATAGGCCTCAGAGGATGGATTTGTTTAATTCAGTGTTCTTGCACTTGGGGAAAAAAAACGTTGCAAGGTTTTTTTTTTTCTTCTCACCATTTGATTTAATGGTGCAATAAATTAGCAGTGATTACATTCCATTCATGCGCCTCAACAGATACATAGCAAGGTCACACTGCATCATGTTGCACGCACAGTACAGGGTGAAGGTGATCTTCGGAGCTGGACTGCTTCTCTACCATACGCACATCATAATTTAGCTGCTCTTGGAAAGAGGTTGTAACTGACATGTGCATGCTTCCTGCAGGAAAGGACACAGGGCAGTGGCAGTATTGCTAAATGCAACTGAAGGTGTCTTCCATCACAGCGCACTATCACTTCTCCTGGTCTTTCTTAATTCCTTTCCACCCCAACCTGTCTCAAGAGCAAAATGTTCAAAAATAAAATGTAAAGCAGGGGCATAAAGTTCTCTGCCCATGTGACGTTGTTTGGCTCTCATCATTGACTCTGATTCTGCAGAATGCGAGCTTTCTTTTTCCCCTTCCCCGGTTTTAATAAAAGGTATTATTCTTCACACCTATAAGGGCTAGAATCTTCCAGATGTGAACCAATATAGCACCGTGCTAGACATCCTGGAACAAGGGCTCTGAGAAGTGTGAACTTTCTGATTTACCTCAGTAGCTGCTCATGCTAATGAGTGTTGTTTAAAGAAGCGCATTTTCAGTTAACATAGTGCATGGCTTTTAAAGTGTCTGCATCATCTTTTCCCCATGGAGTGCTGCTGAAGGTAAAGGCAGCTTTACTAACTGCAAGCTTTTTTACTATGCAAAAGTCATATTCTACCCACTGTCTTTCCACTGACTTCAGTGAGCACCAGTTTCAGTCCTTTTTGCATAACTCCCATTGATGACAGTGGGAAGTCTATTGTGGAATTGTATGTGGTCCTAGTGTCACCCCGACAGAACCCAGTCATCATCAGCTGGGATCAAATCTGGGACCTCTGGAGCTTAATGCATGAGCCTCTCTACTGCATGAGCTAAAAGCCAAGACTGTAGCTTGCTCATCAGTCTCCAGCTGGTCTAGCTGCCACTAAATGGGGACAGAGTGCCACACCAAGCAGGCATGGGTTACACTAGCTCTTTAGCTCTGACCCAGAAGCCCATAACTAAAAATGTTTTCCAGCCATCTCCACAGGATGGCTTTGACACCCCTCTTCTAAAGCATAGCCTGGTGGTGAAGAGTTTTTAATCTCCAAGTATGTATAATGAAAACTCAGTCTCTTGTCCTGTGCCTGCTTGGTTTTTTAACCCTATTATTGTTAGTAAAACTTGCAATGCTACTTAGTAATAGATGCTCCAGGATTAAAATGGAAAATTACTATACATTCTAAACTCCTGGAAATTTTGGGAGTTACGTTTTTATTGCTTTGACTACCTCATTAAGGTAGACATGCAGTTTTTCACAGATCTGTGTTCTACAGGAGAGGCCAAACCCATTCCCTCCTTTCTGATTTGTAGTGGCTTTACAATCCGGCTGAACCATTGTTTAGTTACTGGATGATTCCAACATATTGACACCTGTTCACAAAGAAAGTTTCATTCATGGAAAAGATGTTTCCACTGTTGCTTTATTTTATTCTCTGTGGGCCTGATCCAAAGAACCACTGACATCAGTGGAAAGACTCCCATTGTCTTTTGTGGGCTTTGTATCAGGCCCTCCTGACAGTAAGCAAATAAACTGTACGTAACTAGATTATATCCCTGTCCCCAACCCTTGTCTTCATACCTTGTAACCTCTTTGGAGCAGGGACTTTGTCATTTTGTGTTAATGCTGTTGGACCTGACCCAGATAGGGGCCTGTGGCCATTATCATAATAGAAATAAGCAAAATATACAAACCCGGGAGGTGAACAGGTCGTCACTGCCATATGCTCAAGTTTTGATGTCTCTGCCCTTTCTTCAAAAGTGAGTCAAGGATCTCTGCATAGTTAGATGAGGAAAATATTGTTTAAATTGACCTTTCTGGTACTTAAATGTTCTGTGACAGTACAGCTTTGAGAGGAGGCAGGGTTCGTGTCTGAAATCTGTCCTAGAGAGGCAGGTTTTTCCCGAGGGGGAAAAAGTCAAATGTTTTGAAGGGTCATACACAAAATATTTTTGTACTTTATATTAGGTAATTCACTATTATCTATTGCCCCTGACACTTCCTAATGCCTGAGTTCTCTCTCATGGATACAGAACTGAACTGTAACTGACAAGATACATTGCCTTTCTTCTTGTCTCTGTCACTCTTTTGATTTACTCTCTTCTGTGCTACCTAGCCTGTTGTCAATGTCCTCCTCCTTTGCTGTCCTTGTCGCTCACTCTTAACTCACCTCCAACAGTTGCCCTTCTCCTCAAAATGCTTCTAGTGTCAAATACTGATAGTGCGTCTAGTGTTCAATACTAGTAGAGGTTCTAATGCTAGTTGGATTATTAATGACAGACATTAGATCTTGGAAGTCTACTAACATTAAACAGATACCAGTAGTGCTTGTCACATCTAATACTAGTAACAAAACCAAGTATTGGAGCTAGGGATCCCCAGTGAGATTATATGCCGTGCTGGGGGATAAAATGATGCAATGGCAGAAAGGGATTGTGCATCCAGGCGAAAGCCCATGGTCAGAAATGAACCCAGAAGATGGGATATAAACACACAAACCATACAGGTTGGTGTTTGGGATGTAAGCCTGGATTCCTGCGCTGTCATTGCTCTGACATAGTATACTGCATGCAAAATGCAAGAATGAAAACAAAAAAGACAAATGGTCAACAGCGCATTGGGGTCAAGTATGATTGCAAGCAATGTGGAAGAAACTGTCCAAGAATAGTTTGTTGTGGTGAAACTGTGACCCTCAGGGAGTATCATCCTGAGTTATCTGACATGTATGTTGAGTGCCATTTGTGCAAGTTAGGCCAGCTTAGAGAATGCAATAGTCTAACATGTACAGTTAGAAATTCATAAGCATTTTCATTCATGAATCAGTTGTGCAATTGTAAGAGTGACTTAATGTGAATGACCACATGCATCCGACGAAGTGGGTATTCACCTGTGAAAGCTTATGCTCCAATACGTCTGTTAGTCTATAAGGTGCCATAGGACTCTTTGCCACTTTTACAGGTCCACACTAACACGGCTACCCCCTGATACTTTTTTTACCTGAGCATCCGCAGGTACAGCCGCTCCCAGCTCCCAGTGGCTCTGGTTCGCCATTCCCAGCCAATGGGAGTTGTGGGAAGTGTCACAGGCCAGTAATTAATTGAATAACTAAATATTAATTAGACCAGCCATAGATAGAATGACTGTGTAGTACAGTGGTTAGGGCACTCACCGGAGCATCGGCAGATCCCTGTTCAAATCCCTTCTCCTCATCAGGTGGAGAGGGTGCCCCATATCCCAGGTGAATACACTAACCACTAGGCTTAAGGTTATAAGGGAGCTCCTCCTTCTCTTCCTGACCACCCCTTCCCCAGCTGTTTTATGTGAACTTGCCTGTGGGCCCAATCCGGTAGGCAGCCTTTGAGCACACATAGCGGATCGGGCCCCACACACAAGTTGGGCAGCTGAACACCTATCTTCCCCTGGTTTGTGAATTGCTAGCAAAGGAAGGCGTCTCCCTGCAGCCCAGACTTGGGTGTTGAACACCAAAAGAGAGGCTGGGACTTAGGACACACCCTGTCATTGGCTAGTTTAGAAGGTTTTCTACTCAGCGTACTGGCTTTGTAGATGCATTCACTGTATTGAGAGCCAAGGTGCCTAACTCCGGCTTTGTCGATTATAATGGTCTTCCTGTGATTTAATAGGCGCCTAAAAGTTATGGATCTGGGCTTCAGAGCTTGTTTCCATTGCAGTATACCTCAAGTGTTGCCGCTAGCCAGAGTGCTGTTCACACACACACACACACACACACAAATCCCTAGCTTCAGTTAAGTGGTGCTTCAGACTCTGAGCTAGCTGGCCCGTTGCCATTGGGTGTGTATTAAAGTTTGAAAGCTGCTGATTCAGGAGCTTATAGTGAAGAGGGGGCACAGCTATAATGCACTGCTAATCCAAGCACTCTGTGTAGCTCAAGGGTTGTTTTGAAATGTGGTCACTCTCACGTGAGCTAGGCTAACTCAAGAGAAGTTAACAGTGTAGATAACTGGAGCTAACAGTGCAGTGAAGACCAGCTCTCAGACTGGGCATGCTACCAAGAATAAGTTCAGCTACGCTTGCTTGCAAGAGGAACTCTCCGCCTCCCAACCAGGGGCCCCTTGTAAAAACAGGCTCTGCAGTCTGTTAGAATGATGCCTGTGTGTGCTGCACCTGTGTCTAAACAAAAGCAAACAGATTATACTCCCAGACCAGGAGAAGCCAAGGAAAACACCTCTTCCACAAATGGCTCTGAGCTACTGTGCATGAGGATTTCTTTTCAATTGGATTCTTGCATTGGCAACAGCAAGGATCCTGTCACAGTGCACTGTTTTAATTGATTTGTTTGTAACATAGTAAAGATGTTAGCAAGGCAGAAATAATCTGAACATTCTTTTGGCAAATTAGATCAGCCAGAACACTTTTCAGATCTGACCCAATTGGTCTAATCATGCTGCTAGACAAATGAAACCTCTGAAGTCATCTGGAAAAAATAGCAGCCACATCCTCTTTGCCTACACTCCTACTGTCTAATAGCATCCCTTGGATGCTGCTGTTTGCTCCTGTTGCTGGCAGTCCTCTTTGCTTGCCAAGAAAATAGAATTTTGTTGTCTGCTGGATATATTTGGCCATGGCATGTCTGTCTTCTGTTTCTGGTACTCTGCATGGCTTTCTGAGGCATAAAACTACTTACCGGGGAGACTAGACGCTCACAGGGACTTGATTCTAATAATGGGGCCCCTTCTGTCAGGTTCTGAGTGTCTCTGGCCTCCTCTGCTCCTTTTGGTTTCACTGAGAGTTGGGATCAGTACCTTGTGGAATTGTCCCAATTAAATGCACATTTTCCCCATATGTTTTATCAAAACTGTATGTGCAAGATTACAGTTGGAAACGTAACCATGCAGCAGTCAGGTATTTAAAATGTGTGGTGCCCATAACAACCACAAACGCCCTTCCTTTATGCATACATACGGTTTTATTTTGTACTGCTGCATATGCTGTTAAGATTTATGCCATAATGTAGATGTTGGGCAGGCAGTGTTGAAATTCCCAGATCTGTGAGGTGCTATAGAAATCCAGAAGATTCTCCTTTTAAAAATACTTATTACTTATTATTTATGAAAATGTTTCACACTGCTGTGGAAACCTATTGTACTGTACTTGTAGTATTTCCTTCTGTTCCTTGAAACAACTGTTGGATACAAGAGAGTTGCTATGTATTCAGAGATCTAAATGTTACATGTATTATATAGTCTCATTAAATGTATTGATGAAGTGTTCATGAAACTGTTAAAAGCCTGCAGGATTGTTGTTCATAGTTTCTCTCTATTTCAAGGATATATATCCTATTATGGAGTTAGGGAAATGTCCTGAATGAGTAAATAAAACAAAGGTAGACACTTTTTTAGGATCCTTGTCTCTGCAGCCAAATAATGTATTTCAGCACTATTGTTGCAAAAATGAATGCCTACTACAGAAGAAGTGTCAGATATCCAGATGAGGGACTGTCCCAGAGCTGAGGCAGTACACTGACTGTTTGTTTTGGGTTATAAGCAGTATGTGATATTATAAAAGGTATACCAATTATTTTTTTAACCAGTTCATCCTACTTGGCCTGTCTTTCTTCAGCTAGGACACTTCTTTCTTGTTTATCTTCCCACACCCTCATGTACACAGGGCATCCACCAGTTTTCCACCATTTATTTCAATCTTGTGCTGATCTGTTCAGGTTTCTGAGTGTCATGTTGAGGGATCTGGCTTCTTTCTCTAATGCTCTGTGTAATGTTTTTCTAGGTCACCCTCTTCTTCTCCATTCCCGTGGAAGTCGTGTTGGTGGCATCTTTAAATCCTGTCCTAAATATGTCCATCAATGTCTTATACCGTATTTTGATGCTTTAGATTGGTTTGCTCTATGTAGAATTTTTGATGTTGCAAGAAACTTTCCAATGGACTCTGAAGATCTTCTGCAAGCATTTACTTTGGAATAAGTTGGTCTTCTTATCAATTTCTATTGTAGATTTCCATGACTCTGCTCCATAAAGAAGGACAGACATGATACTGGTGTTAAAAATTCATATTTTTGTGAGTTGGTGCCACTCAAGCTATTTTTCCAAATGTTTTCATGGTTATGAAAATAGTTAGCTGCTTTTGATATTTGTTGCTTTGTTGTCACTATCATTGCATGCCTCACTCCCTAGATAGGTAAAATTACTTACTATTCTTGTGTTTCTTTGTCCACTGTAATGGTTATGTTTGGGACACTGTTAGCTATATATTTTGTCTTCCCCTTGTTGATGAACAAACCAACTTGTTTTGCTATGTCTGTCAAAAGCTGGGTCTTTTCTTCCACCATTAAGTAATGAGTTGAACCAAGCAGGATACTTTCCTCCACAAAAACAGGGTAATCCTATTGTGCTTTATCACTTGTCCATAAAATTCCTTGGTTGCCTTCTGTGGTTACTTTCCTCATGACCAGTGCAAACAATAGTGGGGTCATAATATACCCTTGCCTTACTCCAGTTGTCACTGCAAATCGTCACCATCTCTGACTGCACAGTTGCCATTATTGTATAGAGCAGACCCTTTATAATTCTAATTTATTTGTGCTGGTTATCTATAATATATCATGATTCTCCAAAGATTGTCTCTGGGGATGCTGTCAAAAGCCTTTTGGAAATCAAAAATCTGTCACAAGAGGTGCTTGCCACTCCACTCTATAATATATCTGAGAACAACTGTATGGTCTGCATGGGATTCAATGGTCTAGAACGTGCCTTATTCTCTCAAAGTTGACAACCTGTTTGTTTCATGATACCTTGCAGGATCACGATGCACATGATTTCCCCAGGACCTGAAAGTAATGCAATTCCTTTCCAGTTTTTGCAGTTGATAAGCTCACCCTTTTTGGGCAATTTTACTATAAGGACTCTCTTCCACTGGGTTTTTTTTTTCTTTATCCTGTCAAAAAACACAAGGGAAGTCTGGAGGGCTATTTATTCATTTGCTTTAAGCATCTTGCCAGTAACGTTATCTCCAGCCGCTTGGCCATATTTTAGTTTACTGTTGGCTTTTTTCCTTTGTAATAGCTCCTAAATCAATATCAAGTTCTAGTGGTAGGTCTTTGTCATGTATTTCTAGTAGTTCACTTGGGCTTGGTCTATTTAAAACAGCCTGAAAATGTCCTGCCCGTTCTTTCCTTTGTTTTTCTTCTGTATTAAGTCTTTCCATTTTCATCTTTAATAGAGCCTTCAGTAGTACTAAAGTTTCCTGTTAGCTATTTGATTGTCTTATACAGGATTACATGGTCACCTTTTTGGCTAGCATCTTCAGCCTCTTGACATTTTCTATCAATATGTCCTTTTATCTCCCCTAGCAATCCTTTTTCCTCATTGCCTAGAGCTCTGTATTCTTCTCACCACTTGCTTATCTCTCCACATGTCTTAGCATTCATGAATTTTTGCTTTACACTTCTCATTTCCACAACTGCCCAAGCATCGCTAATCTATTCTTCCATTTTAGATTTTGTTATTACAACTGTCTTTGCACTTTCTAGGTAGTACTCGCTGATGTTTTTCCACAGAGTATCCATGTCCTGGTTTACTTCTAACTCCATTAGAACACTGAATCTGTTTTTCAGTTCAGGCTGAAAAGTGCTTTTGGTGTCCATGCATGGTCTTCTTTTAATCTTCTTCATCCTCTTTAACTTGATCTTCAATTTAGTGATACAAAGGTTATGGTCCTTGCCGACATCTGCTCCCCTGTACACATGTACATCTGCCAATGAGCTGCAAAACTTGCTTGAAATGCAAAGTATCTATCTATTTTTTGTAATATTATTTGGGGAGTTCGTTGTCACTTTATGGATTTCTTTGAGGAAATGTTGTTCACACAGCAAATTTCTACAAATCATTCACCATTTTGGTTCATGTCCAAACTCCTGCTGCACTTGCCCATAACTTTATCCAACCATCATTGTTTTACTTCCTACCTTTGTGTTTAAATTACTCATAGTCACCATATCCAGTTTGGGGATCTTGGTTAATACATCTGGTAACAAATCATAAAAAGCATATTTTTCCTCATTTGACTTTTCAATGGTTGGTGCATAGCATTGTATGACTCTGAGTTTGAAGACTGTAGTCTGAAAACAAATTCTAAAATAATTTTTTCACTTACTTATTCCCACGCAGTCAGTGCCAGTTCTGCTTCATTTGACATTAGGATTGGCTCTGCCAGATTCATGTTTACCATCCACATTCCTAGAGTAGATGATGGCCTGATTTGTTTCTCTAAAGTGTAGTTTGTTCAAACTTGTTCATCTGCATTCACTGATTCCAAGGACATCAAGAAGGCATGTATCCATTTCTTTAATTACTCAAGCAGATTTAGTAGCTTCGTAGATTGCTCTCTCATTCAAAAATCTGATGATTATTGATCTGACTTTGAGCAAGGGAATTTTCAGGACATGGGCTTTCTTTATAGGTTTGACCAAGGCCTGTCATATTCTTCACATGAAGTTGATCTCTTGTTTGAACCTGCAGCATACCAGTATGAATTGTGGTGTACATTTGTTGTATGTTTTTCTATGGTGTGGTTACCAGACCCATGCACATTCTTAGGTCCATGGCTCTTTATTCATCATTCAGAACTATCCAGATGTGGATGCTTCCCCATTTGCCACCCAGTGAACACACTTGGTAGCTTTGGATGCCAAAGCAGATAGAGCAATACAGGTTTTTAATGGTTCAATTTCTTTCCTATAATTGGTAGGAGGCCATGACTCGACACTACCCCACCCCATAACCCTAGGCTGCAGAGTGGGGCTGGAGCACATAGATGAGCCATTGTTACCATCCTAATGAATGGCACAGAGTGGTCACCATCTGTTTGCCCTGGAGAACTCTGAAGAGATGATGTCTTCTGAAGTACAGTCTCCTCAGGTGGTTCCCCCTGGGCAGGATTGCCCCCCTACACAGGATTGCCCCCCCGTGTAAATCAGATATGCTAGTTCTAATTTGTTTGGCTAAGAAGTCACATTCTTTTTACATAGGGTTTTCCATCCATTTACTCAAGAAATATGAAACCCACCATGGCTAAATAAGCATTGCTCTATTGCAAGGGGTGGGGAACCATTTTTCTATCACGGGCCATTGACCCACAGAAAAAATCAATCACAGGCCACACACACAAGTAAAAAAGCAACTTACTTTAGTTTAGTTTTGTTTTTTAGAGAGAGAAATATAAAATGTTCAACTCACCTGCCTAGTGGGGCACGGAGACTGGGGACTTCCCCCCACAGCCGGGCGAGTTGGTGCTTACAGATCTGGCCCCTCGGGGTAGGAGAGGGGAGAGGCGCCGAAATTTGCCGAGGGCCAGATCCGGCCCGCGGGCCATAGGTTCCCCACCCCTGCTCTACTGGTTCAGTGAACCCATCTTCCTGTAGATACAACTAGCTCTTACTGCATTGTGGTCTGAGAAGGGGAACCACTGACTATATTACAAACACACAACCAGGCATACTTAATCATTTAATCTTTCTTTTAATGAGGATTTTTTTCTTCTCTACTGTTCACAAAACATGCACTGCACTTTCCATGGCAACTACATCATTAGACACAGATACCATCCCACGCAACAGTGTTTACTACAAGTAAGAATGTTTCCAAGAAAATTCCTTTCTGTAGCCGAGAGCCAGCAGGAAGGTGCTCGCTAATGAACACTCTTCTCACCTTGTCATGTTTGTCCCTCAATCCACAGACAGAATTCATGGAGGATGGGAAAGGTCTCAGAGGACTGGAGAAGGGCAAACATGTATGGCAACTGTCTTTAAAAAGGCGAACAAAGAGGAGCTGGAGAATTATAAACTAATTAGCCTAACTTGGATACCTGGAAAGGTACTGGAGGAAATTATTATGCAACAAATGTGTAAGCCTGTAGCAGATAGCAGGATTAGTGAAATAGCCATCATGGATTTGTCACAAACAAATCATGCACAACCAACCTAATTTCCTTCTTTGACAGAGTTACTGCCTAGTGGATGGGGGGAAGCAGTAGAAATGATATATCTTGATTTTGTAAGGCTTCTGACCCAGTCCCACATTCTCATAAGCAAACTAGGGAAATGTGGTCTAGATCAGTGGTTCCCAAACTAGGACCACCGCTTGTTCAGGGAAAGCCCCTGGCGGGCTGGGCCGGTTTGTTTACCTGCTGCGTCCGCAAGTTCAGCCGATCGCAGCTCCCACTGGCTGCGGTTCGCCGCTCCAGGCCCATGGGGGCTGCAGGAAGCAGCCCAGGCCGAGCGATGTATACAAGCGGCGGCCCTAGTTTGAGAACCACGGGTCTAGATGAAATTACTATATAGTGGGTACCCACATGGGTTGAAAGACCATACGCAAAGCCCCAGACCCTCTCCTGGCCCCAGACCCACCCCCAGCTATGGCCCTAGCCTCAGCCCGCTTACCTCTGTCCACCCCCCACTCCCAGCCCCGGCTCAGGGGGCGCGGATAAGGGTAAGTTGGGGGCACAACCCTCAAAAGTTTGGGGACTACTGTCTTAATGGCTGTTATAAAGAGGACCATGATCAATGGTTCTCCATGTCCACAGAAGGTAGGACAAGAAGTAATGGACTTAATTTGCTGTAAGGGAGATTTAGGTTAGATATTAGGAAAAACTTTCTAACTGTAAGGGTAGTTAAGCTCTGGAATAGGCTTCCGAGGGATCCCTGTCATTGCAGGTTTTTAAAAACAGGTTGGACAAACACCCGTCAGAGATGATCTAGGTTTACTTGATCTTGCCTCAGCACCGGGCGCTGGACTTGATAACTTCTCAAGGTCCCTTCTAGCCCTACATTTCTATGATTCTGTACTCTTCCTTCAACATTTGATCCACTTAACAATAACATATAACACTTGATCACTGAACACCACAATTACTGTCCAAGAACAGAGCACTATATTAAAAAGAACAGGAGGACTTGTGGCACCTTTGAGACTAACGAATTTATTTGAGCATAAGCTTTCGTGGGCTACAGCCCACTTCTTCGGATGCATAGAATGGAACGTATACTAAGAACTCACTCGTATTTGGCTCAGTTACAGCAGAAGTGCTCAGCTTGACAGTCCATTCCATCTCCAGAACAAGAATATAACGAACTAGCCTGAAAGGGGTATTGGTTTTAAAGAGTTCTGCTTTCTTTAGGAATGAGCAGTGCTTAATTTGTAATGAAAGAAGTGCCGGGGCTCAAGCAATTTTTTTTTTTAATATTCATATCTGACGTGGCAAGTCAAGAGGTGCCGGAACTAGGAACTGCCAAGCCTGGAGGTGCCAGGGCAGAGCACTGGGAAAGAGAGTTGGATTAATATAATATAAAGGTGCCTAAGTGACTTTCACTGAGATTTGTGCTCCTAAGTCATACAGGTGCGTTTGAAAAACCCAGACTAAATTAGTAGTAAAAGCTGTAGGACACATTCTACCCTTGATTTTTGCACAGAATGCCTGCTAACATGAACACCTGTTGGGTGAGATGCATAATTTAGGTCCTGACTGAGGTGACTGTAGTTATGAGGTGGGATGCCTTTTTCTGTCTACTGCACCTTTACATTTAAAACAACAGCCAAAAAAACAATGCCCATGGGCAGTGACAGCAGCCAATTTGTTCAGTGTTGCTTCCACCTGTCCAGAGAGACTCCTACTGTGCTCTCTGTTGTGCAGCCTTGACTTTTGTTCTTATTGTTTTTCTTACTTTAGGATGTTGTTGGATGTTGGTAAGGGTTGTGTGTTAATCCGGGTAACATGGCCAAATTCCAGCACTGCCTCTTGCTTGCCTACAATTTCAGACAGATACAGTATTCACTTCCTAAACCAACTGTATACTGTTAATCAATTGCTGTGTTCAACCCCAGAGGTAGCATGCATTACAGATGTGGCCAAAATTGTCCCTCTGTGCCCGTACACCACACAACGGAGTCGAAACTTAATATTTATAAAGTGCTTTGAGACCCATGGATGAAAGGTGCTAGAGAAAGCACAAGTATTTATTATAATCGATATTCATACACACATCTTCTGGACTTGAGGGCTGCTATAACGCATCTAAAATAATGAGTTTTCTTTATGAGAAATTACCAACTCATAAAGTCACAGAGGTGAAAAATGAATCATGAATATATTCACCCTGAATATCATAAACTCTACTGATCCAGGCGAACACATGACAGAGAGTTTTATTTGCTTCAGAAATGAGTACTCTAATGACTTGCTCAAGAGCTATAACAAATGTTGGTTGCTGTTGACAGCCTGAATGCAGCAGGATGCCCCAAGAACAGTGATCTTCCACTCTCCTTCATCTCTAGTTTTCCATGAAATATCTATATGGTGGTTTCTCCTGTGAGATAAGGCTCTGAGCTCTGCTGGCACTGCTGTCATTCTCCCTCTTGCTATTTGCAGTTGCACTGGCAGAGTGGCACTCATCACCTCTTGAAAAGATGCAGCAGTGTTCGCTGTTCTCTCGATTCATTGAGCAACTTGACCCTCTTCTTTCTAACACACGGGAAGAGGTCCTGGGAACACTGCAACAGAGACAGAATCACTCAGTGTAAACAAGAATGCAGTATAAATAATCCAGGCTGTAGCCCTAGTACTCTGGGACAAAGGCAAGGCATAGTACTGAGATTGTCTTCTAGATGCCTTCCCTCCCATTTGCAATCACATACCATCCTTGTAACAATTACAGCAATGTATTACGCTCCGGAGAGCAGTGTTTATGTATTTTAGCCATTTTCAGTGCAGTTAAGTAGATTTTCTTTTGGGGGGAAAGTTAATCACATCCTCTTTTTTCCCATCAGTTCCGTTTCTCTCAGCCAGAACTGAGAAGAACCGGTGCCATGTGGCCAAGCAGCTCTTTAAAAATGACCTGTAGTCCCTGGACCACAGTTAGGAACTGTGGCAGTAACTTTCTAAAGGATTTTTTGTCAATTTAGTTTAACCCCAAAATTTAGGTTTTGATGCAGCGTGTTTGAAAAAGAGCTAACATAAATATTTCCTCGGTTTTTAACAAGAAATCAAAAGGAAAACAGGTTTTATTTTAATTATTCCCCTGTAGTACTCTGAACTCCTAAACGCCATTGTTCTCAATGTTAGTGGATTTATAGTTTCATCAGCCAAGCTGAGTGAAATGTACAAAAACCAATATAAATGTTCAGAAGGAAATTAGATTTTCAAAATTTTCAGTTTTAATTATCTAAGGTGGTGTTAATTCTCTTAATACACAATATGATTTTTATTTTTACTATCTCTTGAAAGAATATTAATATTACAGGGGAAACACAAGAGAAACATAATGGACCCTGTAGGCATATCTTTGATTAATGCTGCTTTCAGGGTTCTAGCAACAGCTCTGCTCCTATATTCATATGTAGAAAACAAGATAGCTGGACTTGTATTTAAGATAAGCATATTATCGTCCCAATCCTGCAAAGACTTATGAACCAAATCAGTGGGACTACTCGCAGTGCATAAAGTTAATTATGTGCATATGTCTTAGTAGGATCAGGACCTATCAGTTAATTAGCCAAGCGTGAGCTGTGCCAGGAAACGAAGTAACCTGTTAAATCACCAGGATATGAACTGGATAAAGATGGCCAGCAGGACAGGTAAAGCTGTGGCCGTGTAGAGAGAGGTTCAGTGAAAGAAATGACATTTGTGGCATGACCGCATCAGATGGTAAAGTAAAAGGTTTGGGGGGGAGGTAAGACGGGGTGTACTTAGTGCTATTGGTCTCCCGGGTGGAATGGAAAAGAACAGCAGCAAATACTCAATACTCACAGTGATGAGCACGTACAAGTAGATAGATGAAAGGATGAAACAGTGATCATGGGTGATTTATTTTACCCTGACTGAGTGGAATAACTGCAAATGAGCAAAAAAAAGTGGTGTGTTTCTCTAGGGAGATTAGGCAGAGCAGTTTCTCTATTAAACTACCAAGAGCAGCATTTGTTTTGAATGGAATCTGACTCGGAAGGCAGAAAACCCTGTTCTCTGCAGATCAAAGATTGGGAAAGGAGTGCACAATAAATCGGAGACACTTCCCAACTCCACAAAACGTACTCTGGGAAAGGAGGAGGCATAGCAGGGCCCCCCAAAATGCCATTGCATGGGTGCCTTCCAAATCAATATGCTCTTTCGCTCTAGCCAGAGATGGGAGAGATTTCTCCAAGGAGCAGGCAAGAGCTCTAAAAATACAGAGCATGCATCTGTTAGGGGAACTGTACTAAATGTACTCTCAAAAAGAAAAGGAGTACTTGTGGCACCTTAGAGACTAACCAATTTATTTGAGCATGAGCTTTCGTGAGCTACATACTGTGGAAACTGCAGAAGACATTATATACACAGAGACCATGAAACAATACCTCCTCCCACCCCACTCTCCTGCTGGTAATAGCTTATCTAAAGTGATCATCAAGTTGGGCCATTTCCAGCACAAATCCAGGTTTTCTCACCCTCCGCGCCCCCCCCCCCCACAAACTCACTCTACTGCTGGTAATAGCCCATCCAAAGTGACCACTCTCTTCACAATGTGTATGATAATCAAGGTGGGCCATTTCCAGCACAAATCCAGGTTCTCTCACCCCCTCACCCCCCTCCAAAAACCACACACACAAACTCACTCTCCTGCTGGTAATAGCCTATCCAAAGTGACCACTCTCCTTACAACGTGCATGAAAATCAAGGTGGGCCATTTCCAGCACAAATCCAGGTTTTCTCACCCCCCCCTTCCCAAAAAACACACACACACAAACTCACTCTCCTGCTGGTAATAGCTTATCCAAAGTGACCACTCTCCCTACAATGTGCATGATAATCAAGGTGGGCCATTTCCAGCACAAATCCAGGTTTTCTCACCCCCCCACCCCCATACACACACAAACTCACTCTCCTGCTGGTAATAGCTCATCCAAAGTGACCACTCTCCCTACAATGTGCATGATAATCAAGGTGGGCCATTTCCAGCACAAATCCAGGTTTTCTCACCCCCCCCCCCCAACACACACACACAAACTCACTCTCCTGCTGGCAATAGCTCATCCAAACTGACCACTCTCCCCACAATGTGCATGACAATCAAGGTGGGCCATTTCCAGCATAAATCCAAGTTTAACCAGAACGTCTGTGGCGGGGGGGGGGTAGGAAGAAACAAGGGGAAATAGGTTACCTTGCATAATGACTTAGCCACTCCCAGTCTCTATTTAAGCCTAAATTAATAGTATCCAATTTGCAAATGAATTCCAATTCAGCAGTTTCTCGCTGGAGTCTGGATTTGAAGTTTTTTTGTTGTAAGATAGCAACCTTCATGTCTGTGATTGCGTGACCAGAGAGATTGAAGTGTTCTCCGACTGGTTTATGAATGTTATAATTCTTGACATCTGATTTGTGTCCATTTATTCTTTTACGTAGAGACTGTCCAGTTTGACCAATGTACATGGCAGAGGGGCATTGCTGGCACATGATGGCATATATCACATTGGTGGATGTGCAGGTGAACGAGCCTCTGATAGTGTGGCTGATGTTATTAGGCCCGGTGATGGTGTCCCCTGAATAGATATGTGGGCACAGTTGGCAACGGGCTTTGTTGCAAGGATAGGTTCCTGGGTTAGTGGTTCTGTTGTGTGGTATGTGGTTATTGGTGAGTATTTGCTTCAGGTTGGGGGGCTGTCTGTAGGCAAGGACTGGCCTGTCTCCCAAGATTTGTGAGAGTGTTGGGTCATCCTTCAGGATAGGTTGTAGATCCTTAATAATGCGTTGGAGGGGTTTTAGTTGGGGGCTGAAGGTGACGGCTAGTGGCGTTCTGTTATTTTCTTTGTTAGCCTGTCCTGTAGTAGGTGACTTCTGTGAACTACTCTGAAGATTACAACTGTGAATTTACAATAAAAACTAAAGCCAACTGAAAAACAATCCAGTTGTGTCATTATATACTGTATCATAATGAACTTGTGTTCCATCTCTCCTGGCTGGAATTAGAACAGCTCAGCTACAGATCATAGGTCTTATATTGCCAACAGATAACTGAATCTCGTTTAGCTCAGTTAACAGGGGTCTGCTTTTGGAGCAGGGCTGTCACACTGTCCATCTGAAGTCTAGAAGGCCAAGGAATGCTGTAGAGTGACCCACATAAAGTCTTAGGTGGCTACATTTGTTAGCATATATGACAGATTTTCTTAGAGTGTGTTGCACTAATGAATGGCCTGTTGAGATAAATTGGTATTAATGTCATGTAATGAATGGTGAAACTGAGGCAGAGACACTAAATGACTTGCTCAGAGTAATACAGTTCCAGTGCCAGTAGAAGTCCATTTCAGGTTCTCAGTCCTATGTTAAACAAAGAAATTACACAAGAAATTTTTTCTTTAAATTCCACTCAGAAGAATTGACATAAAATAGCCCTCATGCCCCAAAGCCATACTAAGGGATTTTGTAAAATAAAATCTGTCAAAAGGAAATGCACCTTTCTTGAAAAGTGGGGAGGAAAAAGCAAAAATCAATAAAGAATGAAATAAACTGTTACACAGTTAGATAGCCGGAGAGGGAGAGGAATTATTTAAGCTCAGTACCAATGCGAACACAAGAACAAACGGATATAAACTGGCCATCGGGACGTTTAGACTTGAAATTAGACGAAGGTTTCTAACCATCAGAGGAGTGAAGTTGTGGAATAGTCTTCCAAGGGAAGCAGTGGGGGCAAAAGACCTATCTGGCTTCAAGATTAAACTCCATAAGTTTATGGAGGAGATGGTATGATGGGATAACATGATTTTGGCAATTAATTGATCTTTAAATATTCATGGTAAATAGGCCCAATGGGCTGTGATGGGATGTTAGATGGGGTGGGATCTGAGTTACTACAGAGAATTCTTTCCTGGGTATCTGGCTGGTGAATCTTGCCCATATGCTCAGGGTTCAGCTGATCGCCATATTTGGGGTCAGGAAGGAATTTTCCTCCAGGGCAGATTGGAAGAGGCCCTGGGGGTTTTTCGCCTTCCTCTGTAGCATGGGGCACGGGTCACTTGCTGGAGGATTCTCTGCACCTTGAAGTCTTTAAACCATGATTTGAGGACTTCAATAGCTCAGACATAGGTGAGAGGTTTATTGCAGGAGTGGGTGGGTGAGATTCTGTGGCCTGCCTTGTGCAGGCGGTCAGACTAGATGATCATAATGGTCCCTTCTGACCTTAATATCTATGAGTCTATGAGCCTCTGGTATTACAAATGAGGCCAGAGCCTAATTGTTTACATTTAAAATTAGACTCACCAGGTTAGGAGACAGTAAGCATACAGATTTAAAACACAGGTTTGTTTCTGAAAGGTTAGGAGTTCTTAAAATACATGAAGCTTCCTTGCCCAGATAAACCTGTGTAGGCTTTTGATGTTTTGTTTTTAATTGATTTTTTGGTTGTTTGTTTTTGAACAGCACTATTGCAAGGAAAGAGACTTGATAAAAAAAATCAGGGGGTGAACAAGTTTGAAACAAACAAAAATCCTCTACCTCAGACTTTCATGCAAAACTAACTGTAGTGAAGCCACCATTCTAGGAGTTTCTCAAAACTCTTGATTTTTATTTCCATTGTTTTTCATGTTTACCCTCTTCCGCCCTTTGTACATTCTGTTGGGACTGAAAGTGGAGGATTTCTGTGTGAGGCTGTTTATAATATTTCCAACCCATATGTTAAAGCTGTTCTCATCAGAGTTCCAGCCCGGTTTTGCAAGCCCAAAGAGGTTCTGACACTTAAATAATTTTCAGATTTAAAATTGTACTGTTGGTTCTTTATCTTATAAAAACCACCCAGGGTTACTCCTCGTTCCTGGTAGTTGTGATGTCTGTATCTATGAAACTAGTATGGAGCCTCTTGTTTTCTGCATACTATACCTTTATATCTTAAGCATTCTCCCTATGTTCAGAAGGGTTCTTTGCATTATAGGTCTGATCCTGCACCATTGAAATCAATGGGAGCTTTGCCATTGACTATAATGGGTGCAGGATCAATCCCTAGGGGTGAATTTGATCCCTCGTATATAAAGTTTACAGAAATCCTGAACGATTAGTCCATAAATCATTCCTTGTGAGGCATTAATAACTTACAGACAGAAGATGTGGAATCTCTCAAGAGATAATCAATCTAATATTAACGAAGCTCAATGTTTCTTCTGAATTAGCAATACTACAGTAATACCATAATTAAATTTGAGATCTTTGCAACTAACACATCAAGTTTAAACAGGAATGTACATATTTGTTGCCTGAAAAATGGAACAGAAGTCCAGATGGCACAAAATGATCTACACAGACAGGAAATTATAGGCAACTTTTCTTTTTGAGAACTAGGAAAAGATCCCAGATGACAGAATGCTAACTTTGCACAATAACTCCATAAATGTGTAGAATTTCTTTCCTTTTGCTTCAGTTCTACATCTTACTTTTTGGCTTTTATTTCTCATCCCTTTCAAACTGTATATATCAAAAACAATAAAGCCTCTGAAATCAAAATCCCTCTACAACTTGCGGAATCTGTCTATGTACTACTAAAAAATTCTGGTTGGTTTTATGAAATTGTTGTATCATTGAATGCCTCAGTATGTGGTCAGTCAACCATGGGTTAACAGGATCCCTGACATGTATTGCACCTCTCCCTCCCTACCACTACCCCTTTCCAGTTTGGAAGAAGCTGCAGAGCAAATGAAGGAAGTTCTTCACCTTAATGACTGGGCTCTGGCTGAACAATGGGTATGCCAAGGAGGGTACTGAGCTGGGAAAACCAGTTCCACTGACGTGATCTGAAGGAAGCTGGTGGCTGAAGAGTGGAAAATCCACGCACACAAGTAAACAAAGCAGCCAGGTGATAGCGTTCATCTTTAAAGACTCAGAGGGACTCAAACAAAGGAAGCTTGGGCAGGAGAGAGGGACAGAGAGGCATGCTTTCATAGTAGAAGGATTATTTTTAACTGTGGACTAGCTGAAGGAGGAAGCTGGCTGAAGAAAGGCTCCATGATTTGGAGGAGAAGCCATGTGCAAGAGTGGGGATCCTGGATTCCGTAAGGGACTCTGGGGTAGGACCAAAAAATACTCAAAAGGAGTGAGGCAACTGAGGCAGGGAGATCAGCATAGGTGTGCTGTTCTTTTGTCTAGATCTGTATGTTTCTTATACTGTCTAGAGTAAAGAGTGATTGGCTTTGGAACCTTTTGCAAAGTCTGTGTGTTATGTGCTTCAGCTCTCACATGTCCCTGGACAGGTAAACTGTAACCAAGAGCCCCTTCAAGGGGGAAGCTCTGGGAAAGTGTCTTTTTCAAGCTACAGGGGAGTCTGTGGGGATCAGTGCTGGTCTTGAGAGCCAAGGACTGTGATATAGAGCTTTGGGAGAACTTCACTCTCCCACAATAATATATTATCCAAAGGAACAGAGAAGCTTGTTCTCATTGGTCTTTGCAGAGATTTATGGCCCAACTTAGAATAAATGTTACAGAGCACAAAACGCCCTACACCACACATTCAAAATGTACCTTAACAGTAACTGAGGTTGTGTGTCTGTAACTTCTCACAATGCAAATTTACCTCTGCAGGGTTGCTGTCTTTAAATGTAATTTTGACAAAGGATCTGGTTGAAACATCTCTTGAACTATGGCAAGATACCAATCCTACAATGTGGTATTGCTTACCTCTGAAATCTCTTACAGAAATACAGCAAAAAGCCCTTCAGCTTCTGTGAAGTCATGCCCATCACACCATGGGCAATGTAATGTTCTATCCCACTCCTCTGGGGAGCAAAAACCCTATCCTAAGTATAGTTATGGCCCCCAAAATGGAAAAGTACCAAACAATCCAAGAGGTCTGCTAGGGACTTGGCTATTATTGTTCAGGTACTAGGGTGCTGGGCATCAATATAATACCCTTAGATATAGATATTAAAAGTCTTTAAGTTAACTTCAGTGGGAGTGGTATCTGGCTCTAGATGAAATTGTTATACTATACACAGTTCCTGCAGTTATTCATATGGAATCATAACAATATCCGCTGTCTCTTGCACTGACTTCTCCTTCCTCAAAGAGTTGTCAATTCTTCAATATGATTTGCTTCCAAAGATTTCATGGCAATGAACTGTAGGCAAGAACTGATCACTAAATCTTTACAACTTCCCCCAGCTGCTGAGGAAATACCACCTCATATTTGATCTGAATAATTGGGTATTATGGAAACATGCAGGATGTTCCTTTAGAGGTCTGGATGTTTCAGACGTGTTGTGACAGCTGTTCAGAAGCTTTTCTTTGGGCAGAGAGATAAGCACAGTACCTCTTAATTGCATAGTAATTACTGGAAATACCGAAAAACATTGTTATGAAAAACCCACCAACCGTTTGCTTTTGCATCTGAGCAGCATGGAAACCGGCAGTGTAAGATGAGAAGCTGTATTTACTATGCAAAATGGGAATTTTTTCCAAGTCAAGATGATTATGTTGATGACAGCAGGAGGTGAGCGCCTTGCACTGAAGCGTGTAATGTTCATCACAGTATCTTCATGCAGATTTTCTGCATGAAAGGGAAAAAGAAGGGAGCTAAATTGGTTGTTTCACCCTTAAAGATCTGATCCAATATTTACTGAAATCAGTGGAAAGACACCCATTGATTTCAATGGGATTTGGATCAGGACTTAAATCCCTTCAACACAGTTTGCACTGCCACTTGTCCACCACCTTCACGCATTGTGTGAGCTATTGTTAGAGCTGCCTGGAATGAGTAATTGAATGAAAATGGTAATACACCTTCCTGGTGAGGCTTAGTTTTGAGGCATGCCTGAAATTTATGAAGCAGGGCTAAGGCAATGAGAATTTGAACTTAACACCTTCCACTCTTCCCACTTTCATTTTGTAGGCTTGTAAGTGAAACCTGTTATATAGGTTTTGCACAACTCTGCTTCATTAACTTCATGAGCTCGGCATTTTTTAATCAGTCTCCTTTTAACTTTATGTATTTCAAAGCATCTAATTCCATTATACTCAGGATAAGGAGCAGAGAGGTGCAAAGGTGTTTTTCGTTGTATGCTAGAGTTTCCAAAACTTCTGAAAGCTGAGCCTCGTTCAGGAAAAAGAAATCAACCAGGTCCCTGTAACTCAGCCATGTGTTAGAGCAGTGGTTTTCAACGTGTGGACAGTGGATCCCTTGGGGTCCACAGACAATGCCTAAGATTTCCAAAGGTGTCCACACCTTCATTCAAAATTTTTTAGGGGTCCACAAATGAAAAAAGGCTGAAAACCACTGTTAGAGGCCTACTCATGTTAATGTAGACATCTTTTGTACCCACCCTGCTAGCCCTTTGTTGAGAAATACTGGTGAAAATATTCATAATGTGACGCTGCTTTACCTTTTTGCTTACTCTGAGCAGCAAAGTACTTCAAATGTCAAAATCAACAATATCATCGTGGGCTTCTGAACTAGCACTTGTTGAAATCAGTGAGGAAATTCACTCTTCAGAGCTATTATGTCTGGCTAGCTGCAAACCCAGGCAGACTTTGCTGCATTGGTTACACTCAAGGCTCATTTTGAAGATCGTCTTCACGAGTTGTAACAGCTAGAGACTTTGTTTTTTGACTGAAAGCAGAGACCCTGAAGAGGTCTGTTTGTGCTCCCTAGCTGGCCCCTCATCCCTCAGGTTTGGGAAACACTGTTAGAAGAGATCGCTTTTCAACTCTGATCCAAATATGTTCAAAGAGTAGAATCATTTCTGGAGCCAGCAGAGTCTGCTTCTGTGCAAAACTATCACGCCGCCAGGCTTATAGTCCTCCTAATGGCATAGCAGGTCAGATCTGTAAATGTAACACACTTGTGCTTGGAAACTGGGTGCAGTTTAGCACCAAGTGAGAGGTTTTTCACCATGTGCATCGTTATTTGTATTCTGCTGAATGGACATACGATAGAACCTCAGAGTTAGGAAACCTTGGGAACGGAGGTTGTTCATAACTCTGAAATGTTCATAACTCTGGAAAAAAAAACCTTATGGTGGTTCTTTCAAAGGTTTACAGCTGAACATTGACTTAAGACAGCTTTGAAACTTTACTATGCAGAAGAAAAATGCTGCTTTTAACCATCTTAATTTAAATGAAACAAGTACAGAAATTTTCCTTACCTTGTCAAATCTTTTCTTAAACTTTCTCTTTTATTTAGTAGTTTACATTTAACACAGTACTGTATTTGCCTTTTTGTCTCTGCTGCTGCCCGATTGCATACATCCAGTTCCAAATGAGATGTGTGGTTTACTGGTCAGTTTGTAACTCCGATGCTCGTAACTCTGAGGTTCTATAGTATCAGAAAAGCATTACATATTCCAAACATCTGATGGAATTAAATGACATGATGCTCCTCAAATGCATAATTAGAGACAATAAAGAAACTAGAGAAGGAAAAACCCTATTAGGTGACCCAGTCCTCTACCCATCAGTGTACAACTTTACCATAGAATAGATCTTTCTATGCTGACAGTACAGCCGCTATTGCACAGTTCTTGTGCTTCTGTAGAGCTGTCCTCTAGGATTGTGAGGAATAATCAAAGGAAAACAAGGACAGAACAGGCATCTTTAATCCTGGCCTTTGTAAGGGTCAGGGGACTTGCGACCAGCCAGTCCTGTTCAATTTATCAGACCCATATTAGAAGGGATCAGATGTTCCCTATAGAGGGCTGAAATGCCTCAGTTGAAGGAACTGTAGAAGGTTGGCTCCCGTGACTAGCTCTGGTGTGAAGGCAGGAGTGAAAGGCTTCTGGAAGCCTGCATTGATTGTGAGTTTGTTACTTTTTGCAAGTTCTATTTGAATGTGCCCTGGAAGAAAGGCCTGAAAGATCTGGTGTGGCAGAAAGTCCCTTATGGGCTGGAAACAGACCAGCACCTCACAAGGAGGACCAAAAGAACAGGAGAACAGAGCCTGCCCAGAATGTTATGGGAATTCCTGGCCATTCCAGGAATCCAGGCTTGAACTCCCCAGGTTAGCAGGGAGTAAAAACACTTTGGAAGCTACATGCTTAGTCCCTGAAGATAGCTGACAACAGCTTTGATGGTGTTGGGCATAAAAGCCATTTGGGGTAGTAGGTGTGATAGAGGCGGCAGGGACATCAGGGTCCTGGAGTCTTCCCCTTTATTCTTTTTTCCATTCCAAAAAGAGTGAAAGAATCCCTTCAGTGGAGTGGCACTTGCCCATGCTATAAGACCCTTTGTATCTACTGAACATTTGTAGACACACTTCCAATTTGAGGAAGAAATAGATCAAGTGCAAATACTTAATTCTGAACTGGGCCAAGCAATGGGGGGAGGGGAGGGGAATAATTCCTTCTCCCAGTGGTGAGAGAGACCTTGCTGGAGCACGAAAATCCCTCCAGGATACGAAAGCATGAGCTGTGCTTCTTAACACCCCCAGTAGGTTGTGCTGAATGTATGCGCTCCATAATTAGATTGTAGCTTGGTGGGTCAATGCTTTTCCAGTAAGTGATAAAATGTGTAACAGCAGCATTTCAAAGCCTATGGGCTAAATGTAATATAATCAGCGTCTTTCACAGAGCAGCTGAATTTAAAGCTTAAGCAGTTGAGTATTTTTAAAACAAAAATTTAGATCCTGTTCCTGAATAATGGAGATTGTGAGTTTTACCCATTCCCTCAGTTCTGAAGTATTAACATGGCTGCACTGTATTCAGCTTATCTATGTATTTGAAAGGAACACAAGCCAGTTCATTTTCTCTCCGCTTTTCTTAATTTTTGCATAATGGAATATCAGAGTTGTGTATCTTTCAAGAATATGTTATCATATCCTTGTCTGTGGCAATGCTCACACCATCCCGAAATTAGAATGAAAAATTAAAGTTCTTTGGGCTTTAATTATTTTTGCTATTGAACCTCCAGGTCTGTTTTGAGGTAATAGAACAATAAGAACTTTCCTTTAAAAAGGTCTCTCCTGAGATAATAGAGGAAGACTAATCTCTTGCTGCCATGAATCTATCTTAGTCTAGATGTTCTGCCCAATGCACTGTGCTGGATCGTCTAGTCTGACTGAAATGCCTTTGGTATGAAAGGATGGGAGGGTGGGGAGAAGAGGTGGCTACATGCAAGGGTGTAGACAACTTTTTTTTTTTAGTTGGCGGCTATAGTTAATTAACAGCATAGCTGATGAGTATCACATTAATGAGTAGTATTACACCATGACTAAAATTGTCTACTTTTAATAAAAGTGAGATAAACAAGTTTCTCTTCCAGGGTTTCTTTAGTCATGCAATCCTGACATTGCTGGTGGGGCTTAAGATCCCAGTTGTCCAGGACCATGTTCTCCTATTTTTGTTGCTGCCTGTTCCAGGGGATAGCGGGGATGGTCTGGCCCAGGGTGCAACTGAGAGCATCCTTATGGCTCTTACAGTTTGCCCTTGAGTGCCTGTGTCCCCATGGGGCTGTTTCAGCTGAGGGGTTTTCAGAGTGCAGTGGTACAAGTAGTGGCTAATGTGTAACAGTGAAGCTATTTAACAGTTTATGGAGGAGAAAGATTTGTTGAGTGGTTATAGCTGAGGAATGGGAGTCGGGAGAGTTGGGGTGAAATCTGGCTCTAATGAAGTCAATGGCAAAACTTTCATTAATTTCAGTGGAGCCAGAATTTCACTCTTGGTTTCTATTCCTGATGCTCCCACTGATTTGCTGGGTAATCTCTCTGGCAAGTGAACGACTTACACGCAACGCCTCTTCTTATCTGTGAATAGTGGAACAAACCCAGGGCCACCTTGAATCACATGGTTGTCACAGTGCTGCTCGTCAAGGCCTCTTGGAACTTCACTGTAACTGGGTGGCTAAAAACTAAGATCTTCCTCCTCCAAAAGTCCTGGCTTCTGCCACTTGAGCTACAGGAGCATTTCTGTGACACAGCTGAACTGTTCTGATCCCATCCAGCAATAAAACAACACTACCCAGTGCACCGCAATACTTGATCCACCTTTGTTAAAGCACTTGGAGATCTTTGGGCAAATGTTGCGACAAAATGCGAAGGATTGTTACACACTGTATACCCTTCTATACTGGGCTTTGCATCTCTGGGTCTGCTCTTTAGGTCTGGGTTAGTACCAAACAAAAATATATACGGACGACAAAATCATCCCATAAGCACTTTGTAGGACTTCTGCTTCCCTCAACATATTGTGTGATGTTTGGAATTACTATTTTTGCTTTGGTAATCAGAGTGGAACACAAGGGGGAAGTTTAGTTTCAAGTAATTTGCTTATTCAAATAACCTTCAGTTTGTTACAGTAGTACAGATGGCCATGTGGTAGATTGTCTTTTCCCTGTCTGCATGACTGAATCTTTTTAACAGGCAAACAGTGAAACGTAAACATCAGGTAAGTTCTCAGTGCTAATCAAATGTCAAGACACTTGAACACTTTTAATAGCAACAGTCAGATGAATATTCATTAATGATCATTTGACTCTATGAATAGCAGCAACTATAATTTGAGTCATTTATTTGCTAATATATTCACAAATCTATCTTTTCATTATCTGATTAGCTTTACCCCCGAGACTCAAGATGAGATTTTCAAAAGCACTTATCATTGGCCTAACTCTAACTCCCATTGGCTTCAATGGGTGCAGAGTTAAGCGAATACTGAGTGCTTTCAAAACCCCACGCTTGATGTGATCCTAAAGCAGCCTGATTCAATATAACAGGTTAGTTTTCTTTCATATGATGCTTGCAGTCCTGCCTAAAGAGGATTATCTCATAAATATTTATTGAAACAAAAATGAACCTCTCACAACTGTTAAACCTGATGCAGGTTAAGTGTAAACCATAATACTATATAATCTTTTACAGAAAGCAAGTGAATAGCTTTCCTAACACCTTCAAGATTCTACCTGTATTTCTGTTCTCTAACTACTTAAATGGGAGGAAGCTGGGCACAGAGGGCTGATCGTTGAGAGGTCCTGGAGCTTGTTTCCCACGCCCTTGATCTGGAACAATTGTGATCTTTTCTTTTTCTCTTTATTAAAGCAGTTGAGGAGGGGAAAGGCTGATATAGGTATATTTATGGGACCGTGGTTTGCGCATTGGCCTGCTAAACCCAGGGTTGTGAGTTCAATCCTTGAGGGGGCCATTTAGGGATCTGGGGCAAAAATCTGTTGGATGATTAAATTGAGGATTGGTCCTGCTTTGAGCAGGGGGTTGGACTAGATGATCTCCTGAAGTCCCTTCCAACCCTGATACTCTATGATCATGGCACACACAGACCATAATGTAGTTCATAAATACATACATGGAAGGGATCCTTACTGTTACAAATAAGTGATGTAAAATGGATTACAAACCTTTTGTGTTAGGTAGTGGCTTCAATTTATGGAATATGTGCCCAAAGCACAAGCTGGACATCCACGGTTACATATTACAAATTAGAAGAACTATATGTTGTATGATGCCTAGCACAATGGGGCCCCAATTTCATCTGTGGTCTCTAGGCGCCAACCAGAAGGCGTGGTTCCATGGCACGGTGTTATGCAGGTCAGACTAAATTATCATAATGGTTCCTTCTGGCTTTAACATCTATGAATCTGTAATACGAATAATAATGAAATAAAAATATTTGCATTGGTGCTAGCCCAGCCAAAGACTGACTATCCTCCTCTCCCTTTCCCCTTCTCCCTTTAGTAACTGTCTGATGGTACAGTTTAATAACAGGAATATTTTGTGCACTTTCCTATGGTTTGAGATATTTCTTTCCTTTACAAAGCCTTAAATAGTCAGTAACATTTCAAATATCAGTCTGATCAATTTTGAAGTTTCTATGTTCTGGGGGAGGCTAGGGTGCAATGCCATGGAGTGCATAGTCAGGACTGTGCTATGTTGGCTTGGCTAGCATTTTTATTTTGAAACTAATCTTGCATAAACAAGTGAAAACAAAGAATACAGAAAGTCAATAATGAAAAACAGATGGACACAAATAATAACATGGTACAATGTGGCTTATGGTTGCTGATTCTAAAACAGACTCTGCAAGGCAACTTCTATAAAATACAAGTAAATCTGCTTTCAAAAATGTGGCAACTGGGAAAGAAAAATCATGCAATTAAGAGATGAAGGCAGATCACACAGTGTGATCACACGTAAGCCCCTATATGTTTTCCAGTTTTGTCACTTGAATGTAATTTGTGACCAATCATTCCTATAGGAAGAGTCACAGATTTCCATCTCCTCTGTGGTTTTGTCTAGAATAGAAAAATGAGGTATGATGCGAAAATGTTAGTCTATGTCTACGCTAGGTGCTAAGTGATATTATCAAACCATATTAGTTAATACACATTAGCTACCATGTTTTCTAAACACCTCATTATCCACATCTTAGATAGGGCCTGTCTAACTCTCCAATATTATTAGGTAACATGAATTCATCAACACACAAGTTAAGCGATACATGCTTGATAGTAACTGACAAGCTCTCCTCTCAGTACTGGTCTAAACTAGATCTCTCTGGTGTTCTGAGTGCATCTACCACTACCATTGGAAATTAGAAGCAGGCAGCAGTATCTCCCATCAATGTAAACAAACTTGTTTGTCTTAGCGATTGGTAGAATAAGAAGTAGGACTGAGTGGACTTGTAGGATCTAAAGTTTTACACTGTTTTGTTTGAGTGCAGTTATGTAACAAAAAAAATCTGCATTTGTAAGTTACACTTTCACGATAAAAAGATTGCACTACAGTACTTGTATGAGATGAACTGAAAAATACTATTTCTTCGGTTTATCATTTTACAGCGCAAATATTTGTAATAAAAAATAATATAAAGTGAGTACTGTGCACTTTGTATTCTGTGTTGTAACTTAAATCAATATTGAAAATGTAGAAAAACATCCAGAAATATTTAATCAATTTCAATTGGTATTCTATTGTTATGAGTGATTAATCGCCATTAACTTTGTTAATCACGATTAATATTTTTGAGTTAATCGCGTGAGTTACTGCGATTAATTCACAGCCCTATTAGTTATACTTGCAAAACACTGCTTTTAACGGTATAGCTTGTTTCACTCGGGAGAGCTGGAATAATCTGTGCTGGCAAAAGTGCATCTCTTTACTTGTATAAGCTGCACCAACACTAGCAGGGCTTTTGCCAGTAGAGTATACTGGTACAGCTCTACTGGCAAAGTGCTCCTAATGTAGACATGGCTTTATTTTGATCTTTTCCCTCCCACCTCCTCACTATCTTTTAGGAAACCTCCTTCCTTGGCTCCTTCATTTATTCGTGTGCGGGTTTGGCTGTGCTGTATGACTTTCCTTCACTAATAACCATTTTGCTAAAAGTGTTTGCATTCTAGTGCTGAGCTGTGGCACGCTTTATTTTAAAGTATATTCTAACAATGGGGGCAGTTTGTTAATTTCTCAAATCTTCAGGTTTGCCTGGCCATTCTGGCAGCCTTTGTTGTGGACCTGTCCTAGTAGCTTACACAGATATGCTGCTCACCTCCATTAGCTAGAAAAAGAACGAGCATTTTATTACCCCGGGCCATCATTTTTGAGTTACACTTTTTCCTTTATTTTATGGCATGCAGTAATGTAACTAGCAACTTGATGTCACTGTGATTAAATTCAATTATACATAACTATCAGTTTATGAAACTTCAGATTTCAATTTTGTTTGAATTTTACAAGGACTGACGTAAGAATAGTTACCCATATCCAGAAAATGGAACTTATGTCCTCCAGTAAGATGTGTAATATCCTCATCTTACTGTAACATTTTTTTGCTAATTGCTATTACTTAGGAATGGCATGGCAGGTATATCACATTGTTTTCCAATGCATTGTTCTAATTGTTGCTTGCTCATGAATGTGTTTTATTTCTCAGTCCAGCAGTCTCTCGGGGCTGGTTTTCATTGAAGACAAATGTTCTCGTCAAAGACATAAGGAGAATATAAATGGGGAGATGAGTACACACTAAGAACTTTGCTGTTCGGAAATTGTATTGATCAAAGGAATGATGAAGTAAACTACATTTATGCATTAATGCATTATCACTTCCAGAGCTTGATATGTCACCTTTTCCTGCAAGAACCATATGACTTCTTGTTACTTTTCCCAAATGGTCAATAACTTTGCATAAAACATTACAGTTACTCAAATCAAAGAATCCACACAATTTCTATTGAACATCATAGTCTGGGACTAGGCAATTACTTTTAAGGCACATTAAAACCTTTACCTACTAAAGAACGGTTTTGTCATTCCGTGGAATTTTAGAGAGGCATATAATACAATTCAAATACTAAAACATATAATTTAAATGAACTTGCCCATTATCTTTATTTAGAGCATTTTTCACAAAGCTAAAGCATACCTTACCTTAACTGGCTGCCAATTAATCCCATACCTCAATTGGTTGTTTGGTTGGCTCTAGGAGAGGGCATACAGTCCCCCTGCCCTTCATGAACTCTCCTATGGCATTGCTTGGAGAGGAAGATCAGAGACTTCTCTGTCCAGTTACCTGATCTTTTTTGAGAGGTCAGTGACTGCTTGCCTTCTCCATCAGGAGAGTTCACGAGAGACCTGCACCGAGTAACGTTTCAGATACTCACATTGGGGCTAAATCAAAAGGATAGTTCATTAACAATTGTACAAAAAGAGACAGTTAATAAATAGAGGTTTTTAAAAAGTTTGTACAAACACAGTAAAAACCCAGTTTAGAAACAGGAGAAAACAAAGTTTGATAAATTCATTAAGTGCCTTTGTTTACCAGTCCACAGGCTCCCACCAGCCTTCACTGCGGTCTCTGGAATGCTTTCAGTGGGAGATGGGTTGGGCCCACAGAAAGCATATTTCATTGACTCATCCAGTGTTTTCAGATTTAAGGTTTCAGAGTAACAGCCATGTTAGTCTGTATTCGCAAAAAGAAAAGGAGTACTTGTGGCACCTTAGAGACTAACCAATTTATTTGAGCATAAGCTTTGGTGAGCTACAGCTCACTTCATCGGACGCATACTGTGGAAAGTGTAGAAGATCTTATTACATATATCACATATTACATACACAAACTCACTCTCCTGCTGGTAATAGCTTATCTAAAGTGACCACTCTCCTTACAATGTGTATGATAATCAAGGTGGGCCATTTCCAGCACAAATCCAGGTTTTCTCACCCCCCCCTTCCCCCCCCCCCCACAAACTCACTCTCCTGCTGGTAATAGCTTATCTAAAGTGACCACTCTCCTTACATTGTGTATGATAATCAAGGTGGGCCATTTCCAGCACAAATCCAGGGTTTAACAAGAACGTCCGGGGGGGGGGGGGGGGCGGCGTAGGAAAAAACAAGGGGAAATAGGCTACCTTGCATAATGACTAAGCCACTCCCAGTCTCTATTCAAGTCTAAGTTAATTGTATCCAATTTGCAAATGAATTCCAATTCAGCAGTTTCTCGCTGGAGTCTGGATTTGAAGTTTTTTTGTTGTAAAATAGCGACTTTCATGTCTGTAATCGCGTGACCAGAGAGATTGAAGTGTTCTCCGACTGGTTTATGAATGTTATAATTCTTGACATCTGATTTGTGTCCATTTACTCTTTTACGTAGAGACTGTCCAGTTTGACCAATGTACATGGCAGAGGGGCATTGCTGGCAGATGATGGCATATATCACATTGGTGGATGTGCAGGTGAACGAGCCTCTGATAGTGTGGCTGATGTTATTAGGCCCTGTGATGGTGTTCCCTGAATAGATATGTGGGCACAGTTGGCAAGGGGCTTTGTTGCAAGGATAGGTTCCTGGGTTAGTGGTTCTGTTGTGTGGTATGTGGTTGCTGGTGAGTATTTGCTTCAGGTTGAGGGGCTGTCTGTAGGCAAGGACACAATGTAAGGAGAGTGGTCACGTTGGATAAGCTATTACCAGCAGGAGAGTGAGTTTGTGTGTGGGGGGGGAAAAGGGGGGGAGGTGAAAAAACCTGGATTTGTGCTGGAAATGGCCCACCTTGATTATCATACACATTGTAAGGAGAGTGATCACTTTAGATAAGCCATTACCAGCAGGAGAGTGGGGTGGGAGGAGGTATTGTTTCATGCTTTTTGTGTGTATATAATAAGATCTTCTACACTTTCCACAGTATGAAGTGAGCTGTAGCTCACGAAAGCTTACGCTCAAATAAATTGGTTAGTCTCTAAGGTGCCACAAGTACTCCTTTTCTTTTTTCAGATTTAAGGTTAGCTTTTAGATTTACATTGAATTGCATGAATACACTGTTTCATATTGGGGAGAGAATAGAAACTGATTTTAAAAAATGATTTTTAAAATTATTTTTTTCTTTTTAAAAATAAACCTATTTGAAATTGATAACCAAAAAGGACTAAACTTACTATAATCATACTATTAAAATCACTAAAAATTAAATAATATTTAAGCTATTCATCTTTGCAACTGAAGTTTTAAAGAAAATCAAACCACTGAACTAGTGGAAGGCACTTGCTGAGCACCTGGAACCAGAGTTTGTTGAAATGCTAAACTAGTCTCTGAAAGTAGTAGCCTCTTCTGCAGGTGCCCAGAGAATGTTTACTTCATTTTAGTTTATTCACCTTTTAATTTCAATTGCTAATTAATTCAAAGTTGAGAAACCAATTGGGAGTTTAAAAAGTAGTAAAGTCTGTTTTTCTCTTCCAATCTATGAATAAAAATTGAGGTGTGAGAGGATGAGATCTACTAGTTCTAAAATCTTGAAGGACATGGTGACCAGAAACAATCACTTCAAATCACTAACTACAGATATACTTCCTTTGTTTAATAAATCAGTGAGTTTTAAATAAATATGTTTCATTAAACTTTTTTCTTAAGCATCCAACACATTTAAAGTAATTTTTATTTAACTAATAAAAACAATTTTAATATGCTGGTTTTGTTCATTTGTAATTGAATTTCAGTTTCCATCCAAATTTAACTTGACGCAAATGAGAGGAAATAATCTAGTAAATAAGAAATACGGTGTTCATCATTTTCTAACATAAATGTAAAAATTAAGAATCTGGAGAAATGCAAATTAAGCTATATAATTGCTTAAAAATACATATAAATATATAGTGCATCATCCAGTTAGCAAAAAGGAGTAGCAAATTTAGAGCAAAGACTATATTTACTTGCAAGTCAAGTTCAAATAAAGTTCCCAGAGAGTAGTTATGAGTGGTTCACAGTCAAACTGAAAAGGCGTATCAAGTGGGGTGCTATAGTTTGTTTAGTCTGAAGAAGAGAAGACTGAGAGGGGAGATAACAGTTTTCAAGTATATAAAAGCTGGTTACAAGGAGGAGGGAGGAAAAAATGTTCTCCTTAGCTGCTGACGATAGGACAAGAAGTAATGGGCTTAAGTTGCAGCAAGGACAGTTTGGAAGTTTTTCCTAATGTCCAACCTAAACTGTCAGAGTAGTTAAGCACTGGAATGAACTGCCGAGGGAGATTGTGGAATCTCTATCATTTGGAGATTTTCAAGAGCAGGTTAGACAAACACTTGTCCCAGACCTACCATGAGTGCAGAGGGCTGGACTCTTCAGGTCCCTTCCAGTTCTATGATTCTATGCCCATGTTTACCAGAGCAAGCATCATATCAACAGTATATCATGCCACACGATGCCTTATTCAAATCCTATACAAGGCCACAACAGTATGGCTGCAGAGAGTCTTGTGGCTCTAAAGTGGCAGGTTAGCACCACCAGATAGGACTTGGATTATAGAAATAGTCGTTTCTAAGTGTTTTGGCAGGAAAGAAAAGTTTGTAATAAATACACAACAACACTAGTCACCATTGCTAATTAGCTGAAAATTATTGGGATTAGACTGTTCAGGAGGATAAAACAGCTAATAAAAATGGTAGGTTTTTTTTTTTCTTAAACTCAGTTCAGACATAGTATAGCTCCTTTGTTTATGCATCTCATTGCCTGGCTGATTATTCTTGTCTATTTTGCTCTACAGACATAAATTGTTGATGCAGTAACGAATAGCATACTATTGCTAAACCAGCACATGTGCTAATAAGTAAATCTCCATTTTTCCCTTCTGTCTTTAGCTAGCCTAAGGGATAACCAACCATATTCTGGGCCCATAAAGTGGGTATTGCTGTGTGTGTAATTTATGCACCCACTTTTGAAAACTGGGATTTTTATTTTCAATACTGATGGCAAATTAGACCTTTCTTTCCTTTTCTTTCCTTTTGCAAATGAATTGTGGATGGATATATGGGACCAGGGGTGTTGGAACAATTTGTATAGTGGGGGTGCTGAAAGCCATTGAACCAAACTGTAAACCCTGTATATAATAGAAACCACTTCAAGCCTGGGAGTGTAGCAGCACCCTTAGTTCCAGTACCTATGTAGAAGACCCAATCCTGAACTGCTCCCTCTGTCAACACTTGATTTCAATGAGGTTAGGATTTGGGCCCATAGTAAATTGTACGTCTTTCTAACCCACCTAGTATACAATGTAGCAAAGAAACTTCACAAAGGTTAATCTCCAGGGTTGTTTGGTGTCTTGTCCTTTAAATTTTGACATGGGACATCATATAATGCTGTTAAAAATGTAATGTACTGGTAGGCATTTTCTTCCAATATACTGATTCAGGACTTAATTTATAGGGGTTCAGCATCCAGATTCAATATTCTCTCTGCTACAGTTACCTTCAAAGGTACATCTTCATTTTATCTAAGTCCATTTGAGGGGAAAGATGACACAGTGCAAAGAGAAAATGTTTTTATTAGGAAGATGGACTCAAATACATAAGATGCATTTTTGAATACGCTCTCATTTATCATTTGAGAAAAAAGAACTGATCCATGAGATAAAATACCAATATAATTTCATAGTTGATGAATAAAACCTTAATATTTATACTGCAGTTCTACCAGCACAAATCTGATATTGATCACAGAATGCATGATGAAGTAGACGATTTTACAGTTATAGGCAATTTTACACAATTGCTTAAAAAGTGCAAATATTAGGCCCAATCCTGCAGATATATTTTTGTGCACCCAGTACTTCCACTGAACTCAGTAGATGTATTGAATGCACAGGTAACACAGGTTCAGACCCCTTTTCACATAGCAGAGGACAAAGAGATGGAGGAAATAACAGAAATAAAAACAAGAAGCATCTTGTTTCCACAGAAGTGACAAGGCAAATATTCTGAACAACGATTATTTGAACAATAAATAATAAGGGTGAAATCCTGGCTCCACTGAAGTTGATGGGAATTTTGCCACTGACCTCAGTGGAGCCAGGATTATACCTTGAGAGATTAAAATGTTCTTGCTTGCATGTAAACAATAGCAGAAACAACATTTCAGCATGTGTACATGTGTATTCAAGTGCTGATTAACAAACAAACAAGAAACAGTGCCAACCCAAAATACCAGCATACACAGAAAAGACTAATCACTAAAATGCCTTCTTCAGCTATACATTTTAAAAATCACTTGAGAGTATGTGTTCTAGAATGGCCACAGTGTTTGATCAGAACCTTTAGAAATTAGTGTTTCTGTGGCAGAATCATGACATAGACCTGCATCCTTAACTTTTTCCTTCCTTCCTTCCATCCAAAAATTAATCTAGAGAGCTACTGTAACTCATCAGTAAACAGTCTGTTCTTTTCTGTGCATGTATTTTAAAACAAAATCACACACTATATTGGCTTTCATTTATATTGGCTGTATAAAAAAAACAGAGATGGAAAATTTGCAAAAACAATATTTTTCCTCATAAAACAACTGTATGAGATTTTACACCATAGCTATTTACAATCATATAGCTGGAGAGTGGAGTCAACATGACTTTCCCAGTGACTACTGCTGTTTATGTCTGTCTTCAAACAGTTCCCTGTTAATTTTCATCCGGGTCTCTGGATTTGATAAGAGCTCCTTTATCTTGTTCAGTTTGGATAACAGGGCCAGCGATTCTCTGTGTAAGGCTTTCTTTATTAAATCTGATTCATGGCTCTTCCCTAGAGGAAAAGAATGATACAATACATTTTGCATATAACTAATGTCATTTCTAAATATTAAAGTATGGCATTAATGTATCAAAACAGGCATGTGTTTTCTTTAAGTACTTAGAATTTCACCCGTGTTTATTGTATATAAAAAGGTAGTGTTTTGTCAAAAAATATAATTGATGTGAACAAACTTTACTGAAAAGTGAAGAACACTTCTTAGTGTCACATTCAAGAGAAACTCCCATGATATTCCCTACTGTGTAATAGTATCTGTGATAAACATCTGTACTGGTAACTTTTTTAGCTTAGCATTGACTGCTTTCAGCTTTGCGGCACAATGTGGAGTTCTCTGCTGCAGATCAAGTGAGCAGTTATGCAGCTCTGCCAAACACTGTAGCTCGCATTGTTTTCACTTATGGCAGGGCCTTGTTCCATGGCCATTCATTTCAGTGCAAGAGGCTGTCCCGTTCCTCTTTGAAAGCTATGAAGAGATTCTCTGTAGTTAAGAGCCTGTGAAAGTTCGATCTTTTTATTTCAAAATCTTGTCTCTTTTTCCCCAATCATCTTTCCCAGCATTAAGTAGTTTTTCAGCAATCCAAACGCTTTTCAGGAAACTGTTAGTTAGTGCCCCTCGATTCAGAACACACTTCTGATAAGAACACTCACAAAGCATAATGCAAGTCAGCCAGCACAACTTAGCAGATCTGAACAGGGAGCTGGGACATGTTTTGATGGTTATTCTTGGTAGATTTGTGCTTCCTTGGCATTCTCACAGCACTCACTTTCTGTTATCACTATAATTTTTCATTCTTATTGCCACTAGCTGATTCCTCAGTTTTCACTGGGCTTCCATCAGTCTGTCTGTTTTTGTTTTGCGTTTCTTCTAGATACTGCTGTACAGCCTTGAGGACTGCGTTCTCCACCAGCCTTTTGCTGAGGCTCACCAATTCCGCATCATCTGGCTCTGCCCCATTCTTTTCACCTACATACCATAACAGACAAGAGAAGGAACTAATTGCCATGGAAAGACAGCACATCATGATACAGTGCCTGAAACATAAGTCTATATATTAGGTTATCAGCTGGATTTTAACCTGTTTTATTCTTGTATTTGAAGAAATACTTACCCACTTTACAAGACTTGGGCCAAATATGATGCATGAAGCCACACACAAATCTACCAAACTGCAAATATTCAATTTCTTATCTAAAATTGTAATATACTTTGTAAACTAATAAATATAAAAGCACCTCAGTCAGAAAGCTGGAAGTAATATTAGCTGCTTAAATCTTTTTTCTTAGCAAGCACATTTTAAATTCAAATATTTAAAACAGTACCCGTCACAATTCATTTACAATTTACTAATACTCTGGAATCTAGTTACACTGTATTTGTGTTATCTTTTTGTTTTAAAAATGCATAGCCTCCCAGATGTTTGTAGTTAATCCCAAGAGTTCCTCATTGGAAAAAGGAGGCCTATGGCTAAAAAAAACCCAACAACAACCCTATTACAGCTGGACAGAAAACTTTAACTTAAATGCAAAAAAACTGAAAAAATATTTTGTACTTTTTCCCTGATTTCTGACAATCTCTAATCCCTGCTAATGTAAATTCAGTAGTCTGTTCATGAATATCTGCCTATAAAAGTAAGAGAGACAAGGTGGGTCCAGTTATGGGCAGGGCAGCTGAGGGTGGGTGGTTAGGAGGTTATAGATCGTCATAATAAGCCATCACAAAGCGATTACTCGACATCTGACTTATCTGTGCTCGTCCTCAAAAGGACACCTGCACAACACTTTCAAAAGAGGCGCCTTGGAACTTAAATTCATAATTTTGCTATACACTAAAAATCATGGACTGAATAGAGACACTGGATTTATGGATTATTTAACAACTCCCCCTCCCCCCCCCAGCTGCTCCCCCCTTCCTTTTGCCCCTATCACTGGAGGGGTTTTAACAGGCCACTTCACCTTGAATGGTCCCTTAAAATATACATTAATTACTTATGCTACACAATCTGTTCCACCTTTTACATAGCTGTTATACTTTGAGGACTGGTCTATACTGCAGAGTTAGGTCAACGTAAGGCAGGTAACTCTGTATGTGTCTATACTATAATGGTGCTCCTGCCGATGTAAGTAGGCTCACTACATTGACTTAATAAGTCCACCTCTGTGAGAGGCGTAGCATTTAAGCTGATGTAGTTAGGGCGACGCAGAGTCCATGTAGACACTAGATTACTTACATCGCCTGTTGCTGTCAACCCCACGTGGGCCTTACAGCTGGAGCCCGGGGGTGGGGGCTCCACTTGTGAGCTCCATGCAGGGCAGGCGGGGCTCCAGCTATCAGTGCCCCACAATGCCCCACACAGTTAAGTCAATGGAAGCCCTCCTGGTGAGGACCCACACTGCTGACAGGAGCATAGCGTGGACATGAAACACTGTTTTAATTACTACAGTGGCTGTATGTTGACTTAAGTCAACTTCATTTTGTAGTGTAGATGTGCCTATGAGTAAATTTCCCAAACCTGAAGAAGAGTTCTGTGTAAGCTCAAAAGCTTGTCTCTCTCGCCAACAGAAGTTGGTTCACTTAAAGATATTACCTCACCCACCCTGCCTCTCTAATATTCTGTGACCGACACAGCTACAACAACATTGCCTATGAAAGTAAGAAGCTAGTCATAGGACAGGAAAAACAATAACAAAAAAACCATGGCTACAACAATGCTGCATCCAGCCAGGGAAGACAGACCTGCATATTGTGACTGCTGTATGACTTTATCCACTACTTGGCTTTTAGAGCGTGACTTTCACTGACCACTTAATTTGCACCCACAAATTTGCACATTTTGTTTTTGCTCGGTAAATGTGATGCTGTGTGCATATATGTTTAGGGGCTATGCTTTTTAATGACCCTTTATGGAGTGAACATTCTGTACCATGTAGATTCTAGTTAGTGACACAAATCTGCTGAGATAGATATTGCTGTGGTTTTTCAGCATAAAAACTTTGTTTTACTATTCAAAACCTAAAATTGTTAGTTTCCTTTACCTGTAAATTTACTTAAGTGTGATAGCAGATATGGAGTGACTGCAGACATAAAAGAATAGTATTCTACCCTGCGGTAGTAAAATCTTGATGAAAATACAAGATAGTAGAAATACAGTTTGTTTCATTATTTTAATGCATGCACAGAGTACAAGGAAACAGAACAGGTAATTGCACTTTTCAGAGGAAGTTTCCCATGATAGCTGATGGGTAACATTATTGCTGGATTCAAGAGCTATGGTTTTGATCCTAAGAACTGCTGAGAACCTGCAACTCTCAGTGAAGTCAGTGGGAAGTGTAGGTGCTCAGCAGTTCTGAGGAGGTGGCCCTACATCACTGTTAATATGCAGAAAATGGTTGATCAGGCATGGAAGCCATTAGATGCCATTAGAAGGAAATCATTAAACCTATTAAGAAATGTCATTTTTACTACAGCATATGATTTTATACGAATAGACAGAATTCCCTTGTCACAAGTATTTCCTGCGTTATTTCATAAATTCACGTGTTTATGTATAAAAACACAACATCTTACTGTATACAAATAACTTCACAAATATATTTTAAGAAGTTTCTTCAAATATGAAAAAGAAAAATAAGACTACACTTATGACTTTCTTTTAACGTATAGTTTACATATGTACAGTAGAGTTCTACTTTTCTCTATCTCTGACATATTCACTACTTACCAACATCCTAGCACCTACCTCCCACGTGCTTTTTTTACCACTGGGGAGATCTACATGGAACCTGAGTTTGTGTAGATCTCTCTGCATGTGAACAGCACAAGTGAATTCAGTGTAAATTTGCCTTGAACGAGTGCTATGGACTGGAGAATGGGGAGGGGCTTCTAGGTACACAGAACTCAAACACATGGAGCTGTATTCATCAGTGTTGTGAATTTTTACATCCCTACAGTCCCTAAATTATACCAGTGTGGGTGCCTGGAGGATGTTACAAGTTAATTAGTCATGCAGGTATGTCTTCCTTTAGTCTAATTGCTACTCCAGAACCCGTTCTTCCATGACATCAGCAAGAAATGGCCAAATACAGGAAAGATTGAAGGGGAGTTGGGTGTTATTAATGTATTTAAGTATAAAATGTGCATGTTTTGACTACATCCCTTTTCTCCCATCCCATACATATTGCGCGTCTAATTCTTATATTTGTAAGCACTCTGGGGCTGGACAGTCGTCTTTTTTGAGTAGATAGTGCCTAGTACAACGTGGGCACTACCAGAATACAAATAAATAAACCCTCGTGGTGGGTGCAGCAGCAGGATGGTGTAGACTGCAAACGGGGCTCTAAGAAATGCAAAGAAAGGGGTTATGTCTTTGTGACCTGAATGTCAGCTTGTGTAACAGCATGTCACATGCTTGTATTTCAGTCAATACCTATTGCCTATGCTGTGCCATGCCAATGCTAACTCGTTGCATGGCCTATTATGGTGGAGTGTGCTGTTGCCTCACTGGCATGCCGCTAAATGCATATTTTGAGAAAACCATTTCTACTCTTTTCTCCCACATCATGTTCAAAATCAATACTAAATACATGAATAAATAAACGCCTCATTTTGCTCATCCCAGAAGTCTCCAATTTTCCAAAAGATTACACGAAATTGATATGTTGCGTGAGTTTCTCAGTTTATTCATGCTGAGCAGAGCTCTTATTAATGCTTGAACTTTCTGCCTGCGAGAGCCAAAGCAACTGTTCTAAGATGCCCATAACATTTTTAAATGAAATTTAGTCTCCTCCAGAGTGTTGCTATTACTGTACTTAGCTATGGATGTGAACAAAAATCCCCAAAGCAGGGTCCAAGTTTGGATCAGAGTTCACATCTTGTACCTCTCTTTAATGGGCCAGATCTAAACGCTAATTCAGGACTCGCTTAAATTAGAAGGAGGGTAGATCTGAATCTGGATTTTGAAATGCCATGCATGGAGTTGTTCAGATTTGGAGGTTTGGTGTCTCCTGTTCCAGAGACCAAGAGGGACATAGAATTCAGACCTGGGGACTTAATTTGGATCCAGCTCCAGTGTAGATAACCAATCCATTTATATGTACGTGCTGGGGATATTGTATTATTTGTATTGCCAGTACAGCTATCCTATAAAAAGCAGGCTTTGTAATTTCTTACAACATCTAAAATAAGCAATAAGAAGCTCCAGGAAGACCACTGAAGTGCCAGAATCTCATGATATAGGTATGCTGTTTCTGGCCTTGCTTTCAATAACCGGAGAATCTCTGATTATGGCCCAATGATGCCCACCCTGGGGAAAACTGAAACTGATTTGTGGGGTTATAAATGGGAAAATAAAAAATCAGTTGGAAGGCCTGTGTTATGACAGGGAAGTTTTATAGTGAACACCCAGGGGAATGCTGTGCTGCTAAAACATAGCCATGTCTCACCATTAGCTAATCAATTACCTAATACTGTTTTACAAATTGTATATTTAAAAACATAAAACCCCACAGTCACTCAGGCAAGCTTTTAAAACTCTTAACAAATTCCTATGAAACACCTGATGATGATTTAATTTTTTGGCTTGTCTTTGTCTTGTTACTGACTTCCCAGCTATTGATGCATAAACATAAATGTGTCCGTTTTAGTGCTAGCCTCTCTCTCCTGCCTGATTTAATCAATGATCTACAGTACACTCTGAGACATCACAATGACTCAAGATAGGCCCCATCCTGAAAAAAGCAAATAAAGCCATCATAAAAAGGCATTGCTTGTATACAACATGGTATGGGGCCAATAATCATCAGCCCCAATAAGTACTGCTGCCTCCAAACTACTGTTGGATACACTGGGGGACAAGAGAAGCCAAATGTTGGCCAATGTTTGCCATTTAGGCAGGCTTATGGCCATCCAGATTAATTATGTTCACAGATCCAATGGCTGTGTCCTCTTTGTGAGTGACTGTCTCCCAGTACAGTCTCAGTAGAGACCTACCTGCTGCAGATGTCATATCTACAACATGCAGGTAGACGTGGAATCCCCCTGTCTAGCTGCTCTATTACTTTGTCCCCAAAGTGCCACAGAAATGCAGTTTCAGCTACATTAGACTTTATATGCCTACAGAATATAGGACCTGTTCCAACATCCACTGAAGTCTATGGGCATCTTCCCATTTCCGGCAGTGAGTGTTGGATTAGCCCCATAGACCTGCAAATACAATTGTAACATTCTATAGACTGACTACGCCATGGCTGAATGAATTAGTGAGGCTGAGGAAGTGATAATGAAGAGCCACTGTACATGTACATACATTTGCGCGCATACACAGCAACTAAATACAGACAGCTCTGCATTAAATGTTTCCTTGTTAATTAGGGGGATGTAGAGCAAAACCTGTCTTGAGCGGTCACTTAATGAACTGACCAAAACTGATTTGCTTAGCAGTGACAGTTTGCTGTGAAGGATGGAGCAGAATTACACTATTGTGATAGTTATGTATTTGTTTCTAGTTGTGCTCACAATGTGCTAGGCAATGGAAGAAAGGAAACCATGATCCCTCTCCTAAAGATTTTGCAATCTAAAAGCATTTGGTATAAATTAGGTTGTTCTCTTCAGACAGGAGATTCCCAGTCCTGTACAAATTTCACTGTGCCTATAAATAGCCAAGTGTAATCTGTTCTGCTAAATCGCTCCCCCAGTGAGGGCAGGGGTATATGAGTCCTTAGATTTGGGAAAAGAGGACAATTGTGGGATTCTCTTGATATATCTGGGTCTCCGTTAAATATCCTGTCTCATTTCCTGTTAAATGAGATCTGTCTACGAGTCAAGAGAGTTCTCCATTAAATGTGGCTTGAAATGGCACTCGTTGCCTAAAGTGGAGCCGAACACAAGGAAGCAATGCAATAAAAATTCCGCCGAGAGGAAACAATCACCATGCTATAGGCTGAAGGATGGCAGAAGACCATAGAGGCCAGTGACTGTCTCCCTATACTCAGGCACAGCAATCACAGGAACAGTCTCATATCTGCTTAAGCTTGTGTACTGTGCATAACGGAGAATGGAACCCTAAACAAATGGACCCACTAGCCTGGCTCCATGCCCCGCTTCCTCACTCAGAGACAAAAGTGGAGAGTCCCCCCAGCTTGGCAGTGGTGGGAGTGGAAAGTGAGCTCCCTTCTCTTCCAGCAGCCAGGAGGAGAGTGAGAGTGAAGCACCTGCCTTCCACTGATTCTCTCATCCCAGGGAGACCAATCCTTTCATGATTTCATAGGGGCATGTGGCTCAGCATAAGGTCTTAGTTTCGCACAGGCGAGGCTATTGGCTAATTTCAGGCAGGAATGATTGTGTTGTAGTTAAGGCACTAGACTGAGATGCAGGAGATATGGATTCAGTTCCCAGCTCTGCCACAGGCTTCATATATGACCCTGGGCAAGTCACTTACTCTGGCTTTACTCCTGTTCTCCTTTTGTAAATGGGGGATAACTATACTCCCTTTCTCTCCCACCCTCTCTCTATCTTGTCTATTTATACTTTAAGTTCTCTGGGGCAGGGATTCTTCTTGCTCGTCAGTGCAACAAGGCTTGCAATCCTACCACTGTATGAGCGACTCAGGTTTAGCCTGACTAAGTTGGCAACCCTAACGAGAGTTAAAGCTTCATTGTTCTGAATCATTGCTTCTCTTGAACTCAGAATCTGACTTCTCCAGATGTATCCATATCAAGTATGCTTTCACACTCTTTCCCCAGCGTGTGCAATATATTTGTAAAATATGGGGAGAGAGCCAAATTTTAATTGTCAGGCGTTTTCATATAATTATTCTAGTTACAGAAGATCTGAACTGTGAAATACAGCTATAGGCTGCTTGGACTTTTAAGGGAAGATAAAAATCAGTACCTCCCCAAAATCAGTTTATAGAAAGAAATATAATTGCTACACAAGAGCATGCCCACAAAAGACTGCAAAAAGGCAAATTAATTATGAAAAATAAAAACAAAAAAATCATAGTCTGCCAAGTGTTTTCAGTGTATTACATGTCTTTGATTAAACTAAATTAGCCCCTATGCCTAATGGAACATAAACATCATAACTGAGTTCAACAGAACATAATGTAAAGAGAGAGCATTTTATGAAATCTGTGGAAAGGAAAAATAAAATGTGACCACTTCTTTCTAAAACTAATTTTAATGCAATACTGTCCTTTGCAGCAGCCACAGTCTACAATGAAAGAAGAAGAAACTCGAGGGCAACACAGATTTGTTCTTGTTTTTCATGTATTTCTAGCATGAAACAGTGCCCACGGCATCAGTTCATGAATAGGTATTTAATAAATAAAATTATTATTATTAGTTTCCAGGAGAGGATAGATTTATTTTTAGAAATCAGGATTCTATGTTTGAATCAATGGTCCTTACTACTCACATTATTCCTAGCTCAATCAAATAATCCTCAAACCATTTCTCATCCAAACATAATCAAGATTCTTTTCTCTATAAATTACACTTCTTTTGCAGCATAAAGTCTCACCAAGCTTATAAAGCTGTATCCATTCTCTGACACTCTTGATGACTAGACCATCTCTACCCTGCCCACCACCCCCAACTCACAGTCCTGCTCATTTGACTCCTTTCTTTCCTTCTCCACGCACCCATGAATGCACTAAATCCTGTCATTTCTTTGTCGACAGTATCTCCAAAATCTATCCCTTCATCTTTAGTGTCCTAGCAGTTTTGTTATAGCAGTGTGTAGACTTGCAGCACTATATAAATAAAATCCAAACTAACTTTGTTTTGAATCAACATTTACAAATCTAGAGCTAAATTACCAGCTGATGTAAATCGATGTAGCACTCCTTCCCCCCTCCCACCCACCCTGTCAGTGGAGCCGTGCTGATTGGCACCAACTGAGCATCTGACCCCTAATTTCCATCAGGTAAGAGAGTTCTATTTTGGTTTTTATCTTTCTCGCTCCCTCTCTGATTTTTGAGTATATTTTTCTCAGCCACTCTGTAGGTCAGGAGCTAGGGAATAGTGCCACGAACTTGTCCCACTGAAACCAGTGGAAGTTTTACCATTAACTTCAATGGGCACAAGATTAGACCCTAAAAGCATTAGCAGATTGTTTTGTCCTCCACTCTAAGTGACAACATATTTGATCCCAAAATTTCCTTTGCCGTCAAATAAAATTTTTTCATGTGAAAAAAATTCCCCTACTTCTGCTTGGGCCAGGAGAGGAGAAAAATGAAAACATTCAAAAGAGGACGGATACAGGGATCCTATGGTGTGCTCTCTTTAAGGCAAGTAAACTCACTCACTGTTTTGAGATGCCTGCATTAGGTAAATAAAGTCTAATCCTGTAATCTGTTCTCCTCAGTCTTAAATGTGAGTTGTGCCTGTATAAGGATTGAAGTAACGGGAAATTTTAAAAGGGGGAATGTTGGGGATGAAATGACAGGCATCACTTTGAAATTCCATACTTTTACTTATTTATTTGCATTGAGCACATCAAAGGATGAGGGCCCTATTGTGCTTGTGCACACAAACCAAGATGGTCCCCTACCCCAAAACTCTTAAAATCAAATTATAAAACAGAAGCCAACAGGTGAATACAGCACACTGATTGGGTCACAACAAGGTGGTAGTGAGTCCATTAAATAAGAAGCTTAATATAGTCTGAAAATATGTAACAATGAAAAAAATAATTTTCATTGTAACAAGAAAACTACCTCAAATTAAGCACAGATTTAATCATTTGAAGTTGTAAAAATGATGTCACTGAATGGGAACTTGAATTACAAAAATACAACTTTCATCTCATATTGAAAGAAACTGCCAAACCAATTCAGGTGGTATGCTGTGTAAAAAGTAGATGGGTAAAGGTGAAACAGGGAAGAAACTCATTTTGATTGCTATAGCTAGACTTCATGGTCATAGCTTAATTGGAGAACGAAAGATGCTATTCATTTGCTGATTCTCTTCAGCCACTGTTTGTACAGTACTGTGGAAAATATGTCTGACATGTAGTATGTATTTGTTCAAGGCTTGCGTTTTCTATTAAAGTGGAAAATTGAAGAAAATGTCATCTTTAAAAACTTATTCTGTTTCACATCATGGCATTTTAACAGCATGACAGACCATGGCATAATTTTAGCAAAAATGTACAATCACAAGTGAAAACAAATACTTTGCCTCATGTCTAAGTCTGTTAACCCTTAGCCATTTATGCAGTGTTGTTACCTCACCCACCTTGCCTCTCTAACCCTTAGGAAACTAATCTAGTGGCTAGGTGGATTTCAATGGGACTAGCTAATATCCTAAGGGCTTGGGTGGTCATTAGGAGGAGAAGTAGTTGAGGAGGGATGGAGACTCTGAAACAGCAGGGACGCGGGTCCGGGTCAGGACTGTTGTCTGGAATAGGGTGCTGGCAGAGCTAGACCAGACTCAAACATCAAGCTCCTCTCCCTGGCTCAAACCAGGAAGTAATAGAGGGGTAAGCATACATCTCTGCAGAAGAGGCCAACGGAGGGCGAAATGTTGACACAGGGATGTTATGTCATTGCTACAGAGTGAGAGGAAAAATACACTGTTAGTCAAAAAGAGGACTTGTTATAGTGAAATCCTTGGTGGGATTCTGTGACACACTCCAAAACCATGTAAAGGGACATTATCAACTAATTGAAGTCCAAAATGCTAATCTATCTTTAAATGTTTATAACAAGTAGGGGATGTCAGCTGGATTCTAAATATCTTTTAGGTCATTTAGTTGATCTCATTGTGGTCAATAATTCCCCATAGTATATTTTCTATTACTTTGTTCAGTCCAGTTTGAAATGTTCCATTTCTTGTTTTAAAGAAACTATGCTTCCTCTGCCAGATCTACAAACTTAGTCATGTCAGTAGAACCCCAACACCAACCAAATTTAAAGACGGGGGGGAGTCAAAGGCATGAATATTTGTAAATTAATAAATCTGGATCTCTTGGTGTGACCTTATCTGACCTTTGTCTGGTTAAGATGCCCCTCAGGATAACAACTGTGTCTTAACTTCCGCACTGTATAGCACTTAGCAAATAATATAGGCTGGCATTTGTGAAGGTGATTAAGGAAGTCAGGAATCCAAATCCCAATGAGACCTCCTCCTCTTGGCCCCTTTGAAAATCCTCCCCATAATGTTACAAGGGGTGGGAATTCTACCATTTCCCTTGGGAAACTACACCGCAATCCAATATCTCTCATTCACAAGAAGTTTTCCCTGAAATTCATCTTAAATATTCACTTTCTCTCATCCCATTACTCACAGCTCATAGTTATACTATTCTATGCTATAGCATCCTAAATTATTTTCTAGTCTCAACGTACGCATACATAGATGGTTATCATGTGACGACTTAGCCATTGCTTAACCACACTATGTATCTCGTTAGCCCTTTTAATCTTTCCTTTTTAATCAATCCTTCCAGCTGCCTTCTCACTTCTGTAGTTTTTGGGTAAAATTTTCAAAAGACCCCAAGCCATGTTTTCAAAACCCAATATCTTTCAATGAGACTTAGGCTACTAAAGTCACTTAGGTGCTTTTCAAAATGTAACTTCCTTCTCTGAACGTCTTCCATATTAGCATTTTGTAATACTGTCCACAACCGAACATAATATTCCAGGAGGAATTTTGTAAGTGCTGTATCTAAAGGAGATATCTCTAGCCTGCTCTATCTTAATGTGTTTGAATACACAGCAATATAACACTGGCCCTTTCATTCTTCTACCTCATTGCAAACTTGTATCTTACGTTTTTTGTTTTTATCCCATCGTGTTTTCCCCCATTACTACTTCTAGTTCAGCTATTATTTTTTCAACTGGGGAAACTTCTGTACTCTGTAGATAAAATCCATATTCTGTCCTCTCGTTTTTGTGCCGCGTTACAATTGACCTGAGAGGGGATAGAAAATGGCCTAAAGATAATGCCAGATCAGCAGAAACACATGAAATTTGAGAGTGTAATTGTTAGTCTGAGTTCCAGCTACTAGAAATTCCAGATCACACTGAAATTCTGGTTTTCTCTTGTTTTTATTACATTTTTACACTATAAAAGGACTTCCTGAAATCCACTAGCTCTTTTATATGGGAGTCCTGGTTATATTTACAGAATATCTACACTGAGTACATTGAATGCAACTGTTTACACTTCAGTGGAATTGTACCGGCAGAGAATCTGGCCCCAAGTGTCCTTCCATGAGCATGGCACCAAATGACAGTGGAAATCCTGTCTGAGCAGACTTTCAGAATACATAATACTAGCCCCAGAAGCCTAAGGAGGCACAATTTATTTCTCAGCCCTGAAAAGCAGTATTTAAGACTCCTTCAAAGTTGCCATTTGAGGTGACGTCTACGAGTGACTCTTTTTGACTAATTTATCTCTACTACAATTCAAAGTGACTAACAACACAAACTCCCTTTTGAGACAGTAGTTTTATGGAAGCATGCTTTTATAGTTGAGGGTAGCATGGAGTGATTTAAAATAAGGTTTGTTTATAACTTGGATACATAGGCTATTTTCTCTCTCTCTCTCATTCATTACAAAGTGTTAAAGGAAAAATCATGAATACAGGTGATTGGCATCCCTGCCAAACTACAAACAGAAAAAGGTACATAAAAAAGAAAAAACTTAACTCTCTAGCTTGCTTGTCTTTGGAGCATCAGAGTTGGGACTACAGTTCGGGGTGGAGCAGGTGTTGCCATCTCTGGTCGGTACTTTACACTGGCCAGCAGCGTTTCTGTTGGCACTTGGTCAGACGGGCATAGACTGTGGTAATTTTGGTCTCCTCCTTCCTAGACGAAGGAGGGACTGCAGCCCTTCTTGATGTTGTGGTGGCCTGGGAGGATCACACTTTCTTTGGCATTTTCTGGGACTTATAAAGTTACAAATGTAGTTTGCTCCTCAACTTGATACCTCTCTGGAGATCCTCCAGGCAATTTAAGGGTTCTCAGGTTTCATACCCCAATAGCATGGTCCAGTCTATTTTGAATGGAGGCAAGCTTGACCTTTGGACAGTCTGGAAATTCCTGTCTCTTGGTGGTAGTTCTGTAACCACATAGATCACTAGACTGCAACAGATGTCCTTCCGAACATGCGAAAAACATGGGATTAACAGATGACTCCACAGATGTGGTTTTGGACCCTCCTCTCTCTGTGGGAGTACAGTTGGTTAAGTTTCTTTGATCACATCTAGAACGTATAGAGTCCTAATGTCCAAATTATTATTATTTATTTTGGTCTTTTATTATTTTGGTCTTTTACTTTACACATTTTTTCACTTATCCATATTTTATTTTAATAGCATTTCTTAAAATATTCTGAGCTTTTTATTGGCAAAGAATTTGGCAAGTAACAATTTTTCTTAATATGATCATGTGAAGGGTCATCTCTGAGGGAAAAGAACTGCTCTAGAAGCTATTAATATAAATCTCACATAAGCTAAAGAACAATTGAAGTTTACACAACCTAAAGAAAATGGAAATGTATTCTAGCACAATGCTAGAAGCTAAATGGGAAGTGCCCCAATGGCCTGAGAAAGATGCATCTTACTGTTATATCAAAGTGAAAACAAAGTTCTAGGACTGGCGATTCCCATTATCAGATGGATAAGGACCAGAAGGTACCGGTCTAGAGCATTCACTGGGAATATAATAGGACTCTGACACCACTAGAGATAATTAAGACCATCTGATTATAGTTTGGGGTAATGAATAAGCAAAATCATATTAAAATTTTTCTTTATTCAGCAGTGTATTGGAATACAGCAAGCAACATTTCTTTAAGATTATAATAGCCCCCTCCCCACCTAGTCTTGCTTTTGTTACAATACTAACATAATTAAGGTTGTATTTAAATCAAGTTAATAAATGAATCAGTAGCTTTAAAGAGAAAAAGTTTCTATATGCAGTACGTTTGGTGTGAACATAAAATCATGTTGATAATGAGCACCAGTGTCTTGCTTGTACATGTGTTTGTCAGTCCATTTTTAAAATCTAAATAAAATACTATCCCCTTTCTAAATAGTAATACAGAACAGTTACTGAAGTTATTCTCTGGTTTTGAGTTGCCAAAAATTAGTTCTATTTAAGCAAGTTTAGTCTTCATAAATGTCTTCCCTTCCCCTCCCCTTCCAGCAATTGGGGCAGACCTGAGAAGGTATGAGCGGATCTGGGATCTCAGCAAATCAACAATTACTGGAGGAAAACAGTATGAATATCTATCTTTGTCTCATCTCAGATATGCTCTCTTCGTGATTTAAAAACCTATATTGGAAGGCTCTTGCCAGAGCAGTAGGTGGCAGAATGCCAGTCTGACTCCAAACAAACCTTCTCTCCCCATGCCTACCTGGAAGATCCTATCTTATTTGTAAAGAGGATGCCAGACTAGCCTGACAAACACTGGCCTCCCATCTGAAGCAATATCACTGCTGCTATTTATAGAAGTAGTGCTAGTAAACAGGGTAGTTGATATTCTCATCCATCTCCCTGCAGCCTTGCCACTTGACTGACCAGATACTCTGTTAGTGTAAATCAGCACAGTTCCATTGACTTCAATAGACCTATTCCAATTTACGGTAGCTGAAGGTCTGGCCTGACAATTCCACCATCGTTTGAGTCTCACCACAGACGTTCCATCTCAGCTTCAGGGTTTTACTTGTGAGTTTAGTCAGAATTTTAAAATGTAGCTTACTTGCTTTGGTGAAATATTCCAGCTGAAGCTGCTTTTCCTACATGTTCCAAGCACTAAATGAAGTTCAGTAACATTGTTATTAAATTTTACAGTACACCTATAAAACATGTTGGAGATTTCTGAGATTGTATCACTAACAGAAAAGTACCATTTTTATAGTATGGAAATAAATGTGTGGGTAAAAGAAATCCTGACGCTGTTAACAGACACTGCAAGGAATCATTAATGTTTAAATTATGGCCCAAATGACAGAGATCTACAGTTAGCAAGGAGTTTTTTCCCCTTAAGGAAGGAAAAAAGCTACTCTCCACTATATTATGTCTAAAAAGTAATTTTAGTTTTTAATTCAAGTATTTTATTGTACATTTGTTGTCTATTTTTTAGGTTTACAAAACCTAACTAATTGGAAGTAGAGTTAACCTACTTTGGGAGTTTTGCCAGGGCAACGACGAAGGACTGAAAGACGTGGCCCTGTGTCAGGCATTATTCACCATACAGTGGTTTGTGCTAAAATGCTTTTTTTAACATTTTCTTTTCCAAATATCATCAGTCAGGACTTATTAAGTGCTCTCTTCAGCTGTATTATACCTCTGTAACTGCTGGCCTTCAGAAACACCCAGAGCTGCTTGAACTATGTTGTTTCAGGGTTTGCTCCTATTCTGAGGTAGTATGTACCTCTTGGAAGCAGCCATGTAATTCTGAAACAATCATTAGGCAGTTGCCCAAGTTTTCCTTTTTCCTTCTTGAATATCCCAAAGGCCCCATGTATCACTTCTGGATGCAATCCCAGTGCTGTTTTGGATCTACTGTAATTTAGGATAAGGAAATTATCTGTGATGGACAATTTATAACTGAGGTACAAACAACTTAACAAAGCACCATCCCGTTCTTATTGAAGCCAACAAGAGTTTTTTCACTGACTTTAATAGGAACAGAGGCAGACCCAACAAAGAGAAGCAAAGAAGAAATCTACACAATGAGCTATTCTTCTTTCTGAATCTGCCCTTTCACTGAAATGGTTCTTTGAGTGAAATACCTAGTAAAATCAATGAACAAAACCCTCAGCTAACAAAACTCTTGGAAACCCCTGCATGTAGCCTCCTTTCTAATGCATCAATTGTACAAAATGGATTGACTGGCCTATTGTAACAATATACTAAAAAGTAACCTGGTAGTGTTTCAAACAGAGAGTACAAAGTAGAATAATGGGAGAGAAATAATTCAATACACCATTCTGTCACAAACTTATGTAAAGTTTAACTTTTTTTATTGTATTGAAATACTAACTTCATCTCTATAAAAATGGTCTCATTTCTCCTTGGATAAGATTGTTTTATTGTTTCCATTTGCCAAAATTATACCAACACTAACAGTGGCACTACAAGTATCCGACCACCACCCCCTAGCATGCCTCCTCTCTGACCAGGTGAAACTACAGGGTTAAACGAATAATACAGTTCCCATCTGCCCATTCAGTCCCTGGCCTCAACAATAAGCCTGACAAATGTGCCCACCAATGGCAACAGTGGTGACTTCTGTGTTTGTGGAGATTAGTCCGCTGGAAACAAGACTGAAACTGCTAAATCACTTCTCATAGGCCACCAAATAGCCTTCAGTTATAAATCAAACCATTTTTAATCTGCTCTCTCCCTTTGTTGGATGAAAAAGGACATCATTAAGTTATCCACTGCAGCTTTAACAACATGACTAGAATGCTGAAAAATCTGCTCTGTGTCAAACTGTTACACAGATTTATACTTATTTTAGTACAGAAACCTATAATCAGGCTACTTAGTGCCTTTCCCAGCCAGAAGTAAGGCACACTAATTGTTTTACTTTTACTGCAGAAGAAGATGTGCAGACTTAAAGATACTAGGATAATTCTCATGATATTTAAGCATGATAAATGTTTTAGTATCTTGGAATATAGCTGACAATGAAAACTCTATCACTTTGTTTTATGGGGCAGCAATAAGCATAACTGTATTGATCATTTGGCTATAGAATAAATAGAGTGGTAACAGGAATAATTAATAGCTATTTCAATCCACTAAGTAAGTTGTATCTAGAATAGAGACTGTGACTCTCTGATATGCTGAATGCATTTAACTTCCAAAGGAATCAGTGGACCAGATTCACTGAAGCTGGTGCAGAAAAGTAGAAATTACCTTTTTCAGCTCTGGTAAGAACTTTTTCATTGCAAGGGGATTTTTCCCTAAGAAGGGCACACAGTGTTTCCATTGCTGCCCGCACTTAATGTTCCCACACGGGAGGACAGCTTTACAGTCAGTGTTCCATGTGTGTAGAGACTGCTGAGGGGATGCTTTGACTCAGCCATCCAGGCCAGTGTTGTCCAGTCCTTGGAAGATACTGCCACCCCTCCCCAGTGTATAGAAGGCTGTGGCCACTTGCCATCATAAACTTTCCCACTCCTATCTTAGGAGCCCTCTGCAAGGTTTTAGCTGGTGCAAGTCACTGTAAATCATGTGTGAATGTGGCTCATCAGGTGGTGAGGCTGCTCAGCACTTTTACTAATGTTTGAGATTGAATAATCATTAAACTCTGTGATTTCCCTGGGGAAAGGTGCTACATAGCAATGCCAATTCTTGTTAAATTGTTGTAAGGAGCGTTCTCACAAGGATAGCTATAATTGTGAATCTAGAGCGGAGGTTTTGTTAGATGTATAATGCAAACCCCAACCACCAAAGCAAATGGTATATACAGTTTTGACTTGCTAGTGAGAGTATAATTTTCACTAATCTACAGCTGCCCTTTTTAAATCTGCTTTTTTGATTATACACCAATGAACTTCCAGTCTTCCTTTGTCCATTTAGGAATAAATAGTTGGGAGTGCCCTTAAATACATATATAATATAAACACTGCTGGTTTTGCCATCAATAAAACAACCTGACTGCAAAGAAATCAGATATGTCTCAACTCACCAAGTATTGCCATAGGTTGTAGTTAGTTTTACAGCTAAAACATCCTGCCAGTAATGTGGAGAGGTGCCTAATATTTGCAATCCTATGAATCTGCTGGAACTTAGCGTAAACCGTTGTATAACTGATCTCATTTTGCATTGCTACCCTATTTGCCTTTAAAACTGATATTCATGCAATAGCATCATGTAGCCCAATTTTTATAAGTGTTACAGAACTGTCTGAACCAAAACCAATAACTTGATTCAAAGTCCTTATTCACAAAACTATTTTGTTACAAATAGAAAATCTAGTTAAAGGAAATTCTAATGTTACACAAGATGTATGAATAATTCTGACTTCTGCACTCTTCATTTTAAAAAAAATCAGTCACCAGCAATTTTACCCTAGGCAAATCTCAGGGCTTCTGCTTCATCTTCGCAGACAGAATTCTCATTTATTTTCAACATTGTAAATCACTCATTTCTGCATCTTATCCAACTGGGGCTTTACCCTCTCCTAGTGGTGGTTCTGTCTCTTTGCCCATTCCTTCAGTATCTCTTTTTGACAGTTACTCCTGCTCTTCCTCTTTCCCACTGCAGCATTGCCACCCCCAAACACATAATATATGTTGGATTCTTTTTTATTTGCCTTCTGGTATTTGTCTCTTTAAGTCAGCATTTGGGTCATATTTTTGAGTTTTTCTCCACAATCACGAGTGCTAGAAAATTACTTTTTAAAAGAAACAAAGCTGAGAGTCTCATGTAATCACCTCTGTCCAGAAGTTGGGCTTCAAATTCCAAATCAAATATTGCAAGGCTCTAAATAAAACTGTGAGAGCTGGCAACTCTGTCTCTCTCAGGGACTATCCTGAGACACCTTCTGTTCACCTCTTCTCTGTGAGAACTCATCTGTTTTAATGGCTTCATATACCTTCACTACACTTATAAGTCAAATCTATGCATCACCACAGATTTGTCTCCATGCAGCCCTCCCACACTGTCTCTTCAACTTCTCCTTCTTGATGACTCACCATCAACTCAAGCTTAACATGGCCCCAACAGAGCTCATCTTCCCTCCCAAATCTTCTCAACTCTTCCCCTCTCCCTACAAATCTTTCATTGTCAACAACAATCGTTCTTTCTATCATCCAGGTCCATTATCCCCGTGTCACTTTTGATAGCCAATGGTGAGTCCTGAGAATGGATGTAGGAGCAAATTTGGGAAATTAGATGTAGGCCAAAGTAGAGCTGTGGAGTAAAAAGAAGGACCTTGGATCTGCTGCTGAAAATTCATGGAAGAGGATTTTGTTTTGGCCTTGAAGAAATAATTTCAATTTCTATAGTTCTTTCCTTCTACTGATCCAAGAGCACTTTACAAGCATCTATGAATTCAGCCTCACATCATCCCCGACTGTGGGAGGAGGCCAGAGAAGTAAGAAGCTGCTGAATGTGTCATGGGATGGGTGTATTATGATTTCAACATCTTAATTTACACCTGTTTTACATGCAGCTTTGGGGATTTTGATCCTTGATTCAAAACTGGTTCAAGGCCCAAATGATTCCAAGTCTCATCTCCAACAGACATTTATTCACTCCTCAAAGTCAGCGCATAGTTTGGTACAATTGGGCAATTTTTGCCCAGGCCTGAAAGAGCAGACATGTAATTGGTCAGGATTGAGATTAATTGGCATGACTGTATGTGAAAGCTCGTATGGCTCTTGTCCACATTATACCTACCTGCAGTCACTATGTTCGTTCGCTTACTTTCACAAGTATTTGCATTTATCAAATCCAATGAGCACTAACTTCCTCATAAGTAATAGTTGTTGTTTTTTAAAAAACTAGTGAGCAACATATTAAGTGTTTCATCCAGTTAAATCAAAATATGCTTACAGTATCTCAAATTGCTGTTCACTGCCACTCTCTGAAATTACACCTTTTTCATCATTCAAGCAACTTTCATACTCTACTTTGATTTGACCTGTAGTGTTTTAAACCAGCAGCTGTCTGACCCAGTAATTCTTTTTATGTATTCACCATTTACAATCCTGTGCTTTCCCAACAGACACCCACACCCTTGGTTTTACAGTTGGAGTCGGGTGGCAGTAGGGCCAACAGATATCTATGGGGCAGAATAAACTGTAAAAAAGGACATGGATCTAGTAAGATTCGTTCTTATAAATGCAGCACATTTCATACAATTACATCTTTGCCAAATTAATATGGAATTCAGGGTGGTGATAAGAGGTCTATTGGCTCCCTCAGTCCAGACAATAAGCCCCTGAGAAAGTGTTTAGATAAGTGTATGCAGCTCTAGCACTGAGATGCTTTGGCTAAAATATAAATAAATACATAAAAATGTAGCGCGCACACAAAAAAACACTCCAGGCCAAATTCATGCCTAGCATAAATGGACACAAGTCCATTAGATACAGTAAGTTGCACTGGTTTACCGCAACGATTCTTTTGGCCCCAGATGTGCACAGCGATTGATTCTAATGCTGGAACAGATAATGGGACAAGGTAATAGGACAGCATGTTCAGCGCTGACAGGAGCAAATCAAAACAATGTCTAGCTCCTATGAAAAATATCATAGGGAACCTCTTAACTTGAGATGGGGGGTGTTATGAAAGCAATCCCATTAGTGCTAAGAGAAGCCTAATTGTAAAAGCCTTCTTTATCCAACTGAGAACATAAACAGTGTCCAATAACTTAGCTATAGTACTGCTTTATAAAGCTAAAGTATTCTGTTCAGAATACACGTTAAAGGCTGCATCTGTAGTAGGGTGCTTTGTGTAGGCTTTTTTGGGATATATATATTACCTCTTTCATAAGTCTCTCTTTAAATTTCCTAGGCCAAATTTTGCACCTGTTGTATTCCCACTGACTTCAGCGGGCTGTAACAGATGTAATCAAGAATTTGACTCACTGTTTTTCTTTTTAAATTTTCCAGCGCTTTCCATCCCATTACATGTATTTAGAAAAAAATTTCATAATAATTTACAATTTATTTAATCTGTAAAATGATTATTCTCACTCATCAAAACAACTTTTCTTTCAACCTCAGCAGAGCTCTAGGCATCTCCAATGCAAGCCTAGAACAGGGTACCATATGATCTTACAACATATATCTAGTAAGGGAGAAACACTGCTTCCTGCTCTGTGGTTGTGGAAGGCTCTCTGGTAATAGAATCAGACTGGGTCTGCTACACAAATAAGGGCCGGATTTTGGGAGGCCACATACAGTTTGTGTACCCCTGTACAGACCCCAGCTTCACATGGGCTCCCTGCATGAAGCTGGAGGAGGGGCATGGGCCAGAATGATCTGCCACTACAAAGCTTCTCTGGTCCTTTCCCTGCAGAGCTGGATCACTACAGCCATGGAGTTTACTGCAGCCTTAGACTATAATAGCCTTTACTGTGTGGCTCTGTTCTATGGCCTGTGGCAAAGAGTGGAGAAGCAGACAAATTTTCCCCCCTGCTTCTCTCAGCAGAGTTCCTAAGCACTGAGCTCAGTTGCACAAGGTAGGTTCTGGGGAGAAGATTTGCCCTTAAGTATGGCAAGGAAATTTGTTCACTCAGAACCCACACAGTGAGCCAAATTAAGCTCTATTATAGCAGTGCCACAGCACTCACCACAACGTGATGGGATGTAACTGAGTACAGAATTTGTCCCAATGTGTATCAAACCTGGGATTACATCTTTTTTGCCAAGGGTTTGGAGAGAGAAACATTAGCACTCATGCAGGCGAGAGCTGCGGCTGGATAGAACAAGTAAGCAGGTGGTTGTGCAAACTTCCCCACAAGTCCTTAGGAATGTGTCTTGTCTTTGACCAGCCAACACCCACAGCTGTTTCAATCTGTGGACTCTCCTGGGCACTGATTTCCAGGAGTGCTAAATTTTGCAGTGGCTTTATCATGTGGATTAGGCCATTGGTTAATGACAAAGTCATTCAGAACTGGCCCACATTACATTTAAACCAAAATCTTTAGAGTGAAAAATATTTCAGCGAGCTACCTACTCTCCTTTTAGTGAGGCACATTTATTCACAGTATTCAAGTTAAGGAACTTCAGTTGAAGGAATCTTATAACCAAGTGGTAATTATTTTGTTTGTTTTTTTTGGGTTTTTTCATTCTCAGTTTGGTGTGGAGTTGTAATTCAGTATTTACCCCAAATCCCTGTCTCTATCTAAAGTGTCCTGTGTTTCTATATAGAACCCTTACACAGGTATGATGTCCACCTCAGTGTTTGCTGTACAGGGTAGTTTACTGGCAATACAAAGCCCTGTTTAATCTCCCCTACACAGTTCTCTGAAAAGGCCACCACCATGATGGAACACCAGAAGCATGAAAATGGATGTGAAAGCTATTTTCCTTATGCCACTTCCCTGCTGAGCTTTAAACCTCCTGTTTGATTGTGGAGTAACTATGCTGAATACACTACCATATACAGCACTTCTGGTCAATCAGTGGGAGAAAGAACTGTGTGCAGTAGAGCAGACTCAGTGAAGTAATGGACATGTGAATCAGTGCTAGCAGATAGCAGGAAGCATAAGAAGGTCCTTTCTTTTTCTTTCTCTCTTTGACAAAGAGCGCAGTGGCCTAAGGTAAAAGCTCATAGATGGAGTCCTCTCCTCAGCTCCAACCAAATCTTCCACCTTCAACAAATGCTTTTACTGACTTCCCCTCTCTTTCTAAATGACAGGTTTCAGAGTAACAGCCGTGTTAGTCTGTATTCGCAAAAAGAAAAGGAGGACTTGTGGCACCTTAGAGACTAACCAATTTATTTGAGCATGAGCTTTCGTGAGCTACAGCTCACTTCATCGGATGCATACTGTGGAAATCGCAGAAGACACTATATACACAGACACCATGAAACAATACCTCCTCCCACCCCACTCTCCTGCTGGTAATAGCTTATCTAAAGTGATCATCAAGTTGGGCCATTTCCAGCACAAATCCAGGTTTTCTCACCCTCCGCCCCCCCCACAGACAAACTCACTCTCTTGCTGGTAATAGCCCATCCAAAGTGACTACTGTCTTCACAATGTGTATGATAATCAAGGTGGGCCATTTCCTGCAGAAATCCAGGTTCTCTCACCCCCTCACCCCCCTCCAAAAACCACACACACAAACTCACTCTCCTGCTGGTAATAGCCTATCCAAAGTGACCACTCTCCTTACAACCTGCATGAAAATCAAAGTGGGCCATTTCCAGCACAAATCCAGGTTTTCTCACTCCCCACCCCCATACACACACAAACTCACTCTCCTGCTGGTAATAGCTCATCCGAAGTGACCACTCCCCCTACAATGTGCATGATAATCAAGGTGGGCCATTTCCTGCAGAAATCCAGGTTCTCTCACCCCCTCACCCCCCTCCAAAAACCACACACACAAACTCACTCTCCTGCTGGTAATAGCCTATCCAAAGTGACCACTCTCCTTACAACCTGCATGAAAATCAAAGTGGGCCATTTCCAGCACAAATCCAGGTTTTCTCACTCCCCACCCCCATACACACACAAACTCACTCTCCTGCTGGCAATAGCTCATCCAAACTGACTGTCCAGTTTGACCAATGTACATGGCAGAGGGGCATTGCTGGCACATGATGGCACAGATCCTGCACATCCACCAATGTGATATATGCGATCATGTGCCAGCAATGCCCCTCTGCCATGTACATTGGTCAAACTGGACAGTCTCTACGTAAAAGAATAAATGGACACAAATCAGATGTCAAGAATTATAACATTCATAAACCAGTCGGAGAACACTTCAATCTCTCTGGTCACGCAATCAGAGACATGAAGGTCGCTATCTTACAACAAAAAAACTTCAAATCCAGAGTCCAGCGAGAAACTGCTGAATTGGAATTCATTTGCAAATTGGATACTATTAATTTAGGCTTAAATAGAGACTGGGAGTGGCTAAGTCATTATGCAAGGTAGCCTATTTCCCCTTGTTTTTTCCTCCCCCCCCTCCCCCCAGACGTTCTGGTTAAACTTGGATTTATGCTGGAAGTGGCCCACCTTGATTGTCATGCACAGTGTGGGGAGAGTGGTCAGTTTGGATGAGCTATTGCCAGCAGGAGAGTGAGTTTGTGGGGGGGGGGGGGGAGGGGTGAGAAAACCTGGATTTGTGCTGGAAATGGCCCACCTTGATTATCATGCACATTGTAGGGGGAGTGGTCACTTCGGATGAGCTATTACCAGCAGGAGAGTGAGTTTGTGTGTGTATGGGGGTGGGGGAGTGAGAAAACCTGGATTTGTGCTGGAAATGGCCCACTTTGATTTTCATGCAGGTTGTAAGGAGAGTGGTCACTTTGGATAGGCTATTACCAGCAGGAGAGTGAGTTTGTGTGTGTGGTTTTTGGAGGGGGGTGAGGGGGTGAGAGAACCTGGATTTCTGCAGGAAATGGCCCACCTTGATTATCATACACATTGTGAAGACAGTAGTCACTTTGGACGGGCTATTACCAGCAAGAGAGTGAGTTTGTCTGTGGGGGGGGCGGAGGGTGAGAAAACCTGGATTTGTGCTGGAAATGGCCCAACTTGATGATCACTTTAGATAAGCTATTACCAGCAGGAGAGTGGGGTGGGAGGAGGTATTGTTTCATGGTGTCTGTGTATATAATGTCTTCTGCAATTTCCACAGTATGCATCCGATGAAGTGAGCTGTAGCTCACGAAAGCTCATGCTCAAATAAATTGGTTAGTCTCTAAGGTGCCACAAGTCCTCCTTTTCTCTTTCTAAAATGTTTCAGTCCCTCACCTTGACCTTCAAAGATCTGTAAAACTCTGACTATCATCACCTTCTGCTGCTTCTCATCACCTCCAAAACTACCCTCTCATTCCTTACTCTTCTCCTCATCCTATCTAACTGCTCCCCTTGTCTCCTCCTCCCACTCCCAGGGCTTGTCTCTATGGCAAGATAGCAGGGTGCCATGTGCTAACTTGCCATTTCAACAAGCCCTCACTTCTGTGCTCCCTCTGCTACTTTGTTCCTCTGTTACCACATACTCTCTTCTCTTCAAAAAGAAAAGGAGTATTTGTGGCACCTTAGAGACTAACAAATTTATTTGAGCATAAGCTTATTTCCTGAACTGTCACCTTGTATATGTCTGTTAAACTGCAAGCTGTTTGAGGCTGTATTTTGCTAAATGCTGTTTCCATCATTATTCACAGCACTATATAATAAGCGTGGTGCCTGGAGGAAAAAGCCAGAAGAGGGAAGGGAAGGGAGTGTGGTAGAGGGGGGGGGAAGGGGGGCGGCTTGGAAGAATCCATTGCTTTTTTCTGTCTTAGTTAAGAACTTCTAACTTCTGCCTGGCTCTACCTCTTTTGTAAGTTAGAGATGAGCTGGTTACTGGACATTGGAACTTGTTAGCTTATAGCTTTTTCAGATGAAGGAATAGTGTAGAGGATACAAAAAAAGTTTTGAAACAGATTTAAAGTCTGCCGTGCTGTTTGTTTTTTTTTTTACACAGAATGTATAATATCATCCTTTCCCTTCTATATAAAATACAAAATATTTCAAAGCAGACACCTCACATTCTTGAGTAGCCAGTTTGAATGACATCTAAGTCTATTGCATTATTGGTGTAGAGTTTTGTTTTCTAACTGACGGAGGCTTTAGTTTTTATCCGTGCCTGGACAGCTTCCTGAGGAACAAGGAGCAGGAAATATAAACCAGATGCAGAAAATTGGATTCCCTGGTCCAGAGTTCATGAATTATGTGGACCTAGCTAAAACGGAATTCAGAAACAAAGTGACAGAAATTTGGATTTTCTGACAGAAGGGAAATGTTTCACTAAGTAGCAAGTCAAAAGTAAATATTTCATTGTGTAACCAAGCTTAAGGAAAGCATCATATCCATCACAAATTTTAAAACCCCAGCATTCCAGACAAATTAGCTAATTTGATTCAGTGCACAGGAGGATGAGAAAATCAAATACACTTATTTCTGATTCAACTTATAGTTACCAGGCTACAAAACAGAAATGAAAATATCCCTGACTGTCATTCTGAACACACTGAGGAAGATTCTGCTTGCAGAGATGCAGTGCAACTATTCCATTACTTGGTCATCTTAAAATTCCATATCTGAATGACATCATACAGGACAAAAGAACCGGTGTTTCCTTATATCCTCTTTCTACCACTTTATCGACAAAATCTTTCCTGGTACATATTGCTAATGAGGGTTACCTTAAATGTGTTAGCTTTCAATATCAAAATGCTCCCCATACTGTACATCTGATAAGTTTTTAAAATGTTGTTTTAAAGCACTGTTTATGATATTCACCTTGAGTTGATCTTCTAATAGAAATGAGCTGCCAGAATGATGAGAGAGAAAATCAGACAAGGGTTTTTTTTGGTTTTTACTTGTTACCAAAAAAAATCTAATCAACTTAGTATAAATACATATTTATCAATTAGCCTCCATCTACCCCTACCCAGGCTCTGCGAGTGGTTCCTTAATTAAAAAAATGAGAATTCTGTCTGCTTACCCTAGCTGTACACTCAATCTAAAATAGCAGCACACAACAGTCACAAGCATACAGTACTGCATAAAACAGTCACACTTACTGATTTTTTCCTCTTTTCTTGAGAAAGGAAAGCAGCAGAGCTGGCCCATGGCACCTACTGCTTTATTTTCTTCTTCGTCCTCTGTGTGTGCACCCCAAACAGAAACTGTAGGTCAGTCTACAGTCTGTAAAGAAACTGCTTATTCTGCTCAGAGAGAGAGACGGGGAGGAGAAAAGAGAGGGAGGGAAAAGGGAAGGGAGCTGGAAGCTATGGTGAACGAAAAGGCTCCACCTCCTTATCCTGCTGCCTCATGTAATTGCTTTAGGACTGACAGTGAAGGGTGGGGGAGAGAAGTTACTTTTGCCATATGCTCGTATAACTAGGATGCAACTTATCATAAACAAATGCTGCAGACATGTCATCCTTTTCTTGCATCTGTCTTCAGAGAAGTGAAAAAGGAATTGTTGCTATTTAAAATATAGGTATTGTGGCTACTTCAAAGAAAAAAGAAAATTAACCAAGCATAGCTGTACCCTCTCCTTTGCCTTCACTCCCCAAATATTGTGCTGAGAAAAGGTAGGAAAATAGTCAATTTAGAAATAACTGACTTGGTGTTTTCTCCCCCTAGAAACAGAAATGAGGGTATCAGGAGTTTAGAGATGGAAAAAGACCTATTAATCATAGTTCTCAACCTTAGGGCAGAGAAAGAGTCCCTAGAAAAAGGCAGCATCTGATATTATTCACTGCACGTAATTCAGTAGGAATCTGACACTGACTTCAATGGAATCAGGATCGGGCTCTCTGCTATAGCCAAAAAGGTGAGATTTAACATACATTTTGCATATGGTATACATTAAATGGTATATAGATTTTAAAACAGTAAGTCCATTTTAGACTTTAATGCATGCTAATATTTACAAAAAAGAGTGAGTGGAGACTACGTAGGTGATTTATTATTCTTTGGTTTGTCTATTTTTTTTTCTGATGAGAAAACACCCTTTTAAACACAGCCCCTCTTGGTTCCATCATTTGAAATATCCCAGCATTCATAAATATTGTGGAATTAAAATAAGAATGACCTTAATTATTGAAACACGTAACAATGCTACCAATTCTTAAAGATCCCTGAAGTGTGATGGGAAAGGGGTGTGGGTTATCTAATCTCTAGTACCATTTTGACTGCAGTCAGTCTGTTTCTGAATCGTAACATTTTCTTCAGTCAGAAAAAGGTTCTACTCTGATGCCAGCAGGCAAACTCTTCCCAGTGTAGGACCTGATTTTGCACACTGCCTGAGGTCTAACTCCTGTCAAATAAGAGATATCCAGCTCCTACTGCATATAAGAGAGAGCATGAAACCAGTGGGACATGTGCCTAACTAAGGAAGGCAGTAACACGTGGGATGGATTTAGTGTACAGTTGTTTTTCTTACCATACCAGTTAAGTAACTTATAAGAATTAACTGACATTTTTAAATGATTGGTTTTGAAAAGAAAACTCAGCTATTGCCATATGGCATTTTGTAAGTGTAACAAAGAAGCACTTTCTAGATAACAGCAATTTGATCAGTGATAGAAATTCTCAGCACAGATTATTTTTAGGGATCCATACCAGGCTATGATTTGATTCATGAAATTAAGTTTGTTTTCCCTATTTTAAGAAATAAATGCCATAAAACTAAAGCCTAATATAAATGAAAAATCTGCAGCAAAGCCATGTAGCCCAAACTAGGGATTCATATGAATATTTTGTATTCCCTATAGATAGAGTTAACTTATTTGTGCAGAACAAGTATAATGTGGGTAAAGCAAATATTATGTCTGGTATGCACCATTCCAGATGAAAAGTGAATTGTCTTTGAGTTGAGTACAATTCCAAGACCAAGAAGTATTAGTCAGCTTTTCAGTTTAACTATTTTTATCATTTTGCATGTTTATTACTCTGCCAATAAGTTAATAGTCACCTGTTCCTATATTAATTCCTTTCTTCCAGTACCAACAACAAAAGAAAGCAGAGAGATCCATGAGTTTTTAAAATACTCATAGCAGGTATCAAGTTGTTAATAGAAATTCATCTCAGTTTGGGAGTTTAAAATGTCGTCTTTAAGCAGATGCTGTCAGCCTAATCAGAAGAAAAGGAAAAGCACATGATCCATAGTCTACAGCAGGAGTGAATTAAACATGAATACTAATTCACAATTACAGGGCAAAAATGAAACCAGTCATCAAAGCAAGAGAGACACTAAAGTTAAGTATACCAGTCTCATTCATCCTATACAGGGCCCAAAAAGACCACATGCAATATTTTATGCACAAAGGAAAACAAATATTCCTAATCAAGAAAACTGACTAAGAAAACAGTAATGTTGAAATAACACAGACAATGGAAATATATTTTTCAGTTGTGTTCTGCAACTGATTGAAAAACAGTGGGTCAAATATACTCTGGTACATGGATACAATTGATGGGATGCATCTATGTAAGTGTATAACCGAATACAAAATTGGGCCCAGTGTCTCAATTCTTCAGGAAGCCAGCTGCATGTAGCTGCATATTAAGCAGGAAAGAAGTCTGGTTAAACAAAGCAATACCATACAGCCAAGTGTCCTGTTAGGACAAGCTATGTAACCCCAGTTTTGTTTACCCTTCCCTTTCTGAACATTCTTGACAGCTTGTATATATCAGGTCCCAATAGCCACTTAAATAAACTTTGAGCGGCCACAGTCAATGATAATTTGTTAATATCCAATGATGTTTTAGGCCCTGAGCCAGCAAAGCAATCAAATATATAGAATCATAGAATCATAGAATATCAGGGTTGGAAGGGACCCCAGAAGGTCATCTAGTCCAACCCCCTGCTAGAAGCAGGACCAATTCCCAGTTAAATCATCCCAGCCAGGGCTTTGTCAAGCCTGACCTTAAAAACCTCTAAGGAAGGAGATTCTACCACCTCCCTAGGTAACGCATTCCAGTGTTTCACCACCCTCTTAGTGAAAAAGTTTTTCCTAATATCCAATCTAAACCTCCCCCATTGCAGCTTGAGACCATTACTCCTCGTTCTGTCATCTGCTACCATTGAGAACAGTCTAGAGCCATCCTCTTTGGAACCCCCTTTCAGGTAGTTGAAAGCAGCTATCAAATCCCCCCTCATTCTTCTCTTCTGCAGACTAAACAATCCCAGCTCCCTCAGCCTCTCCTCATAAGTCATGTGCTCTAGACCCCTAATCATTTTTGTTGCCCTTCGCTGGACTCTCTCCAATTTATCCACATCCTTCTTGTAGTGTGGGGCCCAAAACTGGACACAGTACTCCAGATGAGGCCTCACCAGTGTCGAATAGAGGGGAACGATCACGTCCCTCGATCTGCTCGCTATGCCCCTACTTATACATCCCAAAATGCCATTGGCCTTCTTGGCAACAAGGGCACACTGCTGACTCATATCCAGCTTCTCGTCCACTGTCACCCCTAGGTCCTTTTCCGCAGAACTGCTGCCTAGCCATTCGGTCCCTAGTCTGTAGCGGTGCATTGGATTCTTCCATCCTAAGTGCAGGACCCTGCACTTATCCTTATTGAACCTCATCAGATTTCTTTTGGCCCAATCCTCCAATTTGTCTAGGTCCTTCTGTATCCTATCCCTCCCCTCCAGCGTATCTACCACTCCTCCCAGTTTAGTATCATCCGCAAATTTGCTGAGAGTGCAATCCACACCATCCTCCAGATCATTTATGAAGATATTGAACAAAACCGGCCCCAGGACCGACCCCTGGGGCACTCCACTTGACACCGGCTGCCAACTAGACATGGAGCCATTGATCACTACCCGTTGAGCCCGACAATCTAGCCAGCTTTCTACCCACCTTATAGTGCATTCATCCAGCCCATACCTCCTTAACTTGCTGACAAGAATACTGTGGGAGACCGTGTCAAAAGCTTTGCTAAAGTCAAGAAACAATACATCCACTGCTTTCCCTTCATCCACAGAACCAGTAATCTCATCATAAAAGGCGATTAGATTAGTCAGGCATGACCTTCCCTTGGTGAATCCATGCTGACTGTTCCTGATCACTTTCCTCTCATGTAAGTGCTTCAGGATTGATTCTTTGAGGACCTGCTCCATGATTTTTCCAGGGACTGAGGTGAGGCTGACTGGCCTGTAGTTCCCAGGATCCTCCTTCTTCCCTTTTTTAAAGATTGGCACTACATTAGCCTTTTTCCAGTCATCCGGGACTTCCCCCGTTCGCCACGAGTTTTCAAAGATAATGGCCAAGGGCTCTGCAATCACAGCCGCCAATTCCTTCAGCACTCTCGGATGCAACTCGTCTGGCCCCATGGACTTGTGCACGTCCAGCTTTTCTAAATAGTCCCTAACCACCTCTATCTCCACAGAGGGCTGGCCATCTCTTCCCCATTTTGTGATGCCCAGTGCAGCAGTCTGGGAGCTGACCTTGTTAGTGAAAACAGAGGCAAAAAAAGCATTGAGTACATTAGCTTTTTCCACATCCTCTGTCACTAGGTTGCCTCCCTCATTCAGTAAGGGGCCCACACTTTCCTTGGCTTTCTTCTTGTTGCCAACATACCTGAAGAAACCCTTCTTGTTACTCTTGACATCTCTTGCTAGCTGCAGCTCCAGGTGCGATTTGGCCCTCCTGATATCTTTCCTACATGCCCGAGCAATATTTTTATACTCTTCCCTGGTCATATGTCCAACCTTCCACTTCTTGTAAGCTTCTTTTTTATGTTTAAGATCCGCTAGGATTTCACCATTAAGCCAAGCTGGTCGCCTGCCATATTTACTATTCTTTCGACTCATCGGGATGGTTTGTCCCTGTAACCTCAACAGGGATTCCTTGAAATACAGCCAGCTCTCCTGGACTCCCTTCCCCTTCATGTTAGTCCCCCAGGGGATCCTGGCCATCTGTTCCCTGAGGGAGTCGAAGTCTGCTTTCCTGAAGTCCAGGGTCCGTAATATGTTTAATTTTAAGCATGAGACTAGACCCATTGACTACATTGGGAATACTCACTTGTCTAAAATTAAGTACATGCTTAAGTGTTCTACTGGATTGAGACTTTAGTTTACTTTGCTTTGACATTTCTTGAAATTTGGTTTAAAAAAAATGCAAAGGGCATTTCTGACCTTAATATATATGAATCTATGATAGAAGTCATAGCAAACGGACAAGGCTTTCACCAGTTAGTCTATTTATATAATATTAACTGCATAACTACAATAATTCTTGCCATACAAGGTTAAAATGGCAGCCTAAATGTGATTATCAAAGAATGATTAATACTAATGATCCCCGAGGCATACTAGCAAGTATCTTGGGGAGAGTTTTCCAAAAATAGGGATCGTTCATGAGGACCAAGTGGATGTATCACAAGATCAATTTCCTGTAATTGGAGTGTCAGAATTTGGGGAAGAGGTAGATGCTGGTTGTCACTGATCTGTCACCTTCTGTGTAAGAACACTAAGAACAAAAGCTAGTGCCAGTTCAGTGCAAAAGTAGTAGTGCTAGGCTCCATCAAGCAGAAATCTCAGTTTGAGTCTTGGAGTATCTCTCTTTTCATGAGCTGAAAGAAACTAAGAGATCATTAAAAGCACTCAGTTTCTAAGTAGAAAGAAGCTTCTGCTCTTCCAGAATACTGTCTAGCTGATCTTCTTGAGGATACTGGTGGTGTTAGTTACATAAGAGGGTGGGGAAGAGGTAGGAAATCTGCTTTTTATGGGAAGTAAAAGAATTTCAGCCCCCAGGATCTACACAATCTAATCAAAAACAACGAGGAGTCCTTGTGGCACCTTAGAGACCAAGTGGGTTCTAGCCCATGAAAGCTTATGCTCAAATAAATTTGTTAGTCTCTAAGGTGCCACAAGGACTCCTCACTGTTTTTGCTGATACAGACTAAAAAGGCTACCACTCTGAAACCTGTCACAATCTAAGGTCTCCAAGCCCATAAGGAAGGTTAGCATCAAATGGAACACCTACTAGGATGTTTAGGCTGTTGCCAAGAATTCTTAATTATTTTTAAATGAAGAAATGTGGGAAATCTTTGGAAATCATCCACCTGACAACCATGAAACACACAGGTTGTGGTGGGTTTTTTGTGGTTGTTTGTTTGTGTGTTCCTTACACTTGGTCTAGAGTAGTAGAATAATACACCCTGTGGTTAAACCTGCAAGAATTAATGACTGACTTCTTTCACTCTATCCTCCCCCATTATTCAAAAACACGTTGAAATGAACGCTCTTGGAAATACTACAAAACTGAATTCTTTTGGTGAAAAGATGCAGTACAAAAATGTACAAATTAAAAGGTTTGATTTTCTTATTCTACAGTGTGCTAAGAAAATTCATATAAAGGTTCACTGTAAGGAAAAATACAATTCAGCTGACACTCAACTCAGCCATACAAATGTATACAGTATTTTAACTGTACCCTTTCTAAAAGAGAACCTGAATCTTGCCATGTTAAATTACGTATGTACGGTAAACCCTCATCACAGATATTTATATTACAAAGCTGCCTTCTAGAGAAATAATCTTGCCTTTATCCAATAGAGGCCACTTTTTCTAAGTCTTCCATTCACTACACTGTACTGCCCCAGCAATATTTTGCATAACCTGGGAAGGCCGCACGCTTCTTTTGTTCGCTTTGAGCCCAGTCCACCACCCAGTGAAGTCCATGGAAAAACCTCCTTTGGCTTCAATGGGTTGATGGACTGGATATTTTGATTGTAATGTCAAAGCCTCACTCATAAATAATTAATATTTGCTTGTGTTTTCTACATAATGCAATTAAGTGCTCAGTTCCTGGGTACTGCTGTGAAAAAAAAGAAAATGCTAAGGAAGACGGATGGGGTTGGCGGGGAAGGAAAAACCCCAAATCAGAAAATAATTAGGAATTGCAAAGGGGAGATTTTAGATTTTTTTTCCCACCGTGACTAAAATATCTTTTTAACAAATTAATTAAAGGCCATATTTGAAATACAGTAAGGTGTCATTCAGGACAATACTAATAGTTCTATTTTTTCCTTCTAAAAATTTTCAGATTACCAACATAAATTTGTGCTTCAGCCCACGAGTTGCAGAAGCCTCCCAGTGTGTACTTGAAAACTATGTGCAAAATTGTTATATAGTGTCAGTCCGTATGGCTATATCACAAAACACATCTGAAGCACAACTGTGCACCCACATCTTGTAAGCAGCACAGGGAACTACAAGGCCCTTTATCAACAGAGGATGTGACACGAGTCAACTTGTTGAAAAAGTGACAAATTAACAACAACAAAAGAAATGTTGTTTAAGGATGGACAAAATGTCTAACTTCCAACCCACTCAAACATAGGGTTCAAAATTCAGACTCCCACTCAAACATGATAGGCCCACGGGTATCACTATTTGTCTCTTGTCCATAGCCACGAGGAGGTCATTCATCAGTGCCACCAAGACCATCTCTATACAATGTCTCAGTCTGAATCCTTTTTGTGAGGGGTCTAGGAGACTGTCAGTTGAAGAAAGGTGTGGTCATAGGTTGGTTCCCCCTAAATTCTCAATTATTTTACCAAGGAATTAGAGGTGGGAGATTGCTAGTAAGGTCTCATAATAGATTACTGAGAATTAACCTGACTGATATCCATTTTTGGAGGACTTAATTAGGGAGGGTTTCCTCTTTCTTTGTGTAAACAACTTAGAGAAGTGCAAAGTAAAATTCTGGGGTCTGATTTACAAATATTTTAAAAATAAACTGAAGAATGTGTTGGAATCTTGCTCACTTACCTTCTTTTTTTAAAAAAAACTCAATCATTGTGATGCTATTATATAAGCTTTAAAAGATCAAAGAAAATCCTTTCCCTCCCCCCCCCCCATTTATTTTATACATTGAAAGATAAATGAAGGTTACTTACCTGCAACTAGAAAAGGAGTGCTTGTGGCACCTTAGAGTTCTTCAGGGTGGCTCTGCATATTCACATTTAAAGGTACTGCGCCACCTTGTGCTGTTTTACAGTAAAATCCCTTCTAGTAGCATCAACTGGAACACTCTGCACCTCCCCCCCCCAGTCTCAGGACTCACTGAGGGCAAGGCTATAAAGGGGCAGAGCTCCCTCACCACCTCAGTTCCTTCCACCCTAAAGTCAGAGACACAACGCAATAAGGACTCTGAGAGAGAGGGGAAGGCAGGTGGGAAACACCGAAGTCCAGATTACAGACTTGCAAATTTAATCCACTGGTAACCGCCTCAGGCAGGTGAAGAAAGCAGCTCCAGTGGAATGTGATTGAATCACAGCAATGTACAGAAACTTTTGCCAGCGTGTAACATTCAGCAATATGTTGTTTAATCCACCAAGAGGGACAGTCTGTGAAGAGACCATATACTCCATGTGGTTCTTGGCATAAAATACAAACAATCTAGGTGATGTACAAAAACTTTTAATTCTTTCCAGGTAATAGGAGAGGGTCATTCTAACATCTAAACTATGTAGTAACGATTCTTCCCATCGAAGTTTTAGGGGTTCCCCAGGTTTTCCTAACCTGGAAATTAATTAACCAGGCTGCTGGAACTTCTGATGTTCTTGGAATTGATTGATGGAAAATAAGAGGACCTGAGTGAACGTTTGGCCACACTCTGTCCCTCCATTAAGATGGCATTTGTCAGTTGTCATCCAGCAAGTCCTGTAAAAATGTCATCTTTTCCCACAATGGAACTGGTAATGGGCCATGACTGCCTGATAATTCGCCACCATAATACTGAGGGACAATGAAGAGAAACACCTTTCTCCCCAACTAATCAATCCTTTTCCCTTCTTTATCCACTGGGTTGGACTACAGTAGACCCTGTTACTGGCTGCAGCCACCATCAAGCGAATTAGGGGCAGGGTGGTTATGGAAGTAGGAGCATCTCTCAGATAGTATCTGATACTACTTGTCAGCTTTCTTAGAAACAGGCTGACAAGAAGTGGGCATGGCCCACACAGATTTAGCAAGTTGCAGCAACCCATCCAAAATTGGTAGGAATATTCGACTCCTTTCAGTAGCACAAAAGATATCAAACACTGGGTGAGAAGTCTCTTCTACAGGCACAGCAGGAATATTTAAAGTGGAGATCCAGATCCAGAGGAGCCAGATCCATGGATCTCTGGACTGTCAGATCTTTAACAGATGACACATACCCTCCAAGTGGATGGAGAGGTAAATTGAAAAATTCCTAGGGTGGCCCTCAATAAGACCACATACCCTAGGATTGCCAGTCTCCCCAGCAACCAGTGTTTGGGAATGTGCCTGCAGGAAGAGGACCTTAGGGTGGTACGAACCGAGCATTCTTATTCTCTCTTCTTCCTAGTAAGGATCCAGGTCTGGATCAGAGATAGAGTATACCAGGGACAGTAGCAGATCTGAATGGAAGTACAGAGATCCAGGTCTTGGGACCATGTACAGGTCCTAGGAGGAAGAATAGAGTGTTTAGCCCGGCAATATCCTTTGACCTCTTCTTCCTAACAGTGAATGAGGAAGAAGATATTGGTACCAGAGACACATACCTCCTTTTGGAAACTTTCCCCCACTCAGAATTGACGAATCAAGCAGAGCTGTAAGGTGGGTGTTAGTATGACAGAGCTCTCCAGAACTGAGGATACAGCCATAACCGGCCCAGCAATCAACGACAGATCTGATGACATGGACATTCGCCGATCTGACCTTCTCCCCAACTCCACCGCCTTTTGCTGTTGAAGCCAGGGGTGGAATGGATCTCCTTTTTGGAACCGTGGCAGTCCTGTCAGAATCAGATGGATCTCTCAGTTCTGCACAGGAACTGCACTGCTAACAGCAGCCATGTTGTCTCTGTGCCTCTTCTTCTTTGATGCTGTGATGGACAGAACCAAACCCAATCAATTCCGTCTTCTTGGATCCAGAAGTGGAAGTCAGAACCAACCCTGATCCTGCAGCTGCAGGAGTTTCATTGGGTCCTGGTAACTGAGAGGCATGAGTAAGGATAAGATTTTGTCATGGATATTTTTAGTAAAAGGCACGGACAGGTCACGGGAAATGAACAAAAAATTCATGGAAGCCGTGACCTGTCCCTGACTTTTCCTAAAAACATCGCTGAGAAAATGGAGATGGAGGGGGGGTCCAGCACTCTGCCCCACTGCAAGCACTGGCAGGGAGCTGCGGCCCCTCACCCCAACCAGTGGCTGGGAGCTGGGGGGAATTCCCCCCCGGTGCCACTGGCGGGGGGGGCTGGGGAGCTCCAGGGGATCCCCCCAGCACTGCCAGTGGGGGTGGCTGAGGAGCTTCAGGGGGTCTCCACATCACTCTGCAGGGCTGGGGAGCTGTGGGGGATCCCCCCTGCTGCCCTGCAGGGGATCCCTCCTGCTGCCCTGCAGGGCTGGGAGCCGTGGGGGATCCCCCTGATGCCATAGTGGCTGGGCTGCTGTGGGGCCCCAATGTCATGGAGATTGCAGAAAGTCATGGAATCCGTGACTTCCACAACCTCTATGACATACCTGTAGCCTTAGGCATGAGGTACAGCACCAATGAGGGTGGCCAAATTGTCTCTTGCCCTTTCTTCCAGAACTGGGGCAGTCAGATCTGACCACATGGCCCTTAGTTCAAACATCTGTAGCCTTGTGGGTTTTACTGAGGGAGCTGCAGGAACCAAGTCTGACCATGACAGGGGTTGTGGCTCCTTGGAAACCTTCAGTCTCTTGACATTGATAGCCACAGGAACAGAGACTGGCCCCTTAGCCCTGGCATCCAAGACCTGACTGGCACCCAAGACCTTGAGCAGGAGAAGCTGCAAGCGAGTCTCCATATTCCTGGGGACTGTGGGAGTAAGGGTTCAGCAGACTGAATGCCCAGAAGGCAAATGTCCTTCTCCTAGGCACTTGAGGCACTACAAGAGATTGTTGGATGCCAGGGAGACAGATGAGCAGGAAGCATGATTGAAACCCAGTTACCTTTTGTTTCTTCAGTTCCTCCATAACCTGAAACTGTGAAAAAACACTAATCGCTAACTAACTAAATGATGCTAATGCTAAATAGAAAGACTCTGATTCCAAAGAGACCAGAGCAATTCACATCCGTCTAGGCATGCAACTGGAAGGGACAGAGGAGGTGAGGGCTCCCTGCCCCTTTACAGACTCACTCTCACTGCATCACGATGCTGAGGGGAGGGGTGGGGCCGGGAATGCCGAGTGCTCTAGCTGGCATTGCTAGAAGAGGTATTACCATAAGGCACCACAGTAAATGCAAGTGGGAATATGCAGAGCCACTTGACAAAGTTGTTTTCCTATTATGTAGATAAACAGGGAAGAAGAAAGTGAGAATCCATGTCAAGATTATTTTAGTAATCTTCTGTTGCCTGTAATGGGTTATGTTTATTTCATCTTCAGAAGATGCTTTTTCTGCAGTTTTTGAAGTTATTAAAATAGGGTTTCTCCCATTTTGCCTAGATGACAATGTTGATGTTTTTCTTTCTGCACTGTTTTCATTTTGGTTTATGTCAAATACGCCTTTTAAGAAATGGGACAACATGGCCCTCAGGAGAAAGAAATTAGAGGTTCTTCTGCGTTATTACTTCCATCCCCTTATCCCACACAAAAGGATGCCAATTTTTCTAATTGAAAACAAAATGTGACATAATAAATAGGACACACAAACTTGATCTATCCAATGTATATAACTATGGTATAAACCACATAACATCAACTTCACAAATCATCACTGGGCACAGCTGAGTGTTGTTCAGAGCCAATAAAGCAATATTCTCTCTAATAAAGAAAAAATAACCGTAAGAGAAGTTTCCACTGAAACAAACTAATCTGACAAGTTAAAAAAAAAGCAAAAGTTATGGTAGCGTCAATTATGATCTTCTGCTTTCCATGGCCAGCCATCTATTCTTCCACTCCCAAGGTCAAGGCAATACTTGGGAAGTGGGTCACAATTTATTGCAAACTAAAATCTCTTACCACTGCCACTGACCCACCACCCTATCCCACTTCCCAGTAGCCATACTATTCGGGGGCTACTCTTTTGTCACTGTTGCCTCATTGTGTCACTTACAAAGAAGTATGCTGTGTTAGAATTCTTCCATTGGGATTTGGAACTAGCGTATAAACAAGCTTATCTCTTGTCCCTGTGCATAGTATACCTAATTTCCCATAGTAGACACAGCACTGCATACAGAGTCTGACCCCGGCCCCCAACTCCATCCCCTTTTTGGTGTGCCTCAATTTTGGAAGTCATTACCACCACTTGGTCCACTACAACTCAGATTTTGGTAACCTTCCAAGCATGATAAATATCCTGTCTTTTCCCCTCTTTTTTTAAAAACTGCTGAGGAAGTATAGGTTGAGATGAATGTATTTATGGGCTGTGCTTTGTCTGTTTTTCATTTCTGGGATAAGTGCTCAGAGCATTGGAGGGGAACCTATGTGTGTAGTTTCAAAATTTGTAGAAATAAAATAAAAAATAGAAAATTATTGTTGGATAGAGAGCTACCTAAGGAGTGTCTGAGTTTTGGCAATTACTACATTCTGGAGGTTATTTTTGGCTGCCAAGTGATGAAAACTGAAAGCACAGTTTTGGAGCACGTTTCAGAAATTTTCTATATTGTTTCCATGGCTAAATTGTCACTCAAAATGTGAAATCTGGTGGTGGTATGCAAATAACCAGTGGAGTTTAAAGCCTTGGGGCGGTGTACCAAACATTCATTGCTCTCTAGTGAAGCTATGCTTTTCTGTTTACATTGGTGGCTTTTATGGATTCATACAGTTTAATTAAAAAAAACTGGAAAATTTTGCATCACTAAATTTAAAACTCTTCCAGTATACATATTTAACCTGTTTACTTCACCAGCCAAGAATGAAGAATAAAGGAAAACAGCATAAAGTTAGCAAGCAATGAACTCTATATACTTATTGTGTAACCTTTTATTTTAACTACATTTCCCACATTTAAAACACTCGCATTCACAAAGTTTGGTTCAGGCGCTGCAGTTGACAGCACATGGATAGACTGCTGCACCCACACAGAGGTCCATTGCAGTCTGTGCCTGTGCACTATCAGTTGCAGCATTAGAGCCTTAGAAGGTAAACTGCCTTAGAAGGCAAATATCCACAGAAGCATCCATGTCAAAACTCTTTCTTAGCTTACATATAAAACATTGATTCTGAAAGCCATTTTGTAATAAATAAGATTCTTTCATGGTCTCCCCTTCCTTCCTAAGTCCTGTTCTCTCACTGGTTAGTTTTCAAGATGTTTCATTCTGTGGGACATCAGGAAAGGCACCACTTTTTTTTTTTTTTAAGGATCTTCTAGACTAGAATACAGAGGAAATCCTTGAATATTTGCCCATCACAACTGTATGCAATAGGTCCTTTGGCTGGCTGGGCAGGAGACAAGGCGCTTACTGTCCCTGTAAGGGTTCTGCCAGCAATTGGTGGTAGAGAAGGAGGAAGGAGAAGCTTCACTTGGATGGAGCAGGGAGGAACAGGAAGTTGTTGGATCACGTGGGGACACTGCCCTTCTGGGTGAGCAGGAGCGGGTGGAGTATTTATACCCTAGGCAGTTCTGGTGAAACCCTTTCTTACTGGGATTGGCAACAATTTGAGCCACAACTGGCAACAATTTGAGTCACAGTAAGAGCAGGTTTCATTATGATCCACTGTAGGTATTATGCTAGTTGCCCTTTTCCTTTGGGTCTGGGAAGGAATTTTTCCCTTACTACCAGATTGGCCAGGGCAGGGTAGATATTTTCACCTTCCCCACGGCAGGGCAGGGATCCAGTAGGAAATGATGACAACCCACGCTATAAAATTTACCTCACCCAGATATTTTAAGTGAATAAAGTTGCAGCCTCACTAAACTACATCCATTGCCTCTTGTCTTTATTCCAGCATGGCTGGGCAATGTCCCATTTCCTTCAGCCCCTCAGTCTCTTCAAAAAGCCTTTTCAAAAGTGACCAATGATTCTGAGTGCCTCATTTGTGGAGTGCCCACCCGAGACATATGTGAGTTGATTCTCATTGACTTCATTTGGATTTGTGAGTCCTCTATACTTCTGAAAATGTGGCCTAAGGAGTTCTAAGTTGGGCACCCAGAAATTGAAGCATCTAAAATTAATGGCCATTTTTGAAAACAATGGTCTTACATCTTAAAATGTGGCTGGAAAGATCCTCAGTTTGCACAAATCCTTTCCCTCTTCCAGTCGTCAGCCCAGCTGAGTAGCACGCTTGAGGCTTTCTCACTGCTACTGCCATCACTTCTACACTAACCAGTCAATGGCAGAAAGAGGGGCAGCCCATCCTTGCTCCCCACCCACCTCATTGCCTTGAAACTTACAGTCATTGAGTTCCACGTTTGTGTGTACGCAGACTCAGGAAGACATCTCGCATCAGTTTGTGTAAGAACGCTACAGTCACAACCAGAAGGTCTAGAAACTATTTTTCCTAAATTAAAAATTAAAAACTTCAGAGTATGGTTGGGGATGGGAGGGAATGGAGAGGTTACGATTTCCCACTCCTGCACACACCATCTCTGATCTGCCAATGGGAGCCATTCTATTATAGGTTAATAAAATATAATCAGAACAATGGTGTGAGTTTTGGAGAGAGAAAAAATAGCTTTCTTCTCACGAAGTAATTTACTTTGCTGGTTTTTTGTTGGTTTGTTTTTTTAAATCAGTGACAGCTGGTACCTATGAAGGTTGCCATGTTTGCCTGTAAAGAGGGCTCCTGTTAATTTATTTACAGTATAATCATTTGTCCACTGTCTTACAGCCAAGCAATATACTTTGGGGGCTTGGGGACAATTGTATCTTAAAATATAACATTACTAATATTTTCAGGCACAAATCATAATTTCTCTCTCAATAAGAATTTTAAATATATTCAGAACGCCTGAGTGGAAACCAGATTCATTAAGCTAATATTACGTTTACTAGATGGGTTTTCACTGTTAATTATTTTTACAAGCATAACAGTCAATAAATGTATGCACTATTTTTCACAGTGGGAAGTAAGATGCCGCTCATTTGTCATCTGAAGCTCCTTGAAACCTTGTCTTTTTTTGAAACATATTGAATCACAAAAGCCGGTAATGGAATAAAAATAAACAGTTTACAGCTCCAAACCACATCTTGTATGGGAAACTACTGGCCCCTGCCCCATAACTATATAAACAGAAAAAAATGCAATGTTTCACAGAGGTTATGAAAACTGGATACTCCAGGGGTCAGATTCTGCTCTGGGTGAATACTAAAGATAACAGTGGCAGCACACACCCATGGGGCAAATATAGCCTCAAGCAGTAAAGTAATGATTTGGAAAGACTTTTATGTGTATTCTATATAGCCCCCATCACGATAAAGTCTGAATGCCTCATAATCATTAGTGAATTTATTTTCACAGCATCCTTGTGAGGTAAGGCATTATTGTGCAAGTGAAGCACAGCAATAGAGGATTTGTCCAAGAAAGTCTGTAACAGAACAAGGATTTGAACCCAGAACTCCTCAATCCCAAACTCATGTATTAACCACAAGATCATCCTTCCTCACTTTTACACATCTAGAAGCAATTATCGTTATTCAGTATCTACCTTATTATACCTAATTATGCAGGGCCCAATGGCAGTTTTGTCCAAATGTGTACAATGCTGGGCTCAGATACTTAATAGCTCTGTTTGAAAATGTCATCACTTCTCAGTTTTGATTCCCAAGCAAAAAACAATACCGTTGATCCTCAGGGTTCTTTCCTTTTTAATTTGACGGGCATTATCTTCTTTGTGTAGACCTCTATTTTATCTGAGATGCACAAAGGTAAGTGAAAGCAACTGAACTACAGTAGTTACACCAGTGGAAACTGATATTTTGAGAGTAATATTCTGTAGGCACAGAATGCAGCAAAGCTGTTAAAGTGAAAAATCTTCTGTAAGTACATTAGCTAAATCAAACATATTTCAGAAGCAACTTTATCCTGGTACTTTGTAACAAAACAGATTAATTAAGAATGATGTGTGGCAATGGAAACTATTTCAGGGTCTAACCCACATATATTTTAGCATATTTTAACAGCTTGGTCTAGCAATTATTTCTTTGCTGCAAGAAAAAAGCTTTTTCTTACCTTCCGTTATCAAGTCCTTTTCTTTCTATTTTTAATTAAAACCAGGTTTAAATTTTGAAATGAAATTCTCACAAGCAAGCACAATAAATTATTAATATATCTTTGTAGCACAGAGCCCAACATAGTGAATCATTTGAATTTATCACTTACACCTGCCCCCATTAACATAGGGTCTTCCAATATATGTTAAACACACTTCCAAAGGACTGGAAGTTGGCCAATGGATTGTTTAATTTTAACAAAGAAGTATTATATCGCCACAGCTGTCTCATTGTGTATCTATCAGATTCACTGCCACTAAGAGATGGGCCAGATTAGCCTATCAAAAGAACAGGGTAGGCAGTTTCAGAATTATTTCCTTGGCTACTCTGTGTAAGGTTTCCTGAGACCAAAACGGAGAGAACTCTTCTTCATGTAAAATAAGAGAGAACCAGAAATGCCAGCTAGCTTTTATTTTTAACTGCAGCAAAGCCCAATGTTTTGAGAATATGCAATCCAAGAAATATCAGAAATACAAATATAGTCTGCCCAATAACTTCTGTTTGGTTTTGATTGCCTGATTTATTACAATACTATCACAAAAGCACTAAATTTGTAAATATTATTTCTAAAAGAAAAATACTGCATCTTTAAAAGCCTGTTAAAATTTACCATGATTCACACAATAAATAAAATATCAAGTGCCTTTGCCCCAGGCTCGCTTTCAGCCACTGTATAATGCTCAAGTGCAGTAGCCTGATAAGTGCTAGAATTATTCACAGGGATTTTTTTTTCCAGTTGTCTCAGACATAGTGCCAAATCGCGTTTGTCTTACACATATGAGATGTCACATTGACTTAGTGGGACTAGGGTGAAATCCTATTTGATTTATCCATAATGTCTATCAGAAATCAGTGGCTCCAGTTGATTCCTCCTTCTATCACACATGGAAGCTGACTCTTTTCAACCACTGTAATCATGGAGAGACATTTTCTTTAGTCATGCCCTTTGCAGCTGAAAACAAAGAACACAAGCACTAGCCTGCCCAAATTTCATCAGAAGCTTTCTCTAGACCCCCAGCTATGCCTTTACTCTAGAACAGCGGTTCTCAAACTGTGGGTCAGGACCCCAAAGTGGGTCATGACCCCATTTTAATGGAACCGCCAGGCCTGGCGTTAGACTTGCTCTGGCCTGGGGCCAAAGCCCAAGCCCCACCAACTGGGGCTGAGGGCTTCAGCCCTGTGTGGCAGGTGGCAGGTTACAGGCCCCCCCCCCCCCGCCTGGGGCTAAAGCCCTTGGGCTTTGGCTTTGCCCCCTCCCCTCCCCCCACTCAGGACGACGGGACTTGGGAGATCTCAGGCTTAAGTCCCCCCTCCTGGGGTTGTGTAGTAATTTTTGTTGTCAGAAGTGGGTCGCAGTGCAATAAAGTTTGAGAACCCCTGCTCTAGACTATTAACCTCCTACTTCAATCCCCATTAAAAAAGATTTTCACTGGTTTTGCTACTTTCCAGTTCCATTGGCCTTTCTATTTGTCACAGGAATTTTAAAGGTAAATTGAAGTAACATAAATCTAAGTGTAAAACCTGTCTGACAGCCCAGATCATTAACATTAGGTACCTATAAATTAAAAAGAAATACATTTTCAAATAATTTTAGGGGAAAGAGTTCTTTTGTAGGAGATCGTTGTCAAGAAGCACAGACTGTAATTAATAGAAATGGTACCTATACCTGGAGGAAGCCAGAAGTAAAATATGAAAAGTAAAGCAAAACTGGTACCTTAAAATTTTCCATTACAACTCCTTGTAAAAACCATGTTATCCACTATAAAGTGGACAAAATTAAAAATTCATATTTGAGGGTTCTAGACATGCATGAGAACTGTGAACAAGGCAATCTGACAACTCTGAATAACTGACTAGCAGGATTTCTAAAAAAAAAACTACACTGTTATCATAGCCTAGCACCTCCCCCACAAAACTTCCTCATATCTAGCTTCTTTTAGAAGCATACTTGTTTGTGAACTTTATATCTGCGAATTAGTAGTGTGAGGGAAGTGCAAACTGGAATTTAATTTAAGTATCAATGGCTTTTCTAATTACACTGTAAACCTAATTAAAAGTCAACATTTTTGCTTCAAAAAATTGAACTGAAAAGCCTATGTCTCAGTGCACTTGCTTTGTACCAAACAGACATCAAAGTCAAATAGACTGGACATTTCTACTTATCTCTCTACCCACTCGTCTCTCCCCCTCCCCTGTCCCCTCAAGGACACAATGACATTTATACAGGCTTCATTCTTATTATAAAAATTCATTCTTCATTATAAAATGAAGAAGTGTGATTTCTGAAATGCTTTCAGAGCAAGGAAAGGATACAGAATGCTGCTAAATGAAAAATGACAGTTACTTTCCTGTCTCGATTTATTGAAAAAATGTGTATTATTTGCAATATGTAGTCCTGGTAACCAGGATATTAAAGGAAGAAAAAATATGGATGATATTTATCTATATCAGATTTATGTTTAAACCTCTAAATTGGGACTATGTTTCCCACTAGAGAAGGGAAAGAGGGTTTTGTTTTGTTTGTTAATTACAATAAATATTGCTCTGGAGAGAACTCCTGGTTATGGTCAAACTGATTATCTGTAATCTTTTTTGTATCTGTTCTTATTTTTAATTTATTGTTCTATACTAAACTCTAAACAAAGATCTGTGGTTTTAGTCCACTCATGGATGCCCAGGGTGAACTTTTCATTTGTATATTAATATACCTCCTCCTGTGAAGATGCTACCTGAGATCATTTATCAGTACAAAATGAGGTAACTGGAAAAATAAACACAACAGATGAAGATCAAAAACATGACTATTTAATAGACAAATATTTCTGCGTATTGAGACAACTTCCTAGCCTTTCTAGGGAAAATAACATTTTAATGAGGAATCACATATACTATTACATATGAAAAAAGACATTTGAGGCTGTTGTCAGCTAAAGGCCTACATTGGCAAAAGCAGGCATAAACCGTGTAAAGGCCCCCTGCAGCAGAAAGTCTGGGGAGGGTGCCATCTGTAGAGCTGTCCCAAAAAAAAAGGAATCCCTTTCTGTGAAAAATGTTGTATGGGGGGGAGGGGAGGAGGGGAAGAAAAATTTAATCCTGATTCAGGACGAAATTTTTCTCAGAGAGGGATTCAAAGAAAAATTATATTCTGAAAGAACCAAAACAGAAATTGACAAGAGCCTTCCAGCCTAGCTGCTGGAGAGGTAAAGAGCCTGGATCCCTGGGCTCTTTGCTTCTCTGTCCCTCGTAGAGGGAAGGCAGGGGGACAAAGAGAGCCCAGTGCTCTGCTTTTCTGTCCCCTGAGCTAATCCTCCTATAAAGCTTTCTGTCAGTGTCACTGGCAGAAAGTGAAATTGCCAAGTGTTTTCATGGCAGGCAGAAAATCAACATTGATTCAGCAAAACTGAAATTTTCTTGTGGTAAATGTTGGTTCTGTGAAAAGCACATTTTTCGCTGGAAAAAAATTCCAACAAAATTTTTTTTGACCAGCACTTTAACATTTAAATCTTTAACATTTGGTCAAGATTCCACAGAAACCCCACCATTCAAGACTGCCCAAGAATGCATGGATTCAGTGCATTCCTGATGTACTCTGCCCCTCCTTCGTGGCTAGCACTGCCCACTTTTGAGGCTGCACTGATCATTGACAGGCCCTTGGCATGTTAAGAGTTCCAATGTAAAGAGTTGCAGGAAGGAAGCCATTTGCAGTGTAGCACAACAAGCTTTGTGCCTACAAAGCCTTATGGCACCTTATGTAGTAACTATTTACATGTATAGATAGAGCCCTCTTAATACAGTAGAGCAGTGTTTGCCATTGCAACTCCTCCCCCAGGTGGCCTTTCCAGCTGTCGCAGCTGGCATAACCCAGAGCTGAATCAAGCCCCCATTGTATCCTATTTTCTTGGCACAAAGAGTGTGGATCCAAGACTGGGAACAGCTCTTAAAAGATTCAGCACGATAGCTCTTAAGGCCTAGAAAGAAAATTGTTAATTATTGATAGAATGACCTGTTATGGCCTGCCTGCTGTGCAGGTTCACAAAGTCCACCTATGAAAAGTAGTTACCAAATTTCTCTTTGAAAAAATTGGTGTATGTGGCATAAAGCAGCCCCTCCCCAGCTCCCTTCATTTTCCATTATAAAAAAATAGTTAAATTACAAGCAGGCAGATAAAGATGAAGCAACAAGTGAAAGCCGCTCCAAAAATACATAGAAGAATTCATAAGTACCAGCACCACCTTAGTTCATTATTATATTTAAAAAAATAACTTCTCAAATGGTAAAATGCTCAAGGTGTGGCACTGATCAGGGATCTGATAAGGCACAGGCTTTGATCTTTTTCCCCTCAAAAATATTTCATTTGCCGGCAGTGAGGCAAACAGCTATTGCCTTCACTGTCACTACACTATCTGATGCTCTCCCAAAGTCACATTATTGTCTCCTGGGCTGCCCCAAGTAAAATTCCATTTTAACAACCCCACCACTTCTGACCCGGTTTCATCTGCATCCCAAAGTTGAGGAAGGCAGAAGAGACAAAGGAATGGAGAAAATAAATTAATGATGATTTGGATAGCTTAAGATTAAATAGGTTGAAATCCAGTCACTCCCCTGCCCATTTCTTCACACACACACACCGCCCCTGAGAAGCTTTAATGGTTTCTTAGTTTATTGTACTCGTTCTCTACGGTTTTTTTTTTTTTGGTTGGAAATTATTGTGTTCCATAGCTAAAACTTTGTAATATAAACAATATTGCCTTAAAAGACAGAATAATACAGTCCAGGAGTAAGAATTTAGATTGATCATGCTCACACAGCCTTTGGCAGTAGTTAAAAAATCCATAAACAAGCTATTGGGATGTGTGTGTATCTGTATGTTATTGAATTTAAATTGTGGAAGGTTTCAGAGTGGTAGCCGTGTTAGTCTGTATCAGCAAAAACGAGGAGTCCTTGTGGCACCCTAGAAACTAATACATTTATTTGGGCATAAGCTTTCGTGGGCTAGAACCCACTTCATCAGATGCATGGAGTGGAAAATACAGGAGCTGGTATAAATACATGAAAGGATGGGAGTTGCCTTACCAGATGTGAGATTAGTCTAACAAGACAATTCACTTAACAGCAGGATACCAAAGGAGGAAAAATAACTTTTGAATTGATAATGAGAGTGGCCCACTTCAGACAGTTGACAAGAAGGTGTGAGTAACAGTAGGGGAAAATTAGTATTGGGAAAATTAAAAAACCAGTTGGAGAACACTTCAGTCTCTCTGGTCACTCAACAACACACCTAAAAGTGGCAATTCTTCAACAAAAAAACTTCAGAAACAGACTCCAGCATGAAACTGCAGAACTGGAATTAATCTGCAAACTGGACACCATCAGATTAGGCCTGAATAAAGACTGGGAGTGGTTGGGTCATTACAAAACCTAAACCTAATTTCCCCCTACTGTTACTCACACCTTCTTGTCACTTGTCTGAAATGGGCCACTCTCATTACCACTTCAAAAGTTATTTTTCCTCTCTTGGTATCCTGCTGTTTAGTGAAGTCTAAAATAAAATAAAAGGGTGTTTGCTTTTGTGTGTTTGTACAGGCAGGGTCTTGATGGTTCATGTAACGTTTGTCTGCTTTTTAATGTTAGTTTGTTTAAGTAACGTAATTAACTACTTTTGGGAGGGATATTTATTTATTCCTCCCACCCCTCCCACACACACACAAAAAAGAGATGAGGGATTCTAACTTGAAAAATATGGCAGTATTGATTCAATACAACTAGCTATCTTAATGCATTAAATTCAAACTAATGTTGCTTAACATGTACATTATATAAATACACTTTTTGTCTGTCATGGGGGTTCTAGCAGTCCTAATTAAAGTGATGTAAAGTTTTCATAGAATTTTTAATATGCAAGTCAAAGTTGTTTGTGTTTAAAATATGATAAGCCAAGGAGGAGGAGTTGGTATGTTGGAAAAGTTTAGTGTGCTGTATAACCTAGTTAGAACAAGAGAGCTCCGATGCCTGAGGTTGCTGAGTCAAGACAATTTAAACAAAGAATTTTATGCAATTTACTCTGTGGAGAAACAGTGAAAATATAACTGAATGCAATTATGTCATTTACACTGCTCGTTTAAGTAGTTTCAAAATAAAAAAAGTTTTTATGCAGTCTTGAACCAGCAATCGTACTCTTGTTGTACTCAGCAGGCTACAGAGAGAGTTGAAGGATACATATAATAAAATTCTGGGTATCTACTATTTAGGAAAACAAGAAACTATGGCACAGATTTTTCAGTACTTAGATGCCAAAAGTCACTTGACTTAAATGGGATCTATGGCTTCTCAGCATTTCTGAAAATCAAGCTACATACTTGCATATTTTATATGGATTTAGAAGCCTAACTTTAGGCACCCAGGTTTGAAATTTTTGGCCTGTCTATCTTTAGTGTCAAGTTTATAAAATATATGTTGCACGCTCACTGACAACCTTCATATTCTGCATAACTCATAATTCCGCCTACTGTTGATAGTTCACAAATTTCATGTTTCTGCAACTCTCTTGTAAAGAGGGGTACATCTGTGATTTCATCTGCAAAGACATGAAATCCTAATGCTAAGCCAGAAGTTATGGGGTTGATGCAGAAATTATGAGGTGAGGTTCTATGGTCTGTGCTCTGATATACAGGAGGTCAGACTGCATAATAATGATCCCTGGTGGTCTTAAAAAAATCTATGAATACTGAACAAATGTAAATCAATAAACAAGGAGCAGGGCAACTCCTATATGAATGTAATAAATGACTTGGATAGGACCAGTGGTGAGCTGGAGCCGGTTCGCAACAGTTCGCTAGAACCGGTTGTTAAATTTAGAAGCCCCTTTAGAACCGGTTTTTCCGCGAGGGACAACCGGTTCTAAAAGGACTTCTAAATTTAACCGGCCCAAAGTGACGCCTTAGGCACCGACTCCAAGGGTGCTCCAGCCCTGGAGCACCCAAGGGGAAAATTTGGTGGGTGCAGAGCACCCACCGGCAGCTCCCCACCTCACCCCCAGCTCACCTCCGCTCCGCCTCCGCGCCTCCTCCCCTGAATGCGCCGCCCCGCTCTGCTTCTCCGCCCCCCACCCCGGCTTCCCGTGAATCAGCTGTTCACGTGGGAAGCCAGGGCAGGCTGAGAAGCAAGCAGCAGCTTCCCGCTCAGGCCCAGGGAGGCGGAGGTGAGCTCGGGCGGGGGGTGGGCGCGAGGAGGGCCGCCCGCGCCGCAGAAGGTAACCCGGGGGGGGGGGGGGCGCACAGGGGAACCGCTCCCTGCCCCAGCTCACCTCCGCCACCCTCGACCTGAGCGGGTTGCCTGCTTCTCAGCCCTCCCCAGCTTCCCGCCGAACAGCTGATTCGCGGGAAGTCGGCGGGGGGGGGGGGGGGGGGGCGCGGAGAAGCAGAGCGGGGAGGTACGTTCAGGGGAGGAGGCAGAGCGGAGGTGAGCTGGGGCCGGGCGCGGGGCAAGGAGCTGCCGATGGGTGCTCTGCACCCACCAATTTTCCCTGTGGGTGCTGCAGCCCCGGAGCACCCAGGGAGTTGGCGCCTAAGGCGCCACTTTTGATGTGATCAGTGGGGGAGCGGCCGCTCCCGCTGCTCCCCCCTAGCTACGCTCCCCCGCCCCTAGGAGCCAGAGGGACCTGCCGGATGCTTCCTGGGAGCTGCCCCAGGTAAGCACCACCGGGACTCCCCACCTCGTCCCCCGGCAGGTGCCTCTGGCTCTTAGGGGTGGGGTGGGGTGGGCACCCACTACGGTGGCCCACGAGACCCCTCCTGCCTGGTTCTGGGGGCAGTCAGGGGACGGGGAGGGGGGTGGATGGGGCAGGGGTCCAGGGGGGGTGTCAAGGAACTTGGGGGGGTTGGATGGGGCAGGAGTCCCGGGGGGCAGGGGTGGGCAACGATCCCCTCATGGGGTGAGGAGGGAACCCGTTGTTGAGATTTTGGCAGCTCATCACTGGATAGGACCCTGTTTGTTCAATAATATTCCACACAATCTTTCTTTGCGATGTGCTGTTATGTACATTTGTTTCCATTGTGCTGCACAGCTACTTTCTGGTGAGACATAACAATGCCATATTAGCACATAACAGCTCTCTGTTTTAAAATATAGTTTCACCACTGAGCAATACACAAGACTTCTGTCTCCTCTGAAAAGAAAGGGTGGTTGTTTTTTTTATAAATCTTAGGGGTTCTATAATATTCCAAAAATATATTTCTCCATTCACTGAAGTCTGAGAAAAGGAAAACTCTGGAAATTGTTTCCTGCTCCTATTGATTGTTGGATATTGTTGCCTAGAGATAATATATAAGCCACAGCAAAGCACTTTTAACAACTGGATTTTGATGCAGCATTCATATTATTTCTGAAGTACTGACCTGTGCAGCTGTCTTATTTTAGAATACCTCACAGGGATTAGACAGTCAGCAAAGCAGCATCTCTGTGTAATCATGCAAATCTCAAGAGCTTATAGAAACTAACACTTGAAAAAAAAATTCTGACATTTCAGCAGAAAAACAGTACATCTTTCCTTTCTCTCACTGCCCTTTGAACTACTGAAAAACATTTCTCAGAGGAATGTCTGAGTGGTATGACATTGTAGAGGAATTATTCTAGGATGATCCAATTATTCTAGGATGACTTATAAGTACTAAGAACTTACATTAACTTGGATACATTAGTAAAAGAGGTATCTTCAAAGGCACACTTCCAAAAATAAAAAAGTATTGATTTTATTAATATTTCCAGTCATCATTAAAAATAAAAATATTAAAAATCTAATTTACTCTTCACCACTTCTATGGTTTGTTTTATTTTCACATTTTACTTAGCTTGAAATGGCCAAGGATAATGAATATTTAATTTTAATAAATAAAACTTAGCAATGTTAGGTCTTTGAAAATGAAAGCCTTTTAGAGCAGTGGTTCTCAACCAGGGGTGCAGGGCCCCCCTGGGGGGACATGAAAAGGTTTCAGGGGGGCCGCCAAGTAGGGCCAGTGTTGGACTTGCTGGGGCCCAGGGCAGAAAGCCAAAGCCCCACTGCATGGGACTGAAGACCAGGGCCCTAAGTCCCACCACTTGGGGCTGAAGCTAAAGCCTGAGCAATGTAGTTTTGCTGGGGACCCCATAGTATGGGGCCCAGGGCAAATGTCCTGCTTGCTACTCCCTAATGCTGGCCCTCGCTTTTATATGCAGAAAACCAGTTATTGTGGCACAAGTGGGCAGTGGAGTTTTTATAGTATGTTGGGGGGGCTCAGAAAGAAAAAGGTTGAGAACCCCTGTTTTAGAGTATAAAAAGAAAAAAGTTTAGAAGCAGAAAGCTATTTAGGATTGAAAATAGCTATTGAACATCAATAAATATTATTTTTTAGTACATGTGTTGTCAAAAATCCAGCTGTCTGCTTAATTTCATAGCTTCATAGAGTCTAAGGCCAGAAGGGACCACAGTGATAATCTAGTTTGACTTTCTGTATAACACAGACCATACAACTTCCTCAAAATAATTCCTAGAGCAGATGTTTTACAAAAACATCCAGTCTTAATTTTAAAATTGTCAGTGATGAAGAATCCACCATGACCCTTGGTAAGTTGTTCCAATGGTTAAGTACTCTCACCATTAAAAATTCATGCCTTATTTCCAGTGTATTGGCTTAACGAAGACACTAGATGTTAGCACGTAGTTCTTGTATTACAGATGGTTCTTGTGTAGTAGAGCACAGAGTTTTTCAGCACAGTGTAGGTATATCATTCCAGCAGCTGAGGACAAATTCACCACAGGGGAACGTGAACCACTGAATACAAGTGTGAAGAAATACTCCCTACTGGGGCTTGACCCAGGGAATTTTGTATCCATAACCAATATCTCTATTTTAATATTATTTCATATTTATAGACAGTGCCATAGATGTGCATTAAGCTTTTACACAAAGATTAAAGATACAGCCACCTTTCCCAAGGGCATACAGTCTAGGGTAGGTAATGCAGGAGATGGTGTGATTTATGGTATTGGATATGGCAGACATGTCAAGCAGGGTGGGGATGAAAAGGAGCTCCTTTAGTTGTCCGGATTGAAGGAATTATTAACCTTCACAAGACTAGTCTCGTTATAGTGGAGAGGGTGGAAATCAGATTATAAATTATCAAGGAATGACCAATGAAGAAATCAAGCCAGCAGGAGTAGAAAGCACGCTCAGGGAGCTTGGACATTAAGGGATGATGGGTGGAGGAGAAGGATTCTTTAAAGTAAGTGTTTTGGGATAATGAAGGCTGAGGAAAAGAAGCCAAACCATCTCACTTGTGGGTGGTGAAGAGCCTGTTTAATCAAAACTGTGTTCACTTGGTTGCTGATGTTAGTCCTTTCCAGTATGAGGAAATTTTTTGTTATATTGTGGATAAACTCTATCAGATTTAGATTGAACTGAGCGTAGCCATGGAAGCAAGGCAATATCTGAAGGAAACAAATGTCAGGTATTCTCTCCTTTGGTTTCAACCAGTGTCATTTTCCACAACTTGTACCACATACCACAACCAGCTTGGGTCCTTGTCCCTCCTGGCTGGTGAAAGTCAGTGGAGAATTACTGGGTCCTGTGCTTGAGCTTGTCAGTGCCTCCGTGGAGGAGGGCAAGGTGCTGAATGGAAACATGTGTTTTGACGTCTGCTCAAAGAGCCATCTCTTGATGTTCACAATCTGTTGACTATCAACCAGTATCTAATCTTCTATTTTTGATTAATATTAAAGAAAAGGTTGTGGCAAGATGACCTTTCTGAGTGCCTCTGACTTCTTGTCCCTGGGAAACTGGGATTTCAACATGGGGCAGGCACACACATTATTCTTATTGCATTGGGTGATGATCTGATGATTGATAAGGATCAGGTGCCCATATTGATACTGTTAGATTTATCCTTTGCCTTTGGTACCATGGATCATAGGGTGGTGTTGATGTTTGTGATTCCTGATAGGAATAGAGGGATTATTTTCTGTGCCTTCATTCCTTCTTTGCTGAGGGACACCAAAGGATTTTGTTGGCAAATTATCTTCTGCCCCAGGTGTCTTATATATGGTACCATAAGTATCTACTCTGCCATTTCTCTCAATCAATGTGTATATAATGTGAAGAGAGTTAGTGTGGAGATGTAGGCTGAAGTGGTTTCAGTATGCTGATGGTCCCCAACTTTATATATCTATCTCATCCAACCCAAAAAAGGCCATCACATGTATTTCTCAGAGCCTGGGTGAGACTGGTGCAGGGATGAGAACCAGTGGGCTGAGACACAGTCCTGAAAAGAGTGAGATGATAATGGTGGCAAAGTAAAGACATCAGAACATTTTGCAGATGTTCTGCAATCCCCATGACTGAAAGGAGATTCTCCATCACTTGTAACCAAAGTTTACAACTTGGTTCTGGATAGAGTCCCAGCTGCTTTTAGACAGCTAAATAGCAGCAGTGATCAAGAGTGTAGTTTATTTCCTCCCCCTTCTGTTTCTGACCACACAGTTATGGCCTTTCCTCACAAATGCAGAGCTTGCCAACACAATACATTTTTCTCACCTCTATAGTGTACTTCTGCAATAAATTCTACAGGGGGCTAAATCCTAAATCCAGTCAGAAGCTGAAGCTAGTGGAGAATCTGACAATCAGAGTATCTTGCTATAAGCATATGACTCTCATGCTCTCAGACCTCCTCTGACTGCCTATTGTCCACAGGTTGTAGTTAAGATGATGGTTTTGATAACTCTAAATGGTTTGGTATTTTCCTACCTGGGAGACCCCCCTCTCTTGCCATGTCGGGCTGCCATATCTGGGATGAGAAGCAGCACTTGAGTTAGATGCCTGTCAGTATAAAACAGAGGGAGTTGACTCAGAGAGCCTGATGGCTCACCCACTTGTTCCAAAAGAGGATGAATCTGTTGTAAAGCCCATCTGTTTCATCTGGCATTTGCTGAAGTTGGATGTGAGATTTTTGTAATGTGTGTGCTGACTGATGTTTGGGTGGGAGGAGAAATGTGCTGCTGTTCTGCTGATTTTTCATATCATTTCTTTAATTATGAGAGAGGAGACCTACAGCCCAGCCTTTTATGTTGTATTGAAATCCAAATACATAAATAAGGTGCTGGTTTTAGCAGCACTCAGAGCCGCTCTCAGACCAACAGTCTAGGACATGGCTTATACAAGTTTAGTATCACGCTCAGCATGCTACCTGTTCTGACTCCATCCAAGAAAGGATCTTCACCCTTCCCAGTCGAGCCCGTGGGTACAATATAAGGATTACATTTCTGCTTTGCACATTTTGCCCAGCTTTAATGAAAACTTCAGAAGTGCAGGGAGAGGAAGAAATGAACAGACTGAAAATCTTGCTTCATCATGAAACCAGCTCTGTAGCATGCTCTCTTCATCAGTAACGGAATGTAATTGCTACTACAAAATCCATCATTCAAATACAGAAAGTCTCAGTGAGCAACAGCTAACCGAAGAACAGGTGATGCAAACCTCTCCGATGCAAGTTTTCTAGTAGACATACGAATAATAACATAAAGGAAGGCCACCGGAAGGAAAACAGTGTCAAGCTTTTTCTGGATATAAAGCCTCCTAGTGCAATGTGCATTTGGCAAAGAGACTACAAAATTCAGTGCTAATTTGAACACTAGGACCTTAGTCAAAAAGAGTGATTCAAAAAGTTTAATCAATTTATCCACAATAAATATTTTTCACCTATTTTTTAGGAACTGGCAACTGCTATTGCCTGGTGCCCCATAATATTTGTGATGCATCCGATGAAGTGAGCTGTAGCTCACGAAAGCTTATGCTCAAATAAATTGGTTAGTCTCTAAGGTGCCACAAGTACTCCTTTTCTTTTTGTGATGAGTGGGACACTCTCATTTGAACAATGTGTGGCATTGTTGGTTTGAGACCTAAACTGCCATGTTTCTTTTTTAATTACTATTCATAGCCTCAAATGATGACGCATTAAAGAGAAAGTGTCCTGTTATTTACGGAGTAAAGTAGAAGTAATGTTTGGAGATTATTCAGTCTGAGTCCCTTTCAGGGGCAGGGGCAGGGGCAGGAAGAAGCTTCAGCTTTAACTTTATATTTCCAGGTTTGTGCCAGTTTCAACTGGACATTTCGGGCCTAATTTTGCTTTATGCTGGGTTTTGCTGATGGACTAAAACAGGCTACAGGAATCCCAGGGTTAGGGTGGATTTGTAACAGCACAAGGTACCAGTAACCCCCATTTTGCAGGGGGTCTGCACAACCCCTAGAGCGGTCAATGTTGGCTCAGGAGGGTATTGGAGGATTCACAAATAGGGGTAACACTTCCAGGTAAGACTTCCCGCTTAAAGAATGGGGGTTGGAAAAATTGTTTTTTTAACTTTCTCCTTTCTAAGCCACTGTGGCTGGGTATATAACATTTTGAATGTAACTGAATTTGGCATTTAGCAATTTTCTTTAGTATTTCTATACTTTCAATTATTATTTTAAATTACAGTAGTTATGTTCTCTTTAAAATATTCATAAATATTTAGCTTGTGGTCATAGTGGACCACAAGCTAAATATGAGTCAACAGTGTAAGGCTGTTGCAAAAAAAGCGAACATCATTCTGGAATATGTTAGCAGGAATGTTGTAAGCAAGACACGAGAAGTAATTCTTCCACTCTACTCTGTGCTGGTTAGGCCTTAACTGGAGTATTGTGTCCAGTTCTGGGTGCCACATTTCAGGAAGGATGTGGACAAATTGGAGAGAGTCCAGAGATGAGCAACAAAAATAGCTTTATACTTGTTGCAGAACAGCTTTCATTTGGAAATATTTATTATCCAAATTATTTAGCCCAAGAGACATATTCTAGAATACTCTGCCACTTGTAAATAACACAGCCATCCCAAATTTCATGCCAATTAAAGCCTTCATACCACATCATATATAATCTATTGTCCCACATTCAGTAGGTAGGTGGATTATGCATGTATATATAATGTATGTATGCATGCACGTATAAATGTAAATAAAATATCATACGTAAATCTTTTGACGCATTTTTGGCTTCTCTTCATATTGCTGTCACCAATAATTCAACCATGACTATCCCAATCTGTTCTTTCGCTACTCCAGACTGTTTTTCATTTGCCATGTGCAATATCCTCCAGTATAATATGAAAAAAATGATTTTTCTATATTTTGTGAGAATAGAGAGAACTCAAGTGCAAACTAAAATTGTGTAGTATCATCACTGGCAACAGGTACTTAGCATTTTAGTGCCTTATATGTTTAAAGCTCTATTGAGACATTGACTAGTAAATCCTCACAACTCACCTGTGAGACAGATCAATAAGCATTACTATCCTCACTGTACAGATGGAGAAACTGAAATAGAAAGGTGAAGTGACTTGTCCAAGACAACACAGCAAGTCACTGACAATGCCAGAATTAAAATTCTGGACTTCATGGCTCAGCAGTGTGCTTATTCCTTCAGACAACAATGAATTCCAATAGCAGCACTTGCATAAAGATGGTCAAAACAATTACTGACTCAGAGAAGGTAGCAGCAGCTGTGCATGTACACATTTGGTATACGCTGCAGTTTTAGTTCTGGCACAGTGTTGGGAATGCAAGTAGCAAGATCTTTGAGGGTAGCCAGAAGAATAGTAAATTATACAGAATAACTGCTAAATATTTTTACTGTGTGCCAGAGAATTTAAAAAAAAAGGTAAAATAAGTAATTCTGATACAGTCCTGTCAGTTGACAAGACATTTAAAAAGTCTGACTCTTTTACCAAAATCTCCTTGACTGGAAACATAACGTTAGATGAAGATATGCTTAAATCAGAAGAGATTTCCCTTAATTATGCTCATCATAGAAATATAAGGTGGAAGAGACCTCAAGATGACTTCTAGTTCAGCCCCCTGCACTAAGTCAGGACCAAATATACCTAGAATATCATCACTTCAAAGGTTTTGCATAATATAGGGACACGCTTAGAAACATCCCAGAAAATAGAGATTATTTGCTGTGAGGTTTCAAAGATTTGAGGAAGAAGCGGAAGTTTTAATTTAGAGCTGTTTACAGAACAGGAGGTTCCAAAGGAAGGATGTTTCCATTCAGTTACTAGTGGTGGAAGTAGTAGCCTTTAAAGATTTTCACATCACTACGTGGATTGTCCTTCCCTTCTATGGAAATTCTCACTCTTTAAGGGTGAACATTTTCATAAATATGTCTAGTATTCTTTGGTGTGGGATGCAGAACAGTAGAGGGGCCTCCATGTGAGGTTTTTCCTGTTTGAGTGGCTTCTGGTTAGTTTCATGTTACTTTAAAAACTGTTTGATTAGGAATTTGTTAAGGGAAAATGCTGCAAGATATAGGAGAAGCAAAAAAAAAAATTCCATTTCTGTGATGAATGTCTTAATTTTGGAGTCTTTCTCCATAATGTTTCTTATTCCTGGTGCCTTTTTTTTTTTTTAAAAGAATCATATATAATAATAGCAGGTGTTCCCCTGCTACCTTAATGTAGGTCATGGTCTGTTCCAATAAGTGTAACAATTTTCTTCTTGAGCTGTAACACTGCTCTCTGCCATCTTGCCAAAAGAAGCAGAAGATCTTTTCATTATTATTGCATACATTTTTGTTCTGTTTTGAAAGGAATATTCTTTTTCACATTTATAAATTATAAAAGAAAAGAGCTATAGTAACATTCAACATGAACTTTGGGGCATGACACAGTTTGAGGCTGTTGTTGTTAGTCTTGCCTATCAAATTTTGGCACATGGAAATTATCCTAATGGCCCCTAACCTTTCCAGGCAGGTGTACCAGGTTATCAAACAAACACCAACTGTACTAGTTCAGATACACTGAACTGAACTGATCTGATATGGCCACTACCCTCTCCTTGCTTTAAATATGTCCTCAAGCACCACCACTACTATAATGCTGATACAAAATCAGCCAATTAATGATCGGTAAAAAAGCAAATACATGTATGAAAAAAAGTACATGTTTCTCTCTGTGCACCCTTCAAGTGTCACTTGTCTCCTTAGTCTGTAAATTCTTTGGGGCAAGAACTGTCTCTTCATACACATTTCTACAGCATCTAACATAATGAGGTCCTGATCCTAACTGGAGCTCTGAGCATTATTGTAATGTTGTTTTTTTTAAATCTATGCCCACTGCTTCCAACTCATGTTTATTTCTGGCTGCTCTTAATAAAGCTGAACATTTGGAGCAGCCAAGTTCCACATGGGTTAGAGAGCACACAATATCATGAGAAGTGGGCACCAAAGCATAGCAGACAAACTCACTGTTAAAACCACCATCCTGCAAGCTCTCCATGTAAAGAACTAACATGGAAATCAACTGAACTTTCATTCCTGTAGGGCTTGCCAACCTTAAGACAGGAATGGGAGGGAAAGCCAAAAGTACACAGAAGTATGAAGCTCCAGTGCTGAGGCACCTGTAATTGGTTGGGAGCAACAGTTCTGATTTGTAGCAGTAAGTAGCTTAACTGCCAAAATGTTACAATATTTAATTCAGATTTGACCCATCTAACGTGTCTCTGCAAGATTTGCCAAACATACATTCCCAGCATTAACAGCTTATCAACCTCTTCAATTTCAAACAAAATTCATAAAATTAAGAAATAAAACAAAATAGTATTGTACTTACCAACCGTGATAGAGGACTCACAGTGGTAGTAGCCATTGGGTTGTTTTTTTTTCAACATGGAGCAAAGATCTAGGCGGTACAGGGTTTCATCTCCAAAATAGTGGTTTTTAAAATTCTCATACAGGTTCGGGTCAATTTTTTTCACCTTTAAATAATCAAAATAAAATTACATTAGTCATTTCACTAGGAGACCAGATTTTCATATTTATTTTTTATGGTTCTGTTTGGAACAAATGTTTTTTAGAATGAATTTAGAAATATAAATAAATAAAACATTACACTGTTATGTGCCTGATCCTTTGGTCTGGCTGAGCTGTGCTCAGTGCAGGACCTGAGGAGAAGGGGAGAAAAAGTGGCAGTACACCACCTTTATGCTACCCGCCCCCCCGACCCTGTGCCAGTTCAGCCCCCAGCACGAGTTAGAGCGGTCTTAGAGCAGCCCTAACTTCCAATGGCTTGTAACAGCCCCAAAAGGGCCATTATGTAACTGGGGATTATTGGCTCTGTCAACTCTACTCGCAGGAAATTTCCCAATATTGGGAGAATCCCACTTGGCTGTTTATAGCAGCTTTCCTTGTGCCTTTAGACCACCAGAGCAGGGTGGTTTCTACCCAGCCAAACTAGGCTTTTTGCCCTGCTTGTTGACATTTATAAACTTTCATATACTTTTTACAATTAAGCTTACAATTAGGGTAAATTTGTTGGCCTCGTTAACACAATAGAGCTCTTTCAGTGCACTGATTGGGAGGGGGCAGTTATAAGCTTTGCGCAGAGGTGTTACAAAGGGGGCAGGGGTTTGAAGTTATAGGGCATTGCTGATGAAAATGTTTGGTGTGGGATTGTAACAAGGTAGTGGGTATGGGACAGGCGTGCCAAGCGACACGGACTTGGCAGCCCTGTCCCACCTGCTGATGTCTCCGCTGGATTTTCACACCTGCAGCTAACGTGTGAGCAGGCTGTAGGCATTTGCCTGCAGTTGCGCCTTCCAACTGTATGGGGCTGCTGTGGCATCAGCTAAGCTTCCTCTTTTGCTACTCCCTCTGCTGGGATTATAGTCAGGCAGGAAGAGGCAGTAGTGGCTGGCAGTGCAGCACAATCACTGCAAGATGGGAGGCCTAATATTGGCCCCAAGCGTCCACGCTACTTTGGTGATCTGCACCAGGCTCCACCAATCAGAAACCCACAGCAAATACTCCAGCCCCAGATGACCAGCAAAACATCCAGTCCCCCACGTACAGCACCCACTCAACTCGGTATCTCCAGTCAATCACCTTTCTACCCACCAATACCAGGCACAGCTGTCGAATTTAATGCCGCTCCACATCTACTCATTACTGTCTGGGTCGAGGTGTGTTGACCATATGCTGAAGTTTATGGTGATATACAAATGATGTGCACATTATTTGCAAATAGGCATAGTAATTCATTAAATTTGCAAAAAAGCCATACAAGAGCTGCACAAAACTTGGCACTTCTGGAGGGGGAGGGGTTATGGAATGGCACTTGTCTGTGGGCAGGCGGGAGGCAGTTACGGAGCTGTGCTTGTATGTTGGAGGCATTTAAAGGCAGTGTCTTTAGGGGGGGGGGGTGACAGAATTATAGTGTAGAGCCAGACATATCTTTATCTATGGCTCCTCAGCCTCCCTTTTGGGGTCCCTGGCTGGCCAGCAGGGTGGGCTGCTGACTGAGACTCCCTCTAGTCTGCACCTGCCAGCCAATCAGCACCCTCCTTGCCCTCAGCTCCTCGCTATCAATGAGAGGCCCAGAGGGAGCGGGAGATGGAGCAGCTGAGGCAAAAGAACACTGAGCGGCCAGGTAGGGACAGAGACAGCGACAGCCAGGATCAGCCACCGGCCTCGCAGCAGTGAAGACAGGTTCGGAGGTACAGAGGTCACGAGGTACGGCGTGAGCAGGACCAGACTGCGGGACAGTGCTGCTCTCTATGGTACGTGGGGGCTAGAGGAGAATTACAGACCACAGCAGTGTGTGGGGGCAGAGCTGTGTGTACAGGGGGATACGAGAGTGGTGCTCCGTACGAGGAAGGGTTATTGAGGTGTGTGGGGGGGGCTGGGCTTACAGGATGGTGTATGATCTGTGGAGGGAGAAAGGCAGCGTTACTGGGTGGGCCTTCTTCAGGGGATGGTGAGAAGGGAGACAGGTGGGGTCGAGGCGTGTAATGAGCTGTGTGGGGGGGAAGGGAAGGGGAGGAGGAATGGGCAGGGATACAGATTACAGCTCAGTAGCTGTGTGGCAGGGTCCAGCCCTGATGAGAATCTGAGCTGAGGGAGTGCTGAGCAGCTGGTAGGGGAAGGAGAAAGAGGCGGGTTAGGAAGATAAACCCCCAGCCTGAGAAGAGCTGCCTGGCCTACATGTGAGGTGGGTGGGTAGGAAGAGAACTCAGATCTGGGAGAAGGGCCATGCTGTGGGGGTGGGAGCAGGGAGGGGGGGTTATGGACCATTGCTGTGGGGGGGAGTGGTGCTCCGCCATGTGTGGGACTAGTGTGATCACCTGGGGTGGTGTGTTGTGAATTCGTATGGAGGGCAGGCTTCCAGGGTGGTGCTGGGTTTGTAGGTAGCGGGTGTGGGGTGGCACTGTGTGAATGTGCCCATGGAGGTAGGTCTGTGTGCATAAAATGGGCATTTCCATGAGCACTCATGTATGCCCATACACACAGTTGTGGAGTGTGGCTGTACATCCGAGCAGGCAGTTAGGTGCTGACTCTACTAGCCTTTAATTTCTACAGAGTAGTGTCCATAGCCCACTGCAGTCACAACAGCATACGAGATCCATTCCTCATCATTATTCATACTAACTAGGGATACTTGGGGCCTACTAAAGCCAAACTCTCAGCCCAACCATTCAACTCATTTTGTGGTTCAACCCACCTCCCCGCTCATTACCCCTTAAAGAAAGAGGATTTGCATGCATCAGGAGTGTGGGTAAAGAGGACTGATGCAAGCAGCAGAAGGCTGATGGAAAAGGGGCAGGTGACCCAGAGAGGGAGAGGAGTGAAGTGGATCAGGTAGTGGCTGGGAGGTGGATAAAATGGACAAGTGATCAGGGTCAGTTGTTATTGGGGAAAGGACTTATAAGATATGCCAACAAAAATGTCCATCTTCACCAGCAGCACAGCTCCTGGAACTGGCTAGAATGAGCACCACTGCTTCACTGAACACCCATTGTCTCCCACCACCACTGCCTGGGCCTGAACAAGAGGAGGAGCAAGAGCAACCTCAGATATACATGTGTGTGTTGTGGTATGCAGGGCTGCTGGGGATCACTTATTATGACACAGGAGACTGCTCAGTCTACTTCATGCCCGACATGCCTGATAACGAAGACCTCAAGCTGCTGCAGAAAGTGATTGATGAAGTCCTTCCCCGATGCATCGTGACGAGTGCCAAGCAGGATCACAACATAGCCAAATTCCTGACCAATATGGGTGCTGCTACAGGGGACGTGGACAAACCAGAAATTGTCCTCTTTCCCAATATGGACTTTGGCCTGGAAGTGAGCAAACAACGGATCTTATCTAGGCAATTCCCTTTCATTCCCTCTCATATGACTGCAACAGAGAAAATCCTCTATTTGTCCTCCATCATTCCCTTTGAGAGCCCACTCATGGTTCGAGCACTAGGTGGGCTGTTGAAGTTTCTTGACAGGAGGCGGATCGGAGTTGAACTGGAAGATAGCACAATCGGGGTTCCCATCTTGGCCTTTAAAAAGTTTGTGCTCATGGATATTGTGAATATGGACCAAGATACTTTTTGTGTCCTACAGATATTTAAAAGTGAGGTGCATCCTTCTGTTTACAAGCTGTCCAGTGGGCTGAAAGAAGGACTCAGTTTGTATGGGATTTTGAACCGCTGCAGGTGCAAGTGGGGAGAGAAACTGATGAGGTTGTGGCTCATGCGGCCCACCCGGAACCTTACAGAGCTGAACAAACGGCTGGATGTTATTCAGTTCTTCTTGCTGGCTCAGAACCATGAAACAGTCCTGACTCTTCAAGACTGCCTCAAGAATATAAAAAATGTACCTCAGATTTTGAGAAGAATGAATCTTTCACATACAAAGGTCAGTGACTGGCAGGCACTTTACAAGACAGTTTATAGTGCAGTGTGTCTCAGAGATACATGCCGTTCCCTGCCTAGCAGCATCGAGCTCTTCCAGACCATCTCACAGGTCTTCACCGATGATCTGCACTATATTGCCAGTCTCATCAGCAAAGTGGTAGATTTTGAAAGCAGCATCTCAGAAAACCGCTTCACTGTCAGACCCAATGTGGACTCCACCATTGATGAAAAGAAACGAAAGCTGATGGGTCTCTCAGACTTCCTCACAGAGGTGGCACGGAAGGAATTGGAGACCCTGGACAATCGGATTCCTTCCTGTTGTGTCATCTATATTCCCTTAATTGGATTCCTGCTTTCCATTCCACGGCTGCCCACAATGGTGGACAAGAGTGACTTTGAGATTGAAGGCCTGGACTTCATGTTCTTGTCAGAGGACAAACTGCATTATAGAAGTGCTAGGACAAAGGAACTAGACAGCATTCTGGGTGACCTGCACTGTGAGATCAGAGACCAGGAAACACTTATCATGCACCAGATGCAGACAAAGATCTTGGAGAAGTCAGCAGTGCTTAACAATGTGATTGAATACACAGCGCACCTAGATGTGCTCCTAGCTCTGGCAGTGATGGCTCGAGAGAATAGCTACAGCCGTCCGTGCTTTACCCACCGCCATGGCATCCACATCAAGGATGGCAGGCATCCACTCATGGAGCTATGTGCAAAGACTTTTGTGCCCAATCCTGTGGACAGTGGTGAGGCTAATGGGCGAATAAAGATCCTTACAGGGCCCAACTCATCTGGGAAGAGTGTATACTTAAAAATGGTGGGCCTTATAACATTCATGGCCCTAATCGGCAGCTATGTCCCTGCTGCAGAGGCTGAGATTGGGGCAGTTGATGGGATTTACACCAGGATTCACAGCAGGGAATCAGTATCTGTGGGACTCTCAACTTTCATGATTGATCTCAACCAGGTTGCCAAAGCAGTGAACAACGCCACTGAGAGGTCCTTGGTACTTATTGATGAGTTTGGCAAAGGGACCAACACAGTGGATGGCCTCTCCCTTCTGGTCGCTGTGCTGAGGCACTGGCTCAACCAGGGAACCCAGTGCCCACAGGTCTTTGTCTCCACTAATTTTCACAGCTTGGTGCAGCTGAAGCTCCTTCCTGACACCCCTCTTGTGCAGTACCTGACAATGGAGACCCACGAAGATGGAGATGAGTTAATATTCTTCTATCAGCTCAAGGAGGGGGTGTCCACTGTTAGCCATGCTGCCAATATTGCTGCGTTGGCTGGGGTGCCACCCAAAGTGATTGCACGAGGAGTGGAGGTATCAGAGCTTATCCGAAATGGAAAACCTATTAGACGTATTGATCATCCATCCAAAGGGAGCCAGCTAGAGAGATGCAAGTCTCTGGTGGAAAAGTTCCTTTGCCTAGACCTTGATGACCCCCATGTGGACTTAGAGAAGTTCATGAGTCAGGAAGTGCTGCCCTCTGCAGCCTCCATTCTGTAACCATGTAACTCTAGAAACATGGACTATATGCTATAAGCTTCCCTTGCTGTCAAACAGCAAACATTTTGACGAGAGAGAGCTTAAAATTTCCCTATAATTTCATATTAACGGGAATAATATCCCTCCTTCAATGAATCTTCTTCAACTCCAAATATGAAATGCAATCCAACATACAGAAACAACCACCCAATATCCAGCTGAAAAACACCATCGATGAGGGATATATGTTCTCCGGGGGAGATGAAATAACTTCTGCCATGATCAATAATTTCTCTGACCAATGCTCCCACACCATATTTAAATTTTAAAACATTTTTATTATAAAAGTTATGTTTCCTTTTTCCTGTTTCAAACAATTGTTGTGGCTACCTATCTGTCTGAGATGTAATCTTTTTATCTAGTAGTAGCAGAGCAGGAGGGCTGGAAGTCAGGGACCTTGGTTTCTCTTCCACCTGTGTGAACTTGGGGTAAAGTCTTAACCTCTTTGTACCTGTTTACTCATTTGTAAAAAGAGTACATAATAATCTAACTACTTCAAAGCACATATTGAGGCTTAAAGGTTTATAAAGTGCTTTAAGAGTGGCAGATGAAAGGTGCTATAGAAGTACAACGTAGTCATTGCGTACAAGATCATAGTTTGGGACCTATTCATGATACATCCTTCCTCAGTTGGTAGTACTGTGAGGGTAAAGTGCTCAGTCCCTAATGCAAGAGAGTGTATTGCATCACACTATAGTGACTCTTCTAGTCACTTTCGTATCAGCATCAAGAGATTGCACAGAAATGTGTGTCCTATTCTCCTGAGTCAGAAAAAACATTTTGTCATTGTGCAGGGAATTGAGAATGAGGATAATAGAGGGGGAAATGGGGTAATGTCATGGGCTATAAGACATTTCTTACACCACTAACCGTCTTGTCCAGAAAAATGGCACTCACAATGGGGATTGCTGATGCAGTGGTTTAACAACCTTATAGTGTATACTTCTGGCAAAGTCCACATTCTAACTCTGCTTATTATTGGTCACCAGTAGAAATTTAATTGTGGTTTCACCCTGCTTGCTGCTGGTTGTTTGTCCACATAATAAAGCAATCACATAATTTATCTTAATGGACAGTCTCTGCTCAGGAAAAGCTAGGAGCTGTCATAAATGGAATGTTGCAGGGCAGAATCAGCGTGCATTGGCAGAACCATGTGAGGTTTGCTGAAACAAGAACTGCTCTCTCCCCTTAGGTTCTATATTATAAGAATACAAACTTGTTATTATTTTGACTCCACTTACTTTTAGAAACATACAGACAGCCAGGGAATTGAAGAATGTATTGAGAATTTAAGACAGAGATTAGCATTTTAAATTCTTTCCAAATTTTAAATGAAAATTTGAGGATGGGAAAATTGCACTGGGAAGAAGGGATAGCTAGTCTTTTGCTTCCCCACTTCCCCTCTCCTTGTCCACACCATCAATGAAAGGATCTTTAGTGAATACGATGTTTGACGAATGATGTAATAACAAACGTTCATAGCACCAAGCAGCAGCAGCAGAGCATATAGGCGGATAAGGGAAGCAGAAGTAGGACTCAGTGTGCTGACTTTTCTTGTGATGTGATAACTTGACCACATCCAAACAGAACAGCTGGGCATCTGACAGCTAAGACTGATTGCCAAAACTATGCTATTACTGCTCACAGTACAGCTAGCAGAAGATGTAGACAGTGGTACTATATTTCCTTTATGCTGAACTTGCTTGAGGATGGTGGTTTAAAGGAGCTAAATATGCTAATTTTATTTAAAATGAAGAAAGGTTTGCATGGGTCAGTCACTAACAAAAAAATTAGTTATAACTTCATAACTTTCAATGCTAAATATCTTCTAATCTGTTTAGTGTGTGTAGTTGAAAATAGCAAGTAAAATTAATTTGAGTCAAATTGCATATCAATAGGATTTTGATTGAGACAGAACTTTGATTTTGTTGCAGTGTAGTGATTTTTCCTTTAATGCATTATGTGGTGTGCTATCAGACTACAAAATATACAACTACAGTTTCAAATAAACAAAACACACAAGTGTGACAAATTAACAGGAAACGACAACAGGGATAAATTATAGCAACATGCAGTTACTATTGTTTCCAATAGAATTATAATGTACTGTCTTCAAAACAATGTGCACCAACTATGCAATTAACTTGTCATCACTGCAGTTAAATCATAGACTCGTTTACCTAGGGGCCTAATACACCACTGCACTGCACCCTGTACAGTCACTTGTATTAGGGCAAATTGAGTCTAAAATACCTCCAATCTGATTGCATTCACTTTGCAAATGGTGTCAGTGACTATGCAAGCTGCAGAGCAACAGTGAATCAGGCCTTGTACCTTCACTTTTAAAATAGTCTTGGCTGTGGTTTGTAATTACAAGATTTTGTTTTACTCACTAAGGACCTAATTAAGCAGAAATGATCAGAGAAATTCAGCATAGTCAGGCAGTACAATTTAAGGATTCAATTTCATAATAATATTTGCAGTTCTTTAGTCTCTTGCATCGAAGGCGCTCGAATCACCTTACAGCATTTATCAATGAAGCCTCACAGTAAATAAGTAATAGATTGAGTCAGTCTCAACCTCTCAATACTTCATTTCACCAAAGTCACACAGCAAGTTAGTGGTAGAGCTGGGAATAGGAGTGTGGTCTCTAACCACAAAACGAACTCACTTCTTTCATTGTATACTATAGTGTGTCCACCACTGTACAATGCATAGAAGATATGGTACCTGCCCCATGGATTTTATTGTTGAAGGCCCCAGTCCTGGAAAGACTTACACACATGCATAAAGTTATGCATATGCTCAAGTATTTCCAGGATCAGGACCTAAATTGTTTCATGTTATCTCCTTCTAGAGGGGCTCCTAGTCCTACGTAGGAATGGAGAGCGTGGTATCAGCATTTGGGGGAACATTTCAATTAACTCATTCATCCCCAAAATTGTCCCACTGGACCTAGAAGGCCAAGTTTGATTAACTGTCTTCCACTTCCATCAGTTGTGGTAAACTATGTTCTTTCTCTCACCTGAGAAACTGGGAGGGGGGAGAAGGGAATTCCAGAGAGATTTTCTCTCATCCGATTAACTCAATGTAAATGTAGCAGGTAACGTTGTTATCCTTCATTAGCTTCTATCCCATTAAATAAAAGAAGTCTGACCTTTTACTTTTCTCTAGCTTTAAATGTCTTAAGGGTAATCTTTTGAAGAGACTTACTTTTCATACCTCTGTAGACTTATAGAACCTTCATTTTGAACTCAGTAATTTCTTTTATTAAACATTTTACAGCCTTGGAAAAGTAACTTTTCACAATTTTGGTTCCTTAGGAACGTCTATCTTTCCCCTGAAGCTCTAGGTATCTTTGCAATAGATAGAGAAATGGAATGTTTTATCAGTTTCTCAAAATGTAATGTTTATAGATTTAGTGAGATCATTAATCCTCTGAAGGGTTGGGTTAACGGATTGCTTCTTTAAGACAGAAAACCCCAAAATGTTAATGACTTGTGTTCTGAATGTTTATAACTATCCATCTGGTGGTTTGTATTTTAAATTATTTTTGATCTATCAGCTGTTACTTTACAATGTTATATATATGCTCTTCCTACCATAACCTTTATTCGTTTTTCTCTGTTACTTGTAATACTGTTGTTGCATGATCTAAAAATTCATTTAAACCGTTGTTAAAATGTGTTATCTTTACCTTTTTATGCTTTGTTTATTCACTATACTAAGAGGAAATGTGCACAAAGAACTGATTAAACAATAGGAAACAAAGAATGATAGTAAATGCTGCTTCTTAAGATGGGGAGAGGTTTGACAAGGAAATACCCCATTTAATAGTGTTTACTGTTATTTAATATCAATCTCCCATGGTATTTTTCTATGGCATATCACTTAATAGCTAAGCCACTAGCATATTTATTATTCAGTGTTCTGGAGAAGTAATATGAATTAGGATGACAATAATTTGATTCTGTTATTAACAACTGCGGAGACCAACACATTACAGTACAGGGCAGCATGTTGGAACATGAAATGTACTGCAGATAAATGTAAAATAATGCACATTGGGAAAATAGTAAATATCTCATACACCCTAATGGCCTCTGACATTAAAATAAATAACAAAATTAGAAATAACTGTGTATGGTCAATGAAGATCTCTACACAGTGGTGTGACTTTTACAATAGTAAGTGCTATGCCATGTCAGCCAGAACTTGTGTCCTGAAGTCTTTAGTTCCTTCCTTGATTTCCTACCTTTTATGTTTGTTATGCCCTTAAAGTACTGTGGTGTATCTTTAAAGTTTTATTCAAGAAAGAATGTTTTACAATCCAAGATTTTACTCAATCCAACCATATAATTTTCTACTTAAGCACTGTTGATACCTGGTAGTGGTACTCTCAGTGTTGTTTGTAAACATTTTCCCTGTAATGTTAATCAAAATAAAACACTTTGTTGAAAATGTACACGTAACAGGCTACTGTTAACAGCTCCCTTTTTCCCCATGCAATGTTTTGACAAATACGCTAGTTCTAACTTTACTTATGAACGTCACAGAAGCGGTTGATAAGAAATTCACATAAAACGATACACGGGGCAGAAAAAAGTGGTTGCGTAGAAATATAGCTCAGTTTAAACTGACGTAGCACAATAACGGAACAGGAGTGGAATGAAAGCTTGGATCAAATAGTTATTGTGGGTCACATTTTTGTGCGCATGATTGCTTTGCTGTTTTTCTCTTTCTTACCATTGTTACACTTTGCCTTTATTGATGTACTATTAACAATAATGATTCGGAGCGCTTATGTAATCAAAGAAGCTAGTGTGGAGTTTTGTGCGCGTGAGGCAAGTAATAGTTAACTATAAAAGTGTAGTTAAAAGGATGTGTCGTATCTCTTTCCTTGCTTCTCCTGGCATTCAGCACAGCATACGCAGTAGAAAGAGAGAGGTCACCATTTACATACTGTGCATAATCCAGATATGGATTATGATCTTTATTTGTTTAGAAACTGGTCTTTTCTGCTGCACAGTGTCAACAGAAAACAATCCAAACAAATCAATGTTTCAGCTGCACACAAGAAGCATAAGTCTTTCTCAGTACATTACGTGTACCCCATGATACATAATAAACCTGTAAATTTAATTAATTTTATCCCTTGTCTCTATTTTCCAAAAAATGGAAGACAAACATGGTAACGTTTTTGTTTATATAGCACCCAGCACACACAATATGTGTCCTCTACATAAAAGTTTTTAAGAGCTTAAATAAAGTAGTATGGTTCAATGACCAAGTGAAACAAAGTCATTCTGCCCAATCTACTATAAAACAAACTCAGGTTAAAGCTTCCACTTTTTTCACGTGGTAAACAAGAGATGGGAAAAAGAAAGAAAAACAACATGTTTATCTTAAAGATAAAACTGGGGGCTTACCCCATGATATAACAAAGTATTTAAGCATGTCCTTTAAGTGTTTTGATTAATCAGGACCTCAACAGGTGAACCATACAAACAAACTGTGGTCTAAAGGGGAAAGTTGTACCTGAAAAATTCCACACCTTTATATTGTTTCACATGTATATTACTATAATTGAATTGCTTGGAATCTCCTTTATTTATGCTAGACAGAGCATCTGTTGCTGAAGTTGGCACCCTGATGTCGCCATGCTTAACATACCTCCAGTCCCACATAAAATGTAACTGACTTTCCAGATGTCTCCTCACACAGCTCCGTCTATTATAAGCTAAACTTCAGACAGGCAGTAATTGTTTTACCAGGTTTAGAAGATAATCGTAACTATAATGAAAACTCCTGACTTTTCTTATCAAGACCACCTCAAAAGATGGGACAAATACTGCTAAAATTTTTACATGAAATCAGCAAATAACAGTGAGTAAATTTTGGAATTAGTAACGTTTTTTCAAATACATGTATTCTAAGCACATTTACTACAAAGTATTTTTTTATAAAATCAATTGACCTAAACAGCTCATATTGTTTCTCTCAATACTGCAGTGAAGCAATTGTTTCCCCAGCTCAGCAAAGGGAAAAAAAAATGTAACACTTGGTTCCGTATAACTGAATGAGTTCTAAAAACTGAGTTAAGCTCAAATAAAACAAATATTTATTACTTAGCACTTTCAAAATATCCTAGAGGAAATCCTGGCTCAGTTGAAGTCAATAGGAGTTTTGTCACTGACTTCAGTGAGATCAGGATTTCATTCCAGGTTTATTGAAACAGTTGCGCCCCCCTTTTCTTTTGTAAGCTTCAGAGACAATGAAGTGTATAAGTGTGGGGGAGAGGAAGTTAGTTCAAAAGTACAAAAAGAATTGAAGAATTTGATCTGTTGAACTACCTCGATTTCAGAGTATTGGATAATAATACTATATAGATTAATAAATAACTTGCAATGAACAAATTAATAGCTCATTTACACTACCAAAAGCTGAGATAAAGAGCAAATTTTTGGAGAGATCTCCTCTGCACCTGTTCACATCAGCATACATAATTAAACATTTTTAGCAAAGAATATGGAGTTAAAATATCTTGCCCTTATGGCTGACCCTCAATTACTGTGCTTTGATTCATGCAGAAAGTTGATTGCCTTTTTTGTTTTCCCATTAGAATGGAAAGTGGAATGCCATTGGGAAAGGATAATGCAGTTGCAAGAAAAACAGGAGGACCTCCCCCACTCCTCCATAAAAGGCAGCCTGAAAGATTATATGATCTATAAACTCATATTCTTAAAAATGCTCTTCATTCCAGAGTCAGTAGTCCTACATGCTGGACAGTTAATTTCTGTATAATTCAAAAATCTTTATTTAAGGTACACTGGAACAATACTCCAGACAATAATTGTAATCTTTAGATTCTTTTGCAAGAGAAAATAGACCATAACTGTTAATATATCGAGACTACCAAGAGTAATATTTTGAGGTACAACTTACGACAAAACATTTTACATATTAATTTTTTTCATAAAAGACTAATATTTTAAAGTCTTACCAGTCAACCTGGTTACAAAGAAGTAGAACTTTGACTGCTCTAGAATATGGCTAAAGTAAAACTGAAGTGCTTAACGTTTGTTCTCTAAAATAAACTTTTTAGATGGCTGCTGTCGTGCTGCATCAAATTTGAGCTTACCTGCTTACGTAGCTCTGGTGATTTTGACAGCTTCATGAAGGTCAAGTGAGGTTTACAAGCTCTGTCTTCTCCTGCCAAGATGCCTTTTTCTTGAAATATCTTCTTCATGGTCTCTGAAGAATGAAAAATGCAGAGGCCCTAAGATATCAAATACTGTGGATGCTTAAAAATGTGCTTTCAACTGTAATACGAGTCACATCCATCCCAAGTGAAAAGTGAAGATAATCAATAAGAAAAGAAAGGCAGCTTTCTAGTTTCCTTCAAAGTTGCATGTTATATCTGAACAGATCAATCTGATAATTGCAGCTGATCTGAGACACAAGTTACTTCATTTAAAAAGAAATCATTGGCAATCTATTAAAACCAATCAATAACCAGTCTAAAATCTGTTCCTCCTACCACAATAGTACCTTTATATTTAAATTGTTCAGGGATTGCAATGAGTGAAGCAATTGCAAATGACAAAAGAAGAGTTATGGATAATGGGAATCACTAGACAAAGAAAAGCTACTCTGTGTCAAATTTTATGCTCCTTACTTGAATGAAACTCCCATTTCAGGCCAAGGGAATTCCGCTTAATAATCACCAAATTCGGCCTAATTGTGAAAGGCAAAGATTGAGAATAGGTCAAATGTGATGTTCTTCACCAGTGCTCCCAGCTAGTTAAAAATAAACAAAAAGCAAACGTCTATCTGTTGCCTTTCTGACGCCTGTGTAAAGTGGAATGTGCAGTTCAACTGACTGAGAAGACTGGAACTTTTCTTTTTCATGTGGCTATTTGCCTACATCCAAGGCTAGGCAAAGCTTCTATATTGACCTCTCTTACTCCCTCCCAGCCCATCTACCTAGAACAATATAAATGTTCAGCTTACGGGAAATTAAATCACCACAACTACAATCGAGACTAATGAAATCTATCATAGTGATCTTGCACCCCATTAGACCAGATACTATCTAGAATTAGCCAGCTTGAACATTACATAGGGTGTGTGCAACTGTGCATATTAGGGCATGTCTATACTGGAACATTCAGGAAAGTTAAGGTGAACTAAATATGTGAAATCAATGTGCATAAATTAAAGAATGTTAATCTCCCATGTGGATGCTCTCACTTAGGAGTAGAGTAGTCTTAATCCTCCTTGGTCAGAAGTGGGTTTTTTTAAATACTCTCTGAAATTATACCTTAGAAAATTAAAACTAAAACTTGCTTCCTGACTATTCTGTTTTTATAAATATACTAAACAGGTTAAAGTATGAGTATTAAGTTACAGCAAGTTAAGGTCACTTTACCCCTGAATGAGAGCATCCACACACGGAGTAGGTGGGGGAGGAGAGGTTTGGGGTTAAATGAGCTTTAATATATGTTCCTTTAATTGATTTGCCTTAACTTTCCTGAGTATTTGTGTCTGTAGACACGCGCTTGGTGTTTTCAATGGGACGACTCACAGTATGTAAAGTTAAGCATGTGCTTAAGCCTTCGTAGAATCAGGATCTAAAGGAGCACTGCAAAAGTTTTGACCTTAAAATTGGTCTAATTTAAAGCTGTGGTTACAGTATGTTGTTGAGAAAATCCTCTGGATTTGACAAGGCATAACTTCACATTATCTTTCATATCCTTTAAGTGACTATTTCCCCCAAGCGCACTCTGCAAAAATACATGATCTTAGCTAACTAAAACTAAAAACTAGCCCATTCATAACATTAGTTAGGAAACAAATTTTATTTAGGTTTCTAAGGTATAATTACAGTGTATTTTTAAAAGAAACTTAAATTATGAAAGATACCATCTTACTGTTTTTAAATCCAGAGGATTTTTCTCTACCATATTTATTTTTTTAATTTTTGAGTTTACTAAAAGAACATCTACCTGTAAGTAGTTGTCACTTGGCCATATATTTAAAATATAGGTCCTGATCCTGCAATCACTTATGCACACATTTCACGATATGCCAATTTGAGTTCAACAAGACTATTCAAGTACTGAGTTATGCACGTGCCTAAGTGTTTGTAGTATAGGGCCCATATGCAATAACAAATCCTTACCAAAATGTGTTCACTTATTGCATGTTTCTGCGTGCCCACACACAGGGGTCTGTTTTGGGGTTACTTTTGAGTGGTTTCAGCTTTTTAAAACACAAGTAAACTACAGTGATAGCATTTATTTAAAGAATATGTAGGGGTCAATTCTATACTTGTTTCTGTGGCCACCAAGAGTTCTGATAGTGGAACTGGTAAGAGGGAGTGAACAGGATTGGCTGGGGGGGGGGGGGGGGTGCACCCCCTACTTTGTGTGCAGATGAATTCTAGGGTAGTTTCCTGCACACCAAGGCAGTAAGGATAGGAAGGGCATGGTGGACTGGAAGATTTGCTCCCATGTAGAACCTCCCATACCTGCAGAGGGGACACATCAGGATTCTGTGACCTGTCCTATTAAATCCTCAAGGCTGTAACACTGGTTGAAGAGTGGCTCTGTGGGGAGGATTCACAGTTTATGGAGAGGAATCACTCTTCATTTTCTCATCAGTGCCCAACCTGGCTATTCTGGCAAGAAACAGGATTGAAGGTTTTCTCCACAGAGAATAACATTTTATAACAGAAAAGAGAGAATATGCTGTGCGCATTCTAAACATGATGGTGGCTTATTTACTTTCAAGACTAAAACCCCACAAATCTCTGTAGACTGGAATTTGCTCCCACTGAAGTCAATGGCAAAACTCTCATTAATTTCAATGGGAGGCAGGATCCAGCCCTCTTTTTGTAGTAGCCAAAAGTAACTAACAAACTCCAGAAGTTCTACTGGCATCAGTGGAAATTTATTTATTTTATTTTTATTTTTTCTTTGAAAAATTGCTCTTCTTTTTTTGACCAGCTCTAAACTCAAGGAGCCCCACTATATCCGATATGAAGGTGAGGTTGGATGGAAGGAAAATGGACTCCTAAATCAGTTGATTTTCACCAGTACTTATCCTAGTAATGCATATGCAGATGCATTCAGTAGCATATTTTTAACGTTTCGTAGCATGAATTAATACTCCTTGGTTCTATTCCCAGCTCTGCCACCAACCTGCTACATGATGTTGGGCAAGTCACTGCTCCTCTCTATGCTTCTGTCTCCCCTCCTATTCTTTGTCTTGTCTATTTTGACTTTAACCTCTTAAAGGCAGGGACTGTCTCTCTGTTCACGTGTACATTACCTAACCCAAAGGGCACTGCTCTTGGTTTGGGAGTCCACATACTACCATAAATAAAATAATAAATGCTAAAATGATATAAGCTGCCTTTCCTTTTCTCCACCTTCAAGACCCACTGGGCTTCATGCAATAAGGGGCTCCCCTTGAAGCACCTCACTATTCTTGGGGAGAAATAAGGTTAGATCATGAGAAGCTTCCTCCCTGCTGAGAACGTCAGCTTGTCCTTTTGGAAGGCACGTTGAGATCCACTGATGAGAGTGCTATATAAGAGCTCGGTATTATATTACTGTATAAAATATTGTTTCTCTTCTCTGCCAAGGGAGAGTCCAGACAAAATACATGTGGTGGTGGGCAGTGTAAATACTTATTCATTTTAGCTGCAGCCCGGAATCAGATATTTAACACAGAGTAGCAAATATTCAATAGGCTGAATTCTACATAAACACACCAAAGCAAAAATTGACCCCATAAAGGTGAAATTCATCCCTGTGCAGAGGGCCAGCATAGGGTCTGTGAACCACTTACATCTCACTTGAGGCTGGCCCTCTGCGTGGGGTGAATTTAACCCGGAAATAGGGAAACTAATAGGGTAGGTGTGTCCACTGGTTTAAAATATACTCTAAAATGCACACTTGTTTTCTTTCCTTCATGGTTTTTCATCCAATTCAATTTATACAAGGAAGACTGCAATATTTTTCCTGTATTTAGAGAAGGAATGCTATAACAAGATTTGGGAACCTGGCTTTATGTCAAGAGTTTTTCCATTGAAGTGCCAAATTAACAACCTTATTGAAGTTACAACCAGGCTGAATTTTGGCCCTTTAGAACTTAAAAATAAGTTATTTGAAAATATTTTGGTATTAATACAGCAGCTGAAGATGAAGTAATACAGTAGCATCAATATTAGAGTTTCTAGTTGTTAAGTTAACGTTAATGTAAATAGGCTGTACCATTTAGTTATGGTAGCAGGTGCATTCTAATGATATGGACATATTCAGTATGAGATTTGTTTGCATGTTTGAGTTTCATAGGGCATGTCACTGTTTGCTCTGTTTAAATTGCCAGAGATTTGTCAATATGTTTTACCTATTTCTACATTTGAAACAATGTTTTGTATGTCTTTGTGGGACATGCATTTGAAGAATTATGCCAAGGATTATAAAGCTGTCCAGGCAAATGTCAGTGAACAGCAGATTAGCACATCAAAAACGGACTATTAAAAATAGGTGTTTGATCCTACTCCAAAGTTAGATATGCATGTTCAAAACAATGCAATTGGTAATTCCTATTCATGGGTTTCCAAGTATCCTCCAGTTTATTCTTTGTTGTTGATAGGTTAAATAATCTGCTGAATAAAGAAGTGTTATTACATTTATTTCAAAAAAATCTGCATTGCTCTGTAACAAATGCATGTTATAGTCTCATAGGTGTTTGATTTGTATTGTTTTGTGTATTTAGCAACCCTAGTCCTCACAACAAAGAAGGATTTTTCTTATTAAAACAAACAATTCTGCACCAGCCTCTGATGCTTTCTCTCAGCCCAGTGCACTGCACTGTTTTGTTTCTCTGCTTAGGGCTCTGTTCTGCCATCCATACTTACACTAAAAAGGACTTTAGGTCCAAATCCTGCAATCAAAATTTGCATGAATGGAACCCTGCACCCATACTGAGCCCCACTGACACAGCAGAGCTCTGTGCCAGCACAGGAGTCCGCCTGTACAGATCTGATTGCAGTCCCATTGATTTCAATAGGACTGACTATTCATGGAGTATGGTGCTATTCAATGTGAGCATAGGTGGAAGAACTGGGTTCCTAGATTGTAAGTGCCTTAGGACAGCCATGGCCCATGTCTCTTTGTTCTCTGCCAACTGTGACCAATCTTTTTCTTGTACATCTCTGTTACATCATCTCTAACTTTACAGGAGAGGATGTTTTGCAAAACACACTCTTTTTTTATTTTAAAAACAAAGTACTGTGCATGATGGACAAAAATGTATCACTTTTAGTGAGAGGAGATAGCAATTTTAAGTTTCCAAGGAATTCATAGAATCATAGGACTGGAAGGGACCTCGAGAGATCATCTAGTCCAGTCCCCCGCACTAATGGCAGGACTAAGTATTATCTAGTCCATCCCTGACAGGTATTTGTCCAAAATCTCTAATGATGGAGATTCCACAACCTCCCCAGGCAATTTATTGCAGTGATTAACCACCCTGACAGTTAGGAAGTTTTTCCTAATGTTCAACCTAAACCACCCTTGCTGCAATTTCAGCCCATTGCTTTTTGTCCTATCCCCAGAGGTTAAGAAGAACAATTTTTTCTTCCTTGTAACAACCCTTTATGTACTTGAAAACTGTTATCATGTCGCCTCACAGTCTTCTCTTCTCCAGACAAAACAAACCCAATTTTTTTTCAATCTTCCTTCATAGGTCATGTTTTCTAGACCTTTAATCATTTTGGTTGCTCTTCTCTGGACTTTCTCCAATTTGTTCACATCTTTCCTGAAATGTGGCGCCCAGAACTGGACACAATACTCCAGCTGAGGCCTAACCAGCACAGAGTAGAGTGGAAGAATTACTTCTTGTGTCTTGCTTACAACACTCCTGCTAATACATCCCAGAATGATGTTCACTTTTTTTGCAATAGTGTTACACTTTGACTCATATTTAGCTTGTGGTCCACTATGACCCTCAGATCCCTTTCTGCAGTTCTCCTTCCTAGGGAGTCATTTCCCATTTTGTATGTGTACAACTGATTGTTCCTTCCTAAGTGGAGTACTTTGCATTTGTCTTTATTGAATTTCATCCTATTTACTTCAGAACATTTCTCCAGTTTGTTGAGATCATTTTGAATTTTAATCCTGTCCTCCAAAGCACTTGCAACCCCGCTCAGCTTGGTATCCTCCGCAAACTTTATCAGTGTACCCTCTATGCCATTATCTAAATCAGGGGTTGGCAACCTTTGGCATGCAGCCCATCAGGGTAATCCACTGGCGGGCCACAAGACATTTTGTTTACGTTGACTGTCCGCAGGCATGGCCCCCCGCAGCTCTCACTGGCCATGGTTCGCCATTCCCAGCCAACGGCCGCCGCTTCCTGCAGCTCCCATTGGCCAAGAACGGTGAACTGTGTCCAGTAGAAGCTGCAGGGGGCCATGACTGCAGACAGTCAATGTAAAAAAAATGTCTCACAGCCTGCCAGTGGATTACCCTGATGGGCCGCATGCTGAAGGTTGCCGACCCCTGAGCTAAATCATTGATGAAGATATTGAACAGTACCAGACCCAGAACTGATCCCTGAGGGACCCCACTCGTTATGCCCTTCCAGCATGACTGTGAACCACTGATGATTACTCCCTGGAATGGTTTCCAACCAGTTATGCACCCCTCTTATAGTAGCTCTATCTAGGTTGCATCTCCCTAGTTTGTTTATGAGAAGATCATGCAAGACAGTATCAAAAGCCTTACTAAAGTCAAGATATACCATGTCTACTGCTTCCCCCTATCCACATGGCTTCTTACCCTGTCAAAGAAAGCTATCAGGTTGATTTGACAAGATTTGTTCTTGACAAATCCATGCTGACTGTTAATTATCACCTTGTTATCTTCAAAATGTTTGCAAATTGATTGCTTAATTATTTGCTCCATTATCTTTCCAGGTACAGAAGTTAAGCTGACTGGTTTGTAATTCTCCAGGTTGTCCTTATTTCCCTTTTCATAGATGGGCACTATATTTGCCCTTTCCCAGTCTTCTGGCATCTCTCCCATCTTCCATGACTTTTCAAAGATAATTGCTAATGGCTCAGATGTCTCCTCAGTCAACTCCTTGAGCATTCTAAGATGTATTTCATCAGGCCCTGGTGACTTGAAGACATCTAATTTGGCTAAGTAATTTTTAACTTGTCCTTTCCCTATGTTAACCTCTGATCCTACCTCGTTTTCACTGGCATTCACTATGTTAGACATCCAATATTACCAAACTTCTTGGTGAAAACCAAAACAAAGAAGTCATTAAGCACCTCTGCCGTTTCCACATTTTCTGTTGTTATTTCTCCCCCCCCCCCCCCCATTAAGTAACGGGCCTACCCTGCCCTTGGTCTTCCTCATGCTTCTAATGTATTTGTAGAATGTTTTCTTGTTATCCTTTATGTCTCTAGCTAGTTTGATCTCATTTTGTGCCTTGGCCTTCCTAATTTTATCCCTACATACTTGTGTTACTTGTTTATATTCAGTTAAGTATATCTGTGTCCCTGTACCACCCCCACAGTCTGCCCACTTCTGGGGGTGTTTCCAAGTGTCAGAGGAAGGAGGAGCTGTGTACCCCAGTGATTCCCAAATGCTGCAACCAATACCACTGATGCAGGGCTCCATATTTTATCATTATTGTTACTTCTATATAACATCCCCACTGTGTGTGTTGTCCTTTACAGAACAAATAAAGCAAGATTCCCTGCCTCAAAGCTATTACAATTTAAAATGAAGATGAGAACACGCAGGAGGAGATAATGACTCAAGGAATAGAAGAGGGAAAGGACAGTGTGATTATGAAAGCACATGGGAGGCTAATGCATGAGTCTTGAATATAACAGAACTTTCTTAGTTTGCAAAGTGATTGTTTAAATGTTATTAGGTTATTGGTTATACACCTACTTGAAGTGGGTTTTGAGAAGACATTTAAAGGTGTAGGGGGAGGGGGGCATCACAGATGGGGTCAGAAAGGGAGTTACAAGTGTAGGAGGCCCATGAAAGCTGTCATGGAGGCACGTGAGAGAAGGACACAAAGTGGGACAGCCAGGTGGAAAGCTGTTGATGAGCAAAGAGAGTGTAAAATGACACAACAGCCGAAAGGTAGGAGGAGAGTTTGTGGAGGGACTTGAATAAGAGGTATGCATTTGATCTGGGAGAGTAGAAAGCCAGTGACAGGATTACTAGTAGTACAATCCTCCATGTGCAGTGCTAAATGAGTACCTTGCATTTGAGTTCATAAATCAATATTGCCATGCCCTCAGTCTAACAAGTAAGATCCAAGTTTGCCCTTTTATTTTTAAATGATTTGCTAGCACTCATTTTTGGGGCAGTTTTTAAGTTATTGGAAAACTTATCTTTCATACAATTTGACATTCTCTTAAGTATTTTGTACTTTATTTTCATAATGTTCAAATTACCCCATGTCATGTCACTTGTATCACTTACATTAGATGCAGCTGCATCCATTACATAATTTTTGATATACCACATTTGAAGCCTAATTATGGGGAAAGTTGCTCAAAATAATTACATGTGGAAGGACCCACAAAATGGAACAGCTAAATCAATAGTGATTCATATGGTGAATTTGACATTGAGCCATAAACTATGTAACACAAATAGCTATTTCCATTTTCCAGCTTGCATTAGAAATACCTACGCATGGATTGTGAAAGATTATTAGGTATGTGCATTTTCCTCTGCTGTTTTGTTATCTTGGAAACCTGTTCGCAATCTAGCTTCAATTTTTAAAAAGGCAAAGCTAGAAACAGTAATTTCTCTTTATTAAATGACACACAAATCTTATAGAATCTTATATCTTACACTTATAAAATGAAAAGAAATTCTAGGAGCTTGAACATGTCAATGCATTCTGATTTTTCTAATACCACTTCAAACCCACCTAAAATACGTAATTTGTAGACCTTGTACATTTTGACAGCCTTTCAACATATTTTGCCAGGGATCACTTAGTGGAAGTGTTGGTTGACCAGAAACTGTTCAGGCAATCTCCTGCTGCTACAGGAAAGGCACTTGAAAAGCTGTAAGGGCCAATTCCTGCACCTCTTACTCAGGCACAATTCCCATTGACTTCATAAGGGGGCGGTTTGCTCCAGCTGAGGATCTGCCCTTAGTTTTCCCTGAGTAGGGAATTGGACCAAACATGAAATTTGTGAAAACTGCACTAGGGAGTCACATTCTGTCCTGACCTCTGTGGGGCTACATAGTGTGTAAGGCAGTGTAGCACTGGGCCCTGTTTCTGAGCAGTCTACAAAGGTTTTTCTGTATTTTATGTACATGAATTTAATTGCCAAGGGGCAGTGTGGTCCAGTGAGTAGGGTATGGCAGACTGGGGTTCTGTTGCCAGCTCTGTCACTGATCTGCTGCGTAACTTTGGGCAAGTCAGTTCTCCTCTCTGCCTCTGTTTTCTCTCCAACCTGTGTCTATTTTGACTGTAAGCTCTTCAGGGTACGGACTGTTACTTACTATTTGCATGTACAGCACCTACCACACAGGGGCCCGAAACTCTCTGTGGGCCTCTGGCTGCTACAATAATGTAAATAATAGTAATAACAATACCTAAGAAGCCTGAGCTAATGATTTTAGTTGCTAATATTTCTGTGTTTGTATCACAACTACATATATAAATTATAGCCTATTGTACTGGGTAAGCCTTCTTTTGCAATCAATTTCATGATCTGGAATGTATGATCACAGAGTCAAGCAGCCTATTGTATGATCTGGAATGTATGATCCCAGGGTCAAGCAGCAGGGCCACCCTATTCATTCTGGGGCTGAAGGAAGGGATCTGATCTAAGGGGTGACTCTTGCTGTTCTGCTCAAAGACTGTGGGTCCTCAATGGCCCAGTAACCCTTCAGTCTCTGATCGGACAAACAGATTGGCAATTGGGCTTGAGGTCATGCCACCTAATTTACTGAGCAGTGTCCTTTGCAGAGAGTAAGAAGGAGGTTGCCTCATGAAACACGCCTTGTTTTTGATCTCTCCCTTGAAGAAGGTACATCTTGTTTTCTCCACCCATGTGCATCACTTCCCCTGTGTAGGGTTGTCTTTACATCATGCCCATAGGTGAACAGAGGTTAAAAAGCAATTTATTTCTACGTCTGTTCACTGTAACTTGGTTTGTTGGTGTTGGGTTTTGCCTATAAGGGGTTTTCACCTTTGTAAAGGGTACAGGGTATAGCAACTCAAATACCTGTGGTGCAAGTTGTGTACTGTTCAGATATTCATATGGGTATATGAACAGATGTTCTTGTTCATAAAGCACGGTCTAGGAAAAAGCTGCACCAAGTAACGTCTCTGTGTGCGTATGTCAAGGGACTTAAATCTGCTGGCATTTGTGAGATAAGGCTTCATTGTTTACAACTCAGGAAGTGTACTACCATGTGAGTTACCAGTGCATACTGGCATTTAGGTTTGGCAAGAATTCCTTGCCTGGAGTTAGGCTGAATTTACTAATAAAAAGCTGAGGCCAACTTTATCCCATAACTTGTGTCTGTCTTCCACTTGGCCTCTGGCCTAAGCAATGTATAATGGGTGTTACTTTTACATCAGGACAATCTTTCCTAATCGGCAAAATTAGATCATCATTGTTCCACCTTAAGTATACATTTGTCATAGCTACAGTTGTTCACTAGGTCCCAGTAAAATGTAAGAGATAATTTATTTGAAGGGGGTGGGACCAGCCCTCATGTTTTCAGAAGTCTATCCAGCTTTCCATGTGCAGCATTTCAAGAACAACTCTGGAGCTCAATAATGGGAGCTCTGCAGGGAAGCAAGGGGAGGAGACACACTCTAATTTGTATTCTGTCGGGTGTGGTGGTGCATGCCTGTAATCTCAGCTGCTTGGGAGGCTGAGGCTGGCGGCTCGCTCAGGGATTCTGGGTTGCGGTGCTCTATGCTGATTGGGTGTCTGGTGCCACTAATAACCTGGCCAGCAAGAACAACATGAATGACTTGTTGTGATTGGCGCTCTCTGTGAGGGCTGATGGACTGATCGATGGTGATTTGTATTATAGTAGTGCCCAGTGGCCTTAATCAGGATCAAGGCCCCATTGTCCTGGTGCTGTATAAACAGAGAGAGAAGCTTACAATCTAAGCTATCTCTGAATCAGTTATCTTGAAGGAGAGGTTAAACAATGCAGAATTAGAGAATTGTGCAAGCAAATGGCTAGAATACTATTTTTTTTCTTCTCAGACATATAATTATGAGTGAGGATTAAACTGGCAATGAATGAATGTGATAGGTATAAAGATAAAACACCATGAAATAAACTGAATACGTTTAAACCACTTTATTAAGGATGAGAAGAAAATGACTTGAAATCCCTCATTTAAAGACTGCCTTTTAGTATTGATATCATTACCATACCTGAAAACACAGCATAACATGAAAGACTTTTAAATAAGGTTACATTGACTGGAACTTGTTAAGAGCCAAGAACAACTCATATCCGTGTTCCTGCTCTGTTTTCTGCACATGCAGACTACTGCTGCCAGGCTGACTGCAGTCAAATTCCTCTATTCTAACCCGCTCCTTGATCCCCTTCAGTGTGGTTTCTGCCTAACCTGCTCAAACAGCCTTTACCAGTCTTTCTAGGCAAACTGTAAAGTGTCTCCTACATCCTCATCTTCCTGTCCTCTTCTGCATAGGATCAGAAACATAGGGCTGGAAGGGACCTTGAGAGGTTACAAAGTCTAACACTCTGTGATAAGGCAGGACCTAGTAAACCTAGACCATCCCTGACAGATGTTTGTCCTCCTTGTGCTTAAAAGCCTCCATAATGGGGATTCCACAACCTCCCTTGAAAGCCTATTCCAGAGTTTAACTATTCTTAGAAAGTTTTTCGTAACATCTAACCTAAGTCTCCCTTGCTGTAGATTAAGCCCATTCCTTCTTGTCCTATCTTGAGTGGACTTGGAGACCAATGGATCACCACCCTCTTTAGAACAGTCCTTAATATATTCAAAGACTGTTGTCAGGTCCCCTCTCAGTCTTCTTTTCTCAAGACCAAACGTGCCCAGTTTTTTTTAACCTTTCCTCAGATGTCAGCTTTTCTAAACCTTTTGTCATTTTGGTTATTTGCTTCTGGACTCTCTCCAATTTGTCCATATCTTTCCTAAAGTGTGGTCCCAGAATTGGACACAATTGAGGCCTCACCACTGCTGAGCAAGACATTACCTCCTCTGTCTTACCACGAGTGTCGTATGTAAAACAGCCGAGAATATTAGCCTTCTTTTGTTGAAACTGCTTCACATTGTTGGCTCATATTCGTGATCCATTATAACCCCCAGATCCTTTTCAGCAGTACTACCATCTAGACAGTTACTCTGCATTTTGTAGTTGTGCATTGGATTTTTTTTCCCTTCCTAAATAAAGTATTTTGCACTTGTCTTTGTGGAATTTCATCTTATTGATTTCATACCAATTCTCTAATTTGTCCCAACCATTTTGAATTCTAATCCTGTCCTCCAAAGCATTTGAAACCCTTTCCAGGTTGGGGTCATCTGCAGATTTTATACTCTTCACTCCATTATCTAAATCATTAATGAAAATATTGACTAGTATTAGACGCAGGACTGACCCCTGCAGGAACCCACTAGATATGTCCTTCCAGTTTGACAGTGGACCATTGATAACTACTCTTTGAGTACGATCTTTCAACCATTTGTGGACACCCATTATAGTAATGTCATCTAGACCAGTGGTTCCCAAACTATTGTACTGGTGATCCCTTTCACATAGCAAGCCTCTGAGTGCGATCCCCTCCCCCTAATAAATTAAAAACACTTGTTTATATATTTAACACCAGTATAAATGCTGGAGGAAAAGGGGGGTTTGGTGTGGAGGCTGACAGCTTGCGACCCCCCATGTAATAACCTCACGACCCCCTGAGGGGTCCTTACCCTCAGTTTGAGAACCCACTGATCTAGACCACATTTCCCTAGTTTGCTTATGAGAATGTCATGTGGGACTGTGTCAGAAGATTTACTAAAAATCAAGATTTATCATGTGTACTGCCCCCTTTCCCACCAGCCCACTACATGATTTATCACAACCTCCTCTTAGAAATTCTCCTCTTCCTAGCCTTAATATACTCAATGTGTTTCTCTCATGGTTCTATTCCTACCTCTCTAACTGCTCCTTTAGTTTCTCCTTTTGAGGTTTCTCTTGTTCTCCCTACTCCTGCTATCTCAGCATCAGTCAGGACTCCTCTATACCTGGATGATCTGATTCAGATGTACAACTCCAACTGCTAGCACTATGCTGATAACTTGAAGATCTACCTTTCTACCCTGATGTGTTCCTCCATGCTTCATAGTGACATCTCAGATTGGCTCTCAGCCACCTTTTCATAGATGACCCGCCATCAGATCAATATTAAAATGGCTAAAAGTGAATGTCACTAAAAGCTGCATTCTTTCTCTGCTCTACATCCTCTCCAAAATTTGTTTCCACTCATCACAAAACCACTTGAGTAGGCCCTGGGTATTTCTTACCTTTGTCTATTAACATCCTCATCTCTGGGCTCCTAGTCTCTTGTCCCACCACCAGCAACAATCTGTCCAAAATACATACACAAAAATATTCTATCTTGATTTGAGACCCAAGAAACTCTTAATGCCAACTGGCAAGGGGGTGAAGAGGGGTTACAGGTATTTCCTGACTCTGGTATGTACATCCTGCTTCACCAAAGGCTTTCACTTGAGGTCTCAAATGAAAGTTAGTGTCACATTGGTTATCAGTATCACTGTTAACTGTATGTACATGTAGTATGCCAGGAGTTACCTATCTGTACCAGAAAATTATGTTCTTAAGCATATAAGTTAAAAGCAGATAACTAAAAGGTGTCATGCCTTAGACTAATTCCTCTAGATAGAAGAAATGTGTATCTGGCTGGGATGTAAATTAAACATTGTAAACTAACACAATGTATGTCCACTTACATATGAAGTAAAATGCTAAAGACATAAAAACAATGGGAAAAGAGCACACAGGAAAAAAAAAGCCACAGGGAGTTATCCTGCCTATGAGTAAAGACAATGAACAGTAAAGGCAAAGAGGCCCCTTTATCCTACAGCTGCAAGAAAATGGACAGCACATTTGCATTCATGAAAGCAGGGTCTCAGCCAACCTTGGTTGAAAATGCTGCAGAGGACTTTGGGTGAGAGAAACTTCTTTAGACAATTTGACCTGTTAGTTAAGTTCAGCCTTTAAAAAGCACATTATGATTGTTTTATACCTAACCATTTTGTTTCCAATATGCTTACTATCTCCTCTGTCTCCCGTCTTTGATGATAAACTTATTCTTGTTTTCACTATAAATGTATCTCTGTGCTGTCGTGTTAAGCAAAGTGGTGATCCTGGGTAGAATCTTACAAGCTGGTATATACTATTCCTTCGGGAATAGCAGGCCTGGCATGTCTGTCAGAGCGTTCAGTGGTTAAGGGCCTGGACACTCTACGGAACACTCCGGGGACCTGTGGGCTTGGTTTGTGCCTGTTGCTACCGGTACAGAGAGAGCAAGGCCTGCGGAAGCCTGGAAGGTAGCGTTTGTGCTGCCACGGGCTATTGGTATCAGGGCTCTATTCTACAACAAGCACAGACAAGAAGACCATTTAGTGCTAAGGGCCGGTAGTGGTGAGGTGCCTCACAATCCTGGGTACACCCGGAGAGTGTCACATAAGCACGACTGTGATTTCATTCAGCCTCTTTCTAAGTCCGTACACTGCCTTCCTGTTGTCTTCCGTATCAGATTTAAGGTCTTATCTTCACCTGCAAGATCTTGTACAAACTAGCTCCCACGTATTTCTCTGTTTCATTTCTTTCCATTTCCCTCCTTGCCCTCTTTGCTCTGCCAAGCCACGCAATTAACCATCCTATCTGTGCGGTCCTTCTACTCTTCCATGAAATCCCTTACTCCTGACTAGGGTGACCAGTCATCCCAATATTATCAGGACCATCCCAATATTACAGGCTTTGTCTTATATATGCAACTATGCCCACCACTGCCAACAAAAATGTCCTGCTTTTTCCACTTGTTATCTGGTCACCCTACTCCTGACACCCATGACCCAGTCCACCAGGCCTTCAACTTTTCCTCTTTAACGTCTCTTCTTGAAAGATATTTCTTCCAAAAGGCCTAGTCCTCCCGTAACAAAAGTATTAATCTAGACATATGAAAATCTTTACAAAACATTTCCCTCCCCACAAAATCACATGACTAACCCCTCAAACTGAACATCACCACTCGGTCACATTTTTTTGTTGCTTCCCACCCTGCCCCTCTTTCTCCACAAGTCCTTTTTGCATTTGTACATTGTCTGTGAAAACTGTAAGCTATCTGCAGTAGAGACTGAATATTTGTAAGTGTCTGTAAAGCAGACACAAATACTCTGTTAGTAAGTAGAGTTCACTAGTGCAGTAGATTTGATAGTCTAATGCTGGAGACACAAGTTCAAATACTGATTAGACAAAAAGTAAAACTTGTTTGTGTTGTGCTAGGCCCTAGGGAATTTATGATATTGACAAAAGCCATGAAACAGTTTAGCACTATTGTCAGCCTCTACCAGTGGAAGAGGACAGCAATGAACGGGGGTGTTTAGAACAAAGATTAAAAGAGGCTGTGTAGCATCAGAAGGCACTAGCTAAAGCTAGGTCTAGGACAATCAACCTTCACTTGAATGAGCACAAAGAAAATGTGAATAATAAGCAGACATCTTGGCTCCTGCAACCATCTCAACAAAAATGGGAGTTTGCCACTTTTTATTTTTACCAATGGATACAATATGGATGTATTTGCCTTTGTATGTAATTATATATTTGAAATCTTGACCAGCACACTGCTATTTATTTTCAATCTTAAATCAGTTTCATTTACTTGCTATGGATAGACCAAGCTCCTGGGCTGCACAGTTTAGATTATCATTTTTCCACCAGCACGCCTGTGACCCTTATGTAACAGCATATGGACCAAAAGCAAGAAAAACCCCAACAAATCACAGCATCACACTTTGACTACATTGCATGTAACAGGGGAGAGGGCTAGCAAATTTCTGTTCATTCTGTATAAAATGAGTTGCATCTCCATTAAAATTACAATAGCTTTTAAGCTAAGGCATCCTATAAAAGTATACAATAACTAAATGATTTATTAGAATCCACTCTTGTCAGTTATCAAAGTGGGCTGTATGCCTGTGTGATCTTTTTATTGTCTGTTTCCTTCCATTACAGTCATGAATATATTAAAACACTTAATCAGCCACATCAAAACTTATTGAAGGATAAAGGACCACAATGGTATGAAATAAATATTTAACATAAAATCCTCTGAGGTCTCTTAACTTCACATTTTACTGATATGAGGTGCTAGCTTCAAATAATGTAAAGTTCAGATGCTTAAACACTGAACTTAAAATCAGTTCAAAATTTAAATAGATGCTGGCTTTGTATAAAAATTAAATACAAATGAAATGAATAAGACTTAAAATAAAAAGAAATGTTTCCACATTTTAAATAAGATTTTTAATGAAAACAATTCTAATTTGTAACCATATGCCTGTAGTGAGGTTCTTTGGCCTGTGATATACAAGAGATCACTGGAGGATGAGCATAATGGTCCCTTCTGACCCCAATTCCTGTGAATCTATGAAACCCACATGTTGTAGCTTTAAGAACCTGAAAGTCAAATTGACAAACACAAGTGAAACTGACTTGATTGTCACTGTCCAAGCCAAAAATGGAACATAAATATTGTCCACAGATCATGAGTCATGGTATCCGAATCTGGTCCTTACGAAGGTAGGAATAAAGGATAATTGAAATTTATAGGGTTCTTAAACTACAAAATACTTCACAAACATGTAAAGTAAAATTTTATTGTAATAACTTTTTCCAACTATCATCATTAACATTTTAAATAATTACCAATATATCATATTACTGTTAACAGCCATTTAATAAATATATTCTCTTAGTCCTAGATACCATCTCCAGATACGAAATTGGAGCCTGAATATACACAACTTTGTCCAACAGCATCAGACCAGGATGTGGGCAGTGATGCTTAGTGATTAGGGCAGGCATTGATAGCCAGTGTAGGGTCAGAACCAGAGTCAGGGGCCAGATGCCAAAGGTCAGAGCCAGGTTACCTGGAGTGAGGCAAAGCAGGGGCAGGGCTGAGTGCAGGGTGGGAGCAAGGCTGGGAACAGGCAGGCACAAGAGTTATTGCAGCCACGGGTGAATGCTTTGAGCAGCCAGCAAACTGGTGCTGCTGCTGGGCTTACCAGCTTCCTCAGCCATTCAGGTGGGCATTCTGTTAGGAGGTCTACCAGATGTAGCCCAACTAGGCTGTCCAGAGACTAGGCAGGTGCAGCTGCAGGGCCTTATTCCTGACCAATATCAGCAGGCTATACGAAGAGCCCTGCTAGTAAGGGAGCACCACCATTACAGTTTAAAGCCATAATCTGATGGGCACAGAAGTCCATGCTAAAACATCTATTTGTAGGGTCTGAAGCTATGAGGGTAGAACATGATAAATAATCTGGAATGTTTCCCAGAAAAAAGCAAACATCAGAACTGAATCCACTGAATGCATCCGATGAAGTTAGCTGTAGCTCACGAAAGCCTATGCTCAAATAAATTGGTTAGTCTCTAAGGTGCTACAAGTCCTCCTGTTCTTTTTGCGAATACAGACTAACACGGCTGCTACTCTGAAATCTGTACTCTGTTCATGGAATATAGGCTCCCTCCGGTGGTCAGAACACTACCTACCTATTAACACTAAGGAGTTTCATCCAAAGTCTGGGAAGCCTACAGGTCTTTATGTTTACTGTTTCAGTGGTACTGGTGATGATTTAATAAGATTAAAATTCATAATTTTGCACCAAATAGTGCATTACCTTTTCCACAATATATTTAGTATTTCACCAAAACATGTACTTGTACAAGAGACAAAACATGCACTAACATTACAGATACTGCCAACGATGTAACAGATCCTTCTAATCAATTCATTTAGGATTCCTGTAATAACCAAAAGACTGATTCTGATCTCACTTACACTGGTTTTAACACTTGCTGGACTCACTCCTGATTTATGCTGGTAAAGGTGAGATGAGAGTCAGACACAGAGTCCTTAAAAATCAAAGTCTACCTTCCTTGAACACAACTGTTATAGTAGTCTATGTGATTTAACCAATCTTGACAGTTTCACTTCCATTAATAGACTACAAGTAGCACATTTTAAAGGCATCTGGTCTTTAGGAACCAGTCCTGCCAGAGACTGAGGACACTCACCCCCTTATACAGTCAAGCCTCAAATGTCGACTAGAGTGACTCAAAAGTAAATTGTCAATAGCTACTTTGTGTTTAGCTCAGGAATTCTAAAATGTCACCACATTTTAGGCATAATTATACTGTGGTTCCCGGTAGATAATTACATGGTGCTAAATGTGTTCTAATAGTTTGTTGTGGAATAATTAAAAAATCAACTGACTCAAACAGAAAATCTATATTAGGCCTGCTTTTTTTCTGAATTTTTGCCTCTAGGTCACTTGGATTTAGAAGCTTGTTGCCAGACATATGTTTACTGTTACAATGCTGTAGCAAATTCATATGTTGTTGATATCACATAAAATATTTCCATTACATTCATGGAACTGAATGGGGTCTGTCTGGTGACTAATTTGAGTTTAATAATTTCCTATAATTTGTGACCATGGAACACTAAGGAAAAATTGACAACATCAAAAACGCACCTTGCAATGTAGCAGAAATCATGTAAAATCATATCCCCATAATCTTAACTAAGTAACCCTAAAAACAAATTGCTATAGTATTCCAACAATCCTGGTCAGGAATTCAGCCCTCAATAAATGTATTTGATGTACACAGGATTATTATGTTATGTGTTGATAATGTACAGGGCACAAATCAAGACACAGAAATAAAAAAGCCCCACCTACAATAGCTTACACTATTTTCTGTTGCTAGTCTACATTTACAATTATGTGTTTGGGCTATTGTCAATAGAGCACAAGCACAAGGTGTAAGTTTAGACATGCCACCTGCTTAGTGTTAGTGCACTAAATGTACTGTAGGAAATTCACTTAATGGCACATTTGTTCTCATAGGTTTCCTTACATTTGATAGATTTATTGTTTCTGGCAGTACCCACAACGTGCTAGGTTATGTAGAAACACAATTATGTGCCAAAATAAATCTTAAAACAGAAAGCATAAAACAAGAGAGGGGGTTTATAGGCATTTCTGGCTGTCTCAAATAACTGCTGTTATAAGCAGCAACAAGCACCTAAAAAACAACACTGAAACCACTTGGGCTCTCTATCACGTTACATGTGATACCTAGAGCAACAGTGATTTGAGGGAATATATTCAGCAACAGAGACATCAAGATGATAGAAACCAATACTGATTTCATACATTCACTACAAGAAGTGTGCAGTCAGGGGAAAGCATATACTCTTGACTGATGTTCACTGCCAGTAGCATGAGACAACAGGCAATTTGCATATGAAAGTTCTAGATCAGGCCCCTTCAAATGGTGTGGAGTAAAGGACAATATCTAACAAAGAAAATGCTTCCAGAGTCAGGCTATAGATAGAGGTATACCAACAACCACATTTGTGGACATTACTGTTCTGTCATCATATGTACATTCAATCAGTAGGTTGCCAATGTTGACCATATCTGAGATAAAAGTCGTGGTGAAAGGAAGCAGTTGTGTTTTCAAGATCCATGAGTACAGTAAGCACAGATTTAGTACAGACAAATTGCAAAGAAAATATTCATTAATGCAGGCGTATCGATTCAAGAAAGTTCACATGAAATCCTGGCCACACTGAAACCAAATGGGAATTTGGCCATTGACTTCAATGGGCCAGGATTTCACACTCTCTATCTAACTCAGAGTTCTGAGCTTTGGAGGAACAAAACTCTTATCATTAAACTAAAAGCGCAAAAATTCTGATCACAAGCCTAATTCAAACTTGGACAAAATAAAACATGCTCAAAATCAACTCCAAAATAACTGTACTCTAAGTATTTCCAAATCTTAAAAAATATGCAATACACAGCAGTTACATTATGACAGTGTGCTATTTTGTCACCTGGAACTCTGATTCTGATATAATCACAAGACACTAGCTTTTTAAGAGATTGTTTTATTTGAAAATCAACCTTTAATCCAAAAGCACTGGGTGAAAGTAACAGACAGACCCTGCAATAAAACAAGTAAAAAAAACCAAGTTTCAAAAGTAGGGATCTGAAGAAATGGAGATAAGCTTTCTGGGCTTGTGTGTTCTAATGGAGAGAAAAATGGAAAGTGCATTGCTACCAGGTGTGGGACAAAGACGAGAAACCCCAACACTACCACTAATGGGCTCTGATAAAGGTACCATGTAATTGCAGTTCATGGGAAAGGTAAAGGGAAATCCAGCACTGTCACAAAAAAGCTCCACTAGGGGCTCTGTGTACTGACAGTATATGGTGTAGGAAAGTAAGCGAATGCATTGGAGGGCTTAGTAAAATAGAAAGGTTCCACCTACAAAGAAAAAGGGAAGTTACTTACCTCCTTGTAACTGAAGTTTTTCAATGTGTGCGATCCCTATTTGTATTCCAGTGTGGATACACATGCACCCAAGACCAGAAAATTCTTGCAAGTAGCATCTGTTTGTACATTCCTGTGACTGCTTGTGCCCTTGTAGAGTGAGCCCATACACCAGGTAGGGGAGGAAGCTGTGTCAATTGATAACAAAGTAGGATACAGCTAGAGCTCCACTTAGAGATCCTCTGAGAAAATACAGCTTGTTCTCATACTCACTCGGCAACGAACAGTCTAGGTACTTCCTGATCTGTTTTGCTTTCTCCAGTTAGAATGCCAATGCTTAATTAAATCTCCTGTCCTTGCTAGAGACACGGGGGTTCAGGAAAAACACAGGTAAGTGAATTTATTGGTTTATTTGAAATTCCGACACTATATTAGGAATGAATTCTGGGCATAGTCATAGCAAGACCTTATCCTTATGGAATATTGTGGCCTCACCCTTCAACCAAGAGGCCTCAAGTTCACTAACCCTTCTGCCCAAGGTGATGACAATGAGGAAGGCAACCTTCATGGAACACGTAGCTAGCTGTTCAAAGTGTGGCTTAGTGAAAGTCATAAGCACTAAATTAAAATCTCAGTGAGCGGTTGCTTTCTTTACAACAGAAAGGTTCTGATCAGGCCCTTCAAGAACCTGGCTGTTATCGGGTAGGTAAAGATCAAGTAATTGTCCATTGGCGAGTGACATGCTACTTGTCACCAGGTGAACCCATAATGCTCTCTGGGAAAGGCTTCTCATCTTGAGGGTAAAAAGACAAATCCAAAATAGCAGGAATATCCACTGTCTCTGGAGATATATAGCTTTGATGGGCCCAGACAGAGAAATGTTTCTACTTCGCTCGGTAACATTTTCTCGTGGAGTCTTTTCTGCTATTATTAAGAATGATTTGCACAGCTTCAGAGCAAGAACATGCTAGGCTCGATGCCCAACCAAACACCAAGCCATGAAATGAAGAGCATTAGGTTTGGGATGCTTGACCCTGCCATTTTTCTTGGATCTGGAAAGGTGCAAATGAAGATAGGTAGGGATGACATTTGTAGGAGGCCTGGAAACAAGAACTGTCTGGGCCGTCTGGGGGCAATCAGGATAACTTGTGCGCTGTCTCATTGAATCTTCTGTAGAACCCGAGATAGTAGTAGGATGGGATGGAAGGCGTAACTGAAGTGATCTGTCCAAGAGAGGAGAGCATCGCTCCAGAAAACTGACCTTGAAATCCCCTGGAGCAGTATATGTTGCACTTCCCATTTGCCCTCCCAAGTTGGGGTTCCCCACTGAGTAAAGATGCTGCTTACTATCATATTGTGTAACTCCCACTTGGGATCAGTGGCGAAATGCTTGCTGAAGCTGTCCAGATTATCTCAGACTCAGAAAAATTTCACACACAAAAAAAAGACACTGACTTCTCACTCTCAGTTTACATCACATCATTCTGTCTTGTTCATGGGTTCCCCATGAGTTTCCAAGAGGATAATGTTGAAGACAACAGCCATCCTCAGGCCCTGCTTCCCTCTAAACCTGCTCCCCCACTCCTCGATCCATGGAACAGGATCTCCGCAGAGCATCAATGTACAGGCTACTACAAAGGTTGGGGAGAGTATTCCCCTTCTTCCTTGTCCTCATCCTAGATTCAGATCTCTTTCACTTACAGAAGCGGAGGTCATGACTTGGGAAAAAAATATGTAAATTGAAAAGAGGTTTTGGATTTTTCTGCTACCTCTCAGATATATTCTCCTTTCCAACACTCCTGGAAGTTACTGATTTCTAAAAATAGAAAAACGCAATGTAAAGCACTCTAGCAATAACAGGTTTCAGAGTAGCAGCCGTGTTAGTCTGTATTCACAAAAAGAAAAGGAGTACTAGCGGCACCTTAGAGACTAACAAATTTATTTGAGCATAAGCTTTCGTGAGCTACAGCTCACTTCATCGGATGCATTCAGTGGAAAATACAGTGGGGAGATTTATATAGATAGAGAACATGAAACAATGGGTGTTACCATACACACTGTAACCAGAGTGATCACTTAAGGTGAGCTATTACCAGCAGGAGAGCAGGGCGGGGGAAAAAACCTTTTGTAGTGATAATCAAGGCGGGGCCATTTCCAGCAGTTGACAAGAACGTCTGAGGAACGGGCGGGGGGGGGGGGGGCGGTAAACATGGGGAAATAGTTTTACTTTGTGTAATGACCCATCCACTCCCAGTCTTTATTCAAGCCTAAGTTATTTGTATCCAGTTTGCAAATTAATTCCATTTCAGCCATCTCTCGTTGGAGTCTGTTTTCGAAGTTTTTTTGTTGAAGAATTGCAACTTTTAGGTCTGTAATCGAGTGACCAAAGAGATTGAAGTGTTCTCCAACTGGTTTTTGAATGTTATAATTTTTTATGTCTGATTTGTGTCCATTTATTCTTTTATGTAGAGACTGTCCAGTTTGACTAATGTACATGGCAGAGGGGCATTGCTGGCACATGATGGCATATATCACATTGGTAGATGTGCAGGTGAACCAGCCTCTGATAGCTTATGCTCAAATAAATTTGTTAGTCTCTAAGGTGCCACTAGTACTCCTTTTCTTTTTGCAATCTAGCAATGTATGTTTGTTTTGACATCCATTCTCGTCTTCTTATTTCTTGTATGGGGAAGGGATAAAAAATGAGGTACTGTTATTTGAAACAGATTCTTAGATTTTAATGGCAGAAGTGAAGATTGTGATTCTCTAGTCCTTCCTACTACATAACATAGGCAGTAGAATTTCACCAAGTGATGCCTGTAATTTATGATTGAACAACAGCTTATCTTTAAGATATCCATTAGATTTCAAGTGATGGAGAATCCACCACACTTCTAGGCAAGCAATTCCAATCGTTAATTATCCTCATTGTAAAAAAAATTGCATCTTATTTCTAATCTGAATTGGTCTAGTTTCTGCTTCCAGGCATTGGATAGTTTTATGCCTTGTCTACTAGATTAAAAATCCCAGTACTGTCAGAAATACTCCCCTTATGTAGGTACTTACAGTCTGTGATCAAGTCACCTCTTAACTTTCTCTTCGTTAAACTAAATAGATTGAATTTCTTTAATCTCTCACTAGAAGGAAGGTTTACCAAAACCTCAAATCAGTCTTAACTCTTTTCTGAAACCTTTCCAATTTGTCAATGTGCTTTTTAAATTGTGGATACAGGAACTGGCCATAATATTCTAGGAATGGTCTCACTAATACGGTACATAGTAGTAACAACACCTCCCTATTCCTGCTCGATATTCTCCTGCATACACGTACAAACATCACAATTGACCTTGCATTTTCTATATATGTAAGACTAGTCTTAAGGTCTGGTACATGTAAAAGGTGACATCTTTTTTTAAGTATTTGTATTGTGTGTGTCTGTAGTGGGGCGGCTGCCTCACTCTCGCAGAACAGGGGTTAAAAGCAGCCCTGCAGAGGGCTGTGGTTGGGAAAAAGGAGTGAGAGCAGCTGAGGGAGTAGCTGACCACAGGTGTGGCCAGCTCAATCAGGGCGGGGGGAGGAGGGGCAGAAGCTGGAGGACACTCTCTCCAGCCTTGGAGGGATGAGGGCCTAGCTGCCTGGGAGCAGGGTACCTAAAGCACAGAAGTGCTGTGGAAGGGCAAGAGGAACTGGGGAGCTCCAGCCTGGCAACTCCCCAGGCTAAGGCCTTGATAAAGGCCTACGCAGGTACTGGGGCTGGGAGGTATAGCCTGGGAATAGGCTGAGGCCGTTGGTCTGACCCCTTTGCTAATGATGAGTGGCCATTCCAGACTGCAGTTTGCCCCAGTGAACAGGGGCTAGATGATGACTGGCAGTAGCCACTGAGGCAAGGTGGGTGCAGAGGGTTCGGGGTTCCCCTGGGAGGGGAGACCTGGTGTATGGGGGTTCTGTTGGGGCAGAACCCCAGGGTAAAAGGCACTGGGGTCTGGGAGGGACATGGGGCCTGTAGCAGGCGAGACACCGGCCAGCAGAGGGTGCTCAGAGTGCTGAAAGAGCTAATTCCCAGATGATCAGCAGGAGGTGCCACACCAGTGAGTCTTCACTGCTATGGTGTCCAAACAAAATTCTCCATTTTCCAATTAAATCCAGTGGAATTAGCCCCAATCCTGCAGTTAGCTCCCCCTGCCTGTGTGGAGCTAATTCCCAAATTGGGACCTCAGTCCCAATCCCCAGTGACTTCAGATTTGCCTGAGTAAGAATTGTATATTAATGCTGTGTAACACTGAAACAGAAATACAAAAGAGGTCTTGACTTTATTAAGGTTAGAAATATACCTTTATCTTGAATGGGTTCTGTTGGGGGTTTTTTTAATTGCCATCTCTTTACATTTAAAGAAGTATCTTTTTTTGTTTTCTCAGCAAAACACTAAAACGAAATGGTGGGTCTTGTTGAATTATTTTATTCTTAGCTGGTATTTTACATTGTGTTCCTTGAAGGACTTCATTTTATTTTTTTAATATACTGTTGTCTCTGTTCTGTCCTGTTTATAAAGTTTTGGCATTTTGAGCATATGGGACACGTACAAAAATCTGCCTAATTTTTTCTCACCCATGCCAAACCTTCAAAAGATTGCATTTTGAGATGCCAAAGACACAGGTACTTATTTAAAAAGTAAGAAACCTAATTTTTGACACACATAAGTAACTGACAATATACTGAAGATCCATTCCCACAACTCATTGACCAAACAAAGTGGGATTTAGCATTATTCTTATTCAGAAAATTGAGTTTGTTTTCAGAGTATGGTATACTTGTGATAAAAGAATAATGGCATAACTACTGTGGCAAATAGAATCACAGGACTGGAAGGGACCTCAGGATGTCATCTAGTCCAGTCCCATGCACTCATGGCAGGACTAAGTATTATCTAGGCCATCCCTGACAGGTGTTTGTCTAAAATGCTCTTAAAAATCTCCAATGACGGAGATTCCACAACCTCCCTAGGCAATTTATTCCAACACTTAACTACCTTGACAGTTTGGAAGTTTTACCTAACATCCAACCTAATCCGCTCTTGCTACAATTTAAATACATTTCTTCTTGTGCCATCCTCGGAGGTTAAGAACAATTTTTCTCCCTACTCCTTGTAACAATCTTTTGTATACATAAACTATTATGTCCCCTGTCAGTCTTCACTACGCCCAACTAAACAAACCTAATTTTTGTTCAATCTTCCTTCATAGGTCATGTTTTCTAGACTTTTAATCATTTTTTGTTCTTCTCTGGACTTCTTCCAATTTGTCCACATCTTTCCTGAAATGTGCTGCCCAGAACTGGACATAATACTCCAGTTGAGGCCTAATCAGCACGGAGTAGAATGGAAGAATTACTTCTTGTGTCTTGCTTACAATACATCCCAGGATGATTGCTTTTTTTGCAACAGTGTTACACTGTTGACTCATATTTAGCTTGTGATCCACTATGAGCCCCAGGTCCTTTTCTGCGGTACTCCTTCCTACCAGTCATTTCCCATTTTATAAGTGTGCAACTGATAGTACTTTGCATTTGTCCTAATTTAATTTCATTCTATTTACTTCAGACTATTTCTCCAGTTTTTCCAGATCATTTTGAATTTTAATCCTATCCTCCAAAGCACTTGCACCCCTCCCAACTTGGTATCTTCCGCAAACTTTCTAAGTGTACTCTCTATGCCATTATCTAAATCACTGATTTAGATACTGAAGAGAACTAGACCCAGAACTGATCACTGTGGGACCCCACTTGATATGCCCTTCCAGCTTGACTGTGAACCACGGATAACTACTCTCTGGGAATTTAAGAGATACTGTACTTTGATTCCAGGAATCTGCCGCAACTAAGGTCTAAATGTCAGACGCCTGACAGTTAAAGATTTCAGAATACTCTATCAAAGTCACAAAAATCAGACCATTTCAGTTATGCCATTTTCTTCACGTGTCCAGCTCTCCAAGATGTTTCAGAATTAATTCCACATGAATGCAAATATTACTGCAGAAGTCTGGAGATTGGAATATAGGCCCAAATCTCAGCAATGACTTAAGCAGGCTACAACTGCAACCATTGAAAAGATGAGGAGTGATCTCCTCAGTTCTCTTATATAGACAGCATCTTTCATCAGCAGATCTCAAAGTGCTTTACGAAGGAGGTCTCCATCATATCCCAATTTTACAGATGGGGGAAACTGAGGCACAGAGTGGTGACTTGCCCAAGAATACCCATCTTTGTTATCCCCTTCCCCTCACACCTTGATGTAGAAGTTTTATTGATACATTGATCTAGATATGAGTGAGTTTACTGTGAATGCCTTACTGAAGACGAAGGGTCAAAGTCTGGTCATATCTTATGCCAGTCTCAATCTGGACAACTAATTGGAAATCATTTAGAAGATTACTCACAAGTGGTCTCACTTTCTTAAAGCTTTATAGATGGTGGCTTTCAATGTCCAAGCTACTTTAGCCAGGGATTATTTTGAAGATCTGAATAATTTACTCTGAAGTTTTGAAACTCAGACTTATTCCGGTCTGTAGCATATCTGATTTCTCTGGATAGAGAAGACCAAGGCTGAAATATTTCACCTTCCAACATTCCATTACATCTCACTAACAACTAGGTATTTACTCTTGCTCAAACGTACTGTGTCCATCCAGGCTTGGATAAAGCAAACAGTACGATTATATTTTAAATTAATACAAAACACACAAGTCTGGCCAATAAACAAAAAAAAAACCAACCCCGCAAACTGTTAGGTCACAAACAGCCGCCATTCATTCTCCTTCATGGGAGACCTGGAAAAGGACAATCAGTTTACGAATGATCTAACCATAGCTTTCTAAAATTGTCTCTGTATAATCCTCTTGCAAATGTCCAATGAGATTTTGGGACATGACCGTGGGGAAGCAGACTTACCATAGGACACTAAGGCCATAAAGTATGTGAAAAAATAATACTAGAAACCACTGAAATCACTTTGGATTTGAAAGCACTATTCCATTTCCAGCAGGCTGAATTTTAGAAATACCTCTAATTCAGGAGCTGGTTCAGATAATAAAACTGTGCCCAGCAGCAGTGTACTTTAGTGCAGAATACTGAATGAGTTCCCTACCTCTATTAGTCTGTACCTTATAAAAGACGGAATGACAGACAAACTCTAAAATCAAAAGGTGCTTGGGAAACTGAACTGATACATGAGATACTAGAGAAAGCATAGAAAAATTGAACAAGCCTTTATTAACATATGCTTTTGGGATGTACCAGAGACAATATGATAGCTATCGCCTCTGATACTGTGAAAAATGTCCTATATGGGTTATGCCCATATTAAAAAATGGTGTGATCTCACATTCTTCAAAGCACAAAGGAGCATTCATCCTTAATGAAAGTCTCTTTAAGGGAACCTTTCCAAGGAATAATTGAAATTGCTGGCATAACTTAAAAGGACAATGACAAACTAGACACATTTTGTGCTCTGAGATATTTGTATTAAATACTTTACTTTAAGCCCAGATTTTAGAAGGATGCAATGATGTGTCTTCTCTTCTTTTGACCCAGGCACCATCTGCTGCTTTTCTGGAGAGCAGAACTGGAATCTTAGTTGATATTACACTTATTTTTGAGAGAGACTCATACTTACTGAGCTTCAAGAACTATATCTTATGACAGGTTTGATCTGACTTGCCAAAGCCAATAGCTGTTACAAAGAAGTGGGTTGTAGGTCTATATTTAAAAGTTTTTTGCACTTAAAGCATGGATTCAACCTCTGATTTATTAAGAATACAATGTGTCCTCCCCAGAATTAGAGTCCAGAGTGAGTTTTCTGAGATTTTACAAGTAAATACTTTCGTTTGTTTGAACTAAAATTCATTTGAGAATGTGTCCTTTAAGGAAGTTAGCACTTTGTGTTGAACTGTTTTTCCCCCAAATGATCTCCATATCAGAATAAAAGACTCTTCAAAATGTTCATATAGTTGATTCATCAAATCTCATGCACAAACTACATCTGAAAAAATCAGGTTATAATGAACCTAAGTGATTAACAATTGCTATATTTAATTATGATTATACAGATGGGCTAGTTGACAGCTGAGGTCACTCTCAAGGGAAGCTATTTTGACATTAGAGAAAACTCAACCTTTCCTCTATAGCTAATCTGCATGCAACAATTCTGTTAGTTGAAATGAGCCAGTGACATGAGAGAAACTGGACTCGCATGTCAAAAGTTCTCAGTAGCAGATCACTTGACCCCATCTGTTACTACTGCAGGTTGCATGGTCACATGTGAGCTTAGGCATCCAGTACTCAGAAGGCTCCCCATGGTACTGCTGCCTTTGCTACAATATGCACTGAGGTTGCAATACAAGGGAAGTCCTTACAGCACAGATCTCTTCTTCCCATAGTGACATTCTCTCTAATGTGGTTCATTTCCCCAAAAACAGTCCTCTCCCCACAACCCCCTATTGAGGCCTATGGACATTTCTGCTTCCTTCTCCCCCAAATCCCCACTCTCTTCTCCTGACCCCTCAAAGGTTGATAGTACAAATCAACAATTTAGGATATAATACATTGCTGTAATTCTCCCCAAAACAAGCATTGCAAACGCAGAAAATACAAAATATTAAGGTTAAACAGTTTAAAAGTATATGGAAATACAAGTTAAGGTGCCCAAACAAACAACCTTAACTCTGTCCTGTAGTGAAATCATGGGGGGGGGGGGGGGGAATTATAATAATAAAAAAATCTAATATGCCTTTCAAAATCTAACTTGGGATCATGAACACTAAAATGCAGTAATAGCAATTGTATAGTTATTGCATGGTAGCACTACACTTCAAGGATGTGTTCACCAATTATGGGGATTTGTGGCCAGAATGGTTTTATTTCTTTTTGTTTTGGAGTAAATGCTGTTTGTTTTTGTATTTTTATATATAATAGATATTTAGAGCTTTCAATAACCATTTAAAAATTTTAAATAATTTGAAAAGAGATTAGGGCTTTTTCCATAATCTGACATATGTTACTAACATGGTCTGCTAAATGATCTTATGATAGGCTTAAAAAAAGAGCCACAAAATAAGTTTAATATTTATTTCAGGCATTTCTATTCTAAAATACATTGGAGTTAGATTTAGAAGAAGAAAAACAGTAGTGATATCTACACTCCAATCTTTTGAATTTCACGATGAACCCACAACTGCCAGGAAAACAATAAAATCATGCAGCTGCTAACACAATAACGTCGACACCTATACCTGACACTACTTCCAAGTAATTATTACCTTTTTATATTAAAAAAATAATGAATTTTATGTGCCTAGAATACTTTGCAGTAGGAACACCATCAACATTTTATGTTTGCCATAGCTGTTTTTATTTAAACTCAAATTCTGAGCACAGCACTCAGTCTGAGAAGCAGACTAGGTACCAAGCAGATACATGGGGGGGGGGGGGTAGGGGAAGAATCCTCACTCTACAATCTGCAGCATGGCTCCAAAGCTCCTCTATAGAGGCTACCTTCAGCTCAAAGGCTGAAACAGCTCTGTGGGACTGTTACAGGGTGTATGTGAAGAGGTTAATGGACCGCACGGGGCTCCAGCAGCCCTACCACCCATACAAGCCATGTCAGGCCTGGAGAGAAGATGTAAAAGGGAGAAGCCTAACTCTGCTGGTGTCAGACCTAGGAGGAGAGCAGAGCCTTTGGATGGAGGTGTGGTTTGACCAAAAGCTGGTGTCAGACCAAAAGCTGTGTGAGTTCAGGGGGTGCCCCCGGAGACCAATACAGGGACTTTTACACACACCCCATGCCCACTTTGAGGCAGATTCTCAGGTCACACCCCTCTCCTGGTCTGCCCATGTCCCACTGGCTGGGGAACTTTCACACCCATGGGAAGAGGATCTGCATTTGACCTTTTATTTGTTGTTTGTTTCTAATCCAGTGGGATTAATTATGGATGATATAACCTCAATTACAGCAAGGGTAGGCTATAAGGATTTGATGTAATGGAGAACTTGGCTATAGACAGCAAAATGAAATTCAACAAAGACAAATGTAAGGTGCTACGGAGAATAAAAACCAAATGCACAAATACAGAAGAGGGGGGAACTGGCTTGGCAGAAGCAGTGTTGAGAAGGATCTGGGAGTTGTAGTGGATCACAATCTCAGCATGAGTCAGCAATGTGATGCTGTTACCAAAAAAAGCAAATGCAATTTTAGATTGCATTAACAGAGGCATAGCATGCAAATCACAGGAGGTGATAGTACTGCTCTACTTGGCGCTGGTTAGGCTCAGCTGGAATACTGTGTCCAATTTTGGTCACGAATGTACAGAAAGGACGTAGAAAAACTGGAAAGGATCCAGAAGTGAGTGACAAAGATGATCAAAGGGATGGTATGCAAGCCGTATGAGCAAAGGCTGTAGGAACTAGGTATGTTTAGTTTGGAAAAGAGGTGATTAAGGGGGACATGATAGCAGTGTTTAAATATTTGAAAGGCTGTCATAAAAATAATGGAGAAAAGTTCTCTCTTGCCACAGAGAGCAGGACAAGAGGCAATGGGTTCAAACTATAGCATGAACAGATTTAGATTAAATCTCAGGAAAAACTTCCTAACTGTAATAACAGAATGACAATGGAACAGACTTCCTTGAGAGGTCGTGGAAGCTCGGTCACTGGAAGTTTTCAAAAGGAGGCTGGATAGCCATCTGTCCTGAATGGTTTAGACACAATAAATCCTGCATTTGGGAAGAGGGTTAGACTAGATGACCCTTGTGATCCTTCTAATCGTATGGTTCTATGACCCAGGGTGAGAAAAGGAGTATTATTGCCTTGTCAGCCTTTTCAGGATGCTCCATGAGGTTTCAGGTATGAGCATGGAGAATGAGGTGAATCAAGGGGGAAGCCATGGAGCTGCACTGTCTCAATACACCCAACCCCTGAAACTGTTGTAAGGAAGTTAATCCTGACTCAATCAACATTAATTTACCTATCTTTCTCCTCCATGATGTAGATAACTTCCTTTGGGAGGGCGGTTCTAGGGCAGATAGTAAGCATGGATTTTGGGATGGACAGTACAAAGATGGGCCACAAACTACTGCAGAAGCAGAGGGCCTCCATGGAGCTCAAAAAAATCCATGCATTTTGTTGTCTGAAATGCCAGCCCTCCCAACAGAAGAATGTCTAAGCTCCAATTGTAATTTACTGCCCATTTAGTGGATAACAGTCCTATATTAGCAAGAGCTTAGAAGAGCATTCTGAGCACTTTGTAATTATATTAACAAATTTTACCTGATATCTCCGTAAGCATGGCTGTATGATCGCTCACTGCAAACTTCACAAATACAACTTCATTTCTAAAATGATCAATTCCTTGAAATGATAAATCCAAATGTTTTCCTTGTAGGAGTTCTTCTACTGCATCTTTGCTTTCTAAAAGAGCACCAACTGCTCTGTGAAGGGAAGAAAAATCTCTTTGATATAGTAATAATTTAATTTAATTTCTCATGTCTTCCATTCAGGGATCTCAGAATTTTATTAATTAAGCCTTTCAACACCTTTGTGTTACCTTATACCAGTGGTATAGGTATAATTTGCCCCATTTTATAGAAAAGAAAACTGAAGCAGACTTGCCCCAAGGTCACAGAGCAAACATTTATTAGAGCCTCGAGTAGAGTATTTTGTTTTCTGAGTGTTTACCAATGTATCCACTCAGTGTTCATACACCTCCTGTCTAAACTCCCTATCAGAATATAGATGATGTTGAGAAAATATTTATTTTACAGGAACACAAGGTTACGCTTAACCATACACTCTCCAGAAACATGGGTGTTACAGGTGTAACCTTCTGCCCAATAGAGACTCAGCTAATTAGTCCAGGGTTGGGAACCAGGGAGAAGGAATCACACTTGTTAAAAATAAAAGGAGTACTTGTGGCACCTTAGAGACTAACCAATTTATTTGAGCATAAGCTTTCGTGAGCTACAGCTCACTTCAAATTGGTTAGTCTCTAAGGTGCCACAAGTACTCCTTTTCTTTTTGCGAATACAGACTAACACGGCTGTTACTCTGAAACTTGTTAAAAATGGATCTGTATCTAGGACATAGAACAGAGGCCTTTCTGAGACTGTCTGGAAGAAGCTAAGAACCCAGCATAGCTCTCTGGCAATCCCCGCGCTCTGAGCTATGTCAGATTACATCTGAGGATCTGGTCCCAGGCGATGGTACTGTTAATATGACTGACCATGGCCACACCTTGGGCTAGCCTGGCATCAGTACAGTGCAGTCCAGTCCCAGACTGTTAAACAGAGATCTGATGTGGGGAAGCATTGTAGGGGCAATGAGGTCTTTGATTGCTACACACAAGCAAAAACATTCTGCAAATGCATGTTGAGGGAACAACAAAGATATTAAAGAGCTGGTGAGAGTATGTGAGTCTCCTAACCAGTTTCTGAAACTCAACATATAACTTAGTTATGGAAAGATGCATACTGCATTGTTCTTTAAAGGCAATATCCTGATCTCATTGAAATCAATGGCAAATCTCCCACTGACTCTAATGGGACCAGGATTTGAGCATAAGTGTGCACCTAAAAAATTTAAAATTTTCAAATGCACATGTTCAGTACTCAGCCAACATTAATTCCTGTGGCAAAATCCAAGCATTGGGCACATCTTTAAGGAAGTCTCATTAACACTGGCTCCTTCTGTCTCTGCTCTTGCCCTACAGCTCTGCTCCTTGCTTTGAATTAACTGAGCCTGTGGCACTTATTAGCAGTCGTCAGGACAGTTTCACTTTAATTACTTGCACCAATAGTAGGGAAATTTTCTGAACTTTAAGTGTGATTTTTTTTTTTAGATTACAGTAACTGAACAATCAAAGGGAAAAAATTATTTCAGTTTGCTTACTTTGTGTATTGTCATTTTCATTCTTTTCTTTTGACTAATATGTCAGTTTTTCCATTTTTGTGTCTTTCACAGAGCAACAGAGGAGAGAATTTTATTTTTTAAATTAAAAAATATAAAACCACAAATTATTTGGGGGACATAATGGTAGGTGTAATACCACAGAATACTATTTAACTCATTTTTAAAAACAGACTAGATTTCAAATAGATGTCTTTTTAACTCCTGTGCATCACATCTAATAAGAATTGCTTACTGTTTTTATGCAGCTCTGCATTTTCAAACATAAGTTTGTACTTTTAAAATGAGTATTTTTCAAATATGCACTGTTCATTTAAGTACTACAGTATGACCATGCTAAATCTGAAATTTCAAAGGACAATCATTTTTGAGGTACCCCACACAAGATTGGGGTCCCCTGCCAGACTGCTGTTGGGAGGGGGGAATATTTTTGTTCAGTCTTTCAAGAGCTATTTTGCTCAAACATTCTAGAAATCTTCAGGGTACTGGCCAAATTCCAACTTTGCTACTTAACACTCTGCTTCCCTAATTTGTCTTGAAATTTCAACTGAATATGGTGTTTTACTTCACCTCCTAACCTAAACTATTGCATAAAATTACTGTGTTCTGTTAAACAGATGCTGCGTTTCACTTTAGTGGTACCTGAACAGGTCCTTTGTAATAGTTTGCATATCCCTGTAATCAGTTTACAAAGCACTTTGGGATTTTTGGGATAGGAAGCACTATTACTGTCCTTACTTTATCTTGTTGATAGGAGAGAAGTGGCATGCAGGTATAAGAATAAATGTATGCTTTAGTTAACAAACAAGATCTATTAGCATTCTAATAACCATTTTCAATAGACCTTTTTGTATATGTGAAATAGTTGTCCTTGTCTTGAAATGACCTTCAGATTCAAGGAGGTAGAGATCAATGAGTACATTTTTAGTGCCACAAGGGCAATAAGACCTACAACTCGGTGATGGAAATTGTTTTCTAGGTAGTATTCCCCACCTACTGCAATGAATTTTTTCCTTAGTTATTGTCAATGAAATATTAACTTCACTGATGGGATGTTGACTTCATAGTCACTAGGTGGCAGTATTTACCTGCAAAATAGATATATTCTACTGGTGGCACTGCGTACTTGTAGCTACACACTACAGTAAAAAGCAGGCTGTGTCCACAAAGCAGTATGTAGCTACACACATCAGTGAAAGGCCCTCACAGTGGGGAGACAGTAAGAAAAAGTTCTAGCAGCTCCACACTGTCTTACCCCGTCAGAGCTTTTCCCCACAGCTGGAGTCTTTCACTGTGGTAGAGAGAGAGAGCCTCTGGCAACTCCCTGTGGCAGGGAAAGGCTCCAGCAGCTGCGAGCTGATAGATCCTTTCCCAACTGCCTCTGCCCTACCAAAACCTTTCCTGTGCTGGAGTGTTCCCCTGTGGAGGGGAAAGGCTTCAGCAACTCCCAGCGGTGGGAAGACTCCAGCAGCAGGTCACTATGCTGCTAAAAAGTATCCGTGTAGAAGGGGGAGGCATTGCTTGGATGTATAAGGAGCCACCTAGGGTATATACCTTAAGGATTCAGGCATGTCTTTACTCACCTAAGCAGTCCCTCACTGTCTACGTTGCTATTTGTACCCATGCTAAGGAGGCATGCAGTGTATGTACTCTATACACTGATGTGAGGAGTCTGCAGTGTAGATGTACCCTTAGAGGCTCTGACAGATCAAAATAAATGTAGAGTCTATCTGTAGTATTTGGTCTAGATAATACTTAGTCATGCATGCCATGAGTGCAGGGGACTGGACTAGATGACATCTCAAGGTCCCTTCAAGCCCTATGATTCTTCTTATAAGCAAGCTACCACCATGGCAACTAAAAACTTTCGTATCCTATCAGGTATCGTAGGTTAGATCATTCGTTATGCCCACACATTCACTAACCTGCAAGGGGGTGTGTACATTCTTATAATCTTATATGAACACACTCCCCTCTACTTTTCCAATGTCTCTGTGGTACTGAGGGCTTGGGTGAGAATTAGATGGTTGACTGAAACCTAGTTCAGGTAAAAAGTGATGTTGGCTGAATTAGGAAAACATCTAGAGGTAATAGCAGATGTGATATGTTCTTTTCATTAGGGTATCCTTGCCAATTTTTAAAATGAAGTTTGCGACCTTCACCATATAAATAAAACCTGTAAGTTTCTGTATGCCCAGATAGGATCAATGGACAAACGTACTTTTACTCATCTGTGCTTGACAAAGGGGGTCTGACTGTTCCTTATGCATGTACACCTCCCCAGACACTCATGTCTTTTCTACCACCAGGATGGATTACTGTAATGTGCTCTACATGGAGCTATACATGAAGACGTCTCTTAAATTTCAGCAAGTGCAGATTCAGCTGCCTTTCTTTGAAGGGTATTACAAATGATGCATATTAGCCTACTGTTCCACAGACTACTAGTGGCTGCTAATTTTGTTTCAGGTCCTGGTTACCTTAGACATGGTTTTCCTCCGCGCCCCCCCCCCCCCCCCCCACACACACACACTTTTTTGTGTGTGTGCATACAGCACACGCGCGCACACACACACCCAGTTGGCATCAACTGGGACATCAAGCTGACAGTTTCTAGCTTTTTACATCTGGGAACTGGTAACATATAAAAGGGCCTTTAACAGTGGTACTGGGTCCCCCATTAACTGAATATACCTCACAAGCCCATCTATTGACTCAGGCTTTGCCTGATGGATGGGCTGTGAAGGATCAGTTTTGGATTAGAGCAGAGTCTTTTCAGTCTGGCTTTGTCTCGTTGAAGAATTAGTTGTCTGTGATTTTTATAATGTGTTGGTCTATAGAAAGATTTAATAAAGTGGCTTTCTAGACAATTTCACACTTTTTTTTTTCTGTATCCTAGCTTAACATTTTTACAGTGCTCAGAATTGTTTTCTAAGTGTAGAATGGGTGGGCTAAATCCTGGTCACTGTACCCTAGCAAATATTCCTAGACTCTTCAATATTAATATAAACGAACAAGCAAGATTTGACCCTATATTCCTATTTTTCCATTTATAAAGTGTCTCAAGTAGCATTTAAAATTACTTATTCTGACTGAAACAAGATTACCATTACATGGTACTGCTATACATTTTTAAACTCAGTTCAACTAACATTCAGAGATAATGAGAGGGGAAACTTACAGTGATCCCTAGATTTCAGACCTGGATGACGAAATAATAACAGGAACAAAACATCCTTCCAGAAATATGTAAAACTGATTTATAGGAGCTGTCCGTGGTTTTTTCTGAATTATATAATCTAAACATTATGACATTTTAAGTATGGATCTCAGCTCTTTTAAATTAACAATTTAGAAAAGTCTGACAAAAATGAAGTTAATATAAGCAAAACAAATTAGAACCCTTTCAACTGTTCATATATGTGTGCTGAGGGGGTCAGATATGGGGTATATCTGTTTCTTTCTTTCTCTTTCCATGCTTTAATATTTAAGTTACCAGTTATTTGCTGTAACATTGAGATGTGAGAGCAACTTAGGGCCAAGATGTACCTTGCTGAAACCAAACTTGTTAAAACTTATTTAGCATTTTGTCTCCTTCTGTAAATCTAGTGGTGGTCTGTACCAGAAATTAGTGAAGTATATAAAATCAAAGAAAGCACAGTTCAACTTTTCACTCTTTAATCTTTTGAAAGAATGGATTTGAACACATGCAAAAAAGAACTAAAAACCTTCATTCTCTATTGTAAGCAATCTAGAGCATTATTATTAAATGCCCACATCCCCATTCAGGATCAAGCTCCCATTGTGTAGGACCTATATAACTATGTAAAAAACATACATTCCTTGTCCAAAGAGACTACGGTGTAATTAGACAAAGTAAACTGAAAGACCGATAACATGTGAGCAACAGTCAAAGGTACTTCAGTTACATTTTTTAATTGTGGTTTCCTCAAGCCATATTCCCATCCTAGCCCCATATCCTTTTTTTTTTTTCCTCTGCACAGACACATCAACCAATATGCTCCCCTATTGTTGAACCAACATGCCCTTCTTTCACCCCGGCCATCTCACAGAAACTTTTATTTTGCTTTTAATGCTTCCTCTTCTATTGTATTACTTTCATCTTTTGTTTTGTTTTAATGCCAGGTATCTCCGTTTTTCTCTGCATCTCTCTTCCAGGATCAATCTTTAATCAGCAGTCAACCCCAAATTGCCCCCACTTCTCAAACTTTCACAGTTTAGCTCAATTAACAATTTTGCTGACTTCAGCAGGATGTGAAATCATCTGGAGTCATTTAGAGCATGCTTCCCTTACACTACAGCAGCTGTCCTAAGGCAGCAATGGCCTCCTTGGGCCATTGCCCAGGGCAGGAGGAAGCTCATGTGCTCCTGTCCTGGTATTTCAGGGGACAGAGGATTTGGGGAGATGAGAGGGTGCCCAACAGGTCTAGACTGGCCTGCTCTCCCTGCTGCTCTTTCTGGATGGCTACCTCTGTACCTCTCCCATTAGGGGAGCAGGGCCTTATGCGTAAGGCTACATTTATGTCACGGAGGTCATGGAAGTCACAATCTGTAACTTCCAGAGACCTCTATGACATTCTCTGCTTCAGCCCCTGGGGCGGTGGGACTCTGGAGCAGGCAGTCAGCAGGGCCGTGGGCAGGGTTCCAGCGACAGCAGTGACAGGGGCTCCCTGCAAGGTTCCAGCAACAGGTGACAGACTCCTGAGGGGGCCCTCCTCAGGGTTCCAGCGATGAGCGACAGCCTTGCACAGGAGGGGGATGCCTTGGGTGAGCGGCTGGGGGTGTCCCGTTTTCTCTTTGGGAAATATGGTTACTCGGTAGCTTCCAGCTGCCGCGGGTGGAAGGAGAACCCCACAGCTCCCAGCCACCACAGTGGCAGGGGAACCCAGGAGCCATAGCAGCAAAACTCAGACAGGTCACGGCTTCTGTGAATTTTTGTTTATTGCCCATAACCTGTCTGTGACTTTTACTAAAAATAACCATGACAAAATCTTCGCCTTACTTATGCGTCATCTCTTCGGGTAGAAGCTATCAGGTTCCTGCTCATGTGCTCTGGTGAGGAATGAGGGCACAGAGCCCTAGAGGTTCTGGTGTCCCAAATGTATGAGAGTGGAAGGGGGGAAACAAGCACAGTAGATAATTCAGAGGGTCCAATATCTCATTTTTTTTATTGCAACTTAAGTGCAATAAAGCCCAAATACTTTCAGTACATTTTAGATTTTTTTCTTATTGAAAGAATCATGCCCCTAGCTACCAAAATGTTTCTATTGCCACTTAAGACATGAAGTACCCATGAAAAGGCTGGCTAATCCCTTACTAGAGACAAAATGCTAAAACTGCCCTAAATTACAACTTGGAATTGTAACTACAAATTTTTTTGAAAGTTTAATACAATTAGAATTTTTGGCTCTAGGTGACATAATAATACTCAACATGAGTGCTGGTTTATCATCACACACACCTGGTATTTCATAACATTAAGACACCCCAAGTAGTGCTCTGTAGCAATGATTGCACTACTTAGACAGAGTCCTATATCCTTAAGTATCAGAGGGGTAGTCATGTTAGTCTGGATCTGTAAAAGCAGCGAAGAGTCCTGTGGCACCTTATAGACTTAGCCCTGGTCTACACTAGGACTTTAGGTCAAATTTAGCAGCGTTAAATCGATGTAAACCTGCACCCGTCCACACGATGAAGCCCTTTTTTTCGACTTAAAGGGCTCTTAAAATCGATTTCCTTACTCCACCCCTGACAAGTGGATTAGCGCTTAAATCGGCCTTGCCGGGTCGAATTTGGGGTACTGTGGACACAATTCGACGGTATTGGCCTCCGGGAGCTATCCCAGAGTGCTCCATTGTGATCGCTCTGGACAGCACTCTCAACTCAGATGCACTGGCCAGGTAGACAGGAAAAGAACCGTGAACTTTTGAATCTCACTTCCTCAAGAAAAAAGGCACGAAACGATTGTCTGCTGCTGCTTTCACGGAGGGAGGGAGGGAACGGGGGCCTGATGATATGTACACAGAACCACCCGCGACAATGTTTTAGCCCCATCAGGCATTGGGATCTCAACCCAGAATTCCAATGGGCAGCGGAGACTGCGGGAACTGTGGGATAGCTACCCACAGTGCAACACTCTGGAAGTCGACGCTTGCCTCGGTACTGTGGAAGCACTCCGCCGAGTTAATGCACTTAATGCACTTAGAGCATTTTCTGTGGGGACACACACACTCGAATATATAAAAACGATTTCTAAAAAACCGACTTCTACAAATTCGACCTAATTTCGTAGTGTAGACATACCCTAACAGACGTATTGGAGCATAAGCTTTCGTGGGTGAACACATGCATCCAGTGAAGTGGGTATTCACCCACGAAAGCTTATGCTCCAATACGTCGGTTAGCCTATAAGGTGCCACAGGACTCTTTGCCGCTTTCATATATCCTTGTACTTTGTCTTCTAACAATGCCAACAAAAACAGTGACTGTTGTGTCTTATTCCTTAAACAGAACTCTCTTGAAGGAGATGAACATGTAAAGCGTTCCTCCCACAGAATTAAATAAGGATTTGATTCATTTGCTGTTAATGCATCCTGATTTATTTGCAGTGCCCTAGGTAAAACTCAAGATAATTTGGAGTAAAAGTTGAAAACCACTTGACAATTTAAATAAAAAGACCAGAAAAAAAGAGGACATTCACAGGCAACTATAATGTAGTAACTTTAAGGCTAATACAAAAATTGACTAAAGAAAGGAAACAAACAGCTAATGTTTAACTGCAATTGCCAAACAAAAAATGTAGTTTAAATTTAAATGAAGGTTTGTAAATTGTGCACCACTCATAAAAACAGCTTTGAAAAATGTTATACTGACAAACTTACACACAGTAAAGTCTGGAAAGTCTCATTTACTTCTGTCAATGAATTCTTATTATTTTACTAAATTTACAAATTAACTATAAAGTCAAACAATCTTTAGAAGAGAACCTTAACCTTAGTTTTCTATCATACTGCACTGTAGTTGTATGGATATGACAGTGTTCCATGGATTAATAAATGATATACTGTCCTCTCAGATGTCTCCACACCTTCTCACATTTGATCTAGCTGTCTTTGGTCTAACGTAATATTCATCTGCCTCTACTGTTGGAAAGGTTTGCTCATCCTTCTTCAAGGAGGCATGCAATTTAAAGGGACTGTTGGATCCCCAAGTGTTCCTGAAGTCCCAGGAGGGCTATTCATCAGTATTTTGCAAAATAAATGAAACTATTTTTCTTGTATGTGGACTGTCACAGTTCCCAAACCCTTTATGATTTCTAGATTGAAACTATAACGTGCAACTACATTGGACTCCCACCAGAGATAATTCAAAGCTCGTCTGTTGCAGAATGGAGCCTAACTGCTTAATGAAACTGGTTACTCCACAGACTATACTGGCTTCCTATTTGCTTCCAAGTGCAATTCAAGGTGTTGATACTGATCTTTAAAGCTCTATATACAGCTACTTGAGACTGTGACATCACCTATCTCCTCATGCTCTGTTGAGGTAGCTAAAATCAACTAACTACATAAGTTGGTTGACCTAGAGAAAAAAGAAAAAGCAGCTGTCAGCCAGCAGAGAGAAGCTACTACCTGTACTAACTCTCAGCAGAAAGAGAGATGAAAAACGAGGCCTAAGGAGCAGCTTCAGAACTGGACATGGATGGATAACTCTGCCTAAATAAAGCATTATAAGGTGGTGAGAGAACTGAAACACTTTCATCTTCCACAGGGCACACTTTAGTTTCAACTCAGAATTAAAGGGTTAAGCATACACCATAGTATGTTGTTCTGAACATTCCGAAGTGCAGGTATATAATCAGTCTTGGGAAATTTAGAATTGTTACCCTTTATACATGTACATTAAAATGGGATCCTCTTCCCTGAATTCCCCTACAACCAAAGAAATAGATTTTTAATGTACATAACTTAACAGCAAAACACTTACATGCCAACTTCTTCTTCGCTGGATAAATGCATCACTAACAGGGTGACATGTAAGGAGCCATAACGAACCATTGCTTGGGAAAACCTGTGATCCTTTTGTACTACTGTGTCTTGGACAGCCTGAATACCTCTTGTAATCTAAGAGAGACAAAAAATATACAAAAACAAAACTAGTCATCATAGTTTTTTCTATCCCACAATACAAGCAAGAAAACAAACTCACTAAAATGCTGGTAATAGCTCACCTTAAGTGATCACTCTCGTTACAATGTGTATGGTAACACCCATTGTTTCATGTTCTCTATGTATATAAATCTCCCCACTGTATTTTCCACTGAATGCATCTGATGAAGTGAGCTGTAGCTCACGAAAGCTTATGCTCAAATAAATTTGTTAGTCTCTAAGGTGCCACAAGTACTCCTTTTCTTTTTACATAAAAACTGTTCAAGCAGACACAAGTTTCATCATCTTCTTGACAGAGTTTTGTTAATCTGCCTGAGTAAACTCAAAGTGGGTAAGAAGTAATGGAGTTGCTATTGTACGGCTGGACATCCCAGAGTCAGGATTCAGTAGCAGCTTGTCCTCTGAAGCATGATAATTCCCAGAACAGGTTTTAAGGCAGTAGCTCTCAACCTTCCCAGACTACTGTATCCTTTGCAGGTGTCTGATTTGTCTTGCATACCCAAGTTTCATCTCACTTAAAAAATACTTGATAACAAAAACAGATGTAAAAATACAAGTGTCACTCACAGCACACTATTACTGAACAACTACTTTCTCATTTTTACCACGTAATTAAAAAATAAATTGGAATATAAATTACTTTTTAGTATATACAGCAGTATAAACAAGTAATTGTATGAAATTTTAGTTTATACTGACTTTGCTAGTGCTTTTTATGTAGCCTGTTGTAAAACTAGGCCAATATCTAGATGAGTTGATGTACCTCCCTGGAAAACTTCTACGTACCCCTGCTTGAGAACCATTGGTTTAAGGTGCTCCACTCTTTTTCCCCCATGCTGTGCTGTCAATATCCTAAATTAGAGGCTTCTGCAAGAACTTCCTCCACCAGCCTATGATAAACCTCATCATACAGTAGGGGATGAGGGACTACAGCCAGCTTTTCCAGGATCTTATATGTAGCACACAGATGAGAATTCAGTAAATAATGTGCTGGGCCATTTGAGTTACAACTCCTGAGTTTTCTATTTGAGGAGAAAGCTAGATAGTACCCATTCCTCAAATATATTTTTAGGAGTTGCTTTATACAGAATATTGATACATACTGTTGTTAAAATACTGTCAATCTGCTTGTTTTTTAAAAAAAAATTAACAACTTTTCTTTCTATCAGCAACTACACATAAAGAAATGCTTGCATGATAAATTTTGTCCAACAGTCTTTACTGCATATGAAAATACAGTCATCATGGTTATTACAAAAATTGCTACAAAGCCTAAATATAATATTAGTGAAAATCAAATCAAATATAGCTGATCTACTATAATCTTGAGTATTTGGTAAAATGAGTAATTTCTTGAATTATAAACAGATTATCATTATCAAACACTACAGCCAAGCGAACCTTTGTGCAAATCACCTAAAAGAACCAATTTAGAAGACCTCAAAATGACTTTGAAATCTATAAATTAAAGTTATGTAAAATGGGGGTGAGTGTGTGTGTGTGCGCAGCTGAGTAGCCCAGAGTCAGGGCTCAGTACCAGCTTGTCCTCAGCAGAAGCATGATAATTCCTGGACTACACACACATGCCAAATTTTCATAACAGAAGAGTCTGCTTTTGGATTTAAAAAGAAAAACCCCTTCACATGCAAATCTTTGCCTTTCACTTTATATTAAAAACCTTATTGATGCTGAATACCCTCTCCCAAAGAAAACAATGAGAGTTGTGAGCGTTCAGCACCGTTCATCATCAGGGCCTTAGACAATCTCTGCTACATGAAAGCCTTGTCTTTATGTGCCATGTACTTCCTATGGCACCATATAAATAAGTAACAAATTAGAACAGAAGGGGAGTGATGGCAAAGAAAGAAGGGAAAAAATAACATGCCTAGTAAAGGAAGATGTCTAATGTCATCTGAAATTTTTTTTCCCAGTGTCTGATAATAAATTACACTGCAGTAAGATTCTACTAGTATTTCACCTCTGTCACAATTTGGCACTTGCATTCCCCCAAATAAATGACACTTTCACTGAATTCTCAAAAGACATGAAATATGTAGTTTCACAGTTACACAAAATGTTGATGAACATGACCCCAGATAATTGCAATTTATTTACTGCACAGATAATACATAATGTCATAAACTGGAGAAAAGTGCAATTATCCCAATGGGGAAAAGTCCAAAGTATAAAGATGGAGTTTTTCAATTACCAGTTTACTCAGTTTCTGATTATAGTTTCCAGGAAAATTTTCAAGACAGAACATAGTTTAATTTGTTCCTTCCTGAGAGACAGCAAAAGAAAAAAAGAAAAGAAAAGAAAAAAATGCAAGCTCAGTTATAACAATACCAGCCCTTCAGGATACAGAAGATATATGCTTACACAACTAGGAAGCTATTATCAAGACTGTCCTGGCTTCAAACAAACAAAACCCCAGATGTTTATCAGTGAACAAGGTCAATTTCAAAGATGGCAGACCACAGCTGGGTCCAGAGGCAAGCCACAGCTAACCTTACCGTCAGAGAATGAGCAGGGAAGTAAGAATCGAGATGCCTCTCTGTTTCAAAGTCAGAAATGGGAAAGAACAGAGAGAGCAGCTATGAGGGTCAGCGTTCTACACTAGTGGTTCTCAATCAGGGCTTTGTGTATCTTTGGAGGTACTCCGAGATCTTCCAGGGGGTATATCAACTCATCTAGATATTTGTCTAATGTTACAACAGACTACATAAAAAACACTAGTGAAGTCAATCCAAACTAAAATTTCATATGGACAATGACTTGTTTACACTGTTAGTGATCTCTCTCCTGCCATCCATCTCCACCCTCTGACAAACAGAGGCTAGGGACACCATTCCTTACCCAACCTGGCTAATAGCCATTAATGGACTTAACCTCCATTAATTTATCCAGTTCTCTTTTAAACCCTGTTATAGTCCCAGCCTTCACAACCTCCTCAGGCAAGGAGTTCCACAGGTTGACTGTGTGCTGAGTGAAGAAGAACTTCCTTTTATTTCTTTTAAACCTGCTACCCATTCATTTCATTTGGTGGCTCCTAGTTCTTATATTATGGGAACAAGTAAATAACTTTTCCTTATTCACTTTCTCCACACCACTCATGATTTTATATACCTCTACCATATAACCCTTTAGTCTCCGCTTTTCCAAGCTGAAAAGTCCTAGCCTCTTTAATCTCTCCTCATATGGGACCTGTTCCAAACCCCGAATCATTTTAGTTGCCCTTTTCTGAACCTTTTCTAATGCTAGTATATCTTTTTTGAGATGAGGGGACCACATCTGTACGCAGTATTCAATATGTGGGGATACCATGGATTTATATAAGGGCAATAAGATATTCTCCATCTTAGTCTCTATCCCTTTTTTAATTATTCCTAACGTCCCGTTTGCTTTTTTGACTGCCGCTGCACACTGTGTGGACATCTTTGGCAAACCATCCACGATGACTCCAAGATCTTTCTCCTGATTAGTTGTAGCTAAATTAGCCTCCATCATATTGTATGTATAGTTGGGGCTATTTTTTTCCAATGTGCATTACTTTACATTTATCTACATTAAATTTCATTTGCCATTTTGTTGCCTAATCATTTAGTTTTGTGAGATCTTTTTGAAGTTCTTCACAGTCTGCTTTGGTCTTAACTATCTTGAGCAGTTTAGTATCATCTGCAAACTTTGCCACCTCACTGTTTACCCCTTTCTCCAGATCATTTATGAATAGGTTGAATGGGATTGGTCCTAGGACTGACCCTTTGGGAACACCACTAGTTACCCCTCTCCATTCTGAAAATTTATTCCTACCCTTTGTTCCCTGTCTTTTAACCAGTTCTCAACCCATGAAAGGATCTTCCCTCTTATCCCATGACAACTTAATTTACATAAGAGCCTTTGGTAAGGGACCTTGTCAAAGGCTTTCTGGAAATCTAAGTACACTATGTCCACTGGATCCCCCTTGTCCACATGTTTGTTGACCCCCCTCAAAACTCTAATAGATTAGTAAGACATGATCTCCCTTTACAGAAACCAGGTTGACTTTTGCACAACAATTTATGTTCTTCTATGTGTCTGACAATTTTATTCTTTACTATTGTTTCAACTAATTTGCCCAGTACTGATGTTAGACTTACCGGTCTGTAATTGCCAGGATCACCTCTAGAGCCCTTCTTAAATATTGGTGTTACATTAGCTATCTTCCAGTCACTGGGTACAGTAGCTGATTTAAAGGACAGGTTACAAACCATAGTTAATAGTTCCGCAATTTCACATTTGAATTCCTTCAGAACTCTTGGGTGAATGCCATCTGGTCCCGGTGACTTGTTACTGTTAAGTTTCTCAATTAATTCCAAAAACTCCTCTAGTGACACTTCAATCTGTGACAATTCCTCAGATTTGTCACCTACAAAAGACCGCTCAGGTTTGGGAATCTCGCTAACATCCTCAGCCGTGAAGACTGAAGCAAAGAATTCATTCAGTTTCTCTGCGATGACTTTATCGTCTTTAAGTGCTCCTTTTGTATCTCGATTATCCAGGGGCCCCACTGGTTGTTTAGCAGGCTTCCTGCTTCTGATGTACTTAAAAAACATTTTGTTATTACCTTTTGAGTTTTTGGCTAGCTGTTCTTCAAACTCCTTTTTGGCTTTTCTTATTACATTTTTACAGTTAATTTGACAATATTTATGCTCCTTTCTATTTACCTCACTAGGATCTGACTTCCACTTTTTAAAAGATGCCTTTTTATCTCTCACTGCTTCTTTTGCATGGTTGTTAAGCCATGGTGGCTCTTTTTAAGTTCTTCTACTGTGTTTTTTAATTTGGGGTATACATTTAAGTTGAGCCTCTATTATGGTGTCTTTGAAAAATGTCCATGCAGCTTGCAGGGATTTCACTCTAGTCACTGTACCTTTTAATTTCTGTTTAATTAACCTCATTTTTGCATAGTTCTCCTTTCTGAAATTAAATGCCACAGTGTTGGGCTGTTGAGGTGTTCTTCCCACCACAGGAATGTTAAATGTTGTTATATTATGGTCACTATTTCCAAGCGGTCCTGTTATAGTTACTTCTTGGACCAGATCCTGCACTCCACTCGGGACAAGATCGAGAATTGCCTCTCCCCTTGTGGGTTCCTGTACCAGCTGCTCTATACATTATACACTGAAATGTAAGTACAATATTTATATTCCAAATGATCTATTTTATAATTGTATGGTAAAAATGAGAAAGTAAGCAATTGTTCAGTAATGGTGTGCTGTGATACTTTTGTATTTTTATGTCTGATTTTGTAAGCGAGTCATCTTTAAGTGAGGTAAAATTTGGGACTATACAAGACCAATCAGACTCCTGAAGGGGTACAATACTCAGGAAAGGTTGACAACCACTGTTCTGCATAATCTACACTATTCCAAAGGCAAAATATTGTTACACAGAAGTATGTTTGTGAGCCTCTGGGAGAAGTCCATCTCTAGCATGTCCCTCTTGAATTCAGGTAACCAAAATTAAATGCAACTAACAAGGTGCAGATGTGCGACCAATCTGCAGGCTTCCATTTTCAGGTTTTGTTTATTATTTCTGTTTTAATACAGCCAAGTATCTAAATTAACTCTTTTGAGCAGTGTGATACAGATAGCCGATATTTTAATTAAGCTAAACAAGACTCCTCTTAGATCTCTCATATCTAGTAATGAACCCATTAATAGATATGAAATGTTTAAATTGTTTTTCCTATTGTACATTACCTTTCACTTTTCTACATAAAATTTCATCTGCCAATTTTGATGACTATTTAATTTAATTTAGATCCTTCCAGTCTTCTTCACAAACCTTGATAGTTTTAATTCAGTAAAATAAATTGTTGAGTGCAGATTTCAACAACTCGCTATGCACCTCCTTCTCCAGATAATAAAGTGTTAAAAATAAATGTTTCAAAGGAGTCTAGTTCTGATCCCGTGATCATCCTCATCGTAACTATTCAGAATTATATATTGAAGTTATCAAATAACATTATTCTTACATGCAAGAATTTGGGTTTCTGGCATGCAAGAATAATGCTAAAAAGTTAATACAAAACTGATTACCTTTAGAGTTGTAACACATCAAGTATAATCAATTTAATTAAAATCTAATCTTGAGGACCTAGAAACAGCATCTTCAGACACATAGCATATCAGTTGAAATCTAACCTCATCCAAGTAGATTTACCAAAAGTGATGGAAACAATTATTATTCTTCATTTAACTATTTCTGTAAAATTTAACAGAGTATGACGTTAAAATTAATGGAGCATCATATTTTTCTTTCAAAGATTCAAAACACCATTAAAATAACAGCAAGAGAAATCTCTCAGTCACAAGCAGGATAACTCACTAAATGTTTCCTGAAAAATCCCCCACTTCAAAACTGTTCCTGAATCACAGGAGTGTTTTTCACTGTAAAGCTAAAAAATGTAAGTAAAATCTTAATTCAGAAAGGCTTGTACTATTGCCCGGAACACCTCAGAAGTAATGAAATGAAATTCTCACAAAAGGAAGCTCTTTGTCCATCATCGTCTGAAATGGCAACAGTAGTTAGAAGCTCCTCTCTATCTTTACAAGATCCCATGTGTATTTGTTGGAATTTTTCCATTCAGGATAAAACTACCATTATAAAATCCAACCAGCACCTCCCACTTCCAGTTCAAACCCTACATCTAAGAAAGTTACAAACAGAACTTTGTAACATAAAAGCTCAGAATGACAAAGTAAATAAATAATAACCCCCACATCAAATGCTCTGAGACTTAGCACAGCTGCTATCCTCACAATTATTGTTAATGACAAATGAAGTCAAAAAAAGGAATTACCAACTTTAGGCATCATGAAAATGGCTGCAGAGTTTAAACCTTTCTGCTTTAACAACAAAAATTATTCAAATCCTATCAGCAATGACAGGAGCACTTTTTTTTCTTCCAATTATGATGTATCAATTTATTCAACCACTACACTAGCCTGGCAATTGTTATATAATGAGAGCAAAAATGAGGAAGTGAAAGATTCCAAATTCAGATGGTGTAAGAGATCTCATTTCTTCATTATCTAGTGAAGGCTGCCTTGGAGTCTGATATAATTAGTCATTGCAATCTTCCTCCATACTGACACCTAAGAGTGGAACATTTCACCATAACTTTCATACCTAGTTTAGTTTTATTAAATTCATTTTCAGCCATTATTCAGAATTCCTCAATACCGAGGTCTGTGTGTGAGTATATAGCACAGATGCAATCCCACTCTCTGGGTGACCCTCAAAAACATCTGATGGTGTCTGCTAACAAATATTTTTAAAAATCTAATTCAGACCCTGTATTCAAATACTGGTTTTGACAGTATGACTTCTACACCTAACACTGTATCTTATTTTCCTTGCTGAAGCCACAACAGGTACTCAGAACAGCCATATCTAGCAAAACTCCGTGTATATGTCAGTTAGTGAGAAGGAATCGTGCTCAGCTATTACTACCTTAACTAAGACAATGCATGCTAACCATGAGAGAGACTAGGTGGGTGAGGTAATATCTTTTATCCCTATCTCACCCACTTTGTCTCTCTAATATCCTGGGACCAACACAGCTACAACAACGTTCTAAACAACCATGAGATACATGTTCTTAAAGATCCTAATGTATGGCTTGAAACTGCTTGCACTGCATGAAACTCCAGCAATCTCTCAATTTAGTTAAGAATATGCATCAACATGCTTCTTAGAGACGTGAAACTAATAACTGCCTAATTGACTCTCAAGCCTATATATGTGAACTGGATGGATTTAGATTTTCAACTTTAACCATCATTGCTTGTCCCAGAGTTCTGAGCAGTAACAGAATTGTCCAGTTCTTCTTCAGACGGTCAGTTATCACAACACCCTGTCTTGTGGATGGAAGAAATCACTGAATGACCCCTTTTGGGGGAGGAAGAGAACCAACCAGTATTTCTTAGGTCCCAGTCCTGCAAACACATATGCATGCATTTAACTTTACTCACATGAGTAGTCCAAATCAATGGGAATACTCATGAACATAAATTTAAGCATATATGAGTGTTTGCAGGATTGGTGGCACTAGATTGTAGCTGGAGTTTGTCTGACATACTGTATCAGTCTATTTTTAACTAAAGCCTATCCACATTAAAAATCAAATCACACACACACCCCTATTGGGCGAGCTGCTTTTCTACTCAGGGCAAATCAAACTTTAGTATTCCACCTAACCTAGAGTAAACAGTAAGTAATTATTTTTAAAAGCAAATTTCAGGATAAAAATAATTATTTAAGTAGCTGTGGTCCCCTAATGACATTTGACACATTGGCCCTGATCCTGCACCTGGCTCCACAAGGATGGAGTCCCACTGACTTTAGTGAGGCTGTTAATGGATCAGAGGTCTATCTGTGCAGTCAGTTACAGAATCAGAACCAAAAATGAGCATTGCTACTAGAACTGAAATATTAGTGAGATGATAGTAGGTATATGCAAAAATCACATAGTATGCCTATAAATGCCTCTTTTTAGATAATAATGACCCTGAAATATGTCCTTTATATAACAGGGTTACAGTTTTTGGATTGAGGTGATCTGTTCACCATGAATTATACAGCAAATTGGACAAATTCCACGTTATTAAAGGAAAACAATCTAAATGAAATCTACTCAACCTCATAAAATGAGCTAAAGTAGTTTCATGTACACCTGTCCTCAGTCCTCCTACAATTTTGTGGATTCACAATGTACACTTTCCTATTTTTTAAAGTGTTCCTCTCACCTGTTGCTGGGTGAATGACTTTCACAAACAATCTGAGTATACAGAGGGAAACAGTAAAACTGATTACACATAAACTGCTGTCAAATCCACAAATCTAACAACTGGATAACAAGAGAAAAAATGGTCTCTAATATCTTTCAGTTAGAGTAATCCATTGCTATTTGTAATAATGGTTAGTAAAAAAAAAGTTTCAGACAGTGTGATTCTTAATTTGACACTGTTCCTTAAAGAATAATATAAAATAACTGGTTATACTTTAGGCCAGTGCTTCGCAAACTTATTTGATCAGGCCCCCCTTCTTTGTGTCAGTAGTTGTTTATGCCCTGCTCTCCCACCCCAAAGTCCATATACCACCACCCAGCTCTGAAGGCAGAGCAGAGAGCAACAAGAGTTGGCTGGGTGCCCAGCTCTGAAGGCAGTGCCATGCCAGCAGCAGCAAAGAAGTAAGAGTGGCAATGTGAAAAGTGATATTTGTCAATAACACTTTTCACAGAAGACTTAGCACCCCATTGCCACCCTTATTTCTGCGCTGCTGCTGCTGCACCCTAGGGCTGACAGACAGAGCTCCGCTGCCTCCCGGTGATGGATTGTGGGGGTGGGGAGGAGAGAAGAGCCTGAGCCTGAGCTGCCTCCTGATGAGCGAAGGGTGGGGAAGGGGAGAAGAGGTGAGGGATTGGGTAGGGGAAGACAGTTCAAGTCGGGGGCGGGGGGGGCGCCTTTGGCTGTCCCCTTTACCTCTGCCTCCCAGGTGTGCACAGCCCTTCTGCATAAGCCCTAACCACCGGTGCTGACAGCCAGAGCTCTCTTCTTCTTCTTCTTCTTCTTTTTTTTTAAAGGAATACAGCTCACACCTCCCTTGACACATTCCTACGCCTCCCATGGGAGGCACGCCCAATAATTTGAAAACTGCTCCTTTAGGCTAAATATTGCTTGCCTTATTTACTCCTGTTTGAAGTAATTTTGCCCATAGAAAAAGGGAATAATAGAAAAGAATATCACCTTTGGGTTTGTAATTGGAAGAGAGATGAAATAGTTTGGCTGATCTTGCTTTTTCTTCTTTGTTTGATCGTCTTCTTCAGTCTTCTTTCTAGTAGTTCTTTTTCTCCTCTTTTTAAAATACATTTCAAATGTACTAGTAACTGGGGGAAGAGGGGGAGAAGGCAAAACATTTATTTACAGATTAATAAAAAACCATACACAATAGGAAATACTACACCAATGTGAGTTGGTCTTGAGCCAGCAACATAAAGGTAAAAGGCACTATATCCCATTAAAAGGCCCTCATTCTTACTAAGTTTTCAAAAATAATATACCAATATAGCAGGGGTGGGCAAACTTTGTGGCCCGAGGGCCACATCTAGGTGGGGAAATTGCATGCAGGGCCATGAATGTAGGGCTGGGGCAGGGGGTTGGAGTACAGGAGGGAGGGCAGGGTGGGGGAGGGGGTGCGGTGTGGAGGAAGGGGCTCAGGGCAAGGTGTTGGGGTGGAGGAATGGTGTGTGGTGTACAAGGGGGCTCAGGGAAGAGGGTTGGGGTGCCGGAGGGGGTGTGGAGTGTGGGAGGGGGCTCAGGGCAGGGGGTTGGAGTGCAGGGTGCGGTGGGGGCTTAGGGCAGGGGTTTGGGGTGCAGGAGGGATACGGGGTGCAGCAGAGGGCTCAGGACAGGGGGTTGGGGTGCGGGCTCCAGCCTGGCACCACTTACCTGAAGAGGCTCCGGGGTGGCAATGGCACGCACCGGGACCAAGGCAGGCTCCCTGCCTGCGATCGGCACTATGTCCCTGCAGCCCCTGTGGGAGAGGGGACAGAGGGCTCCATGTGCTGCCCTTGCCTGCGGGTACCTCCCCCGAAGCTCCCACTGGCCGCGGTTCCCTGCATGGGCCAACTATCAGATAAGAGCCTAAATGTTTGATCTACATATGTTTAAACCAGTGTTGTTGTTTTTTAAATATACTTACTGCCAAATTCATCTTTAGTATCTGTACTGGCAAATGGCATTTCTGCCATTGAACAATCCATGGAGTCAGGAGGAGTTTGTGACCCTTTTCTTCTTTTTGTTCTTTTCTGTTTCTTTGGAATGACTTTTTTCCCCTGCACATTTTCCAGCCCATCTGGAATATATTTAAAATAACACATTTAGTCTTAGATTTCTAATTTGAGACTATATATACAGTCTGTATTACTCTATCAGTAAGACCAAATTGCTCTTTCCCATTTTTTTCCTGCTTCAACGTATCAGTAAATGTGCTTAATCAAAGTTGGACCTCAATCCTGACCTTACATTACATTGGAGTAAAGGAGTGTATCAGTCCATTTAGCCACATGTGCTGGCTCCATATCATCTTGTCCAGTCCTAAGGAAAGGCAGACAGATGTAGAAGGGATCACTACAGGCTCATCTAGACTGGGAAAATGAGTGATGCTCAAAAACATGTTGTTTAACGTCTCTGTAAAAATTAACATGTTTTTAAACATTACTTAGTACCGAGTGTTAAAGTCAATGATGTTTAGAAACATGTGAGCTGGTCATGGTTAACAGGTTAAGTATCTCTCCATTGATCCTGGTCCCTCTTTTAAGACTGCAGTAACGTCTGTGGAGCCATCATTAGGTGGAATTCTGAGGTGACAATGTGCTCCTGTGATGGAGTGTCCAACTCACACAACGCCTGACGGGGTAAATTAGGCCAATTAAACTATAGGCTGCACCCAGAGGAAAGCCAGGGTGTGCTAAGACCTGACTGCTGATCAAGTCCGGCTGGGGGGAGCTGGGCCATCCCAACAGAAAGGCGCTGTCAAGAAATAGTCTGCAATTACTCCATGGGAGAGGGGAGGCATGTTTGGGAGTTACAGTACCAAACTGCTCCTTGGGAGGAGTGTGTTTGGGCTGATAAACCTAGAGAGGGGGGAAGTCAGAATGTAGAGCTGAGAAGTAGGAAGGAGTCCAGGGCAAGAGTACCATAGTCTGGAATAAAGCAGGCTATTGTCGTTACAGATGCTGGACTGGAACCTGGAGTAGAGGGTGGGCCTGGATTTCCCTACCAGCCACAGGAGGAGTGGTGTAGTCAGGGCAGAAAAGGGAATACTGCCATTTTTGTATGGAGGGTCTTTGATACCTTGGAGGGCTGAGTCATGAAGAAGGACCACCCTGAGTCCCAGAGAAAGAAAAAGACAACGGGGTGAGGAACCAACAGAAGGGGGCATCAAACCTAGAATCATCTAATCCCCAAAGGAACCAGGAGGGGGTGCTCCAGCGGTGAGTGGACCCCATGATACCTCTCTAATACCACTCCATTTCACTGAAGGGTGTTTCTTCAGTCCACTGATCCAACCCCCTCACCCAAAAATAACTCAGGGGAGGCAGATTGCCACTTTAAGCCACTGGGTAAAAATTCCTCCTTAAAATTCCCCCTTGTGAGTTTCTCTTGAATTCAGTGGGACTACTACTGTCAGTAAAGTTAAGCACGTGAGCATCTGCAGCACTGGGGCCTTGGTATATAACCCAATCCAAATGATCAGGCTGTACAAAAGGTTCATTACTCTTCTCAAATATGAAAAGCTGATTGGTGGGTAAACCTTAATATTTAGCAACTGATATGTACCTTTGCAATCCACTTTTTTATATAAGAGAAATAGTGATCAGTTGGTTGGTTGGTTCTTCTCTCATTCAGGAAGAGAACAGTTAAAGGTTCCCAGGAATAGTGGCGTATCCTTACTAGTCACAACTGTAACTTTGTTTTTTCCACACTCACAGGAAAGTAGTTATGTTTTGTTTGTATTTCAATATATTTGTGAGGTTGTGACTTATGTTCAAGAAAACTTTTTTTACTTTGAAATACAGAACTGCCAAAGTTTTGGGCAATTCCCAGACACTTTATGCAAAATATTAAGTAAATATGTTGCATATTTTAATTCATTTGCATATAATCATAAACCCTTGCTATAAACAAAGTGGGTTTAGTGCTCATATACCTCTGCTGTCTGCTGCCCTACTCATCTATAGGGCAACAACAAGGAAGGTTACCCTATCACCATAGCTCAGTCTGATCTGGGGTGATTTCTAGAGACAAGAGGGCTAAGTCAGTCTCCAAGGCCCATACTGAGTCTGCCAATTAGTGCAAAGCATGGTAGTGATGACTTTATGATGCAGGAGCTGGAACTGACACTCACTAAACCCAACTCATAGAGGCCACCAAACATCCATTATTAGACATGAACAATCTTTATTTAATACCTGCTGAGTTGGATGGAGTCATACTTGTGACCTACAGGGACAAAAAGACTCTGAAGATCATTAAAAATGTCACAAGGCATCTAATCCCCTGATAAGGGTTAACGTTACATCTTCAGCAAGAGTTAAGTTCATCTTCTAGAAAGGTAAAAAATTTTTAAAATCAAATTGTTACTTTTTTGGAACTTACATAGGCATGGTGTTGCCAGCTCTTTTGATTTTATTATGAATCTTATAATTGGTTTTTCTTAAAGCTCCAGCTTCTGGAGTCAAGTGATTACATGAGGATCTCAGCTTTCCTTTTTAAACAAGCAAGTCACTAGCCTTCACTGTTATAGAGGTTGCTGAGAAACACCTGGACCAAATTTCCAGGGTTATCCTAATGGCTCAAACAAGAAGGCAAATAAAAAGAATTCTCAAAATATATATTTTTAAAATGTTCTGATTTATAGCCAATCTCAAGACTTGAGGGGTCAGACTCATTATTTTCGAATACAAATGGTTAGCAATATTGCAGGCAGGATCTTCCTCTCTCTGTGCACACACACACACCCAACACCATCCACACACTGCTCTGTTTTCTTCAAAAAAATGTCATAATATGTGCCCCCTACCCTGTTCTTAAAGGGAAAACACCCCTTAACCAAAGTACAAAGACTAAAAATAAAACAAATATCCAACTTCACCTCAATGTGACTTGCAATATGAAATATTCATCTATTCTAGGATCTGCACACTAACTTGCCTATATTTTTTCCTACATGGGTCATAAACGAGAACTGAATCCATAGCCCTCCGACAGACACCACAGATGTCTACCACTTTCGCTACAGGAACGACTACATGAGATGTGCTGTTATCCTCTGTGACGAGCATCCCAGAGAGAGAGAAAACACACTGTTTAATAACTGGGTTACATAACTGTGAACTAGCAATTGTTGGGCATGAGGATTCTATTCCTGGCTCTATGAGTAGAGAACGGTCTATAGGTTAAAGACATCATAGTGACTCCCCTGTTTGAGTAACCTGCAGTGACTAAACCTGGGATTGCTAATTCTAAAAACCTGAGCTTCTATCATTTGGGTTAAAGATCACTGTATATAGCAGTGAGGCAGCAGTAGACTCATAAATCTCTCTGGTCTAGTTACTAAAGCAGGATAAAGATCGACACTGCATAATTTGGCCCATTACATCTGAAAGGCAGCATCGCAAGATTGGTGAAACTTGGGACTGTTTGTACTAGCATTGCCTACAGTGCCTTATCCAACCTCTCTCATCTGTAAAATGGGTAAATGATTGCCTCACCTGAGGTAGAGGTCAGAGGCCTGGGTTAATAAAAATTGGGAAGTGCACAGAAGTATTAAGAATAGTCAGCAGAAGTGCTAAAATTAGAACCCATGGTGTCTTGTATAGCACCTTCCTCTATTAAATAATCTGTGGGGAAAGGGTTTCTTTCTGAAATGTCTGACATTTTCCTATTTGTGCAGAAACATGTGACAGACTTTGAAAATGCATAAGTGTCACATGAAATACATGAGCTATGGCAAGTCTCTTTGAAGTTAACAGGTCATTCAAATATAATTAATAAGCAACAGGACAATTTAAAATTTCCTAAAAATTGTCAATCAATCACTACAGTATTTCCATCTACTAAGAGTTTTGAAAGCTGTAGATAGGGAGCCAACATAAATCACAATTCACTTGTCTCCACTCAATATACTTTGATTTTCATTTAAGAGAGATAAGTTCAGTTTCTAAGCTTCTTTGTGAACTACAGGTGGCAGGATATCAAGCCAACACGATAATGAAAGGGTCAGCCTAACCAATGATTCATTCAAAATGTTTTTTCTAAACTTACTAATTATGCAACATAAATTTATCCACAAGTCATCTTTTCCTACGTTTGCTTCAGACTCTTTCATTTTATTCTGACATTATACATATTCAATTATATCTTCTAAAAAATGTCAAGCTGAAACCTCCTTTTGCATCTCTCAACAACTGTGCACAAAAGCAAGCATCCAGCAGTATTCTCCTAGTAAAACTCCACATTACAATGGTGTTAGTGTACTGGAAAATAAACTTATGTCAGAATTGCAGTTTATCACAGGACACCTCATTACCACAGACAAGCACATTTTCAAAGCTCCACTGGTAACTAATGCAGATATTCCAAATCTAACCCCAGGGGAAAATTTGGCAGTAAACATCCACATTATGTTCTTGTGGCATGCAAAGCAACCACTGATTTGACAAATGTAGTGTAACAAACCTGATCTGTGTTGTTAGGACCCTGTAGACTGTTTCTTGGATACCACATCCCTAGTGCTAGGGAAGACAAGACAACCGATTAAGTACTAATTGGCTTCAGCATAAAGTGGGGGAGGGGAAAATCACAAAGTAAACTGTGATCTGAGTACTGAGGCTACCCAGGAGCTGTTCCAGTTACTGAATTGGATATTAAATGACGAAAAAGAAAAAGACCTGAAGAAGAGTCCTGGGTAAGCACAAAAGTTTGTCCCCCTCACCACTGGTTGTCCAATAAAAGATTACCTCACCCACTTCCTCTCTTTCAAACGAAATAAGGTATTTAGGAGGGTTGCCTGCTCGCTTAGTGGACACTAAGAAGCAGAGATACAAAAATTTTTCTGTGAGCACTCTTTGAACAGTATTCTATTTATTATTATTTAACTTAGACTGTGGTAGCTTCAGAGGCCAATCAAGCTGGGGCCAATTGCACTAAGTGTACAAACCTATGCAAAATGACAATCCCTGCCTCAAGGAGATTACAACCTAAAGGACAAGACATAACCAATGAAGGAAACAAAGAAGCAGGTCAAAGTGTTGAAGAGGGAGATGGGCTAACAAAAATAACAGGATATGTGCAATTATTAGACAATTGAGACCAATAATTGTATTTAATTTGAAATAGCGAAAGCTAAAGGAATTCCCTTAAGGACGATCTATGAGGCTGGTGTATTTTTATTGGCTCTAGGAACTGGTTGGGTGTATGCATGTGACCTTTTTTCTACCTATCCTTCACAAACTAAGAATATGTTTGGACTAGACTCCATTGTGATAGTAGATGTTTTAGTCTTACTTTATATTAAAGCAGGGGTCTCAAACTCAATTTACCTTAGGGCCAGTACCAGTCCTCAAATCGTCCAAGCGGGCCAATGTCACTCATGCTGCCCAGAACCCGCCCCCCAAAACTCCGCCCCCTACCTGCCTAAGGCTCTGGGAGTTTGGGTTGGGGAGGAGGTCTGGGGTAGGGGATTGGGGTCAGGCTCTGGGCGGGAGTTTGGGTGCAGAAGGGGTGAGAGGTTGGGCTCTGGGAGGAAGTTTGGGGGTTGGGGGGTGTGGGGAGGGGGTGCAGGCTCTAGGACGGAGTTTTGGGGCAGGAGGAGGTATGTGGGGAGGGGGTGGGGTGCGGTCCTTACCTGGGACTCCAAGGAGAGGCAGGCGGGGGAGCTCCATGCGCTGCTGCCTCCAGGCACTGCCCCCCCAGCGTCCCATTGGCCGCAGGTGTGCTTGGGGCGGGGCCAGCGCAGAGGCACAGCCCCGCCCCGCTCCTGGGCCGCAGGGAGGGGCCGGCAGCCACTGGAGCGAGCAGGCAGATGCGGCTTAGCTCCACTGCCGGGGCCCCTGGCAGGGGAGCGCCCAGGGGCAGCAGGTGGGGCCAGCGGAGAGACCCAGCCCCAAAACTGCTGGAGCCCCGCAGGCTACACTGGGGAAGCTCGCAGGCTGCAGATGGCCCACGGGTCTGGAGTTTGAGACCCCTGTATTAAAGCACGTTGCATAAGGTTCCTGCACCAGATTTCTCATTTACAGATGTATAATCAAAAATTGTCTCCTTATGTAACTAACTAGAAGAAGTAATATGTTCTTTGTGGCTTTTTATAATCCTTTTATTTTTATTGTCTTCTTTTCCTCTGCTTTTCATTTGTAAACCCTATATGTGAGATGCTAGATGATCAGACAATTTTAGTCATGTGTAAATAACAATGACAACTACATGTTATGGATGAAAGCCACTGTCAAGGTATACAGGCTTTGTTTAGTCTGACTTTAAAAATGCTTCCACTCACTTCAATCCTTTAAAATGTGAATCCTATATAGAAGTCCACATTTCCAGTTAAGCATCCAGAAGATAACTTGATTTGGGTTTCTTAGATCCCAGGCCTGCAATCGAGGCCTATCACAAGCCCCACTGATTTGTGGGGCTCCATGTAAACATAGGGGTCTGTCCACTTGGAGTCAGTTGCAGGACTGAGGGCGGTATGCATGTTGGCATTTGTACAGTATGTTACTTCCTCCCTTTTCTCAGGCCGCTAAGAAAGCAGTGTATTGAAAAACAAATGCCACTCTGAAAAATTGCGCCTGTTTACAATAACAGATGGGCAGAGCAGAGGAACAACTAGTCTTGACAATATCCCTCTTTCAGTCACTGAGTGATGGATGTGCAATTGGCCTAAGTTGGCAAGCACCAAGAGTGTGCCTAAATCCTATAGGATGAGTTCCAAGTAAACAACTCCCTCCTTTTTCATTCACTGAAATGAGTTGGTCATTACTCAGAGAAAATATACTCTAAGCATTAAATCTAATGAAAGAGAAAAAGCTGTCTACTTTAGTTTTTAAAAGTCTTAAATTTAACAGTAGTTTAAACTGACATCTTGCTAGTCTGATATTTATGTAATAGAGAATACAGTATGAATGAATGCCTTGACTATCAAAGGCTGTTAGAAGTTCAAAAAGAAAAGGAATACTTGTGGCACCTTAGAGATGAACAAATATACTTGAGCATAAGGTTTCGTGAGCTACAGCTCACTTCATCGGATGCATGCAGTGGAAAATACAGTAGGGAGATTTTATATACACAGAGAACATGAAACAATGGGTTACCATACACACAGTAAGGAGAGTGATCAGGTAAGGTGAGCTATTACCAGCAGGAGAGGAAAAAAACCTTTTGTAGTGATAATCAAGGTGGGCCATTTGCAGCAGTTGACAAGAACGTGTGAGGAACAGTAGGGGGGATTTTATTTTTTTTAAATTCACTTTAGTTACCTTAGCCAGATCTTTATAATTTTAATATGAAACTGCAATACTCCCTCATTTTTATTCACTCTAATGGATAACTGACTCTCTTTCAGTTACCAGAGTGAAACTTTTATTGGGGAAGTATCAGTAAAATGGTAGTCCACTGACAGACATTCATAGTTAAGGAGATGGTGAAACTGATGGCTATTACTACTTTGAAAACTTTTGTGTGTGTGTGTATATATATATATATATACACACACACACAATTTGTGTGTGATAGCATTCCTCATAGGCACGGGGAGTTGGGGGGTATTGCAGCAGGGTCCTGGTCCCATGCCCAGGAGTCCCGGCTGCTGGCCCCACGCCTCTGCTTCAGGCCCTGCACACAGCCCGGCCCTGCGCCTACACTTCTTGCTCCCAATGCTGCCACCAGTCCCATTCCTGAGGGTCCTGGCTGCCGGCCCCATGCCTCCGCTTCTGGCCCTGCATGCGGCTGCCAGCCCCGCGCCTGAGGGTCCCAGCTGCCGGCCCCGTGCTCACCCCCAGCTGTGGCCACAGCCTTGGCCCCTTACCCTGTCCGAGTCCCCCTCCTCCCAGAGATGTGGCCTTGCTCCCGGCCCCAGCTCTGGGATTGGGGAGCACAGAGGGGCTAAGAGGGCTGGCTTTCAGCATGCCCACTATTAAAAATGTTCCAGTGCCACTGGCATTCCTTTAAATAGGCTGCAATTCTCTCATTCTCATTTTACCTCTCAACTGAAGTCTGATTATGATAGGTCAAAAGTTAGGGATGCAAATGGAACTACCTTCTTAAGCACAAATCACCTTTTTCATAACCTATTTGTGACTCGGCACGTCTCATCCAAATTTTCTAGTATAAAAATGAGAGCATCTTTCAGTAGGGGAAAGCAGCATATCTGAATTTAAAATAGGAAAGAGTTAAGAGTTCTGATCCCTACAATCATCTAAAATACACTTTGTGATTTAACAAAAGGAATATAAGAAGAGGGGGATAGCTCTTATCTATTTAAATATATCTGACTGCATTCCTCTTCCCCTCCCTTTCAAGGTGAGACCTGCCCCAAAATACCCTATAGTCCAGTGGGTTGGGCACCTTCCTGGGTGGAGGGGAGAGAACAGAGCTCAAGTTCCTGCTCAACTTCAGGCAGAAGCGGGAATTGAATTGTGGTCTCACATATCCTGGGTGAGTGCTCTCAACACTTGGACAAAGGTAATCAGGGGGAGGGGGGAGGGGTTGCACCACTTCCTCCACTGGTGTTTCAAGCGGGGCCTGATCTGGTTGGTGTTCTCAAAAGCTGCCTACCATATTGGGCATCAAGGTAAGATAGGCAGGGGAACACCTAGTTTAAGGATTCTGCCAGGACTTAGGCATGAGCTAGGTGCCCAGGTGTCAGGACTGAAGCACTTGTGTGCATACTCACTGGCAGATTTTTAGCTGCCTTTTGAGACTTTACCAGTGGAAATTTCAGCACCTAAGGACTTTGGATGCTGTGTTTGGTGGCAGCTGAACAAGGATTTTGAGGATCTAAATAAGGGGTCTCAAACTCCCAGCCCGCGAGCCTCCCCAATGTGGCCCGTGGGGCTCCGGCAGTTTTGGGGCCGGGTCTCTCCCTTGGCCCCACCTGCTGCCACCAGGCGCCCGGCAGCACAGTGGAGCTGAGGGGCGTCTGCCTGCTTGCTCCAGTGGCTGCCGGCCCCTCCCTGAAGCCCAAAGAGGGGCGGGGCTGTGCCTCCATGCGCTGCCAGCGCCCCTGCGGCCAATGGGACGCTGCGGGGGCAGTGCCTGGGGGCAGCAGTGCACGGAGCCCCCCCGACCCAACCTGCCTTGGAGCCCCAGGTAAGCGCTGCACCCTCGACCCCCTCCCCGAGCCTGCACCCTCTCCCCTTACCCCACCAGCCCCCAAAATCCCTCCCAGAGCCCAACCTCTCACCCCTTCTGGACCCAAACTCCCTCCCAGAGTCTGCACCCCAATCCCCTACCCCAGACCTCCTCCCCCACCCAAACTCCCTCGCAGAGCCTTAGGCAGGTGGGGGGTGGAGTTTTGGGGGGCAGGTTCTGGGTGGCATCAGTGACATCATTGGCCCGCTTGGAGGATTTGAGTACTGGCACTGGCCCTAAGGTAAACTGAGTTTGAGAACCCGCTGATCTAAATGCTGGTGTTTAACTTGTCCCTTTCAAAGGAAAAGGAGGATGGAGGTGTATGTTAAAACTATACATAAGAGTTTAAGCATTTACAATTGGAAATGATTCTCTAACTATGGTTACTGTCCACACATTATTAACATTACTGTTAAACTGCAAAAGCTAGGAGTATTTTGCTTTGGCCATAAGATAGGCATAAAGAACAAGGATTACTTGTGGCACCTTAGACTAACAAATTTATTTGGGCATAAACTTTCGTGGGCGTTGGGCAACACCCATTTTTTCATGTTCTCTGTGTATATATATCTTCCTACTGTATTTTCCACTGCATGCAACCGATGAAGTGGGTTTTAGCCCATGAAAGCTTATGCCCAAATAAATCTGTTAGTCTCTAAGGTGCCACAAGGGCTCCTTGTTCTTTTTGCTGATACAGACTAACACGGCTACCACTCTGAAATCTGTCACCAAGAAAGGCATAGGGTTTCCATTGTTGTTCTGCAACTAGCTGGTAACACTACTTTTGCAGTGTAGCTAGGACCCTAACTATGCCTCTGTATAATTAGTACAGATGATCTTCCTTTCTCTCAGGTTGCCTGCGTGAAAGAATATACCAAAGTTCATATGCCCCATGTTGATGCTGCCACTCTGTGCAAATGTCCTCTGCACACTCTCTTCTTTACTAAGATACTCTAGGAGGGGATACCTGCTCAGATTTTCCTAGACTGGTCTGACACCCTGGCTGCCTGAGTTGGTAGATGTTGATGCACCTAAAATATCTCAAACAACTTGATATTAAAAGCTGCTATGTGGACACAACCCTGTCTGTTGTAGTCAGTTAAATGAGTCATACACTAACGACAAAAACAGGGCTGTACTGATACCGTCTACGCAACCTTAGTCTCTTCCTACCCTCAAAGACAGGAAGGAGAGTGGATGTTGCTCCACATGTTGCACTTTCTTCCTCCCTCCTGCTTTACAGGGAGGATGGTGTTGTGTTTATGGCTCGGAACTGGGACTCGGGGGAGGTGGGCTCACTCATTGCTCTGTCATCGCCTTCTGGGAATTACCTCACCTCACTTAAATCTCTTGTCAGTTCCCCCTCTGCAAACAGAGGGCTAAAAGTTTCTTTGGCTCTTGCCTATTTACAGTGTGAGCTCCTTGGAGTGGAGACTATTACTACAGTACCCCAGCTCGGGCAAAAGGACTTGGCAGCGCCTTGACTCCTCCCTTCCCTCGGTGCAGGTACAAAAGGGGGTTTCCGGCTGCGCACAAGGTACCGGCCCATGTTAACTGGGACTGGTTCCAGGTGGGCCTGGGCCGGGACGCGGGAGCGAGGGCGGCACCGCCAGTGGTGGCGTGGCTGGAGCCAGCACAGCAGCGCTGGTGGCGGGACACACACACACACGCCCGCCCGCCCGCCTAGCACCGGCGGGGGGACGACGACAGGCGATGCTGAGAGGCGCGGCGGCCGGCTGGCCGCGGGGTGGGGCTGGTGCCTGCACTCGGCGGGCCGGGCTCGCAGCGGCGCGGTCTAGCCCCGCACTCGGCAGAGTTGGCTGCAAAGCAGGGGCCCGAGCTGGGGCGAGACCGGACCGGGGGCGGGGGTCAGAGCCCGGCTGCGCGCGGGACCCACCCCGGGGGGGCTCTGAGGCCCGGGCCGCCCGGCCGCCTTCTCACCATGTTCCAGGGACTCGCCGGCTCTGGGGGGTGGGTCCCCGGCGGCTGCCCCCGGCCCCTGCGCCTCCTCCGCGGCGGGTGAGGGCGGGGCGACGCCCCCGCACTGCGCCATGGAGCGCCCCGAACCCAGCCGCCAAGCGGCCGCCGCTGCCCGCCGCTCCCCCCAGCCAGCCGGTGGCGCCCTGTGTCCCGGGGCGGGGAGCTCGGCAGCCGTCGCCACTAGCCGGGCGTGGTGGAATCGGAGAGTCGACAGCAGCCTCCGCATGACTGGAGGGGGTGGGTAGGGGCGAGAGTCGTCCCACCGCTACGGGACGGGACAGGGGCCAAATTCAGTCACCGCGCTCCGGGGCGGAGGGGGCGAGCGCGCTTGGGAGAGAGAAGGGAAGGTGGCTCCCGGGGACTACGACTCCCAGCGTGCAGTGCTTGGGGACGCCGGGAGCGCTGCCCGCGCGCGTGTCGCGCGGGGATCGGTGCTCTCTGGTTCGGAGAAGTACGTGCCTGGCCCTGGCTCCGGCTCGCGCGCTGGGAGGGGCTGATCCCGCGGAGGGAGCTCGGGCGGAGTCCTGCCTCCGGCTGCGGCTGGTGGCGGCGGATCGGGGCCGCTTAGCCCCAGGCCTTAAGGGGCGGGGTCCCCTCTCCTGGCACGCGGGTAGAGTTTGGGCATCGCCAGCGCAGCGTGACCTGGGCTGCTGGCTCGGCCCTTGTGGCTTTCAGGGGGAGGCTGTTACCCGAGCGCACGGAGGCCAGTGCCCGTGACACCCATGCGCTCCAAGTGGCAGGGGTCTGGAGTCCTGTCCCGGGGGAGGGGGTGAGCTCTGCCAGGGACCCCACTGAGTGGCTGGCTCCTGTCCCGCAGGGCTGGTCCAAATTCCTGCTCCGGGCAACGCGACCCACCGGGCGCATAGGGTGGCAGTTCCCCTCACAGAGGTTTGGCCTGGCCGCCCCTCCATCCGTAAATAAAGTGTCAGGTTGCACAAGAGTGTTTATTTGTTGTTTAGTTTCTCTGTGTGTTTGCTGTGAACTTAAACTCGTGGCCTCGCGCAAAACGTCATTATGAAAATTTCTGTTTGCACAATGGCGATTTGGAGCTTCAGCTAAACAAATTTTTCTAGAGCATAAATGTACTACCTAGAGTGCAACAGTCAGACAGGTGGATATTTAATGCGTTTCATAGTAGTTGTAGAACTACACCATATATATTTAGGAAAACTAATATTGGATCTTACAGATGCCCTCTGGGAATTGTGTCTGGGTTTCAAACTAACCCCTAGGAAGGGCCTGGGCTCCAGCTCCAACAGGAACGTTTACACTGCTATTTTTAGCTTTGTAGTGCACCCAAGTCAGTTGACACAGGCTCTGAAACTTGCTGTCACAGGGTGTGTGGGGGTTGTTTTGTTTTGTTGTTGCAGAGCAATTATACCCTTTATGGATACTAGCCAGGGGCAAAGCAAGTCAGCCTTGGGATTTTCATTACCATTTAAGTTTAGAGCGCAGCACACCCTTTGTTCAGATTTTGGTGGCACAGACTTCATTAAAAGAAGCCCAGCTTAACCTCAGAAAGGAGCAGTTGGGATGGAGAAAAGTCACCTCCCACAGAGTGAAAGTATGAGTTAAATTGTCAAGAAAAAGTAAGAACAAAGATGGCCACAGATGTGTTTTTTTCTGATGGAATGAAGAACAAAGCAAAGCTGACATTCTGGATTGGGGTGGGCAAACTTTTTGGCCTGAGGGCCACATTGGGGTTGCGAAACTGTATGGAGGGCCGGGTAGGCAAGGCTGTGCCTCCCCAAACAGCCTGGTCCCTGCCCCCTATCCTCCCCCTCCCACTTCCTGCCCCCGACTGCTCCCCTCAGAACTCCTGACCCATCCAACCCCCCCATGCTCCTTGTCCCCTGACTGCCCCACCCCCGGGATTCCACCCCCTGTCCAACCCCACCCTGTCCCTTGACTGTCCTGACCCCTATCCACACCCCTGTCCCCTGACACACACCCCCGAACCAGGAGGCAGGTGGGAGGGGGAACACACACATACATGGTTTAAAGAAAGATGGCTACACTTCAAAAGCAGCAAATGGGCAGTTTTGTAACCTTACCTAGTCTCAAAAAATGGCCGTTGCAAGTGCCATAACAAATTCTATTGTCAGTTGATAAATGTAACCGATACTTTAACCGATAATATTTCCCATGTAACATGTTTCCTTACCAGAATACATATAACAAAAATAATGTGTCAGAGTTAAAGTTGTGCTTTGATTGAAAAATGCATTTCTTTGTACTAGAGAAGAATAATGTAGTTTGTTTATCATGTGGACAATGTAAGAATTGTAGATTTCTTAATAAGTATTTTCTTGCTTTTATGTTCTTTGGTTTTGTATGTGATGGATAGCTTTGTTAGCTAAGAACAATTTATATAACTATCTAGTTTTTTAAATGAAGGGCGTTGTTTTGTTTGGGTAATTGTACTTCTACCCAGGCCTTTTTCGGATGTGTAATCTCTTTAGAGACATTTTAATTTGTTTGACATCCTTTACACACACAATGTACAGTACTATGTACACGAAAGGCAACAGATGTCTAACTTATGCTTCCAAAACACAGGATTTGGACGCCACTACAGGATCTCGCAGTGTTCTGCAAAATATGAGTACAAAGCAGGAAACTATTTTAAATGATTTAGAGAACTACATTTTTGTCTCTCTTGCTCTTGCCAAAGAAAACTTGTCTTTAAGCAAAAAGATTCACTTTCCAGAGAATACTGACAAATCTAGTCTGCAAAGCCAGGGTGTCATTGAACAGTTAAGTGTGGTAGAAAACTCTTGATACATTTTGGGACATGACACATCCTATACCGAAGGAAAAGTGTGTGCCTAATTTTTTTTAAAATGGTCTTTTTGGATCAAAGGGTGGGGAATTTGGATTTGATTGCTCCAGATTGTTGTGCAGTTTTATCTACTTTGATTTTCTGACCCAAATAGAGTTTTAAGAAAAATACAAGACTATAAAGTGTTTTATGTAGGAGAGAGAATCCATATAAGAGAATCCAGACTTAGCTTTAGAAAACCATTTTAATTTAAGCTTTGTGAATATTACCAGCATGATGTGGCATTCAAGCAGCTATTTCCTTTCCAGCTGAGGGGGACAGATCCTGTATTCTGTGTACAAGAAACACTTTAAGTGACTTCATTGGGAGACTTAGGCAAGTAAGGAATTCAGCACAGAGCCCAAAATTCAGTTATACCAGATGGGGAGGGGGAAGTACATAGTTACTGACTAGTCAAACATTTGTTAGTCTAAACTAATTGACAGAAATCTGGCTTCTTTAGAACCTCAGGTTTCCGAGTAACAGCCGTGTTAGTCTGTATTCGCAAAAAGAAAAGGAGTACTTGTGGCACCTTAGAGACTAACAAATTTATTTGAGCATGTGCTTTCGTGAGCTACAGCTCACTTCATTGGACGCATACTGTGGAAAATACAGAAGATGTTTTTATACACACAGACCATGAAACAATGGGTGTTTATCACTACAAAAGGTTTTCTCTCCCCCCACCCCACTCTCCTGCTGGTAATAGCTTATCTAAAGTGATCACTCTCCTTACAATGTGTATGATAATCAAGGTGGGCCATTTCCAGCACAAAAAACCAGTCAGAGAACACTTCAATCTCTCTGGTCACTCGATTTCTGATCTCAAAGTGACTATCCTTCAACAAAAAAACTTCGAAAACAGAATCCAACGAGAGACTGCTGAATTGGAATTAATTTGCAAATTGGATACAATTAACTTAGGCTTGAATAGAGACTGGGAGTGGCTAAGTCATTATGCAAGGTAACCTATTTCCCCTTGTTTATTCCCCCCCCCCTTTCCTCAGACGTTCTTGTTAAACCTTGGATTTGTGCTGGAAATGGCCCACCTTGATTATCATACACATTGTAAGGAGAATGATCACTTTAGATAAGCTATTACCAACAGGAGAGTGGGTTGGGGGGAGAGAAAACCTTTTGTAGTGATAAACACCCATTTTTTTTCATGGTCTGTGTGTATAAAAACATCTCCTGTATTTTCCACAGTATGCATCAGATGAAGTGAGCTGTAGCTCACGAAAGCATATGCTCAAATAAATTGGTTAGTCTTTAAGGTGCCACAAGTACTCCTTTTCTTTTTAGAACCTCAGCTTCTCAACTTCAGTTTTCCCTGTCTGTTGTGCTTCTTGCTTTCCCCTCCTTTCCTGTGTTAGCCTCTTCCTCCCCCAGAAAACCTGGTTACTGAACTAACATGATATTATTATTTATTAGGACTATCAAGTGATTAAAAAAATTAATCTCAATTGCATGATTAAAAAAATTAATCACGATTAATCGCACTGTTAAACAATAATAGAATACCATTTATTTAAATATTTTTGATGTTTTCTACATTTTCAAATATATTGATTTCAATTACAACACAGAATACAAAGTGTACAGTGCTCACTTTAGATTTTTATTACAAATATTTGTACTGTAAAAAACAAAAGAAATAGTATTTTTCAATTCACCTAATTGATGAATACAATACAAGTACTGCAGTGCAATATCTTTCTCATGAAAGATACAAATACAGAATTATGTATAAAAAATAACTACATTCAAAAATAATACAATGTAAAACTTTAGCGCCTACAAGTCCACTCAGTCCTTCTTCAGCCAATCGCTCAGACAAACAAGTTTGTTTACATTTGCAGAAAATAATGCTGCTCACTTCTTGTTTACAATGTCACCTGAAAGTGAGAACAGGCATTCTCATGGCACTGTTGTAGCCGGTGTCACAAGATATTTACATGCCAGATGCGCTAAAGATTCATGTGTCCCTTCACGCTTCGACCACCATTCCAGAGGACATACATCCATGCTGATGATGGGTTCTGCTCAGCAGTGCAAGTAAGCTGGTACGGTCTGGTATGCTGTATCAGTAAGCTATTTATAGCCACTATGGTGTAACGCCCTCAGCCCCTCCACAGAGCTACCTCGCAGGAGAACAGGGCTGAGGAACAGGGGGAGCTGGGAGCGTTACGGCAGCCAGAGGAGCTGCCGGTGTTCTTCTCCTTTTCCCTCTGTCCCTCCCATCAGGGAAAGGAGCAGAACCCCAGCCCCACCCCCTGCCCTTCCAGGCTCTGAACAGACGCAGCTCCGTGGAAGGGTAGGGGGCAGGACTGGGAGTTCTGCTCCTTTGCCTGCTGGGAAGAGCAGTGGGGAAAGGAGCAGAACCTCCAGCCCTAGCCCCTACACTTCTGCATCTCCTCCGGCTCCATACATTTTCATCATCTGAGTCAGATGCCACCAATAGAAGGTTTATTTTCTTTTTTGGTGATTCGGGTTCTGGGGCAGCGGGGCTTGGGTGGGCTCAGACTTTGGTCCCCACTTGTGGGATTGTGTAGCAATTTTTGTTGTCAGAAGGGGGTTGTGGTGCAATGAAGTCTGAGAACCCCTGGCTTAGGGGATCTTAAATTTGCTGCATGAAGGCTGGGAGGAATAGGATGCAAGTACCATCAAAATGACCCAGAATATTATCCATCTAAGGGAATGCCTTAAAAGGCTGAGTATATTTTCTAGGGAAAACCTAGGGAAGGTGCAATGAACACAAGAACAAGCCTATAACCAAGGGGCCCATCTGCGTATTTTCTAACCAGGAGACTGAGTCCTAGTATTATCATTAGGCGAATCTAAATTAATGGGCTGTTGGCAGAGTCCTTTTGAGGTAACTAGGCAAGTAAGACTGGTAGGTCATGAAATACGGTTACCAGGCGGAAGAAAAGAGACCATAATCTATCTTGTGAATCTTCTTAAGCCATGGAAAATGTCGGAAGTTTGCTGATAACTCCTTTCCCTGCAAGCCCCAAATTAGGACCTCACATCCACATTTGCTAGGGGTGACACTTGTGAGGGTAGGTGCTGCACTCTCTTAGACAAAGAGCACAACTCCCCCAAATGACTGAGAGATTCGCTCATCTGTTCTTCTCAATACTCAGAAAAACTCACTTAAGTCCACCACTACCTAGAAACAACACCTGGACAAAAAAGTTAGGGAGAATCCCTAACTCCTATTTTGAGACATAGTGTGGGACATAGTATGGAAGAAGTACAGGCAATGGTAAAAATGGGATTAATTGAAGAGTCCAAAAGTGAGTGGAGGAGCCCTATATTTCTGGTCCCCAAATCTGATAGTGGGATTCATTTTTGTATCCATTTCTGTAAAGTTAACACCAATTCAAAATTTGATGCTTATCGAATGCCACGGATAGATGAGCATAGATACGTTAGTACCATCAATCTCGCAAAGGGACATTGGCAAATCCCCTAATCCCTCTCATTGTGAGAGAAGGGCACCTTTTTGACCCCCATTTGGGCACTTTAAATTAAAGGCCATGCCATTTGAACTAGGAACTACATGGGGCCACAACAACTTTCAACAGCTCATGAATAAAGTTCTCAGCCCCCAAGATAAATATGCCATTGCCTACTTGGATGATATCCTCATCTATAGCTCCACATGGGAAGATCACTTATAACATATGAAGAGAGTATTAGGATTACTACAAGAAGCCAGTCTAACAGTGAACCTAACAAAATGTAAGTTAGCAATCATGGAGGTGACCTATCTAGGATATCATGTAGGAGATGGACTCTTGAAGCCAGTCATCAACAAAGCGCAGGCTTTAACCATATGTTCAGTCCCCCAGTCAAAAAGGCAAGTGAGGCGCTCCCTGAGCCTGTCTGGATATTACTGGAGATTTGTTCCTAACTTCCCTTCAATCGTGGCTCCCCTAACAGACCTTATAAAAGGCAGTAACTCCAGGAAGATCCGACGGGTTATAAACTGTGAGAACACTTTTAACACTTTGACAATACATCTTTGTCAGGTGCTCGTCCTTTTCAATCCCAACTTTTCCCAAGATAATTTATATTGCATACGGACGCCTCAAATGTCTGCCTAGGTGCTGTGCTTTCACACAGCACCTACATTTAAGTTCTACATTTAAGTAGAAAATTGTTCCCCAGGGAGAGTGCCTATTTGATTACTGAGAAAGAGGCACTGGCAATTAAATGATCCACAGTGTCTCTCAGGTACTACCTGTTCTGCAATTGCTTCTCGTTGATCATCGATCCTGCTCCCTTATGTAGGTGGAATATCATGAAGGACATAAACCCCTGTATGATGTAGGGGTACCTGGCATTCCAATCATATAGGTCCAAAGTACAACATCACTGGGGGAAAGGTCATGCCAATGCTGATTTTTTTTTCTTTCCCTAAGGGAAATTGGCGATATGGACACACACAACCAGGAGCCCATTACCATCTTGAAGGGTGGGGTACATGATGGGGCACACCCGCATTCCAATCCGGAGAAGGCTAATGAGCTCCTCTGAGCTCAAATACTACCAAATAGGCACACCTGTAGAGCCTGGTACAGCTGGCGGAAGCAAGCTTAAAAGGGAGAAGCTTGTCACAGGAAAGGGCAGCAACCTGCTGGAAAGTGGCTGTGCTTCAGAAATAGCTGACTGGCTACAGAGCAACTGAGAGGGAGACCGATGACAAGTCTCTGCCACCCACAGGGCAAACCAGAACTTTATAAGGAAACTTGTGCATTGGATGCCACCGCTTAAACAAGAGACCCACACAGCAGAAAACCCAGAATGGCTGGAATAAAGTTCCCAAGCAGGAAAGAGAATCCCAATCTAGCAGAGAAAGGTATAACATGATCCAATGGCTGGAAGTTGAAGCTAGACAAATTCACACTGGAAATAACCCTAACCCTATCAGGTTCAAGCTGTTGGGACAGGAAAGCAACAAGGGACAATGTTAACCTCTGTGCATGCAATGATGTTAGTAGGGAAATGCCCTGTGCAATTTCAGCTGGATAGCGGGGCCTCTTCTTTGACAGGTATATTCTAATAATGTATAACAAGAGCATAATGCAGCCCAGAGGAAAATGTGACTTCAAAGTAACCAACCCCCAAAATAATACAAGACCAACTGAAGCTTGTGGTGGTGGATAGTAAGCACAACAGACTCCTATTGGGGAGTGCGCCATATAAACCAAGGATCTGACCAGCATGCAGCATCAGAATTGTATAGCTGCGGTGCAAGGAGCAAAAGGAGAGTCCCACAAACAATGGAGCCAATATTGAAAGCATAGAGAAGTGTTTTCAAAGATGATGAGTGCATCAAAGGAAAGCGGCAACTGGAAGTAGAGCCTACAGTGGAACCTGTGTGCTTACCATGAAGTAAAATTCCAGGGGTACTATGTAATCCAGTACACAAGGAGCTCAAAAGTTTGCAGAGCAGGCATATCATGGCTCCCGTAGAGGGCAGTACATCCTGGATAAGCAGAATGGTGGTGGTAAAGAGGTCATCAGGCAAATTACTCATCTGCAAAGACCCACAGCCACTGAACGAGTATTGAAAAAATGCCACTATCCACTGCCCACAACTGATGACATCTTATCAGAACTTTCCAAAGCCAGAATCTTTATGGTCTGTGATGTGAGGAACAGGTTTTGGCACATAAGCCTGGATAAAGAGTCCAGCATGCTGACACCTTTTGCAACACCGTTTGGTGACTACGGACAGCTGCATGTGCCAGTGGGCATAAGCCCAGCACCAGAAGTCTTCCAGAGAAGATTCACCCAAGCATCAGAAGGACTGCTTGGGATGGAAATAATTGCAGATAATATCTTCAGTGTAGGTGAAGGGAGCAATGATACAGAAGATGAATGAGACCATGACAGAAAATTACAAGCTTTTCCTCCGCAATACAAGAACATAAAACTAAATCCCTCCAAAATGTGAGTCAAACAGCACAAGGTGACATGCATTGGAAATCTGCTCACAGCAGAGGGACTGAAAGCAGATCCCAACAAGATTAAGGCAGTCAGAGACACGCCAGCCCAAGTGGATATGAAAGAGGTACTGCGCTTCATAGGAATGATATATTTTCTTTCCACATCTGCCTGAGGTAGCAGAACCCATACATTTGCTAACAAGGCAAGATACTGAGTGGGACTGGGCAGGTCCCCAACAGCAAGCATTTGATATGTTGAAACAAATGACAATGGATGCCCTTGTCCTGAATATATTCACTATGTCCAGAGTATATATACACTGGTTCTGAGGTCCAAAAGAAGGTGAGAGGCAAACCTCTCTGGGTGAGGATAAAAGGGGGGAAGGGACAATGTCATGGTAGGCGTCTGCTATAGATCACCAAATCAAGAGGAGGAGAAGGTGGATGAGGCATTTCTAGAACAAATAACAGAAATATCCAAAACACAAGACATGGCAGAAAGGGGACACTAACTCCTTAGGCAAAGTTGGAAAATAATATGGCAAAACACAAATGTCCAACAAGTTCTTGGAATGTACTGGGGAGAGATTCATGTTTCAGATGGTGGAGGAAATAACCAGGAGGACAGACCTGAGTCTGACTAACATGGAGGAATTGGTTGCAAATCTGAAGAGTGAAAGCAATTCAGGTGAAAGTGATCATGAAATGGTAGATTTCATGATTCTAAAGAAAGGAAGGAGGAAGAACAGCAGAATAAGGACTATGGACTTCAAAAAAGCAGATTTTATCAAACTCAGAGAACTGGTAGGTAAGATCCCGTGGAAAGAAAATGTAGGGGGAAAAGCAGTTCAGGAGAGCTGTTTCACAAAGACACAATGTGAAAGGTGCAACCGCAAACTATCCCAGTGTGAAGGAAAGATAAGAAACTGCAGAACTCCTAACGGAGCCATTCTGATGACCTGAAAATCAGAAAGGAATCCTACAAAAAGTGGAAACATGGATAAATTGCTAAGGAGGGGTACAAAATAATAGAACAACCATGTAAGGACAAAATCTGAAAGGCTAAAGCACAAAATGAGTTATACCTAGCAAGAGATACAAAAGCCAATACAAAGAGATTCTGTAAATACATTAGGATCAAGAGAAAGATGAAGGAAAGTGTAGGTCCTCTACTCAGCTAATAATGGATGACATGAAGAATGCTGAAGTGTGTAATGCCTATTTTGCTTCAGCCTTCACAAAAAAGGTTAGTGGTGACCCGATACTCAATATAATTAATATTAACAATGTGAGGGAAGGAATGCAAGCCAAAAGAGGGAAAGAACAGGCTAAAGAATATTTAGATAAGTTACATGTATTCCAGTCAGCAGGGCCTGATGACATCCATCCTAGGGTACTTAAAGAACTAGGTAAAGCAATCTCGGGACTGTTAGAAATTAGCCTGAGATTTCCTGGAGGACAGGTGAGGTCCCAGGAGACTGGACAAGGCTAACATAATATCGATCTTTAAAAGGGGGAACAAACAGGGCCTGGGGAATTATAGACTAGTTGGCCTATAGCCAATACTTGGAAAGGTACTGGAACAAATTATTAAACAGTCAATTGGTAAGCACTTGGAGGATAATATGGTTATAAGGAATAGCCTGCATGGATTTGTCAAGAACAAATCATTCCAAACCAACCTGATTTCCTTCTTTGGGAGGGTTACTGGCCTCCTGGATGGAGGTGGAAGCAGTAGCTGTGATCTTGGTTTTTAGTAAGGCTTTTGTCACAGTCCCACCTTACGTTCTCATAAGCAAATTAGGAAAATGGGGTCTAATGGATATCAAAAGAATGACTGAGCCAGGAACCTCTTTTGTTTCCAAAGCCTTCTTGAAGTCTTTTATTTTGCAAATGGATGCATCTGAAGTTGGCCTTGGAGCCGTACTGTCCCAAGAAGCGGTGGGGGAGAGAAACATCCTGTCCTTTACCTTAGCAAAAAAAATTGTTCTTCCAGAAAGTCACCTGTTCGGTGACCGAGAAGGAGGCTTTAGCATTAAAGTGAACTGTAGATGCCTAGACTACTACCTGTGGGGTCACCCATTCTGGCCAGTGACTGACCACAGACCCCTCTGATCAGTACAGTGCATGAAGGACCACAAGTCCTGAATCATATGGTGGTATTTGTCTCTGCAATCATACTACTTTGAAATGCTACATCAAGCCAACAGAGATCATAAAACTGTGAACATCTCTTCACGAGGCGGCCAGGGGAGGCAGCGATAGTCCACCTCATGACTCTGGAGCTGAGGGGAACGAGGGTATGTAATGGGGTTTATGGATCCCAAACTAAACCAGAGCAAGGCATGGAGAAGTACTGGGACAGGGAGGTCCCACCAATCAGCAGCTGCAGGGCATGCTCCAGGTGGAGGGACAATTTAAAAGGGCACCGGTAGCCCAGGGGCAAGGAGTTACAGGCTGCATCAGGAAGTAAGGCTGACAGCTGGAGCTGTAGGAAAAGTGACTATAGCATTGATAAGGACATTCTGGAAGCAATGAGCTGTATTCCCTTCTATCCCCCCTTTTGAGTTGGGAACCCAAGAGAGGCCCTGAAGAACATGATGTTTCACCCCGGGCAGACTATGCTGGTACTGCAAAGACTCGGACTACACCCCAAATAGAGGAGCCACAGCCTGGTAGGAAGTGACATAGGGTGGAGTGTAACTTGCGGTGGACCAACAAGTGATGACACTGCAACATCCCTTTAGCACCTTGGGTTGTGACCTGGTGGAGAGGGAAGGCCCAGATCCCCCTCCCCAGCTCCTCTTCCCCTCTGTTGTGACAGAGTGCCTAGGAGAGAAGAAGACATACACCAGAAGGTGAGGCCATTGCTGTATACAACCCGGCAATGCTCTCTTCTAGAAAACTGTGGAGCCACTGTCTGACCACTATGCCAGCTGGCTATCAGACTGACCCTTTACCAGGTCCCTTCTAGCCCTACATTTCTATCAGCCAGAAGAGCCACAGACACTCCAGTGTGATGCATCAGAGAAAGGATTGGGTGTAGGTTTTTTGTAAGAGCAGCTGATCACTTGTGCCAGCAGAACCCTGCCAGAGACTGAGCAGGGGTATGCACAAATAGCAAAAGAGTCTCTGGCTGTGGTATTTGGAATGAATCAATTTCATCAGTACACCGATGGCCACAAAGTAATAGTGCAATTAGATCACAAACCCTTAGAGACAATCACGGCAAAACCCCTTTTATGTGCTCCAGAAATCTTGCAGCACAAAGAATCATAGAATATCAGGGTTGGAAGGGACCTCAGGAGGTCATCTAGTCCAACCCCCTGCTCAAAGCAGGACCAATCCCCAACTAAATCATCCCAGCCAGGGCTTTGTCAAGCCGGAGCTTAAAAACCTCAAAGGAAGGAGATTCCACCACCTCCCTAGGTAACGCATTCCTGTGCTTCACGACCCTCCTAGTGAAAAAGTTTTTCCTAATATCCAACCTAAACCTCCCCCACTGCAACTTGAGACCATTACTCCTTGTTCTGTCTTCTGCTACCACTGAGAACAGTCTAGATCCATCCTCTTTGGAACCCCCTTTCAGGTAGTTGAAAGCAGCTATCAAATCCCCCCTTATTCTTCTCTTCTGCAGACTAAACAAACCCAGTTCCCTCAGCCTCTCCTCATAAGTCATGTGTTCCAGCCCCCTAATCATTTTTGTTGCCCTCCGCTGGACGCTTTCCAATTTTTCCACATCCTCCTTGTAGTGTGGGGCCCAAAACTGGACACAGTGCTCCAGATGAGGCCTCACCAATGTCGAATAGAGGGGAACGATCACATCCCTCAATCTGCTGGCAATACCCCTACTTATACATCCCAAAATGCCATTGGCCTTCTTAGCAACAAGGGCACACTGTTGACTCATATCCAGCTTCTCATCCACTGTAACCCCTAGGTCCTTTTCTGCAGAACTGCTGCCTAGCCATTCGGCCCCTCATCAGTAGCGGTGCATGGGATTCTTCTGTCCTAAGTGCAAGACTCTGCACTTCAGATTTCTTTTGGCCTAATCCTCTAATTTGTCTAGGTCTCACTGTATCCTATCCCTACCCTCCAGCGTATCTACCTCTCCTCCCAGTTTAGTGTCATCTGCAAACTTGCTGAAGGGTGCAGTCCACGCCATCCTCCAGATCATTAATGAAGATATTGAACAAAACCAGCCCCAGGACCGACCCTTGGGGCACTCCGCTTGATACCGGCTGCCAACTAGACATGGAGCCATTGATCACTACCCGTTGATCCCGACGATCTAGCCAGCTTTCTATCCACCTTATAGTCCATTCATCTAGTCCATACTTCTTTAACTTGCTGGCAAGAACAGTGTGGGAGACCACATCAAAAGCTTTTCTAAAGTCAAGGAATAACACGTCCACTGCTTTCCCCTCATCCACAGAGCCAGTTATCTCGTCATAAAAGGCAATTCGATTAGTCAGGCATGACTTGCCCTTGGTGAATCCTGTTCCTGTTCCTGATCACTTTCCTCTCCTCTAAGTGCTTCAGATTTGCTTCCTTGAGGACCTGCTCCATGATTTTTCCAGGGACTGAGGTGAGGCTGACTAGCCTGTAGTTCCCCATATCCTCCTTCTTCCCTTTTTAAAAGATGGGCACTACATTAGCCTTTTTCCAGTCGTCTGGGACCTTCCCCGATTGCCATGCGTTTTCAAAGATAATGGCCAATGGCTCTGCAATCACATCTGCCAACTCCTTTAGCACTCTCGGATGCAGCGCATGCGGCCCCATGGACTTGTGCTCGTCCAGCTTTTCTAAATAGTCCCGAACCACTTCTTTCTCCACAGAGGGCTGGTCACCTCCTCCCCATGCTGTGCTGCCCAGTGCAGTAGTCTGGGAGCTGACCTTGTTCGTGAAGACAGAGGCAAAAAAAGCATTACATACATTAGCTTTTTCCACATCCTTTGTCACTCTGTTGCTTTCCACATTCCGTAAGAGGCCCACACTTTCCTTGACTTTCTTCTTGTTGCTAACATACCTGAAGAAACCCTTCTTGTTACTCTTAACATCTCTTGCTAACGGCAACTCCAAGTGTGATTTGGCCTTCCTGATTTCACTCCTGCATGCCTGAGCAATATTTTTATACTCTTCCCTGGTCCCAATCTTCCACTTCTTGTAAGCTTCTTTTTTGTGTTTAAGATCAGCAAGGATTTCACTGTTAAGCCAAGCTGGTCGCCTGCCATATTTACTATTCTTTCTACACATCGGGATGGTTTGTCCCTGTAATCTCAATAAGGATTCTTTAAAATACAGCCAGCTCTCCTGGACTCCTTTCCCCCTCATGTTATTCTCCCAGGGGATCCTGCCCATCAGTTCCCTGAAGGAGTCAAAGTCTGCTTTTCTGAAGTCCAAGGTCTGTATTCTGCTGCTCTCCTTTCTTCCTTGTGTCAGGATCCTGATCTCGACCATCTCAGGTTCCCATCCACTTTTGCTTCCCCTAGTAATTCTTCCTGGTTTGTGAGCAGCAGGTCAAGAAGAGCTCTGCCCGTAGTTGGTTCCTCCAGCACTTGCACCAGGAAATTGTCCCCTACACTTTCCAAAAACTTCCTGGATTATCAGTGCACCGCTGTATTGCTCTCCCAGCAGATATCAGGGTGATTGAAGTCTCCCATAAGAACCAGGACCTGCGATCTAGTAACTTCCATTAGTTGCCAGAAGAAAGCCTCATCCACCTCATCCCTCTGGTCTGGTGGTCTATAGCAGACTCCCACCACGACATCACCCTTGTTGCTCACACTTCTAAACTTAATCCAGAGACTCTCAGGTTTTTCTGCAGTTTCATACCAATGTACCTCCTGTGCTACAAGGCAGAGATCAGATATTGTCCAAGATATTGGTATAAGCTGACACCCTGAGCAGGGTATGTATACCCAGTATCAGAAAGTTGGGGGAAGGGGATCAGAACATTGAATCTATTATCATACTGCATTATCTCCCAGTCTCAACAGTGAAGCTGATGCAAACCAAAGAGGTTATGGAAAAGGGCATCCAACTACAGGCCAGCCAAGAGAGTAATGCTATCAGGGTAGCCAGAAGACAAAAGCCAAGTACTGGTAGTCACAGAACCATATTTTTATATTAAAGATGAGCTGAGCGTGCAGGATGGAATTCTATTTCAAGGAGAGAGAGCTGTTATTCCTGCCTCATTCTGTAAAAATGTCATGCAAAAAATACACGGCTCATACCTGGACTTTGATAGCTGTCTTTGATGGACTTGAGATTGTATTTACTGGCTGGGAATGAATACACAACTCTTGATGTAAGGCTGTGACACCTGCTGGTTATGAGATAACCACCAGCAGAAAGAGACTATATTACCATGAGCTGCCCACCTGAGCATGGGAAAAGATGGGAGCAGATTTATTTACCTTCATGGAAAAGCAGTGATTACAGTGGACTACTACGCAAATTTTGGGAACATCCGTGCCTTTCCTGGTACAAGGAGCAAGTCAATGACTGGCAAATGGAGCGCCCACTTTGTGAGATGTGGCATTCCAGACACTGTATTCACCAACAGTGGACCCCAATTTGCCTCAGAATAATTCAACAAATTTGCACACAAATAGGAATTTGACCACTATATGTCCTCCCCAGCACAGCACAGAATAATGTAATGGGTAATCAGCTGTAAAAACAGTTAGACTATTACACAAGGCTGTTTCTTCTGGTTCAGACCCCTTGTTAGCAGTTTTGGCACACAGGAATACCCCATTATAGCGGTGCCAGTACAGTCCAGGGCAGGCAGTGATGGGACAAAGGACCAAAACCTTGTTACTAGTGAGGGGAGACACATTGCAGCTAGAAGGATGGAGACACTGCTGAGTGGAGATGGCCAACAATCTGAGAAAGCAGGCCCTAGAGAACAACAGGTCAAACAAGGACCTACATCCCTGTAGACAGGCATTCCTGTGAGGATCCAGCCATTACAGAGACACCAGAAGGAGTGGGCAAAAGGAGTTGTGAGGGTTGCAGTGGTGTACGAAGGAACTACGCAAGAAGACAAGTGATCTGAAGGAAGAAGGAGACGGTTAGAGCAAGCAGACAACACTCAGAGAGAGCCTACAGAGATCATCACAGAATAGAGAGACAAAGAACCATCCAGAGGCGAAATCCACAGAGGGAGATGATTCCACAGAGAGAGAGTTTGCTAAACTAAGAGACAGTTGTCAGGGAGACAGAGATCGGTCACGCCCAGTGTTGTTGCCTGTTGAGGAGACTAAACTATCTCAAACACTGTGTAACCAGTTGAATCTTTCATACAGACAAAACTCCAACTCAGCTGTGTGCTGGCAACATGTGGCCGAAGGGGCACAGGGTGGGAGTCTGGGTCTCAATTATTTTTTTAATGTTTGTACCATGATCAGTGGAACTGGAGTAAGAGGGCCCATATTCCCAAGTGAACTGGGAGCACGTGGAGTTAAGTTGCAAGCAACTCAGCCACAGGGACAGAGAAGTGCCTAGGGGTTAAGAAAGTTCTGCTTGTTCAACTTAAGCTCCATTCAGCTTCCCTTGTTGCTAATGGAACAGGGCCTATCACCTGCTATGCAGCCTTTTGGCACTAACATAATTGCTGCAAAGGGATACAGGGCAGAAATGAATTTTCCCCGGGGGGGTCCAAAAGAACTGTAGGATACATATCACCAATTTAGTTCCTTCCTTAGAACTCACATTCATGTAGGCAAAACCACAACCATCCTTGGATTTTAGTTCTTGTCCAAATGATTTTCTATTTAAAAGTGACATCTGCCAGTTCATCTTCTATTTAAGAAAATCATCCCAAAACCAAGGAGAGCTGAGGCTCAACCATCCATTCTGAAACCAGCCAGCCACAGAGAAAGGAGCCTATGGATGCATTAAGAAACACACTTTTGAAAATTCCTTCTTTGGTGGAATTTGGACCTCCAAAATCTGAGTCTTCCTCTGCTATGTTCTTAAGGAATTCAGATTTGGTTCAAAATGCTGCAACATCAGATACACTCACATTAACTTTAACCTGTCCAAGAGATGGGATAGCTTTTTCTATAACAATACATTATGAGAAAGCTGCCCTCTCTTATTTTACACTTGTTCTTAAGTTCTTAATCACCATAATTCTGGGCACAACAGATATACCAAATATCAAAAGAAGACAATGGGTATAAACTCTTAGTATTTTCTGACGTCATTCTGTCATTTGTACGAAATCCTAAAAAAGTAATACCTAAAATTCTTAGGCCTGTTTCTTCTATCTGGTCCATGGTATACGATTGACAGAAAGAGGGCAAGTTACATGTAATCTTCTCAAAAAGAGTGAAGTTACACCCAAAAATATTTTGCTTTATGCTTTTGGGGGTCCTAAGAAGGGAATAATGTACTACCAAGGCTTGCTCAAATTTGAAGGATACTGCAGAAAATGGTGGTTGGTTGTCCTCCAAAAAACCTTGTGGCCAGGGCCCTATCCCCCATATGGTGTGATTCCCCTTCACGAGCTGCATAAAAAAAGGAGCAAGAAGGAAGCAAATAGAACCACACAAAGCAACTTAGGGGTGCACCTTTGTCAAATTAGCACATGGGTCTTCAGCAAAATATTGGTGCTGATGTGGGCTATTTGAAGGACTCCAGAGACTTGTGGGATGTACCAGCAATATGACTGACTTGTCATGCAGATTTTCATTAATATTCTATTAATAAGGGAGGAGATTTTCAAGGGCACAAAAGACATTTAGGTGCTCAACATGCCTTGAGTTTATTGATTGAGTCAGATGCCTAACTGCCCTATTTGTGACTTTGAAAATAACCCCGTGTCATATAATGGAACCGGTATGCTTTGGGATGTATGCTGTTTGGGGTCCAAGTTCATATGTAATTGAGTGGGGGGGGCTTGAGTCCATTAATTAGTATCTGAATGGGTCAGATGTTTGTTGTGGATGTGATCCCAGTTCATTTTACTATGTTACTGTATGTTTTGATTGACCCACTACATTTCTAGTAGCACGTGTATCATTATTTTCACACTATCCTATCCTGACAAGGGTGCAAGGACACAACACAAATATGCTGTATGTACAGCACTATTAGCCATGGTACTTAGTGCTGTCTCTACACATTCATATCCTCATCTGCTTCAGCTGGAGCTTGTGTGCATTACAATTGCAAAATAGGTAGGGATTTGTCTGCATTTTCTGTTGTCAGCTTTGAACATGAGAATTTTCTGAGTGGCAGATGCTATCAGTTCAAACTTTGACAGAAAAAGCCACAGTCCTTTTTAAAAATTCTCAGTCTGAATCGCTGGCATAGACTGGGCTTGACATATCATCCCACTCCAGCAAGAACTGTAGGGAAAAAAATCCAATAACTCCAAATGTAACATCAGATGTAAGAATTTCTGCAAATGCATATTCTGAATTTTTTTTTAGGCTAAGACTATTTGAAGAAAGTATTGTTTCTTCCAATCATATTTTCTAATATTGATTTCTGTACGACTCATCTCATCAGGTTCAGTTAGCAACGTTGTATGTGACTAGTGTTGTACTCATGAGATGTAATGAGAGATGACATTTAAGTTGGTGGCATGCAGATATATTAAGACTTGTTGCCTTTTAATTTTTAAAAATAAAATATTTGAAAAGAAATCATAATTCCCAAAGCATAAGATGCCTTTACATTTTTTATACTTATTTTTATACTATTTGTAAAGATATTTGTTTAATTTTGTAATTCACAAACTGAATTTTACAAATAACTAACATATTGAAAAAGAAAATGTATATTTCACCCTCCAGTTTCTGAATACAGTAGTAATATGAAATGGTATTTCTCAGACAAAGGGTAAGTGTTCAATGTGATTACGATGGACACAGATTTATCTGTGTGATTCTCCCACTGCTGGCAAAGAGCAGCTAAATCCCCATGCATCTTACTGAATATTCACTTGTAAGCCTACTAAAATGCTGAAAGGAGACCCGGCGTATATGGAATACCAGGGCAGTTTCTGCCAAGAACACAGTCCCATTGGGACCAGGAAGAAACACTGTTGCTGTTATGCATTCCTGCATTCAGCCATGTACTATAAGTGTCTGGCAGTAAAACAACTGTTTAGTGCAAATGTATTTACCTGTTGTAGGTTCTTTGTCTTCTGGCTTAAATCTAAACATTTTCAACATAGCCAGGAAGTGCTAATTACTAAATATGTTGCTTTTAAAATTTCCTCATGTTATTTTCTGATAACTCAGACAGGTATTTACATGCTGGTACTTACCCTGCATGCTCTGCATAAGCTTAATCTTGCATTCCTTATTCAGGCAATTAGGATTTTTGCCTGAATAAGAACTGTGGGATCAGATCCTGTGCAGTGTGTACCAGTAATGCACAAAGGGTTATTAGAAGCTGATGTGACTAGATCAGTATGCATAAATGCTTGTAATTTTTGTCCCTTTCAGTTTGGTACTCTGCTAGCTTGCTTTCAAAAGAGAGTATGTGTACATTGATTGTCTGATCACATTCCTCTTTCTAAGAATCACTTTTTAATATGGTCAAAATTTTAAATCCCCGTTTTTTAATATTCATCTGAAGTTTTGGAATGTCAACTTTATAGACAATGGACATATTCTGTACTCATTTACACTTGTAAAAACCTTTACAGTCAAATGAGAGCAGAATTTGTCCCAAAATATTTTAAAGGTAGTATAGAATGTGAATTAAATTTAGACACACTGAAATTTAGTGCAGCCTCTGTCCCAAGGGATTTCAGAATAAGTCCTGACAACTAAATCTATAATAAATTATTCAGTTTATTGCCATGACCTGCAGAGATGCCCTCCATATGCATGATCAGGACTTTGGAACAGAAGAAAAGTGACTGCCCCTAAGAATCTTTCACAGGTTTTACACCGCGTCCAATGCAAGCTGAGCCAGGACTTTGGGACTTTAGTCAGTGTGTAGATGCTCAGGGTGAAATCCTGGGCTCATTTAGGTCAATGGAAGTTTTGCCATTGATTTCAATGGGGCCAGGATTTCACTCTCAGACTATGCAGACATAGGTAGAAATTCTGTCCCATTGAAGTCAATGGAAAAATTCCTATTGACCTAAATGAGGCCAGGATTTCAACCTTAGTAAGAGGATCTATATGCAAAGGAGGGTGGGTGTGAATTGCTGTGCTTTCATTTGCTTCTTCCTGAGGTAAAAAGGAGACCTGAAAATAGGGAGGATGGGGTTGTTGTGGGTGTTTTTGTTTTGTTTTTACTCGAAAAATGTCACTTGTCTATCCTAGAAGACTCCAGATAACTAAAGAACTACTAGGATTATGGCATCACAGATACCAAGAAAGTGAAATCTGATAAATTGAGATGGGAATTTTTTTTTATTGGCTGTTAACACACCGAATGCTAATGCCCTACACACAGTTGAAAGGAAAGATGTCTTTGTCTCTGAGATCTCACTATATTCTTTGGCAAAACGAGAAAATAATGTTTACTTTTGTGAGTTTTTAAAGGTAAAATCAAGCAAGAAAAATTTATAGAGAAAGCTAAACATCCTAAAGGTAGAAAGACTTTTTTTAACCCTTTGCTGGTCACTTGCAAGGAATACCACCAACCAACAAATGTAACAAGATATTCAACATCTCTGCAAGTGGAAGAACTAAAACTAACCAGTTTTGAATTGTCCTCTTTCCTTGCACGTCTGCAGAACAGCCAAAAGCAGTGTTTGCAAAAAGAAATCTAGGTGCTCATAAGTACTATTTCACCAGATTTTAGCTTCTTCTGCATGGTTTTACTTTTCTCTTGCTGACTTTTGAATCTACCCTGATTTCCTCATCTGACACAGCATCTACACTGGACACAGAGAAAACAGGATAGGCTTTCACTTTTGTCTGCCAGTACAAGCTTGCATTCTGTGCTTCAGTGGCTCTTTATTCTGTGTAATGTTCCTGGAGTGGGGAAGCATCTTTTGTTCTTCCTTATAAAGGGATATTTTTACATGCACGGATATACAGTACACTGGGTTGGAAGAGTTTTTATGTTTTGCAGCACAGAGCCTTAACATTTAAATTTGTAACAGCTGTTTGATTTAACTTTTATCTGAAATTGTTTTACTTCAAAAAGCTTTAGAATCTGAATGAATCAAAGTGTAGAAATCCACTAGATACATCAACTAACTGTGGAGAGGTCAGAAATTGAACTAGTCTTTTAATTTAAGCAGATGGCACACTTTAGTCTCCTCGCATGTTGAATATGCAGGCTGTCTATACGTGCTAAGCTGTATTATCTGGGTGTACATATGTATGGGTTAATAAACTCTCAAGTAATTAAAATGAAGAGGAACAGGAATATGCCTTCTTTGCAATCAGAAGGCACATTTTAAAATATATATCTTGATTTAAACTCGGCATTCACTTTTTGAATGTATAATTGGAGTTTATGTCTAAAATGCGGAAGAATGTATAATTCACTGGATTTCTTTAATAATGTTTCTATATCAGACAGCCAGATGGTGTAGGGTGATAATGCTCTGCACTAATCACTTAGGAAGTCCATAGCGTAGTGCTTTGAGATTTAGACACACAGCTACTGCCATCACTATTGGGATGGGAAACAGCAAATAATATAACAACCACCAGAATAGTTTTGAATATGCCAACATTGAATAAATTATGTAAACAGGAGAAAAAAACAGGACTTGACATTTAATACCAATGAAAAGAATTTTTGTCCAAAGGAAAAAATTACTTGTAAAACTCAGTCAATTAACAGGACATAAAACAATATTATTATATTGAGTCATATTTTTGGTTATAAAGACTTTGTTAGCTTCTTTGTACATTTTATAAATAAGAGCCAGCTATGCATGGCTAAATAACAGTACAAAGAACAGAAAGGCCTCATAAGCAGAATAACTGAATGTATTCTATCCGGAGTGGTTGATTTTTAATTCTGTATTGATCTTTTATTCTATTTAGAGGTTTTTCCCACTTAAAAGATTAAATGGATACACCAATGGACACTCTTTCCTATGGGAATATCTATTCCTAGTAAATTTTACTTTTTATGCTTATACTTGGCACATTTTGGTTTCCTCTCTTGACAATGTGTTACAAATCTACCTGACATATTTTACAAGAAAGTCAGACGTGCCTGTCCCTAATTTAATCAGGCTGGAGATTTTTCATAGGCTTCTTTTAAGGTGTTTTTTTTTTTGTTTATTCTAGAAAACATATTCCGTATCATATTTCTTTTTTTTTTTTTTTTAAGTCCTAATATATACTTACTGTGAAGCCCTTATAATACCCTTTCCCTGTGAGGCACTCCAGGAGGGCAATTGGAAGATCCTGGGGACAGATTAATGCAGCACTAATCGGCCCTCAGATATAATAAGTAAGCAGACTAAACAAGTCCTACATGAGTGCTGCTTTGTTTTGATTTAGTAACGTACACTTAAAAGATAGCAGCGGTTGTCATTTCAACAGAGGAAAAAACACAATATGTGTCAGTATATTTGACTCTCTTTTTAATCATGGAAATTGCTATACTGTATGAAAAACCATAAATATGATAAACCAGAATGACTGATAAGCTGTATCCCAACACTGAGCTCATCTACCAAAATAATGTTCAAACAGTGGCACAGTTACTCATTTCTGAGATTACTGTGAGGAGTGTCTGCTGCTCTGGGCCGGGGGACGCTGCTGCTCCTGGGGGGAAGGGGTGCTCCGGGGCCCCACTGCTGCTGGGCTGGGGGAGCGGCCCAGGGCTCTGCTGCCGCTGCTCCTGGGATGGGGCCCTGCCGCTGCTGCTGCTCCAGGCCGGGGGTGGCGGCCCGGGGCGCCGCTGCTGCTTCTGGACCACTGTTCCTGGGTCCGCCCGCCCCGGGACCCACCCTAGCTTCTCGGGCGGCCCTGGGGCCAGCTGAACCAGCCACTGCAGAAGTCCCAGAGGTCCCGGAAAGTCACGGAATCTGTGTCTCCGTGAAAGACTCACAGCCTTAGCAATAGCTTAGTGCACTCATCTTAGATGTGGGGGACCCAGATTCAAATCCCTGCTCTGCCTGATTTGGAGCAAGGGATTGACTTCCAGGTTTCCTACATGCCACGTTGGTGCCCTGACACTGGGCTGTTAGGTATACTCAAGCCTACCTGTTGGAGTTGTTCTATGTTGTTTAAATAATGAATTAGCCATTGAGAGAGAGCGAGACTCTGTAGACCAGTGGTTAGTGAGATCATCTAAGGCATAGGATACTCAGGTTCAAGTCCCTGTTCCAGTAATTATTTGTTCAAAGTGAAACAGCTCCAACAGAAGAGATTAAGTAAAATCTTCCCCAGGATAGTCAATAGCTAGGGAACTTGCCAGGGGGATGGGAGACTTGGGTTTAAGTTCCTGCTCCAAATCAGGAAGAGCTGGGATTGGACCTGTGGTTCTTACATTTCAGGTGGGTGCCCTAACCACTACGCTATTCGGTATTCTGTAATCACACGCTGTATCTAGCAGGTACTATGCTGCCCTCCCACCTCTCAGTGACCTGCAGCCAGCCTTTCTGCTGTGGGGACTGTCAGGTTTTAGGCATGCTCAGAGCATACCTACAGGATTAGGGCCTGCTGGCAAGATCCATGTTCCCCTGCCTTGTTTGAGAATCCAGCTCTGGGAACATTGGGGTTTTGGCTTTTGCTAGGGCTTCAAGCAACTCGTTAGCTGTATAGTGGTATCAGTGCTTAGGACGCTTTGTGAATGCTGTCTAGCGGAAACTTAGGCACCTATGGGGTTAGGCCAAAGGCGACAGGCCAGGAGAAGATGGGGGCCATGGCCCCATCACTTTTAAAAGTGGAAGGGGTATGCCCTCCCACTTGGGACAGGGGGAAGGGCAGAGAGGAGCGAGCAGGGGGTGGGGAAGAGGCAGCATGGGAGTGGAACCTCGGGAGAATGGGCAGTATGAAGGTGGGGGCTCGGGGAGAAGGGGTGGCATGTGGGCGGGGCCTCACGAGGAAGGAGCCGTGCAGGGGATGGGGCCAGAGTTCGCGTGCTGGTCCCCACTTTTAGGAAGCTTCCATCACCCCCGGGTTAGACAGCATCTGAATTGTGATTTTTAAGAACACCAGTGGGGCCTAAATGTCAGACTTAGGTGCCTAAAGGGCCAGTGGATCTGGGCTCCAGACAGCAATGCAAAATTAATCTCTTTGACTCAGCTTTCTTGCACTCTCATGCACAAAAATAAGAAACAGACCAAAAAGGAAACATTTATTTCTTGCAGGTTAGAAAGGGAGATGAAGACATTGTTAGTGTTGGTGCAATTTTAAATATCTGTTCAGTATTCATACTATGGTGATAAGGGCCATATAAGTACCTTGTAGATAGACATTTATTACATTGGAATAGCAATGATTTGTCAATAGTGAAATGGATTTTGGAGCTGTACATTTAAGGGCATCCATATTGCAATAGTAATTAGCTCACTGTCAGATATGTTGCTGTTTTCTTCCTTTCCATACTTTATCTGTATCAAAATCTCCCCCTTCTTCCAACATCCTGAGTCACTGCCTCAGCTATTAAAACTCACCTCATTAGTTTATGATGAATTCTTTCTCTAAAATGTTTCGTAATAATGTGTATGAAGGACATTGTGTAAAACTAAACTGTACAGTCTCAATTACTGTGCATGCCCTGGGTTACCCAAGGTCAATAGTTTATACTGTTCTTCTACAGCCTGCTGATCTTTCTTTACTTACACTCAATCAGTGTTCTAAGAAAATGTTAACAACAAAGTGCTGATTATTGTACTGTGATGGTGGCTGATTTCTGGTCCTATTGAATTCAGTGTCAAAACTCTCATTCACTTCAATGTCCCTAAATAAGTTCCATACTGCCTTTCAAATACACATCTTCCATTCCACTTCTTTCTGAACATACCTGTCTATTCTAACTTTAACAATGCAATCAGACATAATAGTGGCAAAAATAAATAAAGAGAGAAAGAATCATAGAATCATAGAATATCAGGGTTGGAAGGGACCTCAGGAGGTCATCTAGTCCAACCCCCTGCTCAAAGCAGGACCAATCCCCAACTAAATCATCCCAGCCAGGGCTTTGTCAAGCCTGACCTTAAAAACTTCTAAGGAAGGAGATTCCACCACCTCCCTAGGTAACGCATTCCTGTGCTTCACCACCCTCCTAGTGAAAAAGAGAAATGGCTGAGGCAGTTAAGGATCAAAGCAAGTTGGTATTAGTCAATAGCAACACTTATTGCTAGCGCCTCAGCTGCTGGGCTCCAAATGTGAACAGAGCAGCTAAACTGAATTAACAAGACTGGAGATGCTTCCATGTTAAATATTTTAGAAGTGAAGTCAAAGAGACATCAGAGAATAGTGGGACTGGTGTTGTCAGTAGCATGAAAATGCTGGACAAAGGAATCTGTACCTTTTATTGAATGGACTAAACTAGGAATAAAAGGATACAATTAGAACATAATACTTATCCGGAGATACTTAGGAAGATATGTGGCCAATTTTGAACTTTAATTTGATACATTTTCATTTGCTAATATGTTATTTATAATAAGGTTTGTTATACTGCAGTTCTTTGTAGGCTTTTTTATTCACATAAATATAAAATATTCATACTTACATGTTTTGTAAGATAAGTTTAAGAAAATGAATTAATTGAACACACACACATACAAGAGGGCTGGGTGGGTATGATGTGTGTGAAGCTGAAAGATGCCAGATCACCAGATCATCTTTCTCTGCAGGTCACTTGATGGTTTGAACTAGAGTAAATGGTGGATTCTCTGTAACTTGAAGTCTTTATATCAAGATTTGAGAACTTCAGCAACTCAGCCAGAGGTTATGGGTCTATTACAGGAATGGATGGGTGAGGTTCTGTGGCTTGCGATGTGCATGAGTTCAGACTAGATAATCATAATGGTCCCTTCTGGCCTTGAAGTCTGTGAGTCTAAGAAGCCTCAGAATTTCTTCTTTAATCATCACTAGTTTACCCAAGTTTCAACCAGACAATCCTATTCTCTCAACATTAGATAAGGAAAAATGATGGGAATCATTGGATGTAATTGCAGCCTGAGATCTTATTTTACTCGTTGACACCGATCAAAGTAATCAGTACAGAAGAAAAAGGTGGCACCTCTAGTTAGTTCCAAACCCAGCTGAAAGGTTGTATGATCCTAGTAGAAGGTCTTCTCACTACAACCCTAGTGAAGGGAGATAATACTGACGATAAGAGTCCTAAACCTATTGAACAGGAGTCTTCACTGATGTGATTTGATAACCCAAAGGAATTACCTGCACAAAACCACCCTCAAGGCCAGAAGATGACCAGATCTGGATAAATGTGGAAGGTGAGACAAGCTTCTTTAGGCAGGAGGATAACTTGTTAGGTAAGTTTAATTGCTAGAAAATGTATTATGATTTTGATTTATATGTAGCCATTTGTTTCCAATATTCATACTCACTATCATTTGACTCTCTGTTCTTTAATAATAACCTTATTCTTGTTTTCACTATAAATATATCTAAGTGCTGTGTGTTAAGCAAAGTGCTGGTCCTGAGCTGAATCTTGCAAGTTGGTGTTTACTGTTCCTTTGTCAACCGCAGACCTGTTAATTCTGGGTGTGTTCTGGGGATAAAGGACTGGACATTACAGTGAACACTCAGAGGACTCGGAGGTTGGTGTGGGCCTATTGCTGACCTGTACAGAGAGAGAAAGGCTTGTGAAGGCCTGGAAGGCAGTGCTTGTGGTTTCAGGTGGTTTCAGGGAGCTGATTCACAGCAGGCACAGACAAGATTCAACCCTGGGTACCCTGGGGAGCATCACAGGGTGTGTGTGTTTGTAAGGGAGAGACTGGACTATTACCTGTTCCCTGGGGTGAACTGCAGCAGCCCTTTCCCCTTGTATAAGTAGTTCTTTCCAAAATACCTCTACATGACAACAGTGTGTTTTTATTTTTCTACTTGCACCAGGTGAAAAATCTGAATAGGTTTATTGTTGATCCAACAGGCTATTGAGCAGTGCTCCCCATGAGCTAAATCCCCTATGCTCTGCAGAATATGCTGTATTATATAGTAAAACTTCACTAATCCACAGTAATGCAGAGAAGACTCAGTGCAGATTAATGAGGCTTGTGGATTACTGACTGCCAGGGCATGGCAGGTAGAGTCAGTCATATTATATCTTTGCCCCACTTTGGCACTCAGCAACACACTCAAACAGTTCTAAGGTACTTACAATTGGCCAAGAACACTGGTGTTCCATTCTCCTCAAAAGGACAATTTCAGTTAATGCCAATTTTCTTATTCCCCTTCTCCAAAAGTCGTAGGAGTTCTCTAAATACAGAAGTTGCACTGATTTATCCGAATCCGTTGAAAAATCAATTTAGTGAAAATAGTGCAAACCTCTGTGTTGACAATATTTAGATCAGTTTAAAACTGGTTATATCTGTTTAGCTTGTGCCTGTAAATTTACTAGTGGGAAGTAACCTGATATTTACAATGTTTAAATCCATATACCTTTAGTTAAATTAGTGAGATTTTTAGATTGGGAGACCAAATGCAGGAGGCTGGCTTTGTAATGTAGAGAAGACGAGGGAAGTAAACAAATGTGTCAAAACCACTATCACCCGTATAAATTACAATTTACAATTACAATTTTAAAAAATCCCCTAATTCAAATGAATCTAAAATTATATGAAGGCCAAGCAATCAAGTGATGTCACTCATTACCCACACAAATTTTAAATGGTAAAGAAATATTTTCACTCCATGCATCTGAAGAAGTGGGGGTTTTTTACCCATGAAAGCTTATACCCAAATAAATCTGTTAGTCGTTAAGGTGCCACCGGATTCCTCATTGTTTTTGTGGATACAGACTAACACGGCTACCCCTCTGATACTATTTAGGTAAATCCAAACTACTTGCAAATTGTTATACAGGTTACAATCAAAATGATAGTCGTGGTGAAATATACAACAGCCATTTCAGATAACACTTTATATCCTAACTGGATGCAAAATTATGAAAATGACAATTTCTACGTACTCAGTACCTCCATGTTTGTGATAAGTATCTTTCTTAATTAATTTTTCTTACTGAAGGAAAGAGATTAGCTCCTACTGAGGAGGGATGGCACGCAGAGTTTTTAGGACATGTTATTTTTAAATGATCTGAGAACTAAAAAAAAAGGTTTAATTCAGAATGTTTCAATATTCTATTTAACAATTGAATTGTAGTAGCATCCTCAGCCAGGTCAGGGCTCTATTGTGGTAGGCACTACTGTCTTTTAACTCAGAAGTGGCCTGAGTAAAAGTCATCACATTTAAGATGGATGATTTTTAAGGGTGCAGTCCTCCACAATGCAGAAAATTCTCCATTCAGCACTTTTCAGGATCAAGATATGAATCGGGCTGCATTTTGTGGACTTTTGTACATACTTTGGAGGTAGTAAAAGAAATTTTAAAAACCCCAACATTATGGTCATGCACCTGTTTGACATTCATACTTTTTCCTTGGAGTACTATTCAGAATATACATACATATAAAATGGCATGATGAATTGATTACAAAAAACATTCATCGCATCCCTATCTGAAAGTGAGGGACATTACAATAACCCATTTTAGGGGAAGGGAAGCAAAATTCAAATGAGTGCCTGGCAAGCTTCCTCAGACAGCAGTGCCCATTCAACCCGTTTCTGACCACTAACACCCCTGCTAGTCCTTGTATTTTGTGAACAGAAACTAGCAAGCATGCTAAACTGTATGGAGGCTTAGTGAGGTGGACGAATGTCCACAAGATCATGGGAGGAAATCACCATGCTAATTTTCACTGTGACATAACCAGAATTAAAGAGCTGTCAACATATGCAACTTTTTAGGATCCGATGAAGTGAGCTGTAGCTCATGAAAGCCTATGCTCAAATAAATTGGTTAGTCTCTAAGGTGCCACAGGTACTCCTTAACTTTTTAGGATGTTATTTCTTGAAAAATCTCTCTCTGAAGTTGTAATAATGATCATTAGCAATTATGTCTGATCTGTAGATTTTAAAGCAATCTGGTTTCAACACGATGTTTGATGAATGAACAGGAAAACTCAACTGTTAGGGTTTCCTTTCAGTGATTTGGTCTGACAAGAATTCCTTAATATTAAAACTTACCAAAACTTTGATGTTAGAAAATGACAGTCCTAGTCAGGGGCCTCCGCACCACTTCTTGGAATGACAGTTCGCTATCAATGACCCCTTTGGGGTAAGGAAAGGACCCCAACACGGACGACGTTTTCTCAAGGAGTTTTGAAATGAGAGATGCCTGAGACTAATTAGCTACTTAGGAAATCTCAAGTGGCGAAAAATTAGTCCTCTGTCATGCAAACAGTAAAGCTAAGCATGTATGTAAATGATTGCTGGACTGAGGTTTTAGGATTAAACATGTATCTGCTAAGGGTAGATCAACATAAACATTTAAGCTGTTTGGGAACTACTTGTCAATAACCAGGTTCCCAGAATGAATTGTAATTGTAGTTTACATGGAGGCCTCAGCAGCTTCTGAAACAGAGACTATTGAAAGCTTGGAAGCCGTTCAGCAATGGCACTAACACCATTATATAAACACCTAATCAATGCTGTAACTGACAGCTTTGTAAATGAGCTTAGCTTTTGGTCTGTTTATATTGCTAGCATAGGTTTCAGAGTAACAGCCATGTTAGTCTGTATTCGTAAAAAGAAAAGGAGTACTTGTGGCACCTTAGAGACTAACCAGTTTATTTGAGCATGAGCTTTCGTGAGCTACAGCTCACTTCATCGGATGCATAGCATATCGTGGAAACTGCAGAAGACATTATATACACACAGAGACCATGAAACAAAACTTCCTCCCACCCCACTCCCCCGCTGGCAACAGCTTATCTAAAGTGATCATCAAGTAGAGCCATTTCCAGCACAAATCCAGGTTTTCTCACCTTTCCCCCCCCCCCCCACATACAAACTCACTCTCCTGCTGGCAACAGCCCATCCCCCTTTGAAACCCCTCTTAAGTCCATAAATGTAAGTCACTTGAGTAGTTCTGCCTTGATGGCTGAGTCACATCCTGGGAAATAAGGTGACTGATGTTCCAGATGTATTGGAAATATAGCCCATATCCATAAAGGAATTTAGGTGCCTGAGGTGTTTAAATCCCAATTTTAAGTTCTACACAACTCCTGCCAAAGCCTGTAGGAGCCTAAACTCATTCAACACCTCCGTTTTCAGGGTAAAAGTTCCTCCCATACCAATGTTCCTGCCTCTGGGCATGAACACTACTGCCACTTTCTAGGCATCTGGGTGCCTATCTCCTGTCTGAGCTCCAGATTCACAAGCTGGGGGACGACAGGCATTCATCCACCTCAGTCATGTGCAGGGCTGGATCTAGTAGATGTGGTCAGAGGCCACCTACTGGATCAGGTCCTGTTCAGAATCCATCTGGAGGACGTGGCGCTGTCCGCCCTATAACTTTTAACCCAGTGGTTAGAGCTGTCACCTGGAGGGCCCAGGTTCAATTCCCCTCTTTCTGACAGAGAGGCAGAAAGGATTTGAACAGGGGTCTCCCACCTTTCAGGAATATGTGTGCTAACCACTGAGCCATGGGATATTCTGATGTAAGGGACTCCCTCCATCTCGCCTGTTGAAATTGGTCCACTGGGTTAACTGTTGAAAGACTGACTGAAACAGGGGGACTGGACGTGGATCTACCACCTCAGTGCCGTAACCACTGGACGTGTGTGTGTGTGTCCGTGTGTCCGTCCATCCGTCTCTTCCAGTAGTTAGGAGACCCAGGGTCCAGTCCTCTAGTTAGCGCTCGCTCCTGAATGGTGGGAGACCCCTGTTCAAATCCTTTCCCACACCCAGGTGTGTGCTCTGATCCCTGGCCTAAAATGTTTAAGTGGGGTGGTGCTGTAACTTCTCGTCCTCCTCTGGCCATTTTGTGAAGAGTGAGGCAGGCACTTCACTTATTCCCACAAGCAGTGCCTAAGCCACTTTGAGTCATTTGTAGATTGCTATGTAGAGATAGGTGCCTCCCTGCAGCTTGGAGTTGGGCGCCTACCTCCATGAGAGGTATGGGGTTTAGGACACACCTGTCTTGTCAGCATCTCCCATTGGCTACCTTAAGCAGCTCACTGCCTCGTGTGCCGGCTTTTGTGGATTGCATCCTGAGTTGCCTATCTCTCCCCAGTCATCGAATAGGAGGCTAGGCACTCAGCTTTATGGTTTGCAGTGCTATTCCTGTGATTTCTAGTCCACTAAAAGCTGTTACCATAATGCTTAGTCTTGCAATGCCTATACATCATAGATACCACAGTAAATGCTTTCAGAAATAAACCTGATACTTGCCAGGTATGTGGAGCAGCTAAGAAGAGGGAGAGTACTGAATGGTAACTGCTTTATATCAAAGACTTGCATTTATTTAGAAGAAAATGGTTTTTAGTTCTATAATTAAAGAGTACGATTATCTAAAACAGTTTTTCAACATTTTTGTGTGACACACAGTTTGCACGCTGTGGCCCAGGCCTACTTTGCTTCTAATTTGAAATTGACTAAGAGCAGTGGAAACTTGATGGTCAGTGCTTTTGGCATTTGGAGAAGTGTGACATTTTCATGTTTATTGTCTCTTAGTATAAGCTACATTTGTTGGAAAGTATACTCCACTATTTTAGCAAGGTTTTACTTGTAAATATTGGTGTAGTCTGAAAAGTCATCAAATGCTGCCCTCTAATTTGCAGGTACATAGGGCCCACCTGTCTGCAAGAAGTTGGATCTGAGATGGCAGAGCTTGAGTAGCTTGAACAGTGGATGTGACTCTTGGAACCCAGTTCCACAGATCCCTGCTATTGTCTCTGTGAACCATTATGCTGTAGTTGTTGGGGATACGTTGGTAGTGAGGATCTGCCACTGTCTGGATCGACTGGCTGTTTTCCCCAACATAGCAAGAGGTGTAGGTGTTCCAGTGGCTTCTCTAGCCCTGTGTCTGGAGTAGTGGCTGTAGAGTAGCTCTCTGCTCATGGAAGAGTCTTTCTTCATCCCCCCGACAAGGCCCTAATGAAGTCCCCACTACTTAGTTTTTCTAATTGGATAGTGTGCTGGAGCTAAGACTTAAGCCTTAGTCCATGAAGTTAATTTCAACTACTGGCTCCTTTGAATGAGCTAGGGAGTGGGGCTCAAATACACAAAAAGATTTAGGCACCTAACTCCCACTTTACTGGCCCTTACTGCAGATCTTTCTTTGAAATGAAGTCAATGGATGTTTTGCTACTAATTTTAGTGGGAGCAAGTTTGGGCCACATCTTCCACAGATCTGAAACAACAACTGAAAGGAATTTTACCAAACATTCCAAAGAAATGCTCCTTGAGAATCTTCTCCATACATGAAAACTTCAAGAATAAATTTGAGCTGAAATGGTAAACTTTTAGAATTATAAGACATTGATCATGAAAGCACAGGCTAATATTGAAAGACCTCTGTAAACAGATTTTTAAAATATGAGATAATGAGCTAAATTCTGGTTGCTGGTGGCATATAGGCTAACTGCTAGAAAAACTTTATTTATACTATCTTCAGGATCTTTATGGATACACATACATTACTGGTGAAACAACATGATACTAACCTGCAGTGGGCCATCCCACAACTATCTCATGAAGATTATTCCTGCTATGAGCACATGTAAGCTCCATTTGAAGATGTGACTAGTTGCCAGTGCAACTTAGTTCTGACTGAGTCACTGGCCACTGGTCATACAACAATGTATATAGTTCTCATGCTGTGGCAATGGCAACTAGTCAGATCTTCAAACGGAGATTACATGTTCTTATAGCGGGAATAATCATGAGATAGCTGTGGGATGGCCCAGTGCAGGTTAGTATAATGTTGTTTCATCAGTGTATGTTTATCCATTTTGGGGCAATTAAACCAGAAGGTAGACTTTGGCCCTTGACATCATTGCAGGATCAAGTGAACAAGAAAGCTGGATGGTGAAAGAGAAATTTCATTTGTATGGATAAAAATATTGTAATATTAGATGGAATAATTTGTTGCCAAAATGAATCGTTTTCTGTGTACATCTTTTATTGTTTTTTCTTCACATTTTAAGTTGGGTAAAAGTCCTTCTTTAAACCCTACATTTTTAAATCCATTTCTAGGGAGGTGGTGGACACAGATTTTTAAAACAAACAGATCTTCAAAGTAAATCTTGATTATTTTTGGATCAAATCATAAATTTCTTTCTGTGTTGTCACTCAGCCAAACACCTAGTGCCTAAACTGAGTAAGGACCTATGAATTTGACCCGTAAAAATGCAAACGTCTATGAGGTAGCTCTCCTTCTCCACAACTGGAAGGCAAGCTTCCTCTTTATAAGCCCTTTTTTATTTGATATAACCTTACAAACACTTACTACCCAGTATGGTGCTAACCATGAATAATCCCACTGACTTCAAAGATTTGCTCACAGAAAGCACTTTTTCCAGCAGTAAATGTCTGTAGGACTGGACTCTTGGCTGTTTCTGAAATTGTTAACATTTGCATTTGTTTATTTGCTTTATAATAACCACAGATGCTCCTGTCCCAAAGCTCTGTGCATCTGACTTAATTTAATTTCACAATAAAATTTCATATAACATGCATTTACCAAGGTGAAAAGGAAATACACAGCAGTAGAAGAAATAACCCCTACAACAAACAACAAAATTTTCCCAATTCTCCTCATCTTCAAATGCCTGGGAGAAAAGTTGTGCCTTGCAGTGCACCCTGTGGGTTAACAGATTGGACTCTGGTGTGCAGGTGGGAAGAGACAGTGAATTCCAAATCTGAAGAAAAGCCCCTTCACAGAAAGCCCTATGCCAACAGTGTCTTTCCATTATAAAAAAAGAAGCTGCAGCATGAGTACCTCCTCTAATCTCAATTGGAGCAGTATAGTATGGAGAGAGGTGGTCTCTCATGGTTTTACAGGTTAAAACAACACTTTGAATTCCCCCTGGAAATGTATTAGCATCCAGTACTGCCAATGTCAATGCTAGAGAGACAGGATGGGTGAGGAAATATATTTTATCGGACCAACTTCTGTTGGTAAGAGAGACAAGCTTTTGAGCCATACAGAGCTTTTCCTCAGGTCTGGGAAACATACTCCTAAAATGCAAGGGGAAATGGATGGTTTAGCATAAGTAGTTAGCACATATTGTAAAGGACCATTCAAGTTAGAGTGGTCCGTGGCTTGAAAGCTTGTCTCTCTCACCAACAGAAGTTTGTCCAACAAAAGATATTACCTCACCCACCTTGTCTCTCTATTAACCTGGGACCAACATGGCTACAACTACACTACAATGTCAATGCTAAATGCTTAAATATTATTTTTACTTGCTGTCATAATAATTACAGTTATATGATGTACTATAAATCAGGTGGTTGTATTACTATTGTATTTACACATTAGCTGTTATTTTTGTACACCCTGTTTTACACTTGTTGAGTAGAACTGTTCCTCTTTATTAAAAAATCTAATGTTAATTCTTTGAAAAAGAAAAAAGAAAGAAAAGGAGGCAGCTCATGTATTACTTTCTACTTGTATTTTTTTTCTTTTACCATCAGGCAGTTTATAATTGGAGATATATATTTATTTCTTGTTATATCTGTCAAGAAAACTACTCTGTTGAAGGCCTGGGCCATCAGGATAACATGGTGCCATTGCAGGAAATATGCTATAGCTGGGGAGTTTAATTTTATCCAAATGAGGGGATACAATGTCAACTTGCCAGAGCCCAAGGACTGTACCTACCTTGTATAAAATAAAGTGGATTGCAGCTAACCTCTTCTTGCATACAAAGATTCAACGTTCAGAGATTACAGATCACAGCATAATGCTCAAGGTTGAAAAATGGTGGCTGGAACTTGTATTTGCTGGCACCGCTGTGTTAAATAGTGCCTTGGCTATCTTGGCAATTTTCAGGAAATCTCCCATTAGTGGTAGCAACAGCGTAGACCAGCTGCAGTTGTTCTTACTACCGTGAGATCTAGACCAGGTTTAGGTGACAAAGTGGAAAAAGAGCTTGCAGTTGGTCCACTGGAGCTGCACTGGTGCTATTGCTATAGTGGGAAACTTCCTGAAAATTGCCTAAGAGGGTGACTGAGCCAGACTACAGAATTTCATAAACCACATTTGGCCATCCACATGTAATAGCACATTTGGCCACTCATATGCTATAGACCCTGTCTATACCCTGCATTCCTCAGAGCAAGTGTCTTCTTTTTCCCTTAGTGAAGGAACAAAAGAAAAACACAAACCAAAAATTGCATTATAGATTATGAACTTGTTGATGTTAAAGAAAGAGACAAGCAAACAGTAAGGCAGCAATGTTGACATTTAAATCAACAAAATTGACAGCTAGGTTATTTACTTTTCTACAGCAGTCCTCGTTTCAATTTATGTGTGTGTCACAGGGCAACAGTTCTTTCTGGAGACAAATGGCCTAAAACTGCATGAGAAGAAATTTCAGAAGTAATAAATCTCTCTATGGGTTTGAGATTCTGTGGATGTTGAGATAGACAGTTGGCAGGAGAAAGAAGAGAGGAGTTGGAGCTGCTCCCTTTATACTCTCCTTTGACTTGTCTAATCCAGGGAAATGCTATAAAAAATTCTGACGATTGTTAACAGTATTGGTAGCCCTACTGTAGATAAGGCTGCTACAGCCAGAGCTGCTTTTAGTTTTGTGCTGATTAAACCTTCTCAGACCAATGGTATTAAAAATGCTGGCAGTTGCACTGGTGCTAGCAATGCTAGGAAGTGTTTAGAAAATGTGGATGAAAGGGACTCAGGTAGCCTTAGGGAAGCAGGTGAGATTGAGAACCTCTCCTACTACCTAAATAAAATAAGCCTTCATGAGGGTGAAGCAGGGAGCTGCTATTTCTGGAGAGGAAAACCAGCCTCTGAAGATAGGATATAATTTCCTTGGGGAGCTGGAGAAGATTGTTATGATTCTTGAACTCTTTGAGCTGGTGTAGGCCTAGGGGAAACTTGGGGAGCAAATTTGTAGGCAGGAATCCTGTAGGAAAAAATAGTGTGTGATCTTGTAATTAGAGATTGTATGAGAATTCATATGAAAAAGGGTGCTGAATTAAGGTTTCACAGGCAACCTTAATTCTGGCATTTCCTATCTTGACTTGCAACCTTAATAATGTTCTTTTAACATAGTTTTTTTGTGTGTAATTTAAATTTCTTATTTCTTTGCTGGACAATAGGAAGGATCAGTGCTAGAAAAGACCCTGCTTTCTCTCTCTTTCTCTCTCTCACACACACTCACACACACCCTGCCAGTCCAAGCACTAGCTCCAGTCCCTGTTCACAGTCTAGGATGCTGCCTGCAACTAATTTTCTCTTTGGTTTCACCTTCTACAGACCATGTAACCCACATGGTGGTTTTCCCACAGCCTTTTTTTTTGGATGTATGTGTGTGACAAAGTCAGACTTGTCAGCTATAAGAGAGGGATGGAAGGCAGGTATATTGGTCCTAGAATTGTGAAGACCCTTTTTCTTATTAACTGAAAAGAGGGGGCCTCAGGTTAATTGGAGACACCTGAGTACAACTGGTGGTCTTTAAAAGCCCATCTTCTGGTGAGGTGGGAGGGAGGAGAGATGAGAAACAAGTGGCAGAAAAGGTTCCTTCTAGGTAGATGGATGTTCCCCTCCTTACAGGAGAAATATTGAGTTTCCTTCTCTTTGGGGAAGGGCTGGTGACCAGAAGCCAGCATAAGTCAATGCTCTGGTGGGGGCAAGGAAACGTATAACTTTTGCGTTGTGGGTTTGTTTGCTCAAGAGAACTATGTGGGCCTATTCTGAGGCCCACCTTGTAAATAAACCAAAATTAAGAATTAAAAACCTTTAGACTGATTTACTCCACACACACCCTCCCTCCCCCCACCCCCCACCAGAGGGAGAAATGTTGAGTCTGGTGTCAGACTACAGAGGTGAGAAGGGTAATAGGCTGTGAGGAGGTGGCCTAGTACCTATGTAGGTGGAGGTGGGAAACAAGCTGGAGGGGACCTCGTATAGGATACTTCATGTAAGGACTTGCCGATCTATATGCTTGCAACCTCTTCCATCTCCTGATGTAATGCCTTTTCTCCATGCTCCTCCTTCAAGTAACCCTCTTAAATCCATTATTCTATAAAGATAGGTCCTCACCTCAAAGAAGCAGTAACAAACTAGGCAGAAGGAAAACAAACAAGCTAAACAAAATCATTACTCTAGTGCATCTATTCTCTCATCTGTTTATTTAGACTGAAAGCTCTCCAAGGGAGGGACCTTTAGGCTTTTATCTATAGCATATTTTTTTGTATCTGAACACAGTGGTCAGCAATTATGTTAATTGAACTAGGGCTGAAGGTGATTTTGCTGTGGGTATACAAAAACAAAATGTGTTCCAACATTATTTTTTCTAAAGGTTTAATCCCAGTGAGCTAAAAGAGTATTGAACACAGATTGTCCTTGTCTACACATTAGGGTGACCAGATGTCCCAATTTTATAGGGACCATCCAGATTTTTTGATCTTCTTCTTATATAGGCTCCTATTACCCCCCACCCCATCCCGATTTTTCACACTTGCTGTCTGGTCACCCTATTACACATACCACTAAACTAATGCTTAATTTGTAAGAGGTGCCAGGGCTCCAGCAATTTTTTTTAACTTTCATAATTGATGCAGAAAGTCCAGAGGTACCTGGGCTATGAACTACCAAGCCTAGAATTGCCAGGGCTCAGCCCTGGCACAAATTAAGCACTCTGCTAAACTCTAAAGCTTAAACACAGCACTGTGTTCAACCCTAGTTCAGCTAACACACCTGCAGACAGCCATGTGTGGACATTAGTACAGACAAGGCCATGGGAGTGGGTGACTGGAAGTCTCTTTCCTGAATGAAAAGGAGTACTTGTGGCACCTTAGAGACTAACCAATTTATTTGAGCATAAACTTTCGTGAACTATAGCTTATGCTCAAATAAATTGGTTAGTCTCTAAGGTGCCACAAGTACTCCTTTTCTTTTTGTGAATACAGACTAACACGGCTGCTACTCTGAAATCTTTCCTGAATATGACTGCAGAAGCCACTGTTCTGCTAAGGCTCCCATAGCACTTTGCCAGCCTGTATCCCGCAGTATCTCTTTTCTTTCTCCTTTGAGGCTAGACTGGGCCCCTCACTCCAGTGGTTACCTTCCCCAAGGCATTAAACTCAATGCAGTTTCAGACAGGAGAATAGGAAGGAAAGGGAGAAAAGGCGGAGCCAATTCTCATGACAGACATAGGACTCAGCCAATAGATTTGTAGAGGGTGGCCTGCGGCGCTGATGGTGGTCTCTGAGAGGTAGAGGCTTGCGTGAGGGGGCGGGATTAATGGGGCGTGGCAAGCGTGGTCTGGGGTGAAGGACGGTTGCTTGGCCGTGTGGAGGCGTGGCCTGAGGAGGAATGGGCGGGGCTAGGAAACGGGACGGGTCGGGGGGGGGTTGGGTGGAGCGAGAGGCCCTGATTGAGGAGGAGGGGGAGGCGTGACCGGGGTGGGCGGGGCCGCGCGGGGATTGGCCGGGGCGGGGTTTCGCTGGGGTTATGCTGACGGCTCCGGTCAGGGAATTTCAATTTCGGATGTGGCGGAGCTGAAGGCGGCGGCAGCGGCAGGTAACAGCGCCTCGCGCGCGGGGGGGTCTGTTCGCCCTCCCCTCCGAGAGCTCCCGCTCGGGGCGGCGGGCGCGAGCTGGGCGCAGAAGTGACAGGGGCAGGTGCCGCGGGGCCGTGCCGGGCTCTGCCCGGTGCCCGCCCTTGGGTTGGCTACCTGGTCCCTGGGCGGCCGGGGTCCCCGCGGCTCGCTGGTGTCGTTGCGCCCGGCGCGGGCTGGAGGGTCTGGGAGGACGCTGCCCCTGCAGGCCCGAGCTGGGTCGGCGCGGCCGTCAAAGCCCAGCGGCCCCTGCCCGCCAGTGGCAGCGGCGGGGGGGCGGCTCCTCCCAGGGCGCTTGTCCGCCCCGCCAGGGCGCGGGGAAATCCGCTGGAGGGGGAGACGCTGTGGGCGGCGCTGTGCGATGCGCCCGGCCTGCTCGCACGGAAACCCCCCGGCACTGGGGGGGCTCGCCGCTCACTAAGTAGGGCGGCTGGCGTTAGCGTCCCTCCCTCCCACCGTCCCAGGGGGGGCTGCTGCCGGGGCTCGGTGAGACACGCACCATCCTCCTGTCATTTAAATCTCCCTCGTGTAGATTCCCGCGGGCTGGGAGTCCCACGCACAGCAGAGACGCTTTACTCTGCCCCCCTTAGTCAAAAGCAGAAGAGCTGAAAGCCTGGAAACTGACCCCCTAATTGCCCTTCATCTGCATGGGGTGGTGACGACTTCCGTATTTAAGCCTAGGGGCCTTTCTCGACCTGTGAGCGTGTAGAGTATCGCCTGTGTTTGCAAACCTTGGTTTTTGTAGTTATAACAGCAAAACTGATTGAGAGACACTAGTTGCTTATTAGAAATCTCTGGCTGAGGTTTGCTATCCTGTTCTAATTCAGTACTTGTACATCTATCTGCACTGGTGGGTCTCAAATTTCCTGGTCTGATTTTTTTGGGCGGAAAACCAGATAATCCCAAACTAATGCAAACTGCCCTGAATCATTATGAAATTTTGCAAAAAGAAAAGGAGCACTTGTGGCACCTTAGAGACTAACCAGTTTATTTGAGCATAAACTTTCGTGAGCTTATGCTCAAATCTGTTAGTCTCTAAGGTGCCACAAGTGCTCCTTTTCTTTTTGCAGATACAGACTAACAGGGCTGCTACTCTGAAACCTATGAAATTTTGGTAGCCTGTATCCTTGGCATGAATAATGTGGGACAGCAAAGTGGGAAGCAGGGAGATACTTTTGGACCACCACTCTTTCCATTTCAGCTGCTTCTTTCCACCCACTCCTTTTGACTCTCTTCCTTCTTTCAGGTTTGCAGCTGGAGAACTGTGACCCTGCACTGAAGCTGGGTGCCTCTGGTGCCTGCTGAGAATGCAACTGACTAGGATTGTACAGTCCTTATCAGTTTCATGCTCTCTAGGCAAAACAATTCAGTGCAGAGATCAGTGCCTCTCTTTGTCTACATGTCCTGAATATTTGACAAACAAAAGTTGGGTAAATAAAAAGTAGTCCATTAGTCAAGGTGTGCTAGCCAGGTCTTGTCAGGTGGGAGCCAACTGGGGCTGATTTAGTGGCTCCCAGCTCCTTACCTGCTGGGTCTGGGTGTAACCCTCTTACTTCTGAGAAGCATGAACTTCCTTTGGTGAAGCAGGAAGTAATCCCAGAAATGGACATAACTCTCAACAATAAAGCAGTACTTTTATCTAAGCAGGGCAAACCTTCAGTCTGTATCACGGTTAATACCAGGAGGAGACCCCTATGGGAAGTTAAACATACACATTCCACAGCAATAATACAGTGTCTCCTGTCCAATGCGTAAATATACAGTTCAGTGCTCTCTGACCTGATTAAGCATTCCATGATTCCTTGTCTGACTTCTGTCTCCAAGTTTTTGCTGCAGTCATTGATGCGAGTGTGTGCTGTGAGTCATTTACTTCTGGATTCTGATTCCAGTTGTGTGGACTCTCTGTTCCTGATGTTGCTGGGTTGGCCTGGACCTTCTGCCTCAGTCCAGCTGTTCTTGGGATCAAGCTCCTTCATTAAAGCTCCCAACTCAACTAAGCTGCTCTCTTTTTGCACCAAAACCTCTTAAAATGTTCTCACAGTGGTAGCATATTTTTTTAGCCTGTGTCCTTCGGATCAGCTGATTGGCTCAAGGTCATTCTTCTCTCGGGCTTGGAGATACTAACAATCCATCCCCCAATTCAATATATAACAAATAGAAGAAAGGAAAAATTGATAGTAATATGAATTGGAAGCTAGGAATTGTAGGAAATTGATAAGGGAAACGAAGGTGAAAGCTATGGCCAGCAGAGTTAAGGTTAATAAGGAGTTTCCTAAAGTATATTAGGAACAAAAAAATCTTAACAATGGTATTGGTCCCTTACTAGAAGAAAGTGATAAAATTATGAACAATAATGAAGAAAAGGTAGAAGTGTTCAATAAGTATTTCTGTTCTGTATTTGGCAAAAAGCCAGATATTGTAGTCATATCGTATGATAATAGTGAACACTTTACGTTCCAATAGTAACTGAGGAAGATGTTAAATCACAGTTACTAAAGTTAGACATTCTTAAATCAGCAGGTCCAGATAACTTACATCCAAGAGTTTTAAAAAAGCTGGCTGAGGAGCTTGCTGGACTCTTAATGTTGATTTTCAATGAGTCTTGGCACACTCTGAAAGTTCTAGAATACTGGATGAAAGCTAATGTTCTCCTAATATTTAAAAAGGTTAAACAGGATGACCTGCCTAATTAAAGGTCTGTCAGTTTGACATTGACCCCAGGCAAGATAATGAAGCAGCTGATAAGGGACTTCATTAATCCAAGAATTAAAGGAGTGTTATGTAATTAATGCAAAGAACCATGGGTTTATGGATAATAGAGCCTGTGAAACTAACATGATATATATATATTTTTAATTTCATTTCATTTTTTTATTTGGATAAGATTACAGGTTTGGTTGATAAAGGCAATAGTGTTGATATAATATGCTTAGACTTCTGTATGGTGTTTGACTTGGTACCATATGAGATTTTTGATTTAAAAAAAAAACAAACTAGAACGATATACAGCTAACATTGCATACAGTAAATGGTTTAAAAACTGGGTAACTGATAGGTCTCAAAATGTAATTGTAAAAGAGGAATTGTCATTGAGCAAGTATGTTTCTAGTGGGGTCCTGCTGGGTTAGGCTCTTGGCCCTATGCTATTTATGTGTTTTCTTCCAGATCATTGACAAAAATGTTAATCATCACTGATAAAGTTTGCAGATAACCAGAGGATGGGGAGAATGATAAAAAATGTAGGGGACAGGTTACAGACATGGTGTGATCTGGATCGCTTGCTAAGTTGGGTGCAAGCGAACAAGATGTGTTTTAATATGGCTAATTGTATATGTATGCATCTGGGAAAGAAGAATGTAGCCCATACTTATACGAGGACTCTATCCTAGAGAGGTTATTTTATCTCAGTGTTTGGCACTGATGCGATCAGGACAATACTCTGTCTAGTTCTGATGTCCACAATTCAAGAAGGTTGTAGATTAATCATTCTCATAGCTCTTCTCCAATTTAAGGATTAGAGAACATGCATGTAGTGATTGACTCAAAGAGCTGAATCTATTTAGCTTAACAAAAAAATGTTAAGGGGTGACATGATCAGTATAAAGTCCCCATATAGGTGACAAATATTTGATAATGGGCTCTTCAGTCTCAGGGCATGTGTTCTCTAGCAACGTTAAAGTGCTGCCATGGCAGTGCTTTAACGTGGCTGTGTACTGTAAAGTGCCCATGTAGACAAGCACTAACAGACACAGGTATAATGATCCAATGCATGGAAGCTAAAGCTAGACAAATTCACACTGGAAATAAGGCATCCCTTTTCACAGTAAGGGTAATTAATCATTGGAACAATTTACCAAGAGTCATGGTGGATTCTCCATCATTGGCAATTTTTAAACAAAGATTTCTTTTTTTTGTTAGATATGCTGTAGTTCAAAAGGAATTATTTCAGGGCAATTCTATGGCCTGTGCTACACAGGAGGTCAGATTAGAGCTCTCCTGAAGTTACTGGCAGCCAACCCATTAAGGGTTTTTTGGTTGGGAGTGACACTCTTTCCGATGAAAGTCTCTATCTGTTATCTATCTCCTGTGTCTATCTTGCCCTCTCAATAGGGGAGCGGAACCAGAAGGAACTCCACAGGAGAGTACCCTCCATCACTAGCCAGTCACAACTTTTGGGGCAGGCCTTTGCCTCTTCACATTGAATTACACTTTGAGATCTCAGTATGTAGTGATGCCTAATTTATAAATTTGAGCGTGACCCCATCTGTCTCTTACATACTTAGTTTGAGGACTTCTGGCCTACAGTATTGCAAAGCATATGCTACCTTAGCTCAACCATTGTTTTTAGACCATAAGTACTGTAATGCTTTTAACCATCAGTACTGTAGTACCAAAAGGTCAGATGGGGGAAGTTCAGAACAGAGGCCTGAGCCTACAGTTTTTCCACTGATGGAACTCCCACTGAGTTGAAATTATTTCCTACTTATGCACACACAATCTTATATTGACTTAAGTGTAGTAAGACTGGACTTAAAAGAGGATATTTTATTAAATCATAATCTTTGAGGACCTTTGAATGTCATAAGGAGCAATTGATATTTTTTTTTCTCAGCTCTGATGTGTAGTTGATGGACCATCATCAGCAAAGAGTAACTTCTGAAACAAAGTGAACAAACAGTAGCAAGTTTGGTACATTTGGTTGGCCAAGGTGCTCAAACTTTATGGTAATGGGTGACAGAGAAGCTTATATCAGGAGTGGTGTTCATTTTGTGGATAATTTTTAATTATGGGCTGTGCTATAAACTTACAGATGTAGTGACAAGACAAACTTAGTGCCTGAATTAGGGTTGCTTCCCTGGTTGCCCAATACATATGCTATAAGACTTGAAAACAAAATGTCAGAAAACTAAAAATGCAAAATGAAGGTTGACCTTCTTGAACAAAGCAGGCACAGACTACTTTGACTGTACTTGGGTAATGCTCTTTGCATAGAGAGTACTGTAAACTTGCACCACAGAACATTGACTTTATATTTCATATCGGAAAACTACCCCGTTACAGGGTGTAACTGAGTGTTGTGGTACTTTGCCCACCCCTGCTCTACCAGATGGTCAGGAACCAAAGTACAGTGAGCTGTTTTAAGCTGGCCTGCGAGCTCCCGCTGGGGAGCGGGGTCTGCGGCTTGCCCTGCTCCAGCCGGGGCGCTGGACTGGGGGGCGCACTATGTGGCACCCGGAAGCTGTGGCATGGCCCCGTTCTGTCTCCTACGTGCTCCAATGGCCCCCTCCAGCGCTCCAATGGGAGCTGCAGGGGCGGTCCCTGCAGATGGGGCAGCATGCAGAGCTGCCTGGCCATGCCTCTGCGTAGGAGCTGGAGAAGGGACATGCCACTGCTTCCGGGAATCCCTTGAGGTAAGTGCCACTTGGAGCCTGCACCCTGAAGCCTCTCCCCACGCCCCAACCCCCTGCCCCAGCCCTGATTTCTCCCTCCTCCCCTGCTCTCCCAATCCCTCAGTCCCAGAGCACCCTCCTACACCCCAAACTCATCTGGAGCTCCATCCCAGAGCCTGCACCCCCCCCACACCAGTGCCCTCACCCCCTCCCACACCACATCCCCAATTTTGTGAGCATTCGTGGCACGCCATACAATTTCTATTCCCAGATATGGCCCTCGGGCCAAAAAGTTTGCCCACCCCTGTGGTAGAGTGTTGGGTGTATCATGAGCTTGGAGGTAAGTCCTGTAGACATTCCAAACATTAGGCTTCACAGGTTATAGTCTTTGGTGGTTCCCATAAACGCCCACTGAGGCTGATAAAGTGATAAAGGATTCCTTTATTTTGGCTGTCGGAAATAAAATTTGCAGTTACCCTTGGCATGATAGCTTTAAGTTTCAAACAAAAGATAAACCAGCTTTTCTTAAGTCAGTTTCTGAGGGCAGGCCAGTGCATGGATAATAGTCTCTTTTGGGCCTCCTCCTCTTGCATGTGCAATCTTACATATTGTACCTTTTGTCCCATTGGTAATTTGATAAGATCCTCTGGCAACTACAGTAAAGCAGTAAGAAATGTTAAGGTATTGTTAGCTTCTTTTAATGTGATTTAGCAGTTGGAAGCAAGAAGAGGCAGCTCATTGTGGTTCACATGACCTATTGACCACCAGTAACTAGTCTGTAGACCGTTGGTGTTGCATGGACAGAACAGAGGGACATGGTGGAGTATAGGAATGGTAGTTCTGGTTTAGAGTGGTGGTCGTAACTGATAAAGTGGCATTGTTTGTTATAGAGAGCAAGTATATTATGGACCTGACCCAACTCCTTATTGACGTAAAAAGGAAAGATGGATTGAACTATATAAATAAATTTGTGCTTTTATATCTCTTGAGGAGACAGATACAGAAAATCAAACTACCTTATCTTTCCATAACACTTTCATTGTATTTCTTGTGAGCAGCTCTGCAGAGGCAGAGATGGGCTTGGTATCTTGTTTAAAAAGTACAACCTTAACTTTTCATTTCCGGGTCTGATATTATTGTGAAGCACTTGTTGTGAAGCCAGTGTAATTAACTGCAGCCTGAATTCCAGCTTCACCTACAGGTGAAGAAGGTGCATGTGTATCCCACCATGTTACATAATCCAATGTTACTCAGTCCTGAACTGCTTATTTTAAAAAAAAAAGGGGGGGGGGGAAGGTAGTGTGTGGTTGGATGTTGGGGAGAGTACATGCAAAAACAAAACAAATATGTAACTGATTTATAAAACAAGAAAATAATTGTTCATTTCCCCCACCTGCGGGCTGGATTGCACCTCCACTTTTGTGAGCACAGGAGACTCAAATCTAGGGGATCTTTGTAAGCTCCCAGATGAGGGAGCCGCAGTTTTGCACCTTTTCCCTTTAACATCAGATGCTCCCCCAGTGGTACCATGAGGTTTTTTGGGGCTGGGATGATAGGGAAGGAACTTGTCTTAGCACAGCTGAACCCATCATCTCCTGTTGAGCCTGTAAATATCAATGCAGAAGTCTGAGAACTAGTGCTGTTTTGAAACAGCATTAATTCCCATTGGATCCTTCCATAGCTTCTGCTACAGCTCAGCCATAGAGGATTTTGTCAATAGTTGGAAGGGGTTCTTCAGAAGCCTTGCTACCAAGGGGTTGGGGTATAGTAACAGTGTGCAGGGACTCTCTGGGACTGCAGGTTCCTTTCGTTATGTATCCTGAGGATGGTTTGGGGTGACGATTTATTTATGGTACCTCGCTGCTCCACTTTGAAAAGACAACTTGACAGAAAATCCAGGGTGAGCTTCAGGAAGTTTTCTGTTCCTCTTGTCTTGCTCCTGGAATTATTTTTGCAGGAAGATTTGATTTGATCCTCTGACTTTAATTTACTCTGCTAATCTTAGGTAATGCAGCATTTTTGGTATGTAAGGTCATTATTTGGAGACTCATGCATTTCACAGATGCACAATAGGACGAATTAAGGACACAGTTTGAAGGCAAACCCTGAATTGCCTTACTGCTACAGATTTAAGTCAGTTCCTTTGCCTGTCTAACATTGTCTCTGTGGCTTAGTGTTTGCAAGGCACCAGTTCTAGAGAAGTGTTCTTGTTGCAAAAGCTACCCTGTCACCAGAAAATAAAAATAGAATTTTAAAAACCAAGGAAATGTCTGTACTGCCTGAAAGATCAGTTTTGACTAAAATTACTTGCATTGATGACAAAGCAGAGTTTAACCAAAATATTTATTGTTCAAATTACTCTGTAATTAGTAATGTTGTAAGGCTAAATGTAACACCGGGTTTTACTCAAAATCACTATCATTTTGTTACTGTGGCTTGAAAACTACAAAGAATAACCATGGCTTTCTTTACGAAGTGGCCTGGATTAAAAACTTGACTACAGTGTTTTAAGAATGTAGGTTTTTATATATTTTTAATAGTATTCTTCAGCATAATTTTAAAACACATGATGTGATCTCTTACCACAATGGAAAACTAGAGCAGTTTGTTTTGTTTTCTTTAATTGAAGTTGCCTGCACAGTACTCTTTTATTCTGTCTATCGTCTTTCAAAACTTGTAGCAAAAATATCTATATTTTATATATTGATAACATGCAGTGCTTTGAAATGTGAAGCTGTAGCAAAAATAAACTTGTCTTTTCATACAATACTTTAGACATCTCGCACAAATATACAATATAATCTCCTTTTTGGTTTGAATTTTGATTTTATTTTTTTTAAGAATTGTGCAACAGCTAGCTATAACATTTTACAGTTTTTTTTACAAACAAAAGTGAACTTTGTTTTCCCTCTGTTGGGAGAAAGTTTGCCTTCAAGTCTTTCTACTCCTTCCTTGTTTTCTTCTCTCAAAAACACCCTATCTTGTGGTCACCCTTCTATTTTCAACAAACTTGTGTTTGCTTGCCAGTTGCACAATTACTATTCCTGTAGGTGTTTTCTACTTAAATTGAAGGAATGTATAATAAATTAATCAGCTGTTGAAGTTATTGGTCTGTAACCTCCAGATCGGTGTCCCATTTCCTAAATAACTTCAGTGTATACCATTTTCAAATTCTCTGGTAGCGATGGAATTCCCCAAAACAATCACCAGTGCTTCATTAGTTCATTTAGTATACTGAAGTGACTTTCATATGACCCGACTAATAGTAATATGTTCTAGTTAACTATGTAGTGGTTAACGTGTTCATTCATATAAATTGCCTAGGGAGGTTGTGAAATCTCCATCCTTGGAGATTTTTAAGAGCAGGTTAGACAAACACCTGTCAGGGATGATCTAGATAATACTTAGGCCTGCCATGAGTGCGGGGGACTGGATTAGATCACCTCTCAAGGTCCCTTCCAATCCTATGATTCTCAGATTTCTGATTCTGAGTTGCAATAACACTATCCTCACTATTTTTGTCATATTTTTTTTTCTTAAATGGTAGCTCAAATCAAATAACAAATCAGCTGCCTTATCACTAATCCTGTCCCTATTAGTGAACCTACTCCTTTCTCTGCCATCTTGCTTTTTGGATACTTTCTTTAATTGGACGTTGTCCCATTACAACATGCATCTGACATGAACTTAGTGCCTGTAACAGGGATAGTTAAAAACCTGGTGCCATAATCTTCATACTTAAATTAATGCCTAATCTTAAAACTGCTTTGGGTCCCCTTCTCAGAGGACTCCTCTCTTAAAGTGCCTACGGTGGCCAGGCTTTGATAGAGGAGGGCTTTATGATAAACTTAGTCATCTGTGTCACTACTTTGTTCAGCCACAGTGATGGCAACCAACCAATGCATAATGGTCCTTTTTTGCCCAGGACTGAGCGTGCTGCTAACCTAAATTTCAAGTGACCTAACAGGAAAACAGTTTTTACACTTTGGTACTCAAGGTTTAATTATTTCAAGTTTTGTTAAGTATACTTAGTTATTTGCAGTGCTGTAGCCATGTTGGTTCCAGGATCTTGGAGAGACAAGGTGAATGAGGTAATATCTTTTATTGAACCAACTTCTGTTGCTGAAAGGGACAAGCTTTTACAGAGTTCTTTTTAAGCTTGAAAGCTTCTCTTGCACCAACGGAAGTTGGTCCAAAAAAAATATTACCTCATCCACCTCATTCTCACATTTTACTAGTTGAACATTTGCACTTAACTCTAGAGAGATAGAAGCAACTAATTACTTCCCTTGGCTATATTTCATGGTAGGTTTTTCTGTGTTTTTTATATGTATTATAGGGATGGTGTGAGTGGTGGGAACAGAAGACAATTTCTAGAGTTAGCTGAGATTTCTGTATTTCCAGGATTTTCTGATTGTGGTAATTACTTGCAACTTGAAAGACCATTTTATTTTTTCATTCGTGCCTATTAAATGTGAGCAGGACAAAATCCCTGAGGGTATCTCAATGTTTGCTTTCTAATTCTGTTCAATAAAGAACTCAACATCTGGTATGAAACATTAAAAAGCCAAAAGAACTCTTTACCATGATTTGATTCATAGAGAAGTATGTGGTTTTTTTTTTTTTTGGTGGTGAGTCTGATTTCCTAACATCCTTTAGAGAATTAAGGGAGTTGATTTAAATTATGGGATAATTGCAAAATAGAATTTGGTTACACTACCTCTCATAGTTGGATATTATAAAAAACGTTGCCAAGAAAGTGCTGATAATACAGTGTCTATCGTTCAAATGTAGTAAAGGTTAAGCTGTATGTAAGCTATTCCTGAGTTCAGTGGCATTTTGAATCCTGCTCTGTGGAGTGAGAAAATCCTTGGGAAGGAGAATGGGGTAGCTTTTTTAAAAATTGCTGTAGAACCTTTACCTTACACAAGAGACTATCAGAAGGGACTTATTTCAGAGTGGTAGCCATGTTAGTCTGTATCAGTAAAAAACAACAAGGAGTCCTTGTGGAACCTTAGACTAACAAATTTTATTTGGGCATAAGCTTTCGTGGGCTATAGCCCACTTCATCAGATGCATGGAGTGGAAAATACAGTAAGCAGGTATAAATAAATATACAGCCCATGAAAAGATGGGAGTTACCTTACCAAGTGGGGGGGTCAGTGCTAACGAGGCCAGTTCAATTAGGGTGGATGTGGCTCATTCCCAACAGTTGACAAGAAGGTGAGTATCAACAGAGGGAAAACTATTTTTTATAGTGACTTAGGTTCTCCTCCTATCTTTATTTTCATTCCTTTGGATGAGATGTTTAACCCATTACTAAATATGGTAGCAAACCACAAGCTTTTGAGCTAAATAGGACATGGTCTGTGTGGTATTGAAAGTAGAAGCTGGAATATTGTCCTTAGGCTTTCAACCACAAATATTTTGGGTCCATACCCATTAATAACACTAATTGCAAACTCGCTCATAACATCTTGACCCTCTGCTTTAAATTATGCTAGCATGGTGAATGTGTAGTAAATAGAGAAGTTAATGAGTGGTGGAAGAATGGCTTTTAATTTTATCAGTTCCTTGAGAGACATTTATTGTATGGTCCATGCGTGACAGTCATCACTGTGCCTTCTAAATGTTTTTACAAAATAAATTCTCCATCTTATAAAATGCAAAACATAAGGAAATACTTGGTAATGTAGTTTCTTCTAAAGTGTCTCATTTTGGCTTAGCTTTTGGGATATGCTGACTCATTTGCCACCTCCATTTTGAGTATGTGGTAAAATCTCATATCTTTCCTGAAGTGTGGAAATTCTGATATTCAACCCCTGTCATCTAAACCTATATTTAAGTGATCTAATGTTCTCATGGGGAAAGTGTGTTAATTACTGCCAAAATATTAACTTTTTTGTGTACTGGGAGGACGGTTCATGGGGTTTGCTTGTAGAATACATAATACAAGCTGTAACTTCAAGATCACTGGTTTAAAAACCAGACCAGTCTGGTAGTGAACCAGTTAGTCATTACCATTTGATGGGCCAAATTATATGTAATGAGTTGATGGAGTCAGTAAGTGGATGGGGGCGTTCACATGAAAAACGACCATCATAACTGGAACTAATTCATACTTTTATTTGCAGTCTTCACTAGAGGCCAGGGAGTAAATGCTACATGGAATAGCCTCTCACTTCAGGAGAAGATAATCTAAAGTTTATTTCAACCCTGACATATAAAACATCAGTACTTCTTCATGTATACAAAAGACAAGACTTCTGTCTACAATGCTTTCATAAATGTTAAATTAAACTCTTTTAAAACTAAATACAAGTGTGTATATTATGGGTTTTTTTTTTTTTTGTTGCGCTGACCCACTTGTTAGTCTTGTTTAGTTTAATTTTTCTTGGCAAATCCATGAGCAAGGACTGATTGATCGAGTTGGGTCCTGGACTAGCCAGGAAAAGCTTCCCACTTACTACTGGTGAGTGAATTTTTAAAGCCCTGCATGTAACTACGCAAAGTAGAATACACTTATGCTGTTTCAGTAACTTCAAAGACATACCCAAATTTCAGTTCCGGCAGACCAAAATAAGTTGTACGTTATATTTAGAAACAACTAGTGTGTAATAATTCCAGATTCATAGAATCATAGATTAGGATTGGAAAAGACCTCAGAAGGTCATCTAGTCCAACGCCCTGCTTAGAGCAGGACCAACCCCAACTAAATCATCCCAGCCAGGGCTTTATTAAAGACTTGTATATTGATATCTGAGTGCTGCTGGTTTGTTGGGCCATGTGTCACTTTCAAAAAGTGCAGTTTCTCTACACCTCTAAGACCTGTCTATTCATAGGTTTCCTTATGTTTTAGACAGTCTTGATTTCACTATCTCAAAACTCAGACCCCCCCCCCCCTCCCCCCAGGCAACTTGTACCATGAGGATGGTTGATTTACTATAACATTCCCCAGCTGTTGGAATAGTATACAGTATGATGAATATGTTTAAAATACAAGTCCTATACCATACGTACTGGTGTTATAACTTTTGGAACATGATCGGTTTTTAATGACTGAATTTCTCAGTCACTGCCATGACATCCTATGTTTCTAGTTTCAACTTTTCTATAGCCCTAAACATTAATCTGTTGACTGCTATGGGGATATTCATTTGGCTGGTAGACTGAAAAATGCTACTATGCTGACCGTTGTAAATTCAGGTCTCAATGAGAGAAAACTTGGTCCTCTCTAAAGGATAGTAGGAATCAGCTTGCTTCCATTTCTCATGTCTGAATTAGAGATGTTTGCTTTGTTTCCGTAATGTGTCTTCTGTGTCTTTATACCAGTTAAAAATTGGATAACTTCTGTTCAGTGCTTCTGTAAGTATGTTGGGTATGACTGTTAAATCAAGATAGCATAATTCAGATGTAAAGTAGGCAAATGGTTTTGGCAAATATTGTGAGCATCTATGTAAGTAAGTGCTTTTTAAAGTGACACACACCACTGGCGGAATACTTAAACTCTGAGAGGTTTTTTTTAATTGTGTTGGGAGCAGTGTAATGGAAGGATGATTGCATGAAAAATTAAACTAAACTAGGCAAAATACTACAAAATAGACTCCAGCGAATAGTGGATAAGAGGCACTGAACACACCTGCCTACTTTTTAAATGTTTATCATTTTGATTCTTCATTTGGAAAACTGTTGTGGATGATATGTGAGGATTCTTTATTCCATTGATTGGTTGATACATTTTAATTCTCTGCTGCTCAAGCATAGTTTCAGATAAATAAAGTAGTAAATTTATAGAGATATCTATAGATCAGTCTGTATGGCTATGAAGGCAAATCTGGTGTAAAGTTAAATTGACTGACTAGACTTTCATAGAGCCTATGAAATTCTTTTGTTAAAATTAATAAAGAGAACTTTACAGCAAAGGATAACATCTTGGAAAAAAATGGAATAACAAACACAATCGTACAGTTAAGATCAAATCTGTCATCCATAACTGATTATCTTAAGCAAAGATTCTACCCGACCCCATTTTTGTAATACAGTGGATTAAATGTAGAACTACACTTTCTGAAACCTTGAGTCTTGTCTGGTGACACACGAGTTGTAATGGTCTTTACTGTGTGTACTGCCATTCTAATGGAGTTCAAACAATTCTGAAAGAAGACATTTTAATATAGAATACCTCAGGTCCATCCATAGTTCACTGCGGGGTGTGGAACTGGGCAAACAAGTGGATTAAGATTAATGTATGAGTAAGAAATGTCTCTTAATAGGTGACTATTAAAATATAATTTTTTTTAGCTGTCAACCTCTTCGGAGAACTCAAAGAGCTTGGCCGTTTGGCTTTAAAACCCTGCTGACAAAGATCTAGAAACTATAGGGGTTTTTCATAAATCCAGAATTTGGCTAGGCATGAAAAGGTCATGCCCCCACTTCTGCTTCTTAATCAGATCATTTAAAATGTATAACCTTTTTTGACCTGCCTCTGATAGAGCTAAAGCCACAGAAAAGAAATCTTATGTTCTTGGTAGGTAGTTGCCCTGATGGCTGAATCTGCTTTCAGGATTTGCTCCTTTTCTCTGTCATTAGACAGACAAAATAATAGTGCTGCCTTTATTCTATATACTTGTTTCTACATGTAGGGAGCCTAAAACTTACTGATATACAAGTAAGAAGCATTATTATTTTGCTTCCTTTTCTATATGGGATAACTTAGAGTTTCCAGTATTGGGAGTCCAGGCATTAATATCCAAATTTGCAAGAGTATGAACACTTCAAACCCTGACTCACTCCCCCCCAGTTACTTCTAATTTTCTTTCTGGCAAAGAGTATTGTTTTGTAAAATCCCCTGTTAAAGTTTCCTTTGTAGTGTCCTTTGTTTCTTTAAAATCATATTCCAGGCGGTTTATTTGCTGCTCGTTCCTGGAAACTCTTGAATCTGAGGCTGACGGTTTCCCAGAAACTACTTTCTGTTCCTTAAGAGACAGGCTTTCTACAAGAAAGTTTATCTGTATACCATTGTGGTGGGTCAGATAAGTCCTATACTGGCAATGAGGCTGTTAATTAGGCAGATAGGCTCTACACTGGCAAGGAGAGGCTTGAGAAGATCCTGTGGACCCAGATGACCCTACCCGCTATATGTGCAGCCAGTATCAGACATGGGGAAGGGCGTTAAAAGGAGGAGACATAGCCCAGTTGAGGGCTGACCAGAAAGGAGAGCAAAATTCTGCTACTTCCACAACAAGGGAAGCCTGGTCCCAGCCAAGAGTTGCAGCTTGCAACCTGGATGAGCCATTTGGTGGGTGGGACAGCTAGACCCAGGAAGGTAGACAAGGAGGGACAAAAACCTGGAGCAGATGTGTGGGTCCTGCTGACAAATCCTTGGATGATCCTAATTTTTAGTTTGTTTTTCCTTTTTGTTTTGGACTCCATGGCACTGGATCTGTGAGGGGTTGGGGACACCTGACTGGCAGGGATCTCCAGCAGGGGAGTTGTGAAGCCTGATGGACCACAAGGAGATGCTGCATAGACAACCTGGTTGCACCTATGGAGGGCCAAAATAATTTATTGTAAAGACAGAGGGCTCAAAGCTCTTTAAATTAGGATTTAACCATGTGGTGTTGGATTTTGTTAGTTCAATCTAATACCTTCTAAAACTATAGTCAAGACAAGGTAAGCTGTACTTTAACGTGTATTAAGGTAGTCCTGTTGAAATCTAGAAAGATCATAGGCTTTAATGGGATCAGTTAGCACGTGTTAAGAATATACACTGCCTTGTCAACACTAGAGTTTTAGAACATGTTGGCTAACCCCTTCTAAACTCTCCTTCAAGGTTCACTCTTCCGCTGCCTAGATTTCTGTAGCTTGAAAAAATCAGTCCTGTCTGTTTTCCCCCTTTTTCTACTTACCCCTCCTAAAGGTAGGCAGAGAAGATCCTTTTTCCACTTATTTCGAAAACGAAAAGTTCTTTTTATGTATTTTTTTTTTTCAGTTGCTCTATCTGAAGCTGCTCCTCTACCTTCTCTCTAGCTGGCACCAGGCTTCACCTTTCTGCATGTGCTTTTTTGTGTTTGATTCAGTCATTCCTCACGCGCGCGCCCCCCCCATCCCCTCTCAGACTAATGCTTGACATGTGCATGTTGGAGTGGGAATGTAAGGGAGAGCAGGACTGATACAGGATGCTGATTAGTTATTAGATTGTGCACAAATTCTTGAATGTGGATTATACAGCTATGATACAGAGATGCAATACCTTGGAATGCAATACCTTGGAAAAGAGAAGCAAAAAAGTTTCATACTAATTATAATCCTTCACCAGTGTGTAATACATCATTATGTTCCATATTTTTCAAGTATAAGTGCAGAGAATGCTTGACTTTGAACAGTTCTATTTTATTTTTTTGCCCTAATGGATTCCATTACATTATTAGTCTGTCATAGTTTGTTTAGAATGTAATTGGTATTTTAATAAGTATGTTGCACTCCTTTGCTCAAGTTCCTTGCCCAGGATGTTGAACTAAGCTGACTCATTTTTCTACAAGGCAGAACAATGTCAGTCTGGTATATGTACAAAGATAAGCAAAGTTACAGGTAGCTGTGCAATTCATATTCAGTTTTTTATTTTCCTGGAAAGAGCATGAACATAATTCAATGTTCTTCTTCTTATTTATTATTTAAAATGTGATACACACAGACATTTGTTGGAACAGGGTAACAAAATGTTCTTAGTAAAATAGTAAACGCTACTGTAATGAAAAATCCCATAATATGCATTTCCCAAATGCTCACATCAGTTGAGTTATTACACTTGATGTTCCTTTTTAGAAAAGGGGGAAAAAACTGTACTATGCCACATCACTTCAAATTTTCTAGCACTAAAGTCATAATGTACAACTCTCATTTTTTAAAACTGCTTCCCAAAACCTCTGTGGCAAGACTATTTTATGTAGTATTTTTGGAAAGCAAGCCACTAACTACTAGTCAATTGGGCTGGGCGGTTGGTGTAGTAGCAAAATATGCTACCACATGGTAGGGGATTGCCGCTACGGATCCTTGTGGTACATTTCATAAGTATGGCTCTGTATAAATAACAATAATGGTCCATTGCTTTTAGTCTGGTAGAGTCCAGGAGTGAAGGGTAAGGTAATGTATTCAATTCCTAGGTCTAACCTTATTTACGTTGCAAATTATGGACATTTGAACAGCGAATTTGAGTACCTGGATTTTGATGAAAAGCTAGGTTTGGAGGTGGGAATCAGTCTGCAGTGATGAGCGAGTCAGTTTTAAGTTATGTGCAGTATTTTTAGCCATGGAGACTGTTAACTTTGGCATTTCATGTTTAAAGGTCCCGGTCATGGAACTAGTGGTTAACAGGAGAATGTTCCGAGTCGGAGTTGAAAAAACAGCTCAGTAGGGGGCTCGCTTTAAGTTGAGTCCTTTCAGGCTAAAAAGTCCAGTTTGTGTGTCTCCTGCTGTAGATTGTCTACGCAATAGCAATATGTGATCTAAAGCTCACTCTAGTTGCAGTATGTGTAGAATTTTTTTAGATTTATTTTCTCTAGAATTTGAGGCTAAGAATTGGACTTTGATCTCTTACAAATTATCTACTTAACTTTATCCAGGCTAATTGCCACTTGCTCATTTCTTCCCTCCCCCATGCCGATGAAGCAGGAGAGAAAGAACAAGTTAAATTAGTATAGCTGTCATGATCATATATCCAAACTAGAATCATCAGGACACACTGCTAGTATTTTTCCCACACCTATTCTTTCTCTTATGTTTACTATTCTGGATTCCTGGGTAACTTTTTTTTTAACTTAATGCATTTTTTTTTTCCCCTGGTCTTTCCTCAGAGGACTTGTTTCCCTTTATTTTATATGATTTAGATGACAGAGAGTATGCTTAAGTTTGCGGATGATACCAAGCAGGGAGGGGTTGTATGTGCTTTGGTGGATAGGATTAAAATTCAAAATGATCTGGACAAACTGGAGAAATGGTCTGAAGTAAATAGGATAAAATTCAATAAGGACAAATGCAAAGTACTTCACTTGAGAAGGAACAATAATTTGCACGCATACAAAATGGGAAATGACTGCCTAGGAAGGACTACTGCAGAAAGGGTCTGAAGGTTGTAGGGTCTGAAGCATAATGGATCACAAGCTAAATATGAGTCAACAGTGTGATACTTTTGCAGAAAAAGCAAACATCATTCTAGGATGTATTAGCAGGAGTGTTGTAAGCATGACATGAGAAATAATTCTTCTGCTCTACTCCATTCTGATTAGGCCTCAACTGAAGTATTGTGTCCGATTCTGGGTACCACATTTTAGGAAAGATGTAGACAAATTGGAGAAAGTCCAGAGAAGAGCAACAAAAATGATTAAAGGTCTAGAAAACATGACCTACGAGGGAAGATTGATGATAAAATGGGGTTTGTTTAGTCTGGAGAAGAGAAGACTGAGAGGGGACATTAAAAGGTTCTTACAAGGAGGAGGGAGAAAAATGTTCTCCTTAACCTCTGAGGTTAGGACAAGAAGCAATAGGCTTAAATTGTAGCTAGTGCGGTTTGGGTTGGACATTAGGAAAAATTTCCTGTCAGGGTAGTTAAGCACTGGAATAAATAGCCCAGGGAGGTTGTGGACTCTCCATCATTGGAGATTTTTAAGAGCAGTTTAGACCATCACCTGTCTGGGATGATCTAGATAATACTCTAGCCCTGCCATGAGTGCGGGGGACTGAATTAGATGGCCTCTTGAGGTCCCTTCCTAAACCATCACGAAGTGCGGAAAGAATAGCAAATATGGCAGGCGACTGGCTTGGCTTAACAGTGAAATCTTTGGTGAGCTTAAACTCAAAAAGAAAGCTTACAAGAAGTGGAAATTTGGACAGATGACTAGGGAGGAGTATAAAAATATGGCTAGAGCATGCAGGGCTGTAATCAGGAAGGCCAAGGCACAACTGGAGTTGCAGCTAGCAAGAGATGTGAAGGGTAAGAAGAAGGGTTTCTACAGGTATGTTGGCAACAAGAAGGTGGTCACGGAAAGCGTGGGACCCTTACTGAATGGGGGAGGCACCATAGTGACAGATGTGGAAAAAGCTGAAGTACTCGATGCTTTTTTTGTCTTGGTCTTCACAGACTAGGGCAGCTCCCAGACTGCTGCACTAGGCAACACAGTGTGGGGAGTAGGTGAGCAGCCCTCAGTGGTGAAAGAACAGGTTAAGGACTATTTAGAAAAGCTGGACATGAGCAAGTCCATGGGTCCAGATATAATGCATCCAAGGGTGCTGAGGGAGTTGGCTGATGTGATTGCAGAGCCACTGGCCATTATCTTTGAAAATTTGTGGCGATCAGGGGAAGTCCAGGATGATTGGAAAAAGACAGATATAGTGCCCATATTTTTAAAAGGGGGGAAAAAAGAGAACCTGGGGAACTACAGATCGGTCAGCCTCACTTCAGTCCCTGGCAAAATCATGGAGCAGCTCCTCAAGGAATCCATTTTGAAGCACATGGGGGAGAGGGAGGTGATCAGGAACAGTCAACATGGATTCACCAAGGGCAAGTCATGCCTGACCAACCTGATTCCCCTCTATGATGAGAGAAGTGGCCCTGTGGATGAGGGGAAAGCGGTGAATGTGATATATCTTGACTTTAGCAAAGCTTTTGATACGGTCTTCCACAGTATTCTTGCCAGCAAGTTAAAAAAAAGTATGGATTGGATGAATGGACTACAAGGTGGATAGAAAGCTGGCTAGATTGTTGGGCTCAACAGGTAGTGATCAACGGCTTGATGTCTAGTTGGCAGCTGGTATCAAGCGGAGTGTCCCAGGGATCAGTCCTGGAACTGGTTTTATTCAACATCTTCATTAATCTGGATGATGGGATTAATTGCACCTCTGCAAATTCACAGATGACACTAAAATGGGGGAGAGGTAGATACACTGGGGGGTAGGGATAGGGCCCGGAGTGACCTAGACAAATTGAAGATTGGGCCAAAAGAAATCTGATGAGGTTCAACAAGGAGAAGGGCAGAGTTCTGCACTTAGGAAGGAAGGAAGAATCCCATGCACTGCTACAGGCTGGGGACTGACTTGGCTAAGCAGCAGTTCTGCAGAAAAGGATCTGGGGATTAGAGTGGACAAGAAGCTGGATATGAGTCAGCAGTGTACCCTTGTTGCCAAGAAGGCCAGTGGCATATTGGGCTGTATTAGTAGGAGCATTGCAAGCAGATCGAGGGAAGTGATTATTTCCCTGTATTCAGCACTGGTGAGGCCACACCTGGAGTACTGCGTCTAGTTTTGGTCCCCCCCCTCCACTTCAGAAGGGATGTGGACAAATTGGAGAGTCCAGTGGAGGGCAATGAAAATGATTAGGGGGCTGGGGCACATGACTTACAAGGAGAGGCTGAGGGAACTGGGCTTATTTAGTCTGTAGAAGAGAAGAGTGGGGGGTATTTGATATCAGCCTTCAGTTACCTGAAGGCAGGTTCCAAAGAGGATGGACCTCAGCTGTTCTCCATGGTGGCAGATGACAGAACAAGAAGCAATGGCCTCAAGTTGCAGTGGGGGAGGTCTAAGTTGGATATTAGGAAACACTATTTCACTAGGAGGGTAGTGAAGCACTGGAATGGGTTACCTAGGGAGGTGGTGGAATCTCCATCCTTAGGGGTTTTTAAGGCCCGGCTTGACAACACCTTGGCTGGGATGATTTAGTTGGTGTTGGCCCTGCTTTCAGCAGGGGATTGGACTAGATGACCCCCTGAGGTCTCTTCCAACCATAATAGTCCTATGATTCTATTTTTCTCTTTTTTCCCCTAGCGATCAGTCTTCCCTTATTGCTTTCCTTCTGTGATTCTCCTTTGGCCTTTGCCTTGTCTACAGTTCAGCAGTGATACTGAGTTGAGTAGGAGCTAGACTGTTTCTCATGTCTTGCTCTAATTGAGAAGTGACTTTCACTGCCGTGCTAATCCTTTTAGAGGCATCCCATGCATATTGGGGTAAGAAGTAGCTGATCTAGGTGCTATGTGAAACACCTACTACCACAGTGTTCAATGTATATGCAGCACCTAGCAAAGTGGGGTCCTGCTCCATGACTAATGTTTCTACGCATTATGGTAATACCGGTGATGCATAGGACACAATCTAGAAGACAGGGTCTCTGCTCCAAAGGGCTTACGTTTGAAGGGTATGCTTTTCATTCAGGGACTCCTAATAGCTGTCCTTTTATAGGCTTCCTGAAAAACAGAAGTCCTGAGCAGACAGTTTTGTAAACTGTTTCAGGACTATGATCTTGAATGGGGTAAGTCTAAACATCATGAGAGAGCTAAAGCCAAGTTTTTAAATCTCTTATTAGAATTCTTTTAAAAATGCATTGTAACAGAAACAAGACTTATTTATGAAATAACCAAAACTAAGTAATTAACCTAATTTTACTAATCAATACCAGAGTGGCTGAAGTATTGTAATAGCAAACATATAGTTAATCATACACAGTGCTAGTTAATATTTGTAGTTCTACATTATTTATGTAGTGAAGACAATTATATTGATAGTATTCAGTAGCAACATCCAGTTTTCACATATTTATTGAAGAGCTTTGGGAGTAGGAAGTACATTTTGATGGTGGGGCGGAAGCCTTGATTAATTATTCTTGTAGTGTACAATGGGAAGAACTTAATTTCTTCAGATCAAGAAATTAAAGGATTTTAGTCTTTGTATCCTAAATAATCCAAATCTGTGTGAAATCGTGTACTATTTTGGTGTATATTAGCTGTTGTTTATGTAGCTATTAGTTTTTATAAGTTTCAGTAGAGGGTTGTGAACTGGTGAGCCAGTCAACTTTTTTTATTTTTAGAAAAATTTTCATTTATCTCTATCTGGTGTTGCCATCTGTCTATTTAGCATTAGTGTCATGGTCTAAGTTGCTGTTGAGTTTCCAAAACATCAGTCACTTAATTTTGGTAACAGAAATAATTATTTATGGTCTCGCATGCAGTGAGACATAGCTTTTCAGCTAAAACAAGGTTGAAGAATCCAGGAATCCTTTTTTTTTATTTATTTATTTATTTATTTTTTGCTTGAGCGCAAGCAATACATTTTTGGTCTGGTGGCTTATTTTGACTGAGGGAACAATTGGATGTATATGGATTCTGTGCACATGGTGGTACAATGATGTCAGGGTTTATGCGTGTCCTAAAGTTCAATCGTCATAGAGTTTAAGGCCAGAAGGGACCAACGGATCATCTATTCTACTAGATGATCCTATTTATCACAGGCCACCAACACAACACAGCACCTACACACTGTATCCAACAACTGAAGTTAGACCAAAATATTGCAGACCAGAGAAGACTAAACTCTGCCTGTGGCACATCATAGAATAGGGGGTACCAAGATGCATGAATGTCTGAGACCCCCTGCAATGACAGGGAAATGATTATCTGGCTACCCCTCAGTTAAACCTGGCAAGTGACCTGCAGCCAAATGCTGCAGAGGAAAGTGGAAAAACCCCCAAGGTCACTGCCAGTCTGACTTGTGGGAAAATTCCTTCCCTGCCCCACATATGGCAGTCAGTTAGACCCTGAGCATGTGAGCAAGAACTGGCTAGCCCAGAACCTGAGAGTGTGTGCTTGGTGCCACCTCAGAGCACTTGCCCATCCTACATAGTGTCCTTTCTCCTGGTGTGGCGTCTGTGATACTTCAGAGGAAGGCCACCACCCCTCCCTTCCTGTCCCCTGCCAATGGCTGACTGAAGACTTGAAGAATGAGCTTTTAGGAACATAAGGCATAACCAGGAAGTGAGCCCTAGGGCTGCTGAGCCCTGCTCCCTCCCATCACTATCAACCCTGTCATAAAATTGCAATCATAAATTTGTACAGTTCTCTCATAAAACTAATTAAGTTGTTTGCCTCGCAATTCTTACTGGAAAAAGAAAAAGGACTACTTGTTGCAACTCACGAAAGCTTATGCTCAAATATGTTAGTCTCTAAGGTGCCACAAGTAGTCCTTTTTCTTTTTGCAGATACAGACTAACACGGCTGCTACTCTGAAACAATTCTTAGGTTCTGGAATAGCCTCCCAATTTCTCCTCTGATGGTGAAAAACCTCCTTTTAATTTCCAGTCTGAGTGTCTCCAGAGCCAGTTTATACACATTTGTTCTTGTGCCGGTATTGTCCTTTAACTGAAATAGCTCTTCACCCTCTCTGGTGTTTATCCCCTGAAGTATTATAGAGAACAATCCTATCCCATCTTACTTAGGGGTGCTGGGCGTACGGGTGCGGCAGCACCCCTTGGCTTAAAGTGGTTTCTGTCATATATACAGGTTTTACAGTTCAATAGCTTTCAGCAACCCCCCCCCCCAACACTATAAAAACTGTTCGAGCTTCACTGCTCTTACCCTTCTTTTTGTGAAATTAAATAAACTAGCTCTTCCAATGCATTGTACAATGGTGGTAATTCTTTCTCTGTTGGAAATGCCTTTCCTGATACAGCCAAGTAGCCTATTTTGTGTTGTTGTTTTTTTTTTTCTCCACCGCTGAATCACGTTGGTGTGGCTCATGGTCATGCTATGATTGACCAACACAGAGGTTTCTCTCCTCTGTCACTTCCAACTGATGAGCCCTCAACTTGTAGCAGAAATTTAGATAATTAGACCCTAAATGCATGATCTTGCATTTTGTAGTATTGCATTTCATCGCATTTCTGTTACTCCAATCTTCAAGGTCATCCAGATCTTCTTGTATAATAATCCAGTCCTCTTCTGTATTGATGTCTCCCAACTTTGTATCATTAGTCGGTTTCTTTAGTACACCCCTTTCTGTGCCAAGGTCATTAATAGACATATTGAATAGGACTGGTTCTAAGACAGGTCCTTGAGGAACTCGGCTAGTAGTCTCCTTACAGTCCAATAGTTCATCTTTCCGCACAACCCACTGGCTTTGCTCTTTTAAGCAGTTTCTTATCCACCTTCCGATTCTGGTACTAATCCTCATCTTCTCTAATTTAACAAATAGTTTCCCATGTGGTACTGTGTCAAATGTTTTACCCAAGTCCAACTATATTAGATCTATTGCATTTCCCTTAAAAATCCGTTATTTTATCAAAGAATGAAGAGTGGCTTGGTCTTTCAGAGGCTGGCAGACAGAATTTTTCTTCGGTGGCCTGGCATCTTACTGGAAAAAGCGGTTGTCACGTATATCTCTGTTTGACATAGGGCTTGTCTACACTGCCCACCGGATCAGCGGGCAGCGGGGGTTGACTTATAAATCGACTGCTGAGCACTCTCCTGTCGACTCCGGTACTCCATCAGAACTTCTCGTGGAATCGACAGCAGAGCGTCAGCTGTTGACTTACCCCAGTGAAGACCCCGTGGTAAGTAGATGTAGGCATGTCGACTTCAGCTACACTATTAATGTAGGTGAAGTTGCATATCTTGGATCAACCCCACGTGGTAGTGTAGACAAGCCTATAGAGACCTCATTTCTGGAATTTTCAGCCAAACAGCAGGAGGATTGGGACTAGTCCTTTCAGCTGAAAAAACTTAATGTCTGTACTGTATGGAAGATCTTTATATTTGTGGCTGTCCCTTTGCTAGAATAATTTAGGATCTGGGATGGATCTATCAGATTCTAGGTACTGCCACTTTGGGAATTGGAAGACCTGGTAAAACTCTGGGACTCTAGGTTAGTTCTTTCAGTGACTAGCCCTTATGGTTGGCACAACAAAGAACATTATAAATATTGTTCTAGTATTTTTGGTGGTTGCAAAAATCTTATAATCTAGTAGCCGAAGCTATTATATGTCCTTTTCAGTCCTCTTTCCTTTGAACTGCATTGGCGCTTAGGGGCCTGGAAATATGTGGTGTTTTTGTTTTTGTTCTTTTTCCCCCCTCTTGTTGTTCAGATCATATGGTACTAATGGAAAAAGTTCATGCTAGAGTGATTTTTTTCAGTTTTGTTTTGGTCTGGGCTGAAGAAGGGAGTAAAATCCCAGAGGGTATGAGATGTTGTGTATGGGAGTCTCTTTGTGGCTCGGCTATTTGGGAGTAACTTGTTTGGGAAACCTCCAGCATGTATCTTTTTGTTTCCTTTATCTTAACATCTCAACTTCCTTTTTAAAAAATATTTCTTGTTCCTTTTACTCAGTAGTCAAGGAAGATGGTTTGTGTTTCTCTTTAAAGCTCACTCTTTCCTCTAAATGAGGAGCTATTTCTACTGACCTCAGTTTCTGTGCTGGAAAAGCAATTCCATAGGCAGCATTTATTTCTCAAGAGGATGTGGCTGGTCACATGATAAAATTATCTTTGCTGACAGCCCTAAAGAATTGGTTGCTATGCAAAAACTCTGCTCGAGTTCTTAGCAATTAGTACTTTTTTAATTGAAAGGCTTTCCTCCTTTTCAATTGAGATAACATAGGTATTTGCTACCTGGATTTCTACTATGGTACAGTTACTTGGATGTAGCTTCTTGTTTGAATGTGTTCAACTGCTTCTAAGTAGTTGTCTATCTGCTTTCCTTTTTAGTATAGTTACTGAAGTCCATTTGCCTATACGGGTATCGAAGGCTGTTTGTTTGAGGAAACAATCAGGTAAGAAAATACCTTTCCTCAAGTTCTGTTGTACAAGCCTAGACATTCGAACTGTGCGTTTTGGTTTTGGTTTTTGTTTGTTTGTAGTGGAAGGAGAATACTATGTAAAAGTTCCTAGACAACACTGATTTAGTATTACAGGAATTCAACTTGTGAGGAGGCAGCAAGCTCCTTAGAAGGAGGAATGAGAGCTGGCAAACCCCGCATAATAGGGAATAATCTCACAGCAACTTTTGCTTTTGTTTGTTTGTTTTTTCCCCTGTCGGACAAGGAAAAGCACATCCTGGAATCTGGACTAGTATAGTATAACTGGGGGAAAAGCCTAATTTCCTAGATAGTCCTCAAAAGAAGCTATAAAATGTATTAAATTCTGGATTTTTGGGGGGCATGTCTCTTGATTTTATCTAGCTTCCATCTCACTGCCTGTATATTAACCATTAGAAATCCATTACAACCACAGTATTTTTTCTTCAAATGGTTATTCTTGTATCTAATTTTATACTATGCTATCGGAGGACGATAAATATTTTGTGTTCAAATTTACTTAGCAATGAGGGGAAAAATGAAAGAATATTCGTGTGTGGCAAAGTGTGTTGTAAATGCAAATATGTTGTTTCCCTGTTTCTATTCACAGCTGATGGTTTTTGGTGCTATTCTCCTAGTTTCATGTTAGATGTGAGATGTTCAAGGAAAACTTCAAGGCTGGCAAGCAGATACTTTCTGAATAATGTTATGAAGCATAAAAAATGCATCATTGCAGGAAACAAAGGGAGCTTGCATTCTAACCTTTGGCTCCATACTCTACAGTATTATGGCTAAGTGCTGCACCAGACATTTGAGTCAACCTAGCAATGTATGATCAATAAGCTGCTGTTTTGTTTCCTGTAGATAGTTTTATATCCTCTTATTTGTGTAAGCTGTTTTAAACATTTTTAACTGTTTATAAAGCACAGTAAAGAAATGATAGAATACCCTTTACAAGGTTGCTCCATCTGCAGTAACTGTTGACTTAAATATTTACACAAATGCATTATAAAAGTTAAGTATTAGCTTGCATGTATAAATCTGCCCTTTCCTCATACTTGTGCCTGACTGCACTCGTTCCTGGTGACATCAGGCTTTTTTTTAATTTCCCAGAATTGCTTGCAGTTAGTTATTTAAAAATAAATAGCTTGGGCACATATCAAATGGTAGGCAAAAATAAGAAATACTTCTTTATGGCAGATTAATTGTAATAGCCTTTAAAGTACAATGTTTATCTTATTCCAAGAATATAAAGACTGAATGCTGAAGTAGCTAGGTTTCAAAATATGATGAACGTTATTTATTTTTTACAAATTCTATATCCGTTTTTGAATTGTGAATACAGTACTGGGGTGATTGTCTTTTGGTCAGAAGTAATGTAATTTTTATTAATTTCAAAAATGAGAATGGCATTACAAGAGTTTTCGATAGTAGATGTAGCTAATTTACTGTAATAAGCTGTTTTTCTTCCTCAGACAGTTTGAAGAAAAAGGGAGATTTGATTTGTACTTCATTTCCCTTTTCTCATCCTGTAAATGAAGCAACTATGAATTAAAGCAACCTAAATCGTATTTGAGTTGGAAATGTAAGAAAATTCTATGAGCAGATGTGTAGCAGAAACTCTTCAACAAAAATTGAAATTTCTGTTGGAAATTTGTTTGAGAAGTTTCAGAATGTTGCATGCATGAGTTCTGCGTCTTCAGCCTGTGGGAGCCCACAGTGCTTTATATATTGTGTCTATAAGAACGTGTTCATGCAAAGTATCATGCACTGGAAATCCTCTCTAGTGTTGCTCGGATTACAGCCAACTGGACAACTGTGCTAAACATTTTACACAACTATGGAGGAAGAGAATTTTTGGCTCAAGAGTCAGCAAAGGAAATCTGAGTAGGGCCATGGGATTTTTTGTTTTATGGGCATGTATGGGAGACTGACCTCTGTCTTTTAATCCAACAGATTTTCACCACACTTCAGATAGTTATCTATAACACATGATCTGTGTGTGTGATGGTGCAAGGGCACTATCAACAAATTAATTCCAGCTCTGCTTTCCCCCTGTCCTTCTTGTGAGGAATTGCTGCTGGTGAGAAGGCAGGGCTCGCCACAAAGGTCTGAAGGAATCTCAGAATGAAAAATCTTTTTTGGTGACCAATTTTGATTTATGCTGGAAAATTTCTGAGTCACCTCAGAGCTTTGTAATGTGGTATCTGTGGTAATTGGTGCTGCCAACAGAATGGTACTGGGATGATGATTCCCCAGGGTTTTTTTTAAATGTTTTAGAAATATTTGAAATGCTGCTCTCCCTACATTTTCTCCCCCCTTTTCCCTTCTATCCCACTGAAATATTCAGTAGCACAAAAGCATGATAATGTTGGTATGAGACTGTTAAACATGCAGTAATGAGTGCCAAATGGCAGCGTGTGGAGTTGCTCTAGCCTTTCACCTCTGGAGACCCAAATTCACATGCTTGCTAAAGTCACAAGCTTAGTATGTATTCAGTTTTTATATTGACTAGATTTCAGTTTCTTTGGCTATCACTGACTGAGCGGTACTATATCATTTTTTTTCTAATGACAATCGGACACATTTCAAGTTGATATCTGATCTTCAGTCCTGCAAAATTGGGGGGGGGGGAGCCAAACTAACCCTCAAAACACATCTATTGCTGAAGGACTACATGATTATATAGTCTTTATCCTCATCCTTTTGCTCCATAACTACTCCTGTTCTTATCTCAACTTCATCTGTATGCTGTTTGGGTCAGAGACTCTGCTTCCTCCCCTCTTTTATTTTCTTTTTGTGCTCCTCTGAGGATGTGGTTCTTCAGTTTAATTGTCACTAATGTGCCCAGGTCATAGTGGCTGGCAAGAAAACATAATGCCAAGAACTGGGGTACAGAAGGTCTGTGTACATCTAACATCTGTGGGGGGGAGTTTTAGTGGCTCCCTCCTTTCCTTCCCATGGCTCTGTCATATATGCACTGTATGTATTAAAATTATTATTCTGTGACTCCTTACAAAAACATAGTGTTTATATTTGGTTCTAAGGTACAGCTCTCAGCCTCATGTAAAGTGTCTCATATGGTAGTAATAAGATGGAGGGTCATTTCAGAATTAACAGCTATAGTTGCTGATTTTTAAAATTGAAGATGGGTGTAGAAAACACTGTTTATTTGCTGACAGATGAAATTTATAGGGATCCTCATGACACGGGTTCAGTTCAACAACAAATATTGTTTATAGATTTCAAGGGTTAAAAATAAGAGCTGTTGTATAGATGAGTTTCTAAGGCTGTCTACACTACGCAGCTTTTAGGGACGTGGCTGTGTTGCTACAACCGTGCCACCTAAAAGTCACGCAGTGTAGCCGCTGTTAAATTTCTGCCCCCAACGAGTGGTGTTTGCATTGTCGGCAGGAGAGCGCTCCTGCCAACAAAGCACTGTTCGTACCCACGCTTGTTGCGGCAAAACTTTTTTCTTCCATGGGGGCTGGGTGAATGCCTCTGAAAGACAAAAGTTTGTCGTTCAATTGCCAGTGTAGCCATAGCCTAAATGGAAGGGAACAGGATTATTTATCTTCATCTTCACTTTGATCATAACCTTGTACAGGTAGCTATAGTATTTTCATTTAAAGCTTGTCTAGGATTCCACTTCTAAACCCACTTGTTGAATGGTGGTAAGTACTGAAGAACCCTCTGTTGGAGGTTCTTCTGACTGCCAGGCTTGTATCAAGAGTTTACTTAAGGAGTATCCTATGTGACTGTGAGGCAGTGGGAACTTTAGAAAGTGAACTGTTGGGAGAGGAGAGATGGGTTCTTAACTGAAAAGGAACAGTTCCTAAATCAATTTGTCCTACCAAGAGTGAACCGCAAAACATGGGGAGGGGGAAGAAAAGACTGATCAGGGTCTTCCCCAAATTAGGTAACTTGTGAGATTCTGCAGTATCATCGGTTATTATGCAAATTCAGTCATTGCATACATTTACTATCTGAGTCCCTCTAATTCCAAAAGCATGTTAGTTTTGCTTTATCCTTTGTGGGGTCTTAAGTTGACTTTGCTGAGTGTGTTTGTGTCATTCAGCAACTAAAATCTGTGTCAAAACTTATGTGGATGTGTCATTACACAAAGTAAAACTATTTCCCCATGTTTATTCTCCCCCCCCCCCCCCCCCCCCCCCCACTGTTCCTCACATGTTCTTATCCACTGCTGGAAATGGCCCACCTTGATTATCACTACAAAAGGTTTTTTTCCTCTCCTACTGGTAATAGCTCACCTTACCTGATCACTCTCCTTACAGTTTCAGAGTAGCAGCCATGTTAGTCTGTATTCGCAAAAAGAAAAGGAGTAGTTGTGGCACCTTAGAGATGAACAAATTTATTTGAGCATAAGCTTTCGTGAGCTATAGCTCACTTCATCGAAAGCTTATGCTCAAATTAGTTAGCCTCTAAGGTGCCACAAGTACTCCTTTTCTTTCTCCTTACCGTGTGTATGGTAATACCCATTGTTTCATGTTCTCTGTCTATAAAATCTCCCTACTGTATTTTCCACTGCATGCATCTGATGAAGTAAGCTGAAGCTCACGAAGGCTTTTGCTCAAATAAATTTCAGTCTCTAAGGTGCCACAAGTCCTCCTTTTCTTTTTTGCTGATACAGACTAACACTGCTGCTACTCTGAAACTTACTAGATGACTCAAGTTTTACTTCCTCATGTTTTGTTGCAGATCAAAGTACTACCTTTTTTCTCCAAGTTACAGGATGGTTTTGGCAGTGAGGAATATAGCAATGACAGATCTATAGTTACAACTCAATATGGATTCCATTTCAGAAAAAAGTTGTTTGGCATTGAGTTCAATATGTCAGCAAGTTCTATACTCTTTTAACAAAAAATGACCGATGACTTCTCTGCTGCTGTGGAGACTATTTGCCAAATGAGAGCCTTTTAAAATTAGAAAGCATGGCATTTGACTGAATTGTCTTGACTTTTCTGATTCATTGTCTTATGTAGGGAGACAGTTTCTGTTGCTTGACACCTGTTCATAACATTTGAGTTTCCATTTTCTTTCTCCTAGCGTATTAGGCAAGAAAATCAATTGGCTGTTGAAATTTGGTGCTCTTCTTGGGTCACTCACCTCGTGTCTGAAGCTGCTTTGCGCTGCCTTTTTTTTTAATCTTCCCAAACCATAACCTTTGTTGAAACTCTAGTGTTGGCGTGTATTTTTTCAGAAATAATAGTGTCCATCTAGAAAAGGAGTACTTGTGGCACCTTAGAGACTAACCAGTTTATTTGAGCATAAGCTTTGCCACAAGTACTCCTTTTCTTTTTGCGAATACAGACTAACACGGCTGTTACTCTGAAAAGTGTCCATCTACTTTCTCTATTTTTGAAAAGTTAATCTAGTAGGTTCTATTTTATTTTCAGCTTTCTTAATATTCAAAACTTGTAATACTTCTGTCTTATGGGTAAGGCATGACTCTGGACTACAGAAATTAAACTGTCCTAATTTGGGGCTGAATTTGTAAAAAGTATCCATATGAGGATTCTACTATGAAGCAAGTTAAGTCAGCATGGAATTTTCAAAGAAGGTGATTGGGTCTGAGTTAATCTGTGATTGGTAAAGAACTGATGCTAGCAAGTGTTCTGGGTTTTGTGGTTGGCATCTGTAGTCTGTTTTCAGAACTGCTTTGAGGTATATCCCAAGTTCCTCCGTAGCCTGAACTTGCCACAACCACTGTTATAGTTGAGATCTGCTCTCCAGGGTATCCTGGGGAATGCGCATTTGAAAAGTTCTAGCTTGAACTTACAGGGGAAGATCTTAGCTCTGACTTCAGTGGATACTATGATAGTTTTACACGGAGGATATCTGGCTGTTCTGGGCCATTCTGTAAAGCAGCTTGTGTGCAGATGAATCAATATTTAGCATTGTGAGATTTTGCAGCAGGCATACCTCTCAACCTGCCAGGGCCCAGATGTGGAATGCAATCATAACAAGTACCTAGAGTGAAAGACGTAACAATTCATATACAAAACTAAAAATGCTGTGGGTTTTGGTTCCGTTCTTCAGACACGTGAAACCCCTCCACAGGAGAGGGCTGAATTCTGTGTAAGTATGGTACATGATTTGGGTCGTAAATTCAGAACCGTATTCACCCCAAAATGCACAGTGGAATGCCCTCTGATATCTGGAGGCTTGCACAGAAATCAAGATGAGAATATGCTTCGTTCCTACACAACGGTAACTTAGTTATTTGTTGACTTGTCATATTCAGCATTAATCAATGAGAATCTGCTCCTCTTTGTCACCCCAATCTCTGCCTTCTCTTTCTTTTTTTCTATCCTCCTTTGTTTTTCTGTTCCCTGTTTTTGTGAGTCTGTTCTGTTTTTTTCTTTGCATTTCATAACCTAGAGTAACTGCCATCCTAATATGCTTCACTCTTACCACCTACCCTGATTCATCCACTAACGTATCTAATTAAATAATATTGTCATTAAATTCCAGTGATATCTTCAGAGTTGATGCTCCAGTCAGATTAATAGATGACAGTAGTGTTTTGCCCTCTTGTTTCAGACTGTTTGCACGTTCTGGCAGATGTCACTGCATTGGTTACTTTTGGAGTGTTGTCTGCTGCTCTGAGGTCTAGAAACTTACTACTTATTAAAAATAAAAAACACTATCGAGGTCTAATCATCTGTAGTAATCTGGTAAGGCAGAAGCAGAAATTCTCATGGCTTGGTATGTCCACATCACTCCAGATTTTATTGTAAAGCTATGGCTAGTTCTCACCTCTTCCCCCTCACCAACATCCACAGCAACTATTGCTAAAATATCAAGAACATGCCGCTTATTTTGATGCGTGCCCGGTGTTGTCAAGCAGTTCAGTTCAGAAATGACTGCCTTATCTATGGGTAAACACATACATACATTGTAAAAATTTCCTGCACATTTTAATTCAAGTAACACTTGCCTAGACTTGGGAATCCAGGAGTTAACTGCCTATCATCATTTCTGGTTTCTTGTACTTTGGCCTAATGTTGTGCAATCTGGAGCCCAGTTTAGTTTGTTACAGCAGTGCAAAAAGTGACTGAGATGCCATATTTTCAGTTTCCCTGGAATTCTTTGTCTGTGGGGTATAAATTGGAACACACCAAAACAGAAGATTCAACATCTGGGAACAACATAGGTTTTTAATCTATAGAGCTGTCTGGGAGCCTGTTGAGAGCTGTGGGTGGGTTAAATGGGGAAGCATCAGTTTCTGTTTGAAGAGTTCCTTTTAGCTTTCCTTCTGCAGTTGCTCTGCAAAAGGACATCACCCTTTTCCTTAGTAGCACAATCTTAACTCTCCAAAGACAGCCAAGCAGTTCTTAGTTCAAGACTGCTTTAACCTAAATTTACTCTCAGGCAAGGGTTGCTGAAGGGTAGAAAGAAACTACAGGTTCTTTGAGTTCAGGTGCATGTGAATCATACTACTGAGAGATCAGACTCCCCCACCCCCCTCTTGGAGCATCTGCTAGGGTTTGCACCTGTATCCCTCAGGCTCTTGTGCTCCCCCTACTAAGAGCATAAGGGGCAGAGTGACCCCCAACTGCCAACCAGTTCTTTCTGACTGTCCTGTGAGAGTTGGAACTTTTCAGTGTCCCTCCTTCACTTTTAATTCGTTCAGATCAACCTATCCTAATCTAAAACTAATTATTATAGTTTTTGTTTTGCATATATACCTTTGTTTCTTTTGGCCTGTTGGCACAAAAAAGAAAAAAGATGGAGTAGGTTAATTGTAAGTAGTCAATAACTCAACTGGGCTGTCTGTGATATGCCTCAGCCTCAGTCCCCAGCTTTGGATCATGTCTGCTGTGAAAGAGTGATCCCTCTAGAAGACGGACATAACTGTTTATACTGCCTCAGGAAGAGTCATTTCACAGTGAAGTGTGTGATTTGCAAAGCTTTTAAAAAACACACACAGAAGGCTAGAGAATCAAGACAAATTGTTTCTCATGGAAAAGACCTCGAGTGACTTCAGACACACAGCTTTGTGGGAACAGGAGACTTCTGTCCCCTCCTGTTCCAGTCATTCCTCCAGTGCTCCAGAGATAGATTATATTAAGAGACCTCCTAAATCACAACAGACTAGAATCCCGATAGAGCAGTCAGAGACCCTTGTTGCCTGTGGGAAGAAAAACAATGCATGGGCCATTCAGCCCACTACTGTTCAATATCCCTGGTACCTACTAAGAAGAGGTCAGATAAGTGGATTCTAAAGTAGTCATTAACACCAAAGCATGCCTCTCACTGGGAACCCTTGTAAATTTAACTGCAGCACTCTGTCATCTAGCGCCCTTGTCAATTTTATTGCTGCTGGCTGCTGCAGCATTATGGAAACTCGGTGATTCATCAGTACTGGTGCTCGCAGCCTCAAGTGCCTCATGAACAATGCCCTCAACTGTGGTAGCTGAGCAGTGAGAACATATTTCAACTAATTGCTCAGCAGCAGGGGATTCAGTACCAAAGATCTCAATTCAGAAGAATTTGGCTTGTTCCTTGGTATTGTCATCTGGAGGTGCATTTGTGTCCTCTCAGGAGATCAGGGCTACTCCAGAGCTCAAATCCCTATTCTGCAGACCTCTCCTGCTTCTTTCTCCCCAAAATCTCTGGTACAACAAGATGATAGAATACCTATAATGAAAATTACTATGCGACTTCCTGCTTCCAAGATTGGTCCTATCCATTCCTAAGAAAGTTATTGCACCTCCTGAGGTAGTCCAGCTGTCAGAATTTTTCTTTCCTCTTCAACTGAGTCTAGGAGGGAGCCACCTTCAGTACCTAATAAATTCAAGATTCATAAAAATTCATCTTCGAGCTACTCAGGCTGAGAATTCACCCTATGAGAATTCACCCTACTCTGTAGATGGTAGTACCTTAGTATGCTATGTCCTATCTGTATGAATATCAGTCCTGACCATACTTGGATGCTTTGGCACAATCCGAATCAACAGTTCCCTCCTTCCTCTAAGGATGCAGATGCCCACAGACTATAGTCTCCTCAGAAATCCCCAAACTTGGAAACAAAACAGCTTCTGCCCAAGGGCTACAAAAAGGAGATTCAGAATGATCATTCCCCAGAAGGGCAGTTGGTATCTCCTCCTGATATGGCTGTGGCTTCTTCTGTGCCCATGACAGTATGCTTTTCAAGAGCTGTCAAACAAGATAGCAGAGACATTACAAATTCCTTTAGAATTTACGTAAGAAAAAACACACAAATTATTTGATATCCTACAACTTTGTACCCAGAATAAATACCCATTAATGAGGCTATCCTTAAACTGGCAAAGGAATTGCAGGTGATACTATCTTCTATACTGGTGACTTTCAAACAAGCAGATCAGAAATATAAAGTTCCTCCTAAAGGGTTCGAGTATTTTATACTACCCTGAATCCATCATTGCGAATGTAAAATCCAACAGTAATTACTAAAAGGCTTGGAGATCTGCACTAAAAGAGGGGGGGAAAAAAAGGGGAGGATGACCCCCTAACTTAAGTTTTTGTGTTGGTTTTTTTTAAACACTACTCCTGCCTCTCTTCAGGTTAGAATTTCCAACTAACCTTCCTTTTTCACAGATTCTTGACCTCGGATTACTCAGTGCACACATTAATTGCAACAAACTTCACATAACCCTCGCTTCCATCATACCTTTTATAGATCATATGGACTGGTTCAGTACGCTTGACTTGTAAGATGCATATTTTCATGAACTTCCTGAGTGCTCAATGAATCTGTATATCTTGTCTCGCCAGACAAGCAAGTGCTCCCATTCAATCTGTCCATGGCACGTTGAGTCTTCACGAAATGCCTATTGGTTGTTGCTGCCCATATTTGTCATCAGGGCATGCATGTATATCCCTACCTGGACATCTGGTTGATCTGGGGAACTTTGGAATTTGAAGTCACAAACTCTCCGTTCAGATGGTCCTAAATCTTTTCTCTGGGTTGGGACTAATTGTCAATTTAAAGAAATCAAATCTAGTTTTGTGTCAAACTATCAAATTCATTGGATCTTTTCTGGATTCCAAAACAGCAGGTGCCTTTCTTCCTCAAGAGAGGTTTTTCAGCATCTGCCACTTCATTTCAGACCTGAAAGCTCATCCTCAAAATTCAGTGAGTCTTTCTATAACGGTTAGGCTGCATGACCTCTTGTACTTATGTAACATCCTCCAGGAGTCTCAGAATGAGACTGCTTCAGTCTTGGATCAAATTGGTGTTCAGACAAATATCCCCTTTATGGGGGGAAAAAAGGATACGCACCCCTCAACTTAAGTTTCAGATGGAAACCAGGCCCTATAAAATGAGAAAATGTATGTGCTTTATGTACAAAGAGAACTAAGTCTTAATCTATGTGGGATAGAAGTGTGGGGGAGGGGAAAACCAACACCCTTAGACAAAATAGCTATGCTGAGGAAACCCCTGCTGTCGATGCTACTATGCTGACGGAAGAGTGCTTTTGTCAACTTAACTAATGTCATTCTGGGAGGTGGTGTAGCTGTTCCTGCAGAAGAATTCCTTCTGTTTTTAGGCTGTGTCTTTACTAGCAGACTCTGCTGGTATACTGTACTATACTGGCAAAGGCTCTGTAGCTTAGACAAGCCCTAAGGGTGTGTTTTGAGGAGCGTTAGTGCTCAACTCGTATTAGCTTTAAACAGGAGGTGGGTACCTAAGGGCTTGTCTACTCTGGCAACGTTAAAGCGCTGCCGCATGCTCTTAAAAAAACAAAAACAAAAAACGAGGGGTGTCGCTACCAGCACTGGGAGCGTACTGTCTATACTGGCAAATTACACCGCTGAAACTTGCAGCACTCGGGTGTGTTTTTTCACACCCGAGCAAGAAAGTTGCAGCATTGTAAAGTGCCAGTGTAGACTATCACTAACACTTCTGTGTGCCTTTGAAAATCTTCCTTTAAATCATTACCTCCACACTAGTGACTCCTACTAGACTGTATTTTCCACTGTATGCATCCGATGAAGTGAGCTGAAGCTTACGAAAGCTTATGCTCAAATTTGTTAGCCTCTAAGGTGCCACAAGTCCTCCTTTTCTTTATACTAGACTAAAGTAAGGCTTTGACACTCGGAATGCTGTAAATGAGAGAGTTTAGATTAAAACTCTTGTGTTTATAATTTAAGGAAAAGCTTAAGTAGTTCTGATAAACACCTTGAAGTTTATATCTGTGTACAAGATCTAGTCTTCCAGTGAGACTTTGTGGCGCATACGGGAGAGAACTATGGACTTGTGTAAAATGCTTCTTTCAAAATCCTACTACTTCCAGCGGTGATTTAGTGTATGGAAAGTATACTCTAATATATCTGGATTTCAGATTAAAGGATATTTTAGAAACATTCAAAGATACTTTTTTTTAATTTTGAGGGTGACTAACAATGTAGAACTGGAATATGAACATTACATACAGTTGGTTTGGTTTTAACTGTCAGATTATCCTTGATGGAACAATTAAAGATGTTTTATCCCTGTTAGTTAAACTTTTGTTTTGTGATGCAGACTTTGAGGAAGCATATCTGCTGATTTCAAATATTAAATAATTATGTAGACTCTAAAAAGAAAAGGAGTACTTGTGGCACCTTAGAGACTAACCAATTTATTTGAGCATAAGCTTTCGTGAGCTTCAGCTCACTTCATCGGATGCAATGTAGACTCTGGGATTTTGAACAGCATCTTCTGACAGTTTTGGAGGAGGAGGCGCTGGATGGATTTTTTTTAAATTTAGTACGCTGGTATGTGGCAATCCTTAAAATGTTCTTTAATGAAACCAGTCAGTTTGTCTGAAGGTGGGTCTTGTTGTCTCCCCCTTTCATTCCACTGCTGAAATCCAGGTTTTTGTTACTACAATGCTAAAGGAATTGAAGATTCCATCTGAAATGAAGTGGGACATTCTGTGTACTACTTCCAGTCTTCTCCTTTCTCCTATTAGCTTTGCAGCCTGGTATCGTTTTCTAGCTTTTCAAGCTAATGCCACCAACTTCAGTTTTAGTTAATTGGCTAGAGGGCCTGCTGATAATGAATTGTTGGCTCTATTTCCTCAGGAAAAAGTAATCAGATCTCCATTAATCTGGAATATGGTGTCTGGAATCTGGTCTCAAATGTGGGTCTTTCAGTTTGCAGCAAGGAAAGAGGAATGGCCTTGATTGTATGTATAAAAATTACTTTTTGTCTTCCAAAAAAGCGGACTAACAGGACAAATTGTTGTTACACTGCAGAATAGAAATGAAGTTGTGCCAACAGAAAAGAGTTCAGTTGTTCAAGCAGCCTAAAGAGAGGGAGTCCTAAAGAGAGTCCCAAAACTATAGCCTTTAACAGATGTATAAGATATTTGGTATCTCTTAGGTTTGATGATAAAGGGATTTTTCTGTTGAGTTTAGAATAGTTATTCCCTCACAGTTCTGTACCTAGACTATAGTTTTAAAATATCAGACTTCCTAGCAACAAGTTGTTGTGAGTAATAACTGTGTTGGTTTTTGATGGGGCAGGTGCTGTTGCAATGCACTCTTTAAAGAAGAGGCATTCTGTTCTCTCAGTTGTAAAATACTAACTAGTGATATTTGTCTGTGTATATTCTGGGCAGAATATTGGATCTGTCAAAGTATATGCAACAACCCTGTATGGGCTGGCTTGGAAAAGTAAGCCACAATACAATAGCTCATAAAGATTCTCCTTTACGTCAAATTGTAGATCTCTGTTGGAAGCAAAGGTCCTATGTTTTATTCCTAAAACCTGGTGTAACTTCGCTAGGGACTGTCCAGTCTGTTTTTGTAGTCATGGATGACTTTTATAAAATTAGTTATCTGGATGGGCTAGGTAGTAACATACTCACTTATTAGATTTCTGTTAATAGCAACAACAAAAAAGTGTTCACGTTATTTCCTTGCCATTCAACCATTTCTTGTTTAATTTTAAAAATGCAGTGAAGTGCATATTTAGTGCATTGCACTGAAAAGTTGACAGACCACTATATCCTTGCAAATGACTTTGAATTAGAATTGTGCCTGTAATATGCAAATACATGTTGCTGTAGTAGTAGTTGAAAGAAGGTTTAATCAGCTTGATGGCAGAGTGAAAATTAAGTAGTCTGACATTTACTACATAATCTTTTCAATAAGATTTATAATGCTTGTTCCTTTAGCAAGACTTTAATTTTTTGGCAATTAATATCTGACCCTTTCTTTGCTGCTGATGTAATTCCACATTCAGAACCATGCCAGCCCTTTGGCCATGACGCTTGGCAGATTCAGGCACTGTTAATCACTACTAAATTGCTGCATTCATTGTTGGAGCTTCTTTATTTGCCAGAAGTTTTGTCTTTGTGGCCTTGAGGTAATGGGTGGAGAACAACAGGCAGGAGGTGTTTACGTCCTACCCAACAGTCAGTTGTGAATCTATTTGCAATATTCCAATGGTAGCCTAAGCTTCTCTCGTTGGTGTATGTTAGTTATTTTCAGTTGTCTTTCAGCTTTATTAAAAATGTCGTCATTGAAGTCTCTCTACCTAATGCCTCAGGTTGTAATGTATTAGATACAAAAAATAGTTTACTTTTTTTTCTAAGCTCTTTCAGGAAGCGTTCCCAAATATCCCTGGAGGTGACAGTTTGAGAGAAGCTGCTTTTTTGTTTTTAAAATGTTTAATAATAATAATAAAAAAGCTTAAATAACACCATACTCTTCATCTTACTACATGGTATTGTAAAGATTCCAAAATTCTTTAAATTAGCTTGCTTAATTGCTTCAAAATAGGTTTTTATTATTATTAAAGAGCCATCTGTACAGTAGGCTAACCAGTTAATTGACATATGTCAATCTCTAAATATGTGAAGGAATTCTCATGGCATGCTAACAATGAACGGTATTTGAAGTGTTCTGTTCAGAACCATAAGATCTACACGTTTACTAGTGCTTGCATTTTTATACATTTGAAGGGTATTGCAAAATCTTAGAGAAAATGGCTTTAATATATACTGATGTACCTCACTGGCCACATGTGGGTTTTGTAACCCTGTGGTCTGACATGAGTTGTATAAGTGGATAGATGCTGTAAATTACTTTGCCCCTCTGTCAAGCAGTAGCAGGCAGATTTTTTGGGCCTTGCCTTGCAGATATGTTTCCTGTTTGCTTCGCCAATTTCTATTCCAGTCGGGTATCTTTTTTCATATTTATTTACAAAATGTACACATGTCCTGGTACTTGAAGCATAGGCTGCAAACTACATACAGGCAACCCTCACTAGTAGAAACTTCAGGCTTGGCATCTGCCATCACAAAGAAGCCGTTCTCTTGTATTTTGCATTCCCCACTCTGATGAGAAGTGATTTGCACAGGCGTTTCCCATCTCTCAGCTGAGTGCCCTAGCCACTGGACTATGTGATATTCTGACTGGAATGGGGGGGGTCTCTGTTTCTTGTTGGAGCTGTTCTACTTCAACTAAATAATATTAATTGGGGCAGAGAATGATAAACATTCCCTAGTCCATTGGCTAGGGTATTCACATGAGAGATGAGATCCTTGTTCAAATCCCTTTACATGAGGCAGAGGGGGAATTGAACTGGAGTCACCCACCTTCCTGTTGAGTACACTTACAACTGAATTAAAGATTATAAGGGAGTTGTTTTGTAGACTGATAAGCTGCCTTACTTCAGGAGGGGAATTCCAGGCTGTGGATTGTAAACAGGTATGGGTGCCTCCTTGCAGCCTCCTACCAAACTCAGAATAGCATGGTTTAGGACATACACCTCTTTTTCGCAAAAAGAAAAGGAGTACTTGTGGCACCTTAGAGACTAACCAATTTATTTGAGCATGAGCTTTTGTGAGCTACAGCTCACTTGCATCCGATGAAGTGAGCTGTAGCTCACGAAAGCTCATGCTCAAATAAACTGGTTAGTCTCTAAGGTGCCACAAGTACTCCTTTTCTTTTTGCGAATACAGACTAACACGGCTGTTACTCTGACACCTCTTTTTGACTACTTTGGGTAGCTCACAGCTTAGCATGCTGGCTTTTGTGAATCACACTGTCGCATGTCTCCCTATTCATTGTGTAGAGAGTGTAGCTGCCTAACTCAGACTTTTTGGATCCTGTTTGTTGTTCCAGTGATTTCCTGAGGATGCATCCGATGAAGTGAGCTGTAGCTCACGAAAGCTTATGCTCAAATTGGTTAGTCTCTAAGGTGCCACAAGTACTCCTTTTTCTTTTTGCGAATACAGACTAACATGGCTCTTACAGGTTTCAGAGTAATAACTACAAGCATTGTCTATGGATCAAGAAAATGACTTCTCTCCCACCAGAGAGGGGGTCCTCTGAATGGGCCTATTCTTGGAAAGTATGTTCTGAAAAGTACTGGAGATCCTTTATCTACTTGGACTGAAAAGGTGTAACTGATTTAAAAAGTACATCCTGTTAAGACACAAGATGCTGATGGTGAATTTCCCATCCTCTGCCTCAGAGGATTTTAAAAGTAATGCGGGCAGAATGAGCAGAGAAAAAGGCAAAAGGGCAAATCCCCACAGAGCTTAATGGAAATCTTCCTCCTGCTTGGAGAGTCCTAAATCCCACAAGCACTTCAACACAGATAAAACTGAATACCTTGTTTAGGGCTTTTGACACTTCTAAGTGAAGGTAAGGGGCACAAGAGGAGAAATAACTGACCCCAGTTAAAAGCTCAAAGATATCAAGAAGGTGGTAGTTTGAAAGAGAAGTGATAAAAGAGGCCCAGGTAGCTACTGAAGGCAAAACACTCACTCTCTTCAAAAGGCTTGGTGGTCATACAGATTTCTGTGGTACAAAGTAGCATTCTGGGAACTGCAGAATTCTTCTTTTCCTTAGACAAATTTCTTCAATGATCCAAAAGATTGAGGAACCAATCCCACTGTAAAAAAGAAATTTTTCAATTTCTGGTCAAAAAGCTAGGAATAACCTTGGTGCATTGTTCTCTGCGAGGCTCCCTGATGTCCTAATTGCAGGAGTTTTCCAATGAAGTTGAACAAGATTCCAGAAAAGTTAGAAATAAACTGGATTTCAATATTATGGCAGGTGACTCTGTATGCAGTACTTCTAGAGAACAGGTTTAATGGTGTTTAAAAGTTATTTACTAATTTCTAGTGCAGATAGCTATAGCATCTAGGTGCTTTAATTAGAGAAAATGCAAAACAAGAACACAAGTGAATTGTATCCTGAAAGGTACTATACTCAAGTTCTGGACTGTTAAGGCTATCAAATTCCAAAGACTGGGTGATTCCCTCAACTGAGATCTGTTCTGTTACTCACATGGCCTCCTAGTTTCAAGATAATATTAAAACACTCTGCTCTTCTCCTTTTAGCCCATCAGCCTGAACTTTTTCCCAGACTTTCGTATAAAGGAGTCTTCCTAATTGCAAAAATGTATACTAGAGTGGGGAAACTGACAGCTCTTGTGCAAGCCTTCCTTTTAATCTTGTATGAAGACAAGAGAATACCGTATACAGTCCTGGGAATTTCTCTGAGGTGGTTGTCATTAGTTACAACCATGAGATCTTGTTTCCTCCATCTTCGGAGAAGTAAAGACATCTTCACAATCTCTAGATGTGTTTAGGGTGATCAGGTTTTACCTATCTCGATCAGAAGCCTTTTTAGGAAAAATGTCATTTTTGACTTTTTTCCCCCCTACTTCTATTAACCTATACATGATCTGAATCATGGCAAACCACTCCTAAATTTGAGACTTTTAGGATTTTCTTTAAGTTGCCTTGCCTTTTAGCCATAAGATTCTACTGTGACCCATATCTCTGTGCCCAGTTCAGTCCTACCACAACAATTGGCTTTTCTGTTAGGTTTACTCTTAAGCCATGTCTACATTAGGAGTGCTACACTGTTATAGGAATATCGGTATACTATACTGGCAGAGTGCTTCTTGTTGTGTTCCAAAACTGTGCTTTGACTGTATAGCAAAACACCCCCATGAACAAAACCAGTTATATCTGTGAAAGCAAAGCTTTGCTGAAATAGGTGCACCTACACTAGGGACTTCTGGTGGCATGGCTGTGTTGGTCAGGACTGTGAAGTGATCTGATCCCTGACCAGCACCAATGTGCCAATAGAAGTCTGTAGTGTAGACATAGAATTTAGTATTAGGTTGAAGCTGGCGTGTGGTGGATCTGTTAGTTCAGGGGTTCTCAAATTTCATTGCACTGTGACCCCCTTCTGACAACAAAAATTACTACATGATCCCACAAGAAGCAGGATCAGACTTCAGTCCCCTGAGCCCCTCTGCCCCCCAAAGCCCAAGGGTTTCAGCCCCAGGTTGGGGGCCTGTAATCTGAGCCCTACCACCCAAGGCGGTGGGGCCCGGGCTCAGGCTGCAGCCCCAGGAACTATGGCTTGGGCTTCAGCTTCAGCTCCAGGCCGCAGCAAGTCTAATGCCAGCCCTGGCGACCCACAGTTTGAGAACCGCTGTGTTTCTGTACCAAGTGAGTTTTTTGAGATCCATGTCTTAGGCGTCCTACCAGAAAATGTCTTCCTTAATTTGGACTAGCATTTTTCCACTTGAGGCAATTTGGTAGGATTCATGTTGCAAACAGTTAGTGGGGACAGAAGAATAACCTTTGATAATTTCCTTACACCTTAAAATTTTGGAGCTGAGCTTAGCTTAGCCCAAAGCACCCACAAAAGGTAAATTCTAGATTATCTTATTTTCTCACTTTTTTTTTAAACTATTTCCAGTTTGACTAAGTTAATGTTTGTTTGGTTTCTGAGCATTGCTAATTGGAGTTCATCAGTTGTGAATTGGTGTAATAAATATAGCTAACCTGGTGGTGATATGATAGATGCCTAGACAGAAATGCACAGAAATCACACATGCCATTTAATTTTGGTATCTTAAGACACTAGGGCTGCCAACTTTCTAATCACACAAAACCAAACGCTCTGGCCCCACCCCCTGCTCACTACATTCCCCCTCCCTCGGCTCGCACTCCCCCACTCTCACTCACTTTCAGTGGGCAGGGGGTTGGGGTGCAGGAGGCAGTGAGGGCTCTAACTTAAGTGGGGTGTAGGGTGGGGCCAGAAATGAGGGTTTCAGGGTGAGGGAGGGGACTTCAGGCAGGGAGTTGGGGTGTGGGAGAGGGTGAGGGCTCTGGCTGGAGTGCAGGCTCTGGGCTTGGGCCAGGATTTGGGGTACAGGAGGGGGCTCTAGGCTGGGGGTTGGGCTGAGGCATTTGGAGTGCGGGAGGGGGTTGCGGGTTGAGGCAGGGGATTGGGCTGCAGGAGGGGGTGCAGGCTCTTGGCTGGGGGTGCAGGCTCTGAGTTGGAGCTGGGGATGAGGGGTTTGGAGTGCAGGAGGGGGCTCTGGGTTTTTTGTGGGGGCTCAGGGCTAGGGCAGAGGGTTGGGGCACGAACTTGCTTTGGGCGGCTCCCGGTCAGCAGGGCTAAGGCAGGCTCCTTGTCTGTCCTGGCTCCACACTGCAGCCCGGACGTGGCCAGCAGCAGGTCCGGCTCCTAGCTGTGGATGGGCACTCGCCCACCCTTCCCCGCGCTCCCGTTGGCCCATGGATCCAGGCCAGTGGGAGAGGGGAGCCAGTGCTAGAGGCAGGGGCAGCGTGCGGAGCCCCGTGGCTGCCCCCATCTAGGAGCCGGATCTGCTGCTGGCCTCTTCTGGGGTGCAGTGCTACGACAAATAGGGACTAGCCTGCCTTAGACCCGCAGCACTGCCGATCAGACTTTTAACAGTCTGGTTGGTGGTGCTGACCGGAGCTGCTAGGGTCCCTTTTTGACAGAGCATTCTGATTGAAAACAGAGTGCTTGGCAACCCTATAAGACATCATTTCACAACTTCCCTTCTATTCCTTGTACAACAAGAATTTTCAGAGCCTTCCACCTCCTTCTCTGTCCCGCCCCAAACCTAAGTTACCCTGATAAGAAATACAATTTTGTTTTAGATTCATTGTTTCCTGGTTTCTTGTTTGTTTACTGAGGCTGTGGAATAAATATAGGGGAAGGATATCTACAGTAGTAGGTAAGACTACCCATAATGGTTCCTAAAGGATTGTTCTGATTGGTTTCTCCTCCCTTCAGATGCCGTGAGAGGGTGAAACAGTATTAGTCATGTAGTGCTATGGTGAGATAGTTAAAATATATATTTTATGTGGCCACAAATATGGCCCCATTAGTGCTCTCCCATGGCTGACTGAAAGATGGTTTTCCATAATAATATCAAAGATTAAGAGAGCGTCAGTAAATTGTAGGTAGGACTTGCTTCCTCAAGCATGTTCCGTGTTTCTCCCAGTTTCCCTTGATATTGTCAACAACCCAATTGTTTTAAATGGCATCTAAATAAAGTTGGTGTAAATGGTATATAAAGTGTGTGATAGTACATAGCAGTCCTTGGCTGCGAAAATGTAGAGACTGGATTAAATAGATTCTTAAGATTTGAGTTTCTTGCTGAAAAGTGCAGGTGAACAATAGCTTCCGAGAGCAGTGGGAGGCTGTTACATTGAGTCTGAAGAGTGTAGGTGTCAGACAAGAGTTTTTGGCAACATGTATTGACTAGCTTGAGGCTATGTAGAATGCAGGTAATTAATGGAATGAGTTCCACTAAATTAGGATTGAGTGTAGCTATAAAGGGAGTGGCAATACTAGAGAGAAGGGAATGCTTTCCAGACTATTTTTACAGTAATTCTAAGCTTAACTAAAGAAGACATCCTGAGGCACACCCAGATAGTTTTAATAAAATACATACTTCATAGTGAATCTAATTGTAGCAGAAAATGTAAGATACTTCTCATTCAGTTTGCCTTAGCAGTAACTCTACTGTGACTTTATAATGAACAGTTTTATGTTAATTTTAAAAACAAAACACTGTTGTCTGAGCAGGTGGGAATGACTGCAGAAAAGTCTGTCAGCAGGTTCTTTTTTCAAGAGTTAATGTTGTGACAAAGTAAAATAATTTATCATAACTAAAAAGTAAATAAACTCCCCAGATTGGGGCACAACCCAGCCTAGTCTGTTTGAAGCTATACCTTCCCAAAGGCACTTTCCTCATTGTTTCCCAAGCAGCCACTTTAGCGGAGAGGGGGTGGGGGGGATTCTTTAGCCATTGAAGACAAGTGTGTCCCTGGACACTACTCTTATGTATTTGCATTAGTAGTTGTGCACATACTATTTATCACTAGTAAGCCCAGTTTGTTTTGTTTTATTTTCTATCTGACTTCATAGCTAATTTCCACTGTGGTATATGTGGAGTGTTGTAAATAAAAAGGTAGCTAAGGTTATCCAAACAATATTTACCAAGGGTTTGCTTCAGAGGTGTCTAGTGAATTAAGAACATTAAGAAATATATGGAGGGGATAGGATGAAAGAGAAATGGGTCCTCTCAAAATATGTGTTCTCCCCCCCTGCCCCCATTTGGAATGGGTAGCTTAAGAATATTATCCAGAATTCATTTATTTGAGGACCTTTTGAATTTTGGGAGGGATTGTAATTACGGTGGACTTTATATCCTTTTCTAGTCTAGACCTGTATGTGATTCCAAACGTACATTGTGATTTGACATTTGAATTGACAAAACTCATAAACTATATCTTCAAGATTTCCAGTTTTGTATCTATAGAAGAAACCAGAGTCATGCCTGTCATGTGAGATTTCAGATACTATAGGCTCTACTTGGTAAGTTAACATAAATTGTATTCGCAAAAAGAGAAGGAGTACTTGTGGCACCTTAGTCTCTAAGGTGCCACAAGTACTTCTCTTTTTGTGAATACAGACTAACATGGCTAGTACTCTGAAACCTGTCATAAATTGTATTGGCAATCTGTTGTATTCATTGTGGTGAATCCCCCCCCCCCCCCCCCCGTCCATTGGTGGTGGGTGGGTGTAAGGGATTGTTAGCACCATCACCCCCTCTTTGTTAAGACAACCTTGGAACTGTTAGCTGGGGCAGTTTTATTGGTGCACCTGGAGAGGGAACAGTGTGTCCTGGCCTCTGCAAGGGAGATAGAGGTGTGGGTAACTGCTTAGATAAAAGGTCATGCTTGTAAAACAATTGGCACGAGGCGTGGTGAGAGTCACTGTGGGCATGGGGAGAGCCAGGCAATCTGAGGTACTAAACCATGCTACATACCCTAGAGTGTTTGTTTTATTATTGATAGTGCTCAAAAAAAAAATCAGTATATAGTTCCTTTAAAGAATCATCATGGCAATGTAGGGCTGGAAGGGACCTTGAGAAGCCATCTAGTCCAGCTCCCTTGGCTGAGGGCAGGATAAGTATACCTAATTCTTCCCTGACGTGTGTGTATAACCTGTTCTTAAAAACGTCCAGTGACAGGGATTCTACAACCTCCCTTGGAAGCTGATTTCAGTGCTTAACTATCCTGATAGTTGGAAAGTTTTTCCTAATTTATAACCTAATCAGATGAAGATGAATGCAGATGAAGCCCATTGCTACTTGTCCTACCTTCAGTGGGCAATGGAAAGTAATTAATCACTATTCTCTTTAGAACAGCCCTTAACGTATTTGACGAGTTATCAGATTTCCCCCTGCATCATTTTTTCTCAAGACTGAACAGGTTTAGGTTTTTAACCTTTCCTTATAGCTCAGGTTTTCTAAACCTGTTTTTTGTTGCTCTCCTCTGGACTCTCTCCAGTGTGTCCACATCTTTCTTGAAATATGGTGTCCAGAACTGGAGACAGTACTCCAGCTGAGGGCTCACCAGGGCTGAGTAGAGTTGGGACGGTTACCTGATATGTCTGTCTTACAACACTCCTGGCAATACACCCTGGAATGTTAACCTTTTTCACAACTGCATCACATTACTCATATTCAATTTGTGATTCACTCTATTCCCTGAGATCCTTCTCTGCAACACTACCACACCATTTGCACTGCTACCATCTGCAGTACTAGCACAAATGTAAAATGGAGAATAACTGCAGTAGTGTGGATTTGATTTTTTTTTCCTTTCTAACTGTAGTACTTTGTACTTTTTTATTGAATTTCATCTTTTTGATGTACTAAAACAGGGGTGGGCAAACTTTTTGGTCTGAGGGCCGCATCGGGTTTTGGAAATTGTATGGAGGGCCGGTTAGGGGAGGCTGTGCCAAACAGCCAGGTGTGGCCCTGCCCCTTATCTACCCTCCCTCCTCCCTTTTCTTGCCCCCTGACGGCCCCTCCAGGACCCCTGCCCCATCCAATCACCCCTTCTCCCTGTCCCCTGACTGCCAATGCCCCCCTCCTTCCTGACTGCCCCCTGGGACCCCTGCCCCCATTCAACCCCCCTGTTCCCTGCCCTCTGACCCCCCCCCCGAATTCTCCTTCCCTTTATCCAACACCCCCTCCCCCACCCCCCTACCATGCTGCCTGTGGCACCGGAGGCTGGCAGCGCTACAGCCACGCTGCCCGGCTGGAGCCAGCCACACACACAGCGCAGCTCAGAGCACCGGGTCAGGCCAAGCTGCATTGCCCCAGGAGCTCGCCGCCCAGAGCATTGTGCCGTGGCGAGGTGAGGGGGAGGGGCCGGGGACAGGGGCTAGCCTCCTGGGCTAGGAGCTCAGGGGCCGGGCAGGATGGTCCCATGGGCCGGATGTGGCCTGCTTGCTGTAGTTTGCCCACTTCTGTACTAAAGCAATCCGCATTCACCACATGTGTTCTGTGGAGCCTGTACTGGCAATCTGCAGAATGTAACATTGAGAACAAAATAGGAGGAGGAGGACTGGATTATTGGGAAGGGTCAATAAGAAGAGTCCTTTTGTGTGGTGACCTGTAGAAGCCTATGTATCTATATCAATGCGTGCACTTGGACAGAACAGAATAAATATGAAGTCTCTGGAACACATCATTTTTTTTTTTTTATGGTATAGAACAGAGATTCACAAACTGTGGGATGCTCCGCCTTGGGGGGATGGGGCCACAAGGTTATTGTTACTGGGGGTGGGGGGAGAATCTGATGAGACTGTGCTGAGGGGGCTCTGCGTGGGTGGTCTCAGCAGCTGGGACCAGGTTCCATGCCTGTCTCACTACCCCACTGCCTCAGCTACCAGCCAGCAGTTGGCCTCCTCAGCAGAGGAAGGTGGCGGGGACGCTACCAGCAGGGAGCTGAAGGCTGCACCCGGGAGTATTGACCCCTCTACCAGATAGAGCTGCCTGCCGACCCTACCCCTTTGGCATGGCCCCAAGGCACAGAGCCCTGTCTGCTTCCCCTGCCAGGCAGAGCCTGCAGGGATGGAAGCAGATGAAGTTGTGCTGAAGATTCTGTGTCCAGCATAGGGGCCGGTACTCAGTGTAGTTTTCCACGCCCCTCCTGACCCCAGCCCTTGGCCCCACTTGCTGCCCCTTTGCTGTGAGGGAGTGAGGCTGGCAGGGAGCTGAGTCCCTCTATGAGGGCAGCATGCCTAGGATGTGAATTTCCTAAGGAGGGCTTAGCAAAAAAACATGAACTTTTAGCTTCAGAGACTTTTTTTGTGTGTTGTCAGATGGCTTATTAGCAAATCTGTAGTGCTACACATGGTGTTCATTCTTTAAACCTAATTCATTCTTGGATAAGTTCTCTCAGGAGTCCACCAGTTAATAGCAAGACATAAACTTCCATTTATGGTTACCAAGGAATAGAGGTTAGGAGATGCAAGACTATTGGTCCTTGAGCTGTAACTTCCCATCAAGGTAATGTAGTCTCATTTCCTGCCATGCTAGATAAACTAAAGCCATCTGTTCCATATTTAACCTCCTTATAAAAACAGTCCTACTGGGTCAGACCAATGGTCCATCTTGCCCAGTATCTGTATTCTGACAGTGGCCAATGCCAGGTGCTTCAGAGGGAATGAACAGAACAGGAAATCAATCGCACATTTCGCAGCTTCTGGCAAACAGAGGCTAGGGGCACTTCAGAGCATGGATTTGCATCCCTGTCCGTCCTGGCTAATAGCCATTGACGTACCTATCCTTCATGAACTTATCTAGTTCTTTTTTGAACCCTGTCGTAGTTTTGGCCTTCACAACATCCTCTGGCAGAGTTCTACAGGTTGACTGTGCGTTGTGTGAGGAAATACTTCCTTTTGTTTGTGTTAAACCTGCTGCCTATTAATGTCACTAGTGACCCTTAGGTCTTGTATTATGATAAGGAGTAAATAACACTTTCTTGTTTACTTTCTCCACACTAGTCATGATTTTTATAGACCTCTATCATATCCCCCCTTAGTCGTCTCTTTTCCAAGCTGAAAAGTCCCAGTCTTATTAGTCTCTCCTCCTGTGCAAGCTGTTCCATACCCCTAATTATTTTTGTTGCCCTTTTCCAATTCCAGTATATCTTCTTTTGAGATGGGATGACCAAATCTGCATGCAGTATTCAAGATGTGGGCGTATCTTATATAGAGGCAATCTGATTTTTTTTTGTCTTATCTTTCCTAAAGATTCCCAACATTCTGCTAGCTTTTTTGACTGCCGCTGCACATTGAGTGGCTGTTTTCAGAGAATGATCCACAGTGACTCCAAGATCTTTCTTGAGTTGTAACAGCTAATTTAGACCCATGATTTGATGTGTATAGTTGGGATTATGTTTTCCAGTGTGCATTAATTTGCAATTATGGTTTATTTGCTAAGGAAAGATAGAAAAAACATTTAACTACATACTAATAATACTTTAGCACTATGGGACCCGATGGTGCTAGGTGCTGTACATAGAACTGTCTTCAATAGTTTGAAATTTTGATGTGCCTTTTCTGAAATATAGCCTGACAAAACTCTTTTAAAGTACTATTTTTAAAAAGATTTTGGAGAAAATAACTGTCAGGATACTGGTTTAAACAAGCTTTCAAGAAATGTGAGAATTCTTTAACTCAGTTGGGTTAATAAGATCAGAGCTGGTGAGTGGATCTCATTTTCTGGTTCTCAAGCTGTACCAATGCAGTGTTCTGAACAACAGTTGAGAATTCTTTAAATAACACGTGATTTTATAAAAAGTATGCTCAAACTACTTGTTTAGATATCAGGATAAATTGGCGTGGTGTAAAAACTTAAAAAGAAACCACTTTACTTCTAAGGACATGACCACACAGTTCATCTATTTACTGAGATTCTTAGAGGTCATAAAGTTTAAGGCCAGAAGGGACTAGTAGATAATCTAGTCTGACCTCTTGTATATCACAGGCCACCAACACCATTCAACCCCTGCACAATCAATCCAATAACTGAAATTAGACCATAGTATTACAGCCCACAGGAGACTTATGTGGCATAGGAGGAGAATAGGAGGATCTAGGTACACCTTTGCCCATGGCCCCTGCAGTGGCAGCTAAATGATACTCAGATAATCTTGGCAAGTGAATTACACCCCCTCGCTGCAGAGGAAGGCAAACCTTGTCCTCCTTCCTACCCGCCCTCCAAGGTCATGCCAATCTGACCTGGGGGATAGTTCTTGCCCAAACTCACATATGATGAATTAGTCCCTGAGTATATAAGCAAGAACCAGCCAGCTAAGCACTTGAGAGAGTAAATGCTCAGTGCCACTTCAGAGCTATGCGCCGCTACCCTCTCCAATGTCCTATCTCCATCCCTGATGCTTCAGAGGAAGGAGATAAAAGAAAAAAGTGAGGTGTAGATGTACTTCCCCTACAAAGGAATTAGTAAGAAAATAAACAGCTAGGTCAACGCAAGAATTTCTTGGTTTTTGTTTGTTGCACTTACAAATAAGAATGTAATATTCTTTGCTCTGAAAGGCTTGCAGTTGAAATGATACAAGACCAAATTTAGGAGAGGGAGGAAAGAAGCTTAGGAATGGAATGAGAGGGTACACTGAGGTATCCCTATTGAATAGGTAGCTGAAGTTATTGAGGAAAGCTGGTCAGAGATTGTACATGCACATATTGCCATCTGAATGCCCATATTTTTATAGGCTATTTACAATATGGCTCTTTTTTCATTCTAAAACATTTTTGTTTTCATAGAAGCCAAACAATTAATGTGGATAAATATTTCTGTTCTATGGTATTAACAATAATTCCTGTATTTGGGGGTCATTCTCTGTATCCTCCTCATTTAATCTTACTGCTGTATAAAAAGGCAATCTGATGTCTCCATGAATTTAAAAAAAAAAAAAAAGGTACATGATACAATAGTCACTGAAGCTGAGTAGCAATTTCCAGGCATAATATTGTGGTCATAAATGTTCACTGTATATTTTACCTAACTGGTAATCTCCTTGACTCTGGATTCAGTTCTGTAAGCCTTGTATAATGTAGTTTCTTTTCCTGTTCCTGGTAACCAGGAGAGGTGAGTTTAGACTGTTTGTTTTTTTTTCTGCACTCTTTAACCACTGGGCTATTGCATAAACCTTTTGCTTACAAATGCTCTTACGGTTTTCTAGCCTATCTTTTTTTCTCTGAATTCCAGTGAAATTGGATGACTGAGCTGCTGTCAGCTGCCTGAAAAGGGACTGAAAAGACTGCACAGCAACTAGGTTTCTGACTGAGATACACCCCCAATGCTTCATTTGCCTGGGGTCATGTTACAAGTCTTAAAACTAATACTGCCATAGTCTTTCACATAGTTGAACAAAGGAACACTCATGCTCTTAATGAAAATATTTCTCTATTTCCCTTGCAGCAAAACCATAATGTAGCTAAAGATTTTTTCAGTGATCTGAACTGTTAAAGACCCTAAACTAAAAGAAGCACAGTTTTCAGTAAAGATCTCTGAGTGAATGAACTTAACTCCTTTTTTACTTGTCCATCTGACCTTTTCTTTTAATCTTCAGTTTACAAGGTTGACACGTATTCTGATTCCGTTCCGTTTTTCCTGCCTCCTCACCAACAATGGACATTCAGAACACAATCTTTATAGCTGAAGGGGCACCAGCATATTGCAACAAGCAAAGGGTGGGATTTTAATAAACACTTAGTGTTATTAAGCATTAGCCTATCTATGCCTCCATTCAAGTCCATGGGAGTTTTATGATCAACTTGAATGGGAGCAGTATCTTGAGGTTTACCCTTCCATTGCTGGGGCACCTCCTTGTGACAACTCTTGACCAATCAGACACCCCCTCCTTTGGTTGCTGTGTCTCTGTCTCTCTCTCAACTTGATTGCTCCCTCTTTGTATCTTGGCCCTCCAGCCAGGTCACTATAGTCCCCTCTCCCCATTCCAGGATAATGAAGCCCCATGGACAGACTGTCTCAGATGGACTTCTGATGTACTGCACAGTCTGCCACTTTCCCACTTGACAGAAGGAGAACCTGGGCATGCCCTCTACTCTGGGTTCCAACCCGAGACCTTATGCCCAGCAACCATGGTCTGGTCAAGCTTGGACCTTATTGCTGTTTCCATAGGCTCTTTCCTACCTTTCTTCTCCACCTACTAGCCCACCTTTGAGCTGCTTCTGCTCCCTGTGGCTACTTCACCCCCACTTAGGGCTGGTGTACAGTACAAAATTACTTCAGTTGCCTCTATATTACGTTGGTCGGGGTGTGAATAATCCATAGTCACGAATGATGTCATTATACAGACCTAAGCACTAGTGTAGACAGCACTGTGTCAGCAGGAGAGCTTCTCCCACCAACATAGCTACTGTCTCTTGCGGAGGTGCAGTTATTAAGCCGACAGGAGAGCTCTCCCATCGGCTTGGAGTGCCTTCCCTAGAGATGATACAGCGGTGCAGCTGCGTCTCTGTACATTTGTAATGTAGACCTGCTCTCAGGTTTTTGTAGCCTTTTCTATTCCAAGGCAGGATCCCGGGGCTTACTCTCCCCATACATCATGTATATTGCTGATTCCCCTTTTCTCTCTACAGTGTCTGCAGAGTGCCTCCTGCAGCCCCTTCTTACTATCCACTCCTTTCTTGATAAGCCTAGTCCAGCTCCTCCCCCAGGTGGGTTTCATCAGCTATTAGTTCTTATTAGTCCTTGGCTCCCCTTCAAGTGATGCTTATAGGTTAATTGGCCTATTATCTGTTCATGCCTTGTGTGGGGTGTACCCCCATTACAAGCACCCCATTGTCCCACCACAATGTGAACACCCCATCACCACATTATTAGGCAAACTTTGAGTGTTTCTTAAAATCCCACCCATATATATGTATTAGGCTGTCAAGCGATTTTAAAAAAATTAATCGTGATTAATCACACTGTTAATAATAGAATACCATTTATTTAAATATTTTTGGATGTTTTCTACATTTTTCAGATATATTGATTTCAATTACAACACAATACAAAGTATACAGTGCTCACTTTTTATTTATTTTTGATTACAAGTATTTGCACTGTAAAAAAAACGAAAGAAATAGTATTTTCAATTCACCTAATACAAGTACAGTAGTGCAATCTCTTTATCATGAACCTAGATCTTACGAATGTAGAAGTATGTAAAAAACCCTGCATTAAAAATTTAAAACAATGTAAAATTTTAGAGTTTGCAAGTCTACTCAGTCTTTCTCCTTGTTCAGCCAATTGCTCAAACAAGTTTGTTTACATTTTCAGGAGATAATGCTGCCCATTTCTTGTTTACAATGTCACCTGAAAGTGAGAACAGGTGTTCTCATGGCACTGTAGTAGCCGGCGTTGCAAGATATTTATGTCCCAGGTGCACTAAAGATTCACATGTCTCTTCGTGCTTCAGCCATCATTCCAGGGGACATGCATCCATGCTGATGACTGGTTCTGCTCGACAACAATCCAAAGCAGTGCAGATCGATGCATGTTCATTTTCATACCTGAGTCAGATGCCACTAGCAGAAGGTTGATTTTTCTTTTTTGGTGGTTCAGGTTCTGTAGTTTCCACATCAGAGTGTTGCTCTTTTAAGACTTCTAAAAGCATGCTCCACACCTCGTCCCTCTCAGATTTTGGAAGGCACTTCAGATTCTTAAACCCTGGATTGAGTTCTGTAGCTATCTTTAGAAATCTCACACTGGTACCTTCTTTGCGTTTTGTGAAATCTGCAGTGAAAGTGTTCTTAATTAACAACATGTGCTGGGTCATCATCCGAGACTGCTATAACATGAAAACAATGGTGAAAAGTGGGTAAGACAGAGCAGGGGACATACAATTCTCCGCCAAGGAGTTCAGTCAGATTTAATTAACGCATTTTTTTTAACAAATATCATCAGAATGGTGGCCAAAGAATGAAGGGGTATATCTGGCATGTAAATACCTTGCAATGCCAGTTACAAAAGTGCCATGCAAATGCCTGTTCTCACTTTCTGGTGACATTGTCAATAAGAAGAGGGCAGCATTACTCCTGTAAATGTAAACAACGTTGGTTGTTTTAGCGATTGGCTGGCCAAGAAGTAGGACTGAGTGAACTTGTAGGTTCTAAAGTTTTAGGTGGTTTTATCTTTGAATGCAGGTTTTTTTGTAAATAATTCTACATTTGTAAGCTCAACTTTCTGATAGAGATTGCACTACAGTACTTGTATGAGGTGAATTGAAAAATACTATATCATTTTTACAGTGCAAATATTTGTAATATACACTTTGATTGCAATTACAACACAGAATACAATATATATGAAAATGTAGGAAAACATCCAAAATTTTTAATACATTTCAATTGGTATTCCAATGTTTAACAGTGCAATTAAAACTGCAATTGCGATTAATTTTTTTAATCTCAGTTAATTTGAGTTAATCGCGTGAGTTAACTGCAATTAATGGACAGCCCTAATATTTATAAAAGGAGGCAAACCTGTGTCAGTTGAGCTGAACACCAGGTAGAATAGAACTTAGATGCAAAATCAGAGCTGTTGCTACTGTATAAACAGTTAGTACTGCAAGGTTATCAATATATGATGAGCCTAAAAATTAACTGGTTACATACCATGACCCCGATAGTCCTACGTGAAAGGTGTTGCATTTCTTTTACTAGGAGGGCTACCCTCCCAGCTTTTCTCCTGTCCCCAAACTTGCACGTAAGCAGTGGGCTAACGCTCCTTATTGCAGTGTTACCTGTGATTTAACTGCACACAAGCCGGTCACTTGGTGACTTCAAATAGACTTGTGGCCAAATGTCAAACAACTCTTTGAAAATGTAGGCTTTTTTTTTAAGCGCTACATTTATAGCGTGTATGCATAATACTTCTATTTTAATGGTAAATAGTGCAGTATTTTTTCTAGTGGCATAAATTGGCTTTAAAAAGACCTTTGAAAATATTTAATTGCAGTTCTTTCAGTCTGTGAGGTATCATGCTCCTGGGACTGAAGGAGGAAAGATGGCTTGCAAAGGCATATGGCTTTATTGCTCCACTTAAAATGCATCAAGTTACAGATACCAGTTCACCTTAACACCTGGCCAGTCATATGACTTGATTTAGCACTCAATTGACTAAATTACCCAAACAGGTAAATTCACTGTCAGTCATAACCTGTATTATTTAAAATGAAATTATTTCAGTGAATAACTGATAAAAGAAACTGGTTAAATAAATGCATTTATTAAGCATGAAAGCCAAGTGTTTGATGCAATTTGACATCCAAGTTTCAAAGAAGAACCCAAGCAAAACATTTTCACTGGTATGGTGGGAGGGTGAGTTTCCTGGCTTTGAAAAGATGGAAACAGTGGTGAAAATTGTGGCCGTGTTGAAAGCGCCTTTTTGTAATGATCCCTAATGAAAGTGAATGCAGAACAGTCTGTCTGCTCCAAAAGATATCAATACATAATAACACCGCAAAAGCTTTTTCAGCACAAAATAAACATTTCATTTGTAAAGGTTAGCCGTTTTCTTATTCTTCAGTTGTCTTTGAGGGATTTAATGTTCATCGTGGAACCATCCATCTCCATCATACAGCTGGCTGTATAGATAAACATTGCATTCATTCATCCTTGGCTTGCTCAATATTTATTACTTTGGACATAAATCATGCATTATTTCTGGGATAATGAATTATAAAATGTATCATTGTCACTATTTCTTGTGGATTCATTACAATAAGAGATTTACTGGTCTCTCTTCTTAGTTTTGGTATTTGTTAGGTTCCCTTTCAAATACTCTTGAGTTCTCAGCCTAGTTACAGAAACTATCCTTTGAAACTTGTCCCAAATGTATTTTGCAAAAGTAGGCTTGTACAAAATCTAAGATAATATAAATGTTTACATTAAATTATCCATTCCAATGGAAAGAATTCTTGTACATTCCTCTGCAGGGTTTGATGCACAAACATTGCTGCATTGTGCTAGTGCATGAGAACTGAAAGTGGAACAGCTTAGTCTTTTTTTCATTGTCTGCAATATAGATAAAACCACTTTCTTAAATATGCCTTAACGCGAATATTCCTTTAATAAAATATCTTTAAGGTAAAACTTCTTAGAAATACAGTTCCAAGAATCTCTTCCACTGATCTTGCACCCAACACAAAATTGAATTTCTCTTGGTTTTCTAAAATGAGCAGTAAATATGGTTTAGAACAGGGGTCTCAAACTCAAATGACCACGAGGGCCACATGAGGACTAGTACATTGGCCCGAGGGCGGCACCGCTGACCACTCCACCCCTTCCCTGCCCCCATTCCAACCCCTTCTCTGGGAAGTGGCCGGGACCTGATGTGGGGCACAGGGGTCTGTGTGTTGCCCTGGTCGTGCCTCTAGGTACCTCCCCCTGAAGCCTCCATTTGCCAGGAACGGGGAACCGTGGCCAATGGGAGCTTGCGGGGGGGGGGGGGTACCTGGAGGAGCGGCCAGGGCAACACACAGACCCCTGTGCCCCTCCTCCCCCAGGTCCTGGCCGCTTCTTGGAGCGGCACGGGAGCAGGGCAGGCAGGCAAGGCGGGAGCCTGTCTTGTCCCCGGTGCGCCCAGGGCCGGAGCCACTCTAAGTAAATGCTGTGGGGGGCCGCGGGGGGCTTTCGGGCCGCAGAAAATAACCCCGGGCCGCATGTTTGAGACCCCTGGTTTAGAAGAACTTTTGTTGAACTTGTATTGCTATTGCAATGAGGGGAAAGTGGAGCTGGATCAGCTGGTTTGATTTAAATAAGTGACTAGAATCGGTTTTCATCATGCTAATATCTACAGATGTATTACTATGAGTTCTCAGCCTGCTTGCATTGTGGGAGGGCAGAACCAGACCTGTCAGTCACTGAAGTTCCCACTAGTTTTTCTTTTGTCTCCACAGTGGCTGGTCACTCAAACTCTACCTACTTGCTGCAGAGCTTTTTTTGAGGGAAAACTGAATTCCATCTCAATCATATGTCTTAATCCCAGTCATATCCCAGGTCTGGTTTGCTTTAGGGAATTTTTCCCTTCAGCTCTCCTCCCTCCTCTGAGGTACTGCAGAGGTTGATGCCCCTGAAGACTTCAAGTAGAAAACTATATGGCATCTCTCAGGCATAAGGACAGATCTCTTTCCAGCTCCAGCCCTTTAAGTGTCTCATTGAGGAGCTCTGCTTTCTCTGTTAGAATGTGGTTTTTCCCCCTCTCAGCCCAATCTGAGGTCAAGGTCTCCTTGTCTGTTCTCCATGTCCTTAACTGCCATTTATAGAGAGACAGACTCTAGTAAACATTCCTTCTTCACCCATTAGTGAACCGGACACCACTATCATTGACAGATACCAGATATGAATGATGAGATGTGGAATTCTAATTCAAATCCTGATTCAATGCAGGGAATGATTAGCAGTAAAAGGACAGCATTAGTAGCTGGAAACTTGGTCTTGGAGCACGGTTCCATCAATAACAGGCTTGATATGGTTGTGATTGAGAAGTCTGTCTGAGTCTTTCATAAACCAGGAAGAGTATGAACAGCCCTATGCCAAAGAGAATCCTGGGCAGAGCAAAGCTTCCTGTTTGGTGTGCACTATATATCAAGAAGGAGGTAAACAGAAAGAAAGGTAGACAGGGTTTCATGACAGAAGTTTGATGAAGCAGAACTGTGCATGCCCCCAGAATTGTCTTGTCATTTATTAGTAGTAATTTGGTAGACTATTTGGTGGGTTGATTGACTTCTTTGTATCTATAAACCACAACAAAAGACCTCATGGCCTCTCCACATTTTTGGGGCCTAGGATGCAGGAGGACACTTTCAGAGCTGGCCAAGTTCTCTGCTATAGTAGGTGTTTCCACCCTCTCAACTGCTACCTGGACCATGGAGAGGAGAGATCAGAAGTGATGCTGTCCATGGTTTTTTGTCCAAAGAAAGTTTCCTTGTTTTGACTATACTGATCAAAACTAAATTTAATCTCTAATTCAGTGAAGTAGGATGGCCATGGGAGTTTTGTAAAACTTCATGGATTGGGGTATTCCCCTACTATCAATGACTAATTGGTCTGGTTCTGCCCTCCAACCTGTAAGCATAATGGATCTGTGTATCTTATCATTCAAGAAGAGGAAACTTTCAGGTGAGCTCAGATAAACTTTCCTATTACCCATCCTTGCAATTGAACACTGTTTCTCCCTTACTTCTGAAATTCTGGTGCTTCCCCGGTAATAATGCCATGGAACTTCTGAAAAGTTCTAAATAACATGCAGTTTGGGACTTGTATCGCCCAGTGTCCTTTGAACTTGAACCTATTCCATATTACCAGAGAAATCCCAGAGGTGGACAATTCCAAAAGGTTTTATAATAGAAACTCAGTTGTAACTTTGGGATCAATACTGTTGCTCTGTAATACATTAGCCTTCTCTATCTTGCCTTCTAGAGGTTTTTGCTCTGTGAAACCTTAATTCTGCTACTCACGATGTAGATTGTTTTGGATGGATCCCTAATATATGTATTTCAAATTAATGCGGAACTAAGTGTGACAAAGGAATACTACAGTTGACAGCATTTAGCTATTGGTGTACTGTGATGCGTGACCTAATTGGAAAGTAAATTCCACTTTTATCCTTAGCCTTTTTTGAAGTTCGGACAGATTTCAAAATTGAACACTGCTTGAGAAATTACCTCTGCATCATTATTGGATCTTTTTCAGGAATCCCCAGTAACCTTTGGAGACTGAAAAGGTTTTCTATAAAATATTGCTTGGATTAATAATATATCAGTTCCTTTTATCAGGTAGTTGTGGTGCTGTTTCATTGCATTAAAGCTTTGGCATCTGAAAGCTGCACAGTCTGGTAGTTTGTAGCTTGCTAGGTAACTGTAAAGGTCTTTTGTTATACTGCTCTTTTTTGTTTGTAAATGACTCATCTGTGAAACTTCAGCTAAATGCAAAGCATTGTTACTGTTTCTTATAAAACTACATTTTATTTTGAGAAACTACATAAGCTCTTTAAAAAGGGGGAGTGAGACTTTGATAAATTGTCATGTACTTTAATTAAATATTGATAACAATACTTAAGTTTCCTTACACAGCTGTTCCAATGCACTTTAATGCTGACCTGTAAAGCTGTTGCAGACTTTCAGTTCTCAATATGGATATTTCCAAAACAGAGTGACACATTTCATGATGCACCTTCAGGGCAGGGATCGTGTCATTTCACATGCTTGTATATCATGTAGCACAATGGGGCCGTAACCTGATTGTCTGGATGATACTGCTGTGTACGTGGTGATTTAATAATAAAAAATAATTAATAAATAACACTAACTTTTAAGTTCACACCTCATTGCATTGAACAGAATAAGTTCCATCCTCTGCTGGGGCAATGACTTGCCTGGAAATGGCTTTCTGCAAAGTAGGGTTAGTAGAGCAGTGTGTCGTCTTTGTGTGTTGTGGTGGCTTTATCTGAATAATAGAAAGGTATAGCAATTGAAATTTTTATATTCTATAACTTGAAGAGTATATAGTAGCACAAATTGCAGGGACCTCTGAAATGATAGCATCCACAATTCTTTTGCAGCTTAATATTTTACACTTATTTATTAAGAAATGCATTTTTAAGTTTTGGCAGAGCTTGCTGTGTTACAATAGACATGAACTCAATGCATATTATCTGGGCATCAACTGGACAGAGAACATGCAAAAAGATGCCCTGGAAAGATGGGTGGAGGGGGCTTCCTTAGCCTCTGTCAGAAATCCTAAATTTGCACCAAGTGTGTACAGAAGTGATTTCTCCAATAACTGCATTATTATTTAAAAGTTGGTTGTAGTCTTCCTCCTGATCTATCGAAATGCAAGGCTGAAGTTTTAAATGTTTCAAATTCAGTCCCTTATTGTTCTGTGTAATAAGTAGGGTCCCCCCCCCCCCCGTGGAAAGGTTACCTTTCATCCTCGTAGAACTTGGAAGAGAGGATTTTTGTCAGATGTTTAGAGGACTGGGTGAGAAAGCAGGGTTACATATGAAATTAGTGTACAACCTTTGCTATACCTGGTAGCAGTGCTTTGGAGGTTTTCAGTGAAGATCTGGGCATGCACAATTAAATTGTCTTGATTCCAGTATTCCTATAGTGCCCTCAGAGCATGAGATATGACTTGTCATGCAGCAGACTGTTAGGTTAGGTGCTATTGACTGGTATGATTTCATCCTACATACACATCTACCACATGCGGTGGGTCTTTTTTGCCACTGACATGCTCTTGGTTTTAATCTTCATGCTGGGGCTTAATTTGGGACTCCAGTTTTTAACTGGGGTTTTGGTTAGCCACTTTTTGTAAAGTGATTTAGTGGCTGTCTGCCCTAGACTTCATGGTTTCTTTCCTTCAGTCTTGGTGTCCAGACCATTAGCTTGCAATAATGGCTAATGTTTACTCAGTTACTCTGATTTTTCTCCTCAGACCCCCAACTCAGGGGTGAGTCTTGACTAATCCCCTCAATTCTATCTGATAGTCGTTCCTGCTGTTCTTTGTGTAAGTATAACCTGCTAGCAAGTTGGCCGCATAGGTAGCGCATGTGATGCACCACACTGGTGTTCTGACTAGTCACTGTTTTCTTACGACATTTGACCATGAGTCTCCCCTCCCATTGCACTTCCCTGTGTTTTTAAAGCTCTGAGCTTCTCTTTACAGTCCTGACCCTCCTCCACCCCCAGTGACTGCAGTACCGTCAACCTCTTTAGACATGAACCATGCTTTTTATGCTACTCATGGGCCTTTTAGTTCAGAGATGGGGCAGGGATAGTAAAACAGACTATTTTCTTCTGTCGGCTCCTGGACTCACCCATGGACTCACTATAAAAACTCTGTAATGGTGATTAGTCAACTAGTTGTGCAGGCCTGTGTTGGAGTAAGCTCAGACCGATGTCTTAAATGCTTTTGCGTTGCTTTCCTCATGAAAGTAATGTGCACAGCTGTTGGACTCCTAGATTCAGCCTACAGATAGTCATGAGAAAAGCAACTTGTTTGTGAACAAAACCTGCCAGAAGCTCTGCAATGGGTCTCTCTTGTAGCTATGACATGTGACTGTGTTGCTCATAAATTGAACATGCTTGAGTGCTCTGATGCTAAAATAAATGAGCGAATTATATTTTGACAATAGACTGTTATAACTAACAATGATTAAATTATAGGGAATTGTGAAACACATTCTTTGAGTGGCTGCAAAGGGAGTGACCCTGTTTTTAAAGCCCACAGAAAGTACTTTAGAAGAATACCATACAAAATGTAAAGGAGGAAAATGATGCATCCATAAGATACTGCACACTATTAACAGCAATAAAAGTTGACATTAATGTCTTTATTTACAGATTTGGTGAGGGTTGTAATATATGAATTTTTAGGCCCATTAGTATTTCTGATGATGAAGTGATTTATCATTTGCCTTCCTACTATAGTATCGCTTTGCCAGTCCAGTTTCATCATGAAAAAAATGTAAGAAATGTAAAAGCACTCTGGGTTTGATTTCCTTTGATTTGTAGTTGTAATACATGCTAGGAGTCAGCCATTCGCTTTCATTATATTGTAATAAGTGTACAGCAGGATTCGCAGATCCAGAGAATCTGACAGGGGTCATGACATGAATGTTCCTGTTATGGCCCTGAAGCCCAGGAAGGACGCAATGAAGCCGAAGGAGTTCAGGCCTATATTGCTACTGTGCCACCTCTACAAACTGTATAAGCATCTCATTCTAAACTACCTATTACCACTCATTGAAAAGCATTTAATCCCAGAGCAAGCAGGGTTACTCCAGGCAAGTAATGCACTGGTTGAGTGCTGAACATCACTTAATATTTCAAAGATGGCTTTAAAAAGGGTATGGTAACTGGTCAACAAACACAGCACCTATCAGCAGCATATGACACAGTGCATCACTGAAGGCTCCTTTCTAAAATAAACAACATGATGAAAGATCACTATATAACTGATGGCTCTTTGAAGAGATTGCAATGTTTTTATGTTGAACTATGGAACGGAAGCGAATGGTGGCAACAGAAAAATGGCCTACCACAAGACAGCATATTCTCACCAATACTTTTCATAATGTATATGAATGATGAACTGATCCATCTCAGCACAAAAAGTTTTATATATGCTGATGACCTATGCCCAAGCCAAGGATTTCACCTAGATTGAAGCTACAATAACATCAGCACTATCTGGTGTCTGTCTGTTACACCAAGAACCGACCCAGACATGTATTCTATTTCAGATACCACAGAAGGATGGATATTAGTGAACACAATAGATCAGTGTTAAATAGTTGAATGTGTGTGTGTGTTCTTAATTGACTTTCATTTGGTTAAATTCATGAATGGTATTGCCCTTTTTAATTTGTGTGACGTTTGGAGCAAATAGCTATCTCGTAGCTGCTCTTCCAACTACAAAATATTAAATCAAAGGATTGTCAAAACCGGTATGCATTTACTTTAACTTACAGCTGCCTTTTTGTAATGGTGAACACTGTAGTTAATTCAAGTTTTATTACTATAACTTCTTGTCCTCAGGTTGTGGTAGGCTTTAAACTATGGGTGGCTGTGGGTGGCAGGCTATGTGGCTATGGGTGGCTGATTTATGGCAGGCTGTAATTTAGAATGAACTATGGATGGAACCCAAGATGCTTTTCCCCCATCACACAAGGGTTTCCATAATACAAAACCAATGCCCTATACCACAACACTTACAAATGCACACAATATCATCCACAGAAGCAGCAATAGCCAAGCTGTGGCCCAACAGTTGGGTAGTCCTCTAGTTTACCTAATGATTATATGGCCTTAGCACAGTATTTAATACTTCAGTGTGTACAGTAACCATAGCTGGAGTACAGCCTCCATTTTTCTCCTTTTGCCATGGATTAATAGAAAACAGGGCAAGAGAAGAGTTCAGCACAAAGCAAAAATAGTAGTACTCTGGGGCAAAGGGTCTGGAGGTTAAGAACTTTGGTTTGATAGACAATTAAAAGCCAGCTGCTTGATATGGCACCATAAGTATCCTCCTCTTCTCTTTGCTTTTTTCCTACTGTTCTGCCTTTCAGCACATTTCCCACCCTAAAAATGTAAGCTTAGACACAAGCTGTTCCAAGTGATCTTTTTATCACAGAGAATACCTTTCAGAGTGTTTCCACTCTTTTTTGGCAAAATTTCCAGAAGTTTCTTGTATAGCATGTATTCAGGTTCTTTCCATTGACTCTTGAAGTTACTATCTTGTGGTGGCATTTTATAGTCATTCCACTTCTCATTTGTTTTCTGCATTCCACCTATCTGTTGAATGTATTCAGTTACTGGGTTTTTTTATTTGGGTTTACATAAAATATGGGGCTGACTTAGGAAAAATTGGATTCATTTTTAGATGCTCTGCATTTCTCATGTAAATAATTTACAGTAATAATGCTACCAGAGTTTAGATTGTGGGAACTAACATGATAGGGTATTTGCGCAGTAAGACTAGATCCTTGTTCATGAGTAACTGTTACCTGTGGTGATTGATAGACTCTGTCCAACTTTAAACAATGTTCAGAATTCAGAGTCCTTCATAGAAATCTGATTTTTATTGGTATAGTTGAGCAAAGACATTTATATTGAAGACATTTGTGAAAATACATTATTTCTATATTCTGAGTTTGGTTTCTGTGTGGGGCTTTAAAAATGTTTAAGAACATAAGAACAGCCATACTGGGTCAGACCAAAGGTCCATCTAGCCCAGTATCCTGTCTTCCGACAGTGTTCAATGCCAGGTGCCCCAGACGGAACGATCAGAACAGGTAATCAAGTGATTCATCCCCTGTCACCCATTCCTATCTTCTGGCAAAGAGAGGGTAGGGACACCATCCCTGCCCTTCCTCGCTAATAGCCATTGATGAACCTATCCTCCATAACCTTATCTAGTTCTTTTTTTGAACCCTGTTATATATAGTCTTGGCCTTCACAACATCCTCTGACAGAGTTCCACTGACTGACTGCGTTGTGTGAAAAAATATTTCCTTTTGTTTGTCTTAAACCTGCTGCCTATTAACACAAGAACCAGGGGTCACCAAATGATATTGATTTACTTTCTCCACACCAGTCATGATTTCATAGACCTCAATCATATCCCCTCTTAGTTGTCTCTTTTTTCCAAGCTGAAAAGTCCCAGTCTTATTAATCTCCCCTCATACGGAAGACATTCCACATATCTAATAATTTTTGTTGACCTTTTTCTGAACCCTTTTCAATTCCAATTTTATTTATTTATATATAAAAAAAATTTTTTTTGAGATGGGGTGGCCACATCTGCACGTAGTATTCAAGTACCATGGATTTATATAGGGGCAATATAATAATTTCTCTTATCTTATCCCTTAATGATTCCCAACATTCTGGTCACTTTTTTGACTGCTGCTGCGCATTGAGTGGACATCTTCAGATGTTTATTACACATTTAAATATTCACAATTAGTAACCAGAATTATGCAAAAATAATCTGTGACGAAGGACCTTCCTTTCCACTAGTCATGCATTTTCTGTTGTAATGAGACACCATCCTAATATAGGTATCCTGGGCTTTTCTGATTTAGAAAGGGAAACCCTGATAAAAGTACTGAGAGCTTCTGCCACAGTGCTACTGTGCTTGTGTAGACATGAACCATGAAAATGCTAGTATCACAGGGATGTGCATTCCATTTATTCAACCAATATTAATGCTGGTAGTACAGTAACCTGCTTATCTGTCTATTTGCGGAAGGAACAGGATTGGTGCTTTGTCTGTATAAACTGGTACAGGAACAGAAGCAGTCCAGTATTATAACATGTAGATATCTGAGGGGGGATTCTGCTGCCACACGCAAATTCCAGCAACTGCAGGGAAAGTCCTTCTCAGCCACTGCAGCCCTGGGCTGGGGCAAGCTCAATGAAGACAGAATTTGCAAAGAATTTAGCTGTGAAGCTCAAACAAATCTCTACTGAGCATGTGCAAACAGAAGTTTTTCAGAAGCTAATTTGGCCAATTCTGGGTGGATTTTTACAGGTACAGTAAAAGGCCAGTGCCTGACACAAAGGCCACCCCATCTGTCAAATTTTCAAGTCCTTGCCCCAAAGCATGGAGGTACTAGATCTTTGCAAAGAAAAGATCACCAGAATTTGCCCAGAACATTGGCAAAATAACATTCTCCCCCTTTCTCAGAATCATCTGAACTGATTTTAGTTAAAACTTTCCAAAAAATTCAGCCTGAAGCAGACACACAGCATAGAAGATTTCAGCCCAAACAATTAGAACTTTTGGTTAAGTTTTTTAATAAGCAACTCAAAACAGGGTCTGATAATGGGAAATGTCCAGCAACCTTAATAATAGGGAGAGTTACCCAATGCCACCAATAATAAAAATTAGTTACACTTGTTGATGATGATTTAGCTTAATTAAAACATAACCTCACTTAGTGCTTGTGCAAAAAATTTTGGTTTTTACTACACAAAACATTTGAAGTGTCTGTGTTTCTATTCATTCCCATCACCAAAAAGGCTGAGACAGTGGAAAGTCTGTTTAAAATCCATTTCTAACTGCATTGACCCAAAACTGTGTGTGTTTTAATGTGTGAAACAAAACACCCCCCTCCAACCCATTCCAACCTACATGGTTTTTATTCACAGCTGTGCATATATTTTTGGTATACATCCTTTTTTAATTAGAAAAGTTAAATTTGTATGCCCAATTCCAGGACCTCAGAAACTTGTTTTCAGCGGACATGTATTCTAACCAAAATCTTAATTTGTAGAGTACCATTCTCTGGTGGCTAATCCTGGGAAGATGAAAGCTATTCCACCACACACATTTATGGTATTGGCATAATTATACCTCAAACATCCTAAGCCAAAAAAGCTTAATGGTTGCAATTTTATTTTGCATATATAGCAACATATCACCAAATTAAATTAATAGGCAGCATGTTTTAGAACAAAAGCAAGTATTTTTTTCACACAATGCACGGTCAGTCTGTGGAACTCTGCCAGAGAATTTTTGTGAAGGCCAAGACTATAACAGGGTTGAAAAAAGAACTACATAAGTTCATGGAGGATAGGTCCATCAATTACTATTAGCCAGGCAGGGATGGTGTCCCTAGCCTCTGTTTGCCAGAAGCTGGGAATAGGCGACTGGATGGATCACTTGATGCTTACCTGTTCTGTTCATTCCCTCTGGGGCACCTGGCATTGGCAACTGTCTGAAGACAGAATACTGGGCTAGATGGACCTTTGGTCTGGTCCAGTATGACAGTTCTTATGTTCTTATAAATTTGTCACCAGTATAGATAATGTGTTCTTTCTGGGGTATCTCTGGTTTCTCCTCATACTATGTGCATCCTCCTTTTACTTATCCAAGTATACAGCTGTTCAGCACATGACATTGGGCATTCTGTGTCTGACCAACTGACACCGCATGTATTGTTCCTCAGAGTTACTTCTCATCATCTTTCCGCAGACCGTGACTGCAGTAAGGACAAGGGGAAAAGTTTAAGGAAATGTCTCTGCTGGAGCTCTTGGGGAATGAATCCTGGAGTCTAGTCTTGACTATAATAATTTCCATTTAAAATATGCATGTTTACTGCACTGTGATAAGGTATTTGTAATATTCTGTGCACTTAGACTGGAAAATACCACAATGATTCTACTGCATACTGTAAATATTCCAATATTAGTGGAAGTCATTGTAAATAAAATGTTGCAACATTGCTTATTCTTTTAGCTTGTCACACACTGGACATTATTTTAACTGTTGCAGGTTATTCACCATGAAGAATTTAATTCCTAAAAAGACTGAATATTTAGGAAAGGCTTTCCCAGATCCTGTATAGCAAATCTTTAAATTCTCTCAGAAGGTCGTTTTGGGGAATGCTTGTGATAACTTCTTAAAACAGTCAGTCAGTTTTTGAAGCAATAAAATCTAAAACGATCCATGAAATAAGATATGGAAAATCATATGGCTAATGTATCCTAAAGTAAAACTTAGTAGCCTTTAAACTTATTAAAACTTTAATAGCCTTTGTCTACGACACTTCTTTAGAATAAGACCACAGAAGCAGAAATGAAGAAACACTGTTCAGAAACAAACGAAACAATATTTTGTTACAGTAGACTTCACCTATACTTATAAAATATTAACATTGGTATGCAAAATCCATCTTTGAATATTTTTTTCTTAAGGTCTTTTTTGGCTTCTTGGATAATCAAACTGGTGAGCAACAGTGGAAAGAAACCATTGCTCTCCAACACAGATTTTTTAGTTTCTTCTTTCCATTCCTTCTCGACTGTGCTTCCTGAAGGGATTAATCACTCACTCCAACAGGCTGTTGAAGTGTCCTTTCTTTTCCTCAGACCTATAATGCTGGGGCTTAAGGAAAAGACACAAGGCACGTGACACGCTGCAATTCTTCTTCTGTTGATAAATAGCTCTTATAACCACTTTATTGACTTAATTCTCTATTGGTTTCATTAGGGATTAGTTAGATAGGGCTCAATAATGCTGAACTGATCTTGACATGGAAACCATGTCCAAGATAAAGAGAGAAACCCTGTCATATTAAGCCAGAATCTCAGATCTTCCCCCCCCCCCCCCCCCCAACACACACTCTCTCTCACTAGTTCTTTTCAGGTACAGGCCCACTGGCTCCCCTCACTACTCCAGATAAAATGGCCTTTTTCTGAATCTGAGTCTGTTTTTCCTGGGACTTCTGAATGCATCCTGGAATTTCCTCAAAATAAAGGAGATAGGATACAAGTATAGTTAAGTCAAGGGGGATTTTTATTCATGTGCTGAGCAGATGCAGACTATAGCTCTCCTTGCATCTTAATTTGCAGACTGATTAACCCACCCTATACAGGACATTATCACACAGCACGTTGTCGAAGACCTGCCTCAGATTGAGGCATCATGAAATGGATTGATGACTCTGCTGTTTATCCCATCCGTCCCAATTTAAAGAAGGTCAGCGCATGGTCTTTATCATTCAGATAGACTTTGACTTGGGTTTTCTGTTAGGCAAGCTCTTCCTTCAAGGATAGTATTTAGACATCGGTTTTTTACATATTACAGAAGGGAATCTGTGTCAAAGTAGGTCTAGTATGGAGTTGTGACACCCCCACTTCCCTCAACCAGAGAAAACAGATGTTTTCACCTACTAGGAATCCACGAGATACTCAAGTTAGCTACATACCAAGTAATTCTTCTTCACTCTTCAGTCAAAACTTCTGACAAGAGAATACAAAAATAGGTGGTGTAACAATGAGTCTGTGACTAACACTATTCTTGGGAAGTATGTTTCTCTTGCCATTGGACTACTTCGTAGCCAGTGGGGGATACAGGTAGCAAGTATTATAGCTGGAGCAATATTCCTTCTAAAGAAAGCAATCATCTAGTGGTTTTTTTGTTTTTAAGCCTATACATTTATTTATCCTAAATATGTCTGTTATTGGATATTGAGCTGCTAGTCGTATCAAGCGTAAAGGCTTTGTCTAGCCAACATTGGGACCCCAAAAGCAAAAGCTTTTAGCAATTGACATTTCTGAAACAGGCTTCGTGTGTCTTAAAAATTTGGCTGTGGTTCAATAATTAATAACTTGGTATTACTTGAATAACTTAAGTAGTTTTTTCTGATCAATACATAGTGGTGACTAAGTGTGTTCCAGCAATTTTGCAAGCAACTCATTTGACACATACTCCTGTGGATGCTATCAATACCAACTAGCCTGCATATAAAATTGTTGCCTTTTTCTTCAAGCAAGATGATAGACTAATGTGCTTAGACATAAGTCAGGCTTTTGACACAGTTTGGCATGCTGGCTTTCTAGCAATAGATACAGCATTAGCAGTGCATGGCACATTACTTAATTGATGATCAGGAAGGGTCTAAAAAAAGTAAATAAGATTAGGTAAAGGCACAATGGGGGCTGGTGGGGGAAGAAAAGCAGAGGCTGAAAGAGGTTCATATAAAAGCATGATATGCAATGAGATCAGAGTTTGTGCATGTGTGCAAAAGGGTGAAACCCAAATAACATTGTATTAAAACAGCGGTGTTGTAGTAGTAGGATTTTGTTTGTATTTTATATAATGTAGAATAAAAATAATAATGTAACATGTATTAAATGTATTGGTGTATAATTTAATTATATTTTTTTCCAGCCACTCTTCTTAAATAGCAAAAAGGAATGGCCTAATGGGCCATTGGTAAAGATGCATTAGCCAGAATGTGTGTCTGAGCTAATTTTAAGGCAGTAACAGACCTTTTAGATAGTAACACCACTTTGTTGTAGTTTAACATTTTAAAATAAGTTTTTAAAAAAATGTAATTGTTTTGTATACAAATAAGAAATGTGTGTTAAAACAATAATCCAATATAAGTTTTGTTAAATCCACTATTAATAAAAATACAAATTAATGTAAATTAAACTGAGCTAAGTGTGTCTAAATTAAAACCTAAATATTCACCCTACTCCCTTCCTATTATAACAGCCTAAATAAAAACACATCAACTCTCCAATAGACCAGCAAAACCAAATTAATTTATACAAAACATTTAAACAAAAACATTAAATTGCAATGCAAAAAAAGTGGGGTTTTTTTAATTATTTTAAAATGCTCAACATACAGAGAAATGGTGACCCTAAAAGGTCTGTTACTGGCTTAAAATTAGCTCAAACACACATTCTGGCAAATGCGTCTTTACCAGTGGCCCATTAGGCCATTCATTTTTGCTATTTAAAAAGAGTGGCTGCAAAAAATATAATTAAATTACACACCAATACATGCAACATTATTTTTTATTTTAAATTATATAAAATACAAACATAAAATCCTACTACAGTTTTGCACCTTGACACTGTTTTTCAGAAAGTCTTTATTCTATTTAATTTTTTCTTATTTGCAGTTGTCTATTTGGTGTAAACTAATTTAAAGAAAAGGATTTAAAGTCAAATACCATAATAGATCCTTCTCCTGGATCTTTAACTCCTGATTGTGATTGGGGAGAGTAAATTAGGTAAATGCACGTCTGAATATTGGCTAGAACAAATCGATACAATTATAGCCCCTTCTGAAGATAAGAATTTCAGTTAAGCTTTTCAATGTGAAGATTTTTTTTGAAAGAATTTTGATTAGGTTATCCTATTTTGGACACTCAAACAAGTGTAGTACAGTTTCATTTCCTAAAAATCTCAGGAATGAAAAATTTATTTGGCTTTTTATGTAAATGTCAAGGTTGAATCCCCACTCTGGCACTTCGAGTGCAGAAGGTGGGGACCCGCAAGGATTTTAAAAATTAATACTTTACACTCCAGGCTTGTATTACACTCCCAAGGTTACAGCTTTTCTCTGACCTTGGCTTGGTAAACGCTGCCACCACCCAAATGCAAAAAACCCCCTTAAACCCAGGAAGGAGCACTTGGGACTCCTCCCTGTGGGGTACCCTCAAGCCCTTTCACCCCTCTCCAGGGAAGAGCTGAGAGAGAAGAAAAAGAAATTTTAATTAGCTGGTGGCAACAGCTAAACAACGTATATGCACAAACCTCTTAGGACACCAAAAATTCAATACTGTTCTTAAAAAAAGTACATTTGATTAAAAACAAAAAGGAAGAAAATACATCTGGAACTTTAGGCTTTTGCTAGATTTTTAAAGGAGCAATTCCAAAAATGGGGGTTCAGCTTAAAGGTTACAAGCAAAGAAAAGTATTTGGGGTTAGCCCAGAGGAGATCCACAAGCCAAAATAAGAAATAAATCTGATAGTGTCTGTCTAAACATTTCCTATCCCAGTGATTCCTTCTAGGTATGGAAGATAATTTACACAGCATTCCTGTTTATAGCATTGTTGCTCCGTGTCCCTGCAGCCCAGAGGGAACAACAGACAACAAAGGGAAGGTTTTTCCCAATTTTGGAAAGTTTTAGCCCTACCATTGGCTCTTTTGGTCAGGTGCCCATGTTTTTTTAAACCTGTGCAGGGAGGCTTTTTAACCCTTTACAGGTAAAGCAAGTAGAGAACAGCTACCAAGAGGGATTTTACAGCTAATTGGCTGGCTGGGTGTCCATAAAAGGGAGATTCTCCCCCCCCACCCCCCCTTCATTTATCACAGCAAATATTTGAGATTTTTCAAGTTTTTTAAAGTCACCTGTGCTGTATTGTATTCCAGCACTTCTTTTTAGAAAGGCATAACTTACACTTTTTCTTTTGTTTTCTCACTGAAGATGCTTGTTTTAATCTTAAATTTGTGTCTTAATGCTTGGATTTTTTTAATAGATGTCTAGACTATTTATTTTCATCAGAATTGTTGTTGCCTTTAAGGGAGCCAAAGAAGTACTGTTGTAATTGGTATAAGAAATGTTGCACTTGAGATCTTACATACCTGAAAAATATGGCTGTCTGCATATTAGGGGGGTGTGTGTGTGTGTGTAATTATGGGCACGACATCTTAATGAAGTTGCAGGGAGTCGGTTGCTGACCGTGGTGTTGCTCATGTGATGAACTTAACAGTTCAGAGGATTCTCTCTTGACCTGATGCAGTTCATGTATGCATATTTCTAGTGAGCTGTATGGTTAGCTAGCAGAGTCTGTCTTAAACTTTACCTCAAATGTTAGCTGACATAATACAAGTATTTATTTCTTAAACTTGGCTTGTTCAACAGGAAAATGTTCATTCAGCCTCTCGTGAGAATAAACTTTTAAAAATTTATATCCTAGCTTTTGAGTGCTGGGAATTGTTCTGTTTGCTGAGATGACATTTACGATATTGAATTTTAATGTTATGTCCTAATTTCTGCATGTACAATGGCTGCTCAATATTCCTATTTTATGTAGCCTGCTGTGGACATTTTGTCAGTCTTTTTCACAGTCTTTTTGGCGGAGGATCTAATGAAGGGAAAATAAAGGAATGCAAAAAGAAAACTCCTCATTTCCTTGTTCCTCTTCGATAGTGAATATTCATATTTTCAGTATCAAATAGAAGAGAGCTAATCTAACATCTACCAAAAAAAAGTTTGAAAAATAATCCTAGAAAATGAACTGCTTTCATCACCCCTCCCACTGCCTCCCAAGTGTGACAATTATTCTCTTAAATAATGGTGAATCTTGGTTTAAAATGAATGGAAATTTTGCATTTAACCCTGTGCTGGATATTCTATTGTTATCGTGTGTGTGTGTGGTTATCACACACACACACATTTTAAAAAAAAAATTGATTCCAAGGAAACAATTACTGGTAACCTTTGAAATACAAAGAGATATTTGAGTTAATCAGTTTACAGTTGAAGATGAAGCCAAAACTCAGAAATACTGGAATCTAATCTTGACTATTCTGAGCTAAACTTGAAAACTGCTGAGCAGGAGGATATGTGAACATATATTAAAAAAGCCAAAACAAAATCAGCTACTGTAAATTCTTGGATAATGTCATTTAGTGTTTTGGAGCATATCTCAAATATTTCTTGAAATATTTCTTTTCAGGGCATCAGTCCATTAGACAATCTTAGTCGAAGGTTCACAATTAAAAAACCTTGAGCGTTTGACTACATGTTCAAGTGGCAGAGATACTCTAGTCAGTTTTGTCTCCACTCCAATATTATAAAATTCTTGCATGAGGTTAATTTAATAAGCATCAAGAAGCACTGAAACAAATTTAGTTTGTATTGCATACAATGGGAGGCATTAGATTATCTAGGTAAGCTGTTTCAGGCCCTCAGTTACAATTCTTCTGCATGTTGAAATGCGTTGTTTAGGGATTACAGTGATTGGCTTTTGTGAGCTGTTTAGGGTATTTTATGCAGTCTTGTTGCAGTGTCTGTACCATGCATGTTAATTAAAAATATTCCTTTAAATATTTAAAGATTTGAACGATGCTGGATTCGGGACTTGAACAATTTACTGGATGCATACTGACGCAAGGACTAATCCCTAATAGCCAGACTGAAATATCTGCATGGCCATGCCTCCCAAAGCTATTCCCCTAAAATTTAAAGGAATAAAAGTTTTTTGTGTATTTTTTTTATGCACAATATTAATTGTAACATTAACAATTTATTAGATAGAAAGTTGATGTAACTTACTCCTCTTGCTTTTATCACCTTTCCTGTTATCTGTCTGTCTCCCTTTTTGGCTTCATTGGAATCTTTCTTACACAGATCATGGTCATGGCCTAGCTCTTCCTGTTTTGTCTTCATTGTCTGTTTCCTGTTTTCCTTTCTTTCTCTACGTGATGTTCACAACCTCTTGTCTTGTCTTCTCTTCTTACATCTCCCTCAAAATTGTTCAATAGAATACATACTTCTCTATCTTATCCTAACAATTGTACATGAGCAAGACTGGCTACATATCCCACCTATTCACATGGAGCTTGGAAATGTTATCAGACCCAGTAGCCAGAAGTTTTAAAAGTACTAGTCAATGACTGATAGAAAAGATTGCAGTCCTACTGTCCAGGTCCACTGCACTTATGAGAAATCAGTCCTCCACTGTAGCTGCTGGGAAAGGGGAGGGTCCTGGAATTCCTCCCAAAGTGCTGTCCCTTCTTTAGAGGCTTCATTTTGGTTATTAGCCTCTGCTTAGTAAGTTTCTAATTTAAATCTGAACCCACTTTTCTCAACCCCTTGTTGGTTGCAGTAATGGGAAAAAAAAATTCTGTTTTGGATCATCCTTTAGCTGTGTGCGTGCATGTGTGTATGCAGTTTGATGGAGATGTCACTGTTGTTCTTTCTACTCCCCCTCCCACCCCCGCCCCCGAAAAAACAAAACAAAAAAAAAACCAAAACCATGACTATCTTATAACCCTCTGAATCTGTTGCTGGTCATACTTCTCCATCCCCAACCCTCCTGCTCCTCTGTGCAGTAAAATTGTGAAGCTGACCTGGTAGCTGTCATTTTCATATCTGCTCATATGGATCTCAGTGGCAACAGTGGAAAAATAAGACTGGCCAGTTTTACTCTGCTGCAGTTTAGAAAACTAGTGGCATAAGCTCTCTGTACCCTTACAAAAAGTAGTAACCTTCCGAACATGAATATTTAACTGATATATCTTCACAATTATAAAGATGAGAGATCTAATGTTTTTAAAAAATTTAAAACTTGTATTCAAGAGAAGTTGGTGTCACTCATCTGGGAAAGCGTCTGTCTTGGGTGTAGGTGAATGGATGCTTCAGTCCCTGACTAGATTGATGTATTTGAAGGCAGTGGGTTGCACCATTCAGTACAGATAAATTCCTAGCAGGAAGAGTGCAATCCTGCTAGTGTTACTCTCTTTAAAAGTCTGCAGGAAACCTATCCTTTGTTGGGTTAATGAGTGATAGCCATTGTACTTTTGGTAAAGGTAGAAGTTGTGGTGTGTGTGCAAAATTTTTCGAGCCTTTATGATCATAGAGAATTTTGCTGTGTCTTGGAAATGTTGCTGTGCTCCTTCTAAAGGGTCAGTTGTGGCTTTGCCACAAGGTGTGTATATTGGGTAGCAGACTGTCCCAATGTGCCTTTGTGGGTGGGAGGAGCTAGGAAAAAGGATCTTAGAATCATAGAATACCAGGGTTGGAAGGGACATCGGGAGGTCATCTAATCCAACCCCCTGCTCAAAGCAAGACCAATCCCCAATTTTTGCCCCAGATCCCAACCAGCCTCCTCAATGATTGAACTCACAACCCTGGGTTTAGCAGGCCAATGCTCAAACTGCTGAACTATCCCTCCCCGCCCCCTGCAGCTATCCCTAGACCTTGATGCCTAGCAGATCATAGATCCAGAGCGTGGCTGTGCTGTCTCCCTTGTATGGTGCAACGGTGGAGCCAGGGTTCACTAATTTCCTGTCAACTGCATGTGTGGGGGATATATAGAACCCACATGGCGGTGGCTTTTTTTTCCATACTGTCAACCAAGGTAATAGGTAGAACTGGTGCAAAAGGAGGTGAGGGGCACATTATGTCCCTGCACAGGCACCCAGGAAGAGCCAGTCTGGCATTAAATTTGCATACAGGTCGTTCCATTGCCACTGCTTCAACTCATTTTACTGAGGGGGAAAAAAAAAAGAAAAGAAAACTGACCTGAATCTAATCAGTTTTCACTATTTCTCTTAAATGCAATATGCATCCGATGAAGTGAGCTGTAGCTCACGAAAGCTCATGCTCAAATAAACTGGTTAGTCTCTAAGGTGCCACAAGTACTCCTTTTCTTTTTACGAATACAGACTAACACGGCTGTTACTCTGAAATATATCCATATAGCAGATCTGGGTCATATTGGACAGCTGAAAGGCTTTGTGTGTGTGATAAAGAATTCGAACATTAAACTACTGCCTTAAAGATAAATAAATGGTATCAAAGTATAGCCATAATGTGTGTATAATATATAATTTATGTAGAAAGTATAACGATTGGCAACTTGCATAGGAAGTATGAGTCTGGAAAGGTCTTTAGCGTGGAGGATACCATTTGGAGAAAGGCTCATGACAATCGGGAGATGAGACAAGAAAGTACAGTTTTACATTCTTACATAGATATATTTCCCTAAAATGTATTATGCAGCACATGATGATTTCAGTTCAAAGGTACAACAGACATAGCTTTATTCTGCCAGTGTTCACTCTTGTAAGTGTGATAATATGGACAGATAAAGGATTTTTCTTGTGGATGGTTTGGGAGTATGAGAAAGATGAGTGAGAAAGGTCAACTTGTTTCCTGAGTTACTGAATGTCAGTGAAACTCAGATCTCCATGATTCAGGAGCCAAATTAGCAAACAACGTTACTCAAAAGAGCCAGAGTAGTGTGAATTCATTGTTTCATTTACTATGCTACTATATATTCATATTTAAACAGTATGATAGGGGAAATAGTTATATTCTCATAGCAAAATGAGTGACCAAGTATTTATTTATCAACTACACTTATTTAATAACTTAGTAAAAGCATCCTGATTGGTTAATAACTTTAGTTAATAATTAAATTAGTGTTTTAATATCATGTGCTGCAAAGAGCTGCAGGAGACATTAAAAAGCCACTTGCAGCTTGCAAACTTCAGGCTGAGAATCACTGATTTACACCTTGATTGAGCAAAGTACTTAAGCACATGCTTAACTATAATCATGTGCTGAAGTGCTTTGCTTGATTGTGCCTTAGTTTACTAGGGTCTTTGAAAACATGTCATATTTAAGTACAGATGTAATTGATATGCACTTGACTCTACCTTTTGTCTTGTATATGTGAACGAATAAAGCTGAAACTAAGAAAGGCATGAAAAATAAATCAGTGTGCAGTCTAGTAACCTGCTGACTTCAAAGTCCTCTTACTCAGACTGAAAGTCACGGCAGATGAGTGCTCGATGACGTAGGTGCATCTTTTTAATTGGCTACAGCTAGCCAGGAACTCATTGCTATAGAAACATATCAATAGTGCACCAGGACAGCACTTGAGTTATATAGATTTATCTGAATAATTTTGCTAATTTATGGTGGATTATTTGTAATTTTCATTTCTGGAAGTTATAGGCTTTTAAGAGCAATAGGGATTAAATTTGAACTGAGATTTATGGTGGGTTTAAATTTCTGACCCATTATGTTATACATCCTGGAAAGTACAACACATGCTGCTAGGCTACAATCAAACTTGGCAAGGGGGAGAGAGGGAAAATGAATAACATTAATCTGCTTGTCTTTTGGCTTTCTTCAGTTATTTCAGCACATGAGTAAATGGTCCATTTCCAACAGTTGACAAGAAGGTGTGAGTAACAGTGGGGAGGGGGGAATAAGCATGGGGAAATAGTTTTATTTCCCCATGCTTATTCCCCCCTCCCCAGTGTTACTCACACCTTCTTGTCAACTGTTGGAAATGGGCCGTCGCGATTATCACTACAAAAGGTTTTTTCTCCTGCTGATAATAGCTCACCTTAATTGATCGCTCTTGTTATAGTTTGTATGGCAACACCCACCCATTTTTTTCATGTTCACTCTCTGTGTACGTGTATATAATCTTCCTACTGTATTTTCCATTGCATGCATCCCATGAAGTGGGTTTTAGCCTATGAAAGGTTATGCTCAAATAAATTGGTTAGTCTCTAAGGTGCCACACGTACTCGTTCTTTTTGCTGATACAGACTAACACGGCTACCACTCTGAAACCTGTCAGAATACACAATTACAGATACAGAGTAGACAATATATCATAATCATAGAACAGTGGTGAACATGGGGTACAGGACTGGGTATAAAGTGTCACAGAGGTCCCTCCAGCAAAGGCTCTTAAGCACAGTAAGCAGTCATGCGATAAGAGGGAAGATCCTCTCATGGATCAGTAACTAGTTAAAAGATAGGAAACAAAGGGTAGGAATAAATGGTCAGTTTCCACAATAGAAAGAGGTAAGTAATGGGGTCCCGCAAGGATGTGTACTGAGATCAGAGCTGTTCAACATATTCATAAGTGATCTAGAAAAGGGGGTAAATAGTGAGGTGGCAAACTTTGCGGACAATGCAAAATTACTCAAGATAGTTAAGTCCAAAGCTGACTGTGAAGAGTTACAAAGAGATCTCACAAAACTGGGTGACTGGGCAACAAAATAGCAGATGAAATTCAATGTTTACAAGTGCAAAGTAATGCAAATTGGAAAAAATCATCCCAACTATAAATTAAAAATGATGAGGTCTAAATTAGCTGTTACCACTCAAGAAAGATCGTGGAGTCGTCATGGATAGCTCTCTGAAAACATCCACTCAATTTGTAGAAGCAATGTTTTTTTAAACAAAATCCAAAAAAAAAAAAAAAAAAAAAATTCCTAAGAATATTAGGAACTATGAGGAAAGGGATAAATAAATGTCATAATGCCATTATATAAATGTATGCCCACACCTTGAATACAGCGTACAGTTCTGTCACCCCATCTCAAAGATATATTAGAATTGGAAAAGGTGCAGCGAAAGGCAAGAAAAATGATTAGGGGTCTGGAATTCCATATGAGGAGAGATTAAAACTGTTCATGTTAGAAAAGATACAACTAAAGGGAAACTGATAGAGGTGTATAAAATCATGAATAGTAAGGAGAAAGTGAAAAGGGAAGTGTATTTACTCCCTCGCATAACAAAAAATAATAAAATCTAGGGGTCTCCTGCTGAAATTAATAGGGAGCAGGTTTAAAACAAATAAAAGGAAGTACTTTACACAATGCAGTCAAGTTGTCCGGGAATGCTGTGAAGGCCAAAAGTATAATTGGGTTCAGAAAAGAATTAGATAAGTTCATGGAGGGGTAGGTTCATCAATGGGTATTAGACAAGATGATCAGGGATGCAACCCTCAACCTCTGACTTCCTGAAGCTGGGACTGGATGACAAGATCACTTGAAATTGCCCTGTTATGTTCATTTCCTCTGAAGCACAAAAGACAGGATACCGGCTAGATGGACCATTGGTCTGACCCACTATGGCTGCTCTTATGAGCACTGTTGGTAGTCTCAAATATCCACTCAAGTAGGATTTAATTCTGCAGAACTTGTTTAAAGAAGTATTTATACACGGTTTTCTTGTTTTCAGTACTTTAGTTAACATGACTCTTAGCACCATTATTGGACCCAAGCTTCAGTATGTGCAGTCCAAGAATTCATACTTAAGCTGTTCAGATCTTCTTCCTAGCAAAATGCGATGTGGCACAAGTTTGGAGTGAATTGATGCAAAAATACTTAAAGCAGCAGGTGTATTACTTTGAAGTTAAGGGTCTTGTCCTTATTTCCCCAAGGATGTAACTTGGTGGTAATAAACTTGTGTTGAATTGAATTTAGCCACGGTGCAAGTAAGTGGTGCTCCATTGAATTTATCATGCACTATGTGTGAATATCCCCCCGCAGTGTCTTGCTAAACAAGTTTTTTTTAATAAAACTATTAGATCAAATGATGAATGGTTGCCAATTTTGGTTTGAATTTCAAATATTTGTCCACTTAAGTCTATTGTAATGCTTTAAAATGTACTGCACATATGGAACAGAAGCAGAAAATGTGATTCAATAAGTCTGTGTAAATCCTCATTTAATTTGAAATACAAACTTATTATAAATCCATCTACATTTTTGACACCCACGTTTCTTTGAAATGAGTTAGTTTTCTTTGGTAAATATGTATTTATACAGTAATAGCCTCCCAGTCATGTCTTGGTAAGCCATCACATTAATTTTCTCCAGGTCCCCCCTAGAGAGTCATTTTTATCCTGATGTCCATAAGTGAATTATACATCTACATCCTCCCCCCTCTATCCCATTCTCTTCTCTCCCGCCGCCCTAAAAAAATTGTCTTAGTTTCTGAATGTGTTCTGTAACCAGTACCTTTTACAACAGGATTCTCAGGCAGGGACTGTCTTTTTAAAGAGACAAACTAAAGAGCCAAGCACTCTTGATTATCGGACATGGTTAGTTTTAATACCGTTGTCCTTGAGACACCGCCTCCACTAGCAGATATCTAAAAATTCCCTGTTGCATTACCAATTATGCAGCTCCACCAGTGGTAGACCCGTTTCTAGCTTTTTAGGCATTTTATGTAACCCAACTCATGACCGTTCTGAGTGCTCAAGTGGCTAAAATAGTGGCAGCCCTTTGTGCGTTGATCACTTCAGTGCTGCAACCATAGACACCACCAGTGGAGCTGCAGTGATGGAAAATATTTAGAAAAATGCTGTTGTATGGAAAGACTTTGCTGTCAGCCCTGCAGAACAAACTGCAAGGTTCAGTAGAGTTCCATGGGAGCTTTGAAATTTTTATTGGCGTTTTGTTTGAGGAGTGCATCTCCTGTTGTGGCTTTTTGTAGTTGAGTTTTCACTTCAAGTAAGACTCTTCTTTTTTTTTTTTTTTTTTTTTTTTTTTTCTCAACAGTTTGCTTCCTCAAAATAGTGGCTTGACAGTAAGTTTCTTGTGCTGTCTTGGTGCCTGACTCACGACTTTTGAAAACTTGGGTTTGGAAGTTGGACATACAGTGGTCCCACACAGACAATGAATACATACTTTCCAAAGAATGGTGATACTTCATACACTCCCAAATGCATAGTTAGAGCATGCAGTAAATGTTAACGTACGAGACAGCGTGGTAGAACTTAACTTACAGGGTGCAGGATCTTGCAGTTGGTATGCATTGTAGTGAGCAAGCAGGCAGAAAACAATTAGAGAATCAGTCCTTTTCTCTTTATTAAACACTTGTACTGCAATAGCAGTTAGGTTGGGCCACATTATATTAGGCACTGTGCAAATATATAAAAAATGACCATCCCTATCCCAAAGAACTTACAAGACAAACACAAGGCTTAATGGTTGACACAAAGGGGGTTGGGTCAATGACAAGGGAGACAGGATAAGAGAGAAGATGTGTGTACTATTTACTCTTTCAGGAGCAGTGTATGCAATTTGTCTGCCTAGCCATTCTAGTTTGTCTGGTTAATTGATATTTGTTGTGCTGCTGGAGGAAATGGCACAGTTTTGTTTCCTTGAATGTGTGACAAAACTGCCTTTTCAGCTCCTGCTGTTCTGATATCTGAAGAATCTTAACTAGTGGAAAAGGCACCTGGAATTTATCTGGAGAATCCAGAAGTATATCACTATACAGCTGCTAGTAGTTTGTCACCACCATGGATTTTAGACTGAGGTCATGACACAGAATGAAGTCTTTTCAAAGTTTTAGAGTACAACTCTCCTTTAAAGGAACATCAGAGTTCTTTAAAAATTAGAGTTTCGTCTGAAGAATGTTTGCTTGCTGCTGTCACACAACACAGCTAAGATTACTGAAACTTGAAATATTTGAGGGAAAAATCATTTCTGTATTTCACTTTCTTTTGTGCAGTGATAGCATTTTCTTTGGCAGTTCCCTGTACAGAGTCAGCTTTCATTGGCGAGTGGGGTTCTTGGGCATATCTGTGGATCTTTCATCCAGCAAGAGGGAAGAAGAAAAACTTAATATCAAAAAACAATAAAAAAAAAAACCTGCCGAAAAGTGATTATAAAACCACAGAAATGGGCAGGAGAGACCAGAGCAGGAACTACTCAACTTTATAAAAAAAAAAAAAAAACAAACACACACACAAAAAAAAAACAAAAAAAACCTGTCCCTAGATTTCAATGTGACCATGTCCCTTTTACATTTTTATATCAGAATACATGATTTTCTTTGCTTTTATGGGCATGCATAGCCCCGGAGCTGTTTAAACATTGTTTTGCCAGTAAACTTTTTTGCTTCTATTCTTTGCTTGTACTTTATTCAGACTAAGCAGTTATTTTGCATTTTTCACAATGGTGTCTGATCACTGTTCATAAATTGAGAAAGTACTAGAAACCAAGACAGGTGTTTACTGAGAATACGTCCAAAAATTAGCTCTGCAGTAGTACAGCACTCAGTCTAGCTGTATTGATAAAATACATTTTGAAGGTTGGATCCCCTCACAAAAGGAACTTACAATATCCTGCTTGTTGGACTCTAGCATGGTGATCATACCAAAAGCTAAGGGAGAAAATTAGTCATTTCCCAGTTCTCTGTGACCTTGAGCCTTGCAGTTGCCTTTATTTCCTTATTTTGCAGGCTCCGGTACATGTTCTCCACTCATGAAATAGTAATTGGCATATATAACTTATTGATAATAGAGAGGCTTGGAAGAATTTAGATTTTTATTGGTAAACGTCAATAAATGTTGATTTCAACACGCACGCGCGTGCGCGCTCTCTCTCTCTCTCTCTCTCTCTCTGACAAAAAGTGTTTCCATCAATAGTAGCTGAAATTTACAGATAAAGAAAGTAAGAGAGATGCTGCCTGAGAAATTACTAGAATTTGATTTAAGGATGGATACTTTGTATATTTTGACATATTGGCGACTAGAACAGTTAAGTGCAAAAGCTTTAACTTTTTGAGTCTCAGCATATGTCATTTAATAATTATTTTCTGACCCTCCCCATCATGTCCCTCAAATATGAAAATTAAATCAATAAAAATAAAAATGTTTAAAATCCATAATTTTGCACAACTGAAAGTAACTGTGTGCACGCGTGCGCATACTCACTATACAAAATAGAGAAAGTTCTTTAAAATAAACATTTGATATTTGTCAATTATAAAAAAAATTAATTCTGCCAAGCAAAACAGAAATGATGAATACTTGGTTGGGATATCAGGTGAACTTTTTAGTACTTTTGTGTTTCTCAATTTAAATTATTCTTCAATCTGTGCTAGAAAAGGCTGTGGTAGTAACTGTGATCTTAACTTTTAGGGCAGTGGCATGTGAAAGAAGTAAAGAGTTAGCTTTAACTTTTTTATTTTTTTTATAAAAATAGCTAAAAACTCAAGAATTAACTGAATTTGTAATAAACTGTCAATGTATTGCACCTTTGGAAGGTGACAGGCCAAAAAAAACCCCAACCTTTTTGCTTATTGCAAACTATAGAAGTAATGAAGGAAATCTCTATAAAATCATACAAAATAAGATGACATGTTAAATATACAGACCTGATCAGTGTTTTGTTTAGGTTTCTTTAATCAGAATCAGAAGTGAAATGTTTGCCTGTTCCAGCTGGATTGTATGTAGAACATTAGCAGTGTTGCATAAACAGAGCCAAAGTGTGTTGGTTTTTTTTATTTTTATTTATTTATTTTTAGTACGGGGGAGGAGTTGCTCAAAGGACAGAATAGAAGATTGCATTATGGCTTATTTTTGTTTCTTTGTGGCTGCTACGAGAACTTAATTTGAAGAGCCAAAAATCTACCCCAAAACAAACAAGCAATCTTCTGCTGGGGCAGATTTCTTCTTGAAAAGATTCTGTAAGGATTTTCCCACACGAATTGTTCATCTCTTGGTTTGTTGGACAGATACCAGGAAAACGGAGTTGTTGTTTGACCCATGTGCATATTCTGGCTGCTGTAATGAAATGAGTTGGAACTGCAGCCTGGTTTTCCACTGAGCATGTCCTTCTCCAGCAATGTCAGGGCTTGGGTGGGGTCACTCTTGTTCATTAAGCTTTTCAAACAGACTGTTGGATTTCATCAGCTGGCCACATTTATTTAATAACCGGGAACAACAGAGAACTGGCTTGATGTACAAAATAAAAATTACATATGTATGTATTTTGTTATATAGACTTTAAGTTGCTATACTTGAGATTTTGCATTAACATGTCAGGTATTGTAGCTTGTAAACAAAACACAAACTAGATTTCCATTGTCTCTGGCAAGGGAATCCGAATAGGTGGCATTGTTGTCAAGCTATTTGAAAGATGTGTATTTGCTTAAATTTCATCTCAGCTAGAAGGATATTCTGACCAGGACCCAGGATATGGAAGAGAATGGCACCTGGTAATGTGTAACACTTTTAAAGGTACCCTTGTTTGTTTGGTTTGCTTTCAGTCTGAACGTAGTTTCTTTTCAAATTTATGGGGTTTAATATTTGATTTTTTTTAATCATAGGATTACTTTGAGACAAATGTTTCTTTTAGATGCTTTTTAATTTTCTTTCAAATTCTAATAAAACATGTATTCTATAGTGCATGGACAACAGCAGCAAACAAAAATCATTTAAAAATATAAGTTTCAAGCAATTTCAGTTGTTTACTGAAATTCTTTTTCTGTACCTAATGTTTTCTGGCAACATCTCTTTAAAGAATATATACAGTATATCTGAAAAGAGAAAATTAACAGTTCTGTGCATCTTAGTGTAAAAGTGTAAGTAATATCTGGACAGCAGTGGCTCTGAGTCAGTTTCTAGACAAAAGATACTGATTTGCAAAATGACCAACAACTGTGCAAGTAATGGTCAGAGGCATTTGGATAATTCAGAACGTGTGTTCAGAACGTGTGTTCAAGTACCAGTTTTTTAATGTCATGTTGACAATATTCATATTTGCAAATTGTTTTGACTTTAAAATGAGGGGACGCTGCTTTCTGAAGTAGCTTTCTACAGTTGGTTTTCAGATAACTTTCAGTGTATTAGCATTGTTGTGATTTGCAGCAATTCCTTTTCCAGTTTTATTAAAAAGTAGCTTTTTTGTGCATGCTACAGCATTTTTACTGCCACCTGGGCTCTTAGGTGTGTGTTTGTCTCTACCTTGATCTTCAACATTAAACGTGATTATTACAGCAAATATCATTCTGTGCTACGGGAGCTGGTGTTCAGTCCTCACCTTTTCTATAGGGACTTGTCAGCTCAAATTAGTGATGACTCTCATGTGTTTTGGGAAGTGTAAATAGAGAGTGATGTCATGTGTACACCAGTTTTATACACAAGCAGGGAATTCAGTTTTACAGAATTAATGTTGTATACCTATTTGCACAGATTACTAAAATAATATATTATTGGAAATGGAGGTGGATTATTGTGACTGGGGGAAAAATATTGTATGCCTCAACACTCAGCTGCTTGATGGGCAGCAAGCAGGTAAATATAATAACAAAAGATAATAAATATTGTAACTAGGGCTGTCGATTAATCGCAGTTAACTCACGTAATTAACTCAAAAAAAAAATGAATTGCGATTAATCATACTTTTAAACAATAGAATACCAATTGAAATGTATTAAATATTTTTGGAAGTTTTGTACATTTTCAAATATATTTCAATTACAACACAGTGTACAGTGCTTACTTTATATTTTTATTACAAATATATGCACTGTAAAAATAAGAAATATTTTTCAATTCACATCCTACAAATACTGTAGTGCAATCTCTTTATCGTGAAAGTGCAATTTACAAATGTAAATTAAGGATTAATTAAATTTGTGACTGAACTCTTTGGGAGAGAATTGTATGTTTCCTGCTCTTTGTATGTTAGCTCGCATTGTATGTTTACTCGTATTCTGCCATATATTTCATGTTATAGCAATCTCGGATAACTACCCAGCACACGTTGTTCATTTTAAGAACACTTTCACAGCAGAGTTGACAACACGCAAAGAAGGTACCAATGTGAGATTTCTAAAGGTAACTACAACACTTGACTCAAGGTTTTAGAATCTGAAGTGCTTCCAAAATCTGAGAGGGATGAGGTTTGGAGCATGCTTTCAAAAGTCTTAAAAGAGCAACACTCCGATGTGGAAACCACAGAACTGAACCACCAAAAAAGATAATCAACCTTCCGCTGGTGGCATCTGACTCGTATGATGAAAACTAATATGCATTGGTCCACGCTACTTTGGATTGTTATCGAGCAGAACCAGTCATCGGCATGGAAGAGTAGTTGAAGCATGAAGGGACATATGAATCTTCAGTGCATCTGGCACCTAAATATCTTGCAAGGTTGGCTACAACAGTGCCATGCAATCACCTGTTGTCACTTTCAGGTAACATTGTAAACTAGAAGCGGGCAGCATTATCCCCTGCAAGTGTAAACAAACTTGTTTGATTTAGCGATTGGCTGAACAAGAAGTAGGACTGAGTGGACTTCTAGGCTTTAAAGTTTTACATTATTTTGTTTTTGAGCTCAGTTCTTTTTTTGTACATAATTCTACATTTTGTTAGCTCAACTTTCATGAGATTGTACTACGTTATTTGTATTAGGGGAATTGAAAAATATATATATAATTTATTTACTGTGCAAATATTTGTAATAAAAATGAGCACTGCACACTTTGTATTCTGTGTTGTAATTGAAATCAATATATTTGAAATGTAGAAAACATCCAAAATATTTAAATAAATGGTATGCAATTTTTTTTAATCGCAATTAATGTTTTTAATCTCTTGACAGCCCTAATTGTAACTAGTGACTTTCACCATCTGGGAAGGACTGATGCCTAGAAGTACCTTCCTCAAAAGCATTGTGTCTGGGTAAATTTGCCAGCCTGCATACCATATTTGTTTTTGGAACAATGGTTCTGTGGGAAATACTATTTTTATAGAAACCATACCTTCAGAGGAGGTATTAAATCTGGCCTCACAATACTTAATGTACACTTGGTTGACTGGATATTTTCTGGCATTATGTTAAAAGTATTTCAGTCCATGTTTGGCTCTATTTATATAAAAATCTTTTTTTTTAAAAATTGTGGTTTAAAACAAAATGGTGTGTAACAGTATGAACAGGGAGAGCTTACTTTTGCCATATGTTTGTGTGTCTGACTTTGGCTGGGGAAATCATTGCTGTAATGAGTTTGGTCTGTGGAATTGCTAATTTGTAGCACTATTCTAGCACCATCTGCTGATCAACCTGTGGCGTGGCAATGACATTTTGATCTGCTTATGTGTTTGCTTAGCTCGAAGTGTACTCGCAACTTAGCATCAAGAGGAAAGAAACAGAACCATAGGCTAGTCAGTTTATAAGTGTTTGGAAATAAGATTTTGACAGTAAGGAAAATGAAAGGATCTGTGTACTATAATGTAGTTTGAGTTGTCCAGTTGCCTAGGCTGTCACAAAAGACTCCGCTACAGCTGTAGACCTTTAAAAGAAACCAAATTTTGTTGATTTGGTTCCATGTGTTGAATCACTGTGGTATTTGTGCCCATCAATACTGTAGTTTCTAAGCTTGCAGAGAAGAGGATTTGACAGCATGAGATTAGTTCAGGCCCTAGATCTGGTAGGATTGTCATAGTAGTATAGGAAGCTGTTTGGCTCTGACAGGCTTTTGTCATATGACTGCTTTTCAAACAAACTAAAGTTGAGTTTGCTGTCTTCCTATTTAGTCTGTGCACCTTGACTGGGATTTAGTACGATTATGTTATAAGCACTGTTTGGGCTGCTTTTTCCGAGCTTTAGTATGTAAATATTTATATTTAGGTTTATTGGTATACATAATTAGCTTCCCTGTTTAAACAAAAAGAAAAGGAGTACTTGTGGCACCTTAGAGACTAACCAATTTATTTGAGCATAAGCTTTTGTGAGCTACAGCTCACTTCATCGGATGTCACTTCATCGGATGCATCCGATGAAGTGAGCTGTAGCTCACGAAAGCTTATGCTCAGATAAATTCCTTAGTCTCTAAAGTGCCACAAGTACTCCTTTTCTTTTTGCGAATACAGACTAACATGGCTGCTACTCTGAAACCTGTTTAAACAGTTGTTAATGTAAATAGAATAGCTATATAGTCTGAGAAGTATTTGATGTAGGTATCTTAATTAAACTTTTTGTTTTTAAATTTCACTGAACTATCATGCTAAAGTTTAAAATATAGTCTCGGTTTTGTCTGTTCATTTTTAAAGAGTTTATCATTGTTAAAATGAAGATTGGGACCAGTGCAAGTTTAATCAATTTCTTTTGCATATAGGGAGCTAAATTTTTCAAAAATTAAATATCATGCCTAATTTGGATTTAATTTTGGAGCTATTACTGGGAAACCAGTAGTGGGTAAACTGGTAGCGATACAATTAAGATAAATAAAGTGAAACTGGCTTACTTTAATTGTACTGGGTAAACCTAATTTGCAGGCTTTTTTTTCTTGGCTTGTATCTCAAGGATCCTGAAATTGGAAACCACACCCGTTGTGTTAGTAATTTGTTTCCCAGAGTTTGAAAAGCCTATCTTAATTCCTACAGCAGTAGATTGTCATCTTTCACAACTGAAGAGCAAATTTGGATTTCCTGTCCACTTAGTTTGCTAACAAGACATTCTGAATGCTATAAACTGATATGCATCTTTAATATTTGAACCGGCTCTTTTTATATTTGGATTACTCTTTAGTATGCCTCTTCAGAAAATGATCTCTACTACACACAACCATACAGTACAAGAACTCTTTTTTCCATTAGTATTAGGTGGTAAAATACAATTTTTTTAAAATGTAGAATTTTAAAAAACTATACACAGAACTATTTTCTAGATGTACTCCTCCTGATTCTGATCTTCTTTATACTGGTGTAACAGAGAGACTGTACTCAAGTCAGTGGAGTTATGCTAGTGAAAAATCTGTGTGAGAGATGTATCAGGCCCTTCAAGTATTGGTGGTTAAAGTAGATATTTTCACAAAGTGTGTGAATTCCTGATTGGCTCTTCCAAGGAGGATTTTACTTTTGGAACTGTCAAAATATAAATGTTTTCTGTATGGATCTGTGGTGAAATCTACAACTGTTACTCCTCGTGGAGTTCTGCGCCAAAAAATTGTGCGCACAATATTTTAAAATTCTGCATATTTTATTTGTCAAAATAACACCATATAATCACACCCATTTCAATTATTTTTGGTCATTTTATTTCAAAATACCTGTCAAAGTATGTCTTTAACAATATAGCCAACAAAAAAGAGTCAGGAAATGTTTTTTGACAGATTCCTTACTAGGCATGTTAATACAGAACTCTGAGTAATTTATTTAAACTACAATACAGAACCGTATTTCCCACACCCTTCAGAAGCAGTGCAAAGGCTTTGGGGAGTCGGGGGTAACAGAGGAGCTGAGGGAGAGAGAAGTAAATTGCTTGGAAGGAGCCTGGGTGTGAACTTGGAGGGTTGTTGGGTATGGGATGGGAAAAGTATAGAACAGGTTTTTTTGGGGAGGGGGGGCGGGAAGGGATTGTTAGGGAGCTTCCCCCATGCAGACCCTGTCTGACCCCTAGCCTCTTCCATTCAGTCAGGCACATCCGCCCCTGTTCCTGTGTGTGTCTGTGCCCCCACCCAGCCACTCCCTTGTCCCCATGTGTGTCTGCACCTCCCTCCCCCTGTGGCCTTGTGCCTCCAGTCCCATTCAGCCCCTGCCCCAGTCTGTCCTCCCCCACTATACCTTATGAGGCCCTGTCTAACCCCCCAGTACCCCATGCTGTCTGTCTCCCCATAGCCCCGGTCTCCTGACCTGGCCTGACAAGCTCTGCAAAGAAGTCAGCTCTCTCTCTTCCCCTGCTGGCCCTGAGCTGCAGCTTTGTTCTATCGCCACAGCACCCTCTGGTGAGCAAAACGCAGTACTGCAGCAACATTGCAGCAGCAGCTTTTTTCTGCGCAAAAAATTAGAAATCCGTGGGGCTCATTAATTATGCGCGCGTGTACAGTAGCACACAGTTCTCCCAGGAGTAAATTGTATTGTTAGCAGATGGTCTGCACAAAAGAAGGGTAAAGTGCAAAAAGCCAGTTTTCTGCTTCTAAATAAATTGTTTTTAATTTGGTAATGAAAGAAGAAATAATAGAAAATGCTTCATTTCTTCCACTATAAAAAGATAGACTGAGAGTGCTCACAAATGAGCACTGAAAACCTAAAGTGCCTTTGACCATGTTTCAATTACTGTGATTCTGGTCAGTGATCAAACATAAAAAAAAGTACATTTAAAAGCAAAACGGTATACAAAATGTCTTTCAAAGTAAGAGTATTTTTTATTGATCAGTCTCTAGTACTATCTCATGCTGTTCACAATTTCTCATTTAAACCATTGAACTAGAATAGCATTTTGTAAACTAATGGTAGTTTCAATTAATCCTTCACCGGGAAACTGATTTAATTTAAAACAAAACAAAACAACCTAAAGTCACCTGCCCCCTTTTATTCTCTTGCCTAACAAATGCTTAGATTCATTTCGTGCCTGCTCTTCAAAGACTATCTTCATGTACCTTGTGCCTCTGGAGACAAATGACTGATTCTGCTATCCATTTGAAATTGCATGATCACACAGTAGACAAAAGAATTTTAATAATATATTGCACAGCTTGTTTAAAAATAAACCTTCGGTTGCTTTTGTTTGGCTTATTTGCTTTAGGAAAATACAACTTGATTTTTACCCAGTACAGAAGTCACTAGTTTCCTGTTATCTTAATTCCTAATAGCTACTAAAGATTCTTGATCATTCTTAGTCTTATGTTCTCAAATACATGTTTCCAAGAACTGGCTATTATGTTTTATTACTATTATTGTATTAGTGTAGTGCCTAGGAGCCACAGTCCTGGATTAGGACCCCATTGTGCTCAGCGATGTACAAAACAAAGATACGTACCTTAAAGAGCTTACAATCTAAATAAAAGTAGTAATTCTGTTTGAGTTCCTGAATAATATATAGGAATATTTGTATCAATGAAACTTCAATTAAATTTGTCAGGACTGGTTTCTTTCAGGTTGTCATTAATGTAAGTAGGCTTCTCTTGTTGCAGAGATGAAGGCATGAAATCTGTTCTATAAGGCAATTATCTATTCCTCATGTAAGGCAGTTTCCTGTTTAAAAGTGTAATGAACAAACAGATCTCAGGCTTGCTAGGTAATCCCTTGTCACTGTCACGCCTTTTCATGCACTATTCTTGAGGCAGTATTTAGCCTTAGATGGAGTTTACCACCAGCTTTGGGCTGCATTCCCAAGCAACAAGACTTCAAGAAGACCCGGTCCCGGCGCACTGGGGGGCCGCTGCCGGCCTCACACTGTCCACAGGCTGCGTGGACCCCACCCGTTTACCTCTTAACAGTTTCCTGGCACCCCGGGACCGGGTCGTCTTGGAGTCGGGTTGCTTGGAAATGCAACCTAAAGCTGGTGGTATACTCCATCTAAGGCTAAATAATGGCATGAGACCAATAGTCAACAAGTACCGTAAGGGAAAGTTGAAAAGAACTATTCTTGAGGGTTACTGTGGGCAGGTTAGTCATACTATGAGAATTGTTTTCTCTGCAATAAACCAATACAGTGGTGACCAGAATGAACAGCACTAAGGTAACCAGAATATTAGATTTTACTGTGTTCTGTACTTAAAGGTATTAATGCCAGATGGTAATAGTTACTCATGCTTCTGTGAACAATTAAACCTGGTATGAAATTTACACATCATAAATGGTAATGAGCAAGGGAATTTTTTTAAGTAGCTGAACTTGGCTCTCAAGTAGAACAGTTAGCTGGTCATAAATACGAGTGATACAAAATATCTAATCTAATTTATTTATCTCCAGTTAGAGAAGCAATGTTCTCTTCATCCAGCTCTAGTCCTGAAGCTCTCAACTGAGTCAATCTCACATCTTTTGTTTATAATTGCATTGCCCCAGTGGAAAGGTATTGAAGGACATTACCATACATTCCTTTTTCAGATACTAATTTTTCTATAATGTATTCAAAGATTGTATTCTTTACAGTACTTTCTAATGTGGAATTCCTCTTGCTTTCCATTTGCAGTGCATTAAGATGGCTGCTTAGACTTGTGAAGCTTAAATTTGGTGATACAGATTTTCAAGGGAAGCAAGCTCTTTATCCTATTTCTACCCTCAGTGAATCAAGGGAAAGCAGTGCTGGCCCTATTTGAAATATCTAAATAAGTCCCTGAAGGAAGCTTGTCTACAGAACACCCCATTTTACCATCCTCAGACAATTCTTACATTCTGCAGTTGGCTGGCAGCCTTTTTCCTTATCCATCTTCAGTCATTATCATTTGATCTTACATATGCTTCCAGGGTGTTTCTCCAGGATCATGCTTGCAATAATGTTGGCTTTAGGGAAGAAGGAAAATCATTTCTCTTTCCAGACAATTTTTCTGATCAGGATTCTGTGTAAAAAGAAAGCTGAAGCAAAAACTCAGCGATGCAGTTACTGAAGCACCTTGGATTCAGTACAAACACAAGACACATGATACTTGGGAAGTCCATCATAGGCTTGGACTGAAGATGAATGCTGTCAGGTACAAGTTTTCATCTCAGAAAAATGTTAACAGAAGAGGGAGATGGCCATAATGAAATACAGATGTCACAAACAAACATCTGATTTTTATTGGAACCCGTTGGGAATTCTGATCTCCGACACAGGCATTTTTCGACGATTATCATTCATGTGATATCTCTTCAGTAATCCTGAGTATCCCCTCCACAGCTCACCCCTATATCATCCATTAGCGGAGCTCTAGCTCCAACTGTGTGTTCTCTAATCCCTCAATTGGTGAATGTAGAGAATCAGATTTTTATTATGAAGGAATCTTCCCCCACTGAGTTCAGGGAATGGCTACCAGAAAAAGCACAGTATCCACTAGCTGGAAACTTTGATTCATTGAGATCTCACACACAACACTACTCCTTCCATAGCTAACATACCTGTTCTGGTCATGACAACCAAGGTGTCTGGTAGGGTTTTCATAGCAGCAAGGAAGGACAACCCCTACTCCTGTCCTGGCAGAGGAAGTTCATATCTCTCTGTGCACCTCCCACCAAGAAGGAAAGGAACATGAAGACTTGCTTAATTTGCTCAGAAGTCAAATTAGCAGAGTGATTCCTGTACCCAAAAAATATCTCACTCAACATAAGTCAACTTGGTGGGCTGTTGATCTACCTCTTTGCATCTGGAAACCATAATAAAATGTCCTGCAGCCTGTGTGTGCCAGGACCCAGAATGTGAGGTGGTAATGACATCTTGCAAAGATGGAAGGGTCCCTTCTGTATGTTTTCCTACCTTTTCCGCTGTACAGAAGATAGGATGAGAGTGTGTCTTTCTGTTTGTCTTTCTGGCTGAAGAGGCTATGGTCCTCAGGCCTGATTAACCGATTGTTGGATCTTCAGTTGCCTTTACCTCCCTGAGGAGGTCTGCTATTGCAAGACCATCCATCCATCTGGGCCCACACAAGTTACAATGAATGCTTGGATTATTACTCTCATGGACCCCAAAAGAGAAGTCAACAAATAGAACTTATTGTACTGACTGGTGGAAAGTCCATTGTTTAACACGTTAAACCGGTAAAACACAGCTTTGAGGGCTTTTTATTGTGGGTGTATGACTCCTATGTATTTGTATATGTATTTATGTGGGTATTATTGACTCCTAACAAAAGAGTCAATAATAATATTATACCACAGAGACTTGACATGTTCAAGAGCAGGAAGTTTTGTCCAAATGCAACATTAAATGTTTCCTTAAGGCATCAACATTATTTCAACGCTGCAAGATCACAGATCACAACCTTGGAACCTCACTCTGCTCATTACAGCATATTCAAATTGATCCCCTGTAGAAGGCATTGTTATACTTCCTGCCCATTAGAGAGGGCCTCCCAGTGGCTGCTATTTCCAATCAGAATTAATTTATTTGACGTTTAGAACTTTCTCTAATAAGGCCCATTAATATACTTTTAATTCAGAGAGGTATTGTCATAGCATTCATTCCTTTAAGTAAACCGAAGAAATAGTCCTCCTTCACTTAAGCCTCAATCTCAGGGCAGAGTAATCATGTGTCCTGTATTGAGATTTGCTAGACTGCCATTAGTTCAAGATTTACATATAGGTTATCCAGGTTTAGTCAATGCCATTTCCTTTCTTTTGGCAGAAATCTTCTCCTCCAGACCTTCGAGCCTAAGGGAAGATGGAGGAGATATTCTAGCTCATTTTGGATGTCCCTATTTAAAGGATGATCATGCTTCCCACCCTAGTCACATTTTCTATGAAAATCTCATTGCAATAGATCTGTGGACCTTAACACATGCTTACCTGGAAACTTCTTTTCATCAAGCATAGGCCACCTGGGGACAAATGGAGCATCTAGAATAGATGGAAATTGACATCCAAGGATTTACGTTCATTTCTTTGGTGGAATTTACATTCTCTCCAATAGAAGTACTTTTTCTTCAAATTGTATTTAACACAATCTGATTTGGATTATCCTGGCTGTGGAAGTTACCTTTATCATAGGGAGTTTAGGATATGGGGCATTCCTCTGCTGCCAGTGACCGAAAGGTCTGGGTTCTGTCCGCCCCAAACTGAAAGCAGGCTGAAGTACCCATGGAAACAAATCTTTGGACCTTACTAGTTGAAAAAGAGTGACTTTTATGTTCGCATAGATACATTTTTTTTCTCTTCCTCTATATTTAGTAGAGATCTCAAAATCACTCTTGTGCATCATCTTCTGCATCTCAGCTGTATCTCTCTCATAGGATACTGCAATATCCTCTTTCTTGAGATTACCAGCTCAGATACAGGATCAAAGGAAGCACGGTGATTTCTAAACTTCTGGTGGCTGCACAGTGAACTATAGGAACCTCTTGGAAAAAGACAGACCAACCTGGCCTAGGCTGGATGACCAGGATATATTACACACGTATAATGGAGAAATTGACGTACTGTACTTGAAACGAAAATAAAAAGGTGACTGTTTTAAAGTTTGGCTTCCATTCTAGTAATGTTTGGATAAAGAATACTTCAAAACTTACAGACAAATAACTGATGTCACCACCGCATACATTTTTCCCCAAGGGCAACCATCTCCCAAGGCCCCCGTTTTAATACCTGTGTATTTAGCTGAAAGAAACAGCCCACTGTCTGATTTTTCCAGTAAGTTTATCTTCCCTAAAGTATTACTCTTCTTGTTGATTTGATTTTGTGGCTTGTTCATCTTGGGGAGGTGTGGGAGAATTGAAAAGAAAACTGGCACAATCTGGTCTAGTCCTGATCTCTGGATGGACACTAGTTTGAGGTGATTCCACCACTGAATTCCATCTGCCGCTAAGCCCCTCGGCTCTGGGTAGTGACTGAACACTGCTCCTACCTCTGGGTGTCTGAGGCGCACTCGTCGGGTGCAGATCCCATGTCTGGAGCCCCTCTTGGCATTGGAACCCTGCTGTCCAGTCCCTGGAACTGGGGCCTCGACTTTACGGAACTTCCAAGTTACTCAGATGTGTTTCCTGCAGACATGCTCACCTGACTGAGTGAGTTCTTGTTTCTCTAGTTACACCTTTCAGGGACCATGTGACAGCGAAAGCAAGAAACATGCGTGTGCACACATCTATGGAAAAACAACATAAACCTGAGCACAATTGCATCCTCGTCTAAACTCCCCCCTCTATCTGCGTCTGAGGTATGTCCGTGTTAGGTGGAGAGTGCTTTGTTTCCACTGCAGCAAGTCTCTCTTGCTGCTGCCAGCGGTCAGTCCCTGTACACAGAAGTCCTTGTGGTTATAAACATTGTTTTAGTCATGATTTCCCCAGTGTGAAAGCTCATGACCCAGTCATGCTGAGTCCATGTGCACAATATGCCTTGTTACATAGGGGGAGGAAAGGGAAAGCAGACAAAATCCCTAACAAGTCAATAGTTGTTAGAAACTGGCTGGATGACACTTTCTGTGTTAGCACTTCACAAGGTGAGGAAACACTCCCTCCTCCTTCTCATCCTCCAGCTATGTTATACATCTGAAGCAGGCTATTCATATACCGTCTTAAACTATCTTTTCATACAAGAGACAAAGTAGGATCAAATACAAAATAGAGGTTCTAGTCCACAAAGCAGAGTACAAGCATAAATGATATTCACAAAAAATGAGATTCATAAATGAATAAAATGACATAAAAATATTCCCCAAACGTCTCAAAAACACACATTTTGTTTTTGAATGTTGAATTCCCATAATAGGTAGCACAGGCATCAATCAAATCAATAAATTTATTAAATCTAAAATAAAGTGCCTTTTTGCCAAATGCCAGCGATTTTAGACACACCATAATAAAATTCAATACATTGTGATGGGCATTTTAGAATTGATTAGCTAACTTGGGAAAAATAGAGCATTCTGAGGGACAGCTCAAAATGCTGGAAGTATGAAACTTAACACTCTAAAGCAGAAGCAATTTTAAATTTTATGAAAAGTCTTATTTGAGGCTTTTGGGGAAAAGATTGGATGCTGAATAGAATATTGCTTCCTTCTTAAACTGGAAAGCTAGCTATTTGGTTACTGAACTATCTTTTTAAAATAGACTTTAGCCTTTCACCAGAAGGGATTCCTGTAGTGCCCACAATGTGCACTACAACTTGTATGGTCCATGCTCTGAGACGACGATAGCCTCCAAAAGGTTTGGTTTGTCTACACCAACGCTTTAGTTCTGGCAAGCTGGGGTATGAATCTCCTTCACACTAGCCTGCTGCAGACTAGCTGTCCATGTAGACTTTGCTCACGTACATTAATAGTTTGTTAATGAGCTTTGATTTAGTCCCCTGTCAGCCACGTCCACCTGGACAGGTAGTCCGTAGAAGGCTAGCACCCCAGCTTTGCTGTGAACTAAATGTTTGTATAGACATACCCCTTATAATGATAGGGAGGAGGATGCAGTTTATATAGATATACAAATATTGTTTTAGGGTGGTGGATGGAACAATAAATATGTGAAAATGTGCTCTCAAATAGAAGATGCCACTTTGAAGTTCACTTAATTTTTTTCATAAGGCTAGATTACCATTTCCTAGCTAATCAGTTTCAATTGGCACTGCGCAGTTAACACTGAAACTTACAATCTGATTATACTATACTTACAAAAGAATGCCTAATAGATCAGTTTTCTTTGGCAAGCAGATATTTGTGGATTGTTTCCCAGAAAAGCTAATTTCTAGCTCTGGTAGCAGTGTTGGGATGGATATGTGCATGCGAGAGAAATAAAACAGTAATTTGGTAGTGCTAATAAGTAGAAAGTAGAAATAAATAGCAAAATGTAATTTGACAAGTAGCAACATAAGTAAGTATGTCCGTTTTAGGAAGTTTAAACAGACTCAAAAAATCCTTGCCATGTAAATGTCAAACAAAACAATCATTACAACAGTGAATTTTTGTTTAGAGATATACAGTAGTGTAATCATCAGACCTCTCTGCAGTGTTACCATATTACAGAGTGAACAAAATTACAATACCGATGACGTTTCTAGTTTTTTATTAAATTGAGTGAAATCTCTAATTATACATATTTCACAAAGCAGGCAGGTCTATCAGTTGTTAATAAAAAAAAAAATGAACAGGTATGCTGTTTTTTGCTGGTGAATGTACTTTTAATATTCGATATTTGGTTGCCATTTATTCAAGTATATAATTCTCAACCTATTTTTTTCTGGGTATGTAATTGGTGTGTTAATTTTTCTATAATGACCTCCCATATATATATATATATACACAGACAGACAATTTTTCTTTTACCAGTGAGAGGTAGCCTAGCAGATGAGAAATAATTCATTTCCTTTTGTGACAATTTTTCTGCTAGGAAGCCCTAGGAGGATTACTAAAAGGTTTATTTAGTCATAAATATTTAACAATTGGGGATAGTTTCCTAATTGACCAGATTCCATTGCTTCTATTAAAGTTAGTTTTCTGTATAAAACAGTTTTAGAAAGTTGAGAAACATAGTGTCTAACTTGACAGTATGGGTACCACAGGAGAGTGGGTCAGTTTAAAGTTAGTTTTGATGTCTAAATTTTTAGAAAAGATTCTTTACTGAGTAGCTGGACAGCCATATGTATTCCATAGCTCTCTGGTTCATGACTTGGGTTAAGATCGGGATTATTCGCAATGGGTGTCATTGGTGAAGGGAAAGAATTTATTTTATCTTCAGTTCTACCGCAAGGCCATAGAATAGCCTTTGCTAAAAGGAAGTGTATAATTTCTGGAGAGTGATTTTTTTTCTTAAATTAATTGGTAGCCAAGGAATGTTTACACTGCCATAGTTTTCGTGTTCCGTAAAGACCTGGGTTGGCGTGGGACAGGGTGCTCAATGTCCCCTACTGCTTTGCATGCTGGCTGGCTTGCAAGTACCATTGAATATTTGGAACAGCTAGTCCATCCCGTTCAATGGGTTTGTACAAAGTGTCTGCACTCACTCTTGGGTTTTTTTTTCTTATTCCATATAAATTCTAATGACATCCTCTGTGTTCCTGCCAGAGTTTTATCTGGGATGATTACAGAACGATTTTGAAATAAGAAAGATGTATCTTTGGCAAAATGTTCATTTTTGACTGTGGATGTTCTTTCCCAACCAAGAAATTGCATATTTCCCCCAACGCTCCAGATCTTTTTCTGTTTGCTGAAGTAGTGGTTTGATATTTAAATTGTAAAGCTCTTCTAGATTGGTTGAGATTTGAATTCCCAGATTTCTTATAGAATTTGTTGCCCATTTGTACCCAAATGTTTTCTGGAGGAATGACTTCTCAGAATCTGGCAAATTTATAGCTAGCATTTCAGATATGGCATAATTTACATTAAATCCAGGCATTTCCTGAAATCACAGATTTATTTAGAAGCTAGTTTTAGGGAAATATTTGGACAGTCCATATTTTAAATCACAAATTAAATTCTGCTTTAATCTTGAAATTAGGCAGTTATTTAAAAGCAGCATTCAGTGCCATTAGAAATCTATTAAACATGACAAAAGTTCTTTCCTTCAATTTTTATAACAACTTAAGGAAAATAACAAGTATAAACTTGAGTATTTAAATGTGAGCTTAAATCAAATCTCTGCGTTATGTGACTGTAGGACTCAAATATTATCTGTTAACATGCTTGTAACTTCTCACTTACTACAGTATCTTATTCCAGGAAGTGTCCTTTAATTATTTGGTTCTACTTTTGGTGGCGGAGGTGGATTGTAGCCCCAAACGTGCAATGCTTTGACTGATCTCCATTCTCTTGCTGCTGGTCATGCCTGGTTGCTCAGCACAATGTGTAATAATGAGTAGTTGATTTTAAACTGTGCCTTGTGTATCCGTCAAGACTCTTGGTGAAAATGAGTTATGTTAACTGTGTTAAATAAAGGCACCATATGCTGTTTTTGGATGTCCAAGCATCAGTAGTGGCAGTTTCCATTTGACAGAAAGGTTTGACCTCTTAGGTGGTTGCAGCTCTCATTTGTTATCCATATCTTTGTCACTTCAGTCTGGCTTACTGTATTCATTCCATTTGTGGTTAGACGTGAAGTCCATTTGGAAACATTAGCTACTACAGAAACTGGGAGCCCACTTGGTGGTGCTCCCTGCCAGGAATAAAATACCCCAATTTTTCCGGTTGGTTTGAGTGCAATTTAAGATGGCATGTATGACTTAAAATCGCTAAATTAATTAATGTAGAAACTACCTCTGTCCTTGCATGATTTAGTATCTGTGGAGATCAGTAGGGGCCCTGAACTAATAATCTACTGTTTTTAAACAAGAGGGGGTTGATGGCAGGCATATTTCAGTGCGGTGCCCTGTTGGTGTCAGTGGTTAGGATGAATTCTGTTGCAATCTGCTGACTTTCAGGCCATCTAGCTATTCCAATAGTTTATCCTAAACTTTTAAGAAAGGGTTGGGCAAAGATGTATGGGGATTAAAAGTATCATGTTCTGGTGCTTTGTCAACTTGTGACTCGGAGACCAGACTTGATTCAAGGTCTGTTGAAGGCATTCTGCATTAAATAGGGATACACTCCACTTTCTCTGTCTCTGAGTTCAAGTTGTTTTAGGGAATCGGAGATGGGTTTTTTGTTTTGTTTTTTTAATTCTCATCCTGCCAAATTCATGAGACAAATTTGATTTTTAGATTAAAATAAATTTACGAAAATTGTCCATTAACAGCTGATAGTATGCAGCAGTGAAACACATGGGCTTGATTGCTAGCGTTCTACATGTGTCTTCCTTTCTCTGTACCAACAACTAAATTTTATTTTTTAACAAGGAGACCATGTAGCTATTCCAATTAAAATAGCCTTTAATATTTTGATTAAAGTTAATTAGAATGCTGGGTGTGAATAGTGATGGGATTGGAAATGTACTCCCGAAAAGCACAAAAGAGGGGAGAGAACTTTTCATTTGAATAATTTCCCCCTACGCACTGTGTTTTTTATCAAGTTGGAAATGTATAAAAATGCGGTAAACACTATGGATTAAACCTTTTTCCGATTTGAAGTCAACGGTAAAACTTTCATTGACTGACTTAAATGAGGCCAGGATGTCAGTGTATGGCTGGGATTTTCAGACAAGCCCAGGAGAGTTAGGTGCCCAAATTTCCTCCTGAAATTTTGAGCTCCATTAGACTGCTTTGAAAAGCCTGCAGGAAAAGAGTGAAAGTTACATACTGAACAATTCTTACGTTTAGTCTGTCTTTAACATTAAGAGCACCCTATTGTAGCAAGTGTATTTCAGTGTTAATTCTAGGAACCATGAAGCACTCCCACCACTTTTCCAAGAGGAAAGCAGTGGTGCATTGAAGCATCATGTATCTTTTTAGCATAAGCATTTTTGAAAATTCCAGATGTCCAATATGACAGCAGATTTTGGTCTGTTGCTACTTCTATTTTTGGTTGAAGATCTTAAGTAGGATGGATTAAAACAGCTCTTTAATCCTAACAAAATTGATCTATGGTGTCTTAATTTTTAGATAATTCCTATTAATGGTGTTGAGAGCCAAAAAGTATAATGTTGAAACAATGCATAATAATAATATTTTATTGTTGGATTTCTAGCATAACCTGTGACCATGACGACTGAAGTTGGCCCAGAGACTGAAGTAAAGAAGGAATCTGAGCTGCTGGGGGCAGATGCAGTCAACGAAAAACATGAGGAAGCAATAGAGAGTCAGGAAAATCAAAAGTCTGAAAAGACACTCTCTGAAGAGGCACAAAGTACTCCTTCTTCCCCAGCACTAGCTACCCAAAGCAGCCCAAGTAGTCAGAAGAAGGAAAAAGATCCACCTGAAGGCAAGGGGATCTCTCGCTTTATCCCCCCATGGCTTAAGAAACAAAAATCCTATAACTTGGTGGAGCCCAAAGATGAAGCCAAGAAAAAACCTGTAGAGGAGAGACAGGCAGCGGAGGAGAGGGAAAGTCAACTTCCAGAGGACATGGCTCAGCCAAAGGGAAATTTGGAAGAAGCAACAATTGAGAGTCAACAGGAGACTAAAGAAGATGACAAGGAGGAGGAGAAGCATTCTGTGAGCAGTGCTGACACACAGGTGTGGAAAGATAATAAATTAATGAAAATATTAACGGCTAGTCAGTGAACCAGATTTATTGCTACTGTAACTCCTCTGAATTCCATGTCATGTATTGAAATTATACCAGGGATTAATATGGCTCATTGTTTGTACTTTTGTGCAGTTTTTCTGCTTGGGCTGACTTTAGTGACGTGCTACTGAGGGTATGTCTACATAGCCACCCAAAAAAAAAAGGCCAGGCAGCAAGTCTGAGCCCCGTTCGTCAGACATGGATTTGCACTATGATGTTCTGGCTCAGGCTAGAGCCCAAGCTTCAGCCTGAGCCAGGATGTGCACATACAGCTATTTTTAGCACTGTAATACAAATCCTGTGAGCCCAAGTCTGTTGAACTGGGCTCTGAAACTCGCTGCTGTGGGTTTTGTTTTTTGTTTTTTCTGTGTAGACATAACCTTAGTGACTGAAGCAATCCATTTATTATCTGCTGTAGTTATTTTTGAGTCCTGAGGATCTCAGTTATTTTATTCCACGCTTTACTCTTCCATTCTCTCAGACTATGCATTATGGATACTGTCTTTATTTCTTGCTGCCTGGAGGTTGGTGTTGAGATTCTGGTGGCTATGGTGTTGAAATGTGAGGCACTATGCCATACATGTGCCTCTCCTCTGTAGTGCTCCAAAGTCTTGCCTTCAGAAGTCAGATGTCAGTCCTTAAATACAAACCTGTCTCTCTTATGGCTTGAGTTTTTCTTAAATGTTGTCTTGTTCAATGCAATTTCTCATTATATTTTGGGTTGCTTTTAAGAAAAAAGTGTAACTTTTATTTTGATTTCTATAGGGAGACTGGTTGCCTCTGCTAGAATTTTAACCGCAAGATACTGGCCTTTAGGATAGAAAAACTGTTTTTCAGTAACTTTGAGAAAAGGGGAAACCTTAAACACTATATATTATGCATCCAAACACCACCAGCTGGGAGCACAACCTTAATGGATAGTTATAAGAATAATTAATTATTGATGTACAGAAAAGAAGAATTTTCTTTCAACTTCATCCTGAAAGGGTTGGACTTGTTGTATTAAACTACATCTTTCTTACAGCCTGCTAAAGAAGACAGTAAAGAGATTGAAGTAGAGAAAGTTGCCAATGAGCAAGAAGAAAAACAAAAAGTAGAAGAAAAGAGGGAAACCAAAGAGGTACAGACAGCCGAAATCAAAATGGAGAAAGCGCCTCAGAAAGCTCCCAAGAAGATTAAAACTGTGCCATGCAAAGTGATGCTCCTGGATGGCACCGAATACAGCTGTGACCTAGAGGTAAGGCAGCAAGCCTTATATAAAGAGATCTTTCTCTGTAGAAAGACATTAATGAGTACAGTATGCTTTCACTGCAGTGTGAATTAACGAATGCATGTTTGTTTTTGATAAATGGAATGAGTTCATTACGTTGTCACATTCACATTGCTGTAGTTAAGAGTGAGTTAATATTTCCATTTTAAAACCCTATCGTTAAGACTTCTCAGTTAAGCCATAAAAAGGTACTCTGAGCAGCAATTTCACAAAAACGATACAAATTCAGCAACAACAAAAAAATTCTGTGGGTAAATTGATGGTCTTTTGGTAACTGAACCTGCCTCCTCCCCAAAAGAGTAAAGATTTCCCTCAAGGCACTGTCTTTTGTTTTTTGTACTTAAAACAGTATTTTATTTTAAAATAAGTGTTTAACTACAAACTAGAAAGTTGGGCTTAATTTGATTTTTAGAATTATTTCATAGGTGTAATGAAGAACTCTAGACAGTGCGTTAACTGATTTAACTGTGTGATTTAATGCAGATCTCTACTGATTTAATTTACATATTTGTGCCAAATCTTAATCCTCCCTGTAGTCTCATGCTTTATTTTTTCACATCTTAAATCTTTGTTTAGATTTTCTAAAAATTTTGTGCTTATTTCCGTATTTAAAATTGGCCTTAAGAAACTGACAAAAGCAGGAAATGCTAAGGTGAAAAAGGAAAGGTAGATTCTCATTTTTCTAATACTTGAGCATTCTTTTACATATTTACTGCCAGGCTGAGTAAAAATGGTGTCTACATTAAATACAGCAGAAATAAATTTAGATTTTCAGTTGTAGTTAAATGTACATTTAAATTTTTTCTTTTAGTTAATGTAATGTAAATGGGATTGTGGCCTTGAGGAATTACATTCTTAATAAAAGTCAGACCACAGTGGGAATTGAATAAACAGCTTTACACCACAAGCTTACAGGACTTTAAACCTGAGGGAGATAGGACTGGGTATGTGCTTACTGTGTTTATTTTTTTATTTTTTTGTTCACAGGCTGCTTTATATTTTGAAATGGTAAATGTTAAAATGTTTCTAGTCCTTATGCAATCTCTTAATGCATTTCTCAGCTTATCCTCTTTCCACAAAACTCAGTTATTAGCTCTGTTTACCTCAAGAGAAGTTAATATAGGTTAGGTATGGAAAATGCTATGTGTATACATGTTTCAGAAAAGTGCACAACTGATCTTCGAGTGATTTTTCACACGTCCATTGCACTGTAGGTGTGCGTGCATTCCAGTGTACAGTTGTCAGTTTGCCCCTTAGTGGTACCAATCGTGGCAGCACGAGCCCTCTCTGCTGCCTCATGCAGGTATAAAAGGTGGAGCTGCCCCTAACCTCCCACTCAGTTTCTTCCCTAGCGCCCTCCACCCCGTCTGTGGCCCCTTCCGCCCGAGGCCCCACGCCGTCCCTGGCCAAACCAGAAGCTGGAGTGGGCCGGCAGCCATGGACTCTCTACTTGCTGGGTGGCGGGGAGACCCCTGGTAAAAAGTGGATGGACCAGGCCTGTCCACTTCCAAAAGTGGGAGGGCCATGGCCCCTGGCCTCCCAGTTCTGGTGCCCTTGGTTGAGAGCTATTGATTTATCCTGCATGGCATTCCTTCCACATGTTGGAAAAGAGGCATGTTGGTGCTGACTGACAATCCAATGGCCATGTTTTATGTAAACAAACAGGGTGGGAGCTGTCCTCATTAGCCTGCTGGGAAACAATTCTGTTTTGAGACTTCATCAGCAACTTCTGAAAGCGGCCTGCCTCCCAAGTCTCAGAATATGCTGGCCAATTACCTAAGCAGGTTGTTAATCATGATGAGTGGTTCCTCAGCCCAGACATGGCCCAGACCATTTGAGGGGAGCTCCTCAAATGATATGTTTGCAGGAAAGACAACAGGAAATGTCATCAGTTTTGCTCCCAGGCAGGCCACGTTCCGGGTTCACTAATGGACGCTTTCCTGCTGCTGTGGTCAGTGTCTCTCCTGTATGCTTTTCCCCATATATCTCTTCTGCCCAGAGTTCTATGCAAGGTCAAGCAGGACAAGGCCCATGTTATACTGATTGCCCTGGCATGGCCTGGTCAGTGCTGGTTTTCAGAGCTCTAAGACCTATCAATCAGTCTCCCTCAGTCACACTCGCTTCATGCCACCTCCCCCCATCCCCCGCAATCTTCAGGCTTTTCACCTGAAGTCTTCATGGTTAACATTGGTGGAGGAGTCCTGCTCTAGGGAAGCTCAGGATGTGCTGCTGAATAGTAGAAAACCATCAGCTAGAACTACTTATCTGGCTAAACGAAAGAGGTTTTTCCATTTGGTCCTAACTGAAAGGGGTTTCCCCAGTCCTCACTTCTATTCAGTGTGTGCTGAATAATCTTCTGTCCCTGAGACATCAAGGATTGGCAATTAGCTCAATCAGAGTACATTTAGCAGCTATATTGGTGTTCCATCTACCTATTGATAATGGCTCTTTTTTCCAAACCCAATGTCTATTTCTGCACATACAGAACCCTATTTCCCCCCTCTCTCTCCACCCGCCGCAGCCTGAATCTTGTCTTAACAAATGCCACCCCGATGCCACCCCTGCTCCCCCCCACCCCACTTGAGCCTCTAGCGACCTGCTGTTTGTTGCACCTTTCAATGAAGGTAGCATTTTTAGTAGCCATCAGCCAGGAGATTGGGGGAGTTGAGTGCACTAGTATCAGACCCTCTGTAAACAGTTTTGTATACAAAGTCTTCTTTCGTCATCACCCAAAGTTCCTTACAGTAGGTGGATAACACTTTATATTAACCAAGCAATTTTCTTACCAACCTTCTTTCCAAAGCCTCGTGGTAATAATGGTTAGGAGAGACTTCACACTCCGGACGTTAAAAGAGCTTTAGAGTTTTATCTGGAACAGACTAAATCTTTCAGGTTTTCTACTCAATTGTCCACAAATACAATGAACAGAATGAGAGGAAGTCCTTTTCCACTCAAAGGATATCATTTTTAAGATCTAGTTGTATTTGCCTATGTTACCAGTTGGCTAATGTGAAGCCACCAGATAGAGGGTCATCATGTCACATGTTTGCCTCTCACTATGCGCTTGCTGTCTCGCTCTCGCGCTCGCTCAACAGTCTAGAGACTATGTTAAATTTGGACAAGTAGTTCAAATAAACCTCAAACCCACCTCCAGTTTGGGTTGCTTGTGAGTTACCCACTGTAAGCATCAGAGTAGCAGCCGTGTTAGTCTGTATTCACAAAAAGAAAAGGAGTACTTGTGGCACCTTAGAGACTAACAAATTTGAGCATAAACTATGCTCAAATAAATGTTAGTCTCGAAGGTGCCACAAGTACTCCTTTTCTTTCCACTGTAAGTCGTTCGAGATACTTTATACGTGTCCATTCCACAACCTCCCCTCATTTTCTGTCTTTTGGACTCTTCCGATAGGAAGGAACTTAGTGGGATCAGTGGTGGCTCCATCCTTTATGCCTGCGTGCAGGGTGCGAGGCAAGAGAGGATGCTCATGCCATCCCAACAGGTACTGCTATGGGGAAAAACTCTCCAACTGTGCACTGGAGCGTGCGTGCGCACAAACACACACACAGAGTCAGTGGGACAGACATGTGCAAAGTATCTCTACGAACAACAGTTATGGGAAGGTTAGTAACTTACTTCTGAAAGTGTTCCTAGTCCTCTTCACCAAAGCATAAGCGTAGACTATTGGGGATTGATTATTCATCATTTTAATCTATGCTGGTGTAAATCAGGAATAATTCCTTTGATGTTTGTGGACTTAAACCAATGTAAAACTTGTGTAAGAATGCAAAACTGGCATCTGAATTATGTATACAAAGCAGTTGTCCTGGCCAGATTAGTTAAACTAGTTATATTCTGCCTACATAAAATGCTTCCTGTAGCTCTGTTAGTTATTTCCCTCTTTAAACTTGAGTATTGCTAGTCCAAAATAATTACTACTTTCCATTCCAAAGTTGAATTGCCTATTTATAAACTATACAATGTGAAAGCTACACTAGGATGTTAGTCTAAGGAATTGGAAATTGAATACTTAAATTTATATTTTAAGTCCTCTTATTGTTTGGAGTCAGAAAACCTACATTCTGGTGTGACTGGTCAAGATGAAACTTAACATTTAGCTTGACTTCAACTTTTTTTTTTTTTTTCAAAACAGAATGCTAAACTTGCTATAGTCTAGCTAGACTGGGCAGTTATTTTAGATCCAGCTTCACTTGGTTGTGTTGCTGTTAGTCAGTATGTGGTATCTAATGCTCACATTCCTTGTCTGCCTTTGTTTCCTTTCCTCTCGCCCAGTTTCTTTTCTGCTTCCATGTGTTTGTGTTTTTGGTGGAATATTACAAGAGCACTGTATGCTTCAGTTGTGGTGCACCATTATCACAACATATCAGCTTTTCAGCACATTTGTTATTGTTTCCCATATAGTAAAGAAAAACAGAGTGAACAGTTTGCTAGGCTTTCAGTGCTTGCTAGCATTGGTACAGTCAGCATATCATGGAATTAGGCAAAGCAGCACTAATCACTCACTCTTTAGACAGGAAAGCATTTTGAGAAATATTGGTATTTTTAAAGCATCATTGTGTAGCTCTGGTGTTTGTAGTTAAGTGTACTATATATGGATAAGAGTCAAATCCATGGCTAGCAAAGAAGCAGTAGGGAAGTGAAAAAATGACCCAAAGATTATTTCCTGGAAAACTTCATAAAGAGAAGCAATTTTCTTAGAGGAGTGGAAAACGTTTCAAGACAGTTCGTTAGAAAAAGTAATCCCAGTTGATATTTACCCAATACAGAATTTTAGCTAAATTGACAGTGGGAGAAATGAGACACTGATAAAACATTGTGAGTATGCACCAAACCAAACAAAAGGATAGGGTCAAAGCAGCTTTCTGTTTCACGGTAGCTAGGTACTTTGTAACATAAATAGGAGAGGTTTACTCCCAGATAGGAACCACTTGCTCGGTTAAATCCAAAGCCATTCTGTCAGAATCATGGCGGATTCGTGGTCCAAGAAATGAATTCTGGACAGAAACTTGCAACATTTTTATGTGACTAAGTGTTCATCAAACATAAATTAAATCTCTTCTGCCAGTGTGATTTTTGAGCATTGAAGCCTTTTTTTTATTGTTATACAAACATTTTGAGCTAGTCAAAATCATGTCTGGGCACATTTTACAGACATTAACTATGTAAATAAAATGGTGTATGTGGTTCAGTCCCCCTTTGTCTGTTTTTAGAACCTCTACATTTTCAAGGGTCCAGTTCTGTTTGATTCATAAGAAATGCCTGCCCAGTGAGAGGTTTTACACCGTATCCTGATGTTTCAAGGGACTCGCCAGTACACTGTGCCCAGGTGCTTCAGGCAGGGGACAAGGACATAGATTTTTTTTTTTTTTTTGAAGAGCTTCCAGCTGTGGAACCACATCCACCTTCAGAATAATATGTAAGCTGTATCTTTGATCAGACATTTCATAACGCAGGTTTACTTGATCTCTTGAGGTATTAAAATCTCTAGTTTAGAAATAATATTCATTGCCAACTTTAAAATGTGTTTTGGGGGACAGGAACAGATGGTCCTTAACAGATGGAGACTAGGTGTTCTCCAGTTCAGGACCCAGCTGCAGTATCTGAAATTTCCTTCTAGAGAAAAAGAAGCTTTAACTACATTATAAAGAAGATTGTTCCCTAGAGCAGTGGTCTCCAAACTTTTTGGCTCGTGCACCCCCAAGGTGACCTGCCGCAGGCATGCCACCAAAGTAAGAAGACTGGAAGACCTGCCGCAGGTGCGCCGCCGGAGGAGAACACCAGCTGTGGACGTGCAGAGCTGCTGCCGAAGGAAAAAACTGCCAAGTGCCGTCTGGTGGCACTACTGCTGCCGCGCACCCCCTGGGATCATCTCGTGCACCCCCTGGGGTAGGCGGACCCCTGTATGGAGACCACTGCCCTAGAGAGCTGTTCTTGAAACTATCTTGTGCAACTGAAATGGATGTGCTCTTATGCTACACTCATCTAAAAGTGCTCCCACGCATTTAGCAACACTCTATTTAATGGAAAATTCATACTGTATCTCAAAGCTGAAATTATTTCTCTACAAAACCACTAGAAGACTATTGGCCTATGTCAACCATGTACTTGAACAATCTGGCATATTTACTCGGGGGGGAGGGAAATACTGTCAAAAGGTAGATTATACAAACATACTCTTTGCCAGAAGCTCGGATTGGGCAACAGGGCCTGGATCACATGACTACCTGTTCTGTTCATTCTTCTCGGGCACCTGGCATTGGCCACTGTCAGAAGACAGGATACTGGCAAGATAGACCTTTGGTCTGACCCAGTGTGACGGGTTGGATCACAGAAACCCCCTTGGGACTGCCATCTGATGTGCCAAGACTACTTCTGCCCCTGCTTTCCCTGCCAGCTTGAGACTCGAGCACCCTGTCTTGCTGAGCCAGACACTCCAGTCTGCTCCAGCACAGACCCAGGGTCTGAACCACATGCCCCAAAGCTGCTGACTTAGCTGAAAGCAACTTAAGACGTGTTCCTGCCTTTAACGCTCAGATGCCCAACTCCCAATAGGGTCCAAACCCCAAATAAATCCGTTTTACCCTGTATAAAGCTTATACAGGCTAAACTCATAAATTGTTCACCCTCTATAACACTGATAGAGAGAGATGCACAGCTGTCCCCCCAACCCCCCCCGGTACTAATACATATTCTGGGTTAATTAATAAGTAAAAAGTGATTTTATTAAATACAGAAAGTAGGATTTAAGTCATTCTAAATAGTAACAGACAGAACAAAGTGAATTACCAAGCAAAATAAAATAAAGCATGCAAGTCTAAGTCTAGTACAGTAACAAAACTGAATACAGATAAAATCTCACCCTCAGAGATGTTTCAATAAATTTCTTTCACAGGCTGGACGCCTTCCTCGTCTGGGCACAATCCTTTCACCTGGTACAGCCCTTGTTCCAGCTCAGGTGGTAGCTCAGGGATTTCTCATGATTCTCCCTTTTGTTCTGTTCCACCCACTTATATATCTTTTGCATAAGGCGGGAATCCTTTGTCCCTCTGGGTTGCCACCCCTCTTCTCAATGGAAAAGCACCAGGTTAAAGATGGATTCCAGTTCAGGTGACATGATCGCATGTCACTGTAAGACTTCATTACCCACTTGCCAGCCCACAGGTACACAGGAAGACTTACAAGTAAAACAGAGCCATTTACAGACAATTGTCCTGATTAATGGGAGCCATCAAGATTCCAAACCACCATTAATGGCCCACGCTTTGCATAACTACAATAGGACCTCAGGGTTATAGTTCATAGTTCTGGTTTCGGATACAAGAGCGATACATTTATACAAATAGGATGATCTCACACAGTAGATTATAAGCTTTGTAATGATACCTTACAAGAGACCTTTTGCGTGAAGCATATTCCAGTTACATTATATTCACACTCATTAGCATATTTTTATAAAATCATATAGAGTGCAACGTCACACCCAGTATGGCCGTTTTTATGTTCTAATTATGTGTAGCCTGATAAGGTTTTTGTTTTCTGCATCCCTCCTAACTGGGGGGGGGAAAAATCGACCACAAACACAACTACTGCTTTGATCACATTATTAGAAAGAATTGTTTCCCAAAACATTCATTAGAATCTCATACTGGATGATCTTTATGGCTCTAATAGCTGCTCCTTCTTTTGTTTCATTGCACTGCCAAATAAGTGGAAATAATACCATTATTATGAAATTCAAAATACAGAAGCAATCAATGTGAAGATAAAGCTGTACAAAGACTACTCCTTTTAAAAATAGCTACTAAGCTTTTTTTGTCTTTAATTGGAATATAATTTTGAATTTAGCTTTTTTAATGACTTTGTGCTTTCTGCAGCAATAGGTTCACTGAATCTATCAATATTTGCTGGAAATCCTGGCGCTTGGTTGCACATAAATACTTAAGTGAAGAGAGCACATAGTGAGCAAATTTATTTTCTGTTTGTTTCATAATTCCACATGGAGCAAATGAGCTGTAGATAAAGATACTCTTACTATTATAAAGTGTAATTTCACATTTAAAAAAAGTAATTGATATTGTACAAGTTTGACACCTTCATTTATTCAAAGTGTTTCTGTCTACACCAACATATCGCCACTATTTTTCTTGGTATTTTTATGTCCGTATGTATGGGTCCCCCTAGGTTCCATAATCTCCTGGTGCTAGATACTTTCTACAAACAATCTCATTTTGTAATTTCGGTTTCTTTAACCACTTCTACCTTCTAAATAGACCTCTTTTCTTGGCCACCTTACTTTCAAACTCTTACCAATTGTCTAACACTGTAGAGTCTTCCTTCTTGCCTCTTTTTCTCTTCATACTGGAAAAATAAGCACTAGCTCTCTCCTGCCTGCAGGGAAATGGAATGCAAGCATCCTTTCTAAAGAGCAACTACTACTTCTTCTGACTGCTGCTGTCCCCAGACTCTCTGGCTTGGAGGCATACTCTCTATATGCATGCATTCGGCAATGTTTTTTTTATTTCCATGCCTGTGTATTCTTCCACACAAGCAGCAACAGCAGCAATGTTTGTAATAGAAATACTAATAGGAACCTTTTATATTATGTTGTGCTTCCTCTTTTTGCAAAATGAAAAGCCATATTCAGTTTAATTCAGGGTTTGCTTCTAACTGTATTTTTAAGAGTAGTTGCTTACCCAACATCTGGGAAAGGCTTTACTACTTATTCTTTTCTAATGCAGGACACATGCCAAGGGAGCTGACAGTATTAGGCCAGTCTTGGTTTCATTTCTCTATCTGTGCTCCCTGAGGCCTTCCATATTGTCAGTCACATATATTGCACTTCTAACATGATTGGAAGAGTAAGATATGGTCAGCTTCCTGCAAAACTGACAACAATGATGTTCTTTGGGATGGCTTTTAGAAATGCTGTGGAGCAACAAAACTGCCATCTTTTCCTCCCACACCCCTGCAATGGAGAATTTTCTGCATGGTGCTCTTTGTTAGCTCAGAAAGAGGATGTCTAGTGTTTCCATTTGGACAGTGTATTTGAGGTATTGCTGATCTACTATGCCAGCAAATACTTATTTGAGATTATATTCTGGTGAATTGACACTTTTTTTATGTAAGTGGATATGGCCATTGAGTTTTCAATATTTTTATTTTGTAACTACATCTGTTTCTTTTAATGAGGGCTTCTTTTGAAGCCTTTGACAGTTGAAAATATGCAAAGTTCCTGTTAGATGTAAAATCTCAAGTGCAGTGTATATTTCTTACAGTATGTCAGGGATCTTTTTCTGCCAGTGTCAATTTTATACAATTACATTTAGGTATAAAACAGAATTCGTTCAGCTATACAGATGTATAATCAAGCTTCCACTTGATGTTGGTTTAAATCCTTCACAAAAAGCAATTTTTTATGGCAGGGTAAATAGAAGCATTCACAGAAGAAATGTCCCATGAAGGGGCATAAATATATTTTTATTCTTCCAAAACATACTGTTTAGGGCCAGTATACACTGGTGCTTAAATACTAGGGTAATGCTGTAGTTATGTTCCTGAAAAATGCGACTTTAAGTGAAATGATGTTAAGTGAATCCAATTTCCCCATAAGAATGAATGTAAATGGGGGGTTAGGTTACAGGGAATTTTTTTTGCCAGACAAAAGGCATTATATACATGTTAAACAATTTTAAATAAGCAATTTAATACATGTATTAAACAGGCTGGCAGCCCCCTATCAGCTCCCCTACGTGGGTCCCCCCCCACGCCTCCTGCCCGCTGGCAGACCCCACAGATCGCCGCCTTCCCCGTGCTCCACCTGCCTCCTGCCTGCAGCAATCAGCTGGTTTGCTGCATTCAGGAGGTGGGGGGAGGCTGCGCACTGCGTACTTGCTCCTCCCCCAAGCCTCCTGAACGCCGCAGACCAGCTGATTGCTGCAGGTAGGTGGCAGGGGAGGGAGGTGGGAGGCTGTGTTCCGCGTCCTCGCTCCATCCCCCTAGCCTACTGAACACCGCAAGACAGCTGATTCCCGCTGGCAGGAGGCAGGGGGATCAGGGGGAAGACGCTGATCTGTGGGGACCGCCAGCGGGCGGGAGGCTCTCGGGAGGGGTGTGTAGGGGGGCTGTCAGCCATGGACAAAGCAGGCAGCCAAACGACGTTATAGAGGAGCATTGCACAACTTTAAACAAGCAGGTTCTGTAATGGAGCAGGGACGTAAAATCGAAACAACATTAAGTGAGAGAACATTAAGTGGGGAGTTACTGTACTATGAATTTGCTGCACAGTGTGATTAATTTCTGTTTGTACAAAACGTGTTTAATAGCTTTACAAAAACACATTGTAATAAGAATTTACTTAATCATGTGATGAAGACCCACAACAGTGCTTCTTGGTGATTTCTCCAAAATATTAGTTAGAACCATGAAAAAAATATATAAATGGAGCAGTGCGAAAGCAGAATCTTATTTCCGTGTAGGCAGTGTACATTGAAATCTGAAGATGTATGGGTATGTAAATAAATGTCATTTAGATTTAAGGTAATGCAGAATGATGTTTCCATGAACACTAGGTTTTGAGTTTATAAATGGATTAGTTCTGTAATGTGTTAATTAAAATATCTTGCTTTTTGCAGTTAGGCTGGGATATGCATTTATAGTTGGGATTTTCATATCTGCAACATCTTCATCCTAACACAATTAAATTAGAAATGTTTAAAACTTGAGCAGAACCAAATTAATTTTTGATTAAAAATATCAACTATAATTGCCATGGCAATTTTATATAATTGCAGTTATAGTGAATTAAGAGCTACCTTGAGGAATAGAAGCAGAAATTAATGAAAACGGAACATCAGCAGAGATCAACATAGATATTCAAATAAGAATGTCAATTACTATAGCCATACCTGTTACAAAAAATATAAAAATGTGGGACATTAGCAGGCAACACTGACTACTATAAACCCATTTCAGCCTATGTCAATTTATTTTTGCACTTAAAAGTATATAAAATATTCTACATACTGTACTATTACCACAAGGATGGTAGTAAAAGCCTTTTGAAAGTTACTTCACAAGGTAACTGACGTTTAAGAAGCAGCTATCTTCAAAGGGTTTTAATACTTCTAGGTACTAGTTCTTTGCGTCCTTTAATATTTCATATTTGACTAAATTATGTTTTGAGCAAATTTTCATGTTATTGGAAACTGTCATTTTTTGCAGTTCTTACTGTACACTTTAGCATCTCTATTGTAATGTTTTTTTGGGTTTTTTTTGTTTTTACATTAAGATACTATTTGTATAAATAAATATTCCTTACTGGTAGAGAAAAAGATGAGCAATAATTTGTGAAATTAATTACTGTAGTAAAAGAATAATGACCTGATTTTTTGAATGTGAATTTTTAAATCACACTCACTTACACGTTAAAACAAATAAGCAAACAAAAACCCTCTTTAGATTCAGGATGTGGCTTTATTAATACATTACTGTTTTTCTGCTCTTTTCTTGGTTTGGATTAGAAATATTCTTTCATTTCCACCCATTTAAATTAAATCTGGGTTTGTGTTAACTTTGCCTGGAACAAGGGAGAGAACAAAAATGATCAGAAATCGTAAAATTCATTAAATTCAAGCTTCATTTGTTTTAATGATACAGATAATTTCTCCCTCCCCACTTCTGTTAGCTAATTATCACCACCATAACCAGAAGATTAAGATGAAATAAGAGTTTGCTTGCTGAGATGACAGCAACTCTCTGCTTGCTAATGTGAAATGATACATTTCTTAGGCTGCTGCAGCATTCACTTCTATGTGGCTGGCTGGTATCCTGTTTTCTGACAGTGTTATTTAGTTGATAAAGAGCTGCATAATCACAATGAAAATATGAAATTTAGACTCAGTTATGTACCATTTTGTTGTTGGAATTGTGGTTAAAGTCAGCAGTGGATTGCATACTAGTTGATGAATGTTTGCTAGACCAGTGTCCATTCCTTTCAGAGTTAGTTAAAAATAAATTAAATATTGGTGCATTACTGTTGATCTATAATCCTTTTATAGTCCTAAAAGCTTTTTACTTTCCCAGCTTGATCCAGTGCTCATCAGTGAATGGTTGGTGGAATCTGTTTGCTCTAGCATGAGAAAAGCCTGGGGATGTGGGCTGGGAAAAGCATGGAAACAACCTATCAGAATAAAGCTGCAACCAGCTATTGTAGTTTGTATGAATGATTCTATATTGCATTACTCTGTGGGTGTGTTGATAATTTAATTTGGATTTTATCATTATAGTGTATAATATATAGCGGTCACTTCTGTAAGTTAGTCACTAGTTTCGCCTTCACATACATACCAAATTGCTAAAAATGATGAAATGGGACAGCATGTGACAATAGTTTTAAAAGTATATTTTTTTGCTATATGAGTTGGTAACAGTAGTATTAACTCACAAAATTAATGCTATTTCTAGATAACCAGTAAATTTTAAATGCAAAAAGTAGTTAATTCGAAAATGTGAATTAATATTTTTATAAACTTGGGAAAGAATTTAGTTCAGGAGAAAAATTTAAAATGGTCTTTTATTAGGCAGTTGTGTGGTGTTTATGTAAACATTGGTGGTATACTGAGAATTGTATATATAACTGAATTTAGTATAGAGATAATCTGTTTTATTTCAGATTGTATTTTTTTTAAAAACGAATTAAATATAAAAGCAATTAAATTTAAATAGATCTGCTGTAGAGTTTCCATTCTGTTGAGGCAGAATGCTGAAGGACTCAGGGATGATTTGTAGTAAGTGCCATGCAAAAGCAATGCAATTATGATTGGTCAAGCTTGCAAGGCCATACTGTCAACTCAAGGGCATTTCTTTGTCTGTATGTAACACAGTAACTTTTGAATGTCTCATCTGATCAATTCTAAAACTTCAGGGAATGTTCTGAGCATCAATGGACAAAAGCCTATTGATTTCGGGTCGGGGGGCAGGAATCGGAAAGCTGAAAAGGAGGAAATGGGAGACACATGATGTCCCTGGCATCTAATTAGCACAGCCACAGCTTCAAGTACCTCTGCAAATGTCTGTAGACCAAACTGGTTGATGGCAACTGTTAACTCCTTTCAGCATAGCAATAACAATACTTCTGTTTCAGCTCTGATAATCCTCGTAATAGCTTAACATGTTAACACCCTGAATGACTTATTTCCGGGTCAGAAGAATTATGGTGGTAGTGATGAGCGAATGAGAGCCTACACAACAGCCACTGACGTGGGTGGAATTGTGGGATTCTTGTATTTGGAAAAGGGGGTAATGAGCCCCTGCAATTGAAGGGAAGGTGAGGAAGGGAGGATTAGGAGCAGGCACATAGTCTCTGGTGTGGGGGGAAGGGTACCCTGTGTGGGAGAATGGGACATACAAAACCCCAGTCTGTAGGAAGATTGGGAGATGCTAGTATGGAGGAAGGGGTAGAGAGTTCCTATACAAAGAGCCACTGGCATAAGGGGTAGGGGGAATGGCTAACACAGAAGCTGTGGTTGGGAGGAGGGGTCCAGGTATGGGGTAATATGAGAGATGGACACACAGAACCTCTGGCAGGGGAAAGTGGGAGACCCTGGAATAGTTGAATGGGTGGGGGTACATGGAACCCATGGTGGTAAGGAAGATAGCAACACAGACCCCTCGCACTGGGGGAAGTGGGAGTGGGGGGGTACACTGAGCCATGGAAGGGAGAAGAATGGTGGACCCTGATATGGGAGGAGAGCAGAGACTGGGTATACACAGCACTTCTGGCAGTGGGAGACTGGGGGCACACAGCCCTCCTGGTGGAGGGGAATTGCAGGGAGTCCCTGAAATAGAGGGGGATGGGAGGGTAGTGGGGGAATGGAGGGATACAGGGAGCCCATGATGTGTGCAATGTTGGTTGGTCTACAGAAGCAACAAAGTGTGTGATCCCTTAGTTAAGGCATTTTGGAGTTTATGGTCCCAAACTAGATAAAACTAATTTTTAAAGAGAGATTAGATTTAAAAAACCCTCTCCCCCATCGTGTATCTACAGAGCAGAGTTAAGATAATCTTAACTTGTGCACTTCCATGCCCTAACATGATTTCTGTTAACCTTAACCTTATTCAAAATTTCCTGGTTTTTCAGTGGTTGGTTTTAAGTCAATTACAACATTCCTGCAGTGTTGTTTTTTCCTTTGTTGCTCATATGTATGCTCAACTTTAACTTGATCTTAGTGTAGATTTTTGTTTTGATTTGGAATTTCCTTGTTTTTCAAAATTATTAAAAATATTATACTAAATAAAGTATCACACAGTAGCATTCTAGATATTTTTAATGATTTAAAAAATTAGTAGTTGTGATAGATATGGCATATCCTGTAATATCCTCGGAAGGCCTTATTGTATTAAGTTTATGTATTATTGTGAGCTGGGATTGTATGTAATCTCTTTAGGGGGGAGATGTGATAGGTGTGAGACCTGAGAGTTCAGAAGACTATACTGAAAATGTGCCAAAGAAGTATGAACTTTTGAGACAATAAATATGAATTGGATTTCCTGGGAAATCCCTAGGGAGAGGTTTAATGCAATTCCCCAACTCGTATTATGCAAAAACCCAGCCTTTTTAAGCTATGCCCTGAGTGGAGGGTTACTGTCTGCTGATTACCTGTTACAAAAGGCCAAGATCAGAGGCCCAAGCTATGTAAAGAAATGGCTGATCTGCCCATAGTTCTGGATGTGGCATGGATGAACTTGTAAACATGGAGGAAAATCTTGTGGCTTTTGAAGGACTAAAACCTACCAGAGCCCAAGGTTGGGGTTGGGGTAACCTCTGGTAAGCTTTCTAGCATGCATGTAGGTTCTTTTTAATATGTTTTCTCTGTGATGCTTTTACTTTAAGTATAAATGGGGTTGCTTAGAAGGAGCTGTGTGGTAACTTGTAGCTGCGGGCAATACACTGGGCATAGACCTTGGAGAGAAAGCAAAGCAAAGGTGCTGGCCAGTTAGACAGTCTGGTATTCTGGGGTATATTGCTGTGTAAGGCAGGGAGCTGTGCAACTTTAAAACCCCTGATCAGAAGGGAATGAGATGTGGGCCTCTGTCCAGAAGAGGTAACGGCTAGGAGCCAGAAACCTCTAAATGAGTGCTCTTGAGGGACCACAGCGGAGGAAATACAAGTGCAGTTACCCTGAAACTGACAGTAGCAACATAAATTCTTTCTAGAAATTTAATATTTAAAGGTGCTCCCCTCCAGCAGTCCCCCGTTCTCATGTCCCCGCCCCCCCCCCCCCAAGATTTAGTCAGGGGTATTTATAGTAGGTCATGGAGAGGTCATGGGCCGTGAATTTTTGTTTCCTGCCTGTGACTTGTCCATGAGTTTTACTAAAAATATCTGTGACTAAATCATAGCCTTAATTATAACCAATAGAGTTGTTGCATGCAAATTAACTCTAGAGGAAGAGTAGTGATTAGTTGAGTTAATTCTGTGGCCTGCATTAGAGGATTGCCTTAACCTCTTGTAGCCTGTATAATCCTAACGAGAAACATTTGTTAATAACTAAGCTTAATTACAACCTTATTTCTTGAAATAGAGCGTATGTACAAGACTATATTAAAATTCTTGAAGTCTGTGTTCAGATATTAAGATCATTTGGAATGAAGACTGAAACAGATGTTAAACTACTTAAATTCACTTTAATCTTATAAACGAATTAATGGATTTACTTGTAAATTCTCATATTATATAGCACTTACTCTGACTACAGGTTTGTACCTGAAGTATGGAGCTGTGACTGGAGATTCCACAATGCAAATAATATTACACATAACCTACAGTGAAAGTACAATTTTAAGATTGCAAATCAAGCATTCAGATGTTAGGAAGTGTAAGAATTAAGGCTGTGTGTGCAACCTTAATGCAAATGCATTATGATACAGTCTTTGATTACATATTCATAAGTCACTGGATGGAGTTACTCTGGGGATGAATTGGGGCTGAGTAATGAAGACATCCGTAATCTTTGTGACCCCTGCTTCTTACTGTTGCAGAAGTTGGAAGGTCTGTACTGAACAAGGCAGGGGATCGCAGGAAGAGATAGGACAGTCTTATGGTTAAGGCAGTTGACTGCTGCCCTGGAAAATCGGATTTTACCCCTGCCTCTGCAATAGAGTTCCTAAATGATGCTTGGCAAATCACTTAAACCAAACTTTTCAAAGGTGGTCACTAATCACATGTGCCTTATTTTCTGGGTGCCTGATGAGACCCTATGATCTGATTTGCAGAAGTGCTGAGCACTCACGGCTGAAACTGAAGAGAATGGGAGCTGTGCTTTGAACGTGTGAAATACTATATAATGTGAAGTACTTGAAAAATAATGTCCTGGGTATCTCAAATTGAGCAGCTGGAATTAGTGGACACTTTGGATCTTAATTCTATGTGAATTAGCTGCCTCACTGTAAAAAGGGGACGATGATACCACTACCTCATCTCAAAGGAGAGTTGTGCATAGAAATTAATGTTCATGAAGAATTCAGATAATGTAGTGATGAGCACTATATAGGAAAGCCTATGAGGAAATTAATAATTGTCTTCATGGCAGGATTTGAATAGTGTGTGCAGTAAATAAAGTCTGGGCCATCCATTAAATAATGAGGAGAAAACAAAATATTGAACAGCTGCTTATTAATTGAGAACAATCTGTTCTGGGCACTGAATGAGGCGGGGTGCTGTGGAAAAATGTAATTAAAGACTGCACAAGCTTTATTTTGTCATTTTCTAATTTGTTTGTTAGTGCTTTATAACCTTTAATGTTTTAATGAAAGTTTGCGTGTAATTTGGTAGGCTGTTAAAGACAGAAATTCCATTATGTGGCATCATATTATAGAATCATAGAAATGTAGGGCTGAAAGGGACCTCGAAGCCAAGTCCAGCCCCCTGTGCTTAAGCAGGGCCATGTAATCCTAGACTAGGTGTTTTGTCCAGCCAGTTCCTAAGTGTGCAATTCCCATCATTGAGGTAATCTCCTTTGGAAGCCTGTTCCAGAGCTTAACTACCCTTATAGTTAGGAAGTTTTTCCTAGTATCTAACCTAAATCTCCTTTGATGCAGATTAAGCCCATTACTTCTTGACCTACCTTATTGGGCTTGGAGAACAATTGATCATTGTCCTTTTTAGAACATTTTTGAAGACTATTATGAGATGCACTCTTCAGTCTTTTCTCAAGACTAAACATGTCCAGTATTTTTAACCTTTCCTCATAACTCAGGTTTTCTAAATCTTGTATCATTTTTGTTGCTCTCTTCTTGACTCTCCAGTTTGTCCACATCTTTCCTAAAATTTAGTGCCCAAAATTGGACACGACTCCATCTGAGGTCTCACCAGGGCTGAGTAGAACAGGATTATAACCTTCTGTGTTAGCAGCTCTTGTCAAGCCTGACATACTCACTCCACCTAACACACTATTGTTGTAATCAGTATTGTTGTAATCAGTATACTCTGAACAGTTAATTTCCTTGGTTTTTAATAAATAAATCCTCAGAATCCCCATGTACCACATCCTAGCTCTCCACCTACACTTCTTCTGGCTCTTCAGCAATAATTGTCCCACTCATAGAATGAATTGACTGAATGTTAGTCCCTTCACTCTTTTCATCATCTCATCATTTTGCCTGCAGCAGGGCCCCAATCTCCCTCCTTGTGGTCCTCTTCATGAGGAGGCAGGTGTCTGTCTGGGGCCTGCATGTTGTCTGTCTGGGGCCTGCATGTTGTCTGTCTGGGGCCTGCATGTTGTCTGTCTGGGGCCTGCATGTTGTCTGTCTGGGGCCTGCATGTTGTCTGTCTGGGGCCTGCATGTTGTCTGTCTGGGGCCTGCATGTTGAGGAGCTGGGGAGAGGATACAGGAACAGTACAGGGACTATCATGATATTAGGGGGAACAGATATGGGGGATCATGGATGTTTTTTGGGAGCAGAGCTGAAGCCCCCCAAACATCCCCCACTACACAGCTGACTCCCTCCTTTCCAACCCACTCTTTCCTGCATTGCCCCAACACCCTGCCACATTTCCTCTCACTGCTCCAGCACCCCCGTGTTCCCCAATACTAAGACTTCCTCCCCCTCCCACTGGTCCAGCTTCTTTTATATTCTTTCCAACAAACCTGGTACTCTGATCTAACCTCTCACATGTGAACCAGCTGCCACCTTCTCCATGCTCCTCTCAGGCTGGAGGTGGGAAAGTTGTGCAGCTGTGAGAAATGTATGTACTCACTGGAGGCAGGAGTGTGGAGTTGCAGAGTCCCTACCTCAAATCTGGGCCTACTAGTGTACGGGAAAGGGGCTTTACACCACATCAGTCTGCAGTATAGGAGGCCCAGAGAGGTTTGAAGTGGGGCATTCATCGCAGTGATATGTTCTCAGTTGAATGACCAGACCCCCTGGATCTGAATATAACCTGAAACCGTAGTTCTGAAAGGTGTGAACTGTTCCATTCATCTCAGAGGGTGTTTTCATCCCCTCTCATGGTTTCAGTGCAGATGGGCCTGCGCCACACAGAGTATGCACCTTCTCAGTTCTTCACCCTGGCTTCAGCACTGTGTGCCTGTGCCATGCTCTGAATATGATCATTCCCAGCACTCAGTTCTGGTCTCAGTAGTGTTACCAACCCTCCTGGATTGGCTGCAAGTCTACTGGAATCAGCATCGATCTCCCGATGGCTATTGAAAGCAATCTGGGAGATTTTAATACGCCGCTAAGTCTGGTCGGTGGTGCAGCAAGGTTAAGGCAGGGTCCCTGTGGCTCCTGGAAGCGGCTGGCATGTCTGACTCCTAGGCACAGAGGCGGCCAGTAGGTCTCAGCCCCTGCCCCAGACGCCAGCTCCGCAGCTCCCATTGGCTGGGAACCGCAGCCAGTGGGACTTGCGGGGATGGTGCCTGCAGGCTGGGGCAGCGTACAGAGCTGCCTGGCCACCCTTGAGCCTAAGAGCTAGACATGCCGGTCGCTTCTGGGAGCTGCCTGAGGTAAGCGCTGCCCAGACGGAGCTATCACTCTCTCCTGCACCCCAACCCGGAGCCCTCTCCCACACTCTGAACCCCTTGGTCCCACCCTGAGGCTATGTGTACACTAGAGGAGCATTTCTCAAATGTGGCCACTGTTGCCGCATGTGGCCACCAGGGGCTTTTCTTCCAGCCACAGCCTCCTGGGCAATGATGAGTGAGGAGGGCAAAACAGTGGCTCCTCCCACAAGGCCGCCAGAAGGGGTTGGGTTCTACCCCCCTCTGTGGGGAGACATGCTGGAGGAGCAGGCTTCTAGTGGGTTCCCCACTTTCCCTGGTGTGGTGGGCAACTGGCTCCGGCCCTGGGCTCACCCCCGTCCATTCTCACCCAGACCCTCCTGCCTTCCCCGGCCCCCCTTTCATTCTCCCCATCGCCTCTGGCCCCCACTGCCTCCCTACCCACCTCCCCATCCAGGGATTAATTTGTCCCTGGGCTTGCCAGGGCTGAGTTAAGTCTGCTGCTGTGAAAAGTGATATTTGTATGTATGTTTGTTAATATCATTTTTCACAGCAGCAGACTTACTCAGCCCTGGCAAGTCTTTTTTAAAAAAAAAAAAAAAAAAAAAGGCAAAATCAACAACAAAAAACAAGAATGTGCAAAGCACCTTATTTGTGTTTTTATCCTGTTTAGGTACAGTAAAGAATAGAGACAAGTGTACATTATTTTTATTACGGAGTCTTTAAAAAATCTCAACATAAATTGCAATGATTTGGACATGTATATGTGCATATTTATTTGTCTTTCCTAAACTTAATTAGGAATTTTTTAATTAAAATTGTAACTGGCCACCAGCAAGAGTGAGGCCACCAAAAAATTTGTTGTGAGAATTCCTGCACTAGAGCTTACAGTGGCACAGCTGTACCACTTCAAGATCTCTTGTATATTTGCTCCATGCTGACAGGGGAAGAGTTCTCCCATTGGCATAATTAAACCACCCCTAACGAGCAGCAGTAGCTATGTTGGTTGGAGAAGCTGTCCGTCGACACAGCGCTGTGCATGCTACCACTTGTGCTGGGATAATTTGTCCCTTGGGGGTGGAATATTCACACCCCTGAGTGACATAAGTTTTGCTGACATAAGTGGAATGTAGACATGGCCTCAGGCATTTAGATGTCTGTCTATACCTTTGGTGGATTTTCAGATTTCACATCTATATGTTAAGGTAAAAATAATATTTGAGTTGAGGATTCATAGTTTTGTCGTTAAGATGTAGATTTGCAATGACCAAATCTCATACAAGTTAGTGAATGCAGCTGCTGTCCTGCCAATCCATGACATTATTTCCTTCTGGATATCTCTGCTGACTTGCATGGTGCCAAGGTCTCTGAATTGACTCACATCTTGTATTAGATGCTGGATGGCTAACAACCACAGACAAATCTTGCTTTTTAGCAGTCCAGGACATCTTCGCTTGCATTAGAAAAGACTCCACTAGAAAAATTTATGCAGCAAATGGGAAAAGGTTCACGTACTACCTTTTGGAGTCTCCAGTAGTCATCCTAGATTACTCACTAATCCTGATTAGTTCCAGAAGAGTACATCTAATTGGGGATTGGTCCTGCTTTGAGCAGGGGGTTGGACTAGATGACCTCCTGAGGTCCCTTCCAACCCTGATATTCTATGATCTGGCAGGTGTCTCTGCTTATCCTCCTCCTGTGGAGGGTTACAGTGCCTTCTCTCACCCAACAGGCTTGATTTCTCAAAGGGATTATTCTTGTCTTCCCACCAGCCAGGATGACAACACAGTTTTAACAGAAGTGATTGGACCTCCTTTTGAACCCTTAGCAATCTGTTCTTTATACCACCTATCTATGAAGAATGCTTTCTTTGGCAGCTGTAAACTTTATAGGGGAGATCCAGCCCTGGTGGCAGGACCTCCCTGTATAGTATTCCACAAGGACAAGGTGATGTTGAAACCTCACCTGAACTTCTTACCTGAAGTGGTCTTTGAGTTGCATCCTAACCTTATGATCCCCCTACTGGTTTTCTTTCCCAAACCTCATACTTCTTGAGAAGAGGCCAAACATCACACTTCGGATGTTGTCAGAGCTCTTTCCTACTGTTTGGATAGAACAAAACCATTTGGAAATTCTCCTAGACTGTCTCTAGCACTGCTAAAAGGATGAAGGATTAACCAGTCTCCACCCAAGAATTTCTAAATGGATCCTGGCAGCATCTGAACATGCTCTATAGTAGTCCTCTTGGACACACCTGGACTTGCTAGGGCCCATTCCAGTAGATCACAAACAACTTCTCTACAGATTTTCAAAGGTATGTAAAGCAGTTACCTGCAGTTCAGTCACACCTCACTCAGCTCTACTCCTTAGTATTAGGTTCCAGATTTGATGCCCACTTTGGTAGAGCTGCCTGCTGTCATTATTTCGGTAGAATCTGAGCACCCACCTCTGGGTCATTAATTACAGGGTCATTAATGAGTCACCAAAGTGGAATATTAGGAGAGAGAACATTTACTTACATATGCCATATGTTGTCCATGTGTATTCCACGGTCCACCCTCTGTCCCCATTACTACAGAGTCCTGGTCATATGGATTCCATTTTGGCAAAGGAACTGGAGAGCAGTTGCATCCATCCAACCCTTTTATATCCTTGGCTGTAGAGAACCTGAGGCATGCAGGGCACAGAAGTGACCCAAAAAGACACTGCTATTCAAAAAGATTCTGATCTCATGCACCTGGAGCACATGCACACCCAGAAGTGGAATATATGTGAATGACACAGCTCAAAAAACCACAGTTACTGTAGGGTAACTTTATTTTTACTTTATGGGTATCTTTGTGTGGAAATAGTGTTCCAATAATTATGAGCCCTGGTACCAGGCACATTTCTTCTAGTCTTTCACCATTCTGAATTGGGAAACCAAAAGTACCTTTTGCCATTTTGCCTGGGGATTCTTCTGAGCAAAAACCACCAGTTTGACAAGACAGTGGTGGCTTTTACAATGTGCTTTCAGGAACAGATAATGCAAGTCTCCCACAAGGGTTTTACAACCTAAATTTGCCTGGCAAATAAGGCTGTCAGGGGAAGGAAGGACAAGGGCTCCAAATAGGAAGGTTTAGTTTTGGCTGTGCATCTTGATGTTTCTGTCAAACTTGTAACCTAATGAATTAACTCTGTGCTTGTAGTTGACATAGTAATTTTAGTTTTTAGGAGGTATTTGACAGATAGGAGTTTTCTTAGTAAAGAGGGTTTGGAAGACTATTCCATGCAGATGGAATGGGATGCAATGGAACAAAGAGGAATGAAGGCACACCAAGGCCCAATTTATTAGCAGAATAGAGGGTGGGTTGCGGGCGGGGGGGGGGGGGAGCACTGAGAGATAAGGTATGAAGATGTAGACAGGAGAAGGGTGTAAGGCTCTGAAAGTGAGAACAAGAAGTTTGAAATTGTTATACAGGGTAGGAGTGAAACAAAGGAGGAATTCAGAGGGGGTGATATGGTTTTTGCAGGAGAGGAAGACTTAAGCAGTAGCATTTTGGACAGACTGGAGTGAAACCATGTGGGTATCAAGATAGAGAAAGTGGTTGCAGTATTTGAGGCTAGAGATGATTTGGGCATGGGTAGATGACTTAAATATTCAAGTATTATCTACTTTACCAAAAAAGGACACTAAAGTTCAAAGATTGTTAGAACAGGAGAAGGGTTGTATGCAGAGAAAATGTTAGCACTGTAGATTAATGTTTTAACCTTAAAACTACTATACCTGTTAATGACAATATCCATATGTTCTTAATTCCTCACAGTAATATGGAGAGAAAGAGGGGAGGTGGGAAAAAACTGTCTCCTAATAGTTCAACTTCTGGAGAAATAGGAGTCAAAACAACCTTCAGATATTATACACCTTAAAATGGTCACAAAGTTTCATTGAAAGCAATTTTTCAGTTCATTTATAGGAATAACACAATGTAAAATTTAACAAAGTCTTCAAAATGGTGGTGGTGAAGGATTTTAATAATTTCCAAGTGTTTTAAACATAGATGATTGAGCCCATGTGCTTACATGTGTAATGAAATTTTAAAAAGTTAAAGGAATGAAACAATTTAGTTACAATCAAGTATTTGTAATACTTGGGAGATGTGAATGTAGAGCCATTGGCTTTTAATAGTTTTGGGATATGAACAAGGGGGAGAGGAATCTTAAAATGCATGAGGTAACGTCTATGAACCAGAATTGAAACTGTTCCTTTGAAGCATTGTGAAAACTATCTTATTTTGACCAACACCCTTCCTGGTAATTTAATTGTGTGAGCTCAAGTGTAAATCCATGTTCTTTTTTAGGATGATGCAAATGTCATTCTTGCTCTGAGAATAGAAACCTTGCTCCTTGTAGTACTGCAGTCTCTAGAGCAGGAGAAGGCAATGCCTTATTGCAGATGAAAATCATTTTGCGAGGTTTTATTTGTTTTGAGTCTAATTTGTCTACACTCTAGTAGAGGATAGGATAATTTCAATATGCTATAAAGTGTTGGCTATATAATAGCTGTTAATTTGAAGCAAATGAAGATAGAGTAAAAATGTGCTTTTTTTTCCCTCTCTGCCCTAGGAAGGTCTAAATTTTAAAAAATGCTGAATCTACCAAAAAAAAAAAATCTCTCTGAACTGAATTTGACAAAGCTTAAAATTAGTTTGAAAAATATCATCTATCAGACTAGGGAAACAGCAGAAAGGAACACTGTAGTATAGTTAAGAATATGCTAACTTTATCTTTAAAGGTCTTTATTTATAATGACTTAATATATGAGCTAGATCCTAGTTCTTTAGCATGCATTACAGCTACTTAGCTGAGAGTATTACAAGAATAGACATGCTTGTTCAAACTAAGAGCATTTTCATAAAAATAATTTGTTCTTTTGAGTGCTTGCATACACACTTACCACGTAATAGACATACAAACCTTGTTTCGGAGAGTTTCCCTAGGGGTATCTGTACGGATGGCCCTGCGCACTGCCGAACTCCTTGTGCTCCAGAGCAAGAGTATAAAAGCTGAAACTACTCCTCCGTCGGTGGTCTTATGTTTTTGTTCACAGGGAACACAAATGCTATCTACTTGGTTATACCTAGTGATACTCTTTTTCATTGCTTGATGCTTAAACATCTGTATTTTGTTTCTTCAGTTTTTATTTTATTTCAAATTTTACTATTTGATCTTTTTTCTGTTCAGCTGGGCCTTTGGGCCCTGCATGGCACTGGGGGACCCTAATTTGGATTATTCATATACTCACTGACATAATACAGCAGTGTTTTATGTGAGCAAGCAAGGGGATGCCAGTTCAGACAGTCTCTGTCCGGAGGCAGTCAAATTGTGGAATTTCTGTGTTCGGCGCTGTCACCTTCAGGGTGTCACACTTGCCAAGGGTTCAGAATGGCCTAGCACATCCTTGAATTTAGACTAGGACGGTCAAGCGATTTAAAAAAAAAATTAATGACTGTTAATCGCACTGTTAAACAATAATAGAATGCCATGTATTTAATTATTTTGTATGTTTTCTACATTTTCAAATATACTGATTTCAATTACAACACAGAATACAAAGTTTACCGTGTTCACTTTATATTTTTGATTACAAATACTTGCACTGTAAAAAAAACAAAAAATAGTATTTTTCAATTCACCTAATACAAGTACTGTAGTGCAATTTCTTTATCGTGAAAGTTGAACTTACAAGTGTAGAATTAAGTACAAAAAATAACTGCATTCAAAAACAAAACAATGCAAAACTTTAGAACCTATAACTTCACTCAGTCCTACTTCTTGTTCAGCCAGTTGCTCAGACAAACAAGTTTTGTTTACGTTTGCAGGAGATAATGCTGACTTCTTCTTGTTCACAATATCACCTGAAAGTGAAAACAGGCATTAACCTGGTACTGTTGTAGCTGGTGTCGGAAGACATTTACATGCCAGATGTGCTAACTATTCATATGTCCCTTCATGCTTCAGCCACCATTCCAGAGGACGTGTCCATCCTGATGACAGGTTCTGCTCGATAACAATCCAAAGCAGTGCGGCCCAATGCATGTTCATTTTCATCATCGGAGTCGGTTGCCACCAGCAGAAGGTTGATTTTCTTTTTTGGTGGTTCAGGTTCTGTAGTTTCCGCACTGCAGTATTGCTCTTTTAAGACTCCTAAAAGCATGCTCCACACCTCATCCCTCTCAGATTTTGGAAGGCACTTCAGATTCTTAAACCTTGGGTTGAGTGCTGTATCTATCTTTAGAAGTCTCACATTGGTACCTTCTTTGCATTTTGTCAGATCTGCAGTGAAAGCGTTCTTAAATCAAACATGTGCTGGGTCATCATCCGAGACACTCTCATAACACAAAATGTATTGCAGAATGTGAGTAAAACAGAGTAGGAGGCCTGCAATTTGCCCCAAGGAGTTCAGTCTCAAATTTAATTAATGCATTATTTTTTAACGAGCATCATTAGAATGGTGGCCAAAGCATGAAGGGGCATATGAATGTTTAGCATATCTTACAATGCCAGCTACAAAAGTGCTATACAAATGCCTGTTCTCACTTTCTGGTGACATTGTACATAAGAAGCGGGCATGTTATTGTTAGAGAGCTTATTCCTTCACTCTCCCACTTCTCTGGTCCTTCTCGCATGAACAGAGAGCAACAATACCCGAAGTCTGAAGGTGCAAACAATTCGATGTTTATTGGGGTGAACTTGCAGCAAGCTTAAATCCAAGTTCCTTTTTCCTTATTTTCGAATCCCAACTTACTTCCTGTTTGCCCCTAATTTATATAGTAATATTCTTAGCTATACCTTAACCAATCATTCTACTGAAATTTAACTAACCAATCCTAACATATTGTAACATGATTAGCTAACCAGTTATATCCCACCACCTTAATTAGTTTACACCCAGCAGTGTGATTAACAGATAGCCCTAATTTAGACCACAGATGGTCTCTCAGTATAAACATTCTAGCTTAGGTGTTGCTCATAGGGGGTTTTCTGTTGGAGGATCTATATGTGACTCATGTCCCCAGTTCTGTTCCGGGATGGGTCACAGCCCCAGATCAACAGCAGATCGTTTCCTGTTCCTGTGAGACAGGGGTCTGCTGTCTGTATACCCACCAGTATCCGGATTTCCCAGGGTCATCCTCAAGCTCAAGCAAGATCATAGCAGAATGATCCTCCTCCTTTGAATGCTGGTCCTTTATGTGTATTCCATTGTGGGTATGCATGCGCCCGGAGCCAGAGAATTTTGAAAGCCGTGTCTGCTTGTCCACATTTGCGACCTGGCTTGCTTGGTGCCTCTGACTGAGGAGATAGAGGAGGGCAGACTGCCTGCCTCTCAAGTTCCTTCTCACTGCCACATGGTCAAAGCCTGAACTTCCAGTGTCCGAAGCTTCAGCTGTCTTCATCTGTGAGTATATTTAGAGATCTGTACATAGTTTTTATAGTTCTAGAGTTTGAAAGTTTTTCTCATAGCTTTAGGATTTTGTTTTCCCTGACCTGGGGAGCACTTGGACTATGCCCAGGACTCCAGGCTTCAAAAACTGTGCTTCCTGCCCGCAATTCTTGGTCAGCAATGACCACTAATACTGCTTGTACTGCCTTGGGGAAGCTCACATCGTGACAAGGTTCAGTATCTGCCATTCATTCCCCAGCCATACCCAGGAAGTGCAAGAACTTTGCCTTATGTTGCACCTAATGGAAAAGGCCATGAGGCCACAATCGGACCCAGGCTGGAGGACCCCTCTGTTCAGCCTGACTCTGCAAGGAGCGTGCTTCCTGCCTCAAGGTCTGACTCAGGAGTGAGAGAGTCTATCCCCACAGACCCCTTGACTAGGTGTTTTTGGGAGAGCAGGGAGTATTTGCTTGAGCATTAGGCTAAGTCTTTCTCCAAAACCACTTTGAAGAAGTTGGATTCAAGCCCTGCCTATGCTGAGTAATTTTATAAGTTCATCACAAGAGAACTTAGTATGTCCTAAGTCTCAGATGCATTACAAGAAAGCCAGAAGACTAGAGCTCCATTGGCACCGGATCGCAATCTGGCAGCACTGGTGCCTCAAACCCAAAGCTGGGGATCTGCGGGCACTGACATAGACTGATCACTGAGAGCACTGGTTACCTGCAGTACCGTCTTTGTCTTCAGTGGCTGTAGCATAGACTGTTTCTACAGTGGCTCCAGTGGTTCAGGCAAACGAGGCCTCTCTCTCTCTCTCTCTCCCTCTCTCTCTCTCTCTCCCTCTCTCTCTCCCTCCCTCCCCTGAAAGATCCGAGACCTACACTTCTCCTGAGGCCATCTTCGCTTTCCTGGATATGAAGTTCCCACTCCATCAGGTCCCTCTTTCTTGAAAGAGGTTACGACTTCACCGGAGGAGCTGGCCTTTGAGAGGAGTCTGTCTCTCACTGCTTCTTTGGGCTGTGATTTCCCTCCAGTGCCATGGGTGGTACCGCCATCAGAACGGGAATCATATTTCTTCTCATTGGGAGAGTCTGAACCACACAATGAACCCTTATTCCCTCCTCCATTACATACCTTCCCGGTCAGAAAACCAGGACCAGATTGGGACCATCCTCAACCTCATCACCTGCCTTGGAACTCTTGGTACCCATGCCATGGGAACCTCTGCAACCCTCATTCAATCCATCTTGTTGGTCACACTGGGAGCCATGGGACCAGTACCATCCTACAGAGTTGGGTCAGTCGCCCCTTCCCTCCCCTCTAAGAGGGCAACCAGAGCTGCCCCCCAGATCCTGCTGAGGAGGAGTGCATGTCAGATCCGGTGGTTGCACTGGAACTGATGAGATTGCAGTCTTTGTCTCCCGATGAAGCAGTGACTCCTATGTCTCCATTCCTGCTCCCCATTGACTACATGCATTTCCAGGAGCTTCTTCACAGAGTTGCCGGGAAGTTGCAGATTCCTCTTGAGGACATTCAGGATCTTCAACACAAGCTCTTGGGCATACTTTAGTCCTCAAGCTCTAGTCAAATTAACAGCCATCCTGTAGAATGCTAGAGTGGTCTGGGATATCCCAGCTACCTGTGCCCCTACTCCCAAGAGGCCAAAGAACTGATACTGTGTCCCAGCCAAAGGGGAGGAATTTCTGTTCCCCTGCTTCTAAAATTTAGTGGTCTAGGCCACTGCGGGGAGATCTAGGCAGCAACACCCCCAATCTACTCCGACTGATAGGAAAGGCAAGTGTCTCAACTTCTTGGGAAGGAAGGTCTATTCTTCTAGCCTCCAGTTCAGGACAGCCAACTACCAAGCACTAATGGCTAAGTACGACTCCCTGAACTAGTCAAAATTCATGAGTTTCTCCCAGTAAGACAGTGCTTTTTTCCAGGCTCTCACAAAGGAAAGCAAAATGATTGCCAGGACTGCTCTACAATTAGCAGTAGATATGGCTAATGTGTCTTCCAGGGCAATGGTTACTGCCATTGTAACCACAAGCAATGCCTATGGCATCACATCAAGCCCGTGCCACTACTTGACATCTGCAAGGCAGCTACGTGGAACTCCATCCACATGTTTGCAAGACACTATGCCTTGATAGAGCTCCTCTGCTGATGCATCTTTTGAAGTCAGTCCTTTGTTCAGCTCTGCCACCTACACTCTCTTACCCTTTTCCTATTTGAGTACTACTTGTCACTCGCCTACAGTGGAATACACATAGGAACCAGCACTCAGAGAAGAAGAAATTTACTTACCTGATCCTGATAGCAGTGGTTCTCAGCCAGGGGTATGCATACTCCTGGGGATACGCAGAGGTCTTCCAGGGGGTACATCAACTCATCTAGATATTTGCCTAGTTTTACAACAGGCTACGTAAAAACACTAGCAAAGTCAGTAAAAACTGAAATTTCATACAGACAAAATGAGAAAGTAAGCAGTTTTTTAGTAATAGTGTGCAGTGACACTTCTGTATTTTTATGTCTGATTTTGTAAGCGAATAGTTTTAAAACGAGGTGAAACTTGAGATATGCAAGACAAATCAGACTCCTGAAAGGAGTACAGTAGCCTGGAAAGATTGAGAGCAACTACCTTATAGTAACTGGAGGTTCTTCGATATGTGTGGTCCCTATGTGTATTGCACTACCCGCTCTCCTTCCTCTTTGCTTTGGATCTTCTATGATTTGTTGTCAGAGGCACAAGGTGAGCCAAGGACACTGCTTTCAAAATTCTCCATGTTCATGGAGTGTACTAGTAACCGCAGTGGAATACTGATAGGGACCACATATCTCAGAGTCTCCAATTACTATAAGGTGAATAACTTTATCTTATAGCTCGAGCCTGGCCGAGACAGACTTAGTATTCAGATCTTCACAAACTGTCCACTCAGACCCCTTGCTGTTACCGATAACCAGACACCTCATAACGCAGAACCATGGTGGGTGTTGCACCCGAATACTGAAGTGTTACATCTCATGGTATGGTTCATTAGTAGTTGAATGCAGAAGGAGGCACATAGCTCAGTGGCAGTCCAGAATGTTTTCCTTCACAGCAGAAAACCTCCCACAAGAACTATTTGTCTGAGTAAGTGGAAGAATTTCTCTCTCAACAGCCTCCCATAATGTGTCCCGGGTTCAGTCTAAGATTCATACAATTTCTGGACTTTCATCTTAAGGAATGAGGTCTAGCCATCAGCTCCATTATGATGTCTCTGGCGGCCATCTCTGTGTTTTATCTTTATCTTTAGATGGTAAGACTATTTTCACACACCCTATCACAACCAGATACCTGAAAGGTCTCGATAGGTAGCTTCTGCCTATCAGGGAATCAACTCCTTGGGATCTGAATTTAGTGTTGTGCGCTGTGATGGGCCCTCCTATTGAGCCTTTAGCACTGGGTTCACTCTTGCACCTGACAATGAAGGTAGCTTTTAGTGACCATCACCTCCGCTAGGAGAATGGGAGAAACTGAATGTATTAGTCACTGATCTGCCATACACAGATTTCTACAAGGCCCAGGGTCAGCTTAGAACCACATCGTAAGTTTCTTTCAAAAGTGGTATGCGATTTCCATCTGAATCAGTCTACATACCTTCTGGTTTTCTTCCGAAAGCCACATTCTCACAAGGACGTTCCACACCCTGGACGTTTTTTGAGTGTCACTGCACAAAGCCCTTTCAAGTTTCTTCCCAGCTTTTTCTTTCTTATGCAGAACGTATGAGAGATCAACCAATCCCAATGCAGAGACTCTTGAAATGGGTCACCAGGTGCATCACGATGTGTTACGATGTCCAAGGGCTAACACAATAACACCTCCTGACAAACTCTTGGCACTTTCAATCAGAGGACATTCGGCCTCAGTAGTATTTGTGGCGCATGTCCCAGTTATGGATATCTGCAGGGCCTTGATGTGGTCTTCCATTCATATATTCACCAGATGTACGCTCTCCACCTCCTCAAGGGAAGATGGAAATGTAGGAAGAGCAGTCCTATAGTCCCTCTCCCGATGGAGCTTGGGAGTCACTGTCAGGGTAACATATGTACGCAAGCACTCGAAGAAAAAACAGTTCTCTCTTTCTTGTAACTTTTTCTTCAAGATGTGTGGCATATATCCATTACACTATCCACCTTCGTTTCCCGATACATCAGAGTCTACTGTAGGCTTCTGATGTGAAGGAAATGAAGAAGAGGTGGGGCAGCTCCACCCTTTATACCCTCGCTTTAGAGCAGGAGGCTCTTGATGGTTGGCGGGGCTGTTCCTGTGGGCACTGCTAGGGAAAATGCTCCAGCACCAGGGCATGGGACACTCTCACACACCTACAGTGTAATGGATGTATGGAATACATCTCAAAGAATAACAGTTATGAGAAGGTGGGTAACCATTTTTAATGCACATCATAATTTTCCAAAATATGCCACAGAACAGACCGTGTGAATGTGTTGCGTTTTAAGGCATGAATAATGTTGGTGCCATTATCTTTAAAGTTGGATCCTCATTTTGTGGTAAGACTGCACTGATCTGGAAAATGAAAAAAAACAAACCTTTAGTCTTGGGAAAACAGAAACCTTTGAATAGTCAATAAGTGGGTTTTTGTTTGTTTCCTTGAAAATCTGATTCTTAGAGTTGTAAAATCTGGAGCCTGGTGTATGAATACAAGTAACTGCTCTGTTCAGTAGAGCTGAGTGAAATTTTTCAGCTGAAACTTTTTTCACCAAAAAATGCAGATTTGGGTTGACTGAAACATTTCATGAATTGTATAGAATCATTCTCTCACTCACTCACTTTGGCCCAATGGTTATTCAAGTATTTTATACAAAAGTGGAGTTTCAACTGGAGAGGTTTAAAGAGATCTATCATAGAATATGCTATAGCCTGGTGGGTATTGTACATCCCAAGTGAGCACTCCAGCACTGGGATTTGAACCTGGGTATCCCATATCCCAGTTGAGTATGCAGTAACCTAAACATCAGAGGGGCACTTCCTCCTCTATTTTATGAATCTAGACCTTCATTTCCTTTGCTTTTGTTAAAAATACCTGAAACAAAATGTTTTGTTTGAAACAATTTTTCGGATGCTTTTGATTTCAGAAATGTTGGTTTTGGTTCTACCCAGACCAAACAATTTTTTTACAATCTCTTTTGGAGCTGACAGCAAAACAGAGTTATTTTCACAGCTCTATTAGTGGGATACCACATTTTCTAAAATTGTAATAGTGTTTAAATTTGGTACACTTTGCTGGATTGAGTCCAGTATTTTTAAATGCTCGTGAGGAATTCTTTTGTGTGTCTACTTACATAAGAATAGACTACTCATGCAAGCAAAAGTTTACAGGATTGGACCCCTTAATTGCAATCTCTTCACAATAGGTTATAAGTGGCAAAGGTAGCAACACCCCTCCACTCTGGGAACATTAGCATCTGGGCAGTGCCTCTTTCCCCCCACTCCGCAGTGTGACTTTTGGGGAAAATTGCAGAGGAGCCAGCAGGAGTACAAGGAGCCAAAGCAGTGACATTCAGCAAACTGTCTACAATTTTTACTTGGACTTTCTTTGCCCTATACTGATTTGCTGTTTTCTTCAAATCTCTCCCTCCCCTTCCATCACAGTCTGTTCACCTCAGCTTCATGCCACACCTGCCCTCTGACCCCCTTCTCTTCTGTCCTGTCCCCTTCACCCACTCCCCTTCCCTTTTCTTTCCATTTAGCTTATCCCCTGTTAAATACCCACTCCACTCCACTCCAAAAAAAAAAACAAAAAAAAACAAAACATGAAACTAACACAGCAGTTGTTGCCATCAATAGTCACTCTGCTTGTGTTAAATCCCTTCTCCCATCCTGCCTCTGTCTTATCTATTTAGACTGTAAACTCTTTGAGGCAGGGACTGTCTACTACTCTGTTTTTAAAGTGCCTAGCAAAGTGGGGCCTTGTATTTAATTGAAGAGCATATTGTACTATTTTCTATGTAAAGTTTTTGACTCTGATGTGAAAAGTTATACTACTAGCAAGTGATGCACATGATTTAATTATCTATGGCATGTACTGTTTCTGATTGGAAGGCTTGAAGGCATGAGATGCATTGTCCTAGGATTGGGGGTTCCACGACCACCGCTCCCAAGAGAAGGAGGTGCGTGGTGGTGGTCGGGGACTCTCTCCTCAAGGGGACTGAGTCATCTATCTGCTGCCCCGACCGGGAAAACCGAGAAGTCTGCTGCTTGCCAGGAGCTAAGATTCGCGAGACTGTCGAGACTCATCAAGCCCTCGGATCGCTACCCCTTCCTGCTTCTCCATGTGGGAACCAATGATACTGCCAAGAATGACCTTGAGCGGATCACTGCAGACTACGTGGCTCTGGGAAGAAGGATAAAGGAGTTTGAGGCGCAGGTGATGGTCTCGTCCATCCTCCCCGTGGAAGGAAGAGGCCTGGGTAGAGACCGTCGAATCGTGGAAGTAAACGAATGGCTACGCAGGTGGTGTCGGAGAGAAGGCTTTGGATTCTTTGACCATGGGATGGTGTTCCAAAAAGGAGGAGTGCTAGGCAGAGACGGGCTCCACCTAACGAAGAGAGGGAAGAGCATCTTCGCAAGCAGGCTGGCTAACCTAGTGAGGAGGGCTTTAAACTAGGTTCACCGGGGGAAGGAGACCAAAGCCCTCGGGTAAGTAGGGAAGTGGGATACCGGGAGGAAGCAGGAGCGTGTGAGAGGGGAGGGCTCCTGCCTCATACTGAGAAAGAAGGGCAATCAGCGGGTTATCTCAAGTGACTATACACAAATGCACAAAGCCTGGGAAACAAGCAGGGAGAACTGGAAGTCCTGGCACAGTCAAGGAATTTTGATGTGATTGGAATAACAGAGACTTGGTGGGATAACTCCCATGATTGGAGTACTGTCATGGATGGATATAAGCTGTTCAGGAAGGACAGGCAGGGCAGAAAAGGTGGGGGAGTTGCACTGTACGTAAGAGATCAGTATGACTGCTCAGAGCTCCGGTATGAAACAGCAGAAAAACCTGAGTCTCTGGATTAAGTTTAGAAGTGTGAGCAACAAGGGTGATGTCGTGGTGGGAGTCTACTATAGACAACCAGACCAGGGGAATGAGGTGGACGAGGCTTTCTTCCGGCAACTTGCAGAAGTTACTAGATTGCACGCCCTGGTTCTCATGGGAGACTTCAGTCACCCTGATATCTGCTGGGAGAGCAATACAGCGGTGCACAGATAATCCAGGAAGTTTTTGGAAAGCGTAGGGGACAATTTCCTGGTGCAAGTGCTGGAGGAACCAACTAGGTAGGGGCAGAGCTCTTCTTGACCTGCTGCTCACAAACCGGGAAGAATTAGTAGGGGAAGCAAAAGTGGATGGGAACCTGAGATGGTCGAGATCAGGATCCTGACACAAGGAAGAAAGGAGAGCAGCAGAATACAGACCTTGGACTTCAGAAAAGCAGACTTTGACTGCCTCAGGGAACTGATGGGCAGGATCCCCTGGGAGAATAACATGAGGGGGAAAGGAGTCCAGGAGAGCTGGCTGTATTTTAAAGAATCCATATTGAGATTACAGGGACAAACCATCCCGATGTGTAGAAAGAATAGTAAATATGGCAGGCGACCAGCTTGGCTTAACAGTGAAATCCTTGCTGATCTTAAACACAAAAAAGAAGCTTACAAGAAGTGGAAGATTGGGACCAGGGAAGAGTATAAAAATATTGCTCAGGCATGCAGGAGTGAAATCAGGAAGGCCAAATCACACTTGGAGTTGCCGTTAGCAAGAGAAGTTAAGAGTAACAAGAAGGGTTTCTTCAGGTATGTTAGCAACAAGAAGAAAGTCAAGGAAAGTGTGGGCCTCTTACGGAATGTGGGAAGCAACAGAGTGACAAAGGATGTGGAAAAAGCTAATGTATGTAATGCTTTTTTTGCCTCTGTCTTCACAGACAAGGTCAGCTCCCAGACTACTGCACTGGGCAGCACAGCATGGGGAGGAGGTGACCAGCCCTCTGTGGAGAAAGAAGTGGTTCGGGACTATTTAGAAAAGCTGGACGAGCACAACTCCATGGGGCCGCATGCGCTGCATCCGAGAGTGCTAAAGGAGTTGGCAGATGTGATTGCAGAGCCATTGGCCATTATCTTTGAAAACGCATGGCAATCGGGGAAAGTCCCAGACGACTGGAAAAAGGCTAATGTAGTGCCCATCTTTTAAAAAGGGAAGGAGGAGGATCTGGGGAACTACAGGCTAGTCAGCCTCACCTCAGTCCCTGGAAAAATCATGGAGCAGGTCCTCAAGGAATCAATTCTGAAGCACTTAGAGGAGAGGAAAGTGATCAGGAACAGTCAGCATGGATTCACCAAGGGCAAGTCATGCCTGACTAATCGAATTGCCTTCTGTGACGAGATAACTGGTTCTGTGGATGAAGGGAAAGCAGTGGACATGTTGTTCCTTGATTTTAGCAAAGCTTTTGACACAGTGTCCCACAGTATTCTTGCAAGCAAGTTAAGGAAGTATGGGCTGGATGAATGGACTATAAGGTGGATAGAAAGCTGGCTAGATCGTCGGGCTCAATGGGTAGTGATCAATGGCTCCATGTCTAGTTGGCAGCTGGTATCAAGCGGAGTGCCCCAAGGGTTGGTCCTGGGGCCGGTTTTGTTCAATATCTTCTTAAATGATCTGGAGGATGGTGTGGATTGTACCTTCAGCAAGTTTGCAGAGACACTAAACTGGGAGGAGAGGTAGATACGCTGGAGGGTAGGGATAGGATATAGAGGGACCTAGACAAATTGGAGGATTGGGCCAAAAGAAATCTGAGGTTCAACAAGGACAAGTGCAGAGTTCTGCACTTAGGACGGAAGAATCCAATGCACCGCTACAGACTAGGGACCGAATGGCTCGGCAGCAGTTCTGCAGAAAAGGACCTAGGGTTACAGTGGACGAGAAGCTGGATATGAGTCAACAGTGTGCCCTTGTTGCCAAGAAGGCTAATGGCATTTTGGGCTGTATAAGTAGGGGCACTGCCAGCAGATCGAGGGACGTGATCGTTCCCCTCTATTTGATGTTGGTGAGGTCTCATCTGGAGTACTGTGTCCAGTTTTGGGCCCCACACTATAAAAAGGATGTGGAAAAATTGGAGAGAGTCCAGCGGAGGGCAACAAAAATGATTAGGGGACTGGAACACTTGAGTTATGAGGAGAGGCTGAGGGAACTGGGGATGTTTAGTCTGCAGAAGAGAAGAATGAGGGGGGATTTGATAGCTGCTTTCAACTACCTGAAAGGGGGTTACAAAGAGGATGTCTCTAGACTGTTCTCAGTGGTAGCAGATGACAGAACAAGGAGTAATGGTCTCAAGTTGCAGTGGGGGAGATTTAGGTTGGATATTAGGAAAAACTTTTTCACTAAGAGGGTGGTGAAACACTGGAATGCGTTACCTAGGGAGGTGGGTGGAATCTCCTTCCTTAGAAGTTTTTAAGGTCAGGCTTGACAAAGCCCTGGCTGGGATGATTTAAATGGGGATCGGTCCTGCTTTGAGCAGGGGTTGGACTAGATGACCTCCTGAGGTCCCTTCCAACCCTGAAATTCTATGAAGTAACCCAGAGGAGTGCTTTTGATATGCAACTTACATGTAGTACAGTTTTGTCAGTTAAGATCAGAGATTATCATTGTTTCCTCTGTGTTCTTTATAAAGCAGGATAAGACACTTCAAAAACCTCTCTACTGTGAACCGTTGACAGATTTTACAAGAGATCCTTCTCCCTCCTCTAAATATGCTTGTCAGAATCAGTTGTATATGTTGGAGAGGATGCAATCTGGAAGAAAGTATACTTGAGTTTTTTCCAAGTAAATTTGAGGATAAACTAGGAAAATTAGTTATTGCTTCAAATTGGTGAGGAAATAGTTCTCTTGGTCTTTAAGGATCAAGGCTAAAAAATTCAGCAGCACCTAAGTCTCAAGTCATATTTGAAAATGGATCTTAAACTCGTAGGGTACTTTTTAAAGTTTTTACCCTAGCGAAGTTTAAAGTCCCTGATGTCAACTGAACAATGCAGTCCTGAATTAATATGCTTTGATTTCTTGGGGAGGAGGGGGAAAAACAATGCCTTCACTATTTTTGTTTCTCTGCATACCTTTCTTTCATTGGCATTTGTATTTGTATAGTGTAATTGTACAAAAACTATAGTGAAATACATAGTTCAAGGAGAACATATTGTGAGCTTTCTATCACTGTCTGCTAGACACAATAACTTCAGTGTCACAAGAGCCTACACATATACAGCTGATGGCGTTTCTGTGGAATCGCAGTGGTGTATGGTGTCCACTGAAATCTGCAGGATAAGCAAATGCAAAAATTCCTTTAAACTGCCAGGCCTCCAAAAATGCCATGTTTTGGCTCTATTGATAAATGCCACAAATAGCAGAACAGGCATGTAGGATTCAGTTCAAAAAATGTAAGGCTGCATGCTGCTCATGTACAGTTGTGCCAGCAACAGATTGTATTTAGCTTTTGAAAGAGAGTTTCCAAAAGCTGAATGCCTAATCTCCCCACCCCTGTTTATATATTGTAAGCAAACTAGTCTGAACCTCTTTGTTTTGTCTCGTGTCTGCTGCTGTCTCCAGTGCAACAAATCCTGTGCCAAAAATCTGGTACCCAGCAAGTAGAACATAGCTCTGCTTTTAATTATCAACTATAAAAGCATAAGGAAGTACCTTGTTTGTACTGCCAGTCACTGGTATAGGGAAAAACTGATAAAGCTGTAGTTATTTGCACAGATTGTAGTATTTTGATTCTGTGGAAAGAAACTATTTTAGGAGTGCCTGTCTGGTCAAATGACACACATTCTCAGATTACTGTGTACACAGTATCTGACAGAAATCTTGAAATTAATAAAATTATCTAAATTCTTATTTTCAGTTAACCACTGAAGAAATTATTTCTATACAGGCTAAACTGTTCAGAGATTTGTTTTGTCACCTGGGAAGGGAACCTACTTTAATGACTCTGAAGGATGATCTTCTCCTGCTGTCAATGGACAGAGGACTTGCATCTATTTTCCTGAACCTCTAGTCAGCACTGACACTATTAGATACCACTGTCCTGCATAACACATGTGGCAAGGATCCAGAAAAATACTGAAATGTTTTTAAGTCCTTTGTGGCAGGATGTATCACAGTTCATTAAATGCACCTCTGACCCTCTTGGGGCTGTCTGAAGGGCACCCTACTTAGGTCTGACCTCCAGTCATCACCTTTTTCTAAGTGGAATTCTGCAGTCTGCTTCCTCCAGGTCAGGGTCTTAGGCTGCAATTCACTGTGATTGTGTCAGCAGGTCTGACTTCAGTTCAGCACCTACGGTTTTCCTTAGGGTGAATGACACATTTTCTCTTTAATTATAATTTATCCGTAAATAATAAATAGCTTATATGCATGCCTGGCTTTCCAGGAGTCACCCATCTTCCTTAAGGAGACCCTGGCAGATCTGAAGTATTTGAAGTCCTCTCACAGAACTTGATGCTGTTGGACACGGTCTCATGCCTGTCAGTTTTTGGCTGGTATCTGTGAAACTCTTCCCATGTCAGGGCTGTTTTATACAGTTTCAAGTCCTTTTCTCCCAAGGCCTTCCAACCAAGTCACACCAATCTGCTAGTACCAACCTGAAGCAAAACTTCAAGAGGGCTTGTTACTTGCATTGTTTCTATATTGGGGCAATTTGCATTAGTTACCCTCCATTGAGTTTAGTTCCTTCTGGAAACATTTTTACTTTACTCAATTAGCCAGGAATAAAATCACTAACTAGCCCATAAAGATACATATAATATTTATAAAACTAAAGCTGTAGTCTTAGAATATTCCATGATCCCACTGCATCTGTAATAGCTCAGTACTGTAGTCTTTTAATAGTCCATATTTCCATAGCATCGCATCTGACAGAGGATGTACCTGAAAAATAGTAATGCAAGCAAGACACAGGTTATGCTGGTGGCCAGAGGAAAATATTTGAGGAATTTGCAGCTATGGTGCAACCTCTTTTGATTGAAGATATATACTCAGTTAGTCCCTAATTTAGGAGTACTTCTAGATTCCTCACTGACAGTGGCATCCCCAAGTAACACTTTCTACCATTGGTTTCAGAGTAACAGCCGTGTTAGTCTGTATTCGTAAAAAGAAAAGGAGTACTTGTGGCACCTTAGAGACTAACCAGTTTATTTGAGCATGAGCTTTCGTGAGCTACAGCTCACTTCATCGGATGCATAGCATATCGTGGAAACTGCAGAAGACATTATATACACACAGAGACCATGAAACAAAACTTCCTCCCACCTCACTCCCCCGCTGGCAACAGCTTATCTAAAGTGATCCTCAAGTAGAGCCATTTCCAGCACAAATCCAGGTTTTCTCACCCTTCCCCCCCCCCCCCCCCCCCCCCCACACACACACATACAAACTCACTCTCCTGCTGGCAACAGCCCATCTCCCTTTGAAACCCCTCTTTATAATGCGCATGATAATCAAGGTGGGTCACCTCCAGCACTAATCCAGGTTTTCTCACCCCCCCCCCCACACCCCCCTTTTTCCAAGGGGGGACAATGTATACCTTCAGATCAGCGGCACTGCTATGGGTACCCGCATGGCCCCACAGTATGCCAACATTTTTATGGCTGATTTAGAACAACGCTTCCTCAGCTCTCGTCCCCTAACGCCCCTACTTTACTTGCGCTATATTGATGACATCTTCATCATCTGGACCCATGGAAAAGAAGCCCTTGAGGAATTCCACCATGATTTCAACAATTTCCATCCCACCATCAACCTCAGCCTGGTCCAGTCCACACAAGAGATCCACTTCCTGGACACTACAGTGCTAATAAACGATGGTCACATCAACACCACCCTATACCGGAAACCTACTGACCGCTATTCCTACCTACATGCCTCCAGCTTTCACCCTGACCACACCACACGATCCATCGTCTACAGCCAAGCTCTGCGATACAACCGCATTTGCTCCAACCCCTCAGACAGAGACAAACACCTACAAGATCTCTATCAAGCATTCTTACAACTACAGTACCCACCTGCGGAAGTGAAGAAACAGATTGATAGAGCCAGAAGAGTTCCCAGAAGTCACCTACTACAGGACAGGCCTAACAAAGAAAATAACAGAACGCCACTAGCCGTCACCTTCAGCCCCCAACTAAAACCCCTCCAACGCATTATTAAGGATCTACAACCTATCCTGAAGGATGACCCAACACTCTCACAAATCTTGGGAGAAAGGCCAGTCCTTGCCTACAGACAGCCCCCCAACCTGAAGCGAATACTCACCAACAACCACATACCACACAACAGAACCACTAGCCCAGGAACCTATCCTTGCAACAAAGCCCGTTGCCAACTGTGCCCACATATCTATTCAGGGGACACCATCACAGGGCCTAACAACATCAGCCACACTATCAGAGGCTCGTTCACCTGCACATCCACCAATGTGATATATGCCATCATGTGCCAGCAATGCCCCTCTGCCATGTACATTGGTCAAACTGGACAGTCTCTACGTAAAAGAATAAATGGACACAAATCAGATGTCAAGAATTATAACATTCATAAACCAGTTGGAGAACACTTCAATCTCTCTGGTCACGCAATCACAGACATGAGGGTCGCTATCTTAAAGCAAAAAAACTTCAAATCCAGACTCCAGCGAGAAACTGCTGAATTGGAATTCATTTGCAAATTGGATACTATTAATTTGGGCTTGAATAGAGACTGGGAGTGGCTAAGTCATTATGCAAGGTAGCCTGTCTCCTTGTTTTTTTCCTGCAAAACCCCCCCCAAGACGTTCTGGTTAAACTTGGATTATTGCTGTGCACATTGTAAGATGAGCTGTTGCTAGCAGGAGAATGAGTTTGTGTGTGTGGTTTTTGGAAAAAGGGGGGTGTGGGGGGGGTGAGAAAACCTGGATTAGTGCTGGAGGTGACCCACCTTGATTATCATGCGCATTATAAAGAGGGGTTTCAAAGGGAGATGGGCTGTTGCCAGCAGGAGAGTGAGTTTGTATGTGTGTGTGTGTGTGGGGGGGGAAGGGTGAGAAAACCTGGATTTGTGCTGGAAATGGCTCTACTTGAGGATCACTTTAGATAAGCTGTTGCCAGCGGGGGAGTGAGGTGGGAGGAAGTTTTGTTTCATGGTCTCTGTGTGTATATAATGTCTTCTGCAGTTTCCACGATATGCTATGCATCCGATGAAGTGAGCTGTAGCTCACGAAAGCTCATGCTCAAATAAACTGGTTAGTCTCTAAGGTGCCACAAGTACTCCTTTTCTTTTTACTTTCTACCATCTCCAGTTAGTAAGGCAACTGTCATCCATGTTAGTGGATGGTGACCTGGCCTCAGTTATACATGTGTGACTGGGTGTCTCAGTGGCCCTTGCTAAGAATCCCACACTCTGGGCAGACTGCAAGAAATAGGGCATACAATCCCCCAAAACTGGTGGTTTGACCTATGATAGTGACCGAACCAGTATCAAAAGAGCTTCTGTATTACCACGCTGGTTAACAGGAAGCCAAACCCAGTCCCTTTAGCCATTCCAGTCCTTGGCTCTCATCTAAGCAAGCAAGTCTAATATAAAGAAAAGGAGTACTTGTGGCACCTTAGAGACTAACAAATTTATTTGAGCACAAGCTTTCGTGAGCTACAGCTGTTAGTCTCTAAGGAGCCATAAGTACTCCTTTTCTTTTTGCGAATACAGACTAACACGGCTGCTACTCTGAAACAAGTCTAATATAGTGATTGGTGAATAGGGTTTTCAGTAACCCTACTTAAAATTTTACTAATCCGAAAAGATCACACACTTACTCTCAGGTCAACATAATCTATAAAATTTGCAATCTTATGGAAACTTACTAAAGATTTATTAATAAAACACAAGAAGAGAGTCTTTTGAATGGTTAAGGAATCATATACATACAAGTGACTTCACTTTGGAGTTATTCCGACAGGTTAGAACCCAAAGGCAGATTAGATATAAAGTCTTTCCTTGCATTTTCCAGGGTATTCTAAATAACTACTTGGAAGATCTCAGTCCCATATCTTAAACTTTCTCTGTTTAAAGTTCAGAAGACTAGAGACGAAAGGATCATGCCCAAGGTCCAGTATTTATAGCTCTCCAACAGGCTGACAAACCTCTTCACAGAAATTAGGGCTTTCCTCCCAGGAAGAATAGACAATGCAGATAATTTGTGGACTTTTGCTTTGAAGTTAATCTTCTATTTCCTATGCACACAGGTAAACTAGTTACATTCATTTACATAGCAATTACCCAGTCCGCCATTATAAGAAAGAGGTAAGCTGAGACAATGTAGATAATATTAGTTTCCTGCAGTGTCTCACATCTTTGATGTTATGGTTAACTACATAGTCACATGCATAATGTAAGGCAATTAAGACACCTAAAGGCTTTAGCATCTAAAAGCCAATTGGGTTCAGGGCCGTCCCTAGACATTGTCCCCACAGACCATGGGGAACTTCTGTTTGAATATCAAGCAGCCTTTGGTTAGTTTAAAAAACATAGATGCAGCTCAGCTAGGTCAGCAGAGCAAAACAGTACTTTGCCTATTGCATTTTTGCCTCATTTGCTGAATTTAAGGTAGTGAAGTAAAAAAAAAAAATAGTTCTTAAATGACTAGTTTGCAAAGAAAGTCTTCAAACTTTCTCTGGGTTGAATAAGTGAAAGCAGATGTTGGTAAAGAGGTACAGCATGAGACATAATTGTATCATGGTATGATGCGACAACAGCACAGCAAGATTGAAAAACCGCTAAGATTGGGGCAATCATAATCATTTTGCCTATTCAGGATCACGTTGAATAGTACCTTTTGAATGGCAGAAAATAACCTATTCTCAGTTTGTGAATGTTTTCATATGAACAGATTGAAACTCTTTCTGATAAAAGAATAAGAGCACTGTCCTTTGAACTCTTACTATGATACTCTATACCATAGCCTTGAAATCTACCATTATTTCTGAACACATCTCTTTCAGGAATTGGTTAAGTGTGTTAAATGAGAACAAGTTCAGTTTTATTACTATGTATAGCACCCATTTTTAAGTGACTATTTTTGTTAATCTTGTCTGCGAAGCTTTCAAGGTGAAATTTTTAGAAGTGAAAACTGTTTTCAATTTTTTTATCAATGTTTTTGAAATATTTATAGCAGTCTAAGATTCTGAATAAGAGATAATAAACTGTTAGGAAACATTTTTTTCAATATTCAGTTTATACAGGTACAGTATATTTAGAATCTTCCTAGCTAGAATTGTGTAACTATAATTAAATACTTTCATTAAGCTAACCAGCTATTTGTGGGTTTTTTTTTACATTTTTCAGAAAAGAGCTAAAGGCCAGGTACTATTTGACAAGGTGTGCGAACAGCTCAATTTACTGGAAAAGGACTATTTTGGCCTGTTGCTTCAAGATAACTCAGATCAGAAGGTAAGCACTAAGAGTTGTTTCATGTTACTAGAATGTTAGATCAGGGCTGGCAAACTTTTTGGCCTGAGGGCCACATCGGGTTTCCAAAATTGTATGGAGGGCCGGTTAGGGGCGGCTGTGCCTCCCCGAACAGCCAGACATGGCCTGGTCCCCACCCCCCATCCCATTTTCCCTGTCCCCTGACCGCCCCCCACTGCCCCATACAACCCCTCCTCTCATTCCTGACCCCCCCCCCCAGGATCCCTGCCCCCATTCAATCCCCTGCCTCCAACCCTACCTGCCCCCTTACTGCGCTGCCTGGAGGACAGGCAGCCTGCCACCCGGCTTGAGCCAGCCACAGCACCACGCAGCACAGAGCCGGCGGTGCAGTGAGCTGAGGCTGTGGGGGAGGGGGAAAAGCAGGGGAGGGGCTGGGGGCTAGCCTCACGTGCCAGGCAGGAGGGTCCCGCGGGCTGAATGTGGCACTGCCCACTTCTGTTAGATTCTTTTTTAGCGTAACTTCATTAACAAACTTGGGGAGCTTGGCTTGTTTACCCTAACCAAAAGAAGACTAAGGGGAGATATAATTGCTCTCTATAAATACATCAGAGGGATAAATACCAGGGAGGGAGAGGAGTTAAGTGTTAATGTGGATGCAAGAACAAATGGATATAAACTGGCTATCAACGTATTGATTTCTAAACATCAGAGGAGTGAAGTTCTGGAACAGCTTTCCAGGGGGAGCAGAGGGTGCCAAAAACCTAACTGGCTTCATGATTGAGCTTGATAAGTTTATGGAGGGGATGATATGATGAAATTGCCTACAGTGGCAGGTAGCCGATCTGGGACTGCTAGTAGCAAATATCCCCAATAGCTGGTGATGGGACGCTAGATGGGGAGGGCTCTGAGTTACTACAGAGAATTATTTCATAGGTGTCTGGCTGGTGGGTCTTGCTGAAATGCTCAGGGTTCAATAATCACCATATTTGGGGTCAGGAAGGAATTTTCCCCAAGGTCATATTGGCAGAGACCTTGGGGTTTTTTCTCCTTCCTCTGCAGCATGGGGAACAGGTAACTTGCAGGTTTAAACTAAAGTAAATAGTGGATTCTCTGTAACTTGAACACTTAATCATGATTTGAGAACTTCAGTATCTCAGCCAGAGGTTATGGGTATATTACAGGACTAGGTGGTTGAGCTTCTGTGGCCTGTGGTGTGCAGGAGGTCAGACTAGATGATCATGATGGTCCCTTCTGGCCTTAAAGTCTGAGTCTAAACTGTGAGACCTAAATCATGCTGAAAATAATCTTGGTATGAAGCCCGTAAAATGTGAATTAATTTTAATCTGCTGGAAATTGGCTAAAGTTCTATTGTGACATATTGGCTCAAAGGTGAAATGTCTGATATGTTACGTTACTTTAGGATTTTGAGAGGGTTTTTTTAAATCTTTATGTATACAAACCTGTATGTGGGGGTGATATTTTAATATATAAGCATGTTATTTCTTTCTGTGAAGGCACATCATTTTTAGTAATGGGCAAACCTTAGCAAACTTTGGGTGAGCCACCGAAGCTGGGAAGTTTAGTCGATCTTTGAGTTTCTCTTCTTTTCCATGCCTTCTGTACTACTTTAATCTCCCAACCAAATCAGAGCTTTATCCCCGTTTTCAAATGGCTTCTTTGCATTTCCTGATATCTTTAGTAGTAATTTGTAATTCAGTAGTAATTTGAAGATCCCAGGCCTATCACTGTTAGGCTCTAGTTTTCAAATGTAGTGAATTCTAGCACTTCTCCAAAATGTTTCTTTGCTCCCAAATCTCACTCTTGAGGGAAGTCTCAACATTTGTAAAGACGAGACTGCAGCTAGTTCCCCAGTGCTGGAGTTTTGGTCTATGGGGAGAGGTTTTTTAATGATTCCACTTAAAATCAGAAATTGTTGGGTTTTTTTTTGTTTTTTGGAAACATGATTTTCCCCTAGCCGCCTTCAGCATTACCTTCATCTGCTTACAGGATGGGGTGGGATGCATATGTAGATTGGAGAATTTATTAAAAAAAAAAACAAAAACACTTGGATAAAAACTTTCGGTTGACCAATCTCTTAATTACCAGTTGCTGACTTATCTTTCTAGCAGTGTTTGAATATTTATGAAACAGCTGTCTAAAACTCTGCTCACAAATAAGTTATGTACTACATGCAGCACTCTCCGTTTTTTCCCCTAAAGGAATAGTAAATAGAAACTTCTTTGTATTTTTAATTTTCAAACCTCTCTTTTTAGATACTGCAACTAGCTTATATAACATCTCTTCTCTCCCTACTCCCCTCAGTCCACTTCCCGCCTCCCCATGAAATACAGTCAGATGTGTTTCAAGTAACTAATATGGAAACCTCTGCAGTTCCATTCAGATAAGGTTGCAGGTCTCCTGGTACTAGATGAGCTTTTGGTTGCAACAGTTTCAGTGCCCCAACAAAATGAATGAGGATGGTCTTATTGTCAAGGCTGTTGAGACTCGGAAGTATGGATTTCATTCTTTGCTCTACCACAAACTTTGTGTGTAACACTGGGCAAATCAATCTATCCCTCTGTTCTAAAGCTTCCCATCTATAAAATGGGGATCACACTCCCTTGCTTGTACCCTTCATCTGTTTTATCTACTTAGCGCTTTGGTGAAGAGATGGTCTTTATATAGTTTGTATGTACACACCGCTCTGCCAGTTAACTTGAGATATTGAATACATTTGTTCTAAGCTACAAACATTTGTTGTTTATGATTAACTTGAGGTACAGAAGTCTAAGGAAGACAAGCACTCAGAAGAGCAGTGGTTATGGTTGTGCAATGTCTGAGTGTGGCTAATGCTGCTTGCCACAGTCCCTGTCTCTGTGCAGAGACAGATTTAGTCTATCTGCTCCTCGGGGCTGCCTCTAGGTGTCTGTACTCTGTTCAGAACCACATAAACTCGACACTGAGGTGACAACCCAGCGCAATCCAGCCAAAACTGGACAGTTATAAAGTGTGACACTACCTGGTCCTATAACCCCTACTCGGGTATAACTGCCATTGACTGCAATGAGAGTTTTGTCTGAATAAACATGCAGAGTTGGCCCCCAAGTAAGAAACGGTTTAACATAGGGAGTCAATAAGAGAAACTATTTAAGTTATTCAGAGCTTGTCTTAAATGGAGAGCTGGGGAGAGGAGAACAGAAGGGAAACCTGACCACTTTTCAATTCTGTGCTTTACAATATTATCTCTTCAGTACAATGTTAAGAGAGAGAGTTTCGTAAGTTGAGGAAACCTCCTTCTGTTCGTGTTTCCCTACTAATTTGAATGTTTATAAATAGTCATGGAAATAGTTGGTTTGAGAGATTGAGGCACACTGATGGACAGGCAGAAATGTGACCGCTTTCAAGCACATTTAGTGTTCTTATTCATTTGTGACATGAACTGTTGATAAGCTTTTTTTAGACTACAACAGAGGCTTCTAGCTGCAACTTGTTAAAAAGAAAAAAAAGTCAGAGTTCATTGTTTCACTGAAACCCTTTTGTGATCAAAACACAAGAAGACAATCCCAACAGGGTTAGACCAAAGTTTCATGTATATTACAAACCAGTTACTTGAAAATAATGTTTTGGGTTTTTTTAGCACTAACACTTCAAATTGTAATACCTACAACGAGACAATGACTTGTAACTGTTCAGAGCTTACAGCTGCTATCTGGCATAGTTCAATAGGGTACTGGCTTGGTAGGCATTTACTGTTCTTGGAGTAGGCCCTGTAAAACTTATTGGCAGTGTTTTCCTATACCCTGGAGCTAAGGGCAGCAGCCTATTTCTATGAGAGAGAATATGTTCATTTTTAAAATGCAAGCATAATTTCTGTACGATTGCCTATGCCATATGGCCCTTATTAAATACTCATTTTGTTTAGAATTAAATTTAAAAAATTTACATTAAAACAATACAGGGATGACTTAATCTCAATGCCTTTGCACTTACTGTTTGAAGGGTATTACTTTACTCACCTAAGTTATGCTTGCCATTCACAGCATTTCTCAGATTTAGTAGTCTTTACAGTCATATTGCTATAATTAGGCTGAACAAGGTGAGCGAAGGTCAGAGTTTTCCACTGTTAGCAAATTCTAATCTTTTCATTGAGAGCCTTGGATCCTCAGATATTCTTGACAAATTTTCAAGTGAGAACCATTTCAGTACATCCAGTACTGGGTATAAAAAACAACCCTACTGACACAGTATTGTTCTGAAGACTGAATGCCACCTCGTAAAATAGTTTCTGAAACATTATCATAAAAATTTGAATAAAAATGAATGGATATTGAACAGTTTCATACTCTGCATATAATTTACACTGTGCACTATGAAATACTTAACGCTTGCTTCTCTTTAGTGATTGCTGCACAGTGGTGTCTCCTGCTGTGGAGGAAACCACAGTTGCTGCAGTTTCTAATAGGACTCACTGTATTGGCACTACAGCTTTATGTAAGTGGATAGTTGCATACAGTAGTGCCCTCATTATTGGGAATTCAAAGTTGAACAATTACTACTTTAGCTGCTATTAATATCAGTATGGGTTTCTTTGTATTATGGTATGTACATTTGTATATACTTTTTCTTCGCCCTTCCTCACCTTTCTGCTGTCTTTTTATATTGTCAGTCACATTCTCCTCATTGCCATCCCATCTTCCCTGGAGTTTTGCAGCCTTGTCCTTCCTTAGTAGTTCTTCTACTGCTCTTTCAACATCTGCCTTAGCTGTGGTTCCACTTCCTCTCTGTGGCGATTCCAGTTAGCTGTGTCTTTGGTCCCCTGTACCTTAAGCCGCTTAAGGAATAAAAAAAGGACATGAGCGATTTTAAAATAAAATTGCTTTCAAGTCTTAAACTTTTTGCTTGTCAGTAGTTAGAAACTCTTCTGGAAGCCCATGTAAACACATCCATCCAACCCCTTAACCCTCTGACTTCCCCACACTTGTTACTGCCCATCTCCCACTTCCGAAGACTCCTGCACATATTGTTGGCTCCCTGCCACACAGAGAAAAATGTTGCAGTACTTAATACTAAATAAAACTGTTAGGAAAGAAAAACTATATGATCTAACTTGGAACTAAGGGCATGGCTACATTTGCAAATGTAGAGCGCTGTGAGTTAAACCCACCTTCGGAGAGCGCAGCAGGGAAGGCGCTGCAGTCTGTCCACACTGACAGGAACAAGCGGGCTGGCGTGGCCACATTTGCGGCACTTGCAGCAGCATTGGAAGCAGTGCATTCTGGGCAGCTATCCCACAGAGCACTTCTTCCCATTCTGGCGCTGTGGCTTGTGGGGAGTGCAGGGCATTCTGGGTCCTCTCCCAAGGCCCCGTGACGCATCGGTTCACATCCCAGCATTCCCTTTGCTTCTCTCCACATTTGGCGCCATCTTTCAACGTTTTTTGTACTGCGCGCTCTGTCTTCCCTTTCGGTCTGCGGGAATGGAGCCCAAACTGCTGAGGAGTATGCTGACAAGTCTCGCCAGCACATCACGTTTGGCAGTCAAGTTATTCCTTATGATCCAAAGTGACAGTGAGAACTCAGACGATGATATCGACTCGAGTAACGCATATGACACGAGTTTGCTTTTGGCATTCACGGACATGCTCACCACCATGGAATGCCGCTTTTGGGCTCGGGAAACAAGCACTGAATAGTGGGATCACGTCGTCATGCAAGTCTGGGATGACAAGCAGTGGCTCCAGAACTTTCGGATGAGAGAAGCCACTTTCATGGGACTGTGAGAGGAGCTCGCCCCCACCCTGAGGCGCAAGGACATGAGATTGAAAGCTGCCCTGACGGTGGAGAAGTGGGTGGCTATTGCATTCTGGAAGCTGGCAACTCCAGACAGCTACCGATCGGTCGCTAATCAGCATGGAGTGGGGAAGTCAACCGTTGGAATCATGTTGATGCAAGTTTGCAGGGCCATTAATCGCACCCTGCTCAGAAGAACTGTGACTCTGGGTAACGTGCGTGACATTGTGGCGGGCTTTGCACAAATGGGTTTCCCTAGCTGCGGAGGGGCGATAGACGGCATGCATAATCCAATTCTGGCACCAGCCCACCTAGCCTCAGAGTATGTTAATCGGAAGGGGTATTTCTCGATGGTTCTCCAGGCGCTTGTGGATCACCGTGGGCATTTCATTGACATTAATGCAGGCTGGCCTGGAAAGGTGCCTAACGCATGCATCTTTCGGAATGCTGGCCTGTTCAGGAAGCTGCAAGCCGGGACTTTTTTCCCAGACCAGAAGATCACCGTAGGGGAAGTCGAAATGCCCATTGTGGTCCTTGGAGACCCCGCTTACCCTTTAATGCCGTGGCTCATGAAGCCTTGACAGCAGCAAGGAGCAGTTCAACAACAGGCTGAGCCAGTGCAGAATGACACTGGAGTGTGCTTTTGGCCATTTAAAGGGCCGCTGGCACTCTCTGTATGGGAAGCTGGCCCTGGCCCATGACAGCATGCCTGTGGTTATATCCGCGTGCTGTACCCTCCATGACATTTGTGAAGGGAAGGGTGAACGATTCACTCAGGCATGGAACTCGGAGGTTCAACACCTGGAGGCTGAATTTGAACAGCCAGAGAGCAGGGCTATTACAGGGGCCCAGCATGGGGCTGCAAGGATTAGGGATGCCTTGAGGGAGCAATTTGAGGCTGAAAGCCACCAGTAATGTCTGGTGCCCTGCACAGGAGTGAAGTGCAGTGGTTTCAATATTACTAGGAATCTGTGTTTGCTACGCTGACTTGCACTGCCAGTTTCTTTCCTGGGTTAAGGTATCTTTTTTACTTTATGCAATAATAAAGAATGTTTTCAAAGCCAAAAAAATCCATTTATTGAAAAGAAATACAACTACTTGAGAAACAGAAAGGGCAAGGGGGTGGGGAACGGTACAATCACAGATTTGCGTATGTCCTGTCTGGAGTACTATGCAATGAGTGCTGCACTTCAGGATGGCTATACTACATGGTGATGGGGGGGTGAGTGCAGTGGGTAAGGGTTGTAGTTTTCAGGGCAGGGTGGTGAAGCTACAGCTGTTGGAGGCAGCTGGTGGCGGTAAGAACCCGGATGTTGCGGAAAGTGTGTTGGAGGTGACATGGGGGCACAAGGGAAAGAGTTTTGGGACAAAGGCTGCAGGGGTGCGGTAGTGCTCCACCTGCATTGCTACGAGCACCTGTATTGAGTCCGCTTGGTGCTCCATGATGCTTAGCAGCTGCTCCGTGCTTTGGTGCCAGCGATCCGCATTCTGCTGGCGGACCCTCCTTTCACTCTCCCACCACTCCTGCACTTCTTGATTTTCATTACTTGAATGCTGCATTACTTCATGCAACATGTCTTCCTTGCTTCTATGTGGACTCTTTCTGATTCTTTGGAGTCTTTCGGCCGGTGATAACATGGACAGCTGAGATCTCAAGGTTGCATCTGTAAAGGCAAAATGCAACGCTTAACAGAGGCAGCATTGTTCACACCAGACAGAGCAATGATTCCCCCGTACTTACGGGCAAGCACAGTCTACAGAATAGCATAATTTCCCCGTCACAAAGCGAGCGCACATAACCCATGGGAGCCCCAAAATGGTGAGTAAGCACAGGGTCAAGCGTGACTGATTGATTCACAGCTGTACTGTCCTCTGGGTTTCTGTGCCTTGGGAAGAGCCAACAGCAGCAGGGGGTCCGTATACTGAACATTGTCCCCACATTTTCGACAGGAGTTCGTCCTGGAAGATATCTCGCTGCTGAGGGTGACCTGGGAAGCAAGGGAGGGTCTTCTACTGTAATGCGGCTTCCGCCCTGGCCCATATGCAGCTTGCCTGTGTGCAGCAATGGTCCCCCCCACCTCTCACAGCACAGTGGCATGGACAAGTTAGCCTACCTGGGACAAGGACCACAGTGGCTCTCCCGAGAAACCTGCGCAAGCGCATTGTCCAAGTTCTGGATGAGACCTTTGAAGAGATCACTGAGGCCGATTACCGCAATGTGACAGAGCACATCAATGCCCTATTCTTCATCTAGGCATGCATGCAGCCCTAACCCCCCTCGCCCCAGGAACCCGCGCAGAATAACTTCCTTCCCAAAATAAAAGCCGCTTACCGGGGAACCTCCTCTGGTGTTTCTTTCCCCAAGCACCGGTCACCGCAACTGGCTGCCTTCCTCCTGGCTTGAGAACAGCTCCTGGCTGCATGCATCTAGGGATTCCGGGATGTCTTCCTCCGCCTCAGCACCCTCTCTCCTGCTTTGGTCCTCCTCCTCTTCCTGCCTTGTTGCACTGGGCTCTGAAGTGTCCATGATGGGTCCCCGAGCGGAGGTGGGGTCGCCCCCAAGTATCACATCCAGCTCTTTGCAGCAGGTCGCGGGGGCAGCACCGGAGCGGCTGTTTGCCTCGCAGGCTTTGTGGTAGGCATTCCGCAGCTTTAATCCTGCACTGCAGTGCGTCCCGGTCATGGCCCCTTTCCATCATGTCCCTTGATATGTGCCCGAAGGTATCATAATTCCTACAGCTGGAGCGCAGCTGGGACTGGACAGCTTCCTCCCCCCAACCACTGATGAGGTCCAGCAACTCGCCATTGCTCCATACTGGGGATTGCCTGGTGCGTGGAGGCATGGTCACCCAGAAAGTTTGCTGAGAGCACTCCACGCCTGGCTGAGCAAACAAGAAGGGATTTTTCAAAATTCCCAGAGAATTTAAAGGGCGGATCTGACAGTTGGTCACCTGAGGGCAGGGCAGTAGAGTTCAGAGATGACCAGAATGGCTGGAACAGGCATTGTGGGACACTTCTGGAGGCCGATCAGAACCCACTAACAGACCAGGGCATCCACGCTGGTGCTGCAATGCTCCAGCGGGGGCACAGCAAACATTATTCCACTTGTCAAGGTGGAGTACCCAGGAGTGTTCTAGCTGCGGAGTCAGAGTGCGCTATGTGCCTTGCCAGCGTGGACAGGTAGTGGGCTAGTGTGCCCAGGGCTCCTTTATTGTGCTGTAACTCACAAGTGTAGCCAAGGCCTAAGAAAGGTCCTCAGGTCAGGTTTGAGGTGCTTTGACATAGCTGTGCGTGAAAGCTTGATTTTTTTTCTTATTTTTTTTTTAAACTGGATCTCACCTGTGTTTTAAGTCTGTTACTTTTATGAGCACCAGCATTCATTTAATGCATTAATGTTGTAAAGGAAGAAGATAAATTTGAGGAGAAAACAGTCTTTTGTGTTTGTCTTGTAGAACAAATTAGAAGATGTTGATTACTTAGCTGGCTTCTGCTGGATTCATTTGTAATTGTTCTTTCACAATAAAATCTGAAGCAAGACACGAATGATGCCTTCAACCATCTTATGTATGAGATCTCATGGTGCCTTGACAGTTTGATATTAATTGTTCAGTATGACTGAAGCAAGAGTGTTTGGCATCCCTCCCCGCAGAAGCAGAGGCAGTAATCTCTTGTTAAGTATTCACTCTAGAACATTTCAATCTTGCCAGTATTCACCTTCAAAGACCAGTCTGTTTGAGAGGCTTGTTTGTTTAATACTTGTTAACCACTGAATGCTAAATACATGAGTCCATAATAGAGAGACTGTAAAGTTAACTTTAAATAAACTCTAAATAATGCTTCCTAGTCCCCCAAAATGCATGTACTTTTAAAGCTTAACAATAGCAAGAAGTGCAAGAACTCCAATCTCTTCTAGCAAAGAATGCCACTGAACTCATGCCACTAGGTAGGAGTGGAAAGGTTTTTTATTCCTTGTATTTTCTGATATCCTTAGTGATGATGATAGGCCCATCCTGAATCTTGACATATCTAGTGAAATAAATTTAAATGGTGGCTCTGAATAATTATGCCCTTTCTAGATGAGGATGGCTGGCCGGGCATGTGCTGTGAATCTTATACATACTTTCTTCCTTTGTCTGAGACTGAGGTGCATTTATTTCTGTGTTTTTTTTATCAGGGCAACACTACCAGTTCCATGTAGTGTTTTTTTTCAGACTTGCATCCATGGTGCAGGTTCACAAAATACTTGGTGGTTGTGACTGTGTAGCTATATAGAGTGGGACTACATAAAATAGGTGGACTCAGATTTTTATCATTTTAAAAGTTATCTGTTCTAGTCATAGTCTCAATACATATCTATGGAAATATTTCATATTTTTAGTATTTTTCAGAATGGTAAAAACTGTATGTTCTTCTTTGCTGTGTAAAGCTTAAGGTCTTTTGCACATATCTGGGTTTTAGGGAAAGACCATATGCTTGAAATTCTCCATCTCCTATTACATTCCTACCTACTCTTTTGCACAACTCTTTTCCTTTGTTTCAAAATGGTCATCTCGCTTCTTGAATTAATTGATCCAGAAAAAACAAAACACTGTTACTAGCTCCTTTGAGCCAGAGATTTAAAATAAAAGCAGAGGGTTGGAAGCTTCAGTTTTTATGTGCTGGTCTTTTTTTCTATTCCCCCTTTCTGTATTAAGATTCTGAAGATTGGATTGTTTCCTCATTTTGGCGCCAGCTCGTTCTGATCCATTTTTTCCTGCTGTGGCTGTTGCCTCCTTAGATTAAAATGCCACAAATCTCTGACCTCTAGCCCAGTCAGTGCTAAATGCTGAATGATGTGTTTTTCCCATTCTTGTGCACTCATCACAGCCACTCATTTGTGAGCCAGCTGTCGTGCTAGACCGCAGCTGTGGGGTGTGGAAACTGAATGCCAGGCACTCTTCTGAGTGGAGAATTAGAGCTGTTCCCTAATGCAACATCAGGAGTGCGAATAGAGGGGATCCTATTGATTTTTTCCATGTCAGTGTTCTGTGCAGCTGGGAGAGATGTATTGTAACTTAAAACTAGACTTCATTCGCATTTATTAAACTTATAAAAAACCTGTTATAAAGTAAAATTACACTTTTCTCTGAAATTTTAGAGTTTGTAGAAACATTAAAGTTGTTTGCTAAAAGTTTAGATGGCATGTAGGGTAATGAAATCAACAGGGAGTTCATGAATGCTCCATTAATACTTGTTTTGTGCTCTTATGATGATCTGTATCACAGCTGGAAATGCTGCTTTTCTGGATTTGTACAAAAACACTTTTTGTATTTTGTAATGGTGGAGAATATTTTGACATTCTCTGACAATTCATTACTCTGTCTACTTCTCTAACCCTACCATTTACAAATGTAACAGAATGATCTTGTTTTGCCTACTGGATCAAACTTAACGTGCACGAATTTAAATCTTTTATGCTAAAGCACTGTCCTTTCCTTTTCACAATAAGCCAAAGCAAAATGGTCCATATCAGGATAGACTGTTTAGATAGATTTACAATTCTCTAGCCAAAATGAAGGGTACAGAAAAAAAAAAAACATATTCTTACATGCATGTGAAATGTATTAATTTACAGAACTATTCCTATGTATTATAGCCAAGGTCCCATATATTATGTAGAACACTAGACCTACGTTATGCAGCGAGGACCACTGATTTTATCTGGCCGAGCTGCCCTGAAATCAGTGGCAAAGTTATGCAACATAAAGTTAATTAACAAATTTAGAAAATTGCTGCTCAAACTACAAACTCCTTCCAGGTTTAGAAATCAGAAAAAGTGAACCTAGTATCTTTTACAAAACAAAAGGCTGCCTTTTTCATTTTAAAACTTTTTCTTGTTTTTATGTTCCTGTTTTCCACCAATATAGTTTAAAATAAAGAATGTTGCTCTTTATAAGCAGATGTCACTGTTAAGTATACTACTGCGTCATAATATTTTGTAATGATAATACCAAAATATTATGTAAAAAGTGGTACATATATGAAATTGTCTTGCATAGTTTTGACTGAGTTTTAAACCATTATCACTGTATTTGAAAGAACATTATGACAAACATGAGCTTGCTTATTTACAAACTTAATGTGGGAAACCTCTAGGGGGAAAGCTACTGACTTAGCCTGTAAATCATTGTTGTCGATGTAAAATAGCATAAAACTCTTCCTTGCTCATTTGAAGAATTGTGTTAATGCTAGAACTGAAAGCCTAGCTAGGCACACGGAAGGTGAAATCCTGGCCTCATTTTGAAACCAGTTGCAAAACTTCCATTAACTTCAGTTGGACTAGGATTTCACCTGGAAAGTCTTTTCCACTAGATGGCAGTTGGGTGGTTTATGAAGAGCAAGTGATGTCCAGGTTTTTGGTTTTTTGTTGCCAAAAAACAAGAAGATCTAAAACTACTATACAGATTGCAGTAGACTTGAACAAATTTGTAATAGCCAATGCAGAAGCAGGCTGACTTAGTCCTTCTCCTATAAGAAATCTTGAATGATTTTCATAATTTTAAGAAATTTTATAGAGAAGGAAATTTATAATCACTTCTACTTATAAAAGTTAAAATATAGTTGCTTATATTATAGAATGCTATTGAAAAATCTTCAGTGCTCACTCCAAAATGATGAGATCTTATTCAGAGGAAATTTCTTGGAGCTCTGGGATTTAGTTTTGTTTTTCTCAGGTGAAGTGAAACACGGTTAACTAAAAATCCCAAAGCAGTAGCTATATGTGTACAAATAAGTTAAGATATAGAACAAGAGTGGAAATCTTTTTCATCTTATGTTCTGATCATGTTTTTCTTGAAGGTGCTATCATTAGTTTTTAAAGCAGTTTAAGGGCTTTTCTGGACAAGAGAAATTTACACAAGTGTAACCAGTGGATATAGTTTATAACCATGCAAACCCCATTGTAGATACACTGCACTGGTGCAAAAAAAACCACACTTGGACCAGTGTGGTTCAGCTCAGGAAGTTTGTGGGAGTAAGTCACACTGGTGTAAGGCATCTCTGTGTTAAAGGATTCCACTAGAGTGAAAATATCGATGTGGTTACTTTGGTGCAAATTTCCCTGCTCCACACAAGCCCAAAGGAACTGCAGCTTAATGCATTTGGTGTTACTGAGCTAAATTTACCTAAGGCAAGAAAAGACTCTGGTACAGACCTTTGGGAGCATGTAAGCACAGCCCCAAAAGTGGGCTGCATTGGAAGGAAGAGCATGTAGCTACGTCAGGCAACAAATGCAATGATACAGATATTCTCTCAACAGTCTTGGCAGTATAGCACCTCCGGAATCCCTGGGAGATTTTAAAGCAGACACCTGTGAAGTGGATGTTGGAGGTGAAATTATTGCCTGTCTTGCCCTTAAAGGTTCAGCCTCTATCTCTTTCCTCATCCCCACTCTTAAAATGCATTAAACCTGACTTAGAGTATGTATGCAGAATTTAGAAATGAATGTTTTTATACTACATTCGTTACCATGATGTTTGAATGCAATGGTTTCAAACAATCTCTATTTGATTTGTGCCAATAAACAAAAGGCTCTATGTTACAAGTCACTTAAACTGTGCAGGCCTCTTTTACATAACGTCTGTGGATAAGATTAGCAATCTGGATAATTCCAGTTACTAATAATTACATTTTATGTCTTTCTCGATTTCCCCTCCTCTGGAAATGCTTCTGGATCATCAGTCACAGAGTTAAATGCCTAGTTACATCAATTTCAAATTGTAACTGAAGCATTGTGTGCTGCCTAGTAGATTACACAGATTGTACTGGGATGCTTTCTGCTTTGAAGGTGGTACATCCTTTATTAGCTAGGCTCCTAATTCTGAAAAACAAGCAAGTTTCATCTTGGTGCTTAAATATGGATATGGATACTTGTGCTTGAACATTTTGGCCAGTGCTTTTAATGCCATACTTAGTTCACAACGACCCTTTGAAGGGGGGAAATATAGAAAAAAGTGAGCTCTGTGAATAGATCTTTTCCAACACTTCCTAACGTTGCCAGAGCTAGTGTTCAGGTGAAGTTGAGAGAAGAAAAACAATATTTTACTTTGTAGAAAATGGGAGAGAAGTATCTTCAGTAACTTTGGTTTGCAGGCAGGAGTGTGTAGAAATTACACATAGAGATCTGCTTTCTGCCAATAAAAGGAATAAATGAAAGGAAATTACTGGTGATTTGTGAGGTATAATTTCCTTGAAAATACTCATTAGAAGACTCTCTAAAATATCATTTAATTTCCAGAATTATAAGATCTTGTGTAAGAGAATGAAGTTAAAAGGGTTGCATAATAAGCTCTGTGTGGGGGGGGGGGGGGGTGGAGGGTGAAGACAATCAAAGCACAGCTCTTGATGGAAAGTTACAAGTTAACTCAAAAATTCTACAGGGTACTTTCAAAGTAGAATATCAGAAAGAATGTACTGTACAAGTGTTTATTTAAATTCATGAAATTATATCACAGTTTCGTTCGTCTGAATTATTTCCTTATGTACTGATGTTCTTCCTTTTTTAGAACTGGTTAGATTCTTCAAAGGAAATCAAGAGGCAAATTCGAAGTAAGTACTCCTGTACTGATGTTAAATTCTTGAACTCAATTTTCTAATACAGAAATATATTTTCTTAAAGTTAAACTATTTAAAACAAAACCTTGGATATGGCAGGAAACTTGTCATGAAGGTTTTTAAAACATGATTTCTACTGACTCCCCTGTCCCATCTACAGATAGTTCAGGAGCTATGTGAATGCACAGTTGTCTACAATGCGTTGTGGTGTCCATGGTAGATTATTAGCAGTGTGGATAGGATTATTCAGGTCTGTATATGTTTTAGGCCTGGATTAAAACATCGCTCACTAACCTAATTAGTCAACAGTGTGTTGTGATGACACTGGAAATAAATGTTTTTTAACATGCAATCCCCTGCTGTGGTGAAGAACTGTGCACTATCGCAGTTGAACCTTTTGCCTGGTTATTGGATAGGTTTGGACAGTTTACCAGAGAGCTAATGTTATTAGCCTGTTTCAAAACTGTCATGATATTTAACTTGTTAATTGACTTTGTAAATTTTACAGTTACCAATCAGGTAATTCTGGTATTTGCAGTATTCAGAGTGCTTCCTATCGTAATTATAGGAAAATACAAGGGAATCCTAGTTACTTTAGTAATCACGTCCTTTACTTAGGCAAAGCTTTTCAGTACTAATGCTAAGTTTAGAGCTCTTTTCTCCAGCTCACCTGGAGTTGCAATTCTGTGGGGTAACTGTCTTGATAACTTCAGGAAAACTGTTTGATTTAGGGAGTCATGTACGTATGTTTACCTGTTTGCATGATCTTATTAACCTGATTCCTGTCATCTTGATTTCCATGCTTAATCTAAAGAAATCACAGAAACAATGATTAATTATTCTAGAAGGATATTGAACTATAGAAAGGGTTTTTTTCAATGTCAGAGTTGTTTCTACTTCGTTTTAAGACCTGGTGTTTTATGCATATGTGCCAAATGCAGCCTACCTGGTAAACAGAGGAGCAGTCATTCCAGAATATGGAATTCTCAGTGAATTTCTCCCAGTTCCCTCATACAATAAAAAGAAAAGGCAATAAAAGGATCCCTATTATGAAATATCTGGCCTTTTCCAAAATTATTGTAATTAAGTTTCAATAATTTTTAAACCCTTAAATTGTTGAAGAGGTTGAAACAAAGTAGTGTTAGTAAAATTGAAGAAAAGATGGATATAGATTTTCATTGTTGTCTGTACTTACAATTTTCTTTCCAGTTTATTCTTGACTCTGCTGAGCTGTCACGCAGTCATAAGTACTCTGTAATTACTGTACATGATACCACCTAAAGTGATGATTAGGGGTTAACCAGTAAAATGGGTATCTGAACTTTTCCATGTCTGTTAAAATTGTGTTAAAATGTGGTCTTCAGTGACTGTTGAGAGACGTTTTATGTAACTCATTAAATTAAATGTCTCTTACGAGCATCTTGTGTATCAAATATGATTAGTATGATGCTTGCTTGTTTATATCAGCCTTTGAAATAACTTTTTTTTAACACCCAGGAACTCTTCAAAGACTCCCAATGCTTTTAGCCACTGTTTTCTGATAGAGGTGGTTTTTCTTCATGCTAAAGTCCACGAATTTATACTTCAGCCTGCTTTGCATCTGGGGGCAGAACCAGACCTGTTAGTCACTGGCAGCACTGAAATTCCCTTTAGGTTTTTTTTCTGCCCCCACTAGACCTCCCTGCTGCAGAGCTTTTCTGAGGAAAATTCTGAACTTTCACATTTTTAGACTAGCAATCAGTTTTTAAAAAATTGGATTAAAATCTGGCTCATATAGATATGAGGCTTTGGGATCAGATGCTCACACAAATCCGTTACCAGTGATACAATTGGAAACTTTATGAGAAGCTGTGGCTATTCAGAGTTTTCAGAAAAGTCATCTTGTAATCCTGGCTTCTGACAGACTCTACAGAAAGGCAGTCATGTGACAAGATCAAGCAGTCTGGGAAGTACAAGAGAAAATACCTCTTTGCAAGTAGTAGCTAGAACAAATGCAGGGTCAATAACTACCCTCTTTTGCTTTAGTTATCTGCAGTTCTCCCAACCAGCCCTGTTTGGAGCTAGAACCCCAACTGGTGCCAGGCTCTGTCAGTTTGGCAGAAAATGGGCTATCTATAGCTTTGATTAAATGAGGTCAGCAGAAATTGTCTAGAGAGAGTACCCTGTGGAATTGTGCAAGAATTCCAGGAACAGCTTTGTCCCATTCCCAATCTCAGCAACCAGGTGAAAGGCCATGGCATGAATTAAATCATCTATAAAGTAATCTCTTTCTATTTCAGGTTGGAGTATTACAGCTTGCTCCCTATCCTATTTCTTCCTCCGGATAATCTGGGGGACACAGCACAGGGCCCTCTCTGAAATCTCTAAAGAAGTTCCTAAAAGAAGCTTGCCTTCAAAACATTCCCATTTTACCATCCTCAGACAATGTTTATGTTCTGCAAAAGACTGGAAGCCTTTTTCTTTTCTCTTTTTCGAGCATTACCATTTCATCTTTACATATGCTCCCAGCGAGTAGCAATAATATTGGCTTTAGGGAGGAAGGCAAATTACTTTACTTTTCTCTTCAGACAATTTTTCTGATCAGGATTCTGTGCAGATAGAAAGCTGAAGCAAATGCACAGTGATATGGTTGCAGAATTCAGTACAAACAAAAACATGTGGTGCCAGGGAAGTAAGCCATAGGCTTGAACTGAAGATGAATACTATCAGGTACAAGGTCTCATCTCAGAAGAATGTTAACACAAGAGGAAGATGGCCATAATGAAAAACACGTGTCACAGAAACAAACATCCAATTCTTATTGGAACCCATTTTGAATTCTGAACTCCTATGTAGGTACACTTCAGCAATCCAGAGTTCATATGATACCTACTCAGTAATCTTGTATATCCCCTCCACAGATCACCGTATCTCTTCAATTGACAGAGATCTAGCTCTAGTTGTATATTCTCTAATCCCCCAATGTTCTTATTTTGAAGGGATTTTCCCCACTCAGTTCAGGGAATGGTTACCAGAAAGAGAGAGTACAGTGTCCACCAACTGGAACAGATTGAGTTATTAAGGTCTCAGGACACTGGTCCGTCCTTTGAAAACAGATGTGTTCTGATCATGACAGTCAATGTGTCTGATTGTGTTCTTCCCAGTTCTTATGAAAACCCCATCAGCTGTACCCCAGAGTGAAATTAGTCTGTCCTGGGTGGAGCAAAATGCTCACCAAGGGGGAAATAAACACCAAGACTTGCATGTCAGAAATCAAACTAGCAGAGTTGCTCCTACACCCAGAGGTATCTGAATCATTGTAAGTAAAATTGGAAGGCTAGTGATCAACCTTTGTATCTAAAAACGGTAAATAAAATGTCCTGTAGCACCTCTGTGTGCCAGGACCAGAATGTGAAGTGACAGTGACATCTTGCAAAATTGAGCAAGGTCTCCTCTTTTATATGTCTTTCCAGCTTGACCATTTTTCCCAAGCCAACACAAAAAGTAGGAATGAGAGAGTAGCAGTGAAACTGTTCATGCTTTTCTGGCTGAAGAGGTTATGGTTCTGAGACCTGAATAATCTAGCATTGGATTTTCAGAGGAGGTCTGCTATTGCAAGACTGGTCCTCCAGCTGGGACTAGATGGTTTCAAATGAACACTTGATTGAAGTAAGTATTGCTCTGATGGACCCAAAAGAGAAGTCAAACCAATAGAACTTATTCTACAGGCTGGTACAAAGTCCACAGTTTAATTATCATGTTAAAACTAGCAAAACATATCCTTGACAGAGGTGCCAGAACAATTTGTATAGTGGGGGTGCTGAGAGCCATTGAATCAACCTGTAAACCCTGTACATAATGGAAACCACTTTAAGTCAGGGGATGTGGCAGCACCTCCAGCCCCCCTACTTCCAACACCTGTGATCCTTGAGTTCCCCCAGGAATCCTTTATTGTGGATGTATAAGAGTGTCCATGCAAAAAGGTCATATCTCTTTAGTATAATGTTCTTGGCATGTTCAAGAAGAGGAAGTTTTGTACAAGTCCCCATATTAAATACTTCCTTTGGGTATAACTTCATTCAAACCCCACAAGGTCGTAGAGTTCCTCTTTACAGCCACACTTGGATTGGACCTCTGAAGGAGATGTGGTCTTACTTCCTATCCATTAGAGTAGGACTACCAGGGGCTCCAATCAGGAGTTTATTTGAAGTTGGAAAACCTGGTATCGTACTTTTAATTCAGACAAGTAGTCCTCACAACTGCCATGGCATTCATTCCTTAAGTAAATTCAAGAAAATTCCCTCCTTCGATTAAGTGTCAGTGTCAGGGCAGAGTAGTCATGTCTGTCTGTCTGAGATCTGCTTGATATCCACTAGTTCACCGAGTTCTGCTTATTGGTCATCCATTCTTACTCAGTGCCATTTCCTTTCTTTTGACAGAAGTCTTCTCCTCCATACCTTAGTGCCCAAGGGGAGATGGATTACATACAATCTACCTCATTTTGGATGTCCATGTTTAAAGGAAAGGAGTACTTGTGGCACCTTAGAGACTAACAAATTTATTTAAAGGATGATCATGCTTCCCTCCCTGGAGGCACACTGCTATGAAAAACCTACTTTAACAGATCTGTGGACCTTAGCATGAAGAGGAATAGAACATTTTATGTGCTTTCCTGACAGTTTCCTTCCTTATGGTAATAAGGTCCACAGATCCAACCCACGTGGAAAAGAAATGGATCATTAAGATCAGAGAGAGGATTTCTGTTAATTGTTGTTTGATGTAATGTCATTTTCTCCAGTAGGAGAAATTGTTGTACTTTCCCCTTAAAGTATATTTAACACAGTCTGTCATTTAGAAAGTAAATTTGAATTATCCTGATTGCGGAAGTTATCTCAACTGGATGGAACTTGAAGAGGTGGAGCATTCCCCTGCAGTGAGTGGGTAACAGGTCTGGCTCTGCCCTCAACCTGCAGGCAGGCTGAAGTATCCATTGTAATAAATTTGTGGACCTTAATTACTTGAAGAAAGGATAAATTTATCCTAATGTGGAATCTCCAGATATTAGGTCACTCTTCACTGCCAGTATTATTGCATCATTCTTAGACATACCATGTTGTGGTAGTTCAGAGTCTAATGTAAAATGCATGCCACCTTTATTTCAAGGGTAATACTAATAAGAGCTTCATCATGCCTCTTCTTAAGTCATGATAAAATTCCTATTGTACTAGCACCTCAGCAAGCATAATGATGTACTCTTGCCAGTATTTTCATTGTCTCCAGCTTGGAATGTTCCCAATTCACTGAATTCATTTTTATTAAGATTGAAAATGGTGATAGCAACTTGAGAATAAAATATACTAGTAAGTAAAAGTATATTATATACAAACTCATGTCACTTACTACAGATCCATTAATGCTATGCAAGTAGAACAAAATTATTTTTTGTAGTGTTGCATAAAATGTCACTCTAATGTGCATATTGGATAATGTAGATTTTATGGGGAGATATGCTAGTCAAGAATAAGATTTCCATTTCTGTATGTGAAACACAAGAGCATTGTAAATTATTCCGGGGGCTCACCTGTGTAATCTTTTCACCACATGTCACCAAGTGAAAGCACCTGTAATTGAGAGGAACAGTGTGTTCATCACAACTGAAGTGGAAGGTTCTTTGTTAAACCTACACTTTTTTAATTCTGATCTTTCTCCAAAAGCTTTACATTTGCACTAATCATTTTTGCTATGGATTTCATTAATTCCAAACGCCCTATAATTACGTTTAAGAAAACTTGGCTCATTTTCTACTGAAGGAATGAAAATTACAATTGATTCTCTACAGACCATGTAGTTTCATTTCCTGTGGTGAATACATTATGCTGAAAATATAGCTGAAGTACAGTCATTTGTGTAAATAGATTAGTCCTGATTAAAACGGCAGATGCGTTAATTTATCTACATATTTATATACAATATGTAATTAACCTTCCACCTACTAATAAAGAAAATGATTCATATTATATTTTTCTTCAAGTAATTGCACATGGCTATTTCACTATGTGCATTCCCAGTGCTTCAGACTAGGAGGTTTTTCCCTTAGCAGTACCCATTCGAGCATCACATATACCCTCTGCTCCTTGTGCTACTGCACAAAGGTGTAAAGGGCAGAGCCACCCGTTACTCCCCTCAGTTCCTTCTGACCCCCCATGATTGGTAGTCAAGTGTGTTAGCTTGCTTGTGCAAGTGTTTTCCCTTTCAGGAAATTTTTCTCTTGTATGTAGTTTGGTACTCATTCATAGCTAGTTTAAAGAAAAGAAGGACTTGTGGCACCTTAGAGACTAACAAATTTATTTGAACATAAGCTTTCGTGAGCTACAGCTCACTTCATCGGATGCATACAGTGGGGAGATCTATATACACAGAGAACATGAAACAATGGGTGTTACCATACAGACTGTAATGAGTGATCAGGTAAGGTGAGCTATTACCAGCAGGAGAGCGGGGGGGCAAAAAACCTTTTGTAGTGATAATCAAGGTGGGCCATTTCCAGCAGTTGACAAGAACGTCTGAGGAACGGGGGTGGGGTGGGGGGGGGGGAGAGAAATAAACATGGGGAAATAGTTTTACTTTGTGTAATGACACATCCACTCCCAGTCTTTATTAAAGCCTAAGTTAATTGTATCCAGTTTGCAAATTAATTCCAATTCAGCAGTCTCTCGTTGGAGTCTGTTTTTGAAGTTTTTTTGTTGAAGAGTTGGCACTTTTAGGTCTGTAATCGAGTGACCAGAGAGATTGAAGTGTTCTCTGACTGGTTTTTGAATATTACAATTCTTGACATCTGATTTGTGTCCATTTATTATTTTACGTAGAGACTGTCCAGTTTGGCCAATGTACATGGCAGAGGGGCATTGCTGGCACATGATGGTATATCTCACATTGGTAGATGTGCAGGTGAATGAGCCTCTGATAGTGTGGCTGATGTGATTAGGCCCTATGATGGTGTCCCCTGAATAGATATGTGGACAGAATTGGCAACGGGCTTTGTTGCAAGGATAGGTTCCTGGGTTAGTGGTTCTGTTGTGTGGTGTATGGTTGCTGGTGAGTATTTGCTTCAGGTTGGGGGGCTGTCTGTAAGCAAGGACTGCCTGTCTCCCAAGATCTGAGAGTGATGGGTCATCCTTCAGGATAGGTTGTAGATCCTTGATGCGTTGGAGAGGTTTTAGTTGGGGGCTGAAGGTGACGGCTAGTGGCGTTCTGTTATTTTCTTTGTTGGGCCTGTCCTGTAGTGGGTAACTTCTGGGTACTCTTCTGGCTCTGTCAATCTGTTTCTTCACTTCAGCAGGTGGGTATTGTAGTTGTAAGAATTTTGTTTGAGTTGTTTTTCATAGTTTATTGGAGTGTCTGTTCCCACTTGTTCTGGGTGCCATGGTACTGGGGAATGCCTTGGTCTCCGGGCTTTAAATGTTGCATCAGCAGAAAGAAATCCATTCTAGGTGTCTGAAGTACCTCAGCAAGGGTCACATCCAGAACAGGTGTCAGATCTAAAAAGTATAGGGAGGTGAGGCTCTGCCACCTTCTCATGGAGTCAGCCCTGCGTCCACCATCAGAGCCTTCCTGCTTCTACTTCAGTCAGAAGTGCTCCTTTAGACATTGCTGCATCTTAGTGCCGCTCTCCTTCCCCAGTACCTCAAAGAAAGCGTCAAAGGACTCATCCTCCAAGAGATCAAGGAGCCTGGTACCATCCACCAATAAACAAGTTGGAAAAGAGGGTAGCGTGTCCTCTGAGAAGAGGCACTCCCAGATGCTGTGACAGCATCTTATGAGGGGTCATCAATTCTGGCACTGGTGGTGCCTGTGCTGTTGAGACTGATCCCTGCTGATGTACCAACCCCTTCAGTGTAACAACAGCAGTGTCAGGGGACCTTCTTGATACCACAGTTTGGGGACCACTGGATTACCATCTTTGCAGATCGTGGATTGGATTCGGATCCACCTTTTTGTATCCCCACAGTCTACCAGTCGGGCGACTCAGGCTCTTCTTCAGAATCAGATATTGACTCATATGAGGCATATGCTGTGGCACAGGATCTCCTGTGCCTCTGGATAATGGCCTCTCCAGCAGTACAGGAGACATCTCGTCTGGTACCAGTGAACCCTCAGTCTGCATCAGACTTGCCTACTGGTAGAGATCAACTTCTGGTACCATGGCCAGCATCAGACCCTCTTTCGCCTCCTTGCCCTGTGCTGTCTAGAGGCAAGGCCAATATGCTCTCTTCTATACCATCATCTCCGGTCTCAACAGTGGTCCTCGGCACTTGGGAGTACCACAGTCCCAGTTGGTAGAGCCCTGCAAATCTGTAGACGTAAAGATATCCGCGGATACGGTTGTACTTTTTACCACAATGGTGCCCAAACTTTTTCTGTCACCACCCCACCCCCCTTACCAGTCATGGGAATCCGTCCATGTTCCCACCTCCATTGCTGCACAGTTATCTCTGCTTTCAGCCCAAACTCCTCCGCTGATCCAGGGGCTGAACTGGGGATGGGGGAAGAGCTGGGGCTGGCCTGGGGGTAAAGAGGAAACGAATGCAGAGCTGGACTGGGGCGGAGCAGGGGGCAAAATGGAACTGTGGCTGGGCTGAGGGTGGAGCAGGGCCCGGAGCGGAGCTGGCTGGGGCCGGAGCTAGGCTGGGATCAGAGTGCGGCTGGGTGGTGCTCTCTGCCTGCCCCTTCTCTCCCCCACATGGGGGCTGGCCTGAGGCTCTCCGCATGCCCCCTCTGAATGTTCCTCTGCACCCTCCTACGGGAGTGCACCCCACAGTTTTGAGAGCACTGATTTACCAATGTGGATCAGATGCAGATCTAAATTTTTGTATCCGTGCAGGGCTCTACGGGTTGGGTGACTCAGGCTGTTCTTCAGAGTCAGAGACTCAATCATATGTATCTTGGTCCCAAGATAGGAGGTGTCACTCTCAATCATTGAGGGGTTTTTGTCCTTGGTATCCGGCAGAGGTTCCATGTTGATCAAGGGACAAAGAGGTTGTGGTCCAATGCCCTACCAATTGCCATATTTGAGCCCAGGGGGTTTCTTCCCACCACCAGATCTTCCCTGCACCCTTCTTCTTCCAGGTCTCCTAGTAGATGCCAGGATAGTTTGTGTGAAGAGGCTCGGGAAGTTATCCCTATTACTGGGTAGGGTGCTGAGCAGGCCCAGCAGAATCTCTTTTGGATGAGTTATAAGAAGCTCCACTCAACCTGCTTTGTGTTCTTCCTCGTCATTGCCCAATGAGGCGGTAGTGTCTTGAGTGTCTTTGCTTTTTCAAAATGATTACAGGGCCTGTCAGGACCTGTTCAAGAGGATTCCTTCCTCCCTGGGCATACAGGTGGAGGTAATTCAGGAGAGCTCCTACAGGTTGATGGATGTTTTGAGATCAGAAGGGATATACTAAATAGCTCTCCTTATAAATGAGACCATTCTGGAACCCATTAGGATTTTGTGAGAAATGCTATCTTCTCTGTCGCCAACAGTCAAAAGGCCTGAGTGGTTTCCAGTTTTGTATCTTGAACCAGCAATCCTAGCTGGGTAGATACAATTTCTACCTCTGGGACAATGATCTCAAGTTTGAAAACAAGTTACCAGGGGATGTCAGGCAAGAGGTTTGGGCAGTAGTGGAAGAAGGTAAACTGCAGGCTAGGACCTCTCTCCAGGCTTCATTGCATGGAGCAGACTCTGTAGCTAGGGCTATAGCATCTGTGATAACAATATGTAGATGTTCAAGGCTTCAATCATCAGCAGGAGGCCCTATAGACTGCTCAGGATCTCCCTTTTGAGGAACAGACCCACTTTTCTCAGCAGACTGACAAGATTCACAGTCTCAAGGACTTGCAGGCTACATTGAAGTTTTTGGGGATTTAGGGTCCGCTCCCTAAAAAGAAGTAATTCCTCCCTCAATCGTTCCACTGTTACCAGTCCTTTTATGCCTAGGTAGCCTGACCAGTCTAGGAGGAAAAAGGAGTCATAGAAGGTGACCACTAGCGCCTCACTTTTCATCTTCAGCAAGCTCATGTAGACAGTCTGGAAGTACCAAGCAGTCTGACTGTCTTGTCAGATAGCTTACCAGTTTGCTTTGACAGCTTCTCCTATCCCATTTTTTTCCTCTAGGTTATCCCACTTTCTGCATATTTGGACCCACATATTAGCACAGATCAGTGGGTCCTAATGGAGGAATTGGGATACACCCTTCAGTTTGTTAGCATTCCACTCCGCAACCCTTTTTCCCGTCCCTCTTCAGAGACCCCTCTCATGGGCACAGTGGAATGATCCCCTGCCAGTTTCCCCACTTCATCTGGAAGAAATTTGGGGTCAAACTTTAGAGTGAAGCAAGGTGGAAGGGTGGGAATTGCAAAACACTTCTAATACTCGATAAAGTCCTATTTAAATATGAATGAGCATAATCTGATTTTCACATTATAGTTTACAGAATGGTTCTGATTTACAAATGGTGAAGACTTGTCCACTGAATTGAAGGAACTGTGAAAGGAGTTTGTTTCTTTAATGAATTGATATATTGAGTGACATTACTTTCTGTAACTAATGTAGAGCAACAATGGCTAGAGCCCTTCAAGCCTTCGTGCTTTCAGAAATAAGGATAGAAATGGTATCAAGTAGCATGAGGCTGGGCAGAGCAATGCCAAAAAGACCAAAAGACATCTCTTCTACTTAGTCATCTACTTCTAGTTTCCACTGGCTCCAATTTCTTGGCAAATGCTGAACGTTATTAACTTTTCTATACAGGTTTGCACTGGAGATGAACTACTTCAGTGACCCACAGTGAGCATTTTTTAGTTGTCGAACCGTACCAGATAGAGGCTATTCTTGTTGTGTAAATGTTTTTAGAATTTATCTAAATTGGATTTATACCATGAACACATCTTACAGTTAAGACATTTGATTTTGTTATTAGCACTGTAGATGTACATGATGCATAAAGATAAAAGCCTGAATATTCAATAGTGTCCATGATTATGGGTTCCTCAGTTTTGGGGTGCCCAACTTGTGACCCCTTAAAAGGGGTCTGATTTTCAGAAAGTGCTGAGAACCCACATTTTATGTTAGAAAATCAAGGCCTGTTTAAGGTTTCCTAAATTTGTACAGAATCACTGTACTTTTTTGAAAATTTAGGCCATGGTCCTTGCCTTTTGGAAATAACTTTGGAAGTAAAATCCAGACCCAATAGACCTCATGGGTAAGGGTTGGGCAGGAAAACAATGTAAACACAATTTTTGAATAGTGGTCATGATGAAACTTGCTTACTTTGATTTACACCATTGTGCTTGTTAATGCAAGTCTCCAAATGTTAGTATGCACTGTTAAAAGTGTTGGTAGGTGGGTGGCTGGATGCACAAGTGGTGAATTAGATTGGTTTCAGCCTTAACTCTAAACTTTTTTTTTTTTTCCTGGAAGAGTATATCAACCCTTTTTTGTGGAATGTGATTTGAACATAGTTTCTTTTAGATGCATATAATTCAGATAGTGTGTTCAAGTGTTTGAAGCTAGAGGTGTTGCTTCCTTTTTACTCACATAACACTGACCTTCTGACTCCTCTGTCAAAGTATCCTGACTAGAACACATTTCAACTTGATTTGGAAAATTAGCTGTGTGAGAGAATTTATTCTTACAGAAAAATTTTATGTCAAACTACTTTTAAAACAGCCACCATGAACCAGATATTACCGGGCCTGGTTTTGTCTACAGATCTGTGCACAAGTCTATGTAACTGAGAATAGAATTGGGCACACAATGTCCAGTCAGTGCCTTTCAGTATTAATAACAATGGAAAGAGGTTCACTCTTGCGCTTTGATCCTCAGTTTCTTTATCCACTTAGTTATAGATGGGTGATGGGATTGCAGGTGTGTGAAGGTACAAGGTCTCTGCTAATGTGAATTTAGGGAGCCAAAGCCCAATTTCTTCCCCATAAGTGTGGAAAACCCACATAGCCTAATTATGAGCCAGATTCTTACCTATCTTCACATAAACTTTGAGGCCATCTTGTCAAGGGCAATCTGAATATATTCACATCATTAAAGTAAACATAACCATATTGCAGCTTTCATTTGATGTAGGCTCTGGGAGACGGTTAACAGTCAAATTAACAAATGGGGCTAACATCTCTGTCTTGCATCATCATCTAGATCAAGAGTTTTTAGCAAAACACTAAAGGAGGTGTTATAAGTTTTGTGGCAGACACCTCTATCTGACAGGATGTTGATTTGTACAGTAAGAAAGCAGCATAGACTGAACACTTTTCTTGTATTTATTAATTATTCCAAACCAGGTAGGATGCTGTCTGGATACTCCAGTAACTTTAAAAATAAGTAGATCACTTTTTAACTCTTTTGGGAGGCAAAGGCTTATTGCTGGAAAGGTTCTTGAAGTATGAGACCTTGATTGGTAATAGCACATTTATATCCTGAGCTGTTAACAACCCTGGGGTGAGTAGTGGAAAATACTAAAGTTACTTCGCCCTTAATAAACTGGGTTGCTCACAGAATGCTAATGCCTGGAAATATACGTGATTCTGCCATATGCTAGAAGAGAAGCTGAAGGGAGCTGGAGCCTAATGCAGGAGAACAAGAGGGTTTCTTGGCAAGCCAGATTCTTGTGTGAAGCAAAGTCAAGCCTGCCCCCTTGAAAGTTCTGTGATCGCAAGCCTGCACCAGTGTACGTCTCAACACCCTGCTACTTGTTCTTGACTCAATTTCAGGCTGGGAATCGGTGGAGACATGTTGCTCAAAAGCACATCTCTGGTATCAGGGAGGGAAACCAATGCAGATGGCACTGGTGGCTTGGCAGCTCTTAAACCATTACCCTCCCATGTCTCTGTCCACTTGGGCTTCATGCTGCAAGGTGACAAACACCCAAGTCTCAATCCAACAAAGCATTTTAAACATCTTAGGAGAAACTTCCTAATTTAGGAAAAACTTCCCAATTGTCAGAGTAGTTAAGCACTGGAATAAAGTGCCTAGAGTGATTGTGGAATCTCTGTTGTTGGAGGTTTTTTAAGAACAGGTTAGACAAACACCTGTCAGGAATTGTCTAGTTATTACTTAATCCTGCATTGAGAGCAGAGGACTGGACTAGATTACCTCTTGAGGTCACTTCCAACCCTACACTTCTAAGATTCTGTGTACTTAACTTGAAACGTGAGTAGTCTAATTGAATTCAATGAAATTACTCACATGCTTAATGTTAGGCATATGTTTAAATGTTTTGCTGGATTGGGGCCAGAGTTCATGGCATCTTGCAGAATGATTAAATTGGTAGGGGCAAAATGGATCAGGGATCATCTAGGGAGCTGAGAGTAAAGGGTGGTAACAAGCGGACAAATACACATGTGAGTGGCTTCAGCAGCCAGATAGTTTCCTTCCCTCCGCCACCCCTTGCCCTCTTCCATGGTAGTCACAGGAATTTCCTGCAGCACAGGAGGAAATTTGGAAACTTTCCTTTTGCCCTGCTGTTTTTCTCTTCCTTCCCCTCTGCCAAAACTCCACTGGCCAATAAGAGGCAAGAGTGAGTGGCAGCCTTTGAAATCTGACTTTGCCTTTTCAGGGTCCCCAGAACTTTGGTCCCTTGGTAGTGCTGGGACATGATTTACATATACACCCAGCGACTAGATACAAGTTCAGAATTGTAAAAGGGGTGAAGGTTTTGGAGATGGGCAGGACTCCTTTCTTTTGTAGCGTGAAGGGTTGGGGGATAAGACTGACTGGCTGGGAACTGAAAATGAATGTATTCATTTGTAAGTGCAGTTTGAGTATGGAAAAATTCTACCTTGGTTCTGTAAGGGTGAATTACAATAGTGTTTAGTAGGCATACTGTAATGTAGGCTAATCTCCTTGCTGCTCAGAAATGATGATGGATAAGAAAGAGTAATGCCATGATTAATTAGGTGAACTTCCAAATCAAACCAAACATCAGATCAAATGATGTTTACTTCACAAATAAAATCTTAAGTAACGCTAGTATAATATGTAGTCCATGAGTTGGGAATTTTGCAAGACTTTATTACTTAGGGTTGCTGGTATATAAATGTTTCAATTTAAACTCGGCTGTAGCTGATTTTCATTTTATGAGGAGAACTGTATGGCTAAGGGCCTGTGCATCAAGTTGTATACAAAGAAGTTTTGCTTTATATAACCTCTTTCCTATAAACTTTATCTAAAAGGCTTTGTAATGTTAAATGGAGTTGAAATGAATTGGTGTGAAAAGGAAAAGAAGATTTTTAAGAGGTATAGACAATGGAAAACCTCTGCATTTGAGAGATTAATTCAGATGGAGTGACAGATAAGGTTAATCAAAAGACAGGAGAAATTGCTGAAGAGTTGCTTTTTTCATCATCTGTGTTGAGACTGTGTGAATAGAGAGACTGGGGTGCGGGGAAGAGACAGGGTCCATGACATGGGCTGGACAAAGTACATGGAGGGTTTTCAGAACAAGGACTGATTATAGATTATCTTGAATCCCTAGTTTAATTTCAGGTGCAATACATTGCAGAGGGAAAATAATTCCCTTAATTTTTTTACAGTTGCCTGTGTGCAATTAATTTATTTGTTCTTGCCACACTACCACAGAACTATTTGTTGAGCCATAAAAATAGCATATACACCACCAGTAAAAGATACAAGAATGCCTTTATTGGGATAAAACACTGATTCTCCAGTATAGATGGGATGAATCGTTAATTGTGCACTGTTGGTTATTACATTCTTTTCCTTGAAGAATGTGTCTAATGTTGCTTCTGAAGCATTTTTGAGGTAGCAAGTTGGCTAGACAAATTCTTGACATTTCAGTAGGCCATATTATTAAGCACCAATAAACAGAGAGCACTAGTACAGACAAAATTCTAAATATCATTTAAATATCAACATTTTTTACCTTGCCCAGCAGTTTGTAATGTCAGTATCACAGTATAAAGTTTTATACAGACAATCAAGTTTTTGTATGCTTTTGTCACATGAGCTACACCCATAGACTAAGTCAGAAGTACAGAAACAGACTGTACACAAGCAGTTTAATACATTCAGTTTATGTTCAAAGGAGAAACAGTTTCCCATTACCATTTAAAATATAAGGTGGCCAGTAATTCATACTGTGACCAGTGCAAAATTGTTAATTTGTCAGTTTCAGACAGCTTTACTGAATTTTGTTTGTGGCTGTAAATAGTCTAAATAAATTGTGGTAATTCAGCATGTGTACTGAAGATGTATACACCTGGAGGGCAAATTGCTGTAGGACATAGCGAGAACCTATTGTTGGCAGAGGTACTGGGGGTGCCACAACCCTTGGCTTGAAGTGCTTTCCATTATGTACAGGGTTTACAGTTTGGTTCAATGGCTCTTAGTACCCCCACTATACCAACTGTCCCAGCATTCCTGATTGTTGGTGGTTCACAGAGTGCTTGCAAATGGTGGAGTGCTGCTTTTGGGCATGAGAAACGAGGACTGACTAATGAGATCACGCTGTAATGCAGGGTTGAGATGACAAGTTCTACAGAACTTTTGGATGTGCAAGGCCACATTTCTGGAACTGTGCACTGAGCTTGCCCCAGCCCTCCAGCATCTGGACACTAGAGTGAGAGCTTCAGTGACAGAGGAGAAGTGAGTATCAATCATACTGTGGAAATCTGCAAAGACAGATTGCTACTGGTCAGTGGGAAATCATTCTGGAGTTGGAAAAATCCAGTGTGCAGGCCATTGTCATGCAAATGTGCAGGGCCCTTAATCATTTCCTGCTACACAGGACTGTGGCTCTGTGCAACTTGCAGGATATAATGGATGGATTTGCAATGATCGGATTCGTGAAGTGATAAACAGCACACACACCCCTATTTTGGCACCAGACCACCTTGCCCCAGAATACATCAGCAGAAAGGACTATTTTTCTATGCTTATGCAAGTGCTGGTGGATCACTGGGGATACTTCACTGACATCAGTATTGGCTGGTCAGGGAAGGTGCCTGACACTAACATCTTTAAGAACGCAGGACTCAAAAAGCTGCAAGTAGGGACTTTCTTTCCTGACTTACCGGATTTATCATTGGAAATGCCAGTAGTGATCCTGGGAAACCCAGCCTACCCCTTACTCTACAGCTCATGAAGCTGTACATTGGTGACCTCAACAGCACCAAGGAATGATTCAACACTACTGGTTCAGCAGGTGCAGAGTGGCAGTTGAATGTGCTTTTAGTCGTTTGAAGGGGTGGTGACGTTTACTCACAAGACTGGATCTCACTGAGAAAAATATCCCAGTGATTATAGCTGCCTGCAGTGTCCTGTGTAGTATCTGTGAAGCAAAGGGAGAAAAGTTGCCTCTGGGTGGAGGGTAAAGGTGGAATGTCTGTCTGCTGAGTTTGAACAGCCAGATACAAGGGTTATCAGAAGAGCTCAGCCAGGAGCTGTATGGCTCAGGAAGGCTTTGAAAGAGCGTTTTAACAGTGAGCCATAGTAACGTGTTGTGGTGTGCTATGCTCTACCTGGCCCTGCAGTTTGGGGGCCTACTAGGAACTGTGTGGTGCTTGGTGCAAATTTATGAATAGAACACTGACAGTGTGTCTGTTCATTTTGTGGTGCTTGCTTTATGATTATGACACTATTTGTCACCATCCTATGAGTTGTCAGTGTTCAATAACAACTAAGTGGGTGCTTTCAGTACCGCCAGGCATTTGGCAGCATATGTTGGGAACTAGTAATTATTTTCCAAACAATATTGTTTTGTTGAGTAATGAAAACACTTTTAAAAAATTCTGTACAAGTTAAAAACAAGAACATTTAAAAACTTAATAAATTCCTGGATCAAAGTTTAAAGAAGAAGGAGGGACATCAATGTCCACTTACGTCTTCCAATATATGTTACCTTTGTTTTGATAGCAATAACATTTTAAGCAAATTAGCAATTTTCTGAAAAAGGAGAATTGGCAAAACCACATTTACGCCAGCAATGACTTGGCCTAAGTGTTATCTTATCTGTACTCGTTCACTGTACATAATTATAAATCATTAAAACTATAGCTATCAAAGTGCTTAATCTCACTATTTACAATTACTCATTTTATATGTCAATGTTATAAGTCAGTATATGAGGGAGAGTTATGGTAAACATGATTCTTTAATGTCAACATTTCCTATCTTCTTTAAACATGAGTTTTTTCACTCAAAGTCCAGTTTTATTTGTGAGAAATTTTCCTGTGAATGCGTTTTGAGTGGTGTCTCTATTTTAGGGTCTTGATAGTTGCTTTTAATGATTCCCCAACAATGTCCACTGATGGCAGGGTAAGAAGTAATGGGCTTCATCTGCAGCAAGGGAGATTTAGGTGGGATATTAGCTTTCTGACTACAAGGGTAGTTAAGCATTGGAATAGGGTTCTAGGGGAGCTTGTGAAATCCTCATAATTGGAGGTTTTTCAGAAGAGGTTGGGAAAACACCTTCCAGGGATGGTGTAGGTTTACTTTGGTCCTGCTTCAGTGCAAGGGGTTAGACTTGATGACCTTTTGAGAGCCCTTCCAGTCTTGCATGTCTATGATTCTAATATAGGAGAAACTGTAATGTGTATGTGGTTTTATATGTTTAATGAGAGCAGCCATTTTTTTGGCTACAGTATTTGCTAGCAAATAAAGTGCTTTACAACTTCACTATTTCTGCTTCATGCTTTAGTGTATGCATCACAAACCTTAATTCTTTCAGATTTTATTCCCCATGAGTGATTCTACAGTCTCCCGAATTAAAAGGAATTTGTTGTTTTATGAGCTTATCTCAACAGGGGAGAGAGACTTGCCCTGGAAGAAGCTGGAAAACATTGGTTATATTAGTTCACAATCAATGCCAAAAAAAAAAAAAAAATTGCTCAGGGTTGAAACCCTCTAAAATGCTTGTTTGAACAAAAGATACCTTTAAAGCTGCTAAATCAAATTATTATGGTTGCCTGAGAATTCAAAACTCTAAATACTTTTGTAGATGTTTTCATAAATTATGATGATAAAAACATTGTAACAAATTCTTCAGAAATGTAAATAAATTATCTTAAGCTGTTGGTCTGATCTTTCAGTTTACAAGTGTAACTATCTGGCATTGAAGAGAACCCACTCTTCTTTTAACTTTCCCTCTATTTACCATATAATTTCTTAAATTTCTTGCATTTTAAATTTGACTTCTATTGATTTATTGACTTAATTGCTGAAATGCTAGTCACAAGTGTTTTAAATCTTCCAATAAGAGATTTTTGTTTTGGTTGCTCGTTAAAGTTCTGTGGAGTAATAATCAGACATTTCCCATTTGTAGGTTTACCCTGGCTATTCACCTTTAATGTGAAGTTTTATCCTCCTGATCCTTCACGATTGACTGAAGACATTACCAGGTATGCATATTTTAATATAAAACTTGATAATCAGTGTTTTTTATATTGTACACTCTGCAAGTCAACAACTTACTTGCTTCCTATGTTTTGAATTCACATTGCAGATTTTCTCTCTCCCCACTCTCTCCCTCATAGAATAAGGGAACATAGAGGCCCTAGGTGTGGGAGGAAACTGGGATAGTTATCCTGGGCACAGGCTCTAGGATAGCCTGGAAGTTTAAATATTCTGTCTGTTGCTACAGCACAGTTTGACTATACTGTGCTATGCTGCTGCTTTTTGTAGCCAGTAGGGAGTGAGTGGGAGTTGGTGACTGCATGATGATACCACACAGCTTTTCTTGCCCCAGTTCACAGTATGAGCAGTCCTGAGCTGGGGTGAGACCTGGGACTCAGTGGAATTATTATCCTTTATTGTTTCTTCATGATAGCACCCATGTGTTACATGCTTTTCAGACAACCAAGGAGGAAGAATCTAAGAACAGAGAAAAGTAGAAAGAGTTTAAAGAAAATGGGAAATATTTTTTTCTTCAAGAGTTGTCTTGGTTTACTGTTGCAACATTGAACAGTTAATTGTGGTTTGTAACTTGCTTAAGTGTTTTGAGGGGGATACAGAAATAGTCCAGATAATTTATTTTTAATTGTCAAACATTTATCAAATAGAATTTGTTAAATACAGTATGTAGCAAACACAGTGGTATATAAAGGACTTATTGGTACTCATTTAAAATTATTTACATAACTCACCACCTAGTAGCTTTCTCATTTGGGAGAAAAATGACCACTCCAAACATGATATACAAAACAAACTAGATATACAGTCTATAATTGTCTCACATTCTACATGTAGTAGAAAAGCTAATCGTATTAGTGTTTAGTTAATCTAAAACTAGCTTCAGGTGTCCATGCGCGATATAAAACTATTTTCAGGAAATTAAGTTGGGCTTTTAGATTGTGTTCAGTTAATGTAAATAGTGTTATCCTTGATTTATCTTTGAAATTTTCTAAATCCCCAATAATTTGAACTTCACTATGAATTCAAAATAAACAAGTAGAAAATAAAATTTACTTTTGTTTAGTATGCCATGTAAGATTACTTTGTGTATGCACAGCACAAGGCTTTATGGACAAGAGTTGCAAGGTACAAGATAAATGTAATTACTCACATGGATACGACCTATCTGAGGGATGCAAGTGTTCACTGCTTATTGATATAGTATGCATTCCTGTGTTGTATGGCATGACTGGCTGGATTACATGGTGCAAAACAATTTAGATATATTACTGAAGTTTTAAAACCAAACCCTAGATGTTAAGGGAAAATATATCATCCATTTTTAAATGGATTGTACCAAGCCTGACTATGAACATGACAGAGTTGGTAAGCAAGTTTATTATGTAAAACTGGACACATACAGCTCATTTGTACTGGGAACCAGAATATTTCTAATTCAACTGATTTATGAAAGATATATTGATTCTTATATTAAAACTGTAACTCCAAATCCTTTGTTTTTAGTTGACAAGATCTATCAGAAATGGAACTTTGTCTCTGTGTATTGGTTCTATCAGTGCATTGGGTTTTTTAAAACAGACTATTGGCACTATGTTTGGACAGATTTTACTCAGCTTTGTGCATGTGTTCTCTCACAAATATCCTGCAGGAATATTTCTGTTTACCATAAGTAACTTTTTTTTCTTTCTGCAGATATTTCCTGTGCCTACAGCTTCGTCAGGATATTGCTTCTGGCCGACTGCCATGTTCTTTTGTGACCCATGCCCTCCTTGGTTCATATACTCTGCAGGCCGAGCTAGGCGACTATGATTCAGAGGAACACAATAACCATTACATCAGTGAATTCCAATTTGCACCTAATCAAACAAAAGAGATGGAGGACAAAGTAGTAGAACTGCACAAAACACACAGGTGTGTCTGACCTGGTGGGAATAAAATACGTTGATATGGTCTTGGTTACATCTGTCATTTCTCTTGATCTTAAAGATATGTATAATATTGTATTAGATTGAAGAAGTTTAGCACTACTATAAAAGTTTTACATCAATTACATAGCTACAACATTTTTCTTATGTGTATTTAAATGGAACTTGTCTTTAGTTTGACTTTCCTGTCATCTTTTTTTCTTCTGTTTATTACAGCCCCTTAGTAGGCTTTCCATCAAAAAAGTCAATTATGGATTGCTTCTTGCTTTAGCCAGTAAAAATAGCAATAAACGTTTCAGCTGAGAAAGTTTTGAAGCTATATTTCATGATACAGGCTTTTTTACTTGCTTTGTAAGAATAATAGTCTGAATTTATTTCATTCAGAGATGTTTTGAACAATATGAAGAAAACATTCAGAATCTGAAATTTTTCATTTAAATGAGCCACAAATATTCAGTCTCTAAACTAGCTACCTTTGGTTCATTAAAAATACATTGTAATCTGATGAGGAGCCATTTTATGACTGACGTGTAGATAGAATTAAAATCCCAAAGTCTCATTACCTGAAAAATATAAGTACATAGGCAATTGCTTTCAGTCAGCAAAATAGATCATACATTTCTTTGCATTGCCCAAAGGTCAGAGCCCACTGCCCTGAACTATACACTCTTTGTAGTGTTGTTTTTTTTACCTTAAATAAACCATGGTCACTGTTTTAGTTTTGTTGACAATAGGAAAAACTATTCTTGTTCCCCTCATACTGACGGAAGGAAGGCCGTCTTTTGTTAGATAAATGCTATGTTATGAAGGTAGAGTCTAAGCTTCTTGGGGCAGGAACCGTCTTTTTGTTCAGTTTGTACAGGATCTAGCACAATGGAGTCTTCGTCCATGACTAGGCATTACCACAATACAAATAATGATGATAATAATAATGAATGAAATTCTGAGCTATATTGGGAGCAAAACCACCACTGTCTTCAATGGGCCACAATTTTGGCATATATTGCTCTGTAGATACTGTACTGTTAATAGCAAAGTGTGTACAGTCTAGGTCAGAAAAGGTAACCTTTCTGTGTTGGACATTTGATAAAATAAACATACCTTATTTACTGATCTTGGCATTTTAAAGGATACCAGTGAAATTCTGAAATTTATAGGTCAGCAAGGCTTGGGGGAGGATAGATTTCTACCTTTGTTAGTGGTACTGTTTGACCTGGACACAGTTTTCTGCAAGGATGGCTTACCAGGGAAGCAAAGCATTTTAAATGTTTATGGATCTGACCTGGCAACTGAAAAGGGTCAATATTTTTTAAATGAAAGACTAGAATATGGAATATTCCAGAATGCAGTAAAAATTGTGTAGAACCCGTAAAGCACTGAGATCCGTGATGGTCATGCTCATGACTTTCTCATTTCCTGATAAGTTAGTGAATGTGTCTTTAGGTTTTTTTTGTTTGGTTGGTTGGTTGGTTTTTTTTAAGATCTTTAGAATTGAAAATAAAACGGTGCTAGCCACAACCTTTCTGTCAGGGCAGTTAGGGAGAACATCTACTCCAGTGTCACAGAGGACTGGGAAACTCAGCAGATGACTGTTTAACATGATCCAAAGTGACTTTTCAATCTCATAACTTCATAAAAAAATACTGATCAAGTTATAGCGAGTCATGGAAGAGATCCTTGATTGTGTTTTGGGGGAGAGGAAGTGAGGGCAAAATGGAAGCCAGTTCTTTGAAATGAAAAAAGTGTTTGGGGCGGGGCAGTGTTTGAGTAGGTTATAATTAAAACTCTTTTGTAACACTAAAGATAGTAAATGCTACTAAGTAAATATAATATACCATTAGTGAGAATATACATACGATTTTGGGGCGAGAAATACAGAAGTGCAAAAGTACTCATGATTTAGACTCTTCTAATCTGAAATATTTAGCATACCCTAAATGTAGCTACTTTCACTTGGTTTTATTATCTTGATATTTATTTTTGACAGTAAACTGAAGGTATCTTTTAATGGTTCTAGGGGCTTGACTCCAGCACAGGCAGATTCTCATTTCTTAGAAAATGCCAAGAGGCTTTCCATGTATGGAGTGGATTTACATCATGCCAAGGTATTGAACTAATTTCTCTGAAAAATACTTACCGCTACAGAACGCAATAAACGTGGACCACTCAACCTGAAGATATATGTACGCTTAAGGATACTTAAATGCAAGCCCTTCAACTGCTATACTATCTGGCAGTCATGTTAATTATTCAGTTTACAGGTATAGGGACTCTGAGAGTTTATCTTCAGTCAAGGATTATTTAACCCATGTGGCTCCATACTTACAGGTTGGGAAAATATTCTTTATTCTTAGGAGCAACTAAGTTCGTTTTAAATATCAAATGTTTATTCCAGTGATAGGCTTGGAGAGGCAAATTGGAGCCTAAAATGTCTGTAGTGTTTTTTTGTACCAGTGGGTGTTAAGTACAGATTTTTACTCTAGATGGTTGGAAATTAACTTCCATTTCTATTGATATTTTAAGTTTTAAAAGTAAACAAAAATGAGTATAATCCAATTTAAAAAAATCAATGTTCTCAGAAAATCAGTAGCAAAATTCATTTAATGGATTAAGAATGAATAATCCAATATTTAAAAAGAGACGCTAAAGCTAAATTTTTTGAATAGTGTAAAAATACTAGAGAAACCTTCTGTTTTATTCAGTGGAACTTGGAAAGGTAGTTGGGTCTTGTCAAATTCTTTTGTAATTTTATTAATGGCCTTTCCCAGTTGGTCTTGGAAACATTTGATGTAGGTACTCTTGTATTTACTGGAGGTGTATGGTAAATACATCTGCAACCTTATTTCCACCACTAATAGAAGTTCATGATGCCAGCTCACTCGTGTCTTGAATGGCTTTAAGAATTTTCACTCTCAGTGGTTCTAATGCTTGCAATTACTCCACAGCGATTTCTCATGGCCAGTAAAAGCTCTGACAAGAACTCTATTTTATGAGAACAGTTTGCAGCCCTTAAGAATTCTGCCAGTCAGTCTAGAATTTAGTGACAGCTGGATGTCAGCACTTCGTATTATTGCCGGTTGGTTGGGAGGATGTTGGTATTTGTTGTGCTATAACATGGGGAAGTCTCTTCTCAGATTTGCATTACATGCAAGTCCTATCAGTAAGTATTTGCTTCTGTAAACTGGTAAACTGAGATCAGACATTGTCATTGGGCCAAAATGATTAAAATGCTATCTGCCAGCACCTTGATTGAAGTGGCTAAGCTGACATTGTCAGCCAAATATCCACTTTTCTCCATCTTAATTGAAGTAATAGTTATATATAACTGCACAATATGATATAACCAACCTGCTGTATTTTTGATAAAATCTGTAAAGTTTACAAGGCCTTTCATTTTTTCTTCTTCCTTTAATGCTTACTGAAATGTTTGCTAATATCCATCACATCTCTACTGCTGATAAATTTCTGATTTAGGTTTTTATATGCCTCCCCCTCACCATAACATTGGTATGTTTTCCAAAATTGCAGCATGTGTACACAGATGTCTTGTCACTGCGGACTGGACTGATGAATGCTAAACCATTGCAGGAGTCCCAACCTTGTTTCTAAGATTAATAAATGCAGATTTTTCCTGCTGTTGTGTACCTTTTCTTTGCAAACCCATTTGGCATTACTGTAATTTCAGCATGAAACCAGTGTAATAGACATCCCTCCTCCCAAGTGTATTAACATAATGAACTCCATGAAATATCATTATTTAAATTTTGTCTAAAATTCTCATTTGCGGTAGGATTCTGAAGGTGTAGACATCATGCTGGGTGTATGCGCTAATGGGCTACTCATTTACAAGGATAGACTTCGAATCAACCGTTTTGCTTGGCCCAAAATTTTGAAAATCTCTTATAAACGCAGTAACTTCTACATAAAAGTCAGGCCAGCAGAGGTAAGTAGGGCTTTTCTTCATTTCTTGCAGTTCTGTTCATAAACAGCTTGAGATGTTTTATAGAAAATATTGGCCAACCTTTCTGCTGCTGTTCAAGAGTGAAAGCTAAAGTTCAGCCCAACAGCAAGATAATGTTTTCCAAACTTCCCCAGCAGGTGTTCTGACAGAGTTCAAATGTGGGATTTATATCCGCACCTGTTTGAGAATAAGGGATCTCTGAATCCTCTTCATAGGCGACCAGTCATACCAAAAACTTATATGTGGTATTCTAATTAATGAATCCTTATTAACTAGCTAGTTCCTTTTATTTACTTACTTGAAGTCAATTAAAAATATAAGTAGCTTTTCATTAAATGCTGTGAACTGTTAGCAGTGCTAATGGAGATTGCTATATTTCAGTAGATGATGTGATTAATATGAAATCTTAATTTGAAAAAGATATCTCTCGCTCTTTACATGTCTTGTGGTTCATCTTAGACATATTGTCCATTCACGTGTACATCGTGTACTTGCATTTACATAACATTTTTGGCTTAGAAATTGTGACAAACTTAGTAGCTTGAACACTGCCTAGTACAGTATTTAGTGGACAAAGGGGAGAAAGTGTGCATGGCTGCTGCTACAATTCTCAGTACAATTGGCTTTTTGCAGTATGTTTTTTTTTTTTTAAATTCTGGGCAGCTAGTCATGAAACTTGTTGAGAAATCTAAGGCACTATTGGTTTTTCCCAAAGAAGAGTCATTAGTAAGTACAGCTAGGAAGTGATGTGATTATTACCCTGCATGAGTAGTCCACCCGGTGCAATTATATTAGAAGTATGGAAAACTTGAGACATTTTGAGCCTCAAGAAAGGAGAATTAGTGCTTGTCGCGGTAATGGAAATGTCTGAACTCACTCATTCTGCTAACCTGGCCAGCTTTCAGGAAATGTGTTAATTTATTTTGTGGCTCCTTTCCAGCTGGAACAGTTTGAAAGTACCATTGGGTTCAAATTGCCAAACCATCGGGCTGCTAAAAGGTTATGGAAGGTTTGTGTGGAGCACCATACTTTCTACAGGTAAATACTCAGGAAGTCTTATCCTCCTTCTTCTAAAAGTCAAAACTATTTTTATTTTTCTCAGGAAAGTGTGTGGGAGAGACTATATTTTCTCCACTTGTTTTAGCTCCATCCAGTTCTAGCTCCCATTGAAACGTGAAAAATACACATAGATCACTGATCCTGGACTATTAATTTGTAATATCTTAGATAAAAGGTTAATTAAATTCAAATTTATAGCTCAATTCCTAATTGACCATCCAGATCTGCATGAGTAAGAGTGTAGCTCTCTAAGATTTCAGTTTGTGCAGCAGCTGAACACCTAAGAGGAAACCGAAACTTGCAAGAACCCAGCTACTGTTTGGATATGAGGCCTTGTTAAGCATCAGGTCCTCTTATCACTGAGCACTATATGCAGTAGTAGGTGGGACCATGTGCTGCCATCTTTTTCAGTGTGTACTGGCTAAAGACTGCTCTCATCGTTGGAGCAGGGACCTCCTCTTATCCTACGTGAGTGCTCTAACGAGAAGGCTATAGAGTAATTCTCACACTCTTTCCTTGCCTAGTGGTTATCAATTGTCATTCATAATGGCAATTCTTAGTCATTAGAGCAGGGAATGAGAGTGAAAATGGCTCTATAGTTGGCTACTTAGAGCACTCACCCATGATGTCGGAGATGCAGGTTCAAGCCCCTGCTCCAAATGCTATTTATAAAAAGTAGAACAGGTTCAATAGTAGAGAATGAGAAAACCTCATGCCAGAATATCCCATCGCCCAGTAGCGAGGCCATTCTCCTGCAATTTAGGAGACGGAAGTTCAAATCCCTTTTCCTCATGAGGCAGAAGCGGGAATTGAATTGGTGAGTACCCAGATCACTGGGCCAAAGGTGATTAAGGGGAGAGCCTCCTCCCCCGCTCCTGCTTCTTTTCGTGACTCTTGTCCTCCTTAGCTTTTGTAGAAAAGCCCAAAAATGAAACAAAATTTCAAGTTGTCAAAACAAAACATTTCATCTTGACCCAGATTTAAAAAAAAATAGACTTTTTGATTTTCAGGGATTTTTTACAAAATTTTCTTTTCAGTTTGACCTACAAATAACCTTTTTTCAATTTTTCAGAATTTCCAGCAAACCAAAAAATCTTTTATTTGTCCAGCTCTAGTTTGCATGCTAGTTATATACCCAACTATAACTACATTAAGAATATAACCACTTTTCTATGGGAATATATGCACTTGCTAATTGTATTGAGATATCTTGTTTGCCCTCCCATACTTTCAAAGAATGCTTTATTTTCAAATGTACTGTCAGATTTCTCCTGAAAACCGTAAATCTTGCTGTACATGATTAAATTGTATACTTGCATTTACACTGTAGCACCCCAGAATCTATCAAGTGAAAGGACAGCGTGTATTTTTGTGCAGTATTTGTCACAACGAGTGAACAAGTTGCCCTTGTTAATGCTTTCTTCAGAAAAAATATACACCAACAATTCACTGTGCTGTATTTCAGAAAATAAACCTGCTCACAAATAAATTTAGTTGAGATATATTGCAATTGTTGTTTAGCCTCCTATGAACAGACATGTTCCTCTAATATTTTTCAGCTCCTTCTACCTTTTGGAATATTTGAAAGTGGGTAATGTGAGATTACTCCAGATTGACAGTATACAGTCTCATAAACCTTGTAGTGAACATAAAAGCAGTTAAATAATAGAGCCATCTCACTAGACAGCTTTTTGTGGCAGATGTATATTTTCTAATGGGAACGATGCGATTATAGTGAATCGCAAATTAAATGAGTCAACAAGGTAATACTGTTGTGAAAAAAGCAAACATCATTCTGGGATGTATTAGCAGGAGTGTTTGTGAGCAAGACACAAGATGTAATTATTCCACTCTACTCAGTGCGGATAAGGCCTCAGCTGGAGTATTGTGTCCAGTTCTGGGCACCACGCTTTGGGAAAGACTTGGACAAATTGGAGAAAGTCCAGAGGAGAGCAGTAAAATTTATTAAAAGTCAGACAACATGACTTATGAGGAAAGATTGAAAAAACTGGTTTTGTTTAGTCTGGAGAAGACTGAGGGGGGAACATAATAATATTCAAGTATGTAGAAGGTTGTACAAAAAAGAGTGATAAATTGTTCTCCTTATCCTCTGAGGGCAGGATAAGAAATAATGGGCATAAATTGCAACAAAGGAAATTTAGGTTAGACATTAGGAAAACCCTTTTAACTATACGTGTAGTTAAGCACTGGAACAAATTACTTAGGGAAGTTGTGGAATCTCCCCCATTGGAGGTTTTTAAGAAGAGATTAGACAAACACTTGTCTAGGTGTTCCTGTCTCAGTGCAGGGGAGTGGAGTAGATGACTTACTGAGGTCTCTTCCAGGTCTAAATTTCTATGATTCTAATATTTGTGTGGCTTTGGGCCCATTATATTAATTGGCAGTAGAAACTGGAATTTCTCTTCTCTCAGCCATACCTCCTCTAGTTTTTTTTAAAGAAAATCCTGGTTTGCCATTTGCACTGTTAAGTTTCAGCTGTGAATCACTCATTAAATACATAATTTAGAAAGCATTCCTGTTTGAAAGCAGTTCATAGAGCGTCACACCTGTCTCAAAAAATTTTACATTTGACACTATAAACCTCACAAACATATAAGGCATGGAAGGTTGTCTAATTAATAAAAATGCACTGTCAATATGTGATACGTGATTTTCTCAAACTGAAAATGAAGTTAAGAAAATCTAATCATTTGGTGAGTGCAATCTATGACCAGAAGTGACATGTAGCACAGGCCACTCTGCTGCATGGCTGGGATAAATCAATGTTCTTGAAATGATTCATACCGTTGCAATAGTTACTTTGAAATTTGCTTGATGATTTATATTTTGTCATTATTAAATTAGTATCTAGTCCAAAATAGGAAAGAATCCTTAATTGAGCTACATCTATAGTAGCTGATCAGCTTAGATTTTTAAAAGGTAATTTGCAACTGTAAATGTTTTCAGTGACATTTTATATTTATCAGAAAATCTTTCCACAGAAATAGAACATAATTTAATTGGGTTTCATTCCAACCAGAAATAGATTTTTCTAGTCAGGGATGGTATTATAACAAGTACTAAGCTTCAAATACTCTCACCATCATGTACTTCCACTGATGTCATCAGGCAGAAAATCCCCAGAACCTCTCATCAGGATTTTAAAATAATAAAATAAATAAATCCTGATCTCTTTTCTCTCATTGAATGCCAGAAATAAACAGGATCACAACTGTTACAGCCCAAAATTTTTTAATGTTTTTTCTCTGCTCGTGCCACGTGTTCTGTGCATTCTACATGACAGTGAATTTTGCATGTAATTCACACATACAATTCAACTTCTAGGTTTAAGGAAAACTCTTTTCATAAGGTTAGTAATTCCTTTTAGATAACTGAAGATGTGTGTTAACATAAGCTTTGTATATTGGATGGTATCCCTTTTAGTTTAAAAGATGACTCTCCAAACTTTGTACATACACTATTAAATATGAAAACAGGCCAATCTGTGCCTTTTATAATATTTATGGAAATTCAAACGGTATAGAATTCCAGTTACATTCCAGTAAGTAACAATCCACTTTAAGAGCTACTGTCAAACTGGGTATCTACTCTGCTCTTCGCAGGTAGTCTGTCTTCAGCCTTGAACCTTACCATATACAGAAAGACTGTGCATGTATACCCATGTATAAATTAAAGCATATAGTACTTGTGATGTTGTATTTGAAATTTTTATTTTTTTCAGTGTCTTCCCAGAACTTCTTGCGCTGCTATAACCATAGCTTTGTCGGTTATTACATATAATTAAGCTTGAAATATAAAATATCCTTTAAAATACCCTTAATCAGGAAGTAATTAGCTCTCTTGTTTTTTCCTTATTAAAAGTTTATCTCAGCAGGGTAGAGGATAAAAATGGAAGTTAATGCTGTAGCCTTGCCAACATTGGAAAACAAAGAACAGTAACAACCCTGGGAATGTATTCTCTGCCGCCTTTCTCCTCATTCCATAATAGACTTACTTTAGGAAACACTGTATTGTCAATGAGAATTTACAGAAATTATTCAGACAGGATTGTGGTATAAGGCTGTCCTCGCAGCCAAAGAAGGAAGACAAGATGTTTAGTAGTTCTGCTGTACAAGCATCCTAAAATAGGAGGGTGTGCAAATTAACCTTTCATTAAGATGGCCATCATTTTTGCCTACTTACCTGAGGAGGGAATCCCTTCAATCAATGGAAGATCTTAAAAATATATTCTAAACTCAGATGCTTCCTGAGGAATTTGCAAAAGCTACAGGGAATGCTCAGATGCTTTATCTAAATTCACAGAGGACTTCTAAAGGTTTCAAATATTGCAGTAGGGAAGTCTCTAAAAGGGACCAGATTGGAAATGGCAGCAGCAAGAACCTTTGTAGATAAATGTGGATTCTGTGCTGCAAGATTCAGGAATTAATAGGCTCTCCATTTTTTGAGACAGCATTGTTTCTCTGATTTCAGGTTATCCCAAACTTAGTGCAATGTGGATCACAGCTTAGTAGAGAAGATTGTCCACAAGGAAATTTATTTTCATACTAGTTCTTGCATAATAGCCATATGGCATCTAAAGCAGTTGCTTGCATGACAAAGTATTAAGGAACATGCTTCTACTCTTTATCTCCCTCTCCCCTGGGGTTTTATTTTGTTCTTTGTTTTTTCTTTTTTGGATTCCCTGTTGCATTTATGGTCTGTCCCAGCATACTTTGCCTATGCCTAGGCATCTGGTTCTCTCATCCCCCTGCTTCTCTGGACATTCCTTCCTTGCTGTGCCACCAGTTCCAGTCCTTTTGGTGGTCACCTCCTGTTTCTTCTCTTCTAATATGTAACAGTGACAACTAGGCTGGCTGCTCCTCATCCAACTACTTCAAGTAATAGATCTCTCTCTTTTGCAATAAAGATCCTGGATATCAAAAGAAGTAGCTAGAAACAGAGACTCAGTATCACATGACCAGCCAGTTCTTCATAGACCACAGTTCTGGAACTGTCAGAGTTTGCAACATGAAAAACCTTAAAGTTGGTATAGGCATTGAATGCTAAAGCTGTGGGCACCAAACAAATAATGTAAGATCTATATCCGTTGAGATGCTTTGAGTAATTTTCCAAGGATTTAGCATGTTATCATTTTTGTATGTTGCTGGACCATTACTGGCTTTTTCCCTCTGCCTTGCTCAAACAGAACTTTTAATCTTTTTCAATTATCAGTATCTTAAATGAAAACACCAATCTTCTAATTTCTAGAGCATTGATCTTTTAGCCAGATGCTATTAACTGCTGCTAGTGTCACTAATTTCTATTGTTGAAATACAGTAGAACCTTGCTAATTCTCAGTGATCTGGCAGACCAATAGCAAATTTCTGAATATCATGATTAGCAATTAAAGCAAAAAAAAAATTAAAACAATAAGTGTAATCCACTGCAAAATTTATTAAATTCAGTTATTTTGATACTTGTAGCTTAATTTTCTTTGTACTTTTTTGCAAGATAAGACCAACTTTTAACGATCTTATATGCTATTTTTATCTGAAGCTTGAATTTTATCATTAAACAATTTTCCTTTCCAAATTAACTCATAGTATGATGAGCAGTTACGAAGTGCTGCGCTAAAGCATTTACTAAAACTAGCGAAATGACTTTTAATCTCATATTTGTTTTTTAGACTTGTATCACCAGAACAGCCTCCTCCTAAGGCGAAATTCCTGACCTTGGGTTCCAAGTTCCGCTACAGTGGCCGTACTCAAGCACAGACACAGCAGGCTAGCAACCTTATAGACAGACCAGCTCCGTACTTTGAGCGCACCTCAAGCAAACGTGTCTCCAGGAGTCTTGATGGGGGTAAGAGATTCTGAGAAGGTGATGATATGTATTACGTGACTGTTTCATTGCATCTTGCTGCTTTCTAAGTTCAGTTTATAACTTTAGAAAATGCTAACATCTGCATGCCTAGAATGTTGTTAATCAGACTTTATGAAATTTGCAACTCAATTCTACAGATTCATGTGTGTTGAGTGCCAACTATATTACACCTATTCCCAGGTGCTTTGTAAAAGCATTTTCTGCAATTCCTAATGTGTTGCTGTTTGTGTTTTCTTGGGGGGTGGAATAACCTTTTTTAGCAGTGATACTGTCAGTGTGCTAACATCGTGAGCTGTAAATCTTTTTGAAAAAGCTTTGTAGAGTAAATACAAATTTTGCTAAGCCAGACCTTTTTTTCAAAGGGTTACTACACCCATTACAAGTAATTATTGTGGATATTTAAAAATAACATTGGTATGTCTACTTCCCCAATCGCTTAATGAAGAAATGTTAAGCATGGAATTAGACTAAAACACAGGACTTCTGGGAGCCAGCAGGGGAAAATGGATGCCTAGATCTGGAGTTCCTGCTCAGGCCCACAAAAATCCACCGACATCCACTATATTAAGGTCACAGTTTTTTTGTCTCTGGGTGGTTCGTTCTGTTCTTTAACATCCTAGTAGCAAATTGACCTGGTTTTTAACCCATCTCTCTCCCCGGGTTCCCCACAAATCACAAAGAAACAGAGGATCTCTTTCAGCCCTGCTCAGGGCAGCATGGCAGCACTCAAGAAGGAGTGCCTAGTAGGCCTGGATCAAGTCTACAAAATTCGAAAGTAGATATCCAAAGAACAGATCCTGCTTTAAGGAAATATCAAGGATATCTCTGAAATTAAAGCTGCGACTGCACCACACCAGCTGAGTTTTCAGAGGCTATCCTCCAGCACTGGGAGGGCAAAAATTAGAACCTCTACTTTAGAAGACCATGTGGGCTCTGTTAGGATCACTAGAGACAAACAATGTCTGATCCAAAAGCTACATGATGAAATCAGTAACCTGGAGGACCGGTCCAGAAGATTTGAGAGTGGCTGGCTACCCTGTGGAAGTAGAAAAGGACAAGCTAGTAGAATTTTTGTCCAAGATGCTTTCCTCACACCTTGATACAAACCTGGTCCTAGAAAGAGCCTGTTGCTCCCCAGCCCCCAAGCCCTCAACTAATGCTAAGCCCCTCTAGCTTCTCTTCTCTGTCTCAACTCATGAATTCCCCTAGATACACTTCACCCTACCCATAGCCCTGGGTTTTGGTGGGCACAGCAGAAAATGTTTGCTGGGACACTTCGCGCCTTGAATACCTATGGCTAATTTACTTACATGTGTTTCTTGGAACATAAAAGGAATGTCAGCCTCTGAAAGGGGATAAAAGATGTCTCACTTAGGAAACTTGAAAGCTGATTTTCTATTTCTCCATGAAGCACACCGCATTGAGTCTGAGGCTGAAAAGCTTAAAGGCTGGCTTGGTGACTGCATTTGTAGTAATTACTCAGCCAAGTCTAAGAGAGTGGAGGTGTCAATCCTGTTCCATAAAAAACTGAGCACACAAATCCTATCAGCTGACACAGACATGGAGGGAAGATTTGTAATTGTTAAAGTTAAAGTAATTGTTAAAGTTTTGAACAGTTTGAACAAACTAGTCTTGGTGCCTTGAGTTATGAAAAACTCCCTCGACTGGTGTAAGGACCCTCGCAGTGTTTGTGCAGGGGTCTCCTTTGCTCAACCATCTCCAACATCAGTAATAACAACAGATGCATACCTTTTGGGTTGGGGAGCCTACAACAAGGAGGTTTCTCCAGGGACTGGAGAACTGCTTCCCAGAAGTCAGATACCCTACACTGGCATGGGATCTCAACTTGGTGCTCAGATTCCATACAAGGCCCCCTCCCCCCCTTTGAACCTCTGGCTACCTGCTCCCTTCTATACTCATCTATGAAAACAGCCTATCTTGTAACCATTATTTCTGCTTGAAGAGTTGTAGCAATGGGGCTCTGATGGCATATATGCCCTTCAAAGCCTTTTTTTAAGGATAAGGTCATCTTGTGACCACATCCCAAGTTCTTACCAAAGGTATCCTTGGACATCTACATAAATCAACCTAGCCATTTTCCAGTTTTCTTCCCTAAGTCACACCAAGATAAAGGAGATGCGGCATTATATACACTTGATGTAAGGAGGGCATTAGCCGTTTATCTAGACAGGACTAAGCCCTTTGAAAAATCTCCCAGCTTGTTTCTCTCCATTGTGGACAGAACTAAGGGATCTCCAGTTTCCAAGCAAAGACACTCTAGATGGATATCTGACTGCATTACCTACTGCTATCAGTCTCATGATCTTCAGCCTCCTTCTAGTGTATTAACTCACTCCATGAGATCCTTTTCTACTTCAGTAGCCTTTCTTAAGGATGTTCCCATCACAAAAATATGTAGAGCCATGACTTGGACCTCCATTCATGCATTTTGTGAACACTATGCAGTTACCCACACCTAAGCTTCTGATGCCATGTTTGGCTCTACTGTACTATCTTCAATATTAGACTCAACTCTGAAGCCCCACCCCTCCATAGAGGGTACTGCTCAGTAGTCACCTAGCTAGAAGCACCAATAGGGATACTAACTGAAGAAGAAAAAAGAGAAGGTTACTCACCCTGTGCAGAAACTGGCTTTTCGAGATGTCCCCCTATGAGTGCTCCACTACCAATCCTCCTCCTTTCTGATTCGGAGTTCTTTACAGTGGAGCTCTGCAGAAGAGAAGGAATTGAGGGCAATTCAGCCGTGCAGCTCTATATATCCATGGTGCTGGGCAAGAGGCTGCAGGAGACATGTGCTCAGCCGAACAGACACTGCTACCTAAAATCTCCAGTCTGAGGTGCATACGCGCCTAGAGTGGAGCATCCATAAGGACACCTAACATTCTCTTAGTTGTTGTATAGGCCTTAATGGCTGCCATGAATATGTACAAGAATGTCCATCCTTTTCCATATCTAAACTTGCTCACCGTAATAATGTTGGGGTGTCCTTATCCTATAGGTTAGTATATTAATTATCCCAAGCTTATACGCATATACATCAATTGGTTGCTATAGCAATATGTGGTTGGGCATCTGCTGTCGTTCCTATCTAAAAATACCCTAAACTGGTACCAGCTGGCTTGTTGCAGTTACCTATCAGCAGTTTTATACTTAGTTTCAGCAAAATCAGATATTGCAAAACTCTGTTGTATGCCATCTTGTGACTTAGGGTGACTGCTGGTTAATTCCCTTCTGCTAACTATACTGAATAACTATGGTAAAGATGCTTGACCTCATTCTTATACTCAGAATTTAAGCTTGGACCTATAGGCTTCTTGTATTACTGACTCATTACCTATATCTTTATCATGTAGTAACCCAGGGGTAGGATTCTCTCTCTCTTCCCCCCCCACCCACCCTTTCCTCTCTGTCCTATCATTCATTTGCTATCCCCTTTACCTACCTTTCAGGCTTTTCTTTGGCCTTCTGTACTCTGTGCTACTTTTTCTCTTCTGCTTCTCCTTTTTTTTCTGGCAAGGAGTAATTCTGGAGATTAGTTTATGATCTTACTTTGCTAAGAACCCCAAACTGGGGCTGAATAACAAAATGACCATTACTTCATAATTGTACAAGAAAATCTCTTTAGCCAGTTAATAATTGTACTTGTTCTATTATTCATTGCCCTTAATAATAAAGAATTTTGATCTTCCGTATCTTCTTGTATAATAAGAACATAATCTGATGATGGCTCTTTACATCAGGTTAAATACTTTACTCCTCATTGTTATCTTTATCAGCTCCGTTAAAATAAACAACAAAGAATAAATAATAGTAACTGTCAACTATGTCATGAGCCTTGCGACTCATATTCAGACTTCTGAGTCACCTCCTCCAACACAGCCTTAAAACTTCATTGCCATTGTCATTCTAACTTTTCTCTTGGCAGAATATGCTTCTACCAAGTGTTCTCCTTCCCTTATTTAAACTGACATACACAGAGACTCTTCCATCTCTCTGAACAATCAGTGGAAGGAAGTAGAACTAGGATACAAGGCCTGATTCTCATCTGTGATTGTTCTGCTCTCTGCTACTCCCAAGCACCAAAAATTTATGTTAAAAGAACATCAAGGTTATGAAGAAAAACAGTTATAAGTTGGATAGGGCAAAGTGCAGATCACCTTCACAGACTTATTTTCTGCCCTCTTTGTGCCTATTCATTATGGTGTACTCTCTCTAAATATCTGATTGTATTATTATTTCCACAAGACCACTGCCTTTTTCACTTTCCATGTTGGTTGGTGTGGAGTGAATGAGCCAACTGCTGTTACTTTTGCTGCTCATTGAGTGACCCCATTTTATTCACTGTACACTGTTTATCCTGTCAGCTAAAACACTAAATATGCTATGATACACTGGTGCAAATGAGGCAGTGGCTGTAGTGAAGCCTTCCTGCATTCAGTGTATACATTAAAAGATCTTATAGAATCAGCATATAGATCATATTCCATATGTATTTGTATATTAATTGAAAAATTCTACTCAACATTCATATGAATGCATAAAAAATTGATGCATATGTGCAGTCTTTTTAAAACCCTTATGACTTGTTCAGATCAAAATCTATTTTCAATAAACCACTGTAAATAGTAAAGGTTTGAGGAAGCTGTTCAAAATTAAAGATCTATTAGAATGGAAATACTGGACCTTAAGTGGTGGTGGTGTTATACAATATATTGTGGGTACACAATATTTACGTTTTCATAGCACTGTACAGATATGAACTAATCTTCCTCTGCACCCTTGTAAAGTATCTCATGTTCTTCCTTGAGTGATTGTCCTTATACTTACCAACAATGGAACACATGTGCCCCATGCTCTCGAGATTGAAATCCTTTGGCTAGCCACTTGCATTGGGTTGTGCCTGCACCCTGAGTGATGTCACACCATTCCCCCACACACACTCAAACTGGTGGCGTAAAGGGTGGGGCAAGGCCAGCCGCCCCTCAGTTCCTTCTTACTGCACATGGGGATTTCTTTATCTCCTGCAACTTGGCTAGCTTTGTTTGTATATTATCTCAGTGAGTTAGCAGTTACTTTAGTTGAACTCAACCACTTTAGTTGTAGTTAGTTGACAGGTCTTTTGATAACGTTGGTTGGTTGGTTTTGTTTTTGTTTGGGGTTTTTTTTTTTTAAATATACTAGGTACTGAGTTCCAGCTGTAATGACTGAGCCCAAATCCTCCAGTTTTAAATACTGCTGCTCATGTGAGGCAGCCATGCTTCTTAGTGATAGCATGTTTATTTTGTCTGGGTGAGGGGCATATTGCTGAAGTGCTCAACCTATAGATTACTTTCCAAATGAACTCCGAAGGCAAGGGACACTCGCCTGAAACTTTTCATATAAAACCAGTCCATGAGATATCATTTTGATTCAGGCACTAAGGACCCTCTCAGAATAGTCTAGTCTTTTTCCAAGAGTGCTCTGGTGAGTATTACCCCAGAATTGAGGGGTGTGTTACCACAGAACTTAATCAAGCTAATTGCAACCATATTGTGTGCATTCAGCCATCATGAATTAATAAAAAGAACACCACATAGTTAAGGGTTAATTTGGACAAGCTAGGCTTTTGGAGGCAAGGTCAAATATTAGCTGCAGGCTTGCAGTTTCTGCTAATCAGAATGGAAGGAGGGGAGAAGAGTCAGCAAATTATGAGATTGAAAGAAAAGTGCATGGAGACCTTGAGTTTGGGTGCCTTTTGATGTAGAAGCTTATTATGGCTAAGATTGTTAGTGTTTTGTTGATTGAAGTTAGGAGAAGTGATGACCCAGTAGGGGTCAGTATGAGCTATGTGTTTTGTAAAAAATAGTTATAAAGAGACTAGATAATAGAGTGCTTTGGAGCAGTTCTCTTAAGCTATCCTGAGACTTTTTTCTGACCCCATACGCCACAGCTGGGAAGCGACCAGCCATCATAGAATCATAGAATATCAGGGTTGGAAGGGACCTCAGGAGATCATCTAGTCCAACCCCCTGCTTAAAGCAGGACCAATCCCCAATTTTTGCCCCAGATTTTTAAATGGCCCCCTCAAGGATTGAACTCACAACCCTGGGTTTAGCAGGCTAATGCTCAAACCACTGAGCTATCCCTCCCCCCATCGCTGGCCTGCTACTAATTACTCAATACCATCTCAGAATTTAAGGTACTTATTGGATGTTCTAAACCTATTGTTTATGTCTGTGTGCTTAAATCTAATCAACAGTAGTTTTAGATAAGATCATGCTTGCTTGTACCAATCTTTCATCAGTAGGAAGTGCTGTGTTCCCATTGATTTAAACCTGACATCGCCTGGAGTGAAACAGTTAAGTTACCACAGGTTTGGGTTCTGAAAACCGTGGGTAACAGTGAGCTCTGACTCTGCTGTAAACTCCCAAGCATCTTCTTTGTAAAAGACGCTTTCTGCTATTCCTGCTCTAAGTCTTTGTGACTGGCTTCTGAGAGGTGTAGGTCAGAGCATTGCTCTGCAAAAGAGCACAGGCATAAATCACTTTCCCAGGGACCTGATAAAATAAGGAGTTTAAATTCTCATTGACTTTCAATGGGAATTAGGCACCTAACTGATATTTGTGCCTTTGACAATCTCCCCTTGTAATGTACACTCCAAAGCATTCTCCTCTTGGTTTACACTAAGTCAGTAAAACTTTCTTGAGTAATTATTTTGCAACTTCGAGCCAAACAAATGTTTAAAATCAGATGTTTACATATAGATATTGTTCTTGGTACAGTGTCAATTCCATATCTGCTCATACTGCCCCAGATATGAGATTTTAATAGTTTACCATCATCTTCTAGGGTAATTAGATTCTATTTTTTCCCAGTAAAAGTGTGGTTACCTTTATAGATTATTGTAATATTAAAGTGATTCATCCATACCCATACAGCTGCTGCTTCTGCTTTCAAGTTCCTGTGGGCATCTCTCTGTGGTGTGCTACTGTCATGGTTATACAGGTCCAATGCTCTGGAACAGCTCTGAAACAGTCCCTGGGAGGACCCCTTCAGTGTGCCAGACCCACTTTAGGGTCACATCTCACTAGAATAAGCCAGTTGGCTTCACTGCCTCCTTAGATCAAACCTTGGCACATTCAGCACCCTTGCTTCACACCATGAGCTTCCTCCAGCGAGTCCACATGAGTACACCCAAAGGGAGCAATGCACTCTCCCATCTTAACCTGCAGTGACTCTCAGCCATTGTTGTAAAAGCAGAAGGGTTTATTAGCAGTCTGGAATGCAGGGTAGAAAGTCCTTGGTTAACATAGACAGCATAATCAATCTTGGTCTGTCCCAGAGCCATCTGACCCCTTGTTAGTTCCAGTCCTGGAGCATCCTCTTCCAGCAGCCAACACTTAACACCCCCACCTGGCCCCTCCTCAGTCCTTTGTTCTTGTTTCCAGGCAAACATTGTCACTATGCCCTCCGCAACCCTTTTCCAGCTGGTCAAACCTGGCTGGCTTCCTAAGTAGGGTGGATCATCCATTGTCATTAATTGCTAGGTGCCAGATGTCTGGGCAATTGGAGTGGCCATTGTCTTCTCAGACTCTCCATAGTCATGGGGGCGCATGCCACAGGCCGCTAGGAGTCAGTCAAACTTGTATCTCTGCATCTCAACAAAGAAAAACTTTTTCCCACCACCTAGTTAACCAGGCCCCACGCAAGGGAAACTGAGGCATGCACAATATTCATACAAAATATTATAAAAAATTCCCACTCTGTCACACCTACCATTTCTGTTAGCTTTCTTGACTTGTGTAATCCTGTCAGAATTCTTCACTCGTGTATTTATTCTTCTGCCCACTTTTCACTGCTTCTTGCATCTCTTCTCAAAGGTGTACTTATTTTAGGGTGACCAGAGATACCGATTTTGTAGGCAGAGTCCCAATGTTTGGGGCTTTGTCTTATATAGGCACCTATTATCCCTCACCCAGTCCTGATTTTTCACACTTGCTGTCTGGTCACCCTAACTTATTTAAACATTTTTAATTTCAGGTTGAATGTCTGCTGCATTATTGCCAGTGTTTTGGCTGAGCCAGCTGGTCTTAGAGCTCCTCCTGCTGGTTAATACTATTATAGTGATTCTAGCTGTCAGAATAAAATTGATTCAATATCTGTCTTTTGTATTCATGCATGCGATGAAGTGAGCTGTAGTTCACGAAAGCTTGTGCTCAGATAAATGTGTTTAGTCTCTAAGGTGCCACAAGTACTCCTTTTCTTTTTGCAAATACAGACTAACACGGCTGCTACTCTGAAATCTGTCTTTTGTTACATGATACATCAAATATACATATTAGGTATTGCCAATAATTAGCTAACAGGGATGGGTAAACCAAGCTGAATAAAAGAAAAAACAACTCAAGTTTTTCTCTGGATACAAAGTTTGAAAAAGTGTAGCTTTTTTATATTGAACTTTGTGTGTTTCTACAGTGCCTGATGTCTGGGTTCAGAAGTAGAAATACTTTGAGAGAACTATATATGCATGGTGTATTAGCTGCTGTATTAGCTGAAAACAGAATGTACTGAAAATATCAAATTTGTGCAAGATGGTTTTTATCATGGGGATATGATATGTGCAGCCTACATGTTCTTTGTTCTTGTGGTTTCTGTTGTCACCAGAAATGTGGTGATTTTTAAAATGGCTACTTGACTGTAGTGTTTTCTCTGTATAGTACATACACATCACAATTAAGAACTGTTATCCATTGCAGGCTGTATAAATGCAGTTAGAACCATACACTTGGGATGTTATCATAACGTCATTTACTGTTCCGTTCGCAGTTTTCCCCTGCATTATTCTTATCCCTGAATGACTAAGCCATTGTGAAACAGAGTATTTTATGTTCAGAAGTCCCAAAAATAAAACTTTCCAGCATACCCAGAATAACCAAAATTTTCGGTTCTCTAATAGCTCCTGTGGGTATCACAGACCAAAGTCTGCTAAGGGACTTTTCTGCTGCCACAGTGGGACCTGCTGGTGATATGGTCTTTGCTGGTGAAGCTGTTGGCCAGACCAAGTTAAAAAACGGCGAAGGTAGAGATGAGGATGGAAGCCCAACTAAAATTCCACAACTGGAATTAACCCAGGATGAAAAGGTATGATGGATTGTAACAACAAAAACAACTCTTAACAAACATTTAAAGTGGAGTTGTATGTCTCTTAAAAATAACAAGCAACATACTAAAAGATATTGTTAATAAATTATTTCAAACTACTCTGTTTAACCATATATATACACACACAGTATTTTATATAACCAAAAGGGAGGAACAAATTGCAAATTTGCATGTGTGACATTCAATCTTGTGAATTTTTTCCTTTAATTGTTGCTACAAGTTAATTTTAATTTGTCATAATTAGGAACTACTTAAACACTTGCGGTATATAATTGTTCAAACTGAACTTTCTCTTAGCTAACTGTGGCTCAAAATAAGTTAGTTTATACAACATTTGGGCTGCTGAGTCTCCCAATGCAGCTGACAGCCCAGACCACCTCATCCTATAACTGCCATGTGAGACCAAATATGAACAACCTCATGTTTTTATTGCCAAAAAACTTAAACAACTAACCTCTAGTCAATCAGGGAAGATACACACAGTTCTATATTTGATGAAAACATGTATTTAGGTAAATTAATATGCAAATTTTGGCTCCTGGCAAGATGCCAGTGTGGTCCCTCAGAGTCACAAAGCTGGGGCACCCTAGGATAGATTAGGTAACCAAGAAAGATTCCTCAGCCATGGGATGGAAAAGCTCAATGGTTTGGGAAGGACTTGCATGTTTTATGAAGCTATTCGGTGTAGCTTGCTACATGTACCAGCTCTGCAAACAGCATTTTCTATTTTTGCTGTTTTTAAATTCCAGAGGAAATGGTAGTAAATCCTAGGATCAAAGTGCCTGCTTGTCTTGTTACGTCCTGCTGTATACCATGAACTTTCTGCCAAAGCTTTGAATATTTGCTCCCATCTGTAGTAAGTGACTGCACTTACTACCGTTCAAAAGTGCAAAGTTTGTCACAACCTTAAAACAAAAAATCTGTAATGAATTCAGATTCAGAATTCTTAAAACTGGACAAGTGGGCTAATTTTTAAAAATACTTGGGGCTTTTCAATTTTTATTTGGCTTTTATATTGCATTGGTAGTGCTAGCTCTACTTCTGAGTAAAAGGTTTCACTAACTAACAATTTCTTTTTTTCCCCCTCTTCTTATGCATTCTTTCTGCCTACAAACTTACATTTTGTTGTGTTTTCATATTCAACTGTGGCTGGACTTTTTTTATTTTTTTCAGTCCCTTCACATGTATCCACCACCACCACGTCTTCACTGTGTTTCATCCTGTCCCACAAACCTGCCAACTGTCCCTGAGATGGACATGCTTTTGGACATTTCAGAGGAAGATCCCTTTTGGGACTATGTCCATAGCCCCTCGGACTGCTGGGAGTGCAGTCCCACGAGAGTAATACCAACTCACAGTGGAAATGAAGTGACATTGCCTAATAATATCTTGGAGCCTATGAGACTCTCAGTTAGTCACCATTCTTCTCCTGCAATAGAGGGAAAGCCCCATAAAACAGTTCACTACAAAGATACTGAGTTTAGGTTTTCATTAAGCTTTAGCAAACTCTTTGCTTTTAATTTCCTTTCACTGCTTGATGAGGATGGTTACATCAGTTTTCCTAGCCTCCCTGAGGTTTGCATCTCCTATCTCCCACCTGGCCTTCAACACTATGTTCCTATCACCTCTCCCTCATTCATTCCCTCTTTTCTCCTTATCTTTGTGCTGCTTCTCTCTGCTTTTCAATCTGTTCCTTTCTCGCTCACATTTTCCCTTCCTCTCGCTCTGTCCCTCTGCTACCTGGAGCCTAAGGCGACTTCATTGAGCGCCTCTTATGACAATGACCTGAATGACAAAGCAGAGGAAGAGGAGGTGTGTAACTTTGTCACTTAAATGCTGCCACCTGCACTTGGACTTTGCATCTGCACACTGAGAAGCACTCAACCTTGCACACGTCCTAGTGTACAGTATAAATGTCTTTGTAACGGTTCTCATTAATGGTAACTTGCCACTGATACTGAATTTCTCTTAATAAATAAATGTCTGGTTTTTTTCTGCATGAATAACAGTGTGTTACAACATACATAATTTGATTATATCCCCTGGGTGCTGTATCTAAGGAGGAAATTATTTTGTAGTTGAAAAGATTTGAGCACCTTGTTGTTGTTGTTATTATTTAGACATATTTTGGAATAAGATTAAATAATCAGTAAAATTGTTGCAGTAAAATTGCAACATTCCTCTTAGACTAATCGTTAAATCAGTCATAACCTATTGCCCTTCTCAGTCCATTAACTTTGAAATGCAGACATGGAGCTGAATCTTAGAGGTTCTGTTTAAATCTGTAAAGTAAAAATCTCTAAAAGTCTGTCTCTTATTTTAGTTCAGCAAACTGTGAAAGCTGTAAACAGTGTTCGTTCTTATAATAGTATCCCTGTGGATGCTCCACTTCAGGTGGTGCGCATGTGCCTCTTGATCCCTGGATCATAGATTTCTAGCTAGCACTGTCCAGCCAGCCCATGCATGTGCCCTATGCCTTTTCATGGGAGACACCAGGCTATATAGGGGTGCACAGACGAATAGCCCTTAGTTTCTCCTCTACTGCCGTGGCCCGAGACAGAACATTGTCCTCCTACAACATTCTTGGACTTTTCTCTTAAAGTTAGTTACTTTATAGTTGTAGGTTTCTGTTTAGAGTTCAGTATAGTTAGTTAGTTTTAGCTGAGAAGACTGTTTTTTCCCTCCCTTTTATCCCGGGACATTTGTCTTCTCCTGGCGGGGTACGCCTGGTTTGTCATGCTTCAAACATTACCACTCTTGCTGGGAGGCTAAAGTGGTAAACAGCAGGCATTCCAAGTGCATCCATTGCCTGGGGGAGTCCCACATCTCTCAGAAGTGTTCCTTCTGTTTGGCCCTTAAGTCCAGGGCTTGGAAGAACAGGGAGATAGAACTCAGACCGTTGGTTATGGAACGTTCCAGGCAACTGCTCTGTAAGCCAGGTCAGAAGACACGCCCCCACCTGCCCGTACATCTTCCCCAGACAGATCCAGTGCCCCATCAGCTTCAGAGCATGCTTCCCCTAAGGAAGGGAAACCTTTGGATGCTGGAAAGACTCCCAAAAAGAGAAGCGCAGACTTTATCTCTAACGAGCCAGCTTCAAAAAACACTATCAAGACTATCCCTGTCAAGGTCTTCAGTGTCCGATGTTACTGTTGAGGCCACGGACTCTTTCTTGGGTACTGCAAAGTCTTGTAGGACAGGAGCTCCAAGGACAGGAGGCACAGCTCTGTTAGGGCACCTGTACCCTCCACAAGGATGGTAAGCCATCGGCACCAAAGCATTCTAATGAGCTTCTGGTGTTGTGCACCTTAATCCAACCATTGGTACCAATGCAAACAGCTCAGCAGGGGGTGGCTATACAAGCGGTACCCTCTGTACCGAGCAAGCGTCAGTGCCGGACATCTACAACATCTGAGTTCATGCATCACTGACGCTGTCACCTCCAGCTATGGCATCCAGTACCATAGGCGTTCTGATACCTGAGGGACCTCTCAGTGGACAAACCAGAATCCCTTTTGTTGTCTGGTACAGAGTGTCTCTCTCAGTACAGAGACCTCAGTCTTTGTGTGGCCTTTCTGTGACACAGGACTCTCCTCCATCTACATTGGCTGTCCCCCATGGGAGGATGCAGAGGATGACGACTCCCAATCAGTGTCCTCAGTTTCTCCCAGGAGTTCTCTTATGTACCCCTTTGGGAAACCGCCCTTGCACAGAGTGGACCTTGTGTGACACCAAGGATGGTGGAACCAACCTTGTATGCCACCCCCATTCCTTATGGATCCCTGCAGTGGCCATATTTTGATGTGTGGCCTGCCTATCACCAGCAATTTAACAGTCCACCAATACCTTCTCTCAGGGAGACCAGGGTTTCGTGTTGTCCTATACCCATTTATGACAGGAGGAGATGTTTGAAGAGCAGGAGGCTAGGGCAAATGAGGAAGTTACCCCTGAGATTCCCATTTCACTGTCATCGCCGAATGAAGCAGTTATGTCTCCATCACCTTCCCTGGCTGACATCAGACAATTTCAGGACTTAATTAGAAGGGTAGTTGACAGCTTCCAGATCCCTCTGGAGGGGGTCAAAAATCCACAGCACAAGCTGCTAGATATTTTGCAGTCAGCAACACTCTCCAGACCAGCACTACCTGTTAATGAGGCTCTACTGGTTCCAGCTAAAATGGTATGGCAGACACTGTTCCACCAATGTGCAAAAGGGCAGATAGGAAATACTATTTTCCCCTGAAGGATTCAGACTTTTATTTTCCTGTCCCCCACCTAACTCAGTCATGGCCAAATACAACCTTACTAATTACAAGAAGTTCACAGCATTTATTGAGTATCTGCCACACAACTGCAGGGAGGAATTCCAGTCCATAGTTGTGGAGAGTGAACTATGGCCAGAACAGCTCTCCAAGAGTCCCTAGACTCTCAGACACTGCTGCCAGATCCATCTCCTTAGCAGTAGCTGTGCACAGGACATCATGACTCCAACTTTCAGGGTTTCTGATAAAGGTTCAGAACATTGTAGAGGATCTCACCTTTGATGTTCATAAGCTCTTCTCAGACACCACAAATAATTCCCTGCACACGCTGAAGAAATCCAGGGTTACCCTTTGTTCCTTGGGCATTTACATATGTTCTGAGCAAGAAACGTTTTAATAGGGCACAGACTGCTCAGACATCATGCTATGCTCAGTTCTTGGGGTACCACAGACCTGCAGAACTCCCCAGGAAGAGACAGGTTTCAGAGGAAGAGGGCCACCCAACCACCCTTCATCACCACTCAAGCATAATCTAAATAGTAGTTTTGATGAGTTGGTTGAGAGTTCGAATCCTCCCACTCCTCTGATTTTACAGTTGTGTCCTTTAACCTTCTCTTTGGAGACTGTCTTGTCCATTTCCACCAGGCTTTGGAGCGAATCACCAGTGGCTCTTGGAGGTCATACGCTATGCTATGCAGTTTCTGGCACTCCTTCCCTTCCACCCTCTTCAGGGACCCCTCTCACAACTTCTACTAAGGCAAGAGGTGGAGATTCTCTTCGGACTAGGAGCAATGGAAGTGGTCCCTTCCCTTACAGGTGCAGGGAGTTCTACTCAAAATACTTCCTAGTACCAAAGAAGGATGGAAGTTGGAGGCCGATCTTAGATCTGAGACAGCTGAACAACTTTGTGACAAAAGTTCAGGGTGTTGACTCCAGCAATCCTTCACTAGAGAAAGGGGATTGGTTTTCATCCCTTGGCCAACAAGATGCTTACTTCCATATAACTATACACTAATCACACAGCAGAGACGACCCATGCCTGCTGATGGCAGGGAGGGGGCAGAGTGAGGGCAGCTGGCTTCAGTAGTGCTACTGAGCATGCTTAGTCCATGTGAGCATGCTCAGTACAAGCCAAGCAGCAAATCGGGGGGGGAGGAGAGGGATGTGACCCTGCATACCCAGTATTCCCCCCTTCCCCCAAGTGTGTCACCTCTGCCACACAGGAAAGACCTACGATTCACTGTAGTCCAAGATCATTTCCAGTATGGAGTGCATCCCTTTGGCCTACCCTCAGTTCCAATGGGGTTTTCAAAGGTTCTGGTGATAGTGGTGGCTTACCCTTGTCAGGAATTGATTCTTGTCATCCCATACCTTGATGACTGGCTACTCAAGGGCCATTCTTTCAAGGCAGAGTTATCGTCCACCCAGAAGGTGCTTGCTCTGTTCAAAGAGTTGGGCCTACAACTGAATATAAAGAAATCCACACTAGTACCAGTACAAAGGATACAGATTATAGGGGTGTTCTTGGACTCAGTGACAGCAAAAGCGTACTGGTTTTTACAGATTTCTGGCCATGTCAAGACTGTCGGGGACAATTCAGGGAAGATCACAACCACAATAAGGAACTGTTGTCAACTCTTGGGCCATATAGCAACTTTCATCTTGTGACCAGTCATGCAAGGCTATGCTTCCATTGCTTCCAGGGTTGGCTAAGAGCTGCCTCTTCTCCAACCAGGTACATCTTGGACTGGAGGGTAACAATCTCCTTGCACATAAAGAACTCTCTAAACTGGTGGAAAGAGCAACCTGTGTAGGCATCCCTTTGTCACCCAACCCCATCAGTGACTCTAACAACCAGGTCATCCATGTTAAGATTCCTGTTGGGGAGCCAACCTCAACAACCTCACAGTTCAGGGTAGGTGGACAGTCCATGAAACAAATCTCAATCAACCTTTTGGAGCTCAGGATGGTCAGGAACACTTGTCTCTATTTCCTGCCATCATCAGAAGCAAAAACGATGAGGGTCATGACGGACATGTCCTGCATGTTTTACATCAACAAGCAGGGAGGAGCAAGATCCACCTCCTTGTGCGGTGAAGTTATAAAACTCCTGGAACTGGTGCATAACCACCCATATGAGGTTTCAGCAGTCTGCTTGCTAGGCATCTGAAACACCATAGCAATGCCCTCAGCAGACACTTCTCCCAGGACTACAAAAGGGAGCTGGATGCTCAGGTTCTCCACGGCATATTCCAAAGAAAGGGTCAAGGCAGGGGAGCTGGATCACTGCTCCCTGGGGGACACCTTCCTTCTACCATGGAAGAAGAGTCGGTTCTATGCCTTTTCCCCAATGTCCCTAATTCTAAGGGTGCTGAACAAGATCAAGCAGCACAAGGCCAGAGTTATACTCGTAGTACCGACTTGACAGAGACCTGCTTCAGCTCTGTGTCCAACCACCAATCAAGCTCCCAACCGTTCCTCATCTCCTGTCTCAAGGTGGGGGGTTCCGTGCTCCACCCCAGTCTGGCAGTTCTGCACCTCAGGGTGTGGCTCATGCATGGTTCTCAGGAATAGATGTTTCCTACTCTACAAAGGTGCAGGAGGTGTTATTAAACAATAGATAGTTTGGATTGATGTTTTTTCTATCTGAAGAAATGGAAGAGATTCATCCAGTGGTGTGGTCTTTGCTACCTCCAGTTGGAATCAGTTCCCTATTCTAGATTACCTGCCAGATCTGAAAACATCCAGGGTATCCATCAGTTCAGTCAAGATATACCTGGCCATCATATCGGCCTTTCTTCCTGCTGTTGAGGGATTCTCCATTTTTGCTAACTTGGTATCATACAGATTATTAAGAGTCTGGCCAATCTTTTCCCACACACTAGACATCCCATATCCTGTCTTGGGACCTCATCCTGATTCTCAACCACCTCACGAGACCTACATTCGAACCAATGGCGACCTGTTCTCTTCTTTTATCTGCAAAGATGGCCTTCTTACCAGCAAGAGAGTGAGTTTGTCTGTGGGGGGGCGGAGGGTGAGAAAACCTGGATTTGTGCTGGAAATGGCCCAACTTGATGATCACTTTAGATAAGCTATTACCAGCAGGAGAGTGGGGTGGGAGGAGGTATTGTTTCATGGTGTCTGTGTATATAATGTCTTCTGCAATTTCCACAGTATGCATCCGATGAAGTGAGCTGTAGCTCACGAAAGCTCATGCTCAAATAAATTGGTTAGTCTCTAAGGTGCCACAAGTCCTCCTTTTCTTCTTAGTTGCCGTCACGTTGGCTCGTAGGGTCAAGGCGATACCCTCTTTCTCATGTTTTTTTAATAAGGTGTCTTTACATCCGCATCCTAAATTCTTCCCAAAAGTTGCATCAGATTATCTGTCATCTTAACCAATATATCCATCTGCCAGTGTTTTTTTTCCAAAATCTTCTAGTTCTCAACAGGAATCCTATTTCCATACCCTGGAATTAGAAGGGCCTTGGCCTTCTGCATAGGGATGACTAAGCAGTTTATGAAATCACCTAGACTCTTCATATCCTTCTCAGATAAGTCTAAGGGGGCTCCTATTTCTGCTTACAGGCTTTCAGAATGGATATTGGGTTGTATCTCTGCCTGTTATGAATCTTCAGGTTCTCAGCAACCTCACCCCCCCCCCCCCCCCACACACACACACGGGGTGAGTGTATTCAGCCAGATTGCAGACAACATCTACTATATTTTTGAAGAATATCCCAGTATATGAGATTTGTAGAGCTTCTACATTAACTTCAATCAATATGTTTTCAAAGCATTATGCCCTGCTCTGTGCCATCAGATCCGATGCGACACATAAGAACAGCCATACTGGGTCAGACCAAAAGTCCATCTAGCCCAGTATCCTGTCTTCTGACAGTGGTCAATGCCAGGTGCCCCAGAGGGAACAAACAGAAAAGGTAATCATCAAGTGATCCATCTGCTGTCACCCATTCAGAACTTCTGGCAAACAGGGGCAAGGGACAACATCCCTGCCCATCCTGGCTAATAGCCATTGATGGACCTATCCTCTGCAAACTTATCCAGTTCTTTTTTTTAACCCTGTTATAGTCTTGGCCTTGGCCTATGGAAAGGAGGATGCAGTACTGTTTTCAGTTGTCAGCCGTGTTCTAAAGCCCTCCTCCTTCTAGGGATACTGCTCAGAAGTCATCTGAAGTGGAGCACTCATAGGGACACTACTCGAAGAAGAAGAAAATGTTACTCACCCTGTGCAGGAACTGTAGTTCTTACAGTGCTAAGATGCCCTATGGGTGCTCCACTACTCATCCTCCTTCCCCTTTGCTTTGGTTGTTCCCTAGGGAATGAGTAAATAGAGGAGGAACTGAGGGCATTTTGCCTCCACACCTCTATATAGCCTCAGTGTCTACCATGAGGAGGCATAGGGCAGTGGTCTCTAAACTGCGGTGCACGCAACCCAGGGGGTGCATGGCATGAGGAGCACCGCCGAAGGAGCACTGCTGCAGTTTTGAGACTCCTGGCATAGGGCATACACGTGAGTTAAATGGACAGTGCTAGCTAGAAATCACCAATCAAGGGCTTGAGGCACATGAGCACCTGAAGTGGAGCACCCATATGGGGACACATCTCAAAGAACTACAGTTACTGCACAGGGTGAATAACATTTCCTTCCTTTTTTTGTAAATCATGTCTTCAAAGAGGGCACTAGAATTATGACTGTTTCTGCTTTACATGGGTGTGTGCAAAGTTGAGTGTCTGCCCAAGGTTCTCCCTGGCTTTTAGCATTTTTAGTCATATTTAGCAATAGTTAAGGTGAAGACTAGTTTCTTTTATTCAACTGGATTGCTGATAAGTAGCTGACTTTAATCATCAACATGTGAAAATTTGAGAAATGTTAAAGTATGTAATTTTAAAGCTGCTATGCAAAAGCATCAGTCTCATTAAGTGTGTGCACTCTGAACATCTGATCTGGCTGATGATAAAGTGCTGCTCTCCATATGCTTGCTGCTGCATGTCATAGCAAATACACCATGCACTGTAAAAGGGGGGAGTTTACTATGAACTTCAATGGCAATATGAAGCAAAATACTATAGCCTTATAACTGAGAGCCTTGAAAAGAGTGAGCACAGCATTTATTTCAAATTCTGTAGTAATAAATAACTCTGAGACCGTGTTATATACAGCAGAGTACTTTCTCTTAGATATGTGACATGACATCTGTAAAAAACATACATATAGTAAAGGAAGTCTAAAATGGTGTAAATAAACATCACTAAAGATTTTCTCCATCCATAATATAGTTCAACATACCTTTTGATGTGAAATTGCAACGAGTGCACTAACCTCAAATAAGTGAAAGTTGAAGGAAAATGTGATAAACTAAGGAAAAAATGACATACAATGTGATGTACTCCCTCACACAAAATTTGGAATTAAGCAATATATGTAATAAAAGTAAACCCCTTATCCAATACTTGCAATCTTGCACAGTGATCCTTTGAAAACCTGGCAATTGATGTTTGTACCTAAGGGTATTTTCAGAAAGTAATTTCTCTCCTTAAAGTTGCATTCAGAATACTTATAAGTAGGATGTAAATTTTTTAAGTTATCTCATATTTTGCATTAAAAAAAGCAAAAATCTACATGTATACCACACATTATCAGGCATTTACAGTAATCATTTGCCATTTTACCAAAACCAATTCATAGTATAAACTCCACTTTAAATGCTTTTATAAAGTTTCTCCGTAGTTTAATTTGACATTAAGATTTGGGGCAATATGGCTTTTCTCCTTCTCTTCTGTCTTAATTTTCCACCCATCAATGGGGAAAGCATGAAAAATGCAGCAACAGAGAGATGTGGGGGGAGAGAGAGAAACTTCCATTTTCCATTTCACATATTACTTCAGCCATTTCTACAACACTGTAGCTGGAGGAAGACCAAAGAGACTTAATAATTTCAGCAGCATCTGTGGCCGAAACAATAAAGGTATATAAACATAGCATGTGGTTTGCAGCTTTTACAAATAAAGGAAGCCCCTCTGTTGCTCCCATAGATCACACTAACAACTCCTTTCTTTTTAATGATTTGCCATGTGCCTTCATGTAGGTGGAGACCGGAGAGGAAGAAACGCAGCAGCAGGTGGATGCTATTTTTCAGTTAAATCTGGTTGTTGCCTGCCATTGTTAATGTTTCAAAGCTTCTGTAGGTTTTGTCTGAATAGTGACTTTTGTTCTTACCATTTATCCCCCTGTTTATTTTTTAAAGTTGGTTATCGATCTGAGGGTCCTTTTTGGTTACTTGTTGATACATTTTATGTTCATTTTGCTTTCTTTTGTGTGTGTGTGTGGTTTAATTTCACAGAACAATTCCTTGAGAGTAAACGGGGAAAATATTTATGTCAGACATAGCAATTTAATGTTGGAGGTTTGTATAACATAAGGAACACTTTCTGTTCTCATGGGCTGCCAGGCTGCATGGGTTGGGAGGTCACTTGCAGGCTGTTAAAGACACAGTGCATGAAATGCATGGGGAAATGCAACTTGGAGATGCATGTTGTAAATTCTAGTTTTTCCATAAAGGAACAGCTTGTAAGCGTGAATCTACTAGAAGTTTTCAAAGTGGCAACTGGGAATAATAGCCCTGTTTAGGTAATAAATCAAATTCATTGGTCTGTTAATTACCATAAAATGGGATTTTTACTTGCCACACAAACCTACTACTTAATGGGTACCCCATATAGGCTGTAGTTTAAGGCTCTCACTTAATATTTTTCATTTTATTTTCTGACACATATATACTTGAAATGTGAGCTGGTGTGCTCTGGAGGAATAAGCATAGATTCATAGATTCCAAGGCCAGATGGGAACACTGTGATCAACTAGTCTGACTTCCTATATAAGACCTGCCATGGAACCTCCCCAACATAATTCCTAGATCATATCTTTTAGAAAAATATTTGATCTTGATTTAAAAATTGTCAATGATAGAGAATCCACCACAACCCAGGGTAAAATGTTCCAGTGCTTAACTACCCTCGCTGTTACAAAATTACTCAGTGATAGAAGTCCCATAATCTTGAATTTCTAATCCTGGCTCTGCCAGTGACCTGCTGTGTGGCTTTAGGCAAATCACTTAGTGTTCCTGTTTTAGTATTCCCGTTTTTGAAATGTGAATAATTCTTATTTCCTAAAGAATTAATTCTTAGTGAGGATTAATGTTTGTAAATGGCTTTGAATCTGGAGTACTATTTAAGTACTGTTATTATTTATTATTGGAGTAGAGACATTTTGTTTTAAATAAATAGTTTTTACAGTTCATTAAAGTGGAATATAGTATGGCAGTACCTCTTGTTGCAGTCAGTGTAGTTTGTATGGTGATGAATAACTGAAAGTAAACTAACAAAACGTGCACAAAATATATAGAAAAATCCTATCCTATGTCTATTTAGCCTTGCCCGTAAAATGGGGCTATCAGGAATTCCCTCTGTCACGAAAGAGCTTATCTCTTATTTAATGACTGTTGTATTTATACAGTAATATGAAGATTTGTAGATTACAGTAACTTGACTAATCTGTTGTTGCTTTTGGCAGCTTTTGATAACTGTTCAAAATTTACTTTTGCATAATTTACTAAAACAATGAAAGCATGTTCTTCATAACCTTGTTTTGAACAAGTCCAAGAAATGTGCCTGGTCTCTCAAGCCACAATAATTATTTACAACAACCCATAAAAATATGTCATTGGCTTCAGTTGTTTAATATCACTGCAGTTCTATGGAATTGCTATGGTATAACCTGTTTTTTATATTCCACCAGTAATTAAGAAAACTTCTTTTTGTTTAAATCAAACAGCTTTTTAAAAAATCTCGAAATAGATATTTAAAGGTTGTATTTGTACTAAAAATTAATTTTAGATGAAAACTTAGGCCATGGTCCTGCAAAGACTTGCGGATGGTGAGTGGACCTATGGACTTCCGTGGGGCTATTTATAGTGTGTAAAGTTAAGCACATGCGTCCAGGATCCAGGCCTAAATTTTTAGTATCAATTTATTTTTTACAGGTTTACTTCAGAATTGACAATGAAGTGAAGTAGAAGCTGATTAGTCAGTATCACTTTCTGATTTTCATGCACTAGTACAGTTCTGTGTTGTTTGTGTTGTAACACTGCAGAGGAACAATGAGGAGTCTGGTGGCACCTTGAAGACTAACAGATTTATTTGGGCATAAGCTTTCGTGGGTAAAAAAAAACCCAGTTCTTCAGATGCATGGAGTGAAAATTATAGAAAAAAGGGTAACTTCCTTCTCTTTGTGACAATATATATTTATGCCTGTTTCTGTAATTTTCACTCCATGCATTTGAAGTGGGGTTTTTATCCACGAAAGCTTATGCCCAAATAAATCTGTTAGTCTTTAAGGTGCCACCAGACTCCACATTGTTTTCGTGGATACAGAGTTACATGGCTACCCCCTGTTACTGCAGAGGAACACTTTAAAATCGTAGCCAAAATGTTTTAATAAAAATTCAGACACGTTTTGTATGTAGCTACATAACGCCTCTTTTTATGAAAACTAAATCTTGGGCCTAAATTATTAAATATTATGAAAAGTCCAAATACTTTTCTTAGTTACTGTAGGTACTTTGATTTCATAGTACACTTATTTTGGGGTCTCAGTTCTAAACTTAATCGCTGGCTGTTGCTCTGTACCTCTTGTAAAGTCAACTACTCTGATGTCTGTGTTTGCATACACAGCGTAGTTTTTTCACAAGATGAGGAATGGTATGAAGTGAAAGATTATGCTTGCAGTGTGTAATTTACTCCTCCTGCATAAAGCCTAAGTGTGAAGTTTCAGAAATGTTGGGGAGCTGAAATCTACTTCCCAAACAAGGGCTATTGAGGAGGTTGCTGCATAGTCCCAATCCCCATGCCTGTTTCTCTATCTTGTAGCCTGGAAGAGCAGCTATAGCCCTTTGATCCAAGTTGCACAATGTTAGGGTCAATGGATCCTTGTAAAAATGAAATTTGTTACTTACTGCTCATTGTCCCCTCCTGTGCTAATCTGCATGGGCTAGCTCAGAGACCCTTTTTGGTATGTAGATGTGCACAGGCTATCTCTCCATGGTGGTTCCATCTGCCATCCCACCGTTCAATACACAGCGGTTATTAGCCATCTTAAACCCTGATCCTGCACATAGTTATGTTCCTGCTTAACTTTATAAGCAATGAATAGCCCCTTGACTTTAATGGGACTATTCGTGTGTGTAAAGTTGAAGCATATGCATAGCTGTTTGCATGATTTGGACTTCATACAGTATCCGTATTTATAAGTACTTTATTTTTGGCTTAAAGTTTCTTATTAAGAAACATACTTACATGTCTATGACCGTTCTTGTGCTGAGCACTACTTACGTCCATTCGCATTATTGAGGGTTACCTATGTTGATCTTGGTATTCTTGCTTCAATTTCTTTAACTTTCAAGTAAAAGCCAGCAACCTTTGAAAATAATTATTGCAAAAATGTGGTGTCTTCATATTGAGATAAAAATAGTCCTTTGTTTACTGATCATAAAAAGTTTTTTTCCTGTACATACAGTTCTGACAAGAACAGTATAGTGTGGCCTTGTTCCTAAAAGGTAATACAAATCTGAGTCTTTTATGGTCTTAATCTTTTTTTTAAAATGTACCACAGTAGAATGGCTCTTGAGACACAAGGTACTTTTCTTGCTTTGACTTTTTTGAGGATAAGTTTGCTTTTGCTGTTGTGTTTTGTCCTACTGTTTTTTACATTGCACATTGGTAGGACCTGGATAAGACCCAGGACAACTTACTGAAACATCAGGCTAGCATTAGTGAACTCAAGCGCAATTTCATGGAATCCACACCTGAGCCACGCCCCAATGAATGGGAAAAGCGGCGTATCACACCTCTGTCTCTACAGACACAAGGGGTATGTCATTGCAGACGCTTGTCAGCATGCATTTCCATACAACTGTTTAGAAAATATAATAAATGTAAATTGCCCTCCTATATTAACATTTTCTTTTGTGTGAATGTAACATTTTTCTTTATACTAAATACCCATTAACATTTTGTTACTTACTTTTGGTCCAGACTTTAAATAACTTGTTTGAGTTTCAGTATGAGAGAGAAGCAATTGAAACAAGGATTGGGCTTTATTCTGGTTTAGGACTGCTGTTCTTACAAATTGGTTTTACAGTGGCTGTAAAATTATGAGAAAGACGTTTCCGTCCTTAACTCTGCTTAGGCAGTTGCATGTAAACCGCTCTCAAGCTCACGTTTAAACTTGGTTCAGTAACAATATTCATGCTAAAATATTTGATAATGTCAAGTGTGTTTCAGGCAGTAGTATGGCATAGCTCAAGGATCAGCAAACTTTGGCACGTGGCCTGCCAGGGTAAGCCCCCTATCAGGCCGGGCCGGTTTTTTTACCTGCCATGTCCACAGGTTCAGCTGATTGCAGCTCCCACTGGCCGCGGTTCACCTCTCCAGGCTAATGAGGGCTGCGGGAAGCAGCATGGGCTGAGGAATGTGCTGGTCGCTGCAGACGTGGCAGGTAAACAAACTGGCCTGGCCCGGCAGGGGGCTTACCCTGGCGAGCTGCCTGCCAAAGGTTGCCGATCCCTGGATAGCTCTTAAGCTGTATTCGCTTTTTAAAAGCACTTGGGCTTATGGCTAACTTTTTTTTTTATAAGACTATAAAAAGATTGAGAAGGTTTTCAGTTTCTCATGTCTCTTGATAAACAGCAGCTTGAACAATTTAGAAAGCATTGTTTCCAAAATCTACATGTTTTTGGTCAGAACTAGACACACACATTGCTGTCACAGTTCAAAAATGCTTAGTGATTTTTACAATACTTTAAATCTACTTGTGGTTTGATAAAGACTAAATAGCTGCTCACAAGTATGTTCTGCTTTAGCGTCTATCAATCTGTCTCTGGACCTAGCCTCATTTTCCCTCTGATAAGTGAGTGTGCTATCTTGATTATTGCTCCAGGAAGTTTAATGGTTCTTGAGACTACAAGATATGGAGACCTTTTTAAAATCCCCACATGTTAAATTTGCTAAACACTGTCAAACAATTTTTTTCCTTATTAAGGCCCCAGCTCAGGAAGGTACTAAGCATTTTGAACTTTAAGTACATGAGAAGTCCTGGTAAAACCAGTGGACTACTCCTATGATTAAATATCTTGCTGATTTGGGTCCTTGGTGGCTCACTTGTAAAAAATCTCCAACAGATCATTAGCCAGCTTCTTAACTGAATTTTTTTAAATTGTTGGCCTACATGGTCACTTCTAGGATATGTTTCAGAGTAGCAGCCGTGTTAGTCTGTATCCGCAAAAAGAAAAGGAGTACTTGTGGCACCTTAGAGACTAACAAATTTATTTGAGCATAAGCTTTTGTGAGCTACAGCTCACTTCATTGGATGCATTCAGTGGAAAATTCCATTCCAGGATATGATTACTCAGACTTTGCAATCATCACAGTATGTTTGTAAACAAAAACTATAGCCTCCTTTATGATATTCCGGAAATGTGGATGGATTTATTGTCCATATTTTGCTGATAAATATACTTGCTCCAATATAAAAGGGACTACATATAATAAATCCTAGTGGTTTATTTTATTTTGTGTATGTGTTGAATTAATTTATATTGAGGAGGGGGTAAATCCAGGTATTACGTTTCCCTCTATCTGCATAGTCCTGCTACCTGGTATGCTTGTGCTGCTTTCAGGCCAATTTGTTTTCATGTTTTGTATGATGTATGTCTGACTGTCTCATTATTTGTTGATTTATGTTGGTTTTATAAAACCAAAACCTTAAAAAAACTTAATAGAAAAAAGGAGACCACATTTTCCAAAGGAAAAAATTACCTGTGAAGGAGAAGCAATGGACTGCAGTGACATGGATTACTGAGGCAAAAACAGAAGGAACTAACCAGGTGGCGGTGTTTTGTTTTGGTTTAGTTTGGTTTGGGCATTGTTTTTTTTAACATTGTTGTGTGATATGAGTTAACCAGATTATTTTTTAAAAAGTGATGTGTTTAAACCAATAAAAAACCCAACTTTGAGAGGATGTTTCTGATCTCCATATAGATCAGTGTTGGTTAAACAAAGGTGTTGATCTCTGCTATCAAACTGGCTTTGAAGTTCTGAATAATTAATACTTTTTAAAAGGCAACAAGAAATTCAGTGTATTATATTCTATCACTGAAAACATCGTGGTATCTTTATTTGTTTAGGATGACAGATAAACATGCATTTCCATACCAAAATGCACTTCTGTAATTGTTCAACACTCTACAGGGAATAAAGCAGTTATGTGACTACTGCAGCTGTTCTGCAAATCAATAATGCTGGGGAAATAGATTCATTCTGAATACTCCCCTAGATCTAAATGTGTGTTCACCTCTCTGCCTCTTTCCCCATCTGTAAAATGAGAAAAATTATTCTTCCTTTGCTAAGCGCATTGAGATCTATTGATAAAAAGTGCTATATAAGAGCTGAGTATTATTTATTATGAAGTAGCAATTGCCAAGCTACTAATCAGATCACCTTTGACTTGTTTTTAGCTAGAAATTTAGAATCAGATTAAAAACAAAGAACAAATGCTGTAAACGTTATTTCAGTGACAGACAGTGTATAAAATATTTTGCTGTGTTGCCAATTGTCAAGCAGGGAGTGGGGCATAGGAAACTTTCCAACCTTCTAATAATAATGGGACCTGCTTTGAGCCCTAAAATAAGCAAATAGTAGTGCCTTTTTTATGGAGTAATAAAATACTCATTTCCACCACACCATGCCCCCTTCCATTTTTTCATCCTTATGGTATTAGGTTGGCCAGCAGATTGCTAAATCTTGTTCCAGGTATGATAAACTTCCATAGCAATTTTGCAAACTGGCATTAAGCATGTGTGTATATACCTTTAAGTCTAAGGAGCGCACTGCCATTTTCCTTATTGGTACCTACTTCTTCTTCCCCACTGCTGCATTGAAAGTTCACACTAATTAACTGTATTCTCTATGTGAGAGAGAAATTTTACATTTGGTTAACACTATTTGTATCACCATCCTTTTGATTGCACAGCATCTGTGACTTAATATTTTATGAAGGAAAACTATGGTTATAACCCTCTTATGTCTTGAATGTCCAGTACCATCACAGTCACACCCCATTTTTAACCAAAACAAATATAAAATAAAATCCCCTAATGCTTTTATACATTAATTCATATTGGTTTATGTTTTGTACACTTAGCATCAAACAATCCTTTGGGTTAACACACAGTATCTACAGTGGATAACTGTTGTACAGCTTTTATATTTTGATGAAGGCTTCCAATTTTAGGGATATACTGATAATAGTAGAAGTCTGCCAACCTCCTTACCAGCCAACTAGTCACAGTAGAGAAAACCTCAGTTTTAACACAAATGCCAATCCACTTGCTTTCATAAAGTATGTCTACACAGCCAAGCTGTGCATGGGCTAGCCTACTCAAGCTTGCTTGAATATAGCTAGCACCTGTGATAACAGTGTACACAGCGTGGGTCTGTGTGCAGCTAGTACAAGCCTGGCACAAACCCTGGGCACATATTTGGCGCTCTAGCCTGTATTGAAGCATGCGCTGCACTGTTTGCACTAGTATTGTTAGCTGGATTCCAGATTGCTCGGGTAGGTTAGCCCGTGCACAGCTTTGGTGCATAGACGTGCACATACAACCACAAAGGTTAGACGGGCTAAAAAATTGGTGGTAGTAAACTGCAAACAAATGGTGTGCGTATTTATGTATACACAGACAAAACTACAGCCAGAGTGTGTGTGTCAACTCTGATTGGCTGAAGTAACAGCATGCTGTAGGACTACAGTTTGGGGATTAACCAGATGACCATGAGCCTGCTGGCCTGCACACAGGCTGAAGTCAAAAGTTCTTAAGATCTTGTGTATATGAACTTTTGTCAAAAGTAGCCACAAAAAAAAGAAAAAAAGTAGTTGTCCCCTGTGAATGTCAAACACGCTATTAGGGTAAAATTAATCAACTCCCATCCAAATTTGCCTTGACTGCCTTGAAAGTATGCTGTAATTTTACTAAAGATGAATATAGGAGTCTCTTTTTTCCTTTTGCCATATATGTAGTATGTGCAGCTACACAGTCTACTGTATAAGTGTTCAGAGTCTATAACACAAGTTCTTTGTGTCCACAGTTCCTAATAAAATATGTGCTTAAAATACAGCTTTGTCCTAAAGTGTACTTTGGGTTAATCTTGCAGCATACAAGGTCCTGAGCTAGAAATAAATTTGCTGTAGTCAATACCAAATTTATTCAGCTGCTAAGTTACACCAGTATAAAAATATTAATTATTGTACTGTTCTCAAGCTTATAAAGCACAAAGTCATATTTTAAAAATAAAATTTAGCTTTTAACGGGATATATCATCTTGGGGGGGGGGGGGGGTTGTGGGTTTTTTTGTTTTTGTTTTGGAAGGTGGAACTGAAACAAATGAAAGATTCAGCTTTAAAAGACAGCTGCTGTGCATACATTGTAATATTTTTCAAATGTGTAGTTCACTATTTTTATTATGTATCTAAATACTAATTCATAGCATTATGTGGCAAGAACTATAGGCTTTCTATAAATATCCTTAGTACTTTAAAAGAAGTATTTGGATAAATATGTATTTGCCCAATAGATGGGAGCAGCTCTTAATTTTTTAACGCTGAATTCTTGGATAAATACACATTTGATTCCTGATTAAAGTAATTGTTTTTAAAAACAGCCTTTTGAAGTTAAGGTGAACACAATCTATTTAAATAACCATCAAAAGTAGAAATCTGCAGTTATGCCTCACCCTCTGTTCAGAGCTAATGCCACAAAGGGAAACAGGGAAAGTATTAAGAATGAATTTAAAAATATTCTTAATATTGAATCTGAAATTCCGTCTAAAAGAAAACTGTAGTCTTGTTCTGACAGTTATGGGAGGGTCTTGTTAATCCTCCTTTTGTTTTTTTATATATATATAATATTTACAATCTGAAATAATGTGTAAGACAGTAACTGAAGTGGGGATATATCATATTCTGGCATGGCTAACTATTGTCGTTTCTTTGGTACACAGCAAGTTTTTGTCATTAAAGCTTGTCGTATTGTCATATTTTTCCTTTTAAGGGACACATTTTAGTTTTTCCTTTGATCTTGTAGAATTATTTCAGAAGCAAATCCTTGTGTGTTTGTGCTATTTGTTTTCTTTCTTGCCTAACCTCTCCTTTCTTCTGTAGATCATTACTGTTGTGTCTCCCACTATTTTAATTCTTTGCTTTCCATTTTATAACTTGTCTAGAGCCTAGAAGAGGAAATAACGTCAATTTTATTTAGTAAAGAGGGCTTTTCCACTAGCATGAAATCTACCTTCACTTCATCCACCACACGGACAGCAGAGGGCACTGTTGTGAAAGATAATGTACCTTCTGAAATGCTTTCTGCCTCACCCTTCTTACAACTGCCTGAGGTGCTTTTTTGCTTTATTTCTCCACTATGTCAACATATACCGAAATGGATATTCACTAACATGTCAGATAAAATTTGATGCATACATTTTTATCATCTATTAAACAGGCTGCCCTATTCAATGCCATGTGTCCCTAAGAAAATATATATATTATAATATTTAATATAAAAGACAATAGAGGAGAAATAGATTAACCGCAAATACAAACTAGGTTAAATTTAATGTTGAAATTTAGACATGGACCCACAAAACCAAAAATCTACATGAAGGTAACTTTTTATTCAATCCCATTGTGTCAAAGCAGTTCAGTAAATCTTAACTTCTATTAGGGTGAGGGAGTATCACTTGGTAAACTACAGGCTTAATCCTCTATTCTTTGCATTTACAAAATATCACTTGACTCCCATTTTTGATTCCCCGGGACAGCTGGATCAGGCCCTGTTCATACTGCAGTTGGTAAACAAAACAGGATTAAGTCACAGATGGTGTGCTGGTTTTAATGATATTTTTGCTTTTGTGCATTTGATCCTGAACATTGTTTTAGTGTTTTTTTGTTTGTTTAATTTTCATGGCTATTTAAATCTGATAAAAATTATTTTTACATAGTATGACAATACATGCATACCCATCACAAATTGTTTTGTTATGGCACAAATGCTAATAGAATTTCTTTAATCTCATGTTTTGGGATATCCAGATTGGATTTTAATAGGCTCTTCTTGGTAATCTTGAAACATGGTCCCTTTGACATTCTCACATCAGAGTATTCTAAACGTTCTTGTTGTGATATTCTGTTGCAATTTATAAAATTATTGAAGTGATCTGCCAAATTCCTTAAAGCAACAGACCAAATAAAGTCCAGTCATCAAAACATTTAAAAATACAACGGGGGGGGGGGGGAAGAAGAGGGGGAATAAATTGACATTGGAATAGTGTGTGAAGACTTTTTTTTCTTTCCATATATAGTAATTTTGGTTGACTGATTTTAACTATTTTAGCAGTAAATAATTGATTGCCCCAGTAGGAAGCAGCCTTGGCTGATGTTTATGCTTCTGTTCCAAATCTTTTTGGTAAAGATCTTACATGATTCCAGTGGTATCCAAAATCTTAAATAGGTATTTTACAAACTAGATTAAAGAATTGCTTGTAGAAAACAAACATAACTGTAAATTCCATATGGATCGTGAATCAAACATAGTTATACCCACAGTTTTCAGAATGCATACATTTTAAATCTTTTTATGCAGACAGTACTGTATCATCAATAAGAGTTAATGAAAGTGTTTCTGCATGTTTTGTCTACGAGATGTTAAATGTTTGTGTCATCTGGTGTTTAAAACACGTATTGATTTGTGTCCTCTGGTTGCTTTTTGTTTCACAGAAACTTGCTTCCAAAGCAGAAGGGTCTTGCACTGGAGCCAGCGATGCTGATAAGGTTCTACTGATTTTTCCATAGTTAACTCGGGTCTGACATTTCTGATCCACCTTCATTCTTTCTTTCCTTTTTTCAGTTAACCATCACAGTCACCTTTGTTCTCTACATGACATGAACCAGCCATCAGTTCATTTTGTTTTCATCATTTTGATTTATTCATATACTGTACTTTTTTTTTTCCTCATCCATGTTTTTTGTGCAGAGTTCACATGAGACTCTGAACGTAGTGGAGGAGAAGCAGCAGGCAGAGGTTGGGATAGAAGAGACTGTAGTCATAGATGAAATCAACAGAGGGAAAATACAAGCGGTCACTGATGCTGGGGAGACCCGTAAGGTGGAACACCTGTCAAAAAAGGACTCTTCTTCACTGTCATCAGATAGCAGCAGCAGTAGTGAGAGTGAGGATGAAGTGGTGGGAGAGTATCAGCCCCACCACAGAGCGGCTGAGGACACCATAAGGGAAGAACAAGAAGAAAATGAAGATGCCAAAAGAAAGGAGGAGTGTACAACAAAAGTAATACAGAGTGTGGAAGCTGTACAAGAAGGCAGTAAAGTAACAGTTGAGCACACGCAAGTTACAGCAAAGGCTTTGGCCCAGGAAAATGCAGTAGCCATAAAAACTGGAGAGAAGAATATAATGGAAGAGGGGAAGCAAGACCTGAGAGCAGAAGATGAGGAAGAACAGCTCAGAATAAACGGAGATGTGTCTCATGTTGACATTGATGTTGTGCCACAAATAATTTGTTGTTCTGAGGTAAATGGTAGCACAGCTTGAGAACTAGATTATATAGAGATGTTACGTTCCTTGGGGTGGAAATATACCTGCCTTTCTCCTTCTTCTCCTGTTCTCCCAGCTCTTCAGGTGTTCACCAAGATTCAAATCTTATGGAAGGGGGAAACCACTGATGAGCAGGGAAACTCTGCCTACTTCAGTCATGGTTTCTGGCTTTTTGCTGAAACAGATAGGAATTGCCCAGTAAAGCAAACCTTCCTACGACTGTACCATCTCCTTTTTTCCTTACTACATAATTTTAACTTTTATTTGAATGTCTTTAGTGTTTTCAAGTCTTGTCTTGTCTGTTTTGTTGGCTGCTTTTGACACACCCATGACTTGTAGGTGTAGTTGGAAAGTTATTTAAATTATATATGCTAAAAACAATTTTTCACACCTTTTTTCCATTTTTTTTCTTCTATCCATAGATTTTTCTTTCTATAAATCTTTTTATTATAAAAGCACTGCCTGGAATCTATATAGATACAAATTTCTGGGGATGTTAAGAGTATCTACAGTTAAGGCAGGTTAAGCAGTAAGGGGATGGCACATCTATCATTGCTTTATAGCAGCCTCCTCTAGTACCAGTAGATACTTTTTAGTACAGAAACAGGTTTAATGGGGTTGATCATGAGATGGCCCTTTGAAGGGGGGAGGAGTAAAGTGGAATGTAGAGGACCATGTACAGTTGGTAAACTCTGTGAAGCTTTGACCACTGGGGAATTCTTTTTGTGGCGTCACCCTTCAGTCATTTAAGGTTTTTCCTCATTGTACTTGGCTCCAGTTCAAGACCAGTTCAGAAATTGTCCTAAAGATGTCCCATGCTTCTCTTCTTAAGACCACCTTATTTCCCTCTTCTAAGTGAATAGCCCCAATTGTTCCTGTAGTTGAGAATGTGAGTAAACTAGCTTCTCCAAGGTTATATTGGGCTCCACACATGCTTTCTAAGAATATAAGCAAAACAGGCCAGATCTTTAAGGGTATTAAGGCACTTAGAGCTGCACATAGATACTTAGTGGGATTTTTCAGAAGCACTTTGGTGCCTAACTCTCATTGATTTTAATGAGCGTTAGGTATCTAGGTTCTTTTGAAAATCTGACTAGGTCATGAAAATCTGGTCCATCATGTCTAAGACCATTATAGTTTCTACTGACTTGCAGAGTTCTAGTTTGTCATCACTTTTTGGTTCCCAAGCAGAGAACAGTACTGAAAAAAATATCTCCTACAACAAGGGCTAAAATGGCTTTTAAAGTTTGTTTTCAGAGGAAAATAGTTGGTACCTAAACCTGATTCTAGACATGTCGTTTAGCTATATGCTATTTAAAATCCATAGACAGTAGTTTTGTCTACTCCAGAAGTTGCTTACATTAAAAAATAAAATTAAACTTAGAAATGCTTAGAAAACATTGCAAGTTTTTATCCACTGTTGGGGATGTGTGTCAAATATTGTAGTAACTTCATTCTCCATTTTTAATGCAAGGCTTATTTTATGTAACACTGGCAACATTTGTCTGATGGAAGAAACTGTAGCTGAACTAAGATTCTCCCACTGATGGTCCTTCACACATTTTAAATAGGCATCTGAAGAAGTATTGAAGTGATGATGATCTGGTTTCAGTGCCTACTACTGGCTGAGACATGAAACTTAGATCTCCTATGATTCTTGTAGAGAGGGTATTAAAGGGCTGGTGTGCTATTTGTTTTATCATCTTTATTCTTCTCATCGTGGCTTTTGTGTGCGTATGTGGGAGACATTCTTAATATATATTATATATATCTACTGTATTTTGTGTTTTTGTTCTATTTCATCTTACCCCACTATGCAAATCTTTGTTTTACGTCCCTTGGATTAATTGTACCCTATCTCTTCCACCACAGCCTCCAGTAGTAAAGACAGAGATGGTGACCATTTCAGATGCCACACAGAGAACAGAAATCTCCACCAAGGAAGTCCCAATTGTTCAAACAGAGACTAAAACTATCACATATGAATCTCCACAGGTACAGGATGTGGATTTGGAATATCATTTATAATGCTGTTTACAAGTTGGCCTTTATGATCAACTCCAAATTCAAGCGAGATGATAACATGGTAATGTTTTTTTACAAATCAAAACTTCCCTATAGTGGCACTGATTATTTTGTTAACATGGAACAATTTAAAAATGACTGTAAGTAGGCAGAAGAGCAAGTATCATTCTAACATTAAAGGTTTGGTGGTGGTTGTTTTTTTTAATCAAATAGTATAGGATCTGGTTGTCTAAAAATGTATGGGTTCAGAGATCTGACTTAACTCACCTCTGAGCTCCCAAAAGGGAAGAGTAACTTTGATTATAATTTTGTCCACAAGGGACATGTTAAAATGGTTGATGTGATTCAGCAAACCAGTTAGCTTTTATTCTAGAGTGGTAATGTGTATCAAACCTGTGTTTGTCTTCATATGGTCATTCTGTTTGCCAGCAAAACCATAGACATTTCTGTTCCAAAAGCACTTTTCCACTTGAGCTAAAGGAGAATTATGTAGGTATTAGTAGTGAATGTTGCATTAACTGTGTTCTGTTAACACACAAGTTTTAAATCCTTAGGCATGAAAATGCAACTTTTGTTTTTCTTTTCCCAACTGTCTACAGTTTGATGGCAGCTCAGGTGGTGATGCTGGTGTGCTGTTGAGTGCACAGACTATCACGTCTGAATCAGTTTCTACAACTACAACCACACACATCACTAAGGTAAAATTGACAACTTCTCTGTGCATTAAAAATGACCCTGTCAAACTGTACATTGGTTCCTTCAAAATGATTACTCTGAACAAATTTGATATTTAAAATGGATCGTGCCATTCCCAGTTCTGGGCTTTAATTGACTTCCCTAAACCAAGTCTTAATGCAATATCACAGATGAAATCAGGAGGGAGAACTGGGGAAGAGAGAGAAATATAATCAGAGTTTTTGCAGTACCTGCAGCTGGTGTTACTTCTGGCTTTTGTGGGTTTTGGGGACACAGCTTGGCACCCAGCCTTTACTATCTCTGTTCATCTCACTTCTTGATTATCTTTGCTGGGGGTTCTGCCAGGAGAAGGGGTAATTAATGTGATTGAGCTCTGTAGTAGCCCCACTAATGGAGTCAACTCAGGGGATATGCTGAAACTTATCTCCTGGCTTCAATCCTCTTTACTCATCCTCTCTTGGGACTGCATTGATCAATTTTTGTACTCTTTCTGAGCAGATTCTGCTACTGGGGACTTTGTGCCTTGGATTACTTTAGAAATTGGCATATGCCAGGGCTGAATCATGTCCTGAGTGTTCAGCGTTCAGAGTCAGTCGAGAAGCTCAAAGTCAGCAAGAAGTTGGGTCTATTTCCATTTCTGTCCTGTGTGACACTTCTGTGTCTCCCCCTTCCAGCTGAGAAATGTTATTTTTCCTGAATGGTGAATAAACATGTTTTTGTTTTTAAAAGAGGCATGCAAACAACAGAGTTACTGAATTCTGATGATTTTCTAATGCAGTTCTAGAAGGAAAATCTCAAGAAGGACTCCAGTTTATGGTGAAACAAAAAGGAAGAGGGGAAGTGAAAGGTGCACAGTAAATCTTATTTCAAGACAAGAATCTTAATTTTATTGGATAGTAATTCAGTGCTCACAGAATTAAGTTCATAATGGAATATCCTAAAGAGAGCAAAATATATTCACAGAATAGGTCAGGAGAGAAGGATGTTGGAAATTGTACAGTGAAAGTCACCAAAAAATAAACTCTGAACTCAGAATTTAAAACGAAGTGTCTCAACAGAAAGTTTAGTGAACAGCTCCTTTTCAACTTCCTCTTGCTTTTCGAATCCTTCAGCACCATCAGAATCTTGAAAAAGACTTTGTGGAATAAAATGCCACCTGTGTTCCAACAGAAAAAATAATTCTCTTATCAAATGTACATGGAGCTAAAATAACTGTTAGAGAATATTGTCTCATTGAAAGGAGCTATATTTTTAAAATGAAATTAGGTGATGCTTTGTCAACCAGGAGGTCAAAGAGAAGTATGGAAGAACCATCTGATAGCAAATTTGCTACTTTGCCATTAACAGCCTCTCTATAAATACAGTAAATGTGTGGTCTGGGATTCCAAATATTCTAGCCACTTCCCAGTGTTGGCCCAAATTTTGCATCCAGAATTTTTCATTCATCTGTTTGAAATACAGAAACTGTCAAGATGATTTAAATCTTCCGATGGAATTCTCAAAGTACTCATACTGGAAATAATTCCAGAGTTGTTTTATAACTCATTTCTCTTGATTAATGCAAAATAAAGTGGCTTAAAATTTTGTACCTCCAATCTCAATGTTGTTCTTGATTGCCGTATGGAAGTCTTTTGTAACTGTCTTCAGAGAACTATCCGTTTATAATATCCTCCAAGGAAGAACTTAATCTCATCTCTGGCCAAATACTTATATAAAATACAATGCAATTTTAACATCTGTATTATTTTCCTTACAAACTGTTTCCCAAAATGCCTTAAGCATTAAATAGAGACGAAAAATGAAGTTTTCATTTGAGATTTGAAATTAGATTGTTAATTGATGAGGCAGAAAGATGCACAAAGGTCAGAACTGCAGATGAGAGAGAACCTTACTGATAGTTGTGAGATTGTGTGGAGAACAGATGAGCTGACACACAGTAGTTAAGGAAGTTTCGGGAAACTTGTCACTTACCAAGACCTAAATGATGACAAAGAAGACTGGAACCCTGCTGTATCAGCCCCATTTCCATATCTGTCCAGACCTGACCTCAGATAATGTCTTAGGGCCTTCTCTGCAGGTTGGTCTTCTTGGGCAACTTCCTCTTGGACATCACTGCTATACAGTTAACCATAAGCAGGAAAGGATGATTAGATGTAGGACCAAGAATCTGTATCACTAACTGCAACCCTTTCATACCAACTCTCAGTTCCCACTTGTGCACTGGAGAGTAGGAGTAGACGTTCTCTATGATTTCCCCTCCTTACCTATATGGAATCATTTTAAAATGAGATTTCTTTGTTTTGTGCTATCTGTAGACAGTAAAAGGTGGAGTATCAGAAACAAGGATTGAGAAGCGCATTGTCATCACTGGAGATGCAGATATTGACCATGACCAGGTGAGTACATATGCAGTTCCCTTTTACAGTACGCTGTCTATGTCCCTCTAAGATCTGTGCAATACAGAAAAGGAAGAGATCAGCAGAATTCATAGGAGCAAGTAGATTCTGAGAATGTCAATTCCATCAACTAATTATGCTATCATATGCGCTTCCTGGGCGGATCCTCAGTTTTCTGAGTGATGATGCAAGTTTTGATTAATATTAGGACACCAAGATCTTTCCTTTAATATCAATAAAACCAGTATTTCATAGTGTGTGAATGTATATTAGCAATAAATGAAGCATAGTACTCAATTGTGGATCCCTTTGGTATCTTGCACAGATAAGCTAATCTTTATTAGCACTAGGTACCCAAAACCCAGCACAATTTTTTCATGCTCACAAGAGAGAGCGGGCTTAGAATATTTCACCTGTCCCATACGAAAAAAAAGACTTTGAAAAGTGGAGAACAGGAAAATCAGAAAAATGCAATTATTTTTCCCTTGGGATCGCTCAGATTATTTGCATAACTTTTCGTTTAAGAGGTAATGGTGACAAAGCTGAAACAAAAAAAACTCATTATTGTTGAGTTATTTAGTCAAGAAAGTCTGCACTTTCCATGATGTTGCAGTGGAGGCAGTTTCTAAGTTGCAAACAAATCAATTAAATAGGAATTTAATTTTCACTTTTTAATGGTAATGTACTGAGGGCTCTGAGTAAATTTAATTTCAGATTTTGATGTGCCTGTAGTAAGTGGCTCATGACAAGTTCAATCTCTCCTTGAAGCTTGTAATTAAATGCCAGAGCTGTTTAGCGTTAGGCATGGGTTATGTCTACCCTGAAATGTATTTAATACATTTGGGACATCTGAAAAGGTCAGACAGTACCTTTGCTTTAATAAAACTCCATTTATTCCCTCCACTGTTCTCCAAGTCCTCCTCTTATACTGAAATAAACAGTATGAAGCAGAAAAATAAGTTGTAAGTGTTGACTACACAGTACATTTTTGTACTAAAGTTCACCGTGATATTTAGCTTATGACAAATTATACCATTGACTCTGCAAAGCATCTATGAAGTTCATAATACTAACAAACTATACCACGGAGATTGAGTCCTTGACTGTTGGCACTGTACATCACTGCTGTGGAGAATGAGGAAGTTGTGCCTTAACATGATTTGGAACCAGGGCGGCTGCAGCCAAGAGATTCATTGAGTGATTGGACTTCAAGGTTCTACCAAAGTGAGGTGTAGGAAGCCAAACATGTTCCCTAAGGCACTGGTTCTCAACAAGGGATACGCGTACCCCAGCGGTACGCAGAGGTCTTCCAGGGGGTACAACTACTCTTTTAGATATTTGTCTGGTTTTACAACAGGCTACATAAAAAGCATTAGTGAAATCATTACAAACTAAAATTTCATACAGAAAATGGCTTGTTTATACTGCACTATATACTATACACTGAAATGTAAGTACAATATTTATATTCCAATTGATTTATTTTATAATTGTGGTAAAAATGAGAAAGTAAGAAATTTCAGTAATTCAGTAAAAGATTAACTTTTGTATTTTTATGTGCAATTTGTAACCAAGAAGTTTTTAAGTGAGGTGAAACTTGGGGTATGCAAGACCGATCAGACTCCTGAAAGGGGTACAGTAGCCTGGAAAGGTTGAGTGCCACTGCCCTAAGGGGTACACTCGAGAGGGACTAAAAGGATCTAAGGTGTAGTTTGCCCTGTAGCCATGACAATCACCTAAAACATTTTAGAAGTATCATATGCCCCTCGGGTTATCTGTTTGAAATAAAATGGCCTAACATCCTAGGGACAGTTAGCTTTTATAAGTTCCTCTTAGCGCAGCTATCAAGAAAAGTTTTGGGGTGTAAGTAAACCTTGTGTGTGTAGGCCTTTGATTGTTTTTACCTTCTGCTCTACTTGTGTTATACCTTTGAGGAATGAGTACATATTTTGTGTCAAGGTACTGTTCCTGAATCAGGGCAAACTTTTACTCTCATGGGCTCCCAAAGGGTAACTATTAGAGGTGCCAAAAGCAAGTTGAATCATGTCATTAACATGATTGTGAACCGGGGGGGCTGCAGCCCAGAGATCCACTCTGTTTGATTGGACTTCAAGGTTCTACCAAAGTGAGGTGTAGGAAGCCAGGCCTGTTCCCTAAGGGGTACACTCAGGAGGGATTAACGGGATCTAAGGTGCTTTGCCTTGTAGCCATGACAATTACCTAAATAGGCTGGTCCCTTAAATACTAGTACATGGTGCTGCTTAAAATGCAAACTAGTAATAAAATTGTCAGGTTTAAGAGATGACAGCAAGCACCAAGCTGTTCTAATGAAGCATTCCCTTTTGGGTCCACAAGTTTTCTTAATAAGACTCCGTACTCTTTATCCTTAATCAGTACATCTCCTTTCGAACCTTGGCATTTTTTCTTAGCCTTTGAATCTCCCTTCACAGTTCTGATTATTTCCTCTCCCCCATTACCCTATTAGTTCAAGAAATGGCACTCTTCAACTCCCTGCCCTCCAAGCTAAGATGCTTATTTTGTAGCACCCTGTATTCTTTTTAGGGTTCAGTAGAGTTTTAGGCTGTTTTGTCATTAAAACTGTATATGGATTTATTACTGTTATGAAACACTATCTCCAACTCTTGTCTCCTACTTGGTTCTTTGGCATCTTCCCTTGTGTTCACTCACTGCATAGCTTCATAGCAACACAGCTCAGTGACGTAGTACATCCTTGCCCATGATTCTTGACTGAGATCAAGTGTGGCATGTAGATTCCAAAAACTCTTTTGCTCAGTGTGTTTCCTTTGAGGTTGCAGGTGCATTTCTCCTCTGAAACTGACTGAGTGCAAGTTGAGCCTGAGTGACTGCAAGGCTCACCTGCAGCAGTACATCTCTTAATAAAACAAGATTTATTAACAACAGAGAAAATGGAGTAAAAAGAAACCATTTACTTAACATCTAGAATTACGTTTCATCTTAGCTAAACTAGTTAAGGTAATTTCAGCCTAGTTACAGAAAAAGAAGAGAATCTTATATGTCCAAAGACAGCAAAGCACATCTCCCTACAGTTTCACTTGTTTTTCAAGCCTTTGGTATTTGGAATTAATTATCATATTACGTAAGGATCACCTTCCTTCCCAAAAGGTATTTTCCCTCAGACCTGACCCCATTTCAGTTGGAGTCTCCCTCTTCATAAGCCACACGTCTGGCACTTTCATGGGTTGGTATGCAAGTTTCTGCCCAATCCATCAAGTTAATTTGGTCTTTGTTGAGACTATCCATTGTTCTTGGGCAAAAGTAGTTCAGTGTATCTGAGAGCAGCTTTTCTTCATTTAACACACCGCCCTTGTCCCTTAGTTATGATATATCAATTTATTGACAAATTACATTGTTTGTCACAGTTACTTTAAAACACCTTTCATGAAGGAGTGAGAGTAATATGGCCTTCTAGGTTTCATTTAACATCATTTGATACTATCTGCTTCCTTTGTTGCATGCTATCCCATTTCAAATGGTTTTCCCCCTAACGTAACACCAAAGTCACTGGTACTGTGGCAGTATTTTCCCAAGATTATGGGGAGGTGAGGACCCTCAAATCAAGAAAATTTGGTAAACCGAAGGAAATGTATTTTAATATTTTCAGTATTCCTGTAGGTTAAAGGTGGGGGGTAAGATTTTGTGGAAAGGAATGTATGGGTATTGAAAACAAGTTTGGTCCAGTTACCATGTGATAAAACTTCAAGGACGACCCCAAGGGAAGCTTATTTTTTAGCACTGTGTTGCATCCCCACTTTATTCTGCAAAAATCTCTTCCAACAGTCAAGAACTGATCATTTTCTGTGACTATTTGCTTTTTGAAGCCTTGCTAAAATATTAGTGCCTTTCTTGCAGAATCGCTATATACTGTGTGCCCAGAAACTTCTAATTTGAGGCTCTTTGAATGGGGATAGGAGGAAGTACTCCCAGTGTATCACTACCAAGGGATTTCCCTGCTGGTTTTCCCAGTGTACCGACAGCTAAAGACATATGTCATGGTGACTGTCCTGTCATGCTAGCTTTCCAGTGTGAATATTGATGTAAAGTACAGACCCATTTTAGGCTCGCTGCATTAAAGGTATTCCCTAATTAAAAACTATTTGGAATTTTGTAAGTGCCCCTGGTTATCTTTTTTGTACACTTGAATTGTCCCTTTTATCTAATGGTTTGGGACTCCCCAATATGAGAGAAGGCCATTAAGTGATGGCAAATAAGGAAATAATCACTAATGAATCTAAGCAATTAGTACTCAAATGAGACAGAACAATACTAGAAATTTCACGCCTGAAAATATTATTTTTCACAAAGAAACCAATACAGGAGTATAACGTCATTGTCTACTCTCTGGTTTCAGAATAGCAGCCGTGTTAGTCTGTATTCGCAAAAAGAACAGGAGTACTTGTGGCACCTTAGAGACTAACAAATTTATTTGAGCATAAGCTTTCGTGAGCTACAGCTCACTTTGTCGGATGCATTCAGTGGCATCCGATGAAATGAGCTGTAGCTCACGAAAGCTTATGCTCAAATAAATTTGTTAGTCTCTAAGGTGCCACAAGTACTCCTTTTCTTTTTGTTTACTCTCTGTAATCTTTGGAAATCTGCAAAATCATATCACAAATTTCAGAAGTCGGGAAATTCTGTGTAATAAGATTCCCATATTGTGCATTGTATTAGGCAAACATGTGAGTCTGCTTTCTATTGCTAGTCTGCAGCAGGTCAAAAGCTTACAGTCTCTTTTATTTCCTTTTTCTGCTGCTCTCAATCTTTCCTTTCCTCAGAATCATGAGATCATCACTTCATGATCACTTTCACCCAAGTGCTCTTTCACTTCCAGATTCACAAACAATTCCTCCCAGTTAGAATCAAGTCTAAAATGGCTGTTCCTTGAATTATTTCCTCCACCTTCTGAAACAAGAAGTTGTCCCCATTACATTCCAAGAATGTGTTTTTTTCCATATTACATTTCCAACAGATATCTGGGTAGTTAAAGTCCCCCATTACTACCAGATCTTGTGTGGGGGATATTTCTATTCTAGAAATGCCTCATCCCCTGCCTCCTCCTGATATGCTCTACCATGATGTCGCTCCTGTTTTTTCCCCTTTTATCTTCCTCAGTGTGGGGGAATGGACTAGACGAACTCTCAAGGTCCCTTTCAGCCCTACACTTGTATGCTTCTCTGAACCAGCATGTAAATCTGTTAGATGGATGGAGGGTATTTTTTATCGAGTTTCTAGCACTGGACAGAAGAAGAGGGTTTCTAGGGCTCCTCTTCAGTTTCCTTTCCTGATCCCCTTTAGACTCAGGAGCTTTTGTCCTGAATAACTGTGTGATTAAATGGTATCATAATGTGTTGTCATTAGCCGACCACTCCGGTGCAGTTTTTAATTTCACTCTGCCGTTGTTCAACTAAATCTTTCCAATGTTTTGTAGGCACTGGCACAGGCAATCAAAGAAGCCAAAGAGCAGCACCCTGACATGTCTGTCACAAGGGTAGTGGTGCATAAAGAAACTGAACTTGCTGAGGAAGGCGAGGAGTAAGGTCAAGGTAAGGAAGCCTGCAACATCAAGAAAAATAGTACAACTAGGGCTGAGATATAAGGCCATCTTTATTGGTCTTTATTCCTCACAATTGTCCTTTAAATAGAGTATAGTTTGAAAGTTGCTTCGTCTTTAATACACCCATACTTGAATTTTGTAATAGATGCTCCTTTTCTTATCTATAGTGTGTATCACTGAAAACTGGCACATGGGAGCAATCATTTATAATCCCAAGTGTACGGTGCGGTTTTATCTAAAGTCCAATCTGAAACTCATTCTCAATTTTAATTTCAAGTATCCTATAAAAATATCCACCAATTTTGTCTCAATGTCCTGTTATGGCATTTACTTTTGATATCCCATCATATCATAGTACATTGCCTGAGTTGTGTTTCCTGCAAAGTATGAAATATGAAGCAAACTCCCTACTCACCTGTATATTTGCACACTTATACCTGCCGTATGTTTAGAGTTCCATTGTTTGAATAGTTATTGTATTGGTATGGAGACCATACACAGTCCTGCAGTCATGAAGGGGTTCTACTCTGCTCTTGAATCAATGCAGTCAATTATTTCGCCATCTTAACGTTCTGAAATGTTTAACCTTTCCTCCCCACTCCAGGATGGAATTAAATCAAGTTTTGTAGACTGATCAATTATTGCAATTATAAAATAATTTATTGGGATGCAACATGCCCTTGTCACAGATAACGGGTTCTTTATTTCAGCAGCTGCTTAGAATTAATTAAGGAGATGAAATTGGTAAAACACAAACTTTGAGCTTTAGTTCATTCAAACAACTATAATTGGAATTATAGAAGAATCAATTATGTCAGAATAAAAATAAGACAAGTGCAGGAAAGTGGTTTCCTGCATTGTTCATACTTAGAATCTTACATTGTCCATACTTACAACTTCCTGGAGACCATTAGTGACAAAGATAAGGGGAAAAAAAGGTAAGCGGCGTATATCCAGAAGTTGGTCCCAGATCAACCAATGTGCTGTTCTACAACTGGATGCTCCCAAGGAAGCAAGGAAAGTTCCAAATCTTTAATTCCCTTAGGTTGTTCGGCTAACTCGGACATAGGCATCATCAGCTCACCTTTTCCTACATTGGTCAGCAACGTCAGCCGACCTTTTTCCATATGGTTCATTCAGTTACCTAATATTTATGCTTCCAGTAACTATGCAATTTACGAGAGTTAATCACATGCATCAATATAATCTAAATGCCTAGCAACAAAATTTATAAAAAGTCCCGAAATTCCTTATATTAAAATTTCAAAGCTTGCAGTGTACCTGTTAACTTGGGGTCAATTGTTTGTTCTCTCATGAGCTGGCAAAAATATGCAACCAAGGGTCACCACCTGCACCCTACTTTGTTAGACCACAAACAACTACCTGTAATCCTCACATAGGATATAATCCTAACAACCCTATTATTTCTGTTTTCCTACTTGCTGTTACAGCTTCAATAACTTCCATTATTATTCCTGTAAGCATGCTTGGCAAATAGATTATATTTTACCCAAAACTATAAACAATCCAAGATTAGGTCAGGGGTCAACAATTTGGAGGCTAAAGTATTTAAGCTGCTTATTCATTGAGTGAAGTATTTTAAGGAATCCTGATTTGTTATGTCCTCATTTCAGAATGTCTCTGTGTAGATGGGAAATTACTGTATATCCTGGTGTTAGGACATTTGGGATTAGAGTATGTTCCTGTCGTGGTAAGAAAACTTGGAAAAATTCACATCCTTGTTGAATTTTTAAAACTAGAAAATCTGTCACTACTGTGATAAAAAAACTAAATGACCTGTACCATTATGGGCCAAAAGCAGAAGTTACTGTTTTAAATGAAAATGTGTTGTTCTTACATTCTCCCTATTTACCCAGGGGTTATCTAGTGTTAATAGTGAAATAATGGGCAATTTAAAACAGTAGCTATATTAGATTCTTTAAATTTAATTTAGTCATACTAACTGTTCAACAAAGACAAGTCCTGCACTTAGGACAGAAGAATCCCATGCACTGCTACAGACTAGGGACTGAATGGCTAGGCAGCAGTTCTACAGAAAAAGACCTAGGGGTTACAGTGGACAAGAAATTGGATATGAGTCAACAGTATACCCTTGTTGCCAAGAAAGCTAACAGCATTTTGGGCTGTATAAATAGGGCCATTGCCAGCAGATCGAGGGACGTGATCATTCCCCTCTATTCGACATTGGTGAGGCCTCATCTGGAGTACTGTGTCCAGTTTTGAGCCCCACACTACAAGAAGGATGTGGAAAAATTGGAAAGAGTCCAGCGGAGGGCAACAAAAATGATTAGGGGACTTGATAGGGAACACATGACTTATGAGGAGAGTCTGAGGGAACTGGGATTGTTTAGTCTGCAGAAGAGAAGAATGAGGGGAGATTTGATAGCTGCTTTCAACTACCAGAAAGGGGGTTCCAAAGAGGATGGATCTAGACTGTTCTCAGTGGTATCAGATGACAGAACAAGGAGTAATGGTCTCAAGTTGCAGTGGGGGAGGTTTAGGTTGGATATTAGGAAAAACTTTTTCACTAGGAGGGTGGCGAAGCACTGGAATGGGTTACCTAGGGAGGTGGTGGAATCTCCTTCCTTTGAGGTTTTTAAGGTCAGGCTTGACAGAGCCCTGGCTGGGATGATTTAGTTGGGGATTGGTCCTGCTTTGAGCAGGGGGTTGGACTAGATGACCTCTTAAGGTCCCTTCCAACCCTGATATTCTATGAATTGTTGTTGGCTACATGTAGGATTGATTGAAGAACGGAATATATAGAATGCTTTCTTTATTTTGATTGAATTTCATATTGGTATAATAACATCTTACTGGATGCTCCAATGTTTTAATTTACAGTCCCAACATGTTTTTGTGCCATTCAAAATACATGTGAGGTACAAGATGAAATGTGGTACTACCTGTTCTGTTCTTGTTAAGCAGTGAAGCAATGTGGGCCAAAACCAGGTGGATTAGTCGATAATCCTGGGCAAAGATGAGGGCCATTTACACCACTCAGTAACTAATTCACGATAAATGGTCTTGCTCGAGGCCAGAATTGCTTAGAAGATAACCAGCTTATTTTCATAAGGCCTGGAGAGGGACATTTTGTCCTTCTCACTGTTGCTTTAGAGCATTGTGAGTATGATGAGATAGTATAGGCAATTAAATGTTAGTATTGATGTACTGAGAATTTGTAGGCAATTAGTTGCTAATACAGTGCCTCAGTGGAATTGTTTGTGGTGGGACAACGAGAAGAGGGACCGAAAGGGGAATGCGGAGAGCCAGAACGAAGCCACAGAGCAACTCTTAAACATTATGGAGCGCCGAGTGGACATACTAGCTGCTAGCACTGCAAACCGAGCAGCTCCATGCCCACCCTCCCCTGCAGCTGCTGTCACAAAACTCTTTCCCATGTGCCCCCCAGACACTGCCAGCACACTCTTATCAACGTCCTGGCTCCAGTCTGTACCCGCAGCATTCCATTCCTCCCCCATCACAGTCCAGCTCTGCGGACTCCCAGTACACACTGCACTCAACACCCATCACTCTGCAGTTTAGCCCTGATGAAGTACGGTACCCGCTGCATTGTACTCCAGAGGAGAAGGTTGGATATGATACCTGGACATACACAAATCTTTAACCATCCCGGGACCCCACCACCTCCTGGGACCCTACCTTCCCTCATCCCCCTCAGTGCTGTGGTTTTTTGTTTCTCTCTCTCCTCCGGTTGTTGTTTTTTAATAAAATAATTGTTTTGGTCTGCAAGCAAACTTTATTCCATTAATTGAAAGCAAACAGAGCCCTGCAAAGGAACAGGTAATTTCCTTAAACCTTCTTCGTGCATTGTCTGCACCAATCACAATCCCCTCCGAGCATTACAAGCACTGCACTCCCAAGCATAGCAACAAATATTCAGCTTTAAATTGCTGCCTCAAGACATCCCTGATCCTTATGATCCCTGCACTGCGCCCCTCTAATAGCCCTGGTCTCTGGCTCTTCATATTCAGCCTCTTGGCGCTGAATTCAGCGGTCCAGCCCTGAGTGAAGTATTCACCCTTCCCTTCACAAATATTATGGAATGTACAGCACGCGACTATAAGCATAGGAATATTGTCATCGGCCAGGTCCCGTCTCCTATAGGCAGCGCCAGCAGGCTTTTAAACAGCCAAATGCACACTCCACAGTCATTCTGCACTTGCTCAGCCTGATGTCGATCTGCTCCTTGCTGCTTTCAAGGTACCCCTTGTATGGCTTCATAAGCCACGGCGCTTAGGGGTAGGCAGGGTCTCCCAGGATCACAGTGGGCATTTTGAGTTCCCCTACGGTGATCTTCTGGTCCGGGAAGAAAGTCTCTGCTTGCAGCTTCCTGAACAGGCCAGTGTTCCAAAAGATGCGTGCGTCATGCCTGCATTAATGTCCATGAAATGCCCACAGTGATCCACAAGCGCCTGGAAAACCACTGAGAAATACCCCTTCCGATTAATGTACTTGGTGGGTAGGTGGTCTGGTGCCAGAATTGGAATATGCGTGCCCTCTATCACCCCTCCGCAGTTAGGGAAGCCCATTTGTGGAAAAAGCCATCCACAATGTCATGCACATTGCCCAGAGTCAGTCTTTTGGAGCAGGATGCGATTAATAGCCCTGCATGCTTCCGTCAACACGAGTCCAATGGTCAATTTTTCCCACTCCAAACTGGTTAGCGACTGATCGGTAGCAATCTGGAGTAGCCAGCTTCCACAGTGCAATCGCCACATGCTTCTCCAATGGCAGGGCAGCTCTCTTCTCATGTCCTCGCACCGCAGGGCTGGGGCGAGCTCATCACACAGTCCCATGAATGTGGCTTTCCTCATCCGAAAGTTTTGCAGCCACTGCTCGTCATCCCAGACGTCCATGATGATGTGATCCCATCACTCAGTGCTCGTTTCCTGAGCCCAAAAGCGGTGTTCCACTGTGGTCAGCACCTCTGTCAATGCCACAAGCAATCTAGTGTTGTAGCTAGTATGCATGGCGATATCAATGTCAAACTGCTCTTGCCTTTATAGTTTAAGGAATAACTCCACTGCCACTCGTGACGTGTGAGTGAGAGCAAGCAGCATATTGGTCAACAGTGCAGGATCCATTCCTGCGGACCAAAGAGGCAGAGTGTGCAGTACACAAACCGTTGAAAGATTGTGCCAAATGTGGACGGAAGCACAGGGATTGCTGGGATGTGAAGCAATGCATCATGGGGCATTGGGACAAGACCCAGGGTGCCCCGCAACCCCCTCTGCCTTCCCACAACTCTTAGTGGCAGAAGAGGAAGAGATTCTCTGTGGGATAGCTGCCCAGAGTGCACCATTCTGAATACCACTGCAAGTGTCGCAAGTATGAACACACTATTGCGTAGGCAGCTGACTGTGTGAAAACACAACAGCGGTTTCCTTTCAGCACACTCTGAGCGGCGCTGTAACTCTGCCAGTATAGAGATACCCTCAGATGTTTACTTGTCTGTCAACTTTTCCCATTCTGATTAGCAGAAACGGTAGCTAGTTTCGACCTTGCTTCTGAAAGCCTATCTTCAAATTAATCCTTAACTATGTGAGGTTTTATTTCATTAATTCAGGGTAGCTGAATGCACATAATATGGTTGTAATTAGCTTAATCACATTCAAATCCAGGGCAACAATATAACTAATGTAAATCCAAAATAACTTCAGAAGAGTTACTCTTGATTCACCTAAGTGTGTCAGATACAAAATTTAGTCTTGCATCTCAATAGCCTACTCCCCTTATCAACTGTGGTAATGGGAAAGTGATGGAAAACACGGCCCCACTCACATTTGTCTGTATGTGTATATGCAGTTAGTCTTCGAAAAGAATCTACCATTTTATGATCTTTTATTAATGGGGAATCAGCTTCTGTTGTAAAAAGTTTGCTCTAATAACCAGGAAGAGCCACACTGGTGCAAAGGTGCTCAGTGTTCATATTTGTAAGGGCAGACAGTACATTTGTAGTGTCCATTCATTTCCTAATGTATAGAGATGTCACAAAAGCCACCAACATAACATAATTTGGCAGTTTCAGCAGAAATGCTAGAATGAGGACTGAGTTGAACATGCTATCTGATCAATTCTGTGTCAGGGTTGAGACACCATAGCAGATTGGGGTGCAGGAAGCTTGCCACACTGGCTGATTTAATAGGACTGTGATTTTACTGCTGTTAATTTGATATCTTTCGGTAGCTCTAAATTCAGTTTAGAGGAAAAGCTATTGATTGGGCTGGTCAAACAGTAACAGAACAGATCTAAAAATTGGTATCAGTTTGTGTTTACATTTATTTCCCTTAGCAGTTAAAGGAAGCCAGTGTAGCCGTATTATATTTCTTTTGCATGGAAGAATGCTAGTTTGAGTTGCGGTGGCAGTTCTTTGTTGTAGGAATACAGTTTTAATGATCTGGATTTTAACCATATCCTGTCCCCTTTTCTAACAGTTAAGCATAAGAAATATTGCCTCTTTCGGTTAGAAAGGATATTGCTTTTTATGTTCTTTCTTAAACCTCTGGGTGGAAACTGTTACATTTCTACTCACAGCAAGTCTGTATAGCTAAAGCTGAGTAGAACAGTGGTTCTCAACCTGTTTACCATTGTGGGCTGCATGTGCAACTCTGTGTGTTATGTGAGCTTCATCCACACAATATATATACTATCTCTATGGCCCTGAGGATGTCACATAGGCCACAGCAGTGTGCAAGCAGGCCAGGGGTTGAGAACCACTAGAGTAGAAGGACAAGAGGTGGCAGGTGTTAGACCTCCTACATTGCACAAACACTGAATTCAAAAGGTGAGGTATTCCCCAAGTAATCTGATCCACATGGAAACTACGGTTTTCTAGCCCCTTGCCAAGTTTATCGAGTGATTTTATTATTGTTTGTTTTATGTTGTCTGTGTAGATGTAAAGGTCTTTGGGGCAAGCACTGCCTCTTTTGATGTGTTCAAACAGTTTTTAGCAAGTGTTGGGTGTTACCGAAATCCAAGCAATATACCTTGCCAATGAATGACCCAGCATAAGAAGAAAAAGTAACAATTTTTCTTGTGAGACTCTCCTGGGTGTATGTTGTGGGAAGAGGAAATTATCTTGACATGAGGGGGCTGCGCTGTGATTCCACTGAAAGGAAGTGAAGTGGTGACCAGCTGTGAAATTGATTTTCATTGAGAAGAGAAAGTAGTAAAATCTTTTGTCAAAGTGCAGGATAAAGGAAGAGAAAATCCTGCAAGCAAATCAGCAGAGTCCTTTGTGCCTATTAAGATCACTATGAATTTTGGAAAGGTCTGACATACATTGTGCATGTATAAAACTGTCACTGGTAGTTACAAAGTAGTGTTTTGCAACGTTTCAGAGGGTGTTTGCATGCTACAGAATGAATTCAGCAATTCCATCATAGCTGTTGCTTTGAAAGGATTATATGGGAGTCGGATAGGACCAATGTGAAGGAATTCTGTTGCTCTGAAAGGATTATATGGGATTCGGAGGGGACCAATGTGAAGGAGTTCTAAATAATAGTCATCTTCCCAGCTTTCATTTTTACATACTTCCATGCATAGATTTTAAGGCCAGAAGGGACTATTAGATCATTTATTCTGACCTCCTATATATCACTGGCCATTTATTTTCACCTAGTTACCACTCTACGATCCCAGTAACTTGTGTTTAACTAAAGCATACCTTGCAGAAAGGCATCCAGTCTTGATTATTTGTACCTAGACCAGTCAAGGCTCTGTCCTGGCTATGATTGGAGGAGAATTATACTCTTGCATTTGCTGATAGAGATGCAAAACACCACACCTGGATAACTAGAACTTATTCATTGAAAATATAAATTTGTCCAGTAAATTGTAGAATAAAAATTTCAGCAGACTTTTAAAAGCACTATTAAATGTCACAAAGAGAGAAAATACTATGAGCTGCAACAGACTGAGGTCCAGTCTATGCTTACCGGTAGATTGGTGCTGCTGCAATCGATGTAGCGGGTGTTGATTAAGCAGGTCTAGTGGAGACCTGCTAAATCGATCGCAGAGCACTCTTTGGTCGACTCCAGTAATCTATCAGTCCCAGAAGAGTAAGGGAAGTCAACGGGAGAGCATCTCCCATCAAGGCAGCGCAGTGTAGACACCGCAGTAAGTAAATCTAAGCTACGTCAACTCAGCAAAGTAACGGAGCTTAGGTCGACTTACCGCAGTAGTATAGACAGGCCCTGAGACACAAACTATTAAACCTCAAGGGAATTGGTGAAGGGATTTGCAGGAAACAGCAAGTGTAGTGCAGCAAGATATGACCACACACTAAGCAATTTATCCCATGAATGGGGAGGAGGGAGCTCTTGTATCACTCAGGAAGTTTTGCTGAAATGAAAGATCTGCATGGGAAAACAGCCTCTGGACTCTCCTACCCTCTGTTTGCCAGAAGCTGGGAATGGGCAACAGGAGATGGATGTCTTGATTACCTGTTCTGTTCATTCCCTCTGAAGCACATCGCACTGGCCAGTGTCAGAAGACAAGATACTGGGCTAGTGGACCTTTGGTCTGACCCAGTATGGCCATTCTTATGTTCTTATAGGTGATACTGTATTTTAAGACTGTCTTCTTCATGAATATTTACATAAACTTACTTTCTTTTTTTTTTTAGAGGGGGAAAAAAAACCCACCCACTTCATGACCACGAAGAACTTTGACCATTCCAGGTTGGTGATACCACCACTACTGCATTGAATTCACCAGATCTAGCAACAATGACCAGACACTCAAGGTTGAAATGCCAACGCCAAACACTACCTTAACTACCCTGGTCTATATAGTTCCCTTACATCTTTCTTGTTTATTTTTATTACCACTTCTTAACATTCTTAACTTTTTTGAGGTTTTAGGGGGGTTGATTTATTTGCACAACTACCTGCCATTTTTATAAATGATTCTTGATCATATGCGAGTGAACAAAAAGTATTCTGATAGCACTGTTCACTGGAATAGGTGAAGTTGTGCAGAAAGGAGAATCTTTGACTAATTTAGAAGTAGTTTTTTTCCAAATATTTCAACTCAAGTCTGTTACTGGAGTAACTTACAGATTTTTCAGCTTATTCAGGTTTATCAGATAACATAAAAATAGGGAGGGGGGTTGGTAAAAACAAAACATTTCATACAATTTAAAAAAAAATTGAGAATTTGGCTTTGACTGGATGGATTTTTTTTTTACTAACACCTTATAACTCTTTCTGTTCTGAGGGTCTCCTCCTTTCTGTGGGGAACAGGTGCTGGTAGTCTATAGAAGAGCAAGAGTTATAAATGAGTTTCTTCTGACTGAGCACTGTGTTTTAGATACCTTTGCACTGCAGTGCCAATGCTCAGCTCTTTCTCAGACATTTTGCTGTCTACAACATTCCAGATAAGGAAGGATGGAAAAAAATGCTTTCTCCCCTTCCAATAAAAGGTGACCCAGGCAGCTTAAAACCTTAGTGCTTTTTTCTTAACATTTCCAAACTTCAGCACTTTCCTGTCACGTACATGTGTAGAATGCTTGCTTTCTATTAAACCTCATTGTCTACATGTTAGAACTGACGTTTCTGATGTTGAGCAGGTATATGTTTCAGATAGTTTAATGATCAATACAGGTTTTTAGGATACTAAGGGAAAGGTGTGGGTCCATTCTTGTAGGTAATAAAAAAGCAACGCCATTTGTTGAGGCTGCCACTGGGGAAACCTATATAGAAACCTGTTAACTATGTCAATTTCTTTGCTGTTGACACTGTGTATAGTTAAGATGCCAAATTAGATTTATAGCAGCTTGAAGTTGTATTAAGTGATATTTTGCTTTCTGTAATACTGTTATAAAATAAAGTTTGTTTATTCTCTACATGTCATTTTTCTTATTTTTGTTATAAAATGCACAGTATTTGTGGCACTTAGTTGGACATACAAACACTTAGAAGATGCTGGCTGTTTTAAAGTGAGCAAACCAACTGGGAAATATCTGGAACTCTTGAGACCTTATTAGGTATAAAAAAGAGGGAGCCTTCAAAGGTAATTAGTTGGAGGCTTCATTGCTGTCTGACTTGAGACCATATTACTCAATATTCCAGCTTTTCTTCCTTCTATTACAGTGCCAGTGACTTTCATGTCTTCTCTAACTGGCACCTCTCTGATGCGTTGGGGTTTAAACCCTGACCAGTAAGCAGTTGTATCACTGCCTGTCCTGCAACTTTGGGTGCCTTAAATGCTGTGCTTCTGTGGCTTACAGCCCTGACACCAACAGCCAGCAGACAAGTATGCAGGTCATACCCTTGCTTCACCCCCCCAGTTACTTTTTGGAAAGTGACCCCCACACCATCCCATTTCCAAATTTCCCCTAAATCATCTGTCAATGTGACAATCTGCTGGGGTTCCCAGAATAGTGAGTTACTGTTACCCCTCTCAGCCGCAACAAAGGAGAATTTTGCTACTGCTAAGCTGTGTGACAACTCCCTGACACGCCAGCTTGTCTATCTTTCCAGCAAACTCTTCAGGACTCTGCCAGTCCAAACCTTGCTTTGGTTCCCCAGAGATGAGTCCTGGAACATTCACAGAAGTGAAGTTCATTGTTCTTTTAAAAAGACAATACACTACAGCTCATTAATTTAATTTGGGTTTGACAAAGACAGGCTTCAGAATTTCGGTCAATCCATCACGTTTTCACCTCAAGTTGTCTGTGAAAATTCTTATCACTGCTAAGTATTATTTATATTACTAGAGTTCCAACAATGTGGCAACACTAAAAGAACAAAATAAGTAGGGAGGGAGGGTTTGAAGGGTCTTGGAATATGACAAAAAGCTTGTACTTTGATATGATTAAGGGTGTGGCCCCTATCCTTGCACTATGCCCCTCCCCCCTCAACTGTAACCTTGGCTCAAAGCAGTGGAACAAAACAATACCCTGAGGTGCACCTAGGATGTAGTATTCCCCACGTGGACTCATGGCCAACTACTGTCCCACCCATCTCCAGTGGGACCACAGCATTGCCACTGCTTTTGGGGCTCATTGTTGGTAGAGAATATGGTGGTGGGGGAATGAGGCAGGATCAGTCCTTACCTAATACAAGCTGGATAATGTAAGTCACCAATAACTGGTACGTTAACTTATATTTTAACGTCAAACAATATAAAGCACTTAAGTGTTTTTAATTACTTGTCACAATATGCTGAAAACTGGCAAACTATCTAATATCTCCTTTCCTGCAAAGATAATGGAGACACTCTGTCACTTAAATAATAGAAAAGACTTTTCATTAACTGCAGCCCAGGATGGAATAGGAGAAATGAGCATAATAAACTGGAAAGGCTTGTCAGCCAAGAAGCAGCAAGGTGAGCTGAAAAGTGGGTCAAAATGGAGAGGTTTGCATTTAAGGGAAGTCTTTGAGGATTTTACGTGCAAACAATAAGTTGGAAGAGGTGTTTTTCTGAAGCACCTGTGGTTTTTCACTAGATTTGTGAGGTTTGCATGATAAAAGGTCCCAAAATGTGGAACTCGTAGCACCCCCACTCCAAAACCTGTTTCAGCACCACTGCCGCAGCCCCAGGGCTGGAAGAGCTCTCGCTCCCACCACAGCCCCAGAGCTTTTCCAGTCTTGGGGCTTCAGCGAAGGGAAGGGGGGAGGAAGGAGCAGGGGGCAGGGCCTCAGGGGGAAGAGATGGAGTGGGGGTGGAATGGGGTGGGGCCATGGGTGGAAGGGGCAGAACGGGGAAGGGGCTCCAAGCTCCAGCCGGGGCAGAGAGCTCTGCTGTGCTCCCAGATGAGGCTGAGAGCTCAACCACAACTGGGGCTGAGCTCTCAGCTCCCCTATGGCCCCGACTGAGCTTTCAGCCCCCCCTGCCCTGGCCAGGGCCACGGGGGGCTGGGAGCAGCAAGTGGGGGTGGGGCCTCTGCCAGAAGAGGCGGGGCAGGGGGCTAGCCTCCCCAAGGGGAAGCTTCACCCTCTGCCCAGAGCCCGAGCTCGAGCCCAAGCCCAAATAATTAAACAGCAACCCAACCCCGCGAGCCTGAATCAGCTGGAAAGGGCCAGCCACGAGCATCAATTTGCAATGTAATCATCCCCTAAGATAAGTTCCCATCCCATTCAGTTGCCAGAGAAATCTGTAGCTCCATCACTGCCTCCTCTGTCTCACATTCTAACTTAAATTCTTCACGAGTTTCAAGATGCTCTGTCTGGACTTAATAAAAACATGCCAGACACGACTTGTCAACATGCTGCATTCATAAGGATGAGTATAATTCTTTACCACTAATTTTATACAGGATATACGTTTGTTCATCAAGGTAACAGCTAGATTTCGACCTGGAAGGATTAGATTCTTATTGATAAACGTCAATAAACATCGATTTCACTGTGCACATGGACGGCCCAAGTAAGACCAAGCTAGGCCAAGTAAGAAAAACGTTGCTTGAAAACTTTAACTAGAGTTTGATTTAAGGGTATTTACTTTGTATGTTTTGACATGCGATGTTGACAGTTTGGTTTTTAATGGTGATAAAAACTGTTTTTGAAATCGGTGTCTACTGACATGAAATAATTGTCTCACTTGCCTCCTCTGAGTCCAACCCCTCCTCCTCCCCTTGGTGGGATGGTGGAAACAGGGCCAGCAGGAGATTGCTCTGTAGGGCAAAGTATGGTGGTGAGCTTTGTTCTCTGGGATGCTATGGTAGCCAGGAAGGCTTACAGGGATTCATTCCGAAACACCCGGGCTAATGGGGCTCTGGCTGGGTGGACCAGGCTTGTTAGCCTGGGTAATTGGCCTAAGAGACCATTACTCTGAAAATAAAGCTGCAGCCAGCAAGTCCTTCAATTGTGTTGGTTTACCTTGCTATTGGAAATGGTCTTGTTGACCAAGAGAGTGTGCAAGTTGGTGCTCATCCACTTTAAACAAATTCTCACGCACCCTTCAACATTCTAATTTGGTCTGTGGAGTTGTGTGAAGACTCATTAGTACAAACTATGATTGTCCATGTTGTCCTCAAATTCAAGGGGACCAGCATCATCATTACTGTCTGATCAGCCCTGTTGTCTGATCTCCCCACAATAATTTCCCACAACTTTGAAAATTTAAATAAATAAAAATTGGTGGGGGGGGGACGACGACTGCTTAACAGCTGTGATTTTGTGCAATTGTGAAAATTATTTAAATTGGTAACAAAAAAAGAGGGGGGGTAGGCTTAAAAATAAACATCAATATTATCCGTTGAAGTCATATATACAAAAATTAATTCCTCCAAGCCTAGCTATAGCTAATGAAAGCTCACTTAGCTTTTGCAAATCTTACCCTTCGTATCTATCAGCATTGGTCTAACCCTGCTCCCACTGAGCCAATAGTCCTGCCCTAAATGGTTACATGTTAATACTAAGCATGACCTATGGAAATACTGGTGCTTCACTGAAAATCTGCAATATCTACTGGAGGTTACTGGGGTGAGGGGGATGTACATTTTCAGGGTTTTTTTTCACAGCCTCTACTTCTATCACCATGCAAAATATTTAAGGTGTATTAAACAAGCATCAGAGAATTCCATTATTTAACCATATAATGTCAGAAATGTGTTTACAAATATTTAGGGGATGTGCAGATGGGGGCCAATTTATCTTGTACACAATATGAGAACCATTTAACATAACTCTGTGTTAACCAGTAAAATTATTTTATTAACTGAATGAAGAAATTGCATATTAAATTGGTAGAGTTTACAAAAAAGTAACGTGAAGTTTGGATTCTCTACAGTTACACAAATATTGTTTGACATTCAATGGATCTAGTCCACATTCTACTGAGACTATAAAAGTAAATAGCCTGTTCTGAAATAAAGCTGGATAAATCTCTTGCATTTTATCAGGTTTTCAAGACATTAGAAAATGTATCAATATATGTAGTCGCCACTCGTTGTAATATTCCACTTTTGAGGCTTGATCTGAATAGTCATATAATTCTTGCTTCAGTCCCAATTTAAATTCCCAAACAAAAAAAAACTTTAATATTAGTTATGGTTATTTTCAAACTAAACCATATTCGGAAATACAAAGTTAAGAATTAAAAGGTTACAAAGTCGAACATGCCCAAGTTAGGAAATGCCAGTATGAACATTGCCCATGCAGCCTTAATTCAGCCCCGTCTGCATATGCAGTATGATACAGTACAATGTACAGTAAACTGTGTGCAAATGTAAAGTAATGCCATTTGTCATGAATTTGAAGCAAGAGGAATGAGATTAAATTCTAATACCAAGAAGACTTTGCGCATGGTAAAGTTGAGTGCTGTTTGGCTTCTTGTTGCTTTCTTCTAATAATGGCCACTGGTACATTCTTGTAAGGTGATCTGTTTCAGACACATGGCAATGAAGCCATATTTATAATTTGTTTCCAACTAATGAAAAAACATGGAGAAAGAATTTCACAACATAATTACACCTGTTAGTTTAAAAAATCATCTCCTTATTTAAGTATTATAAGAGGAGTTCTTTGTGTTTCCAAACTAAAATAACTCAGACCCTTTAAAAAGATATTTGTTGCTTCTTTCCATGGTTTGGTATTTGGTTTGGTGGCAGGTGTACCAACTTCTGCCTCACAAACAGAATATAATGGAGGTGAGTTTAATAAAATATGAAACAGGAAAAATAAATGAAGAAATCCTTTTTTTCCTTCCATCACTGTTGTCTTTCACTTTTCAAGTTTTTCTGTAGTTTCTCATCAGTTCAGAGAGCATGCTTTTGTCAATATGTATGTTTAAAAAAAAAATCTTAATTCATGTTAACCTGCTGTTCGTACACCTGTGACTCAACAAGACTGCTGCTGATTCATAGACCTACGTAGGCTTCTGCTGTCACATGAAGACTCCTAGAGCTATTTCGACTTTATATAAGCACCTAAGGAATAGTGAGCAATGAGGTTTTTTCCCAAATGCTGTGTCTCAGAAACCAGCCGATAAAGTACATTGCATTAAGTCACAGGTGCTGACGAGTTCAGGAAAGTGTTGCTTACTAGGTATCATATAGAGATAGCAAAACTGTTACAAGGCCTTTTAAGATAGTGCAGGACTGTACAAATGAAACTAACTTCCCACCATTTTGTTTCCCCCATGACTTTTATAATACAGCAGGTTATTTTTAAACCTCCTGAGTTGCTTGCTAATGTCGAACTTGTTTTCTGAAGCGAACGTCCGTTAAACGTCATTATGTTCTTTTGGTTAATCTCTTTTTTTCAGATCTCAGTTTCTGGTACCGGATGTGGAAGTTCAGGATGGCATCTGTGGGATCATTGCCCATGGCCAATTCCTCATTAACTGAAAAGCAGAAACAGTCATGTTAATTAGTAGCTCTGAACTTGTTACACAGAAAAGGTAACAGTAGGGTAAGCTTACCAACATCGCTGGAGGAACCTCTTCTGGGCATTAGAAGGTAGTTAAGACTACATGCCCATTGAAGGCCTGATACAAAACTTAATGAAGTAAAAGGAAAGTCTCCTATTTACTTCACTGGGCTTTAGATCAGTCTCTGAGTCCTTGGCCAGTTGTGCTAATGGTGATATTTTATTTTTTGTTTTGATAGTACCTAGGGGCCCCAATCACTGGCCAGAGCCCTATTATGCTAGGTGCTGTACAAGCACAGAACAAAAAGACAGTCCCTTCCCCATGGAGCCTACAATCCAGTCTAAGGTAAGATCCAACAGGGCTACAGCAAACAAACAGGGAGAACAAAGTAACAATGACACAACTGATTAGCATAAAAAACTGGTCACAGCGCACAAGCTGCCTAACCATTGTTGAGTTTTCTGAGGCCTCACACAAAGGAGACCTTAAAGGGGGAATTAAGAGGAGGACAATGAGGCCTTCTTGTGCTTGAAGGGCAGTGTGGAAGAAAGTGCAAGACAGTGTTCTAAAATTGAATAAGTAGACACTGGTTTTCGTATCGTGGATGGTGTTTTCAAAGGGGTCTCAATGAATGAGGCACCCAGCTCCTCCTGAATGCCTGAGGCCCTGTCACCGGTTGGACTGGTCCTTCAAAAGAGTTGTGCTTAGTTCTGCCTGTGCCTACTTATCCAGTGGACTTGTGCTGGTGGCTGGATCATCAGGCTCACATGATGATAGCCTGGAGGTAGGGCCTCCTATAAGTGGAAGCCTCCTCAGAAGTACCTGTTGGGAGCAGGAAGGCTCTCTTGCCGTAAGCCAGGGGTACATAGTCCTTCGGTGTCCCTCTGTGAAGAGCGGAGAAGGAGAGTCTAGGAGTGCCGGTAAACCCAGAGCTGGAACCCTGATATGAATGTAATTGATAAGCCATGAGGAAAAGGGATTGACTGGATTTGAGAAGCCCTGTGAAGGGGTTTTAGAGAGCTGAGCAAGGGGCTGGTGAGAAAGATTTAGAGACAGGCCTAGATTAGAAATGGCCAGCAAAGTGAAGCACTGGGTCTGAGTTGGTGGAACTTCTCTGATTACTACTGAGTCCCTGGACTGGAACCCCAGGCACAGGAAGGCCCTACAAGGCCACTGAAAAGTGCAGTATGAAAACCCCCTGACACGAGAGGCAGAAGGCCTCTTGAGCCTGGAGTCGGCTGAAGATTCAGTATGAGGTTGCTGGAAGTTTTGAGGTTTTTTGGACTTCTTGTTTTTTCCCAGAAGGGAGAAGAGAAGTCTTTATGATTTGGTAAGAGAACTAAATAATTTGAAGAGTTGGGAATTGGCTTGCATGCAGGAAATGGAGGTGTCTAGCGCCTGGAGATGGGAAACCGAGGCACAGAGAACTGGGCGCCAAAAGGCGGTAAGGTGATCTGGTAACAGGCCCTTTTGAAAATGGCACCATATACATGTGTCTGCTTGAAACTGAACTGAATTTTTCACCTAACATTTGATGGCCCCATGATTTTTAGTCACAACAATCTTTCTTGGATTTGAATTTGCAATATATAATAAAAGGTTCTAGATCCCTTTGGCGAACTCCTCTGCCAATTAGTCCACTGATTAGCCTTGTGTGGCTCTGAGTGATGTTAGGAAGCATCAGTTGCCTTAACAAAATCCAAACATAAAGGTGAACAAAATCCTAAACTTTAGTAGTACATTTAAACATCTGGTTCTACATAAAGACATTCATAGATGTGATCATCCCAAAGCACTCTGAGTAATGATACTGGTACTGTAACGACTGGCTAGGGCAGCAAGAGCAAGTCTGCCTTCAGCAACCAGTCACACAGCCTTGAACATCACATCTTTCTTCCCCCCCCACTCCCCCCGCAAAGAGAAAAAATGTTACTGAAAAAAACACAATGGCATAGACTCAGCCGAGAAGGAGTTGTGATCATCCTGCCCTTCCCATATTGATAAATGGGAGGGGCAATCCTGGCTACATCCCAGCTCCATGTCAAGGGAGGGTGTCCCAGTATGGAAAAAGGTATCATGCTATTGAAAAGATTGGAAACCGCTGCGCGAGGTTTACCTTAATAGTATTTCATCACTGCTAAGGTATATTTAATACACAGGCAGTCCTTGAGATGGCTCTTTACTAAAAGAGAGAGCCTTTGTTTATATTTCAAGAAAAGTCTAATGTAAATGTTCACTTTCACAATAATTGGACTTCATTGGCCATCTCCTGTTCTCCCATTACATCAGCTCTCTGTGGTAATATTGGGTGTTTCTAACAGCACCTCAACACTTCAGCTTCCTCATGTTTTGATAGATACTGTATAGTGTCATGTTTTGGTACCACAGTGTGTGTTTGGTTTTCTGTGTGTATATAGGTTGTCGGTAGCTATAAATTATTTTTAGTCAGAGAGAGGCAAAGACCAACCTGATTTTAAGCAAGGAGACTGGGCTTCACTGATATGGTCAATGTCTGAAAAGTGCATGTTGAACAAGGGGCTGCTTGAGTAACTGTTTTAGCAGCTTGGCAGGTAACACAGTTCGTGCATTTACACAGACACACACGCACATATAACACTTGTTAAGGCCGAAAGTTCAGAAACCTGGAGATGTTATGCAAATGGTATATGTCCCTATTTTGCATCTTTGAATGTGTCACCTTATTAACATACTGACTACAACAAACATCCTGATTACCAGAACTTAAGCCTGAAACACTGCTACAGCATGGAACAAGCTTTGGAAACCGAGGAATTGCCGTGCCCCGGTGGGTTCTGGCATCTACTTGGACTGGCATCCAGATAACTCAGGAGACTCTACCCTGGCTGCTCCTCGTCCTGGACTGGTCGGGGAATTGTAGCTGAGTTGGTGGCCCCTGCTGCTGACTGGGAAATCTGGCTGCTTCCTGCTGGGGATGTTCTGGCTGAGTTGATAGGGCTAAATCCATAAAGGGACTCAGGGTTGCAATGCTCAACATTGCGGTAGCTAGTCACTCAATGGACTCCACAAACCCTGAGTGAGGTGCCTAGGCTTCCTGTACCCTGCCTGGGGCAAGACAGGCACCTGCGAATGGGATCCACAAAAGCCAGCATACTTAGTGGGCAGGTGAGCAAGTTAGCCAAGAGCAGATGCTGAGGATAGGGTGCGTCCTAAGCCCTGCCCCTGTCAGGGAGTTAGGTGCCCGAGTCCAGGATAGAGAGAAGTGCCTATATCTGCCTGGGATCCACAGCTGTGAATCCTCTGCTGGAGTCTGCATTGAAACCTTTCCTTGCAAGTAAGGTGGCAGCACTCCAGCTTAACTCCACACAAAAGGGCCGGGGGGATGAGGGAGGGAAATGACATTTAGCTTATGACATTTAGCCTAGTGGTTAGGGGACTCACATGTGAGAGCCTGGTTCAATTCTCCCGTCTACCTGATATAGAGCAGGGATTTGAACTGGGAGTCTCCCTGCTCTCATGGGAGTGCCTTAACAACGGAGCTATGGGATATTCTGACATGGCTCACTTTCAATGTCTCCTGTTAAAGCAGTTTTACTGTGTATGAAATACTTAAACAATTAAGTGTTAATTGGTCCAGAGAGACCATAAGAATGACTCTCTAGCCCAGTAGTTAGAGATCCACCTGAGAGGTAAGAAACCCTAGTTCAAATCCCTTCTCCACATCAGGCAGAGGGAGGAGTTGAATCAGGGTCTCTCACATCCTGGATGAGTAGCTGGACCCCTGGGCTAAAGGTTATAAGGGAGGCCACCATCTCACTCCCTCCCAGCCATGTTGTGAGGAGTTAGGCATGCTCAAAGCCCCACAGGTGAGAGAGGTGGTAGCTCACCTCGTCTGAGCATCTAGCTGGTGCTTAGGGGTGAGTTAGGCATTGAGCTGCTGGGACAGGTCAGGATTGAGGCAACTATGCACATGCCCAGCCAGCAAGACAAAGGCACCTAGGGCAGTTCAGTAGCAAAAATATAGACTCAGGGGGACTTTGGGCAGCAGTGCAGTAGGGTGGCAGCTGGGCAAAGATTTTGAGGATCTCCGTGGCAACCAAAATGTTGGACTTAGGAGCCTATCATGGCAGTTAGGCACCTAAGCCCTTTTGTGGCTCTAGCCCAGGATCTCTAGTGGGGTGCCCAGCTCTGGCAGTTGGTGCCTCTTGCTCCCTGGAAGGGGCGGCGAGGATATGGGGCTCCAGCTGCAGCACCCCAGTTAGAGCACTCAGAGCCTTGTGGTCAGGGGTGCTGGCCATGTCACTCTGAGTCTATGGCCATGGGTGGGTTGGGCGGTGGCTGGTACTATGCTCTGAGCTGCAGCTCTGTGGTTGTTGACACGGAGTGCCCTAGAGGATGCTAATTGTACTGAGTCTGCCTAGAATGCCCTATCCTGAGAGGTGAGGCCTAGTGTATCATCACATCCCTCCATGTGAGGACTAGGTTTAAGCTCCTCTAGAGGAGTGGTGCTGAAAGCAGCTAAAGTGAGGAGCCGCCTGGCCTGACAGCCTCATGAAGAGGTCTGAGAAGGACTGTGCCACAGCAGACAAACTAGCTTTTCTTTGGGCCCTAATTCATTCAGATACACAGAATTGACAGCACTCGTTGTGATGGTGATATCAGTTACATCAAAACTCAATTAATTAAAAAAACCCCGCATGCTAGGCAGAAGAGATGGCATCAGATACAATTACTCCATAGTGATGATTTTAGTGCTTTGTCAAGAAGATTTGATCTGTTTAATGTGGAGTTGTGCATGTGCTAATGGGATTAACGTGTTCAAAACGAACTGCGCAGTGCTAGTAACTGTCTGGGTAATTCCTCTAGTGTTTTCTGTGCACAGAGTCAGTGAGCACTGCCTGCGGTAGGTTTGTCTGATGTTCACTGGCACGTCTAAGACTGTGTGTGGAGCGGGTTGCTAACCTGGCATTGCTATTTTGACTGCCTCAGTGTTTCTCTTTCAGTTGTACTTAGCCACCCTTTACAATTAACACATCCTCCTGATCAGATTCAAGGTGCTCTCTCATCCTACCTCCAATAATGAACACAGACTTTTCAAGTACAGCAGTAGCTGAATTCTAACATGCCTTATACAGCCTAATCGAACAAGGAAGAACCAAAGCAAAACAGTCGGTCGGTTTGATAGCAGCCCCAAAAGTGTTATCGGACAATTTTGGTGAGTAAGTATTGGCATACATTGTGCCCAATAAACAGCATCCTATAGAGTCTAGACACTGGAATCCGATGAATCTGTGGTCTCTGAGAACTCCCTGTGAAGCAACCAAGGAGTTTACTCTTTTCCGTTTGCTAAGGGCCTGATCCAAAGCCCACAGAAATCAAGGAGTTTCTGTCCATTGGCCTGAATGTACTTTGGATCAGGCCCAAACAGCTTTGGCTTGAGCCTGGCAGTTTGAAGTGCAAGCAGCACTGCACCAGTCTGCCACTACGGCTCAGTCGTGACCTGCAGCCTTGATATGAGCTGAGAAGGAATGCAGCGCAGGTCTCCTTGTATGGATGATTTGTCAGAATGACACACGAGAGGATGGGAGGTCCCTTTTTAAAATGTTTATCATTCAAGCTTTTACTGCAACAGTCCTGCTATCCCATGGCCTTTCTTGCACAAGGGCCATTTGATTGTTCTAGCACTCTGGAGCCTAATTTACAATATGTGGATATACACACATTTGTGGGCGCACTCTCACGCACAGTCTTTGGTATCTGAGTTAGGGGTTAAAAAAAATCTGAATGTAGATCTCTAATTGATTTATGGACCAGCTAAAGCTGGGACACCCAGATGAAGAGCTTGACCAATGCACTCAGTAAAAAGGGCAGGTACCCTGCTCTTAATTTTATTTCAGGAGTGCAGACATTCAACTTAATGAGCAAATAGACATAAGACTCAATCACTACTAACCTCACACTGAAGCTTGAGCAGCAAAGTCGCAGAGGAACCTGATTTGTAGTTTAGCCGCACTATATTTTCTCCTTTATGGTTACTTCTAATACAAATGAGCGTGGCTCTTTCCTGCTTCTGTTCATGCAGTCAGTAAAATTGTGGGACTTAAACGTAGTTTCAGTCCAAGTCCTGAACTGTGGCTATAAGTCATCTTCTGGTTGGAGAAACAGTTTAAATGTGGCACAACAGCTTCAAAAGGCTTGGCAAGTTTTGCTTTTTACATAAGAATGGCCATACCGGGTCAGACCAAAGGTCCATCTAGCCCAGTATTTAGTCTTCCAACAGTGGCCAACGCCAGGTGCCCCAGAGGGAATGAACAGAGCAGGAAAGCATCAAGTGATCCATCCCCTGCCGCCCGTTCCCAGCTTCCGCTATTCACTGAAGGTTAGTTGTTTAGTATATGCAAAATGTATTTGATTATACAAGGAGGTTTGTCTATCCACCCCGTGTCATCCCCCGGGGTCTCACTCACCCTCTATCAGCTTGATCCTGAAGTAGGCAATGAGCAACAATAGGAGCAAAACCACCGGCAGGAAGATCCCAGTGAAGATAATCCAGGCAGGCAGCTCCTTTGCAAATGCTGACAGCGTATAACCCATGGCTAGTCTCATTGGCAACATTCTTGCTGAAAGAGAAGCTCTAGGCCTTTCCCTCTTTTTTCCCCCCTCTCTCCACACATACACGCTTTCTGCCCTTTGCTCCGAGCATTATTGCTTTGTTTGGACTTTGCTCTGTTTGTTCAGGCCTGAGATTTCTAATAGGATTGTAACGGGGTTACAAAGTTCCTAAAGTGCACATTGGCATGACACAATCCGCCTTGTGACTGGAAGGTTTGGATTTGTTGTTGTTTGCTTGCATTTTTAGCAGTTTTCTTTGCCAGCCAGCTTTTTGCAGGAAAATTGATGTGTTTTTGAACACTTAGCATTTTTACTCAGTATTATTTGTATTACACTAGCACCTAAAGGCCCTAACCAAGATCGTTGTGCTAGGCATTACACACACACACACACACACACACACACACACACACACACACACACACACACACACACACACAATGACAAAGAGCCCCAAAGAGCTTGCAGTCTAAATAGACAAGACAGACCAAAGATGGGAGAAAGGAAATATTATTCTCCTCATTTTACAGATGAGGCCCAGAGAGATTAAGGGCCAGTTTTTCAACAGGGCTCAGAACCCACAATTGGGCCCAGACTTTCCAAAGAGCTCAGCTCCCATTTAAGCACTCAAATAAGTGGCTAGATTTCAACAGCTCAGCATGCAGTGCGCTGAGCTCTTTGGAAAAATCTGGCCCCAGGCCACACTGGAAGTCTGTGGCAGAATGTAAATAGAACACTGATCCTGAGTCAAGTCCAGGGCTTTAAGCAAAAGACCTTCATTCTGTATATCTCTAGAGACTTTCCCCAAACTTTCCACAGTACTAGAAATAATTTAAAGGTGTTAGACTGACAGACTTGGCAACTCTTAAGTTGTCTTAATACCCACAGGATGGGTGTGAGGCTTCTCAGGGGTACCCATGTTTGTGAGGCACCTCGCTACCATCTGCCTTTAGCATGAAGTAGCTTTGTCTGTGCCTGCTGTGGGTCAGCTCCCTGTCTCTAGCAGTCACTGGCAACACCAGCACTCCTATCCAGGCCCTGCTCTCTCTCTACAGTTCATGATAGGCACACTCCAACCCCCAAAGCTTCTGAGAGTCTCCCTGGAGTGTGCCGTCCCGGTTCCAGTGGACACTTGCAATATTCACAGATCAGTACACCCCCGCTTACCAGTTATACCTCAGATCAACGCCCAGCTTCACACACCACAGCACTTAGACAAGTAAAAGTTTAACACAATATAGAGATTCTAATAATAGCAAGTAGAAATATTGGCAACAAGTGGTTACATATAAAAACATAACACACATCCTAGAACCTAGACATACTTAACTAGACGCTTCATGTCTTATAGAACAAAAGCTCACCCAAAAAACAGCAGTTACTGAAGCTAAACATTTTAATATCAGTGGGTCCAGATAACTTGCATCCAAGAGTTTTAAAAGAGCTGGATGAGACTCTCACTGGACCATTAATGTTGATTTTTCAATAAGTCTTGTAATATCAGGAAAATTCCATGAATTGGAAGAAAGCTAATGTGCCAATATTTTAAAAAAGGAAAATAGGTAATTATAGGCCTATCTAGCGTTGATCTCAGGCAAGATAATGAAGCAGCTGATATAGGAATTGATTAATAAAGAACAAGAGGAGGGTAATTAATTATAATTAATTGCAATCAACATAGGTTAATGGAAAATAGATCCTGTCAAACTAACTTGGTATCTTTTTTTGATGAGATTGCAAATTTGGTAGATAAAGGTAATAGTGTTGATGTAATATACTTAGACTTCAGTAAAGTGTTTGACTTCGTACTCCACAACATTTTGATTAAAAAGCTAGAACAATATAAAATTAGCATAGCACACATTAAATGGATAAAAAGCTGGCTAACTGGTAGGTTTCAATGGAAAAACAGGAAAATCATTATAGAGTTTTTGTTTGTAGGGGGTCCTGCAGGGATTGGTTCTTGGCCCTAGACTATTTAATATTTTTATCAATGACTTGGAAGAAAACATAAAATCATCATTGATAAAATTTGCAGATGACATAAAAATTTGGGAAATAATGACAAGGACAGGTTACTGACACAGCAATCTGAATTGCTTGGTACGCTGGGTTCAAGCAAATAATATGCATTTTAATACGGTTAAATGTAAATATATATACCCCCTTCTAGTCCATCAGGGGCACCCGCTGAAAGGTTTGCAGCTCCCACCCATCATCTCTTCTGGACAGAGACCCGTTTCCCCACTCCCTTCTGACCAGGGGTTTTAAGACTGCATAGTTCTCTGCTTATGCTGTGATATTCCCAGCAAGCCAGACTGCCTAAACAGGCTAGTATGTGCTTTACTTTCTCTCCAGTGGCTATGAACAGTATAATGGCCTGCAGTTATAAGTTACCACACAGCTCTTTATAAACAAGCATATTTATTCTTAAGGTGACAGCATTACAATGAAAATGTATTAAAAACAATAAAATAACTTACAAACATGCTAAGAATCTTACCAGACTCCAACCTTGGGCTCTGGTAGGTGTCAGTCATTCAAAACCCACAACTGGGTTTTACCCTTGGTTACAAGTTCATAGCTGGCTAAGATTCACAACCAGAACCCCAGCTGGGCAGCTCAGCCATTTCTTTACACAGCTCAGGCCTTTGGGCTCAAGTTTCTGGGAACAGGTAATTAGTAGCCTGATCCACTGCTCAGGGTGTAGCTTCAAAAGGCTGGGTTTTTGCATACTCAGTTGAGGGGAATTTGCATTAACCTCTCCCTAGGTATTCCCCAGGAAATTCACTTCAAATTTAATTGTCCAAAAGTCCATTGTTGTCTGATACATTTTCAATTCAGTCCTTGAACTCCCAGGTCTCCCAGCACATCCTCCCTCCTAGAGAGAGAACATACTATCCACAATAATACATAAACTTTGCATGTAATGCAATGGACCCAAATATACTTAAGCATAATTCAATAAGGTCTTCGGAGGATATGCAGGAAATAGCCTTTTCAGTCACAATGTAGATATAAGAACAAAGAAGGTACGTCACACTTGCAGGATGAGTGAACTCTATTGTGGGGAACAGACTCCGAAAAAGATTTGCAGCTTATGTGAATAATCAGCTGAACGTGAGATCCCAGTGCAACACTGTGGCCAAGAGAGCTAATGTAATCCTTGGATGCATAAAAGGGACTCTCAGGTAGAAGTGAACACGTTATTTTACCTCTGTATTTGGCACTGGTGCGATTGTTGCTAGAATACGGTGTCCAGTTCTGGTGTCCACAATTCAAAAAGGATGTTGATAAATTGGAGATGTTTCAGAGAAGAGCCACAAGAATGAGTAAAGGTTTAGAAAACATGCCTTATAGTGATAAACTCAGGGAGCTCTATTTGTGTAGTTTAACAAAAAGAAGTTTGAGTTAACTTGATTGCCATCTAGAAATACCTACCTAGGGAGCAAATATTTGATTCTGTAATAGGTTTTTCAATCTTGCAGAGAAAGGTATAACACGATCCAATGACTGGAAGTTGAAGCTAGACAAATTCAGATGGAAAATAAGGCATACATTTTTAACAGTATCAGGGGGTAGCCATGTTAGTCTGTATCCACAAAAACAACAAGGAGTCTGGTGGCACCTTAAAGACAAACAGATTTATTTGGGCATAAGCTTTTGTGGGCAAAAAACCCACTTCAGATGAATGGAGTGAAAATTACAGATGCAGGCATTATTCTACTGACACATGAAGAGAAGGGAGTTTCCTCACAAGTGGAGAGCCAGTGCTGACAGGGTCAATTCAATCAGGGTGGATGTAGTCCACTCCCAATAATTGATGAGGAGATGTCTATTCCAGGAGAGGGAAAGTTGCTTTTGTAGTGAGCCAGCCACCCCCCAGTCCCCATTCAAGCCCAAATTAATGATGTTAAATTTGCAAATGAATTTTCGTTCTGCAGTTTCTCTTTGAAGTCTGTTTCTGAAGTTTTTTTTGTTGAAGGATGGCCACTTTTAAGTCTGTTATAGAATGTCCAGGAAGATTGAAGTGTTCTCCTACTGGCTTTTGTATGTTACCATTCATGATGTCTGATTTGTGTCCATTTATTCTTTTATGTAGAGACTGTCCGGTTTGGCCAATGTATATGGCAGAGGGGCATACTAAAATGATATATGCCATCATCTGCCAGCTTGAATAGACTTTTTGGTTTGATTTGCTCATGTATTTGAGCAAAGCTGAGAAATTATGTTCAGAAGAGGATAACATATATCTTTACCTTCCCTAGTCACACTTCATAATTTTAGGGGTAGACAGTTGATGGATTATAGAACAGGTACTTGTTGACTGGTTGGTTTCTGACTGGAAAGGAATTAAGAAAATTCTCCATCCTCCACACTGGTATGATCTGGTTGTCAAATGAAAAGTGAAACATTTGGAAGACAAGTTGCTGTCAATATTGTTGAAAATTATCCTGTCAGTTCCATCTGTTTGTCTAAACAGCAATTACTCTCTCTGTAAAATCAACAACTCTGCGTCAAAAATTGTAGTGATCTCAGATCAATTGTTTGGAATGCATGGCTGTCTTTACAGTATGGGTGACAAAGGGAACAGGCACCCTGTCAGAGCAATGACATTTTGTTTTTCAGAAAGCACTGTTACAGCTCTCACACAAGTAAATTTAAAGTATCACACTTGTATAATCAGTTTTAAAATGTGGAATAATGTGATTACACTTTTTTAGTTTTTATGTTTCTGTGTTTTCCTGAGCAGGGGTTCAGAAGAGCCAGAAGAAAATCAGATAAACTAATCTACATCTAGTAGAAATTAACAGGAATACCTGATGCCCTGAATGATCTGTAGAACTTGATAGTAACTTGGGAAAGAAGTTGATGTGCCTGTTTTGATGCCACTGTTTGTAAAAAGACTGAACAAGAAGTCCTTTTGGTTGCCATCTAACTAGTGTTACCAATATTGACATTTGATGGTATAGCTTTGAAAGAGGCAGGGAATAGTGCAGGTCAAAACTCACAATTTCCATTTTGCAGGAAATTCCAACGTTTTAAAACTCCCCTTTGTCCACCATCAGAACAAAGTCAACATTTTAAAATTTCCTGTCAAATAAAATTTTTAAAAAGTTTTGGAAATATCAAAACAAGCTTATTGAAGCAGAGTAAACAAGAGAGTTATTCCAGGTGTTTGAGAGCATTTTGAATAGTAATCAAAACATAACAATCTCTTAATATGACATGCCCAAGTGTGAGTCAGACAAATGACAGCTGAACTGACAGTCTGGATTGCTCTTCCTCAGAGCAAATACTGAAGAAAATCTGCTATGAGATTGGGACTGAGCTACTTTAATTTGGTATACTTGTTAAAATCGATTTTACTGAAATTATAGTGGAAAAGGGAGGCTTGCTCAGGAGCTTGGTAATGACAGAGCCTTACAGCTGTAGGTCATTGGCTCAAATTTGGCAGTGGCCAAAATTAATAATCTCTCAGCTTCTAGGGAGTTATGTGATATGAATTTGGTGTCCAAATTCTGGTGGACAAGTGATCAATGTCACAGCTGGCCCTAATGATGTCAGTCACAGCAATGAGACCAAGGACTGAATAAGCATTAAGACTGAATTATTATCTGCTCCTGAACATGGGATGAGATCCTGGTCCCACTGAAATGAAGGAAGCAAATGGGACCAAGATTTCACCTACAGTTCTCAATTGAGGCATATCGGCACTCTGGTGTGGCTAAGCTGGGTCCATCATTGAGGATGCACCTCTTTGTGTGGATGGACAAAGGACCTGAGTCTCCTAGACTGTCAAGCTAGTACATGTCCAGAACACTGCATAATTTTATTAAAACTGAAGTTTAAGTTTGGACACTAAAAATGTTATTCCTACTGTTGGCCGCCCATGTCTTTCTACTGGAACACAATAACCTTGGCATTTTTATTCATAGATTAAGGCCAGAAGGGACCATTAAATCATCTAGTTTGATCTCCTGTATATCATAGTCCATTAAAGTTCATTCAGTTATTCTTGTATTGAGCCCAATAGTTTGTGTTAGGCTAAACCATATCTTCCAGAAAGACATCCAATCTTGACTTGAAGACATCAAGAGATGGAGAGTCCACCACTTCCCTTAGTAGTTTGTTCCAGTGATTAATTACCCTCACTGTCAAAAATGTGTGTCTAATTTGAATTTGTCTGGCTTCAGCTTCCAGCCATTGGTTCTTGTTATGAGTCTCTCCACAAGATTAGAAAGCCCTTTATTTAGTACCTGGCATTTCTCACTGTAAAGGCACTTCTACGCTGTAATCAAGTCATTGCTCAATTTTTTTTAGTAAACTAAACAGATTAAGCTCTTCGAGTCCTTCACTGTAAGGCATTTTCTCCAGCCCTTGAATAATTTTTGTAGCTGTTTTCTGCACTTTTCCAATTATTCAACATCCTTTTAAAAATGTGGGTGCCAGAACTGTATGCAGTATTTTAGTATCAGTTTCACCAATGTCATATACAGAGGTAAAATCTACCTCCCTGCTCACAGCTCCTCTGTTTATACATCCAAGGATCTCATTATCCCCTTTGCCACAGTGTCACACTGGGAGCTTGTGTTGAGTTGTTTATCAGCTATGGCCTCTAAATCCTTTTCAGAGTGACAGTATTCTAGGATACAATCCTTCCCCCCTCCCCCCCACACCCCATTCTGTAGGTATAGCCTGTATTCTTTGTTCCCAAATTTATGATCTTGCATTTGACTGTATTAAAACACTGTTTGTTTGAATGGTCCCAGCTTAACTAGTGATCCAGGTTCTAAAAAAGGACTAGATAAGTTCATGGAGGATAGGTTCATCAATGGCTATTAGCTAGGATGGGCAGGGATGCAACACGATGCTCTGAAGTGTCCACAGCCTCTATTTGCCAGAAGCTGGGAATGGGTGATAGGGGATGGATCACTTAGCAATTGCCTGTTCTGTTCATTCCCTCTGAAGCGTCTGGAATTGGCCACTGTGGGAAGACAGAATACTGGGCTATATAGATCACTGGTCTGACCCAGTATGGCCATTCTTATGTGACCTGACCTGCAAAACCCCAGCTATTCCAGTGCTGGCCCTTGTCTGCACAGAGGCAGCTAACTGTAGCAAACTGTGTGCTGTTTGCTGTGTTGGACAAATGTTCACTACTGCCCCTTTTGCCTGAGCAGCTAATCGAAGTTTATGTGGGTGTTCCAGTTGGGAGTAGAAATTCGTGGTAATCAGTTATTTCTTTGATGCAGTTTTGTTTATGTACGAAGTCCTGTGTCTCTGAACACAGACGGAATCAAATAGCAGGAAACAACTCATTTTGTTCACAGCACCAAGCACTGTCTTCAGCCTGCACCCGAATCCAAAACCCTCTCCCCACGTTTCTTCCCCGGTCAGCCACCGTGCTTTCAGTTGCTCCCTTGTCTGTCTGTCTCTTTTTTGTCTGTTCTCAGTTTCTTTGTGTTCTGCCTCCTCATCTCTCTAGCCAAAACAATACTCAGCAAAAGTTCCTGGGCAGGTTCACACACTCCCTTTGTCTAAGGTGACGTTTATGCTTACAGTTATGTTAACTGAAGGGTGAGTTCACACCCATCAACCTCAATCCCATAACAAGGTTTCACCCAGTTCATAAGAGTATTACAAATCACGGTGCCTCATAGGCCATGGGAGTACCCTTTAAAATCTATTTACAGTACAAGCCATTTAAAAAGTACAAATCATTATTGGCCTTACTTTCAAAAGTGACTGGTGATTTGGGGGTGCCTCACTTTTTGGGTGTTCAACTTAACACCTTTAAAGGGGCCTGACTTTCATAGAATGGGGGCTCATCACTTCTGAAAAATCAGCTATTAAGGCATCTCAATCACTAGTCACTTAAAAATACAGACCATTATTCGTGCAGCACCCAAAGCGTGCAAGGCATTTTAGATAGCTTTTACCTGAGAAGTAACTATCCAATTGAAAAAGTCCAAAAGCAAGTGAATTGAGTGGCAGCCTGACTGCAGCATCTTCTGAAAGAACCTTTGTTAATAAATTAGATGCAGTCTGATATCCCCTTTGTAAATAATTTTTCTTTTAAGCAGCCAGGCATCAGGGAAGGAAGTTGGTAGTTAGTGAGATCTAGAAAGCAGCCAGACATTAAACCTTTTTGTTTCTGCCTTAAGTGACAACACAAGCTAAAGAGAACTACATTAGGGTTGAAAAAAACAGTGTTTAATCCCGACTGCACAGGCAATCAGGATCTGGTTTAAATTTAAATTAATCAGGTTGAGGCATAATGTAGTTTAAAATCAAGATATCATTTACAATAAAATAAGGTAATTTCCATCAGAAGTAATTATATATCAATATTCAAGGGTCTATGTTCATGCATGATTGTGCTCAGTCTATAACTGCAACTTCTGGTACAGTATTTGCAAGAAAATAATAAACAGTTGTTTATGCGAGAAGAGACACTTAGCTCATCTGTTGATGTTAACACAGGCCACAGTGAGTTTAACACATTTTGTCAGTTATCCAGGACAGGTTTAATATGACATGAAATAAAATAGCAACAGCACACATCATTCCCTGCCACTCATTCTTAGTGAATGATGATTAATTTGCCATCGTCTCACCCTCAGTGCTGTAGTTCCACACAGTAATGAGTTGCAGCCATCTGCCAGTTCAGTATTACCCTGAAAGGACTGAGAAATGCAGACCTTCATGCCCTGCTTGATATGCTAACCTATCCAAAAAATAATAATAATCCCACTCCTGTGCTTTTCTCTGATAACTTGGAATGTATTAATGCTAAGGTATTCTAGCTTCTTTCTGTGACCAAGATTCAGCATGTAGGGCCATGGTTGAATGATGCGTGCAGTGTAAGGCTTTTTATCAATTCAAGTGTTAAAGCAAATGCAATCAAAATTTAATTAAAATAAAACACATTAGTAAGCAGTCAGAAACCTGTTAATAAGCAGCAAGTTCTCTGCTATGGGTTTCTTGGTGCATGACAGCCTCGGATACATGTGTGATTGTGGCACAATGGAAGTACAACTCCAAAGGTCACCGTTTCGGGCGGAGGGGGAGACTCGGATAAGAAAAGATTTCTATTTGAAAAAGCAATGCTACAAGGTGGGTCACTTACGGCGTGGTTTCTCAACGTTTTGAGGTTGGTGACCCCTTATTTGAAATGAAAATGAAAAATTTTCACAACCCTTTCAGGGTTAATTAAAAGGATAGTAACGATCATTAATAAAAGTGACAATGATAGCCCTATTTAATTTGTGCGCGTTTGAATAGGTTGGCAGCGAATACTTAACCCTGAAGAAGGTTAGACTAGAATAGATGATCACAATTGTCCCTTCTGACCGTAAAGTCTAGAAAGGTGTGCAGGGAGTGAGATTTTCTTTGCATTAGATTGTAATACAACTTTCAATCCCTCAAGACTCCGCCCCCCCACATTGCCATTCAAGATGCTTCCCCGCTCCCCTCCCCGGGATCATGTCCCTCTGAATGAGAAACATTGACTTACTGCATCTGGTGTAGTAAATCCTTCTCAAAACCCTAACATGTCCTTTGAACAATATTGACACGCTCTGGGCTTCAGTCTCTACTAATCTCACCAAATACTGATGGGATGAATCATAACTTGTTATTTCAATCAATTCCTTTATTTGTTCACATATTAACATTCTGTTGACACAAGTGGTAAGCAAGTATCTGCTAGAACATCTGTCTAGTTTTTAATATCATGCCCATCATGATAGTATCTAATCACCTTACAGATATTTAAATAATCTGTGAATGGCCTACTCAGAAACCTTATATTCTCCTGTCCAGAGGAAGGTAGGATTTTACAGAATTTCATTGATCTCTTCTTTTTCTTTCTTTCCCCTTTGAGAGTGTTCCTTCTCCAAGACTCAATACAAAAACTTTTTTCCTGAAGTGTTTTTGTGTTCATGTAAATGTCACTAGCACTAGGTTTTCTGGAATATGTCATCCCAGTAAACGGTTTTAAAATTCAATAGTGTCATCTTTAAAAGGAACACATCATTGTGAAGGATGCATCCCAGTGAAGGGATGTGTTGTCTGTCTGGAATCTGTTCCAAAGTCCATTGAAGACAGCGGAAGACTTTTCTTTGACCTCAATGGACTTTGGATCATGTACTTGAAGGACTGCTTTTACACCAGTAATGCTGAGCAAATTCTGATTTTCTATAACTTTATGCACACTATAGCTCTGTTTCTTAGACCTAGTTAATATGAGAACAATGTGGAAATTAACACCTGCTTTTAAGTGGCCTGTATGAAATGAATTGTAGATTATTAAGGCCAGAAGGGCCCATTATGATATTCTAGTCTGACTTCCTGCATAATACCGGTAATAGAATTTCACCCAGTAACTGTTGCATCAAGCCTGTATCTTGTGGATGAACTAGAGCAGATCTTTTAGAAAGACATTCAGTCTTGACTTAAAGACGTGAAGTAATGGAGAATGCACCACACCCCCTAGCTAAATTGTTAAGATCTTTTGTCTTAGTCCAATTATCAGTGAACATGTGCCCCTATCTCACAAATACACTCCAATCACCATGATTAGCACCTTTGTTGGCATCTCAGCAAATAAATACTGTCTGAGCATAGACACTAAATTCTACTCTCAACCTCCTGAAGGTGGACCATCACGGTCAGGTTAGGGAAGCTTCTGATATTGTACATAGGATTCAGTTTCCAGGGTTGTTAATCCAGCACTTATTACTAATTTTAATAAAATAAGAATGACTTGCCTCTGATTCAAAGCCTGGATACATATGGGTAAAAGTAGCATCAACTGGAAAGGGAGCAGATGTTGAAGTAGTTCTTTCTCACTGTCCTAGGAAACCCACTTCTTCTTGACAATGCTTTTTAATGGGTGTCTACGTTTTCTGTGACTGTGTGAATTCACTTGTGTGGAGTCATTTCTGCCTATAGCTAGGGTTGCCAACTTTCTAATTGCACAAAACTTAACAACATCCTAGCCCCACCCCTTCCCCGAAGCCCCACCTCCCACTCACTACATTCTGACTCACTCCGTGGCTCACTCTCCCCCTCCGTGGCTCACTTTCACTGGGCTGGGGTAGGGGGTTGAGGTGCGGGAGGGGGTGCGGGCTCTGGGGTGGGGCCAGGAATGGGGGGTTTAGAGTGTGGGAGTTCAGGTTCTGGGCTGGGGCAGGGAGTTGGGGTGCAGGAGGGGGTGAGGGGTCCAGCTGGGGGTGGGGGCTCTGGGGTGGGGCTGGGGATGAGGGGTTTGGGGTGCAGGAGGGGGCTCCAGGCTCTGGGGTGGGCCAAGGGATTCAGAGTGAGGGAGAGGGCTGCAGGTTGAGGCAGGGGATTGGGGTGCTGGAGGGGGGTGAGGCTGGAGATGAGGGGGTTAAGGTGTGGGAGGGGGCTTTGGGCTGGGGCAGGGGTTAGGGAGCAGGAGAGGTTGAGGGCTCTGGGCTGGGGGTGTGTGCTCTGGGGTGGGGGCAGGGATGAGGGGTTTGGAGTGCAGTAGGGTGCTCTGGGTTTGTGGGGGGCTCAGGGTTGGGGCCTGGGCTTACCTTGGGTGACTCCTGGTCAGCGGCACAGCGGGGCTAAGGCAGGCTCCCTGCCTGTCCTGGCAGTGTGCTGTGCCCCAGAAGGGGCCAGCAGGTCTGGGTCCTAGGCTGGGGGGTCAGGAGGCTCCACATGCTGCTCTCATCCACAGGCACCGTCCCCCCCGATGGTTCCCAGCCAACGGGAGTGCGGAGCCGGTGCTCGGGGTGGGGGCAATGCGTGGAGCCCCGTGGCCCCCTGCCTAGGAGCCAGATCTGCTGGCTGCTTCCTGCACGCAGTAGGGACTATCCTGCCTTAGCCCCGCAGCTCCGCCGACCTGACTTTTAATGGCCCGGGTGGCGGTGCTGACCAGAGCTGCCAGGATCTCTTTTCAACCAGGTGTTCCGGTCAAAAACCAGACAGCTGGTCACCCTACCTATAGCTGAAGCACATACTCAAGTATGTGGTCATCCGGGCCTCATTCAGGTGCCTGACTGCCTGCTGTCAAGTACACTTGAATTTCCAGCTGAGGAATGTTGTGCAAAGTCAATGTAACTCATCTGGCCCCAGGGAGAAATTACATAAAAAAGAGGTGCCCACGTAAATGAGAGGTTTTGTCTGAAGTGGCCTAGGTGAGAGTTGCCAGGGTATAGGAAGACCTGTGCTGTTGTGCTGAGGGTTAGTTGCATGTTTCAGTAGGATAAGAACCAAATAATACTTAATTGAGGAGTGGGCACCAGCATTACCAGCACAGGCACATACATAAATATCCTAGCTACCTTTCCACAGTATGCATCCGATGAAGTTAGCTGTAGCTCACGAAAGCTTATGCTCAAATAAATTGGTTAGTCTCTAAGGTGCCACAAGTACTCCTTTTCTTTTTGCGAATACAGACTAACACGGCTGCTACTCTGAAACCTAGCTACCAATGTGGGTCAGTGTCTGCTGCTCAATAACAAGAGGCTGACAAATCTGACTGCTTTGGCTCCTGAAGATGGTATAAATGTCACAAGTGTCAGCAAGGCCAAATAAAAGACATGTCAGGAAGAGGCTGCAGAAATGAGCACAGCACACGCTACTTTGAGTCTGTTAGTTGAACAGATGGATGGCTCAGAATCCTCGGATTGCTTGTAACTAAAGTTTATTGTTGACTATGTTCCGAGACTGTTGTTTATCAGTCTAGCCTGACTGGGCACTTCCGTTGTTTACAACAGCAAACTACATGGTATCTGTAGACCTGAAATTAATAACAAGGATAATTACTGCATGTTCTCAATTGTAGATTGAATAGCAAGAAGGAAATGAACGCAAAATGTAATTTTTTTTATTTTTATTTTTAAACTGGTCTAAATTGTGATGGGTTTCCGAATCGCATTTCCCTCAGAACTTGTGCTGGTCTCTCTTCCCACATACTGTTCCTGGTTCTTTTCCTTCCTGCTGCTTTTTCTTTTTTGTAGCATTGTCTTTCTTCTTATTGTAGCATTGCATGGCAGCAACCTGCTGAATGTTCAATGGCTTCCAACAGCATTTCTTATCCAGCACTCTTCTTCAATCAGTGGCACTTCAAAGGCCCGGTGCGCTCAGGGGTGCTTAGATAATGAGTTACAATCAAAGACATTAGAAAGCTCTGCTCTGCAATATTTTTGTGGCGTGTGTTTGTGCCGCTGGCTTTAAAGGCAAAGAGTCTCATAATATTACAATTTTGCCTTTTAACGGTGCCTTCCATTCAAGGATCACCAAACAAATTAATGAATTAAGCCCCTCAGCACTCTTTGGGAATTAAGCCACCACACTCAAGAGAGATACCTAATTCGCTTCATTTTACAGATAAAGGACTGAGACACTGAAGTGTGTTTTCCTGGTGTGGGGACACTTTGAATTGTGTCTTATCCAAGGTCACACCGCAAGCCTATTGCAGAACAGAAAACAGAATCTGTATCTTCTGGCTTCCTTACATTAACCACAAAAGTCCATTTCTGAGCCATCCAAATTGTACTGTTATGTTGGAGTTGGGTGGTTCCCAGCAAGTATGTCTTTGATCTATGGACAGTCACAAACCTCACTGAAGCTGGTGGGGATGATAGCCACCTTCCACTGAATCTGAATGAGGGAGCAATTAAATATCCCTTTGTGAAGTAATAGCTAAGGAACAGAAGCCACCACCCATATCACTAAATCTGTTAGTCTTTAAGGTGCTACCGGACTCCTTGTTGTTTTCACCCATGTCACAGGCTAGTATGATAAGACTGGAGTAGGACTTGAACCATACAGTCCAATGGGCTTTCCCTGGGTTCTGAATTCAAATGGGTAGCATTTGGAGCTATGTGTATCTGAATGAATGAGATGCAGACAGAGAAGGCAACAAGAAAGCCAAGAAAACAACAAGAAAAGAGGCGCTTATGTAGCTCTGAGAGAAAGCGGAGAGAGAGAGAGCTTTTTGGGCTGAGTGTTGGTTGGAAAGAGGCTTGGATCTGTGAGCAAAGAAACTGTCTCCTTTACTTTGATTCCTGCTGTGTTCAGGGAGACCAAACATTGTGTACGTTCCTTGTCAAGAACAACAGCAACAGGCTTGCATCAAAGAAATACCTGACACTATCATTATTTTCTCTCCCTAACAGAAACAACCTTCAAGGCCCCAAATATTGGCTAACAAAGGGCTAACTATATGATTCCCCAGGCATGGGTAGTTTATTGTGGTAAAGAGCACAAGAGCTGCCTGTACTAAATTTCCTCTGTCTGAGTTAATAAGAAAATCCAAGTTTAAACACCTTGACTTACTGAAGAGATTAAAATGAATTACTGTTGCAAGTTTCCAAATACTCATCCTACATTATTTTATATATGAATTGATGTGACTAGGACAAATAATATTAAAAATACTGTAAGTGGGCTACTATTTCCCTAATGTAAGCAGTATCCTCTAGTACCTAGTAAAAACAGCTAGGCCAGCAAGTTCTGTTTGTATGGATTATTTTGTGTTGTGAAAAATCAAATTAGCATCCCTAACGTCAAAAAAGACATTTTTAAAGTAATTAGCTGTTCCTAAAAAAGCAATCATCATGGCTATGTTATGAGGCTTCAATTCAAGCTATGTATTTTATGGCAACATCTTAGGAAAAAAGCAGGTCTAACAAATGCTCTTAAAAGACACTACTTTTTTGTATGATCCAATCCTGTCGGGGCTTGGTTTCTTAAAGAATGTGTTAGAAGTTGAAATGTTCTCCATTTATAAATTAAGAAAATTAAGATTTGCTCTTCTCTTTTGCACAAATGGACAGATCAGGGGTTTGATTTTTTTTTTTCCAGACTACAAAGCATCTTGTATTGGCTACTGCTTGAAGGAGGAGGAAGGTGGGTAATTGGCTTCTTCAGGAATACAATTCCCACAATTGCTGTGATCTGGATTTCCACTCCTGTTCCCCTCAGTCATGGCCATCAGTTAATGATATTAAAATAGAGTGAAAAACTTTCTTTGCCCTTCCACTCCCATGCCTACATGGTGCCACCATGTTTTCTCACCCCTTAGGTACAGTTTCCAGAAGGCTATAATTCTAGGAAGGACATCACTCATAATGATCAGTGTTTACAAATTATATTATGTCATGTTGGGAGGTTCTGCTTTCAGAGTTGGAAATTCAGGAATTTTGGAAGCCAAGATCATGGAGCACTCTGGTTGGTAGATGATCAGAAGCTTTTAGATCTCTCTCTGTTTAGATGGATCCAGTTCAGAAATCACCTTTGTGGATTAATCTCTACTCAAACACATGCACTGCTCTGAATTACAACATATTTTCTGAAGGCCTGAGACATATCCCACTGAAATTAATGGCGGAGTAAAGCACTTTGAGATCTGCTGATGAAAAGTGCTATCTGAAATCTAGGTGATATTATTATTTCCATTGCTTTTAACTGGAGTTGGAGAGGAACCTAAATGACCATAACCAAAAGCAGTTTGAAAGTATGTTTCCATGTCATCGGGGAAGAATAATTCAGCTCAACAACTACTACATCAGAATATAACAATCTACAATCTCTGAACCTTACAGCTCAAGTCTCATATTTAGCATGTATGAAGTCATTAGTAATTATTATAACTTACAGTACCTGGTGTGGATTTACAGAAATTTTATCCATGACATTTTAACAGTAGTAGTAATGGGGATGTAGATGGATGCACAACAGTTCTTTCTGTATAAATCATATGGTGGGATTTGTCAGAGCTCTGAACTCCTAGTCAACTATCCAGCTCATTTTCATGATCACTTTTTAATTTCACCTTTTTCATTGCGCTTTCTTTTGTTTTTCCTCATTTCTTAATAATTTTTTTTGGCTTGTGGCCCAGATCCTCTGCTTGGCACGGTGGGGATGGTGGGCATCAGGAATCAAATGAATGGCTCGCTGCTCCTGGTTGTCATTTTATGCCATCCCCAACAGAGTTTAGAGAAGCCTGGGACCTGCTCTAAACTGTGCCAGCTGGGGAGGGCCAGAGCATAGCACGTTACCCTTGACATATTCCTTGCATGGGAGGCTGTATGAAAGTGGCGCAAGAGGCAGCTATGCCAGGTGTGTACCTGCTGAGCAGGTGCAGCCAGTTGTCACCCACTTTGTGCCACCTAAGTGGCCCAAAGGGCATAGAGCAGGCACCAAGATCTAACCTGTGATCGCTAGGGAGTGCTTAAACTTCATCTGTGCAATAGAGAAAAGTGCAACCAAGCAGACCAAAATATGCAATTTTGTACTAAGGTCAGTTTTTCTGCTACCTGGTCTCATTCTGAGATAAAACACAAATCTCACTGTGTGTGTATCTGACATATAATTTCATCCTGAGTCTAAGAGGTAAATGTCAGGAAGCTTGTGAGATTTTCCAGGCAAGATTTAAAGGAAGATATTTTCCGGAGTAGATCTACATCCTTGGCAAACAGCACGCAGCTGCTTATGGTATCTTTTTCATGTTACTATTTTTCTCCTGATAGGCTGTGCAGCCATTATGCCTTTCTGCAAAATATTTACTCTGCATCTGTAATCACATCTGTTAGAAAGGACATTGCCCAGAAGACAATATTTTTGATGGCACATATGGCTGTCTTTAATTAAATGTAAATATTCATCTAAGCCTGCAGTACTCTCTAGTTTTAAGCTTTTTCCTATGCCCCAGTGCTCCTCTTATCCATACGCATGTATCATCACAAAGTCTACATATAGACAAATAAATCTGCAAGTACAGTAGTAAAGCTACTTGTGTAATTTTCTAAAGTTCACTGTCTCTAAAAATTACTAGTACAAACTTGATTTTCATAGCAATTTAAGGGATCCATCAAGTGCTGCAAAAGGGACAGAGCACCTGTTTCTTTTTATTAAGAAACCAATATGAGAACAGCTGTGACCTGAATCATGGCCATGATGTCTGGCATGAGGTAAATTTGTCAGTAACTGAGTAACTCTCCCACTTTGGTTCTCTTTTGCTATAGTTAGTTCCTCTCCCTAGCATGCAGTCTGGCCCCCTTTCCCCTCATTCTCACCCTAACTTGAAATGTTGAATGTGTTCTCTGTGGGAAATGGAGTATGTGGTGCTGATCACTAAACGACAAAGTGATGAACTGCTGAAAAATAACAATGCTCTTAGTTTCTGTAAGATTTTGTGACTAAAAGACGCTATTTTCCCATACCAAATCCTATAAAATACAGTACATTTTGTTAGCTGAAAACATCATGTCCCCTTTCACTCTAATAGTACATACACATTGATGGCTCCCTTATTAGATTTTCCTGGCTTAAAGTGAAGATTTCAGCTGTCTGAGTAATCTTCTGTGGTTTAAATTGCTGTCACTGGAGAGTGCATTAAGGGCAGGAAGAGCTCGCAGTGTTAGGTTTATAATTTGCTCTCAAAGCATAAACAGGCTGATTCTTCCTAGTTTTAAAGAAGTTTTTATACTTACCCTTTAATCCTAACCCTGTTTGCTGTAAACATCAATATAAATGAAACTGGTCAAAAAAACTGTCAACAAAAAGTTGGAGGGAAGGGTTGGTTGAAATATGTGGTTTTGTCAAAAGCAAAATTTTTTTTACAGAAAATCTCATTTTTGACAATGTTTTGATTTTTTTGAACAACAAAAGGATTTGGGGGTGGTGGGTTTTTTTGCATTTTTGATATTTTTCATTTTGATATTGTAAGAAAATGCCAACCTTTTCTAGGTTCCCAAGTAAAAGTGAAATTGCTTTGGTTTTTTCTTCTGAAGGAAACTTTTATAATATTTTCTTATTGGCAAAAATTAGAAAACAATCAAAATGAGGAAATGTTGGGGGTTTTTTCTTCACTGTCTAAATTTTTTTTTTTTTTTGGCTTTTGCTGAGGAAAAACTGTGATTTCTTGATGGTACAATGTCATATGGAAATTGTTCCTGTGAGAAATTCTGAAGGAAACTCCCATTTTTCTGGCCAGTTCTAATGGCAAATTATATCAAAATACCCCTTAAGAGCAAGTTAAGGGCACTGTTGAGAGCCTAAAAACTCAAATGTCAAAAATTGACTGTGAAGATGGCACATACAACCTTAGCGCCACTTCCTTTTGTGTCTGTATATTAGAGTCTTTAATATTTTAATATTATTTCTCACATAATTAAATAGTACCACACACAATGATGTCTGCAAGCTTAGATATACATGTAGCATCTTCTACTCATTTTTATTACACAGCATTCATTGTTTAATGTCCCTGAATATTTCTCTTGACTTAAGGCAAAATTTTCAAAAGTGATTTAGGTACTTGGGATGACTTTCAATGAGACTTAAACTCTTAAGGGCCTGCCAGTTTTGAAAATGTGCCTAAATTACGTACATACTTTTGAAAATTTGACCCTTAGATTCCTTATATGACAATAACCCGTCTCTCTCATTATTATTTTAATATTTTTGTCAGGATCCAGGTAATGTATACTTTCTTTTCAATCATCAGCACATAAGAATGGCCACACTGGGTCAGACCAAATGTTTATCTTGCCTAAGTATCCTGTCTTCCAACAGTGGCCAATGCCAGGTGCCCCAGAGGGAATGAACAGAACAGGTAACCATCAAGTGATCCATGCCCTGTCACCCATTCCCAGCTTCTGGCAACCAGAGGCCAGGGACCCCATCCCTGCCCATCCTAGCTAATTGCTATTGATGGACCTATCCTCCATGAATTTATCTAGTTCTTTTTTAAGCCCTCTTATAGTCTTGGCCTTCACAACATCCTCTGGCAAGGAGTTCCACAGATTGTGCGTTGTGTGACGAAATGCTTCCTTTTGTATGTTTTAAACCTGCTGCCTATTCATTTCATTGGGTGACCCCTAGTTCTTGTGTTATGAGAAGGACTAAATAACACTTCCTTATTTACTTTCTCCACATCAGTCGTGATTTTATAGATATTTATCATATCCCTTCTTAGTCGTCTCTTTTCCAAGCTGAAAAGTTCCAGTCTTATTATACGGTAGCCATTCCATACCCCTAATCATTTTTGTTGACCTTTTCTGAACCTTTTTCAATTCCAATATATCTTTTTTGAGATGGGGTGACTAGATCTACATGCAGTATTCAAAATGTGGGCATACTGTGGATTTATATAGAGGCAATTATGACATTTTCTGTCTTATTATCTATCCATCTATCCCTTTCTTAATGATTCCCAGCATTCTGTTTGTTTTTTGATTACTGCTGCACATTGAGTGGATGTTTTCAGAGAACTATCCACAATGACTCCAAGATCACTTTCTTGAGTGGTAACAGCTAATCTTGAGTGGTAACAGCACAGATCTCCAATGTTGCATTTCAGGGTAGTTGGCAATAAACCACAAGTCTCGGACAGCATGTACTTTTCTTTATTGTCAGTGCCTTCAGCATCTTGCTTCATTAGTTCTCATAATGGAAAATGCACCATGGCTAACGTAGGAATTAGTTTTGGCACGTGCAATTGGTAACGAGATCTGGGAAATTTTCTTTGTAATCTATTTTTTGTCTGGGAAATTCTATTGAAAAAAATTGTTTTAAGGCTTAGGCTTTTTTAAAAAATATATATTTTCCTCTAGACTTGCATTGATTTAATCTTTTCTGACTTTGAATTTTTGGAATGGATATATACCCATCCTCAGATTTTGAATAAGGGGAGGATAATAACCTATTTTAGGAGTTTAAACACATATTCCTGTTTTGTGGTATCCCAAACCAAAATATCAACATATATATGAACAGCTACTGTTATCATAGTTACTAGTAGTGAAACACTTTGAGATCTGTGAAACTCTCCTGACGAGTTATCTTTGATATGTAAAATCAAGGAGCTTTGTGAAAAATGATAAGCTTGCTGCTACGCTCATCTAATTTAAAGCTGACAAACTCCTAATTTTTGCCTTCAAAATGCTAACATACTTGGTACAGTTTCAGTAAACCTTGGTAGGATCTCAATGAATGTGGGAAATTGGATGTAGTTCCTTTTTAACTGCTGTATTCACATTTCTAACAATCAGGACAATCTTTGGACTCCTCTAACTGTTCCGCTGTAACCACTGTCATGACCTTCTGTAACAAAACTGAGGCTGTATGTATGAAGACATCAGGAATGAAGGCTAGTTTTACAAATCTGTATAAGCTTCACTTTGTTGTAGTGTCCCTTACCTCTTCAAATAGTCGAGCTCCACTTTAACTTGTGACTATAGGTGAAATACTTCATTAAAAAGTGAACACAATGTTATTTCTCTCAGTACCTATTCCGTTGCACATATCCTCTTTTGTTCCCATTTCTTCAGTCACTGCTCATTTTTTCTTTGCGTACAATCCATTTCAGAACTGGTTAGTGACAGTACAATTCCCGCTGACCTCTCCCTTGGAGTCATTATCTTACAATAGAAAGACACCACCTTAATCTACTGCTGTTCTCCACAGCATGTTAGCACTTTTGCTTTAGAAAACAGGAAGTAAATTCAATTCTTAAAATTACTGGCAAACCCTTTTGCAATAAGCATACTTTTTAAATTGTATATATCTTTCTTAAACCTCTATTCATAGGGTTTTATGAAATATTCTTCTTTTCCCAAATGTATCTTCAAGTTTGTCATTTTCTTAAAGAACAAATTACTTAAGTGATGAGGAAGGGGATGTTTTGCAGTATGCAGCTCTGTTTATTAATTTTGTTTATATTTCAGTAATCTCTACCAGCCCCAGCAGAGATAGGGGACTCACAGTCCCCTGCCCTGAAGAGTTTACAAACTAAATGGACAATACCAAGGATAGGTGAAAGGAAGAATTGTTACGCCCATTTTATATACGGTGAACTGACCCACAGAGAAGCTAAATGACTTGCCAAAGATCACACATATAGCCTTTGGCTGAGCCTTATCTCTTGAGCCCCAGCCCAGTACCTTTATCACATGACCATCCTTGCTCTTTCATCTCTGTGATTACAGATGTCTAAGAAATGGATTAATACGTGGAAACCTCAGCTGTTCTGGTTTAGATATTTATTTGTACTTCTGAATGTTTACCTGAGCCTAATCCTAAATCTCAGACTTTCTTGAATCTGTAAAACCAGAGTGGGTATCTCAGAAGAACAGACTTTTAGCAGTATATTTCTGTGTTTCCACTTGCAGATGGAGGCAAATGTAAAGAAACATGAGAATGAAAAATAATGCCAAGGGAAAAGTTAACTGAAATGTTCCTAGCCACCCAAAAGTCTAGTTTGGGTTTTTGATGACGGTCAGGTTGATTATATTAGCCAAATTATTTTTCCACCCTTTGATCCAGCTGCACCAACTAGCACTAGAATTAAAACACTAAAATAATACTTATCAGTTTGTACATAGAGAACCTCTGGTAAACAGTGCAGTAGAATAATGTCTGAGAGTGATCATAGCTCCTGTTTGCGAATGTCATATAGGGTAATGTGTAAATCGGTGTGTTTATTTTTTAAATCCATGTGTAATACTCAGTAAGTGCTGAGTAGTCAGATTTGGCAGGAGAAAAGACATAGCACTTTCATTAACAGCACAGATACTTAGTTCACTGAGTTGGCTCTGGCTTCTGGAAATATTTAGTTTACACTGGGCATGCTCAGATGTTCAGTGCAGGTATTTGTAGTTACTATTATTAATCTTGCCTGACACCTCTCATTAGAAGACCCTTTCCAGTTGCTTATAACTTTGCCAAACTTTAATTGTTCTGGCTGAAATTTTCCATGCTGGATGTCTGCCTCAGGCTGAACTTTGTTTGTTTATTTATTTATTGATAATTTCAGCCAAAACAGTTAAGCTATTTCTGAAAATGAAGCTAGGGAAGGGGAGACTAGGATTGTTTGGGCAAGAAGACTGGGATGAGAAGCCTGAGGAGTAGAGATAAGGTCTGTGTAGGCAAGGACTGATACCAGAAGCCAAGGGACTGGAAACAGGGACAGGCTGGAGGGGAGAGAGGACAAGAGGTCAAGGCTTGGGGGGCGGGGATAGGCGGGAGGTTAGCAGAAAGATCTGTGATCACTAGAGCACATTCCCTTCCTTCGTCTGGAATGGAACCCAGAATATAAGATTTGAGTCTTACAGTTCCTCTGATGTCATCAAGTATCTGTGAAACTGACTGGCAAAGTGTGTGCCTCATCGCCATCTAATGCTAATCCAAATAGAGGATGATGACCTACTACTGCTATCAGTTCTTTTTACCTCAAACAGTAGAGATCTGTGTGCTGCATCTAAAGGTTCCAAGCCTGCTGATGAATCGTGGGTGTGGATACAATGCCACATGATGGAAGTAATTTTTTTCAGTTTTTTTTCCCTAAAAACCTAGGAAATTACACACAATAACTAGGTTAAGAGAACACTATTTAAGTTACAAAATGGAATTATTGGGGTTATTCTGTATCCCAAACTCCTAAGGTGCCAACAGTGTGCCTGGTGCATTGTGTTTTGAAGGCAAGCACTGTAGGAGCTTCAGCAGCTAGGCCTTGTAGGCAGCTAGCCCTGATGGATTCCACTAACCACTCAGTCCCATGGCTAGGGCTGGCAGGAAAGGGGAAAGTGTGCAAATACCACAGGTACAGAGGCTTAAACAGTTATAGCTCAAAGTGAGCAATAGCGATTCTTGTTCATCTGCCTGGGCACTCCAACTGAGAGTCAGGGCTTTTCAGGCCTAGTGCCTAGGATACCCTCTCTAGTCCTGTCTCTATTCAAGTAAATAAGCATTTGCAGTTTTCTAAACTAGGCCCAGTTAGGGTGTCTACACTGCAAAGTAAGCCCAGGTTTTATAGAACTCAAGCTAGCAGACCCTAGGATTGTAAACCTAGTACTTGAGCATCTACACTCACTTGTAAGCTCACATGAGGAATTGTTGAACATGGGTCCTAACCTGAGGTGCCGGCATCTATACTGCATTATGCAGGTCCAAGTATTCCATATCCCAGATTTCCACGTGCTCTCCCACTCTACCTCTTTGCTCCTGTTGCAGTGTGGAAAATCTGGACTGTCCACCAAACTAGACTGTTCAGAGGACAAAGAAAGTTGACTTGTGGGATCCTTTTGGCAGATTCCCAGAACCTGAGTCCAGTGGGCTCTGACTACACTGTAAAGCATTTGAGCTTGAACCCTGGGTCCCAGCTTGAGTCAGGCTTGGATCCTCCATTCCCATGGGATCCTGGCACCCTGAGTTAGAACGATTTGTGTGTAGCTGGAAGGGAGGTTAGGCTTGAGCCTGAGATTGAACCCTGGGCTGACAGTGCAGTGTAGACTAATTGAGTCTGGCCTCGAAACCCGCAAATGCAGGGTCCAGAGCTCAGGCTCCAGCCTGAGCCTGAACATCTATGCTGCAGATAAACAGCTCCGTAACCCGAGCCCCATGAGCCTGAGTCAGCGGACATGGGCCAGCCTATTTAATTGTAGTGTAGACGTACCATTAGTGTCTCTTATTGAAGTCCCTCTGCACTGGTTTCCTGCCCAGCTGCTGCTGCTCCCCCATTAATCCAGCACAGACCTGCACCCAGCTGTGATGCAGCCTGTTCCACATGCAGCTCTGTCCGCAGTGTCTGGGGTTTCTCCGCAGCGTCCACCTGCCATGTGGCTCCCACTCCCAAAAGAGCCCAGCCACTTCCTGGTTCTGGACCTTTCTCCTTATCTGGGAAAGGGAAGTGAAGCGGGGAGGAGGGTGATGGAAAACACAGCCCGTGCTTAGCCAGGAGGAAGGGGATGTACAGTGGGGAAAGGGCTGGTGGCAGCTGTAGTCCCCTGCTTTGCAGATCTGTCACAAATGGCAAGCACTCAGAAGTTAGGAAATGCCAGGATAAAAGCTGCCTGTTCAAACCTTAGTTTGGCCCCCTTGTGCATACGTAATATGATTAAGGCTGTGAGAAAGTTGATTTTTTTTTAACAGTTTATAAAAGTTTTGGTGTGTCAGTTCAAGTACCATTATAAATGTTTAAAACCAAACAAAAATCCATACCCTGCCCCCCACCACAATTTGAGTGAGGGTGTTGCAATCCAGTGCCTGGAGTCACAACACCACTCAAATTTGTGGCAACCATAGAAAATTGTGGTACGTGTTAAAAGTTGCCGTTTCCACAACAAAATTGCAGCCTGCGATTTCCTTACAACCCTTTATTATGATAGTCTTCTGCAGACACCGCCAGAGTACCATGAAAGGGATGGGGGCAGCTACCTAATGCTGGAGCTGCAGGCTGGGAGCTGCTGGGGTGAGGTCAGGCAGCTTGGAAGCCAGGTCTGAGAGGCTGACAGCCAGGCTAGGAAGCTTCTTGTTACTGGCAGAGGCCAACTTTGGCAGTTAATCACCGAATTTTGGCTGAGGTTGGAGCCAGTCTGGTGATGAGGGAAGAAGTTCCAGCCCCCATGCAAATTTGAGCCCGGCGTGTAGGGAAAACTCCTCTGATTGGCTGCCTGCCCCCATAGCTGTTTAAAGGCTGTATGCCAACGCTCACAGCATGGGCTGCCCTCCTCTGGACCGGCTGCCACACCTTGTAAGCTGAGGCAGGGGGCGCCTGCAATACCATGTCCTGAAACAAGTAACAGCGGTGAGAGAAACTGCTGATGCCAATAAATTTGGAAGAATGGGTAATGTAATTGTCCCATGACTCTGTGGATGGGCAGGGGGAGATCAAAAATTAAAAGACCAACTCCAAACCCCAATGTAATCTTTTAAAAAAAAATCATTTTGGGGGGGGGGGGGGGGTCTGACTCATAATTTTTGATCTCTTGAGGTTGGCAATACAGTGTGCTGGGATACTCGGCAAGGGCTGCGTGATGGGGTCTGAACAAGGGGGACACAGGGACTGAACTCTGAGTGGGGAATTTGCAGGCCAACGCTGATTGCCTCTGGCAGAGGGGTGGTCCGGCTCGAGGTACACCACCCTCAAACCCCTGTGCTGCGACACTCGGCCTGTGCAGCTGAATTAGGAATTGTTGGGCCATCTTTTGTTTGTAACCAAAAGCCATTGTGCCGAGAATAATCATTTATTTTCTGGCAACCTGATTAAAGCAATCCTTTGTTATGCATCAAACTCTGAGTGTTTACAGGAACCCACCATGGGCTAGAAGCTGAAGGGCCTGGCGCTGGGAGTGCCTACAGTACTTGCCTCCGTGTGAGCTACACCCAGCACACTACCAAACTTCTACAGGTCATGTGTACCACAGCAACTCCCAACAGCATGGTCAGTTACATTACTGTCTACCCCTTCTTCCCAGTAAAAATCGCTGTACAGTAGTGCCAGACAGGAAATAATCCATGGTAACTAATTAGCCACAAGACATTGTGTTAGCTCCTAGACACATAGCACTTGCTAGAGCTATGAATGGCCTACTGCCTTAACAGCTGAGTCTCATCCCCCACCAGCCTGTCCCCTTTCAGGCACCCCTTTTGTGGTTGTTTCCTGTGAACATTTAATGGATCAAGATTTACTCTCATGATTTCTCACTCCCTCGTGTACACGGTTCGTTCTCATGCTTCCATATATAGGGTTTAGCTTCAGAGTCCACAGTATGTGGGGCACCGAAGCCTGTTTATGGCCACGCTGGAAGAAAGACAGGAGGCAATGAATGTGGTATAATTAGGCTACAACTTTATTCACTTAAAGTAGCTGAGAGAACCTAGCAACAAATTCTACAGTGCAGGTCGTCATCCTTTCCTGAATCATTTCCACATAAACTCAAACCCGGTCCTAGCTATTTCACTGTCAGGACCCTACTTCCCTCCCCTTGTATGAGGCAAAAGAGGGCTATAAAAGAAGGGAGGGGTTGACTCCCTGCTGCTCCAGATGTAGGAGACCCAACCTCCCTTTATCAGTTTTCTTAAAAGGGGCTAGGAAAAGGAGGGGGGTTGGGTCCCTGCCGTATGAGATGCAGAACCCCAAAAATCCCTTACTCAGATCCCCTAAGTGATGCTTTCCTTCAAATCCTTTTTCAATCCATTTTATCCAATAACTGTATCCTTTCCATATGGAGTACCTGCACTGGCCAACCACCACAAGTTTTACATCCTAAATTACACCATTATAACCTAACTCCCCTACCCCACCCCACTGAGCTGCTATGGGGAAGGTGAAAAAACCCACCCCACCTCAACCAATCTGGCTGTGAAGGAAAAATGCCTTTGCAGACCCCCAAGGAAAAGGGCAACTAGTGTAATACCCACAGCATGGTAAGAGGAAACCTGAACCTTTTGCCAAGTTTGTGGGTCGGTGAGTGGGTGCTGCAGCCTCAACCTAAAATAGGGCCTCTCAGAGTCTGCATGGGGTGTAAATAGCCCCCCCCATATATAATATAATATATATATATAATGTCAGCAGGTGACCTATATATGGGCAGTGCAGTGACCTTCTCATGACCTGGTCCTAACTGCTTCCTGCCCTTCCTATTCATCCCAGTAAACTTTCTCCCCACCTGCAGCAAGGGAGCCCTTAAAGGGGCCATGCCCCTTTTCTTCTAGCTAGCTGGACAAAGACCCTCCCCAGCTCTAACCCCCTGCATGAAGGTTGTGGTAAGCACGTTCTGTACACTAAGAAGCTGCCTCCATGCCTGGAATCTAGGATGAGAGTGAGGAGTTGCAGGTCTGGTATGTGGCAAGTCATTACAAAACACAAGTATCTCATACGTCACTGTACTTGCTCACTTTGAGCAATAAAATAGCTTCACTGTGAGCAGAATGAGTTCCCTTCAGTTGCATTGAAGCAACTTGGGAATTTCATTTCACTTCAGTATAATAAGATTTTCACTATGTGCAGGTTCATTTTCCATTGATTAAGTTGTACTACATATAGCGTTTAAAATAGCTTGCCCATGAATGGTATAATAAGCTAAAACAGCCTCACTTTTTTATTTTAGGAAAAAGTCATTGCAATTGATTGGCTTTTTTCAAACATTGTAGAATATTTTAATATGATGCCAAGATCTCTGAAATCTATTTTCAAGGTCTCTTGCCAGAGTATTCATTATTCTTATTATTAGTATAACTTATAGGCTAGTCAGTTTATGCTAAAATTGTATCTTAATGCTTTTAATGTAGATGTAGACGCCCACTTCCGTTTTCTCTCTGCTTCAAAACTAAATAAATTATTTTATGTACTGCCCTTGTCATCCATAATTGCCACCTTCTGAAAAAACATAGATTTGGGAGCTTCTCTTCCTCTGAAAATTCAGTCCAGAAAAAATATGAGCCATTCTGCTCTGTGTAATTAGTGACTGAAAGCAGAATTTAGTCCCATGGTTCCAACTAGCAAAGTCTCTCATTTAAATTGTTGCATTTTTAGTTCTGTATAAGAGTGTGTTTCTATAATATATGTGGAATTAGCAGATGCAATTTCTTATAACATCTCTTATGAATGTAGATATACCATGGTCACCTTTAAAATTTACTGGTGTGATCTTAGATAAACAGATACAGTTTCACTAGTATTTGCAACATTCCTTATAATTGCGGCTACGATTTAGTCACAGGTATTTTTAGTAAGTCATGGACAGGTCCCGGGAAATAAACAAAAATTCATGGCCTGTGACCTGTCAATGACTTACATTAAAAATACCTGTGATTAAATCGCGGGGGGGGGGTCCACTGGGGCCGCTGCTGGTGGTGAGGACATCTCGGAGGAGATGTTTCGGGGGGGGCGCCCACGGCCAGCGGCACCAGCTGCCCGGGCTAGCAGACTGCGGCTGCTCTGGCCAGCCAGGGACAGTTTCCCAGGCCAGCGGACTGCGGCTGCTCCAGCCGGCTGGGGATTGCAGCAGCTGGTGTGGCTGTTCCCCAGGCTGCTCCAGCAGTGGCTGGTGTGGCTCTCCCGGGGGCCACCTTAGCAGCTGGCCCTGGGATCAGCCACACTGGCCCCTGCAGGTTCTGATTAAATATGTCAGCATTTGCAAGCAATGCCATACATTTATCGCAGTTATTACCTATTCTAAGCAAAGGAGGAAAATGTGGGGTGTCAGATACCACTGTATGGTTACATAGCAGTTGCTGACTTTTTAATGGAGATCACTGAATATCTCATAGTATAGATATAAATATAATCCTTCTGATAGCTGCAGAGACACGTCAGAGACCAGAGGAAAATGGAACTCCTGTGGGGGAATTATTTGTTAGCATCTGAAGAAAATCTGTTTTATATTACAATACAAGCTTTCCTGCAGAGATGGACATGGGGAATCTTACAGAAAGTGTTGCACTTTTCAACATTCAATGTAGTTGACAACAGCTTTCCGTATATAACCTTGAGTAAACATCTTTGCTGTTATCTCCGTTAAAGGTCTGGAAACCTTGATAGGCTCACCATACAGGTTCCTCTAGCTTCCTTTTAAATCAAGCCAGAGAAGTATATGTTAAGCTAGCTTGGATGTAAAAATGCAATTTCATAAGGCCTTGTCTACACTACACAGTTTTGTAGACAAAAGTCAGGTTTCATTCACAAAATGGTGGAGGTGTACACCCAACAATGCTCCTCATGTTGATTTAACTCTCCTACCATGCCGACATAATAAAACTATTTAGACGAGCTGCATGGAGCTTTTTGCCACAAAGTTAGAGTGACACAGTATCAGTGTAGACAGTGCGCTTGTTTATGTCACCCTAAGTGGCCTCCAGGAGGTGTCCCACAATGTTCATCATGACTGTTCTGGTAAGCAGTTTCTACTCCCCTGCCCTTAGCCAGGTACACAGGCATGTGCCCCTCCCCCTTTAAAGCTCTGGGAATTTTTGAAAATTCCACTTCCTCTTTGCTCCACGTGGACAGCTCACATCACATCTTCCCAGCTGACCATGCTGGCTTTCCACAGCAAATGCACTCCCACCTGCAGTGCACTGGAGTTGCTGGATCTGTTGAGTGTGTGGGGCGAGGAGGCTGTGCAGTTGCAGTGCTGATCTAGCCTTAGGAACTTGTACACCTATGAGCAGATAGCTCGTGGCATGGAAGAGAAGGTGCAGGAAAGGGACAGGCAGCAATGCTGTGCTAGGATCAAGGAGCTGAGGCAGGCAAGGGAGGCCAACCATTGCTCTGGTGCCAAAAACATGCTGCTTCTACAAGTAGCTGCACGCCATTTTTGGCGGCAACCTCACCTCCACTACCAAGAGTCCCAGGGATACCTCAGAGAGGACTGGAGGCAGCAGCCAGCAGAGTCAACCTCAACGGCGAAGTGGTGGACAAGGAGGTCGAGTTGGAGGAGGATGTGGGACAGGCTTGTCTGGTGATGTGTCAAGCCAGGACCTCTTTTTGATTCTGGAGGGGTCTAGCTAGTCCCAGCAGTCTGGATCTGGTGTGCCTGAGGCAGCAGAGGGGAGCTCTGTTAAGTACTCATTTTGCTTTGATACTGCACAGTTACATGAGGTAGAGGTGTCCTTTATTTTGTTAGATGGCGCACATGGGAGAAGGGATCAAAACTGACAACACTAGGTACTCTTTGCATCTGCTTCTCATTCTCCTGTGCAGCTACTTAGTAGGGAGCCCTGCAAAAAAGTTTGTTAATGCACACTGGGGTCTTCCAGGAATCCTCCACAGAGATCTCTATGAAACTTTCCTGCAGATACTCTGCAATTGTCAGGTTTCAGAGTAGCAGTCGTGTTAGTCTGTATCCGCAAAAAGAACAGGAGTACTTGTGGCACCTTAGAGACTAACCAATTTATTTGAGCATAAGCTTTCGTTAGCTACAGCTCACTTCATCAGATGCATTCAGCAATTGTTGTTCCTTAGCAGAACTGCTTTGTTTCTTCCTCCACTGTAGGAAACTTTGCCTCATCAATCAGCAATTATTTCTGCAGAAACCCAAGTAGCACCCAGGCAAGCACCATGTGGACCCAGTTTGAAGCTGCACACATGCAGGAGATGCACCCTTGAATCTTTGGTTACCCTTAGTAGTGAGATATCCGCTTCAGTCACTCCTGCCTGTGGAAAATGAGGTCAGTATTCAGAATAGTGTCCATAGGTGCATGTACTGATCCCCCTGTGAAACCACCCAGACCCTTTATCCCATCTTGCAGAACCCCACGCCCAGGCTGAACTCACCATATTTAGTGCTCTGGCCATGCTGCGTGCTTGCCAAGGGAAAGTGAGAAAGAGCTGTGTGTAACTTTTATGATTCCAGACTAGGAGTGCACACACAATACTGACTCTCTGTGTTGTTTCTTTTATTTCTGTAGCTGTGCCCTTGAGGGCCAGCTCCTACACACCAGCAGAAAGCCTCCATCAGATAAGGAGGCGAATGAGGAGGAGTAAGGAGGACATGTTTTGTGAAGTGCTGCAATCATCAGATCAGCCAATAGTGAACACAGAGCCTGGAGAAAGACAATAAATGAAAAACTAGAAATGGATAGCCAGGAGAGGAGATGGGCAGGAGCCAATAATAGAGGGTCAGGAGTGGATGATAAAGCTCATGGAGGACCAATCAGAGATGCTCAAGTCCCTGTTTGCGCTGCAGGTGGAACATCTACATGCTCAACTCCCCCTGCAGCCCATACAGAACTGCCTTCCTTGCCCTCCCTAAACTCCTGCCACACATTCTTCTCATGTTCCCAGCCCATCACAGTACCCCTTGCGCTCCACTCCAGGGATATTTACCATAACAGCTGGACTTACACATAGCTGTGAGATCTTCATTTCAGAGAGTGCTGCTCACTGTCACATCCCTTGTAAGAATGTTAATCTTTGGATGGGTGTTTAATAAAAATTTAGTCTTACAAAGACAGTGATTCTTTATTTGTGACCTACACAGTGTGGTTGTAGCAGAAATTCATACACAGTGACAACTAGCACATTTGCAGACTACAATTAACACTCAGGCAGGAATCATTTCAGGGGTCATTTAAGGTGGCAAGTAAACAGTGCCTGGCTGACTGCATTACCAAAAGACGCATTACTGGGGCCCATTGTCAAAATGCTTCTTCAAAGCCTCACTGATTCGAATAGTCCCCCCTCTAATAGCCCTAGTGTCTGGCTGCTCAAAATCAGCTGCCAGGAGATCCACCTCAATGCTCCACACCTGGGGAAACTTTTCCCCCTTGACTTCACAGATGTTATGCAGAGCGCAGCAGGCTGCTATGACTATGGGAATATTTTCCTCATTGAGGTCTAACCTGCCAAAACGGCAGTACCAATGACCCTTAATCTGCCAAATTCACATATTATGGTCATTTTGCACCTACTGAGCCTGTTGTTGAAGCGCTCCTTGCTGCTGTCCAGGTTTCCGGTGTCAGGCTTCATGAGCCATGGGAGTAAGGAGTAGGCTGGGTCTCCCAGGATCAGTATGGGCATTTCCACATCCCCTATTGGAATCTTCTGGTCTGGAAAGAAAGTCCCTGCTTGCAGCTTTCTGTACAGGCCTATGTTCCTGAAGATGTGTGCGTCATGCACCTTCCCTGACCTCTCCGCGTTGATGTCAGTGAAATGACCCCAGTGATCCATCAGTGCCTTCACTATAATTGTGAAATAGCCCTTTCTGTTGATGTACTCCTTCACAAGATGGTCTGGGGCCAAAATTGGAATATGCATTCCATCTATCGCCCCGCCACAGTTAGGGAATTCCATTGCCGCAAAGCCATCTACTATTTCCCACACATTGCCCAGAGTCACAATCCTTCGTAGCACATCACAGCCCCCACGGTGGACTTCCGAGCTCCAAACTGATTCACAACTGACTGGTAGCAGTTCAGAATTGCCAGTTTCCACAAAGCAATCGCCACATGCTTGTCCACCATTAGGGCAGCTTTTGGTGTCCTTGCGCCGCAGGGCGGGAACAAGTTCCATACAGAGTTCAAGGAAGGTGGCTTTGCACATACAAAAGTTCTGCGGACACTGCTAGTCATCCCATACCTGCATCACAATCTGATCCTACCAGTGCTTGTTCCAGTGCTCTGATCCAGTGCTTGTTTCCTGAGCCCAATAGCAATGGTCCACTGTGTGCTGCTGCTCTGTGAATGCCAACATCAGTCTTGAATTGTTTCTTTGCATGGCACACAGCAAGGCAGGCACCACGGATTCCTGTTCAGATTCATGGCTCATGAAATACTGGCGGATAAGCTGCATTGTGTTCATAACACTTATGACCAGTGCAGGATCCGTGCTTTCAGGCAGAGATGGAGGATGAAAAGTTTACAGGGGCAGTAGAAAAATGGCATGAAAAGCATTTGGAAGGCCTTGGAATTATGGGACAGAGAAAACTTCATCACGGGGTGGTGATCCCACCCCCATAATGTACTGTAATCCATTCCCAGAAATCCTAGTGGGAGAAGGTGGCAATATGCACAGTAGGATATTTACTCACCGTGCACTGCTCTGTCAGCACTAGAGCACCAACTGTGGACGTGCTCCACCGACACAAGGAGTGTTGTGTGAACATGCACAAGCAATGTAATTACAGCAGTTTATGAGCGTCAACGTAGCTAAAGTCAACTTAATGCTGTAGTGTAGACATGGCCTCTATGTGCATATGAGTGAGAGATCTAACATACTGTAGAGTCTTTTACTGAATATATGGTTGCAGGATGATTAATCCTCTAGCTATTCAACACCCTCAGATCTTACATAATACAGCACTTCTATTTGTATGAAGAACAGAGTTTGCCTTTTCAATGAGAGAGCATATAATGCCACAATAGATCGGAGGAACTCAAAGCCATTTACCGTAATGAGGTGGGATTGCTCACAGTGTAACATTCAAAGAATCTCTGTGTCCTGTAAAACCAACCAAAAGAGGCAGATAATGTTCACTTCTTTGATTCAGAGTGTTTGAATATTTTCCAGAACTTTAGAAAGAGTTTTTGGCCTGCTTAAGTTATTTCTCCCACAGAGGTATTGCCAGGGCTACAAAAGAGTTCCATTATACAAGTGTGTGTGTGTGTGTGAGAGAGAGAGAGAGAAACAAGTGTTTTGATCAGTTTAAAAGTTTAGCTGTGTCTTAGGCTATGTCTACACTAGTACTTACTGCAGTATAACTTATGTCGCTCTGGGGTGTGAATAAATCACCCTCCAAGTGACATAAATTACACAGACATAAGTGCCAGTTTGGATAGTGCTGTTTTGTCAGGAGAGCTTCTCTCGACATAGCTTCTGCTGCTCATGGGGGCTGGAGTTGTTAAGCCGATGGGAGAGCTCTCTCCTATTGGCTTAGAGCAGCTTCATTAGAGAGCTTACTGTGGCACACTGCTGTAAACTCTCTAATGTAGCCCTGCCCTCAAGTTTCTACAGTACTGGTTCCTCCCACCCCACATCAATTTTGGCCTCCAAAGGATTGGATTTATTTCAGCATGAAAAAGAGAGCCATGCTGATGTTTAATTAGCTGTCATTCTTCAGAAGCTTGATTGATTAGAAACCTTTAAACATTTCTGGAGCTTTTTTTGTGCATCCAAAATGGTTTGGACGACTGTAAGAATTAGTGGGGCTTGCAAAGATTACATCTTAACATAACGTTAAGGAAGAGGAATGCATAAATTAGAGGGAAAGCTTATTCCAATTTAAGTTCATCTGGAAAATATTTGTTGTACTTCACAGGCTGATGCACGTGCCCGGAAATCCTTGAAGAAAGTGTTTCATTTACGTGTGTGTGTGTGACTGAGGAGGGAAATTTCACTCAAAGCATTTGTTCCTGAATACAGCCTGAGTATATTCAGCAGTAATCTGTGTGACCAAAGACTTGTGCCTGTCTAAGGGTCATTAACCAGTAGTATTAAAAACAAACAAAACCCTTACCCCAAATCTTTAACCCATTCAATTCCTATCTTTTCTTTAGCACTTCTAGGTATTTACCTTGGATTGTGGTGACTAGTCCCTATACCAGTGTACAGTAGGAAGGAATAATGACTTACCCTCCCCACTAGCCCGGGCAACATAAGGACTAACCCAAATCAGAGCCCTTGTGCTGGGACTGCTATCAAACTGCTGCCCACAAGAGCAGCCAAGTGGGTGGAGCCATGGCCAGAAGAGCATTCAGCTGGTGGGGGATGGGGATTGTGCTACCCTCCTTGAAGCAATGTATTAAATAGTAATAATCCCCCTTTAGAGCAGCCAGTGAGCTCCTGCTCCCCCACTCCTAGGGTTATGCCTCTTTACAAGCTGTGCCTAGGAGGCCCAATTTAGGTCTGGATTGGAGGGAGTCAAGTCTAGAAAATGCAATTTAGTTTTGACAAGGTGGTCCTTCCTATTCAGGCCAATCCACGCCTGACTGTAGCATAACGAGACGGTGCAAGAGAAAATAACTCTGTCTTTGTCAGTTCTTTTGAGCATCAAAATCCTCCCTTTGGGGGTTTGCTATTTCAATTGGGTCTTACACCAAAGAGACAGGGGCTGGCTCTGTGTTACATGGAATAGAGTAGAAATGGGCTGATTACTCTCATTCAAGATGGCTTGTCAGTTTTTTTTTCTATCGCTCCTTCCAGGGAAAACTCAGACAGGCAATTCTGACAGCTAGTAACTAGACCCTTTCTGTAAGATGTAACAATCAGAAACTACTTGTTTTCACATGATTCGACCATTTTGGTGTTTAAAAAACTGCAGGGGGGAAAGCTCCATTCTCTGGCGGGCTAATTCCTAACATGCTTGAGAGCTTTAGCTCACGCACCCCCACTCTTGCTCTCCACACATCCTCACCATCCTGCTGAGAATTAGAAATGTGATGCTAGCAAATTCTGGATACTAATGCAAAAGCAAAGGTTGCTTTCCTGGGGTGGGCGGATCAGATGAAGGGGAAAGAGCCAATTATGATCAGCATTGCACAGATGAGCCATTGTGTGTCTGGGATCAATTGTGAAAGGTTATAGCCTCATGTCTGCTCTTCACTGACCCTTCCAATTCGATCCCCTTTAGCTGATTTGGCACTTCCGTTCTACAGCCAGAGCTGATGGAACCCCTGTGAGAGGGAGGCTGAGGATGGGAGCACTTGCCCACCTTCTCCCAGGGAAAATAAACAATACTAATGACGGTTTGCATTTCTTTGTGGTGTTGGGGGTGAAAATAGCCAAAGCATTTACAGCTCTTTTCCCTCCAACCCCAAATGTTTTGTCTGTTTGTCCTGTAATAGGTAAGGGAGGCAGCATGGGTCCCTGGACAGGGAGGATACTAGCCTGGGACTCAGGTGACCTGGGTTCTATTCCCAGCTCTGGCTTTGACTTTTTTGTGACCTTGGCAAGTCACTTCACTTCTCTGTGTCTTGGTTTCCCCATCAGTAAAACAAGAACAAAAATACCCTCTACTATTAAACCTTTTGAGTTCCAGGAATGAAAAAATGTTATACAAAATGTAAGCATTATTATTAATACAGTACAGTATGTTAATACTCTTTAAATTATTCAGTTAAATGAAAAAAGCATTTCTCTGGTACCTTTACACTTAGACTAGCACCCTTACCATATCCTTGCTATGTTGGAAGCTTCTCAGGGCAGCGTACTCTCTTTCTTTGGTTGTAAAATGCCATACAAATCAGTTGTACTATATAGAAATTGTGTTATTCACAGATGAAATAGAAATACAACTCTGACTGCTGCCGAATTTTTTTTACCTGTGCTTCAGGAAGACTTCATAACTTTTTTTTAACACACACAAGATTATATTTTTATTGCTTAATTAAAGTTCTTTACTACAGACTATCTAGATTTATGCAAATAGAATATCTCATTTTCTAGTAAATCTTCTGGAGAACAAGTAAGGTTATTCACATATAATTGAATTGTCAAGGAATAAAGTTTGCTTTATAAAGCAATTTCTTTTGGTTAATAGGTTTTGACAATGCAGCAGCTTTATGAATTGGTAAAAAGTCCCTTTGCTTTTTATGGCAGCTAAAGCTGAAGCCCATCCACTCTAAATAAGTCACAGGCCTGCAGAGATCTGTTCAAGTAAAAAGTCTGAAATTAAAGTATAAAGTTCCTTTACAGGTTACTGTACAGTTGTTGTCTTATCCAAGAGATAACTCTCTCCATTCTTTGATCTAAGAGCTGCCATTTGAGCTCTTCCGAAAGTAAATCTTTAGTTGTGAAATCTGGTGCCTTGGCAGGTCTTTCTGATACAAATGAGGTAAAGTTTTTAACACGGTGTTGTCAGTGAGTGGTTTGTTGTGTCCATGTCTGCAATAGTAATACATGGCCCACATTTCTAGTTTGTCCTTTTGGAAATTTCATCAATATCTGAAAGGCACTCTGGGTTTCTGTAATGTAGTGGTTATCACGTTCGCCTCACACGTGAAAGGTCACCAGTTCAACCCCAGGTGGAAACATCCTGCCAGGATTTTGTGGGGGAGGGATAGCTCAGTGGTTTGAGCATTGGCCTGCTAAACCCAGGGTTGTGAGTTAAATCTTTGAGGGGACCGTTTACGGGTCTGCGGCAAAAATTGGGGATTGGTCCTGCTTTGAGCAGGGAGTTGGACTAGATGACCTCCTGAGGTCCCTTCCAACCCTGATATTCTATGATTCTATGAAAAATGCAGGATAAATATTCAGTACAAGATCTAATGAACTTTTGGGATGGTGTCATGGAACAAGTTTGTCTAATGAGTTATATGCTGTGAATGGTAAATATGATTTTCATATTTAGATTAGGTCTGTCAAAAGATTAAAAAACTGCGATTTTAAAAAATGAGTTGTGATTAATCGCACTGTTAAACAATAATAGACTACCATTTATTTAAATATTTTTGGGTGTTTTCTACATTTTCAAATATATTGATTTCAATTACAACAGAGAACACAAAGTGTACAATGCTCACTTTATATTTATTTTTATTACAAATATTTGAACTGTAAAAAACAAAAGAAATAGTATATTTCAATTCACCTAATACAAATACTGTAGTGTAATCTCTTTACCATGAAAGTTGAACTTACAAATGTAGATTTATGTACAAAAAAAACTGCATTCAAAAATAAAACAATGTAAAACTTTAGAGCCTATAAGTCCACTCAATCCTACTTCAGCCAATTGGTCAGACAAAAAAATTTGGTTACAATCTGCAGGAGATGAAGCTGCCCACGTCTTGTTTACAATGTCACCTGAAAGTGAGAACAGGCGTTCACATGGCACTGTTGTAGCCGGCATTGCAAGATATCTACGTTCCAGATGCACTAAAGATTCATATGTCCCTTCATACTTCAACCACCATTTTAGAGGACATGCATCCATGCTGATGATGGGTTCTGCTTGATAACGATCCAAAACAGAGCAGACCAACGCATGTTCATTTTCATCAGCTGAGTCAGATGCCACAAGTAGATGGTTGATTTTCTTTTTTGGTGGTTCAGGTTTTGTAGTTTCTGAATCGGAGTGTTGCTCCTTTAAGACATCTGAAAGCGTTCTCCACACCTCGTCCCGCTCACATTTTGGAAGGCACTTCAGATTCTTAAACCTTCGGTCGAGTGCTGTATCTATCTTTAGAAATCTCACATTGGTACCTTTTTTGCATTTTGTCAAATCTGCAGTGAAAGTGTTCTTAAAATGAACATGTGCTGGGTCATCATCCAAGACTGCTATAACATGAAATATATGGCAGAATATAGGTAAAACAGAACAGGAGACATACAATTCTCCCCCAAGGACTTCAGTCACAAATTTAATAAACACATTTTTTTCTGAAAGCATCATCAGCATGGAAGCATGTCCTCTGGAATGGTGGCCAAAGCATGAAGAAGCATATAAATGTTTAGCATATCTGGCATGTAAATACCTTGCAATGCTGGCTACAAAAATGCCATGTGAATGCCTGTTCTTGCTTTCAGGTGACATTGTAAATAAGAAGCAGTCAACAGTCCCGTAAATGTAAACAAACTTGTTTGTCTTAGCAATTGGCTGAACAAGAAGTAGGACTGAGTGGACTTGTAGGCTCTAAAGTTTTGCATTGTTTTGTTTTTGAGTACAGTTATGTAACAAAATCTACATTTGTAAATTACACTTTCACGATAAAGAGATTGCACTACCATACTTGTATGAGGTGAATTGAAAAATACTATTTCTTTTGTTTATCATTTTTACAGTGAAAATATTTGTAATAAAAATAATAATATAAAGTGAGCAGTGTACACTTTGTATTCTGTGTTGTAATAAAAATCAATATATTTGAAAATGTAGGAAAAACAGCCAAAAATATTTAATAAATTTCAATTGGTATTCTATTGTTTAACATAGCGATTAATCGCGATTAATTTTTTTAATCACAGTTAATTATTTTGAGTTAATCGTGTGAGTTAACTGAGATTAATCGACAGCCCTAATTTAGATCATATTAATTAAATGCATATTACCACTTGTTAAGTACATTACAAATATATATCAACACTATGTGGTAAAGGTGTGTGTAGAGACAAGGTGGGTGAGGTAATATCTTTTATTGGACCAACTTCTGTTGCTGAGAGAGACAAGCTTTCAGGCTTACACAGAGCTCTTCTTCAGGTCTGGAAAACTAACTCAAAATGTCACTGCTAACTGCAAGTGTCACCCACCTTGTCTCTCTAATATCCTGAGACCAATACGGCTACAACAACATTGCATACAAAAGTATGTGTAGTTAAGTTAGTGCCATACATCTGAAGGTACAAGGCAATTTGGGTGAAAATGATCATAAAATGATAGATTTCATGTTTCTAAAGAAAGGAAGGAGTGAGAGAAGCAGAATAAGGATGACTAAAAAAAAAATTAGACTTTAACATGAAAAAGCCCTCGCCCACTTACCACACTAATGATCTCTGAGCCCCATGCCAAGCTTTCTAATGGCCAGCTTCAAGGGGATAGATCCTAAGGTCAGAAGGGACCATTATGATCATCTAGTCTGACCTCCTGCACAACGCAGGCCACAGAATTTCACCCACCCACTCCTGCGAAAAACCTCTCACCTATGTCTGAGCTATTGAAGTCCTCAAATCGTGGTTTAAAGACTTCAAGGAGCAGAGAATCCTCCAGCAAGTGACCCGTGCCCCATGCGACAGAGGAAGGCGAAAAACCTACAGGGCCTCTTCCAATCTGCCCTGGAGGAAAAGTTGTTTATAGTGTAGGGTTGCCAGGTTTCAATAGCAGCATTGTAAAAACATAAACTGAAACACCCAGCACAGTGCAATGTAAATAAATGTATTAATTCATTCATTAGCATTTTAACGACACTTCCATTCATAGGAACTTCTTTGAAACCTCCTGGATCCTCCTCTCTCAGCTCTGCTACCACTGAGATGTCAGTTTAGTGCAGAAATAGCAGCTCTTAATTTACCTGTTTTTTACTTTGGTTCACCAACCAATCAGCAGCTTTTAAAATAGCATTCTCTTCAGACTGCAGATATGTTGTATGTGTGTGTGGGGGAGAAGCTCTGAATTATTTATTTTATCTACACTCCTAAAAAGCCCATTACACCAGTCTCTGGGCATTTTCTATGGAAGCATTTGTGCATGCATATAAGCAATAACTCTCCCTTCCTCTTTTAGAACCTCTTACTTAAAAAGGATCAGATTCCATTAGATGTCACAACAATCTTGCCAATCCATTAGGATAATGCCTTAGTGAAGAGATGAGTCTTATCCTATGCTCTGAAGGTCAAGGAAGGTGAATCCATCATGTTACTGCCTCTCACCTTGGGTACTGAAAATAGCAATGGACATTTGAGCTGGGGAGGACAATGCTCTCTTTCCAGCTATTTTCTTACAGAATGAGGGCATGTCTTAAAGCTATTGTACATTTCTGATGTGCTTCTTGTATTCTGACTCAGCAGGTTTTGCTATACTTTAGAGTGCATCTCACAGATATTCCAAGTGTAGTGGGGCTACAGTAACCTGAAGGCTTTTGTATAATTTGTGACTATTAAGTGCTATAATGAAATAGCTACAACATGGCTAAAATATTCTTACTTTCCTTACAGTGGTCACCTTGCAAAAGTTTCCAGTTTTGACTTAAAGTTCTACAAAATATTATCAATTATCCCACAATCTCTCTCCCCTACAAATCTTACAAATGAAATTGTATCAGGCAAAGTGAAATAGCTGTACCAGGCAAAATCCTCTTCTGCACTGAGTTCTAAGCCATCTTCTTCTCCCAATCCTGGAGCTGCCAGAGCCAAAGCAGCCCCTGACATAATTAAATTTACACCATGTAGAACCATGCTGAGAATCTGCTGAAGTGCTGAGCCCTCCATCCTTTCCCCCTCTGCACCTTCTATATAGAAGTGAAGGTGTGGAGAGGATGGCTATACCAACTTCATGCCAGCTGATTATTCCCAAAGATGTGGCAGCTTTCTGGATGCTTTGAGCTGCCTCAGTAGTCCTTATCAGCTAGTTTAGTGTAAAGGATCTGGCCCAATAAGCCCAAATCATCTGTACTGTAACTCTAATGAAGTCAGCTGAATTACATCAGGGATGAATTTGGCCAAGGAACCACGAAATATCTTAAAAGCTGTACTTTCCTAATCATCAAGATACCATAATTTGACAGAAACTGTCTGAAGACTCTGGAACATTAATCTTCTAAAAATCCTCAAATACCACTATCAGTGAAGAAGCAAACAACATCTTAAAACTAGCACAAATCCCACAGCTAAGAGCTAAACTAAGCTAAGCTATTTGGGTTAAACACACACAGCCACTTATTCTGGTTGTGATCCCATTAGTGCAGTGTCTGGGGAAAAGAGTATTCAGAACATAAAACTATTTAAATAATGTAGTTTTTTTTCTATGGCCCTCATATACAAGAGTGTCTGGATACTTAACAGAAAACGAACATTGCCCAGAGATCTCAGTATTAATTAAAAGATAAACACTTCCCAAGGTTATACTTCTACTTAACAAAATCTTCAAAAGTCCACAGAGGTCAGGGCTATATGGGGTCTCAGGAAATGCACAGCGCTACCTGCAGAAACAATAAGGCCTATTTTCATCATTAGATCTCAAAGCACTTCACAATAGTTTAATGTATCTGTCCTCACAACACCCCTGTGAAGTAGGAAAGCATTATTACTGCCGATTTACAGATGGGGATCTGAAGCTTTGAGAGATAAAGTGACTTGACCAGGATCACAAAGGAAGTCTATAGGAATTGAACCCAGATTTCCTACATCATAAGCTAGTGCCCTAACCAGTGGGCAATCCTTCCTGACTTATACTGTGTTTAAACACATGATACATACTGTATAATGACCCTTGAGGACAGAAATCACATATTTTCAGGTAACTGATTCTAAGTACTTTTCTTGAAAGTAGGGCTGGTGTCATGGTTCCTTCCCCACTCTGAACTCTAGGGTACAGATGTGGGGACCTGCATGAAAACCTCCTAAGCTTACTTTTACCAGCTTAGGTTAAAACTTCCCCAAGGTACAAACTATTTTACCCTTTGCCCTTGGACTTTTGCTGCCACCACCAAATGTCTAACGCCGGTATTATTATTATTAGGAAAGAGCCCTTTGGAAATGTCTTTCCCCCCAAAATCCTCCCTTACCTTTACACCCCCTTTCCTGGGGAAGGCTTGATAAAAATTCTCACCAATTTGCATAGGTGACCACAGACCCAAACCCTTGGATCTTAAGAACAATGAAAAAAAGCATTCAGTTTCTTAAAAGAAGAATTTTAATAGAAGAAAAAGTAAAAAAGAATCACCTCTGTAAAATCAGGATGGTAAATACCTTACAGGGTAATTAGATTCAAAACACAGAGAATCCCTCTAGGCAAAACCTTAAGTTACAAAAAGACACAAAAACAGGAATATCCATTCCATTCAGCACAGCTTATTTTCTCAGCCATTTAAACAAACAGAATCTAACGCATATCTAGCTATATTACTTACTAAGTTCTAAGACTCCATTCCTGTTCTGTCCCTGGCAAAAGCATCACACAGACAGACCCAGACCCTTTGTTTCTCCCTCCTCCAGCTTTGAAAGTATCTTGTCTCCTCATTGGTCATTGTGGTCAGGTGCCAGTGAGGTTATCCTAGTTTCTTAACCCTTTAGAGGTGAAAGGGCTTTTCCTCTGGCCAGGGGGGATTTTAAAGGTGTTTACCCTTCCTTTTATATTTATGACAGCTGGCAAGCGATTAAAAAAATAATTGTGATTAATTGCACGATTAAAAAGATTAATCACGATTAATCGCGCTGTTAAACAATAATAGAATGCCATATATTTAAATATGTTTGGATGTTTTCTACATTTTCAAATATACTGATTTCAATTACAACACAGAACACAGTGTACAGTGCTCGCTTTATATTTTTATTACAAATATTTGCACTTTAAAAAAGAGAAGAAATAGTATTTTTCAATTCACCTAACACAAGTACTGTAGTGCAATCTCTTTATCATGAAAGTTGAACTTACAAATATAGAATTATGTAAAAAAAACTGCATTCAAAAACAAAGTAAAACTTTTAGAGCCTACAAGTCCACTCAGTCCTACTTCAGCCAATTGCACCGACAAACAAGTTCGTTTACATTTGCAGGAGATAGTGCTGCCTGCTTCTTATTTACAATGTCACCTGAAGGTGAGAACAGGCTTTTGCATGGCACTGTTGTAGCTTGCGTTGCAAGATATTTACGTGCCAGATGCGCTAAAGATTCATATGCGCCTTCATGCTTCAACCACCATTCCAGAGGACGTACTTCCATGCTGATGACCAGAGCCATCCCTTGTGTAGGGCAAATAGGAGCAACCGCTCCAGGCCATGGACTTTGGGGGTCCCCGTGGCCCGGTGCGATTGGCCTGCGTGATCGGAAGAGACGAATCCATCACTGCCGCCCTGCTGATTACTGGTTCTACTCGATAATGATTCAAAGCAGAGCAGACCGATGCATGTTCATTTTCATCATCTGAGTCAGATGCCACCAGCAGCAGGTTGATTTTCTTATTTGGCGGTTTGGGTTCTGTAGTTTCCGCATTGGAGTGTTGCTCTTTTAAGACTTCTGAAAGCATGCTCTACACCTCATCCCTCTCAGATTTTGGAAGGCACTTCAGATTCTTAAACCTTGGGTTGAGTGCTGTATCTAAACTTAGAAATCTCACATTGGTACCTGCTTTGCATTTTGTCAAATGTGCTGTGAAAATGTTCTTAAAACAAACATGTGCTGGGTCATCACCCAAGCCTGCTATAACGTGATATATATGGCAGAATGTGGGTAAAACAGAACAGGAGATGTACAATTCCCCTCCAAGGAGTTCAGTCTCAAATTTAATTAACAATTTTTTTTAACGAGCATTATCAGCATGGAAGCATGTCCTCTGGAATGGTGGCCAAAGCATGAAGGGGCATATGAATGTTTAGCATATTTGGAGCACAAATACCTTGCAACGCTGGCTACAAAAGTGCCATGCAAATGCCTGTTCTCACTTTTAGGCGACACTAAGAAGAGGCAGCAATATCTCCCATAAATGTAAACAAACTTGTTTGTCTTAGCAATTGGCTGAACAAGTAGTAGGACTTGTAGGCTCTGAAGTTTTACATTGTTTTGTTTTTGAATGCAGTTATGTAACAAAAAAATCTACATTTGTAAGTAACACTTTCGTGATAAAGAGATTGTACTACAGTACTCATGAGGTGAATTGAAGAATACTATTTCCTTTGTTTTTCATCTTTACAATGCAAATATTTGTAATAAAAAACAATCATATAAAGTGAGCACTGTACACTTTGTATTCTGTGTTGTTGTAATAAAAATCAATATATTTGAAAATGTAGAAAAACATCCAAAATATTTAATAAATGTCAATTGGTATTCTATTGTTTAACAGTGTGATTAATCATGATAAATTTTTAAATCACAATTAATTTTTTTGAGTTAATCACGAGTTAACTGTGATTAATTGACAGCCTTACTTGAACGCTATATTTCAGTTTACACTCATACAGATTTCTAACTGCCTGAAGATATTTTGAGATATTCAAATAGAAGTATAATCAGTCTCTAAAGCCATCTCAGAAACAACACAGAAAAAGACAGATACCTGGGGTATTATCTTTTATTATCTTTTCAGATATGAAGCTTTTGTTGCCTCTGGTCTCAAAATGTAAAGAAAATTTTTCCCTGTGACCAAAGTGCCTTAAACTGTAAATGTGCTCTTCTGACACTTATTTCACTGGAGAAGTAATCTTTGAAATACTTTCGATGTTTCTTTTTCTCTGTTTTGAGAAACTCACTAGTAAAGGAAATACTCACCAGAGGAAATGAAATGACCATATGGCTACATTCTAATTAAAGAAACTTTTCATTTGTATGTGACAAGGTAACAGTGACACGGTTTAGTAAGTGAAGACTCTGACTCCCTTTTAAAGATTGTGGGCCCATTTTTGATGATGAGATGTATGATGGTCATGGCTGTGCATACTGAAAATAAGGCCAACTGAGATTGACCAGAATTTGAGTCAAATAATCTCCATATACAATACTTGGTTGTGCATGCTTCTGAATGCAGGGGAAAGCACTTCTGGCTGTACAGGACACGAAAAGGGGCTGAGCCTGGGTGTAGAGAAGCCATCTCCTCACTCCAGCACCCTTACATCTCACTCCCTGTCAGGCAGCTGTAGTACCTAGGTAAGTGACATGGAGAAACAGATCATGTGCAATGTTTGGCTGTCTCCAGAACCACTCCCATAAGAAGTGGGAGAGAGAGATGAAAAGCAATCATGGCTTTCCATCATCTTATCTATGCCTTGAGACTCTGCAGTTTTGCCTGCCTTACTGGCCCTGTGCATGGAACTGGAAACATTTTTAGAGAATACTACCTTGGAGGTCCTGGACTTAAATCTCTTTCTTAGCAGCCTAAATTTGGCCTCCAGGACCTTTCTCCTACCTTTCACTACATCATTGGTACCTACATGTACCACAATCACTGGTTTCTCCCCAACACTATCTGGATGTCTTGTGAGATCCACTACCTTCACACCTGGCATGGAATTCACCATGCAGTTCTCCTGGTCAATACAAACCCATCTATATTTCTAATAATTGAGTCCTCCACTACTATCACCTGAATCTCTCTAATACCTGGAGTCCCTGCCCCCAGAAGGATATCTTCCATGTGCAAAGATATCATGACATCATCTGAAAGGTGGGTCCCAACTATGGGATTGTTTCCCTCCAATCCAGCTTGATGATCTCCTGCCTCAGGGCTTTCTTCCTCCTTAACAGTATGGGGACTGTTGGACAAGAGGTGGGACTGCTCTGTCCATGAAGATCTCCTCTGTGTACCTCTCTGTCTCCCTTTGCTCATCCAATTCAGCCACTCTGGCCCCAAGAGCCCGTACTCTGTTTTGAGGGCTGTGAGTTGCTTGGACTAGGTACACGCGTATACCATATGCCCACATGGCAGGTAATCATGTATGTTGCACTCAGTGAAATAAATTGGGTAACCCCCTACCCTGCTGGTGGCCTTCTGCCTGCATTTTTTTTTATGCTTAGGGCTTTTCTTTGTAGCCTAAATTTAGGGTTTGTTTGTTAGGTGTAATGGTCTTTTTTTTTTCTTTTCTGTCAGTTACTTTTCTTGGGAACTCAATGCCTTTCTAATGGTTATAATCCCTCAACCTCTTCCTCCTACTGACTGTGAGGAGTTACAGGGGAATGTCAAAAAACTGGGTGACTCAGCAGCAAAATGGCAGATGAAATGGCAACTCTTATGTTCATTGATAAATGCAAAGTAATGCACACTGGAAAAAATAATCCCAACTATACAGATACAATGATGAGTTCTAAATTAGCTGACACCACCCAATAAAGCAATCTTGGAGTCATTGTGGATAGTTCTATGAGAACTTCTGCTCGGTGTGCTGCAGCAGTCAAAAAGGCTAACAGAATATTAGGAACTATTGGGAAAGGGATAAAAAGAGAGAAATATCATAATGCCACAATATAAATCCATGGTGAGCCCACACCTTGAATACTGTGTCCTGTTCTGGTTGCCCTGTCTCAAAAGGGATACAGTGAAATTGGAAAAGTTTCAGAGAAGGGCAACAGAGATGATCATGGGTATGGAATGGCTTCTGTACAAGGAGAGACTAAAAGGATTAGGGCTGTTCAGCTTTGAAAAGAGACAACGAAGGGGGGATAATGATAGAGGTCTATAAACCTGTGAGTGGTGTGGAAAAAGTCAATAGAAATGTTTGGGTCACTTGATAGACAGCATTTTAACAGAGACGAGGAAGTACTTTTTCATACAACACACAACTAGCCCATGGAAGTCATTGCCAGGGGATCTTGTGAAGGCCAAAAATATAACTGGATTAGAAAAAGAATTAAATACATTCATGGAGGATAGGTCCATCAATGGCTATTAGTCAAGATGGACAGGGTTGCAAGCCCATGCTCAGGGTAATCCTAAACAGCTGACTACCAGAAGCTGGGAGTGGAAGGTGGGGGATCACTCCATAATTGCCATGTTTTGAACACTCCCACTGAAGCTCTGGTACAGGCCACTGTTGGAGACAGGATACTGGACAAGATGGACCAGGGTCTAACCGGTATGGCAGCTCTTACGCTCAGATGTTCACATTGGCCAGATGGCTCAATTTACAGGGGTGGTTTTGATTTTCAGGTGGTTCTAATGGTCTCAGGATTTCATCTTGGTTTCATTAGACCAGGTGATGCAATCACCTAGCTGTCCGATTACCTCAACCCTGCCAACTCCCTGCTACTGTTGTGTCTTTGCTGGGCCTGAATATGCCACTTCTTTAACTGCCAGCCACTTACTCACTGAACTGGGCTGGCTACCATGCTGTGGATTATTATGTACTAGTATTAATTAGTTGTATTAGCATGGCAGGTTGGACCCCTACTTATGGACCAGATCCCCATTATACTACGGTCTGTACAAACTCAGAACAAAAAGACAGTGCCTGCCTCAAGGAGCTTATACTGTAAATATAAGACAGGAGAGAACAGATACAGACAGATGGGGAGCATGAGGAAGCAAGGAGATAATATTGGTCACCATGCTAGGGAGTGGTCTCTGCATACCAGTAGGCTAGCTGTTGTCAAGTATTTTGTAGGCATCATGACAACTGAGTGGTTTGAGTAGGGATCTGAAGGTGAATAATGAGATAGTGTTGTGGATGTTTACAGGGAGCACTTCCTGAAGATATGGGGCAGCAGCATGAAGATGCTTGCTTGAAAATTTAACAAGTAGGCTGGGGAGGCTGGCATCATGGGCTGATTGGAGGCAACCAGTGCCTGCTAGCAAATGAATCAGAGCTGTAGCTCACGAAAGCTCATGCTCAAATAAATTGGTTAGTCTCTAAGGTGCCACAAGTACTCCTTTTCTTTTTGTGAATAAGTAGAGCGTGGGTTAACCATGAAGAGGGTTAGATGTGAAGACATGTAACTTTATGTTTGGTGTGACAGAGAAGGGAGAACCAGTGAAAATATGGAAAGAGAGGGGTGACACGGTCAAATTGACTGGCTAGGAAAATGATCTTTGTATCAGCATTCTGAATAGATATGAGCAGAACAAGGCTGTTTTTAGCAAGGCCAGAGCAGAGGATGTTGCCATAATTGAGACATGAGAGGAGAGCTCTGACAAGAGTTTTAGCTGTGTGGGTGGATAAGAAAGGCCATATCTTAGAGACATTAGCAGAAAGAATTTGCAAAATTTAAAATAATAGAATCATAGAAGATTAGAGTTGGAAGAGACGTCAGGAGGTCATCTAGTCATACCCCGTGCTCAAAGCAGGACCAAATCATCCCAATGAGGGCTTTGTCAAGCAGGGCCTTAAAAACCTCTAAGCATGGTTTTTAACCACCTCCCTAGGTAACCCATTCCAGTGCTTCACTACCCTCCTTGTGAAATAGTGTTTCCTAATATCCAGCCTAGACCTCCCCCACTGCAACTTGAGACCATTGCTCCTTGTTCTGTCTTCTGCCACCACTGAGAACAGCTGAGCTCCATCCTCTTTGGAAACCCCCTTTCAGGTAGTTGAAGGCTGCTATCAAATCCCCCCTCACTCTTCTCTTCTCCAGACTGAATAAGCCCAGTTCCCTCAGCCTCTCCTCATAAGTCCTGTGCCCCAGCCCCCTAATCATTTTTGTTGCCCTCCACTGGATTCTCTCCAAGTTGTCCACATTCTTTCTGAGGTCGGGGGCCTAAAATTGGAATAGTCACTTCCCTCGATGCTCCTACTAATGCAGCCCAATATGCTGTTAGCCTTCTTGGCAACAAGGGCACACTGTTGACTCATATCCAGCTTCTCGTCTACTCTAATCCCCAGGTCCTTTTCTGAAGAACTGCCACCAGTCGGTCTCCACCTTGTAGTAGTGCATGGGTTTCTTCCATCCTAAGTACAGGAATCTGCACTTGTCCTTGTTGAACCTCATTGGATTTCTTTTGGCCCAATCCTCCAATTTGTCTAGGTCACTCTGGACCCTAGCCCTACCCTCCAGCATATCTACATCTCCCCCCAGCTTAGTGTCATCTGCAAACTTGCTGAGGGTACAATCCATTGCATCATCCAGATCATTAATGAAGATGTTGAAAAAAACAGCCCCAGGATCTACCCCTGAGGCACTCTGCTTGATACGAGCTGCCAACTAGACATCGAGCCGTTGATCACTACCTGTTGAGCCCAACGATCTAGCCAGCTTTCTATCCACCTTATAGGCCATTCATCCAATCCATACTTTTTTAACTTGCTGGCAATAATACTGCGAGAGACCATACCAAAAGGTTTGCTAAAGTCCAGATATATCACATCCACCACTTTCCCCATATCCACAGAGCCAGTTATTTCATCACAGAAGGCAATCAGGTTGGTCAGGCATGACTTGCCTTGGTGAATCCATATTGACTGTTCCTGATCACCTTCCTCTCCTCCAACTGCTTCAAAATGGATTCCTTGAGGACCTACTTCATGATTATTCCAGGGACTGAGTTGAGGTTGACTGGTCTGTAGTTCCCCAGATTCTCCTTCTTCCCCTTTTTAAAGATTGGCACTATATTTGCCTTTTTCTAATCATCCAGGACTTCCCTGATTGCCATGAGTTTTCAAAGATAATGGCCAATGGCTCTGCAATCTCATCAGTCAACTCCCTCAGCACCCTTGGATGCATTAGATCTGGACCCATGGACTTGTGCATGTCCAGCTTTTCTAAATAGTCCTTAACCTGTTCTTTCACCAAATATAAATGTAGCTTGGATGAGATAATGAGGGGAGGAAATGAAACGGAGAGAAGGGGAGTTGGGTGAGAATAACTGCATGCATTAAAGGAAAGAGGAGGTGCCTCCTTAAAGGTACTAGCTGGGAGTGAAGGTGTCTAGTGGCCTGCCCTAGGAGAAAGCACTATCCGGGCTCTCTAGGTGGCTCTTCAATTACAGTCTTCTGGCAGCCTGTAGTGTTGCTTGGGTGTCTCACGCCTTTTCCAGTGATTACCCCAAAGACAGCTGCTTTGTTTCACCTCTCTCCACCAATCTGGTCTGGGGGAGAGGCTGGTCCACAAGTGTCCTTACTAAACTTTGATGGGGTGAACATAGAGATATTTCTGGTTCCGCTGGCAGAGTCCATAGACTGGATTTCTGTCGGTCACTTCCCTAATGTAAGCCTTCTGCCGGCAGCAACAAGAGCCAGGTTCAATATGTAGGGATTCCTTTTAACACTACAGAATAGAACCAGCTCGAGACCCCAAGCAGTAATCTGAGAAAATGTAACACCATCTCTGGGTGCCTCTAAGAGGCAATACTTCCCCTCTCAAAAGCACTGCATCTGTGTGTAACAAAAGAGGACTTTTATTAAAAGGGAAAGAGAACCAAGCATTGATTTGGGGAAACATCACAACCACATTCAAAACATGCAACCATAAGTAAACCCAGCCACATAGTGTGTTGGGCACTGTCCTTTGCCTTAGTTTTCCACCTTATGGTGGGAAAGTCTGATGAATGAATGTTTCTTTAACATGTCAGTCCCCTCTTCCTCTGCCGCAGCCCACTCACAGTTGGTTGTTCTTGGTTAGCGAAGACCCAGAGTTCAGAGGTATGTGCACAGGGGTTCATCTCCCACTCCAGAAAGGCATGGGGGGAGGGTTTTTTAACATTCTTTTGTTTAAGGTAAATACATTAAGGTAAAACCATTCTTTTGTTTAAGGTAAATACTAACTCATCTCAGTCAAGGAGGCCACCACAGAATCCCCATTCTCATTCTGTGGAAAACCATCTGCCTACTGATTTCCGAACCTCATCTGACTTTGCAAGATACACAGGCCAGTGGGGGAATGCTAAACTGGGATAAGCTAGAGGAAAAACAGAACTGGGGGTGGGGGGGCTGAGAGTACTGAGTAAAGTGTTAAAGCTCAGAAGTTGTAGGAGCAACTTTTCCACCAGTCACTGCAGTTTTACAGATTAATTGTAAGCTGGTGAACTAGAGACTCTTCAGTGCTTTTATACTGGATATCCCATAGCAAAGTCTGATGGCTTAGTGAGGAGATCAGGAAGCTGGGCCACTCCTTGCTTTCCACTGAATGAGTATACCCCATCTGAAATCATAGAGTATCAGGGTTGGAAGGGACCTCAGGAGGTCATCTAGTCCAACCCCCTGCTCAAAGCAGGACCAATCCCCAATTTTTGCCCCAGATCCCTAAATGACCCCCTCAAGGATTGAACTCACAACCCTGGGTTTAGCAGGCCAATGCTCAAACCACTGAGCTATCCCTCCCCCCATAACAAGGTGTGTAAAGTTTATTTTCCTCCCACAAAAGATTGCAAATGACCCCATTGCTCTGCTGCCAGAGTAAATTAACATGATTCACATTTTACCATAATAATAATCAGACACTAAAGCTGCTGGTAATTAAAGCAATCATTGCTCCCCACTGACACGTGCAGCATAACAAAACAGAAGTCATGCAGCAGCAGCAGATCCTGTCTACTTTATTTACTTGTTGCTTCAATGCTTCATTCCAATGAGTGACTAATCTATTAAATTACAGAAGAGCAACCCAGTTACATTAAAGAGAGCATTTGTGGTGTAAATGCTAATGTGAAAGTATCTGCTCTTTAGATTATATAGCTAAATCAATATTCTTCAAGAGCTGTCCTTCCTCCCTTGCATCATTATCACATCCCTTGCTGCTGTTTGCATGAAAGATCTTTGAACTCCAAAATTCATTCATTGGGCTGAATGTAGCAGCACTGGGTCTGATACTGTGAATTGCTGTCTTCAATGAGCATTGAGAGCACTTTATGGGGTCAGGCATGAGCATAAAAAGATGCCACTGTAACCATAGGTCTGGACACATCCAAATTTGCGAGGGAGGATTATGGATCAGAATCCAAATTTGCATAGTTTGGGGTGTTTTGCTTCAGGCCCTTTTCTGCTCAGAGGAGCCTAGAGAGAGAGAGGCTACATTATGACATTTTACACCTACCAACTCTGTTCTTATAAACAGAGAAATAGTCTGAAAATGAGGTTAAAATAATGGTTTAAATGTTCTGGGCTGGACTGTGTAGGGAGGAGGAGATCTGTGCCACTTTGGGTGAACTCCAGGAGGGATTGTAATACAAGTGCTCCCTGGGTAAAGGTTCTCTTTCTCTCCGTACTGGACTAGCTGTGCTTGCTGCTGTGCAGGGTTGCGGGGGTTTATGCAAGATGGTAGGGTTTAGCTGAGCTCAGCCTCCCAGTCTGTGAAAAATTACCCATCATTAACTCGTATAGCTTTATGTTTACATTATATCTGCATACCTTGTACTGACTTTGTGGAATCACTGCACCAAGATTTTGAATGATGTTATAAATCAAAAGTCTATATAGAGTATAGGGATTATAGACAAATACTGCTGTGAAATTTCATCTGGGCTATTTTTGTGTGCTACACTATATGAACAGAGTAGATTCAGCCCAGGCTCAATTAGAAATCAGCAAGCTCAGAAATCTCAAGTCAAAAAACAACAAAAATCTTAATGATTGATTGTATGTTTCTGTTCCCTTAGTTTGGCTCACCAGCTGGTACTGGCTATTCCAAACCTTTTACAGGGGCCCTTTCTCAACACCTCCTCGTCACTCCCTAATAACTAATAGGATGAAATCCCAGCCCCAAATCCCGTCCTGAAGAGTTTACAACCTAAGAGAAAGACTAGACAAACAAGGACAAGACAGCAGTTAGGGTATGGGATAGCATGGAGGGATTATTGGTGCAAAAAGCAAAGGAAGACAAAATCCTGGAAGAAGTGAGTTTAACAGAAGCATTTGAAGAAAGAGATCAAACGTGCTTGACAGATAAATGTTGCTCCAAACATTAGGGAGAAACATGGATAAAAATGCACTAAGAGTAGGAGAAGCTGGACAAAGGGAACTCCTGGTAAAGTGAGAACTGAGAAGAATGTAGGAAAGAAAAGTGATGACAGCAGATAGGTGGTAGGAGCAGAGTTGGACAAGAGCTTTATAGTGAGATAAAAATAAAAAGTTTGAATCTGAGGTAGTAAGGTGCAGGACATCAATTGAATGATTCAAGGAAGAAGATGAGGAAGATTATTTTAGCTGTAGAAATATGAATTGTTTTGAAAAGATATAAATGAAACCTGCATAATTATTCCTATCCTGTTAATGATGAAAGACCCTGATCCAGGATGGTCTAGCAGCTAAGTACTTGCCCAGGATTTAGGAGACCCTGGTTCAATTCTCTGCTCAGCCACAGATTTCCTGGGTGAGCTTGAACAAGTCACTTATTCTCTCCATGTCTCAGTTCCCTATGTGTGAAATGGGGATAAAAGCACTTCTCTACCTCACGGGGGTGTTGTGAGGATACATACATACATTGAAGACCACCATGTGCTCACATTACCTGGCAATGGGAGATGGATTGTTCCGGGTGCTGCATACACATACAGGAAGATACAGTTTAAAGTATAAAAATAGAGAAATAAAAGGGGAATGGGATACAACACATAAGTAAAATTGTCCCTCGAACTGCATAAGACCCTACCTTACTTGGCTGCCTGCACCTTAAATCTGGGTGTGCCCATTACTTCCCACTGAGCAGGTGGGAGGTTTGTGGTCTGGGGACAGGCAGAGAATAGACAGAGCCTTGGCTCTACCCACCCACAGCTGTGTGATTGCTGCTGGTATGGACCAGAATACTATTGCTACCTCTGCAGAGCAAGGAGGAGCAGGGGAAGGATGGTTCCTTCCCTGGACTGCTCCTGGAACTTACACAAAGCCACAATTAGCTGAAAGTCATAAGGCTTTGGCATGTGGCTTGTTCAGTCCCTCTTCTGTGTTTCTTCTTTAATCCTCTGACTTTTGCTTGTTTGTTTTCTATTACAGGGGCTCTCAACCTTTCCAGACTACTGTACTCCCTTCAGGAATCTGATTTGTCTTGTGTACTTGCAGTGAGGCTGTGTGATGCCCCACCACCCCGCCAAGGGATGAACCCCGACACAGACAGCAAAGTGGGCGGAGCCAGTGGTTCCTGCACCCACCCCTCAGAGGTCAAGGTGCAGGACAGGAAATAGAAAAGCCCAACCCCGGAGCTCAGTTGGGCAACAGCAGCTGGAGAGGCCAGACACCCATGGCCTGGCTCCGACTTGGGAGACCCCAGCAAGCCGCGGCTGACCCGAGGACTGGCCGGACCGGCTGAGGCCTGACGCTGACCGACGCCCAGAGGAGCTGCCCAGAGGAGCCCATGGTGCTGGAACCCTCCGAGGACACCACCCGACCCAGGTACCCTACGAGGGGGAGTCCGGAAGTAGCCCGGGGGCAGCTGACCCTAGTCTGGCTGCAGCACTGCCAGAGCCAATGTCAGTGTGTTGCAGCAAGGATCCCCACTGACACAGCAGTGGGTCTTTGACTGCTGCTAGGGCCCCGGGCTGGGATGCAGTGGAGTGAGTGGGGCTGCGACCCGCTGTCACCCACCTCGCTGGTGGCAGTCTCCCCCCTCCCCCTGGTTGCTAAAGCCAGGGCCTGGGCCTTTACTGAACTATTTGCTCAGCCCCTGCCTAAGGGCCTGAGCCCCTGACTGTTTCTTTGCTGCCCCGCCCTGACCCAGGTCCTGGGCTTATACCGAAAGGCTTGCGGAACCCAGACTGAGGGTCTGGGCCATAGACTGGGTATTCCCCAACCCAGCCAAGAGTGTAGTGAGGCAGTGTGGTGCCCCACCACCCCACCGAGGGACGAGCTCCAGCTGAGTTCCCTTACAGTACCCCTAATTTACACTTAAAAAAAACCAGACATAAAAATACAAAAGTGTCACAGCACACTATTACTGACAAATTACTTACTTTCTTATTTTTATCACACAATTGTAAAATAAATCAACTGGAATATAAATATTGTATTTACAGTTCAGTGTACAATATTTAGAGCAGTATAAACAAGTCATTGTCTGTATGAAATTTTAGTTTGTGCTGACTTTGCTAGTGCTTTTTATATAGCCTGTTGTAAAACTAGGCAAATATCTAGACAAGTTGCTGTACCCCCGGAAGACTTCTGCGTACTCCCAAGGGTACGTGTACCTGTGGTGGAGAACCACTGTTCTATTACATACAGAAACAAATCCATAATTGCAGTGTTTGCTCCAACCAGTTCCAGCCCAGTTGGAGCCATGAGTTTATCAAAAAGTTTAACTATATTGTAACTAATGTGCCTGTGCAAACATTTCTGAACCCTCCAAATAGTTTGAGGCAAAACCTTGAGCTTTATCCATTAACAGTTTTCTAACCCCAAGTCTTAGCTACACCTAATCTGTCGTATCAGTTGGAAGAAATGTAAGGAAACTGAGAAATTACCACAAGTAGCAGGTACAATTTGCTGATTGGGTTTGGCTCCCCTATACTTGGCAAGATAATTTAAGTACAGCGGTATTATGATCTCTGGAGTTATAAGCACAGCGCTATACACTTAGTTTCATTTAAATGCAGCAAATGAATAAGTATACCTGGGGAAAAAAGACAGCTACTTTTTGAAAAAGATTTTGCTGTTGCCATAGAAACCTAGCATACGAAGTGTTTTATGTGTGGTACAGTATCTCCTGAAGTCTATCAGGAGAGGTACAGAAAAGCATTTCATTAATACAGGACCTGGTAGACATGGGCTTGCTGTTTTGTACATATGAAGACAAATGTATTTACATGCAATATTGAACAGGAACGCTGCAGCTATAAAACGGCTCTTCTTGGGTCTTTGCGAATAAGTTCTAAAGGGAAGCTCTATTTCCACTTTGTCTGTGAGGAGTATCTGATCACTCTCTCAGGGATTATAACTGGACCTTTTAAAATACTAAAAGTCCATCCCTTCGGTCTCCGTGTCTATAAATTCATTCGACAATAAATGGATACAGTTACATGTCAGTCACTTCTATTAACGCATTTGTTTGGAGAGAGAAATTTAGGAAGAGCAAAAGAACTAAAACCAGAGCTTAAATTTTCAAATTATACTTATTTAAAAACTTTTAAGATGCACATAATTGTTGTCTCTAAGCACATAAACCCATATACAAATGAAAACAACTCAAAAGACAGAATGTTGGCTTAAGAGAATGCAAACAACTAAAGAAACTCTCCCTGTGGCAAGGGCCTGAATGGAGAGAGAGAGAGATTGAGAGAGAGACCTGACAACATGAAACCTTGGCTCTGGCTCTATTGAACCAATGTGGGGATCAATTTCAGAGTCAAAGCCCCACAACTGAAAACCTCAGAATTCCAATCTGGGGCTGTCCTAAGAGAGAGGTGAAGTATCTAAAATAGCCAGGGACCCAAATTTTGTTTGGCTTCAGACATCAAAACTGAACCTCAATCATGAAAACCAATTTGGTGGCTTCACTTTAGGAGGTTGTGTCACGTTTTCTTTGATTTAGATCTGCATGGGTTTGCAACCCTCCACCCCAAACCCCTCTCCCAAGTCACTTGGGGTGAAATTCACTCCTCTGCAGAAGACCCACACTAGGCCCTAATTGCACCATTTAGATTCCCCGCAAGTCACACTGACATCCTCAAAACAGACTTGAAGTAATGTGTATGTGATGGCTGCCATCTTGACCGAGGCACCACACTGGGGACAAAAAGCATGAGCTTCTGCAGCTTGAGCTAAAGAGCCCAGGCTACATAGCTGGGGGCTGTAAGAACTCATATCCTCCGTAGCTTAGCACAGAAGAGGATTTGTAACACAAACTTATCAGTGGGCTACACATAGTCCTTATGCTGGCCCTCTGCTTAGGGGTGAATTTCACTACTGGGGTTCTGATTCCAAATGAGCCTAAAATTTCAAAGCAAGCATCACTTGCAACTGTTGAGTGTCTACTGGTTTCATGCTAGACCAATGTGAAATCATAAATAGAGTAGTTCTGATCTCAAATCATGGATCTGCCTAAATTCATGCCAAACTGCGCCCAGCATTGTTTGGCTGACAAATCTAGTCTGAGTTTTGAGTTTGCAGTGAAACCCTAAACAAAGCAAAATTCATGTGGCTTTGGGGCTTGTTGTACACAAATCTGAGCCTGATGTGAGAGAACTTTATTGAAGACAACGGTTGTTTTCTGTGAGCAGAGGGGTCATGAGATGCGGGCCACAAACACTTCTATTATTTCGCTTTCCTCTGGTGGTGATTTCAGGCTGTAAGTAGAGCTAGTTAAAAAAAAATGGAAATTTCAATGAAAAATTTTTGTGAACATTTTTTTCAGAAATTTTCATGAAAAATTGTTGCTGTTTTTCAACTGACTTACAGAGTGCTGAAATTTGATTTTGAAATGCCAATGATACATTTTCCAACCGCCTCTAGCTATAAACACCTTTTTAAAGCAAACATGTTTGAAAGAAAGAACTCCTAGAAAATAAAAGTGATATATAAAATTGAGAAACACTTTTTTTTTCTAGCCATTTATCTCCTGGAATGATTGGCACCTGGAGGACTCTATCATTCTTGCAGATATTGATGTTTCAGAAACTACTCTAGCTGATTAGGTCCCCAATTCAGCAAAGTATCTGAGCATGTGACCAACTTTAAGTATGAGAATAGCCCCATTTACATCGGTGGGACGACACACATGCTTAAAGTTGAAATGTTGAAGTGCTTTGCTGAACTGGGACCAATTGTGGGTAAACTATTTATAACAAATACATTTATTGCAATGATGAATGTAGTCTTTTTTTTTCTGCTCAGAAATTAATCCGAGATCTTTTACTTTAACAAATGTATATGTTGTTGAAAATGTCCCAAAATTTAGGCAAACATATTTCAAGCTATAGATTGTTTGTGAACCCAAATGCACTCATGCACAAACCATTATTTTTCTGGGTTTTCTTTTTCTAAATGAAATTTTATTCTGATTATGGAGTTTCAAGAAGTTTTCGATCACTTGGTTGAGTAAAGAGACCAGGGATTTATCCCGCTTGTATATATTTTCATTACACTCAGGAGTCTACATTTACATTTCCTTGTAAAAATGTAGGCAGCTCTTCATATAATTGGCTAAGAAAACATATGGCAATGAGCATAATTGATGCATTTGTTTATAGAAACCAGGTCAATGCTTGATTTAAATTAAATCTGTAAACACATGAATGGTTCTAAAAATGACTATCTAAAAATATGAAAGTGCCCATTTTTGGGATACTTCCAACTTATACTTTTTTTAGCCCCTAAATTTATTTACAATGACTCCCAGTGCTTCTTAAATGTCTTCCGCAGATTTCTTTATCTTAATTCTTAGGTGTACTAGATTATGTGACTTTATAAAACAGTTAAGAAATTAAATATTCCCTTTATATTCTTATGAATCTAACATTTGTCCTTCCCACTGTGGCCCCAGTTCAACAAAGAACATAAGTATATGCCTAACTTTAAGCATGTTAAGTAGTACTGTTGAAATCAATGAAACTACTTCAAGTTAGGAGCATGTTTAAAGTGAGTGCTTTGCTGGATTGGGCCCTGAATGACTCCCACTGTAACAGTTGCCCATCACTGTAGTTAGAATAATATTTTACATTATGAACACAGTTTTTCAAGATTTTTATGCACGTAACTCTCTTTGACTAGATTGTGAGCAATAAGTATTGGAAGTAACCTTCTCTGAAATTGCTACAATCACTGCTGTGTTAGGGATCAGAATCTGGCCTAAACTCAACTCAATGTTTAAATCGGGGCTTTGATGTAGGAAGGTTACATTTAAACATAAATATCACAGTTTATCTCTAGTTATAGTTAAATATTGCTAATTTTCGGTAGAGTCTGGATTTTAACATCTGCATAAACTTTGATATCCTGATGATCCACACAAAACTAATTAAGTATGTAATAACAGAGTCATTAATGGTAAATGGCTGTGAAAAATCTATATATAATTATATTTTTTAATCTAAAGAGCCAGTTTTATTGTTTTACACAGCCCTAGATGGTTGATGCAAAGTACCTTTTCGGGAGCTGTTCCTTTCTGACCTTGTCTCTTTGCAGAAGGGTGAACTAACTATAAAGTTGTACTTTTGTTTAAAAAAGTAAGAAGGCAAACCACACTTGTGTAATTGAAAATTATCAGTCTCTGAAGTAATATGAATTTAAAAATATTCAATGATCCTTAAATTATATTGAACTCATATTTAATTTCATTACTCCAACTGGGCCATGTAAAGGTATACGTGGTTCAAAGACATCTACTTTCTGTTAAAGCACCTTTCCTCTTCTTATTGCAGTAAGAAATATGGCTTAGATGTAGGTGCATCTGTGCTTAAGTTTCCTAGACCTGAATGCTGCTCTGACATCTTTATGCAAAAGGAAAGATGCTAATTTATTTATATTAATGTCAAGCTTGTCTTCCTTAATTTTCTTCATTTTAAGGGAATATGCCTACTGTAGCACACAGAGAATGTGCTTATTTAGGAGGGTTAATTCGGAGAAGCTGTCGGGTTTACCCAGTTTTAGCAGGATAGATTACACTTTAGTAGAAAAATTTCCTAGAGATAAATTTGCAAAGCTTATTAAGATAAATGATTGATGTTAGAAAATGGTACTGAGTGGGGAGACACTGGTCTGAGAATTCTGTAGGGCTGTAATACTATTACTATGGGATCTATTGCTTCAAATGGATAAAATATTAATGGATCATTTCCCTGTAGATTATGGAAGGCTTTTGCTATTTAATCTCCTCTTATTTTAGTTCTTCTTTATTCCTTCCACATCAGAAAGAATGGAGGTGGCAGGTTTCTTATATTAACTGAAAAACAGCACTACAGTGAGCACTGGAAGATACATCCTCCATCCAACACCCCTCGCTTCTGCTTCACAACTGGAAGACCCTGTTTCCACCAATTAACTGGGGAAAAAATCCAATGCAAGAGTATTCAGTCTATAAGTACACTGATTATCAGTATTACAGTTCTTACCTGAGCTCCTGAGGAGGATTGTGAACTGCTCCCAAGGCTAATGTGCTGTTAAGTGACAGTTACACAAATTTTTGTGCAAGGCATTCAAAATATATATACAATGGGGGGCGGGGGGTCAGATTGTAGATAATTTTGTTACTTTATAAGAATTTGCATCAATGAATGTAGCTTGTTGCTGTTGGGTACAGAGATTCCAGACACCATGAAAGCACAGAGAATCCCACCTATGAGCATTTAGAATCCTCTGAGTCTGTTGGAGATGGAAAAGTGTTATTTTTGTGAGAATAGGCATCACTGTACTTGCAGTACCTTCACCCCTGGTGTAGCTGTATGCAATCCTAGGTAGCTCCCTCCTTACAGGCTCTATATTTCATAGATTCTAAGGGCCAAAAGGGACCACTGTGATCATCTAGTCTGAACCTCCTACCTGACACAGGCCATAAGGCGTTTCCCAGGTAGAGGCTATATCCCATGTTAAATAGATATCATCCTTTGCTAAAGAGACAGGAAGAATAACTGATAAAAGAGAGAGACATGTAAGAAACAATTCTCTCTCAGCTCATTTTCTATGCCACTCTGGTAACTGTAACTGTCAAAGGAGTAAAAAGAAAAGGAGTACTTGTGGCACCTTACAGACTAACCAATTTATTTGAGCGTAAGCTTTCGTGAGCTACAGCTCACTTCATCGGATGCATTCAGTGGAAAATACAGTGAGGAGATTTATATACACACAGAACATGAAAAAATGGGTGTTTATCATGCACACTGTAAGGAGAGTGATCACTTAAGATGAGCTATTACCAGCAGGAGTGGGGGGGGGGGGAGAAAACCTTTTGTAGTGATGTGGCGGTTCAATGATGAGACAGAACACAGATTTATTCAAGCAAGCAAGCTGGTCAGCTGAAATGGGCTGCTGCCTGTCAGCTTTCCACCTTCTCCTTTATTATATTTCTCCCCCCTGCACATTACCTACTTTCACCGCAAAGGAATGCACGACATTGATTAATATTCTTGTTTTTCAGCTTCTATCTACTACATTCTTAATTCTCAGGCCTTAAGGCCAAGCCAAGGAAGCTTCCCACGATTACTGTCCTTTAATCAAGTTCCCACCTTTAATCAAGTTCCCAGGGTTCATATCTGGTCCTCGTCCTTGGACGGAGCAATGTGTTGCTCCTCACAACGGTCAGGGTGTGCCCTGACTGTTTGCAGGTGGATGGACCAAACATGGGCCCTTCATCTCCCCCTTTTTTTTAATTATACTCGGCCCTCTCATGGGAGCCGTCAATTTGCTTTTGCGAGCAATTTAACTCCCAAACAGACAAGGACATAACTCGGGGAGCTTGCCAGGGCGTATCTCTACAAAGCCTTAGCAAAGAGGGAATACATTGTACACAGCAGCAGCAAAAAATAAGCCCAATGATTATAAACACAGCATAACCGAAAAATTGTCGCAGCCAGCCTAGAGATGGCAGCCAACCTGTAAGCCAATTCCAAAAGCCCTCAAACCCCACATCTTGACGTATGTGTGCCGTAAGATTGGCCAGTTCGGCCAGTCTAGTCTCTATGGAACGACTATTATCAGTTAAATTAAAACAACACATATGCCGAAACGTGGAACAGCCTAGGTGATGTTTCAAGAGTAGAAAATCAATGGCTGCTCTGTTATCTAAAATTGCATCCCTTAATTCGTGTTGCTCTGCATTAAGTAGGGCAATTGCCTTGGATGTTGTATTAATTGCCTTCGCTGCAAAGCACGCCAGGGCATTTAGGGTTCTGGCTGTATAAGTGGCAAGCCCGGGGACCCCAACAATAGAGGCCGCTAAGGCGGTATACTCAGAGCGGCTGAGAAGATTGACATCTGCAACACAATCTTCGGAAAGGGGTGTATTTCTTTTACTGTGTTTTTGGCTGGCAAAAGGCAATATAAGTGTCATTCTACTAAGACAGCAAAGGGTGCCATCACTTAAATTTGCAGGAATATAACTAAAGGTGCGCGAGCCACAGGTGAAAAACCACCCTAATGGTAGGATGATATGGCCATAATTGTATGAAACATTTACAGCATGGGAACAATTTAAAAAGGGTTGAGGAATTTGCCGACAGCCCAAGGGCACCTTTGTACTAGTGCAGTTAACCACACGCGCACAGGTGACATTGTTGGCCCCGGCCGGGTACGGTGTGTGGAGGGATATAGCCGTGTGAGGCAAGGTATAGTGGGCCGGGCCCCAATTAGCCATGCCAGAGTACTGGGAAGAGAGATTCGCATAAGCAGCGAGCATCGTCTCATTCCCTATCTCCTCAGGGTGATGACATACTGGAATAAGGCATGTACCTAACAATTCTCCGGCTTCTACAGAATTAGACAAACAAAAGTGGGTAACATTTGCTATTGAAGCCAACCTTTCCCATATGTTATACGTCATTCGGGCCCGTAACGGGGGAAGCGCTTCCGAGCCAACCCCCACAGGAAACAGCAGGCACAAAAAGCATACAATCAGTACAGAATTAGCAGTGATTTGGGCGAGAATCGCCACAAACAAAGTCTCAGGAGTCTCTGGCTGTTGGTTTGCTGCCAGTCTTCGTTGAGCCGCCGCGACCAATGCTTTTACTGCTCCCCATGTCACGGGCTGGCTTGGGGCGCTACGCCTCTTCCGTTTCCGTCCCGCCGTTGTTGACCCGGGAGGCACCGCGTTCTCCTCCAAGGTCAGCTGAAACTCCGGTATGGGGTTCGGCAGCCCCTGGCGCCATGCCATGCTGTTTCAGTGCCGGTCGCACACACCGGGCTGGAACCCACAACGGTCCTGCAGGGAGAGACACCGCAGCATATCCCCGACCCCAAGTGATTAGAGGTACTGGGCCCAGCCACTGCGGATCAGGCAGCTGACGGTAAAAGACACGCGGTCTTTCCAGTACCTCAGATTTGTGAAAATGCCGATCCGCGGGGGTCTGCTGATCTGCGTTCAGCGTTAAGTTATTTAAAGTAAACAAAAGGATATGCATTTGTTGTTGAATATCTCCTAAGGTTCGGAGACGCAGCTCCCCTTGTTTTAATTGTTTATCAAGCAAGGTTTTGAGCGTGCGATTGGCACGTTCAACAATGGCTTGGCCCGTGGAATTATAAGGGATCCCGTGTTTAAGACGGACGTCCCATCGGGCACAAAAGGTGGAGAGGGCTGTGGAGCAGTAGGCTGGGGCATTATCTGTTTTTATCTGGCTTGGGCGACCCATAACAGAAAAACAGGCTAGCAAATGGTGAATCACTTTGGCAGTGGCTTCCCCACGCTGTGGGGTTGCCCAGAGAAATCCTGAATAAGTGTCAACAGAAACATGTAAAAAGGAATAGGGGCGGAATTGTGGCACGTGAGTGACATCCATTTGCCACAACTGATTCGCTGCGGTACCTCTGGGGTTAACGGCATAAGAAAAGGTAGGGGCAGCAGCGGCACAGTGGGGGCAGGAACGAACAATGGAACGTGCATGATCAGTAGGAATGTGAAACTGCCGGGCCAAAACAGAGGCAGACTGATGAAAAAAGGCATGGCTTTCAATGGGGTCAGAAAAAAGGGAATTTACCTGACCACGTAGCGCGCGATCGGCGCGCGCATTGCCCTCAGTGAGTGACCCAGGCAAAGGGGTATGACTGCGAATGTGAGCAACAAAATAAGGAAAATTACGAGTGGAGATAAGATATTGCAAAGACAAAAATAGGCGAAGGAGGTCCGCATCGACCTGAGGGGTAATGAGGGCAAGGGGTAAATGATCAATCACTTGATAAACATAATGGGTGTCCACAATTAAATTAAAGGGGCAATCAGCAAAAAGTTGAAAGGCCAAAATAACAGCAGCCAGTTCCGAGCGCTGCGCGGAACGCTGAGGCAGTGTAAAACGAGAATGCCAGCGAGGGGGGTCACCGGATTGATAGGTGACAACACCTCGATGTGGAGAGCCATCAGTAAAAAGAGTAACAGCAGAAACAATGGGTTGAGAGTGGCTAAGACGATGAACAATTAGAGGCACCTTTTGGGTAATTACCAACCGAGGATCTTTTGGGGGGTTATAAGAAATTTCTCCCACATAATCACAAAGAGCAACCTGCCAAGCCAAAGAGGTGTGGCACAAGGAATCAAATTCACTACGGGACAAGGGGAACACAATATCAACTAAATCAGTGCCAGTGAGTTGCACTGCACGGTGGCGGGCTTTACGAACAAGATCAGACAGGGCATCTAGATAGGGGTAAATATTCCGAGGAGGAGTGGAGGAGAGGTACAGCCACTCTATGATAGAGACGGCTGTATTCGTACGGGGTACAAACAGAGCCGCAGTGGGCGTATGAGGGGTGGCAAGAAGAATCAACCGTAGGGGACGGACCTCAGGGGGTCTGTCCACAAACTGCTGACTCAATGCTGCATTAATTTGTCGAATGCAGGCAATGTGCTCTTCAGTGATGGCAATAACTGCACCCGGTGCTCGGGCTCCACGTAGGAGCTCGAACAACGGCTGCAGCATTGAGGTGGGGAGACGAAAATAGGGCCGAATCCAATTTAAATGACCCAAAATCTGTTGTAATTTAACAAGGGTTAGGGGCTGAGGTAGAGTTAGTGCCGGACGAACCGGAGCAGCATAGGTTTGTAAAACCTTATGGCCGAGGTAGTGGTAGGGATAAGAGCGTTGGATTTTTTCTGGTGCCACCAACAGGCCATTTTGGCCGAGAATTTGAGACAAAGATTCAATCTGTTGTTCCGTGACCTGGGGACCACTAAGCAAAATGTCATCCATATAATGGTAGACCTTTAGCGTAGGGTACCGGGCACGAAAAGGGGTGAGGGCCCGATCCACAAAAAGCTGACACAAGGTTGGACTATTTTGCATTCCCTGGGGTAAGACCTTCCACTGATATCTTTGAGAGGGTTGCTGATTATTATATTGTGGCACCGTAAACGCGAATTTTTCGCGATCTTGCGGGCAAAGGGGGATGGTGAAAAAACAATCTTTTAAATCTAACACACAGAGCTGATCGGTTTGAGGAATTAAATTTGGATTTGGTAAGCCAAACTGCAAGGGGCCCATAGGTTGGATGCGTTTATTTATTTCCCTTAAATCATGTAACAGCCGCCAAGCACCAGATTTTTTCTTAATAACGAACACCGGGGTGTTCCAGGGACTAGTAGAGCACTCCAAGCGCTGTGCCTGCAAATGCTGCTGCACAAGCGAATGAAGCGCTTTCAGTTTTTCTAGAGGGAGGGGCCACTGGTCAATCCAAACGGGCTCTAAGGATTGCCATACCAAGGGTAATGCAGAGGGCAATGTGGGTGAGGGAGGGTTTTGAGCCATCAGATATTAATATCGAGGGTGGTGTCCAGCTTTGTAAGTAAATCACGGCCCCAAATATTGAGGTGGACAGGGAGCACAAAAGGGCGGATAGTAGCAAGGGCACGGCCTCCCGGTTTAGAGACCGTGACCCAAGACAAACTCTGTCGCCCGGGTTTACTACCCCCGATCCCCCACAACTCTTTAGAAGGAACCGTAGGCCAACTAACCGGCCACTCCGGATCACGAATCACCGTAACGTCAGCTCCAGTGTCCACCAGCCCTGTGAAGGGAACATCATTTAAGAGAAGTGTTAACTGAGGTTTCGAGGGGCGGACTGACATTGTCAGAGCAACAAGTGGAGAGGACGTGCTGTGAGACGGCGAGTGAGACAACGTTGATCCAAAGCCGCCTCCGCCCCGAGTTCGATCCTCGGCAGCTGGCACCTGATAGGGGACTAAAATCAATTGTGCAATTGACCGTCCACGCGGGAGCGACTGTGGAAGATGAGTCCACACCTGAACCTTAATAATGCCGGTGTAATCGGCATCGATGACTCCGGGGATGACAAAAAAGCCCTGTTTCCCAGCATGAGAGCGAGGGAGAACGAGACCCACAAAGCCGGCAGGGAGAGGTCCCGTCACCTGAGTAGGTATGGCGCAGACCTCCCCTGGCAGCCGAAAATCAGTGTCCTCCTGCATGATCAAATCAAGCCCTGCACTTCCAGCAGTCGCCGCCCTCATAGAGTCTATGGATTTTAAGGCAGAGGAACGGTTGTCTGAGTGGGAAACACCCCCGTTTGGCCCTGGGTTCGGGGGGTACCCGCTGCGCGGTTTCCCGACCCGCTACGACACTGATTAGCCCAGTGATAGCCCTTCCCACACTTGGGGCACTTCTTTGAGGGTCGAGCGGGTGCCTTTGATGAGCGGCACTCCCGCTGAAAGTGACCCTCCTTACCACAGCGGTAACAACGCTTCCCCTCCCTCCCGGTTTTTCTCAGGGCGGCAGCCAGAACTCCAGCCTTATGGGCTTGTGTGCCGATGTTCTGGCACGCCCGTAGCATGTCTGAGAGCTCTAAAATGCCAGAGACTTGCGCCGTCTGGAGAGCACGGCGGCAATCCTCATTCGCATTCTCAACCGCCAATTTTAACAGGATCTCCTGAGCGGCCACAGCATTATCCACCTGTCGGAGGATAGCCTCCTGCAATCTGTTGGTAAAATCCAGAAAGGACTCTGATGCACCCTGACGGATACTGACAAAGCTTTTTGTAGGCTTGCCTGAATCCGGGACCCTCCGGAAAGCATGCTGGGCGCAGGTGGAAATGATAGGGAAGAAGACCTGAGGGAGTTGGGTCTGCTGCTCAACGGTAGCAAACTGTCCCTCCCCTGCCAATTGCTCATAAATAACATTAACACCTGCTGCTCTATGAATCTGGGCCTGACGGTCCGCCTCCTGCCGATACTCACTGACCCAAATAACATACTGACTGGGTGACAACATCATGCGCAACAGCGCCTTCCAATCTTCAGGGATCAAGGAGTACCCACTACCTAGCCCTTCAATGAGACCACGCACAAACGTGCTAGTCAGACCGAACTCGCGAATCGCCTTCTTTACCTCTCTAACCACCGAGTAAGGCAATGAAACCCAGGTTCCCACCGGGTTGCCCTGGTCGTCATTCTGCCAGGTCACCGGACAAACTGAGACCAGCTCAGCCAGCTCCTCTGCTGTAAGATCTGAGCGAGTCTTCGCTGCGTGAACCATTTGTTGCACCAGCGAAAGCCTCTGAGCAGATGCAGACGACCCCGTGGGGGGCCCCGAAGCATGGGGTCCTAGGGGGGAGGGTAATCACACACCGGCTCCGGCGGGGAAGGTAAGGGAGGCGGTGGTAAAAAGGCACTGGGGGCGAAGCAGGGAGAGGGATGGCTGCAGGAGCCGACGGCGGTGGCGGAATTGGCAGTCCCTCTATTGGCGCGAGAGAAGGTTCTTCCGAGGCGACACACTGTGTTGCATCGGTAGGAGGGGGGGTGACTGCAGGAGCCGACGGGCGTGGCGAGATCACCAGCCTCGCGACGGAGGGCGTGTCCGAGGCGACACGCTGTATCGCATCGCGGCAGAGGTGCCAGGCATGTAAAGCCTGCACGGGCGCCCGAGGCTCTTCATGCAATGTCTGGCCCAACCGCTCCCAGTCCGCTAGCTTAAGGGTTCCGGCTTCAGGGTACCACGGGCACTGGGCACTCACCTCCTGTAACAGGAGAGTGAGTTCTCGAGTGGGGCAGACATGCTGAGCCTTACGCAGCAAATACTGTAGCTCAGTGCGATGTTGCACTTGCAAAGCAGAGAGGGAACTTCCCATACTTACCACAACGAAAAATACTCACCGGGATCCACGAAGTGGATGAGTGACGCGTCTGAAACCCTTGCCGGGCGAGGTGAGTGCTGAGGGCCCCACGTTGGGGCGCCAGTTGTGGCGGTTCAATGATGAGACAGAACACAGATTTATTCAAGCAAGCAAGCTGGTCAGCTGAAATGGGCTGCTGCCTGTCAGCTTTCCACCTTCTCCTTTATTATATTTCTCCCCCCTGCACATTACCTACTTTCACCGCAAAGGAATGCATGACATTGATTAATATTCTTGTTTTTCAGCTTCTATCTACTACATTCTTAATTCTCAGGCCTTAAGGCCAAGCCAAGGAAGCTTCCCACGATTACTGTCCTTTAATCAAGTTCCCACCTTTAATCAAGTTCCCAGGGTTCATATCTGGTCCTCGTCCTTGGACGGAGCAATGTGTTGCTCCTCACAACGGTCAGGGTGTGCCCTGACTGTTTGCAGGTGGATGGACCAAACATGGGCCCTTCAGTAGTGATAATCAAGGTGGGCCATTTCCAGCAGTTAACAAGAACGTCTGAGGAACAGTGTGTATGTGGGGGGAATAGTTTTACTTTGTGTAATGACTCAACCACTCCCAGTCTCTATTCAAGCCTAAGTTAATTGTATCCAGTTTGCAAATTAATTCTAATTCAGCAGTCTCTCGTTGGAGTCTGTTTTTTGAAGTCTTTTTGTTGAAGAATTGCCACTTTTAGGTCAGAAATCGAGTGACCAGAGAGATTGAAGTGTTCTCCAACTGGTTTATGAACGTTATAATTCTTGACATCTGATTTGTGTCCATTTATTCTTTTACGTAGAGACTGTCCAGTTTGACCAATGTACATGGCAGAGGGGCATTGCTGGCACATGATGGCATATATCACATTGGTAGATGTGCAGGTGAACGAGCCTCTGATAGTGTGGCTGATTTGATTAGGCCCTATGATGGTGTCCCCTGAATAGATATGTGGACACAGTTGGCAACGGGCTTTGTTGGAAGGACAGGTTCCTGGGTTAGTGGTTCTGTTGTGTGGTGTGTGGTTGCTGGTGAGTATTTGCTTCAGGTTGGGGGGCTGTCTGTAGGCAGGGACTGCCTTGCTCCCAAGATTTGTGAGAGTGATGGGTCGTCCTTCAGGATAGGTTGTAGATTCTTGATGATGCGTTGGAGAGGTTTGTTTATTTCCCCCCCTCCTCCCCGCACTGTTCCTCAGACGTTCTTGTTAACTGCTGGAAATGGCCCACCTTGATTATCACTGCAAAAGGTTTTCTCTCCTCCCCGCCCCCCCCCCACTCTCCTGCTGGTAATAGCTCATCTTAAGTGATCACTCTCCTTACAGTGTGCATGATAAACACCCATTTTTCATGTTCTGTGTGTATATAAATCTCCACTAAATGCATCTGCAGACCTCTGTTCTCACAATCTAATACCTGTGCAGGATTGGAGCCTAAGATGGTGGATCTAGTTGGCCACATTAAAGGCCAAATCACGAGAAGTGCAGAGCACCTGCAACTCTCATTTGAAGTTAGAGAAGCTCAGCACCATCCCAGGATCTGGCCCTTCTTAATACCACAGCAGTCTGGTCATGTTGTGACATGTTCATTTTGTATTGGCAGGTATGGGGGGAAAATCAGACTGTTCTCAAAGTGATGAACTACCGCTTATATTGTCCTTATGAAATGGTTACAGTGTGATCTGCTTTATCGGGTAAGTTTGATCTCATTAACTCATGAGGTAGGAGGCAGATACTTCAATTAATTATTTTTAACTTTTATTTTGAATTATTTATAAAGATAAAGCAATTTTAAGCTCTTGGATTAAGTAGTCAATATATCTATATAATTATGCCAATACCCCAGTGATGAAATCCTAGTATGTGTACACTTGAAGCCGGGGGTGTGATTCCATGCTTAGGAGACATCCTCACACTGGCTCTCACTGAGCTAGTGCAGTAAAAATAGAATGATAGCCTCAGTGGCCCAACCTGTTCTGAGCGGGGATTGAGGGGAAGGAGGTGTATGACTACCATGAATATGTTGCAGTCTCTGGGCTAGATACACAAAGGGGATGTAGGCTCTGCTTTGCAATGCCTAACGTTTAGGCACCCTATCACATAGTGCAAGCAACAGCCCTGAATTAGGCACCGGGGCTCCCTATACAATGTATGGGAAGAATTAGGGGCTTAAGAATGGGATCCCCCAAATCTAGCATGCTAGGAGGGGAGCCACCTGAGATAGTCAATAGGAAATGCGAGGAGAGGGGTGGGTCCTAAGCCGTGCCTCACCGGGCCTCTTTGGGTCAAAGCTGAGAATGCCAAATTCAGGACAAACTGCTGAGAAATAGGCCAGACTCACCCGCAAGTGGTGGTTATTCTATCATTAGATTATATCAAGCCAGTAACAAAAGTGGACTTCTGTCTTACCACAATGGTTAACAAGAAGCCAAAAAATGCAGTCTCCTTATGTATCCTGGCCCTTGGCTCACCACCCAGACACTGGACTTTATGATGAGTGGTTACTGAAAACCAGTTTCATCAGATATAGGGTCCTTCCAATCCCAAGAGATCAGCCACTTAGCTAGGACAATATATAACTCAGATCTTACCCAATAATCACTCTGATGCCAATCCCTTTAATAACTAAAAACTAAAGGTTTAATAATAAAAGAAAAGAAGAAGAGAGTTATTAATGGTTAATAGATCATATACATACAAGTGATTTTTCAGCGTTCATAGATCAGGATAATAGCAGCAATGGGATAAACTGCTATCTTACAAAAGTCTATCTGGAAATTACCCAAGCATACTGGGGGTTCGTCAGTCCTTGTTCAAAGCTTCCTTGTTAGAAATCTAGTCCCGAGAAATGAAGCAGGAAATTAAGACAAGATGTTTCAGGGGTCTTTTATCTCCTCTGCATTGTGCATGGAATTTTACTGTCCCAAACAAAGCTTACAGTCTCTGTTTGTGGAAAGTTACTGGCCCAAAATGGAGTCCAGGGTCACATGAGCAGATCACATGTCCTAACATGCTTTGATGACTCACAGGTGCAGCCATTGCCCATATTCTTGCTGAGGTGAAGGCTTCCTGGAATTGATCAGTTTCTTCTATGGTCCATTGTTAGAGTGAAGTGTCCTTAATGGGCCATCAGTACATAGTTGTCTGGCTTTAATGTAAATTCTATTTGGAGGGAGGGTGGTGTTATCCAGGGATACAACATGTGTAGTATGCCAGTACGTAGCCAATATTCATAACTCCAGATACAAAGATGATACATGCATATAAACAGAATAATCCTACTTAGCAAATCATGGCTTTTCCGTTGACACCCTACATGCATACTTTGTACAAGATTTGTTGCAATTGTATAACAGTGGCAATATCAAAGACATAAATGGTCATAGTTCTCTTGGGGGTGATGCTGTATGATTGACTAAGGTGCCTAAATCCAGGCCAGAGTGAGACTTCTATCACCACTTGCATGGTCACAGCTGTGAACCCTCTTCTTGAGTTAGGTGCCTAAGCCCTTTCATGCACAAAAATTAGGAGGTAGTGTTATGGCCCCCCCAACTGTTACCCCAGTGATTAGAGCACTTACACGGGCTCTGAGAGACATAAGTTCTAATCCTTACTCTGCTTGATGTGGCACAGGAAGTTGAACGTGGGTCTCCAACAGAGCAGCTGTGTGCTTTAGCCACTGGGCTATAGGGTATTCGGGTGTAGACCCTTACAACATGATCCAAACCCAACAGGACCTGACTACAAGAGTCAGGGTTGGGTTGGGTATGAAAACAACTCGACAGACTCAGGTTTGGCTTGGCAGTGGTCTAGTCAGGTTCCAGTCATGCTTTAAAATTAGGCCCAAGCAGACCTCCATTCTGGATTAGGGCTTTCTCAGGCTGTCCTATTGAAGCTGTTCCATGTTGTCTGAATAATTAAATATTCACCAGGCCAGTAAAACTGAGTGACTCCATGGCTCAGTGGTAAGGGCACTCACGTGGGAGTGAAACAATTCAAGTCCCTGTTCCTGTGATTGTTTAACCGGCATGGGCCAGCTGTGGGTTTACAATTGCAGTGTACATAGCAAATACCCCTAATTTAAATCAGTATTCTAGAAATGCCTCTTCATTATTTATTTCTGTCTAGGTCTTGAGGAAAGGGGAGGAGGAGCAGTTGTATGTCACTGTAGCAGGGTGCTGCTGCAAAAGCACCTAATTAGCCCCTGCTCAGCCAGCTCCAATCAAGAGAAATAGATTGGAGCTGGTGTAACAGACATGGTGCCTTGCCTGTGGATTGGCTCCACCTGTGGGCCTCACAAGCCAGCAGTTATAAGGGCTGGGAGCCAGTATGAAGGGGGGCTGCCAGGAGAATGGGCAGTCTCCTGGCTGTGGGCTGACTGCTTGGGAAGGAGGGAACTAACCCTGTAAGCCTTGTACATAGTTCAACATTGGTGGTGGGAGAACTGTGGGTGTAAATAAAGCCATGGGTGCTGCATAACAGGGAGCCTCTCTGAGCTTTATTGGGGCAGTCAGCAGGCCCCAGAAAGAGGGGCGGGCAGAGGACCCTGTTACAGTCACCATGGAAAACTGTGTTTGATGCTGCTCCAGGCTCTTTATGCTGCTTCTGTGTTTGGAGGCAAGTTTAAAATAAACAACCCTGAAAGAGTCACAACAGTATTTAACCCACACAGCTAGACTATGCTGCTCCTTTTCAACTTCTCCAACAACGATGACTTTCCAGTAGTCTGGCAAAGCTTCAAGTGCTTAGACAGTTCCTTGTGAAACTGTCACTAAGTAGTTGCTTAAAGAGTGGAATAGCACCATGTTCTAGCTGCATCATGCATGAGCAGCTTCTGAGAATCTTTTTCACACCTAAATTCTGATGCAAAGTAGCCTTGGACTATTGGGAATTTCAGCTTCCATCCATTCAGTCACTGAGCTTATCCCTGAGAAATGTTGTTCACCTTGGCCCCAGTTCAGCAATCTATCCCTATTCCCTAACATTAAGCATTTGTTTAAGCTGCTCTTCTCGTTTCAGTAGAATTAAAACTGATCATGTGCTTAAGTGCTTTGCTGAATAGAGACGAAAGTAAGCATGTGCTTAAATATTTTGCTGAACTGAGAACTTTTTTCTTTAATACATTATTTATACATTATAAAAAGTGACCCAGATTCAACTGAAACTGAGTTTTATCCACAAGATCTAGATTGATTGCTATGGTTCTTTTGTTTGTTTTTGATACAGAAAGAAAGGAGAGCAGCAGAATATGGACCTGGGACTTCAGAAAAGCAGACTTTGACTCCCTCAGGGAACTGATGGGCAGGATCCCCTGGGAGAGTAACATGAGGGGGAAAGGAGTCCAGGAGAGCTGGCTGTATTTTAAAGAATCCTTATTGAGGTTACAGGAACAAACCATCCCGATGTGTAGAAAGAATTGTAAATATGGCAGGCGACCAGCTTGGCTTAACAGTGAAATCCTTGCTGATCTTAAACACAAAAAAGAAGCTTACAAGAAGGGGAAGATTGGACAAATGACCAGGGAGGAGTATAAAAATATTGCTCAGGCATGCAGGAGTGAAATCAGGTAGGCCAAATCACACCTGGAGTTGCAGCTAGCAAGAGATGTTAATCGTAACAAGAAGGGGTTCTAGAGGTATGTTAGCAACAAGAAGAAAGTCAAGGAAAGTGTGGGTCCCTTACTGAATGGGGGAGGCAACCTAGTGATAGAGGATGTGAAAAAAGCCAATGTACTCAATGCTTTTTTGCCTCTGTCTTCACAAACAAGGTCAACTCCCAGACTACTGCACTGGGCAGCACAGTATGGGGAGGAGGTGACCAGCCCTCTGTGGAGAAAGAAGTGGTTCAGAACTATTTAGAAAAGCTGGACAAGCACAAGTCCATGGGGCCACATGCGCTGCATCCGAGAGTGCTAAAGGAGTTGGCGGATGTGATTGCAGAGCCCTTGACCGTTATCTTTGAAAACTTATGGCGATCGGGGGAGGTCCTGGACGACTGGAAAAAGGCTAATGTAGTGCCCATCTTTAAAAAAGGGAAGAAGGAGGATCGGGGGAACTACAGGCCAGTTAGCCTCACCTCAATCCCTGGAAAAATCATGGAGCAGGTCCTCAAGGAATCAATTCTGAAGCACTTAGAGGAGAGGAAAGTGATCAGGAACAGCCAGCATAGATTCACCAAGGGCAAGTCATGCCTGACTAATCGAATTGCCTTCTATGATGAGATAACTGGCTCTGTGGATGAGGGGAAAGCAGTGGACGTGTTATTCCTTGACTTTAGCAAAGCTTTTGACACGGTCTTCCACAGTATTCTTGCCAGCAAGTTAAAGTAGTATGGGCTGGATGAATGGACTATAAGGTGGATAGAAAGCTGGCTAGATTGTCGGGCTCAATGGGTAGTGATCAATGGCTCCATGTCTAGTTGGCAGCCGGTATCAAGCGGAGTCCCCCCAAGGGTCGGTCCTGGGGCCGGTTTTGTTCAATATCTTCATTAATGATCTGGAGGATGGTGTGGACTGCACCCTCAGCAAGTTTGCAGATGACACTAAACTGGGAGGAGTGGTAGATACGCTGGAGGGTAGGGATAGGATACAGGGGGACCTAGACAAATTAGAGGATTGGGCCAAAAGAAATCTGATGAGGTTCAACAAGGACAAGTGCAGAGTCTTGCACTTAGGACGGAAGAATCTCATGCACCGCTACAGACTAGGGACCGAATGGTTAGGCAGCAGTTCTGCGGAACAGGACATAGAGGTTACAGAGGACGAGAAGCTGAATATGAGTCAACAGTGTGCCCTTGTTGCCAAGAGGGCTAATGGCATTTTGGGCTGTATAAGTAGGAGTATTGTCAGCAGATTGAGGGATGTGATCATTCCCCTCTATTCGACACTGGTGAGGCCTCCTCTGGAATACTGTGTCCAGTTTTGGGCCCCACACTACAAGAAGGATGTGGCAAAATTGGAACACTTCCAGCGGAGGGCAACAAAAATGATTAGGGGACTGGAACACATGACTCATGAGGAGAGGCTGAGGGAACTGGGATTGTTTAGCCTGCGAAAGAGAAGAATGAGGGGGATTTGATAGCTGCTTCCAACTGCCTGAAAGGGGGTTCCAAAGAGGATGGATCTAGACTGTTCTCAATGGTAGCAGAAGACAGAACAAGGAGTAATGGTCTCAAGTTGCAATTAGGTTGGATATTAGGAAAAACTTTTTCACTAGGAGGGTGGTGAAGCATTGGAATGCATTACCTAGGGAGGTAGTGGAATCTCCTTCCTTTGAGGTTTTGAAGTCAGGCTTGACAAAGCCCTGGCTGGGATGATTTAGTTGGGGATTGGTCCTGCTTTGAGCAGGAGGTTGGACTAGATGACCTCCTGAGGTCCCTTCTAACCCTGATATTCTATTATTTTTTGATCTATCACTGTCACATATATTCAGTTTTCAACCATCAGTGTATACACTGGGGACACCCTAGTTCAAATCTGTAACAATTTAAATTGGCACTTGTCAGGGTTCCTTCCCCACTCTGAACTCTAGGGTACAGATGTGGGGACCCGCATGAAAGACCCCCTAAGGTTATGCTTACCAGCTTAGGTTAAAAACTTCCCCAAGGTACTTTGCCTTGTCCTTGAACAGTACGCTGCCACCACCAAGCGTTTTAAACAAAGAACAGGGAAAGAGACCACTTGGAGACGTATTCCCCCAAAATATCTGCCTAAGCTCTACATACCCCCTTTCCTGGGGAGGCTTGAGAATAATATCCTAACCAATTTGTTACAAAATCATCAAAGACCCAAACCCCTGGATCTTGGAACAATGGAAAAATCAGTCAGGTTCTTAAAAGAAGGATATTATAAAAAAAAAAAAAAAAAAAGAGGGAGGTAAAAATCATCTCTGTAAAATCAGGATGGAAAATACTTTACAGGGTATTCAGATTCAAATCACAGAGGATCCCCCTCTGGGCAAAACCTTAAAGTTACAGAAAACAGGAATAACCCTCCTTCTTAACACAGGGAAAATTCACATAAAACAAAAGATAAACTAATCCGCCTTGCCTGGCTTACCTATACTGGTTGCAGTATTGGAGACTTGGATTAGGATGGGTTGGAGAAGATGGATTTCTGTCTGGCCTCTCTCAGTCCCAAGAGATAACAACCACGTAAACAAAGAGCACAAACAAAAGCCTTTCTCCCCCCCCTTCCAAGATTTGAAAGTATCTTGTCCCCTTATTGGCCCTTTGGCTCAGGTGCCAGCCAGGTTAGCTGAGCTTCTTAACCCTTTACAGGTAACAGGATGTCGCCTCTGGCCAGGAGGGATTTTATAGCACTGTATACAGAAAGGTGGTTACCCTTCCCTTTATATTTATGACAGCACTATTAGATAATGCAACTGGACCTTGACAGCAATCATGCAAAATATGACAAAGTGGCTAGTGATAACACAATCCAGTTGACTGCCCAATGGCCTTGAAATAGGAAGATATGAAGTGAGCAGCAATTCCATAGGTCTATTGTAGACTATACCTGAATGTTTTGTAAATTTCAGGCACACAGAATGTCAGTCAGAATGTTATGTCTGCACAAGGGTATATTCTCTGACACTAAGCCCTGGTCTACACTTGGGGGGGGGGGGGGGCGGGGGAGATGATGTAAGGTACGCAACTTCAGCTATGAGAATAGCGTAGCTGAAGTCAACATACCTAGATCGACTTACCGCGGCGTCTTCACAGCGGTGAGTTGACTGCCGCCGCTCCCCCATCAACTCTGCTTGCGCCTCTCGCAGTGCTGGAATTCTGGAGTTGACGGGAGAGCGCTTGGGATCGATTTATCGCATCTAGACTAGACATGATAAATCAACCCCCAATATATCGATCGCTACCCACTGATCCGGAAATGATTACTAAGGCATAGGATCTCTATTTTTATCAAATTTGCTACCTGTTAAAGAATCAAATTCTCCTCAGAGGGTTTTTATTACCACTATAATTTAGGAAGTGTAAACCCTAAGGTTTGCATTCCTAAATTGCACTCTATCCATTAAAGGCCCCATATCATAATGAATTTCTTTTGTCCAAGGACAGTTGAATGAAACTCCCTCTGGAGCACATCAGTGTAAACATCACTGCTTGCTGGGATAGAAGAGGCAATGAAAGGAATAAACTCTCCTCTGGGGCTGAGCTTACTCACTGCTGTTTTTCTCACAGCTGTTGCTAGAATGGGAAGTGGGAGATTGAAGCCGGGAATTTGTCCTGTTTCTCTTGCATGTTAGACCATAACACTGAACAAAGGGCCATTGAATCAACCCTTATAACTGATTTAAGTGCTCTGTTTTAATGGCCCTTCCCCTGTTTTGCACCTCTTATTTCAGATCAGTTTTCTTTCACTGAAAGAATATTTGTGTTTCTTGTATCCTCTTTTTGCTGTAGATTTTTTTCTAGCTGCTGTTCTATGATATGACCTGAGACCTACTTTTCTTTCAGATTATTTCACTTTTGTTCATGTACATGTTTGTACATGCAAGCCCTATTACATGGATCATGTGGTACCAATTGTTTTTTAAAAATAAAGGTTTATAACGTTTAATCCAAACCTTTTTAAAAGGTGGTAGTCTTCAGGGTTAGGACTTTCAAGCAAGAAAAAAATTAAATAAAAGAGAGCATACATCCCAAAAGCAATTTACTTGGTTATTTTCTGCAGTCCCTTTGTTATTACTTTAGATACATTCTTAGATGTTAGCTGATTCCCTCATAGCTGATCTTCTGCTGTAGGCAACACTGAAACCATAAATTGCTGATATCAGTATATTAACATGAAATGACAGAGTAGTGTAAGCAGAGTCAGAATGAGCTCTACCCTGACATCTGGTGGTGAGCTGTAGAAAAGGACTTCGGGGGCTGAACTCATTTGCATGGGCACACCCGCCCTGCCTAGCATGATGGACTGCTTGCCCAAATGGTCACTTTGACTGCTGTGGGATCCCCAGTGTCTCTGTTATTGGGGCATGAGTAATAAAGGGTTGTTATCCTGGTTATGTGAATCAAGGACAGTACTTGGTATTTTATGATGGAGGGACTCATTCTCAACTAAGTAGCACTCTCTAGGCAAGGGACATGGGTTCCAAAATGCAAAGAATTGAGAGAGGCTGGGGATAGGTATGTGTACCTGGTAGTGTGGGCCCTTTGTGAGGGTGCTAAACACTACTTTAACCTCTCTTCTGTCCACAGTATAATAACAGAGCTAATTTTGGCTCCATTAGGAGTCTTGTTACATGCTGCAGAGCTGAAATCACTGACACCTAGATCTAAGCATTAGACCTACTTTGGGCTAGTGGTGCACCAGTACTGAGGCTCCCCCTACTACCAGCTAAAAATCACTGAGAGCTGAAATCACTAAAGAGCTGAAGTTGCTGAGAACTGTGTTAAGTAGGGGGGGGGGGCCTGAAGACAAGTTGGTGAGAGGACAGCTAGCGCGGAGAGTGGAGCAGATAGCTGGGCGGCTGGCAGAGAGGAGCGGACAGCTACTGGAGAGTGGAGCAGATACTGGGTGGCTGGTGGAGAGGAGTGGACAGCAGGACAGCTAGCAGAGAGGCATGGAGAGCGGAGAGTGGAGCGGATAGCAGGGCAGCTGACGGAGAGGCGCGCTGGTGGTGAAGACTGCAGCAGAACCCATGGAGAGGTGTGGCACTTGGCCGTCGACCCAGGCAGCGGAGCATGTAAGATGCCCCCCATACCTCCCTCCACTTCTACCCAGGCTTGGAGGTAAACTCTGCAGATGAACTTCTGAACTCTGGGGGGCTGCACTGACCAAGGACAGAAACTGGGGGGAGGGGGAGAGGGTGACTATTGGGTTGCTGGACTTAAGACCCTGAGGGGAAAAGGACACTGCCAAACTTACTTGGGGGTGGGTCTTTTGCTTATGGTTGGTGTTATGAATCCTGTTTGTGGTGTTTCCCCAACATAATACCGCATTGTTTCCCTCCTTTATTTAAAGGCTTTTGCTACACTCAGACTCTGTGCTTGCGAGAGGGGAAGTATTGCCTCTTAGAGGCACCCAGGGGGGTGGTATATAATTGTCCTAGGTGGGGTGGATGGGGGCTTGAGCTGGTTTTGCATTGTGTTATTGAAACGGAACCCCTAGATACTGAATACGGCCCTTGTTGCTGCCAACTCTGATCGGCAGAAAGGTTACAGTAGGAATGCTCAGGGATTTATAAATCACAGAGGCTTAATTCTTTGGTTTGAATCCAGCCCAGGTGACTAGAAGTTGTTACCATCTGATGGCAGTCAGTGGCCTATGTAAAATGAGTTGGTGGTCCCAGTCCAATTCCCTGGGGAGAGGTGCCGACATGACAAATAGCACAACCACAGTTGACAATAACTGAAACCTATGTTGGCATTCACACTAATGAGGCCAAAACCTGAACAGAAATAGGATGTCAATTGGTTATATATTCTTGAGGTATTCCATCCAGATCTCTATTAACAACCATTAGTGGGTATGGAGAATGAGGGCAATATCTGTATTATTTGTTATGAATATCTTATGGATTTCACTTTATAGGCTTGATATTATTCTGTTTTAATACACCGAGTTAAATCAAAGGAGTCTGTTAGGGATTTAGAAAGAGATGGAGGATAAACTGTCTATACAGTTAGGGAGTAGTAGTCTGTTAGGGATAATAAGCAGGAAATGAAACAATGACACAGATAATAGACCTCCAAAGAGAATACCAAGCATTTTTAAGAGAACAACATGGGCGCTATTCATCAGAATGCCTACCTACCTGACTTCAGTCAGGTTAACAGATTTATTTTCCCAAGGCCAGTGCTTAGGATCAAAAGGGATATCAAAATCCTTTGCCTAGAGAGAAAGAGCGAGGAGCAGGCAACAGCTGCTGGAGGTGAGATTCTGTCAGAGAGACATTGAGAGAAGGCAGCAGTGCAGTGTTTCTTCCAGACAACAAATAGCGGGTGTGGGCCGCGTGGAACTTTCCCACAACTTCCAAGGAAAGGATAAAGTTAAGGTCAGGCCCAGGTGTGTAGGCCATTTGTTGTTTTAAGCCATTTCTTTGTTCACTGTGTACCTGGGGTGAATAAATCATACGTTTGTTTTGATAAAACTATTTTGAGTCAGTTTAATCAGCTGTTGGTCACAGGTTCCTGAAGAGAAGTTTTATTGCAGGTGCTAAGTACAGACGGGCCTGTGACGTTTACAGAGTTGGGAAACTGGGGCTGCCACCAGTCTGACTGGAATCCAAGGATAGTTGAACCGGGGCGGGGGGTTTGCATCCTTTGGAGAGTGAAGGAAGCCAGGCCTGTCGCCTGAGGGATGCATTCAGGAAAGACTGAGAGGAGGTTGAAAATGCAGTTCACCCTCCAACCATGACAGTGGACTAGGTACACTATGATTTCCCATGGCATTGGCTCCATGGGCATACATTATTTGTTTTAAAAAAATCTCAAAATTAAGTGATATCAAAATAAGCCTAAGAAGACTGATCGATAGAATTGCTGATAAACGTATCGGTTTTTGCATTGGAATTTAAATGTCAACAAGGTATTTGCTGTTGTACAAGACATAAATGAAGGTATAATCTCTGCCTTGTAGAGTTTATAGATATAGATGCAAGACCCAGAAATTGAAGCTAAATTGGAGTTAATTTTATTCACATGAGACAGCTTTAACTAGCACTGTGTTTAACATTTGAAGGGCTTATTGAAGGAATGAGTTGTCAGGTGTGAAGGTGGACACCTGGTTTGTTGTGGTTGGGTGGGTCTTCCAGGCATGGATATTCAAGCTGATAGGAAAGAGTCATCAGTCTGGATAGAGGGGCAATGTGTAAGTCAGTGGACTCCCTTCGAGTTCAAAGACAGTTTGATCAGGCCCAAAGTGAGCTTCTGTTGAAGCAGGAACTACTGTCATATACATGCTTGTGCACCATCTAGCAAATGGATCACAATCTGGTTATGGCCTTTAGTCACACCACAATTTAAGTGTTTAAAATGAATATCAGCACTGCCTTCTAACAAGCAACAAATGGCCCACCTTGATTTTCATGCATATTGTAAGGAGAGTGGTCACTTTGGATAGGCTATTACCAGCAGGAGAGTGAGTTTGTGTGTGTGCTTTTTGGAGGGGGGGTGAGGGGGTGAGAGAACCTGGATTTGTGCAGGAAATGGTCCACCTTGATTATCATACACATTTTGAAGAGAGTGGTTGTTAGAGAGCTTATTCCTTCACTCTCCCACTTCCCTGGTCCTTCTCGCATGAACAGAGAGCAACAATACCCGAAGTCCAAAGGTGCAAACAATTCGATGTTTATTGGGGTGAACTTCCAGCAAGCTTAAATACAAGTTCCTTTTTCCTTATTTTCGAATCCCAACTTACTTCCTGTTTGCCCCTAATTTATATAGTAATATTCTTAGCTATACCTTAACCAATCATTCTACTGAAATTTAACTAACCAATCCTAACATATTGTAACATGATTAGCTAACCAATTATATCCCACCACCTTAATTAGATTACACCCAGCAAAATTAATTATACAGCAGACAGGAACAATCACAGGACCAGACAGAGATTATACAGACAAACAATAGCAAAGTGGGAAAACAATACAGAAGTGAGGATTTCACATCCCAGCTATTGATAAGTGAGTTCTTGCCAGACAGGATGCTATCAAACTAAGTTTCCTTTTACATTTTCTAGGCACTTCCCTTTCTTTGGAGGTGATAGGAATTATCAGGACAGGATTGTATTCAGGACAGGATTGTATTCCTAACAGCCCAATAGCACCTTCTTTCAATGTGGCTAGTTTGGAATGTGAGGATGTGACTGTTCGCTTCCTGGCTTATGGCTGCCTCTGCTGCTTAGCCAAAGGCCTTAGCCTAAGAACAGGGCCTCAAACTGTCACAGTAAGAGAAGGCCCTTACACCAGCAGACAGTGATTTTGATTCTTTCTTTTATACCTCTAGAACTAGCCAAGTGATAAGAATACCCCTAAATTCTTAAAGTACAGGCCTTTACAGACAGGCCTGAATATCTATATCCTAACAGTGGTCACTTTGGATGGGCTATTACCAGCAGGAGAGTGAGTTTGTGTGGGGCGGGGTGGAGGGTGAGAAAACCTGGATTTGTGCTGGAAATGGCCCAAATTGATGATCACTTTAGATAAGCTATTACCAGCAGGAGAGTGGGGTGGGAGGAGGTATTGTTTCATGGTCTCTGTGTATATAATGTCTTCTGCAGTTTCCACAGTATGCATCCGATGAAGTGAGCTGTAGCTCACGAAAGCTCATGCTCAAATAAATTGGTTAGTCTCTAAGGTGCCACAAGTCCTCCTTTTCTTTTTGCGAATACAGACTAACACGGCTGTTACTCTGAAATCTGAGTGTGAGACTCCATGTGTCTGTGTAAGATTTGGTTAATCTAAAGTTTGATACATTATTAATTTGTGGGTTTTAAACCTGTCAGAATAATTGATAGACACTAACCCTCATAAGAAATAAAAGGTCAGCAAGCAGTGAAGAAAGTCACATAATGCCAAAATAGGAATGAATTCCTGACCCTTATGAATGTATCCAACATCACAGTGTCTATCTCCAAAATATTATAGGAGAATCATATTTCCAGGTTTTATTACTGTAGGATAAATTGTCAGCAATAAACAGCAACTAAAACAAACTGACATTTTACAAAATAAATCTTAACATTTTGGTATGTATCTAATGTATACAGCTGACACTATGAAAAGTAACCAGTCTACCATAAAAATGACTCACTTTAAAAACAATAACAACAAAAGAACCACATAACTCAGCTGGAGTTCACACAACAGGAAAGGGAGGGAAATGAATACTCTTCTCCATAACTCCCCCAAACCAGCAGGCTTACATCATAATAAACAAAAGCTGAAGGCAATTACAATTCCAAGCATTTTGTTAATAACGGAAACTGTGTTTAATAATCAAAAACAGTAAAACAACAGACGAGCTTTAATTAAAACTACATATTCCCCCTTAAAACAGGTTCCTATTCAAATGACCAGCTGTTTCACTGCACCATCAGAACAAAAATGTTTTCATTCGAAAACTTTCTAACACTTGACACTTGCTGAAAACACAATTTCATCTCACTTAGTGTCTTGCCTCTTGTTTACTGTTGATTTAGGTTTTATTTACATGGGAAATCAAATGTACTGAACCTCTTTGTATAAATGCTTAGAGACTGGCATTCCTCAAAGCAGGCTGTTTGGTATATTGTGGGAATTCATAGTGGTATGTGATCAGGAAAAACAGCTATAGAGCACAAAAAGGAGATGCCTGTACAAACTCCACTCCTTTCTTCTTTTTAATCCACTTGTTCATGGATGAGAGAGGCCCCAAAAAACTTTAACAAGTTATTTAGCCCAGAGAGGTCACCTCTGCTCTGCTGTAGCTTACTATTTGGGACTGGAAAAGACAAAAGGCTGTCACTTTCCTGACATGTCAACATCACTAAGGACATCATTTTGAGAAAACTGGAACTTGCACCCTTAGTCCAATGCACTATGTACAAACATAGATGTGAGGATAGGTGTACTATTTCTTTAAAAGTGTAGCAGGAAGCCAGGTAAGACTCATGAGGAAGGTTCTAGGCAGGAGTGTATAGTGAAGCAAACACACAGTCGCTTTTGGGGTAATGCTTTCTTTAATCTAATTAAGTTCCTTGTTCAGTGTTATAAGAAACCAACTCTTTCTCTGATTCTGTACCATTGTTCCATACAAAAACTTCCTTTGTTTATTCTATATTTATTCATATGTATGACACCTATTTAAAGGTCAGTGCTAGAATCAGCTCTCAGCAGTCGCAATAGATAATTATTCTGCCCTAAGGAATTTACAGACACTAACTGCACCCCACGTCTTCCACGTACTAGCCAATTTACAGATGAAAAACTGAGAGACAGTAAAGTCATAGGTTTCAGAGTAACAGCCGTGTTAGTCTGTATTCGCAAAAAGAAAAGGAGTACTTGTGGCACCTTAGAGACTAACCAATTTATTTGAGCATAAGCTTTCGTGAGCTACAGCTCACTTCATCAGATGCATACTGTGGAAAATACAGAAGATGGTTTTATACACACAGACCATGAAAAAATGGGTGTTTATCACTACAAAAGGTTTTTTCTCCCCCCACCCCACTCTCCTGCTTATCTAAAGTGATCACGCTCCTTACAATGTGTATGATAATCAAGGTGGGCCATTTCCAGCACAAATCCAGGTTTTCTCCCCCCTGCTCCACCCCACTCTCCTGTTGGTAATAGCTTATCTAAAGTGATCACTCTCCTTACAATGTGTATTTCCCCTTGTTTATTCCTCCTCCCCCCCCCCCCACTGTTCCTCAAACGTTCTTGTTAAACCCTGGATTTGTGCTGGAAATGGCCCACCTTGATTATCATACACATTGTAAGGAGAGTGATCACTTTAGATAAGCTATTACCAGCAGGAGAGTGGGTGGGGGGAGAGAAAACCTTTTGTAGTGATAAACACCCATTTTTTCATAGATATACCTGTTATTCAAACTCTAACTTATAATATGTGTGACAGCAAAAATAAAAAGTATATACTGGGGATTGTTACCAAATATGTCAAATACTGAGAAAGAGCTCTGAGTTGTACTCAGAATCAGTGAATGGGTGGCACCATTCTCCATGAAGGAAGGGCATGGTTTAGAGAACTCTGGTTATCAAAAGCATGTAACTGAAGCTGCAAAGAGCTGCAGTGCTATTCCCTTATAGTATTCACAGATGGATGGGACTATGGTTACTGGTACTTGCTTACTATATTTTAGAGTTTTTGGGGAACCACTTTGTTCTAATATTTGTCCTTTGATCACTTGATCTAGATCAAAGTGTTACTAACACAACAGATATTACAGATATCCGATACATGATAAGTCAGATTTCCGCTATACACAGACACAGGCCCAGATTTTTAAAGCTACCTAGGTGTTGCACTCAGTGTTGCAATGCCTAACTGATTTAGGAGACTAAATCTCATTTTCATTGATAGTCAGTGGGATTTTTGCTCCTGTGTGTTTTAAATCTCTTTTGAAAATGAGATTTATGCTCCTAAATCGGTTAGGCATTGCAACTCTGAGCAGCCATGCCCAAATACCTTTAAAAATCTGGGCCATAATACTTTTTATACTGAGGTTTTCAAAGCAAGTACTTACAGTACATACATATTTTAGATAACTGTGTTCTTATTCATAAATCCATGTAAACTGTAGATTATTTGTCTCCCAGTTGTTTAAGGGTTGCTCCCAGATTGGAGATAATTACCTCCTATAATCCATGTGTCTGTTACACTGTAAACTCTTCAGGGAAGGGGCTATTTATTTGTGTCTTTTACAGCACTGAGCATATTGTTGGCACTTAATAATTAGCAAAACTGTGTGTGTGACCATAACACTTGAAACTTGAATATTTTCCAGGACAGCACTAAAACCAGTGTTGAGTTTTCTTGTTTGTTACCCTTTCATTTCAGTTGGAAATGGGTCTGAACCAAAACAAAAAGTCCAAATACCCCTGAACTTTTGAAATCCAAACCCAGGTGTGAATTTCTCAGATGGCTCTTCCCTCTATAATAGACTCGTCAGAACTCTGAATCCAGACACTCTCAAACTCTGCAGAAGGAGGTAGAGTGATTTGAAACCTGAGTTAGTCTGTGCCCTTCTCTAATCTCAATATTAATTTTTACCTAGCACACAGCTTGCTTTATCAACGAATGTGCTATGATAAAATGGAAAGGAAAAAATGAATTCTAAATATTTATTAAAAACTCCATTGTGAAATGGAGAAAAGACATGTAGTATTAGAACATGGACTTTTTTTCCTATGACTAATTATCATTTTTCCTTTTCATCACGTTTAGGCCCCAATCCTGTAAACACTAAACATGTGTTTATCTTTACTACTTGACTTAATACAGCTACTTGTGTGACTGAAGTTAGGCATGTGCTTCAGTGTTTGCAACATAGAAGGCATTTCAGTGTTTCAGAGGACATTTATATCAAACCTGTGAGTTTTGGGGTGGGGGATTTAGGAACAGAATAATTGCCACATAAAACAGGCTATTGGTCCATCTGCTTTGATATCCTGTTTCTGCCAAAGGCCAATAACAGAAAGACACAAATCCTCCTTGTGCACCTGATTTTACAATATTATCTAAAGGGAGAATTTTTTTCAATGAAATGTATACCTAAATTACTTGATGTAATTAGTGGAATCCAGTGAATAAAAGTCCAGTAGGAAGGAATCAATCACACAGGGCTAGCATACAGTCTTAAAATTAATAACAGCTGGCGGTATTCCACACACAAATGAAATTCAAAGTGTTTAAGAGAAAGAAATTGACATCGCACAAACCGTTTCCCAGCATTTTAATTTTGTTCAGCTCTGCTTTTGGTGTGTTGCAAATATCCCAAGTTAGTCAAAACAAACTGCATAGAAAAATATATAGAGGAAAGGACCACCCTCATCTTCTGGAATACATACATTTGGAGGGGCAAGTGTGTATTCTTAAACAGATACAATTCCCACTGGAATTAGTGGGAGCTTTGCCTACATACAGACTATAGTAGGAATTTTGCCCATGTAAGGACTACAGGATCAGATCCTAAGGATTTTTTATATAGAAATAGAGGGCAATCATTATGCATTCAGAACTAGACAGTTCACACTGAAATATTGTAAATACCAGCAGTTCATATTTCTCATAAACAGTTTCAGAAACAAAAACATGCAGAAGTTTTATCTGTGTATCTATAAAGCTGCCTTTCTTTTCCACATCCTTCAAATGAGCCTGTCAGATATTTGTTCCACAGTTTGAAAACGTCTTAAGCTCACCGTTTTTTCCCTTCCTCCTCCCCTTTTATCTCCTGTAGAATACATCAATTTAATGCAAATGCTATGGATGGGGGAAGTTTTATGTTCATCAATTTAAAAGAAAGTCGTGCCCATTCTAATCAGCATATCACTCCAAAAGCTCATGTGGAAAGAAACATTTTTTGCCTTATATAAATTCTGAAATGTGCTTGAATGCTGGGGCATCTCTGAGTCTTACTGTTGGTGCCTGTCATCTTGCTGAAAGGTGAGATTGTCTGTGATGCTGGCAGACTGAGAGCCTATTTGCAAGAGCCTATTTCCACCTTGCTTAAATGATTATTCAAACTCAGTGGAAAAACTTTGCTCTGTAAATGCTTTACACATTTTACAAAGTGCTGTTTTATTAAATGTTATGGGCTTGATTCTCCACAGGGTTACACCAGTGTGACGCTGCGATTTCAGTGAACTCACACTGATGGAAAACTGGTGCAGCACTTTGGCAAATCAGGTCTCAAAGCTCATGGGACCGTTGATAAGCCGGTTTAATGTCATGAGAGAGGAGAGGACTAAGTATTCCAGTGAATAATATGCTCACCTCTCACTGCAGCAGATAACCCTTTTTACCCTAATTATTGACAAGATGTTGTATAAATCCTAGGGCAGAAAGGATTGGTGGAAAACTGTGAAGGTTATGCATAGTATTTGCCGGTGGGAGCAAGGTTGAGCCATTTGATGAGATTGCAAGTTTGATGATCAAAGGTAACTGTGTAGATGTAATATACTTTTGTAAGGTTTTTGAGTTTGTACCTCACAACATTCCAATTATAAAATCGGTACTATACCATATTAATAAAGCACATGTTAAATGGATTAAGAACTGGCTGACAAATCTCAAAAAGTAGTTGTCAGTGGGGAATCATCATCAAATGGGGGGTGCGTCTAGTGGAAAAGCTATTTGACATTTTCGTCAATGATCTAGAAATAAATATAAAATCACTGTTGATTAAAACCTGTAAAAATAAAACAAGGAGTGGACGAATGGCGTGATGAGGACAAGGCAGCAGAGTAACCAGAATTGCTTGGTGAGCTTGGGCCTCATTCAAACAAAATGCATTTTAATACAGCCAAAGTTATACATCTAGGAACAAGGAATACAGGTCAGGTCTACAGAATGGAGGACTGTATCCTGGAAAGCAGTGACTCTGAACAGAACTTAAGGGTTATAGTGGACAAGCAACTAAACAAGAGCTAAACTTTTGCTGTGGCTAATTGTGATTTGTGGAAGTATGAGCAGTGGAATAATGAATAAGAGTAGGGAGGTGATTTTACCTCTGTACGATATTGGTGAGACAGATACTGGAATAGTGTATCCAATTCTGGTAATCCCATTTTAAAATGAATGTTGAAAAGTTCAAGAAGGTGCAGAAAAGAGTCACACACATGATTTGAGGACTGGAGAAAATGCCGGACAATGAGAGACTTAAAGAGCTCAATCTGTGTAGTTTATTAGAAAGAAGATTAAGGAGTGGATTGATTAGTGTGTAAGAACCATCATGGAGAAAAGATACCATATATTAAAGGGCTCTTTAATCTAGTAGAGAAGTCTATATAACAAGAACCAATGGCCAGACAATTTCAAATTAGAAATAAGGTACGCATTTTTAACAGTAAGAGTGACTGATCACTGGAACAAACCACCAAGAGAAGTGGTGGATTCTCCATCTCTTGATGTCTTCAGATCAAGACTGGCTGCCTTTCTGGAGTATATGCCTTGGCCAAATACAAATTATGGTTTAGCCACAAGTTATTGAGCTCAATACAAGGGTAAATGGGTGAGATTTAATGGTCTGTGATCTACAGGAAGTCAGACTGTAATGATCTAATGGTCCCTTCTGGCCTTAAAACCTATGACTCTATAATTGTCAAGTACTTGGCTTTGTAATAGTTAATGAACTTTGACTGCCAGAGCTTGATATGCTTTGTTGAGATTTGCATTTTGCTTCTGTTACATTGTAAAGAGGATATTTGGGCAGTTAATTTAATTAGTTTCTAGCTTTAAAAAAAGTTATTGATATAATATTTCCACCTCGAAGGAAGACAGGAAGTGGACAAAGAGATTAAAAGATCCTTTTAGTATAGATTATGTGACTCACTAGCATGTTTCTCTTGTGGGTGGAGACAGGTCCAAGCTATATATTTTGGATCTATATAGAAACATGCATGTCTCTTTGATAATCTGAGGACAAATGTACCTGATAGTATGGGAGGCAAATTGTCCCAAGGGCTTTCCTTCCTATCAGAATCACCTGTCTTGCCTGGTTTCTGCTTTAGCCAGCTGCTCATCATCCAGGGGCTGATCTTTGCTAGGCAGTAAGAAAGCTGGGAGATGGTACTGTTTACGTTTGACATACAGGAAATTTAGGGCTGTGTGTCATCTTTGTACTTCAGCAGCTCACCTGATCTCCTAATGGCTTCATACAGATGCTGAATAACATGGGGCAGAGAATTAAACCTTGTGTGTCTTTGGAGGTGGATGAATGGTTGCCCATAACAACACTTTGGGTTTGATCTGAAAGAAAAGGCTGAAAGCATTTCAGGGCATTTCCACTGAACCCTGAAGTTTTCTTAGAGGTTAATTATTTGATGAGTAGCTGTATGAGCAGTCCTGCAGAGGTCTAGCAGGGGATGTACTTCTCTTGTCTTCGGACCAGCATACATCATTCCACAGAGAAACAAGTGTTTTCTCCATAATACCATGCCCTGGGCTGAAGCCTGACTGAGAGGCATCCAAAATAGCGACAGTTGATAGGGAGCACTGGAGACTGGTTTTTTATTTTATTTTATTAGCTGCTCAATTACTTTGCTTAAAAAAGAGAGACCGGAGTCCAAGATCTCTAGTATTAAGCAGTGGTGTCTTTAGTATTGCTCGGGCTATTGCATGATTGAGGCTGGATGATAAAAAACACATTTTATACAGAAGGGAATCATAGTACTGCTGCCCTCCTTCTGAACAGTGTTACTGGAATTAAAAATAGTCAAGCCTAAAATGTCTGTTTAAACTGAAATGTTTTTTTATCTAAAAGATTGAGTTATTTCTCTAAGGAATGTAAATGAACTTTGTGTCTTGCCAAAAGGTAACTAATTAAAAGATGGTCTACGAGAGCAATTATGGAAATTTTGAAATGTCTTTCCTAAATCAACACTAATATAAAAAACCTTGCATATGGGAAACTGTGTTTTTTATCTGCATTAAATTCTTTGAAATTTTGGCAGTGGGAAAGGGCAGAGATTCCTTTACTAGTTTGGAGGAGGAATTTAGGATTGACTCTCAGTTGTCCCGGAATTGTTCAGTTCTAATTCTACCATCATCGACCCTTTCGGCCAATTCTGCTCGAGGACGTACTCATTTGGATTTCACTTTCTTCAGTGTGTGCATCTGAGGAGAAAATTTGGGCTTTTGTAAGGAAATCAGACCTTTTTGCCCTCGCTGCTGAATAATGTAGAATAAATGACACAATATTTTCCAAGTCCCAGTGGTATTTTTTTCAAGTTAAGAGTAAAAATGACATGAGAGTCAAAGTTGTACAGTTACAGACTGATGGGGAAATGGTGTAGAGGAACTACCTTACAAAGAACTGTGACAGAGGTCTGACGGATATAACAATATCCTGCAATATTCTGGACAAATTTTATGGAATTAAGTTAAACCTTACAGAATTAGGTTTAAATATTTTAGGAGTTCATTGTATTAAAATGCAAATGTTTATGTACTGCTGAGGAATTGTATGCATTTCCATGGGGGAGGGGAACCCCAGCCCTCTGGGAACTACGAACAGTGTGGGGTGGTTAGGCAAATTCACTCAGGTTGTAACACCTCTAGAGAGTGCCCATCACCTGGAGACAGTCTTGTATGTTCTGGTTCAAACTGGATTCTCCAGGGACCAACAGACAAAGAGAAGACTTTTGGTTAAATGGCCTGAGTTACAGCTGACTCAGGGCCTTCTTTCTGATCCAGCAAATGGGACAAGACATCTGTTCCAAAGGGGCCCCCTATCCTTAGGCAAGGGTTGGAATGTTGGAATGTCTTTGACCCACTGAGGCCCTGTAAGACTTGGGAGCTAGTTCTGAACTGGAGCTGTGATGAACATATGACCAGAGAAAAAACACTGTGTGTGCCTTGAAGGACTAATCACAAACCATTTCCCTTGTTGGAGTTCGGGGGTGATCTCTGGTAAGCTTATTAGCATGCATGTAACTTCTTCTATTGTTTTTAACATGTTTTCTCTGTAACACTTTTACCTTAAGAATAAAAGTGCGTGAGTAGAAAGAGCTGTATGGTAACTTATAACTGTTGGCAATTACACTATTATTAGTCTCTGAAGAGAAAGCATAGTGCAGATGCTGGCCATTTAGGCAGCTTGTCCTTTGCTGGGGATAGGCAGGGAACTGTGCAGTGTGGAAATACCCTGGTCAGGAGGAAGAGAGATGCGATCTCCAGGCAAGAGAGGTGACGGCTGGTGAGCTGGAAGCCTGGAGTGGGTGCTGTCGCTGGACCATGGAGTGGGAATACTGGTGCAGTTGACCTGAACTGTGACAGAAACAGTGGAGGGAAATATGGAGTGGAGCTGATTTGCCTTTATTGGAATAAAAGGAAAAGATTATAAATTATGAGCAACACAATTCCTTTCCGTGAAAAATGTGCATAAGAGGGAAACATGAATACAAAATTCCCATGGCTCTGATGCCACGCAACAGCTGAGGCATTTTCTGCTAGGAGGGAAAGGGTTAACAGTCTAATGGAGTGAGTAGGGGCAGGATCTCCTAATGGCATGGAATCTGAGGATCCATGAGGAATCATGGCCCCTTGCCTGTAATCCTTGGGATAGCCACATGGAGTTCCATTTCCTCTGTACTGATCCCTAGTCACCTCGCCCTCTGGCAGCATGGTGGGCTCTGTGTCGGTGCTACCATTCGTCTGCAGCTGTGCACTAAAGGAGGACAGAAGTTGTAGACAGAGAGTTAACACTCAGGAGAAACATGGGAAAATCTGTGTTTCTGCTAGAAGGATGCTGTTCCCTAAATCACCCCAAGGGGTTTTTACAGGCTGGAGGATGGGGGAGGAACATGCTGCATAGGCTTCATTCCTCCTTTGCCTGAGATGATATGCCCTGTTGAAATGTAACTTCAGTAGTACTGTGATTTAGCTTCCCTCTTTACCCCACAATAGAAGGGAATATGGGGCCTGTTGTGTTAATAATTAAGCCTGATTTAAAAAATAATTATTATTTGATGCTCGAGATGGCAAATTTTAATGGGAGTTTTACATGGAAGAATCATTTACCAACACACAGTATGGTGGAAATGTAATATTCAGAATCAGAACTGTGTGCAAAACAGTATCATGGAAATCAAAACTAATATGGAAATAAATTTTGTTATGATCCTTTACTGTTATTAGACTTAACTATAGAAAGAAAGTGAAGCTTGGAGGGAAATACTGTAACACACATCTGAGTAGTTGCTATACACTCAATAGTCGTGAACTGGAATGAATCAGATGCATCTAGTTAAACTAACTGAAATATGAATGTATGACATACGGCAATGGAGAAAATGATCTACTTGTGAAAACCTGAGACAAAAGGCTTTCCAGCATGGATGCCAGCTTTTAATTATTTACAATAAAAAGCATGCTGGGAAAGAGTTTTTAAAATATTTTCTTATTCCAATTGTAATGATCTCCACTCAGGGTCTGGTTGGGAAGCATGACCTAGTGGTCATAGCCACAACCCCAGACTGCCAAGGGGGTTGTGGGGAGGGGAGCCTGGGCCCTCCCACTCTACCGGGCTGTTAGTCCAGCCTGTCACAGGGAGCGGAGCATGGCTGTCACTTGGGTCAGATGTTCTTCCTAGGTTCAGCTGTAGTTGACTACATCATCTAACTAGGCTGCGGCATATGAGTTATGGGGTTGCAACACCTGGTCCATAAGGCTTTGGAATGTCACGGGTGCCCCATGGAGTCCAAAGGGAATAGTTCGAAACTGGTACAGACTGAATGGAGTGGCAAAAACGGTTTTTACTTGCTAGTCTGGTGTGAGTGGGATTTGCCAATACCCCTTTGTTAAGTCTAAGATGGTGATGTACTGAGCTTTGCCCAGCCGGTCTAGTAATTCATCCACCCGGGGCATGGCGTCAAATTTGGAGATTGCATTAACCTTTCTGAAGTCAATATAAAACCAGACAGTGCCATCCGACTTTGGGACTAATAAGACAGGGCTTCGCCACTCACTGTGGGATTCCTCAATGACCCCAAGCTCCAACATGGTCTGGACTTCCTGTTTTACTGCCTCACGCACTTTCTGGGGAAGCAGGGTTCTCCCAGACTATCTGTCCAGGTTCTGTCTGGATATGGTGGTGTGTGAGGTGGGTCTTTCCTGGTAGGCAGGAAAACACCATTAGGAAGGCTTTCACTAGGCTCTGCACCTGGGCTCTTTGTTCAGGGCAAAGCTGTTCCCTCACCTGCATAGCCCCTGGGGACAGGGCGTAAGCTACTTGGGGCCCCAGTTCTGTCTCTGGGGGGCATGGGGTGATGAATAGATTTTCTCGTTCTTTCCACACCTTCAGCAGGTTGATGTGATAGACTTGGGTGGGCTTCCGTTTATCAGGTTGTCTAACCTCATAATTGACTGGCCCGACTTGGCACACAATTTCATAGGGACCCTGCCACTTGACTAGTAGTTTAGACTCCGTGCTTGGGAGTAGAAGGAGGACATGATTGCCTGGCCTGAAAGCTCATACCTGCACTCCCTTGTTATAGGAGCATTCCTGGGTTTGTTGGGCAGTGAGGAGGTTTTCTTTAGCCACAGCTCCCACAGTCTCAAGTCTCCCCCTGAGTCTCAGCACATACTGTAGGACATTTTGAGTTCTCAGAGTTTGTCCTTCCCACATCTCCCAGACCAGGTCAAGAATTCCCCGGGGCCGTATCCCATACAGGAGCTCAAATGGGGAAAAACCTGTAGAGGATTGTGGGACTTCCTGAATGGCAAACAGGACTGGGGGGAGATCAGCTGATCACAATGGGGGAGGTCTTCTGGCATAAACCTGGGCTTGGGCCCAGGCTCTCTGATGGGGAAGCTCCGGGGGACCCCTGGGGCTGCATCAACACCCCAGCTTGTTGAACTAAACTTTGCTGTTGTTGGGCCCCTAAGTCCCGAACCACTTGCTGCTGGTAAGTGGTCATTTGCTGCAGGAGTTGTTGCTGCTGCTGCTCCAACTGCTGCTGCTGGTTCTCGGTCATCATTTCAGCAATCATTCCACCTCCATCGTTGCTGGCCGACCAGCCCATGTTGTTCTATATCAGGCTGTGTGGCCGCCTAGGTCAGTCAATCTCCCCTTCTCTAAGTGTGGGATCAAATGCCCGTGTTTTCCACCAATTGTAATGGTCTCCACTCAGGGTCTGGTTGGGAAGTGTGGCCTAGTGGTCCTGGTCACAACCCTGGACTGCCAAGGGGTTGTGGGGAGTGGAGCCTGGGCCCTCCCACTCTACTGGGCTCCAACCCAGAGCGCTTTTAGCTACCAGTAACCTGGCAACCAAGACTACTTAAGGCTGTCCTCCCTGGGCCTCTTCCTCTCGTCTCCCACCCTGGGGTCACCTCAGTCCAAGGCCTTCACCTGATGGGAAAATCCAAATCCCAAGGAAGCAAGAGGAAGTCACTACTGTCCAGGGACACAGAATATTTTCCTGTCTGCTTGTCTCTGTGGAGGGTCCTCCCTTTCCTCACGGAGGGCCCCTGAGGGCAGCTGCATCAGAGCCTTTAGGTTTCACTCGTTCTGTTCTGCTCTGCTAGAGCTGTGGGCTATATTCCCCTTCAGTACTGCTTGCCAACTGAGCTAATTTTCCGCCTTTTAGTTCCTCCAGCAGATGGAGAATTTGCTGCAGGTGTGGCAGGGCTGGTTGAGCCCAAAATAAGCCCATAAGCCCTTGTTGCTCAGTGTTGGGTTTGTACACCCCATCACACCAATGCTTAATTGTTTCTCCTCAAAGGGCAAGGGAAGAAGGAACAAGGGAAAGAGAAAAGAATACACATGAAAATGTGTGTGTGTGTAGCTCTCTAGTCAGTGTGTGTTACATATCCCCCTTTGTGCCCACGACAGCCTCCTCACCCCATCAATGGAGCCTGGCCTCAATCTGTGATGTCAGAACATCCTGTGGGGGAATGACAGCAACTATTTACATTACAAAGTAATTTTAGAAAGTATTTAATATATTTTTAGTTTCTTTTAAAGCTATTTAGCAGCTGGAAACAAGGAGAAAAGCCAGCAATGTGACCAGCTTTCTGCAGATCATCAGCAAATGCTTCACAGACCACAATTTTGGAACCAGTGTTAGGAGAATGTTTATCATATAACTTATGGAATAGATTCAATACAGGCTCTGACCCGGCAAAGGTTTGTACAAATGCATATTCTTACACCGGCCTAGAGTCCCATTGACATCAATGGGATTGTGTGTGGTAGAATGTGTCTGAGTTAATGGATCAGTTTGTAGGATTGAGGTTGCCTCCCAAGTATTAGCCCATATACTATTAAAATATCAACTCTCACTCATTAATTGTGAGAATAATTTTCTCAAATGAGCCAGGTCATTCAAACCACATAACAAATTAAACAGAACTATAACTCTGTATCCAAATAACCTGAACTTTGAGGAAGTTCAGATTCAAATCTGAATCTAAATATGGACTTCATGAATCAGGCCGCCCACAATTTAAAATACTAAGAACCTTTCTATGATTTTCATCTTCTGAAGTATGGACTTTCTGGAAAGCTAAGTATCTTCACTTGATCTCCAGTTAATTAGCCATCTATTTCCTCATATAAGTCCTATCCTACAAATTCCACCACAAGTAATGCTTTTGGCTTCAATTTTTCACAAATAAATCATTTTCTCCATTACCTCTCTCAATTACTTCACTTAATTAAACAAGGTGTATCTGATTTATTCCAGTTCACTGCTATTGAGTGCCTATTAGCTACTCTTATGTGTGCTATAATATTATTTCCCGCGGAGTTGCATTTTGTTTCTCTGGCTAGATCTAATAATAATGTATGACAATCTCAAGGGAGTTCTATTCCCAGCTTTGATTTCTGTGATAGTTCCATAGTTCTGATTCTGAATAATTACTGTGATGGGTTGGACCCCTTGGGAAGCCATCTGATGTGCTGAGATACCACTGAGTCCACCTGTTCCACAAGCATGGGTCCCCTTTAATCTGTCTTGCTGAGCCAGGCTCTTAAAACCTCCTCTAACACACACACACACAGGCAGGACCACACACACACAGCTGCAGATCAGCTCTGGGAAGACTCAGCTTAAGGGACTTGCTCCAGCACTCAGATGTCCATCTCCCTTGGGGTGCAGACCCAAAGATATATTATGAAATTTGCCCCCTCCCTCAATGTGGAGAGAGGTGTGCACACTTCTTGCCACTCCCTCCTCCCCCAGTTAGAAATTACAGAAAATGGGTTTAATAATAAACACAACAAATTTTATTAACTATAAAAGGCAGATTGTAAGTGGTAAAAGGGGTAACAAACAGAACAAAGCAGATTACTAAGCAAATAAAATCAAACCCGCAAACTAAGCTGGTTTCACTAAAGAAATTGGTTACAATAGTATTTCTCACCCTAGATGTTGTTGCAGGCAGATTGCAAAGCTTCTGTGGTTCAGAGTTCCAGTTATATTCCTTTTCAGACTAGACCCCTGTCTCAGTTTGGACTCCCCACTTGCCTTCAGTTTTTCTTCTTGGGCAGACAGGCCATGGAGAGGAGGAGTCCTGGTTGCCCTCCTTCCCTCCCTTAAATAGGATTTACATATTGCGGGGATCCTTTGTTTACCAAACTTGACCCCCCCCTTCCCTTACAGTGGAAAGTTACAAGAAGTCCCAGGTAATGTTTTAGGATCAGGTGACAAGACCACCTGCATCTGTAGGATCACACCGTCCATGAGTCAATGGCAGTATGGAGCGTCCACAGGAAGACTAAGCATTTCACAGTCCATTGTCCTCGCTGATGGGCCATCCGCCCTGTCTGGCTTTTCCATTGTTGTACCTGAAGTGTTAGCAGTGGGCATCACCCAAAGTGGCATAGTTGAAATACAGATACATAGTCAATATTCCTAACTTCAGAAACAGAAATGATACATGCACACAAATTGGATAATCACATTCAGTAAATCATAACCTTTCCAATGATATCTCACATGAGCCATCTTGCATAAGGTATATCTCAGTTATGTCATATGCATATCATAAGCATATTTTCATAAAGAATATGGAATGACATGTCACAATTTCCTGTTTAATTTTCTGCCTTATATGTGTCATTTAAATCTGTAACTATAATTCTTCCCTTTGTAACTAAGAACATGAGTTATACTTTACAGTGCTATGCAAACAAGCCTCATAACAGATCATCTAATCATTTCTTCACAAATTCCTGTCTCTCTTTTTCTATTTGGATGCTTTGAACTTTTAATTATCTACCCATAACATTAATATTCCAGCTAGAAGATACTGAGAGCTAACTTAGGAACATAAGGCCCTACCTTGCTGCCATTGAATTTAATGGGAGAGCTGACATCTGTTAGAGAGCTTATTCCTTCACTCTCCCACTTCCCTGGTCCTTCTCGCATGAACAGAGAACAACAATACCCGAAGTCCGAAGGTGCAAACAATTCGATGTTTATTGGGGTGAACTTCCAGCAAGCTTAAATACAAGTTCCTTTTTCCTTATTTTCAAATCCCAACTTACTTCCTGTTTGCCCCTAATTTATATAGTAATATTCTTAGCTATACCTTAACCAATCATTCTACTGAAATTTAACTAACCAATCCTAACATATTGTAACATGATTAGCTAACCAATTATATCCCACCACCTTAATTAGATTACACCCAGCAAAATTAATTATACAGCAGACAGAAGCAATCACAGAACCAGACAGAGATTATACAGACGAACAATAGCAAAGTGGGAACTATAATGACAAAACAATACAGAAGTGAGGATTTCACATCCCAGCTATTGATAAGTGAGTTCTTGCCAGACAGAATGCTATCAAACTAAGTTTCCTTTTACATTTTCTAGGCACTTCCCTTTCTCTGGAGGTGATAGGAATTATCAGGACAGGATTGTATTCAGGACAGGATTGTATTCCTAACAGCCCAATAGCACCTTCTTTCAGTGTGACTAGTTTGGAATGTGAGGATGTGACTGTTTGCTTCCTGGCTTATGGCTGCCTCTGCTGCTTAGCCAAAGGCCTTAGCCTAAGAACAGGGCCTCAAACTGTCACAGTAAGAAAAGGCCCTTACACCAGCAGACAGTGATTTTGATTCTTTCTTTTATACCTCTAACTAGCCAAGTGATAAGAATACCCCTAAATTCTTAAAGTACAGGCCTTTACAGACAGGCCTGAATATCTATATCCTAACAACATCATCAACAGGAGCAGGACTGGGCCTCAGATGTCTTTGCCTAAGAATTCGTTGGTCATCATCTTCTATGGAGGACTGGTAAAAAGGGGCGGATTCAGGTACAAGGAAATTATAAAGGAAAAATCTAAAATGGACTCTCAAATATTCCTTAAGGGTGACATTTACCACAGTGCAGAGGCCCCACACAATAGACTAAGCAACACCTGAATTAGGGGCATTTAGTATGTGTTAAAAACATAGACCCTTGTGCAGACCCTCTGCACTGGGGTGAAAATCACCACAAGTTGTCATATTAGTGGTTACATTCTTCATATATTGGTCAGTTTTTAGTTGGAGTGTCATATGTTCTAAGCAGTCCACTAGTTAGAGCAAAAACATTGAGTTTTAGGCATCTGTTGTTTCTTTTTAAACAAGTGGATAGATTAGAGAGAGCTCACAGGAGAGCAACAAACATTATAAAAGGTTTGGATAAGATCCATAGCTTGAAGGGAAGGTTAACCGTATGGGAATGGCTCATTCTGGAATGGAGAAAAGAAGATTGAGAGGAGACATAACTATTGGTAAATGGAGAGTGATTATAAAGAGAACAGGGATCAGTTTGCTCAAAAGTCAATACAGATAAATTGATGAACTTACACTGCTGCAGTGAAAGTTTAGGTTAACTATTCAGAAAAACTTTGAGGGAATTTAAGCAATGGATCAAGCTTCCAGATATGGAATCATCACCAACAGAAATAATGAAGGCTATCTTTTAAGGATGGTTTGGGAATAATTAAGTCAGTTCTGACAAGATGCAAAAAGGGAACTCAAAACCCACCCAGATTATTTAATTTTATGAAATCTTGTCATTGTGAATCTAAAATAAACCTTGAAAAGATCTGGGGCAAGAATCTGTGTGACAATTGAATGGCAGTGCTTCATATTGCCATAGGTACTCGGATGCCATAGTGATAATGCCATGTAAGAACATAGGTAGAAAGAGGTGCCAGTATAGAACAGATATGTTGTCTTGAGGAAATTGCATATGTTATTTGGGGCAAAGGCTGCCAGATTGCAGCAACTCTTATTGCCAATTTCTTGGAGAGGCATCGATGGCTGCTTCACATCAGGCCAAATCCTATTCATAAGCTAATCCAAGGCAATAGGAGTGTATCCATTGACTTGAATGGACACTGGTATAGGAATAGGACTTATTGCCCTATTTAAAATGGAAATGCCTGTACACTTTCAATGTTAAGAACAAAGGAAAGCATTTAAATACTTATTAGATAGCAGAATGATTAGCAAATACCTCTACGCTTTACATTTTAAAATTGAAACCTGACATGAAAATCCTTATGATGATCTACTGATATTAAGCATGGTTTAATACAGAAGCAAGTAAAGGCCTTGTGTCACTAACAATTGTTTTTTTCACATGAGGGTGATAATAAAACCAACTTTTACAAGGTACTTTTTGTCAGAAGATCTCAAAGTGATTTTTAAAGGTCAGTATCATTATTTCAAATGTTACATATGGAGAAACTGATTCAGAGGAAGTGACTTGCCCAAGGTCACCCAGCAGCCCAGTACCAAATGACTGATAGTACCTACAATAGAGAGTTATGAACACCAGAGTTACGAACTGACTGGTCAACCACACACCTCATTTGGAATCAGAAGTATGCAATCAAGAAGCAGAGACCAAAAAAAAAAAAAAATACTGTACAGTTTAGTACTGTTTGAAATGTAAACTATTAAAAAAATAAAGGGAATGTTTCAGAAAAAGATTTGAGAAGGTAAGAAAATTGTTTCTGTGCTTGTTTCATTTAAATTAAGATGCTTAAAAGCAGCATTTTTCTTCTGCGTAGTAAAGGTTCAAGGCTGTATTAACTCTATGTTCAGTTGTAAACTTTTGAAAGAACAACTATAACATGATTTAGTTGGGGATTGGTCCTGCTTTGAGCAGGGGGTTGGACTAGATGACCTCCTGAGGTCCCTTCCAACCCTGATACTCTATGATTCTGTGAACATTTTGCTCAGCGGTGTGAACATTTCAGAGTTATGAACAACCTCCATTCCCAAGGTGTTTGTAACTCTGAGGTTCCACTGTATTATAAACTGCAGGAATACCTTTTACTTTGCCAAACACTTGCAACAGCAATCTATTGTTTTGCATTGTGTGTTGTAAGGACATAAGAATATCGTGGGTCACACCAGTGGTCCATCTAGTCCAGTATCCTGTCTTCTGATAGTGGCCAGTGTCAGATACTTCAGAGGGAATGAACAGAACAGGACAATTTTGAGTGACCCATCCCCTGTTGTCCAGTACCAGCTTCTGGCAGTTAGAGGTTTAGCAACAACTGGGGCATGGGGTTGCATCCCTGACCATCTTGGCTAATAACCATTCATGGACCTATCCTTAGAGCCCTGGGCAGATAGAAAATTCGTATCCACATCCAATCCATGATCCGCAAACATGGTCTGCGGATGTCCACAAATATAAAGCAGATATCCTCAGATTTGCAGGGCTCTACCTATCCTCCATGAACGTATCCAGTTCTTTTTTGAACCCAGTTATACTTTCGGCCTTCACAGCATCCCCTGGCAACAAGTTCCACAGGTTGACTGTGTGTTGTGTGAAGAAGTACTTCCTTATGTTTGTTTTAACCTGCTACCTAATTTCATTGGATAACCCCTGTTTCTTGTGTTAATAAAGGGTAAATAACACTTCCTTATTAACTTTTCTACACCATTCATGATTTTAGAGACCTCTATCGTATCCCCACTTTAATCATCTCTTTTCTAAGATGAACAGTCCCACTCTTTTTAATCTCTACTTGTCTGGAAACTGTTTCATATCCTAATCGTTTTTGTTTCATATCCATTCTCTACACCTTTTCCATTTCTTATAAGTCTTTTTTGAGATAGGGACACCAGAACTGCACACAAACTATTCAAGGTGTGGACATACCATGGATTTATATAGTGGCATTATGATATTTTCTGTTTTATTATCTATCCCTTTCTTAATGATTCCCAACATTCTGTTCTCTTTTTTGACTGCCACTGCACATTGAGTGGATGTTTTCTGAGAGCTATCCACAATGACTCCTAGATCTCTTTTTTGAGTGGTTTCAGCTAATTCAAACACCATCATTTTGGGGTATGTATGTAGAGTTGGTTTTAGATTTTTCCAATGTTCATTACTTTGCACTTATCAACATTGAATTTCATCAGCCATTTTGTTGCCCAGTCACCGCATTTAGTGAAATCTCTTTGTAAAAATTCGCAGTCAGCTATGGACTTAACTATCTTGAGTAATTTTGTATTGTCTGCAAATTTTTCCACCTTACTGTTCACCTCCATTTTCCAGATCATTTATTAATATGTTGAATAGCTACAGACTAGGGACCGAATGGCTAGGCAGCAGTTCTGCAGAAAAGGACCTAGCGGTTACAGTGGACAAGAAGCTAGATATGAGTCAACAGTGTGCCCTTGTTGCCAAGAAGGCCAATGGCATTTTGGGATGTATAAGTAGGGGCATTGCCAGCAGATCGAGGGACATGATCGTTCCCCTCTATTCGACATTGGTGAGGCCTCATCTGGAGTACTGTGTCCAGTTTTGGGCTGCACACTACAAGAAGGATGTGGAAAAATTGGAGAGAGTCCAGCGGAGGGCAACAAAAATTATTAGGGGACTGGAACACATGACTTATGAGGAGAGGCTGAGGGAACTGGGATTGTTTAGTCTACAGAAGAGAAGAATGAGGGGGGATTTGAAAGCTGCTTTCAACTACCTGAAAGGTGGTTCCAAAGAGGATGGATCTAGACTATTCTCAGTGGTAGCGGATGACAGTACAAGGAGTAATGGTCTCAAGTTGCAGTGGGGGAGATTTAGGTTGGATATTAGGAAAAACTTTTTCACTAGGAGGGTGGTGAAGCACTGGAATGCATTACCTAGGGAGGTGGTGGAATCCCCTTCCTTAGAAGTTTTTAAGGTCAGGCTTGACAAAGCCCTGGCTGGGATGATTTAATTGGGGATCAGTCCTGCTTTGAGCAGGGGGTTGGAGTAGATGACCTCCTGAGGTCCCTTCAAACCATGATATTCTATGAGTCTATGATTCTATGAGGCATGATTTCGCTTTACTAAAGCCAGGTTGCCTATTCCCCAACATATTGTGTTCATCTGTATGTCTGATTATTCTGTTCTGTACTATCATTTCAACCAATTTGCATGGTATTGAAATTAGTTTTACCAATCTGTAATTGCTAGGATTGTCTCTGGAGATTTTTTTAAAATCAGCTTTAAATTAGCTATCACTGCTACAGTCACTGCTATAGCGGTTGATTTAAATGATAGGATACATATCAAAGATAGTAGTTCTGCAATTTTATATCAGAGTTCCTTAAGAACTCATGGGTGAATACCATCTGGTCCTGGTGACTTCTTATTGTTTACTTTATCAGTTTGTTCCAAAACCTCTTCCTACTAATACCTCAATCTGGGACAGTTCCTCAGATCTGTCATCTAAAAAGAATGGCTCCGGTGTGGGTATCTCCTCCACATCCTCTCCAGTGAAGACCAGTGCAAACAATTCATTTAGCTTCACCACAACAGCCTTGTCTTCCCTGAGTACTTCATTAACACCTTGATCATCCGGTAGCCCCACTGGCTGTTTGGCTGGCTTTCTGCTTCTGATATACTTAAAAATAAATTGCTGTTAGTTTTTGTGTCTTTAGCTAGTTGCTCTTCAAATTCTTACTTGGCCTGCCTTATACTTTTACACTTGACTTTCACAGTTTGTGCTCCTTTGTATTTTCCTCAGTAGGATTTGACTTCCAATTTCTAAAGGATGCTTTTTTGCTTCTGTCTCTTTTACTTTGCTGTTTAGCCATGGTGGCATTTTTGTTTGTTTGTTTTCTTTTACTTGAGGTATACATTTAGTTTAAGCCTCTGTTACAGTGTTTTTAAATAGTTTCAGAAGTCTGAGTTCTGCAGCAGAATGGTAATGTCCCAGAAAGCCTTAGGTTCTCCACTAAAAGGGAAACAAATAATATCTGCTTCTCTAGCATTGATTTTTCATTTATCAACATACTTTCCCAAGTCTCCTTAAACCAGCTGTCAGCTGTTCTCCAAATGCTGAGCCAAGGAACAAGAGATGGGTGATATTTTTAAAAAATGAATGTCCTATTTTCTTCACTGCCTACATGCTCTCTTTTTAATAATTCTCCTTGACTCTAGCAACCTTCATTGCTAATGGCAGAGCTGATCCAGGCTAAGCTCTTTTGAACTATGCCAGCAATTTTTTTAGGCCTCTTTTATAAAAGCAGTCAATAGGTTATTAGTTCAGTTCACTTGCTTACTAGCTGATGTCTAAACCTTGTTTATCTTCTTCCCAAGAGGGAAATAGAAAGAAACACCAATGGCTCGGGGCCAGATTCTATGATCCTATTATTAATGCACAGGTGCAGGCTGCAGGTGGTGCAAAGCTGCACTATTTCAGCAGGAGCATTAGGACGGATGGTGGTTGAAGCATGAAGGGACATATGAATCTTTAGTGCATCTGGCACGTAAATACCTTGCAGTGCCAGCTACAAAAGTGCCATGTGAATGCCTGTTCTCACTTTCAGGTGACATTGTAAACAAACTGGCAGCATTATTTCCTGCAAATGTAAACAAACTTGTTTGTCTGAGCAATTGGCTGAACAAGAAGTAGGACTGAGCGGACTTGTAGCCTCTAAAGTTTTACATTATTTTATTTTTGAATGCAGTTATTTTTGTACATAATTCTACATTTATAAGTTCAATTTTCGTGATAGTGATTGCACTACAGTACTTGTATTAGGTGAATTGAAAAATAGTATTTCTGTTTTTTACAGTGCAAATATTTGTAATCAAAATAAATATAAAGTGAGCACTGTACACTTTGTATTCTGTGTTGCGATTGAAATCAATATATTTGAAAATGTAGAAAACATCCAAAAATATTTAAATAAATGGCCTTCTATTGTTGTTTAACAGTGCGATTAATTGTGCTATTAATCACGATTAATGTTTTATACGATAGCGATCACTACTCCTTCCTCCGCTGTACTTGAGTAGTGCTGTAGTTCCCTCTGTTCTGTCTGTGCTCTTTTTGTCTCCTATTTTCAAATTTCCAGTTATTCCATCATTGATGAACACTGGAAACTGACATTAACCTCAGATATGAACCTTTATTAAAAACCATTTCTGGACAGTGTCTTATTTACAAGAGAAACTGAGCAGCTTCTTTCTCCAGCTCTCTCAATCTAATCTTTAGAGCTAATGTTTTGATTTTTGAGACAGTAGAATATGGAACTTACATGTACTGGGATCAAATCATACAGAAAGAGTAGGGTGACCAGATGTCCCATTTTTAAAGGGACAGTCCCTTTTTTGGGGACTTTTTCTTATATAGGCGCCTATTACCCCCTATCTGGTCACCCTATGTAAGAGCATTCCTAGATGTTTGGCATGGTACTCCTAAAATCTGCCTAGAAAACTAGTGAGTAGAAGTAAAAGGACACTGCTTGCAGAACTTAAGATTGGGCCCCATTGTCAAGGAGTGTAAAAAAACCTCCCTGAGAAATCCCTTAGATTGATCTATTTTAATACACTTCAAGAGAGGAAGAATTTTCAAAGTGAGTCTCTAGGCACAATTCTTATTACACTCAAAAACCTGCTTGTGGAGAGGAGAGATGGGTTCCCAGTCGGAGTCGGTTATCAGAGAACCAGCTGTTGTAGGGTAGGACAATTGGAATAATGACAGTAATAGTAAGGGGCCTTACATTTATATACCATTTTTAACCAAAGGGACTGCAAATTGTGGACCAGACTGTACACCCCCACCATGATGCACGAAAGTGGGAGGCAGCTGTCTCTGCTGGAATATCTCTTCCTTTCAGAAGGTATCTGACTCAGGGGGAGGGAGCTGGGACTGGATGGATCTGTGAAGTGAGTGGCCTCATAATGGGGGGAGCCAAGTAGATGATTTCATCCATCCCACCATCCCCATAGAGATTGCCAAACTTAGAGTGATGATATTTTTCTTTCAGAGCCCTTTTCCCCCAAGAGGATCCTTTTAATTCCCCAAGTTCCATGTGTTTTTTGGGTAGGCAGGCACGACCGCTTATTCTGTGGGGGCAGGGAAAACCCCACTTCCCTGATGGAACACCAAGCAATGCAGAGTTTGAGGGCTAGTTTTGCAAACAAATGATCGTTGGGTTGAAATACCTTTCTTCTGTGCTTGGCAAATATGGATGTCAGATATTCATTTTTCATTCAATGCTTTCTTTTACTGACAGTAAGAAAGCTGAAATGGCTGGAGATAGTGATATATTTGCATTCAGACTGATTTTGATGATTTTGGAGATATGTAGTAGCTTATGGCTTGATTTAGGTCCGTTAGTGTTTGGAATTAAGTTTATTTTTAAAAACAAAAACTAAGCAAGCAAACAATTTTGGTGGTAATCATTGTAAGATCCAATCCCTATCTATGAATGCAGGTGCCCGGATTTATTATATAGTAGAATCCCCTTAATGCAATCACCTTTAGTAGATACCCTATTGTCCTAAGTAAGCAGATATCTCTATTAAGAGATATCTCTATTACAATCTGAAAAACCTTAATATGGCAAAATAAGGATTAAAAATACAAAGAGAAAAATGAAATGCACCACATTCATCCATAGTTGAACTTTCTTCTTCTTCTTTTTTTTATCCTTAAATATTATTTGGCAATTTCTGTATTAAATGACTGGAGCTCAGAATTTCACACCAGGTGAAGCGCCACTTCATAATATAACACTCTCTGAATATATATTCTCTTTAAGTGGAATTTATGCTAATATTGTTTTAATTAAGCAGCATTCATTACCACTCACTATCATTAGGTTAAATCCAGTTCTCTGAGAAATGTCCCAGTTAAGTGGTCAATTGATTAAGCGAGTCATGATTAAGTGAATTATACTGTGACAAAAAACTTGCTAGAACTGTATTGCTGGAATGTCTGAGTCTTGATCAGTATTATTAGCTAATATATTCTATCAGAAACAAACAACTGGTTCTCAATGTTGCAACTTTTCAGGGGTCTCACTGGGATACAACACAGGGGAAACATTTTAAATGGGTTTCCTGGCTTCCTCCATGATTAAATTTTTTATACTGCTCTGTTCCATAATTTGAATGATCAGGGATATAATGACGTTCAAAAGTAGAAGCATTGTTCCTCAGGCTGCTAGTCTTGGCTACCACTTGACATTGGCTTTCCAAGATATGGCAGAATAGGAGTAGAAAACAAAATCTATTGTACTGGTCTTGTAAATTAACTGCATTTAGGCGTACTAAGTAGAATACCAACAGAAAACAATGAGCTGCCTTTGTTAATGGGTCAAGCTAGACAGTGCTTTTTGCCTTTTGTGATTTGCATCAGCTTTGCCAAGCACAATTATATTAATTGGGAAATACTCATGGAGAGAAAGAATGACAACATGGGGAAAGCATGTTGTTTGAAAAGTTTAGACATTCTTAGACAGTCCAAACAAACAGGCTAACATCACTGTATTATATGTAATACTTCTTTCCATGAGTATTTCTCTCTCATTCCCTCTCTGTATAAAATGACTTCAGTCTTTTGAATGTAAGCACAGCTAAAGTTGGCAGATTCCAGAAACAACAACCTGAATAAGTAGGCAAAATATTAAGACCTTAACCTGCTCCCACTAAAATCAGTGGATAACCTCCAATTGGTTCCCAAAGGGCCAAATCCTGCTAGATCTTGCTTGCTCACTGACTTTACTGGGGCTGCTTGAGTAAGTAAGGTGAGCAGAATTTGGCCCAAATGAAAACTGAACTATAATCTTGCACTCCACTGAATTCTCATCCCAATCCTAACCACACGAGATGCCTAATTTTCAGTCCAGCCTCACTATTTTATCGTAACCTTCAAGAGAATCTTAACAAGCAGAAGGCTGCTGATCTAAGCCCTAGAAAATCTCTATGGTTCTTGAATGAATTTAAGAACATGTGATTATTATGGGAGAGATCACAAGATAGTGACCTGCCCTGAGAGCAGCCCAGGAGAGAGATTGTAACTCTGAATGTTTCTCTCACAGAGTGAGCCATGCTGAATCTTTACCCTGTACAACACACATCACCTGATGTGCCAGTGCAGCTATGCTACCAGGAACATTGTGGGGAAAACCAAGACTGTGCCCATTCCCTGTCTTGTTCTACCCCATCCCGCCTCTCTCACCAGGGTGGAAAGTAGCAGTTTTGCAAAATCTGATTTCACACTTGCATGGCAATCTGTGTTGAGAATAGCTGGCTCCATGTTGGATGAGCTATGGATTGGCCCTGTATCAGGTGGGCTTCTTGTGTCTGATATTTCGTTATTGAAATTGATGGGGATCTTACTGAGTTAACGCTTAAGCTTGCTACAGGATGTAAAAACCCCAATGCCCCCTAAAACAAATAAACAAAACCCCTGAAGTTCCTTAAATAAAATCCTTAATTTGCTCTAACATATAACATCTGTTCAAAGTTTGAAAGTCCCATGATAAATTATTGAAATCTGTCATAAAAATTAAGCCACATTAAAAGATTTATGTAGCTCAGTATTTCTGGTCTGCTTGACAAGGCTTACTGTATTTTAGGCATAAATCAAGAAAAAGAATGATCTTTAAAGGAAGTTTAATTATGACTCAGTACACCCAATTGAAAAGTATTCTTCAAATTATGTTTCTGTATTTCTCCAAATATAATCCCAGCCAATTAACAGTAAATATTTCTTGTCATATACTTTAGTAGATCTTAATTATGGGCTTTATTAAGCTGATGAAATACCAAATAAATATTAAGGGCCACAATGTGAACTGTTTACTTGCATTGTGGAGTTATTACTTGGTGAGGGCCTGATCTGAATCCCATTATCGCCAATAGTAGGTTCTCCATTGACTTAAGTGGTCATTTGATCAGACACCTGAGGGGGCCCCCTAGAGTGAATGGGATTACTCAGATGAGTAACCACTCACCAGTGTAAGAAAGTGGCTGATAATCTATCACTAGAAATATATTCAAGGAGGCTATTAATACTGTAAACTAATATATGTTACGTTATTCAAAATCAACTGATATTTACTTAATAATTTGATTTATTTATTAACAGTGTTTCTAAAACTATTGTACTGGTGACCCCTTTCACATAGCAAGCCTCTGAATGCAACACCCCCCCCCTTATAAATTAAAAACACTTGTTTATATATTTATCCACATTAGAAATGCTGGAAGCAAAATGGGGCTTAGGGTGGAGGCTGACAACTTGTGACCCCCCATGTAATAACCTCGTGACCCCCCGAAGGGTCCCGACCCCCAGTTTGAGAACCCCTGATTTACTAAGTGCTAAAAGTCTCCTAAAAACCAGTGAAGAGATGGTTTTGGCTCTACTGAACATTCATTCTATAGTCAATGTACCAATGTAACCCAACAAATCACTGACCAAAAATATCTATACTTTTATAGCTAAGATGCTTGCATGCTTCTGCATATTTCCTAATAAAAATCTAGTAATACTTCAGTTTCCCAGATTTGGCCAAGTCATTTCTTTAAATATTCATGTGTTTTCATCCTCCTCTGTCAGCTAATTATGTATTACTCTAATCCCATCTCAGATCTCCCTACGCTATTCTGATCTTCAGCTTCAAATGTGAAGTCTTTTGAATGCATAGATTCCCACTGAAATCACTGGCAGTCTGCAAATTAAAAATGTATTTATCTGGGGGGAAATGACCTTCTTAAGATTGCTGGAACAGCCACCCCAAATCTACAATCAACTGTTTTGCTGTTTTCTAAATGAAAACAGCTTAAACTGATTTCGATCTTTTTTTGATTAAAAACACCATTGCCTTGGTACTGACAATTTATATGTCCAGTTCCAGCCTGAAGCAAACTGCAACAAGTCAGTTACAAGCAAACTCGAGAAAATCAGAGTTTAGAATGTAAACACCAATAGATAGTGCTCACTGGCATTATTATCATAACATTTTGAAATGAAGTAAGTCCCTAATTTTTGAACCTGTAGAATTATTTAAACTCAGTTCCTTCTGTTTCGGCATCACCCTTCTCTACATACTGAAACATTTACAAGCGTAACTTTGGGGTGCTCAATATCCTTATTTTACTCCCATTGTGGTAGCACCTACGTACCCCAGTGAAGGATCAGGGCCCTGTTTTACCAGACACTATACAAACAAATAACATAAAGACTGCCCTGGAGAGTTCACATTTGAACAGTCTTAGAGTGGAGGTTGTGAGAGCGTGGTGATTGGAAGAAAATAGTTTTAGAAATAGGAAGAACATCATGCTATGGAGTTATTCGGTGGTTATCTGAAACTAGACCCTTTATCTAGAGAGATGGGTTTTACTTGGAGGAATTTCAGGCAAAATTGTCCTCATGACTTCAGAAGATCTTTAGCCCAGAATATATTAGATAATGGTTCCTATTCCAAATATAATAGGTGTGGAAGGCATAGTGGAGTCTCATGATCCCCAAAAACCTTTTTTCTTTTGCTAAAGTAAGCAAATCTGAAATACATTTCCCCAGATTTATTCCTAAAAGACATATTTTTGCATCTGCTGCTAAGAGTGTGACATACACAAAAGTTTCAAACTCTCAGGAAGGATTTAGAGGCACACATTTTACACAAACCCATGTCACATCAGAACCCCCATGTTAAAGAAGTTATACCGAGCTGTGCATGAAGCCTAAACTGCTGGAAATTTCTTTCAGCTCAGTGTGATTCACAGAGATATGGGCTAAAAAGAACACAGTGTATTATTAAAAATATCAGCTTGACACGGCTCAGCAAGTGCCAATAGCAAATGTACTTAGGAAGTAGAGAAAATGCTTAACTTCATTAACTCCTTCACATCTGAGCTTTCTTACTTATGTAAGGAAAGAGCCACAAAATTTTTATGAAGTTGAGATACTAATGAGATGAATGACAGGTCTAACAAAATGCTAATGAGACCAACACAATATAGTGTCAGTAGAGTAGAAAGCACTCGGTTCTCTCAGGTTTGGTAAACGCAAGCAACTGCTAATTTGCCAGAAGTGGATTCATGAACTTAGCAAGGGAATTTAAACAGTAATAGAAAAATACCCCGTGTTCTTATAATGTAGTAACATTGATTCTTTTTTTGCTCTTACTAAAGGCTCTTACTGAATTTAAAAATAGTGCCTTGGGTTCTCCATCTGTCACTGTTTCATGACTCAAGGGTTAGGAATCATTCGCCACTACCAACTAAATTAGCAACTGAATGATTTCTGCATGGCTAAGACAGTCCTTGTCTATTCAGTGAATTCCTCAGTAAGGAGACTTTCAATAGAAACCCAGAGATTATTCACTAATTTTAAATGAAAATGTTATTTACCAAATGGGCTCAACCCACAACATTTTGTACCTGGACCCAGATTTTTTAAACATTCAAACGTCTGAGAAATATATGGCACTGTTAAGAGAGGAAGCAATCCCCATTGTGTTGAGGGAAGCATTGATGGTGAAGCAAAGGAGGACATACAAAATGAAGATGCTCAAGTAGCATACTCTGCCTTCTCTGGGTAGCTACCAAGAGTCCCTGAACTACAAGAGAGTTCTGTGTAAATTATGGAGTGGGGGAAGGAAGAACAGCTCAGGGCAACATCCTGCTCCCAAGGGGAAAATGGTGCATCTTGTGTGGAAAATGTGTAAATTAATGCTGAAGGTTTCAGTGCATCTCCCTTCTGCAGCTTCCCCACACATGGAGGGGGAACTTGCATGCCAGGGAGCCAAAGGCAGTATGCATGTGAGCCTCCTGTCAATGATTGCAGAGATGGGATGGGAGGTGAGTGGAAGTCTTTTGGTTTGATAACTCTGACTGAAGATGTAGTTTCTTGGGCCATGTTTGTCTGGCAAATTTAGACACTTCAGGTTCCCTTCCCTTCCACTGTACCATTTTCTCTGGCATGTTTTCAGTGCACAGAATCCTAATGAGTTTTAGACATAATTTTTTTCCCTTCCATTGTTTTTTTACCACAATGCCCAGTGTCTCTGGGCAAGATGAGTTGTGTGTGGTGTAAATCTGGAGGGGGATAGGAGGGCCAAAGGTGGGCTTGAGGTTTAAGCCGCTTCTGTGGTTCCGTGATTCACAACTGATCATTGCCAGTCCAGACCCCAGCACAAGAGATCACAAGCTTCAAGCTGTTCTGTCTTACATCAGCTTCTCACAACCTTTTAAGAGGCCATTCTGGCATTTGGGGACTGCTGGGGAATAGGGGCACACCTTCTCCTTCACCTGCACTGACCCTAAGCAAGTGTTGCAGATACAGGGGGGATTAATTAAATAGGAGTTATGGCTTCTTTATGCTGCTGGAATGGTGCAAAGTGGCTGTATAGACCTTAGTATCAGGCCTAATATGTCAAAAACTGTTCATTCTTTTAGTGTCATCTGAATTTACCATTTATTCTTCTGTACTTGTAAGAATAAGAAAAGTATTAAGTATTATACAAATTGAGCTCTGGAGAGAGCACCCTGCCTCCTTTCCTGGACTTCCTTATGAAAATAACCAGTGTTCGACCAGCAGGAATTTCATATAGGTTCATAGTCTAATGTAAGCGTTTGGTCTTCTTTGACATTTTTGTTGAGTCTTAATTGATTGTTGACTATGGGCTACTTCAGTTACTTTCATTGTCTTCTTATCTTCCTCCCCCTCCCACCTCGGCCCCCAGTCCTGCAAATAGTCTTGTATATGATTCATTTTAACTTTGTCTTGAGTGGGACTACTCATCATACGCATGTTTGTAGGTTTCGGGCCTTAGCATGGAGGTCTACTACTTCTGACTATGAGAATAACTCTTGGTCTACCAGCTGCTCAAACTGGGAAAACTGACTTATTTAACCCTAGTTTGTTCTCCCTTTATAGCATCAAATTACTTGTTCCAATCAAATTACTTATATCCCCAGGTAGAGGAAAAATATAGGCAGTGAAAATAAAAGCAATCACTCAGCAGCTTCAGGTGTGCTTTAACCTTTAGTTTATCTTGTTCTGCGATTTACTATTGTCCTCCCAGGGGAAGGAATCTCTTTCTCTTTAAACAGTTCCTTTCAATTTATACATATCAATAATAATTTAGCCTATGTTTCTGTGATTTTTGGTTTTTAGCTTACCTTTTACTTAAACACCGATTAACATTAAACCATCACAGCATTAAACAATCCCCATAGTGTTGGCACATTTTTAATGCAAATATAATTAGCACTCTAAGCTCTCAGAGGAGGAGGCACAATAATACTCCTAAATGGCTATAGTGTTTGGGTTCCTTTATGTCATGATAAAATCTTTAATTTTTTTAAAGAATTTTTTTAAACACTTTGAGCCAGATTCTGCAGCTCTTCCTCATGTGAGGCATCCCAGATGAAGTTAACTGCACTCCTCATGTGAACAAGGGCTTCTGGGTGTGGGCCTTAATCACCTTTACATTCTGGTCCAATATATCCATTTATGTTACACCTCATCTGAGCTACATCTATTCTAAGATTCATTCATCATCCTTTTAACAAAGCATAGTCCATCATATGTCTCAGCAAAATGTGTTTGTTTATCCTCTGCAGAAGCCTCCATTATATTTAAAATAAGTTTGAAGTTCCAGAGTCCAAAATCTAATGATGGGTTTATCACTGAATCAACAACTAACGGTGTGACTTTGGACATATCGTCACTTAAACTCCCTACACCTCAGTTTCCTCATCTGTAAAATGTGGGTAATAATACTACCTCATAGGAGTTTTGTAAAGCTAAATTGATCAATGTTTTCAATGTTCATTGTCTTTGGAAATCTCAGGTGAAGGTGTTATAGAAGTGAAAACTTATCTCTGGCTCTAGCAGTATTTTCGTGCTTTCTTAAACGCTACATTTTCCCCCTAACCTTTCTTAATTTTTCTCATCAAATTACATTTGTTCTTGTTTTTCCCCTTGTGAAATATTCACTTACTATTCACGCGCATCCTGGTCAGCACTATCACCACACCAACACAAGCACCTTCCAAAGCCTGATAGTCATCCCTCTTCTTTTGATACTGTACAGCTCACCTCACTGCATAGTTAAGTTTGTTGTTATCGTTTCGTTTTAAGTCTACTAACTAAGTTTTGACATAGGTAGCGGGAGGGACATGCACATGGAACTGCGTGCTGTATTTACTGATTTACAATTCTTGTTTACATAAAGTAAGCAATTTTTGCCTTGAATGCAAATGAGGTTTTATAATTCAGTTTCAGAAGTTGCCTCTTGATACCATTGTTGAGGCTGCAGTTTCTGCTGCTCGTTAGCCGTTGTGTAGACTCATCTCTTTTGGATATCAGTGGGAATAACCTTGACTCTAATACAGAAAAGGTGATTGTTATTCACCCTGTCTCCTTTATTTGGACTGACATTGATTCCCCATCTCTAATCTGCAGACTTTTGGGACTGTCTGGTATTTTCCTTTGGGCAGGATCAGATGTTTGAAGGAGAACATGATATCCCTGTGCTTCTTTGCCAAGCAAAGTTAAATATTGTTCATTGAGTAAAATACTTATGTGGTTTTGCCATTATCTTTGCACTACTCTGTTTAATGCTAATTATTTAGGGCCCAATTCTCCTGCTGTATAATACAAGTCCCACTGATATCATCATAAGTTACTTGTACCCTGAGGTGAGAGAATCCAGCCCTGTCTTGCTTAAAACTTGTTCTTTTTTTGCTGCTGTTTATTTGGAGAACATTTTATTTCACATACAGATCACTATGGCCCTGATCCTGGACACACTTCTGCACATTGCTTAACTTTAAGCACATGAATAGTCCCAGTGGAGTCAAAGTTAGAGATAAACAGATGCATAAGTCTTTGTAGAATTAGAATAGATTATTGGGTATTTGACTATTATTTGGTACAAATAATAAGTCATTTAACTTCCCTGTGCCTCAGTTTTTCCATCTATAAAATGGGGGAAATAATACTGATTTCCTTTGTAAAGTGCTTTGAGAGCTATAGATGAAAAGCCCTATGTAAAAGCTGGGAAGTATTATTATTATTATTGTATAGCTATACTTATATGGCCCACATCACAGGAATATTTGCGCACCAGCTCACAGGTGTTTTGTGAGGCATAATCAATGTTTGTCAGTGCAAGCTGAGATCATCAGGGTCTTTGATGTTCACTAGAAAAGCAAATGGAGACCTTTATTATTATAGGAACACTAGGCTGAACTTCACAATAATTCTGTTGGTTTAAAAGAAGCCCTGAAATGTTTTTCCTGATCCTACAAGGGTTTGAATGGCTAATGCAAAGTATAGAGAATCCTCAACTTCCAATGGGAGTGAAGAGCAGTCAGACCCTTGCAGGTTTGGTCCCATATTGTGAGCAACAGTTGAGTTAAACAACAACAAAAACTGAAGATAGTAAACAGAAGAAATTATCATAATACAAAAATAGCATCACCCACTAAGAGGCGGTGAGTAGCTGTCTGCCCAGAATGAGCTGTACAATGCATTGTCAATCCCCAAGGCACCTAGGGTATATAGTAAATAATTCACTGCAGCAGTGTCAAAGGTGTAGCTTACTTCCCACACATCTAGCTAGCTGTGCTGGTGAGCATGTGGGAGGTCAAAGTCATGGCTTGGACTATTTCCTGCCCCTTCCTGGTCTCTTTGTCCAGGTGGGGGATCAGCAACCATATAGACACCCTTGTGTGTCACAGAACCCAGGCCCAAAATCTGGGTAGCTCTAATATGATTACACACAGCAGGGAAATCCACTCTTCTATGCAGCTGCCTTAGGGCAAGGGGCACATCTAGCTCCTAATAAGGAATAAATTCAGCATATGGAACAACTACTACAGACAAGGAAAAGGCAAAACATTATTTGCAAAGAAAATCTAAGGCTATCCCTAGCTGCTACAAGAGAGAAAGGGGAAAAATTAGCCGGCAACGTTGTCAATAAGAGTTAAAGGACAATAGAGTCTGGGATCTAATGGTACAAGTGTTGGATTCAGAGTGCCACAGACAGCAGAGCAGTGCTAATTTTTGGGTTGTCTTTTTGCTTGTGGTGCAGAAATTTGCGCCACAGAAGAAATTCCCAGATTTTGTTGTGCCAAGTATACATGTAGGAAATATGAGGACCTAGAAGAGAATTTGGCCTGGATCAAGAGAAAACAAAGGAAGCGATGTATTACTAGGACCAGTGTTATCATCTCCCAGGAGGAGTTTTATGGGAAGTCTAAGATCAAAGTACATTGTTTTAAAACAATGTTTCCCAAAAGAGTTGTGCTGGTCTGCAGTCCTACAAACTGTATGTACAAGTTTGTATAAGATTTGCCAGTGTTCTCTTATGCTTTACTTTCAACACCATATTTATGTCTTCCAGAAGAATGGGACCTCAGATAGAATCATAGGACTGGAAGGGACCTTGAGAGGTCATCCAGTCCGGGACCTTGAGAGGTCATCCAGTCCAGCCCCTTGCACTCATGGCAGGACTAAGTATTATCTAGACCATCCCTGACAGGTGTTTGTCCAACCTGCTCTTAAAAATCTCCAATGATGGAGATTCTACAACCTCTCTAGGCAATTTATTCCAGTGCTTAACCACCCTGATAGTTAGGAAGTTTTTCCTAATCTCTAACCAAAACTGCCCTTGCTGCAATTTAAGCCCATTGCTTCTTGTCCTAGCCTCAGAGGTTAAGGAGAACATTTTTTCTCCCGCCTCCTTGTAACAAACTTTTGTGTACTTGAAAACTGTCATCATGTCCCCTCTCAGTCTTCCAAGTCCATCTTAATACATTCTCCGGATTGTTAAAACTAAAGCATGAAGGGTGAGATTCTGTGCAGCACAGAATTTGCAGCCCAATGCCATGGTGACTCTTAAGCCACCTTTGCATGCTTCCAATCCTGGGCTGCTCTGGGTATGTCTACACTTCAGTGTACACCCATGCTTGAGCCCAGTCTCAAAGCTAGACTGGGCTTGGGTCTACGCTGTAACTGACCTAACCCAGGGTCCCTGGACCCTGCAGGGCTGGAGGGTCCAAGCTCAAGTCAAGCCGGGACCCAGGGTCTGAACTCAATTCCTTTGCAGTGTAGCCACAGCCCTGCTTGATTCAGGTTCAGGGAATCATCTGGAAGTATCCCACAATTCCATGGGACAACTTCCTTTATGCCAACAATCTGCAATCCGCTCAAGTGAAAACAGAAGCCCCCTCCCATCCTTGGCAAACAGCAGCAGCTCAGGTCAGTGTAACCCATTCTGTTCTTATCACCGATCTGCAAGCACATTGTCAGAGAGCCTCCAGGATTTGCAATGGAGAGTGAACTGATCAAACCTTTTACAAAGCAAGTTGCTTCCTGATAATGTGCAGGGCAGGCAGTAAAGTTTTCCTGCCATGCATCACATTCCTAGGGCTAGCGCAGCCACATTTCAGGGGGCCGGGATTCTGGGATATGGTTATTTTGACTCAGGTCTGCGCACTGCAGTGTGGACGCCAGAGCCCTAGATTTGAGCATGGGTCAGAAAATTCTTTACCTAGGGTTAAAATACAATGTAGATGCTCAAGCCCAGGGTTCCCTAACATGGGTCAGCTGACTCGAGTCCCATTAACCCTGGGCTTACATTGCAGTGCAGACACACATTCCATCAGCTGGAGAGGGCCCTGGGTGTAATTTAAATAACCCTGGGGGCCTGTCTAAATTATGGCAGCCTCCCTGGACTGCCCTGTGGGCCACAGCACTGACTGGATGCTCTACAATGGCGATGCTATGCCTCTCTCACCCTAGTCATGCCCCCAGTACATCCCCTACTCTGGAATTTGCAAGGGGATCCTTGGTGAAAGCCTTACTCTGTCTTCCTCAGTGCCTGTGCTGCAGGAATCTCCCCCTGGCTGGAACTGGGGCTTTCAAGGACCTTTATGGTGTTTCAGCTCTCTGACCTGCTATAAAGGGCCAGAGTGAGAGTCAAACTTAAACCCAGTGTAAAAGACCAGAGCTGGGGTGAGGAGTTCATAGAGGAAATCTGGATTAGAGTCAATGGACCAGACTCTAGACTCGATTTCACCACTGTAAATACTATGTAACTCTAATGCAACTGAAGTCATTAATATGCATTTACATCACAGTAATTGAAATCCAAATCCTACCCAATGAGTGGTTTTAACGCCCAGTTTTAACCCCTTTAGTTTAAACGACATTAAACCAAGAATAACCCAGTTTGGAGGAACAAGTAGGCAAGAAACAACTGAAGGAGTATAAAGACATTCCAAAGCTATACCCTTTAACAGCAGAGGTGTGTTAAAAGCACTCACTCTTTTGCAGCATTTTTGTCTAATAAGGAGGTATGTTAGAGAGGATGGTCCAGTGGTTAGGGGCATGAGCCTAAGACTTTAAGAGACCCATGTTTAATTCCCTACTCTACCACAGACTTCTTGTGTGACTTTGGGCAAGTTATTTATCCTCAGTTTCCCACCTGTAAAATGAGGATAATAGCATGGCCTTACCTCACAGGGGTGTTCTAAGAATACATTCAAAAATATTGTGAGGGACTCAGATACTACTATCATGGGGATCAGATAAATCCCTTAGACAGAGAGGGTTTTAATTTATTGAGAATAAATGTTGAATGAATTTCCTCACCAGCTGCGTATTCCTTTGATAAGCAATAAAAAACAAAGCATTAAAGTACTCTTCGGATCCAATCCTTCCTTCCTTTGGCACTCAGAACTCTCAGTGGGTATCTAATAGATGCAGAATCAGGCCCTTCAACATCATAAAAAGTATCAATTTAGTAATCAAGAAGAAACCATGTCGTAGGGGAGCCGATGTGGCTCCAAAGCTGTGTTTACCCCACTTGTCAAAAAAAAAAAAAAAAAAAGGAAGAATCTTTGATTTTGTTTAATAATTTTCCCATCATGAGCAATTCAATTGTGAATGTGGGAAGAAAAATAATAATGCATTATGTTCCAGAAGGGCTCTGGGGGGCCTGCATCAGAACATGTGGTACTTTTTAATTGTTTTTCTCCCTGACATTTTTCCAGACATGTGTCATTTCTTTAATTTCAGCAAGGTCACATTTGGGCAAGTAGACAGGTTGTTTGTGGTTTTAATCAAACAGTGGCACTAATTTATTGCTGTCTGATAAACTAAAACAGAAGCTTGAGAGCAGATGTAACTATGTGGATTTAATGTAGTGCTATGGTACCTAATAACATGATCAAAATAAGGTAATGGCCATGAAAAAGATATGGTGAAATCAATAGAATTGTGGCTTTCATACACTAAAGCATTAACTGTTCCCCAGTAAGTACGTGCACAACATTAGTGATAATCTTTAAGGTGCTATTTACATATTGGAAGTTGCTCGAGTGGAGAGGACAATGGGCTGGGAGACCTGGATTCTATTCCCATCTATGCAGTGCTATGTTTCCCTGGGCAAGACCCTTTGTGCCTCTGTTTCCCATCCCATTTGAGATGAGTGGGAAATTGTTTTCCTGTCCTGTGAGAGTTTGAGATTTTGAATATTTTCCTCTCCTGAAACAGGATAAAATCTTTAAAATCTTTAAAGTTTTCAAGAACTGATTGTGACAGACATTGCAGTCACACGCAGTGTCTGTGGGGAACATACGGTATTAAGATTATGTATCACTGTGGGCCAGGAATTGTATGTTTGTGTCCTGTTCCACAGGGGAGGTTACCACAGCTCCTCCAGGAACTAAAACACTGGGGGGTGATTAAGGTGCCTTACTCATGTTGTAAACATCTCCAGAGAGGTAACACATCCTGGGGAGGTTTGCATATACTGCTTCAAACTGAGTTTCCAGATCCTAGGAAAACAAGAAAGGACTTTTGGCTTAAAAAGGCTGCATTTAAACTGAGTTAGGACCTTCTTTCTGATCAAGCAAACATAGAAGGTTATGTTGAGGTTTCATCGCAAATTAGGGCTTACATGAGAAAGTGAGGAACTGGTTGGTGGGTTGATTTTAAAACAATTCTACAAACTCTTCCCCCACTCCTCCTGGGGTTAATAGACAAAGATCCTAGAGATGTACCCATAGCTTGGAAATTGGCAGACCATTATGTGGATAGTCAGCCTGGGCTTCATAGAAAACCTAATAGGGATGGAATAGGATCAGAGGATGGGGATTGGGCTAAGCCAAGACCAACACCTACGGGGAGGGAAGCCATCTCTGAGAAACCCTGGGGTGGATGGGGAAAATGGTGTCTCATCTGTGGCCAGCTCGATCACTTTGCCTAGGATTGCCCCCTCCACTAACTGAGGCCCAGTGCAGTGCTAGAAAGACCAGCTGTACCCCAGTCTCACAGAGTTAACTGCGTGACAATCTCTGGAGGGAGGGAATCACACAGCCGGTCTGTTGATGGCATATAATGTTCAGGCCAAGCCATTCACACCCCAACCACTGCCCATGTGTTATGCCGCACATCCTTCTGATCCCCAATGGGCACAGAAGGTGGTAGTAAATGGGGAGACATTCACTGGATGGAGAGATACTCTGACTGCTAAGACTATAGTTAAACCCCATGCTGTGAAACCCCATTGAATGCTCTCAGGGTGTGAAATCTGAGTTCCCAGTGTAAAAGCCTTCACTCTACCACCAGTATAGATTTCTGTACAGACCCAGGAAGGGCCAGGGATGTTGGTTGTAGGGATGTTGGCAGACAGTCCATTTTCTTTGTTAATGGGGAATGATATTTTGGCTTTGAAGGCAGAAGAGGTAAATCAGACCCCCTCAGTTAGCTCCAAACCTGCAAGGGACTGGGACAGCCAAAATAGGGTAGCTGACAGGGGGAGGTGTCCCCCCTGCCAGTGTCCGAAAGGAAACACTGTTGAGATCATTACCGTCCCAGCAAATGCAACCAAATACCTGAGAGTGAAGGAAGGGGGTTTAACAGGGTGACTTCCCCAGGGCTGTAGAGCCTGGAGCTAAGCCAACCTAATTACAGAATGAGACCCACCTAGGGGGAGTCTGGCAAATTCCCCACAGAAAGCAGAAGGTGGCAGCAGTAATGGGAATGAGAGCTAGGCTTAAATGGTGATAAAGCTCAGCTGGGAAAAGGGGGAGAGAGAAAGCCAAGCAGAGTAGGAAAAGCTCTCAGGGCCTGGGAGAGACCCTGATTATGGAAGAGCTAGAGAAACCCAGAGGAGAACTTAGGAGACTGGATAGGAAATGGCCCAGGAAAAACTCCCTTGAGCTCTGAGCTGCAAACTTAGCTGATGGGAGAAATCCACTTGCATGACTGGTCTTCATTGGGAGGGCAGAACAACCAATGTCTCTTGTCCTCTTTAATGTCCCACAATAGTCTGTCTGGTGTTGATGGACCTTTCCTGTTGTTCAGGATGCAACACTTTTCTGTTGGATATCAGCAGTTCACACTAATGCTCTTCACCTGTCTGGTGATCTATGAAGTCAGAGGCTCAAAATTCAGCCACTCAAATGTGATCTTACAGTATGAGATAGATGTTATCAATGAGATTAATACATGCAGCAACTCACACGCATTTGATAGAATTATAAGAATGTGTTTAGACTTTATTATATTAACAATACTAACACAAGTGACGCAGACTGATTCCAGCTATATATTTGTCAGTGTTCAACTGAGACATGGGGACTTTGGCATGAGCTGCCACCTGGTCTGCCAGCATCACAACTGAAAGCTCACAAGAAGGGAAGAAAAGCATGAGGTCATCCTGCCTCTTGAAACAAAGTAGTTGAACTTTAGAAGATACACACAGAAGCAGTCTTTGGCATCAATTAATAGACAGCCACAAGAGAACAGAGTTCTTGCAAGCTGAGAAAATGGGTCCCTCAACCAAAGCAGTGGGTGCGGAGTGGAGCTGGAGGGCTGAAATCTCTGGGGACTAAATAGAGGTGATAAAAAGCATCTTGAACAAAGCTGGTACCTTGCTAGATTGTGTTAGACTTCTCAATGTGTGTGTTCACTTTTATTTGCTTGTAACCCTTTGTACCTTCACTCTTTTTATTTGGTATCACTTAATCTATGTTTGTATTTTTACTATAAACCAACTCAGTGCTGTACTTGCAGAGGAGGGTGTATTTATCCCTTATAAGTTAATAAGCTCTGATGTGCTTTTGTGTCTTGAGAGGAACAAAGGAACCTCATTATTTCTTTGAACTGCCCAAGAGAGGCCTGGACATTGCAGAGCACACTGCTTGGGGGAAATTGGGGAGTGTGTTGGAGTCACCTTGCTTGTTGTAACTAACACTGGTGGAAGACAGAGTAGGGTGGAGTGCACTCTCTCATCCTCAACATGCCCTGCTAGCCCTGACATTCTCCCTGAGCTCACAGGCGAGGCCCTGTAGGGCAGTGTAAACCACCTTGCACAAAGTTTGTGCCAAGAGAATTTTTTTTCTGGCCACACCCAGGGCTCTTACAGGACAGCAGTGTAAAAAGATCATAGCTGAAGGGAGACTTCCTCTCCTCAATCTGGAGTAACTTTACTGTGATTTACGCTGGTGTAACTGAGGTCAGAACCAGGCTAGAGAATTTAAGGGACTCTCCAGTGGCCACAGGCTGCAGCAATTGTAAATCTGGGATTAGAACTCAGGAGTCATGCCACTACATTATTTTCTGCCTCTACCTCACTTATCACACAATTTCAAATATATCATCCAAACTTTAGTTCTGCATAATTTTTTTTATAAAAAGGGAAAAATAAGTCCTTGAGACCAAAACATTTATCAAAGAAAAGTGACCTGCCATAATGTTGTGAAGTCATGTGAAAATCTTTTCATATAAAATGGTCATATGGGACAAGCCAAAGGACTCTAAAATCAGCACCCAGTAAAACTTTATTTAGTTTAGTTTGGGTTTTCCTGTCACTACAGCCTATGGTAAGTCATCTTTTGCAACTATCGCATCTGAGATTGAATCTTTTAAACAGATCCCTTCAGTTTCTACATCATGCTTCACAGAACAATCTTACCAAGAGCAAAGAAACCAAATTAAAGCTCCCTTTCTAACTGACCAAAAGACTTTACTGACTATATTTACTGCTGCAAAACTCCAAAGACTCGTGACCTGATTGCCCTGACTGGAAAAGATTTTAAGATAAAAGACCAACCCCTTTCTGGAGGAAATCAGTCCTTCTCTGAAGAATATAAATCAAAGGGTTCCCCCTGCTATCCTCTTTTTTTATTATTATTATTTCAATAGTTTATTTGCTAATCCGAGAATCTTTTTATTTTTAATTGCACTTACTTTTAAAAAATGCATGATGCTTTTTTGGCAAGATGTGACTACTTCTGCAAGGAGTCATCTAGGATTAAATGTGTTTTCCAAACTCTATAATGAAGATAAATACTCTGCCACTCTTCATCTACATAGGGAGATATGCAAAGTTAAAGGGAGACATAAAAGGAAGAGGAAAACAGGTGGCTAATTCCAGGCCTGCCAAGAACATTGTGGATTCTTGAGAACATATACTCCTCTGCTTGGCTGAGTGTTGTTTCTGTCTCATCCACTGAATAATTTCATGTCCTGCCCACATCTCGCTTTGCCTCCTTCATTTAACCTGCTCCTTGCTGGTTTTGTCTCTTTCTCCAGGTAGCTCTGGTCATTTGAGCCTTCTACCACTAACCTTGTTTTTCCTGCTGCGTTTTCTGGTCCTGATCATCCCATCAGTTACACATGGCCAACTCCGATTGCATGTGTAGCTGACAAGATAATCAGACTCCTTGTGTTCTCCTCTTCCCTGCACCTACCTAGTATCATCTATTTTTGTATACAGGAACTTTCCTGCTGCCAGGATTGCAGATTGTGCTCGCATATCTGTCAATCCATCAAGCTCGTGACAGCCGTGAGCCGATGAACAATCATTATCTGCTTTCCCTTCTCTTCTCTTCTCTTCATCGGTATTTACCCAAGACATGATCCAGCTCCCATTAAAATCAGTAAGAGTTTTTCCATTATCTTTAATGGGAACAGCATCAAGCCCTTTGGACTCCATCTTTCCAATTAAAGTCAGTGGGAGTTTTGCAATTGACTTAAAGGGAGCAGGAGAAGGGTCTTCCTTCCTCATCCATATGATAAAATTCTGTTAAGTGGACAGTATTTTATGTGAACTACAGAATGACATACAGGTTTGTTCTTAGTAGGACGCATACGTTCCTTGCCCATTTGAGGAACTGATGCTAAGATGGGCAGATTTGCCCAACAGTACCACTATTGTACTGTTATATAGGGGGAGATTTTCAAAGGTATCCAAGGAATTAAATTTAAAATCAATGGGAGCGGAGTGCCTAACTCCCCTTTGTGTCTTTAAAAGTCCCATGTCCCATTTTGTCTCCTTCACCCTGTGTGCCTTGTTCTATACTGCCCCATATATAGCCTCACTGCTAACATATCCCAATCTCCTTTCATCTGCCCATTCAAGAAACTTTTGAACACCCACCTCTTTCACAACATGTTTAAGCTATTATGGCCACACCTCTCTTTTTGTGTATGTTCTGCCTTATTTGTTCTTTGTTTTCCCTTATGCCTTTGCACTTTAAGCCTTCTCACTGTACAATGTCACCATGTGTCTTTCTTTACAGTACTATATAAATGCGGAAAAAATGATGCAGTGCTCTTAGAATTATAAATTGATTATCCTATTGTTTTTAAATTAAAAGTAGGGTATGTTACTCATCTTTTTTTAAAGATGATTAGATTATGGATTGGGTTTAACCTCAGGATAAAAACACTGCACCCAGTGCAAATGATTGTGCTGTGGATATTGTGATGATTGAATATTCTTGATCTGTTTCCCACTGCTGTGAATTGGATTTAATTGCTGATGGATGGGGGTACTACTTGTGGCCATGATGGTGGATAGCTGGAGCTGCAGTGTCAGGTTGAGATGAGAAATAAACCCACAAAAACAGAAGCCTTAATTAGGTCAAAAGTTGCCTTATAATCTAAAAAGATCTAGGTTTTAAGCCACATTGTGACTTGTGTAGTATTGGGGAGGAAGAGAGATGAACTGTTGAACATGTAAACCTTTGGATGAAACATGAAGCTAAAATCCTCCAGTTGATGTCTAGGTGCAAATTATGGATTCTGTAGCCCTTTTAAAAAATGAATGGGAAAATCCTCTTGTTATAAAAATATCCAACAGTGTCTGTGATCTATTACTGAGTGCATAATGGCTGGTTTTCCACTGTCTGACTCATTACCATATAAAAAGTGAATACCTTGAATATGCAAAGTGCATATGAAATCAAGTAGTATTTACATTTTGACTGGAATAATCTTTACAAAGAAAATGGATACTGTCTCAACCTTTATCAAATCAAGAATTCAAATATGACAGGAGAGAAGAGCTAATTATAGCAATGCTGGCATAATCCTAGTAAAGTATTTCAGAGCATTTTCATTACAGACCTTACATTTAAGGTTCAGAAATTTACTTTGCATACAGGGGCTCAGGCCAGAGGTAAGGGCCTGACACTGTGTGAGTCAGTGGGCTTGCTTGCACAAATAAAGGATTGCCGTGAATCCTGAGTAAGGGAAGATTATAACATTATAAAAATTAAAAAGCAGTGTGATCTTCAGTTCTACTTTCACTCTGACATATTCCAGCTTCAAGAAGTGACATACATTGTCTGCCCATCACTTTTTGCCCAGGAGAAAACTGATTTTTTTTCTATTCAAAACCAAATATAGAGACAAGACAAAATTCAATTTATTATCTTAAAAAATCCCAATTGTCAGATTCTGGTGTTGGGGGGAGAGGAGGAAATCCAATCAAATTGCAAACTCTCTACCGGTGTAAACACATCTATTTATTTGCTGCTGGAGGCTATATCTCAAATATAATAGAGTATGGGGTAAGTTTAATTTTTTTTCTTATAAAGAGAAGAATCTATTTATAAAAACCTTTACTGAAGGTCATATCCTGCCCTCAGTCTGATTCACCACTTTGAAATGTTTTTTCCCCCTCTATGTTCATTCTTTCCCCACCCTTAGGAAATGTCTGTTTGCTGTTCTATTGATTGTGCTCCACATAAATGATTGTGCCATTCTTTTTACTGTTTAAAAGATGTAGGGGAGCTGACAATGGGAGACTGTATTTCTTGTTCTATATTCTGGTAGGTGTGATTGATCCTGACATTTTGAATCCGCATTTTCCCCCTATATTTTTCTCTACATTCTTCCTTAAAGAGGAAAACTACAGTGCAAATATCTATTACCTTTACTGCTACCCTCGTTTGCTATAGTAAGACTGAGCACGTAGAGCTTTCATCTTTGAGCAACAATCTCCATTCAATAGCAATCAAACTACCTGTGTTCTTTTGGATATTGTTTCCAAAAGTATCTTCCTCACATTCTGTCTTAATAAATCCCTCCAGTCTCTGTTAAATAGAATATCTTCAGTAAAGCTTGGATTCTGATACCGTACTTGTGTTGAACAGAACTTTGACTCCATGAAGTCGATAGGATGACATGCAGTAATTTATGCTCATGGGTAAAGGTGTCAGAATCTGGGCCTAAACAGCCTAAATCATTGCATAGCAATCTCTGCACTGTTACACAGCTGATTTTCACCCTGCTGCTGGCCACATGTCAATGGTGTATGAAATATTATACTCTTTCTTATCTTGCTCCAAACCTTTTGCCTCTGACTTCAGTGGGAACAGTATTGGGACCATGGGGCTTAGCCCTGAGATGTGCTGAGCACTGCATTTCACTTTGAAGTCAGTAGGAGTTATGGATGAAAAGTACCTCCCAGGATCAGGTTTTTAGGATGCTATCCTCTCACAGCAGTAGAAGTGATCAGAGGAGAGAGTAAGTTATAGAACTTCAAAGCATGCTGAACATTGTGCTTCTCTGATCCCTGTCTTACCAGCTATAGTAAAACTTAGTCACCTTTCTCAGCATTTCTACAGAATTCAATTTATGGCAATGCTGTTGAAGTGGGAGAACATTTGACTCAGGCTCTCCAAAATTAGTGTTCTCCTTGACCTGTCTACAGTTTAGGATTTGTTTAGTTGGGAACGTGGTCTCTTATGGTTCATTTCACAACAACAGGATGCCTTTTAAAGCAAAGGCAAGGGTTGCAGGCAGTCTGTGACTTGCAAGAAATTCCAAAGAAAATCCTGTTCCTCCTTTGGGAAATCTGCCCAAAGAGATCTTGGTGGCCAGCTTCAGATCTATACCCAAATAGACAAAACCAATCTGTAAACACATACGTACTCCTATAGATTCATAATCCAGTTTTACCTTCATGAATAGTTACACTGAAGCCAACTCCCTGAACCTGGTCTATTCCCATCAATTCAGTGGAATCTGGATTGGGGACCTGGAAAGCAACCTATTCTGAATATGCTGTGTTGATATACCAGATCAGTAACCAGTTCCTGTGACATAATGGGACTACTCATCTGAGTAAAGTTCTTGTGTGCATGTTTGAAGAATATCAGTGTCATGCCATGTAGGTACAGTAGTCTGTTTGCATGGAGGCAGTTACACAACTGGGATCTTAGTCTGCAAGCATTGCTCTTATCCAACACTATAAATGATACTGCAAAGGTAAGAAACTGTTATATTGGAATAAGCTTTCATACTTCTCATTCTGACTCCTGGATAATAATCCTTCTGTTGGCACAGGTGGGAGTTTTTTTGCAATTGCTTTCATTGGAGACATAATCGGGTCTCTAATTCGGAGAGTTAGTGAAGTGTATTCTTGTTTGCTGTAGACCTGTCTGAGAAAACTACCATTGCCAGTAGAAAGAGAATGAGGGTTGGAGAGCAAGAATGATCAATTCTGAGATTAGGCTCAGCAAGCTAATTTGTACATCATCTTTTCTTAATGACTAATTTGGGCACCTTTAAAGAACAACCTATTAAGGGGTTGTAGTAGTATTTGCCGCAGTTAGAATTTCTATGTAATGTGTCTGAAGTGTAGAGTGCAATTTTAAATGAAAAATGACTTCTTAAAGGGCTTATTATGTAATAAGATTTACCTCTGACAGATCAACAGTGCTATTAAAGCAGCTTGCATTGTAGCTTTAATTTGAAAGACTGTTCAGAAGTAGGTGAGTCAGCTGTGTATGTATTGCAGACTATTTAAACATGAACAGAACCATATAACTTAGTGCTTCACAGTTGTAACAGTTCAGACATGATCAGATGCTAGTCATCTTATTGCGGGTATCTTGCTTTCTAAATTTGATTTAGTAGCAGAACTACTTAGCTGAATGACTGACAGAAAAGGCATCGGTGTGTCTCTTGTGAATATTTAAATATATACACCAAATAATACATTATCATGGTTTTTTAACTCCAGTAGGAAGCTTTATTAAGCCTGTGATGGGTTCCCACCAGGATGCCATCTGGAACTGGGGTACCACTGAGCCTGGGCTTCCTTTACAATGTACTGCTGTGACCAGCCTGCCAAGCCCTTTCCTGGGCTCCAGCCTGCACTTTTACCAGCACACATACAGTCAGGGACAAACCCAGCTGCAGTTATATGCAGATAGGTTCTTTAACCAGCCCCTGCATGGGAAGGCACAGCTAGGACGCTTTCCGGGTCCTAAGACACGAACCCAGCCCCCCTGCCCCTGGAGTGTAAACCCAAAATTATATCATCTTGTGCTGCACAGAGAACTATACAGCATAAGCTCATGAAATTCGTCCCCTCCCTCAATGTGGAAAGGAATATACAACCACTTTCTGCCCCGAATTATGATTCCCACACACACTGGTTTTAGACAAAGCAAAACAAGTTTATTAATTACAAAAGATAATTTTAAGGGATAGCAAACAGATCAAAGCAGAATACCTAGCAAATAAACAAAACATGCAATCTAAGCTTAATATACTAAATAGATTGGATGTGAATAGCAAATTCTCATCCTAAACAATACTAGCAGACTGCAGATTCTTAAGGGGAAAGCTACACTAACTTACAGCTTGAAATCCCCAGGTGTTTCATTCACAGGTTAAAAATTCCTCTAGCCTGGGTCCAGGACTTCCCCCCAGTTCAGTCTTTGTTTCTTAGGTGTTTTCAATAGTCGATTTGGGTGGGGAGTCAGTGAAGAACCACGATGATGTCACTCTCCAGCCTTAAACAGCTTTTTGCATATGGCGGGAACCTTTCATTTCAAAGCTTGGTTTCCACGCCAGTCAGTGGAAAAACATTAGCATCCCAAGATGGAGTCCAGCACAAGGTGATGGCCCCCAACCTCCCCGCACCCAGGGGGTTGAGCGGTGGGAGATAAACGTCTTCGAAGGCCTATTCGAAGGCCTAATAGCCCTTTAATCTGAATGGGTCTTTCCCAGCCAGCCATCTAGACTGAGAGCATTCTGACTAGTGGGCATTCCCCAGGTGTAAACACATTTGTAATATAGGTACATAGTCAATATTCCTAACTTTAGGTACAAAAATGATACACGTATACAAATAGGATAATCATATTCAGTAAATCATAACTTTTCCAATGACATCTCACATGACCTATCTTGCATAAAATACGTCATAATTATGCCATAATCATATCATAATATCTCGATGGAGAATATGGGGTGAAGTGTCACAAAGCTTTCCATCAGTTTGCAGGATTTTATATACAATTCACAGATAAGCAAACACTATGTAACAATTTTCCTTCTGAGGGAGAGTAACCCCATAAGTAACACAAATTACAAGTAAAAGAGTGAAGAATTACGAGAGTAAAAATACCAGGAAAACATTAATATTGCCAATGGTTCATCATGCGTGCCATTAGCCAATACCAATCTTGTGTCAGATGTGGGGTGCCCAGTCTGGTCATGTCACTGAAAGAAACAGCAGACCCAGAGCCGTTGACCACACTAACCCACTCTAGCCACCAGAGGTTATCAAAAACACCTGCTTTTTCATCCTGTTGGTTGTGTCTAGCCATGGAGCGGAGTGGAAATCTCACTGATTCCCTGTAAAGCCATATCCAGCAGTTCCTGTCCTACCCTAAGATATATCAGCTGAAATGCAGAGGAGAGCAGATCTCAGAGGCTCAACAGGATGGGATAGAGGGCCAGCAATATCTCTGTAACACAGCTGTGGTGTAGTCTATGTGGATCGAGCCTTGTCTATGGTTGTAGTTAGAACTGAGCAAATAATTGGGCGAGGGGGGGAGGTTGGTGGCCAAACGGAGAAAAAAATTTAAAAAAAAATCAGTTAGTTTCTAACCAAAACTATTTTTCCCCTCACTAATCCAAAAAAACATTTAGTTCAGGATGAAACTCAATGTTTTGAATGTCAATTTCAAACTGATGTTTTCAAAACAAAATGTCAAACTGACACTTTCAAAACCAGCCATTTCAATTTATTTTCAGGGGTTTTTTTGCTGAAACTATTTGCTGAATTTGGCCCAGATTTACTATTCTTTGTGGAGGGGAGTGGGGGGAGGGAAAATCATCCAGCACTAGTTGTTGTGCGGCAACAAAAAGCTATTTGCTTATGGAAAGAGGAACAGGATAGAGATTGTTCATTAGTATTACAGAAGAAAGGAGAATGGATGGGCGGGGGGGGAGGGGGAGGTGAGACTCTTGAAGAAGGAGGAAAAGAAAAGGAAAAAAGCGGTGTAGTCATTAAATATTACAGTCAAGATTAAGGAAAAATGAAAAAATCTAGAAGGAAAAACAGCAAACGTTAAGGAGCGTGACTGTAGTAACAAGGAGAAAAGAACCATCAAAGGAAGGGGGAGAGAAATTTGCATTTAATATCAAAATGACCACTTATCTGATGGTTTACATACATTTACCAGAGCTATGCATCTACGTGCATATACTGGTACTTTATTATGACCCAGATTTTCTGAAGTGTGTATTTCATGCACATTACATGCAACTATTGTGATTCTGGTAAACCGAGGGGGGAAGTATATTAGAATTTTGTGGGCTATTGGCAACAATTGACCTTGACCATTTGTGCTTGTCAATCAGGTGGGACTTAGGAAGGAGACCTGGAAAATGTAACTGAATGATTTGGACTGGAAGGGAAGGGGGATTAAGGTTGGAGAAACAGATTGAATTGGGCTAGAGAAGACTGCACATGCAGGAGGAACTGGCATGTTCCTTCCCCACCCAAGGCAATTCTTGCACTGTCAAAATATGTACGATCAGCTATGCCACTAGCCTGCCTTCTGATTATCTAGCTACTGACTCTGGAGTAAAAGCTCTTGTCAAATCCTAACCTTTAGAAAGCTTATGAAATTCACCCTAGGTCTGTAACATTTAAACATTGATCAAACAGGAGCATTAGTAAAGCAGTTACACAGTGTGGTATTTTCAAAAGTTAAATCACTTTGATACACAACAGATGGACCTTGCTTTGAACTACAGCGATAAGCATTGTAGAAAACCCTAAAATCAACACAAGAGCTTGAGTAGCTTCAACTAAAATATTCTACCATTTGATTAGCATTTTATTAATTTTGCACATACTGTAGTCCTCCAGGGAGCATTGAGAAGCAGCGCATCACTGACTCCTAACAAGTAATTATTTCCTTTCTCTGAGTATAGCAGCCCATACTGTTATGGCACTGGTGTTTCCGAATATTTTCTTTGAAAACAAGGTGTTTAACAAACAAGTGTCTGTCTGGGACATACGAATTGCTGTTTACTTTCAGACTTGATTGTGTGATGCAGAGCTAACTTTGGTAGAATGATTAGCCTTATTTCTGACATCTATACGCTATTTAAGAAGTGATATTTGTGTGTATTGGTCACATGGTGACTAGCATTTAAGGAATTAATTGCTTATTTCCAAGAAAGAGCTGAAGGGACAGCATATGGTTCACATGCCTGGAAGTCACTGTGGGCTGTTTAATTTGTCGGAACTGTCAGGCTAATGGGTGTTGGTTTTTTCCTTATAGCAAGTCTTTTAATCCCATTGCTGTGTAGTGATGGCAGAAAAGAAACCCTAATTGTGAATACAGACTGTCCTCAGCTGCCGTATTATGCAAGTTTTACATTTTCAAGGCTTGAGCGTGGGTTCCTAGGAACTGCAATCTCTTATCAAATCTGCTCCTTGCATATGTGTGTTCTGTACTGTTTCCAGATTACAAAGGCACACAGGATTCCCTGTTTTGACATCAATATATGTGGGCTGTGGGGGATGGTCTTGGGTGTTTGTAACTTTCTTAATACTGCATGCTTTAAAAAACTGGAGCCTGCCGAGCTACTAAATGTACATTCTGGGACTCTTTGCGGTGGCTGGAGTCTGGAATTGGTCCTGTACAATACTTTGTCCATGAAAGGTTAGCCATTATGGAGAGCCATTATAAACAATTATATTTATAATTTATATTTATAATTCCTTGAGCACATTGCCTACTTCTGCTGGGGATGTGTAACCTTGAGCCTTCTCCTGCTCCAATATGACTTTGATGGAGGCAGAATCAGGACCATTTTTGTCAGTAATGCTGATAACTAAAGCTGGTTCGGAAATAAGAGGTTTTGCATGGAAAATTTCCACTCTGTCAAAGCTGGAAACCTAAAAACTTCAGCCAGGTTTTTGGTTTTCCAAGGAAAAAATTTTCTGGAAAAGCAGACACCCCAGTGACAATTTTCATCTAGTCAGAAACCCAATTTTCCATTTAAAAAGAAAAAATTCCCAACCCTGCTGATATCCATCTTGTTTCTGTGGTTAGTAGATGAGTACTTAAGCCAGATTCATATCCCTTTCCACCTCATTCACTGAAATGTCCACTCTGGATGCTGAGCGGCCCTACCGGTGTGGGAATGGTAGTAAGTAATAACAAGCCTTGGCCCTTGGGGCCTACTTCTCCAACCTTTATTCGCTTAAGTTATCTACTTGGGTCATGACTCACAGCCGGATGCTGCAAGGTGCTGAATGCCTTTTGAGAGCTAGTGAACACCCAAAAGTGACCAGGATTCGAATGCGACATAAAGGGAGCACAGTACCTCTGAGTGGACGCTCAGTGCCTTGCAGAGTTACGCCTTTTGGTGCAGACCATGACAGATGTTGAGTATCTGCAACTTCTGTTGAAGTCGGCATATTATCAGATATCACACATGTCCATAAAGTGACACACACTCCTGTGCAGTAAAAAAAGCTCACTGTAATTGCTGGGTTTTTTTAAAAAAAAGGAATTTGCAGAATTTTTGCATTTCCTTTTATGGCTGCTTTTGCCTTGTGCATATCTGTACTCTTTTATTTTGTGTTAAGAGCTTCATAGGTAATAATCAAAGGATCATTCAGTAGTTATCAGCATGCAGAATGGTGAAATGCGTCAGGCTTTGCCTATATACACACTTGAATGATAACACAGAGGAAGTTCAAGAAGTTATAGGTGGCTGGTAGGTGACCCAGATGTAGCATCCAGAAATACCTGTCATTCTCAGATTATTATTTTTCATTTTGTGTTAGTGTCCATTTTGCATGTATCCCATAACCAGTGGTTTCCAAGGGATCCTCTAGCCAAATGTTACATAAAATATACAAGATGTAATGTACAATATGAGATAAAATGGTCTACAGTCTAACAACTCCCCTCAGTATAACCTAATATTTTCATCAAGACTATACTGAAGTATGTTTCACTTGGTATCCACTTTAGCAGCTACTTCAAAATATTTGCTACAGAGATGTTACAGGAACCTCTCTCATCTTTTATTAAGGATTATCAATTTTCAACACATGGAGGCTTATCTAGTATTAAATCTTTTAAGAAAAGGGAAAATAATTTGATCTCTTATCAAAGTGTAATTGGATGAGTCACAATTTAAAACCAGGACAGAAGGATGAACCAACCTTATGACACACAGGGTTAACTTCCACTCTTACACTGATGGAAATCCACTTAAACTTCACCTCCAGATAATTTCATTATCTTTAATGGAATTTGACTTCTATATTTGGGGAGCCAGCTCCAGACAGGCCAACGGGGCCGTGCGTGGGGGGCAAATTCTGTGCCTGCCTAAGACTTGCAGTCTGTGATAATGTAACATAAAGGTCAAATCCTGTGGCTTCCTATACAGGAATGCATAACCCCAATGCAGTGGGAGTCATACATTTCTGCTGTGTTTGATGGTTGGCAGACAAAGCAGCTTGGCGCATACCACTGCATGCCTTGGAACAGAGCTCGGTAGCAGGTCTTCAGGGGTGGGGGGGAAATGTCATGGTGGCTAGGCTGGGACACTAGTGCCAATATTTCCAGCGGACAACTCACATCCTCTGGCCTGAAAGCACTGCGTAAATATGTGCAGTTGGCCATTAAATAGGAGCAGCTCTGCTGAGCCACTGCTGCTGTTCCCAGTGAAGTATCTCTGTGGTATGGCTGAACAGACATCTAGCCAAGGAGGGATGGAGAATTCAGATGCTCACCTTCACTACTCTGTTCTGTTGATCACATGTTTGCCCTAAGTAATTTGGCCTTAAATAAGAAGGGGTAAATCTGGATAATAGTAGGATGATACAAACATCATCATTAATTCATTGCTTGTGGTAATACCACCAGTGTGCTAAGAGCTTTATAATTGATATATTGAGATGTAGTGTAATATATAAAAGGGACTGTTTTATCTGTACTAAGAGGAGCTAGATTACATGCTAATGAATAAGCTCAGAGCTGATCAAAAAATGTAATCAATTCATCAATTTTTTTGGCTTTTCTCATCTAAATTTTAATACTTTCTTTTTTTTTACAAAATTTGAAAAACATCATTATGCTTCTGAAAAGTAAACAAAACTGAAAATGTTGTCAAAATTGAAATCTGGAAACTTCAATCAGCTCTAATCAGTAGTAATTATAGTAAGAGCCAAATTCAATTTGTGTTCTGTTGTGGTACTCGTGGTTTCATGTTAACTCATTTTAAGAAAAACATAACTTTGCAATACAGGAGGATGCATTTTTAGGAAAGCAGGCATCACATGACCAGGATGTGGGCCGTCATGCCGCCAAGTGGTTGGAGCAGGAGTCAGGCCTAGAGGTTAGAACAGGAGGCGGGAGCCTAGAGTCAGAGCCAGAGACCAGGTGCCAGCGCTAAGAATCACAATTGGAGTCCGAAGCCATGGGTCAGAGCCAGTTTGAGGTTAGCAATCAGAGCCAAGGGGGTCAGAACTAGGTTACTTGGAATGAGGCAAGGCAGGAGCAAGGCTAGGAACAAGCAGCCACAAGAGAAATCACAGTCATGGGCAAATACTTTGTGCAGTTGCTACACTGCTGCTGGGCATAAGAGCTGGTCTGCTGACTCTTCCAGCCAATCCGGTGGCACAGCCAAACAGGCAGCCTACTACAGGCCAGCTACTCTCAGTAAGTTGCCCGTGGCTGTGCTGCAGGCCCTGATTCCTGAGTAAAGGAGACTTTTTTTAAAACTTATTTACAATATATTAAACACTCCATAAAATGGCAGCTTTACTCATGGTGAACATGCATCACCTTATCCAGCAATTGTGCCTTTGATCAGCTTTTCTGCTCTTCTTATGACAAGCAAAGGTAGGTGCAATTTAAGGTTGGGTTTTAATTTTCAGTAAATTTCCATTAAATGTTTGGTTTTAATTTCCATGTTTATTTGTCTATAGCTTCTGAAGTGAATTCCTTTGGAGTTGAAGGCTGATATATTCAAGAGTTAGCTGCATAAACTCCCTTAGACTGCTTTGAAAATTCTGGCCAAAACTTTCCATATGGGCGATGGAATGGATCACTTGATGTTTACCTGTTCTGTTCAATCCTTCTGGGACACCTGGAATTGGCCGCTGTCAGAAGACAGGATACTGCGCTAGATGGACCTTTGGTCTGACCCAGTATGGCCATTCTTACATTCTTAAGTAGCTTAGTAGTGAATGTTGTTGTGAAAACTTGAATGAAATTGTTTTAGAAGCATTTGAGTGCTGTGGGTGAGAGAAACTTCTTTCTCCATAATCAAAACTATTGGGACAGATTTCACTGTCCTGAAGTATCCTGCCTAAAACCAATACACTTCATCCTCCATTAGAATCATTTTGACCTTCCAGATTTGGTATGGAAAGAAGAGTGTGACAGCTACCCAGCACTGCTTCTGACTATCACATTAATATCCACACATCACACCTGCCTCATGCAGTGAAAGTACACATAGGAATAACATGGTTTCAGAGTAGCAGCTGTGTTAGTCTGTATCCGCAAAAAGAAAAGGCATACTTGTGGCACCTTAGAGACTAACAAATTTATTAGAGCATAAGCATCCGATGAAGTGAGCTGTAGCTCACGAAAGCTTATGCTCTAATAAATTTGTTAGTCTCTAAGGTGCCACAAGTACTCCTGTTCTTTTTATTGAAATCAGTGGGGACTATTCAGATGCTATAAGTTTTGCACTAATTTATGTATGTTGCTGGAGTGGGGCTTTAGAGCATGCTTCATGCTTCACCATCCATGGAAAACCCAATGATTTCTGATACACCCCAAGTTCTCTTACTTAGTATTTGAACTTTCTACTGTACTTTACATTTGAAGATATTTTGAAGAATGAAATCTAAACTGAAACCAAAAATAAAATTATAACTTGAATCTATGTGAAAAAATAATATATTACAACAATGTAGAGTTCAGTTCCTTCCATTTTCTGGCAGACCCTCTGATTTTTATTAGGATAGACTTAAAAAAAATCTGTGTGGGATGGCTTCAGAGTGGTGAAATGTTGAGCTATCAGGGTTTAAAGATGTGGAAGTGTATCAATATGCAGAACAGATATTCTTTGTGCTGAGGAAAGCTTGTATAAGCAATTATTCTGAGGATATTTATAAGAGGCAGAGACAGTTATTGACACCTTAATCCTCCCTTACACACTGCATGTTTTTAAGTTATTAAACGTGACTCTTGATGGTGAACCTGGCTAGTTATTAGTTAGCAATCTGAACCAACTTGCTGATGGGTCAGCAGTCTTTCTGCTTACTGACATGGAATAAAGGTTAATTTTTTCCAGAGGAGCTGTTATCACTGATACAGAATGGCAGTCAGCTGACATTTGCACCTTAAGAGTTTGTGCTTCCATTCATGTTCTGAAATTAAAGTTCTATAGTGCAGACACACAAATGGAATATGGCAGGTTAAAACTCATGAGTAATACAGATGGTAAAAATCCTTTCCAAGCAGGCAAATGCTGTTTAAAAAATAGATTTTTGACCTTTTCTAAACATTTGATTAATGTTTTAGTGCTATAATGTATATGTATAGAATTTTTGTATATATTTTAAGCTCCTTCCCACTCATTTTCAGTTGAATGTCTATGAAGCATGAAAAACAAGACTTAAAAAAAAAAGACCCCAAAAATTGAAGGATAAAATCTATTTTGCATTTCCAAAACATGTAGTTTGGAGATATTTTTTTTTCTTCCACTGAAAGTTTACTTTACTTTTTTTGTTTTGCAAATTATAATCAAGATAGTAAAGTGATAACCAGAAAGCTAAGCTGTGTAAACTAGAGAGTATGCTCGTCCAAGAAAATGACTGATTTTTTTTTTAATTTGTTACCAACACAAAAGACCCAGTTTTTTGGTTGCTTATAACTTTGCCAGACTCTTTGGGCTGGAATCTTCCACATTGGTGTCTATCTCAGGCTGAATATTTTTGGAAAATTTCACCCAGAATGGCTCAGCTGTTTCTGAGAAGGAAGTTAGGAGAAAATGTTGTTTTGCCCATGTAAGTCAGTTCTGGTGACCTTTTCTTTGAAAAGTTTTGGCATCTTCATGCTTTGAAGCAGGGACTTGAAATTTGGCAGGGGAGTTGGCCTTTGTGGGTACATCTACACAGCTATTAAACACCCGCGTCTGGCCCAGGTCAGCTGACTTGGACTCGGAAGGCTCGAGCGATGTAGATGTTTAGGCTTGGGCTGGAGCCTGAGCCCAAATGTCAACACAACTTGGGCTGTGAGCCTGGGCTAGCCGTGGCTGTGCCATGGGTCTCTTATTCCATTGTAGATGTGTCCGGTGTCAGGGACGTGCTCTTTGCTGCTCTCATGAAAATCTGCCCAAATTTGGCCATGTTATAAACCTTTGAAAAATCATGGTTTGCGCATGTTCAGTAGAGACTCCTTAGGTTTTAGGATGAGGGTTGGTTGTGGTGGAAATTGGGGCTGGAGGCTAGCAAGAGGGAGAGGAAAATTTGGACTGGATTGGAGTGGGGAAGAGACTGGGACTGGCTGGGCAAGTAGACTGCGACTGAGAGCCAGAAGGGCAAATGGAGCAGGGGAACAGGACTAGGAGCTAGTAGGAGTGGGAGGCTGAAAATGGATGTGGAGCCAGGGAAGAGAGAGGAAAGAGACTGTAATTTGCTAGTCAACGACACTGGGATCAAGAACTAGAGTAGGGTGGGGGGAAAAAGTGGGGTGAGGAGTGGAGCTGGATTTGATGAGGAGCCAGGGTGTCAGGGGAGAGCTGGGAGTGGCTGAGCAAGAACACTGGGGACAAGTAGTTGTGGGGAGGGGCTGGGAATGGCCTGTGCAAGGGGACTGGGATGAGAAGCTTGAGGAGTGGAGACTGAGACTGGCTCGGTCATTCTCCAGAGGTGGGACATAAAGAGAAAAGCAAAAGCTGTTTTACGTTCTTTGAACAGTTAAATTGTCTGCACAATTGCCTTTGAGTTGAAATCTTTTCCAAAATTTCACATTTTAAAAACCCAGCCTTCAAAACATATTCTTCCAGAGCAGCTCTAATTAACACTTCGAAAAAATCTCCAGAGGTCCCTTTCCAGCGTATCATATTGCTTTTAATATAGGGTGACTCCTTGAGAGATTAATCTTCCTTTACTGGGCAGCTTTCTAAGCAGCCACGGCTGAATGTTCTGACAAACTAGGCAGACAATTAAGAAAATGTATTGTTAATTTCCTTGACAGTAAAGTAACCTGAACTCTTATAGCAACAGCGCAAGAAGAGATGAGTAACTTTATGTATTCCATGCACGCACACACCCCTCTACTTACCAACTTTGAAATCCTTGCATGTTGTTTTTAGGGATCTACATACCAATGTGGATTCCTTACAAACTTTTGCCCCAAACTCAAACCAAATATGTGTTAAAGTTTGAAAAACATTTAACTTTTTTCTCCTTAGATTTCATTTTTCTGGCTGAGACAGAAAGAAGAAATAAAATGAGAGTCTATTACTGTGAGATTTCAGGCTTGCTTTGGCAGACCCTAGAGGTTTGTATTAAACATCTGAACTTGTAGGTTGTTCCTGATCTTTTTGGGGCCTACCTGTCACTGCTTGCTTGTTTTGCTTGCTTCTTTTGCATAATGAATCTGATTTATATTCTATTTGGTTACTTAAACTCCACTATCAGTGGAGGTTAGTGACATCAAAAATGGGTAGGGAAAACTAGTACAAAAAGATATCCACTCAGCCAGTGTATAGCAGTATGTGAGACTCCTACCATACCTTATTGAAATGCAAAGGAATCAGGTGACCTCCTGGCCTGGGAAAGGGACAAAGCCCAGAGGAGGAGGGGCTGGAGGGAGTTTTCAGTTTGGGGCTGGATGGAGACATGGAGTGAAGGGCAGACGTGGTTGTCTGGCTCGCTGCCCCCCAGAATGGACCCAGCTGAGGGGTCCAGTTCTCTGCACCTACAAGCTCTGTTTTAGACCATGTTCCTGTCGTCTAATAAACCTTCTGTTTTACTGGCTGGCTGAGAATCACGTCTGACTGCGAAGTTGGGGTGCAGGACCCTCTGGCTTCCCCAGGAGCCCTGCCTGAGCGGGCTCGCTGTGGGAAGCACAAGGAGGGGCAGAGGATGCTGAATGCTCCGAGGTTAGACCCAGGAAGGTGGAAGCTGTGGGAGCTTTGTGTCCTGAAGATAGGCTGCTCACAGAAAGGAGACTTCCCCAGAGTCCTGACTGGCTTCATGGGGAGCAGTTCCAGAGCATCGCCCAGGGACTCCGTGGCAGTCCGCATTAACATGTTCCTGCAGAAAGTTTTGATTTTGATAACTGACATTTTCCAATAGAAAACCATTATTTGGAAAACTTTCAACCAGCTCTACTTTTGACAAGAGAACAGTAAGCAGTGGCATAAGAAAATAAGGGTATATTTTCTGATAACCTCTAGTAAGAGAAAGTCAGCTATGGAAATATCTATCACAAATTAAAACTGTCCTGACCAGTAAAATCTTGCTATTTTTTCCACCAATAAATAATATCAAACTTTGAGACAGATGTTTCTGATGAACATCCCCACCACACGCCTTCTAAGCCCTATAGCAATCAAAGTGGTTTGGAATAGAACGAATGCTATGAGTGTCCTAAAAATAACTGGATGCATATTTCTTAGAATTGATGGTGAAATACACACAGGACACATACCAGCATACAACAGTGTCCAGGTTCTACACTGAATATACTTGAATATTCTACATTGAATATACTTGAATATAAATTTCCATTCTAAATGCACACACTATGATTGCACATGGAAGAACACCTTTCTGAAGCTACTTTAAAATATGAAATCGCTCCAATATAACCAATGTGATGATAGGGTGCTGCCAACACACATGGCCCTAAAGGTATTTTACATCCAAATGTGACTTAGGCCTATCAGAAAAGGGGGAAACAAAGAAGGCCACTAGTGCATGAAAGAGTTGCCTCAAAGTGAGAACTGTTTTCAATATTGTGCTGCCGAATCATGACAAATTGTTTTGATATGAAGAGAAATGGCATGCATGGAGATACAAAACTTCCTGTGGGTTGCTGCTTCAGTATGTGTATTTGCAGTGGCAGTATTTGGCCACCCGTACTCAGCAGTGTGCAGATGAGATCCATGTACAATATGCAAGTCATTGTCTTTAGTGATTCCCTAATGAGTTGCAGCTAGCACTATACATCCCCATAGTAACTGTAATAGAAATGAATATAGAGTGCCCCATATGGCCTCCATTATATATAAACATGGAATTGAAAGCACGGGCTGCTCAACTACTAGGTTTGTAGAAGACTTGGAGAAGTGACAGTGTTATCCTTATGCCCTAGAAATAAAATAAAATTTGGGGAAGAGCATAGCACACACTCGGCTTAAACCCCTATTTATTATGTAGTCCTCTTACTTCTCTTTCCATTGAGCAATATTGTGCATTGGTTATGTGTTGAGCTGGATTATCAGCTTCTAATTTAGCATGGTAATGGCAGAAAGGTCTGGATACTCTTTCTCACCACTCCTCTGCTTTGCCATTTACTCTTTAAGCACTGAAAAAATGAGATGCTGACAAGACTGAATTTAGTCTTATTGACATAATATTACAGAAGAAAAAGAAAAAAACACCCTCTTTTTATCTTGAACATCATTATATTTAAAATTATTTATCCTCCGGCACTAGAAAGCATTGTATCTATTACATACCAATCACAGGATACATATATTCATAATTGTAATGTCTGAGCAGTAACTTTCTGAAATATTATTCCCCATTTCTGATGCTATTTGTCTGGTGCGTTTTTTTTTTGTTTGTTTTTTTAGAGAGTCCAATCTTGCAGTCCTTATTCAGGCAAAACCGTCAGGATTCCAGTGGGAATTTTGCCTGAGTAACTACAGGCAGGATTGGGCCCTAATTCTTTGCATATGATTTCCCTTCAGGACAATGAGAAGCAGTAGCTTCGAAAATCAAGTCAGGTGGAAATAGGCTTGGATTTAATTTTCAATTTTAAAAATAAAAATCCAAATGATCATATATGTTGATGATACTGTGTCTAAGGGGAACCAGCCACAGAGTGGCTTATCCCTTTTTAATAATACCAGCTTCTGTTTCTATGGAAACAGCACATCCTGTTTGTTGCTTGCAAGACATGCATTTAGACCTTATTAAAATAGAATGTGCACTCTTAACATCCCTTTCAAACTGAGAGTAGCAGTCTGATTTCAGACACACACAACTATTAATCCCCACAAATAAAGGAACAAAATCAGTCCTTGAGCTGTGGCCCATAATTACTAATTATTGTGAAAAATTGATGCTCTCGTAGATTATTGTTTCAAAGAACAGTTGTATCATTGTTTTATGGATGTACTGTGGACATTCTGGAGCTGCATGTAAAAGGGATGCTATCAGATTAAAAATTATTACTGCTTGGCATTATTGAGCATGTACTCCCCTGCATATTCTTCCATATATTTGAGTGGGTTTTTTTTACCAGCATTTCACTTTGAAATTGCTCACCTACGAAACTGCTGGATATGTTAAGATGCCGAAAGACCATCTGTCAAATACCGAATGCATTACATACATTCACATACATATTTACCTGTGAACTGTATCATTCCATCAGTTTATAAGCAGAAGACCCCATTCAGTGGAGTCCTGCTTAAAAACTGCTGGTATGGAATGACCCATTTCATTATAATGAGAACTGTAACAAGGTTTTAAAAAGGTTTCAGAGTAACAGCCGTGTTAGTCTGTATTCGCAAAAAGAAAAGGCGTACTTGTGGCACCTTAGAGACTAACCAATTTATTTGAGCATAAGCTTTCGTGAGCTACAGCTCACTTCATCTTATTTTTTATCTGTGTTATAAATAATTGAAATCTTTAAAATCTGGGGGAGGGGGGTAACCAAATTTCACACATTTTACAAAGTGAAATTAGGCTGATCTGTTTCAATCTGTGGTGGAATGAAGGTCTACAGACCTGAGAGATTGTAAGGATGACATTATAAGACGTGAGGATGACAGTCTATGAATCTATGGTATTTACATTGATAGAGAGAAGTCAGCGGGAGATAGATATTTGAGGCATATTGAATTGATTTATAGCTTAAAAGGTGTCATAATGGGATTGTGTTTTGGGGGAGGAAGAATGCAATGGAGCTTCCACATGCATCTGTCCTACAAGTGATAGCAAGAGTGGCCATTTTCCTGAAGTAGCAGTAGTAATGGTATTAAAAATCACTTATACATAAGGCTGCAAATCTGTCATGGAGGTCATGAAAGTAATGGATTCTGTGACTTTCCAAGACCTCCGTGACTTCCGCAGCTGCCGGTGCGTCTGATCCCAGGGCCATCTGAACAGCTTGCCCAGGGGCTGGTTGCTGAGGTGGGCCCTGTAGCCGGCCACTTGAGCAGCTGCTGGGGTGGCCCCCTGGCTGCCCGAGCAGCATCTGGAGCTGTTGGCTCCAGGGGCCAGTGGAGCAACAGCAGTCCTGGAGCAACAGTGGTCCCAGGGGCCACCCTGGAGGCTGTCAGAGCAGCAGTCCCCAGGGGCCTTGGGGTAGCAGGCGGGGAGGGGGCAGTCAGCTCCCACTGCCAAAGCAGGGGTCAGCTGTCGGCCCCTGGGGTTTCTCAGAGCAGCGGTGTCCCAGGCCCCAGGAGCTGCTTAGTTTTAGTCAGGGGGTTTTATAGTAAAGGTCATGGACAGGTCACAGGCCGTGAATTGTTGTTTATTGCCCGTGACCTGTCCATGTCTTTTACTAAAAATACACACAGTAAAGATGTATTCCTACCTTTCCGGTAGAGGACTAGGAGGGATAACTAGTAGGAAGAGCAAGACAAACCAGCCTAAATTAAGGGAAAAAATAAGAAGCATGGACAATGTAAGACATGCCAATATCAGTTATTCAAGGCTCCTGAGTGTATTTAGTTAAGGCCAATTTTTTTATATTCTATGTGTGATCTTTACATTTTTCCTGTTATTGGAGGACTTAAATCCTGCAGCGCTTACTCAGGCAAGGAGTTTCCATGGAAAAAGGGTTTATTCAGAAAATAAACGGTGCCCTTAAATTGTTATTTACTAACAAGTTATTTTTACTTTATTTTGTTACCGCAACCTATATATGTTTTAGCCTTAGATGCGACAAAGTATCTGTTGGGGTTTAGTGAAGGATTTATAAAATCTTTCAAGCTAGTCATCTTACCATATGGCCCAAACATGGATGAGATAAAAATGAGTGTCTTTTCCACTCTTGTATTGGAAAGCAGGAGGCTAATAATATGAAGAAGCTTTTGATACTTTTGTTTCTATGCTACAGTATTTCCCTAAAATAATCACTGTAATTCATAACTACAATGGATCCCCTTGTCTGCCAGTTTAATAATAATGTTGTTGTCCTTAGCCAATTCACAAGAGTTCCAATTTCCTGTCTGTTCATGTTATGATAAGTTTTACATTGTTTCTTATTACTGTAGTATTTCCAGTTCTCTATCGATCAATATAATGCACTGTTCTTTAAAGGGGGGTATTTTCTCTGGAGAATGAAAAGGTTTTGTGTAATATACTCAGTGCTTGCTGTTAATTTGAACCCTTTTTCTTCCTGCCTTGTGCTGCACTACTTCAGCATGCCCGTTTGTTCCAAAGGAACTTTTAAATGTAATGTTTTTGAAGACACAGAATGGACCTACTTCTCATTTGAAACTGTTGACTCACTGGGTAGAAAAATGGAACATCTTTTTTGTAGTAAAATAAATCCAAGAGTTTGTAAAATTGTAGCAGGTAGGTTAGCTGCTGATAAACGAAGGCAGAGGCATGACTGCCTTAGCCAGCATGGAAGGGAAGGAAATTTTCCCACCCCCTTCTCTTGCTCCCCAAGGAAGCCCTTTTTCCTGGAGATATGTTGAGAAGAGGCTCATAGGTTTGTGGGGGCAGGACCCATGTTATAAAAGCTGCAGGGCTCCACAGTATTGTCTCACCATCCCATGGATGTCCTAGTAGGTGTTACAACTCTGATTGCTATGAAGCACTTTAGATGCTAATCTAAATTTGGAGGTTTCCCACTGTCAGTAGTAATTGGCTCTTCTAGTTTTACGTTGTCTGCCTGAGTCAGTGGAGGCTCATTAACCTGCTTACCCCCTCCAAAATCTTGATTTGACGCAATCAAACATATTCAAGGTGCAGTATGGTGGGTGGACAGAAATACCAGGGGTGATATGCTAAAATCAATGGCAAAACTCCCATTGACTTCAATAGAGCCAGTATGTCACCCATAGAAAAGAGCTGATTCCAGTCTTGCTAAGAACAGCCACTCTTGTGGCATTTCTGGATTTGGTCCTTACTGGAAACAAAACCTCTCAGAAGGAGGGGTAGGATTCGGGAAGGCCATGCATATAGTTCAGAGCTTAGCTCCATAGAGACTTGCCTGCACATGAGAGTGCAGCGGTGGGCAAGCCTAGGGGAACTATTGGTAGTGGATCTTCCCCTTCCTTCTTCCTTACCACTACCTAGAGCACTGATGTACAGATAATAGCTAAATTCATACAATAAATTATTTGGTATGAATAATTCATACCTTTTCAATCTTTGTGCAGTTAATGGGGGGTTGTGGTGGGGTTTTGTTTGTTTGTTTTCTGTGTGAGAACATTAGGACTGGAAGGGACCTGATTATTTTTAAAAAGGCTTCCTAAAACATTTGGAATGTTTTGTTTGAGACATTGGTAGCTATCTTAGGGAGAGGCAGATTAGGGGTTTGTGTGGGCCTGGGCCAGAGCAAGTGCGCGGCCCCTCCCCACTCCTCCTGCCTGCAGTCCCCTCCACATCAGCACTCCTGCTGGGGAGCAGGGTCAGGATGCGGGGAGCTTCCCCTGCTCTTCAGCAGGAGCGCTGGGAGGAGGAGCAGGTTGGTGTGTGGGGGTGCCCATTTTTCTGGGGGCCCCCCAATTGCTCGGCACCCCTAGGCACAGGCCCCTGAGCTTAATGGTGCTGTAATGTGCACCAGAGAGATGCGATCTGTAAAGCGCACTAACATGCTGACCTATGCTCTTAAAGGTACCTAGTTCATATAGTCCTGTTTGAAACAGAACTACATCAGTGTGAACTAGGTTCCTTTCAGAGTATGCCAGCAGAGTCTGGAAAGGGCAGTTAAAGCACAACACATTAGAGTGCTCTACAGCTCAGATCCCTCTAATGTGCTTTGCCCATGCTGTGTGGATAAGCCCTTAGAGAGTAGTTTGAAATTCTGTTCCCTCTCCACTGCCAGACCACATCATAGAAGCTACTTGTCCAGTTGCTGTATTTTTAATCTATTTTTCCCCATCCAACTTCTTCCTAACAATCTTAATTGTCTAAATGTTGGTCCCCACTCAAACAGCTTTTATGAACTGGTGCTCACAAAGGTGAGCATTTCCCTGGCAATGAAGAACATCTGGAAAATAGGCTGACGAGAAAGCAAGTGTCAAAAATCGGGACAGGAGGTGGGGGATAATAGGTGCCTATGTGAGAAAAAGACCCAAAAATCGGGACTGTCCCTATAAAATCGGGACATCTAGTCACCTTACTGGAAAACTCTCGGATCACTTTTTTTCTTTTTATCTTTTCCCTTCAGTGGCTGTGTTGGAAGCCCAGACCTGGAAACCTAAGGTGACTCTTAATCACAATGAACAGACAATAAAATGCACAGCTTCCATTTGCAATACTGGGAGCTCAGCATCTGATTCTCTTGTGCTGAAAAATCTACTCCTTAGTGTCTGAATTGACTGTTTCCAGTAAACTGAAGAGGAAATGTAGGTTTAAATGTTTGTATAATTCCCAAACTGGATTATTTTACACTGTAACTGTTCAATAATCGGAGAAGTGACTATTTGTCATAGCCAAACTTCAGGAGACTGGTGTTTTGGGTTCTGTATGGATAAGAACCTAAAAGTATAGATGCTTATCTGAAGATTCATAGATTTATAGGCCAGAAAGATCATTATGATCTTCTACTGTGACTTCCTGCTTATCCCAGGCCAGAGAACCTGACCTAGTGTCTATTACATTGAGCCTAAAAACTTATGGTTGAAGTAGTCTTGGAATATCAATAAAAAATACATCCCATCTTTTAAAAACTTCAGGTGATGCAGAATTTACCAGATCTCTTACTAGGCTGTTTCACTGGTTATTTACACACTGATAAAATTGTATGTTATTTCATATTTCCATTTTTCTAGCATAGGTGTCCTGCCATTTGATCTTGTTATGCCTTTGTCTACTAAACTAAAGAGCCCTTTTGTGTCAGCTACCTTCTCCCTGTGTAGGTACTTATAGAAAGTGCTAAGTCACTTCTTGACCTTCTCTTTGATTGTTTCTTAACTGTCATTGTAAAGACTTGTTTTTCCAGATTTGAAATCATTCTTGTAGTTGTTCTCGGAATGCCCTCCAAGTTTTCAACATGTTTTGTAACTGTTGATGCAATAGAACGTATTCCAGTAGTTGTTTCACCAATGCCACACAGAGGTGGTGATATCTCCCTACTCCTCTGTTTACATATCCAAATTTCCTGTTATCTCTTTTAGCCACTGCATCGCACTGAGACCTTGTATTCAATTGGTTATCCTCCGTGACTCCTAAATTCCTTTGAGTTTCTGCTTTCCAAGATAAAATGCCCAATCCTATAAATGTGTCCTTTATTCTTAAATGTATGACCTTGGATTTGCATGTTGATATGCATGTTGATTATGCCATAGCATTGGGTCGATGACCAATCTCACTAAAAACACCCCCTCTTGTTGATGATTCTTTATAAGCAATTACACTTTGAGATCTCAGTTAACCAGATTTTAATCCATTTCATATGTATCATGTTGGTTTTGTATAGTACTAATTTTTAAATTTGAGTATCATCCAGTGCAAGTCAAATACCTTCCAAAAGCTGATTACTATGTCAGCAGTTACCTTTTACAATCAAACTTGTAATTTTTCCAGAGAATGGTGTGACCAGGGTCCCAGTGGGGGCCAGCTGTGGTCATTCAACTAGGGTGAACTGCAAAGACTGGGGCAGACAATCCCCCCAAAACTGGTGGATATTCCAATACTTAGATTTACCAAGCCAGCATAAAACAGCTTCTTTATTACCTTACTGGTTACTCAGAAGTCCAGACAACACAGTTCCTTTAAAGTGATCCAGCCTCAGACCTCCATCCAGTACCCACATCAAGTAAGATTTACAGAAATTTTCATCATAGTTCATCATCTAAAAGAAAAGGTTCTACCAATCCCAAAGGATCAGACACATTACCTCCCAGGTGAATGAATATTCCAGATCTTACCCAAATATATGCTACAGCCAATTCTTATTAACGAAACTTTATAAAAAAACAAAAGGGAGTGAGTATGGTTAAAACATCAGTATACATACAGACATGAGTTCAGTTCATTTAGGTCCAGATTCATAGCAGAGATGGTGAGCTTTGTAGTTGCAAAGAGTTCCTTTAGAAATAGTTCATAGGGTATAGTCCAATGTCCAAATATCACATTCAGGGTGTACTAGCATAACCGGGACCTCAGTCTTGTGACTCAAACGTCCCCTGATGAAGCCTAAGCAGATCTGAGATAAAAGAATCAGGACCCAAAGATCTTTTATCCAATTTCATGCCTTTTTTGACAAGTTGGAGTCCAAGAGGTAATTAGCATGACTTTGAAGGAGATCCATCACTGGTACTTAGCTATAGAATTAACATAAGGCAATTTGCTTGTTCCTCCACCATTCACAGATTATTTGCTATACATTTCAAAGAGAGAAGAATACAGCATTTACAATTCATTTAAATGATCGGATGTTCTTTTGACCTCTGAATTATCAGAATACAGCATAGACAGGGGCTGTTGATTACATTATCGACCCTACTCATACATATGTAAATACGCAAAAACACAAACATTATCTCCCCACATGTCTTTTGATGGTTATTTATTTTGCAGGATGTTTAACCTTTTCTGGCCATGTGTTACAAATGGTATCAAGTTTATCTGACAAAATCAATTTTCCATGGAGTTGTGGTGATTGTCATTAATTATATTTTCATTCTTTAATTATTTATTGATTTAATCTCATATCAGCCATTCCATTTCTTTGCCCAGGATTGATGTCAAATTATGGGGTATTCTGGGATGGGTCTTTCTCTCTCAATCTCTCCTGTTGAAGCTGTTCCACTTTGTATGAAACATATTCATTGAGCCAGAGAAAGTGACTATTTAGCCCTGTGGTTAGGGCACTCACCCGGAAGAGGAGATGTCTGGGTTCAAGTCCCTGCTTCTCTCAGGAAGAGTGAGGATTTATACCTGGGTCTCCAACATGCTGGATGTCTACTCTAACCACTAGGCTATTGGAGGTGCACCACCAGACCCAGCTGTCTTTTGTTTCAGACCTGATCCAGTAGGCATCCTCTGAGCCTTAGAGCACACCTACTGGATCAGGCCCCACAGAAAAGATAGATGGGAGAATGCCTTGTTTGTTAATCCTGCCAGGGTTTTAGCATCAGGTAGGCACCAGGCCTGAGCTGGCTGTGCATACACTCACCTGCAGAAGCTTAGGTGCCTAGGGAATTTAGGTACCTACAGGGTTAGATGACAGTTGAGCAGGGGTTTTGAGGGTCTAAATTTGTACTTTAGATACTTTAAGTGGTAGTTAAATGCCTAAATCCTTTTGTGGCTGTAGCTCCGTGCATCTTTTGTGCCAGATGTAGCATGGAGTGTGGCTAAATACAGAGCCCAGCAGGAAGCACAGTCTGCCCCTGGCTTTGCCCAGACCATAATGAAGTGTAACAGCTGTAATCTATGGTTAGTATACCATGTGGTCAATCTGCACTGGAGTGCAAGTGTAACCTTTGGGTGGGCTAGCATTTATTTTACCACCCGTCTTCTATTGCTTCAATCCAATTCCTATAGAAAAGTACACTAAGACCCAGAATTTAGTCATTGAGGATTTTCAGCAAGGATTGCACAGGGCCAGCCTCCCCACAGTCAAGAATTAAGTACCAACTTTATAAAATGTAATGATAAACATAATAGCTTAATTTCTACTACGTAACAAGGCCACTTCGTAATCCACATACATTATCTTCAGAGTTATACATACATATAAACAAAAGAAACACATTAAATCGGAACAGGTTAGTCCCCACAGAAACACAGAGTTCCAAAAGCTTAGGTTGCATTCACCTGAGTCTGAGGGACTTACACTGCAATAAAACACCCACGGCTGGCCCACATCAGCTGGTTATGGCTGTGGGTCTACAAAATTGTAGTGTAGATGTTCAGGCTCAGGCTGGAGCCTGGGCTCTGGGACCCCAGCCTGAGCCCAAAAGTTTACAGTGCAAATTTATAGATCAGCAGCCTGAGTGCCTCAAGACCAAGTCAGTTGACATGGGTCAGTTACAGATGTTTCATTGCAGTGTAGACGTACCCTCAGAGTCTTTGTTCATGAGCTCTATAATGTTTGCAGTGCTTTTGCCTTAGCAAAAAGAAAAGGAGTACTTGCGGCACCTTAGAGACTAACCAATTTATTTGAGCATGAGCTTTCGTGAGCTACAGCTCACTTCATCGGATTCATATGCATCCGATGAAGTGAGCTGTAGCTCACGAAAGCTCATGCTCAAATAAATTGGTTAGTCTCTAAGGTGCCACAAGTACTCCTTTTCTTTTTGCGAATACAGACTAACACGGCTGTTACTCTGAAACCTGCCTTAGCAATGTCTTTCTTCCTCTTGCTCGCAAAAATCTCTAGCGGGAACCCCTGCAAACTTTCTCCTCCACCTGCTGGACTGTGGAATCTCTCAATTAACTAGTCAGCTAAGTAACTAACCAATCAGTATTTATACATGGAAAAACCCTGTTACAAGAAAAATACAAAACAGAATAGCAAAATATAGATAAAACTTTCCACATCATCCCATTTATATAAGGAAAGAGTTAGTTGGTGAACCAGACTGGTTAAGGCAATTTGATTAAAACAATTTGGCTACAATTATATAATATTCAAAGTACACAAATGAAATTATATTAATTAGTTTTCCCTCCCAATTTCCCCTTTCTATAAACACTCCCAGTGCGTCCTTGCTGTAAAGTTAATGATATCGACAACCCACTGCAAAGTTGGGGGACACCAGCCTGCTTTCTGCTCCTGTGTCTGAGCTTCTCCCAACTCAGGCAGGTCAAATGTCCTTTTGTAAAGCAGCTGCCCTGACTATTTGCCCTCAATACATTCTATTAGTCCAGCTACATCGAGCCTATTGAGCATGCCCAAAGTTACCACACCCAGTTCCAGAAACTTCTGGGCATGGAATCCTAATTGTGCATTTGCCAAGCAACCATGACCCAGACACAACTCATTCCTCCCCTCTCCTCTCCTCTCTAGATCTCTTAGAGATACCTCCCTATTAGGCATGTGGGTTACACAAGGACTCAGATATGGCTCCCTTACACAGGAGAGCCAGGCAACAAGGACTGCTCACTGGAAGAACCTGCACCCTGTTGTGTTGATAACAAAGGGATAAGATGGTTATAAAACCCCTTTTCTCTGTTACAACATTGAACAGTTAAGTGTGGTCTGAGGCTTCATGTCACGTTATTGGTGGCAGCTTGCACTGTAACAATCACCATTTAAAATATTTTAAACCTTTTATTAAAGATAGAAGGGGGGAAAGAAACACAAGTAAAGCATTTGAAATGTAAAGCCTTAAGGAAAGCTTTCATTTTAACAGTTTTCCTTATTCCCTTTCACTTTAGCTACATAGACTGTCTTATAGGGGAGCACCCTGGCTTGGCAGTCTTTCAGATAATAAGATATTAAATTTTCTTCTATTGGTGGGGAGAGGAGGGAAAAGTAGTTTAGATCCTCTAGAACTGTTGTTGCTGACATCTGATTCTGCCTCCTTTTAAAACAAGAACCAAGTGGAGGTGGTAGTGTCATCTGAGTCCCTCTCTCTGGGCTGGTCTGATCAGGATGCCTTTTCGGATGAGGGTGACAAAGGCCCAACAGTGTCTTGGTGGGTTTTGGAATCCCACAATATGATGGGGGTGGCAGTCATGATAGTAAATCTTCTTCTAGTCCACCCACCCTGGTGTTCCTGTTTAGTGACCCTCAGATAAGCAATGCCTAAGAAGGGGTGACAAACCTCCATCTTATTAAAATTACCCAATCCAAATGCATTTTGGTGATTTTTCAACCATAAATGTTTCTCCCATTTCTAGAGTCTTTTAGTTCATTGTCATGCCAACCAATGACTTTACCAGGAACCTTGAAGACCTCTTAGCATGGTACTTGTAACTTCAACAACACTGTGTGTATCAGTCTGTTTTCTCCATTTTTTGTGGACTTTCATAAACAATTGTACATACAGGTGAAAATACAGGGCTCTCTGCACAACAATCCCATGCTTGTTGTAGAGTTGAGCTCTGTGGCAGCTCTCTGAGCCATTATGTGGAAGAGGCACTGATGGGCAAGTTGGACATGTGTCCAGTGGGTCCACTAACAGTGTGGGGCTACGGCAACTGCTTCTGCTTCCCATACCCAGAAGTGACATCTGCAGTTCTGATGCACTGACACCTGGGCAGCTGGGGCTGAGATTGTCTTTTGGACATGTTACTTTTTTTCTTAAGGAGGAAAGCCCATTTATGCAAGTTTTGCCCCATTGCTCAAGATTTGGCATAGTTAGTTAGTGAGTGAGTGAGGCTGGGATTTAGGACAAGGAAGAAATGATGCAGAAACATTCAAGAAAACTTAGTCTCACAAGTTCTTTCTTATTGCAGGAAAGGAGAACCAGTTCAGATCAAATAAAAACTGACCTGAATTTTCACCCATTCTTCAAAAAGAACCTGAATTAAACTCTTTGCCCTTCATAGATTCAGCAGGGAAGGAAAGGAACAGCATGTTAAAAGGCTTTTCTTTTTACCTTGGCAGTCCTATTTTGTAGAACTAAAAGTATAAATAATGTACTAATGAATGCCCAAACACATGGATATTTATCTTAAACTAATCTCTGAATCTTCTGAAGTTCCCCACCTGAATTTTGTGAGAAAATGTTTCCATTGTTGTTTTAAAAATCTTCACTTGAGTTAAAATGTACCAAATCTGTTCCCCATTTTGTAAGACCAAGGGAACAGCCCATATTGGTTGCGGTATTTTTGCCTCCTTTTCTATTTAAAACCTGAAATGTTTTAAATAGCGCTGCTTAATCTTCTCTGTGTGTAACAAGATCACAAGATTGAAGAAGACTCAGTTCATCTCTGCTGGGTACTGTGAATCACATGCTGACCAGTTGTGCGTGTGTACGTATGGATGCACTGAGCCTTCTTATCATGTGCTTTTAAATGTTCAAATTCCCTATTCCACCCCTTTGTTCATCTTCAAAGATTGATGGCATGATTCCCCCTTTAAGACCAGTAATGCTGCCAAGCTGTAGCTCTAGCTACTTGTGCAAGCATATTTACTCTATATACAATTCATTTCTATATTTTAATTTGTTCATTCAATTCTTATCCGTGGTTCAAACTTGGTTAAATGCACCAATCCGAAAATCTACAGGAGAGGATATATTTATCCTTTATTCAAACAGAAGCTTATCAGACATGTCCTCCAAGCTACTAGCTTTAGTTTTTCAAATCTTTTGTTTTCATGTCATATGTCATGATTTTAAAATCCATTTTATTCCTACGAAGCTGTGAAAATCCTTGTTACAAGTACAGCCTCAGCTAGGATTCTAATTCTGGTTAAACCATTTCTTAATGAACAAGAAATCAAACAAGTAATTCATTGTTTGTTTAATTATCTGTCACATATTCTAGCAGCCAGGTCTCTCTAGCTTCTCTAATTATCTAATTATCTTATCCTTCAGCATTTTTCATTATTATAATATTGTCAATCTGTCATGCTTTAGGCCAAAGGGAATATGGAAACGTAAGTGGGAACTCGTATAGTCACCTACAGAGTAGAGTGTTGCCAAAAAATAAGAGCTTACAGTACTGGTATATATATTCTATAATATATGAATGATATACAAAAAGAAGGGTAACCAGCCCAAAAGTACACACTTATGAAGCGCTGGGAAGGTCCAGAGGCTACTGAAGCAAGAGCAATGACTATGCTTCAGATTGTTAAAACTTCACTTGTAACTGTGAATTATTCATCTTAAATAAATATTCTATGGGAATCTGAGGCAGTGATTATATGAAATAAAACTGTACATTTGTTCTCTTGAGAAATTAAAGTGAAATAATTATACTATCCAAAAAGGTTAGTGGTTTCCTGAAATCCCCTGATATTCAGAAAGCATTTTATTTTAACCTGGGCAGATTCAGGGAAAACAATTGATATTATTCAATGCCACATCTTTCAACCTTTCTCCGGCAGGTACCAATAGGTCTGACACCACCCAGTTTTCAAGGTTTTATCGGAGCATCTAAGTTTAGTGGGTGATTGACATTTTGATATGGTGGCTCCAAGGGTGTGGAATTTGCTTCCTGCACAGCTGCCTCATATGGTCCCTCCTCTAAAATAACATAAAAACCCACCACTTTTTCAGAAGATTTTTCCTGTTTAAAAAAAAAAAAAGTGGGCGGAGGAGGGTACTCATACTGCATAATTTAAAGTATTTCAAGACATTTAGATTTAAACAGCTTTCCCTGGGGGAACCCATCCCAAACTCCATTTTTGTTCACAGGATTTGGGGAACAAGCAGGAAAGAGCTAATGGTCTTAGAAGTTGAGATCTTGGATCTCATCAGCTAACCAGGCTCAGATGCTTTAAATATCAGGTAAGAAAGCCTGGGGCTAAAGTATGCAGCAAGCAGACCTCATCACAGGAAAAGGAGATTGTGGAGAATCAGAAGATTAGAGAAAGAGGTCTGTTTTTCTTCTGGGGCTGTGCTTATACATTATAAGAGAAGAGCTTTACTTTGAGGCAGATTTTGTTCCTGAGAGGACAATAGGGTGAGTTAGCATGTGGTCCTAGAAGAGCCCATTCTGTGACATCATGTGGTTGTTGTAAGTGCAGAAACATTACAGCATTTTCTGTGATAGTGAATGAAATGTTATACATGCAATTCCATAAGACCTGAATGACTCTCTGAGGAGATGACAGCTTGAGGAAAAGATGCTCCAGAGATGCAAAACATGAAAATTCAGAAATGCAACATTAAATTCCCACATAAATTTCTGCAGTGCTCAATATATGAATCCCACAATGAATGTGTAGTTTGAGAGTTAAAGGAGTTCAGCAAGTACAATTATTTATGGGTGCAGCCCCTTCTTTATATACTAACCTAAGTAACTGTAATTACAGTCAACATACACTTGGAATCATAAGAGAAACAATTCTGAAACTGAATAATTATTCTGGTTATAAGGTTTGAATCTGTTTCATAATCATGAATCAGTTGAACCACTAAGTGAAGGCATTAAAGAAACAACATCCTCCACTAGGAAGTAATAGAAAATTGCTGTTGTTGTTGATTAAACTATTCAAAGGCCTGTCTGGGTAGCTGATGAGCAAACATTGTTTGTTTTTCCTTTCCACACCACTTAATGTCATAGTGCAGCTGTCTGGGGGGGGTCAAGTCTTCAGTCAGCTGGATGAAATTATATACATAGAGTAATGAGCAGATAAGCCACAGCTGAAGGTAGTGGTGCATATATACAGAAGCAAACCCATCTTAAAAGTACATGGCAATATTTAGAAAACTCTTAATGCCAAAAGGGACTGAGCATCTTTAGGGTAATTGTGCAGCTCAGGCCCAGCACTCAGTGGTGAAATATACCTACACTGTGTGTGATTCAGTGAACTTGATTATTAGAGTATACGGTACTCTGATAGCAAAGCATGGTGAGTTGCTGATTACTTTTCATTCATTACTTTGGATTTCCTTGATTTTGTGGCTTTAATCAGACTCTATTTATTCAAACATACACTATTATCTTGTGATTTAAAATGCTCAACTCTGTTGGTTAGAGGCTGCTGTAGCGTAGAAAGCACTGCTCTTTTGTATTACAGTTTTAAAAAAACTTAATTTCACTGCTAATATAAATGGCAATATTTTCTTTCAATTGGTGCTTTGTGGTTTAAAGAACTGTAATGACTCTGGTCACAATCACAGTGGCCATATGCCTTTATTTTCATTCTACCACAATGAAATAATAAAAAATTCCAGTGGCAGCATGCCAGCATATGACTTCTCCAGTACATACAGAGTATTTTGCATCTTTGTAAAGGAAACTACACTGCATGATATCCAGTTAAAAATCCACCCCTAGTCTTTCATGTTCTGCATAACTGAATGTTTTATTAATCCAATCGTTTTTTCCCCCTTCTAAACACACTTCTGATGTTGAAACAATAATTTGCACTTCACCTAAAAAGGTCATCCTAGTACATGTTTTATTATCCCAGCCCACAGTTATAAATATTGGCTCACCTTTTCAAGTCTACAGTTAGAGTCTTAAATTCTTCATATACGGATTCCTAAATAATTCATCTATTGAGGACCCTGAATATGAATTGGAAGCCTAACTGTAGACACCAGGCTTGAAAAGTTTGGCCAACATTTATGGTTATATTCAAATAGATGTACCGAGTTATGTCAGTGGTCATTGGCAGTGACTCATCTTAAGTTGATATTTTCTGTTTTACAGATGGAACAAAGCACAGACATGCCTTTGTTTTAATAATGTGTGTTGTGTTTGACCATTTCTACTCCAAAACACAGTTTTTACTTTGGAAATAATTGATTCTCCCCTCCCTAGTGAAATGTTACTCAGTAAAAATAAGAACCCCACTGATGCAAAGCTCCTGCCTCTAAGCATACCTGAACCTGTTTGAGGTGCAGGTTTTCCCCCATTCCTGCCTCAGGGGTTTTATGAAGAATAGATTTTTGTGTATTCCAGGATTTTACAATCCATAGCAAACTCAAAAGTGTAAGTGTGTGTGTGTGTGTGTGTTAAATTTTAAAGAGGCAGATCAGTATGATCCAGTTCAGGGGTCTCCTGGATTCTGTTGTATTACAATGGAGGAGCAGACATCTTGTTGCCCTAGAAGAAAATACATAAGGTGACAGGTAAAGTGGGCAAAGTAGGGTGTCTCCTGAAAACACTTGGTATTCCCTGAAGAGGATACCCTAACACAAGAAAGGGCAGCAGTCCATCTGACCACCTTCCCACAAGAGGGCAACACAGCAGTGGGGGGAATTCCTCTCCCTTAGATAGGGTGAGAGGACAGGAAAGTGTGTTGATGATGCCTGATGAGGGACCATAGAGTTTAAAAATAATTTGGAACAACCATCACCCACATATGCATATCTATGGCCCAATTTTTCAGTCCTGACTCACTCAAAATACCCATGGACTTTGATCGGAGATTTAAGTGAGAAAAGAATGCACATCTTCTATGGTTCATTGTATGGATGGACACACTCGGAACTCTAACATCATGGGCTCGGAACTCAAACGTGACCATTTCTAGGGTCCAGATACCTGTAGATGTGATTTAGTTATATTTTATGATGTATGTATTTACCCCAACAAATTACATGGTAATTACAGTGTAGTTACAATGTGCAAGAAAAGTGTCTGTACTGTACTTATAGCATGCAGCACATTTAACTTGAGCGTGCATAAATGGTGTTTTCGATGAAAATACAAAGGGATGAGAAAATATTTGTCCATTGCAGAGACTTTCCTGAATCTAAACCCTGAATATGAACAACCGCAAGCTGCTTGTGTTTCACCCTAAAGAAAATGCGATGTTTGCTCCTCTCTACAATGGACAGCTCTGCAGCACAGTACAATGGTATGTTTACCTGCAATATATTTTTCATCCATTAGACGACTCTGTGCTCTACAGGGTTTTCAGACAAGGTGTGGTCCCTGGTAAATGAAGGAGACAAAGCTGAAACTAAAGCTGTTTGTTTTTCTATAGTTATTAGCTGTTTTCTTTCTTAAATGCCTCCTGTTTAAGAAGATACGATTCCATATGTCGTCACAGATGTGGGGAATAGGAAGAACTGTCGCCTTTCATCTTCCTTCTCCTCTTACCTCGTTTACAGAGATTCACCGCTAACTGAAATTCCTCCTCATACACCTTGAGTGTAGGACTTCCTGTTGTGTCTAGCTACTGCTGAGGAATTGCACAAGAGGGAGAAACTCTGTGAGCTATTCCTTTGTGCACACATGTAAAGCTTGGGCACAATCTGAGTCATAATATAAAGCAAACAAAACAAGACCTCAAAGCTATGACTTTATTACCAAGCATTGAGATGACTCAGTAAAAATCAGTAACATGAAAGCACTTTCCTTGCACTACAGTCATAAGGCTTAGAAGCACTATTTTTATGTAGCTATTGAAAACAACAGATGGCTCATTTTAACTTCCTGCACTCGCAAACAACCAATTCCCCTCCCCTCCATGGATTTTCTGTGCAGAAAGATGAGTCTTGGCTGCACAGTAGTATGGCAAAAGATCAACCAAAGTACACGAAAGATGTGTTCATGGCATTTGGATAGTTTATGCTTGATATGGTAAATTATAGCACAGGAATTTCTGTTGGCCAGTCAGCTAGCTGGATAACTGAACATTGGTCCCAAATAAAACAAAACAAACATAAAAGAACAAAAGGACAATGGGTGGCTCAAGGGATTTAGCAACGGGACACAGAGCTTTTGAAATGGGATCAGACCCTTAGCTGGTGTAAATTGTCCTAGCTCCTTTGAAAGCAATGGAGCTAACCTCTGGAGTACTAATTTAAGTTCAGCTCAGGCTGGTAATGACTTGGAACTTGTTACCATATGATCACCGTTAATTGCCTTATGTGAAGTGGGGAGGTTGTCAGAATGGATGTTTACATCAGACACGACCAGTCCAGGTGGAAACATCTTGCCAGGATTTTGTGGGGGAGGGATACCTCAGTGGGTTGAGCATTGGCCTGCTAAATCCAAGGTTGTTTGTTCAATCCTTAAGGGGGCCATTTAGGGATCTGGGGCAAAAATTGGGGATTGGTCCTGCTTTGAGCAGGGGGTTGGACTAGATGACCTCCTGAGGTCCCTTCCAGCCCTGATATTCTATGATTCTAATTGGTGGCCATATTTTCAGTCTCAGAAGAGTTGCCAAGGACTGAATGGGAATAGTGACTAGATTGCCCTCTCACCCCACAGGTGGGTGCTCTAGAGCAGAACTGGGCACACTGGTTGCAGTCTGGCTATGCCTATTTTGCTGCTGCCAGTGCTGTACCTGTTCTATGGATCCATATACAATGTCTGTTTTCTGGGCTGCCAGTGCGGCACCTTTTCATTAAACCATTTATTTTTTTAAAATACTTATGAACGTTCATTTGTGATTTTTCAACTGAAAACAAAGAGTTGCTGAACGCCTCCCAGTTCTGGAACTGTGTCTAGGATGTTATGTTACTAAAAATTCAAGAGAAACATCTGAGGCAGATTCCAGTACAGTTTGGATCACTTCTTTTCGTTTGTTAATCAAACCCAGATACAGATCTCATTTTTGAAATGATCTGACACGGGTGAAGGAACTGAGTATGCAGTGAAGGGGGAGGAGAAACAGGCATTACTTGCATTTTATTTTTTGTAGCTGGAATGGTTTTTCATGATAGAGAAAATATCTCATTCTCCAGGATCTAGGTTAATTTACAAGTCATGGCACTTGGCCCTCAAGTAGAAATCAAGAATGACATTCACAGCTCTAATGAAAACAATTAGAGTTTTTATACTTTCCCCTCCTGGTGGTTGTCAGTTTGTCCAGATGAGCTCTGTGTAATCCAAGTCTGCAGCAAGTTGTGTGACGGCAAGCAGTTCCTTTGTAATTGTATTGAGGGTCAGAAGGTCAGATCATACACTTATTGGTCCAGACCATGGCTTGGAGCTTCTACCAATGCTACTTTTTATCTTGTGGTGTGAAAGTTATCACCAGCATAGTCTCTGCCTTCACATGTCTCCTTCCCTCTGGACTGCTGAAAATCACTTGCCAGGCTACAGTGTTGTACAAATAATACATTCATAGAATCATTGAAGATTAGAGTTGGAAGAGACCTCAGGAGGTCATCTAGTCCAACCCCCTGCTCAAAGCAGGACCACCCCCAACTAAATCATCCCAGCCAGGGCTTTGTCAAGCTGGGCCTTAAAAAGTCTAAGAATGGAGATTCCACTACCTCCCTAGGTAACCCATTCCAGTGCTTCACCACCCTCCTAGTGAAATGGATGGTGATGAAGCACTCTGAGCTTCAAATGCATTCTTCTTTTTAAATAAGTTCCCCATTTCTCTTGATTATTATACATTAATTCCTCAGGCATTGGGCCAGATTCTGATCTCAGTTATAGCAGATATACATCAGTGTAACTGGGATGAGAATCTAGCCTGCAATAACACCATATGGATGCACAATTGCTGAAGGACTATATAGAAAGGATGATAAATGACGATGGCCCAGATAATACCACTATCCAGAAATAGGCTTTCCTTATCGGGGAGTTTTCTCTGCTTTGCATCATAGCATGGGATCCTCATGGGGGTATAAATGGGCAGGGTCAGTGTTCCATTCTAAAAACCTCACCGATCCCCTCAGATCTGTGTTCTTCTCAAGGATTCACTGGGGCCACAGGGCCATCTGAATGGAGGCCCTGTGCCTCTGCACCAAGTCTGGGGCCCCAGTGACCCTTTTCACTCTCCCTCACAGCACATCTCCATTGGACCCACATTGCCAGAGACTCCTCATCCAATGCCTACCTTTAGCACCCCCTTTTTAAGAGAGTTCCCCAGTATGGAAGGGTCCCTGCTGGGAAGTTATACCCTCTTGTATTATCATTGCTGAGTGACTGGGGTTTAATGTATATCTCACATCCAGCCTAGCCCAACCACTCTCAATGCACAGAAACCTAGAGCTGTTGACAGCCATCCACAAAGGGGAGAAGAAGAAACTCTGGCACAGAGGTGGCTGGACTCCTTTCCCACATGGGAGCAGGAGATTCACACATGGAAGGTCACTGGTACAGTCTGGTCCAGTGTTTGTATCACTTTTTGGAGGAAGTGTCAAGTGGGTTGATGCGGGGATCATTCTTACTACACCACCCATAAAGTCTGAATGGAATGTGTGGTGTAATAAGAGGCCCTGAAACATAAACCCTTGTATCAGAGGCCTGGTCTGAGGCCTAAAGCCTGAACCAAAGTACTTCCAGGCATTGCTAAGTAAAGCTGGGCTGTGAGCCAGAGGTAGGCCCTAATTGCAGAACTTGGCAAGAAAAGGGATCCTAGAAAGCACGCACTAATGATATAAGTAGTAATAAGAGGAACGTGTGCCAAGATTGCACCTGGACATCCCGATACGAGGACACTTCACAGAGATACAAGAAACAGCCAGGTGCATCCCAAAGACAGGGTCAAAAGGACAGCATGATGGACAGATCTGTTTGTTTGAACCAACATGATCAAAGGAGGAGACAGCACCCTAATGAGTCAAGGGGCTGTACCTCAATACGTCAGTAGGGATGAGTAATCTGTCCTGCAACTGTATAAAAATAGGTCCCGGAGCACATATCTTTGTCCAGCCTAGGGGGGCAGTGGAGTGTCCTGCCACTGACTGAGCTGTGTCCATTGCCAGGGGGCACATATTTGTAATATGTCCTGTAGAGTCTATAGGAAACTATTACTGTGCTTCGTTTGACAATAAACCTGGCCAGGTGCCTTCGTACCTTACTAGAGTCTGTGGTCTTTGCGGGTTCTCTCGGGGTCTTCTATGTCAGCTATCTGCACAGAGCTGGGGCCGCACACAGAGGGAACACGCACGCAGCCGACTGTTATCATCATCGAACAAGAGCAGAGCACCACACCGGTAGCTACCGACAACAGGTGGCTCTAATAAGAGCCCATGTGAGGTAAAAATGAGGCTAGTGAGAACAGGAATTGCTTTTGCAAGAAACTAAAAAGGAAATGCTAAGGGCAAGAGATCTCAGGAGGGAAAATACCCAGCCAGAATTGTAAGAGTGGGAGGGTGAATGGCTACAGATCCTCCAACACCTTTATGTGACTGATTCCTTGCTCTTTCACTGTGGTGGTTACTTAGATCAGTACGTTCCATTATCCGTATTCAGTCTCTTATGCTCTCCTCTCTTGCTAGCGGGACTGCAGAATAAAAACTGCCCTTCACCGCAATATGCAACCCTTCTTGCTCACGTGCCTGGCATAACCACATCCAATGTCCAGGACCGGCTCTAGGCACCAGCAAAGTAAGCACGTGCTTAGGGCGGCACATTTCCAGGGGCGGCGTTCCAGCCATCCCAAGCACGTGCTTGCTTTGCTGGTGCCTAGAGCCCGTCCTGCCTCCTTCCCCGCAAGCACGCCCGGGGGCTTGGCGCTGCCCTCCGGAGCTGGGTGTTGCTGCCCCATGCCGGCAGGAGCAAGCAACAGGCATGCGGCGGGGGGGGGGCTGCCCGGTCCCTCCAGCCAGGGCACAATCACCTCCACTCCCCCGGTGCCAATCCCAGTCTGAAATGGCTGTAACAGCCCTGCCCACGGCCCCATGTCTTGCTATGCAGCACAGGAGGAGGAGCGGGAGGCAGGGCTGCTACAGCCATTTCAGACTGGGATTGGCACTAGGGGAGTGGAGGTGATTGTGCCCTGGCTGAGGGGACCGTGCAGCCCCCCCCCAACCCCCGCTGCTTGCTCCTGCTGGCACGGGGCTGCGACACCCAGCTCCAGAGGCAGCGCCAAGCCCCCGGGCGTGCTGGTGGGGAAGGAGAGGCAGGAGGCAGAGCTGTTCAATGCCTCCCATGCAGCTCCAGGCCCCTCTGGTTACTCGGCAGCGACAGCCAGGCTGGGCACCCCGCCAGCAGCGTGAGTTGGTCCGACCCGTGCGGACCACGTGAGCCCTGGGCGCGGCGCTGACGTCCTGCCTATGCCAAAGCCTCCAGCGCCGGGGCAGCCCTAGCTCTGCCCAGGCAGACACAGCTCAGCTCACTCCGTGGCCAGCCCGGTGAGTAAATGAGCACACTCGTACGAAATTGTTTTATTTCACTAACTACAAATTCTCTGTTTTCATTTTTAAAAATTTTAAACAGTAAAAAAACCAAAAAAAAATCCCAAACATTGCAAAGTGCAGACGTGTAAAAGCCAAACATTTTTTTGCTTGGGACGGCAAAAAACCTACAGCTGGCCCTGCCAAGATCTGCACCACCACTAGCCTGTTAGTCCAAATAGCTCTTGTCCACCTGTTTTGTGTGTCTTTTGTTTTTTTACCCTTTAATTGTTGTTTTGGATTTGTATTTCTTATTTGACATAAGTAGAGAAATGCTAGAAGCATGCAATGACTGCTACAATCCTGTTCATATTGCCAAATGCTTTAATACGATTTAAAATCACCTAGCAGGGCGTGTCATTTTGAAACTCTGCTATGACAGGCTAGTCATGTGTGATGTTCACATTATAAAAGATAAACTGATCTGATACAATGGACTACCTAACCCACTTCAGCGAATAGATCAATATCCACCAGTAAAGAAAATATCATTCCCTCCTTTCAGACACAAGAACACCTCTTCCTCCTTTCCCATCCTCAAAAGTTCAGGAAACAAGATTAATTTTGTCCTGTTCCCAAGAAATTTAACACATCTGGGCTTTGGCAGATGAAGGGGGAGGGGGGAAACGAACTCCGAAACTGAGGGCCTCTTACAGAAAGTGACTTGTGGTTCTGATCTAAGCCAGTTTGTTACAGTTCTGGGAACTCTGAGGCACACTGACCTACTTTGAAAGCTGCTTCACAAACATGGTTCAGCTAAATTAGTTTATTTTTTTCTCGTAGTATGGCCATTTGTTTATTAGTTTGTATCTGTATTGCAGTAGCCAGAGGGCCAGGAGGAAATAGACAGGAATTAGGATCCTTATGAAGTGCTGTGACTTTATTAAGCATTTCACTATACAAGATGTCTCCTAAAGATATTATTCCAAACAATACTCTTCCCACCAATAACCCAAAGGGAAAGAGGGCAGGATTTTGCAGCCTTCTGAAAGGTGAAGCAAGAAGAGGCCTTTACAGTAAATATTCTTAGTATTTCCTTATACTGTCTAGATAGTACAGATTGGTAACTGCCAGTAAATTTTTCCTGTTTAGCTATGAACTTTTGTTTAAAGATTAAACAGAATTGTTGACTTTTTTTACTAATTTTTTATTTTACTAATAACAGTTTACTGATAACTGCTATATTTCTACATTATAAAATATTTTAACTGAAATCAAAACATCCAATTTACTTCCTAGTAATGCTATCTTAATTATATTAAAGGCTACAGGTTATTACTTTGTCAGTTTTGTGTGGATAGCAACTGTTTTGTGAATAATGAAGTTTGCCAATGTAATGACTATATTTATTCACAGACTAAAAAAAGCCTCCTTTATACATAAGTTTGCAACCTTTTATTATTATTATTATTATTTATTTATTTAAATATTTGTCTGTATGTGGGGTGTATTCATATTGTATCATGATGATGAAATACTTTCTATCCCAACAGTTACTCAGGATGGCGTTACATAGCAAGCAGCTACTCAAGTTAGACATTTTTAAATCAGAAGGTCTGAGTAACTTGCATCGAAGAGTTTTAAAAGAGATGGCAAAGGAGCTCTCTGGACAGTTAATATTGGTTTTTAATAAATCTTGGAACACTGGGGTAGTTCCAGAGGACTAGAAGAAAGCTTATGTTGTGCCAATATTTAAAAAGAGTAAACAGGATAACCCAGGGGCTGTCAGCCTGATATTGACCCTGACAGAATAATAGAATGGCTGGTCTGGGACTCAGTAAAGAACTAAAGGAGGATAATATAATTAATACCAATAAACATAAAATCATTACTGAGTAAGTTTGGAGATGACAAAGATTGGGGAATGGTAAATAATTAAGAGGATGAATCACTGATACAGACCAATACGGATTGCTCGTTAAATTGGGCTCAATCAAACCATATGTGTTTCAATAAACCCAAATGTGAGGTTATATATCTAGGAACCAGGAAAGGTTGATTATTTACTAGATGGGAGACTCTTTCTCAGAGTCACTGCTTCACAGGATAGAGTTGGGGGTCATAGTGGATAATTAGCTGAACACAAACTCTCAGTGCAATGCTGTTGCTTAAAGGGGTAATGCAACCCTTGGGTATAAATAGGGGAATATAGAGTAAGAATAGGGAGGTTATATTACTCTGTATTTGACATTGGCAACCACCACTAGAATACTGTATCCAGTTTTGGTGTCCACATTTCAAAAAGAATGTTGAAAAAAATGAAGAGGGTTCAGAGAAGAGCCCCAGGAATGATTAAGGGATTGGATAACAAGAAGTTCAGTCTATTTATCTTATTAAAGAGAAGGTTAAGGGGTGATTTGATCACAATCTATGGTATGTCTACAGTAGGTCTGGTAAGTATAAATTCCAGCTCAAGGAGACATATCTGCATTCGCTCTGAACAAGCTAGCCTGCTAAAAATTGTCTGAACTCAATTCAGCCATCATTACTCAGTCAAAAAAAAAGAGCTCAGGGTCAGGCCCTTAATTAGCATGCTGTTATTCCACTTGTACTGTATTTGCTATTAAAATAAAACACCCTGTTTGCATAGAAGAAACTTCCTTTTCTTTCTTTAAATTGGGTCTCTGAATTAAGAACAAAGCTGCAAATATTGAGGCTTAGTCCTTTTACAAAGTAATAAACTATTGGGATTATGAGTACACTTTGCAGAAATGGCCCCTTAATCTGATTAGAATGCGTTTGCCATTCAGCACTGTTCTGGATGGATAGTTTCTAAAGAATAGACAGCAATTCAGGCTTCATGGCCTTTGTATCCTTGGTTATCTGAGGGTGCCATTTTCAGTGGTGCTGTGGACAGTTAGGGTCAATTACTTTTGATTTAAAATTGTTGACAGTAGGTGGGCCAAGTTTTATCCCGAGTTACATCCTTACAAGCTCTAGTTAGAATGCGACCCCTTTGGACTTGATTCTGCTTTCACTTAAAGCCAGTTTCACCCCGTGTATCCCCTCATGATTTACAGTGGAGGGAACAGCCTATCTTTTGCAAATTCAGTGGGACACACCTTTCAGTCTAACCATGCTGTGTTTGTCACAAGACTGGAGGGGGGCAGGCAGGAAGGAGACATGGGTGGCTTTAAGTCACACATTTGCAGCCCCCCAGATCCTGAGGACAATCTGTGGTCTGGATTTCTGGCATAATTTAGAGGATCATCAGAGCGGCTCTATTTTATGCAAGCTACCTGTGGACCCTCAGAGGATGTTCCAATAGCCAGGAATCACCAGAGTGTAGAGACAACCCAGTCACATCCCCTTCCATTGGAAAAGTCCCCTACACCTCAAAAGATAGATATAGGAGCCACTACAGCAACTCTCTGTAGTTCAATGCATGGGAATCCACAAGAGACGAGCTAAGGAAGCTCTAGGGCTGGCTTGTCCTGTTTGGATGGTACAGAGAGAGCTTATATCATCCTTTGTTGCGCTTCATTAGAAGGGCTAACATAGAGACAAGGTAGAATTAAAATACTTTCCCCTGCTATGGTTCCTCTGGACTGTAATTAAGGGTAATTAGAAATAACCTATGAACAGGCAGATTACCTCCCTGCAAAAACCGCATCCAGAGATTTTGGTCTGGTGTGCATCACTCAGATTATTAATGTGAATATGACTGCCTAAATTTGGTGCAAGTACTAGGATAATCTCCTTACTGTATTGGTGTTCAGCACTGCTGCCATGGGATCAAAGCAAACAAGCATGAAAGGGAAAGGCGATAAAGGGAATTGATGAGAACAAAAATGCTTCTTAATGAAGCCTCTCGCTCTCTCTCCCTTCTGCTTTCTTGGATAGCCCTCCCAGCCCACTGTAGGTAAAACAAATGTCACCTGGTGTGTAGCATAAATGAATCAGCAAGGCACACACAGAGCTAAATATATGAATTCTAATTGGATCTAATGTACCTGATGTTAGTTATTTCTCCTGTCCTTACTAAGTAATTAGCTAACACATGTGGGAGGTATGAAGGTTTATGATGCAGGAGGGAAAATGATCAAATAATACTCCAAATTTAGTCCTTTTTTTTTTCTTTTTTAGAAAAAGCAACCTATTTTATGCATTCAATTTTATGGGTTATAAGTTAACAGTACATTATATAATGATTAGTTAGGTAGCCAGTAAGGACAATTGCCATCTATAATGTCTTGCTTATTTATACCTTTAAAAAAAATCCCAACCAATGCCCCTGATCCCTCAAAACTCTACACATTTCCATCCTGCATTACTATCTGTTCTTCCCACTGTTACCCTCATCCTGCCACCCCAAGGCCTGTTTGCTATACTACCTTGTTGGGTAAAGTTACTCTTGTATGTATGCATTTGTAGGATCAGAGACTTCAACTGTAAGCTCATCGAGGTAGGGCTAGTCTGTTATTTGCCTGTACAAATAATAATAGGTATATAGTAGTGTGCATATTTCTTTGTGTGTGTGTGTATGTAAATGGACAGCATAGTGGAGAATGGAGGGGGAATGAGGGCGTATTATTAGGTACAACCAGGCTGTGCCCCACCAATGCTCTGGCCGTAAAAGCTGGCGAGGATGCTGCACGCCGTAAGGAGGGGTAACAGTGTGTGTGGTGCCATGGAACTCTGAGAAGCCTTATGAATGCCTCTGGTGCTCCGTTGGCTCTCAAGGGCTAAGTGCTATTAGCTATTCTGATAGTCAACACATACACACAACAGAACAGCTGCATATACGCTTTGAAAAGCTTGTGTTCAGTTATTCTTCATAACAGCCTGAGTTATGGGAACAACAAAGCTGTGTCTTGGAGGCAGCACTGACTCACATTCTAAATCTTGTTAAAAATGTAATCAGTACTCACCGCCACCTCCCCACGCCTGCAGTACAGGTCTGCTGGTGCAGGATTGGTGGACGTGGTCCCTCTCTTTCCCTGTCTGGATGTTCCCCTTTTGGAACTACCAATACAGGCCACCTCCTGCGCCATGCAGCCAGCCCGACTATGCCTGCGCCCTAGAGTGGTGTGGTGTGCTGAGGGAGACTTCTACGTACCCGTTACACGCTCTAGCTAGTGTACTCTTGCAGGGCCAGCCTTAATTTCTCCCTGAAAGTCTCTTCCAGGAAGTAACTGAAAAGAATCTATTGAATAGAGCATTCAAAGGCAGGTAAGTAAGGTGCAGTTCACATTGTCTAAGGGAGAAACATCAGCAAGGCACTAAGATTTGTTCAGGTTCGTTAGTCTGTAGTTATACAAAAGCATTAATCAGAACTGAGAGGTGGTATGGATTATCTACTTTGTGCTCTCCTGTGCTGTTCTACAAGCTGAACTGTGTACTGCAGGTATTTCAAGGAAACAACTTTATTCTTCCTTTATTAAAATAAGAATAGTTAATACTAATATGAATGAACTTAATGTTGTGAAGGGTTCCAGAATAAAAGTTCTGGAGACTCAAATCCTCTAATTATCTACAGCACCACAGTGCAAACTTCCCCTATTGCTATGACAATGTGTCTCAACCATGCCTTGGAGAAGCCAACCTCAAAGGGTGAGTGGGTGTTTGTCTCTCTGCTGAGATTTCCAGAAGGGCTGCCAATTAGTGCCAATTGTGATGATGGTTTTGGTGATGTGGACAGTTATTCTTCAGGAATTGGACAATGATCCTTCAGCCTTTCATAGAGAAACTACATTTCTGACATTTAAAACAAATATACTTCACTAGGAAAATAGCCCCAAAATTCCCAGAGCCGTAGCTCTGAACGAAGCCTTGGATTTGATCTTTACTTTGTATTTAAACTCCTTCCTCCCGCATGTCAGGCTTTTAAAAAGTGTATTACCTAGTAAACAATAATATAGAAATCTATTTGGCTTTTTGTAATAGCAGTAGCAACTATCATGCAAAAACCAGGGCAGAGCAGGAACAGGGAATATAAATTATTAGTGTCTTGCTGCAAACATGAATAGTGGCTTTATTGTGAAGAATTATCATACATATTACCTAAAACATTTGCAGAGTACTTCAAAATCACTTGTACCAGCAGCATCTGGTTCTCCATGCATAACAAGTTCCCTTATTATAAAATAAATGGATTCTCCAGGATGCTGTTGAAAGAGGTTTATGTATTTCAAAGACCGTAAGCATACTGCTTGAGTTACTGCTGAAATTATGGTGTGTAAGTGATGAATATTTCTATGGGAAATGAATGACTCTAGGTCAATGCATTTCCCCCCCAACCCCTCCCCCATCAAAACTCATTGTAGGTGTGGGGAAATGTAACAAGGGATGGAATGGGAATATTCAGAGAAAGTAATGAAGATTCAGAGGCTCTCTGCTTGGCATAATTAGCAAATTCTTAGTTATAATATTAAGTATAAGAAAAGCAGAGTGTCTCATGTCTTCAGCCTTCAATGCACACTAATCTGAGTAAGGTGGTAGAAGGCAGAGGAGTTGACAGCTAAGAGGACATGTAGAAGAAGTCCTAAGTCATTGGCAGCAGTTTCTAGTGGAGGGGAGATTGAGGGGATCAGAAGGAGACAGCTTCAGCTGAGCTACGCTGAACTGCTACTAGCTGTAAATGGCCTTGCAGTGCCAGGCCTATTAGCACCATAAAGGCTTCAGGGTTGGGAGTTATGCCCCCACATGCTAGATAAATTCTTCATCACTTTAGAACAGCATGTTATAAACTAACACCTTGCAAAAGGTGTAAAACAGGGAACCAATAAGGCTCAACGGTGGCAATTGAAAGTACTTAACATTCTTCAAAATATGTTTTTATAAAAACTAAATATCCATGCCTTATTTTTGGGAATGTTCTTTTTTATTTTCTCCAAAAGTCTCATATATAAATTACTATCTTAAAAAACAAATGTGTTTTTCTTCATGGGCTCTTTAGAGAGTGATCCTGATAATTAGTCAGATCCTTGATCCAAAAGAGTCAGCTCTTGTCGTTCTGCATATTTCTTCCACACAGAAGTGCCCCTGTTTGTGTCAACCTGCATTCAACCGGGGACATTGGTTGTAGGAGGGAAGAATTTGGAAGAGGCACGAGGAAGTCAGTCTGTGTAGCTAAGAATGTTAAGGTGCCTCTGGAACATCTCTGTAAGTAGTTTAGTTTAATAAGAATGGAGTCTTCCCATGTTGTTATCATACATACAGTATATGAAACACTAGTTATGCGCATCAGATGCTCCCACTAGATTTTAGGCTTCCAAGGAAAGTTTACGGAATCCTTGTCACTGAAGGTTTTTAAGAACAGGTTAGACAAATACCTGTGAGGGAGGATCTAGGTATAAGTGATCCTGCTTTAGCATGGGGGGGTTGACTACATGACCTCTTAAGGTCCCTTCCAGCCCTACATTTCTATGATTCTATGATATAAAGTGACTTCAACTTCAAAAGTTGGTTGACCATTCACGTTTTTTTATTCAGTTAGTCAAGAGTGTTGGTGGCATCTAAAAAAGAGAGAGGTACCCCCGCAGCTCGCCTCTTCTAGGATAGCCATTTTGTGGAAGAAGAGACTGAGAACCACCTTTAGTGAAGTCTTGAGAGCTTTGCTGGATTCCAGAATTTTTTTTTTCAGATTTCAAAGCATTTTTGTACAGTTTTTGGGCAGACTTTCCTGAAACAAACGTTATATAGTGAGCTCTGTCTCACTCCCAGAAAAACAAAAGTCTGCCTGCCAGCCAAGCATCAATTCTTTCTCCAGTGCTATTTAACATCTATATGCAGCCACTAGTTGAACTGGTCAGACAAATATGGACTCAAGTACCAACAACATAAGGATGACAAATTTCTACATGTCCTTCACCACTCAGAACCACCCCACTACCATCAAGATGAGCCAGTGCTTGGACAATATCGACTAATGAATGAAGAACAGCTGGTTGAAGCTAAACCCAAACAATACACAGGTGATGCTGGTTGGCAGAGGAAAGTACTATGAAGAGTTTGTAGCCATGGTTCTCTTTCCTTTGGTTGAAGGTACATATCCACAATCGGTCAATTCAGACTGTAGTTCAGGAGTGCTCCTGTGTTCCTCACTGACTGACTTCTCACATAGCTGCATCTCCAAGTAACGCTTTCTTAGGAGACGTCATCCTTTCTTGTTGGATAATGGCCTGGCCTCAGTTATTCATGCTTTCATCATCTCCCATCTGGAATACAGCAATCAATATACAAATGTATTGGGAATGAAGCCTTCAGCACACAGGAAATTCCAACAAATACAGAATACTACACCCATTCTCAACAATACAGGCCACCACAAATGCATCAAATCTGTCCTGCACCTTCTATGCAGGCTTCTATAGAATTTTGAATGAATGTAAAGGTCTTAGTCCTTATCTTCAGGGTGCTCTATGGCCTCGGCCCAAGATATCAAAAAGACCCACTAAACCTCCAGGATAAAGATTGTGTCACCAACTCCAATCCTCTGGAGCAATAGAACTTTCTACCATGTTACATATGTATGTGGAGAAGGGAGTACAGACATGGCTGTAGTTTGGGATGGGCATGGGGGGCATTGCCACCCCCAAACTGCAAGTCTTGGCAGGCACAGAATTTGCCCTCCCTGAATGTGTGACCCCGTTGGACTGGTTGGAGCTGCCCTTTTCTCCACCCATACAGAAGTCAAACTATGCTTATGGGTACAGATGTCATGTTAAGCATTCATGTTGAAGATATTAATATTCAGTAAATACATATTTTTAAAATAAAACTTTGTAGACATTCACCACTGTCTGTGGTGCATTTAGACCCTGATCTAAAGTCTGAAGACAATTGAAGTCTCTCTTTGTTGAGAACTACCTTTTATTCTTAAGACTTTTCCTTATATATTTGTCACTGTGATCACCCTGGGAATTAATTTGCCCCTTTTCTAACACTAGACAGTACACTGTGTAATGTAATTGTCACTTTCAGAGTCTTTAATGGTTTTGATACTTGGTATATAAATCAGTTGCTACAAAAAGACCCAGGGAAGGCTTTAGGGAGCATTGCAACAGTATCTTGTATGAAAAGCAGTGGAATAGAAATCAACATTCAAGTGTACGGTCTGAGTAAAGCAAACACATGGAGAGTTATTAGTGTATTCTTTTCTGAACAGCATCATTGTTTAATTTCCACATTTTGAGATAACTTAACATTTACATAAACTGGGGTGTTAGGAATATTCAATTAAAACCTTCTACCTTTAGTATTGCTGAGAATCTGAAAAGAAGCCATTTGTGAGCAATTTTTGAGCTCTCTTCATAGGTCACCTGTACTTCTGTGATGCTCCCCCAGGGCTACATGGAAATAATGTTAAGAAAAGTTCCACAGCAACATTTCAGAAATATACTAAGCTGCAGGGGCTGATGTACATTTACAAATGGCTCTGAGAAATTGTTCCTAAACCAACTTTTTCAGGTTTATGAAACCTTTTAGAACATGCTCCCTCCAGGCTCAGTTTCATTTTGGAGACCATCAGAATGAGCTTTATAGAACAGTGAAGTAACCATATAAATTCTATTTTTAAAAACTCATTAACTCACTATTGGACTTTCTCATGTCCAGAAATCAAGGAATTATGATATTCCTTTCTTTGGTTGCAATTGCATATAGAGTAGTTAATTTCTTTGGGTTACCCAATTTTTAACAGCTTATGTCTGAATTCAGATTTTTTTTTTTCATTTTGACATGTGAACACACAATTCCACAAGAGACATTTATAGCAAAGACACTGTATACATTTTGCTGCATCAACAGCAATGGAACATAAAAACTGAAATAGCCTTTTGTCTTTTCTTTATCCTAGTATTTGTCTGAGAGGGGACAGAGTGACTGTTTACATGGCTCACTGAAATCTCTCTTTAGTCAATGTCAGAGAAGATGGTGGTGTACAACAAAACCCTATGTCACAGTCAGGCTGTGGACAGCTAGACCTAGTAGGGAAAGCCAGAGTCCACAGTCACAAAACAGGGTCAAGGGTCAGGATACCAGAAGATCAGAAGCAGGAGAGAAACTGGAGATCAGAATCACAAGTTGGGAACCAAAGTCAGGACAGGACAGGAAACCAACTGGAGGTCAGAAATCACAGGTCAGGTGTCAGGAGTCAAGCTGGGTTGGGATGCCAGGAAATTCTGGAGCCAGAGCCAGAGCTGAGTTGTTTGGACAGCTTCCTGTTCCTGCTGCTGGCATAAGTAGGGCCAGTGGGCCAATCAGCTGTTCTGGGGCTCCACCAATTGGAGCTCAGGGATGGAGCTTCGCACTGGGGCTGGGCTTCCTGGGTCCCAGGCAAGCCATTGTCAGAATGCTGCTAGGTGGAGGCTTGCCTCTCATGAACCCTGTGGACTTGAGTTTGAGACCCATTGGTCATGACACAATGTTTCTAGGAAATGTCAAGTTCATCCTCAGGAGGAATTAATCTAACAACCTCCCTCCATCCCATGTCCTCAATTATAGACACATAGGAAGGCAGACACCCATGAAAATATTCTCTTTAAAATGCCTAAATGAATATTAAATCAAAATCAATTGGGGCTTGAAATGAAGTAGGTATATGAATGCCAGACAGCCTACTTGTCAGATTAGTCCCATAAGGCTTGAAGCTTTTACTAGGCAACTTTGCACAGACATTTTCATTTTAAAGTCATCTTACTCATTGTGTATGGTCTTGAAAAGAAATCTCTAAAGGCACTGGTGCTCTAAGGAGAGGCTTTTTGTTTTCCTCAGTTGGGAAGCTAGCTGCGTGTGAACAAAGAGGTAGATATGTTAACACTTAGTCAGATGCATGCATGAAGGGTGGATTACATTGTATGCTTGCAGAAAAGAAAAAGGGTTTGACAAAACAGGTGAAACAGCCCATGTAAATTAAGAAAGGCTGTTAATATAGTGTGTGGGCAAAACAACAGCCTGCAGCAATGCTAGCTCCAAGTTTGTGACACATTTTTAGTGGGTAAAAAGCACCTTTTAATTGCAATTACTCTAAGTGAAATGTACATATAAGGCTGCAGGGTGCATGGAGGGGAATGTGCTCTGGATGCAAATCTGCAAGACGTAAAATCAGAGGTTGCTTTTCATATTATATTAATTACACCTGAAAGCTCATGCAGTCTCCCTTTAATAAAGTATTCATATGAGTGATGCTAGTAGGCATTTCCTGGTTAGTGTCCACAGTGTGACATTAGCACTCAGAATAGGCCACTTAATTAAAAAAGTGTGCAAAATAGGAGCTTGTTATATTACAAGACCTTACACTCACTCTAGGATGTCTTCTCATTATGGCTGTGCAGTGAACAAGTCAGTATGAGCTTGTCTTCCCCTGGAGGGACAGGCTTCAAATCTACTAAATTGAATTTTAATAACATTCTCCAGCTCTGATATACATTTTACTGATAATGACTGGGAACTTGGGATAGATCTTGTTTCCAACGTCCAAAATCTTTTATGTATGTATTTAAAATTTGTATTAATGCAGTGCCTAGATACTCCCGTCAGGACTAGTACCCAATCCTGCTAGGTGCTGTGCAAATGCATGTGAAGAAATGGTCCTTTGACCAGAAGAGCTTTTAATCTAAGATGACCATCTACCCAGCCATTTATTCCTAATTTCATTATTTTGCCTTTGGATATGCATGTTCCTCAAGTCAGAGCTACAGTTTATTTTGTGAGGTTGTAGTTATACCACAAAGGGCAGAAGTTGTACAAAAGTTAGAGCCACTGTACATTTGTCCCTTAAATAAATGTCAGTGCAACATATATTGGGCTCACATGTACCATAAGATAATGTTCCTTACAAGTTCACTCTGTGCTTGTACAACTCCTAAAGCACATTGGGGTCTGGCCCAAGAGAAGGGCTCCTAGGCACTTCGGTAATACAAGGAATAATAATAGTATTTCTGATGTTTAAAATTAAGCCAGGATGGCTGGATCTCATCTGCTTTGCTCCTTTTGTAGTTGTACCTGACAAAAGTGAGTGTTACAAACTACCACCAGAAGAAGAGGAGAATTCTGATTTGGCAGCATTTTATACCCACTTTGCTCAGTTGTAAGGCCCCAACATTTTGAACATTTTAGTTTACACCCATCCAAAATTTTAAGCAGGAGTATTCCCACTGTCTTCAGTTGGCCTACTCGTATGCTTAAAGCTGTTCTCAAAGTTCCCATTCAGGAAACCCATTTTCCATAGCAAGACCCTCTCTAGTACCTTCTCCCAACTAGCCAGGAACTCGCCAGGATTCCCTTCTTAATTTGCAATATGAGAAAGGCAGGGTGGACACTTGAATTGAGAACCCTTGGTTTAAAGTTAAGTGTTTGTAGGCCCAAGCCTTAACTGAATACACGAGGTGTAAGATAATGGAGAATCAGACCCAGAATTCTGCATGAATGTAGGTGCTACAGAAATTAGTCCACAAGTAACGGAATTCCTTTGACAGGCATTTTTTATCATTGGGCGCTGATTTAAGTGACTTCACTACACATCTAAACTGAAAATAATAGTTTATCAAAATGATTAATTAAATCTTTAATTACTGCTTAATGATTGATCTATAAATAGCTCAGAAAAGGAAATGTTTTGCAACAATTCTAATCTAAAGCTACAAAATATATGTAGGGCGGCAAGTGTGGGAGGGAGACCATCCAGTAACCATGACAGGCTGAAACTTGGCCTACAAAGTCTCAACATAGGAGTAATATACTTTAAGGTTTCATAGGATTCCACAATGACCTAAGGGCTTAAGTGCTGTTTTTTCTATTGTCTGAACAACATGAATGCCTGTGGTGTTTCAGAAATCTCAGTAAACCCAATTTGTAGTGGTGCTTAATTATTTGACATTCTCTTTGTCAAAATATCAAAAGGAACTAATTCTACATTAATGAGCAAGCAACTTGCAAGATATTCTGTTTGCAAATTAGGTTTGGTTTAAGTTCAAAGAAAAGTTTGGAGAAGATCAAAGAATGCATCTGAACGACTGAAAAGTCAGTTTAGTTAGCACTGCCTAAAATATTGGAAGCATTTCTATTTATAAAAACAAACAAAGTTTGCAGTGAGAATCTGCATATGAGTAGCAGTGCCATATTGCCCCCTGCTAAGGGCAGTGCCTCAGTGGCATGATCTAGCTCTTAGGCTGTGTTTTCACTGCCAAAAGAGTTATGTATATACTGGGTATAATAATATACATTAGTGATTTCATTGTAAAATCCTAATGGAGACAAGGCTATGTAGTTTTCATTGCAATGTATCCGGGTGAGGTCAATCATGGGTGGAGGGTCTAGTGTTGACCTTACCTAACTACCTTATGATAAAAGCTAGCTATGTCTTGTCTCTTCTAAGATTTTATACCAAGATAATGAACACTCATTATTATTATTTGTATTACTGTAGTACCTAGGAGTCCCAGTCACAGATGCTAGGCACTATCCAAACACAGAACAAAAGACAGTCCCTGCCCCAAAGAGTTATAATCTAAGTATGAGAAAAGAGCGGACAGACAGACATGGGAGGTACAAGGAAACAATGAGACCGTATTAGTCCGTGTGATAGGCAAAGGTCTCTGCACACCAGTTGCCTACTTAGGCCTCACAGCTGTCAATTTTTTTGTAGACATGATGGAAAAGGAGAGTTTTAAGGAGTATTTGAAGGAGCATAACGAGGTGACTTTGGTTGCAGGGAGCTCCTCCCAAGCAGGAAGGGAAGACTGGGAGAAAACATGAAGGTGCATATTTGAAAACTTAAGTGGATGATGGATTCTAGTGTTATGGGCTAGTCAGAGGTGGGAGCTGACATTTCAATAGTGAATGAAAGATAATTTGTAGGATGTGGAAAATGAAGATAGTCAGCGTATATCTGATGCAATAGAAGAGACATTCAAAGAGAGGAGTGATGTGGACCAAGCGATGGGCTAGGAAACTATTGTTAGGATATAGATATTCAGGCCTGTCTGTAAAGGCCTGTACTTTAAGAAATTAGGTGTATTCTTATCACTTGGCTAGTTCTAGAGGTATAAAAGAAAGAATCAAAATCACTGTCTGCTGGTGTAAGGGCCTTCTCTTACTCTGACAGTCTGAGGCCCTGTTCTTAGGCTAAGGCCTTTGGCTAAGCAGCAGAGGCAGCCATAAGCTAGGAAGCGAACAGTCACATCCTCACATTCCAAACTAGTCACATTGAAATAAGGTGCTATTGGGCTGTCAGGCACTATCAGGACAGGATTGTATTCCTATCACCTCCAGATAAAGGGAAGTGCCTAGAAAATGTAAAAGGAAACTTAGTTTGATAGCATCCTGTCTGGCAAGAACTCACTTATCAATAGCTGGGATGTGAAATCCTCACTTCTGTATTGTTTTGTCATTAGAGTTCCCATTTTGCTATTGTTTGTCTGTATAATCTCTGTCTGGTTCTGTGATTGTTTCTGTCAGCTGTATAATTAATTTTGCTGGGTGTAATCTAATTAAGGTGGTGGGATATAATTGGTTAGCTAATCATGTTACAATATGTTAGGTTTGGTTAGTTAAATTTCAGTAGAATGATTGGTTAAGGTATAGCTAAGAATATTACTATATAAATTAGGGGCAAACAGGAAGTAAGTTGGGATTCGAAAATAAGGAAAAAGGAACTTGTATTTAAGCTTGCTGGAAGTTCACCCCAATAAACATCGAATTGTTTGCGACTTCGGGTATTGTTGCTCTCTGTTCATGCGAGAAGGACCAGGGAAGTGGGAGAGTGAAGGAATAAGCTCTCTAACAACTATCTTTCAGCAGCATTCTGAATGAATATGAGTGGATTGCATATGTCAAGGCCAGAGAGAATGTTGTTGGAATAATCGTGAAATGAGATTGAGAACCTGGACAAGAGTTTTAGTGGTACAGATGGATAGGAAAAGCAATATCTTACAGATGTTACCTGGAAAGAATTTGGCATAAAAACAAGGGAAAAAAGATAAACAAGTCTAGTCCATTGATCTTTATAAAAAATCTTTCATTTTTTGTCTGGCGAATCCTTCTCAAATGGAAGGAACTCAGCAATCATTTTGTGGACTTTTTTTTATAGACATATGGAGAAATTTGTTTAAGCAGCTTTCCTTCTCTTTTTTTATAATAAACGTAGTTCAACAAGTTGTTTCCTGTATTACATATCTATCACTGATCTGAATTCTAAGGAGGCATTAAGAAACATAAAATGTATAATATTTGCTGCACTGAGATAAGAGAGAGCCTTGATTTTTTTTTTTTTAATATTACATGTATCCCACTTGGATTACAGTGAGGATAATGCCATCTCTGAAGAAGTATCAGGAAAATATGATTGAATTTCTGAACTTTTCTGTGTTATTTCAGACACCTTAGCATAACTAATCCAAAAAACAAAAAAAAAGTCATCCCAGAAGAAAAGCAAATCAGTTCTTGTCACTCAGAGCAAGAGGGCAGCTGAAAACTATACAAAGCTCTTCATTATTAGCATATTAATGCATGCTCGATTAATACAAATTCGAGACTTTTCTGAGGATTGTCTCTATCTATTGCTACAGTGGCTTCCCTAAATCAGGAGTCTGTCTGCATACAGAGGGCGGGTTGAAAGTCACAGTATGGTGCTTTGAAAGGAAAGGAAATTGCTCTTATTTTTGTTAGTATGTATTCTGAAGATTATATGATCCAAATAATTTTCTGTGAAGTCTGTAAACTGTGAAATGCTTTAAATTGCAATTGGCATTTTCAACTCTACCGCTAGCTGTTAAAAGGTGACTATTTGTGCTCAAACTTGCACTGATTGCATATGGGGTGGGAAAGGAGGGGGGAGCCTATATTTTGCTATTTAATAGTTTGATTAAAAAGTTCTATGTTTCAACATTAAGCACCCAATCCTGCAGACATCTAGCACTCAGTTATTACTGTGATAAGCACAGCATGAGAACCCTTATAGACTAGAATAGGAACGCTTATGCATGGGTTATATTTGACTACCATGAGTAGTCTTACTGAAATCAATTAAACTATTCATGACAGCAAAGCTAAGCATGTGCCTAAGTGTTTGTCAGATCAAGTCTGTAGTTTGATTGTTAAACCAGTAATGAAATAGGATATGAATGCGTTTGCCACCCTTGGCTACTTCTGGTGTATCAGATGGTATCACTTTTTCAGCATACTGGCCAAAATCAGAAATAGGCTCAAAAATTGTGTTTGACTCCCTGAGTCAAAAGCCTGTTTATATCAAATCATATAGTACTGCTTTGCACTTGTGAGGAACACGTCCAAGGATTCCTAAAGAATGATATAAAGATTAATGAAATAAGCGTCAAAACATTAACAGGAGGTACTACAAAAAAGTAGCATTGTCCACATTTTACCAAAGAGGGGAGAGAGAAGGTAAGTTCAAAATTGTCAAAAGGGTACATTAATTTGGACAGTGAACTTGAAATGCTCAAGGCCTGATTTTCAGGGGGACGACACCTATAGCTCCCATTGATTTCAATCAGATTGTTTGTGATTTGTCGCTGGAAGTTTGAGGCAGAATTGAGAATAGACTCTTGAACAGAATCTCTTGACTTCTAGTATTTTGTGTAGAAGCCTATAAATGATTTATTATATTTAAAATGACTAAGAAAAAGTAATACTTCACAATTACAAGTTAATAAACAATGTACCTAATTCTGTTAGACTCTGCTGCGTGCTTTGAGTTCTAACTGAAGCACCTGAATTAACTAAAAATGTTCAAATACAGCCTCAGATTTAGAGCAAAGTATTGGCTAATTATGCTAGTGTTAAGTCAGAGTAATTCCACTGAAGTGAATGGAATGACACCAGTATAAAACTGGAATATGTGAGAAGAGAATCTGCACCTAATTAGCTGCAAAGCTGCCCTCCCATATCTGCATATATGTCCCACTGCCAGCTCTGCAGAACAACAGCTGTGTTAGTGAAAGGGATGAATATAGCAGGAATCTGGTGTCCTACATAATAATGTTCAGAGAATAACCAATATGTTTGGATTATATGGTCTTTTATTTGGAAAGGATATGATACAGTTCTTAGTCTTCAGCACAATCAATCATTTTATTGCTTGATGAATCACTTGGGAATTAGGTATGAGAATCAAATCAAAAAGTTAGGCCCAGATACTCAAAGTTCTTTAGGCACCGAAATCTATTGCTATCAGTGGGAGTTAGGCACCTAAATACTTTTAATTATCTGGACCTTAGTAAAATTTTGACAGAAGAATAAACTACTCTCACTTCTTCCTCAGAGAATCCTGCATTTGAATTGAGCTGAATTAGAAAATTAATGTGCAGAAAAAAGGTACAAAGTAAGGACCTTGTCTTACACCCCTTACTCAGGTAAGTATTAATTTATTCATAGGTAAGTTTTCCCGTGTAAGATTTTAGCCTATTAGAATGATAAAACTGTCCTAAAGCTGTTGTTCACAGTTCTTATTTGAGAAAATAAGAACTGAGTGTAACTGATATAGCTATTTTGGTATTAAGAGGATCAAGGCCCATTTTGGGAAATATTTCATATCTCTAACATGGAGTTGCCACTTTGAAACTTATATATGATAGAATACGTGAAAAAATTCACACCAATGACAAATTCAATGAAAATCAAATTTTATGCTAGTTTCATGAAAATAATAAAATTATTACTTCTCTAGCACCTTCCTTCCAAGTGCTTTAGAAATAGTGATTAACTGGTGCCACATAAGTATTATTTATCAGAGGGGTAGCTGTGTTAGTCTGTATCCACAAAAATAATGAGGAGTCCGGTGGCACCTTTAAAGACTAACAAATAAATCTGTTAGTCTTTAAGGTGCCACCGGACTCCTCGTCGTTTTTATAAGTAGTATTATCCACTTTTTACTAAGCCAATGACATAATGAAAGTCAAGAACAGAATCCACACCTTTCTTTTCCTAGTCCTGTGCTAGTTCCTAGACAATGCAAGTTTCTTTCTGACAGCATCCACGACAAATGGGATTTTTGTCTCTGTTCTGATTTTCCACAACATGGCTTTTGTGAAGATGGCAAAATTTCACCTTGGGCAAAAACTTGGAAACTTTTGGATTTGTTCCCATCCAGAATGTTTCCATTATTTTGTCATACAAACAGTGTTTCTCACAGAAGGCAAAAATTCGTTTTTCACCAGTTCATGTGTTGTCCAAAGCAGTGCTACTCAAACTGGTGGTCTGTGGACGAGTGCCAGTCCGCAAGTCATCGGCTGCCGGTCTGCGCACGCACTGGAAAAAAAAATTGCCGGTCCCCCACATCAGATAGGCTTTAGAGCAGTGCTTCTCAAGCTGAAATATTTCAGTGGTTGTTTTGCATGGCTCTTCATACAGTGGATGAGTAATTCATGCTTTTATGGTATTTTTCTTTCAGGAAATTACCTACCATTCCTATAAAGTATCCACTTTATCCGTGTTCTTATAGCTCAAATGCCATGGCCATATATGTTGTTTTTTCTTCTGCTAGCAAGAAATAGAATAAAAGTAGATAGTAGGCATTTCCCTCTGGGACCCAACACCTAATGAATAAGAGAAAATACTTGTGAGATACAGATTCCTTTTTCTTCACTAAGATGTTAAATGACATTATATTGGATCATGATTAAATCAGCAAAGGATGATATCTTTGGAACACCCATTGTACGTCATACTGGTATTAATCATCTCCAAGGTGATCTCAGTTACTATGGAAACTATGATGTTTGTTTGTGTTCCTAGCACTGGCTGGTCTCCGAAGTTTGGCAGTCTCCACATAGTAATACAGCTGATTAGAAATGGTAAGTCTCTGTCATGAATTTTTCATTGCTGCTGTCAGGGTGAATCCATCCTTGACAAGAATAATTACTAATTAATAAATACTATTCTGTGTTGAGATGGGAAAGGTTCTCTGTGCTAAACCTGCCCTTTTGTAGCCAGGCTCCTTAAACTCCTTCAGGGTTTTGTTTTGTTTTTTAAGCGAAAAACACCATCTTTAACTAAACTTACTTTGTGAAGATATATAAACCCTTTGCAACCCATTTTTCTAGTGACTTTTAGAACTCTTTCTGTAATACGAAAGGATATTCTTCTGGAACGGAAGCTTAACTCGACTCTTTCCCCTCATATTTCATTCATTGCTGTTCTCCAGCTTCCCAAGAAAACTGTATGAATAAAAGACTGTGCTATGGTGGGACTTAAGGCCCTGTCTGCATCACAAATAAAACCATCTCAGGGCATCCGTTATGACACAGCTGTCCAATAACCCAGCTACCACATGGTTAAAATGTGTAGAGTGGATGGGACCTGGCCACATCTTCAGGCATCCTTGAACCATCTTGAACCATCTGAGTCTGTACTTAAGTCCCATGATTCAGTTATATTTGTAGCATAGATGAGTCCTGTCAGTGCTCTCAATGGGCTCATTCGCTTTGTGTTGTCAGTCAAGCCCCATCTACAATGAAAGTGTCTGTGATGCTTTAAAACGAATGAAATCCAATTCTGACTAGTGACAGGTTTTATCCACATATTCCTGAGGGGCGAGGGGAAACATTGTATCACTTACCATAACCAATAGAAACACTATGTAATTTGCTTTAATGAAAAAAAGCAAAGCAGCACACAATAGGTAAAGTTTTACTATTAAATAATATTCTACAAAAACTGAATGAGCTATTGAGAACGAATCTTTTTCAGAGTTGGCAAGTGGCTAGAGTGCATTTCATTTTCCTGTTTAAAAGGCATTTCTTTGGTTTGTGCAGATAGCTCCTTCAGTTTCCTTTTTGGCAGGAGAGAGAAGGACAAAGCTGATACGGCGTGGCAGGTCAGTTCAGTATGGATCAGCATCTAAAATCTGGATATTTATCTGAAGCTTATATAAGCCTTGCATCCACCTTTTATTATTTTGTAAGATTTATACTATGTGAGGCCCCCATCATAATCAGGGCTTGCCTGTCCTAGGTGTCATACAAATTCATATAAAGGCATGTATAAAACCTCGGCCCAGAAGAGGTTGCAATCATCTCACATCCCTTCACTGCTCCTAAAAGACCCTTCTCTGTCAATCCTTCCCCTTCCTTTTCTATAGAAGGCCTGTCCCATCCATCACTCCCACCTCCACCCCTTAGCCCACACTCGTGTATCATGGCTGGAGCCCAGATTTTGCAAGGAAGTCAACAGTGCTCCTCATGGGCTCTGGTGTCTATCCACGTTGAACTCTTTGCAAAATGGGGCCCTGGTGATCAGATATCATAAGGGAGTTGGAAACCGTATGAGAATGAGGGAAGGAAGAATAGGAGGAGGCTGCAAAATATATGGGAAAGGAGAGTGAAAGAACAAGCTAGACGATAATAATTGGACTAAAGGAGAAGTAGAATTTTTTTGTCTGGACTCTGTTGTTAAAGGATCATTTTAACTAAAATAAATATTCAGCTGCTCTGCAGCCCTAACTAATTCAGATAAGTTTGCTTCTCCATTGTAAACAGTGCTCACTTACGAAATGGTACCTGAACAAAAATGTAAGGAAAAAACCTTTGTAATAAAAAGGAGCTAAACTGACTAAAGTAAAAGCAGGTAAATATTTAATTAGAGAAAACTGGAGGATGTTTTGAAAGCACCCATATTAACATTGAAATAAAAACACATATAGCAGTGCCAGAAACATGGTGGTGATTAGCAAATGCAGGTGACTTATACAGTTTGACTGTGTGCTTGATTAGTTGTTTGAAAAGTGTGAATTGGGAGTACTTTGTTCCAGGTGAGCCTTGGGTGGGCCTGACTGTTACAAAAAGCCAGTCAGCTGCAAACCAGAGGCTAACAGAGGGAGTTTGCCTGGGAGTTCACCCGGGGAGAGCCCACTGAGGCTTACATCTTGCCGGCTTCTCTGAGTAGTTACTACAACTCCTGAGGAAGCTTGTAGAAGGAAAGTAATATGGATGCGGAGCGTTCAGCTGTTGTGACCTGCACTGGATGTGCCATGTTTGTCTTTCTTCTACAGGGCAGAAGCGACTTTGTCTGTACAAAGTGCAAGCTGGTCTCCATATTGGAAGAGAAGGTTCAAGGTCTGGAGAAACAAGTATCAACCCTGTGTTGCATAAGAGAAACTGAAGATTTCCTGGACAGACGTCAGGATATGCTTCTATGGGCACAATGTTCTGAAGATTCAGAGCAGGCTGCACAGTGGGGACAGGGGGACGGTGAAGAAATTTGACAGCATGTGACCACCAGAAGAAGAAAGGGGACCGCCCATGTACCAGCAGTGCAGATACAGGTAAGCAACCGTTTTCATGTTCTCTCCACTAATGCTGAGAGTGGACTAGATAATACATCTTAGGGAAGGGAACAGAAGGAGACTCTGCTGATTGGAAGGCATGAGATGCACTGTCCTAGGGATGGGGGGGTCCATGACCACCGCTCCCAAAAGGAGGAGGCAGGTGGTGGTGGTCAGGGACTCTCTCGTCAGGGGGACTGAGTCATCTATCTGCTGCCCCGACCAGGAAAACAGAGAAGTCTGCTGCTTGCCAGGAGCTAGGATTCACGATGTGACGGAGAGACTGCCGAGACTTATCAAGCCCTCGGATCGCTACCCCTTCCTGCTTCTCCACATGGGCACCAATGATACTGCCAAGAATGACCTTGAGTGGATCACTGCGGACTACGTGGCTCTGGGAAGAAGGATAAAGGAGTTTGAGGCGCAAGTGGTGTTCTCATCCGTCCTCCCCGCGGAAGGAAAAGGCCTGGGTAGAGATCATCGAATCATGGAAGTCAATGAATGGCTACGCAGGTGGTGTCGGAGAGAAGGCTTTGGATTCTTTCACCATGGGATGGTGTTCCAAGAAGGAGGAGTGCTAGGCAGAGACGGGCTCCACCTAATGAAGAAAGGGAAGAGCATCTTCGCAAGCAGGCTGGCTAACCTAGTGAGGAGGGCTTTAAGCTAGGTTCACCGGGGGAAGGAGACCAAAGCCCTGAGGTAAGTGGGGACGTGGGATACCGGGAGGAAGCACGAGCAGGAGAGCGCGAGAGGGGCGGGCTCCTGCCTCATACTAAGAAAGCAGGACAAACAGCAAGTTATCTCAAGTGCCTATACACAAATGCAAGAAGCCTGGGAAACAAGCAGGGAGAACTGGAAGTCCTGGCACAGTCAAGGAATTATGATATGATTGGAATAACAGAGACTTGGTGGGATAACTCACATGACTGGAGTACTGTCATGGATGGATATAAACTGTTCAGGAAGGACAGGCAGGGCAGAAAAGGTGGGGAAGTTGCATTGTATGTAAGAGAGCAGTATGACTGCTCAGAGCTCTGGTATGAAACTGCAGAAAAACCTGAGTGTCTCTGGATTACATTTAGAAGCGTGAGCAACAAGGGTGATGTCATGGTGGGAGTCTGCTATAGACCACCGGATCAGGGGGATGAGGTGGACGAGGCTTTCTTCCGGCAACTAACGGAAGTTACTAGATCGCAGGCTCTGGTTCTTATGGGAGACTTCACAAACAAGATCACCTCCTCCCCATACTGTGAAGAAAGAAGTGGTTCGGGACTGTTTAAAAAAGCTGGACCAGCACAAGTCCATGGGGCCAGATGCGCTGCAGAGCCATTGGCCATTATCTTTGAAAACTCTTGGCGATTGTGGGAGGTCCCAGAAAACTGGAAAAAGGCTAATGTAGTGCCCATCTTTAAAAAAGGAAAGAAGGAGGATCCGGGGAACTACAGGCCAGTCAGCCTCACCTCAGTCCCTGGGAAAATCATGGAGCAGGTCCTCAAGGAATCAATTCTGAAGCACTTAGAAGAGAGGAAAGTGATCAGGAATAGTCAGCATGGATTCACCAAGGGCAAGTCATGCCTGACTAATCTAATTGCCGTCTATGACGAGATAACTGGCTCTGTGGATGAGGGGAAAGCAGTGGATGTGTTGTTCCTTGACTTTAGCAAAGCTTTTGGCATGGTGTCCCACACTATTCTTGCCAGCAAGTGAAAGAAGTATGGTCTGGATGAATGGACTATAAGGTGGATAGAAAGCTGGCTAGATTGTTGGGCTCAACGGGTAGTGATCAATGGCTCCATGTCTAGTTGGCAGCCAGTATCAAGTGGAGTGCCCCAAGGGTTGGTCCTGGGGCCGGTTTTGTTCAATATCTTCATTAATGATCTGGAGGATGGTGTGGACTGCACCCTCAGCAAGTTTGCAGATGACACTAAACTGGGAGGAGAGGTAGATACGCTGGAGGGTAGGGATAGGATACAGAGGGACCTAGACAAATTAGAGGATTGGGTCAAAAGAAATCTAATGAGGGTCAACAAGGAAGGACGGAAGAATCCCATGCACTGCTGCAGACTAGGGACCAAGTGCTAGGGAGCAGTTCTGCAGAAAAGGACCGAGGAGTTACAGTGGACGAGAAGCTGGATATGAGTCAACAGCGTGCCCTTGTTGCCAAGAAGGCTAATGGCATTTTGGGCTGTATAAGTAAGAGTATTGCCAGCAGATTGAGGGACGTGATCATTCCCCTCTATTCAGCATTGGTGAGGCCTCATCTGTAGTACTGTGTCCAGTTTTGGGCCCCACATACAAGAAGGATGTGGAAAAACTGGAAAGAGTCCAGCAGGGGGCAACCAAAATTATTAGGGGGCTGGAGCACGTGACTTATGAGGAGAGGCTGAGGGGACTGGGATTATTTAGTGTGCAGAAGAGAAGAATGAGAGGGGGATTTGATAGCTGCTTTCAACTACCTGAAAGGGGGTTCCAAAGAGGAATGATCTAGACCGTTCTTAGTGGTACCCGATGACAGAACAAGGAGTAATGGTCTCAAGTTGCAGTTGGGGAGGTTTAGGTTGGATATTAGGAAAAACTTTCCCACTAGGAGGGTGGTGAAGCACTGGAATAGGTTACTTAGGGAGGTGATGGAATCTCCTTCCTTAGGGGTTTGAAGGTCAGGCTTGACAAAGCCCTGGCTGGGATGATTTACTTGGGGATTGAGCAGGGGGTTGGACTAGATGACCTCCTGAGGTCCCTTCCAACCCTGATGTTCTATGATTCTATGATCTCCTACCAAAAAGAGATGATGTTCTGGAATTTCTAAATACAGCAAAATATAGTAGTCCTTCAGATTTATTAGCAGATGAAGATGATCTCAGTCATCAGCCTAAAACAACACTTGGATCATAGAGGATATGTCTACACTGCAGTAAAAAAAAAAAATCTGTGACAGTGAGTCTCAGAGTCTGGGTCAGCTGATTTGGGCTCGCAGGGCTTGGGCGGTGGTGCTAAAAATAGCCGTGTAGATGTTCGGACTCGGGCTGGAGCCCAGGGTCTGAGAACCTGCGAGGGGGGAGCATTTTAGAGCGCGGGCTCCAGCCAGCCTGACAGCAGCTATACTGCTATTTTGAGCCCCACAGCCCAGCCTGACAAGCCTTAGTCAGCTGATCCGGGCTTTGGGACGTTGCCATGGGTCTTTTATGTAGACATACCTATAGAGGCCTTTTCAAATTCAACATCATGCCACCTGGCTTATGCCACTGAAATAATTCAGTCTTGCTGGGACCTGGGACCTTTGCATCTGAAAACGTGAGCCCCTGCTGCTAAACAACCAGGTCCACGAGTTCACAGGCAGTAGTGAACTAAGCCCTCTGTGTGGGGTCTAGCTAGTACAGGCACAAAGGACAATGAGCCATGCTATGAGCATGAGTTACACCATGCTGCACAAGTCTACCTGCAGAATTTCTTCTTCAGTAGCTCAGGTTTTTTAGCATATAGTTACCACAAACAAAGAAATCTGAAACCACCAAATTCATATCTGTCTCATGAACTCAGATCTAAAATCCCAGGATCACTGCAAGCTGGAACACTAGATATGGTCGTCACAGCTTTTCCCTAGAAACAAAGTAGGTGAGGGGTTTATTTTTCTGTTTAAATGCTATGTAAAGGATTGTTTAAGAGCAAAGAAACATAAGGGGGAAATACAGCTTTAGTCACATTTTTCTTAAATGTTTTTATATTGTTGCATGAAACTTTATTAATAGTATTGTTTGCAGATCAGGCATCTAGGATCAAAGTAAGGTTGTGCAACACTAATACAATTAAAATAGTATTTACAAAGTCCATGACAAAGGCTCCTAGGTGCTATGGTAATACAAATAATAAACAATAATAATAAAGAACTTGTGCCTGTAAATCAAGTTTCCAGTCTCTGTGTGTGTGACTCACAGCTAATTACTTTTGCTTTCATTTACTTATGACCAGATCTTGCAGGGGAAGTCCTCTTGATACGAAGACTATAAAACTGAAGTAACAGTAGCTGCGGAAGTACATACTAACTATTGGATGGCAGGGGTATTGATCCAGATCATGTGACTGGGGCCAGGAAATAAAAGCCAGTTTCTTACTGGCACTCCATTTGCATCAGATATGTATTATGGGCTTTGCTGTTTGTTTCTATGTAATAGTCACAGCAAAGACCGTTGCAGACAAAAGGTAGTCTTTCATAATTACAATCTTCCTCTTTTTTTCTTTCACGTTAAAATAGACTTTGTATCAAAACAGGCCTGATTTAATCTTCATTCCATGGTTGTGTGGATTAGTATCGTTCCAAAAAGCAAACGCAGTACAGGGAGCGCACAAGCCAATATTCCTAGCCTATTCTTAACTAACTAAATATTCATCCACTTTATATTCTTGTATACTGTATGTGAATCAAATATATATAATTTAAATTAAGCCTTTCAACATGCTTAATTTAGAAGCAAAAGGCATCTTCATATTCAGTCAAGTGAACTTTTCAGTACCAGTTCAGTCCATCTCTAACTGCATGCATCAAAGACATGCCAAAGGTTTATATCAGTATTGCAATGTGGTTTATAGTTGCTTTAAATTTAGATACAGTATGTGAGTCACACATGTATATTTTATCAAGTCAGAATTAATTAATCCTTAGTCACACTGAGTATGCCATAAATCAAAGCAACAGTTAAAAGAAAATACTCATTATCAAGATGTTATATGAAAATGCCACACAAGAAGAATTAGGAATTTGGGTTACTTGCTCAGACTGCCGTATTTTATATATGTGTTCAGGAAAATACTCAGAGATTCAGAACTCATTTAAGAGGATATCCTTCCTCATCAAAAATGAGAGAGAGTATTACATGAATAATGATGAGATGGAAATTAGCATTTGTTTCTTAAAGGAGTACTAACTCTCTGTCTATTTTAGGGATGGTTACTGAAGAAAGAAGGCTCTCCTATTACAAGTATTTACCAAAATCAAGGTGGTCTGCTTCTTTAGTGCCAGATTCTGGCACCCTTACTCCTGTGGAGTAAAAGCTAACTACTATAAGATACTACTTTATGTATGGTTGGCAGAAACAGGTCTCTAATTTATTTCAGTTTTATTTAATACTTGTGAAAGGTGCCGGATGATAGATCAATTTTCAGTGCAGTAATAGCTTCCAGACACTGTCTTGTCAATCTGCTTCAACCATGAGAGAACAACCCTAAAGATAAGAGTGCAGTTCAGATTCTATACTCATTCACTTTTAATTCTTTATGTTGGGAATTTTGCAGAGATACTGAACTGGTCTGCCAATTCATTTCACATAGGCCCTTGTGACAAAGTCATACTGGACAGCCACCAGAGAGTGGTCCTGTTGGGTTCCAGGAAGTGGGCGAGCCACCAGAGAGTGGCGGAAGACAAGTATTTTAGCCTCAGAATGCTAAAGGCCCTTTTTCTATGAGCTGAAAAAGTTACATCATGTCAACTAGGGACACCTGAGTCCAATTAAGGGATGCCAGTGGCCTTTAAAAACGCCTCTTCTGATTGGAGAGGTGAAAGACAAACTGCAGAAGGGTTAACGGCAGCAGGGAGAAGAGGCTTCTCCTGGGTGAAAGCCTGCTCTCTTCCCTATAGAGGAAACAACCAAGCTAATGGATAGTTTGGGGAAAGCCTGGCACCCAGCAGCCAGCATAATAAGATAACACCCCAGAGAGGGGGCAGGGAAAGGTATTCCCTTGTTGCGTTAAGTTTCTTTTTTTATATTTTTTTATTTGGCTGAAGAGTACTGCTTGGGCCTCCCCCAAGACCCTCCTTGTAAATATTGGAAAATAAAACCCAAGTGATGAATAAAAATGCTCTGGAGTGGGACCAATTTCCCACATCCTCCCAACCCATCACCATAGGGGAAAACACTGAGTCAAGCGAGGCAAAGGAAGTGCCTTGCCACATACCATCTAGGATTCTGTAGCTATTGGAAGGTAGTAACTAGGGCTGGTTGATTGCTGCCAAACCACTATTTACAACCATTCATTTGAAATTTAATTGGATTTTTTTTTAACTGCAGATATTTGTGAAAATAGGGTTTTGATCATACAAATGTTTGGAAATGTTTATTCTTCGTAGAAATATCAGTATCTCCATGTAGAGAAGGATATTTGTGGATTAACAAGAGTATTTATTATTTGCTTTTATTGTTCTCCTGCTTAGAAAGTTTCAGTCCTCTAATCTGGGGGGAAAACACCACCATTAGATTAGGGTTGGGATTTTTAAAGGAGCCTGATGAGTTAGGTTCCCAGATTCTCCTGATGTTCAGTTAACTTCCTTGGGCTCGTTTGAAAATCTCAGTTTAGGTGAACAATCACACGCCACAAATGATGAATAATAACTAGTGAATAATAAAAGTGAACAGTTTACAGACATTCCATAGGCTGAAAATTGTTCAATCAAACTATATGGTAAATACTTAAAAATATCAAATACATGAGTGGAAAGTAGGATGAATTCACAAACATTCAATGAACAGGAAGAAAAGACCTAATTTCACACTGGATATTATTCAGAATTAATTTGACCAACTTTAGTAATAACATGGGCACAATTGATTGATTCACACCATTACGTGACAGGTGAAGGTCTCTGTATTCCATTGCTAGTCCCCTGACACTGCATGTTTGTATGATGTTTGTTTTACTTTTTCACTGGTCCTCCTTTTTTTTTGTATAATGGTCCTTTCCGAATCTTTCAGTTGTGTTTTGTACTCACATGAATGTTGTGTATGACTCACTTGCAGTCCTGAAAAATACTGGTAAATATGTACATGTCGAAGCGATCACAGCTGGAGGGGGTTAAGGTTAATACTAGGTTAGCCATAGTCAGTTGTTGAGATGGTAAGCAGAAGAAAGGTGATTTTCTGCATTATGAAGGCAGGATATCTGCTCTGGATTGTACTTGTGGAACAGAGCTTTGGTTTCTGATACAGGCCGTCTGCCCCACAGCAAGAAATGGGTTTTAAGGCTGAAGTTGGAAAACTTAGTGGACGTGAAGTGGGATATTGTTTGAAACATACCAGGCAGCCTAGGGATAGCAACTGTTTGTACGTGTGTTTCGTCTATTTTTAATACCTAGAAGAGCTGTCACTGGGACAAAAACAACATGAGATTTGCTATCCTTGCAATGTTTCCATCATCCAGGAGCTGAAATAACATATATGCTGATCTTTTCATATGTCTCTGTGTTGAAGAAAAAGAAGTAATGAAAATTTAACCCCAAGTAAATAGTAGTATTTGGAAGGAAAAATTGAAATATTAAATCCCAGATATCCATCTGCCATTTTATAGTCTTTCTCTGGGCAAACAGACATCATTCAGTTATGTGGGCAGTTCCTGAAAATATATTGGAATACACTTCAGCCTTATAAAGGCAAAGAATAAAAGGAAAGACAGCTCCCTACTTTACCTGGCGTGAGATGCTCACACTAGAATGTGTCTAATGAGGGTCTGACTTTTGATGTGGTTCACTTGACAGACAGTTCTTGCAGGCAGTTTGTGGTAATATGGAGCTAAGGGAGTAGTTATTTCAAACTGTACAATACATCTGTGGATGGATAGATTAAAGATTTAGCTAGCCTTTAGGCACAGCATGAAATTACATCCTCCTCCTCTTCCTCCACCTTTTGGAGCGAAATAGACATGGTCTCTTTGTGAGACCTGCTTTGGAGGATTTATTTTTAAAGGATGCAAAATGTTACATTTTGGACATATCAACGTTGATTATCACCATTTACCTTAATTCTTGGTCTTACTGTACTTATTGAAGATCCACAGCCCAATAGTGGGCATATATAACATTTGCAATACCTTAAATCTGTATATTTCTGCTGTAATATTATAAATGACTGTATCTTGGAGATACCATAATATCAATGGAGAGCTCTGCTTTCAGAGGCCTGGTCTACACTATGAGTTTGTTGGATTTAGCAGCGTTAAATCCGAATTAACCTGCACCCGTCCACACAACAAAGCCATTTTTTTGACATAAAGGGCTCTTAAAACTGATTTCTGTACTCCTCCCCAACAAGAGGATTAGCGCTGAAATCGACATCGCCTTTTCGAATTAGGGTTAGTGGGGATGCAATTCGAAGGTATTGGCCTCCGGGAACTATCCCACAGTGCACCATTGTGACCGCTCTGGACAGCACTCTGAACTCGGATGCACTGGCCAGGTGTACAGGAAAAGCCCCGGGAACTTTTGAATCTCATTTCCTGTTTGGCCAGGCGAGCTCATCAGCACAGGTGACCATGGAGTCCCAGAATCGAAAAAGAGCCCCAGCATGGCCCGAACAGGAGGTACTGGATCTGATCGCTGTATAAGGAGAGGAATCCGTGCTATCAGAACTACGTTCCAAAAGATGAAATGCCAAAACATTTCAAAAAATCTCAGACGCCATGAGGGACAGAGGCTACATCAGGGAGGCAACACAGTGCCACGTGAAACTTCAGGAGCTCAGACAAGCATACCAGAAAACCAAAGAATCAAACGGATGCTCCGGGACAGAGCCCCAGACATGCCGCTTCTATGCTGAGCTGCATGCAAATCTGGGGGGGCGGGGGGGCCACCACCACTACCCCACCCCGTCTGTGGACTCCAATGATGGGGTACTCTCCACCATGGCTGAGGATTTTGCATTTGGGGAAGATGAGGAGGAGGACGAGCTTGGGGAGAGCACACCGCACACCATTCTCCCCAACAGCCAGGATCTTCTTATCACCCTGACTGAAATACCCTCCCAACCCAGCGAAGTCAGAGAAGGGACCTCTGGTGAGTGTACTTTTTAAAATACAATACATGTTATAAAAGCAAGCATTTTTTAATGATTAAGTAGCCCTGAGGACTTGGGTTGCATTCGTGGCCAGTACTGCTACTGGAAAAGTCTGTTAATGTGTCTGGGGATGGAGCAGAAATCCTCCAGGGACATCTCCATGAAGCTCTCCTGGAGGTACTCTAAAAGCCTTTGCAGATGGTTTCTGGGGAGAGCAGCCTTATTCCGTCCTCCATGGTAGAACACTTTACCATGCCATGATAGTAGCAAGTAATCTGGTATCGTTGCATGACAAAGCCTGGCAGCGTATGGTCCTGATGTTTGCTGGCATTCAAGCAACATCCGTTTTTTATCTCTCTGTGTTATCCTTAGGAGAGTGATATCATTCATGGTAACCTGGTTGAAATAGGGGAATTTGATTAAGGGGACATTCAGAGGTGCCCGTTCCTGCTGGACTGTTTGCCTGTGGCTGAAAAGAAATCCTCCCTGCAGTTAGCCACGACGTGCGGGGGGGCCACTGGCACTGAGCTGTTCGTGTTTGGCTAGCAGGGATCTTCCCTGATACCAGCTAGGTGGTGGGGGGTGGGGAAAAGCTATCATCTCAGAGAATTGGATGGGGGGAGGGGGTTAGTTTGGTTTCTGCTGCTGCATGTTAACAGGAAAACTGCAGCACTAAATGGCCAACTCAATGGGCTTTGCTTGGTATGGGAAAGGAGGGGGCTGCTGTTATGAAGGTTGCAGAAGCCGAAAGACTATGGCTTACCATGGCCACCTGCAAGCCGAATTCTGTTGCCCGGCCCTGCGTGTGTGATCTCTAACACCAAAGCCACAGGCACTCAATATAAGATGCAAAATGCGACCTTGTACCAAAATCACATGTGCTATGTAAAATGTATCTTTTTAAATGCTTCACTCCCTTTTTTTCCTCCAGCAGCTGCAAATGTTTCAAGCCTCCCTCCTCCATCCCAAAGGCTATCTCAGATAAGATGGCGAAAAAAACGTACGCGCGATGAAATGTTCTCTGAGCTCATGCAGTCGTCCAGCACTGACAGAGCTCAGCAGAATGTGCAGAGGGACACAATAGCAGAGTACAGGAAAGTGGCCGATGAACGTGAGGAGAGGTGGCAGCAGGAAGATCAGAGGAAGCATGAGGCAACGCTGGGGCTAATGCGGGATCAAACGGACATGTTCCGGCATCTGGTGGAGGTTCATGAACAGCAGCAGGATTACAGACTGCCACTGCAGCCCCTGTTTAACCACCCTCCCTCCTCCCCAAGTTCCATCGCCTCCTCACCCAGATGCCCAAGAATGCGGGGTGGGAGGCTCCGGGCACCCAACCACTCCACCCCAGTGGACAGCCCAAGCAACAGAAGGCTGGCATTCAACAAGTTTTAAATTGGCCTTTTCCTTCCCTCCTACCCTCTTCCCACACCCAACCCGGGCTACCTTGTGAGTTATCTCCCTATTTTTATAATCAATTAATAAAGAATACATGTTTTTTAAATGATAGTGACTTTATTTCCTTTGCAAGCAAGCTGTGATTGAAGGGAGGAGGGTGGGTGGCTTACAGAGAATTTAGAGGCAACCAAGGGGGCAGGTTTTCATCAAGGAGAAACAAACAGAAGTGTCACACAGTACCCTGGCCTGTCATGAAACTGGTTTTCAAAGCTTCTCTGATGTGCACTGCTTCCTGCTGTGCTCTTCTAACTGCCCTGGTGTCTGTCTGCGTGTATTCAGTGGCCAGGCGACTTGCATCATCCTCCTACCCCGCCATAAATGTCTCCCCCTTACTCTCACAGAGATTGTGGAGCACACAGCAAGCAGCAATAATAATGGGAATATTGGTTTCGCTGAGGTCTGAGCGAGTCATTAAACTGCGCCAGCGACCCTTTAAACGTCCAAATGCGCACTCTACCACCATTCTGCACTTGCTCAGCCTATAGCTGAACAGCTCCTGACTACTGTCCAGGGTGCCTGTGTACGGCTTCATGAGCCAGGGCATTAAGGGGTAGGCTGGGTCCCCAAGGATAACGATAGGCATTTCAACATCCCCAACAGTTATTTTCTGGTCTGGGAAGTAAATCCCTTCCTGCAGCTGTTTAAACAGACCAGAGTTCCTGAAGACGCGAGCGTCATGAACCTTTCCGGGCCATCCAATGTTGATGTTGGTGATACGTCCCTTGTGATCCACCAGTGCTTGCAGCACCATTGAAAAGTACCCCTTGCGGTTTATGTACTGGCTGCCCTGGTGGTCTGGTCCCAAGATAGGGATATGCATTCTGTCTATAGCCCCACCACAGTTAGGGAATCCCATTGCAGCAAAGCCATCTAGTATGACCTGCACATTTCCCAGAGTCACTACCTTTGATAGCAGCAGCTCAATGATTGCATTGGCTACTTACATCACAGCAACCCCCACAGAAGATTTGCCCACTCCAAATTGATTACCGACTGACCGGTAGCTGTCTGGCGTTGCAAGCTTCCACAGGGCTATTGCCACTCGCTTGTGAACTGTGAGGGCTGCTCTCATCTTGGTATTCTTGTGCTTCAGGGCAGGGGAAAGCAAGTCACAAAAATCCATGAAAGTGCCTTTATGCATGCGAAAGTTTCGGAGCCACTGGGAATCATCCCAGACCTGCAACACTATGCAGTCCCACCACTCTGTGGTTGTTTCCCGGGCCCAGAATCAGCGTTCCACGGCATGAGCCTGCCCCATTAACACCATAATCTCCAAATTGCAGGGGAACGTGGTTTTAGAGAAAAGTGTGTTCATGTCCTCATCACCGAGCTGCTGTCGTCGTCTTGTCTGGTTTTTCAGGTGCTGGTTCTGCATACACTGCACGATAATGCGCGAGTGTTTACAATGGTCATAACTGCTGTGGTGAGCTGAACGGGCTCCATGCTTGCTGTGCTATGGCGTCTGCTCCTGCTCCTCCGCAATCCAGGGAAAAGGGCGTGAAACGATTGTTTGCCGTTGCTCTGGCGGAGGGAGGGATGCAACACTGCATAGTGTTGCAGGGAGACCTGCAACACTATGCAGTCCCACCACTCTGTGGTTGTTTCCCGGGCCCAGAATCAGCGTTCCACGGCATGAGCCTGCCCCATTAACACCATAATCTCCAAATTGCAGGGGAACGTGGTTTTAGAGAAAAGTGTGTTCATGTCCTCATCACCGAGCTGCTGTCGTCGTCTTGTCTGGTTTTTCAGGTGCTGGTTCTGCATACACTGCACGATAATGCGCGAGTGTTTACAATGGTCATAACTGCTGTGGTGAGCTGAACGGGCTCCATGCTTGCTGTGCTATGGCGTCTGCTCCTGCTCCTCCGCAATCCAGGGAAAAGGGCGTGAAACGATTGTTTGCCGTTGCTCTGGCGGAGGGAGGGGTGACTGACAACATGGCTTACAGAGTTGTCTTACAGGGAATTAAAATCAACAAAGGGTGTGGCTTTGCGAGAAACAGAATGGCCCAGAGTATAGCAACAGTATTATGTGGATATAGAGTATGCCCCCACGCTCATGCATTAGATCAACCAGTGTGATACCAGTGCTAACATATTGTGTTATCTCTGCTGGGGGGACAGACTTCAGAAATGCTTCCACAATGCTGTCCTCCATTAATGCCTGCAGTGCTTTATGTGGAGATGGGAGATTGAGCTCTGCTTTGGACTAGCTGCTTTAAAAATACTGGCTGTGGGCAATTCATGTTAATTAGCTTTCAGAGGTGTCAGTGGGATCTGTTGATTCAAGGAGAAATGACAAACCCCATGGACATGCATGTCAAGGCAAGTGACCCAAAGAGCTGAATTCATACTGACATACTCTTTGCTACCCTTACGGCTGGGTGGTGAAGGGATACCCAGTATTTGTGAAGACTTGGGACCTGATTCTCATTTGCTCAAAGGTCCCTTTACACTGCAATTTATTCCTACTGTATGGCTCCTTTAAACAGACAGAGCAGGGTAAAGGGGCCTCAGTGTAAAGCCCTACACTACCAATAACTGGAAGGAATATAATGTGTGATGATAATGACATCACAATAATTCAATGAATCATCCAGAGAACTTAAATAATGGCTTGCTTTTTCTTTTGATTGGCTTTCCTATTACTAGATGATCTAGACTCTGTTTTCTGTCCAAACCTTCTCACTAGTAATTAGAGGGTGGAAATAGCTGTCAAAAGTGAATATTTTTTCTACAGTCCTCAAACAGAAGTAGGTAACGGGTAATTAGGGCTGGCATTTCTAATTACAACTCCAATTATATAAAACCTTTTTGCCCCAAACAGCACGAAACAATTCCTACTGCTTAATAGAAGTAAAGTTCTTACCAATCAACATTCTAGTGTAATATTCATTCATTTATGTAAAGGTCAAACGCTACATATTACCCACTACCAGCTATTACCCACATGTAGCTTGAGTGGCAAAATCCATCCAGCATTATATGCTCCTGCCAGCTTTTTTTAAATCACTGCCTCAGCATGATGTATGCTTTTTGAATAAGACTGTTATGTGCAATAAACTAATATCAGAAGCAACAGGTTCTGGTGTGTTTTACACTGCTTGTACTAGTCACCCATGCAGCCCTCCGTGTTCCATATCGTTTTATTATTATTTCCATATCTTAAGCTTGGAAAACCATTTCTAGCTAATAATCCTCCCACTCAAATATCATGGACTGTTACCCACTCCAACATGAAGTCATTCAAATGGAACATAAAGGAGAGGACCAAAACCAATCACTAAAATAGAGTGGAGTCCCCAGGACATGTAAAATGGAGTAATTGTTACTGCTCCTACAGATTTTTCCCATCTCCTCTTGATACACTAGAAATTTGCCACATTGCACTTTACCTCCCATGCTGACTAGCCAGCTGAAGAAACCTGCAGCCCATGTGACAATCTGACCCGATATATGGCAAACAGCATCACAACAGGCTCAAACAAAAGTTTGATCAGGAGAAAAAGAATCTTTAAGAATGCATATGAGACGGCAAAAGGGGAAGCCAAACTTCCCCCGCCAGCATGATTTTCCATCTGCAGAAAACACAAAATAGCTAGCAAAAAGAAACCTCTCTTTAAAATACCACAGATGCTCAGATTGTGTCAGGTCCGGTGGAGATGAGCAAGGAGTCTTTCACTCCTATACACAGTGCAGCTGGGAAACATAAAGTATTGCATAAAGCTAGCACTTGCTTTTGGTGTGAGCATCCCCAAAAGATATGAGATGAGACCATCCTCTTGTCTCACTGTTTGTACCAACCAGTGGATCTGGACAAGACTGGAGGCGAGGACATGTTTACATCCTGCAAAAAAGATGGTAGAGCTCCCACTATGGTGTTCGCTCCCCGGGAGAGTAAGGCAGCATTCTGGTTAAGTGAGCCAGAAAGCCCCTTGGGGCTCCCACCGCAACAAGGCATTTCCACGCTACTGCAGAGCTTTGCCTCTAAGGAAAGATCGTCACTCACATTCTGCTTGGTAGAGTGCAGCTGCTCCTTAACAGCTTCCACAGCAATCAGGTTTCACTGCTGGGTGGTGGACAATGGATGCTGTCCTTACCCTCCAGTTTCTGACTGAGCTGCACTGAGAATTTAACCACCCGGTTCACGTGGCATACGTCAACATGGAAGTGGTTTTTGATTCAGTTGTCAGGTCAGCACTCTGGCTCACACTGGGTGGAGTTGGTGTCCCAGATGTTCAGGTTCCTGAACCATCGGTCTTCCAGACAGCCCTGGTTCTGTTAAGTCCAGTATAGCCAATGCCAAGGATGCCAAAATTATCAATCAGGCCCTAAAAATCATGAGTGTCTTAAAAAATCATGAAAAGAAAAGGAGTACTTGTGGCACCTCAGAGACTAACAAATCCCCGCCCTCCCCCGGCCTTATCGTCTGTTTTCTGAGTCTTTAGGTTATGTTCAGGCAGTGGTGCTGGAACAGTTTTTATAGCGGGGTGCTGAAGGCAGAAACCATGCATTTGGGTTGTTATAACTACCTCAAGCCAGAGGGTGCAGCAGCACCCCTAGTTCCAGCACCCCTATGTGTGCAGGTCATGTTTTCAAACTTTTCTGTGCAACCATGAGGGCTAAGAACTTACTCTCCTCCCTCCTCCCAATGACCGGAGCTGGGCCTTTAACAAAAACACCAAATATTGTGAGACTTGTCATGAGAGTTGGCAACACTGTAATGGTGGGTATTTATTCTGCTCCTCCTACCATTCCAGACTCAGCTGCCCCCTCCAGTGTCGCTCAGCCTCCTGTAGTCCAAGTCTCTTCCCATATGAACAATGCAATTCACATCTCTAATGTAGCCTATTCTATTTTATTTTAAGTGAATTTAGTAATGTTGTATTACACCACTGTGGATTCAGCTTTTGTGACTACAGTTTCAAGATCAACAGCGTGAAAGTCACCTCGGCTACTTGCTTCAGACTTAGGGCATTGCTACACTTGCAGATGTAGAGCACTTTGAGTTAAACCCGCCTTCGGAGAGCGCAGCAGGGAAGGCGCTGCAGTCTGTCCACACTGACAGGAACAAGCAGACTTACGTGGCCACATTTGCAGCACTTGCAGCGGCATTGGGAGCGGTGCATTATGGGCCGCTATCCCACAGAGCACCTCTTCCCATTCTGGTGCTGTGGCTTGTGGGAAGGGGGTGGGGGGTGCAGGACGTTCTGTGTCCTGTCCCAATGCCCCGTGATGCATTGGTTCGCATCCCAGGAATCCCTGTGCTTCCATCCCCACATTTGGCACCATCTTTCAACGTTTTTTGTACTGCGCACTCTGTCTTCCCTTTCAGTCTGCGGGAATGAATCCCGAAGTGCTGAGGAGTACGCTGACGAGTCTCGCCAGCACGTCACGTTTTGCAGTTGCATTATTCCTTATGATGCAAAGTGACAGAACTCAGACAATGATATCGACTCGAGTAATGCATATGACACGAGTTTGCTTGTGGCATTCATGGACATGCTCACCACCGTGGAACACCGCTTTTGGGCTCAGGAAACAAGCACTGAATGGTGGGATCACATCATCATGCAAGTCTGGGATGACGAGCAGTGGCTGCAGAACTTTCGGATGAGAGAAGCCATTTTCACGGGACTGTGTGAGGAGCTCATCCCCACCCTGTGGCGCAAGGACATGAGATTGAGAGTTGCCCTGATGATGGAGAAGCGGGTGGCTTTTGCAATCTGGAAGCTGGCAACTCCAGACAGCTACCGATTGGTTGCTAACCAGTGTGGAGTGGGAAAGTCAACTGTTGGAATCGTGTTGATGCAAGTTTTCAGGGCCATTAATCGCATCCTGCTCAAAAGAATTGTGACTCTGGGTAACTTGCGTGACATTGTGGCTGGCTTTGTACAAATGGGTTTCCCTAGCTGCGGAGGAGTGATAGATGGCACACACATTCCAATTCTGGCACCAGCCCACCTAGCCTCCGAGTACATTAATCGGAAGGGATATTTCTCTATGGTTCTCCAGGCGCTTGTGGATCACTGTGGGCGTTTCATTGACATTATCGCAGCTGGCCCGGAAAGGTGCATGACGCACGCATCTTTTGGAACATTGGCCTGTTCAGGAAGCTGCAAGCCAGGACTTTTTTCCCAGACCAGAAGATCACTGTAGGGGAACTCGATATGCCCACTGTGATCCTTGGAGAATCCGCTTACCCTTTAATGCCGTGGCTCATGAAACCCTACACAGAGAGCCTTGACAGCAGCAAGGAGCAGATCAACAACAGGCTGAGTCAGTGCAGAAGGACTGTGGAGTGGGCTTTTGGCTGTTTAAAGGGCCGCTGGTGCTCTCTGTATGGGAAGCTGGACCTGGCCCATGACAGCATCCCCGCGATTATATCCATGTGCTGTACCCTCCATAACATTTGTGAAGGGAAGGGTGAACAATTCACTCAGGCATGGAACTCAGAGGTTCAACACCTGGAGACTGAATTTGAATAGCCAGAGAGTAGGGCTATTATAGGGGCCCAGCACGGTGCTGCAAGGATTAGGGATGCCTTGCGGGAGCAATTTGAGGCTGAAAGCCAACAGTAATGTCTGGTGGCCTCACGGGAGTGAAGTGCAGTGGTTCCAATGTTAGTAGGAATCTGTGTTTGCTACACTGACTTGCAGTGTCTGTTTCTTTCCTGGGCTAAGGTATCTTTTACTTTATGCAATAATAAAGAATGTTTTCAAAGCCAAAAAATCCATTTATTGAAAAGAAACACAACTGCCTGGAAAACAGAAAGGGCAAGGGGGTGGGGTGGGGAATGGTACAATCACAGATTTGTGTATGTCCTGTTATCATAAGCAGCATTCCTGTCTGGAGTGCTGTGCAATGGGTGCTGCATTTCAGGATGGCTATACTGCATGGTGATGGGGGGTGAGTGCAGTGGGTAAGGGTTATAGTTTTCAGGTCTGGGTGGTGAAGCTACAAGTACTGGAGGCAGCTGGTGGCAGTAAGAACCCAGATGTTGGGGAAAGTGGGTTGGAGGTGACATGGGGGCACAAGGGAAAGAGTTTTGGGACAAGGGCTGTGGGGGGAGGGGGGGGGGCGGTAGTGCTCCGCCTGCATGGCTACGAGTGCCTGGATCAAGTCTGCTTGGCGATCCATTATGCTTATCAGCCGATCTGTGCTTTGCTGCTAGAGCACCGTGCTTTTGTGCTGGTGCTCCTCATTCTGCTGGCAGATCCTCCTTTCACTGTCCCGTCACTCCTGCACTTTTCGATTTTCATTACTTGAATGCTGCATTACTTCATGCAACATGTCTTCCTTGCTTCTACATGGCCTCTTTCTGATTCTTTGGAGTCTTTCGGCCGCTGATAACACGGATGGCTGAGATCTCAAGGTTGCATCTGTAAAGGCAAAATGTAACACTTAACAGAGGCAGCATTGTTCACACCAGACAGAGCAATGATTCCCCCATACTTAAGGGCAAGCACAGTCTACACAATAGCATAATTTTCCTGTCCCAAAGCGAGTGCACATAACCCATGGGAGCCCCGAAATGGTGAGTAAGCACAGGGTCAAGCGTGACTGATTGTTTCACGGCTGTACTGTCCTCTGGGTTTCTGTGCCTTGGGAAGAGCCAACAGAGGCAGGAGGCCCCTATACTGAACACTGTCCCCACATTTTCCACAGGAGTTCGTCCTGGAAGATATCTCGCTGCTGAGGGTGACCTGGGAAGCAAGGGAGGGTCTTCTACTGCAATGCGGTTTCTGCCCTGGCCCATATGCATCTTGCCTGTCTGCAGCAGTGGTTCCCCTGCCCCTCACGCACAGTGGCATGGACAAGTTAGCCTGCATGGGATAAGGACCACAGTGGCTCTCCCAAGAAACCTGCACAAGCGCATTGCCCAAGTTCTGGATGAGACCTTTGAAGAGATCACTGAGGCCGATTACCGCGATGTGAGAGAGCACATCAATGCCCTATTCTGCATCTAGGCATGCATGCAGCCCTAACCGCTTACCAGGAACCTCCTCTGGTGTTTGTCCTTCCCCAAGCACTGGCACTGGCCGCCGTGACTGGCTACCTTCCTCCTGGCTTGAAAACAGCTCCTGGCTGCATGCATCTAAGGATTCCAGGGTGTCTTCCTCCACCTCAGCACCCTTGCTCCCGCTTTGCTCCTCCTCCTGCCTTATTGCACTGGGCTCTGAAGTGTCCATGGTGGTCCTCAGAATGGAGGTGGGGTCGCCCCCAAGTATCGCATCCAGCTCTTTGTAGAAATGGCAGGTTGCAGGGGCAGCACCGGAGCGCTGTTTGCCCCGTGGGCTTTGCGGTCGGCATTCCGCAGCTCCTTCACTTTAACCCTGCACTGTAGTGCGTCCCAATGATGGCCCCTTTCCATCATGTCCCTTGGCATCTTCCCAAAGGTATCGTAATTCCTACGGCTGGAGTGCAGCTGGGACAGGACAGTTTCCTCCCTTCAAACACTGATGAGATCCAGCAACTTGCCATTGCTCCATACTGGGGATCACCTGGCGTATGGAGGCATGGTCACCTGGAAAGATTCACTAAGAGCACTCCACGCCTGGCTGAGCAAACAGGAAGGGGATTTTCAAAATTCCCAGAGAATTTAAAGGGCGGGTCTGACGGTTGGTCACCTGAAAGCAGGGCAGTAGAGTTCAAAGTGATGACCAGAGTGGCTAGAACAGGCATGTGGGACACTTCTGGAGGCCAATTGGAGCACACTAACAGACCAGGGCGTCCACACTGGCGCCGCAGCATTCCAGCGGGGGCGCACAAAATATTATTCCACTCGCCGAGGTGGAGTACCAGGAGCGCTCTAGCTGCTGAGTCAGAGTGCTCTATGTGCCTTGCCAGTGCGGACAGGTAGTGAGCTAGTGCACCGGGGGCTCCTTTAATGTGCTCTAACTCGCAAGTGTAGCCAAGCCCTTCGAGTTTCTAGGAACACATAAAGACCAAGGATAGTGACCACATATACATTCGCATGTACAAGGTCTAGTTTGGTTTACAAGATTTATTAAAGGTTTAATTAGGATTATGATTACCCAAGCATATAGAAGTCCTATAAAGAGTTATGCACAAGTTACAAATATAGTCATACTCACATCCTTAACGATATTCTTTGGGTTTGATGGATGTTTTGCAAATTGATCATCAGTAGAGGGATGGTTCCTGCTGGAGTTTTCCCATAGGGAACTCATTTTACCCAATCTGGGAACCCTCTTTTATCTTGTGATTCTGACTACACCTTACACTCTGCGCATGTGTATGTGTTAGAAAAATGTGACTATCGGATATCTTATAGTCAAAATTACTCTTGCGGTAAATATTTTGCAATACCACCCATTGGTACATCTTTTCCCATAATCTTGTAGCATTGGGTCGTTCTTTGGTCGGTATTTATGTCAAGTCTTTCTTAAGCCAATGGCCTAGTATGGCTACACTGACATCTTACAGGCTTCAGCCTGTGGGCCTTTCATTTTAGCCCTTCTTAGACTCTTAAGAGTGGTGGGATCTTATTGCGTCTGACTACTGATCAGTCTTATACTTCTATAATCCTACAATTTACATCTATTTAGCACATATGACATAGCATGTCAGTTAATCATAACATTACACAACACAGAATAAATAGTGATAAAATGAAGCAATTGGCTACACTAAGGTGCTGGATGCCTGGGGTCCGAATCTTCCCTGTACCTCTATTCAGGGAGTCAATGGGCACTCCTCACTGGAAAACCAGTGCCCTGAAAGCCTGTCTGATTTCTCAGCAACCTACTCTTGTTAGCAGGCTGGCCAGCTCCTGCCCTGCCCCCCACCCCAGCTAAGCCCTTTTCTAGCCCTGCAGTCTCCAAGCTCTGTGCAGGAGACATCACTGCTGTTTGTCTCTCAGTCACTGTGGGGGAGGGTTCATCTCCCCTGCCATTCAGCAGCAGGCTTTCCCTCCATTTTCTGCTCAGCCCAGGGACCCCAGCTATTCCTAAGGAAAGTAGAAACCTTGTTTTCTCAGGCCTTTGGATGGGTTCATCGCTCCCCTGCCCTGCACCTTTCTGGCAGTTTTCCCTTCAGTTTTTTTTAGCATTGCTCTCTCCCTCTCACACAGCAGGTAGATCTCTGCAGCACTCTCCAGGGCCAGCCTGCCTGCAACAGGGCTCCTCTCAGCTCTGTCCTTAGTTCCCCCCCCTTATTGCATCACCAGGATCACACTGAGACATTTATAGGACAGTGCACATTAGAATGTGCAGAGGTATGGAGAAAAAAACAACAAAGAGAGGATAGGTCCTGCTGGAGTTGTGGCTCTCCGATTTCTTTAAACTGTTTTTGTAAGCAGCCTACCATTCATGAGGGGAAAGAAAGGCAAGGAGCTGCTGGGCTGGTTCCTTCAATTGCTGGTTTCTTAAGGATCTGAAACCAAAATCAGTCTCCAGCCTCTTCTGATTTCAAAGTAATGGAGTAATCACAAAAATGTATGATTTTGAATGGTCTCACTTTAAGATGTTGTAACTTTTCATTTTCTTGCTGTTTTTTCCAGGTGAAGAGAAAGCAACACCCCACCACAGTCACAAGCTGCAATGCTGCGAAACCAGAGAGTGACTCTAACACAGTGCTCTCCCCATCCCCTTAGGTTGGCTTTTTAGGAGTTGTGGACACACTCCAGGCATTCCGGTAAATTTTCCTTGTTCCGTCTGATCTTTGTTGTGGTTCTCAATTATTATTGAACAATTAAAGTTGGGGCAGGATGGGGCAGTGGCCACGCGCTTCCAATATGCTCCCCTGTATCATGGGAGCTGTGAGCCTTTTAAGAGAACGTTGTGACTAAGGAGATGTCTTTGAGGCCATGCTCTGGTACTGAACAATAGTTTTTTATTTTTTCAAACACCATGAAGGTAGACTGAGCCAGTCAGGTCACTGAAGAGGAGTCCAAGTGAATCAGTTTTCCTTTCACATGCAATTTTTAAACCAAACAAAAAGAAAACTATTGAAAAATAAATAATGAGTCTTTGTTTTTAATTCACAGGCTAACAATGCCCTGTTTTTTGCGCACATGTGACTAATTCCTGTGACAGCTCAGAAATAGACCCTTTAACAGATTGGTTTGGTTTGGTTTGTGGTTACTTTGGTATTTACACAGTATTCACAGTAACACAATTCTGTGATCCAAAGGTATACACTACGTAGTTCAGCTTTTTCCAGGTAATTATCTTGGCAGCGATGCTGCTTCTGTTGTTTATTCTGCTAAAGATAAAAATAGTCCTATATCTGGCACTTTAGTGTTTTAATAAACTGTGAAAAAATGGAAAGGGGTTTAGATATACAAGGGTTTATTTCATTTCCCATAGGTGTGCAGAGTAGCGTCAGCTGTGTGCCTCGTTTATGGAGACTCTAGCAGTGGCGGTGGAATGAGGTGAAAGGCAGTGAAATCAGCTATTCTCTGTAATTAAAAGATGAGGAGGATCCTGAGAAAAACGAGCCAGCTAGGTGGGAAAAAGCAAAAAGATAACAACTGGTTCTGTTCATATGGTGAGGAGGATGGGATGGGGGTGTGGGGAATGTAAGAATGAGGGTTGAGAAACATGGAAGAAGATGATAGGGAAATTGATAGGAAGAGGGTAAGAAAATAATTGTGGAAGTCCCATTGCCCAAATAAGTTCAAGAGGGAGTGTAGAATGCACAATACCAGAGGGGACAATTTTTCCTTACCTGGAGGGTGCCCCTTCCAGTGTTTTCATTGTAATGGCACTGTCTCTGTTATCGTTATCATGACTCAACTTACTTCTCAGTGAGTCTTTTCCTCTTTGGAATGAATGACTTGCAGTATTCACTGCTTCCATTGAAACTGGGCACATTTTGCGGGGACGTCTAAATGGACAGGTTTGGGAGAGAGAACCAATTCTAAAAGAGCAGTAGTAGGTGCAAGGACTTGGCTAAGGGGAGAATAAAATGGACAGCTGGGCAGGGTTGTTTCCTCACCTGCCTGTCTGCTAAAATCTGACTACCTTGAACTCCCACTGATATAAGTTTGGCACTACACTAGTTAAATTACTACTATTTCTACATATGCATATACTGTGGATGTTCATATACTTTTCAACATCTTATTTATGTTGCTTGGAGCAAGCAAATGTTGTTTTTCTTTTAGATAATATTACAGCAGTTATATGTCCTTTGTCAGCATTACTTGTGTAGGAGAGAAAACAGATGGTTCATACTGAAAAAGGCAAATAGAGGAGACTGCATTCTATCATTTAAGATAATGCCTCCAGGCTTGAGTTACACAGGGATCTCAAGTTTCAGAGTAACAGCCGTGTTAGTCTGTATTCGCAAAAAGAAAAGGAGTACTTGTGGCACCTTAGAGACTAACCAATTTATTTGAGCATAAGCTCAAGGGACCTGTGGTAAATTGAGGCATATCCTTCTATCCAAAAATAAATGCAGTAATAGAAACAAGTTTAAAGGGAAATTGGGCAGGATGGTACAAGGGACTGATTTTTATTGTTCTTTATATTTCAGTAGTACACAGAGGACCCCAATCAGAGCAAGAGCCACATTATATAAAGCCTAGAAGATCCTTACCCCTTTTCAATGTTCAGATGTAATTTTGACTACCAGTATCTAAAAGTTGTTACCGTTTCAAAACAATTCAGTAGTCTATGTGAAATGAGATGGTTGCAGTCTCATTGCTAATGGCCAGGGCTCTTCATCGCCAAACTGACTTCTGGCATTAATTTGGTACCCTTTTTTGTTAATGTCAGGGAGGCATAGGAATGACTGAGCATGGAGAACCAGCTCCCTTTATAGCTGTAGGAGGTTTTCCCTCTAAAACAGGGTTGAGGCATATTTATGGGATGGTTGAGGGGAGCCTGCATTTCTGTGGAGTCAAGCTGTCATTCTAACACCTTTGACCAGCACTTAAGTTACCTAAAGATAAATACAGTTCAGTCTGCTATGTAGCAAAATGTTGGCCAAGGTGAATTTCTTCAACAGCTTTCTGATCTATAAATAGCAAAAGTAAAATAATCCTCATTTCAAACTTGTCCATATAATTTATTGTTTCTTTAATGGGACATGCATTCAGTTCCTTCAGCTGTGATTTTTGTGTCTTTCCCCCTCTCTGTCCAAAGTATTCAGCATGTATTCGGGATTGTGATTTTTTGACAAGACATTGAAGAGTCCTTCAAAGTCTGTTCCATTCAATTTCTACATGTTCTTTGACAGGACTTAATCAGAACAAAAATAATATTAAAAATATAGGTGTTTATTGGTTGTCTCCTTCATGACATCATTGTTCCTGCATCCTTGAAAAGAATAAGGAAGATGCTGGACCTGGTTTAAGAAAAAGGGCGGTAGGGGGAGAAAGTTGAAAGTTCTAACTTTGCCCTGTGTGCCTGTGGGGTTTGCTTATTTATTTAATTTTGAAATTCAATTGAAATTTTTCATTAGAAAACTTCTGCTCTGCTCTAGTAGATACCAGTTTTCACATAGGGAGAAATTAATCAGTGGTAGAGCAGGTTATGGCACCTAGCCCTATCTCACCATATAAGCCATCTTGGCTGGCTGAGTCCTTGTAAAGGGATGGCCCTGCAACCCCTGTGTGTTCAGGCAGTGGTCTTTGGCGCAGAAAATCACTTCATGGGTGGACTAAGAAGAAGTCATGGATCTGTATGTATGAAGATCCTTTGGCTCCAGAACTTGTCCAGTGTGGAGGGGCTGGGCAATTTAAAGAGTATAAGAGGTTGTGGGATTCCTGGCTATGACTCGGGAATGTGAATTAACCCTCATTACAGCACTTCATCAGATCCTGAATACTTGGGCTTTGTGAATTTACTTCTAGTAGTCACGTTGGAGGAAATTTGCAATGAAAACTTCACATACATCTAAATATCTAAATTTAAGAGTAGTTCCAATTTGCTTAGCTCAGTGAAACACACAGGAACATGTTTTCCCAAATTCAGCTTTTCAGCAACAGTAAAGGCTCCTATACTTTGATGTCATAGAACCTATGAAACATTTCTTATTGGCTTATTTGCAATGAGGTTGATAACTTTTTTCCTGTGTGATGGTTTTTTAATCTTTAGATCTCATTGGAAAGTGTAGAGTATGTGTAGCACTCAAATGAATATTTTTGTATGGTCATTCCAATCCTTATGTTGCTAACTTCTGCTTTATTTTAAGTGTAATACAAGCTCATTTAACTGTACATTGAACTACCACAGTGCAAAATGTCTGCAGCTATATGAGACTTTCTTTTCATATTATCCTCCTCTTAGCAGATGGCCAAAGACTGATATTAGCATATCTTTTGAGGCATGTGTGTGGTTTTGTTTTTGCTTCATTTTTTAAATGATCATATGACTTTCTAATGCTAAAGGAGGGAGAAAAAAGTGTGTCTGGTAACACAGAAAGCATCCCATTTGCTGATTATGTTAATGAGAGAATTTGCTTTTCTGGGAAATGAAAAATCCCTCAAGAAAATTGCATTAGCAGGTAAGAGCTGATTTGCCTCGCTGTGAAAAGAAAAAAAGACTGTTGATTAGCAGATGTCTTGCATATATCGGGGGGGGGGAAATATAGCACAAGAATGCAGATAACCTTTAACTTAGAATCAAGTTATCTGCTTTTTACAGTAAGTGAATTACTATTTAGTTATTTAAATGACCAAGTTAGTTATCTGGTTTGTGTGTGTGTCATTAAGATTGAGGATGATTCTAAATCTTATTAAATTAGTTTCTAATAATACATATCCTAATTTTTAGAAAGCTTCAAGTTCACAACAGATGCCAAATTACAAATTGACAAATTATTTTTTTTTCTAATTTAATTCATCTACTCTATTGTAGCTTCATTTCAGTCTATACAACAGAGAGGTCAAATCCTTATGTTGTTTTATTCACCAATGACACTTTCACAGAATCACTGAACCATAGGAATGGAAGGGACCATAAGATGTCATCTAGTCCAGCCCCCTGTGCTAAGGCAGGACCGGGTGTCATCACCTGACAGGTGTTCTTTATAAAAAAAAAAAAAAATGGCGGGGATTCTGCAACCTCCCTTGGAAGTCTATTCCGGTGCTTAACTACCCTTATAGTTAGAAAGCATTTCCTAATATCTAACCTAAATCTCCCTTGCTGCAGATTACTTTTTGTCCTACCTTCAGAGGACATGGAGAACAATTGATCACCATCCTCTTTAGAACAGCCAGCAACATAGTTGAAGACTATTATCAGGTCCACCTTCCTGTCCTCTTTTCTCAAGGCTAAACATGCCCAGGTGTTTTGTTTTTTTTTAAACCTTTCCTCATAGGTCAGGTTTTCTAATCCTTTTATTATTTTTGCAGTGCTCCTCTGGACTCTCTCCAATTTGTCCACGTATTTCTTACAGTGTGGCACCCAGAACTGAACACTGAGGCCTCATCAGTGCTGAGTAGAGTGGGACAATTTCCTCCTGGGTCTTACATAGTACACTCCTGTTAATACTCCCCAGAATATCATTAGCCTTTTTCACTACTGCATCATGTTATTCATTGGTTTTATATACTGTTGGTATTGTTTTCCCTGTACAGTTATTTCTGTTTTGCTCTCCTTCTGCTGGCCTGTGTGTAGCTGCTCTTACATTATCTTGATGAGATTCTGAGGGGCAGAAGAGAAGCTTGAACACAGGATCCAGCATTCAGGCTTCTCTTTATCCTTTCTCTGAATTCATATCATCAAAATGCTCAGAAATAGTTTCTTTTTCATGCCTTCACCTCTGATGCCTTGATCCAGTACTTCCATGCAGAGATGGACTCTCAGAGCCTCAACAACTGGCATCACAAGATAGGCGCCGGTTTCTTCAGCTTCTGTTAGACTTTAACTCCTCAAAAGATTTGAGAATTCATGTCACAGTCTCTGCTAGCCTTCACTGTATTTGAGTCAGCACACAAGTTTTACTTCCTTGAGGCCAAAAGTGAGTGTCGTCTGTTCTCTGGTTTCTCAGCATAAAATATGGAGTTATCATGTTGCTACATTATGGGACAGATATTTGCTAATGGAGGCCAATTTTTGCTGATAGTCTAACTCAGAAACAGCAGGGGAAAAAATGCTTAAAATTGACAGGCAACTTCTGGCCTTTTTGAACAGATTGAAAGAGAGATTGATCTCAATCTCAGAGTCTAGTGAAGTATCTCCCCTTTATATTTAACAATGTTCTCCAGCAAAGATAAAATTAGAACACATTTTTTTTTTTTTTTTAATTTGAGTGAATGATTTAATGCTGAAGGAAATGTGGGTAGTTCCACTCCCTGAGTAAAGGGTGGCTGCTCAAATAAATTGGTTAGTCTCTAAGGTGCCTCAAGTACTCCTTTTCTTTTTGCAAATACAGACTAACACGGCTCCTACTCTGAAACCTGTGAGAATGGAGTAGTAGTTAGAGTAATTCCCCCCCCCCCCCCCCCCCCGGCCATCATGTCATGTAAATTAGTCTCCATCCTCCAAGAACAAACTGAGGGAAATTGCCTTACAAAACACAATTCTTCAGTGCTAGCATAGCACCCCACCACCACACCCAGGAGTGTCAGAAAGGGAGCTGCAGGGGTATCCTCCCTGGAAAAAACAGGCACGACAGAAGATGGGTTTCCCCAAACTTACTCCAGAGCATAGCTGCATGGGTGGTGGGCTAGGCTTCTCATGCCACGCAATCCTTTGTTGGGCTGCTATTGACCAGGCATATCAGAGCTGTGGGTCTTGGCCTTAACAATCGATTGAAGTAGCTATTCTGTTTTACTTTGCTGCCTTCCCAGATGGCTCCTGACACTAGTTCTACCTCCAAAGTGAATCAGTTAGCCTGGGGAGGGATTCAGGTGCTGTACCTTAGCCACCTGTAACGGCCTTTTCAGGGTCCTTATAATATTAGGAAGTTTGATGGTCCATTAGCATTTTATAAGGCTAACCAAAAATAAACAAAAAGGGAAACCATGAGAAGTGAAAAACATGCATATTATCTGCAAGGTGCCAACCTCACATGGTTTGGAGATGCATGCATTTTGGGTATCCAGCAGTTTGCATTCTTATTCCAACAAACCTACCATATCTGCAAAATTGGACTGGAAATCCTAGGAGAACAAATTCTCTCTTAAGACTTCAGGTATTTTCAGTATTGGTCCTAATGCTGACTGGATCATAGAAATTCAAGGACAGATGAAGAGGGGAAAAAATAATTTTTCAAAATCTCAAACACTAAGCTCAACTTTGACTTTCAAAGTCGGTAAGGGTAAGTCTTAACTGGCTTGCTCACCTTTCGTTTTTACTAATGTGACATATAAAGATTTTTAAGAGAGGATTATAGAGGGAAATACAGCTATACAGTGGCAACTCCCAGTGGGAACATCACTTTTCTTGATTGTTTACAAAAGCTCTGAAGTCACCAGAAAGCAATTGCATTGTTGGCTTTATTTTGATTAAATATATTTATTGCTGACATTGCAAGCCACTGCACAACATACAGGCAGAAGAGGAAAACCCTAACTGGAACTCTCTTGGCAGTATGCTTTATTGTAGGTCAAGACCGTAGTCTCTCACAGGCAAATGACAAACTTTCTGTGGCTGGCTAAATCCTCGCCCACACCACCAACCCTGTCTTTATGTAATAAGGCTAAAACCAAATACAAACATTCTGTATCTCCTACCTATTGTAAAGTCTTCTGTCCACATAAGTTTTCCAGCTGGGCCTGTCTTGTGCTTTGAATGAGTCAAGTCCTTGCTTGTATGTGGATGTGAATTATCAGGTATTTGGAGGAGTTCATGTCCTCCAAATTTCATTTATTGGTTGTGTGCTGACTGTCATGGTTACAGGACTAGCTGTATCTTTGTCCTCTCTCTGGTCCCTCAGAATGTGTCCCCCCCAGAATGTGTCCCCCCCAAGTGTTAGGTCTCACCTTCTCCTGGCTGGAATCTCATGATCTTCCTGTGCTTACAGTGTCCTGTTGCCTGAAACCCAGTCTATCACCTGAGCTTTTCCAGCAGGACCAACTGAGTTCAGCACTGAAATCTTCCCTTTGGGAGTTTGTGACCTGTGGATAACACAGGTGACCAGACAGCTGTCTCAAAACAAAGAATTGTTAATCTTAGTAGCAGGAATAAAGCATAACATAAGAGAAAAAGGAATTTAACACACTAAAGGTCTATATGCATGACTATCTTACCTATATTCCGAGGCAGGCCTATCTTACCCCAGATCCCCAACCTCTAGTATCTGGTTGTCAGTCTAATCTCTGCCTCAGTCTCCCTCCCTGTCCTTCAGGGACTCCATTTTTAAAACCAGTCGAAGGTCTTTATTCTGTCTTGTCTTTTCAGTTCGGTTAAACCACTTCCAAGAGCTCAGCAAGGCATGAGAGGTGCATTTCAAAGTAGATGGCTGTGCATTGTCTCTTATCCCTTGAATTGTTTGAGAGGAGATGAGACTATCAGGATCCAACCTCCCCCACCCCTCCCACAACCACCACCCTGCCTTCCTGGAAGCATATCCTGACAAACTTGCTTGTGAATTAACTCAGTTTATACCTACAACACAATACCCAGTAGTCACAAGTTATTATAGATGAACCCCCATGTCCTTCACATTGACTGTACCAAGTTGGGACAAGATGAGGGGAATAGAACCCCTCAGATCCCTGCAGGGGCACAAAATAGTGGTTCTCCAAGCACTTGGCCACCAACGGCCATCATACCCTGAAGAGCTCTCGCAGGCTTGAGGAGCTCCTCATTAATTGGAAGGGCTACCCTCCCAGGAACAGAGGGCTGGAGAACATCCATGAATTTATGGGTATTCTCCTGGAGAAACTCCACTTGAATACCAAGGGACAAGACAACCCAGCATAAAAGGTCCTGGTATGCCTTGAAGGATGAACCAGGCAGCATCACATCATCTGGGGACAAGGACGAAGCTGTTGGCTGAGCCAGAGATGGGTCCTGCTTCTGAGGTAGCGACTCTAAACAGGGAAACACTAGAGGCTCCACAGGAAGGGGAACGCTGGATATCTGGACTTGCAGCCGATCTGCAGCCACCAATGCTGCATGAGCAGAAGACCTCCGTTTTGACTTGGACAATGAGTGAGACCTCTGGAAATGAGAAGCTTCCTATTGAGCCCAAGGGGGCCATTGGCATGGGTAAACACGTTTGTGGCCAGTAGGGGCCGGGCAAGGAGCCTCCATCCCAGCCTACGGGTGCATGCCAACCCTCGTAGCCATACTGGTCAACTGGTGGCCTTCAGACCTCCTCTTGCAAAGTGGGGTGTGAGGATGAGGAGCCCAACTCTAAAACAGACAAGTCCCAGGACCTTGGGGACATGAGGGGAGAAACTCTACTGGGAGCCATCCAGTGATCCAACTCATCTGTGGCCCAGAACAACGTCAGAACCAGTGCTCCCAATGTCGTTGGCACCACCTGTGCCAAAAATGTCATTGCCACAGGCCAGGTTGGTTCTGGTACAAGCAGTGGTATTGGAGCACCTGAGTGTATCGAAGTTGAGGGTGGTGACAATCTCTACAGCACCATCTGTGGCATCGATTGCATTGGTGCTGAGGAAGGGCCTGGAACCAAAGAACCTTGTACCATCTCTGGGGCCGAGCCAATACCAACCAGTAGGAGAGGTGCTTTATGGTACATTGCTGAAGGACCAAAGAGTTCAGTGGCACGCTCCAACTGGAGGCGCCATCGTGGACACCAGCCTCATGAAGTCCTGGACCAGTGGCAAAGCCAGGACCAAAAATCACAGTAGGTCTTCCACAGCCAGGTAAGTTGATGTCACAGACATTGTCGGTAAGGGCATCATTCCCCTCAGTACTGGACTCAACATACGCTGGAATTGGAATTGACAATATGGAGTGTCTGTCCTCCCTACCCTGTACTGAAGGAGGGTCAGAAGTACCCATGCCATCCTGCACACTAGAGACAGTCCCATGCCAGGTCACGCTCTTCTTAGGAGAGACAGAAGAGCTGCCCCAGGACCTGGAGCACTCATGATTTGTCTTACGAGTCTTCTTTGGCACCGAGAACAGGAGGACTCCCATGCCTCTTTGGAGAGGCGCCTGCCCCACAGTGGGAGGCAGCAGCACTTTGGGAGCCGGAGGGCGATCCTTGGCCTTTGGAAACCCTGTTCAAGCAAGGGCTGCTGAAAGCAAAGGTCCCGTGCCACCTGCGTCCTCTCCTTGAACGGTCTTCAGATCAAACTGTGCTCTTTACGATGGGCCTCACCAAGGCAGAGCAAGCACCTCATGTGGGGATCACTGTTGAGAATTACCCCTCCTCACGAATCCCAGGGAGAGCACTACCACTACCGGTATAGTATACGCCCACAACTTTTGCACTAACACTAACTAAACTAACTAGTAACTGTGTACAATGAATTAATCTATGAGGATAAATTGTGAGGTTGTGAAAACAACCACCCTGCAGAGCTCTGACACCAGCCGAGAGAAGGAACTGAGGGGGGGGTCAGTGCGGCACTGCCTCATATAGCCGGGGAGGGGCTACATACATGAGGCACGACCACCACCCTTCTATGAGTACTACCAGGCAAAAGTCTCTGGCTTCAGCGCACGCACACACCTACTTGGAATACACTTCCACTAGTTCTGTTTCTATTCCACTAATAGCTGCTGTTTAACATCCTCCTGAGGTACTAAAGTTAGACATTGTTAAATCATCAGGTCCAGCTAACCTGCATCCAAGTGTGTCAAAAGTGATGGCTGTGGAGCTCTCCGCACTGTTAATGTGGAGTTTTCACTAAGTATTGGAGCACTGGGAAAACTTAAGAATGAAGGAAAGCTAAAGTTGTGCCAGTTTTTAAAAGGGTAAACCAGATGACCCAGCTAATTATAGGCCTGGCAGCCTGACATTGATCCCAGGCAAAAAAGTGGAGCAGATGGAACCAGACTCAATTAACAAAGAACTAAAATAGGGTAATCTAATTTAATGCAAATCAATGGAAAATATAGCTGTGACGGGTTGAACCTCTTGGGAAGCCATCTGACGTGCTGAGATACCACTGAGTCTACCTGTTCTGACAGCTTGGGCGCCCTTTAACCTGTCTTGCTAAGCCAGGCTCTTAAAACCTCCTCTAACACACACACACACACACACACACACACACACACACACACACACACACACACACACACACACACACACACACACACACACACACACACACAGAGTCAGCTGCAGATCAGCTCTGGGAAGACTCAGCTTAAGGGACTTGCTCCAGCACTCAGATGTCCACCTCCCTTGGAGTGTAGACCCAAAGATATATTATGAAATCTGCCCCCTCAGTGTGGAGAGAGGAGTGCACACTTCTTACCCCCCAAGTTAGAAATTACAGAAACTAGGTTTAATAACAAACAAAACAAATTTTATTAACTATAAAAGGCAAATTTTAAGTGGTAAAAGGGATAACAGAACAAAGCAGATGACTACGCAAATGAAATCAAACATACAAACTAAGCTAGTTTCACTAAAGAAATTGGTTACAAATAGTATTTCTCACCCTAGATGTTGTTGCAGGCAGGTTGCAAAGTTTCTGTGGTTCAGAGTTCTAGTTATATTCCTTTTCAGACTAGACTCCAGTCTCAGTCTGGACTCCCCCCTTGCCTTTCTTTTTGCAGTCTTTCTTCTTGGGTAGATAGGCCATGGAGAGGAGGAGTCCTGTTTGCCTTCCTCCCCACCCTTAAATAGGATTTACATAACGTGGGAATCCTTTATTTCCCAAACTTAGAATCATAGAATATCAGGGTTGGAAGGGACCCCAGAAGGTCATCTAGTCCAACCCCCTGCTCAAAGCAGGACCAAGTCCCAGTTAAATCATCCCAGCCAGGGCTTTGTCAAGCCTGACCTTAAAAACCTCTAAGGAAGGAGATTCTACCACCTCCCTAGGTAACGCATTCCAGTGTTTCACCACCCTCTTAGTGAAAAAGTTTTTCCTAATATCCAATCTAAACCTCCCCCATTGCAACTTGACACCTCTTCCCTTCCAGTGGAAAGTTACAAGAAGTCCCAGGTAATGTTTAGTATCAAGTTACAAGACCTGACTCTGTAGGATCATAGAGTCCATGAGTCAGTGGCAGTATGGAGATTCCACAGGAAGGCCAAGCTTTTCACAGTCTATTGTCCTCGCTGATGGGCCATCCGCCCTGTCTGGCTTTTCCATTGTTGTACCTATAGTGTTACCAGTGGGCGTCACCCAAAGTAGCATAGTTGAAATACAGATACATAGTCAGGTTTCAGAGTAGCAGCCGTGTTAGTCTGTATTCGCAAAAAGAACAGGAGTACTAGTGGCACCTTACAGACTAACAAATGTATTTGAGCATAAGCTTTTGTGAGCTACAGCTCACTTCATCGGATGCAAGTGAGCTGTAGCTCACAAAAGCTTATGCTCAAATAAATTTGTTAGTCGCTAAGGTGCCACAAGTACTCCTTTTCTTTTTGTGAGATACATAGTCAATATTCCTAACTTCAGATACAGAAATGATACAGGCATACAAATTGGATAAACACATTCAGTAAATCATAACATTTCCAATGATATCTCACACAAGCCATCTTGCATAAAGTATATCTCAGTTATGTCATTCATATCATAAGCATATTTTCATAAAGAATATGGAATGACATGTCATAATAACCTGTCAAACTAAATTGAAGTCTGAAATCTTTTTTTATGAGATTACAAGTTTGGTTACTAAAAATAATAGTTTTGATGTAATATACTTAGACTTCTGTAAGGCATTTGACTTGATGCTGCATGACATTTTGATTAAAAAACTAGAACAAGATAAAATTAACATGGCACACATTAAGTAGATTAAAAACTGGTTAACTGATAGGTCTCCAATTGTAACTGTAAATGGGCAATTGTCATCGAATGGGCATGTTTCCAGATGGATCCCCAGGTGTTGGCCCTATGCTATTTAACGTTTTTATCAGTGACCTGGAAGAAAACATAAAATCATCACTGATAAAGTTTGGAGATAACACAAAATTTGGAGGAGTGATAAATAGTGAAGAGGACAGGTCACTATTTCAGAGCGCTCTGGATCACTTGGTAAACTGGACACAAGCAAATGACTATATGTTTTAATATGGCTAAATGTAAATGTATACCTCTATGAACATAGACCATACTTACAGGATAGGGGGCTCTATCATGGGAAGCAGTGACTTCGAAAAAGGTTAGGGAATTGTGTGGATAATCATCCGAATATGAGCGCCCATGTGACTGTGGCCAAAAATGCTAATGTGATCCCAGGATGCATAAACAAGGAAATCTCAACTAGGAGTAGTTATTTTACCTCAATATTTGGCACAGGAGTAACCTCTGCTGGAATGCTGTGTCCAGTTCTGGTGCCCACAGTTCAAGAAGAATGTTGATAAATTGGAGAGGGTTCAGAGAAGAAGAATTAGAGGATTAGCAAACATACCTTTTAATGATGGAGTCAAAAAGGTTAATCAAGCTTAACAAAGCGAAGATTAATTAGTATAAGTATCTACATGGGGAACAAATATTTAATAATGGGCTCCTCAATCTAGCAGAGAAAAGTATAACACAATCCAGTGGCTGGAAATTGAAGCTACGCAAATTTGTATTGGAAATAAGGTGTACATTTTTGACTGCTAGAGTATTAACCATTGGCACAATTTACCAAGGGTGGTGGTCGATTCTCCATCATTTTTAAATAACTTCAGGTTATAAGTCCTATTGACTTCAAACTGCAAACTCTGATGGATAGTGTCCCAGTTCCCAAGGTAACTGCATCTCTGGCATCTTCGTGACCTTCTTGAGCGCACTCTGCTTAGTTGTTTAGCATCTAGCAGTTACCCTTCTTGGGGCAGAGTCCCACAACTCTCGCTGTCTAGATCTTGGCCTCAGACACCTCCAATCTACTGTAATTATCTCAGCAAGTCTGACTTTAGTTCAGCTCAGAGGCAATGTCAGGATTAACCAGTGACCAACCAACTTTCGTAATGTAAAGTGCTATTTATTCAGAGCAAAATCATCACAGAGAAAACATAATAAAAATAAAAAGCTTTTCTGCATCTTTAGCTTAGTAGTCAATCACCCATCTCCTGTCAAACTTATTAGAAAAAAAAAATATGTAAAATTTGAAATGCTATCATTTAGGAAACTAATTAAAGAAACAAGTACAAAACATCCATTTTAGCAATTTGACTATAAAAGAAGAAGAAAGTAAAGAACTAACAACATGTAAATAAAATACCTTAGTTTAAATTTTAAAAAAATCAATTTAACTTAGAGAAAATCATTATTTAAATAAAAAACATTATTAATGTAAACAATTATTTTTATGTAAAGCTATACATGAAAGTGATGAAATGCAGTGATGAGACATTGTACATTAATTCCATACAGCAACTGTCATAAGCCCCATTAGATGAAGCGAAATATGAATACCAGCTGCTTAGAACACAGTGAATGAATGCCACTGAATCTACAAGAGACCAAAAGTGAATTTCTGAATTTCAGCATGGAGACAAAATTCAGAATCAACTTGGTATGAAGCCCATTCTTAATCTGATTGTGAAACAGCCTTCCTCAAGTTAATTTTCAAGGTTGTCGTGTTTTTTCTGAGGAACACCAAAGTTCATTCAAAAGTCACTGGGCCAGAAATATCTCAGATTTGTTCCTTAGGTGGACATCCAAGATAATCTTTGCTGAGAACAGGGAAGAGACCACCATTTCTGTGTTAAATTACAAAAGGTGCAAATTAACAAATTGTAGTTTAATGGGATTCTACCATACCTTTTAAAATTTCTGAACACTTGATGTACTTTACTTAACCTAGACCTACAATAGGTTTAGAGAATAATTCCTTTTTCATTCTTTTAAAAGTTGTAAGTCTAAAACCTTTTCCAGTCCACAAAAAAGAACAAATGCAGCACACTGGTAAACTAGAGATCATATAATCTACTCATACTACCTCAAAGTGCTTCCTGTCTATTAAAATGACAATGAGCTCTCTACACAAAAAAGTGTTTAATTATATCCTACTCTGTGAGATTCAGAATCTGAATGCTGTTTATATTCTTTTACTCATATATTTTAATGTGACATATGGAGAGCCTTGAAAGTCATGTGAACGTAATAAGAGTAATAAAAAGAAACTATTAAAAGGTATTCCCTAAAAGTTAGAATAGAACATGTCAAAAATTAAATTATTTCTGAAAAATGTAAGGACATGCATATTGGAAGGAATCATTTGAAGTACTCCTACACTGTAGTAGGTTGTAAACGAATTGTAACCACTCAGAAAGTGACCTGTGTGTCACAGAGGGCACTTCACTGAAAAACTTTTCTATGCACAGGAGCAAACAAAAAGATGTTTTTGTGCCTCAAGAAAGGGATATAGATTAATACTGGAAATAGTATATTGCTACAGAAATCAACAGGATACTCTCACCTTGAATATAATGTTTATAATATAATATAATCACTTCATCTTCAGAGGCATAGTGTAGAAATTGAAAAGGTCTTGAGAAGGGCAAGGAAAATGATTAGAGGCACAGACAGACTTTCATATGCGGGAAGATTTAAAAGATAAGAAAGAACTGATCAGAAAGGAGATGAATAAGAGGGGACTTGAAAGAGACTTATAAAATAAATGACTGTTGTAGTGAATGTGAATCAGGTGCTTCTGCTACTCTCTCTCTTAAAACCAAAATGGTGGGAGGTTCCAGTGAAATTGAGAGAGAGCCAATTTAAAACTGTTAAAAGGAAACACATTTGTACAACTCATAATTAACCTGCAGAACTCTGCAAAAAACAACATCAGTGAGGTGGAGAGCTTAGTAACGAAAAAATAGATATTTTCATGAATACAGTCATCTGCAATTACATTAGTTGGGACAAAAGTTGATAAAGGATAGCAACCTTTATGCCTGAGCGTATAGGTCTGTCACTAACTACTTATCTGATGAAAAAACCCACCTTCCTTATAGGAACTTTATGGTGGTTTTACACTGTCCTATAAAACATCTGCTATGAATTAGTGTCAAATGCAAGATATTGGACTAGATGGACAGTTGATCTGTTCCAGTTTCAACAAAACATAATGGTTCAAATATAAAAATATTTGCAGTCTAGTTTCCATTCCCTCCCGACTAAGGCACCTAATCCTGCAAACACCTTACTCTTACAAGTAATCCCATTAAAATCGGGGATTCTGTGTGTGAATATGAATTACTTATGAGAAGCTATTTTGCGGTTTCAGGTCCAAAAATTCAAATTACAACCACTCCCAGTAGGTGCACATGTTTAACACTAATGAAAGATTTGAAATGGGTGAACTGAAAGTTAAATGTGATTTTAGATAAATTAGCTGGAATTAGTTTGAATTCTTTGTAACAAAGAATATGAGCTTATTCTACAAAAGATAAGGAGTCTATTGACCAGAATGTTCCTAAACCACACATCCATTTGCACTTTTCCCACCAAACAAGAGTCATGTTAAAAAAGACCCTTTTCTGTTCTGAACAGTGTAATGTTTTGTGGGAAACTGGAAAAGAGAAACAAATAGAGCGGAGAGGATGGAAGTAGAAGGCTCCTGGAAAGAGACAGAGAGAGACTCCTAGAAGCAGGAGAAACAGAGAGACAAACTGAAGGGAAATAGAATGTGAGGTTGAAAATAACAGGACTAAGTCTGGCAACTCTACTAGCCAGAGTGTAACTACAAAGATTATTCAGGGAGAAAGCTAGGCTGGAACTTAAAAGTACTTCTCAGACTTTGTTCACCAGAGCTTGAGAGCTGATAACTTAGTACTGTAGTGAGAGGCAGAATTACCCCTAGGTCACAGAAAGGCCCTCTGCGCCTTAAAAGCCACTGTGGCCTGCAGGAGAAAAGGTTAACACTTTTAAGTGTTAATATATTGCTTAAGTAATATATTAAGAAATTTTTGCCTAGCTTGAGCCAGTTATTTTCGTAAGTGACAATAAATGCTGTTAACTGAATGTAATGTGCATAAGCTGAATTTTGGTTGATTTTGTAGTGTAGTATATAAGCTACAAAGTTACACTGTGTTTATGATTTCTTCCTTTTAATAGGTGGCAATAATAGCAGAATTTAGTTTAGTACATGGGTGGAGTCCTGCATCCTCTGTCCTGAGCTATATCAAATATGAATTAGTTTGGGCTTTTTCTGTAGAAAAAGTCAGCTTTCTGATAAAACTTTTCAGAAGTTTAAGACTTTGTTTACCTTGTGTTCTCAGTGACTAGTACAACTATTTGTGAGTAAATTCTACAGTATCAGTCTCTAAATTCAAATTTCCAACTACCAGCTGTTCTACAATTTAGAAAGGACCACTACTCTTCCATAAAATGGTGCTCAAAAGCCAGATTTTTAGGCTAAGACATAATTTAACTAATCAAGAAAGATCATGTCATCCATTTTTAAATAGTCTTTTCAGTCTTTATAAATACAATTATACAATTAAAAAGGGTACAGATGGCAGATTTCCCTAGATCTAGCCCAGGTATGAACATAGTTCATATTACACACAAAAACTATGTTAAAATAATTGCATGCAGTGGTGTTGTAGACACGTTGATCCCAGAATATTAGAGAGAGAGAGGTGGGTAAGGTTATATCTTTTATTGGACCAACTTCTGTTGGTGAGAAAGACAAGCTTTTGGGATTACACAGAGCTCTTCTTCAGGTCTGAGGAAAAGCTAGGATGTTAAAATAATATAATGTAGGTTTGCAAAATCAAGAACACAAAATTAGGAAATGCCAGATTTACAATTGCCCATGCAACCTTAATTCTGCCCCTGGGTATATCCATCATGTGCACTGAATGGGGTCATTTGGAAAAAACAGTGATGTGATCATATAATTAAATATTGTATCATAATGCATACACACCAGGAGGCTGAATTAAGGTTCACATTCCTAACTTTTGAGTGCTTGACTTTGCAACCTAAACAAAATTCTTGTAACATAGTGTAACATTCTGTACACCTTTTTTTCTTCCTTAAAGAAAAAAGTCAGGAAGGGGTTTTTATTAAATGGGCCATTGTGACCATGTTCTAAGTCTGGTGATTTACAGAATGGAGGCATCCTGGCCCAACTCTGTTGCAGCCTCCCACACAAACACTACAGCCCGCTGGTCCCGTCGCTCCATGATGTCCTGCCAATATGTTCCTGAGGAATGCAGGTGAGAGAAGAGAAATTATGATTTTTAACAGTTGGTCTCAGCAAAATCTGAACAGAATTTCATAGGACATAGCCAGAGCGATTCCCCCTACAAAATATCAAAGGCCTGCTGCAACTAAGAGAGATGTGAGAGCTTCTCAAAGAAAAGGTCCCAAGCATTCTTATAATGGAAAGTATTATGCAACCTAAAATAGGGGTGTTGTGGGCAAGTATAGTCTGTCACACCACCTCCCCGGGGCGGTAGCGTTATGGCCCTGTGGCCAAGTCCAAGAGACCGCTCCTCCTCTCAGGGTGGGATACCATCATGGTTAGAGTCGGGGAGCTGTCCTTAGGTTCAGGACTGTCTGGCCACGCCACCAGAGTAAATGGGACCACCCTTCAGAAGAGGGCGGTACAACCTAATGGCCAGAGTTAATGGGGCTATCCTTCTGTGCAGGGCGGCGTGGCCTAGTGGCCAGAGTCAATGGGGCAGCGGGGCCTGGAGGTCAGAGTCTGTAGGACGGTCCCTCTGTGCGGGGTGGTGTGGCCTAGTGGGACCACCCCTCTTTGCAGGTCAGCATGGCCTAGCGGTTAGGCAGGGGGTTGGCCACCACCCAAGGGTAGGTTGGTGTCTGGGGTAGAGGGACCCAAGCGCTCCCTACTCCACCAGCCCAGGGCCCTAACAGTAGTGAGTGTATCCACCATGAATCAGCAGGGATCCCTCCAAAACACAGGGACTCTGTTCCTGGTTCCACAACCGGATCAATGTCTGGTTCCCCTGAACTACTTCTTACCCTGTCTTCCTGTTCCAAAGTCCACAGGTCCTCTGATCCTCCAGGGTAGTCAACAGGCGAAGTTCCCAACGACTCCTTCCCCTTGTGGGCAGCCAGGTATTCGCCTGGATCTCACAATGCCTGGCCTCTGTGGTCTGGGGCTCCGATAGCTCCTGGGCAGGAGCTTGCAACACACGCTCTCTCCCTTTCCCGGTCAAGGAAAACTGAGCTTAGCTGCTCCATTTTATAGTGTGGTTCCAGTTGGAGTATGCCCAGCAGGAGTGAGGGGGCATGACTTCCTCAGCACTCAGTATAGGGTTAACCCCTTCCTGCCCAGTGGGGGGCAGGTATACCCCATCACAAGGGGTCAATATTAACTCCCCCTATAATACTCTCATTTCTGTTGGGCCAGAATGTGATACATGCACTTGTATTGAATAATTCCTTATTCCTCTAGCAGTATTACTGAGTCCAATGGCACTGTTGAGAAGAAAGGTACCTGCTGAACTTCAATTTTGGGCACCCAGGGCATGATTCTAAACCAATGAACACAACTGAAAGACTCCCATTGACTTCAATGGGTTTTTGGATCAGTCCCCCATAGAATGTAATAGATTTCTCTGCAAATATAGTAAAGTACCTTACTTGCCATTGAGCCTGATAATTTTATTCTCTGAATGTATAATGTGGAATTCAACATTACTTACCTATTTGTTATTATATTTATCTCCTTTGTAAAGCACTTTAAGATCCATGAATGAAAAGCACTATATAAGAGGAAGGTGCTGGTATTAATAAATAGTAATAATAATAATAATGAATGGCAATAGCAAAGTAATCAGCACCTTACTTGCATATATAGTGAGGATCAGCCTCTTTTCCCCCCCTTCCAGGTGACACCAACATTGCTTTATGGATTGGTCAGTGGGGTACTCTGAGTAGATTGGCTGTCACTCTGGCCAAGACTCGACACAACAGGAAACCTTCAGAATATGGAAAGTACTGGAATAGGACCCTAAATCTAGGCTTCTCTAATGATAAGTTGATGGCTGAACTACAGTGTCCCAAATGCTATCCTGACATGTGCACATGTGGATGTCAGGCAAAAAGAAATCAAGGGGAGGGACAGGCAAATATCCAGTAATGGACCAATATGTTTGACAAATGTAATGTATGATATTCCTAGATATGGAGAAAGCCTATGTATGGAGGGGGGGAAAAGAACCAGTCTTACCATAGACATAGATATACATTTTATTTTATTTCAAAAAATAGCAAATGTATTAAGAACACGAACCAGAAAGTTATTAAAAGCTTCATAGCAAAATATTTAGCCAACTCTGTTACAATATATAGGCTTGAGGTTCTAACAAGTAACACTATGCCTCAATTCACTGAGCAAGTAATGCTCTTGACACATAAACATTGCATTGTTGAAATATGGAGCTGGAAATTAAAAAAAGAAATATTTCTGTCTTTCATCTTTCATGATCAACTGAAGTACAACAACTTTCTAACTTTTGATTCTTTTTTGGGGAAAGCCTTTAAAAAAAACACAATTCCTGAGTATTTGGATGAAGTGAAAATATCAAACATCTGTTAAAGATGACCAGTTAAGGCCCAATACTGCTTGGTGAATGGTAGAAGGAGTTCTCAAATGTGGTTGTCATGGCAGGATCAAGGCCTAAATGGCTTAATGGAAAAATGAAAACTTTCTAGTAGAAAGAAAAGGAGTACTTGTGGCACCTTAGAGACTAACAGATTTATTTGAGCATGAGCTTTCGTGGGCTACAGCCCACTTCATTGGATGCATGTAGAGTCATTCGTATTAACTTTCTTAGCCTACAACTGCAACTGTGAAGCGTGCTTTGCTGAGAGAACGCTTTTTGTCTTAAACGTCAATCGTTTGCAAAAGCTTTCTATGCAATTTATCACAGCTAAACCTCCCCTGAGCCATCAAGCTATAATTATGCAAAATATACAAGTTTAAATTTAGCCAGTTGGGCTTTCACATTAACCTTAGTGTAAATATTGAATTGTATAGTTTGTTGTTTCAATTTTTTCAAACATAGCAATCCTGTTATTTAAGTTTTGGCTACTGTAAACACTATATATAATATATTTAATTATTCTCTTTAGATTTGTCACAATATCATACTGTACATCATAATTCTAAAATCCTGTTATTCATCATGTTCAGATCTTTTTAATTAATTTTGTACATTTTATTTGTAAAGCTGTTGCCAATTAATGCACTTTGAATAACTAATCCCAGAAAAATTTGCAGATTTCCAAGCCATGGTTATTCTACATATGGTTTTCTTGAATTGCAGTACTAAATTATAGTGGATATAGAAAGTTATCACAAAGCATAGTTAACTAGAATTCACAACACTGGTATTCAACTTGACCATTTACAGTGAGTTCACAAAAATGGTTTTAATCTGCCCAGTTTTCTTCTACCCTCCCACCCCAACGTGTAAACACAATGACATTCTAGGACTGCAGTTACCAAGATGTATCATCTGTAAAAGACAATGTGTGTCTGGATTTGGCAATTCCAGTAGATACTGCTACTCACTTTCCATCCTAGACTGGAAGCATCATTGTTAGAATGTTGCAATCACTAAAAGAACTGACTAGAAGCTTATGGGAGCTCCAATTCTGATGCAGGTTTTTTGACTTAGTGATGAAAAGTCATGTGCTTATATAGAAACAAAAGAGCAACAGATTGGAGAATATGGGATCTGTGGCACGAACATATATTTGAGTGGTGATAATATACAGTATTACAGTTGTATGTTACTAACACATGAAACTCTTGGCATTACAGAGATGATGATCTCTGTTCACACAAGCCAATCTGAATGTGCCATAAGCATTCGGTAAAAACAGGCTTGTGCCAGTTTCACTGAAAAAGAAACTTGTCAAAATATTTTTAAAAATACTGTAGGACGTCTTGTAAATTGTAATTTAAATATTAAAATCTTGTTTCAGAAGTTCCCCGCTTTAGGTTGTTACTCAAAAACTCTTCATGTTCAAAACTCAAATTATTATGAGATCTTGAAATCATAAGCAGCTTTTCCTTATTAGTAAAGTCCTTTTTAACTGTGGCTTGTGGTACAAGTAACCTATCCATTGGGTCCTCTTTGTTTTCTAGTTTCATGTATCCTTTACTGTTGCTTCGATCCAATCTGGGCCAGCTGGGGTGTTTTCTTTGTTCAGCTTGGACAGTGAGTGTTGACGGACCCCCCTCTAAATCCAAGGATTTTGAATGTGCAGACAGAAGATGCAAAGACGCGTTGGACCCAAATTGTTTTCTGGCAGCACCAGGTGATAAAAGTTTTCCAGTGCTTGGTCCAAGAGTTATAGAAGATTTGAACTGACTGGATGGAGGTTCTACAAATGAATTATTTCGGGGTAGCATTGCATTGGCAGGTTTGTAGGGTTCATTGGTATCAGTTAATGAAATGGCTAGAGAGTCCATTGACAAATTTCTAGCCCGGCTTCTAGTGATCTCAGAATCCTCAGTGATATTGTCTATACTAGGTTCATCAATAACACAATTATTTAGTTTAATTACGGGCAGTGTGAAAGCACTAATGGAGGATGATACAATTGACTTTGTTTCACACTTTATAGAGCTACTATTTTTGTCATTCGTTGCCTTGCTAGTGTGAGGGTAGAGTCCAAAGACAGAGCCAGAATGCTCAGCCAGCAAAGGTGGTAGAAGGTTAGAAGTCTTCTTGTCTTCATTTATGGCAACCTCATCTTCTTCAGCCGAACTGTCCATTCGAAAGTTACTCCTGAAGCCAGAGAAAGGTGCAATTGTGTTTGCAGCCAACCGCGACGCACATGAGTTCCCACTATGCTTGAATTCACTTTCCCCCAATAAAGCAGTGTAAGCGCCATTCAACTGCTTTTGTTCCTTGATTCTCAGACTGTGCATGTCTATTACAGTGGAATATATGTCTCTCATATGTATGACTTTTGTTTCCTTGTCACGATTTTCATGTAGGATGGCATTTGCACAAATAAAAATAAAAATTCCAATGCCCATAGTAAAGGGGCCCAACATTTTCATCTTATCTGAGTGTAAATGTTGTTCAAAGAAACGAAATATAACTCCACCTTGGTTTGTTATGACCTGGGTTTCATTTAAGGCTAGAGTAGCTTCAGGACCTAAAAATTGTTCCTTTTGTGGCCAGTATCCAAGGATAGCCATTGCAATTCCCATGAATGAGATAAGCACTCCCAAAACAAGAAAGAATCCTGATGGGGAGTAAAGTCGGATTTTGCCCCTAACAATTACTACATCAGCCCTGGGCCGGCGTCTGACTGGCTTTTTCTCTTCAGAAGTTGGCGATGTGGCAAGATTTAGGTGATGCTGAGATCTGGCAGAGTCTTGCCTCTTTAAGGCTGCCAGCCCTGTTATTACTCCACCAGTTGCTATCATAGTTCTATATTCTGCCCTAGAAAAGAAAACAGAAATACTAATATAAGTAATTTCAATATAATATACATATGTTTGTTAATCAGACATTTACTTTTTATTAAAATAAATATTACTTTAAAAAGCCATTACATTTTAACAGCTCTTCATAAATGGCAACTTTCAGATGTACATGGCATTTGAGAAAACAAACTGGTTTTTGAGCACAGTAAAGCTAGGTAATATGTCTGGCCTAATTGATAGAGATATAGTGGAAAACTAATAAGATGGCACATGGTGAGTTGTCAGGAGTATATAAAATGAAATTACTGAAAATGCTTAATATATGGCATCGTTCAGAACTGGTCTCTAACAAAGCAATCGACATTATCTCATATGGGTGTTAGACAATCTTGAAGTTTTAGCTAAAAAAGCTTTTAAAAGCTGTGAAACAATTACCGTTAGTGTGAATATTAATTGTACTGAATATCATCTTTAGGACAATGACTATCATAGATTTTAGTGTATTTTTAAAAATACATTCCATTATTATTACTACTACAATTATTAAGTTTATTAATACTAGACTTTTAATTCCTAATAACAGGATCATTCTTGCCTTTACCTAATAATGCTTCCCTTTTCCACATGGCAATCCTAAGTTTTTTCTTTGTTTTTCATGGAGCACAAGGCCCCATGGGTTTTTGTTTACATCCTTCTTTCTGAACCAGCATCATCTAGTTGTCTGAAGTAAGTTTTTCCCCTTGGGTTCACCTGTCTGCCTAGGTGTCTATAAATGATGTGGGAAACTTCAACAAATACTGTTTTAAAAAACTATCATGAGGAATGTGCACAGCTGTAGAAATAATTCTTGTCAGATCATTACATTTGAGAGTGGCCAAGAAAGTACCCATCCAACAAAATACAGGGAAATAAAACTTTATTTTGTACAGAATCTTTCAGAATGCTTTCCAGGGTTAAATAATACACCAAAGAATGTTAACAAATAAGAGAGAGGGCATGAGTAATTGAAAGATACGAGCCAGGGAGTACAGAAATGGTGCTCAGGTGAAATGGAGACCTGATTAGGCTGAGGTACACAGGAAGATAGTTTTAAATGGCTGTAGAGGAGACGACTCTTGCTCCAAGAGTGATGAGATTTTGTGAATAGACAAAGAGAAGGCTGAGTGACAGAGGGGAATAAAGAAAAACAAAATCTGTGATTTATAGAACCATAGACCCATGGAGTTAGAAGGGACCACAAGGATCATCTGGTCCAACCCCCCACCACCAAGACGCAGGATTTGTTTGTGTTTAACCATCCAAGACAGAAGGCTATCCAGCCTCCTTTTGAAAATCTCTAGTGAAGGAGTTTCCATGACGCCCCCTAAGCAGTCTGTTCCATTGTCCTTCTGTTCTTAGTTAGGAAGTTTTTCCTGAGATTTAATCTAAATTATGGTTGTTTTTAAATATAAGAGGGCAGGTTCTGCCCTTGGACTCATGCACACAACACCCTTTGGCTTGCTTAACGTGTCATATGTGCACATCTGAGGACACAATTGGTCCAACATGGTAACAGTCAACATTACCAAGACATGAATGGTGAGCGGGTAGGACTGTTTGAGAATGGGGCAAGGTGGGAGCACTTCTCCAGAAGAAATGTGTCCAGTGTTCATTATTAATTGTTCAGACATTGCTTAGTGAGTGGAGAGACAGAGATATCCTAAGCGGCCTAACTGCTTCATTGTTATTAAGGAATAGATAGCTTCCATGAAAAGTCTCAGAGTTTTGCCTGAGTAAAGACTGCCAGCTTGGGTACACAGAGTACTTTATGAATTTTGGAGAGCAAAAATCACAATTATTCAAAAAACTTTTGACATCTGAAACTTCAGTAGGAATTAGGTACCTAAGTCTCTTAGACTTCTTTGAAAATTCCTGGCCCTTTAATTAAACTGGAGCTGCATTTTAATGCTATTTTGGTAACTTCAATGTGTTACTGCCATGTGGTCTCTTGCTTCAGAAAAGATACATTCTAAAAATATGTCACTTTAAAAACTCCAGAATGGAGACTAAAAATAACTGAGTGTTTAAGGTTCAGATTTTTTTTTTTTTTTTTTTTTTTAAGATAAATGAAAACAAAATTTGCCCATACACATATGTGCTTACGAGGTTTGTGCCAAAACACAATCAAACATCAAGATGACTCTTCTCAATTTTTGTAAAATATTGTTTTGGATTCCAGACAAAAATAAACAGGGCCTGGTCTGTGGAAAATGTTTTCTTTTGTTAGGGTTCAATTTAAACGTAATTAGTTTTTCTATAAAGTAAATGAAGAGAGAAGCATGCCATAACAGTACTAATACAGTATTAACAGATTTGCTAACATACTGGGGTTAGTTCTATTATCCTTCTCCAGGTCCCAGACATTTAGGATGGGATTTTTTTTAAAATACATAAACTCAGGAGCACAAGTTCCCCATTTCCTTTAGGGGCACAGTCATTTAGGTGCTTCTGAAAATCCCACACTTAAATGTCCCAAGTTTTATAGAAAATGCTTCCCATTTGCAGACTTCACAAAGGTTGCAGAAGAAAAGCGTCTATTATTCATTATTAATTGTTCAGCAATAGCTTAGCTGATGGAGAGAAAGAGAGACATTCTAAATACCTGATTCCTTATATTCTTTAAGGACAGATTACTCCCTCTCCCTCTGGGAAAACATGTAGTAGGAGGGGGCTGCAGGACTGGAAAAGTCTTTTTGCCCAAGTAACAGTTGAAAACAAAGACTACATTCCCTTATCTTTCCTATATCCTGACCTCACCCTCATTGTAGAATTACTTCTAAATTCATGGCCAGAAAAATCTCTCTCTCCCACCCTCCTCTGCCACCAGGTTTATAAAGTAAATAAGGTACAGGGCAGGCAAAGATTTAAGCTTCACCTTGGTGCTAACAGAAATGGCTAGATTCTGATCTCACTTATCTGGAGTAACTTCACAGAAATCAATGTAATCACTATGGACTTAGATTGGCAGGAGATCAAAACCTGGCTTTATAAGAAAGGATAGCAATTAAACCTTACATAGCAATACTCCAATACATTGCTTGTTTATGGCACAAAGTTTTCTCTACTTATTAGGATGGAATACATTTCATTAGGAAGCTTTTTACAAACTATATTATATTCATGTTAAAGAGGAACTACAGATACACTCAAAAAGAAAAGGAGTACTTGTGGCACCTTAGAGACTAACCAATTTATTTGAGCATAAGCTTTCGTGAGCTACAGCTCACTTCATCGGATACACTGGAGTTCTCTCTATATTCAGTTTGACTGAAAAGACAAATCTCTAAATACACACATCTGAACAAGCAAATCTTAAGATTCTGACTCAGAGCTGAAGTGGAGTATGTTAAAAGTTTCAATTCAATCTTGTATGTTGGTGACATTCTGAGTGACATTACAGCCCTGCTAATAAAATAGATCAGATAATGATGCAATGGATAAGAAGGAGAAAGAGAGGGGAAGATTTTTATTAATAATTATTAATCATTTGTATTACCACAGCACCTAGGAGCCCCAGGCCTAGCCCAGGGACCCATTGTGCTAGGTGCTATACAAACACAGAGCAAAAAGATGGCCCCTGTCTCAAGGAGCTTACAATCAAAGTATCAGACAAGAGACTGCAGGTGGATTAAGACAGAGAGGAGTACAAGAAAACAATGAGACAATATTGTTTAGCATGATAGGCAGTGGTTGCCGCTCTCTTTTCGCCTAATTCATTTTATAAAACATAACATCTTCAGCCTGCTGATGCAAAAGCATCACAGTCACCATATAGCTTTTAAAGAACAAAGATTTTTTTTTAAACTTCTGACCTTCCAACTTGCAGTTGTACTAGTTTTCATGCAACAAAAATGTCAGCTCCAAAGACAGTTTAGTGATTTAGCCAGGAAGGAGAGAATGCCCCAGATTCCCTCCCTCTTAAGGCCACTTTGCAGTGTGCTACTGCTGCAGGAAGGAACTCAAATGTGAAACTGCAGAACTACTAACTGTAGTCTGTAACCCTATCATTTAAATCAGCTTCTGTACCAGATGACTGGACGATAGCTAATGTGACGCCAATTTTTAAAAAGGGCTCCAGAGGTGATCCCGGCAATTACAGGCCTGTAAGCCTGACTTCAGTACCGGGCAAACTGGTTGAAACTATAAGAAAGAAAAATATTGTCAGACACATAGATGAACATAATTTGTCGAGGAAGAGTCAACATGGTTTTAGTAAAGGGAAATCATGCCTCACCAATCTACTAGAATTCTTTGAGGGGATCAATAAGCATGTGCAGGGCCAGCTCTAGGTTTTTTGCCACCCCAAGCAAAAAAAATTTTGGCTGCCCCCCCCCCCCCTTTTTTTTTTGGCTTTTATATGTTTGCACTTTGCAATGTTTGGGGTTTTTTGTCTTAGCAAGACATAGCATAGTCTTAGCATAGCAAGACGTGGGGCCGTGGGCAGGGCTGCCACAGCCATTTCAGACTGGGATTGGCACCGGGGGAGTGGAGGTGATTGTGCCCTGGCTGGAGGGACCGGGCAGCCCACACACCCCCACCCCCTCAATGCCCGCTGCTGGCTCCTGCCGGCACGGGGCTGCGACGCCCAGCTCCAAGTCCTCAGTCGTGCTCGTGGGGAAGGAGACAGGACGGGCTCTAGGCACCAGCAAAACAAGCATGTGCTTGGGATGGCCGGAATGCTGCCCCTAGAAATGTGCCGCCCTAAGCACGTGCTTACTTTGCTGGTGCTTAGAGCCGGACCTGAGCATGTGGACCAAGGGGATCCAGTGGATATAGTGTACTTAGATTTTCAGAAAGCCTTTGACGAGGTCCCTCACCAAAGGCTCTTATGCAAAGTAAGCTGCCATGGGATAAGAGGGAAGGTGCTCTCATGGATTAGTAACTGGTTAAAAGAAAACAAAAGGTAGGTATAAATGGTCAGTTTTCAGAATGGAGAGAGGTAAATAGTGGTGTCCCCCAGGGGTCTGTTCTGAGACCAGTCCTATTCAACATATTCATAAATGATCTGGAAAAAGGGGTAAACAGTGAGGTGGCAAAATTTGCAAATGATACAAAATTACTAAAGATATTTAAGACCCAGGCAGACTGAAGAGCTACAAATGGATGTCTCAAAACTGGGTGACTGGGCAACAACATGGCAGATGAAATTTAATGTTGATAAATACAAAATAATGCACATTGGAAAGCATACTCCCAACTATACATATAAAACGATGGGGTCTAAATTAGCTGTTACTACTCAAGAAAGAGATCTTGGAGTCATTGTGGATAGTTCTCTGTAAACATCCACTCAATGTGCAGCCACAGTCAAAAAAGCGAACAGAATGCTGTGAATCATTAAGAAAGGGATAGATAATAGGACAGAAAATATCATGTTGCCTCTATACAAATCCATGGTACACCCACATCTTGAATACTGTGTACAGATGTGGTGGCCCCATCCCCAAAAATATATATTAGAATTAGAAAAAGTTCAGAAAAGGACAACAAAAATTATTGGGGGTATGGAACGGCTTCCGTACGAGAAGAGATTAATAAGACTGGGACTTTTCATCTTGGAAAAGAGATGGCTAAGGGGAGATATGATTAAGGGCTATAAAATCATGACTGGTGTAGAGAAAGTAGATAAGGAAGTGTCGTTTACTACTTCTCATAACACAAGAACTAGGGGTCACCAAATGAAATTAGTAGGCAGCAGGTTTAAAAGGAAGTATTTCTTCACACAACACATAGTCAACCTGTGGAACTCCTTGCCAGAGGATGTTGTGAAGGCCAAGACCATAACAGGGTTCAAAAAAGAACTAGATAAATTCACGGAGGCTAGGTCCATCAATGGCTATTAGCCAGAGTGGGCAGGAATGGTGTCCCTAGCCTCTGTTTGCCAGAGTCTGGGAATGAGCGACAGGGGATGAATCACTTGATGATTATCTGTTCTGTTCATTCCCTCTGGGGCACCTGGCACTGGCCACTGTTGGAAGACAGGATACTGGGCTAGATTGACCTTTGGTCTAACCCAGTAGGGCCATTCTTATGTATTCCTAAAAATTAGCTTAGTCAACCTCAGGGGAATCACTCCAATTTGGTAGGAATTTACAAGAGCACAGAGCTGGTGTATTAGCTCCTGCACCATACTCTATCTGCTGACAGCGAAGGGAGCATGGCCAGAGTCTGTATCAGCCCCTCAGAGCCTGTAACAACGTATGCCGGGCCCTTTAAGGTAGGCTTATGGCTCAGCACAATTCTGTTTCTCCGGCAAGGCTTTATGGAGATGTTGCCCAAAAAGGTCTAATGGGAGTTATGGTGCATTTCACAGACAGGAAGAAAGGAAGACCTGGTGAGTAGCAGCTGCTGATGAGTCTCTCCAGTGAGGAGATGACTGGAGCCTGGGTGGGCCTGAAGAGAGCAGCCTGCGATGGACAGTGGAAAGAAGCATGAGAAGGGCTGAGCATGAGACCTAGAGGCATGCAGGGCAGTAAGGACCCTAGGGAGAATAAGTTGTCCATTTGGGGAAAGACTGCTGGCAAGACCTAGACCCAGAGCAGTGAGCCCTGCACCGTAAGATGAAGGATTGAACATGTCTAGATAATACTTAGCCCTGCCAAGAGTGCATGGTACTGAACTAGATGACCTCTCGAGGTCCCTTCCAGTTCTACGATTCTATGAGCTAGGAAGCAGGTAAAGGAAATAGCTCAGGGTAAAAGCAGTAGTATGGGTTTGGACCCTGGATTTGTACCTGCTTCTTGTTTAGCATTTCCAGGCTGGGGTTTCCAGAGAGGCTGGGAGGAATTCTCCCCTTTCACTTCCCTGCATTGAGTATGGGGGCAAAGTTGCTCAAACACAGGGCTGTGGCTCAGAAAGGAACCAGAGAGAGACAGAGAGAGAAAGAACAGCTTGGAGAAGCCAGTTTGTTGTGGACTGCCATTGGATGTTTGTTTACCCCAGAAGGGGTGGAGTTCTTCTAACTTAATCAGATGGCTAAACTACCCGCAGGCTAATGGGGAAACTGGGGTAGCAATTGCACCCAATGGTGGATAGGTAAGCCCCAGCTATATGGCTATGCGCAGGCAGTGTAATTTAGTGCAGGGAGACCAAGATCACAAGAGTCCACACCCCAGTCCCTTCTGATTTGTACCGTGTGCTCGTCAGCCATAGCTGAGGAGCTGGGCAAATTAACAGTCATGTAGGTCATTAATTTGCATATGCCAGCAAAGCATGAAGGGTTTTATTCCTGCATCAGTTGCTTAACAACTAATTAATTATAGGCTAAGCTTTCATTGAGGCACTGCCAATATTTTAACAAGAGGCTCTGTCATAGAGTGAATGGCCCCTTTCAGAGGAATTGGGGTTGAGTGCGCCAGTGACTGATAAACCCAGTGGGCTTCCTGAAGGTTAAGAGAAACACACTAAAACAAGTCCAAAATGCTTTCAGTGGGCATAATTGAGCCAGAGTATTTTGTGACACAACACAAAGTAAAGTACCAAGCAGAATCTGCAGTTGGAGACGGTGATTCCCAAAACCCAAGGAGAGCCTGGGAAGGGCTGAAAAGCTGTGCCCAGCATAGAAACTTGAAGACAGGACCTCAGGGGAAGGGGCTGTGCCGAGTGAGAGACTGGGGCAGGAGTAACTTTATTTTGAGTTTATTATATGCTAATAAACCAGTCGCCAAGAAGGTCTTGTTTATTAACAACTTCCCAAACAATGTATAGCAAGCCCTTCCCTTCCATTAGTCACAAAACACCTGTTCCGAGATGAATTCCAGGTATAAAACCCACCTGCCTCTCCATCTTTGTTTGTTTTATAAAACACATTTCTATTCTAAGTTGCTGTACTTTACCAGCTGAGTTCACGTCTTGTTGACTGGCTAGCTTCTAAAGGTGCAACAGCCTCAATGCACTACGTTTAGTCACAGTGCTAGCTTGATAATAAAAAGTTGAGAACAGTAATCCTTCTAGAACTGTGCATAATGAACTTTTCTTCCTTAAGGAGAGACTCTCTCTCTTTTATATATGCTGCTATGTGAGGATACAGTCTATGTCACATAACAGAGACAAGAAACAAATCCAAGGAGCTAAAGGAAGACTGAGAATAAAAATGGCAAGAAATTCTATGGCATATAAGAAAAGGCTGCTTTACAAGGGGCCATATTAATAAAGCAGTAGTATTGTTTAAAAAGGAAAGAAGAATAAAAATGGTATGTGCGTACAGGAAAATAAACCCAATGGGGTTAGAATTTCTTGTGCTTGCTTATAATTGATTGAATTTCCAGTTTATTTGAGATCTGGCTGTGTAACTTCTTCTTTTTACTTTGGTTTAGCTTAAGTAAGGTACTACCCATTATGAGTAAAGTGGCAGAATCTGGCTCTAAGCCATTTCAGCATTTTATTTTATGTAAAATCATTGTTTCAATCAAAATCAGTATTTTGATCAGAAGCAGGTATTAGCTATTTGTCCAAATATCTGTATTGAATATACCAGTTCATTCATAGTTATCAGTCCTAATATCTAGGAATAAGAAAAGAATCCATGACAAACTGCACCTCTAGATGAAACAGGTATAGTATTTTTCATCTTTTATGTCATAAGCTATATCTGCTTGTGATACAATTGAAAGGAAATCTTTGTGCTGAAAACTTTAGGAGCTCATTTTAATTTCAGCTGCGTAGGTGAAGGATGTGGGTTTGTACATATTTATATGCATTTGTCTTTGTTCTGCTTTTATCTTCTAGAGATTGAGAAATATGGGTAAGGAGCTTCTTCTAGAATTAGAAAAAGGATACTGGAAGATAATTCTGTAGCTAAGCATCTCTAAATCTAAAATCCCAAATATACAAAACTAATGGGAATTTAGATTGAATCTTACATGATGCAGATGAGAGTGGAGATTAGACATCAACCATAAATCATGAAATAAATATTTCAAAGGACTCTGACACTTCTGAAGTGTAGCATGTGGGGGTGCAGAATAGAAGGCTTACTCTCTGTGGTATAAAGCAAAGAAGAGGTTTGTGTGACTTGGCATATGAGATTGGATATGAAGTCAGAGCACAGTTAAACATTTTGGGGCTCGGTGTGCCGAAAGATGGATGAATGCAGTTTCCCCCCTAAATCTAAACAAAGAACAATGCCCAAAACACTCAGAAATAATTTAGTTTACAAATACTGGGCTTATTTACTTGATCCCTTAATCGTTGACCCATTCATTTCTGTACACTGACCCAACGTTAAACAAATAAGGAGGTGTATTTAAGCCACAAACATTTGTGGAGCCTCTAAACTAGTATTTACAGAAATAGTAGCTAACTGTAGTTAACTGGCAATCTTTTAACTTGAGTTAAAATGAGCAAAAACTCTAGTCTAGACACACTCGGTGCAGACAATGTCATGATGTAAAACACAACATGTCCTTGTCTACACTGAATGCTAAATTAATCATGTTAATTAACATGTTTAACAAAAAGTAATTTCCCACTGTATACATACTCAGTGAGTGGCAGACAGAACAACAGGCACAAAATTCGCTGTTGAAGAGATCCAAAGGGAGGGTTAAGGAATGTACGCTGACAGATGTGAAATCAAAGTCTGCATAAACTGTGTGATGCTTTAGAAGAGTTTTCCTTCTGATCTAAAAACATTTCATTTATATAAAATATGACCCTTCAGAGTTGCAGGAGTTAAATAGAGCCTATCTATCTAACATTCTCCTTAGCAGCTCTGCAACCTAGAGCGCCTAAATGACTTAGGAGCCTAAGTCACATTTCCAAAGGCACCTAGGGTGGGATCCATCTAGGGACGGATCCACCTAGGGACTGAAGGGTTGCCATGCTGAATGTGTCAGCACCTAACTTTTTGGTACCTAGAAAATCACTGGAACACATTGCAATCCACAAAGCCTGAGTTAAGTTCCTAGGTTCCCTATATAATGGGATCCACAAAACCCAGTATGCTAGGCAGGGAGCTCCCTAAGCTAGCCAGAGAGATGCTGGCCACAGGGGTATATGCTAAGTCCCACCCTTCCCACAGAGATAGGTGCCTAAATCCAGGCTGCAAGGAAACACCTATCCTTGCTAGCAATCCACGAATGGGAACCAGCCACCTGGAGTCAGACAGCTGAGGCTCTTCTTGTAGGTATAAGTTATGTGCTTGCCTGCCTCACGTCATACAAAGAATGTGGGTGTGCTGCCCACTTCATAACTAACTTTTAGCCCGGGGTTAGAGCATGTGCCTGAGCTGTAGGAGACCCAGGTTCAATTCCCCTCTCTCTGCCAGACAGGGAGAAAGGATTTGAATGAGGTATCCCACCTTTCAGGGGTCTCCATCTTACTCTCTCTCTGGCCCAATGATTAGAGAGAGCGAGAATGACACTGTAGTCCAGTGGCTAGGGCACCCACCAGGGTCTGGTTCAGTCCCCCCTGCTCCAAGCATTTGCTAATTATTTAACCACAGAAGAACAGCTTCAACAAGAGAGGCTGAGGTAGCTACGCTTCAGACTATCCCATAGCACAGAGGTTAGAGCACTCTCCTGAAGGATCTGCACAGGGATCCCCCCATCTGGTAAAGAGGGGGGAATTGAATCCGAGTCGCCCACACCAGAGGTAAGTGCTCTAATCACTGAGCTAAAAGTTATAAACTAGGCACCACCACTGGATTTTTAATGAGACCTGATCCAGTAGGCAGCCCCTGAACACACCTACCAGATTGAGTCCTGCACATGACTTAAGCGGCTAAACATCTAGCTTGCCCCAGTTTGTGAATTGCTCTGGAGCTTCAGTGGGAGATAGGTGTCCAGCTGTCTACGGGCATGTGCACTGCTGCCGCCCATGAGGCAGAAACTTAGCTACCAAGGGAACTTTTACACTGAAAAGTTTGGCATTGCGTGCGTTTAGACACCTACAGAGTTTGACAGGAGTTTTGTGGATCCCATCCCTCATGCCTAACCTACTTAGGCACCTAGTAGGATTTTCACAAGTGCCTTCCTGCCTCTTTAAGGGCCAGATTTTCAAAGGAATTTTGATGCCCAAATCATAGGACATATCTACACGACCCTGCAGTACGGACTACAGGGCTGTGAACTGCAGTGCGCAGGAACGTGTAACTCTCCCATGTAGACACTGCTGGCACAATCTAAAAGGTACTTTTGTTTGCATAACGTAGTCCTCTCTCAAAGAGGAGCATGTTAACATGAACTAGGGACCTTTTACAAAAAGAAAAGGAGTACTTGTGGCACCTTAGAGTGCTCTAACCCCTGGGCTTATGCTCAAATAAATTTGTTAGTCTCTAAGGTACCACAAGTCCTCCTTTTCTTTTTGCGAATACAGACAAACTGAGCTGCTACTCTGAAATAGGTACCTTTTAGTTCATGCCACCAGCGTCCACTATTACACTCTGCAATTCACAATCTGTAGTCCAAACTGCAAAGCCATGTAGACAAGCCCTAAGTGTCTTTTAGTGAGACTTAGGCACTTCTGAAACTTTTACCAGTAGCCAATACCTAGATTAAAATGCCATCCCCTTACAGTGATATAGAACCATGTTGTCCCATCAAAGCTAATAGTGAAGAGTGTTAGAACACTGAAACCCCTACCTGTGTCAGGCAAGCGTGCTAGACTGTAGTTATACTTGTAGTGGGATGGGCCCTTTGACTAATCAGCCATCATAAGTACCTGTTAGACAGCGTTTAAGACCTCATCAACATTACAAAAGTAACTATGTTTAAATATGGTTGTGGCTGAACCATGTTATACTGTAATCTGGTTTATTAAAATTGGCTGTTGTAACCATGTTAGAGAACAATGTTCTAGACTAGATACCTGCCAGGGTTAAAAAACCATGGCTTTAGAAGATGGTAATAACATGATTATTTTTGTCCACATTGGCAAGACTAAATCGTGTAACAGCATACCAGATTTGGGTTACAACCATTTTAACAAAAGTTTAATCATAAGTTTGTTTGTTTGTGGTGTTAACAAGGCATTGATAAAGGTCTAAAAATTTCCTTTAACTACATCACCCCTAGAATTAGGTTGTTTCTAATATTATACAATTCCTAAAGCTAATATTGTGTTTTTTGAGAGGCAGACTATTAATGAAGGACAAATCAGTATTAATAAAGAATGGAAAACTCATTATTTGACAAAATATTCCGTTTGCTAAATGACATTGCCACGAACAGCTGAATTATGTTTGTGATACCTTAAAGATATGAAGAAATCATTATAAAATGTATGGTAAAGCTATATAGTGCTTTCAATTTAAATTAGTATTAAATTAGTGTGAACTAGCTAAACATCCACATGAGGGCATCATTAGAGCTTCTAATCATTCACACTTATACTCAATTTGTTGACAGCTTGCCAGAAGTTATGAAAACTAAGATACCAAAAGAAATTTAGCAGTGTTGCTGTAGCCATGTTGGTCCCAAAATATCAGAGACACAAGGTAGGTAAGATAGTATCTTTTTCTTGCACCAACTTCTGCTAGTGAAAGAAAGAGACATGCTTTCAGGCTACACAGAGGTCCTCTTGAGGTCTGGGAAAAGTACTCCGAGGGTATGTCTACTCTGCAATGTAAGCCCAGGGTTCGAACTGAGGCTCCAGCCTAACCCCCCTCCGTCTACACACAAATCGTGCTAATCCAGGGTTGCACAGGGTACATCTACACTACAATTAGACACCAGCCGCAGGTGTCTAATGGCAGTTTAGACCTACCCACGAGGATGGAGAGTCCAAGCCTGAGTCAAGCTGGGATCCAGGGTTCAATCCCTATTGCTTTGCAGTATAGACACAGCCCCAATGGACTCATGCTCTGGGGGTACATCTACACAGCAATTAAACACATACAGTTAGCCCGGGTCAGCTGACTTGGACTCATGGGGGTCAGGCTGCTGGGCTAAAACTGCTATTTAGACATTCGAGCTCAGGCTGGAACCTGATCTGGGATCCCATGAGGGGGCTTCAGCCTGAGCCCGAACATCTACACAGCAATTTTTAGCCCCGCAGCCTGAGCCCTGCAAGCCTGAGTCAGCTGACCCAGGCCAGCTACTGCCATGCCATGGGTCTTTTATTCCAGTGTAGACGTACCGTGGGAGTTTGCCAAAAGTATTCCACAGTCCCATGGGCCAATTTTCTTTATTTCTGGACAGTCCAGTTTGATGGATAGTCAAGTTTCCCCACACTGCACCATGGACAAAGAGCTGGAGTGTCCACATTTAAGGAGGGTAATAGGAAGTCTGGGCTATGGGTGGTTGGATTCAGGCCCACGTAATGCAGTGTAGCCTCTGGAGCTCCAGGAGTTCAACAATTCCTAACCTGGAGTTACAAATGAGCATTCATGCTCAAGCTCTAGGTTAACAAATCCATGGTCTACTAACTTGGGTTCAATTAACCCTAGGCTTACACTGTAACATAGACATACCCACAATGTCACAGCTAAATACAAGGTGGAACAGATTGTTTAACATAAAGTAGTGAACACGTTTTGTAAGAGACCATTCAAGGTGAAGTGGCCTGTTAACATCTCTGCAGTCATTACCTCCACCCCCAACACACTTTTCAAGATCCCTGGGTTCTACACATGCCTATTCCAACTTGTGGTGTACCTCATCCCGTGCACTAAATGGCCCAATAGCAACTACATGGGTGAAATCAGATAGCCACTATGCTCTCGAATGAACTCACACAGATAAATGATAAAAGACAAAAATACCATATCACACATGGGAGAACACTTTTCACAAAACAATCACTCTGTATCTGACCTCTCAGTCCTCATTGTCATAAGAAACCTGCACAACACCTTCAAAAGATGAGCCTTGGTGCTTAAATGCATAACTTTGCTAGACACTAAAAATCATACTCCTAATAGAGATGCTGGATTTATGTCTTACTACAACAATCTGTAACCAACTAACCTCCCTTTTTGTCCTATGACTGCAGTGGTGTTAATGGACCAATTCACCTTGAATGGTCTTTTAAAATATGTGTTCACTACTTATCCTAAATAATCTGTTCCAACTTGTATTTAGCTGGGACAGTCTCAGTACCTTTCCCAGACCTGAAGAAAAGCTGTGTAAGCTCAAAAGCTTGTCTCTCTCATCAACAGAAGTTGGTCTAATAAAAGATGTTACCTCACCCACCTTGTCTCTCAGAATCAGTTTAAGTCATACAAAAACAGTGAATTAATATTTCATATATACAAAATCATGAGGGGGCACTTATGGGAATGTCAATATCTCAATATAAAAAAATATTTATGAAGCCTAAAGTTGGCACTCACAAATGAGTTCTTCTCACAAACGCTTTTGAAATGGGACCTTACCCACTACCATTAGTGTTAAAATGACATAGAATGACCACACTTTGGTTACAATGCTCAAAACTGCAGATGGCAAGAATCTGCAGGGAGCAAAACAACATATCAGTAATGAGACATTAGGAGAAAGTCATGCTGAAACATAGAGGGGTACATTATCAGAATGGTACATAGGGATTTGGGCAGCAAAATTCCCTTCAGCAACTATATAATTGCTTAGCTATTTTTTTCTACATTAGATAACCCTATCAGCATCCACGATGTTAGGGCACAGGATTTAGGGCTGATCCTTTGACTTTGTCACCCCTCTGCTTGAACTGATGAAAACCAGCAGCAACAACGTGAAGCTAGAAAGTGGAAGCTGTGGTAAGAAAAGAGGAGTGCAGCCATCCAGTGCCTTTGTGCCTTCTTCCATGTGAGGGAAGTTCCTATTCCCACCAACTCAGGCATCTAAAAACTCTAGCTAGAATAAGGGCCAATGAGATACTAAGGAAGAACAGTTTCCTGTGCCAGCATACTGTATTTCTAGTTTGCCCACCCAGTGGTCCAATTCCTGTCCACACAGAGACCTGCTTCTGCTCAGATAGCCCTCCCTCCACCATTCTGCCTTCCCTACCTCAGATACCTGTTTCCCTTCCTCAACCCAAACCAATCAGCCTTTGCTCCTGTTACACCAATAAAATAAAAACCAGCAGGATTTTATTAAAGGGGAAAAGGCAAAATGCCACATGTATTGTGAATACAGAAAGAATCATAGTAAGCAGTTAGTTATAGCTATAACATTCCATTCAATCCCATATTTATTCACACATTCATTCATTCATACACACACAGGTTCTGCAAGGTTGTTACCATAGTTACCATCTTTAGAGTTGCTCATGCCAAGCCACTGGCCAGGTGGCCTGGACATGAGGAGGGAACAGGGCCTTGTCAGATGCACATCTGATGCTCCTGGAAGCTGGTTTGCAGAATCAGACCCCAAAGTTCTCACTTTCCAGAGTCCATTTTTATAGGAATTTCTTCCTATGTCAGTCTATGGGAATTGCTTCATCATGCTGTTGCTGAATCCAATCAGCAGATGGCACATTCCTGACGGCTCCGTGCTGCCAGATGTTATCTTGTTCTTTGGTTCTCCCATTCTTGAGGCTGTTGGGTGGATTCCAGTCTGCCCTCCGGGGGTCCTCTGGTTATTTCCACTTGACGCCTTCTTCAGCCGATGGACACTGAATTCTTAGGCTGGCACCTCCCTGATCATTCAGTTATTATCCACACCAAGCATCCATCCACATACATCCTCTATCTCTATTTTAATCACAATTGTTAACAAAGCGAGATGAATACAACAAAAGGGCGGGGAGTCTCTGGGTGCTGTTTCTGTTGTTACAGAGTATTGCTTTGAGTCTCTCTCTGTGTGAGTGGTTGTTGTTACAAAGAACTGCTTTGAGAACAGACTCTGTCTTAGAATGTACTAACACAATTAGCAGCTTGCAAGTTTCACACAGAGGGAGAGAAACAGTACCTAAAACCAAGAGACCTCTTAATTAGTAATTCCCCATAGTTTAAATTCCAGGGTATCAAACTCATTTGTGATTTTAATACAGAACTTCTTTAATATGATCCAACACTCCCACCTCCTATCCCTTACCTACTTTGCCACAAAGCACCCAGGGTTCCCTTGCACTCCCTGAGACCTAACTCACTGTCCACTATGCACTCAGAACTAAATTTCAAACACCTATTTCTAACTCCAGCTCTGTCCCAGAGTGTAGCCACTCTGAAACAAGGCAAAGTTGTTGTTGCTTGGTTGTGAAACTATAAATCAGTATACTTCTGCTCAGCTATTTGTGGAAAATGTATCACACCACATTCAAAATCAGTACCAGTCACTACCACTACAGACAGGATTCCTGCTAAAGAGTTTGTAGAACTGTAGGCTACCAGGACTGAGAAAAAAAGAGAATGTTCCTAACATATGAAGAACAATAAACAGAATACTGGCTAAAGAACTGAGGTACCAGTTATAGACCTAATAATGGATGTGTCTCAGGTCCTGTATTTAGCTGAAAACGGAAGCTCTTCATTCACAGAGTCTGGTTTTATGCCTCTCATAAATTAGATGCATTATGTGGTTTGTGGACAGGACCTCAACCTCGCTCAGACAGATGTTGGAATTGATCAGCAGTACATAAAATCTGACATAGCAAGTGACCCATACCTAAATGAAAGCTTTATTAATGCACATCATAGGTTAAAATTTATTCACAGTTACACATGCAAAGTTCTTTTTGAAGCTGTTAGGGGACCCACTTCTACCTGTAGGTAGAATCTGGCCCTATATTGTTAATAAGTTACCTTATCTTGGTCCTGAATCTGACTGCTCTCAGTTACAGATGTACATCAATTAATTTCATCAATGGGAGATGCCCCTTATTTACACCAATTTGGTGTAAAGATCAGAATCAGATACCTAAAATATAAATAATGTATTTGTGTTTAAATTAGAAATGAAAAAGAATGCAAACTTAAACTACTCAGGAAATCATATTAAAAGCTGGTGATTTGGATTGTGATACTTGTATAAGCAACCCAGAGATTATTTCAATAAGAAGTTAAAAGGCCACATGAAAGAGAATCTAGAGTTATGTTTTTCCAGTTACTGTAAAATTTATAGTATGTTTCTTGCTTTAGGGTCTCTTCAGACCATCACAGAGGATTGCTCGTATTAGTCAGTTTTCTATCTCTAAATCATTAACCCAATTTCTTGATACATTGCTCAAGAGAAAAGAAGGTCAATAAATCTGCCTCTGCAGACTACAAAGCACCAGCAGGTAAGTGTGGCTTTTTTCTTTTCTAAGAAAATGCTTCTGGATTGTCAGCTGTGTAGGAATGCTGAGTGAAGAAGTTGGGAAGGTGGGAGAAATGTATGGGGGGGAAGATAGCTGTAATAGATTGAAGCAGTAGGTATCTACCAACATTCATATGACCACAGAGGGTACATCTACACTGCAATAAAACAACTGCAGCTGGCCCGTGTCAGCTGACTCGGGCTCAGGCTGTGGGGCTATAAAATTGAAATGTAGACTTTAATGCTCAGGCTGGGATCTCAGAGCCCAGGCTCCAGCCCGAATACCTTTGCTGCAATTTTATAGGCCTGCAGCCTGAGTCCCATGAGCCCAAGTCAGCTGACATGGGCCAGCAGCAGGTGTTTTATTGCAGTGTAGATATGTACAGAGCTACTTATCTTTCGGTTTACAGTGTGTGGGGGGATGGTCATGCTATATATACACTACCAATTATGTTTTATTTTTAAATAGCATCCTAGGGATGCTTTTCTAAAAGTAGACAATTCAGACAGCTAATGTGACAAGTGAAAACAAAATGAATACTCAAGTATATTTAAGGGTATTCATTAGTATCTAAAATTTTGTATGGCACCTTTCACAAATATCTATTTTATTTGCATTGCTGTAGTGTTTAGAGGCTAATCAGTCAGTGATCAGAGTCCCATTGTGGCAAGCACTGTTCAAACATACAATGAAGGGACAGTTGCTACTCCAAAAAGCTTACAATTTAAGTATAAGACAAGAGACAGCAGATGGATACAACAAACAGATGGCAGAGCACAAGGTAATAGTGAGACCATTATTAGTAGTGTAATAAGTAGCAGTCACAGGATACCAGTTGCTAAACATTATCAAGTGTTTTTTAGGCATCCTATCATAGGTGTGTCTTAAAAAGAGATGTAAAGAAAGCTCATTCACCTCCTCTACAGTGGCCTTGTGGATTTTGACATTGCAGAAGCAGTGGCATGGGAAAAATTGTAAAGGTGCTTATTGGAAAATTTGACAAATGTGCTGTCATAAATATAAAGGGAAGGGTAACCACCTTTCTGTCCACAGTGCTATAAAATCCCTCTTGGCCAGAGGCAAAACCCTTTCACCTGTAAAGGGTGAAGAAGCGAAGATAACCTCTCTGGCACCTGACCAAAATGACCAACAAGGAGACAAGATACTTTCAAAGCTGGAGGGGGAGTGGGGACAAAGGGTCTGTCTGTCGGTGTGATGCTTTTGCCAGGAACAGATCAGGAATGCATCTCAGAACTCCTGTAAAAAGTTAGTAAGGAATCTAGCTAGAAATGCGTTAGATTTCTTTTTGTTTAATGGCTGGTAAAATAGCTGTGCTGAATGGAATGTATATTCCTGTTTTTGTGTCTTTTTGTAACCTAAGGTTTTGCCTAGAGGGATTCTCTATGTTTTGAATCTGATTATCCTGTAAGGTATTTACCATCCTGATTTTACAGAGGTGATTCTTTTACTTTTTCTTTAATTAAAGTCTTCTTTTAAGAACCTGATTGCTTTTTCATTGTTCTTAAGATCCAAGGGTTTGGGTCTGTGTTCACCTGTACAAATTGGTGAGGATTTTTATCAAGCCTTCCCCAGGAAAGAGGGTGTAGGGCTTGGGGAGATATTTTGGGGGGAAGACGTCTCCAAATGGGCTCTTTCCTTGTTCTTTGTTTAACACGCTTGGTGGTGGCAGCATAGGGTTCAAGGACAAGGCAAAATTTGTACCTTGAGGAAGTTTTTAACCTAAGCTGGTAAGAATAAGCTTTGGGGGTCTTTCATGCAAGTCCCCACATCTGTACCCTAGAGTTTAGAGTGGGGAAGGAACCTTGACATGTGCTATCAAGGATGGCACTGCAGATATGATTGGCAGGTTGATAATATGTATGTGAGAGGCCATGAAGGGCCATAAAAGAGAAAACAAGTTAGTCTGTGCTTGTTCAAGGCAATCAATGTACTGCAGCAAAAACAACCATCAATGTCACAGTTCAGCAGGCTAACTAAGTAAGTAACTGGATGAAAAACTGTTTAGTTTTAAAATGTGCACAGGAATTAGCAGCTCAAATACCAGGAGGGCAAAAGTTCCATCCAAAATGAACAAAAGCCTGACAATGAGATAACGGATGACAGAGATGCAAGCAATAAGGACCACACAGAGTGAACATAGAGGGCAGAAGGCAGAGATGAACCAGATCAGGGAACTACGTGCAAAGACCTGGAATGTTAGAGACAGAATGTTACCCTGAATTCATAACTTAACCAGTACAGATGACTAAATAAGAGAGTAACATGGAGGAGAGAAAAGAGGCAATGAAAAAAAAAAATCAAATGAACCACATGATTCTGTATCTACAGCAAATGAGAAATCAATGAGACAGAAAGACCACTGAGAATTGAGTTACAGGTGAATCAAAGCAGGCACCATTTTAACTGTGAGAACTATATAACACAGTCAGGACTGCTTACTTGACCCGGGAGCTGGTCAAACCCTGGTGGTTCATTTTGAGGATTCAATTCTATATAACTAAAGCCTACCAGAAATATCCCTCCTCCTTTTCTACCCCTTTACTCCTTCCAGTCACAGGCACCCTTTACTTCACAATTTTGTCTTTGGTTGGTAGTGAGTGGTCCACCCTCTTCCGCATGCTGCCTAACAGTACCCCTCACTGGTGTGCTTGATGCATGCTTCCCACCTTTGTCATGTGGATCACTGGGTAGGGCCACTCTCCTGAAACATCATGGTCTTCAAGGAGGCCAAGAAGCTGACCTTAGCAACCACATAGGGCCTGCTACAGAGCTCGCAGAAGTCAATGGAAAGGCTCCATATTGACTCCATAGATGCTGGATTAGGGTCATAGGCAAAAAGTGAGAGAAATAAACTGTACAGGCAGGAGACCTCCATAAGACTCTGGCATCTAGGCAGGGTAACACCTGGAAGAAGAGGTTGGGCTGTGTGGCTAGCATCAATCTATGTATACCTGACTCTTGTGGTCCTGGGCTGATGACTGAGGGCTTTGCTGTAAACCAGATGTATCCTAATTGAGAGGCTGGGTTCTGCTTCCTATACAAGTGCCCTTTAAATAGCCATGAATTTCAGAAATGTTTAACAAATGGAATCTGCAAGTCTTTACAGCTGAGTTGGTGTGTGGGTAAAAGCGCAGGTCAGAATCAGTGATACTCCCAAGAGTTGTGCTTCTGGGCTGGGGTTAAAACAAGAAGATTAACCGCAAAATAGAAAGACCCAACTATGGAAAACAGTAGTGGGGCCAGGGGAAAAAAAAAAAAAAAAAACGAACATTTCTTCCTTTGTCCTAGTTATTAAAAAA